>NC_137736.1:7351035-10044002 GCF_963264785.1 Psittacula echo
TCCCTGATGGCAGGACACGCTTCATGCCTTCTTCCCCTCTTGGGCTGAGAACTTCAAGAGCCTCCTCCCAGTTCCAGAGTATGTAGTAGCACAAACATGAAGTCATCCACTTTCTCTTGTGTTATTTCTTACCCCATGACAACAATGGGATACTCTGTAGGAAAGAGAGCAAGGGATGTGCTAGAGACTTGCATAAATAAAGGAAAACACTGATTGCATCACATGGGCAGAATCGAGACAAACAGGAGAGTTTCATTCAAAATGAGGAGTAAAGAAGCAATAATCCCTTCAGATTTGATTCACCTGTCTCCTGTCTTGTGATTCTCTAAATGTACTAATATGTAAATAAGAGAGCAATCTATAAGGTTGCAGACAGTGATGGGAGAAGCCATTGGGGAGCCTGTGGGAGGGACAAGCCATATGTCCCACCTAAAGCTGGGGATGGGGAAAGGGTGGGCGCAGGGGAAAGACAGGATCTCCCATTCTGGCAGGCTTGAGATAGGTCTGCTGCTGTAACCAGTCTCAGCAAGAAGGCCTACATATACGGAGCATGTATCATGAGTTTCCCTTTCCAGGCTTACCTCCACATCCAGCAGTGTTTCTGATAGTTTCATGGAGGCTTTATATCAACAGCAGATACAAGGGAAGCAGAAGCATCCAGTGACAGGTTGGAAGGGAGGCGGACACTGACTCTGTGTCCAGGTTAACCAGCTGCAAGTTGGTCGCCCTTGTAATGTTGAAATCTGTAGCAGAAGAATAGTGAGAGGCTACCAGAATGGGGAACACAGCAGGGAGGGCAAAATGAGGGTATTTAATCCTGCCAATTTTTCTGAGGACTAAAGATAGATCCTGCCTCTTGTGCTGGATTAACATTCAAAGGAATACATTCTCTTCAAGTGTGTCCTTCCCTCTCATTCCGGGTAGTTCTGTCCCTGTGCTGATGGAGCAACCATTACCATGAAGAACATCTGAAGTAGCAGGACCAAGCACAGACCTGTTCCTTCATCACAGGGATTAGCCGTGGGTTTCAGTCCTTCCTTGGCTGACACAGGTGCTGCAGGAACCCCCAGCACACACAGTTGCACTGCTTAAACTCTTTTCTGCAGTGCTCATGGTCTCTGCATGGCATTCAACCCTACCTGTGACTTTGATGTTGCCTGTAGCCTTGGCAATGCTGTTTTCAATCACACAGGTGTAGGATGCGTTAGCAGTGATGTTGTGCAGAAAGGAAACCACTTTCAGAGTGATGCTTTCAGCGTTGAGCTCATAGCTGGTGTTGGACACGTGAGGCAGGTACTCCCCAGCATCGCTGTAGGCTGTCCAGCGCACCGTGGGTTGAGGGAACCAGCGGGGTGCTTCGCACTGCACCATGTCCCCGCTGCTGCTGCTTTCCACGTGGACCCTGGGGGTGCTGAAGGCTTTGGGAGGGAAAAAGGCAAATGTCCAGGAACTGGGCATGAAACACCCACCTGCACCTGTTGGTCAGTCCCAGGTATTTCTGGGCTACTTGCTGCTCAGCATTGCAGCACCGCAGGTAGCCACACTGAACACAGAGGACTGTACAGGTTGGGCTACGGGGGATGACTCACGGGGTCGACCTGGAGACTCCTAGAACAAGACAGTGCAGTTTGATGAGACCTGCTGAGGTTGTGGCATGGCTTTAGTGGCTTTAAATGATTGTGCTTAACAGTTACAAGCTGGCTCCTCGGCTCATAAACCAAGCGTTTCCCAAGAGCTCCCGGACACCTGAGCTCCTGGAGGAGACTGGACTCAGGACCTGGCCAACCTGAGACTGCCTGTGCCTGCTGAATGGCCCGGCTTCCCCAGGCAGGAACCACAGCTGGCACAACTCCACTCACTTCTGCTGGAGACTAGGGGCTGACAGGAGCCTGACCAACACCTGTGGCTTCATGGAATCATAGAACCGGTTAGGTTGGAACAGACCTTTAACCTCATCAAGTCCAGCCGTTCCCCAGCACTGCCAAGGCCACCACTAACCCATGTCACTGAAGGCCTTGTCTACATAGTGTGTGAACACTTCCAGGGACAGTGACTCCAGCACTGCCCTGGTCAGCCTGTTCCAAAGCCTGAGCACACTTTGGGGAAGGAACTGTTTCTCATCTCCATCTAAACCTCCCCTGGTGCAGTTTGAGGCTGTTTCCTCGTGTCCCATCTCTTGTTCCTTGGGAGCAGAAATCAGCCCTCTCCTGGCTCCGTGTCAGTGGGAACACATCGCTTTGTGCCAGCACTGAACAGGGTGGCCAGACCCAGCGGGTTCAGGAGAATTAAGCATCCACAATTGAAGATTTGTCTGTGCCTGTGCATGTTTTGTGGTTTACTCCTAACAAGGTGAATGGTTAATGATAGCAAATACAGAATACTTCAGATAACTCTGATGCATCATGTTTAAATACTCAATAGTTTTATATATTCACTTTTAAAAACTGAATACTTTGTAAAACAGCAAAAACATACGTTAAATAGGCTACAGTTGTTGCTGTGCAGCACTTCTCCTGGCTGGATATATATCTTAATTCTAGAGAGAAAAAGGTATTGTGTTATCTTTAGCAAGTATAAAATCAGGATCCTTATAAGATCAATTAGCTACTCCCATTCTTAGGGGCTCTTTGTAGTCAGTTATGGACCTGATAGAAGGAAAAAGACAACTGAGAGCACTGAAATACTAATAGTTTCTGGAACGAGCGTGTCAAAAGAGCAGGTAAAGCCCTGAACAGCTCTGTAAAAGCCAAAAAATTACCCTCGTCCTGCTCAGGAGTGCAGGGCCCATGGTAGCTGCTGGAGGGGTGAGTGCTGCACACACAGCCTCCAGCACCAGCATAACCACAGGTGGGTCCAGCCAAGCCACGCCAACATGTGCTTTGCCCCAGGATGGAATCCCTGGCACCCCTCACCTCCTGTCCTGTAGTGCAGCAGCGCTGCCCCGCTCCCCCTGGCCGTGGTGACGGAGCACTGGTAAGTGCCGGCATCAGAGAGCCGCACATCCCGCAGCTCCAGGGAGGCATTGCCGCCCATCACCTGCTCCATGAACACGGCCGTGCGGCCCTGGAACAGCGCAGCTTGCTCCTGCAGGTGGTCCTGCCCACCTCGGAACTCATGAACCGGCCCGGCTACTCCCGCCTTGTCCCACCTGATCGCTACGCTGCCCATCCGGATGTCGGGCTGGAAAGCGCAGCCCAGGACGCCGCGCTGGCCGATGATCCCTGGAGATGGGAGAGCTGTCACCCGGATAGAGCGTTGTCCTGCAAGGGGAAAGCAAGGTGGTGTGAAGAAGGTGAGGTGGGAAGGACAGAGAAAGGCCAGACGGCCCTGAGGCTGTCGTGTGCCAGCCCTGAGGCTGAACAGGCAAGGGCACCAGTAGCAGCTACCAGTGCTGCTAGCAGAGGTCATCTCCTGTGGCTTCTGTACCAAAATGAAGCACAGAAACATTCCTTTAGCAAGCGCTACGCTTCAAAAAGTAGCCCCTCTTATTTGAGAAGATTTTGCATGTTGTTTTCTTGCTTGTTTGCATGTATCAGGGATTTGTCTCTTTGCAGCTTCCAACAGAGTGAGATTTTTGTGTCTTTTCTCAGTCAGGACCTCCCTCTCTGCAGTATAAATGTGACTGCAGGGTGTAATGCTGGCAGAGAAACAAGAGACTGCTTTTTCACTCTTACTGGAATCCAAACCAGTTTCTTTCATTTAAGAAGAGTCAGCATTTCCCGTCCCTGGGAACACAGATCACTTCCCAAGTCAAATCCTAACCAGCAAGCTCGAGAATGAACTCCTCCCCAGAGCTGGCTCCTTTTTCCCATGCAACCCTTCCCTACATGTCCTTGCTCAGCATGCCCCGAGGAGGCTGTTAACACCAAAGCAGCACATCGCTAAGGGAGCAGGGGAATGTGCCCCATCCCAGCAGATGCTGTCCAGCTTCCCAAGAAATACCATTGTCTCCTCCTATCTGGGAGAAGGAGCACAGGACATGCAGGACTCCCTGTATGTGTAAGCTTAGGGCTCCAAGCCCAGTGGCATTTCAGCCAATACACAGGATCATGGAGCGGTTTGGGTTGGAAGGGACCTTAAAGCTTACCCAGTTCCAGCCCCCTGCCACAAGCAGGGACACCTTCCACTAGAGCAGGTTGCTCCAAGCCCCTGTGTCCAACCTGGCCTTGAACACCGCCAGGGATGGGGCAGCCACAGCTTCTCTGGGCACTCTGTATCAGTATCTATAAACCTCAGCATTATTTACAACACACAAGAGCTCACAGTTTCCAGGGCGAGCACAGCTCCTGCTGGTTGATGCGATGGAGCAATGCCTTGTTGAGAAAGACCACAACTGAAGTTGCCTGTGCACTCTTAACTCAGCCATCTGGTGTACAAGCTTTATAAAGCAAGCCAAGGAATGTAGGTGGCACTTGCACACAAGATCACACCTCAGCCCATGCACAGGATGGAGGGATGGAGGCAGAGGCAGGGCAGACGTTCATCATTCCACAAGTAACAGCAAGAAACCTGAGCAGCCACATACCTGAGACACCAAACCCGATGATCAGCACAGTCACTACAGACAGGGTGACAATGACTGTAGTCAAGCTACATGGGGGAAAAAGAAAGGACAACATTACCGTGCGGCCCACCTCCTTCACACCTTACACCGCTGGTGCAGGAAGGGGGTTGAGGTGGGTAAGCCACAGCCACTGAGCGAGGTGAACTGATGAAGCACACGACCACAGTAGTGGTGAACATTCAGGGGAGAACCCATCATCGAAGGTGGGACCATGTGGTAGCAGGTGACCCATGCTTTGCCTTTGAGAGGAGGTAGCTGGCCCCAATGCAGGATGCTCGTTTCTGCATCCCTGGGGCATGAGCAACCCAAGCAGTCCCTGGTGGCACTTGAGAGGGACCCTTTGTGCAGGGAGGTGAGCAGAGCACTGAGACAGGCTCCTGACCCCAGGAGACACCCAGCGTGAGCCACGGAGTGGGCAGGAGGAGGCTGGAAAAGGGCCAGCAGCACGCTCTTTCCCAACACATCTGGCAGCCTCCTCTCGAGAGCCCATTGGTGCCTGTGCAGCCACAAACTGCTCCCATGGTTACTGTGTGCCTGCATCAGCCACTTGCACAATGTCCCTCAGTCACCACAAATGCCACGATCACAGGGCTGAAATGGAGCCATGTGAGCAAACCTCTCCTGCGGGGAGCGGCAGGGAAGGGAGAAAGGGAAGATGGGTTGAAAGTGGGGATGGAGAGGAGGGGAGGTGATGCAGGTGATTGCCCTCCCACCGGCTCCCTTCCATCCTCATCCTTAAAGCCCACAGCAGGTTCTCCGAGGAAGCCCTGTCTGCACACATCAGCGTGCCAAGGAGGAGGGATCAGAACTGTGTATTTCACCACTAGTACGTGGTAAATCCACATAAAGCTTCATACGAGTCTGTTCACATTTGTTCACATCCCGTATCCAAGTGCTCCCTACATAGACGCCCTCAGAGCCCCTGATCTCACCAGCCTTTGCCCCCCCACCAGGGTGGACAGCAGTGCTCTGCCTCCTCCCTCCTGGTGCCCTGCGGCTGCAGCCACAGCCCACCCTACCCGGGAGGAAAGGCCTGGATATCCTCCAGCCGTAGGCACTGGGCATCTGGGACCCATTCCCATGGACAACCATGTGCTTTCCTGTTCTGGGGCAGACACAAAGCCTCTTCCATGCACTGAATCACATCCACCTTCTTGAGGAGCTCTACGGCGCCGATCCCAGGGTGAGATAGTTGCTATAAACTCAGCCAAGGTTGCCATGAACAGCCCCAGCTCTCACGGCTGGGAAGCATGGAGCTAACACACAGAAGCTGTGACTTGCCTTCATCCCTCTAGATTCAGGTCCTCCTTCCCAGGAATGGGCAGGAGGAAATTGCTGGGAGCTGAGGATTGCAAGGGATTGCATCAGTGAATACCAGAGGGGGTATGGCAGGAGACCAGGAGCCAGGACTCCTCCTGTGCAGTCCCTGAGCACTTCGGGTGCCACCACACTTATCTCTGGTCCTCCAAAGGACCCTCCAGCCTGACCACCACCTCTACTGGGCAGAACCATCTTCATCTTGCTCACAGGCAAACACAGACCAGCACAAATGGGCCAGCACCAACGCTTTTGTCCCCCGTGGCTATAGGCATCATGTGCCCCCATAGCTGCAAAGGCTTGCTGGCTCTGCATCCAAAGAGCTGCTTCCATATCCTGGTTCAGGACAGCAGCAGGGCTGATGTCAATTCTGGGTGCACAGATGTTACCATCCCCTTCAGCACCCCTTGCCAGGGATGAGGTAAAATCAGACCCTTTGGAGTGTCCTCTGCAGAAACTGCAAGAGCCAAGAACCGAAAGGGTCTGCATTCACCTGTGAGCCACTCATGTATTGAGTGGAGCGCAGGGTGAACAAGAGGTTGCTGGCAAGCCAGCCACACGCTGACACGAGCTGTTTTGCAATGGGCCAGTCCAGCAGTTCAAGTTAACAGCAATTTCCCATGCATCAGCATCGTACTTCCAGCGTTTCAGAGGCAAGAAACAGACGGATGCAGGCGGCTGGGGCTGCATGAGCTGGAGCCCTGCTCCTACCCTCAGTTCCCAGCACCGCTTCAGCAGCCTGTGAGATGCTGCTCCATGCCTCCTCTCCTCTTTTCCATGCTCCCATTCCTCATCAGCCAAACAGAATTGGGCATGAAACTCATTCATTCCCCACCTGAATGCTGCCAAGCACAGCCCAGGGACAGAGAGGCTCGCCTCCCTGCTGTGACAGGCGGCAGCAGCATTATCCCCCTCATCTCTAGCTCCACTCAGAGTAAGCTTTGCCTCAGGAATAGGTTTGGAGGTGTGAGGACCAAAAAACCTGTAAGGAAGAGATTAAAGGTCCCCTGCCTTCATCTTTTTATCAAAGGTTACCCTGGAAAAGAAATAGGATGGCAGGGGAAACCCAAGAGAAGGATTTCCATTCTGGTGAGCAGTTCATGATCGCAGAGCTCAGCTTTTCTCAGCACTTCAGCTTTATTTTGTTTAGTTTCGGGGGTGGGGGGTTATTTAGGTTGGGTTGGGTTGGGTTGGTCTGGTTTGGTCTGCAGGACCCTGCTGCTCCCCGTGACCAGCTGCCCCTGGCTGTGTGCAGCCACTCGTGGTGCACAGAGGTGCTGACAGTGCCAGCGGCTGCCTCTCAGTGCAAGGGGGTTCTCGGTGCATGTCCCTGGCAAAAGCAGCTGGGCTGCTTCTTGGGAACAACAGAGCTGGTTATTGCACGCATTCCAGAATGAGGAATATGATGCCCAGGGAATATTCACACCGTGTTACATTACGCCTACTGGTGATCTCACTCTAATCAGTGAAAGGGTACAGATAATATGACTATTTAGTTCTATTTAGATCTTCCTTGATGCTCCGTGTGAGAAAGCTGGAGCACAGCTCACGCATGACAAGTCTCTTCTGTTCACATGCACTGTCCTTCTCCCCACTGCTGTTGAGCTCGGATGAGATGGATGCTCATCACAGCTGAAACCCTCCTGACAGAAAAAGGACCAGCAGGAGTGTTCCACACACCTCGCTGGAGCCTCTGCCTCCATCCATCCCAGAAAAGTCCCCACTTGGGATCCAGGAAAGAGCTTGTTGGTGTCTCTGTTCAAGCAGTCAAGGTTAGATGCAAACTTGGTCTGTGTTCATTGGAGGCTGAAGCAAGTTTGGCACTTTACCCATCTGGTGGGGGTTATCTTCAACGAGTCAGGAGACAAGAATATGAGGTAGATATTTTTATGGCCTTCCCCCGATACTTCTTTTTCTGACTGTAGTTCACCAGGACTTGGTCAACAGATCCAAAGGAAGCAGGCTCATTCAAATGAGAGGCACAAACCAGCTTGCACATCTTTCCAGCTCTTACTCCTGACCCACACATTGATATCCCAACCTATAACAGCAGGAACAGAGAGCCTTTCTCAAGCCATTAATACCCTGACCTACCACAGCATTCAAACCCAAGGTAGTGGAATATAGCCACGCACAGTTTCTAGGACACACATCTCCATCCTGGCTGCAGTTGATGGCCTGCACATTGGGTTCTGATTGATAGCTACATGGACTTACCGATTGTATAAAAGAAGCCATACCGGTGTTTAGGTAGCTTGGCTGAGTGCACTATGAGTCAAGCTGCAAAGAACTGCTGTCTTGAAAGCTCCTGATAGCAGGGTGAGACAGACAAGGAGTCTGGAGAATGCAATTCCCTCCCTCCTCTCTCCCGAAGCAGACACAGGTAATACCATACCTCCAGAAAATTACCTGGCCTTGAGATGCCATGGCCACAGCACCTATGAAGACAAGCCGCACACCAGGTGCCCAAAGGTCCCACGCTGTTCAGCACAGCTCCTCTCCTTCACATAATACCAGTCTCCCAGGCTGTCCTGCTTAAATAACTGAACTCAGCTAAGGAGTGGTGAGCCCAAGCAGTGAACTCTGAGGAATGAGGAAGCAATGAGCATTGTAGATCCCCCTGACCAGGGCAGTCAAGAGCAGAGGTCTGGTTAGTCACTGGGGCAATAGGAGAGACCTCCCACACCCATCTATCAAAGAAACATGTCTAATTTAACACAGGTGGTTTGGTGGGCAGCTAATTCTAGGGGCAGAGTGCCACTGCTGGGATATGGCTTGACATGGCATTCCAAATGGTGCACCCCTTGTGAATCACCTCCTGCCATGGGAAGGCCAAGAAGCCCTGCTGAGCCAGCTTCTGCACTGCTCCTGCGATCTCCTGGGGACAACCAGGCACTCATTCACAGAGCTACAAGCGCAGTGCATCACCAGTGTGTTTTGCCTCCTTTGAGAAGGGAGAAATAGCCTAGAATGACGCCCAACTCCAGAGGCACCTTATATGGAGTTTTCCACGCTGCAGGGCCCCTTCCAGGTCTTCCACAGTCTCTTGTTCTTGCTGTGTTTTTTCTTCCAGCTACACTCTGTTTCTAGGGAGTAAGTCCTGCTTTTCTGCCTCCCAGAGCCCCTCCTCATGTTCATCCCCATTTTATTTTTATTTCCCAAGCTTTAGAGACAGGCAGCTTTATCAGAGGGAACTTTTCTCCTGGGAAAAACATCAACAGTTACCAATAGTTATCAATAGTTGATAGAAATAGTTAATAGAAAAACATCAATAGGTGCAGCTCTGTTAGCACTGCCTGTGTGTCTGTGTTGAAAACACCTTAGTTATCTCAAGAACTAGCGGGTCAGAAACAACACCACATAGCTCAGCAGACTAACTGCACCTCCAAACTCACTGCCTGCCCAAGACTGTTATCAACCAAGCACTGGAAGCCATTCCTGGGAATGACAAGATTCCAGCAGGTTAGTAGGATATATTCATTTGGCAAACCATTCCGAGCAATGAACACTGAAGGCAAAGTCTGCTTGCAAATTACGGGAAGACACTCACACCTAACCCCACAAAGTGTCTAGGTCGCATCTGCATGTGGTTCTGCAAGCTCTCCTTGTGTGCAGCACAAACACAGTGGTAGCCAGTCAGTACTTTATACCCCTGGGACTGCCTGAGCCTTCAAGTCTAACAAAAATCAACCCAAGAGACTGGCCCTGGCAGGATTAGTAGCCCATGCTGTCTGAAACTGCTCTTCTCACATCAAACACAGAGCTCAGCCCAAGCTGACTGCAGTTCCCTGACGGGTTTCTTCTGTGTTTGCTGGTGTATTTCTCACAAACAGCTTCTTGGACAATGTCAGCACCAAGGTGTGTAAGGGATGCCTCACACAGAGGGAAAACACATTGCTCTGTCTGAGCTAAGATGTTTTTAGACAGAAAGAATGTGTTAGAAGGTAGTGCTATTCGTACGTGTTCCCTCTGCAATACAGCATGGAAGCTCCAAGAAGGAACACCATGCATGTGGGGGGCAAGAAACAGAAAGACACAGAAAATGAGGAATTTCATGTTACGGCACATTCTGTACTGAGCACTGACTCTGCACATAGCAAGGACAAGAATGAGTTCTTCTTTGTTCCATTAAACGTTAACTCAAATTCAACTTTCACTTTGAAATGTCGGAGGCAGCATCTCGGGACACTATTGCCTAACCTGAAGAGTTAAACTGCCCAACCTTCTCCCATTTGTTTGACAGCCCTTTCTAGATGATTAATGGAAAGCTATAAATAGCATTTGCATAAGGATATATATCTCCTTTGCTGGGCAGAAGAGGTTCCAAAACCGGCTTTGCAACAACAAACAACAAATGAGTCTTCTAGGTCTGAGCAAGCAGACAGCACATGTTTCTACTATTTACAAGCCAGCCACCTTCAGCCATAAAGCAAGAACGAGTCCTTACTGTTGACACTGGAGCAGCATTCTTCTCCCCAGGTGACCAACAGTAGGACCTTTGTCCCCAGCTACCCAGGCAGTATTAGGAGCCCCAAGCAACACATACCTACTAGCAAGGTTACCTCCGGCCAATAGCATTCCCAGTCTCAATGACACAGGTGAGTTTCATAAAGGAAGGTATCCAGGCTTCATCCAGGAGAGCAGCAGGTTATCAGTTGTCCATCCTGGAAAATGCCTCTTCCCCCTCATCACAAATTGCTTTTACCCAACTGTGGCCTGGCAGGGCATGCATAAGCCCAGGAGATACATCCCCTTCTCCCCTATGGAAATGGGACAAGTTCTCCTAAACAGAGCCTTGCCAAGACTGCACAAGGCAAATCCAGGGGTTTTGATGCATTCCATCTACTGCTGTTCTTGCATAGTTGCCCAGTTCAGGACAAGCACCTGCAAACTTGTGCCTATGGCTCCTACTGATGCTCAGACTGTGCCCAGATCTTCCCTTGGTGAGCTGGGCGCTCTCCCAGCTCATGCAGCACTCCCAACAGAGTCATGTCCCACATCATCTCCATGGAGAACATACACACTGGGTGAATGACTTTCTAATTCCTGTTCCCATCAGTGCCATGGGTTTTCCTTGGATTTCCTTCAGATATATTACTAACCCACCTTGTTCCTACTTTGCAGGGAGGGTGTAATGAGACTACATCTTATGTGGAGAAAATATGAGTTGCAAACACAACAGCAGCTCCTAGGAGTGTGACTGTGCTATATGCATATAAGGCAGACATCCCAGGCTGGAATCCAGCCATATATCTAAGAGGAAGGCAGAAGCCATGTTCAGGCTGCCAAGCCTTTTCAAGGCACAAACACAAACCCTTTGGAATGTGCCCCAACCAGCAGCTTTGGCCTCTTCAAGAAGGACAACAGAGACCATCAATCCTGCAAAATGAGATGTATCCTGACCCTCCTGTGAGGTAAGTGCTCAGACAGTTTCCCCTTAGAGCCTGACCCCTCAGAAGTGTAGGATTCAGAGTACAATTCCGAAGTAGTACAATTCCCAGTCTGCTCCTGTTCGGACACATAACAATTTTGCACACACACCCCTGGGTGCAATATAAGGCACAATTTTATTTTCCCTCATCCTCCTTTCCCAGCTCCCACCCATCACGATGTTGTTCTCTGGCATCAAGGCTATGCAATGATGGTGGGGATCCTCATGGTCTGTGCCCATGCAGAGGCAGCAGCAGTGCCCTGGGCTGCCGGAGCTCACCTGGCTGCTCAGAGTGCCACTGTCCTGAGCAAACTCCTCTGCAGGATGTCACTGGGTGGCCCACCCGAACACTCTGAGCTCTTCTTCACCTGTCCACAGCACGACCAGTGTGGGCAGCCAGGGTGACCTTTGTGTCCATGGCCACAGCCCTGGTACCCACCTGCAAGAGAAGAGGCACCATCAGCTCAGCTCAAAATGGGCCAGAAAATCCCAGTGCGTCAGAGGCTTTCGGACAGTGCTTCAGCCCCAGCACTTCTCCAAGATGGGGAGGCACGTGCTGAGGAAAGCATGGCATATTCAAGGCCGAAATTATCAGGGCACCATAAAGAAAGGAGAAAAACCAAGGAGAACCTCCCTGTTCCAATAGCTGGAGAAAGATTAAGATTTCTATCCCGTTGCCTGCTGAGTAATGCAAGACAGAGGCCTGCAGAACCCCATGCCAGCTGCTAATGGCTATGGGCAGAGCTAGACACAGATTAAGCATGGTAAAAGAAAGAGGTCAGTTCCATACTAAAACCATGCAAAACACACAGATTAAGGACATGGAAGCTGGTTGGGATTAAACAAATAAGAGAGTTGAACTCTCATCCTAAACAAGGAGTGAGGCTTCTCCAACATAGCAGCACAGGAACAGTACAGACACAGTGCTGCTTAGCCTCACTGAGAAGGGCTGAAAGACACAGGTTCACTGCCCATCTCCTGCACAGTTAGCTCAGGTCTCTGTTTATGGGGTGTGCTACAAAGTCCCTTACTGTGCCCTGCTGAATTTCTCACTGCTGCAGCCGCATCCTACCAGAACATATGTATATATAGGTTATCACAGACCTGAGGCATGCTCAAGCCAAGAATTGGGCTATGGTATCTTACACCGTGGAGGACCAAATGCAATGTATCCTGATGGAAGCAGTGTGAGGAAAGCTGAGTGCCCACCTGGCATGGTCCCACCACAGGCACAGCGAGCAGACTTCTGCCCTCCGCTGGAGCAGAACGTGCAGCAGTGAAACACACCTTGGTGCTCACGGAACTTGCCCTTCACCATCACAGTGAACGGAGAGCCCTGTGGAGGACAAGCAAGCAGAAAGGCTGCTGCAGTGGATGCTATCAGATGGTGCCTCTGGTAGAGGTAATCCTTAGAAAGACTGAAAGCAAATACTTAAAAAAGAAAAGCAGGTAGAGCAGCAGCAGTGCAAGAGAAACAAGAAATGCTACCTGTACATGTTGCCCTTTCACACAGACACAGACGGCGTACACGCCTGGCTCCTCAAGGCTGTAGGATACATGGTAGGTCCCATCACCATTATCACACACTGTTGGCTTGACTGTACTATGAACAGAGAGAAGTCCAAGAGGTCAGTGACTGGCAGAAAATTGCTCTCCATGTGAACCACTGTTTGGCCTAGACATGTGGTCAGCTCCTCACCCTCAGCCTTGTGGGTCTCAAGCAAGCTTAACAGGATGCATGAGCAATGCTCAAGCATGGAGTTGCTTGTACACGCTACTACTTCTGCTACTAGCAGCTGCAATAACCATGCAGAGGAAGTCACACAAAGCTAGCTGCATGGCATGAATCTGCAGCAACCCTGAGCGCTGAGAAGAGCAGATGAGAGACACTTGCAGGTCAGATTATCCTGTCAGATAACAGCCCTCAGAAATGGGGTGAATTCACAGTCTGAAAGAGCAGTTACCTCCGGAAGACCCCGTGAAGAAGGCAGGTCATAAACAGGGCAGGTTTGAATCATTTCAACCACTGTCCCAGCCACATTGAGGAGTTCTAGGTCCCTGCTGGTGAACTCTTCAAAGCTAAGCTCACTCTGGTGGACAAGGTGCCAGGGAGAAAGCATCAGCTAGTTATTCAGTGGCAGGTTGCCTGCTTCACAGAGATGGAAACAGCTTTCCACAGACAATTACCAGGCAGCTCTGCATAGAGGAGGGTCTTCTTCATAATCCCCACTAACTAGTCTTTTGTGCTTTATGACAGTTTAGATTCTTGCAGATGTGCAGACTGTATTCCCCACCCCTCGTCATTTCACATCAATACAGCTGCCTGCATCATATCCTGCCATGAACTGTGTGGTCATACTTCACACTTGTTTGTGACTGCTGTGCCTCAGCTCAAACCCAGACAGCTTCCAGCAACAAATGGAGCAACTGCGTGCACGCAACAAGGAGGAACTGAGTTAATGGCACCACAGCAACCCCTAACCTATCAGGCACAATCCTCGCGTGCACACCTTCTTACCTTGTATGTGCACCTCGACACGCCGGAAGGAAGGGATCCAGAGGGACCCTGACACGCTTGAGAGGTGCCACTGCAAACCTCATCACGCTCAACAAAGCCAAGTGCAAGGTCCTGCCCCTGGGTCGGGGCAATCCCAGGCATAAATACAGAGTGAGTGGAGAATGGACTGAGAGCAGTCCTGAGGAGAAGGACTTGGGGGTGTTGGCTGACGAGAAACTGAACGAGCTGCTTTAGTGTGCGCTTGAGCCCAGAAACCCCCCCCGTGTGCTGGGCTGCATCAAAAGGAGCATGAGCAGCAGGTGGAGGGAGAGGATTCTCCCCCTCTACTCTGCTCTCATGAGACCTCCCCTGCAGTCCTGTGTTCAGCTCTGGGGCCCCCAACACCAGAGGACATGGAGCTACTGGAGCGAGTCCATGTTGGTTCTGCTGTTGGTGATTCTGTATCTGTTCCTGTCTGCTTTATAATAACAAGTGCAGCCTGGAAGCAGTTACAAATCATTTGTTCTAGTTGGTAATTTTCCCTGTGGAAACACTGAAGAGTTCAAAGGCAGTCTTGCCTGCCTTTGCCAGAAAACCTCCAAACATGTTGACGTGCCCAAGGCTTGCAACAACAGGAGAAAGCACAACAAAGTCCCAACACAGAGTCTTTCTCCAGAACATGAACTAGGCATTTCCATCACTTGCCAGAGGCTCCTGGCCTTGGTGGACTGTCCAACCTGGGACAGTCATTCTGGGATTGTGATGTTTTATGTTCATTAGGTGTTAACAAAAGCAAGAGCCCTGGATGTCTGCTGCTAGGGGCGGGAAGGAGCAACAGCTCATTCTGACAATGTCTAACACCCACTGAGAGCTGAATTCTTTATGTCTCAAATCACTCAAAGACTGAATACAAATCTAAGCCAACACTGTCAAGCTCCACACAGTAAAATACAACCAATAAGAAACACTGCTATACCAGTGGGAAGCAGAGTAGTGCCCTTTCCAATAGATTATGACTCACATGCTGAAGCATGTTTTCCCACCTGCCCAAGCACAGAGGGAGCTGGGATAAGGGAGGCAGAAAGGCAAAGCCAGTGACCAGGGAGTTCTCAGGTGAAATACCCACCGGTCCCTCTTGTCCTTGTGGGTGATGGTGACCCGCACAGCCTCTCCTCCTCGCCCCATCCGCTCCCCCATGGTGTCGTTGCAGAGCAGGGTAAAGCCAGTCAGCTGGTTCTGATGGGCATTATGGAGATCTGCAAGGCAGAAGAACAGGACCAGAAAGGATTCACTCCAGCCATGACTTTCACATCCCACCTATTTGGCAGTGCTGTGGTCCCATCAGAGTACAGTCAGGACCTTGATGCTGGGGTGCGCAGCTCCTTCCGCTCAAAGGGAAAAGTAAATATATGAGTGGGGATCAGGAGAGTTGACAGCCATAGGCGCAGAGATGTCAGGCAGGCTTAGCCCAGGTCTCTATGGTCCTGGGTGGTCTTCCTGCCCCCTCCAAGCCCAGCTGGCATCTTCCCAGAAGGCCTTAAGGTGCACAATGCAACCAGAAGGGAGAAGGAACAGCCCCACTGTGCAGCGTGAAGCCCCCGAGACCTCAGAACCTACAGTTTGGTATGGAAGAGAACAAACAAGCCCTGGGTCTGTCTCATCTGCTCAGCCAGTGATGGCTGTGCTCTGTGGGCTGGTCTGAACGTTACCTGTTTGCTGGCACTGCCCCAGGTCCTTAATAAGCAAATATCCATGAAACCATCAATGCCAGTTATTCCCATGGCAATTTCAGCAGAAGCAGTAAGGGAAATGAAACTACTTGCTCAGCCAGATTGGGGATCTGCAGGGGCCCATGCTGGAGAACAGGAGGCAAGAAGAACTGACATTGCAGGCACCATTCCCATCCCAAATAAGCTGTGGTATTTGCCCTAAGGGATGCTTTCCTCACACCTGGGCCCCATGCTGAGGTCAGTGATATTGCGGAGGGCAGCTCCAATATGCTCTGTACATCTGGATGGAGATAGGCCTCTGCCTCCCTGCCCCACATGGCTTCCACAGGCCCTCAGCAAGCAAAGCAGCCTCTGGCAGAGCTCTACCTCTGCCCCTAGGCAATGCCTGGACAGCAAGGAGCCCACAGTGCCTAAGCTGCACACCATGTAGGTACAGAGAACAGAGAGATGACTTCAGGGAGTGGTGCATTCCCATTCAGCTGTTGTACAGCTCCCCATTACCTTCCCCATGCAGGGTACATCTGGCTGGATCAATTGCTTTATTGAGAATAGCCCCAAAAACTTCATAGCCGCAACACTGCCCTGCCTTCTCCTGGGGAGAGAATTGGATCCCATCATCCATGCTGGGGTGGGTGTTGTAAGCAACGCTGTTCAGCTTTGCCAGCCGGCTTGCCACCACTCCTTTGGTGATGAGGATCTCCAGGTCCGAGCCGCCCGCCAGCAAGCGCTCTGTGAACCCTACGCCTGTCCTCATGTCCAGCAGCAGCTGCTGCAGCTGTGCCTTCTGCAAGTGCAGCAGGTTTACCTTCTGCACCTTCAAGTCCTCCAGCTGCTTCAGCAGCCGGTCCCGGTGCTCTTCGATGGCTTTCACATAGCCACTGGCAAACAGACAGATCTCCGTGGCCACAGCCTCCACGCGACTGTGGACAGCACTGCCCATGGCATCAATCTGGCTCAGCGCACTCTCCAGGGTGCCCATGTGCTGCTGGGTGCTCTTCAGCAGCTCCCATAGGGCATCCCCATGCTTGTGGATGACATTGCCAGTGAAGTCACAGGGGTGCTGTCGGTGTCTGCCCACAACACAGTGCTGGCACACTGGCTGGTCGCACTGCTCGCAGAACAGCCTCAGCTCCTCTGTGGGATGGGAAGGGCAGAGGAGAGGCTTCCCAGCCTGGCCGCAATCTTTGCTGTTCTCCAGCTCCGTCACGGTGTGAGAGGCTGTCTTCTTCTGTCTCCTAGAAGAGAGCAACCACACATCACTTTATGCATGTTGGATATGAAACGCAAACATCAGTGTGAGTTCCTCCCTCCTTTCTCCACTGAAATCCACTCTGCATGAAGGGACTTCTTGTCTCCTGAGGACAAGGCTCCACACAGAAGAGGATAGCATCTGCAAGCAGCTCATTAGAGGCTGCTCTCGGGCTCCCTGCGTGCAGTCAGTACTGTTTTCAGACACAAGAGCTGCGTGCCCCACCATGGCCACACACAGAGCAGGGAACAGGCTGTCAGGCTGCTCTACCAGCAGATGCTTCATGAAGCCTGACAGAACTGGGAGAATTGCAATGACCCCCAGAGCCCACTGTGCCAGGCTGGCAGGTGTCTCAGCACAGGATTGGTCACTGACAGTCACTTCTGCAGAGGGACAGGAGGTGCCAGGCTCTTCAGCCTTCAGGCCAGTGATTTCCACCAGCTTTGAATATGCTGAGGCAAATGAGCTCTAACATCCCTCAGGGGAAAATCCATTTTAGGCCACTGCCAGGACACAGTCTGTGGTAAAACATTTAACACGCCCAAAGGCAAACTCCATTTCCTTCTGGCTGCCAGGTTAGTTCCTGCACAGAGGAGGCCAGCGATGGGACACAAATAACCTGTTATAACCCAGACATCCACCTTGTCACAGGGCAGCATTAGAATGTTTCCACTTTATGCTATCTTGGACTCAGGGAACTAGTTATTGAGAAGGATGTAAATACCTTCTGTCCTTCCTTGTCTCCTGCACTAGTGACTTCTGGAGCTCCAAGCCATAAGCAAAGAAGTACTCTGAGGACTCAGCTCTATGGAGTTACTCTGGCAACACAAAGCAACCTCATCACAGGGCAGGACACAGCCCTTTTGCTACTCCTTTCACTTCCCACTCATCTCCTTTGGGCCCAGCACTTTTTCAAAGCCTTCTAGCAATATCTGCATAACGCCCTTCACATTCTCACTTCTCCGACTGCAGCCTAAGACCCCTCTCACTTATTTCCAAGGAGCACAACAGTGGCACTCAAATATCTTCCCAACACACCACAGAATCATTTCAAAATGTGTTTTCTTGGCCCACATTCTGCTCTACCATCAACTGAATCAGGTGTAAGTCTGCAGATGCTAGCGGGGTGAAAATGGTAGCAGTAAATAATGTAGGAAGCTGGTCCTGGGGACATTTCTTCTACTGCTTTACACCTCCTGCAGTTATTTCTGTCCATGCAGCAGCCTGCTCCTATTCAAGGTCTCAGTTTATCACTCGTCAGCACTTGCTGGGGTATGAGGCACTATCTAATCTGAATGGTATGCTGAAAATTACAGCCGGGGGTGGAAAGGTAACTAGAATCTCAGGCATTTCACCAACGCACCATGCCTGCAGGGAGGGTAGGGCAGTGAGGAGTATATCCCAGTTCTCTGTGGGAAAAGGATTTGCTAATCAAGTGGAAAGGAGCAGCAAACGTGGGGAGAATGGGCTGAGCTGATTAACCCAGGCTGAGGCTTCCCTGGCTAGTGCTGTGGGGTGTTTCGCCTGACCCTGCCTGTGACCTCCTTGCTTCAGAAGGCCATTCAGACTTGCTAACACTTTTCTTCCTTAGTGCTGTCTGTCTTCTGCTGTGCTCACAGCCACTGTGGCCTCCTCCTCTTCAACTCCTACCTCTGTTGCAGTCACCTCTGCTTCCCACCTTACTGATGTGTCTCCCTCTACACAGCTGCCACTTCTTCAGTTTTCCCATATTCCAAGAGAACTAAACCCCGCACCATCAGGCACACTGCTACAGCTCCTGGCCCCACAGAAGTGCTGAACCACAGACTCAGAATCATCAGGGTTGGAAGGAACCTCCAGCAGGTCCAATCCCCTGCCAAGACAGGGCCACCCTGAACAGCTCACACAGGAGTGTGTCCATGGTGGGATTTGAATGTCTCCAGAGAGACTTCTCAGCCCCCCTGGGCAGCCTGTGCCAGGGCTCTGCCACCCTCAGCATAAAGCAGTTCCTCCTCATGTTGAGGTGAAACTTGTTGTGGTTTAGTTTATGGCCACTGCTCCTTGTCCTGTCGCAGGGCACCACTGAGAAGAGTCTGGCATCATCCTGCTGGCACTTGCCTTGAAGATGCACACAAGACACATGGACACATCAGTTAACGGACAAGCACATGGGTCGATCTGCAGGAGGTAGCACCCACAGTAGGCAGGCTAGTGTCAGGACTTCCAGCTATCTCCTTTCACTTCTCCTAAGGGTGCATTTGCACATACACACTGTAAACATTTCTGGAGGTGGAGAAAAGCAGACTGAAGCAGCTGAACTTCCCAATTTTCCCCTGGGAGGTGTGCCTTCTCCAAAGCAGGTCAGCACAGCATGCGAGGCACTCTGCCTACACCCTATACCTGTGGGAGCACTGCCAGTGTCCCCACCCAGCGACAGTCGTGGACACCTCCACATGCAGAGGGTGGCCTGATTTTGGCCTTAATGGCTTCACCTGAGGAGGGCTGACCAGCCCACCGCTCAGCAGCATGTCTGCCCCTATCTGAACACAGAGAGCATCGTCCGGGAAGGATGAAGCCCCGCTGGGGACTGAACCAACAGCGCGACACATGGGTTGTTTGGCCCCTGCCACTGCGTCCCCTCCGCAGGGTCCCGAGCACCTCCGCGCCCGCTCACCTGTGTGCCTGGCAGCAGAAGTGGCAGAGGTCAGCCCCGCACGTCAGGCACCGCCTCACGGCCGCACCGTCCACGCACAGGTCGCAGCTCGCCGTTGCCGCCGCTCCGCCGCGGCTCAGGGCCAGATAGTCAGGGGTGAGCTGCCCGACGCCGCCGGGCGGCAGCGACACCTCGGCGTCGCACACAGGGCAGAGGACGGAGCGGGTGGCGGCGCGGCCGGGTTCCGCCAGCGTGCCGAGCCGCCGCAGGCAAGGCGAGCACAGCGAGTGCAGGCAGGGCAGCAGCCGCGGAGACACCCAGGGCTCGTCGCACACCGGGCAGCGCGGCCCGGACGACATGGCGGCAGCGCGGCCGCCGCGACGGAGCCGCTGGGCCGAGCATCGCGCCACCACCGGCCGTTGGGCGCGGGGCTGCCCCGTTGCTAGGGGCGACAGTTGTGAGGAGGGGGAGTGTCGTGCAATGGCGGCCCTGCGAGAGGCGCCGGGGCCCCGGCGTGAGGGAAAAACCCGGGGCCTCTCCTCCGGGGCCGCTCCATCCGGACGGGACGAGCAGAGAAGGGCGGAGGGGACTCAGCAGCCCGCTTTGTCTTCTCCCTCTTCTCTTTCTTCTTTCCTTTCCTTTCTCCTGCCGCTTGCCACCTCATACCCCCCGTGCTTTCCAAGCCAGTTGTCTGGGAAGCAGCCCCTTTCCCCACCCCACCACGGGTACACTTTGTGTTCCCAGCTCTGCCAGCTCAAATCCTTGAGGTTCACCTCCTGATGGAGCCTGCTCTGACCGGCCTTGGCAGCCAAACCTTTGCCGATCCGCTGAGTGCCTCCAGGGAGTCGGAGTTTTCCCTTCCGGTCACCGGTGAACAGCTGAGGGATATCGGGGAAGGTCTTAATGGAAATAACGCGACACAGCCGGGCTTCCCCTGGTGCCTGCATTGATTCACTGTGCCTGCAGAAGGCAGGCTTTGAAATCAGGATGTCGCTGAAGTCCTACATGAAGCTCCTTGGGCATCGATGGTATCTGCGTAATTGCTGTAATCAATGTGATCTGTAAGCTCCTCAAAGAATTAGAATTATAGAATCATAGAATAGTTTGGGTTGGAAAGGACCTTAAGATCATCTATTTCCAACCCCCCTGCCATGGGCAGGGACACCTCACTGAGTGAGGTGCCACCCAAGGCTCTGTCCAACC
Organism: Psittacula echo; assembly: GCF_963264785.1. NCBI lineage: Eukaryota > Metazoa > Chordata > Aves > Psittaciformes > Psittacidae > Psittacula > Psittacula echo. Next base: position 7,371,659 of record NC_137736.1, read on the forward strand.
TGGCCTTGAACACTGCCAGGGATGGAACATTCACAGCTTTCCTGGGCAACCCATTCCAGTGCCTCACCACCCTCACAGTAAAGAACTTCTTCCTTATATCCAATCTAAACTTCCCTCGTTTAAGTTTTAACCCATTACCCCTTGTCCTATCACTACAGTCCCTGATGAATAGTCCCTCCCCAGCATCCTTATAGGCCCCCTTCAGATACTGGAAGGCTGTCATGAGGTTTCCACACAGCCTTCTCTTCTCCAGGCTGAACAGCCCCAACTTTCTCAGTCTGTCTTCATAAAGGAGGTGCTCCAGGCCCCTGATCATCCTTGTGGCCCTCCTCTGGACTTGTTCCAACAGTTCCATGTCCTTTTTATGTTGAGGACACCAGAACTACACACAATGCTGCAAGTGAGGTCTCACAAGAACAGAGTAAAGGGGCAGGATCACCTCCTTTAACCTGCTGGTCACGCTCCTCTTGATGCAGCCCAGGATTTAAAACAGATTAATGGGGTTTTTTTGTTCTCTTCTCTATAACTCAAGTTGATTAGCACTAGTGATACTCCTATAGCGTGCAGTGTTCAGCCCTTGATTGAATGTTGTCCCAGCTTCTCCATTAGTTTGCCTAGGACCATGGCTGTCTTATCTGTCCTATCCTTCTGGCCCTTGTTGTGATATGAACACCATCTGAAACTGCTGGATTTTAAGGTCCCTAAATTGTATTAAAAATGAACAAGCAAAGATCTCTTGTCAGGTTTCCTTAGGACTGCTGAGTGCAACATGTCTAAACCTATCTGTACACACTTAATCTGTCATGGATGTTAACACCCCTCTGATAATGGCACAGTGCCTTGACGCAGACATTGTCTTCTTCATGCAACACATTTCTGTGTCTTTTATGTCATAATATGGGATCAAATGTTTACAACCTTGAAGCCTATCAAACAAGGAAGATGTTTGAACAGCCTCCTTTCGGATTAACTAGTAGTGAAGTGGTTGCTGAGGATAGAGAGGTTAAAAGTTGCAGTCATTGTGAGATGAGATGACTTGATAACGATACTAGATATTATGGCAGAGAGGAAAGACTGGTTCTTCTAATGGTGCTGGAGGAAGGAATAGCAAATGACACTATCAGTGTGGGTGTGGGAAGAAAACAGGAGGAGAATCATAATGTCAGCATCTTCCATCACTGCAGGGAGATGATGAAATAAGCCATGGCTGGCAGTTGCAGAGGAAACCTGAGGCTTCTTTCACCCCAGCAGACCTAATCTGATACTTGCTCTCCAGCTGCTCAGGTTGGAGCACAGAACAGATCATTGCTGAGTAATGCATCCCTGAGTCATCAGCAGCCAGCAGCAGCCAGCTCCTGATGACTAGAGGAAATGGCAGTGAAATGGGCTGGAGAGAATGGTCCTGAGAGCCCCGGGAGGCTCAGAGAGAGGAAAGAGAAGCAGAAATGCCAAAACCCACCCACACCTGAACAACCCTCACCCAGTGGCCTGTGTTAGTACAGACTTCTGCTTTGGTTTGGGTTGCTTTCCCCATAATACTGCTTTCTTGGCTACTGCCCATCAGTGGAGGAAGCCCCTATTTCACAAAGTCCTAAATTGTGGAAGACAACTCAATGGACATGTATACTAGTGCCTGTGAATATCTTCAAGAAAGCACCGCAAGAACTGGCCTGGGAGGCCCTCTCTCATTGCATTGTAACTGGCCAAAAGGTAAGGGTTTAAAAAAGAAAGTGTTGACTTACAAACACTGGTGGGCAATACAGGAGCATAGTTACAAAAATGAAACAATGGAAATGTGTCATTAAACTCACACTAAGCAATAACGTTTTCCTTTTGCTGCATTTCATAAGAGTTGATAGGTGGCTAATTATCCTTATGCGACCCATGATTTACTTGAAATGGGATCCTCTTCAGACTCATTTTCCTGCTCTTATTGTTAAAGATGTCTATCAGAGCCTCTCAGGGTACTTGCTCTGAGTGACCTGTTCCTTCCTGACACTTTTGCTGCCAGCTCCTTCCCTTTCTTTCCTGTTTATCTGCTTCTCATTTCCTACCGTTAAGACTGGATTATCACACAGAGACAGAAGATTTGATGGTTCCCTTCCCTTCAAGGACTCTTGAGTAATATTTCTATTGTAGTTGCTAATTAGCCTGTTCTGGTGGGAGCTTTATGCTCCTTTTCCATTTGTGTTCTTTTCTGAAGAAACATTGGTAATTCTTATATCACAGACCAAAAGCAAATCTTTCAAGCATAATTTCCTTCCTAAGACTCTTTGTGAGGAGCGCGGTCATAAAGCAGGCATTACGTCTTGAATGGGATGCCTTACACTTCCCTGTTCCTGTCTACTCGGTTAATTTTAGGGAGCTGTTTCTGGATATCCTGCCGTAACAAACAAATGGAAAAGGTGGTAAAGCCAAAGCTATTAGTGAACAGGCCAGCGAGGAGCAGACCTGCAATCTTTGGGCTGGCAGAAAAGTCCAAGCTCACTGATGGTAAAGAAGAAGCTCTGAAAGATATTCAGAAAGAACCTTTTTCACAGAAAAAACCTTATTCACAGAGCCATGGCCTGGCTTAGAGCAGCCAGAGGGAGGTGGGAAATGGCTTATTTGGGGAGTTCACAAAACTGAGCCAGTGCTCATCCAAGCCTGTCCATCAGCTCAGAGTGTGAAGCAAGGTTAGATCTGGTAACAGGCTCAGTAGGCATCATTAACGTGCTGTCTGTGAAAAAGACCCTCCCATGGCTCCACACAATTCTGATGTGTGCCTTGTTACAAAGGGTTCGTGTGTCCCTGTCTCAGCCTGAACCTTTGGGTTGAGTTGGTATCTCCTTTGTCTCCTGCAGCAGTCTAGCTACTAGGCAGTAGCTCTGTCAGAGCTGAAGGAGTGGGCCTGCCCCAGCACATGAGATGAAGCTGCAGTGAGTGGGTCTGCCTTTGGACCAGGAGGAGCCAGTGAAGCTGTGCCTGTGCTGGGCCTGGAGGGCACATGAGCAAAGTGCCCTAGCCCAAGGCTCATGTGACAAACCTTGTGCAACCTGACAGCATGGGTGTATGTGAGCTGCTGCAGGAGGACAGTGCTGATCTCCTGCCTGGGGACACTGCCTGGCATGGACAGGGAGCACTTCTGCCCTGGGATTTCCCATAGACTTTCTACAAGGCATTTCTGGGGATACTCGCTCTTTGGAGAAACACCTTCACTAACAAACACACCTTCACACACCTACTTAATACACTCTCTTTTAAACTTGCTGGTAGGTTTTGCTCTTCAGCGTGGTGTTGATCTTAAGGGAATGAACTAAAAAATCAGGACACCTCATTTTACATAAGTCCAAGTCTCTTCATGTCCATGCCAGACTCCAAAGCACATTTCTGTAAGCTGCTGTCATATGTCAAACCCAAGCTCCAGGAGAAGGGCTTAAGCAATTGCTGTGTGACCCAGGAGAGGTGAAGGAAGAAGGCAGCAAAACTACACATCTGGCAGACTAAACCTGTGTCGCTCACTGAGTAATGGAAGGGGCACAAAAAGTACACCCAGATGCTTGGCTTGACCCTGAAAACAGCAAACTGGAAGCAAACAGGATACAGAGAGCTGGTAACATGGGAACCACAGAAAGAAAGTGGCACAAGAGATCTTTCTTGTCCTCCCCATTTGTGACAGGAAGCATAGTGTTTGAGGTGATCAAGCAGCATTCCTTTCAGTTGCCAGCAGCATTCTGAATCACAAGCAGTTGCAGCTGAACCACCCAGCACCCCTGGCTTTGTGCAGACTTGCCCTTGCAGTGGCATCCAACCAGGCATTCTTGCCCTTCCCTCCTCCCCGCAGCTTTCCAGCCACCTGCTGCTGCTTTCAGCTTTCTGCTGCTATATATGTCCTTTGTAATCTCTTCTGAATACTGCCTGCATTTTGTGGAGGGAAGATGAAACTGGATTTGTTTTCAAGCCAGGTTTTCTAAGGAAGAAAGTTCTTTGTGGTGTCCAGCAATAAAGAACTTTTTTACCTCCCCTTCAGCCATATCTGAGACAGGGGAAGTGACATGAAAGAGTGTAAGCTTCTACATGGTAAGACACTTAATCCTCACACTGGGAAGATAATGGTGCCATTTGTTGCTGGGACCATGATGAACAGGAGGATATTACAGTAGGATATTACATGTGGATGGAAGGGGGGCAACTAGAAAAATGGGGAAGCACTCCAGAGACAAACAGCCTTAATTCATTCTGCTGCTCACGGAGCACCTACAGACCATACAGCTGAGGTGGGTGGGTGGAGAGAACAGATCCTGCAGCAGAGTGTGTCTGTGCAGTGAGCGCACAGTATCACAGTGTGCCCTCTGATGGGACCACTTTGAGGCAGCATCCCAGCACCAGTTCAGTTAGCCTCCAGCACCATATGAAATTACACTATACAACAAATTGAAAAAAGCTAAGATAAATAAAGCAGCACATTTACATTCATGCATTATGCTGATTAAGCATCTTGCAGCAGTAAAATATTCCAATATTCTGGACTTAACAGAGCTGTGCACCTTCCTCTGCCTTTTGGTGTAAACGTGGCTTTTAAAAAATCCTTAAATTAGATCTTATTTTGTCCTAGCAGCCTTCCCCTTTCTGTGTTCACAGGGTTCTTCAGGCTGTAAGAGAGACCTCTTGCTTCCACAGTTGAAAAGACATCTCAGCACCAGGCCCCGTCACTGCTGACATGCAGGGCTACATCGCTGTCAGTAGGGGTGGTCACCTTAACATCCACCCAGGCAACATGAATCAACAGGGCCAGTTTGCCTTCACAGAGGAGCTGGCAATTCTGAATAGCTAAAGGTTCCAGGGGAAAATACTCTCACTTGAGATTCTTCTGTTTAAAAAGACCTTACGCAATCCCAGGCACAGCTACAGGTTGGGCAGAGAGGAGATTCAGAGCAGCCTGAGGAGAAGGCCTTAGGGGGTGTTGGTTGATGAGAAACTGAACCTGAGCCGCTTCCGTGTGCGCTTGAGCCCAGAAACCCTCCATATGCTGGGCTGCATCAAAAGGAGGGTGAGACAGCAGCTCAAAGGAGGTGATCCTGCCCCTCTACTCTGCTCTCATGAGACCCCACTTGCAGCAGTGTGTGCAGTTCTGGAGTCCTCAACATAAGAAGGACATGGAGCTGTTGGAGCAAGTCCAGAGATCACGAGGATGGTCAGAGGCTGGAGCACCTCCTTTATGAAGACAGGCTGAGAAAGTTGGGGCTGTTCAGCCTGGAGAAGAGAAGCTGCGTGGAGACCTCAGAGCAGCTTCCAAAATATGTACAGGAAACTTTCCCTTGCTTTCCATAGGGAATGTTTTCAAAGGGAAACCAATTCCTATGTGGTATACCTGGTAAAAGGGGACAAGAGAAAACAAAGGCTGCAGCTCTTCCCTTTCCCTGCTCTTTACTACTGTGCTTACTCTGGTCTGTAGCCAGATGTCCCGCTGCTTGGCTGCCTACCCCCAGTCAAAGGCTATGGAGGAGTTGGTGGGAGGGTGACTAGACACCTAGTAGCACATTCTTGCCTTCTGAGATGAGCACAGCACACTCAGCCCCTGTTGGAAGCAAGCACTGGCACCACACCAGCCACATCAGTACAAGGTGACACCTGAGCCAGTTAGCTGTGCCAAGTGGAAGGAGTTACTAGCTTGAACATGCTGCTCTGCAAATGCAGCTTTACGGAGCAGGGCTGGAGCTCTGCATGGACCTGCTGCTTCAGATGGGCACAAAATGGGTATCTGGCACCACAGATGTTAGTTTTTGGGGTAACAGAGTCCCAACTAGTCCTGACTCTGCTCCTGGACCTGAGTTCTACTGATCTCAAGGAGAGTTGGATTTCACCAACAATGCAAAGGAAAAGCTGCAGTATTTCTCACCTCACCGCGTGGTTTTAGACTGGAAAATAGCAAGATGATTCAACTTACAAACACACAGTTATTTGACAGAGCAGCTTCCAAGTTAAGGAAGCCAGAGGATGACTCAAAAGATCAATCCCATGCTCCAAAAGGAGATTTCTGACTAGATGGTTTCAGAGCATTCATAGCAACTGATAGCTTGCAGGAAGTCAGAAGCAATGGTATTAATGTGTGGGCACTATGGTTATGGTAGCCCATCCCAACCTTGGCATTTCTGCCTCTGCAGGAACTGGGAGACATCTTCCAAGCATTTTTAACTGCTACTTCACAAAACACAAGACTAGAAGCCACTCTCACTTCCCAAAGTTACCACTGGAAAAAGAAATTACAGAGGTGTCAATGAATACTCTTTTGAATCCCATTCTAAATCTGTTTCAAACACCCCCAAACAACATTTTAAGAAAGAAAAACATTAAACCAACTTGACTCTAAATCTAGTTTTGAGACTTGCAGGTATTTTCTTCCCTAAACGTGCAGATTTTATCTCCATTATAAAAGGTTTTGCCCAGATCTGCTACACCGTAAAGGAACAGATGTATCAGCATTCCTTGAGTCCTAGATTTTATTGTTAATCATTAATAATAATGGCTACTTTAAAAAGTCAAATAAACCCAATATAAAAATACAGCCATTAGAGTATTACATACACCCATAACAAAACAGCTTAATACAATCGCACTCACATCGGTTTTCTGTTGTATCAAAGAGAGCATACCTCAGTACACAGCAAATAGAGATTCTGATTTCAACTTCAGTCATTTTAGATTAGTATAAAAATATTAAATGAGATCTTTAAAAAGCAATCATTGAGTCCAGATGTAATTCCCAATACAGAAACCGCACAGAAAACAACTTCTAGGAGCAAGTGTAAACCATAGAAGGAACAAGTTATTTCTCACACAAATTCTTATTCAGGAATAAGGCCAGAATAACCTGGCCTCCTAATCTCCAGGTTACTTTTGAACATGAGGCCACATTCCCTCATCTCAGTTTTTCCTGAATTTTTCATTCCCATCTTGTGTGAATATAAGACCCAGGAAGTTTCACATGGAATTTCCAAAACCTCCTGTCTTCAGCACATCTAAGCACAGGTATCAGATGCTCAGTTGTATTACTACAGCAACCTGAGTTTACACTCTTGTGAAAGAGTTATTTGGTGTCTGATCTGATGTCACAGCAGCATGTCTATCTCAGAAACTCATTCCCAGGAAGTTTTACATGGAATGTGAATGGCACTGACAGGAAAGCACTTCAGAGTTAAACTGTACATCTGGAGAGGAGGACTACTGTGACCTAGTGTGGTTCATAAAGAAACCATACAAAATATAGGAGTTGAGTGCAGCTTCCTTTACATGACGTGCATTGACAATGCAAACCAGCCTTCCTCTTTGTGCTTTTCCACCTGCACAAAGAAGAAACCAGTTAAAATTCATATATCATAAATTTCCCACAGACTTGCTAGGTAGTTCTGGCTTGTGTAGGGTTGGTACATATCAGTTCACCAATACATAGCAATTGTCTGCCACGGCCACCATGAAGGCAGTCATACCACCCACTTTAGACACCTAGCTTAAGCCACATCTACCTTAAGTATTCCAAATTTCCCCTCAGGGGATGTGTGCTTTGCTGTCAGGATAGGCAGTCTTGGGCCCTAACTTGTTTATCTCTCCTAGTCTAGGTTGTTCTGGACATCAGGAAAGATGGTAAAATCTCCTCATGGTTGCTTTCAGACATATAAACAGATGTACGACTGGTTTCACCAGATTGTGCTACTGCCTGGAGATCCCCATGAAAGCATTTCACTGTAGTCTATTCTCTTTGCACAGGAATCAGAAATCTAGAGTAGGGATTTTTCTTTGCACATTTGGATTTATTTATCCTTCAGCAACTAACTTGTGCAAAGCCAGGTAAGAGCTTGCTGTCCTCTTACACGTAGCTCTACCGCTACAGCATAATGATTACTTGAAATGCTCAAGCCACCAGTAAAAGACTGCCAGAGGTTCTCAGTTCTAATGCATGAAGATGCCATAGCAGAAAATGTAGTTACAGGATTACTCACTTCTAAGTAACAGCTCTGTGGCAGCAAACTAATGTCACTAGGACTGCACTCAGGGCTTCCCTTACCAATTGTCCAGAATTCTTCCCTGTGAGGGTGCTGAGGCGCTGGCACAGGGTGCCCAGAGAAGCTGTGGCTGCCCCATCCCTGGTAGTGTTCAAGGCCAGGCTGGACGTGGCTTGGAGCAACCTGCTCTAGTGGAAGGTGTCCCTGCCTATGGCAGGGGGCTGGAACTGGATGAGCTTTAAGGTCTCCTCCAACCCAAACCAACCTGGAATTCCACAAATCCAAACCACCATGAACTGATTACTATTAGCTTCAGTAGGTTTAAGGTAGGACAGAGCTCCCTCCCCTTCTTTACGAGTCTTGCTTTTTCCTTATAGGACAACCACAATCTAACTTTCTGGCTGAGGACTTTTCAGTCTTACCTTTGGCCTTTGGCTGACAGGAGTTAATTTCACACTTTCTGATGTGGCACTTAGGGGTGAACAAGGTTTGCTAGAGTCTCCTACTGACCTGTAGACATTGAAAAGGAGATTGAAAAAGTGAAAAATGGAAGTGACTACTACAATTGTGTCTCAGATGCTGAGTTAGGACCCCTCATCAGTAGCCTTCAACAACCCAGGTCATCTGGTTTATGTCACATTGCAGGTATTTCAAATACAAACAATGGAAGTTGTGAAAAAGCTATTGGACCTTTGTCCCATATCCATAGAGTTGAGTGTGATGAAGTCAGGGGAAGTCCATGAAGCCAAAGGAAAAACATGGCAATTTTTCCATTGTGAACAAGTTCAGCTGCATGGGTAATCAAAACACCACAAAAAGGAAATAGTAAAGGGTTAACTTTTACCTTCTTATACTGATCATACTGGCAGGGGAAACACTGTCTTCTTTGGAGCTATCCATAGCAGCTGCCAGGGGAATAGACACTTCAATTGTCCTCCTGGAATTTTCTAGGCAATAAAGAATAGCTTGATTCTGATGAGAACACAGCAACATTGCACAACAGTCACTTAATTTTCCCATTTTTTGAGGGCATCACATATCTCTCCATCATTGCACAGAATATACAGATGAGACATAAAACATCAGGCTAAACATCAACCCCATACCCACTCTCTGAAAATGACAGCTATTGAAGGCTGATACTCAGAGCAACTAGGAACAATGTGCACAGACACAGAATGATTCTTCTATGGATAAACCTTCTGGTTTTGGCAGTCAGAGGCATAGAGAATTCTGATTTCTCTACTTTGTTCTTTTAAGATTTTACTTATCGTGCTGAACTTATGTTACAACAGCAGCAGAAGTGTTAGAACTGTTATGATCCCCACAGCATGAGTCATTGCATATGCACCCGCATGCATATGCACACACCCATGCTCACTCTTCCCCCTCCTTCCTCTCCCTCTCAAGTCCTTTCCTTTATACATTCTCTGTGGTTTAGGAAGGGGAAAAGGGTAGGCGTCCTAGACACAGCATGTGTACATGCTCACATGTTCTGCCTGTCATTACAATGACTCCATGAAAAGATATAGCAGCCCTCACCTGCTGGAAAGCATTTCTGTTTATAGTTACACATGGCAGCTTATATATGAATCTTGAATTAGCAAGGATATTCGCTTTGCTAATTTACCTCTTCAGATGACTGGAAAGCTCCAGTTACTTCTTTCTATTAGCACTGGCAGTTAACTCAGCAAGGTAGTCTGGTGGAAAGCGCACCCAAAATACCAAAAACTAAAAGTGCTTGAAAACTGGATAACCGCTCTACCATGATTTTTAGAAACCTAATGTAAATGCTTAATCTTATCATAGAATGGTTTGGGTTGGAAGGGACCTTAACGCTCACCCAGTTCCAATCCCCTGCCATAGGCAGGGACACCTTGCACTAGAGCAGGTTGCTCCAAGCCCTGTCCAACCTGGCCTTGAACACTGCCAGGGATGGGGCAGCCATAGCTTCTTTGGGCACCCTGTGTCAGTGCCTCAGCACCCTCACAGGGAAGAACTTCTGCCTAAGAGCTCATCTCAATCTCCCCTCTGGCAGGTTAAAGCCATTCCCCCTTGTCCTATCACTACATGTCCTTGTATAAAGTCCCTCTCCAGATTTCCTGTAGGCCTCTTTTATTAAAAGACTCCAGTATCTAAAGATTCTCCAACAGAGAGGACTGATTAAAAAGCGTAGTTCTGCCCATCAGTGACTACATAGCAGAGCTGTTCTGCAGACAAGGATGTAGCAAACAACAGATTTACCATGAAGCATGATATTTGCAGCAGGCTAATTACTAAGAAACTAACTTTAGGAGAAGTTTACCTGATCTATTTTTGGCTCTCTGAAGTAAGGAGTGTTTGTACCACAGAGACATTAGCAGCAAGTGTACTGCTGACCACAACTGCTGATCCAATCGGAAAAGGACAGAGAACTCTCAAAAGGGGAAAAACATTGTCTTACTAGTTCTGTTTACTCCTGAAGCTGGGTACTTACCAGGATAATTTAGGGATGGGGGCAGAACAGGAGATGCCATTGGAGGGACCATATCAGCAGCAGCTAACTTCTGCTGCTCTATTAGCTGCAACAGTTTATCACGTGCTTCTGTACTCTGACGATTCAGCTCTGCTATTCTTTCCTCCAAGCTCTTCGACGCCATGAGATGAGTCTACTTGGATAAGGACTTCCAATTACAAACTTACAATTTGCACCCTCAAGGAGAGTATACAGTGTACTTCAAGTACGTCTATGGATTTCATTTGCAAACTGAAAGTAAACATAATGATATAGCACCTCATTTTGTCCCTTTCACTGTCCTGTATATCTAGTTGCTTCATTGACAAGTGTTTTAAACTGGTCTTCCTACAGATAGGAAAAAACCCCAAACAACTGTTGTCTGCATCATTTAAGGGAAAAAAGAAAAACAAAGAAACCCCAACCATCCAGTAATTAACCATCATTAAGAAAATATTTACTCAGAGATACATCTATTCAGCAGGGTGTGGGGAAGCAAAAGCAGATTTTTAGCAGAAGTACCCTGGAACTCATCTTTAAGCCAGGTTTTCATCCACTTTGACCTCTTCCCCTTCAGAATTGCTTCCACAAAAACACCACTTCAAAAAGTTTGTGTCATTTTGCATGACTAAATGAGTAAATATTACACAACAGAATAGAATGGGGAAAGGAACAACACTCCCAGCCTGCATTTACATGAGGAGATTTAAAATATTTAGGATCCTTAATTGAGCAGTAATTCACCCACTGTGACGGAACCAAAGTAAAGACAGTAGCAAGGGCAGCAATTATAGGCATTTCTATGATGTTCATTCCACTCAGGGGCACCACTGAATAGCTGCTTAGTTTCAGATTAAAAGGTTTTCTTTGTGAACTGAAGCCTTCAAGTTCTCCCTTTCCCAACAATCTTGGGATTTTCACCAGACAGCAGGACTAACAAGGCAGACCCAACTAGTACATACACTATAATCAAGTATTTGCAAGAGATGTACCTGCACTAACTTCAGTCTCATGGGATTTTGGGTCACAGTAGCAGAAATGATGTTTGGCTTGGATTTAAATATGTAATTTACAAGCTTGACAAGAACCTGTGGGTTGCTGCAGTGCTTTCAACATTCAAGAGGATTACATTGCAATCACACCTCTTTTTTACATCATAATCTTATCCTAAACTTATAAATGTGCTGCACGCTTTCTAGCACTCAATATACAACATAAGCCCAATATGAGAAGCTACTGTTAAGCTCCTAGGGAAGGATAAAATCACAAGCCTCCAAGCAAATGAATTAAAAGAATATTTGGTTTGCTGCTCCTTACAACAGAAAAGGAACAGTATTAAAGCATCACTAAGCTATAGGAAAGCAGATCAGCAGAAAGGGGAATCAATGATTTATGTTACATTCTCACCTGTCCTTGTGAAGAAGCTGGACTAGGATTTGCATTTTGTAGTGGGTCTAACTGATGTACATAGTCACTTGTGTCTTCAGAGAAGCCTCTGAATTTGCTGAGTTGAGATTTTATGAGAGAGTTCTGCCGTGTGAGCTCAGCTATCTGTCCCAGCAGATCGCCATTTGGAAGTAACTCTTCAGCTGGGCTGCTTTTCCTAGTGTCACTGGGGCAGGACACACCGCTTTTCTCATGGGAACTCTCCAGGTCCCTGTCTGCAGGAGGAACTGGTTGCCTTCGAGAGATGAGACAGTTCTCAGCTGTGCTCTGTGCTCTCAGGGAGGAAGGTGAGCTCCTTTCCTTGCATGGTTTTCTTTCGGTGTTTTCAGGAGACTGAGGAATGACTGTGAATGCTGCAAATAAGAAACACAAGAACAGTAGGGAAAGAGACATGTGATCCTCATCAAGGAAATCAATAGTGACTTTATTGCATTAGGTTAGTAACAATCAAGCAGGCATTTGAATTGTAACATCTAGCCTGAATGGTGTTATGTTACTGATCAAAAAATCACTCTTATGCAAGACCCTGCTGGAAGAACTCACCAGGTTTAATATTTCCTATTACAAACAGTCTTACATTTAAAAGTTTTAATTAGAGATTGAGAGAGAAGTCAGAGAGAAGATAAATTGGTTTGAATTTCTTAGCTGATAGATCAAACACCACTTCTTAGTTAGCCCTCCATTTTCCAAAATACACTTACTTTACCTAACGGATTGTAACTTTGCGTTTCAGCTCGGGTGTTTATACTGGGTTGGGAATTAAACTAGTTGAATAATAAAACTAAATAATACAGACTTTTGGCATAATAAACTGGCTACTTACTCAGCCTCTAGGAAAGGGGCTTCCACGCTCTGCCCTCAATAGCGATGTGGTCATCATTAGAAACAGGTAACACACCACACACTAAACATGTTACTGCACTGTCAGCTGCTACGTCTTAAATCCAAGCTGTATTTTGTGATCAAACCCAGATTTCCTATGTTACATATACCAAATAGTCTATCCCTTCCAAGCTTTAGCTTTTGCCTCTTGAGCATAGCATGACATTTAAAAATTTACACACAAATTTGCTTTATGAATCATTTTTCATAAAGAAACATTCAAGAAGTTTAACACTAGTTAAGCCATTTGGCATCCTTCACTGTCTTAAAAGAGTAACAACACATTTCTACAAAGCTGAAGTGTAGCCAAGTCCAGGAATACAGTTTTATATTCCTGTTTCAAATAACAGGCAGTATCTGACAGTTCTCAACAGCACTGAAACTAGATGTTGCTCTTTGCAGAACACTACCTGTAGCTCATATCCTCCTGATGTGCCTTCTCACACACAGCAGCCCATCAGGAGGTTAAACTAGACAGAATCTTTCAATTACCCTGCTAATTCCTTAGAAATCAAAAGGACTTTGGGGTTATTTTTCTGACTTGGAAAAGACTTACAAAGCCACACAGCTGAGGCGTGGAGATATAAAAAACCCCACTACTGCCCCATGCTCCCTGTCAGCACAGAGGGTTACAGAGGCCTAGCACATCTAGTAAGATGCATGTGGTTACAATGACAATTGCACGAGGAAACAGCTGATCTGGGGAGTCACAAAGGGTCCTAAATACCTTCCCTAATTACCCCTGATGAACTTTCTTCCTCCTAACAACCAGAATTGAGCATCTGACCTATAAAACTGCTGAAGCCTGTGGATGCTGATACAAGACTGAGTTAACCCGGCTATCCAGCACCACAAAAATTCACCCCAAACTTCTTCAAGCCACTTCCTGTGTATTAAATGAAACCAAATGGAAACCTGCTCCCAAAGCTTTTAGAAAAAACTCTGCTGGGAAGATTGGCTCAAAGCAAGAATATGCAACCTACAGACATCCTGGTTTGTCTGCAGCATAGAATGCAGAGGCATTGAATTTACAGCCTTCAGTGGTCCCACTGTTAGAGGTGATGGAAGCTGGATTACACCAACAGCAGATGGCAATCTGAGATGATGTGATGGTATCAAAGAGCTACAGCAATAATACAGAAGTGATAATCAAAATCAGTACAAAATAAAAATGCCAGTCTGAATTGCCACTGACAGGAACACAGGCAGCAGATGGAGAACTGCAGGAGACAGAAAGTCTACAGGAAATCTAGCAAAAGGCATAGAAAGCAAAGAGATGCATATGTGGATGCACAAGTTGGGTGTTCCAGCCATATAGGACTAATGTGTTTAAGTATACAGATTAAAAAACTTCAATAGAAAATCATAGAATCACAGAATGGTTTGGGTTGGAAAGGACCTTAAGATCATCTACTTCCAACTCCCTGCCATGGGCAGGGACACCTCACACCAGATCATGTTGCCCAAGGCTCTGTCCAACCTGGCCTTGAACACTGTCAGGGATGAAGTATTTACCACTTCTTTGGGCAACCCATTCCAGTGTCTCACCACCCTCACAGTAAAGAACTTCTTCCTTATATCTAACCTGAACTTTCCCTGTTTCAGTTTGAACCCATCACCCTTTGTTCTATCACTACAGTCCCTGATGAAGATTCCCTCTCCTTGTAGCCCCCTTCAGACACTGGAAGCTGTTCTGAGGTCTCCATGCAGCTTCTCTTCTCCAGGCTGAACAGCCCCAACTTTCTCAGCCTGCCTTCATACGGGAGGTGCTGCAGCCCCTGATCATCCTCGTGGCGTCCTCTGGACTTGCCCAAACAGCTCCATGTCCTTCAAATAATGTATCTCCAAAGGCAGTGTGAGATTGAAACAACACCACCCTACAGACTCCCAAGTGTACCAGCCCCAGAGAGATCTCACCATTCTGGAGGGGAGACAATTCCTGACTGCTTTTCTGCCGAGGGGGTGACAACAGCACAGCTGGCTGGAAGACGTGAGCTGGCAAGCCTCTACCAGATCCCATACCACCTGAGGCACCTGGCCTTGGAGGACATGCAAAAGGAAGTTCTTCCTGTGGGAATTTCAGCAGATTTTCCCTGTTGCCTGCATCAGTCCTGGGCTCCGAATAGCTCAAGTCAGGTTTTTCTAAAGAAAAAGACAAAGCAGGGATAAAGCAACAATAAATAAATAACACAATTAGTTTTAGTGCAATAGCAGTGGAAGGAAACATATCAATAACAACTCTTCTGTTCATGTATCTGAAATACAGACTACAGTATGTTCCACACACACTCCAAACTTCCTTCTGATCCACAGGTACCAAACTCCTTCATTCGAGCATAATACAAATCTTTACTGACCTTAAAAGCAAGAAGGGCTGTTACATGTGGCCTTACAACTCTAATGATCTTTTTCTGACTTAATTCAAATCAGGTATCTCCTACATTAAAAAAAGAATTACTCTTCTGTATTTATCTACAAGTAGTTTATGTCTACATTGCCATCCATTTTGAATGTACCAGGGAGGCAGAAGATGTAAAACATGAAATCAAGGTCTTAGCTAGCTATGAGACCACAGTAATTTTAATATGCTTTACCAGTGCTGACTTTGAATTGTCCCTTAATGATTTTTTCTGGGAACAAATGTCCCAAACGAGAAGTTATTGGAAAATTAAGCAAAACGTACCTGATTCCAAAATGCAAGAGTCAAAAAGCACCCTTCAAAGGCAAAGAGCCAGAAGAGACTGTTCACATAAAATACTGCCTGTGGTTCCCATTAGTGACATTCTACGACTGAATTTAAAACCTATCACCTATTATTCAATGACCCCGGCAAGAAATAAGCAAGATCTTCCTGTTCTGCTTCACTGTACAGAACTGCATGTACGAAGTACCCTCCTCACATGCTATTTGTCACTGTGATATCCCCCAACTCCTTTCTCAGTCATTCTTTCTCCAGAGAAGTCCTCTGTTAACTTACACACAGTTTATGTCCCAAAGTAGCTATCTCAAATGTTTCACATCCAGTCAGATGCCTTAAGGGTACAAGAGATCTCTTTCTGAAGGAAGAGAAGGAAGAAATAGTTTTGTAACTTTGGGAAGCATTTCCATAACTTTAGGAAGCTTTCTTTTCAGGAAGATGCCTTTTCCTCAGAAGAGAGACCAATAAGGAAAGATTTGGAAATTCTACTGCAGAACTGTTGATTAGGGAGGTTTGGGCCTTGGCTGTTTTTTTGGGGGAGGGTGGTTGTGTAGTTTTTTCTTCTATCCCCCAGAAAATCAGAGCAGAACACTGACAGAACAGGCTCCTTTCCTTTCAGGTAGCCCTTGCCTTGCTGTACTTCTTGATAAGTCTCCCAAGGCTCTGAACACTGCCCCGGATAGAGCATTCGCTACTTCTTTGCACAACCTGTTTCAGTGCCTCACCACCCTCACAGTAAAGAACTTCTCCCTTATATCTAACCTGAACTTCCCGTTTCAGAGTAGAAGTATCAAGTAGCAGATTTCTGTCTGGTTGGATTAACAGGCCTCAGAAGCTGCTATTTCTGATCAGCAGCGACCTCCAGCGTCTCATGGAAGAACCAATCTCATACTGTCAGGCTGCCTCAGCAACAGAAAGGCAAGGTCCCGATTCAGTTTTTTGTTTGCTTGTTTGGGTTTTGTTTTGTTTTAAGGTTAATCTTGAAGTCCTGATCCAGACCAAATGATGCCAATGGGGATGGAATACAGCCTATAATATTGTTAAAAAATAATCTGTAGCAAAAGACAGCAGAACCCATGGCATACGAATTATCAGAAGTGAAATTCACGCCCATGCAAAACATAGATGTCTGCTTGAGTAACTATTAAATACCAGATTTCCTACTACAGGGACAAACGAGCCACAACTCCCGTTTCATCCTTCACAGACGCATACACATACCTTGGCCATTTACTGGACCTTTGCCTGCACCTCCAAAATGGTTTGGACTTTGTTCTCCTCTGGGTTCTACCAAGGGGAGGCCTTTAAATGCTTCTGTGAGAGACATCAGCTGTTCGTCTGTTACTGTCATGTATTGCTGAAGCTTCTTCTAAAGGAGGAATAAGAAAAAAAAGAGAGGGATATGGAAATTTGTACTTCACAAATTAGAAAATTAGATACTACAAGCAGCCCTGTGAAGAAATTTGGCCTCGTAATACCACTGCATGTGTCTGTAGGATTCCAGTGAGGTATCAAATACCAGTGTCTCCAGGTTTCTCATTTACTTCCTCTCCTGACTCAAATAAATTATTTGGTTTTCCTTGTCCTAACTCACGACCCCACTTCCTCTCCAATGTTGCTTTACTGCTTCATTCCCAAAAGTAACCACAGAACAAATCTACATCCACTGCAAACTGGGGAAAAAGAGAAAACGCAGTTCTACATCCAGGCTACTCAGTTGCTCCAATAGTGTTACCAGTACAGAAGTGCTGACGAAGATGCTTAAGCTTTTAGATTGATAAAGTAAAGCTCAATTTCACAGAACTATGGTTTTCCTCAGGCTTTGAATTTAAATGAAGGTAAAATAATGACTTTCCAAACATTCCTTCCCCACATCTCCTACCTGCTGTTGAAATTCTGAGGCTCCTCATTCCATTTTATCATCTCTTGAACATGAGACAACGCATCTCAGCCTATACTTGCAACACAGCTCAGTATTCCTACAAGTCATCCAAATGGGTAAGGAGCAAGGGGCTCAGTACCTGCATAGTATTGTTTTCCTCCCTGACTAGAAGTATTTCTGCAGTCAGAGCATCAATCAGTTCTCTGTGCTCATTCAGCATCTCCTCGTGCTGCTGCCTCATCACCTCCTTCTCACGCAGCTGCATTTCACTCTAAAGAGGGAGAAAAAGTTAAAAACCTACTATAACCCAATACAGATTTCTATTTAGAACCAGGAACAGGTCAACAGGAGCTCGAACTGCAACAGCTCTTCCCACTATTGCTAAATTGACTTAATTACATTCACAAAATCCAATTTTCATGGTTTGAGAACTGTCAGAGAGCTTACTCTTCCTTCTTTGTTGCTCCAGAACACTGCAGGCAAACCCATACATCTTTTTTTTTTCCTGTCTTTACAACTTTTCCAGGCTGTAACTACCAGCATTGTCTCTCTGCATGGATATTAGTTTTTAAGTCACTGAATCTTCATGCAGTAACCAAGTAACTCGAGATGTGCTGATGCTTGTCAGTATCCTGTGCTACTTGTGCCTATTCTTTATTTCCTTAATTCATTAATGAAGACAAATTTGACTAAATAAAGAAAGTACTTGCTTTCTAATGTGATCCCTCAGGGGAAGTTCTACAGGGTTTAGTTATTTAGTTTTTTATTTATTTTAAAGAAGCCAAAAAGTTTTATATGATATTCAACTTGAGCATGAGGAAAAAGACCTTACTGTAATGAACCTCTTGCCCTCAAAAGATATTATCATAGAGTTCCAGACCGGTTTGGGTAGGAAGGCACCTTAAAGCTCACCCAGTTCCAACCCCCTGCCATGGGCAGGGACACCTTCCACTAGAGCAGGTTGCTCCGAGCCCCATTCAACCTGGCCTTGAACACTGCCAGGGATGTAGCAGCCACAGCTTCTCTGGGCAACAGGGAAGAACTTCTGCCTAACAGCTTATCTCAATCTCCCCTCTGGCAGGTAAAAGCCATTCCCTCTTGTCCTGTCCCCGCAGGCCCTTGTAAAAGGTCCCTCTCCAGACTATCATTTGTTATCAATTACTGAACAGATTATCAGTCTATTATTTTGAGATAGATCACTGCAGTAGCCAGGCTTCCTGTACATAAAAGAGTCCCACTCCTGTTCATAAACATTCCCGTTCATAAAAGAGTCCCTTCCACCTCTAATTGGTAAGTGGACTGCCACTTTTTGGACCACCACTACTAAAAGAGTAGAGGCTACAAAGTCAAATAAACACATCAGTATTAGCAGATGGAGCTCTTCCCCAAATAGTTGCCTGTATTTACACAAAGGAATCCCTGAGTAAGAGAAATACATCACACCTCCAAATTTCACATAATTTCAACTGGTATTTTACACTGAGAGACACTCACTGCAATCAACTCCTCTCTTTTCACTAGGGATACCTGTTTCTAACAAACTCAAAGTTCTAACTCTGAATTGCATGCAATCCAAATAATAAGAAACAATAATCAAAGTGAACTGACTGGGAGCCAAAACAGACTGAAGTTCATGTCTGTAAAGTAACTTTATATCCTTTTTTATTCACTCAACAGAAGCAATTCGAAGTCTTCTCACCTCTTTGAGGTAGCGCATCAGACGACAGAGAGCGTTCACCAGTGACAAGGTAAACCCAGACAGCCCTTCACTTCTCTCAGTTTTCTGAACCACACGACCTGTACATCGCTCATATTCCTCCAATTCATGCTCCACTTCATGTAGCATGTGGCTGAGAACATCCAGGCTGGATTTATTGTCCCTCTGAAGGTCAATGGGGATTGAATTAACTGAGGAACCATCTCTCCTCTGTCTCGCAGAGTTCTGTGCAGTTTGCTTCCTTTTCACTGAGGAGAAAAAAAACATAAAAAGTGTAATTGGAATTTCAACTTTTATAAGAGCTTTGCAGTACCAGAGAGATGACATTGTTTATTAAAGCAAATCAAAGGAGAAGCCCTCTCTTACCCTGAGCTGGAATGGACCATCAAAGAATGTCATTTCAGTTTTCACATCATCAAAAAACACATCTTCTACCACCACATACCTCTCAAGTATGATTGTTCGGTGCTTTTATCTTAAGATACCTGTTTATACTTTCCTCCTTCTCAGCTAAAAGCATGGAAACATTTGCCAGTGAATAGCCAGTCAAAAATACCAGCTGCTTTCAGGTCTCATATTTAGTGAGCAACTCTTTTACAACAGTCCTTTCATGTTACAGTTTGTATTTGATATCCGTTCCCACATACAAATGTGTGTAGAATATGGGTACTGAAATGCATCACAAGTCTGTGCAGCATAGAATAGAAAGCTGTAACAGAAACTGGTTCACGAGAAGCTCAACATGACCCATCAATGTGCACTTGCAGCCCAGAAAGACAAATGTATCCTGGGCTGCATCAAAAGCAGCATGGCCAGCGGGTCAAGACAGATGATTCTCTCCTCTCTACTCCACTCTTGTGAGACCCCACCTGCAGTACTGCATCCAGCTCTAGGGCTCCCAACACAACAGGGACATGGATCTGCTGGAGCGAGTCCAGAGAAGGGCCACGAAGATGCTGTGAGGGCTGGAGCACCTCTTCAATGAAGACAACCTGAAAGATCTGGGCTTGTTCAGCCTGGAGAAGAGAAGGCTCCGAGGAGACCTCGGAGCAGCTTCCAGTGCCTAAAGAGGCTACAAGAAATCTGAAGAGGGACCTTTTACAAGGACACGTAGTGACAGGACAAGGGTGAATGGCTTTAACCTGCCAGAAGGTAGATTCAGGTATTAGGAAGAAATTATTTACTGTGAGGATAGTGAGACATTGGCACAGGTTGCCAGTGTGGCTGCCACATCCCTGGCAGTGTTCAAGGCCAGGCTGGATGGGGCTTGGAGCAACCTGGTCTAGTGGAAGGTGTCCCTGCCCATGGTAGGAGTTGGAACTGGATGAGCTTTTAAGGTCGCTCACAATTCAAACCATTCTGAGATTCTAAGAAATAGAAAAGCCCTGCACACCAAAGAACTCCACAGCTTGCAAAGTAACAGATGGCATCAAAGGGCTGTATTTATGGTTCCCAGATTCCTAGGGAATTTGCTTTGCCAATGAACGTGCAGAATAGAGGGGAATATGCTATACAAGGGACTACGAAATGCCCATCCTTAGAGATGCTTGAGACTCATATGGACAATGTTCCCCATAATCCAACAGTTAACCCTGTGATGACTTCCAAAGATCCCTTTCAACCTACGTCACCTTACGATATTGAGGGCCTTGGTCAAAGGGAGGTAAGTACTAAACCTTTTGCTGCAATTTGCTTTTGTTTCCTTGACTTCGGGTTCAGCACTTGTCTCACACTGTAAGTGGAGTCTCCAGTCTCTTCTTCGTCTTCCTTGTGAAGTCTTGAATGAATTCTCTTGACTACACTGCTACCATTGAGGGCTGATTTAAACACAACACAAAAAACACATAAGTGAAATATTTCAGGAATGTTCTGAACAGTAGTATGTTATAAAGTAATCTTATTAGAAGAACTGGCTTTTTAGTCTGGAAATTCATCCAAGCCAAATAAGCATATGTCTCTGTCTCTCACCCCACCCAAAAGAGGAATCCACACAGGATCCTGTGAGTAGCTTAACCATCCCTGAAAGGCTGATTTGGCAAACCCAACCTGACTGATCCCATGATGGAGAAGCAGTTGGAGTCAAAGGCACGTTTGATTCCTGTGATAAGGCAGTTTTTCTCATATCCTTTTCAGCCCACAACTGAGAATTAACCAAGGAATTTTCTTCTCTCAACAATCGAAGTAGTCTACATTCAAAACAAGCATAACAGTGAATTGTAACAGGATAAAAGCATGATTCTAATTCTGGAAAAAGCTTTTTAACATATCTGTAACTGCTCAGGTGAGCTCCCTCCCCAAGTTAATTCCCAGTCTGAATGTTACAAGGAAGGCTTTCCCTGGAATTCTGAGGTCAGGAAAGGAGGAAAAGGGGAAAATGAAAAACTAATTTAACTACAACCATGCAACACCTTACAGATTAAAAAATCTTCTTCCAGTGTTAAGGAGGTGGAAACCTGACTGGATATATTTGTACTGACCTCTCAGAACTGATGCTGGATTTGAAATGCAGAGAGTCAGGGTGTCCATCTTCTGATTGACAGATTGATGATGCCTCCTCTTCCACTTCATTAAGAGCCTTTTCAGGAGACAACAAAGGAAACAAAACGGACTTTCAGAGCAATTTTGGTTTATTTTTAGGAAGAAGTTAGAGATCAATTTTTGGGAACTGTTTCCAAGAAAAACAAAAAAATTTGTTCCAGTCTCCACTTCCGCAATAAAATTAAGAAGAAAAATAAGAAAAAAAGAAAAACAAAGAAAAACCCAGTCCTCTGTGGCAAGAATTTTTGGGGACTTCAGCATCTATGAAATCCTGATACTGACAATTGCTTCTGACAATATCACAGCAAGTGATCAATTCTATTACCAATATTGGGGTTTATTATTATTTGTGTTAAATAAGAAAGACCACACACATGCTGTAGGATTAAAAAAAGCTTTAAAGACTGCACCAAAACAAATACAGAGAGATAGCAGGCAGAGGATGGAAAAAGCATCTTAAATTACAGCATTTCTAAAATTCCAGCCTTTTGAAATCACAAACTAAACAACTTTACAATGAGAGCTGTAAAATTACATTTATATTCTATGTTGAAATGCAACCACAGCAAGATACAATTCTATGCCCTACATTCATAGCAAAACTTAAGCAATCAAATTTGGCTAGGGTTCTTCAAAATACCAGATCTGTATGCTTCTGGATAGGTTTCACCAGAGATCCTTTAACTATGATTTTTGTAGGCAAATAAGGAAAAGAAAATCTCGCAGAAGCTCAGCAGACAACTCTTGGTATATGTTTCTTTTACACAGTGGAAGCCTATCCTGCAGCACACATCCAGTGACACAGCTCACAAAAGATGCTACACTTAATTCTTCATATCAAAAAAAAAACCCAAACCAAATGCCACACTGAAATACATGGCAGAGAAGTACTGCAACTCCAATTGCAGATATTTGTGCAAGATAGTAAGAAACAGGATTAGAGAACCATGAGAATAAGACATCATCACTTCTGCTCGCACAGCCCTTTTTGTCTTCATCAGTGAGCTGTTCTCTGGGAGTGTCATATGCCTGTTCTCAAGCCACAGTGAGCATTCCTGGTAAAACTCACTTTACGAAAAGAAAACAGAACACAAGGTCAACCTAAATGGAATTTTAAACAAATTTAAACAACTTTAAAACTTTTCAAACAGATCTAAATAATTGTAAAATAGTGTGAAGTATTACAACTTTAACTTGTAGGACTAATCAAGACAGTGGAGATAACTGGAGTACATGTACATGTGTTGTTAGAAACAAACTGGAGCCCAGCTGGCTATGTCCCCATATATGCAGACATAATTAGAAAATCAGAGGTATGTTTTATATATTAAATATACTATTTATATGTATATATAAAAATACATATTAAATATTTAAATACATACATTTCAGTATGTAACAATTAGTTAAGCGGCAGAAGAGTTGTTTTCTTAGTCTGTAATTTGTTCTCATGTTGTTAATTCCAGGATTGCAAAGACAGAACATGCTAACATGAGGGCACTTCTATGCCATGTTTGTTGCTCATATTCAAAGTTTTAGAAATCAAAAATCACAATTCCCAGAGTCTCACAAAACCAACTCAGCTCCATTTAACACAATTTTCTATGTATGTTCTCAACATAGTATACAACACACAGAAGACAGGTTTCTGCTTAGAAACTCTGCCTTTGAATATTCTTCCTCTATGCAAACAAAAAAGCCACAGGACATGCACAGAACAGGACATACATTACCTGGGAACGCATGACAGATTCACTAAGGATGGAAAGCTGAGTGGGTGCATCACATTTTTGTACAATGGGTCCTTGAGATGATTCTAGGTCACAGTTAGGAGCCATTGTTACATTAGGGATACCTAGAGGAATTAGACAAAACAGGGAAGAATACAGAGGACTCGGTCTGTAGTATGTCACAAAACTTTGTACCAAAAAGCAAGTTCCCATACTTATCACAAAAAGGGTCACAGGGATGTACAATGCTTTAAGCAACTGCCAAAGGCCAACTATATTGTTATCTTAATACATTTGGCCACGTACCAGGCTTTTGTCCTTCTCATCTATGTGAATACACTTGTGCAGAAGCAGCATGTAGTCATTACAAGCAAAAGACAATGACAGCCTACAGAGAAAATAACCTATGTTTAACATTCCACATGAAAACAGCCAATCCTGCCTTCCAGCAGCATAAGGACCCGCAAACCAGAGTAAGAATATGAAAAGCCCTGTTCACAAATTGCTGATGAACTTTTCACAATATCGAAGCAGTCAACCAATGTGGTAATGATCATCAAAACTACTACAGTGGCTCAGACTGGTGCTCTGTACAGGCAAGTAGCTTGGCTGTGGGAAACAGTAAGCGTGAAGTGTTCCACACTAAATGATCTGAAATTCCACAAGTGGTCCACAATTCCATAGTACAGCAGCATAACCAGCCATGGGTCACTCTCCCCTGCCATGGGAGGTGTTACCTGTGTTTTATCCAACATGAACAGGACCTGATGTATTATGTTAGATGATGATAGTTAAAAATAACACTTTGCAAAGTGAGACTATTTAGGAAAAGCAAGGAGATACTCTTAAATGTGCTACCACATATAAATGAGATGGTCTACCTGTTCGTGTGCGAGGAGCATCCCCAACCAAGTCTTTTGCCACAGCTATAACCTGATCAGTTCTCTCCAATACGTCTTGCAACTGGTATTGATCAGACAGGATCTGAAAGTATAGCATATAAGGAAATATTCCAAACTGAGTAGACCAATTTTTCCTTTGGTTTTTTTTAGTATTGTTCTTTAAACAGCTAGCAAGAGAATAGCCAACAAGACAATGTTTGCAAAGTTGGTACTGTGCAATCAGATCCTGATTAAGATACAGCAGAAAAACATTCTTCATTCTTGGGTTTCTGAAAAATTAAACAGTTATTATTTGTGGGACCCACATCTGCACTGACTCTTCCTCATTAATTCTCTCACTCTCTTCTCCTTCCAGCTTGACACAAACACAAGAGTGTTTGACACACTCATCAAAACAAAGACATATAGCTGGTGATTAAAAAAACCCCCAGTATGTATCCTCAAACCATTTGATCCGAGTTGTCAATAAGTGTTCTACACATATCATTATCAGATGTAATGATAATGAGTCAAAGAAAACTTACCTAGATCTCCTTTCCAACCTTAACTATTCTATGATCTGATAATTATCAGATAATTATAGTTTAATTATAATATATAAATAACATTATTAAACAGCCAATTAACAGATAATTATAATGAGTCAAAGAACCCTTATCTACATCTGATCATAACGATCAGACGCGATAATGATAATGATGCTGTCAGGTCATAGAACACTTACCTACATCTGACAGACAACCAAAACTGCACTATTTGGTGAGATCCAAACCAATTCAGGCAAACTTGCTTCATTCAGCCTTGACTACTGAAAATCCTGCTGAAAAACTTAAGCCACTGACCACCATAGAAGTTTCAACAGACATAAACACAGCTGTCTACATCTGGCATCGGAAGATGTTTTGGGAATCTCCACACATTTCTCACAACGCACAGATCCTGTACTCAAGGTCTCTCTCCCTGGGTATTTGAAGTCCATCCCTGGCACCACAGAGTCCTTAAAGTGCAAAGCAAGAGGCATTCAGCTACTGTGAGCTGAATAGAACTGAGCGGGGACACGGCTTCATGTATCCCCAGTTTGAACTGAACACAATTTAAAACTCCTCACTGACTCGTGGTGTTCTTCACAAAGCTGGAAATTTCAACTTAGTAAAATTACACCCCACAACTTGGGAAGAAGGTAGTTACTCTTATATGACTGACAAGAGACCAGATGTGCAAGTGACCTACACTTCATCATGGTTAATTCAATTTAGCCAGAGAGGCTGTAAGCACTTCAGAAGATCCTGCAGAAAAGGCAGGTGTATGTATGCTCTCCTACTCAAGATTTGAGAACTAAGTGACCTTTCTTACTCCCCTGGGAATCATAACAGGGACTTGTCTGCAGCAGTTTCACAGCACTATACATCATTTTCTCCACTAAGCTTCTTTCAATGTCCATTGATAAATTTGCTGGTTTATATTCAGCCTCATTCAAAAAATTCTAGGCAGTGTCAATTTCACCTGTTTCCCACTCCTGTAACTTACTATGCTTTGTTATGTCAAGAAGTTTCCCTACATACCTAGTTTCTATGTCTTTCTAATCTTTTGAGCCTGAATTACACTGCAGGACATTATACTTCCCCTTATAAGCAATTCAGCAAACCAGAGAATATTCATCTTTCATCTCACATATCTATTTTCCCAAATCACTATTCAGCTTTCACACTTGACACCAGCTAAACCTAGGCTTTCCATTCCACCACCTGATGTCAAAACAATGCAGGTTTTTAGACAAAGTTATGCCAGATCTGAAGGAATAAGAATGCAAGGAAGGCAAGGAAGGCATGGAAATAATAATACTTGTCCCAAAACATAATTTCTTTCCCCAAAGCAATTAAAACTAAGGTGGTGTATTTAATCAGACAAAAGCTATCCCAATTAATTTTTCACTCTTCCTACTAGACCTCTTTCAGCATCAGCAGCTTCTGAAGCTTCACCCTCCTGATGAACACATTATGAACATTTCAGAACATTGCTCCCAAGTTAGCTTAGCTCACATGTATCTGAGATCAGCTGAGAACAATGTGGTATCTGCTTCTAAGCCCTCTGGGCTCATTTACATGCCCTTGACAAATGCTGTACTTTGTCTCAGTTTAGTATCAGCCATGAATTTCATTAAAATTCATCTTCTCCTTAAATTGTTATTAAAGACTGCACTAATCCTAAAACCTCCCCACTGTGATAATCCATTCACCACCTACCCTTCAGTGCCATACATTAACATGTGTGGCACCTCCACATTCACAATCCACAGTTACAGGGGCAAGCTCGTATTATTTTTTTCATTCAGATTTTTAGGCAGACAAATCCCAAAATACTAAAATTTTCGTTATTCATTTCACAACTTTTCAACCTACAAGAATAAATACACACTAGCAGCATCATCTTCCTATTTTTTGTCTCTGAGTCTGTTGCAATTGAGTAGGATTCAAGAGGCTTAGGAAGCTACAATCACAGCAGTAAAGGAAAAGAGATCACCAAAGTAAGAGAGACAAGTAAACAATCCACAGTGGTGTCTTGTACTGGGAGACACAGACTGAAGAATTCCCCCAATTACTCTGAATAGGACCTAGTAATTAGCAAGATTAAAGCTCCAGACAGGAAGAAATGGTGACTCTCCTCCATCTATTTTATTTTTCTCTCCACTCAAGAAAATGCCAGTGTTTCAAACAGCAACAGCCAGATGGGCTTTATCTTGCCTGGCATCATCTCCTGTTGTCCTCCTGTCTGGAAGCATCTTTTCTCCAATTCAGGAGACATAGAGTATGTTGAATAAAGTAATCTCTTAAGTATGAATGGCAAAGCCACTCAGGAGGAATTGATATTTGTGCATTATCATTAGAAATGGCAACAACTTCAGAAGACTATTTCCTATCGATGAGTTCCACATCTATGAAATGAGTAAAATCACATAATAGGTAGCGCAGCCAAATCGTAGAGGGATAGCTATCAAATCTAACTTTGTGTTAAATCATTTATTTCTGCAAGGAAGTTTTATTGAAACTAACTTTCTACTACATTAGAGAAATCTGTATAAAACCCCATAGCTTTTCTGAATACTCCATGAAAATGCACTTGGCAGAAAAGTATGAAGGTAACAAAGGTAAAAATTTTAATTTTTGAGGCTTGATCAGCACAATATCCTTAACACAAAAATTCTACTGGGATTGCAAAGAAGCAGGTGTCAAACAGGAAACTAGAAGGTGAATTTCAATTCCAAGTGCTTAAATTTGTTTCTGTCTATGTCTGAATGTTTTGAGAGATCAGAAGACTTTTGAAAATGCAGAGAAACTGAAAGAGAGAAGGGGTCTGTGATGGCTAACTCACTACACATTTATAGCACTACCAGATCATGTTTATCTGAACTGCTAGGTGAACACTGTTCATTAGCAATTTTTAGCAACAAGAAAATTCTCAGGCTGTCCCAGTGCTGATGAGGTCTGAAAGCTAACAACCATGTTTTGAGGTTAGTTTTCGTAACATATGGCAAGGAGTTGTCTGGCATATGAAACAAAAGGATGCCTACCATTGAAATCTTTTTCCAGATAGGGACATCTACTGTCTGTTAGCTAAGCTTAGGTTTCCTGCTACAGTTCAGTATTTAGGAGCAATTAAAGCAGTACATTTTCAGTCAGACTGCTTCAGAATGCCTAGAGAACAACCTTTTCAATTCTCAGATGATAAGCTTGTCTGCTAGCAGCCATAGTTCCTCAACCTCTGTAGTGTCAATTTTCCTTCCAGACAAATTCTTACCAACTTCTTGCCTCACCCCTTCAGCCCCTATGACTGCATTTTCTCTGTTTATAAAAGCCATGGTAGATAAGGATGTCCCTCCCAGAAAGAGAAACACTGATGTTTCCATCAAAGAAAAATACTAGAGAGGAGGAGGAAAGGGCAAGATAGCAATAAGAACACAAGGAATACAGATACTTTTCACAACACAGAGTTTAACTCTGCAAACAGTTACTGTTGAGATGCCATGAGGCCTGCAAAATTACACAGGGCATAGCCAGGCAACAAGGATCAAATGTACAACTGTATAGATGAGTTAGCCTATTCCAATCACTGCATGCACACAGCACATAGAGGAGGGACAGTGTATGCATACACAAAGTCAAGTTATCCAACAAGAGGAGCAAATGCTGACCTATGTGCAAGAGCAGTCTTCCACTACTGCTGCAAAT
This sequence comes from Psittacula echo, assembly GCF_963264785.1. Taxonomy (NCBI): domain Eukaryota; kingdom Metazoa; phylum Chordata; class Aves; order Psittaciformes; family Psittacidae; genus Psittacula; species Psittacula echo. The sequence continues at coordinate 7,400,153 of NC_137736.1, forward strand.
AATCTGCAGCAGGCTGAAAGTGCACGTTTAGCTCTCACCTCACGCATCAGAACCAATTTTCTTTTCTCCAAGGAATCAGGGGCCTTTTGCTTCTTCCATTTTCTTTTCAGTGCTTTCTCTTGCAGTTCCAGCTGCGCCAGTGCTTTGTTTTTTGACTTGTGTATTTCATGGCGACGCAGCTACATAAACATGAAAGAAACCATTTCAAAATCAAGGGATGATCTACAACAGAATTTGCAAGGTGATGCTAGCTAGCTCTTCTTGATTTTATCATTCATTCGCTGAATACTGCTTATGTTAACTTCATGGTGGTACCAAGAACAGCCTCACAAGCATCCAGAAGCATACAATGCCATTAGTACCAGCCAAATTTAGTGGGTCTGAAGACGAATAGCAAAATTCTCATAGTTTTCACCTGCTCCACACCATTGACTCAGCAAGAGTCATCTCAGCTGTAAACAGAGATGTAAAAGCTCTAATACGCTCAAAAAGACATAATGCATTTTCCTGATTTAACACTGTCAGTCACCAGCAATATTCTCTCTTCTTCTAACACTTACTAAAGTGTCTGGAAGCTAAGTCCAGAAGTCAACCATTTATAGAACCAGGCCTCTCTCCACTATTGTGTTCATCTGTCCTGACTAACCTGTCAAAATTCATAAGTAACAACAGCTCATACTCCTGGTAATCAGTGAGACAAGGAAAATGAAATAGAGCTTACGTATTTTGTACTGAGCAGGTCATTCAGTATAAAGAAGTTATGTTAAGCCATTAAACGAAAATTGAGTACACTCTGAATTAGAGAGATTCCTAAAAAAAAGCATGGCTTTCAGTCCTTCCAGCAGAGATGAGGTTTAACTTCAAAACCCACTGAGTTTTTATGCATTTATGGGTTTATGATGGTATACAGTTTACTGAAATAAAAACTACGGCTACTGCTTCCCCAGAAAACTGAAAACCACCAACCACCAGAGCTGGGGATGCATGGTATCATGAATGAAGAACTAACACTAAGGAGAGGGTATTTTCCAAAGCTTAAAAAGGAAGAAAATATCCCCCGAAGTATGGTAAACACTTATGTCAGATAACCAGCTAAATCCCTTTGCTGCAGCAACTGCTATTGCGCTTACAATGTCCTCAGGAGTTGCACGGTGGACTGTCAGATCATGGACGGTACTCTGCAAACATGAACCAGAGAACACATCAAAAGCCAGAACAGAGTACAAACTAGGGGTTTTTTCAACTTTCATTTAAAAATACAAAACAAAACTCTAAATTACAATATAATTATCATATATAGTATAGAATTGTGAATTTTTAAGCCCCTGTAAAGCATTCCACCCTCAGTGAGGTAGGCAAGCAGCAAAACTGACACCCCTACCAAGCCAAATCCACACACAGAGAATGTCCCGTATGAGAATGACCCCCCCACCATGGAGAACCGCTCCCCCCCCCCAGGCCAGCACCTCAATGAGTGCCTTCCCCAACCGGCCAGAGGCCTTAGCTCGGTCTCCGCGCCACCCGGCTCAAACAACCCCGCCGCTGGGCCTGCCGTGCTGCCCACAAGGAAAAGCCGCCCGGGCCGCAGCAGGCCCGGGGCCCGGCACCCGGGGAGGGGGAAGCACTTACGTCCCAGTCCCGCTTAACCGGCAGCGGCTTTCTAGGGCCCTTCCTGCCGGCGCCGCGGGGCCTCAGCCCGCGCAGCAGCGACATGGCCAACCCCGCCGCGGGAAGGGGGCGGGAGCGCAACGGCGCCGCGGCGGCGGCTGGAGCCTCCCGCCGTTGCCATGGGGACGGCGCCATTACCCGCTCGCCGGTCTCGCTGGCGCTCGCCTCATGCCGTGTTCGAGCCGCCGGCCTCTCCAGGCGGGTGGGTATCGCCGATGCCTGCAGCTCCCCTCCCGTTATCGGTTTGCTGTGGGGAAGCAGTCGCTGCCCTGCCCGCCCCGCTGGGCAGTACCTCAGGGGGGCAGGGGGACCCTCAGTTCCTTTGTCCCTGAAGTAGGGCAGTGCCTTGGCAGTTCCAGCCCTGCGTGGACAGGGTTCTTTATACAGGGAAAATCCACATGAGCTGCTCCTAGCACTGTCGATTAGCCATGTCTTTCACCTCCCGCATTAATTTTCCTTTCATGTATATCCTTCTTCACCACAAACACCCTCCCAAGCCATCTCCTGTGTCCTTCTGAGGAAGCCTTGGAAACTTCGTCATGCAACAATATGTATTTCAGATCCTATTAGGGATGACTGAGAGCAGGACATCACACAAACTGTTACATTAAGAGCACATCAGATTAAAGAGTGGCCCTCAGCAGTGTATTAACGAACAGATCCCGTTAGCTGTGCCGCTGGGGAAGGGTGTACTTCAATACCCACAAGGAATTTCTGGCTTACACAAAGCAACTGGCTGTTCTCAAACAAGTCATTTAATTTACACAATGTATTTCCTATAGACTTGCACCACATAAATGGGACAGATCCTCCACCTCCCTGTCACTTACCCGGAGATGAGATGTAAATTACCCTGAAGGTTTAGAGTTAACATCTTGTATTACAGTATGAGCTTAGTATTTTGCCTGTGTGAGCTGAAAAGTGAAGACATAGGATTTATCAGCCTTTCATTCAAAACTCCTTCCTTGAAAACTCCCTTTCATCAGGATTTCCTGGTGCTTGAGGTCCTCATCAATCCTGTTCTAGCTTTACCAACGTCACTGTGGGAAGATCATGTGAAGGTGTGAAGGGTTAAATATGCCGAGGGAAGGAACTGCATTGCGTGTGATACAAAAGGTTGAAATTATGAGGGGAGAAAAAAGTGACAGAGAAATACTATCAGCAGTTGCCTCTGCTGAAGTGCTGCAAATGTGGCTAAGTCTTCTTGAATACTGGAGGTTGCATATGAACGTCAGTTTCTGCCTAGGCACTAAACATAGATACCATTCACAACCTGAAACTGAACATATGAACACCTGCGATAAAACAAGTCCTTGCTCCTAGGCACATATGCAAGGCAATGAACTGGATTCATTGCTCTCTGTTTGACAATTTGGGGCCCAAAAGCATGAATCAAGGTTGTACCTGGAGTTCTCTCCTAATATCAAAAGGAGTGTGACCAGCAGGTCAAAGGAGGTGATCCTGCTCCTTTACTCTGCTCTCATGAGACCTCACTTGGAGTACTGTGTACAGTTCTGGTGTCGTCAACATAAAAAGGACATGGAACTGCTGGAACAAGTCCAGAGGAGGCCACGAGGATGATCAGGGGACCGGAGCACCTCCTTTATGAAGACAGGCTGAGAAAGCTAAGGCTGTTCAGCCTGCAGAAGAGAAGGCTGCGTGGAGACCTCATAGCAGCCTTCCAGTATCTGAAGGGGGGCTATAGGGATGCTGGGGATGGACTCTTCATTAGGGACTGTAGTGACAGGACAAGGGGTAATGGGTTAAAACTTCAACGAGGGAAGTTTAGATTGGATGTAAGGAAGAAATTCTTTACTGTTAGGGTGGTGAGGCACTGGAATGGGTTGCCCAAGGAAATTGTGAATGCTCCATCCCTGGCGGTGTTCAAGGCCAGGTTGGACAGAGCCTCGGGTGACATGGTTTAGTGTGAGGTGTCCCTGCCCAGGGCAGGGGGATTGGAACTGGATGATCTTAAGGTCCTTTCCAACCCTAACTATTATATGATTCTATGATTCTATATGGACTTAAACTGTCTTAAAGAATAAGGTCTACTGAAGAAGAAAGTTATAAAGTCACAAACAGATGAACACACCATCCACTTTGAAACCCCTTAAACCTCTCTGCGAGTACTATTTGCAATCAAATATAAACATTAAATACTTAATACAAGCCAGAGGCATTTCTCATTCAACCAGCCTATTCTCAAACACTTCAGCCACCTATAAGAAAATGGGGAGCAGGTCCTATCAGACATCTTAAAAGCCTGTCTGCCTTCAAGTTCTTGTTGTTCTTCACATGCATCTACAGCAAAGTCTGAAAATGTTGCCTTATCTCTGCAGAAGCCAGCTGGGCATCTGCAGCATCTATTAACTCACAGCAGAGCTTACATAAGATGGAGACAACATATTCAAAGAGCAGTGATTTAAAACCAAACAATTTGGTTTGTTATACATTTATACTCTTTCTCGCCCCCCTTCCAAGCTAGTATGATTTGGGGAATTCCTTTGCAATCAAGATCTTTCCTTTATCTTGGATATTTTTGCAGCCCTGGTTACCAGGAGAAATGTCATTTCTCTACTGTGTTGGTTTGGGTTTTTTTCTCCCCAGTAGCGACGAGATTTTCTCCTTTTGTGCTACAGCAAAAAAAAAAGAAAAAAAAAAGAAGAAAAAAAGAAATAAAAGGGAAAAACCCACCAAACCCACTCTCTTGTGAGCCTCTGGCTCAGCACAGTTCCTCCTTCTCCTGAGACACTCACAATCCTGGGCTTTGCTTATATTGGAAAAACAGGCCACATTTGGAGATACATGCCTCATACACAGCCAGAGGCAAGGGCCCAGAGTGCGTCACACCCCTTCCTGGAGGTCTGACACCCTGGGCTCACTGACAGTCACGAGATAGTGCAGCTGAGGGCTGCCCCTTTCCCTGCAGCAACCTTGGAGGCAGGGCTGCAGGGAGACCTCAGCGAGGCTGTGGTGCTGGGTCCTGCCTGAGCTACTACTGCAGCTCTGTGACTGCCAGGCCTGTAGACCCCTGGACCTGCTGACCAGCTTCTTGGCCAGATCTCAGGCCTGCCTCACTGCTATGGGCTTGCTTGCTGATCGTGGGGCTGTGTCCAGCACCAACTGCTGTCGCTGGACCTGACTCGTCAGGCCTATCCCATTGCCATGTACTTGTCCAGCAATCTGGACCCCCCATTGACCCCAGATGCCATCTCTAGGCCTGCCCTCCTAACCTTGCACAGATCCTGTGGGATGAGGCCCTGGCCAGTGAGATCCGTGCTCCACTGGCCATGTTCCAACACTCAGCTCCCTGTCCTTTAGGGAGCAGCTGGCCCTCACTGTCCCCTGATGCCAGACTGTTGTTGCACATACAAGAATACCAGGGCACTTCCACTTCCTCAGACCCATGGTTTGTCTAGATCAGCATATTGTCTCTTACAGGACTAGTTCTTTTTTCCAGAATACATGCTGCCATTCAAAAACAAGATCCAGGCAGAAGTGAAAAGGGAAAACAGGCTACCCATCTTTATCAAAGGGTCTGAGTGAAGAGTTATAAATCAACTGACCTCCCTTTGTTATTTGAAGAGATAATGGAACAAGCTGTTCGGCAATCAGTGTGCAAGCAACTAAATAAGCATAAAGTAATGAGAAACAGGCAGTGTGCATTTGTCCAGAACAAATCATGTCGAAGTAACCTAATTTATTTCTTTGCTGAGATAACTGACTAAATAGGTGCTGAAAGGAATAGATGAAACATCTTTTGACTTCAGTAGGGCTTTTGACATTGCCTGGAACACCACTCTCATGAAGGTAAATAGGTCTCAGATGGTATTATCATGAGAGGTGTGTGTGATTGAAAAACAATTCCCAAACTGTAGCAGTGGCTATTTTGCTGTCTATAGAAAGGTACATCAGATTATGAGATCTGATCTGTCTGCTAGGATTGATTACTTTAACTAGTGACTTGAATGGTGGAACTGACCTTTGACTTCAAACTTCTGCAAATAACAGGGAGTCAGGCAGTACCACACTTTGGAGGCAAAGATTTTGAACATCATTAGTTTAACATCACTAAATCGCAGAAAAAGCCTCAAAACAGTGAGATGAAACTCAATGAAGAGAAGAACAAAGTATTACACTTCTAAAAGTTGAATTCTCAAATTCAAAACAAGAAAAAAATGTGTAGCCTTTGGTAAGATACCAAAAAGTACATGCTCTCAGGGCAAGTACTTTAAGGAATCTGTAATTCTACATTGGAAAATGCAGACTATATGAAGAGCCGCTTCTTTATCATGAGGATAGCATGACTGGGAAGTGACAGTGCACTGATAACACAGTGATCTCCCAATCTGAAATACACACAGCACCAAATGACACAAAAATCATTTGCAGCAGTCAAAACTACATTGGTTTGTGGAATACTGGCCTTGTGCCACCTGTCATACTGCTCTGAGCAACCTGTCATGGCCCTGATGTGCTTTCCCTTTGCCATACCTCCTCCTGTTGCATGAAGCCTCTCTTCTCTGGGAGAAGACGTTGCTAAACGGCTGCTCACCCTGCCAGAGGGGAGTGGGTGAGAAGGGAGCTTCCAGAGCTCTGGGCTCTACAGGGTGAGGAAGCGAAGCCACAAGTCTCCCAGTGCCACCACTGCCTGAAGTCCCTCAGGACAGGTCATACTGTGCCTCAGTAAGAGGCAAGACAGACACAAGAGCTCAGAAGTGACACTGCACAGGTCTCCTGGTCTGCACAGCATGATAATACAGGCTGAGAGGCAAACCCTTCCTGTTGGAGTGTCCGTCTTCTAGCAGAGCTCAAATAGATTTTTTTTGTCCTCAATGCTACCACCTCTTGGGACTCTGCCAAAAGGCAGGGTGACTTGAACAGCAGCCTGCTTCAGGACAAACACAGAAATCACTGACAACTGTTTTGGTTGTGTTTCTTTTGGCAGATATCACACAAAGGCCCGGAGATCAAAACTACAGCATAACACATGCTGGCTCGTTTTACTGAGCTTTGCAACTTTTCCTCTGAAGATACCAAGTGACCCCCAGGAAATCTCTCAGTCTTGAAGCCAAAACCTAAGCTTGGAAAACATCTGTGGCCAGCATCACCGCAGCTGGAGACTGCAGACTGGATTTATAAAACGGGGTCTCCTGCAAGTTCATCCTCAGTCTGAAAAACCTTTCTGGTTGCTTTTTACTAACGCTCTATTTTCTCTGACTTAGAAGTGTATCACTCCACCATGGGATGTGACACATTTCCCAGATGTGGTTTCAGCAGAACACGGGAGGGTTAAGCCGTGCAAGAGACCCCTGGTGCTTTCACAGCCCAACAGTATCGCTCCCATCTTGTGGAAAGGTTAAGGGTATCACACTCATAGCAGTTTCATGAATGCCTCAAAGAATGCAAGATGTACCAAGCCATGCTTGAATTAAGGAAATTACATTTTGCTGCAGCCTTTCACACCTTCGGACAGAACTAAAAGAAGAGGGCATTCATCCCAAAGTTACGAGCAGCCAAAATCAAGGCTGGGGACGGCCCCGTGCAAGATGCATTGCAGGTGCAAGCCGGCAGAGCGCTGACTCGGTGGGCTGGGAGTGTTGAAGCCTCGCCGATGCCACTGCCGCGGCCCCGTCTCCATGTGCCTGCCGGTGCCCCTGAGCTCACAGCACAGCTCCCCAGGGGGAAATGCTCCCTGACAACCGTCTGCCAAAGCCGGCTCAGAATTTGGGGCCGGGCACAGTGAGGAGACCCTCCTCCCCGGGGCCAGCCCGCCGGCCTCCCTTCCCTTTCCTCCCTTCCCTTTCCTCCCTCCCCTTCGCCTCCGGCCGGGCTGCGAAGGGTCCTTCCCCGGGCAGGGATGTGGGGCTGCTTCCCCCCGCGTGCCGCCGGGCTGTTCATTTAAATTGCAAATACAGCGGCTCGGCGCCCGCCCAGCCGGGGGGAGGCGGGTCCGGGTGCTGTATCGGTCGGCGGGCGCGAGGCTGCCCTGTGGGTCTGGTAGGGGAACGGACGAGCCCATGGCCCGGGGAGCGGCCCCGGTCCCTGGGACTTTGCTCTGCGCCCTGCTCTGGGCAGCAGCAGCGTCAGCGGCGGTGGCCGGCCCCGAGGGCAGCCCCGCACCCGGCGCCTTCGGCCGTGTCTACCGGGGCAACGTGAACATCAGCGCGGAGCGAGTCTACGCCTTCGCCTACCGCAGCCAGCCTGGGCAGGTAGGAGCGTCCCGCGGAGCGCCGGCTTCCCTGCGGCAGGGGCATGCATCGGGGCCCCTCGCCCTCTTCCCGCCGATGCGGCCGGAGGTGGGGGGAACCGGCGCCGCTGCGGTTCCGCCGCTGTGCGGGAGCGGGCCGGGCTGCCCCTCTGCGGCCAGGGTCCTGCCTGCATCCTCCTGCCGCCGCGGGAGCCAGTCACGGTGCACCGGTGGGCTCTGCTCGTCTTCCCGCCGGCTTCCCTGGCATGGCCGGCGCACATGGGGCTGTGGGGCCAGAGGACACAGGGCAGGCAGTGCAGCCTCCGACATGAGGGTTTGATAGCCAGTGCTGCCAGCAGCAACACGGGCTTAAAATCTAGAAGGGAATTAAAAGTACTACCTAATATATATCTCTCTATATAAAAGGGGTGTGTGTGTTTGTGCAGTTAATAAGCCTTTTTAAATACCATTTCCCACACTTGAGCACTCCCGTAGGATCAGGGTGCACTCCCCTGGAAGGTGAGCCAAGTAAGGTGCGATGTGAGGAGGCTGCCCAGCAGCAATGCTAAAGCCATGGCTGTGTGATGGGGGGAGGAAACCTGTCAGCTATTGCGGCTTTTTCCCCTTCCCCTCCTTTTTAATGTCGTGTTTGTCTGAAGGAGCTAAGTGGTACCTTGGAAACTGCCCCCGTTGTTTGGATTGGGTGTTAATTGCTGAGCAGGATGTTCTGATGAACCAAAAAGATGGTGAACCAGGCAAATGAATCTTTGCTCCTGTCCTCAGCTGCACAGGACACGAAAAATTGGAAAATACTGCTTTTCCCACACTGTATTGGTCATGTTTCAATATGAAGGGAGTTGGTAGAGAGCATGATAAAAGGGGGAAGAGGTGAAGCAGCGGGAAGTAGTGGTAACTATCCTTTTGGAAGGCTTTGCTTTACTATGAAATTCCAGAGCTTTAAAGACTCCCCTTTCTTCTGTTATGTGTGTTACTATGTAATAAAATGCAGCTGGTATTTATGGGGCACGAATTGTGTGTCAGGGCTGTGATGCAACTGAGCCCAGCATTATTTACCTCTTAGGTGTCACTACTGAACCCAGTAGGTCAAAAGCACGCTTTGGGCATGAGCCTCTGTGTGAAAGCTGGTGGTGATGTACATTAGGCTGTTTCAGGTGTTACAGGTACCGGGTATTAGGATGAGGGTGTGTTGGCAGGCTACGTGTTAGTAGGGCTTGTTAGTAGTGACAGCTCAAGTACTGACTGCAGCTAAAATGAATCTAGTTCTTTTGATTTAATGTCTGTTAATGTGTGTTTGCCAGACACCTTCCACAAAGAAGGAGATCTAGGGTGACGGCAGAGTGGGAGGAGGCAGGCAGGGAGCACATGGCTGCTTTGTGGTGTTTGTGGGCGTCGAAATGCATCTGCTGCTCAATGGCTACTTTCAGGCACTAGACCATTCCTATGGCTGTGAAGAGCCACCTAGTCCAGACTACTGCCGCATTTAAGCATAAACTTTAGTGGACTGATCTCCATGTTCCTGTGTGCTGGAACGTGAAATCTCTGCAGAGATGCTGAGCAGGTCAATGGCATATCTAAGATGAGAAACCTCTGGTTTGAGGCTTAATATTTTTTTAATGCAGAACTGTCTAAGCACTGCCAGGAATGTGCTTTGAAAGGGCCATGCAACCAGCTCCTGCTGTGAAACCTAATTTGGAGGAGAAAGACCACTTAAAGATGGCCTGTTCCAGGCTTTCTGGCGAGGGATGCCCAGAACAGGTTATGAGGATAGAGAAGGTCCTAGAGAAGAGAATGCTCCAGGGAGACCTTATTGTGGCCTTTCTGTATATAAAGGGGTCTTATAAGAAGGATGACGACAGGCTTTTTACAAGTCTGTAGTGACAGGACAAGGGGCTACAGCTTTGAACTGAAAGAGGATAGATTTGAGTTGGATGTAAGGAGGAAATTTTTTTACAATGAGAGTGATGAGACACTGGAACAGGCTGCTCTGAGAAGTTGTGGATGCCCCATCATTGGGAGTGTGCAAAATCAATTTGGATGCGGCTTTGAGGAACCTGATCTAGTGAAGATGTCCCTCTGCCCATGGCAGGGTGTTTGGACTAGATGATCTTTAAAGTTACCTTCCAACTCAACCCATTCTATGGTTCCTCACTGAGAAGCCCTTACAGATGCTATAATCCTGAGCTGAAGCAGAAGCCTGCAAGAAGGTGCCTAGCCTAACTGGGATAATGGCTGCAGGTATGCACAGCCCCCTTCCCACTGCAGCCCTGAACTAATGAGAGGCAAACATGGCTGGGTCTCCTCTTGCCAGCCTGGTCAGAGGCAGAGGTTGATCTGTTCTGGTGGTCCTGCATCTCCCTGCTGATGAGGATTGTTCAAGGTTTAGAAGCTTGATAGTGGAAATCTTGATTTTAATCTGGGACCGTGCTCTTGTGGGCAGGTATTTCTTGTGCAAAAGTTCTGTAGATACTTAGGGATGTGCTGTCTTCTGGGTAGTTATTGGATCTTCTGAAGGAATGCAAGTCCTGCAAAAACTCGGTGTACTGGTGTTTGCCTTCCACTGGAGTCTTTAGCCTTGAACTCTTAGCGAGTGGAATGTCAGCCATAGTTTGCCGATTGCCTGCCACTTGCAAGCGCTCTGCTCATCTTGGACTTTCTCATCTCCTGTCTGTGCTGATGGCAGGTCAGCCAGAAGCCTCTGATACCTTGAGGCAGATACCACATGGACCATTAACCTTAGTTACAGGAAATATAATTTAATAAAAAGAGCATTTTCTATGTGGAAGGGCTGCAGTGGATGAGTTTAATGGCTTTCTCTCTGAAGCAAAGTCAGGACCAGAGTGGTCTGGCTCTGAAACAGGGATTTTTTTTTTCCTGAGCTGTGAATTCTGCTGGTTTCCCCTCTCTGCTGTTCTCCCTCATGAGGGCAGGCCTACAAAGCACGGGGTGACATGGAGCCAAGGGTAAGATGTAAGAGCTGGCTTGTGACCCATCAGTACTTTGGATTTGTTCTGGTTGCACATGTGCTATGGCTGCCTGGGCACATGTGACAGTGCAGCTGGATAGAGCAGTGCTTGAATGATAGATGAGAGAAAGGAGGTAATTGTATTGTAGAACCATAGCATCAGAGAATGGTTTGGGTTGGAAGTGACCTTAAAGCTCATCTAGTTCTAACCACCCCCGCCATGGGCAGGGACACCTTCCACTAGACCAGGTTGTTCAAAGCCCCATCCAGCCTGGCCTTGAACACTGCCAGGGATGGAGCATCCTGTTTGGTGCTTTAGAGACTTACCACTTTCTGAGAAGTGTTGTGCTTGCCTGATCTCAAAGGATGTTCTTCATCCACGTAATCTTCCTTCCTCCTTGGGATACAAGTATGCATGCACAAGGGAAGGGGAAAAGCAAGTCCTATCAGACTGTTCATGAGTAGATGGGTACAAGGTGAAGAAAGTACAACTTAGGCCTCTGGAGCACAGCTGCTTTGAGACAGGCAAGTGACTTCCCTTCTGTGCAACTCTTGGATGTGTAAAATGAAAATAAGGTTACCCGTATGCTGTCCAAGTCACCTAGCTGGAACTCTTACGCACATATACGTTGCCAGGTCTCTGTGTGTGCGGAGCAGGAAAAATCCTCCTATGTGCTATGCAAACTTCATCTCGTGTCTTGAGGCAGGAGCTGTCAGGCTTTTTTGTACTTGGCAGCTAGGATTTAGGACTTAATTCCTGAGGTGGAGCTGGAGGATAAAGCTGTGTAAGGAGAAGCACCTGTGCTGCAAGGGTCTTCTCGAGATGGCCTGTGAACAGAGGGACGTGAGAAACTCCTTCCTTGTGGCAGAAAGTCTCCATTTGTTCTGGGGTAGCCTTATTGCATTTCTAGTTCCCTTCTCCTCCTGGCTGCACTTGGGAATCTTCCCCTCTGCACAGCTGTTTAATGTTTAACTGTGAGTGTAAAAAGGACAGTAATAAACCCAGCTGTTGTGCCTGTCTCTGTGCACCTGTGTTCTAACAGCAAAGGCAGATGTGCACTATCACAAGTCTGGTTAACAGTTACTTGAGCAAATAGGATTACTTGTTTTAGTAGTGTTTAAACTGGGGTCATTCAGGATGGGGAAAAAATGAGCACACTCATGAACATCTCCAATTCAACAAACTCAACATGTCCCTACTTGGGAGGGTGGAAGCAAGAAGAACTGATTTGCTGGAGCTGCCTGTGCAGTGTGTTCCTACCCAGAAGACTGAACAAGAGTTGTAGAATGTTTCTAGTAGATTTACCATTGACTGGAGAAGCCTTTATGTGACAAGTGAGAGAACCTGCTTAGTTCTGTGCTTGCAATAATACAAAGGCTTCCAAAAGGAAAAAAAAAGGTGTGTGTGTGAGTACCAAAGGAATTCAAAGTGAATGACTCTTTCCACCTCTGTAAGCTCTGGTAGTTACTAGTGGTTGATTTGCTGAAAACACAAATACCACTAATATTGTGCATGCGAGTATTTCCTGTACCAGGTCCCAAGTGGCGTAGGACAGTATTGTGAGGAAGAAGGCTGCTGGAGACGACAAAAGTTCTTCCTAATTTGGAGCTCAGGTCAGCTGAAGGCATGATTTGGGAGATATTTGGTTTTCTAACTACAGTCCAGGTATCTCTTGGGAGAACAAGTTTCCATCTTTCCATCTGTAAGCAAAGCTGCTGTAATCCAAACACAGCTCTTGGACATTCATGCAGTGCATCTTAGTTGTGATGAGCCCAAAAGCTGAGCAGTGGGCTGCACCTATATGATGAGCTCAAGCTGAGCAGTGGGCTGCACCTATTTTAGGAGAAAGAGTGGGTGATATTTTCCTCCTCTTCCCTTGCCAGGACTAGGAACAGAGCCTCAGTATCAGTTACCATATGGCCCAGCCTTACTGTAAGCTGTGATTGACAGTAGATTAAGCTGTGGCTTCTTGTGCCCTGTGAGGATGGGTAGCTCTGGAGTGACTCTTTCCAATGAGGATGGGTAGCTCAGGACTGACTCCTTCCTATGAGGACGTGTAGCTCTGGAGTGACTCTTTTCTATGTGGAGTCTATCTGAGGGATGGTAACTAAGAAAGAATTACTCTCAGTGAATGAGAGAGGCTGTGTGCCACCATGGGGGGTTGCTAACATCATTACCTTTCCTTCCTTTATGATTGCAGATGTGAAAAAGTTGGCTGTTCTAAAGGAAGAGGGGAATCAACACTAGCAAGAACAGAAGTCTTTCAATTTGATGTCTTAAGCTTTGTGACCCTCTAATAGAGACCAAGTGCTTTTTCCAGCCCAGAGGTCATAACGCATTTGGATTCCTCTGTCCCCTAGTGAATGGGTCTCTTATATCCCAGGTGTAGATGGCAGCTGCACTTCTTTGCTCTGGGCAAAGAGCCAGAACTCGAGTTCACCCTCTGGGGTTCTGTGATGAGTCATTTGCTCAGACCAAAGCCATCTGTCATAGCTACAGGGAAACTCCTTGATCTGCTACACAGGGCAATCTGGTTTAATAAATGGCAGTGATCAAATCTTCTGCTTCACAGGTGAATGTAGGTCCCACTCTAGCAGCAGCCATGTCTGTTATAACAACTCTAGGAACCATTTTTTCACCTGGTTTTGGGCTTCATGTATAGAACTCTTCAGGCGGGAACTAAACTACATCAAAGTATGCCCTTGCTTTCCTGTGCGTCGTCTCCATAATGTTAGCCTTGGCTCTAGTTCAAGTTTCAGCCCACAGCTATTCCATGCATACAATAAAACTGTTATCTTCTGTTTGGGGGTGGCTGAACCTTAGCTGTATTGGGGAGCACAGGTAAAGTTTTGTCATCTGGTAATGCTGAGTGGAAGCCCAGCATTTTAGCCACAAAGATGGAGGTAAAACACAAGTTGGGAAGACTATGAATGTTTGAACAAGAAGATCTCCTAAGGTCAGTAGAGCTTTTGTTAATGCAGGGTCTCCAGGACCTGAACACTGTTACCTTTTGGTTGCTGGAACTAGTCTGTTCACCATAGGATGCTGGAAGGGCCTCAGCACACCATTTCTGGAGCCTAGTATTAAATTTCTTATGAGGTAGAAATGTTGGCACAATATCAGATCAAGAAAAATCAAAGCAAGTTCTACTATATGAAGTCTGAAGCCAAGCGAGGTTCAACAGAATCCTTTTGGAATAACTTTTGTATATCTAATTAATCTCCTTTAAAGGAAACAACCAACCCTAGGAGATGACAGCATAGCAGTGTAGAGCATACAGCACTTGGAATGCTCTTGCTGCTTCTCAGTGGGGTTTCTTGGCCGCCCCTCACCCTGTGTGAAAAGCTCTTGCTTACAGAAGAAAGCAAAAGTAAACTATGAGAGAAGTGGAGTGGGGAAGTGCTGAAAACACAAGCTGGACTGTTGTTTTCTGCAGCAGAAAACACAGTCTTGGAAACTTTGGCTCTGGCAAAAATTGGCAATCGTCAGTGAAAGAGCAATGTGGGAGGTTGCTTCGCTTTGAGCTGGGGATGGGATTGTGTGCCCACCTGAGAACCCTTCAAACTTAAATTATTATTTAACATTGTAGGGTTTTGTTCTTTGTGGGTTTCCCTACTTGGAGGGGAAAAAGAGAGCACATCTTGAAGGAGGATATCAGTTTGCAGGCTTTAAGAAAAAAGCCTGAGAGATACACTCCGGTTTCTTGCAGAGTGGCCTGCAGACCTTCAGATGGTCACTTTGGTACTGGCAAGTGCTTTAGTTCTATTTCTAATGTGTAAATTGATGCTGTCAAGCCTGATGATTTACCACTGAACTGAAGCATCTCTTTTGAATTTTGATTTTGTTCTTAATCTTCAAATCACCCTCTTGTTGGGCTGCCCTGTTGTTTGAAACCAAAGGCACTCAGGTTTTGTTGTCTGTGTCCCTCCCCCCTGCCACCCCTTTCCCACTCCCAAAATGTTTCAATTAAAACCCTAAAAATTTGCTGAATAAGGGTAACTTCATCAAAGTGTCTCTCCTGGGTTTGAACCCTTTCCAAGAACAGTGCAGCAATTTGTATTACAAATGTTTGCATTGTAAGTGGAGCCTGAAATGTCCTTAAATAACTTCTGCAGAAGTTGTTGGGTAGAAAGCTTTTCCTATACAGACTTCATCTGCTCTTTTGGGGGATATTTAGGGAGTGAAAGTGCAGCCTGTAAAAGCTGTATTGCAAGGGTGTGCCATCTGCTGGGGTTGAGAATATAGTTTAGTGTGTTTGCATAAGCAAATGTTATTTTCTGCTGTGTGTACTTAGAGAAACACAGGATTTCAGAAACAGCCTTCATTTCTTTATGCTTATGTTTTTCTTTGGGCATGGAAACAGCTGCTTCAGTGTGTTTTAAAACAAATGAACAATGGTTTTAAACAAAGAGATGAAGGCAACATGTAGGACATGTAACTCAGTCCACATCTGAAGTGTCACTGAGGTGAAGAACCTGGGAGCCAAGAAAGAACCAGATGTTGGTGTTGTGACAGTAATCCCCTGGAGTTATCACTGTGAGCTTGGAGTGGCAGCAGATTTGAGAAGGTTCTAAACACACTTATTTCAAGGGTTGCCCTAACGCAAAGTTCCAGCTCCTGTGGGTTAGGAAGATGCTACTTATTAGAGAACAGTTTGTTTCTTAACTGGCTCTTCAAAAAAAAGAACTTATTTTCTTTTAATGTCTTCCTGAAGCCTGAGGGTGGTCAGGAACAGGCACCTCCTTCATCCAGCATGCCAGCTCCTGGTTTTTCTTTCTGGCTGTCCTGGAGGCTCCATAGTGACGTTGGTTAGAGGACAAGATTTCAAAACCAGGAAAAGGTAAATATTAACATGCTATGTATTTGTCTTCCATTTATGCTGCACAGATACTCTTGCAAACAAGTGAACTCCTGGGAATGACCACGGCAGATTGTAAATCCACAGAGCATGTTTGCACAAAGTGGAACTCTGAAATGAAAACTATGAATCCTGGAACAATTACATTAATGTGGCTGAGGCTGTGCCTGACATACTGAGTCTGCTGCTTAGTTTAGGCTGCTTTGGGTATTTAATGCTCCTGGCAGAAATGCTGGAAGAAAACTGTGGGCTAAGGTTATTTGACAGATGGCTTTTGGCAATTCAGACTTATTGATGTTAGGGCACAAAGTCAGACAGAGAAAGGCTGAAAGGGAATGCTGCTCTGAGCTCCATTTATTTTGCTGTCAGACAGAAGTAGTGCTCATATCTCATAAGAGGGCAGGAAAGAGGTTCTGTAATGCCTCTCACTGTCTTGTATCTATTCCTTCAGGGTCTCAGCTTCCCACTGTTGTGTTGTCAGTGGGAAGAGCAGCTTAGTTTGGCACTGACAACTGTGTGCTTCATTCATTGCTTCAATTGCTGCAGCCCATCCAACTGCATCCTACTTCACTTAATTTTGGGGTTTACGTAAGATGAAGCACCTCTTTCTTGTGCAACAGCAGCAGTTCCGTGGCATTTGCAGACGCACCCTGCACTGAGACCTTCCATTGTAACTAGCAGCCTCTGTGTGTGCTTGCTGGATGTGTTCCCTGCCCACTGGCTTGGCTTGGTGCCTTCTCAGGTCCATACCCAAGCGCTGCTGCAATGTGGACTGATGATCCCCAGAGGTCTTGCAAGGAGTGGCTTGTGTGTAGGTGCGGCAGAGAATGTGGCGGAGCCCTGGTGTGATTCGAAGGCTTTGCTTGGTGTGAGGTGGTGGAAAGGAATCCACAGGAAAGCTCTTGAAAAGCTTTGCTTGCAGCAGGAACTCTTGTTGCAACCTCCTGCCTGCCCTTAAATTCACATCCCCACAGTCTTAAGCTGATGTGTAATCTCTGTGGGAAATGCAGACTTAATAAACAGTCCAAGGACTCTTTTGTGTCAACAAGAGTCTGATTTGTTTTCCTTCATGTTTGCAGCCATGTTGCTCTTGTTCAGCTGCGTGAATTCAGGCCTGGCTCCTTCTGCCTGTTCCAATCTAGAGTATGGAATTCAGATATACTTATGTTTATTTCTTTCCTTTTTTCCCCCTCCCCCTATCTCCAGGGTGGTGATAGAAACAAAGTACAAATATTTGTCTTTCCTGGTCTAACACGTTTTCATATAGTGCTGAGAGCCCTCTCTTTATTCAGCTGTCTGACTGCTCTGGCCACCTTGAAATACAGAAAAATAACTCAAGGTCACTCATCTGAGAAACAAAACTGCCATCAGCTTGGCTGTTGAAGAGAGGAGTCGCACATGGCAGAGGGTTGGCAATGGGAAGGAATGTGAGGAGCAGAAGTCTCTGAAGCAGTCCTGCCCCTGCCTCGGTGCAAAAGGAGTGTCCTCCAAGACTCATTCTGCACAAGCTTTGCTCATCAGGATCAAAGATTAGGCTAGATGGAGGTTTCGTCTTGAGGAGGTCACTTCCACTAATTTTATAACAACCTTGGGATCAGAATTCATGGAATTGCATGAACAAAATTGCTTTGAGGTCTGTTTGCAAACACTGGAGCTTTGAGGAGCACCAGGGTTCAAAAAACAGGCAAGGGGCTCCAGGTGAGGTATCAGCAGAGCATGAAGGAGGAGGAGAGTGGGTTGCTTGAGTGCTGCCTGTATCTGTCATCTGGGGAGCAGAGTATTGCTGGGCAACTGCTGGAAGGAGCCGGAGGGGTGTGACTTGGGAGGGAAATACGCACCCCAGGTAGTTGCAAATGCGGTAGCTTCTCGGCCATTCAGTACTGCAGCAGGAAGGGGACAGAGCTGTGTGCTGCAGCCTTTATGACACCGTCCCTCTTAACCTGATGTTTCTGAGGGTCATGCAGTACAAACTATACAGGGAGCAGGTCTCAGGCTTTGAATGTCTCTAGCACTGCCACAAGTTAATCTCTGAACATGTTGCTTGTGCCCTTCTGCCTCTTCTTGCACACTTGAGTCTCGGCAATAAGCTGAAACACTGGAAATTCCGCATGAACTTTTTTCATTCTTTCTTTTTTCTTAACTGTGAGGGCAGTCAAAAACTGGAACGGGTTGCTTGAGAGGTCGTGTGGAGTCTCCATCTGTGGAGATACCCAGAACCTGACTGAGCCCTGAGCAACTTTGCCTTGAGCAAGATACCGTAAATTTACAAAAGGTGAGGATGGGATACTTGTGTCATGTTAAGTGCTGTGAGTTACTGTCTCCGGCTAGGGCAGGAATTGCTGTTTCAAAATGGGTTCTTGATAGAGGCTCTGAAAGAAATTAGGCTTCAAGGCATGCCTGTCCTCTTTGGATTTAAGGGCTTGTCTTATCCAGCGGTGAGCTACCTGTGAAGGTACTTGCTCAGTGTATGCATAAGCTGCCATCCAGAGTAGCTGCTCTTCTGCTACCTTGCTAACTCTGGATGTTTTTTCTACTTTTGCTGTTCTTGGAGGACATACAATTGAGATATCTGTGTTTCACTGATCAAGTGAGAGACTATTCTAATTTTTCAAGATGTGGTGGGCTTAAAATGTGTATCTCTTATCTACTTCATATGCTCTCATATCACATCGTATCATCCATATGTCATCAGCCATCAATGTCATCAACAGAGATGTACTATCTCTTCTGATAAGTTACGCATTCTCATATTTTCTTGAGCTATGTGTGCAGCTCTGGAGAGAGAGCTGAAGGGATGTTCTCTTCACATGGAAACAGCGGCATTGCCATTTGGTGCATACAGACTGCTTGCTTGCTTCTCAAAGCAAATAGAAAACTGAGGGCATTCTACTCCACAGCCGTACGTACCTCTGCAATCGTGTGGTGGCCAGATAATGTAAGGAGAAATTCCAGTTGCTGGTGCAGTGGGTTCCATTAAAACCCTTGCTCACAACCCAAAGCAGCCTTCCTTGTGTAGCTGAGGGCAGTCAGCAGTGTATTCTTGTTTTGTTAGGTGGTGTATGTATGGGTTATGGTCATCTCGCTATCAGTTACAGCAGAGCCAGGTGTTAGCTGCTAACTTGCTTTTTCATTCCTAACTATTAATGTTGGCTTCAATCTTTTTTGACTCCATGATGTTGTTTGAGTTGGGTACATGAGAGTCCAAGCAAGAAAATTCTCAGTTGTAGCCTTGGGTCTGTGTTTTGTGTGTCTGTTTGCTTGCTTTTATAACACAAGTTATTCAGGTTGCTCCCATTTGGGTAAGTGAATGTCTTATTACGTCTGCTGCATCTGTCCATTCTGTCTTGTCTGACAGTCACCTCTGACCTGGGGACAGGGTTGTGATTCTGGATTAGAGTGGCAGCAAGGAGGCATTTCTATAAATGACCTCCGTATCTGAATAACCAGCGCAGTGACAGTGTTGATCTCCCTGTGGATATTGCCAGCATCTAGGTCAGACTGAGGAAGGGGGGGCAGGCTTCTCCCACCTGGCTCTGAAGCTGTCTTGTTCTTCCCCTTCGGCTAACACCCATCTGACTTTCCTTTCTCTTCCCACAGGTTGATGCAGTGCGGGTGTATGTGAACAGCAGCTCTGAGAACCTCCAATATCCCGTCTTGTTTGTAGTTCGTCAACAGAAGGGAGTGCTGTCATGGCAGGTCCCACTAATTTTTCGAGGCCTGTAAGTACTGGAGTCTCTTCCTTGTAACACACTTGTCTGCCAGCTGTATCCCTCATCAGCTTTCCTGGAGTGCTACATCTTGCTGCTTGTGTAGACCACAGGGCGTGGTTGCAAAGTGTGATTGCTAACTGTCAGCTGAACACAGGAAGACTAGGATTTGGTAGGTGACCTCTTAGTTGGCAGCCTGCTTGGTTTCTCATACATGTCTGCTGGGGATCTGCCTGTATTGCAAGTCAGTGAATCTACCACACAGCATTATTGTCACTTCCACAGTTGCTTACAGTATGTGCAAGTAGTTCCTGTGCTCTAGTTTAGAGCAGGGTTTGAACAAGCTCTCAGAAGAGCACCCTAACTGCTGTGTTACAGTGCGTTTGGGCAATAAGGGCTCTCCTCTGTTTCTCACCTCAGGTACACCTAAGTTGAGTCTATTATGGCTGGTGGTGGTTGTTTTGGGAATGTTTTCTTTGTGAAAGTGATGCTGCTATGTATCTTCAGCAATCTCAAAGCTCATTAGGCTGCAGGTACTGAGACTTTGCAAGCACCTTAGACCACCTGAGATGGGAAGCTTCATCCTGTCACTGAAATGCTGGTGCCTGGCAGCAGATACCCTGCAGTCTTTTGCAGGGGGTGTTTACAGCATTGGCTGTCCTGGGCTGCTGTTGTTCTCTCTGCCTCCAGCAAATGGCAGATGTGCTAGATCTGCAGATGGAGCAGGCAGCCTTGAAGGAAGTGAAATGCTGGGGATGGCTATTCCCTTATGCAAGCCACGAGATGCAGCAGAGGTGGAGTTTGAGCTCTGAATAAAAGGCTCGATAATCTTGGCCTTTCAGATTAGTATTTCAGTTATGCAAGCAGGGGATTATGTCATTCTTAGAACTGCCAAACAACTTTTTAACTGCTTTCTTTCTCTTCTCCATCCAACTTCCCCTTCCCTCCTTCCCCTGGCTGTTGTAGCTATCAGAGGACCTACAATTACCAAGAAGTGAGTCGTACCCTCTGTCCCTCTGAGCCAACACCTGAGACAGGATCCTCTGACCAGATCATATTTGTGGACGTTGCTTCCATGGCACCGTTTAATATTGCGTATGAGCTACTAGTCACCAGGCTTGAGAACTTCCAACTTGAGTAAGCTGGGATGTGAGAACACAAATGTAATTTCTTCATGTATCTATTCCACAGGGATTCGGTTAATCTTCTGACTCTTCCCTTTTTCCTTCCCAGAACAACAAAAGGAGATTATGTTTTATTTTGCTTAATCTAAAGGTATTTTCTGTGTGTTCCAGCTCTGAAAGTTTTACACTTCAACATGCTGGCATTTCTTTTGTAGGACCAACAAAGCATTTAACTTCACTGCCAGCCCTTCCCAGCCCCAGGTAAGGAGGTATACTGTGTGTCTTACCGCATCCAAATGGTTGATGCAGTCCTTTGTTAGAGATAGCAAAAGCCTTACATGACTAGGTCATTTCTCTTAGGATGCAGGGAAACTTCCTCACTCTTGAATTTTCTGTGGATATAGGGAAGAGGTAACAGTGCTTTAGCCCCTCTAGGGGCATGTTTGGGTCCTCTTGCAAAGCAGTTAAGTAAACCAAAAAACCATGACCAGAGCAAATGAGTAGTGTCTGTAGTTCAGGAAATTCCAGAAATGTACAGAAGGCCAGAGGCCATTGGACTGCTATAGTTAATGAGAAAGGAGATGGTGTGCACCAGTATCTTGTTCCAGCCATTGCTGGTTCAATTGCCTGAGTGTGACTTGCCAAGATGCAGTCTTTACTGAAGAAAAATAAATACCTAAATAAATAAGCTAATGATACAGCAGAACTCAGACTGCTGTTCCTTGCTCATGGCAGCAAGGTGACCTGGGAGGTGCTAAATTAAATGCCTCGTTATTAGTTCAGAAGACTGCACACATGTTCAGCACATCCAGCTGAGCAGCCCTGTTTAGAGCCCTGCAGATACTACAAGTCCTCTCTTGAATGAAAATGCTGTTGGCAGTAACTATAGTGATACAGGAGCTCTTAGAACTGGGGAAGTATGTAATTTACCCAGGCTGTCTGGTACTCCAGTTCTGTTTGTACTATCACTGTTAGTAACACCACTTAATTTTAGGTTTCCTATTACCAGGCATTCCAGCTAATCTTTTTTGCTGTCAAATGTCTTAAGCTGGTTTGCAGTTACATGCAGTATTTTATATTATAGAAGCAATAGGGAATGGTGGTGACTCTTTATAAACCCCTTGTTACTTAGGATCTTGTAATTTGAATGTTGAGTCCTTAGGATCTGGCCTGGAATTAACTTTGTGACTTTGGTCTGTTATTTTTCACAATTTATAATATAAGATTGGTCTGTAATTAAAGTCATCAAATGTTAGAGAGCAGAAGATGAGTGCTTCTTCATTCCTATAGTGCTGAGGCTTTTGTATATCAAAGTATTAAGTAGTTTGCAGGGGGAAAGAAAAGAAGGCAATTCAAAATCTATCTATATGGGTGTTGGCATAGCCCTAAGACTGGAAAAAGACTGAAGGACAACTGAAGGAGTTGTTGGCTGGAACCCAGCTCATGCCTTAGGGGAGAAGGAGAAATTAGAAGTGATTGTATAGGTCAGGAGTATTGCCTGAATGTGCTTATACCACTCACAGCCTATGCAGCAGAGAACTGTAGGTCTCAATGCCCCTTATGTTAGCTCTGTACTCTGATATAAGCATGGCTTAAAAAGATGATGATAGGAAAGTCCTCATGGGTGACTTCCTCAAAGACCTAACACTTTGCAAGGGCCAACTCACCTCTGTGGTGGGGTGAGGTGCCCATCAACCCCTCGTGGAAACTGTGGCTGTGAGCCTGCACAGCTGCATCTGGGCTTCAGGTAGGATGATGGGAGCCCTTCTGACAAGCCTGCCTGCTGGCACAAAACGCCCTCCTCCTTCAGCAGCCAGGTGGTGTAGGACATCAAACTTTTAATGGAAGAAGATGCAAATAATGCTGTTTCCTGGGACATCTTTTGCCCAAATCTGAAAAGACCCTTGCTAGAACAGGGAAGCACATTTCCTGACCCCACAGACTGTCCTGTGGGCCTGCTCAAAGTATGAGAGCACAAACCTCACCATTCCTTGCCCTCAGAGGAAAAGTAGGAATATTGGCAGGTGTTAGCATCTCCCAGTTTTTTTCAGAGCTATAGCTGAATTATTTTCAAAGCTGAACTGATAAGAGAAAACCCCCATTACCCTTTGCCCTCAAAACCAAAAACCCTAAATCCTACAACTAATATCAGGCATTTATTTATCAAACACTTGACAGAGTTTCGAGCATTTGACCTAATACTTCTCACAGTCGCTCTTTGAGGCAATTCATCTGAGAGAAACTTTTATGATATGTTCAAATAAAATACAGCTAGCAGTATGGAAACATCTGGAAATTGTTCATGGCAACATAAAATGGCGTAGGGTATAAAATGAAGTCACTTTAGCTTCATCAGGTAGGAAAAAGCTTAAGGGGAGCCAAAGCTATGCTCTATCTTGCGTGTTCAAGGTGTGTGTGTCTAACAGCGTGCTGTGCAAGGGGGAGAGTTGTCTGTACATATTTAATCTGCTCTTCTGTAGCATAACGTCCTATTATTTGAAATCTGAATTTTTGTGAGAGGCCTTCACATCCAAGCCCAAAGCCCAGCTTGGGCTGTGCAGGTACCTTAGGAAGGCTATGAAGCTCCTGGCAGGGGTGATTTCTGGACCGTAACTCTCAGCACTCTGCTTTCTCCTCAGTATTTTCTGTACAGATTTCCTCAAGATGTCGATTCAGTCATCATTAAAGTGGTGTCTGATGCAGTCTACCCATGCTCTGTTGTCTCCGTCCAGGACATTGTGGTAAGCCTGAGCAGAGAAGGATGAGGAGTTGCCTGCTGGAGCATTGTGTCCTGCTGTGGAGGGGGACTCTGCTCCAATGGAGAGAAAAGACCTGGGAACAGCTTTGCCCTAGTGTGGTGGTGGTGAAGAGAGCTCCTGAAAGAGGAATGGAAACTGTGGGAAGGAGGCAGAAACAGGGCTGCTGAGTTCAAGCAGCTTATACCCAGATTTTTATTGCAAATAGATGAACAAGCTGTTTCTCTCTAGCCTGTACACAGGATGTTCCCCTTGTGAGGTTTAATACATTGCTGTACTGTGACATGAGTCTCTGTCTCCATGGAGTGGTGTTGGATGGGATGCTGGTGGCTGAGGGAGGAGGACAGTGCTGTTCCCTTGATGGAGCCTTCCCCTGGCTCAGGGCAGCATGGGGAGCTTCTGACTTCCAGACATGAAGTATCTCCTCCTTTCCCATTCTATTTCCTCTTTACGCAGTTACTCATCCCTTTTCATGGGAAGGGGAGATCAGCTGTTCCCTGCCATAGAAGCTGGCTGTTGCTTATAGCTGAGAATAGCCCTATATTTATCCTCCTTTCCCAACTCCCTGAATGATGCAAGGACCTGCATTGTGGAAGCAGCATGATGGTGACAGAGGTGCATGATGGTGCACAGAGGTGCAGCAGCCTTGGCTGCTGGCTCTGAAGTCCTGGCAGTCACCTTTAATACCTGTGGTGAGGAGAGGAATGAGTAACATCAACTCCTGCCCACATCCTTGTGTTTCAATGGTAGAAGGGCAGGAGCAGAGACTGACAGGTGATTTTCAACCTACCAGATATTAAGAATGGTGGGAAAGAGTAAAATGAGGGCAAGCACTTGGTTTATAGTACAGGCTGCAAAGCATGATACAACCAGTGTACAGCTGAGCATATGCACTGCCCTGTGGGAATGATGGAAAATCAATCTGACTGAATGCTTCTAGGATTAAACTGCAGCCCTCTTGTGATAATGCCAAGATCAGTGAGTGCAGGCTACAACTGGTGACTTCAAAGCAGCTTTCCTCACTTCTGAATGGGTCCTGGTTGTTCTGTTTCCCTTATTACTCTGAGCAGGGCCTTTATTCTGCTGTTGTGCATTGTCTGTTCTCCTGCAGGTTTCCTGTGAAATTAGTTCAGATTCTGCCCCTGGTTTAATTCTTAGTTGTGTCTGTTTTAGTGCCCAGTATATGACCTGGACCATAATGTGGAGTTCAATGGTGTTTACCAGTCTATGACTAAGCAGGCAGCCATAACAGTGCAGGTAAGAAGCTGATTTTTGTCCCAGTGTTGGTTTTGGTTAGTTTTGGTTTTGTTTGTCTGTTTTACTGGCTTGTCCTATGCATTCCTAGCTTGCTTTTGATTCTGGTGTGCTGTGAGCTTTTGCTTTTTAGGTCAGCTGATATAAGTGGAAGAAGTGATATTACCTTTTATTACAAAACCTTGCTTATGTTTGCTTAGGTAGGTGTGTTATGCTTTAGGTACTGAGGTTCTAGATCAGAGTGGCTGCAGCCAGATGCTTTGTGTTTGAACCAGGCTCTTCTACCATTGAGTGGTGGTAGTAGAGCCTTTGTAATAAGCAAAGCTTATGTAGATGGTTTGCACTACTTAAAGTAAATAAATGCATTAGTATTAGCTTGCTTGTACTGGGCCACTGCTGTACTGCATGGTGTTGAACTCAGTCAGCTTATTGTCAGCAACAAGGAGGGGAACACTCCCAGAAGCCAAGCTCTGTGCAGAACAGGCAGGTCTCTGGAATGCTGCTGCCTGTCCAGTGACTAAAACCTGATTTCTGGCCTTTTGGAGCACTGCCTCTGCTTTGCATTGGAGGGAGAGGCTCCTTCACATCTCATGGAGTCTGTCCTCTTCTATCCTTCTGTGCAGAGAAAGGATTTTCCAGGTGAGCAGTTCTTCATTGTATTTGTCATCAAGCCAGAGGATTATGCCTGTGGGGGTTCTGTGCCTTCTTCTATTCATGGTAAGTTGTGGTGGGGGGTGGATTTGGTTGCTGATGGAGCAGCAGGAGTCCTTTGGGACCTTCCTGTGGGAGGACACAGGATGGTCTTATAGCTCTGTCTCTTCCAAGTAGCTGTGAAGAAGAGTGAAGTATAAACTTGATATTGTTGGGTAGGTTACAAGTCCTGACCAATACAGGAGGTGGCTGGCTGGTACAGCACCTGGCTTACTAGGGTTATGCGCTTGTCAGAGGAACCACTGGAGTCTTGGGAGATGGCCAGGGAATGCTGTTTACAGCTTTTTGGAAAAATTAGTCATTTTAGGAGAATAATTTCACAGATACTTTTAAAATCTCTTTTGTTCTACTGCCTTTCCCAACCAATCAACAAATCTATTGCCTTTCCCGACCAGAAAACACTGTGTCCACTTCTTGTGCAGTGGTAAAAGCAAAGCCTTCACCACTCATGTGGTGGCTGTAGCTGGAGTGGGGACATTCATATCCTCAAAGCCAGATGGCTTCCCCCTGTATGGGAAACTAGACTGCAACCAACAAATATACTGGGCTCCCTCTACAGCCCCTTCCTTCTACCTGTCTCCCAATTTCACCCCTAAAATGAGAGTTGGCACCTTCTGGGTGTCTTTGCTGATAGTTTTAGGATCAGGTAGAGTTGTACTGGCAGGGTGTGCTGAGCCCTGCTGAAACAGAGCCAGTCACTAGCGCAGCAACCTGCACAGAAGGGATTTGCCAGCAGAGCTTTGGCCAAAGGAAAAATGGTGTCACAGTACCTGTAGTGAGAGAAAGTGCGCTTTGGGGACTAGATGAATAGGAGATAAGATGCTCTTTGGATTCAGGTATTCAGACCTGAGCAATGTATGGAAGGGTCAAGGAGGGATTTCTCATCTGAAAAACAGGTTGTGGATGGGGAGGAAGGGGAAAACATACAGAAAAGGATGTATGTTGATAAGTTTGAGTAAGGTTTGGAGCAAAACCACACACAGATGATAGTGAAAAGCCAGATGCTGGTGTTTTTTGCAAGTGCAGAGAACTAAGATCTGAGCCAGGGATTTAATGTTTGTTTTTATATTTGCTGTACACTTTGCATCTCACAGGGAATGTCAACCGTACCTGGAACCTGCAGCGGACAAAGAACCTTCAAGTGACGATTGTGCCCTCTGTTAAAAGTCAGTGCCTTTGGGCAGAGCAATGCACCTTTACTTGGCACTTCTGTGTAGAAGGGTATGGCTGGGCTGGCAGCCCTCTGATGGGATGGTGAAGAAAGCACCAGCAAAGAAGTCGAAACCCAACTGCAGCCCTGGTCCCTTCCAGGAGGTGCTGTATGGCACAGGGTGGTCTCATGGGCAGACCAGCTAGTGCTGGGGTGAAGAAATGGGGGGAGACCTTGCAACAGATTCTGGCAATTCCTCTTGAGGAAAGTAGATGGGCTTTGGGGGGCTGTTTTGAGTTGGGTGTTGCCACCAGGTGGTGGTGGGAAGAGCAGGATGGGAGCTCTGGCTTTGAGAGGGGCTGTCTCTGCTCTGAGTTGTCTGCTATGCCGTTTCTTTCCTCAGAGTCTGTTTATGTCCAGGCCATGTTCTTCAGCTTCCTGAGTTTCCTCTCCTTTTACCTGGGATCAGTGGTTGTTGCTTTTGTGCACTACATCAGGTGAGTTGAGGGGTTTTACAAGAGCAACTTTTCTATCATCTCAGAGATGCCTCACCCTGCAGTACATTTAGGGCCAGTGGGGCAGCAAGCATCTGAACAAAGCAGCGAAAGAAGTCCATGACTAATCAGTATAGGCTCCTACTGACCATCAGCCAGGTGGGGATCATGGCAGTGTGATATGGGGTGCCAGAGCACTGTGGAGAAAAGGTACTTCACAGAGTGCTGGACTGAGTACTGCAGTAAGTGGCAGTGACTCAGACAGGGCCCTGGAATCCTGAGAGTGCTGGTTTCCTTCCTGAACTGTGTCCCTTGCCCCAGACTTTGGTGCCTGGGCTTGTGTTGAGGAGAATATCTGTGTCTAAAGTGAACTTATAATAACATAATAATAATAATAAATAATAAATATATATTATAAATATTATATTTATTATATATTATTATATTTATTATTTATTATAATATTTAAAATAATAATTTCTATAATAATTCATATATTTTATATAGTTATATAATAATCTATTATTAATATTTATTATATTATATATTATTTATTATTATATTATTATATTTATTATAATATTATTTATTATATGATATTATATAATATTATATTTATTATAAATAATTAATAATAATAATAATAAAAAAAATAAAAATAAATAACAAAATCTCTCCCACCATGCTGAGCAGTGTAGGATGAGATGGTCATGTAATTGGTTGTCCTGCTTCTGGTGGATAGTTGAGACAGTAAAACCCCCCTCTGTTGCTTTGGAAATTGGAGAGGTGGGTAGCAGGCAGTCATGGCCGAACCGTGGCTGGTCCAAACAGTATTTTCCTTTTTTATTGCTTTTGTTTGTTTCTTTTATGGTTTATTTATATTGGGTTGGTTTGTTTTGTAGAGGTTATACCATATTTACCTATTGGTGTCCTAGATAATCCTGCCATGGCTGGCAGGTGATGGGGTTTGTTGGCTATGTCATGATAGCTATGTGTTCCTTTTCAGGGTTCAGAGGAAGGCTTCAACTGGGAGACTGTGTCCTGAGGATGGTAAGGTTTTTCTTTCCTGTGTGAACACTTTTAAGTGAAGAGCACAGCAAGTACATTCTGTCCCTTCTAGCCTTTTTCCCTGTACATGTACTGAATAGTCCCTGGTGCTAATAAAAGATGTTAGAGCTTCCTCTCTGCCCTCACAAGTGCGCCTGAAGCAGGCTTCCCTGAACCTGGTCCCGACCCCGTACCCCAGGGAGCTGGCTTTTAGAGGGGTAGAGGAAGGGCAAGCCTTGGCTTAGATCTGGCTACTGGCTAATGTTCCTAATGCCAGGTCTGTTCATTTCTAAGCAAGGCACTCTGAAGCAGCCATCTCTTATGTTTTAAGATTTCATCTCCCTGCTTTAAGCATAGGGTCTCTATTTTTTTAAATTTAATTTAAATTTTAGTTTGTTTTTAATTGGAAATGTTCTAACAAGTGAATGAGTGACTAATACAGGCTGGTAGTGCTGTTTGTGTATTTACTTGTGGTATTGGATTCAGTTTGCTTTATACTGCACCCACCTTTCAACATGCTGCAGATTTCTGCTTTATACAAACATAGCTGCAGCTGAGAGGCTGCCAGTGGAAGATGGAAATTTTCATCATGTGAGGAGGGGCACTGGGAGTTCCTGCTTTTTGGAGCAGTGTTGGAGGCTGTTTAAATATTTAGTGCCTGCAGAGTAGTTCAAAGCACTGGTGGTGTTAAGGACATTGCCATTTGTACCTTTCTGCTGGAGAAAGGAAGATGTTGTTTTTTGCAGCATTGAAAGGTTCTTGGTGTGTTCCCTTCTTTAATCCTCAGCTCCTTCAGTCTCTCTGGTCTGCTGCATGCCACCAGATAAGCATATGAGTATAGCTGACCTGTACTTAAAAGATCATCAGTGGAGCTTCACTCTGACCTGGCATTACTTGGGTTAATGTTTCTGCTGAGGACCTGAGGATATATGGATTCTTCAGCCACTGAGATCCACATATTCATCCCTGTATGTGGAATGTGTGTAAAGGTTTTCTTCACAACCAAATGAGCAGGGGACTGTAAAAGATGTGCTTAAAAATATTCTAATTTTAAGTCATTTGGGATGGATCCTGCTGTGAGACAACAGCAGGTCTTAGGACACTGGAGAAATAGGAAGGGCCTGTGTAGCAGGGGAGTTTGGGAAAGCCGAAGGACCTGGCAGAGGCTGGAGGCCATGAAAGAGCTCTAGGGTGGTGACAAGGGATCACTGTGTAAGGCAAGGAGGCACAGCCTCAGCCACCTGAGACCAAGAGCCTCAAGGAGTGCTGCTGGTGCTGGAGCTGGGGTTCCTGTGTTAAGGCAGCTCAGAAGCTGCTTTCCAAGCTGCCCTGGAGACAGGTGCAAGTTAAATTCTGGTGGTTGGGAAGTCCCTCCAGAAGCTGTAGGGCACAAACGCTGTGCTTAGCACAGATGTGGAGGGTTCCGGGGCAGCCCTGTGACAGGACAGAGGAGCACAGTTCTTTCAACAGCTCCTCCCAGAGGTATCTCTCCTGTGACCTGTCCTGTTCCTTGTACTCTGACACCTTCACGTGCTTGGCACTGCACATCAGAGCCACGTCTCCTCTGGGGAGGAACCATGTCCTACCCACGTGCTGTTGCTTTCTCTATTGTGTCTCTGCAGGGTGTGTGTCTGACTGGTGCCTATAAAATGGTAACTAGCATCCTCCCTGTCCTCCACATCACCAAGGGCATGCTGGCTTTCTCTCTTGTTTTTGGTTTATTTTTTTTTCCTCCTCTTTCCGCCCACTGAAATTACTCTTCCTCTAAAGTACCCCTGGATCTTGTTGCCTTCATTGCTCCCCTTTCCTTTCCCCTCTCCTACCAAGAAAGTGTGGATGGAGGTGCTGAGCAATCTGTCTCCACCCTTTGTTTTCAAATATCCTGTAACAACATATGCCGTCTTGCTCCTTATCCAAAGGGACATGCAAAAGCTCCTTTGCACCCACCTTATGCCCAGCTTCTATGGTTAAGTTTTTCCTAAGCTCATGGCACACCTCTCATTCCACATCATCACTACCTGGTAGAGGCAATAGCTGGAGGAACCACACCTAGTGTGGTACATTTACTTTGCTGACTCACTTGCACACTGTGAGGTGGGACTGAAATTAGTGGCTGAGCTGGGTCCAGAGCAGCTGTTAGAGATGGGGCAGAGCACCACTTCCCCCTGGCATTCCTGCTTTGTCCAGATTTAAATCTTTCCTTGGTTACTTGGGAGAGAAGGTTGACAGGTCACTTGAGAGGGTAAAGCCTGGTCTCAAGTTAGGAGGAAGCATTCCTATGGGGTAGGATGGACAGGAGTAGGAATTGTGCATGCTGCCATGAACGGGGTAATGCTTCTTTCACCCTCTTCCTAATGATCTGGATTTCCAAGTGACTTTAAAGCAACAGGAAAAACTGCCACGAAAGAGGGGGTTTGCACACTGGGTGATGAGTAGAAGGTGGATCTTGCTTCTGTGGCAACCTACAACAGCATCCTGCTAATTCCAGCTCAGGGCTGAAGGGGTGTCGCGTGAGGGACTGCAGTGTGCCAGAGCCTTCCTTCTGTTCTCAGTCCATGCCATGTTGTCCACTTCTGATGCTCCTCAGGGCTGTTCACTGTCTAATCAGAGATATGAGGCAAGAGGGTAGAGAAGCTGAAATGGAGACCAGCTCTCCACAGCCCAAGCAGTGCAGTGTGTCAAAGGAAAGCAGTAATTTGGACTTGAATGGACAAATGCATGAGGTGGGGAAGGAGAAGAATTAGAAATTCAGAAGGGTGCTCTGAGTATTGGGAGACCTGCTCTAGAATTTGCCATGTCTTACAGCCCCATAATGTGATCCCTCCAGGGAGCTGGAGGGAGGCTTGTACTTCTGTGAGTCGAACTGGCAGCCTGTGTGGGGAGGCTGAAAGAGGTGGGTTTGCTTCCCATTGCAAAGCAGAAGTTTCCCTTTTGCACTGTATGCCCCTAGAGGGAGACTGCCACCTGTTTGGAGAAGTGATGCATTTTCCAAGCCCTCCAGCTCTTCAAGCTGTTTGTATTCACCTCAAAGATATGATTTGAAGCATTGATGTGAAACTAATTGTCCCTTTTGGGTCTGCTTCCATGGCAGGATCTGGGATCATGACGTCTTCACAACCCATCACAGCCAGCACCCCTGAGGGAAGCAGCTATGGTGCTATTGGTACAGTATCTTCCAGAACTGAGAGCATGGGGGGGGTTCTGTTTGGAGCAGAAGAAACTTTAAGGTGCTTTAAAGCCAGAAGGGAGTAAAACAGCAAACTGCTTTAGGAGCAGCTTGCAACTACTTGGAAAAACAAAAATAAATAGCAGCTTCGGAAGTTCAGGTTGCACTTTAGGGCAAAACATCTACATCAGAAAGGTGACACATCTCTGGAAGAGGTGCCCAGAGAGGCTTTGTCACTGGAAATGTTCATCTCAGCTAGACAAGTCACCTGCGAAGTGTTGGTGTGTGCTGCAAGGCAAGACAGAATCACAGCTTATTGTGGTTTCATTAGGGGAGAAATAATGTCATTCTGTCCACAGGTGAACTACTCCCTGGTAGCAGAGAAGGAAGAAAACCTCTCAATGGTCCTGTTGATCAGAGATGATAGCCAGGGCCTTCCTTTGCCAGAGTATTTCTCAGTCCTTAACAACAGTTTTACCTTCTGTGAAGGGATTGGTATTGAGTAGCTCAGTGTTGTGGGCTTCTGAGCATAATCCTTGAATTCAACAGCCTGGGAACCGAAGTTGCAGGGTGAGGTGGTGCAGGTCCAAGGCAGCATGAGGCAGCTGCTCAAATCAGTGTAGTTTTTGGTCCTTGCTCAGGATGCATTTGTTCACTGTGGTGTAAAGTCAGCCCTGATACTCCAGATATAATCCAGTTATTAGACTGTGAAGGTGTGATATCTCTGAATGCTTGACAAAGAAACACAGAACTGATACTTCATGAGGTTTTGGAAAAATTCATGAGGATTTGTCCTGGAAT
Source organism: Psittacula echo (assembly GCF_963264785.1). Lineage (NCBI taxonomy): Eukaryota > Metazoa > Chordata > Aves > Psittaciformes > Psittacidae > Psittacula > Psittacula echo. The sequence continues at coordinate 7,432,063 of NC_137736.1, forward strand.
AGAGGGCTTCACCACCAACTTATCCCCCTTCCCCAGTTCCCAAGAAAATGCTTTAAAAGCATTTGGAAAATGAAGAAGAAACTTCTGTTCTGCTCATGTGAGGATGAGCAATGGGCTGGCTGGGAGCTTGGCAGCTTTCTTCTTGCTATGCTCAGAGGGATTTAGTCTTTACCCTGCCTGTTTCCTTCTCCTCACTCTGCTCCAGATGAATCAAGCTCCAGTGGTGGACGACAGTTTTCATCTCCAGAGGGCAGGCCAAGGGCTGGCTCTGACACTGACAGCTCTGTGGAGGAGGAGAGTGACTTTGACACCATGCCAGAGATTGAAAGTGATAAGAACATCATCCGCACTAAGGTACGGCTGGCGCAGCAGTTGTGACCATGATGCTGGGCCATGGACACACCTGGGCCAGGACAATCACAAGTCACTTCAGTTTCAGATTCTCTTTTAGGTGGATCTGATTTAATAAAGCTGAATGTGCTGCTTAGTGTGGTTTGTCAGAGTCTAGAAAGTTTTGCTGCTCTACTGACTGTGTTGCTGAAGTGAGCAATTTAATATGGAAAATCAGAATGTATTGGGAACTATTGAGAAAGGAGGAAGAAACACAGAGCATCCCAGAAAGTCCAAGGAGGTGCAACAGCATAGGGAGAAAATAATATGCAATAGTGGGTCATTATCGGGTATGAGCAGTGTGGCTACAGTGGATATACAGAGGGACTTTAAGCTAGCAGCTCTCAAAATGCCTGGTTTTGTCAACCCACACTGCTCCGTGTGGTCAGAGCCATTCCTGGGGGTCAGAGAGTTTTGCAGAACTCATTCCCCATAGGGTCAAAGGACACAATGAGCTTACTGTGTAAAAAATGGTCCAAATAGCACCAAGCTGCATGTTGTCCCAATATTTCTGTAGTCTTCATTAGTTCTTTTCTGTTTTCCTCCATCTTTCCCTTCCCACTAACATTTTAGGTGTTCCTCTATCTATCAGACCTGTCCAGGAAGGACCGAAGGATTGTCAGCAAAAAATACAAAATCTATTTCTGGTAAGAAGAAGACAAACTGATATGGCCAAAGCTCTGGAACCAGTCTCTGGTTGTGAAGTCTGTTCACATGCCCTTCGGAACAACACTTTAGACATGAGGGTATTCTTTGAACCACCCTGCTACACATTCTGACCCTGTTCCAACCAGTAACTGCAGATCCACATACCTCAAATAAGGATATTTGTGGACCAGTGCACATGTGATCCTGGGAATGGATTCTGGTTTGCATAATTGCTTTAAAGTGTGGTAACAACCAGTGTGCTGGAACATACTGGGGGAGGGGAGAAATTGGCTCTCAAACACGTGAGCTTGTGGTCCACATGCTGCTTTTTCTTGTGCCTTTAGCATTTGCCTCACATTTGTTTAATCTTCTGCTTCAGAAGATCATAGCCAGAGGTATAAAGCTTGCAGGGTCTGTGCCCTTAGGCATCAAGGTATACACCTTCCTCCACAAGCACTGTGGGGATCTGTCCTGGGTGTGCGCCAATTGTTTTGGTTTGTGTAACTGCTGCTACTGTCTCTTCTTTGCAGGAACATCATCACCATTGCAGTGTTTTATGCCCTGCCAGTCATCCAACTTGTCATCACTTACCAGACGGTGCGTTGGGTTCTATCTGTCCCCCTTGTTTGGGTCCTCTTGTCCTTAAACTTGCTCTGTGGTTGCATGGTGTAAGGATGGCAGTCACAGTCAAACCCAGGAATCCTGCTAGGCTGAGGAGCAGTTTACCTTAGCTGCTCTCTCTGCTGTGTCAAGTGTAGCATGGCTTGCCAAGCTTGCAGTTCTGCTATTTTTGCTTGGGAAGTGGGAGTGTAGCTGGCATTCCTGCTCATCTGATGTCTCATTTGGGTCCTGTTTCATTTTAAAGGCAGGAGGAATCTGCTGTTATCTCTTAAAAGACAACTAAAAGCAAGTAGGGTTTTGCTGTGATATCAGTGATTTCTCCTCTCTTCTCCCCACCCTTGCTACCCTGCTGTTATTCAGGTATCTGCAAGCAGATCTATTTTAGTGGTGGGGTTGAGAGCACAAAATGTGTTTCCTCTGAAGACCATTGTCAGGTTTGTGGCCTGTGGCAAGATCTTATCATATGAAGACAGGCTGAGAGACTTGGGGCTGTTCAGCCTGGAGAAGAGAAGCTGTGTGGAGACCTCAGAGCAGCCTTCCAGTGTCTGAAGGGGGCTACAAGGATGCTGGAGAGGGACTCTTCATCAGGGACTGCAGTGACAGGACAAGGGATGATGAGTTTAAAATAGAACAGGGGAAGTTCAGGTTAGATATAAGGAAGAAGTTCTTTACTGTGAGGGTGGTGAGGCACTGGTTGATACAGGGTGCCCAGAGAAGTGGTGTTCCATCCCTTCCAGTGTTCAAGGCCAGGTTGAACAGAGCCTTGGGTGACATGGTCTAGTGTAAAGTGTCCCTGCCCATGTCAGGAGGTTGGAACTGGATGATCTTAAGGTCCTTTCCAATGCTAACCGTTTTATGATTCTATGAATCACAGAATAGTTTGGATAGGAAGGGACCTTCAGAGGTCATGTAGTCCAACCCCTCTGTAATATTGTCCACCCATGAAAAGCTTCACTGCAGATGTCAATACTCCCACTGCACCAGTGTTAGAGCTAGGTTTTTCCTGGTACACCTTGTGTTACATGCTATGTTTGCATGAAGCAAACCCCACAGAACAAGGAGGATTTGCTAATACCAGGTCTCTCACCTCCTCTTTGTCCAGGTAGTGAATGTGACAGGCAATCAGGACATCTGCTACTACAACTTTCTGTGTGCTCATCCCCTTGGGGTGCTGAGGTGAGTGAGCCCTGTGGTCACTGCATTATTGTCTTGTGCCTCCTGAGAGTTTGTGCTGAGCCCAGGTCAGGATTTTATCCTTGCCAGGCTCATAGTAAGAGTGTTAAGACCACTGAGAGTTTAGGACTCTGAGCTTTCTCTTTTGCTCAGCAGTGGCTTTCTGTTGCAGTGAGACACATGCACCCAGGATCAGAAGGCGCATGGGTTCTCCTAGCAAATCTATGGCAGAGCAGAGAGGTGCTCCCATGCTCTTCTGGACACTTTAATTTGTATCCAGTGAGCAGCAAAGAAGTTCAGACCTTACAGTGCAGTGTTCCTCTGAACTAATGTGGGAGTCCCAAGAAAGCTCAGAGTTGGGATCTTGCCCCAGTGGATTTAACACTTCCTCTGCAAGTGAACTACTCAACCTAAAGTTGCCATCCAGGGTGTAAAACTGGCAGGCGTTTGGTAGCTGCTGAGGTGGAGAATGGGAGGCGGGGAGCAAAATGGATTCAGCTTATCAGGGCCCAGACTTCAGCTTCCTGCTGCTGTGCTGCCTTTGTCTTAAACCTTCTTTTTCCCTGCAGTGCCTTCAACAACATCCTCAGCAATGTGGGCCACATGCTGCTGGGCTTTCTCTTCCTCCTCATTGTGTTGCGCAGGGACATTCTCCACCGTCGCGCCATGGAGATGAAAGATGTCTATACACTGGTAGGAAGCATGGTTGCATGGGGCTGAGTGGAGGGAGAAAAGACAGGGAGAGCTTGAAAACCAGAGTGATACACAGTGGGTTTCCCTTTGCCTTCCTTGCTGGAGAATTGAATCCTCTTTTTTCTAACCCTGGAAAAGGGTCTCAGTGGGATGCTTATGTTCTTGCACACCCCAGTGCTTGGCTGCTTACAGTATGTCCATACTGCCTTAGTGATCCAAACTGGGCTTGCAAAGACAAGGAGATGAGTAGAGATCACTGTGCTGCACTGGTGACTGAAGGATGTGTGTAGGGTTTAGGAGGGATGGAGTGATGGAGAGTGAAATCTTGCTTGACATCAGGACGGTGAGGGTACTTGCTGTACAGCTCTGCTCTCTTCCAGGACTATGGGATCCCAAAGCATTTTGGTCTCTTCTATGCTATGGGCATTGCTCTGATGATGGAAGGGGTGCTCAGTGCCTGTTATCACGTCTGCCCTAATTACTCCAATTTCCAGTTTGGTAAGCTGAGTTTCCTTCCTGCTTTTGAGCTGGAGGCAGGATTTAGCATGCTTTGTCTCCTGAGTTGCTCATTTTTCACATCCGTCTACCTTTGCAAACCTCCTTGGAGTCTGCCTATTCCAGGGCTCAGTCAGGAGGCAGTGAGGCTTTGGATGCTGGAGACTAACACGTTTCAGACTCCTCTCCAGACCTTGGGACTCTGGTAGAGCACTGCTGGCAAGATTTCCCTTTTGCAGCTTGGTGTTTGAAAATAGTAAGCAAACAGCTTGAGTGGCAAAGTGCTCAGGCCTAGGAAGCCTCTGTTTGCCATCTCTGTGGAACATCTCCTCTGTGGGCAATTTTGGCTTCCTGAGGAAGAGAAGAGTGAGGCTGGTTTTTGTCTATGTGCATAAATACCCAATTAGAATGAAGACGAGTGAGCCAGACTCTTCTTAGTGGTGCCCAGTGGCAAAATAAGAGGCAGTGGGCACAAATTAAAACACAGGCAACTCCATCTGAACACAGGAAAATGTACTACTGGCAGTACCTGTTTTAACTGTTCCTGTTGTGCTCCCTCCATAGACACCTCCTTCATGTACATGATCGCAGGACTGTGCATGCTGAAGCTCTACCAGACTCGCCACCCAGACATCAATGCCAGTGCCTACTCTGCCTATGCCTCATTTGCTGTGGTGATCTGTCTGGCTGTCCTTGGAGTGGTATGGGTCCCTTTTACCTACCTGCTTCTCTGGGAAAGAAATGGTGTGCTTAAGTGGGCAAATGCCTGGGGAGAGCAGCAGAGTACGATAAGAACGTGTTAAGCAGCTGCTAGCGTTTGAATTTCTGGAACTCCAGGTTTTCCTCCTTCCTTCTCCTGGGCTTGCAGAGAGGGGGAGAGCAGAGCAGTTTTCTCTAGGTGGGCTCCTTTTTGGGCTTTGACCACCACGTGCCCTCCTTCTTAAGAGGAAAAATTCATGCATCCAGGGTGTGTGTCCAAGCATGCAGCCGCTCTCCTGTGCGGTGGCTCAACTTGGAGGAGGGGGGTGAGGCTGGCTGAGTTTCCAGGAGAAGCTGTACCTAATTGCTTGTGCCTCTTTCTGCCCTTTGGAAAACTCTGTGTTGCTGGGCACAGCTCCTGAAGTTGGCCTTCCTATCTCTGGGGAAGTGCAGGACTACAATAACAGCCTGTGGGCTCCCAGGCAAGTTTCTGGCCTGGACCTGCGTATAGAAGGGCACTGGAGCAAAAGGAGTCACTAGAATTGCTCTTGCGCACCAGTAGTCACAAACAGGTCAGATTTGTACAGGGCTTTGCCTATTTGCTCATAGCATTGCAAGTACCAAGCTGGGCTTGCCTGAATCCCCAACCTGTGCTTTACCTTGGAGGTCTCTGCTTCCCTTCTTTTTAAGGACTTACTTCCATTCAGCTGCTCTGAAGTAGCAGCTAGATCCTAGTGGGCTGTCAGCCCCTTACTACCACACGTAAAGCAGAGTATCAACTGATTCTGCATAGGTCTCTGAGTAGGAGACTGCAGGAGCAGCTGGTGAACTTGGGGCTTTCTAAGAATCTCCTGATAGCTGTGGTAGATCTGCACACCCAGGTTCAAAACACTGGGGTTTTATTATGGGATGCTGTTGTCTTCTCTTGTGGGATACTTTTAAACTGTTCAGTGGAGCTTGTAAGCTGCATGTTTCCCTTGCTCTGTTGATATAGAGGTGGCTTTTCTGCTTGATTCCCCCACCAAAGTTCAGGTGAGTGCTGTGGCCCAGGGGAGTGTGTGGTGACAGCCTCATGGCAGACCTGAGTTTCTGGACTCCTTAATGTATAATGAAAAACTAAGGTTTTAGTATAGCATTAACATGCATTTGTAAGTCACTTCCAGATCTTAAAGCGAAAATGCGGAGCGATTGCCTGCAGAGCAGTTTTGTGCTTTTTGGTCTACTGCAGTGCACTTGTTAATGTTTGGTTCCCTGACAGCCTTTGTAGAAATCCAGCTCAGCAGAAAGAACTTCCCTGGCCTGCGGGTCCCTCTATTTCTGCTCCCTGGGTCAGCTGCTGTCCTTCCAAGCTGCTGGTTTTGACTGAAGGGGCATTCAGAAAGAATGGTCTCCTCTCCAGAATACTGAGCTCCTCTTGCTTCTCTGAACTTTGTTTTGCATTTATAGATCTGTTTTCAGGTTGGAAGGTTAGGGTTTTCTCTTCCACGTTCAGTGAGGTTGTCTAATGCCCCACAATGATATAGGACAGGAAAGGATTAGCCTGCTGATAACTGAGCTCTGTTTGCTTTTAATATGTCTCTGCTTCCAGGTGTTTGGGAAAAATGACATCTGGTTTTGGGTCATTTTCTCAATAATCCACGTTCTGGCCTCGCTGGCTCTCAGCACACAGATCTACTACATGGGTCGCTTCAAGATTGGTAAGTGCTATGATTGAACCAGCTTGCTTTCAGGTGTGCAGGTGCCTCCTGCCCTCAGCTGCATGAGTTGCCTATGCAGCATGTCTGTGAGCACAGTTGCGTGTCCTGTGCTTGTATTCTGGGTTATCCTGTCTGTCCTCTTATCCATCTGATGCTCTTCTGGCATCTTCTGAAGTGCTCTGCTGCTGCTTCCCAGACCCATGGGAGTCAGCAGGACCTGTTTGCGCTGTGGTGGCAGAAGAGCTGGGCTCTGAGGGCTCCTGCCCTTCAGCCACAGCTCTCCCTAGCACTGTGCTCAGAGCAGTGAGCTACATAAAACCCTGTCATGGGATGAGAGGGAAGAGGGTTTGATGGGGAAGCTGGCTCTTGTGCTCTGCTTGCAAATGTGTTTCTCCTTCCTTTTCTGCTCCTGTCTGCCTCAGATGGCTCTGAAACAGGTAACTGTCAGCAGCTCTCATTTTTTCTCTGTTGAACTGATTGAGCAGGGGTTGTAGCAGCCAGATATGCATGGATGTGTGTGGGAAGACAGGCTCGTGTGCCACCTGGGGTGGGCTCTTGAGAAGCAAAGTCAGTTCGCCAGCAGCACTGCCACTCCTGTTCCTTGGCAGCACAGGAGAGCTCTGATCTTCGTGCAGGAGCCTCTTCAAGCTCCACGTTTGTGGCTGGTGTGTGTGTATGCATGTCCATCAATCCTGCTGCCACTGATGGCTCTCCAGTGAAGCTTCTGCAGTGATTTTCAGATCAGGAGTGTCTTGAGTCTGCTCTGGTCCTTTAGGACCCTCTCAGGGCTGGGAGATCTGTTCCTGATGTTTCCCTGCTCTGGCAGCTTGTTTCATGGAAGGTGATTTTTTTTTCCCCCTTCCTGCACACACATCTCTCTTTCAGAGATGAGATTGCAAAGCTTTACCTGTTGTTCTGGCCACATGCCATCCTCATCCTGTGGTAGCTTCCCTTCTGCTCCCAAAAGGCAAGAAATGGATCTGCTGACACCTTGACCATCCACAGGCTGAGTTCTCTGTTGTCAGCTAGTGGGTGTCTGCGTCTTCCCCATAGGCACTTCAGAGCTCACTCTGCTGCCTGTGCTGGCTTTTTATCCTCTTCTTTGACAGACTTGGGGATGTTTCGACGGGCAGTGATGGTGCTGTACACAGACTGTATCCAGCGGTGCAGCCGACCAATGTATATGGTAGGTGATTTCTCACCTTGACACCTCTCTCAGCAATTGCTCACTTTCTAGGCAATGTGCAGAGGAAAGAGATGTGGCTGTTTGAGAAATGATGCTCCCTGCTTCCCTTCCTTGCTTTCCCCAACGTTCAAAGGAATGGCTATGAGGCTCTGTGCAGTGCAGCCTCTTTGGGGAGGGCAGGGACTGTTTTGTTCAGTGGCTTAAGCAATAGCTGTTGCTATTGCTATTTCTACAGCACCTCAGGGCAGACAGCAAGAAGAGGTAAGAAATGATAGCTGCTACCTTGTGTCCCACTGATGACTTTCTTCTTGGCACAGAGTGCTAATGAGGGCTTGAAGCCAAATGAAGCTTTTTCCATGAGCATCCTGTTTATATGTTTTTAAATTTATTTATTCTCCTATCCTCTGAATAAGTGTCAGCCCAAGTTTTGCAAGCAAAGTTGGTACACTCAGGCATAAAGTAAGCCTGGCTGGCCTGAGAGAGCTACATCATAGAGTCATAGAATAGTTAGGGTTGGAAAGGACCTTAATGAAAGCAGCTGTAAGCATAAATGCACATGCCCCACACATGTAACGCGTCTGCCTGCTGCAGTTCCAGGGCTTCCTTAGCTAATGATGAGATGGATGAAAACAGGCTCTGTGGGTCTGTGCAGGATGGTATTCCAAAGCTTGCCTTGCTGCCTCTTTCAAGCACGTCCCCCCTCTGTGCAATAATTTTTCTGTAAAAGGGAGAGAGGGAAGGAATCTCGCTAGAAAAACAGGGGAAACAGTCAAAGGCTTTGCAGAGCCTCCTGGGGCTGATTCTCAAGTGCTAGGCTTCTTTAGATGTTTAGTCTCTTCCTTGCAATACTTTCTTCAGATTTGCAAAGGCCAGAGTAGTTTCCATATGGAAAAAGCTCCTGCAGAGCAAACTTCAGAGCCAGGTGCATGTGTGTTTGCAGGAGCCAGACTCCAGATCCTCACATAATGATGTCATGAATTCCTGAGGCAGAAATCTCTGTGCATTTCCTTCTGCTTTCATATGATCACCAGTGTCTTCTCTCCCAGGACAGGATGGTGCTGCTCATTGTTGGAAACCTGGTCAACTGGTCCTTGTAAGTAATGGGATGCTGTTTTCTTGCATACACATGGGCAGCAGGATTCTTTAGTGATACACAGGTGGCCTGAATTGGTGGGGAAATGTAACTGTGTCTGTGCAGTAGTCCTGTGCTGGAGCCCCTCTGACATGTTTTGGCAAGAATATTGATCTGATGATGGGTGGCAGATCCATAGAGTAATAGAATAGAATCATAGACTGGATTGGGTTGAAAAGGACCTTAAGATCATCCAGTTCCAACCCCCTGCCATGGGCAGGGATGCCTCCCACTAGACCAGGTTGCTCAAGGTCCTGTCTAGCCTGGCTTTTAACACTGCCAGGGATGGACCATTCACTATTTCTCTGGGCACCCTGTGCCAGCACCTCACCACCCTCACAGTAAAGAACTTCTTCCTTACATCTAACCTGAGCTTCCCCTGTTTCAGCTTGAACCCACTGCCCCTTGTCCTATCACTACAGTCCCTCATGAAGAGTCCCTCTCCAGCATGCTCATAGCCCCCTTCAGACACTGGAAGCTGCTCTGAGGTCTCCACGCAGCTTCTCTTCTCCAGGCTGAACAGCCCCAAAGTTCTCAGCCTATCACAGGATGCAGGGCAGCACTACAGAGCTATGTGAGGCATCCCTGAGCATTTCGGCTGGTGGCTTGCATCTGGTTGAGCTGTGTAGGGCTGATCTGGTACCATGGTGTTGCACTGTGCTGTACATGTGCTTTCTGTGTAGCTGGAAGGTCTCTGGGACGGCCAAGGTACAGGAGACTTGACAGACACTTGTGAGTCATAGTCACAGAGCCTGGCTCAGCAGTATCTGTGTGGATGGGAGGGATTAGCTCTTGGATGAGACCTAAAATCATTGTGAAAAGCTCTTGCTTTTCACTAAAAGGTGCTTCTCAGGGACATGCCTTCTGCTAAACCTACAGATCTGGAGCCAACTCCTATTGGGTGAGATGTGTTTGGTTGTGGGTTGGAAGCAACCCAGGGCCCTTGCCTGTCCTCTGGGGTCTCCGGTTGCTCTCAGGTGTTGACCATGGCCAAGTTTCCTTGGCAGGGAGCAGAGGCAAACAGTGCATTTCCTCCAGGGAACTGAGAGGCTGTGGCAGTGGTGGTGTGTCCTGTGGTTGGGGGGCAGTGGGTGGCTGTCAGTTTGGGGATGTACCCTGTCCCCAGTGAAACGGCTGTCTAACATCCCTTCTTCTATCTCTCTCAGTGCCGTCTTTGGGCTGGTGTATAGGCCCAGAGACTTCGCCTCCTACATACTGGGGATCTTTATCTGTAACCTCTTGCTATATCTGGCTTTCTACATCATCATGAAGGTAAAGGGAGGCAGCCGTAGCTGTCCTGTCCCTGGGGCACCTGTCTCAAAGGGGAAAGGATGAGCATCTTTTTCTGGCTGCAGTTTGTGTTCCTGTGGTGCAGCTGAGGGATGTTGAAGGGTCTTTGCGGGGCCAAGGGTGGGACAAGGTGTTGGTGTTGGGGAGGGATGCTGTATAGCCATCTTGGGGTGGCTGGGCGGTATTTCCCTGGGATGGGGAGCCCTTTGTAGCTGCAGCTGGTCCTGGCTGGCATGTCAGTCCTATGCATGGCTCCAGACCCTGGGAAGGGCTCAGGGCATGATGTGAGGCTACTTACCTATCTGCAGCTCCGCAGCTCTGAGAAGCTCCTGCCCATCCCCATGTTCTGCATTGTGGCCACAGCAGTGGTGTGGGCAGCTGCCCTCTACTTCTTCTTCCAGACCCTCAGCAGCTGGGAGGTAAAGTTTCCCTTTCACTGATCTTCTGTCCATCTCTGTCTCATCATCCTTCCTTCCTGGTGTTCGTTTTACACAAAAGATACTCTGGGGAAGAGTCTTGGGCTGCTCCTGGAGAGCCGAAAGGGTTCAACTCCTTCAGCAGAGTGGGATGGGAGCATGGGAAGCTGTGTGGGGGCTGTGCAGCGGCTGTGCAGCTTATGCTATGCAGGACTCAGATGTAGAGGCCAGAAGGACCCCAAGCCATGGGCTGTGGCCCCAGATTCATCTCCAGGTCTAAGTATGACATTGCATTCCTGGCCTGCTCTCACTACATGTCCAGCCAGCACAGTCCTTTTTCCTGGCTTCTGCATGGAGAGTTAAGACAGGGTGATCTCCAGAGGGTCCAACATGGCCAGAAAGGTCCCTGTGTGAGTGGCTATTGGGTACTGACCCCTCGCCTGCTCCCCTAGGAAACTCCAGCAGAGTCCCGGGAAAAGAACCGGCCGTGCATCCTGCTGGGCTTCTTCGATGACCATGATGTCTGGCACTTCCTCTCTGCAGCTGCCTTGTTCTTCTCCTTTCTGGTGAGTCCTGCTGAGCCTCCCACTCTGCTCTGTGGTCTCACCCTCTCCTCTTCCTCCATGTCCCTCTGTGTACATGGAGCTGTGGCTGCCTCAGGACGCCACAAAAGTGCTCAACTTCTCTGCTTGGCTCTGCCTCCTGACACCCTTCACAGTCAGATCAGGCTTTGTCAGTTGGCTTGATGCTCCTCGTGCTTCCTGACATCAAATTCCCTCTGGGGCTGTGGGTCACACAGCTATTGTGGGGAAGCTGAGGGGCTGCTGGTGGGATCAACCCTCTCATAGGTTTGTGAGGACCTCCCAGGAAGGGACCCTACCCCTTTGACCCAGGCAGTAGTGTCAGGGGTGTGGAGCTTACCTCAATCCTCAGCTTTCCATCACTTCCATAATTGTCTCCTATGCTCATTTATTTGGAATCTCTTTTGAGGACTGATGGTCTGCGTGGTGGCAAAGGTGGAGGCATCCCCTGTGATGGGGTCAGAGCATATTGTTTTGGGGAAGTAAAAAGGTGGACCTTAACCCTAGCTGCACAAGGTGCAAACTGTGAAGGAGCTGCCTGGCCACTTGCAATGCCTGAGCTGTGGTCAAGCAGTTCCCACCCTACTGCCTCCTGGATGGCTCTCCAGAGGCTAGGACCAGTTTACAAGCAGCATCTCCATCATAGTTGAGGCATGATTACCTGCTCGGGTTCTGGCAGCACTGTAGGCAGAGCTACCTGTCAGCTGTGCTGCCAGAGTGACTTGCTACGAGCATTACAGAAGCAAAATGAATCTGGCTTATCTCCATGGGTGGCAGTCATGACTCCTGTACATGCTGGAGATGTGGCCCAGGTGGAACCCCCCTGTGATGAGATGCTGTCAGGAGCTGGTCACTCTCCTCAGCTGTGGGCTGGCCAGTAAAACCTGAAGCTGCCTCGTGCTTTCTTCCTCAGGTCCTGCTGACCCTGGATGATGACCTGGACGTGGTGCGCAGGGACAAGATCCCGGTGTTCTGAGTGCCAGGGGATGGGGGCGCAGGGGTGTCCCAAACTGCTCAACCAAAGCCATTGGGCCACTGGCATCTGTGGGGAATGAGCCTGCTCCTGTGGCCAACAGCCCTGTGGGAGCAGGGGAACCAGATCCCACAGCAAGTGTGAAGGGTGCTGCAGTAACTGAGGTGGGACTGGGAGGGAAGACGATGTTTTCTCCTTTCTCACCACATCCTCTGGGGCAGGCATGACCCAGTGCTGGGGCCAGTGGACAGCCCTTTGGCTTGTAGGTGCAGCAGGTGCTGGAGCCAATGAAGAGGGAGGAAACAGGAGGTGTGTTTGAGACCTTGGCTTCCCTTCCTCCCTGCTCATGTGCTCTGCTTCCTCTCTGATGAGCAGGCTTGAGAAGTGCAGGGCAGCTCCTTCTGCATTGGCAGCTGATGCCTGTGCCCTGCAGGCTGCTTCCCTCTGATCCCTTTGGTATCATGGGGAGAGTGTTTGGTTCCTGTCCTGCAGCTGCCAAGGAAGCAAAGGACTTCAGACTGAGGTGGCAGTGGGACACTGTTCCTGCAGCTGGTGGGGAGCCATGGTAACAAACCACCGCAGTGTTGCAGGGAGATGGTGGACTAGGGTTGCCCACCAATGCTCTGCCAGAGGCAGAACCTCCTGCTTTGCTCTTGCAGCCCCTCTCTTACTTGTGTTGAACAGCATCAGTTCTCCCTGGTGGCTTCCACACAGGCACTTGTCAGTGTGATGGCATCCTTCACAACACCAGAACTGCTGTCCTCAAGTGGCCCTAAGAGAGGCAGTGTGGTGAGGTTTCAGCCTTGTGCACTGAGCACCTCCTTGGTTCCTGCAGTGTGGGCTTGCTAAAGGAACCAAGTGGAAGGAAGAGGTCATCCAGCAGCCTCAGACTTTCACAGGCTTTGCTTTAGGTAAACTTGGCAAAGCAGGATCTCTTTTGGGCTGGGAATGCGGAGGAGGTTTTGGGGCAGTTGGGGTTAAGCTCTTTGGCTAAAGATCTGGACCAAACTTCTCTGCTCTCCAGCTCTTCTGCATCTGGAATAAGTTTTTAAATGGCTTCTGCATTCTTCCTCAGTTCTTAGTTATTTAAAAAACAAGAATAAGGTGTGAATTATTTCAGGCCTTGCTCCTACAATGTGACCTGTTTTGCTAATTTTGCATTAAAAAAGTATTCTTTGAGGCCTGCTGTCCTTATTCTTGTCATTGTCTGAGCATTTTTCCTTTGGAGTATGTGCATGTACCTGGTGATGCAAAGGCTCCATTCCACTTGTGCTTACCAAAGCAGAAGGCTGTGGTAATTTTCTACTTGGAGAAGCCTGCATCTCCTGGTAAGGTTTTGCACCAGGTGGTGTTTATTTTACTTTTCCTACACTGGAGTTTGTCAAGATGGTCAATAAAATGAATGTTCCTGGTTCCCTGCTCTGCAGAATGAGCTGAATTCTTCTTGCTCCAGCTTTCAGCAGCAGCAAAGAGAGCACTCGGGGCAGAGGGGTACCAGAGCTGTCACACAGCTGCTGTCATCCCTAGGACCCTCACAAAGCTGAATGTAGGTGCAGTTGACCTGCTTGGTTACAAACTGCCTTTGTGAGGCCAAATAGAGTAAAGAACAGACGCTTGTTTCTCACTGAAGCCCCTTCAGCAGGGTGAGGAGAGGCTGAAGGAGAAATGACACAAGAGGCTGCCAGCTGTTAATCTTCCCAGAGATGGAGCTGTGTTTCAGGCAGGGCATGCTAGAACAAGCAGGTGGTGGTCCTTGTATGCTGCCTTGTATTACAGTGCTTTCGGCTTGATGTGGGAGGTTTGCCATGTGGATGGAGTCATGAATGATTCTTGTTGGAAACAGCAGCATATTTCTCAGGCTTGTTGTGAAGCACAAGCTTCTCTTCCTTAACAGTGTCAACATGGGCTGCAGGGAAGGAGATGATGCTTGCTTTTGTCTGAGTAGCACCAGCAGAGGAGCGTCAAGCTTAGGATAGTCCACACTTTGCATTCAGCCACCCTGCAGCCTTGCTGTATGTTTTTGGCTACTTGGGCTTGCCCACAGCTTCCTTTCTTCCCAGAAAGTGCCTGCCAGCACTAGCAGGTTCAGCACCAGCTCCCAAGAAGTGCTAAACCAAAGGGAAGACTCCACTGGAGTCAAAGCTTTTCTTGCTCCTCTGAGACCTGGAGGGAGATGTGTAGATCTCATCTAAGTTGGGAGCTTGACAATGTGGGAGGCAATTCTGGGGTGATTAAAGGTGCTTGAAGTGGAGATACTGCCCTGCTGCTGCATGAGGCTCAGCAGTTACAGCATCTGCCTCCTGTAGGAGCTTCACTAGCTTTTAATCTTCTCACTGCCTGGTTTCTCTGCTGTCCCTACACCAGTCACACCTTGCAGCTGTAAAGCGCTCCAGAGCCCACTGAATGCTTTCATATGAAGTGGACAAATCTGGCCAGAGACTCCTGTGTGGTTTCTTACTAGAATTAGCAAATGCTGCCTCCCTCAGTCCCATTGAGGCAGAGGGATGGGGAGAAGAGTGGCACTAGTTCAAACACACATTGGTCTTGGCAGATAGTCAGAACTGGTGAGCAAGCAGGTATTGAGGTGAGGGGAGAGCAAGACTTGGAGGATCCAGTGTTGGATCCTGCTGTTTGTGAGTCTAACCTGAAATGCTCTTTGTTCACTGTGCTGCCTTCACGCCCCTGCTTAGTCAGGCGCAGGATGGGCTCTTGCCTTGCAGGACTGTCCTTACTGTGTGTTTAGGTGTGGAGAAGGGTGAGCAGCTTTTCCTCTTCTACAAGTATGTTCTGCTCTTGGTGCATTTTGCAGTGTGCAGAAATCAAGGACGTGGGATAAGGTCTTGGAATAGTAGGACTATTATTTCTGTGCCAGACTGAAGAAGGGCTTGTATGCCACAAAATTGTCCAGTTCTGGACACATGTTTTCATTCCTTCTCCATGTGTCTTCCATAGTTTATAATCTCAGACCTTGTTCCAAGCATGCTTTTGTTTCTAGCTGGAAAGCAAGTATCTTCAATAAATAGGAATGTCAGAAAAAACTCACGTTGAACAGCAGTTGGAAGGCTCACGTAGGAGGTAGAAGAGCAACATATGGGCTCACTGAGCTAAGCAGGGATGAGCACAGAAAAAAAGGGGAAGGTGGTAGTAGTGAGGGAGAGGGAGGGTGGAGAACAGCACAGAACAAGCAGGAAAACATGCAGTAACTTTAAATAAATACAAGGAAAGGCACCTCTAGCCTCAGCGACAGGAGAAAGGGATGGGATTGTCTCCCTGCTGCTTCTGTGCATCCACTTTTGCCCCTTCTGCTGGTCTGTGCTTGTACTTCGGCTCTTCGGGGCCAGCCTGCCCCAGTGGCTGCAGCACTGCCTCCATGGCTCTGCCTGGTGAGTGCCTGGCTGGGCCTTTGGGCAGCTCCATGTCAAGCTCTGCTGTGCACTCCCCTTGACCAGCAGCTTGTGCCGTTAGGCCTTCTGTCCTCCTCCAGGTGACTGCCCTCAGGGAAGGTAGAATCAGAGAATCATGGAATCAGCCAGATTGGAAAAGACCTTTAAGCTCATCCAGTCCAACCTTCACTGCAGCACTGCCAAGGCTGTCACTAACCCATGGCACTGAGGGCCTCGTCTACGCTGGTTGTGAACACTTCCGGGGCAGGTGACTCCAGCAGTGCCCTGGGCGGCCTGTTCCAATGTCTGAGCAGCCTCTGGGGAAGGAATTGTTCCTCATCTCACTGTGGAGGCTGAGGAACTGGCCTGTCTGGGAATGGTGGCTGCCAGTGTAACTCTATGTACCTGCGTAGGAATGCCTGCCCAAAGCTTTGTGCAGTTCCTCATTAAATACTCATCCTGTGATTTGGCAAATAAGCTGATGTTTACTGGTTTTTACAAGCAAAAATGCTGTTAACACTCAGCTTAGTATAATTGTTGTGTTACAGCTCCTGCAGCACCTTCCCTGGGCCTCCAACCCCTTTCCAAGCGCAGTGCTGTGGTTGGGTCAAGGGATTTTGAGTGCTCCACAGCCATAAGATCAGTAGGCTCTGCTCTACCTGCCCCCCTGTCTCTTCTGTCTTCTGTGCAATTCTCTTTCCACAGCTCCGGAAGGTATCTCGCTCTCTCCCAGAGCTGTGCTGCCCTGGGTACGCAGGGGCGGTGGGTACCGCCATCACAGGCTCCCTGTTGCATCAGGAAATGGAGGTAAAGTTGTTGTTCTGCCAACTCGAGGGTGACAGAAAGAGCTTTTGTATAATAATAATAAAATAATAATAATAATACCTCCTCAAAGTTTAGAAAAGTGAATTATGGATTATGAGGATCACACAAACTGACACTGTTAACAGCTACCACCACCACCTCTGAGATGGCAGAAGAACAGCTGAGGCAGGGGCGGCACAATACAGTTTGAAATGTGAGGGCATGGTTTTAGGGGAGATGTTAAATACAGATTATCTATGCTTGTTAAACTGAGGGAAAAGGGTCTTGTGGTTAGCAGTGACGGCAACAGGAACAATTATGTTTAGCAGTGATGTTAACAGGATGTATTTGAGACTGAGGTGTGGGGCTGGGGCTATGTTCCACCTCCAGCTTAAGATGGGAGAAGAAACACTTAAAGCCTGTTTCACTTACGCTTCTGCATATGGGTTCCTTCATGTGCATGTGGCCACACCACACGTTTGTATGAGCCTCGAGGCCTGCCCCCAGCATCTTTCAGCCTGGACCTCACTGCCCTCAGATGCTGCTGGGGTCTCACAGAAACTGCACCAGCGGCCCTGTTCCATGTCCCACACGTCGCTGTACCTGTTGCAGTTAGCCAGAGGTGAGGTCATCAGCCCATCCTTGAAGTCATTTGGATGGCTCCTGTCCTCTTTCCCCTTCCTTCACTGTGACAGAGCAGGTTGCTACAGCAGAAATGCCACCAGGGTGCTGGCAGCACGCTGCCACTGCTCCTGGGCAGTGCTGGGTGCAGTTAGCCAGCCCCACCTGCCACTTCTTGGGTCAGAACTGCCCTCTCAAGGCTGGGCAAACAGGCTGGGAGTAGGTTACTGTGGCTGCTCAGAGACCACCCGTAGTCCTGCACACAGCTTCTTGATATTCTGAACCACAGTGAGCTCTGAACAACTCTTGTCATTAAACTGTAGCTACTGCCTGTCACTGAAGGAACAAAATAGAAGCTCATCTATCATAATACTAAGTTTTAATTAAAGAAAACATAATCTTTCGTAATGGCATCTTCTGCGTCCATGAGAATGTTACTTCATTATCAGTCTGTGCTTCTTTGGGATTACAGCCAAATAAGGTGGTGCATAACTCTGGTGTACACAGAGAACACAGAGCAGTGCAGAGCTATAACTATGTTCCCAGGCTCAAACCAAAGCTTTGATTTTTACCTATCTCGCAGCATGACGTGGCTTTCCCTGGGGAAAGGAGCTGCACCAACACGAACACAACTCCCAGGGTTTTCCTTTTTCTTTTTTAATAAAATACTATCATGTTCATATCTATACAAATAATTCTTACAGCTATTAAACAAAGTATTACATTTAACAATAGAAATCTCCGAACTCTGAACAAGATCATGGTTTGGGATATTTACACCTGAATGCAACACATTTGTAAAAAGCTGTCAAAATAAACAGAACAAGATCTTATTTACAATAGGAAGGTAATGTTCCTGTTCATTCATTATAGATTTCTACTGCAGAGTTCCTTTTTGCCATTACAAAATAGTAAGGACGAAAGTGCACACATGAGGCTGTGTGCAAGTACTTTACAGCTGTAGAAAACAGAAGCACAGCAGAAAACTCTGGGCTGAATATAAATAATTCATTGTGGAGGGCAACAGCATCTTTGATTAATCTCCTGTGGCAAAATCCATCTTTGCTTCCCTTCTCACAGCGAGCGGGCAGGAACAGGGGTACGACCCACTGCGAGCTTGGTTGTTTCATGGTGGTGATGGCCAAAACCAGCCGCACATATTGCAAACTTGGAAACCTGCTGGTAAAGATAGTTCTGCTGAGACATAAAGAAATGCCCTTTTTCTAATTTTATTTTACATTTCTCTCCTAAACACTGGTATCAGCAGATTAAAAAATGGCTTCTGTAGAGCTAAAACCAGGGTTTGTTCACAGAGAGAAGACAGTTTTGTATTGCCAGGACCAAAAACCTCTGCTAAATCTTTCTGTGGTTCACAGACTAACTTGTGCTTAGTGTGACCAGAGGGAAGAAAGTGTTGGTGCTCTGAGGTTTTCGATTTAACCTAATGATTGCAAAGGCAAACACCCTCACATGCAAACCTGTGTCTGCACTAGCCCTCCTGTCCTTGAGGCTGCTCCCTGTGCTTTATCAGTGGCAGCGGGAGAAGGGAACAGCAGTAGCAGATAACTTGGGTTACGTGACAATACAGAATGGAGATCCTTATGTCACTGTATCAGAAAACAACACAAATGTGACCAATTTGGTGTAAATAGAATCAATGCTTCTCTGCCTTTTCAGTCAAAGTGAGAACGTTATAAAGTGATGAGCATAGAACTTATCTGGGGACTAATGAAAGATCACGGCTCTCAGCAGAGCTGACTACACTCAAGTCATCCAGAAACAGCGGGAGTTTGGGGCCAAGTGCTGGAGCCAGGGCTGCACAAGTACCTCTGGATAAGGTGAAAAGACAACAGATCAGAGATAAGGAAACAGCCTCTTTCCTCCAGCAACGCCTCTGCAGTTGCCCTGCCACATGACTGATTTCCTGCAACAGCAGCAGTCACTAACCACAGCAGCAGTGCAGCTTTAAAGTGCAGTAGGAAATGTGTCCAGCATACATTCAGGAGGCTCTGCACTAGCATAGCATGAGTTTATTTATCAGAGGTGCTCTTCCACCTGGGCAGCAGTGTAGAGACTGGAGCTGGGAGCAGGAAACATTCCAGTCAGGCTCGGCCACTGGCTCAAATCAGTGTCCTTAGCTGTCCTTAACTAAGGTCCTTTCTCTCAATGCAAGAGTAGATAAATGTTAACACATTGCTTTTCTATTGCCTGCTTTCAGCTCAGTCTGACTCTGCTCTTACTCTCCCAGGCTACTAATGGGATTAATCAAGGGCTACACTGACGTACATGCAATCCAGTCCTATAACCTTTGCTATTGTCTGTTGAAGTCACTTAGGCCAAGGTACAAGCCACAGCTATGCCACAGTGGTGGCAGTCCCACTTTAGAGGTAACACTCTCCCTTCTGCTGCTGATTTTGCTTAATTAAGCAGTACTGAGTATTTTTATTTCTTCAAAATTAAACCAAACCCCCACTTAGTGTAACTAACCATCTAAAAGGTATCATGGAAGACAAAAGCCATTCCCAGGCTAACAAGTTGCAACTAACCCCACACGATCTTTTCCAAATATACCTTAAGAAACAAAGGGACTGTTAATTGCCAGGTTGGCATCATAGATGTTTGCTGAAGAAAACGCATTTGTTGGTCAAATTGTCACCATACAAACTTCACCCCTTCTCCTGGCACAGATGAAGGGCAGATGAACCTTCCTTAACATCATAACAACCCAATACCAAAACACAACAGCTCCCGGGGTAGAGGAAAGGAAAAAGGAAAGAAAAAAAAAGAAAGAAAAGGACAAAGAGTTTCCACTCAATGGTAAAGATGTTCCCATTGTTCTTCTTCCCGAGAGCAGAGACCAGAGCCCTGGGAAATGGCCAAGAGTTGGAAGCAGAAACATGGATGGACCTGTCAGTGGCACAAGCTGACCTACAAACTAAATGCAAGAGGCCTGGTCAGTGTGAAACAGGAGTGGTTAGGTTATGGTAAAGAGGAAAACCAAAACAATGTCATAATGAAAAACTAACCAGAATTACTTAACATCTAATTTTGTCTCTTTTGATGTGAAATACCCACTGTTCTTCCTAAAGGCATGTAAGCATATCAGCATGTGAGAAGCTGAAATCTGTGCCAAACCAATGAGTTGCTCAGGGGACCTGGCCAGATTAAGCATTCAAAGACCATCTTGGACAGTCAATTAGACCAAAAGCCTGCACAACAGAGCCTGTTTGTCTTTAATTAAATTGATCTAAGAGCCAGTCATCACTGTAAAGAACTGAGTTCAGACAAATTTGTTCATATGAGGCTCTCAAAGCCTACCTTTCTTCTCAAAGCAGTCTTCCTGACCCCACATCAACACCAGAGGATCATTCAGCATCAGTTATGGCACATAAAAAGACTCACACTGGTGTGTGGTTGAACTTCAACAGCAATTGAAGGAGGGTAAGAAAACGGTATTTCTCCATCCCAGCCTCAGCAGGTTTCAGAGGAAGCCCTGGGAAGAAGACAGAGCAGCACGGTGATGCCACGAGAATCACCATGCCCTGTCACAGCAATGTGAGGTCTAATCCTCTAGAGAAGACTGATGGGCATTACTTTAGAGCCACATAGCACAAAATGGTGCAGTTCCTGCCGAATCCTGATAGTCTCTGTATCACTGCAGTCCCTGAACTGTGACTACCTGCACTCCAGGCATCCTGAGAATAAGGGCACTCTTTTTTGGCTGTCTTTCTGAACAGAGAAGAGGCTCATGAAAGTGACTGACACAGCTGCTGCCTCTTCAGGAAATGATTACAACATTAACAGAAAACCAACCAAGCTAAACCCCAGCTGACCTATTGTATTGTGAACACTCAGGATCACATTAGACCTCTCTATAACACTGATGAAATGAATAGTGAAATCAATATGAAAGAATAAATATATAGCATAGACTAGATTATTTCAGTTGGAAGGGCCCTCCAATGATCACCTAGTCAAACTGCCTGGCCAGTTCAGGGCTGACCAAAACTTACAGCATGTTGTAAGGGCACTGTCCAAAAGCCTCTTGAACACTGACAGGCTTGGGACATTGACCACTGCTCTAGGAAGCCTGTTCCAGTGTCTGACCACCACAATGCAGTGAAGAAACGCTTCCTAATGTCCTTTCTAAACTTTCCCTAGTGCAGCTCTGAACCATTCCCACATATTCTATCACTGGACAACCAAGGGAAGAGCTCAGCACCTTCCAATCCACCTCCCCTCCTCAGGCAGCTGTAGAATGCTGAGGCTGCACCTCAACCTCCTTCTCGCCAAACCAGACAAGCCCAAAGCACTCAGCCCTCCTCACAGGCTTTGCCTTCCAGCCCTGTCACCAGCTTTGGTGCCCTCCTCTGCATCCATTCAAGGACCTGCACATCCTTCTTAAACGGTGGGGCCCAGAACCACACCCAGCACTCAAGGTGAGGCTGCACCAATACTGAAAACAGCAGGACAAGCACCCCTCTTGACCTGTGGCTGTGCTGTCTTTGATGCACCAGGATGGGGTTTCCCCTGTGGGCCACCTGGGCACCCTGCTGGCTCCTACTGAGCTGCTGCCAACCAGCACCCCCAGGCCCTTTCTACAGGGCTGCTTCCAGCCACCTTTCTCTCAGTTTGTACTTGTGCCCAGTGCTACTGTCCCAGCTGCAGCATCCAGCATTTCCACTTGTTAAACGGCATCCTGTTAATCACTCCCCAGTGCTCCAGCCTAGCTAGATCCCTCTGCAAGGCCTCCTGTCCCTCAAGAGAGTCAATAGGACCAGTTTGGTATCATCAGCAACCTTGCTTATGTTGCTTTCATCTCCTGCATCCAGATCACTGATAAATATATTGAACAGAACTGGCCGTAAGATTGAACCCCGAGGAACACCACTGGTGACCAGTCACCAGCTAGATACACCTCCATTCACTACAGCCCTTTGAGCTCTGTCCTTCATCCAGTTCTTCACCCAACACACCATGGACTAGCTCATCCCACAGCTGGGCAACTTGTGCAGAAGGATGCTGTGAGGGCCAGCATCAAAAGCCTTATTAAAGTCAGGAAAACTCCATTCACCACCTTCCCTTCACCTACTAGGTGGGTGACCTTATTGTACAAGGACACCCAATTAAACAGGACTCTTCCTTTGTGAACCCATGCTGACTGCCTTGGTGATTACATTGCTCTTTAAATGCCTTTCAATAGTACTCAGTATAGTCTTCTCCATGATTTTTCTATGAACTAAGGTTAGACTTACAGCACCGTAGTTCCCAGAGTTGTTCTTCTCTCACACCCTTTCCATAGATTGGAATAACACTGCCTAGCTCCCAGTCAGCAGGGACATAATCAAACTGCCAAGACCTTTGGCAGATGATTTAGAGGGGTCCTACAGTAACATCCACTATCTCCTTCCGTACTCTGGGGTGAACCCCATTGGGCCCTGTGGACACATGTCTGTGTATGCTCACTCGTTTTCAAAGACATCATGAAGCAGAGTAGTTTTCTCAGCACAGGAAACTAATGTGTGTCTAATGTGTAGGAAACTACATGAATGTCTGGAATGATGAGTAGGATTAACAACTTTATATATAGTCCTGGAAGCCACGGCTTTTTCACTACTTTGTCCTGAAAGCCAAATACATCAATGCACACACAATGCCATTTAAAGAGGGCAAGAATGGCTGTTTTGCTTCCCTCCTCAAGGTCCAGATGAGTATGTAATGCACAAGGTAGCTGCTGCTTCAATATCCCTGTCTTTATCATCCAGAACTCACGGAGCCACTGACTGTTACGGAACTCACTTCAAGGCAGCCCCTTTGGAATCTGCTGTGCTTGGGAAATTAATCTGATCAAGAGTCTTATCAGGTAAGACCCACGCCTGCAGTTCCCTTGGTTCAAAGTTGAGGGCTGAGCATCCTTCCTGACCCTCCTGCTCTGCACAGGCCAGTTCCTGCCATTCAGCCAGTAACCACACTTTGGTGGCCTGGCTTTCAGTTGAACTTAGGCAAGCTGCCTTGCTGTGAACTGAATTAGAGTCAATCTATTTAAGAAACACAGAGCACTGATGCATCGTTTACTTTTTAGTGTCCTAGGATAAACTTCATCTGAATTAAAAAGTGATTCCCAATTTGAATCAGAGCCATTAACTGCAGGGAAACATCAGATCGCAGGTTACAAGGGCAGAGACGTTGTCAGGATGAACTACAGACACAGTCCAATGAATTTTTATGCTGAAGCCTCTTTACTTCCATGGATCAGTATCAAAAGACTTAGCAAAAACAAGGCCTGGGCAGTCAAGCTATGGAAAAATGTTTATCAGGTCCCTTTTTGTGGGTCCTGTTCTTGGAAACAGAGTAGTAATTTCCTCTTTGCCTCTCAAAGAAAGAAGAAAATCCCCACAAAAATCCCTGCTCTCCACTAGGAGAGGCTTTGGGGAAGAACCTGTGACAGGTTCCAGGAGCAGCAAGACCATGCACTGGTGGGGCAACACAAGTGTTTCAAACTTACTGTGCCCAGAGAAGAGGGACCAGAGCAGATTTTGCCAGCCCGGGAGTACTGCATACAGGGAAACCTGAAGTGACCATGTTATTTGAAGAATCAAAGCCAGAGTGGTATTTCCAAGCACAAAAAGTAAGAGACAAATATTAATGCCTTGTTTGAAGGAAAAGCACACTGCAGAGCCATTAAATAAATAAAACTTACCTAGTTTTCCCTTCTCCTTTAGAAGAAACAGGACTGAAATCTGTCTCAGTCCTGGAGACTCAGCCAGCACCCACACATTCACTCCATCTCTCACACACATCCAAAGCATCCCCCTTCCTAGTAGTGCTCAAATCACATCTTCTTGGTGCGCAGCACTTCAGCCTTGACACGTTCATGCTCCTCACTGCCAGCCACAACCACACAGGTTTAGACTAAAGGTGCATTCCAGTGCAGAGTACTGATATTAACTTGGGCTCAATCCTGTCAGCAAGATCCTATCAGCAACATTATGTAAAAGCTGTGTCCCCAGGGATCCCTGCTCATTCTGCAGGATGCCACAGGCTCAGTCCTCCTCTCATGTGCTACCTGGTACAACAAAGGGCTCACAGTCACTCACAGGGACTGGAGAGCTGGTGTTTGAGCAGGGGCCAAAGAAAAGGAGATGGGGGGGTAAAAAGAAAAGACAGACATTAAGAAGGTGCTAAACAAGGGACAAACCCACGCTGAGGTAACTTGCAGCATATGAACACTGAAATGGCAACAAACACAACTGCTGTCTCTGCTGACTACACCAGGAGTTGTGAGCTACATTAAAACATTGACCACGTTCAGCAGTAACTGAAGCCGCTGTTAAAATGGATCCAAACAAAATTCTTTCTAGAAACAGAAAGACATGGGTTAAAGAAATCTGAATTTTTTAAACCCCTGTTTTGAATTGCTGACCATAGAAACACACAGGAATTTTTGCTAGGTGAGGTCAGCCTGAAGTCAAATGCATGTGACAAGCTTCAGGCAGCCAAAAGCTGCCCAACAAATGCTTTTACCTGTCAATGCTGGCTAACACAGCCGTGACTTGTGCTGAGGCTCCTGAAGATACTTTACAAAAGGGAAGAGAGAAACCCAAGCCACTTCCAAGTCTGTCTGTAGTTTCGGGTAAACACAACAGAAACAAAACCAAACCTGCAGCATATTTCCCGTCTCCCATACAGATGCTCTCACTCCATGTGTTACTGAGGGTGGCCCTTACCCTGGAACAACTGCACATCAAACTTGACTGTTGGAAAATCAACAACCAATATTTGCACAGCTCTCAATGTTGCATCCTTACTGTTTACAAGTAAGCATTGCTATAGGCACTGGTGCTTTAAAGTTAGTAAGGTGGATGGAAATACAGTGTGTATATAAATACGAAAAGTACCCATATACATACATTTAGGCAAATAAACAGTGATGCTATGAATGGTTTCTTCCAGGATGCCAGTAAGATCCACTTTCTTCTTAAATATATAAATGACGCATCAGACTAGGAGTCTATCGGTTCTCATACAGCCGAGCTGCAATCGTGACCTAGAATATGGCTTATATTGTGGGCAGGTCGGTTTGAGGACTGCTTGGAAGAATCCGAAGCAGATGTGTTTGCGATGGACAGCAAAGGAGACATTGCTGAACCATCGGGAGGAAGAGCTGTGGCTATTTCTGGAAACAGAGACGTCAAGTTAAAATTGGATAAGTGCGAGGTGTTGGTCATGTGCATCGGTGGCATATCTGGGAGCAAAGGAAAACTGGGCTGAGCAAAACCAACAGGCCTGGGAGGAGACAAAATGGATCCAAATCGGTTGTTTAAACTTCCACTACTCGGCTTCTCCGTGGTTGGGTTAGGAAACATTTGATTAGGAAAGTAAGGGATAGAAATGTCATTGGAAAGGGTAGGATGGGCAGGAGAGTAAGGTGGATAGAAGGATGGCAGAGTATTCTGAGGATCAACTGGGATGAGAGCCGGAGTTCGAGTGGCACTGGGCTGAGTGACTGGTGGGATGAAAGAAGCGTTGGCATTTATCGGTGGATTCATGCCGCCCTCCGGAATAAAAGGGAACCCAAAATTCTGAGAAAGAGCATGTTGGTCAGGGGCTGCATTGTCGTTAGACACTTGAGGGCCATCAGGCATGAATCGGACAATGCTGCCTCTTTTTTCTATGGCAGACTGCTGGCGCCCAAGGATCATACTGCTGCTGGTGGACAGGGGAAGGTGCGGAAGACTAGGGTCAAAGACATTCCCATGTCTTTGGTTTCCAGATCGATTCCTTTCGGGCTGACGTATCTTAGAGCCTCCGTTATCTTGCAGGGGATGCCTCGAGCGCTGAGTCACTGAAGAATTTGGCTGGCGAACAGAAGGTTGCCCTTGCTCGCTGTTCCCATGAGAAACTGCAGGGTGAGGGTGAGTTGGCCTCACAACTCCGTGCATGTTGCTAGAAACAGGCGTATTCATGTGGCTCTTAGTTCCATGACTGTCCGTCATCCTCATGGGATTGGACTTCTGCACAGAGATGTTTGGGCTTGTATTGCGACCCTGAATATCTCCTGAGGACGAGGAAGTTGAAAAAGGAATATTCAAAGAACTGTTCCTTGTGTTAATTGCACCAATGGACATGTCACAGCTCTCCCTGCTCTGACCATCACCATCTCTTCGGATGTGGACACTCTCTCGTGCCGGGGGACAGTTGTATTCAATTGTGGAGGAGGCACCACACTGCGTGTTCCTTTGATGTTCTGGGATCGATCTTTGGCTTCCACTAACTTGATCTCCAAGGTGAGGGGCAAGTAAACTCTGCATAAAGCTTTGGTGGCACGTGTTTTCATTTTCCCTTGATGGCAGGGTATTTCCTGTGGGAATACCCTGCACTGGCTGGTAGGGTAATCTCTTCTGCCTCTCTATGGACGGCCCAGTGTTTTGACTGATCCGAAATGCTTGTGATTGCATGCCCCTGAGGGATGACACAGAGTTACCAATTTCGCTGTTTCTCGAAGCCTGTACATCGAAGTTGCCCGTTGGTTGTTGGTTTGGTCCAGCTGGCTTAAACGTCTGACAATCAGAAAGCCGCTGCACATCTGAGCCAACTGTATGGCCAACAGGTAAGCGGCCCTGCATATTATGAATCAGCAATCCTTTATTCCTAGAAACATCAAGATAGCTCCTCATTTCAAGCTGGTCAGGAACCCGAGGGCCTTGGAGAGAGATTCCTATTCTCTGTTCTGAATTGGAGGGTGTCTTCCCAATGAGTGCCTCAGCAGAGTAGCTGGAAACTCTGTTTCTTTCCTGTCTGTGAGGGGTGCATGTCATATCTGATGGTCTGGTTACGATACTTGCCTGGGAGACCATTTGCTGCTCTAAGCCCCTTGAAGTCATCAGTCTTTGCATCTGACTGTGCCCTGACACGTGTTCAGAACTTGAACCTTGTTGCCTGCTGCTAACGTCCTGTTGCTGTTGATGCATAATATCCTGATTTATATGGCTCTGAGGGTGGTTATGGTGGTTCCTGCTTGTTGCAGGATTTTCACAGTTCTTTTCAGGCTGGGAAGCTCCAAAGTGCTGCTGCATCTGCTGCTGCATTTGCTGGTGGTGAGGATGAGGCTGACCACCTTTTTGCCGTGTCTGGTCACTTCCGTGATGTTTTTGCTGTAGAGAAAGCTGCGTGGCTTGTGTTCCCTGGATGAGATTTCGCTTCTTTTGCATCTGCACCTCCTGCTGCATTGTTCGCTGTTGGTGGACACCGTGGGGTTGAGAGTGGACTGAGTTTTCCCCGTGTGTAACATGGTGCTGCAGCTGATACAAGTGGTGCCTTTCCCTTAACTGACCAGCCTGCTGTTGCTTTAAGTATGGGTGATTACTGTGAAGGTGAGATATGCCTTGAGCAGGAACGTGTTGAATTGGCTGCAAGTGCTGCCCTGCCTGGCCTTGCTGCTCTGAAATTGATGGCTGAGAACTGCACTGAACTTCGGTTTGCCTCAGAGCTGCTGTTACGAAGTTGCTGTTGGGTGGGAATAACCTATTAAGGCCATCAGTATGCCCTTGATTGCTCACTGGTACCACTGAATTGGACGAATTAGGGGGAATCTGACTGACCAGCATCTGTGTTTGATCAGCAATACTCTCTGGTGTTCGGTTCATCAATGCCATCCCTTCAAGCCTTATGGGTGTTGTCTGGCACTGCTTTTGCCTCTTTGCTGTCGAAAGCAGAAGGTCATCTTGAACAGGCCGCTTGGCAGAGTCTTTGCGACCTTCATGATTTTGCTGCTTTAAGTGTGATTCCTGCAGCTGGGAAGCCTGCATGGTGCTTGCCCTAATAGCATTCAGTTGTTCCTGAGCATATTCATTCATCATAGCGGGTCCTGGAGACTGATTGACATATGTGCTAGATGGAAGGGAGAGGCTCACAGTTGAAGGGACTATTGCCGGCTCTGAAGACTGGGATAAACTTGAGCAACTCACAAGGGGATGGACAATGCGACTCTGGTGTATTAGATTATTCACACTTAAACTGGTTAGGCTTGGTGACTGGGAAGAGGAAATCTGCAGAGAAGTGTTTGATGTTTCCACACCTCCTACAGAGCAGCTTGGATTCTCAACCTGTCTATCGACATTTGTCTGGACTGTATCTTGAGCACTGAATTTGTTTGGTGCTGCTTCCAGTGGCCCAGCACTGTTTTCTTTCACTGGCTGAGGTTTAAAAGGCTGCTGTTCTCTCTCCAAAGGTGCAACCTCAGTTGACTTCGAGATGGCATCCCTCACGTTAACCTGTATTCCTCCGCCACCTTTCTCAAGGTTATCCTGGTCAAAAATAGCTCTTGCTGCAAGAGCTACAATGTCAGTCTGTTCTGAAAATGTGCAGCTATTACATGTACTGGTTGAGGTGCTGCTAGTGATGTCTTCTCTGGTGGTATCTGGCAACATAGATGCAACTGAGAAGCCTCGACTGCTGCCAGAGCTAGTTGACATCGGGGAGTCTGCCTGCCTGCTAGCGATAAGGGAAGCACTGACCACTTCCTGATCAGAAATGCAGGAGTGATGCTGGGAGAGAGCATCACCTTCTGTGTTCATTAGCAAGAGTTCCTGCTTGTCGGGCAAATCCACATTTGGTTCTGCTGATTTAGCGTTTTCCATGGGAAAATCAGAATGCTCCCCCTGAACAGCAAACGAAGAGGATTTTTCCACAGCTGTTCTTTCTTTCGTGAGATCAGACAGCATTTTGGTTAGACCCTGTCCTTCCAGCAAGTCTGCATCTTGCATCACTGCTGAGGAATCCTGCGCAACGCTGCAGGGCTCTGAAACCGTTCCTGCCTTGGAAGGATGACCTGCTGTGCTGCTCTGTGCTGCTGATGTCCCAGCAACCTGGGGTTGTGCTTCTGTAGGAGAGGATGTTAAGGTGCTGGGGGGGTCGCGGGGTTTGGAAGACTCTGATGAGGCAGAGTCAGTTGATGGATGGTTCGGAGATCCTTGGGCCTGCTGGTGTGGAGCATCTTTGGCAGCTGGTGGGACCAGCGGCAGCTGCTCTGACACCACGGACTCCAGCAGCGAGGAAGCAGGTGCCTCTGTGGAGCTCAGCTCAGGGGCAGGGCAGGTTTTCACTGCCTGCTCAGCGTGTGCAGTGTCTTTGGAAGGAGAGTCAGGAACACTGACACCACTCGATGCTGCCGTACCACTCGCCTGCGATGTTGTTAAAGCTTGTGCTGCTGCTGGAGCGGTTTCAAGCAGCCCCTCACCGTTTGAATGCTTTGCCACTGTTTCCACAGCAGTACAGTCCACCTTCCCTGCATCTCTGCAAGGAACTGCTGGGCAGGACACTTTAGTGATAACTGCTTGGTGTTTCTTCGTACTTGGCTTTTTGTTTGTCCTTTTGGACTTCGCATTGGCTGGCAAGCCAGCAGCCGCTTTTTTGGGGGAAGCATTTATTGAATTGGACGCAGTAGTTAATACCGAAACCTCTGCAGGTACTGAAGTTGCCACAGGAGCTGGCAATGACACACAGTTAACTGTGGCAATCTGGTTACTGACAGTTGTGGGATTGGGAGGATGGTTGAGAGACAAGTGTAAGCAGCTCTGTCCAGCCATTTGTGAGATGCTCTGATTGAGGTTAGCTAAAGCACCAAACGTGTTGAGGGCAACATTGGTATTTGGATCTTCGCTGGTGGTGGGTTGAATAATTTGCATAGGGGCTTGATTGGAAGCTCCAGATGAAGACATCACAGGCTGCAATGCAAAAAGCTGCCCGTTTAATGAGATAGTTTGAGGATGTTGTTGATTGGACATTGTAACTGAAAACGTTTGCGTAGAGCTAGAAGATGGCAAAGAAGATGGTCTTGGCAATATATGGACAAGGTGTTTCCCTCCGAAAGTCTGTGGAAGTGACACATTTTGGATGGAGCTGCTGGAGTTTGCAATTGCAGTTGGCCCATTCATGGGAACTCTCACAGAAGCAGAGGGCTGAGCGGAGAGGAGGGGAAGAGGATTCTGGTTAGCAGCTTGTATAATGACAATTTGCTGACTAACAGTTTGGCTGGGAACTTCTGCTCTCACAATCGGAGGGCACGGAGTGGGGTTTGGAGGCTGGAGAATGATGACATTCTGGTTAGCTGGTGCTCCTGTAACAGCTGCTGCAACTGGCTGAGCCATCTGAATCACCTGCATAGCTGAATTTAATGGAAGGAGATTTCCTGCAGCCTGAGTTTTAACCTGTGGCTGGCTGATTAATGGCTGCATAGGTAAGGGTGGGCACGAGGGCAAGGTAACTACAATCTGTTCAGCTGCCTGGCCATCTCCAGGCAGAGAAGTATTCAAACTGATACTTGCAGTCAAAGGCCTGCTGTGAGCAGAAGATACAGTACCAGCACCATTAACTGGCTCATTTAATACTGCAGTCATTATACCAGATGGTGTTTGGCTTAGTGGCTGAACAGTATTTCCTGCTAGCTGCAAAGTTGTCCATGTGGTCTGTGTGTTTCCAGCTGAAGGCATCCGTGTAAGGCTACTCATGTTTTTCAAGTCTGAAGTGCCAACACCTGAAGAGCCTGAAAAAGACCAGCAGTTCTCTAGGGAAATGGCAGGCAGAGTGCTTATTGCTGTTGCAGCCTTAACTCCTTCTGCTGCAGAAGTCACAGGCATCCCAGCACTACTTACTAAGTCTGTACTTTTGAGGACATTTACAGAGGAAGAACTATCTGCAGCAGACAGTCTCACAGATGGCACACCAGCTGTGTCCGTGGTTGAAATGACACAGCTTTCCTGAAGGTCACTCCTAGAATTCTGTGCATCTGAGCAAGCTGCATTCACTTGTTGAACTTTGGAGGCTTCTGTGGAGGCACTGGAAGGAAGGCTGATTCCCTGGAGGAGTGTTTTCTTAGTTGATTTAGTGCCCTCCTCATCATTTTTACTTTTGGGAAGGTTTTGATCATTCTGTAGTGCATTACTTGAAGAACACTGGAGCTCCTGTTCCGTTCCGGATTGAGATGCACTCTGCGAGCCAGTGGTAGCAGTGGTAAGCACGCCTCGCTCATTCTCTGCGGTGGAAAGCTCAAGAACATTCCCTGTTGGAGCTGTCTGAGCAGATGCCACTGGAGAAACTGCAGTTTGTGGCCATGGCTTGTTTTCTGTGGGGTAAATACCAGAAATCGTCACAGGAGTCACTAGGTTGCAAGTTCTCTGGACTGGCACAACATTGGCTGTTTGCTTTTGTAAATTATGACCAACATTAAATGTTATTCCCTGGACAGATGCTCCCTGGTTATTTCCATTGGGTTGACTCCCATTTGAATAGACAATGATGTTCTTTTGAACCTGATCGCTGGGAATAACAACTGAGACCTTGGCATTTTTGAGATTTCCTTTCCAGTGGATTGTAGGGTCATCATACAGGCAAATATCATTTGCTTTCAGTAGCTCGATGTATCTCCCGTTCTCCTTTTGCAGTTCATCCAGCTGTTTTCGGAGTTTTTTTATCTCTTCAGCTACAAAACAGTGAGAGCATTCCATTACATCAGCACCAGAGCAAATAAATACCGAGCACAGTAAATACTATGTAGTATTGAAATAAGTTGTTAATTATGTATGACCTCTTCAAATGGGTAACATAATAAAAATGAAGACTCTTATCCTGATAAGCCTCTCTACTTAAATGGGAAAGTGAATGAACTTCCTAGGCTATTCCATTGCCAACAGCAAGACGTGTCAAACTATTTAGTTATTAAAAACCATCAGGACAAACTCAGATGAAACTGAACACTCATTAAATTGTTTAATTACTGAAAGATGAGCACATTAATTTAACTTGTTCTCTTCCCTGCTCCTTTGCAAATACTAAAACTATTTGTATATAATTGATAATCTCGTGGTTTTGCAGGACAATTAAGTTTCATTACTTCTAAAAATGATAATCAACATTAAATACAAAGCACTTATGTACAGCCGCAAACTCCAGCAATGCACTTGCACCTAACTAGAAAAATCACCTAGGTTTTTCAAACCAAATTCCACCACCAAGATAAAAATAGACTATCAAGAACTCCATTCTATGGGTGGAAATAAAACTCACAAACTGCAAATGAGCCCTGAGATTATTTCTGTCATACCTCCGTCACTGTATTTTTATGCATTTGTTCAAGAAGGTTTGAGATGATGCATTTTTATCAAATAGGCTGTTATCATCTACAGCATTTAAAAAGAAAAAAATGGCTCTATGCATGACAAACTCCATTGTTTTGGTGGAAAAAATCTAACTAAAGTTTGTCAGAAATCATTCTGGTCACTACAGCAGACTAAATCAGGATGGAATCTACTAGATGATGTTGCACCACCTATAAGCTCTGTAATTACTTCACAACACAATTGCTCCATATTCTCTCAGCTATGTACAAGAACGCACACTTGGGCATTTTGCTGGCTTCTTGTTTCAGGATATTCTAAACGGCTGTGTTTTTCCTGTATGTGCACAATGTCTTGGAATTCCCGAGCATGTTGATCCAGGCTTTGTTGTTAGTCTGTACGAACAGACACGCACTAGAAGTGAGTGACAGAAATTCTAGAGCCTCCAGCAGCATCTGTACTTACCCTGTTCGTTGTTCCCTCCATTTAACAGAAGTTCATCATTCTGTCTTTTCATTTCTGTTATATACTTAAAGGCCTGATCCAGGATCATGTTCTTGCTCTTTGAAAGAAAACATGTAGATAAAATTAGGAGAAAGGTCTATAGTTGGTAGATCCACTGATGATACTGACCCCAATGCCATGAGCTTTTACAGAATAACATTTTCAGTGCTGGAGCTGACATTTTCCCATGCCCAAAGGTAGCTACTAAGGCTACAGAACTCAAACAGCGAGCATCATTTCTTGCTGTGCAGCCTGAAATATGTGTTCATAAACAAACATTTACATCATATGAAATTTCCAGGATACTGCTTTGGAAAGATTTTCTTAGGAAGAAACAAACAAGGAACAATTATCCAGGAACATGTATGCATAACTTTGAAAGTAATATACTGGAGAATATGGTAGAAGAAAATATGCCATAACCCCTTCACCATCTTCTCTTTATGAAACTATGCTTACTCTGCCTGCAAAACCGCTTGGTCACTTCTTAATTGCTAAAAGGAATTCTATCACAAATAATTCTTAAATACTAGCAACTAGTACGATTTTTGACCATATTAATTCACACAGTTTTGCCTTCACCCTAAGACAAAGAGCAAAGGAACTACACTTCCTTGCGTAAGGAAATGCACAAGCATTTTACAGGAAACTTGTACACACCCCTGAATGGACACTCACCTGCTTAAGTGCTGGAGAGCAGGGAATGAGTTCTCCGATTCTGTTTATCCCAGCATTAATCTTCTTCTTTCGATGTCTTTCGACTAAGCAAAAACAATACATGCTGTGTCATCTGCTTGGGCAAGTCACCACAACAGCAGCACAACTAGTACCAGTGTAAGGACTCATAAATACATTATTTTATGGTATACTGGAACCCTCAGTAACTAGAGAGAGCAAAAAAATTCCTCTAAAGTAAACCTCAGTTACTGAATGGAGAGCTGTAAACATAAGCAGCAATACCTTTAAAAGTGGGGACCCCTTTGTGGAAAGGAAGAGTTACTACATCTCAAAATTCAGGTTTTGATACTGCTTTTGAACTGAGTTTTATAGCACTCAGCCTGAGGGATGCAACTCCTACAACATACAGCCAGTATGTGTACAGAATTTCTGGAATGCCAACATCCAGGTGGGTGCCTCAGAGACAGGTTACAGGAATATTTCTAATACAGGGAACCCCTGAAGCTCTCAGGTCAGGTATCTGTCTCTGTTTTAAGAGAGACGGGCATTATTGTGTGAATGCTGTGCATTTATTTCCCTTTAGAATTAAATACAACTGAAATTATTTCATTCTTAGTTCACTAGCATTGGAAAGCCAGTGGGATGGTCCTGCTTTCACACTTGGGTGTGCTACTGCAAACTTGTACTATGGAAAACAGCAAACAACCAAGACGCCCTTCTACACAGATATGCAAGGACACAGAAAGGTGTTTGGAAGGGTGGGGTTTTAAATGAAGTAAACTCCTTCAGAGGAACCTTCTCCATGCAAGATCTGTTTTAGTAGTTCAAAGCATCAGTGCTTATTTCCAGAGCAAACAACAAAGCATAATGTTCGTACCTGCATTATGTGTTTCCCGGTTTTTCTTTCTGTGAAACACAAAGGGAAAGCAGTGATGTGAAACAGAAAGAGAAAATATCTGCATACAAACAAATATTTCCCTTATTATTTTCTTCACAGCTAAAACTACTAAATATTATATTCTGCTCTGTGAATAAGGATGTAGCAGAAGTCACACTCACAAGGACTGGTCTTAGACATTAGCGTTAAATAGTTTCTAATAATAATTCATGGAGAGACCCAGCTGCCCTTTGATTCTCACTACCAGTACAGAATACAAAAACCCCCACTATTTAGTGGGGTAAGAAAGAGTCCCAGAATCCATGAAGACTGAAAAAGAATCTGTAGGACAAATCAATGTTCTCTCCAAGCTTTTCCTATCATAAATCAGATCCTACACGGCCACCTAGCACAGGATGAATGCTCTGTTTAACCAGGGACTGAAGGATTCCCCTACCACTTAGGTATTAGCTCAATGTGCTACTACAAAAGAACAAAAACCTGGAAACGTTGTAATGACCCTGGTCAACCCTCAGAACTGCTTGTCAATACCCAGTTGCCAAACTTTTAGCTAGAAACTTCACACCTGTGACATGACCACAGAGTACAGAAGTACAACTCACCGATGTTGCTTCTTGGTAGGTGTCTCATTCTCTGTCATCTCTGGCATGGTTTCGGAGAAGAGAGCCTGAAGAAAATTGGGGAAGGAATTAACAACTGTACTCTTCCGAATTCTCAGCACATGGCATTTGTTACATCATTTTGCCTTTGACCACAAGGACCGGCCTATACTTTAGTGTACGCACAGGTCCATCACCTTGATGTAGAGCAGTTGTTCATGTGAGTATTAACTCACATGTGAGTACTCGTGAGTAGTTTTGTGAACCTGCCCTGCTGTCTATGATGAACTGGTTTTCATTTCCTCAATTACTTTAAATATCAAACCAATTATAGTGCAAACTACTTTAAGGAAGCAGGAAGGAAAATTAGAGTGTATGATTGGTTTTTGAATGGGAGGAAATACAGCTGAACTCTCTTCCATCAGCCTTTCTTAGTTGAATATGCATTCAATTCCCAGCTCTAAATAAAACACGAATGCTAAGCAAAATACAAGCTACAATGAGGATATTTTATTAAATACACATTTCGAGTGCTATTAAGGTAGCAAATTACAGAACCTACTTAACTATTGAATAATGTACAACTTAAAATGGCCAAAAATGACACCCTATGTTCTCAGGTATGTAAAATTCAGTTAAAAATAAAGTTATGAAATAAAGTTATACATAATAGCCTCAGCTTGAACGCATCAGGAGCCTGTACTTAAACAAACAAAAACATCATGAAAAAATAAACGAAAGATGAGATTAAGTCAATGACTGTTGAACACGTATCTACCAGAGGAATTCATTTCAGAGAGGAAGTAACATAAAGTATATCATAGATTACAACAGGAAAAAAAACCAAAATCTGCTTTTTGATAAGGCAGAGCTCTAATAACTAAGTATTCAGTTCCATGTTTCTGCTCATTCTCTCACCAACCAACCTGTTACTGTAACTCTTCCCATGGGCCCCCAGACTCCTCTTGGGTCCACCTCTCCCTGGTTCCTCCTAGAAAGCTCATTGGCTTCTTTTAACAGGCTTCTCATCTTTAAGGGGTTGGTTTGTACTGGAAGGAAGTGGGGGTGGGTTTTAATACAACTTTCAAACCCAAGCAGTTCTTAATGTAAAGCGAGCATTACTGACACCGACATTAAAAACACCCTCAAAACATCTTTATGAACCAGAAAGCCAGCCACCTGTAGAGAGAGCTCGCAAAGCACTGAAGCACACACTTTGGATGTATGCGTATGTAAAGTCAACAGAAATCATCTCTATTGTACCAGAGCAGAATTCGGGTGCTGTTCTCCAGTCTAAAATGTAGGGTGCTCTTGTTCAGTAAAGATTAACTAGAAACAAGGGTGCTCTTGTTCAATAAAGATTAACTGGGGAGAAACATCAGGGCTGATGCTGTTTACCACTCTATCCCTTCTTTAAATACTTCCACTATTCCTGTGAAGACAAGAATAGGGAAATGTTGGCAAACCTTGAAGTGAAGCAAACAGGCGATATCCTGTAAATAGATCCAGCTTGGGGAACTCAAAGTCCTGAAGTTTTCAGGAGCATAATTCAACTCTTCCACCTACACAACAGTGTTCACACCACCACAAAATTAGACACAATCCTCCCTGAGATGAGTTACTGCATTACACCACTCCTCTGGGTGTTACACACGACCAATCTGAAACAATCACCACAGACTTCCCCAGCCCATCAACGGGAGTGCATCATCTTCTATTTGTATTTCGCCACAGGTTTGCTTCCTCCATTCTCACTGACCATGCTCTTACAGAGTTAACACTCTTTTATTGTGAGAGAAAGTAGTGGTGTAACTTCAGTACTTTCATTCACTCTCTTTTAAATTACCTTGTGTTACTTTATCTTAAAACCAAGATTTCTTCTCCTTTAAATCCATTTAGCTTAATTCACTGGTTTATTTTTGTTTATACACCATAAGACTAGTCCACTTGGGACCTCAGGTCCTCCAACTTGGTGAAAATTCACAACTCTGAAAGCCAGGAAAGCCAGTTTCCTACCCAAGGCATCTGTAACTGATCCCTCCTGTGCATAACTGGTGATGGTCAGTAGTACTTACTTACTTATTCTAGCTGCATTCATTGTATCAGGTGATGATGGAGAGTTTAGCTGGTTTAGCAGGTGTGCAATTCTGATTACTTCAAAAGTAAATCTGGTTAAAGCCCAGCCATCTTTCACACTGTTGGCAATCAGAGATGTTCACACATACACTGTGAGACTGCGGTCAGCACACCTCATTTCAGTTGTGTCAAAGCAGCCCAGCACAATCTATATCCATTAAAGCTACCAGCAAAGACATAAGAAGCAGAGCAGCTACCCACTAATGCTATGCTCTTGTATATCCATCACTGAGACAATACCTTGTGTATCAGATAAAATAGCTATTCAAGGGGGCAAAAGGGGCCATTTAATTTAGCATACACAGCACTGTTTCTGTTTAGTGAGGTAAGGATGTGTGCACAGAGCATGTGGACATGGTTCTGGTACAACAAAGCTGACTAACATTACACTCAGAAAAAGAAACGTGCTGGATTGCATCATGTGGCAGTCATGTACCCTGTTTCTTGACTTGTTTGCACCATCTGTAAGGACAGAGTCGATGTATCTGTTACAGGCCATTACTAGACCATGCCAAGTATGCTGGAAATCAGAGCAAAGAGATGGAAGAGGTCTAAGTTTTGGTAAATTTAGCATTTTTTAAGGACTAATGTATTCATCAAGCAACCACGCTTTCATAACCTTGCAAATTTATTCAACTTCAGAACCAAAGGACCACTTCTATATTACATTGTATTTAATATAGAAAGCATTAACATGAATTTAGATGGCCAGCTACCATGCAAGTCTACAGAGAATGCAGAACTGTGTGAAGGTAAAGGGTGTAAAAAAGCACCCACCAAAAAATACCCTCCCCAGAACAGACACAGCTGTCCTGACTCCATCTGCTCTCCCAACACACAGTCCAGATCACATCCATAACCACATCCTCCTCGTGCCCCAAGTCAGAGCACCCATTTCTCCCTAACAACACAGTCTCCCCATACTCCAATATTCAAGCTTCTTCTGCTGAGTGTCCATATCCAATCAGCAAAATTCTTATTCCTAATAGGAGCATCTCTCTCTCTCAAAGTTATGATCTATGCAATTTTCCATTGCATTCCATTATTTCTTCCCCCCGAGCAGAACCCTGAAATGATTCAGTAAGACAATGTACATAGTATTTGGGAAGATCAGCAAGGCCTTAGTGGTAACTTGTGCTGAAATTTATTAACACAGCTTCCAACCATTTTTTGATCCTAGGAAATGGATCTTTATTACGGGTCAAAGAACCCTGATTTCTTTCTTCCTCCCTTGCCCTTCTTTCAAATTGTCAATGATCTGATTGTAAGTGATGCCATTCCCCGCACATCTTAAACTGGATGCCACCACATGCTGAGTGTGTAAGCCTCACAAACATAAACTGTAAATGTGTGTTTGATATGCTTCAGTTCCACTGGGATCTACAGCCCATTTCACATAGAAGACAGGGCATAGGAATGCAATGAATACTATTCTAACTTCACTTCAATGTGGAATTAATTTAAGCCAAATTTATCACAGTCTATCATTCAACCAATGTTTCCCCAAAAGTTTCAAAGCAGGTTTGCGTGACTGATAAGAAAAATCAAGGCTGTACACGTTATCGCATTAACCCAGTGTATTTCAAGTGCTGATTTTCTAACTGAAAAGAGGTGGTTAAGTTTGTTAAACAGCACTTGTATACAACTCTGAGGTTTCTACTGAGAGACTGTACCCTAAAAAACATGATGAACTGAAGGGTTTTTCCTATTCTTATTCTCTGACTGGGTGGAGACTTCTGTGGGCTCACAAATAATGTTTATACTGTCTCCATTTCTTCCTCTTCGCTGTTGTATCACTAGCGCACTGACAATGGGTTTATCTTTACTTCTTCATGCAGAGATTCCTTCACTGATTCTCTAAAGCAGAAGGTGTGTATTTGCTTTATAAACTCAAGGGCAAATGTATTTTAAGTTCACTCACATTAAATACTCTCACTTGACTCAGCTGAGTGTCTTTTGCAGACAGAATGTAGCAAATTCCAAATCCTTTAGCTAGATGAACCAGAAACAACACAACATTCATATATATTTAGTACCAAGGTTCCCTCAAGCTTTATATTGTCTGTAGCTCTTCCAGTGTCAACCTGAAATACCAGTTTATATGCAGTGTCATCCCCAGAAATGAAAACAGGTTTTGTGTTCTGGAGATTTAAGTTTAACATAATCTAATATCCTCTATAGTTCTGAAAAAGTAGGGTAGAAAACTCAAAACCAAACTGGTTTGAAGGGTCTTCTTGTCTACCACCCATCTTTGCAGGTATTACTCAGCAACTTAGTTTATGAAATCCTTTCTTCAAAACATAAACAACAAATAACAGATGGGAAAAAAAAAAATCACTGCTTTTACAATTTACTTCCTTTGTTTGCACGATCTAAACTCAAATACGTTGGTTTGGGTTTTCTTTTTTTCTTGCTCACTTAAAGCAATAAAGTTTCAGTAAGGCTACTGTATAAGAACATAGAACAGTTTGGTTTGGAAGGGACCTTAAAGCTTATCCAGTTCCAAACCCCTGCCATGGGCAGGGCCATGTTCCACTAGACCAGGTTGCTCCAAGCCCCATCCAACCTGGCCTTGAACACTGACAGGGATGGGGCAGCCACAGCTTCTCTGGGCACCCTGTGCCAGCGCCTCCGCACCCTCACAGGGAAGAGCTTGTTCCTTATGTCTAACCTGAACTTCCCCTAGTTCAGTTTGAACCCATCACCCCTTGTCCTGTCACTTCAGTCCCTGATGAAGAGTCCCTCTCTAGCACCCTTGTAGCCCCCTTCAGACACTGGAAGCTGCTCTGAGGTCTCCATGCAGCTGCTTTTCTCCAGGCTGAACAGCCTCAATTTTCTCAGCCTGCTGTGTAAGATCTTGAGGAGGTATCAAGTGATTCTCCAATAGCTACACTAGACACAGAGACACACACTAAACTGGCTTGCTGCTCTCTCCTGAGGACTCTTAACTAACAAGCAGCGCAAAACATCCTAGAACTGAAACGTGCAGGCCATCCAGCGAATTCATATGTCAGGGGGTTTAATTCATCTTTTAGTTATAAGTCGTTAAGTTACAAAGGACACAGTCAAGTTCCTGAATATCTTATAGGCTTGGGGTTTGAGAAATATGATACAAACTAAGAACTTGACACGGATTCATGATACAGAAAGCAATACTGTATGGGTCTTCACTACAAAGCTCATTTACAACATGCAGAAGAGATCCATCCTGAGATTTGGTTATAAACACAGGCCTTCCAGAGTAAATGATTTCCCTAGGAAGCTTTTTGGGGCTAAAGGCAAAATAAGCTGAGGTAGAATATGGTAGAAAGTACCATAAAAGAATATTTCAGTTTTAATGTATATGGTGATCAAACTTACCCCACAACCCCACTGTTCAGACACATAATTTCCAAGCACACTGACTTTACAAGAATTAGTGAAACTTCCCATCAGCTTCCAGAACTGTGGAAACTGGCAACTCTATGAAAACACTTCCAAAGCACTCGTTCAGACAGTGTATTGCCATATCCTTCAGAGAAGGCCAGCACATGATTCCAGCAGTGGTGCTTTCACTGTTACGAGCGGTAATGAAATTTAAGCACATGCTCTGCCCCCAAACTCAACAAAATCAAACAAACCCCCCCAGAAATCTGCAAGGTACATTTCATTCCAGGATCCTCTCCAAAGGTTTTAGAGGAAAGAAGGGGGCTCAATTCTCCTTCACAATCTTAATGCTATTTCACACTTTTGCACTTCAGGGTTTTTGCTCCATAAAGTGGGCCCGCTGGGCAATTGCTTCAGTTCCAGGAATAAAGGACTCGTGATCTGGATGTTTGACAGTTTGAGTAACACTGGCAGGGATAAAGCTGCAAACTATTTCAATTAGGTTTAACAGAGAGGTCCAAACTAAAGATATCTGAGCCCAGCTGGCCAGGGAAAGTGGGCACGCT
This sequence comes from Psittacula echo, assembly GCF_963264785.1. Lineage (NCBI taxonomy): Eukaryota > Metazoa > Chordata > Aves > Psittaciformes > Psittacidae > Psittacula > Psittacula echo. Next base: position 7,472,725 of record NC_137736.1, read on the forward strand.
TTCTTAACACTCCCAAAGAGGAAATTTAACAGCAAGATCAATGTATGTTAGACACCAGAAAATGGAACCATTAGGAACCATATCCATAGGAAACCTGGATTCATTAATTCCACCACTTTCAGAGCTACTTATTTAGCTTAGGAGAATTAATGTACATGAGCCATCCAGGAGTGAGTAAGTAGCTCTGAAAGCACCAGATAAGCAATAAGACTATTGGAGAAATTTAGCACTGACAATAGAGCAGAAACTAAAACCAGATTTCCAAGTTACTACTTTGCAGAGGTCTGAAAAGAACAAATAAAGGGAAGGGACAGACTGATACCATGATCCTGCAAGTTTTACTTCATCAGAAAATCATTCCATAACATTAAAATGCCTTTACCTCCATCTTCTTTTTTTTCTGTAACTGTCTGCAATCACCTCCTTATTGGCACCTGACACTGACTGTGCAAGAGTATCTTAAAGTGAATCTCGAAATGGGAGATCTCCATTGTGTTCCTTTGCAAGGGACAGCTTAAACAGTTAATTTTTCCAAGCTAAGAAACACAGGGTCTTCCCATCCCCACACAGAGTAAACCAGAAAAACCAGAGACAAAGTGAGTGAGATGAACTGGAAAGCCTCTTGAGACAATTAAAGGTGGGACTCTGTAGTTGCCAACCACAGCAAGTATAAAACATGACCTCGACAGATACCACTGCTTCACATAAAGGCAATAAGTAATACTCCAAATTATCAGCTGAGACTGAGCATCACAGACTTCAACAAAAACAAACCCAAGAAGCCCCCAAATTCCCCCCACTTTCATTTAAATGGACACAGGCAGCAGCTAAGTGCCTGACAGCTGTCTCCAACAGAAGCTTTGAACTTGAGCCATGGAGACCAAGAGAGAAGAATGGGTGTGCAGGTGTTCCGGGCACCATTGGTTAGAAGTTCAAAGACAGAGCCGCAGCCCGCAGTGAACATTGCAGAGCAAGGAAACCGCAACTCAGAAGTACAGAGCACACGCAAGCTGACTGAACACACTGTATTTACACTATATTGGGTAAGTACTATGCCAAATAGATATCACCCTTTTTTTTTTTTAGTTTGGATACATATGGTAACTGTTGCAGTTCCAACTAGAGACAGCGATAACAGACCAATGGGCATGTAGGCCAGATGTGACTATAGCACTATAAATACGGTCGGTTTTTAGTTTTATGCGCACTTCTGAGAGTTTCTTAGGTTCTGAAGTATGTTACGGTGTTACAGAATCACAGAACAGTTGAGGTTGGAAGGAGTCTCTGCAGGTTCTCCTTCCCCTGGCTCAAGCTGGGCCACCTACAGCCAGTTGCCCAAGACCACATCCAGACAGCATTTGAGTATCTCCAAAGATGGAGACTCCACAACCTCCCTGCACAATCTGCTCTAATGCTTGGCACCTTCACAGTAAGAAAGTGTTTACTGAAGATCAGATGGAGGCTCCTGCATTCCATTTTGTGCCTGTTGCTTCTGGTCCTGTCACTGAGCACCACTGAGCATCTCATCTCTCACACTGATAAGATTCCACCCTGAGCCTTCTCTTCTACAGGCTGAACAGTCCCAGCTCCCTCAGGCTCTCCTAGGGTGAGATAAGGTCTAGTATCTTAATTAGTCATCTTTATGGCTCTTCATTGGACTCTCTCCAGTACTCCCATGTCTCTCTCATACTGGAGAGCCCAGAACTGACTACAGGCCTCACCAGTGCTGAGGACAGTGGAAGAATCACCTCCTGGCAATACTTTGTCTTATTATTGCCAGCAATACCTGCTGGCAATACTTTGTCTAATTTGTTCCAAGACAGCATTCACCACCTCTGCCACAAGGGCACATTGTTGGTTCATGTTCAACTCGGTGTCCACCGGGACCCTTAGCTCCTTTTCTGCAAAGCTGCTTTTCAGCTGGGTCGCCCCCAGGATATATTGGTGCATTAAATTGTTCCTCCCCAGGCGGAGGACTTTACCCTTGCCCTTGTGGAACTTCATGAGGTTCCTGTCAGCCCATTTCTTCAGCTTGCTGAGGTCTCCCCTTGGGCAGCAGCACAATGCTCTGGCATAGGAGCCACTCCTCCAGGTTTGGTGTCATCAGCAAACATGCTGAGGGCATACTCTGCTCCATCATCCAGATCAGTAATGAAGACATTGAACAGGACCAGACCTAGTACTGACCCCTGTGGTACACCACTGGTTACTGGCCTCCCACTAGACTGTGCCAGTGATCACCACCCTCTGGGCCTGGCCATTCAACCTGTTCTCAGTCTAACTCTCCTTATGTTGGGAGGTAAGCTACAGGGTTCTGAAAGGCAATGAACAGTTGTGACCTGATGCACTGCAAAAATGATTTCTTTTTGCTTGTATTATTTTATCAAGACTCAATGCTAACAGAGTCGATGAGTTATACTGCAACATATGTGAACTTAGGTACCTAACTTTCTTCAGTTAACAAAATGGCTTTACAGCAGTAATAAGAAACTCAGTAAGATGGTTACTCTTCCCTACTGTCCTACCCACTCCAAAGTAATGCAAAATTAAGCTCTCCTCCACTTCACCAACACTTGCACAGGAAGCCAGATGAGAATATTATTTCAGCTTAAAGTTGACAGCAAAAGGATCACAAAGGATCCTCCACTGACAAACAAATACACTGAAGATGCTTATGTTGGTACAAGGTTGCTTCTTGCAATGGCAGCACTGGCTTAATGTCTGTGTAACTATGACCCAAGATGACGCTAAAACTAGATAAACTTCTTCAATAAATCTCAGAATTTACAAGCAAGAGACTTCCATAGAAGAATCAAGCACTTAAACTACAAATACATAACATTTAAACAGCATCTCTGAATATTATGGACAGCATAAACAGCAGTGAAAAATGAAATGGTGCTCCTTCTCTTGTTGCTGATTTGAAGTTGCTCAGTATTGGGCTAGCACCATTTTACTGCTGTGGTAAGTGGTAAGAAGAGCTGTAGTACGAAGCAGAAGGTGATTTCCAGCCCATCCAAGATTTATGTTCGATTTCTACCTAGCAACTTCACTGATGCATGAAGGCAGAGTCCAACTTCAAAGGTTGAAGGCTGGCATGAATTAAGTGTCCCTTAAGCCAACCAGTCAGTCCAGAGTGCAGATGCAGGCAGACACCCCAAAGGGATGTTCTTTTCACTTTAAACTTCAGTTACTCTCCTCTACCCATATACACTGCTTTTAACAGTGTCAGCAGCCTAAAGAGCAATGGTTTTTGGTAATCTTCTCACGACGCTGCCCACCACACCACCAACATTCAGATCACAAGACCTGTATTTAGGCCTAGAAGTTAATACATCCATACTCTGCTCATTCCAGCCTCTCTAGAGATGGACCACAAAGAACTCATTTTGCTATCAGAGTACCGGCATGACTGAGATGTGCTTTTAGAGGGCACTGATCTCATTTCATGTTCTCCCATTTTGGTCACTTAATCTGACAGAAGCTCAGGTAACTGGGTGAGAAAGGCACTTGTTAACAGCAAGCATGAAATGTTTTTAACAGGCTGCTACTTCCTTCTTACATGAATCACAATGGCACACAGCGTGGCTGATGTAAAAGACTGCTATCATATGTCATGGTTGCAAAAGTAACTCATTCCCCTTAAAAGACCAATGCCATAGCTTTTCATACAAGACACAAATGTAGTTTACACACAATTTGTCAATCCTCTGCACACAGCAGAATCACTCAGAGCATGACAATAGTGCTACACTTGTAAGGTCAAACCAAAGTACACTTTGAACACATCATGTGCACATAGGAAAGTTGGAATTGTATTTTAATCTGCATGTTAACCAGTAACCAGTTAGCATTATATAACCTGGACACTACACAACATCAAGGAGTTGCAACCTTTACGTGTTTTACTACAATCTGAAACAAAGAAAGCCCTACAGGTCAACCTTTCTATCTGAGATGTTGACACTTGATTTTCCAGAACACACACATACAACTCACATTATGATTGACACCCTTCAGAATAGTAAATGCATTCCTGAGGGACTTAACTTGAATAAAGGAGTCAAATATGTGACTGAGATGACAAATGCTAGCACAGGAACTAAGTTATAAGGTGACTGGCAATACTACGGGTGAGCAATCCATCAGGCCGGAGATAAGTATAACACTTCCTCAGAAGCCTGAGGATTATCCTTGGACCCATTACGAAATGGTTAGGAACATTAAAGCTGTCAGATGCTATGCACACATGTTTTACATATCCATTTTCATTTAATCTCCTGGTTTGTACACACAGCTAGGCACACATCTCCACTGGTGTTTTATAATCAGGGACAACATTCAGAACTGTTCTTTAACTGAAAACTGTCTCAGCTGAAACACTGCTGTGGTACTTACTCCCTACCCTTCAAAGTGACACAGACTTCACATACTTTTTCCAAGTTCTTCCAGTGCAAACAGCTATGGTTCGTTGAGAATCCCTTCATACCAAATGCTATGCTACTTATCCATCCCCCCAGGCACATGTCATTTACAAAGTTATTTTTAAGACGATTTGCATCTAAACACTTATTACAAAACCTCAAACAGTACTGTACAACAAGTAAACAACAAAATGGTTCTTGTCAAATCCAGCATGTCCCAGCCCTTGACTTCCTTATGTATTTCTTCCTTTCCTTCTTTCTTTCTTCCTTTCTTTCCTTCTTCCACCCTGTACAGTACTCAGCTCCAGCCCATACTCTGTATTAACTCACATCCAAGCTGGATGTGATTGGTTACAGTGTCACACACCTTATACCAACACACTGTGCAAATTCAAAAGCATGCTTAAATATTTGGAATTCACTACTCCAAATCTCTTTGTTGCCTAATTTGTTATACTTCAATATCTCAAAGCCAGAGGTGTTCTTATGATTTCAACATCCATGGGGGGAAAAACCCATCACCACCACCGCAACCACCCAGGGAGCTCTTTAATTCCTCCCTTTAAAAAAGTTGGAAGCTCCCAAGAAAAAACAAGGTGAGAAGCAGCTGGAGTAGCTCAGCCAGTGGTGTCAGCAGGACACGTTCACTGAACTTCTGCCTTCCTGTTCATAGGATGTCTTTGGGATTTCAGACTACAACTAAACTTCAGCTACAAACAATAGTGTGCAATGCATACAGCAGGTATGTGCCAGGCATGCAGCAAAGCACCACTTGAGTGGCAGTCACTTCAGCCTGTCCCCAGTCAGCTCCTGGGGACACTACTTGGGAAACCAAGAATCAAAGCAGCAAAGCCATCATCAAGCACTTACATCCTGATTATCTCTTTGCAGCCGTCAGACTCCTCCAGGATCCACCACCATTTTGCATCTACTCCATTACAATCCTCCCATGTATCCATAATCTAAGGAAATAAGTAAGTTTCTGAGGGAATAAGTATCCAAATCTTTCAAAGTTAGCAATGTTCTCCTACTGCTTCACATAACCAATACGTTATTATGAATACACGTATCTTCAAATCACACTCACAACATCAGCATCTTCTAAGCTTATTGCCCATTCAGTGACAAAAGTATTTTCAGTTGTCAAACCTATTTCACCCCAAAACGTTGGGGTGAAATTATTATGTTATTATGTTATTATTAGGTTATTATGGCACTAGTTGAGAGTCAAAACCAAAAATTCTAAATCCTTAATAACAACCATTTCCTCACGGGAAGTTTCTTCCTTCCTATTTGTCTAATTACTGCACACAATTCATGAGTGACAAACAACACTGCAGGCTGTAAAAGTGCTATGTAACATAATCATGTAAGGAGGACTGTCCCAATGCACTGTATATGAAAAAGCAAAGATAACATCACACTTCCAAACCAAGCTGTTAGATCACCGTGACTCCTGAATGCTCAACTGTGCAACCGTTATCTTTGCTACAAGGATTTAATAATCATATATCTGGGTGGAGGCTAATAGAAGGCCAAGCTATTATGTGAAAAGCAGAAATAAAGATGTGTGATTTGCTACATACTTATATCCAATGACTCAACACATCACTATCTTCTTCTTCTTCACCTTATTTTCACCTTTTCCCTACAAGCTTCCCTGGACAAAGGGCATAGTGACCGAGGGCTGTATTCAGCCATGTGTTTGCTGATGGACTCGGTTCACCTGTGCTGTCTGTCACAAGAAGCTGGATTCTAGGTGCTTTGCCCTTAGCGTGCACAAGAATTGGGATCTTCTGCATTTGATAGATTTTGATTTCCATAAAACCAAAGACTTCAATCTCTAATACCTCTGCTGCTAACAAATTTGACTGAAATAGGCCAGAGAGCTCAAATATGTAGGTGGAGAAGGAACAGACAGAGCTTATCCACAAGCCTTTTCCCTTAGGAGACCAAGCTGCAAACACACCCAACAGGAAAAGTTAGTTTGCAGGGACAGAGCTCTGCATAAAACCGCTGGACTTTCACCCTGCACTCAGAAGCTGACTAACCTCCAGACTGAGCTGTCACCCACCAACAGCACACAGAGGTGACGTGCAGCACGTTCTGTATCCTGGCCTACGCTGACAAGATGTTGCGGTCGGGAAGCAGCGCCCACGTTTTGCTGTCTCCGAAGTGAACTTTCTGAATGAACCGCGACTCCTGGTCACTTGTCTGTGATCATCAACATTTCAAACCCACAAGCACTCCGCTCTCCAAACTCTCCATCATTACTTTCCCTCATGACACACACCAGCACTTCCAGACCTTATTTCTCCACGCGGGGCCAACCCTCACGACACAAACAACAAAACTTCTCCGGAGCAAACCCCGGCCGTCACCGGCACCAGCACAGCGGTGCCGGCGGGCGCACCCGAAGGGCAGCCGCCTTCCCGCCGGGGGCTCCGCAGCCCCTACCAGGCCCCCGCGGGCAGGCTAGGCGCATCTAGGCACATCGGGCAGACAAAGGGACCACCGGGGCGGCCCGGGGCGACAAGGGCGGGGAGCGATCCCCGGCCCGACCGGCGGGCGAGGAGGCCCGAGGCGGCTCCCGGAGGGGTGCGTGAGGGCCCGCGGCCCTTGGTCGCCACGGCGACAGAGCCAAAACCCCGCGCGCGGTGGAGGCGCCCCTTTGCCAACCTCCTACTCACGGCAACCGGGGAGAGGAGGGGCGGGCGGCAGCCACCGGCAGCCCCGGCCCGCGCACCCTCAGCCCCGGCCCCGCTGCCGCGCCCGCTCCTCCTCCTCCCTCTCGTCCTCCTCCCCCGTCCCGCTCACCAGGCTCCGCTCCGAGCGCAGGCAGCGGGCGCACCCCAGCACTCACAGCGGGGCTGGGCGGGCTGGGCGGGCTGAGCAGCGGCGACCCCACCGCGGGGACCATCCTCCGGTCCTGCCGCTGCCTCCGCGCCAGTCCCCCTCCCGCGCAGCCCACCCTGCTGCTCGCACGCGCGGTACATAGCAGCCAATCCGAGCGCACGGGCTGAGCCCTAGAGGCCAATCAAAAAGGCCGAGACGAGGGAAGGCGTTGCTCGGCGCGGATGGGGCGGGGTTGAACCGGCACGGACAAATCACCACCAGAAACATTGACGGGGCGGCCCAATCAAAGGCCAGAGAGGTTGAGATTGGCGTGAGAACCGTCAACAAGTTAAGGTGGCCGAAACAGGAACTGCCGGAGACTGGCACCTCATCTGACCAATGGGGAGAGCGGGAAGGAGAGCACGCAGGGGTGATAGGCGGGCAGCGGTACTTAAACGGGCAGTGCCCGAGTTCTTTGCAATCACCGCCTCTGTAACAGAATCAGCTGTTCCAGTGCAAGCTTCCTGACACTGCTGAGGTTTTATTTAGTTCAGGGAATGAAACCCTTCATCCGCTTTTGAATTAAATCTGACAGGAAAAGCGTTGCTTTGTCCTCTAAATTAGAGACTCAATCATTAACAGCTCTGCACCTGCTCCTGCTAACCCCCAATTCAACTACTAGTCACAATAAGACTGAGCTTTTCACTTCCAGCCTCAGTTGTTTCCTTCCACAGCTGTTCTGGAACTCTTTTCCGATGAATTTTCCTATTCCTAATGAATGCAAGCAACTCCATCTAATGATCAAGGAGTTTCCAGTGGAATTAAGTAAATAAGTGGATAGAGTATTAAGGGTAACATTTCTTTTTTTTCCCCAGAAACTGTACCACAGTGCAACTTGATCAGTTTGTAAGTGGCATGTCAAAGCAGGAGAGGAACAGAAAGGAGCTACAGACAAACAATGGATTTAAGAGACTGGAATAGTTAAGAAGAGAGATGAGTTTTACTTCAATAACCTGAGAAAAATCAGTGTGGAAGAGTACTCGCTGCATCTTAAGAGCAGTTATTTTTACAGGTACAGACCATAGTTTATCAAAGATTGTTGTCGAGATTTGCAATAGCTAGCAATTAGTTTGAATGCTTTCAAATATATAACCTATACAGTCCCAAACCAGTTGCAGTGTTCTTCATGCCTGGACTGTTTGTTCCAAGACTGCTCACTGGTCAATGCAAAACTATTCCAGGAGAATTCCTCTTCCTCTCCTCCCCCTGATCTCACATGACAGAGAATTTCTGAGGAAAGACTCATAGCTTTAGGGAAACAATCAGACCTCAGGCTCCTCAGCTGTCAGACACCCATGGCATTCACCACAGCAGCCCAACTCACAGTACATGGTAGAAATCTTCCAAGTTACACAGCCCAGGAAACATCTGAGGAATATTCTGTATCTGATTTCAGAGGGAAACAGCTGGACTGCAAAGAAAGTGCACATGACAAATTGTAAATGACGTAACTCAAATAGTGCACGTTTATTCTGAACAGTATTTCTAAAGAGTTTGAGAAAAAACAAAAACATGCTCCTGATGTACAAGGGCAATGATACAGATTTAAAATGGACCACCTTCTTGTAAATAATTTGCTCCCCCTGCAACTTAACTTGTAACATTGAGAATGCATCTGTAAACTGCACATAGTATACCACCTTTGAGTGAATCTTAACCCAAGACACCAGCGGGGGTCTTAGCCAAATGAATCAGGAAGCAGTTGCAGATTCAAAAGAAACATCCAAGTCTGCAGACACTTTACAAAACACAGACTTTGTGCATAGCAGCTGACCTGGATTACAGCATGGGGGAGAAGAGAACAATTTGGGGGATCAGATTTTTATTAGACACAGGGCACCATCAAGATTTAACGAAATACAACGTAAGTTTATTTCAATGGTAACAGTATGTCATATTTAGCTGGCAGGTTTAACCATTAGCTGCATCATGTAAATTCAACCGGCTTCTGTATACACAAAATAAATTCTCTCCCTTCCCCTCCCAAAAATGAGGGATATTTCTCCTGGATGATTCTTTTTCCCCTGTACCATGGTTTCCTCTAATAGGAGTCTTTTTGTGGATATCATCTTCATCCTTCAACCGATGTATGACAAAACCAGTTGCAAAGATTCAGGAATAACTCGTATATACACAATTTACACTCTAAAGCTGTTAGTTACACACATTTTTCTTGCTCTATCTTCATCCAGAAGAGGAAGTGCTAATATCTTTTTTTCCTCCCAACTTTTACAAAATTCAGTTGTTCATAAGCTGTTATTTTCAAGCTCAAAGGAGGTCCTGCTGCAGCAATGACCAAACTAACTGGAGGTCTCTGCAGTAAGCAGAAAATTCACACAATTTCAGTACCTCTGGGTAACAGCACTAAGATAAAGCGTTCTCCTCCCACACTCAACATGGCTGATATACCAATAAAATACAACTGTTTGTCACCCAGAACTACTGACCTTCACCTGCCCTTATCCATGTACAGGGAACACAGCTTTCTATGAGATTCAGATTAAACCTTGTATTCAAGATTAAACTACTGTCTTCCAGAATTAACAGCCTGGGAAAAGGAGTCTTACATCTGTGGTCACTCTCTCTTCTACCTCCTACAAAATGTTTTAACAGGAGTTACAATGAGGCAGGTTTGCTGTAGAATAGGAGCTTTAAGAATTGTTTTCAGGGATACATTCATAGAATGATGGCAGCCCAAAGCAAAAGAGACAGAAACAAAGGTTAATCCAAGTAACTTCAGACATCAGACGCGTACTTTTAAACCTGAAGGAAAACTGTCTGTGAAACACACCGATTTGTGGAAGCCTACGACAACAGCAAATCCTAAGAGTTCATATCCCCACACCCATCTACCCAACCCAAACACTTAGTTCTATTAGAATGAAGAGCACTTTGCTTGGCACCAGAGGCAGCTATGGTCTGAGTTACAGCTGTGCTGCACAAACATCCTCAAATACAATACTATCCCTCTCCCTCCACATACTCCTCTTGGTTTGGTCTACAGATGGCCAGGGAAACTATGTTGGCATATGACAAGCTAATTGTGCTTCAATACACCCCCTTCTAGAAAGATGCTGGAACTGCCAACGTAACCAGTGCGAGCAGGTTCTAGCAGTACTAAAAATAAGCTTTTGTCAAAATTAGGCTGCCTCTGGCTGAGGAAACCATTTGCATCTTTCTAGCCAGAGTCTGCCACAGAGTGCTGCAAACACAGATGCTCAGGCCATGCAGAGGGGCTTTTGCTGTTATCCCCACGACCCAATTAGTGCAAACCCAGCAAATAGAGTATACACTTTCCAGCATAGGTCTGTCAAGATGCACTCCAACAAGGACTGCGCACCTCTGGGAAAGGAGCAGTAATTCTGGAGCAGCTATAGCCACCCCTCTGGATATCAAAGACCACAATGTGCAATGAGGGGTGCCATCCCTTGCCTCACCACAACTCCCTGTCTTGAAATCCTCAGTTCCTAAGTCACCCTCGAATGACTGGACAGCACCTACTAACCAGATGTATGCTGCAATGCACACTATAGAGGTTGGAGGCTTTCAAAGCAGATGCATTCAAGATGCAGTCTTAGACTTTAAAAAACAAACAGGAAAGGAATGCAGTTCAGTATCTACTTGGGGGATGGGGCAGGTTGGTGTTGTCTTAGCTCAGTGCACTTTCCCATGTGCTTGGAGAAGAGTCCAAGCTCAAGTTGGTATTTGTATTGGCATACATAGAATTGCTGGCAATAGTGCATAGAAAGGAGCACTGATATTCACGCAAACAAAGCATGGAAAGATGCAAAGCAGGCTTAGTAGAGTTTACTGTAGCTTTGAGGTTACAGTACTAGGAAGAAGCCAGTCAGCCTATTTTCCAAACCCACAAAATGCTCTAATATACGCTGCTTTCTCTGGTGCTCCATGAACACCCTCTCAGAGAGGAGAACTGCATTATTACCACTGAACAGGACAAGGGGAAAATCGTTCTCAGCGGGGCAAACTGCAGTTCCTCAGCACCTCCTCCCAAAGGAGCACATAAACACAGCAAGCCAAGCTAATCCTAACAAAATCCAGGAAACCCCTGCAAAGCTCTGTGATTAGGGCTGGATTTATGTTTGCCTTCTCAGCCTTGCTGCCTGGTCTTCTCAACCCTTGCCTCATCTCAGATGTGTCACCACATGCTTAGTACCTGTAAAAAAATGTGGTTTATGTTATCGAAGCTGGTAAGGTGGTCACAGTCACTTTTCCCATCCCCAAAACACCAATCAAACTAACCCTCAATGAGCTCTACAGCATTTCACCCATTTTAAAAGCAAGGGTCCTGCCTCAGGATGTATACTTTTACAAGGTTACTCTTGCCAACACCAGATCTAGCTCTTACTCTGGCAGAAGTCTGCTGGGAGTTGGGTAAATGAAAATGAAAACCAAAGACCACTTTAAATTCTCCTGTCGGTCAGTTAAGAAATGTAGCACCAGCTTGGGTGAGGAGTAGTTAAAAAAAAAAGCATTCAAAAAGGTCAGGCCAGGCAGAGTGAAAAGGTATGGTGAAGCAGCCCACCCTTCTCAGCAAAAGATGGAGGAAAAAGCCATACTCGAAAATATTGGTAAGAACTAAACATATTTTTGAGGTGGGAGGAATTAAGAGGAAGAGTGGGAAGTACTGAAGTAACATTCAAAGGTTGGAGGGGGGGAATAAAGTACCCTGTAAGGTTATAAAAAACACAATAATGTGGGAGTCAAAGGACAAGATATTGCTTTTCCTTTCCCCTCCCCCCCCACCACTGGATATACATTCTGCTTATTGAAAGAAATAATTGTGAAGGGAACTTGTCACCAGGATAACCTGCTCAAGCCCTCCACACCTCAAACTTAGATCTACACACCTTTTCCCACCCCAACAAAGAACAAAATACAATAAACAAGAACCCGAAACCACCCCCCCAAAAAAAAAAAAAAAAAAAAAGAAAAAAAAAAAGAAAGAAAAAAGAAAAAAACCCCAAACCCCAACAAAATCGACCTCTAATGTATCAGAAAGGAGAGCTCAAAAACCCATCCCAACCCCAAACATGATTGGACAATCCTTGGAAGAAGCATTACATTACATTTTGTTGGAGAGAGGTCAAGAAGAAAAAAAAAATTAAAGAGAATGAAGGGGTGGAGTTAAAACCAAAAATCAAACTCAAGAGGCCTCTCTTTCCTTATTTGGCGACAAGCAAGTGCAAGAAAGTGTTCATTGGGGGTTTGTTCAGTTGTCGGTCTTTTGCACATCTGCGTTCTGGCCAAGATAAGGGGCTTTGAGGTTTTTCTGCAGCACGTGGGCATCTGCAGGCTCTATCCTCTTGTAGTAGTTTTTCTTCGTCTCAATGATCTCAAAGCCAAACTTTCTGTAGAAGTCAATCGCAGACTCATTGCTGATCTGGACATGCCTGGGACAGAAAGGGAGAGAGAGAGAGATTGAGAGAGAGAGAGAGACAGGGATCAGAACTTTCTGTGGTTCAGTCTTCTGCCTGCACACTCAGAACAGTCAGAGACATGATAAGAAAAGGAGCTGCTTAGATAGAGACAGGAATGCTGGTGGAAAATCAGGATTGGAAATCTTTGTCTTCCCAAATCAATCCTGAGCTAACACACAGCTCCTAGACGGCCTGTAGTAATCTTTCTGAGAAGTGGCAAACATTTTCCCTCATTAAAGCTCTTTTAAGGAACACAAATAACAGACTCTGAAGCATTAATAGCTCAGTAATTTCAATTTTTCTTAATGTGGAAGTGACAGAGATTTTGTAGAAATATATAACAAAGTTTGACTACAGAGCCAATTTTAGCTTCCTGGAGTGACACTTCTTAGGCGACCAAAACAGTCGTCTGACTGCTGATCCCTACACGCTGCCACACAAAACTGGCAATGGTGTTTGATGCAGTTTTAACTCCTTGCTCACTCCCAAGTACCCTTCTCTCTTATGCTATGGAAGCATAAAAAAAAGCCCCATGGACTTACAAAGTCCTTTTCCTCTTTTACCTATCTCCCCCAGAGTTTTACAGATCTTGCTAGCGTATTTCAAGAGTTTCAAGGCCTCCAAAACAAACAGCCACCAGTTCTTCATCCTAAGCAACTAGGAGATTTATTTGCACAAGTTCTATTAAAATAAAAATAAGAGAAAAGGGATGCTTGCCTCAACAAAAGGCATTCATTAAACACTCCCAAAAGTCAGTGGACACTGCAGAAGCTCACGAATCACTTTGTCATGACAACATGCTGCTTAACCATAGAACCAAAGCAACTCTGGGAGCAACAGCAGATCAAAAGATCTTAGTGTTAAGCCAAATAAACACCAAATAGCTAAAAGGCAACATCATAATAATGACAAATTTACACACGGATAGCTAATTGGGTGCTAAGCTACACAGTATGTTCAGATAGAAGATGCACAAGAAACAGACACAGTAATAAAATCAATGGGCCCCTAAAAGAACTTTATAATGCCCAACTTTGGGAGCTATTTATCGTCACCCCAGAATTCTACTCTGGGAATCGGAAATGATTATGAAGGATCTGTTTTTTGCATTAAAACCAACAAACAGTTTCTTCACTAGGCACACAGGAACATGCAAAAGCAGAAATGAAAGCCTGTGCCAACTAGCAGGCATCTGAGAGGTTGTTACCACTCTTTCAGAGGCAGGAGAGCAGGAATACAAGCCAAAAGCAGCTGTACTCAGACTCCTCTTTAAGACACCTCTTACAGAGATGGCTCAAAGCTACAACAGTAGAGGACTTGGAAGACTGCATCTCCTTGGCAGAGGTGGGGTAAGCTTGAGGAGAAAGTCACTCCATTTATATTGATATTGGTGTACCAAGCACTTCTCACTAGCATCTTTAACAGTCCAGGCAAGTGTTCAAGGCGCAGTTCTGTGGCAGCGTAAGTCCATTCAAGTTGTACCTGCTGTGGATCTATCCCTAACAGTGCATGATGTTTGTACTGGTATAAACTGGCAGTGATGGACAAGAGAAGTGAGCACTTGGTAATCACACAGATACCAATGAGCTGGAAGAAGCAGAAGTGTGCAGCCAGCAGCAAAGGGGAAAACAAAGCTTTGGCATCTATCGATTTCAGGCTCTATTTCCATGGTGATCTCTTAGAACAGCAGTGCTCTTTTAAGTAGCTCTGTCCTCTACCCCAGTCCTTGCTCTCATGTCTGCATCACACCAAACGTTTATGCAGACTTGCAGGTGATTTAAAAAACAAAACAAAACAAAAAAATCCCAATCCCACCCAGAATCAAAATTGGAAACAGCTTCCCAAGATGGGTCAGGGCACTGACCTGCTCTACTGTGCTGCTGCACAAACAGCTGACCTGGCAGAGTGCAAGAATAGGAATAAGCATTTGGGCCTTGTCACTGACCATGAACCTAGACTGCTTGCAAGCACCTCTGATCTGGTGTTCTAACCCACACAGTACTGTCATAAAAGACAGACAGCAAATGCACCAAAACTGCATGCAAGACTTGCAGCATTTTCCATTCTGCAGTTGACACTGTATGGTAATAAAAGAACTAGAAGAATTCTTCCACATTTTTTTTGTCATACTCATTACTCTGCTACAGAAAGTCATTTGTAACTAAACTACAACCAAATTCAGCAAATTTGCAGAAGCCCTTCTAAAGCAAGCAAGGCTTAGTTTTCTCAGCATCACACAAGCCCAGCATGTGACCCCTCGCTTTCTTACTGGCACTTACAAGATGTCCCATGACCCCACTGTAACACAAAATACAAATGTTCTTGGATGTCCCTCCCTTTGCTCCCCCATATTTGCCTTTATTATGCCTCAAAAAAAACGCATGAGTAGAACTCATTTACTTACAGATAGATGTTGTCAAAAGTGCCATCTTTTTCACAGATGTTTAAGACATGATTCAACATTTTAGTTCCTGCCAAAAGGTAAAGAGATACTTAAGAAAATCAGAAGTGCATAATAAAGTTTATACTTAGCTAAGGGCTTTCTTGAGGAGAAGCAGGTCAACTGTAAATAGGTTAAAATGGCCAAGCTTGTGAGAACTAGGCAAGGCAAATAAAATATGGCTTATAAGTATTTCACTATCTTTCTGACTGCTCACAAAATTGTTTCTTTTTTTAAAATTAATTAATTAATTAAAAAATTGTTTCTTTGGAGAAAACAATTTTTATAATTATTATTAATAGTTTAATTAATAATTACTAATTTAATAATTTGGAGAAAACTAATGAATTGTTTCTTTGGAGAAAATAAAACCAAAACAAACAACCCAACAACAAAACACCATCCCAGGAGCACATGTATAAAGCAGCTTACTTAAACACTAGCTTCAAGGTCCTAAACTCACCTCAACTATGGGGTCAAAATAATGTATAAAGCAGTGAGAGCATTGGTAAGTTTTCTAATAAAGACCTAGTAAAATAATTTAAAATAAAGTCATTTTTCCATTCCAGCTTGTCAAAGCAAACAAGTTACTGTAAGGTCTTGATTAGTCTGGCCTACAAATCTGCAACACAGAGAAAAGAACTAAATGCAGTATAGACAGAAAGCAGGTATTACCCCTGAGCAGTGATAATCAGTATTGAAAAAGATACATAGAAACACCCCTTCCCTTTAGAAACCTAATGAAGGAATGTTGTGTTCTACTTATACATGACTTGCATACTGGCTGTGTACCTCTAACAAGTTATTTCATGTGCCTGTGCATCAATTTTCATATCTATAGAAGCAGAGTATTTACCTCACACTATGATAACATGATTAAGATTAAAATACTCTGAAATCCTGAATTAGAAAGTTCTACAAAAAGCCCATTTCTGAAAGGCAGGGAAAAGGAGCATATCATAAATCATACTCCTTCCCCAAAGTCTCTTCCAGAGAAATCAGTGGTCTAAAAGTGCATGACCTTGGTCAAAAATTTGAAAGAGCATTTAGTAGGCTGCACAGCAATCTGGTTTCTTTGAAGACTCAGACACAAAAGAAGATCCTCCTTACCTATTCCTAGCCTTCGGTAGGGTGCCAGGCATCCAAGCGTCATTATGTACAGTCTCTTCTGGTTCTGCGAGTGATCCACCCTACAGCACACTGCTCCCACTGCAATGTCATTGAAATAGGCTGCCAGGGAGGGAAACAAAATGTTATCAGTCACAAATTCAAACTATACATACAGCTCCTTCATTTACACCCTATTTCCTTTCTTCCCTCTTGCTAATTCTCCCATTCAAATGAAATACACTTTGTGGCTTAACACTAGGAGTGACATTACCAATGGTGCTCTGACAAACCAGCTGGCAGCACACATCACAAGTTTTCTGTCATAATAGAAAACCTGCCTATTCCCAGTAAAGCGGAATCTATTTAGAACACAAACCCTCTGATGTTCAGACTGGGGCTTTTTTGAGGTTCCCAAACAGTTCTTTCTCACTATGTAAAACAACAAAATAGAAGAATATGCTATTCAAAACCATTATGGATAGTGATGATGAGCATTTCTGTCACCATAGCCCACAATTACTGGCAAGAACATTTGTACCTAATTTGGCTAGTTCGCCAACTTCCAGTACATCCTTGTAGAACTTGTCATTGTAGCTGACAGGAAAAATGACCTGGTTTAGCCTCTTCAGCTGCTTAATGTTGTGTGGCGTCACATCTCCCAGCTCGATCCGGCTACTGGAACAAATCAAAACATGCTTAACATCTGATACATACCCAAACTTAATGATTTTATTTATGCTAGAGAACTGTCCCAGCTAAAATTCAGCTTGATACATATTTGAACTGCAACATTCAATCTGTACAATTAAGTCTTCTGTTGGTGGCTGATTTACTCCCAAACCCAATTTCAGTTTGTACTATACAGTCAGAAGTTTCTCAGGCCACACTTAATAATGATGTACCACAGTATATGTGTGGTTTTATTGAGTGGAAGACAGGAAGAGCACAAGTTTATGTAGGAGTGTTAGCTTTAACTTTATCCCATTCATTTCCTCATCAAGATTGGCAGAAGGGTGGGAATTGGGGGGAGGGGTGTAGGGGAGGAGAGAGAAAAGATGTCGGGGACAAGAGGCTAGAATTAGAGACCAAGAAAATGAAGTGCTTATCTGTGCTTCCAAGACAGCCTTAATTTTACCATTTATCAATATAAAGCTTATGCTTGGACAAAGACTAAGTGCAACTAGACATCTATCTGAAAAACAACAATACTGTGTGCAGCATACTCATAAGAAGCCTAATAATATGCAAGCGTGTCACTCTGGAGGTGATATCAGTATTCTTCCTGCTGACAGCAGAATCACAACCTTAAAATACCAGTACTGCACTGAATGACACTGAAAAGAAACAAACCAAACTCTTCTCCCTTTTCTAAGACTAACTTCCTGACAGAAACACTGCTTACATAGAAGAATATATATATATACACACTCACACATACACTAGTTGTTCATATTCCCAAGTCAGTTTCTTGGCTGCAGGTGGGCAGGTTTAATGAGGACTGCAAGAATGAAAAAAACCCAAACAAGAAGATAATAAAATTCTTTCCCCAGATGGTCACCAGAATAGATAGGAAGGGAAAAAGCCAATGCATGTCAAGTTAGAGATACACAACCCTAGGTTCAGCCCAGCCTTGTGCCTAGGACACAACAGCACAGATTAACTTAAATAATACAGTGAAACAAGGAAGCCATAACAGCCTACAACCTTCTTCAAGAACTGTACCAAGCAATGAGGTGTATAATCTGTCTCTGCTTTATTATCTGATCTTGATTATACATAAAAGCCCCTTAAACAGGTATCGTATCAGTTTTAGTTATTGCTACCAATTGTGGGTCATAAATACACAATGCTTTCTAGACATTGTATTGCAGCCTGCAAAACTACCAGAAAAAGCTACAGGAACGAAGCCTTTAACATTTACTTCAAGCAGTGTAACTTGCCGTCACATCCACTTTCTCCTTTTCTTTTACAGCAAAGGATACAGTCTTCAGATCTGCAAAGGTATCAAGGATGACCACTGCCCACTCTGGTATGACACAGATCAGACAATCTCCCCAGTGAGCCCTACAGAAGCTAAACAATTTCTTAGTAGCACCTTTTAGAGACCCATCTAGCCTTAACTAATGGACTATTGATGATTTTGCAATTCTCCATCAGATTATTATATTCCAGTTACTACTAAGAATTAATGGATGGTATTTACATATTGAACTTTGCTGACTCCAAAATCTAATCTTTTGTGCCAAAGAGATTAAAAAGCCCCCTGGTGTGAAGCACCTCATGCCAGTATTGCTTCCAAACTGTTCCAGGCAGCTCCTCATCTATCTCCCCCTATACCACACCGGACTTGTCAGTCTTGATTTCCTCCCACACTGCAAGGGCAATTGCAAAGCAACTAATCCTTGTAGTCTGCCCCCAAGCTCTGCCCAATTATTGTACAGCAGTCTTTTGAGAGACATCTCACTAGAGCTGGACAGTACAACAGTGATCTCAAGAATGACAGAAAAAGCAACAGCCTCCATATTCTTGCATCTCACCCATGCCAAGATACGCAGGCATACTACAAGCAACAGCAGTGGAATATATTTAAGTTTCTAGCTATAAACCACTGAATTATTGTGCTTGAAATACTCTGCAGTACCTCTTTTCCATGACTTCCACCATCAGCAGCCCTTTGTTTCACAGCCTTTTCCTTCTCCTAGATTATTTTTGTTCTCAAGATTCCTTTCTTCATGTATCACCACCTGTGCAAGTCCCTTTGATAATTATACTCCAACATGAAGTAAGTACTGTGCTAGTAAGGACCATCTCCTCACACTACAGAAGGACTCCCATTGTAAACAAGCATGTTATCAAAGTTATCAGATGCTGTGGTAACTTTAGTAGTTGTTTCATGCCCAGCTTTTCAGCCTAGCACAGCAGGGTTTCTTGCAAGCACACAGAAGGCAAGTTGTGCCCCTTTACCAATCTCAGCCAGCAGCGCTGCTATCTTTTCCTCACAAAGGGTAGGAATAAAACTGGCATGTGGATTTCCAGGTGTATTTGTGGCTGGGAGAGAGTTTTGCTAAGGTAGAGCACCCCAATAACCTCATGCTAGCAGCAAAGACCCAGCAGCCTCTTTGTTGCAGTCTGCATCAGAGTGGAAACCAAAGCAGGAGCAGGTCTCAGCTGCCCAGTTAGATCAGATGAGCTACAGAGTAGGAGGTCAGTAAGGGAAGAAAAAAATCCTCACATTCACACTCAGTCTCTTGAAAGCGTCGATCTCTTGTCTAAAAAGATTTAACAGTATATTAACCTCGGTGATACCTTTTTCTATCAGTAGATGCAAGCTTCAATAGATAGTAACACTAGCACGAACTTTTAGGATGAACTCACAGCAAAGCTGTTATAGAGTAAGTCTGACATAGACTATCATCAAGCAGCGTGTTCTCTAACATTATTTTAAAATTATTTAGTTACTAATGAAGTGAGAAATCAGGCATTCGAAGACAGTCACTACAGAATATTAATGATGACAGTGCAACAGAACAAAGACATATTGTCAGAGACACCCAGGAAAAGACGGATGAGAAAGGGACCACGGCCAGAAGATGGACCTTCACCAAGAAGGTTTCAGGCAGAGAATAAGTAAGTGCAGAAGCAGAGTCTAAGGCTGCTTGTAGCATCTGAGCCAAAACATCACCTCTGAGGCTGGCATCAGGCCAGAGAAACAAGTTCCAGTAGCAGGTGGCTAAAAGGTGCTGTTGACAGATTTCCTCAAGCCCTTGGGCTCCCCATCTCTATCTCTCACCACTTGCCACATTCATTGCTGCTTCCTGCCATCTCCTTCTGCCTGCCTCCTATGCTGTCACTAGCTGTTTCCTTATTGCTTGAAAGTTGCACCAGGGCCAGTAATTTATCCCGGAGGTTAACATGAAAAAAGGTGTGAGAACCACTGCAGGAAGCATTAATCAATATGCTAAATATGTCTGTTTAAATAGTATGTACTTAGACCACAAATTACTTTAATGTATAGCACTAGTTGATTAAATCAGCACCACATCTATTACACACAAAAACATGTAGTAAATAAACTAAATGAGGACATGGAAAGGAGAACCCAAATCATGAGAGCTCATCACTTTGCCCGAGGATACTGTGGCAAAAGTGCCACTAGAGCCTTAAGTATAAGCAAGGGAAAGCTTGCACTGCTGCCAAAAGCATCCATCTTGCTGTCTCATTTCCATTCTTCTGCTGGCACAAACGTGTGCAACAATGTGGTGAACCAACCCAATTAAAACTAACCTAGCCAAAAAAAGGAAAGTTTAGTTATAACCCACATCAGTCCCCTGACTGGGTTCACCACACAAGTCTTCTGCTAGCTTAAAGAAGAGAAAACAATTGCCAGAGGCAGAACCAGTCATTCTTGAGCAGGAGTGCAGCCTGCCCCAGTTTAAATTTGAAGTACTATGAAAGGGGAGCACAGGGATCGTTCAGCATCTAGGTGTGCTGGTAAATGAAGTTGCTAAGCCACTGTCCACCATAACTGAAAAATCATGGCAGTCAGGCAAAGTTCCCAACAACTGGAAAAAGGGAAAAATAACCCCCATTTTCAAGAAGTGGAAAATGGAAGACCCAGGAAACTACAGACCAGTCTCACTTCTCAAAAGGAGTGGGACCAGCAGGCTGAAGGAGGTGATCCTGCCCCTTCACTCTGCTCTCATGGACTTGGGGGTGTTGGTCGATGAGAAATGGAACATGAGCCAGCTTCGGTGTGCTGGGGTACATCAAAAGAAGTGCGAGCAGCAGGTCAAAGGAGGTGATCCTGCCCCTCTGCTCTTGTGAAACCTCACTTGCAGCACTGTGTGCAGTTCTGGTGTCCCCAACATAAGAAGGACATGGAGCTGTTGGAGCAAGTCTGAGGATGACCAGGGGTCTCAAGCACCTCCCATATGAAGACAGGCTGAGAAAGCTGGGGCTGTGCAGCCTGGAGAAGAGAAGCTGCACGGAGACCTCAGAGCAGCTTCCAGTATTTGAGGCATCCATACAAAGATGCTGGAGAGGAACTCTTCATTAGGGACTGTAGTGACAGGACAAGAGGTAAGGGGCTCCAACTAAAACAGGTGAAGTTCAGGTTAGATATAAGGAAGAAGTTCTTTACTGTGAGGGTGGTGAGGCCCTGGAACAGGTTGCCCGGAGAAGTGGTGAATGCTCCATCCCTCTGAAGTCACTTAAACATCACCCATTGCAAGACTTCTCCCAAGCTACCATTATCCTTGTAGATAGGCTTTCTTCTAATTTCCATCCTAAAGGTACTCAAAGTTTACCCATATGCTGTCTCTTGTTGCTCATTAACTTAAGAGGGTTGATGAACACCGATACAGCCTATTCCACGTGCCTTCCAGAGAGCTACCATGATCTCTTCATACTTTTCTTTTAACTAAAGCCAAGCTCCTGGCCTCCTCCTTTAGGACTGGCACTTAATTCTTACTGTTGTCATACTAGCTCTTCTTTCCATTCCTTCAGATTAAAGTTAATTTTCCTTAAACATGGCTAACCAAAACTGCCTACAGCACCCCAAATACTTACTATTGCCTGTACAATGGCAGTAAGTTTTCCCCATCTCTCCCAGAAGCATTTTCCTGACATATCCTAGGACTATATTTGCATTCTTATAACTGCGACATACTGTGACTCGGCTACCGGGGGAAAAAAATGTACTGAGACTTCACTAGCAAGGAGAACGGGTTTCTGGTGCATAAGGGTGATGTTCTTCAGAAGCACACAGCCAACACTGTCCAGTGATGTAAGGATGGAAGTGATCCACAAAATCCAAATGGAAGTGGAACTTTAGCGAAGTGACATGCAGCAGCTAATGAAGCTGGCTGCATGCCCAGAACATCAGCATTAACACTCCTGCTCTTGCATACCGGTGCCCTAAGATCCTTCAGGCACTTGCTAAAAAAATGCTCACGCTTTCTGTAGGACCAAATGCAATCCAGTTAGTCCTACTGCAGCTGCATTCCTCTATCTGCAGCCCACAACAGGGCTGAGATTTGAACAGCCTATTTTCCCTATACTGTCTTAAATTTATACTAGTGGAAGCAACACAGAATAAACGAGACACTAGTGTTTGCTTATGCTAAGGCTGCCTTTTTCCTCTTGATGTATAATGAAGGAGAGCTGCTACACAGAATGACAGCTCAAGAGGAAGCCGATTTCCAGAATTACAGTTCAAGAGGAAACACAAACTCAGTCCCAGGGAACAGCAAGTGTTGAACACCAGTTTAGAATCAACATCAGGGAGAAAAAGGGGGAATTTTGAGTTTCTTAATGCTGTAAGAATCTCATTGAACTTTAAATAGTGTAAGTCTCTCCCGAGAAGGATGTGCCTGACTGAAACAGATCTTGGTGTAACTGATAGCTGGGCTCAGGCTTATTGAATGCATTTGGCATGCTAAATTTAGCAGAGCTGTATCTGCAGCCTGTAAGACTTACTGAGGTATCATCAAACAGTCAGGAGAAGGAGTACAGAGGAGAAAAGGGCCCTAACAAATTAAAAGGACTTCAGAGAAGGTTTGTCACCCACTAAGCAGCCAGCTAGCTTTACTGCTTCTATTTTGGCTTCCAAGTCAAAGCAGGAGTCTAGACAGGATAATCCAATCATAAAATAAAACCAAACCAGAGCTATGAAAGCTATAGACCTGAAGGGTGTGGCTTTGCTTAGATTAAACTCCAAAGCCAAAAGAGCCTCTCTGGTGTTTTGGGTGGTTTGGTCTGGGTTTTTTTTGAAAGCAGATGAGCTGTCTTGCTAGGCACACAAGTTAGTCTAGTTCTTGTGGACAGACCGGTATGTTTCCAATTATCTAGAAGATCTGTGGGCTGTAAATCTACTTTGCTTCACTTGTCAGAAAACCAAAAGGATTAAGTACAAGCCTAACATGCGGAAAAGTCTTACCAATTTGCTTCTGAGCCCCTTCCCCCCCCATCCTCTTTAGCTCCACTTAACTTCTGAAAACCTCTCTTTGCATGATACCAGATACCCTGCTGGAAGTTACCCCCAGCTGTGTGCTGGGCTGTAGAAGGGCACAGTGATGGTCAGAAGAAAGCTAAGCAATTTTAGAATCAGAATTAGCAGAAGACTTGGGATTCAAATGCATCTCAGTGTGAACAGGTTTCACTGACATGCCTCCTCATTCCCCAAAACATACTCCAGATCCTCTTTGCGCCTCTCCTTTGTAAGGAAAAAAAAACCCCACCAAATCTACAGCACATTACATTCAAGGTTTCTTCATTATATTTAGATAATTCACCCTGCTTCAAGCCAGGAAACCTGACCATTGTACAGAAAACTGGACTGCAAGAAGCAAAGTTATGCTATAATAGCCTCACAGGCTTCCCAGCTCAAACCTGTTCCTTGAGAGCTGTACTAGACCTCAAATCTAAGCTCAAAACAATCTCAAAACCACACAATCCTAAAGTTGAAGTAGCAGTAAAGTTACGAAGATCAGGAAGCATCTCGGCTGTCTCATTATGCAAGTGCAAAGCAGGGGCAGTGAGGTAATTTCAACAAGTGTCAAAGAAAAATAACCTTTCCCAAGAAAATTAAAAGTTCTCTCCCTCTGCACCTGCATACAAACAGCAGAAATCACAATGCCTAGCTGACGGAATGGCTGAAGTCCCAATATATCAGAAATAAATGCAGTTGGTCTAGAACAGAGAAGCAGCCATATGTACATCAGTAGCCCATAACACTTTGCTGTTTCAGAGCACTTCATGAAGTAAAGGCTTAGATTTTATACCTGCCTATTCCAGGTGCATCAAAGTCAGGTGAAAGAGGAAACAACTTGCCTGTGATCATACAGTAGATAAAGACCTGCCTGGAAGCCTAATTCTCCATTTCTGGTCTAGCCACTTTTCCTTATTAGTCAGCTAAGCTCACAGGAACATTCAGATTTTGAACCGTGACTGCAAAGCAGAAGCACTTCACTAGTTTGAAACAACTTAGCTCAAAATTAGTGTTGTCTCTCCATTACCAATAGCCTGAGACATCTTATAAATTACTGCCCCTTTCCATACCCACAGTGCCCCTGGATGTAACAATTCTAACCCTTACTTGCCTCCTAGGAGAACATAAACCTTTGCTAACCAGTGTTCATGAAGAGCCTGATGATCCTCAGGTAAGCACAGAGACTTACCTTCAAATTCAAAATAGAAGTGATGCTGGGTTCAAAAAGTGCCTTATTTACATACAACTGTATATCTCCGGGGCACTTCTCATGCTTATGTTAGATTACAAACTATAGAACTGACATATCAGGAGAAAGGCATTTCGCTCCTTTGCACAAACTATTCCTGTGGGTCACTGAAACACCTCTGTTCACAAATGCCCATGTCCATCAGGTCAGTACAGAAAGAACAGCAGGTCATTCTAGGTCTCCTGACTGCCTTCAGATTTCACCCCCAGGGGTGGTGGGGGTTTTTTGAGGTGTTTAAATCATGCATTATATAAATAACATACCATGAAAAAATAACAGAAAGTGCTGTCAGTTTTATGAGCCTACCTTCAAGTATTTCTAAAGCAACAATCATGGCAAGCTATCAAGCACAACAACCTATTTCACCCTCCTCTCCTTCTCCCAAATTTCAATGACTTTTTTTCTCAAATGAAAGTTAAAAACCCAAACAAGTCTCTTATAATTGCAATTTTCAACCTAATTTGTGACCTTTACTGACAAGAAATTATAAATGCCATGTAGAAAAAACTTGCACAAGCCTTCAAGTGCTGCCCTGGGTCTCACCCATCTTCTCAAAAGAAGATTAATATAATGATCAGATGGTGAAAAAGGGATTTCTTTTCAGGGATCAAGATTCTAGTCTGCTACAGGCCAAAAAACACATGGAGCCTGGAAAAGAACAGAGAGAGGAAGGATGAAGGCCAAGAGAGCTCAGGAAGCACTTCATGCATCAAGATCTTAACATGCAGCATCTTATTTTCAATCCATTAAAAAAACCCAAATAAATTATTCTGCCCTCGGGAAAGTTCAAACACCTTAGCTCAGTCACCTAGTGACAGTGTTGTGTAAATGACTGTGGCTCTATGAAGGCCAATAAAGGCCTATAAAGCCTTGTTTTATTTCCTTCACATAATGAATTAATTCAATATGCTTTGAAACAAATACAGTTACCCCATTTCAATGCTGTGCTTCTCCACTCTCAGGTCCTCAAGTCCAAGAGTCTCCAAATAACCACCAATTCTTCTATGCACAGGCTGCTTCTCTCATCCCCTCTCCTCCCCCCCCCCAGACCTCTATCTTGACAAAGTTGCTGCTGTAGAACTCCCACAGTGGTCACTTCTTCCCTTCCCCTCTCTCAGCAGGGATCATAAAGTAATCCTGACATTGCCTCCTCACTTAGAGCAAATGGGATGCAAGGAGGTACTGCACTTCTCTCTTATCAATTCTCAAACAAATGAAAAGACACAACTTCTCCTGTCCTATCCTCCTCCTGCGGTTAAAAATATCTAGCACCTTCTCAGATTATTGGTCTGAACACTTGTAATGCTTGCCAAATGGGCAGGCTCTATGAGTTCTGAATCATTTCCACTGGGTAAAAGTATTTTTCTGGCTCAACCATTGCCCATTATTTCCCATTTTAGAAAAGATTTAATGTGGCAAAGGAGGATGCATCGTTTCTCTCATCCTCAGGAGATGGCAGCAGAGTATGTGGCATTTGTCATTAAGTACATTTTTCACAGAACCTAACAAGCCACTCATGTGAAATGAAGTGAATAGGCAAACACCACTCAAAAACTAAGACTAGGTTCTAAAGTACTTCAATAAAATGGCTACAATCCCTATGCTACCTTCCTATACTCCCAATCCTTCCTACTCTGTGGAATGTCTTAATCTGGTTATGGAATTAAAGTGGTAAGAGTTATAAATCAGGTTAAAGTACCTATAATAAACTGCACTGAGTCTTTATAGACTAATTTAGAAGCTATTAAGCCATTTGTAAGCATGCATATAGGCAAGGTCTAGATTTACCATCCATGAAATTCAATGTGGAAAGTATAGCTCACATTTGGAC
This sequence comes from Psittacula echo, assembly GCF_963264785.1. Lineage (NCBI taxonomy): Eukaryota > Metazoa > Chordata > Aves > Psittaciformes > Psittacidae > Psittacula > Psittacula echo. The sequence continues at coordinate 7,499,100 of NC_137736.1, forward strand.
ATTTCTAGGTTCAGAAAAATCCTAAAACCAAACAGTGATTTTCAAGCTCAATTACCTTTTTTGTCCCGCCAGCTGTGTATATGACAATTCAGCAGTTTTCTCCTAAACTTGGAACTTCCTCCTATATACATTAAGCTCAGCACTGTGCTTTGTGACTAGAAAAACATCAGCAGTTCTCTATGAACTCTGTAATACTAATTCAGGAGAGAAAAACATCTCCCTGTTCTCATGAGAAACATGCACAACTTCAGGACCTTGAAGGGTTTACTTTGTGAATCCCGGCCAAACAAACAGAGATATCAGAGCTGACCCATAGCAACTCACCCTACTTTCAAAACCACTATTGTTTTTCTGTTATCTTGGTATTCCCCAGCTGTGGTGTCTCTTCTACAAAGGCAGCTAGAACAGCACTAGTCTGCAGAGCCTCTGGGTTATCAAGTTCTCTGTGGCAGCAGCTACCTGTTGTGTAGCATCTAGTCTGAAGGGCTCTTTCCGCAGCAAGTCAGTACCCTTAGAAACTACAAAGTGTAAAATTTAACTGCAAACACATAAAAATTTAGAGGCAGTCTCCTAACAAATTCCTTACACAACAGTAGTGCTCTGTTACCTTCTAAGACAGTGGTGTAACACATAGCTCTCTGCTCCCTGGTTCAATCCATCTTTCATCTTTCAGCTCCATGCATGCTGCCACACGACATTCCCATCAAAACTGGAGAGAGGTTTGGTCAATGTGACAGAATAACACATATGTACAGGATCACAGGCACCAGGCCCTGCTTGTAATATGCACTACACGCTCTATATATGATACATGCTTTATGTATCTGATACTCCTGGTCACATAGCAGGTAGAAGCATGGGCACCCTGTATTATTCCCCTTGTGTAATGTGGTTTTAGGTAAGGGCAGCAAGGAAAGGCTGGATGACCTATTGTCAGAGGCTTCATCTGAACATTACTGAAATGGGTCAGTAAAGCACCCTTACTGTAAGACATCACAAGGCCACAGACAGTGATTAGCAAACACTCAAGAAACAATGCAAGATTTTCCACTGTCTTTTCTTAAAACCAGTGGCATAACAACTGTACTGAAAATATAAAACCACTGAGCAACAAGTGACTCAACACTGCAAAGGCATGAAGGTGTAGGGAGTATTATTTACATCTGCTCTACAAAACCAGAGAAACTACTACAGACAGTAGAAAACAAGTCCTTTCCATTGGAATTTTTCCTTGTGCAAATCCAATTCTAAAACAGATTTTCAAATTCCAGACCTAACAATAATAACATGTAGGAATACAATAAAAAGACAAATGAATCTCTAGAGAATCATGAAGTTCACTAACAGAGCAGTGTATTACCTCAGTTTTTTAACTCATCTCTAAACTATTAAAATCATTCAGAAGGTGAGGAACGAGTGAACATAAAGCCAAGTAACACGGAAGCAGTCACCAGTTCAGAAGCTGGTGTTTGATCTCATCAAACAAGAGAAAACCCACAAAATTTTAAAGCAGCTGAGAAAGCAAAAAACAAAATAATCTTTCACCCTCCCTGAAACCAGAGGTCCTCTGTAAAAGTCACCTAATCTCAAACACCCCCATGATAGAGGCTCTACAACCCTCTATGCACTATTACCATTGCTATGTGCTCTTTGGAATTCAGAGAGCTAAGGAGGGCTGCAAGCAAAACATGTTGACTACACAATCTCTTCCAGATCTGAAATTTCCAATTGTCAATGGACTTGTTAGCTTCTTTTGTCATTCTTTCTCTGCCAAAGTAGACTGTTCTTAATTACAGCTGATGTTACAGGTTTCAGTGCTCTCAAACTTCTCTCTGCACTTTGCAGTGTGGGTTACTATGCAACGCATACACTTCCAGAAAAAAACCTCAGATGGAGTCAGTCTGTTCAAAGGAGATTCAAAAAGGCTGGTCAGAACCCTTTAAACACCACATTAGCTTCTGTATGTTGGAAGTTGAAGCTTTAGATCTATTTTTGGACCTATCTTCTGACACTACTTGTTTTTTAGGGATCTTCTCCAGTCTTTGTAGCTTGACAAACAATTTGGTTTTGTTCCAAAGTATCCCTATGTAATTTAATATATTCCTTCTGAAAACTTCGCCCAGTCCTTTGATTCTCTCATTGTATTTAAATTGAGTTACTTTTCAGTTTCTATCATCCTATGTGCCTCAATCTGAATTTTTACAGAACAGCTGGATTCAATATGAAGATTTTATTCTTCACAAAAATTTGCTGTGTGGCACTAATGGAGTTTTGACAGAATATGCTGCTCTTAGAAGAGATGAAAGAGTACCAGAAAAGCAGAAATACACAACTATAGAACCCAAAGACATCAGTTCTGAAGTCAAATCAGAATTAAACCTACCCAAAGTGAAAGCAAAGTAACAGAAATAAAGGTTTTGGTGCTCTGGAAGCAGAAGAGGGGTACACGTACCTTGGGCAGTGCCACTGCATCGTGGACAGCCCTGGCTGTGACTTGCCAGGAGACCTCCACGGCTCCCACTTGACATGCCTGGGCCGGTTTCCACCTCACACCTCCATACCTCCCTAATCCCCTCAACTCAGGACAACGGAGGATAAAAGAAACCTGGTTTTGTCAGGAGCACTGCGGAACAGTGACCACATCACCTGCCACTTCATCTCAGCTGATGAGTGCTGTTGCTCTTCTCACAGTCATCCTCTTTATAAGGTGACTAAGAGGTGAAGTGCCCTATTTCACACAGGATGGGGCAGGCCAATAAAGGACTGACTGATATCCTAAACACACCTATGTCGTGTCAGCTGAGAGTCAGTTTATTTGCAAATCATTGCTGAACTTCTCTCTACAGATATCTGCCAACACCTTGCAATATCTGAAGCTGCTTACACACTGTAAGAAACAGCTGAGCATCTGTTATCAAGCAGTCTTGTTGTGTGACCTCACAATGACTGCTAATAAGCTAAACCCCTTATAATTTCTAAGTAAAAGCTTAAATGCTTCGGCTTCCATTCACCCTGCCTTAAGCTGCCAAACTGGAATAATAATACCCAGCATTGCGTAACACCAGTTTCAAGGGGACTGGTTTAATACTCCTTTGAGAAACAGCAGTGAAAAGCTTCCTTTGCAAACATGAAGAAACTAGGTATGGAGCAGAAAGTTCATGTTTGGCGGCACAGAGATGACTCTGACATTGATAAACATTAGGTGATTTAACCAACATTGAAAAACCTGTCCTAATGTGACCTGTGAAAGGTCAAGCAGGTCATCTGACACCTGAGCAGAACTGTGACTCTAAAGGCCTCCTGTCTCCTGTTCAATCACTGCTCCTCACTGCCTCCACTGAGCAGGAAACCAAGTGCTTCAGCCAGCCACGTCTGAAATCTATGGGTTTTCAAGTGCCACCGAGAAGTACAGCCAGGCCCAAAGAAGCACTGCTACAGAAATCAGACACAAAACACAGCTCGTTTTCACCCATCTGCGTTGTACAGCCTCCACGCAGACAAACACCTAAAGATCTAAACCAACAAAAGTACTAAGAGAGTGTTACAAACCACAGCGCTGCAAAACCACAAGTCCGAGGGTAGCAGCTTCATAGACCCAACAGCGCTTATTTGCTATGTCCAGACGAGTACGAACGACAAGTTAGGAACAGCTCCCGCGCCGACTGCTCCCCCCGTTAGTCCTGCCGATCGTTCGACCCGCAAGTCGAAATCACTCCGGAGCACGAAGAGCCGCTGCGTCCCACCGGCTCATCAGTTTTCCTTACGGCAGCAGAAGAGATTTCAGGGCGAGAGAACTCCTACTAAGAACACCTTTTGGGTGGGAAGGGCACCACAGGGCAGCCGAGCGATCGCCAGCTTCTCCCTCTCGAAGACACTTCCCTTGACACCAGCCCCGCGCGGTGCAGACCACGGCCGCTCTCCCGGAGGGCAGGAGACGGCAGCGACACCCCGTCCCATTCCCGAGGCACCAACGGCATTACTCAGCTCCTCCATCTCCACCTCCCGCCGCCCCCCTCATCCCGCCGCGCCTGAGCCCGCTCCGCTCGGCGGTCAGAGAGGCGGCGCGGCCGAGGCGGGCCGGGCCGATCCCCGTGGGGCGCGCCGGGCCCGCACTCACCCCTTCATGGTGCGACCACGGCCTGGCCGGCACCGACGTCCGCGCTGGCTGCGTGCAGGTCCTAACGGCGCAACTCCGGCCTCCTCCTCCTCGGCCCGGGCAGCGCGGGCGGCTCAGCCTCCTGCTCCCGCGCCCGCTCCACATGGGCCTCCGTCCGCCCGTCCGACCCGCCCCCGTGACCCCTCACCTCACGCCGCAACCCGCGCGAGCGGGGGGCGCCGGATCGCGCTGGGACGCTTCCGGTGCACGCAGCTGCGCATGCGCGCGGGGGCCGGCATCAGCTGATCCAGCACCGCCGCTGCCGGAGGAGGTAGTAGGGTTTCGGGTGTGCCGGCTCCGGCTTCAGGTGAGACGCTCCGGCTTTTTCTGCTCCTCTCTTTCCGTTCATCTCCTGTCCTGAGGCACGCCTGGAGGCTGCCATGCGCCCGGCGGGTCGCGGTGTGGAGGAGGGGGGATCGTCTCGCCCCTTCCTCCACCGCGGCCGTTACCTGCCCGGTGGTCTCCCTGTCGAGCCGCTCTCTGAGGGAGCGCGCGCGGCCTAAAGCTCCTGGCGGGGGAGGTTGTAGAGGAGGCGTCCGACCTTCAGGGCGCGGTGAGGGTGGAGGGCTGCGCTGCGTGCGGAGGCCGAGCCTGCCGCTTCCTCGGCTGCGACTGAAGCACCCAGCGCTGCGTGCGCTGCCCGTGCAGTGCCGTTCCTCAGTGGGAGAGCCCGCTGGCGGCGGCGGTGGCCTTCCTAGTCCCGTTTCTGCGGGAGAAAAGGCCTGAGAAAAGCAAAGCTGTTCCCTGCTGAATGCTCTCGAAGATGTTAAGAAGATATGTCTCATGGATGTATTAGAATCCATTATAAAGAGAAGTGGGCATAGTGGCTGGGCTTCTGTTCTGGGTCACCATTTTGGGTGGGTGGAACTGGATCGTAGAATGGTTTGGTTTGGAGAGGAGCTTAAACATCATGTAGTTTCAACCCCTGCCATGGGCAGGGACACCTTTCACTAGACCAGGTTCCAGACCAAGCCCTGTCCAACCTGGCCTTGAGCGCTGCCAAGGATGGGGCTGCCACAGCTTCTCTGGGCAACCTCTGCTGCTGCTTCACTACTCGCAATTGTTCTGTGCATTGACCATAGCCCTGCAGCTATGGTCAAGGCACAGTGAGTGAGCAGCAAAGTTATGTAACACAAATGTTGCTGTTGGCTTCAGACTGCAACCGTTCCTTAGTAAAAGAGTCCACCTGTTGTTTTGCAGTTGAAAATACTGATGGCAAATTAAATGTTTCCTACCTGTGTAAGTAGTAACAAAATCCTGATATAGATTAACCGTTCTAAATGTTACACTTAGAACTGACTTAGAGGCAAAAAGGAAGTTTTACATGATTGTGTTCCAGATGATACTGTACATATTGCAGATAGCTGTAACATCAGAGTATATGACGTGTGGAGATCTATCGGTTCAATGCAGTTGCCCATACTGATTTCTCCTGAAGATTTCACGAGCTCAACGCAGAGAATTCGCTCTCCAACTGGGAGTAAGAGCAATTTGGTGATAGTTTTACTCACTGTAATTCAATACTTGAGCAAATACCACTTGATGAAGTGGAGAAGGGGTGGAAAAGGAGAAAAACCTGCTGGCAGACTGTTGAAGGTGGTTTATTAGCCCACCCGCTCTTTTTGAGTGTAGGTTGACATTCACAAGTGGAAGTTTGAATAGCTGAGGCAGATCCTCAACATATTGTAAGTTGCTGTACTTGGGCTGACTTTAGCACTCTGCAGGTCTGCAGCAGCTGAATGTTTGCCTTCTCTATACAGTACTTTTAAAGGCCTTTTCAATGAGCAGCAAGCACAAATAATTGTATCTACATTTTATTATTTTCTGCTTAAGAATATGTGAAGTGAGATCAGTGTCTACTCTTGCCAAAAATATTGCAGATTACTTTTGCTGTGCCTGTCAGTTGATTAAGTCAAGTCTTCTTGAAATCACTTTTATTCTCTTATGTGGGGAAAAAACTAGTCTTGATTCTATCATCAAGGTACAAAGCATGGCATTCAGAAACGATAAACCACCATGAACATCAACTTGAGAGGATGGGGAAGGAGAAATTAAGACAGTGCTGGAAAATGACTGCTGGCATCAGCTGACTATTTAAATGGGGGTTGAAGTCTTGTGTTGCAATAGTAACACAAGATCTGTTTCCTTTAAATGTAGCCTTTCCATTTTCTAAATCAAGAACTATTTTCTACGGGTAGTGCTAATATTAGGGTTAAGCCATGAATGGTTACTACTACCTGCTTAATTTTTAGACAGCATTAGCTTAAATTTAACTCTTCTTTTGGTCTAAGTATATATGAACTGTTTTATACCTCATTCAACCTGACTTACAGAGCTTGCAGGCTTCAGTGTGCTGTTGTCTAAATTTTTCCTAGTATGACTTTGTGCAGTCATCTTCCAGACAAACATGGGTACTGGTACTGGCCGTTATCATCCAAAGCTATGATAGACCAGCAGGTAACTAGATGATTCCCCTGGAGATACATTTAGAGACACTGCACTTCGCCTCTTTTGTTTGATACTGTAACACTGTCCTTTGAGTTCCTGAGTCCTGAAAATTCCTACCGATGTTTTTCTCTCATGCTTTTATATTGCCTGTTTGTGAGCCAAGGACATGTTGCTAATTACACTTTTTAAAAGAGCAGAGTGATTACAGCATAACCTGTATAATGTCTTTGGTTACTTTGGTGTTGACCATAAGATGTTGCATGCTCTTGCTGGCCAAGTAATAGTCCCTCTTTTTCTTTCTCTTTCTCTTTTTTTTCCCTCTAAACCCTAACAAACTACACAACAACTCAATGCTACATTGCCTGGAGCTGAAATAGATTTTATTTCCTTCATACTTTTATCATTAGTTACAAAGAAATATGGGGGATTTTAGACTTGGAAATTTTGAGGTATTGTTGAACAATGGTATCCACATGATTTGCTTTTAGACTGGAAGTGTACCAAGGAAAAGACAATGTAGTCAACTGGAATATATCATGCTCATTCACTCTTACTCACCATCTTAAAACATGTGACTTCTTTAGCCTTCCAGCTGGACAGTGAGAAATAAGTGGGGACCTACTCCAGCAGAGGAAGTGGAATGAATCTGAACATTTCAACCTTTTCTTCCTGTACAGATTAAGCCAGTAATCACCTAAAGGCCTAACATGCAAAACTGGCTTAGCCTTGATCTTATGGTTGTCATTGTTGTACCTTCTTTTGTGTCCTCAAAATGTTTTTTTTTGTTCTTCATATTATGCCTTGTTTGAAACTGGAAGCTAAGGTTATACTAAATTCTTGGGTTTGGTGATACCTCATGCATATGTTCTACAATCTTACAAATATTTTTGTTCGGTTACTTTATTTCATCTGTGCATTTATTTCTCCTGTTTTTGTCAAATTCTCAAGTTAAATGCCTCCATTTCTCCAGGGATTGACTATTTGCCTCAAGATTTTTAGACTTCTATGTATTATATGGCTGCTATAACAAACTTTGCCTTACAAGGTCTGTCTTTACTGAAATTATTACCTTACTCTGTAAACCAGTAAGATGTGTATGGCTAAATCCTGCAAGTCATGGTCTAACAGACTTTACTATTACTTAACCAAATGGCAGATGAAAATTAGTTTTAGCTGCAAAGTTTATTTTCTTTGTTCATCAGCTCGATTACCCTGCTGAGCTTTTGTACCAGTAAATGTCAGTGTTACTGCTTGCTCTTTTCAGAAATGGTTTGTCTGGCAGTGATCTAATACATGCATGCTGCCTTCTGACAGGTCTTTCATTTTGCCAAAATTTTGGAGAGTCCATTGTGGGTGTCTTAAAATGTTCATATCTGAAGTAACTGGGAAAAACTAAAACTGGTATGGGCAAGTGCCATTGTGGCCATGTTTTTATAGTGCTGGGTGTTCTGCATTACCTACCTGACATCTGTTTAATCCTGAGAAGAATAATTTTGAAGACCATTGCTACCCCAGTCAAGTGAGACTCATCCTGCTGAACAGTTAAATGAACTACAAAGTCTGCTGAAAATAGACCCACTGCAGTTGTTTAAGAGAGAAGCGGTGTTCCTAAAGGGTACCTCTGTAATGTGAACGTCTTATCTTTGTCCTCAATCAGTTGAAGAGTGCTCATATTGTAAGGATTCTCATGGCCAAGCTGAAACGTTGATGTGTTCAGCTGACCAATCTGTATAACTTTTTGCCACATGGCATCCCAAGAAAAACACTGAAATCTGCACTGTGAAGATGGCATGTTCCCATGCGGTGTCCCATCTTAGGATGCTATAAGCTATGCTTGCTTACTGGAGTGAATTGTTGTTGTTCTAAGACTGTGCAAAAGATAGGAGGTGTCTGTGCTGCTGGTCTGCATTCTGTGCCCTAAGCATGAAGGCTAGTCCTGTCATGGTTGGTATGATCAGGTGTGATACAGGATTAGAAATGTTATGGGAGAAGGTGTTAACTTCGTAGCAACAAGACTGTGCACTTATTAGAATAATTTATTATAGCAGAACAGAAGCTTTCAGGTATGAGAGTTTCCTTTAACGGTCTGAAGAATGATTTGACTTTTTCTCCAATTTTTTTTTTTTCCTATTAGCAAAGAAACTACATCTTTCATGAAGTTCAGTTAGTGGGACAAACATTTGGTCCTTCTCGTTATTATACTGTATTACTCTTTTGTTTCTCACTATAATACCTTAAAAAGCAGCTCCTCAGGAAAAAACTCACAAAATGGTATTTCTGGCTAACTGGAGATAACGTTGGTAAGGCCTTCTAAAGGTGATTCTTTTATGTGAATTTCCTCTAGATCCTTGAAATCTTGGGTTGTTTTTTTTTATTGTGAGATGAATTTGCATCACCTGGTAGATATTCAGACAACCATCACAATATGTAGTTTAAACCATGTTAAAATGTAGTATGTTGGAGGGGCTCTGGTTATTCTAAAGAAGCTGTAAATACTTTGGGTAATTGAACATAAAATCTCCAAATGTGGCTTAACTTGCTTTAAAACATAAAGATGATGTTTTCCATTACAGGAAAAGTTGACCTCAATTTAATTTCCTTTTACTGGGATCCAATGCCAATGTGTGTGGTGATTCCAAGCAGGTGTTTCATTATACCAGTGTGCTGTAAAAGACTACTTCCAGCTGCTAGGGGTATTAGGTCTTTCTCAAAGACCTTCATGCCAACTTACTCCTGGTTCAGCTTTTAAAACCAGCTGTCAAATACCTCTGATAATAAACTGAAGATTCTATAATATCCCGACTTTAAAGACTGATCTGAAAACTAAGTGTAATGATAAAATGCTTATTCCGAACTTGTGCTCAGTATTTTAGCTATTATATTTACGAACAAGGAGTTACATGTTGAGGGTCTTATAGGAGCTGATGTGTTTTCATAAGCCCAAATGACTAATATGTTTCTGCATGTAAAACTGAGCTTGACTTACAAATCTAGTAATAGTTGTGTTAGGAAATTGTGCACCTTTTGTCTGGTAAGAATCTTTAGCTATTCAGAAATGACTACTAAACTGGAGTAAAGTTGCTGCTGTGATCACCTACAGCTTTGTGTTCATCTCATTTTGATGTCTGTCATCTTAAAGGTTAGAGCAGTGAGAAGTGTTTCAAGTAACAATACCAAATACACCTAAAAAGTAGAGTGACTTTCATTTAGTAAAAGCAAGGGCAGATCTTATCTTTGCAGTAATGTTAGTGAAGTTAATGAAAATGTTGCTTGTCCAGAGGAAGTGACTGAGCACTGCACTAAGCAGACGGCTGCAGGACTTTTCGGTCCTAACAGCTAGATCCAGGACCAAGGCAGCCACTGTGGGGCACAGAAATGAATATTGTGTTAGTATTCTGTGTTACGGCTTGGATCTCAGTAGCATTAGATCTTTTGTGTGAAAGTCTATCAAGCCAAACAAGGGCAGAATGTGTAGCAGGATGAAAGGAATAGCAATTTTTTTTGCCGTAGGAAACTTGTGAAGCAGTGTTGCAAGTAAGAAATAAGGGGTGGCTCATCTGTTTCCCCCTCTAGAGCTCCTCTGGAGAAGCCTTCTGGGCTGAGAGGAAAGAATTGATGTAGAAAACGGTATTATGGAAACTTTGTGGCATGCAACCAGTCAGCTGATGGTTTGGGGTTTTTTTTTCTTTTTCTTTTCCACATGAACAATGTGGGGTTTTTTTCTAATAACAGGAGTATTGTAATAGATAAAATTGGGATCTTTATCAGTTCTAGATACAGCATGAAGTAGCATTTGAAGCCAGAATGCTGGTTATCTGAGCTGATCAAATCTTCAGTGGTCAAAACAATTCTCAGTGAGGGTGACAGAACATTGGAACAGGCTGCCCAGGGAGGTTGTGGAGTCTCCTTCTCTGGAGACATTCAAAACCCGCCTGGACACATTCCTGTGTAACCTTATCTAGGTGTTCCTGCTCTGGCAGGGGGATTGGACTAGGTGATCTTTTGAGGTCCCTTCCAATCTCTAACATACTGTGATACTGTGAATTCTGCAATGAATGCCTTGCCTGCTTTTCTCCCTGGTTTTATTGCTGCTGCTAACTTCACAGTTATGTTTGAACACAACTTTTTCCTCTAGTCCTGCTCTGGGCTAACTGAATGAATCTCCTAAGCTTCTGAATAAAAGCTTGGGTGCTTGAATAACAATTGGTGGTGATGGAATTTGCACAAACAGCCTTCACTCCTTGTCTTCATGGGGGGAGAAAGTCTTTCATGCTGTATGTGTCTACTGCATATAAATACACTTTATATGTGTTTAGCTTGTGTGCTAGGCATGATGTTTGCTTGAAGTATTAGATTTGTATGTATTGGCATACCCACAGGTAAGTCTGCATCTGTTTTGAGGAAGAAGGCAGTTAAGATCTTGTGATGGGCTTTGTGAATTGCCAGGTTGCACAGTCTCACTTTGCAGCCATTGTCTGCTCTGCTGATAGTGGCAGCATAATTCTATTTCCTATCTTTTTTCTTGAGTGCATCTGGATTTCCTGTGCATGTACTGAGTAGCAAGCCTCATGTGAAAGGAAGGGGCTTTATAGTACCCAGGAAACAAGTGGTGTGAAAAATGAATTGCCTTGTATGGTTGCAGATGGATCCACAGTATGTAGCTGAGCATCACTTAAGCAGATTCCTGACCTATCAAGAGCAGAGGTGGCCTCAGAGTGCCCTGTGGCAACTGGAATTGTATGAATAATTAAATGAAAGGACGTCAGTATTGTTGAGTTTAAGAAACAATGATACTTCTATCTTGGAGTTTATTGCAAGAGGTTGGTACAGTTAGCTTCTTGATGCTTTTGTGAAGACTAAGCCATATCATTGTGTTGAGCTGGGGACTGACTAGCTGTGAAGTGGCTTTGCTGAAAAGGACCAGAGGTCCTGATGGCCACCAAGTTGAATGTGAGCTGGGAATGTGTCCTTGTGGCAAAGACAGCCAGACTATCCTGGCATTAGGAAGAACACTGCCAGCAGGTGCAGGGAGGTGTTTTTTCCACTCCGTTAAGCTCTGAGGAAACCACATCTGGTTCTGGGTTCTCCAGTAGAAGGAAATCATGGCTTAATGGAGTGCGTTCAGAAAAGGGCCACAAAGACTGTTAAGGTTTGAAGAGATGAGGGGAGGGTTGGAGAGCTGGGATTATGTAACCTCAGGAAGAGCAGGCTCCAAGAATCTTAATGTATATACATACCTAATGAGAGGGAGCAAAGAGGATAAGCCACCGCTCTTTTCAGTGCTATCTGCTGAAGTAACAAGAAGGAATGGGCACAAACCGAAATACAGGGAATTCCCTTTAAACATAAGAAAACACTTTTCTACTGTGCCTGAACAGTGGAACAGGTTGCCCAGAGAGTTGGAAAGTCTTCATCCTTGAAAGTAATCAACACCCAGCTGGATGTGGCCCTCAGCAGCCTGCTCTATCTTGCTCTGAGCAGGGCCTTGGAACTAGATGATCTCCAGAGATGCCTTCCAACCTTAGTGATTCTCAGTGATTCTGTTATTTGGTGGCTGAGAAATCTGGAACAATTTTCCCTGCTGTGTTATAGTAAAATTATAACTCTGCATAGTATGAAGGTGCAGATTTCCTATTTGGCTTCCCTTCCAGGTGACCTGTGTTAGAGTTCTGGGCATTCTGTTTCTTCTGGGACAATATCCCGCATTGCCTGCACTGGTGCAGAAATGCTGCCAAACTTCTGCATTTGACTAGGAACTTAGGCTCTATTTTTTTAACACTTCCTCTTAAAAATAGTCTGTTGGAGGGGGAAGTATAAACTGCCCAAGTTACAGGAAATCTATGACAGTGATTATCCTATTATTTATGAGGCCCTTGCAACACATCCTCGTATAGCCGGACACTGGGATTTATGCAGTGTACCAAAGTCTGCTCTGATGAACACAGTGCGTGTTGGCAGTCTTCATTTTAAAGCATGTCTTGAATGCAACACTAAGCTGACTGCTGTGTGGGTTCTGATCTTTACTATCCTGTAACATCTACATTTTTACTAAGAAGAAGAGGAGGGCTTTTCTTTGGAAAACTATTTGGCTACATTTTAATGTCTATGCCTATTAAGCTTCCCTGAATATTGAAAGTAAGGGCTTATGTTCTGACTCAATTTTTCTATCCTAGGAAGTCAAATCACATTAGTCTGTTTCAGATATATTAAATTCTATGATCTTAATTCAAAATTACTCCAGCAAAATGAATCCTAGCACTGGTGACTTAGTAATGTAGTACTGCAGCTTCTGAGTTGCTGGTCTTGTGCTGTTTACTACAATTTTAGTTAGTATATTTAAGTAATTTGATATGTTCCTAATGATAGAACTTGCAAAGATAGTCTTGGGAAGCTGTGAAAACTACAGGGAACTCTTCAACTTCCTGGGGGAGAGCCAGCATAACTGCTTGTCTTCTGTACCACATACAGGACAATTTGTCAGTGCCCATCAAGCTTTGACTGTCACTCAAGTTGACACATCGGTCTGCTTCATGATGGATGTTGTGCAACTTCACCAATGCTTTCACTAACTAGGGGAAGGGGCTCTTAGCAGAAGTAAGCCCCACAAGACTCAGTTTTGACAGTCAATACCTGTTCTACATACTAAAGCAATTAGGATTACAGTGTCTTCAGTGCCTCCTTGTGCAGTCTGTTATTAAGCAGTTCTGTTAAGCTCTTCCAGAACAGAGCATTCACTGCCATGGATATATTAGACTGGGGGCTGGGGGGTAAACAGATTTCAACAGAAAGCATCTCTCTGAAGGATTTTTATGTAGTAGTATGCACCATGTGATCAGGGGAATGGAGCACCTCTCGTATGAAGATAGGCTGAGAAAGTTGGGGCTGTTCAGCCTGGAGAAGAGAAGGCTGTGTGGAGACCTTATAGCAGCCTTCCAGTATCTGAAGGGGGCCTACAAGGATCCTGGGGATGGACTATTCATCAGGGACTGTAGTGACAGGACAAGGGGTAACGGGTTCAAACTTAAACAGGGGAAGTTTAGATTGGATATAAGGAAGAAATTCTTTACTGAGAGGGTGGTGAGGCACTGGAATGGGTTGCCCAGGGAGGTTGTGAATGCTCCATCCTTGGTGGTGTTCAAGGCCAGGTTGGATGAGGCCTTGGGTGGCATGGTTTAGTGTGAGATGTCCCTGCAAAAGACAGGGGGGTTGGAAGTAGATGATCTTAAGGTCCTTTCCAACCCTAACTATTCTATGATTCTATGTAGGGGGCCCTTAATGTGAACACTGAATTTCTTCTGCCGGGTCTTATGTAGTGAGGAGGGCACAGATGGGAGTTCAGCTGGGCTCTGGGAAGCTTGATTTGCTATTGCGGCATTCCTGAGTGCTGGTGGGAGAGAGAGAGACTGATGACTCACCAAGTCAGGTGGTTATGCCTCTGCTGTGTGTCAGAAATTGCTTTCCCCTCTGCAGCAGGCTTTCTCATCCCTCTGTCGGGGCACGAGAAGGACAATCATTTCCTAAGTGGTAGTGCTTAACTGCTGAATTCTGACTTTGCTGCACTGTTACTCCCTGTTTCTGCAGAATAAGGTAAGGATCTGTGTTTATATGATAAAATAGTGATGGATTTTTTTCCATGCTGTGAGAAGGCTCCTTGTAAAAATCTTCCTGGAGTCTTAATTTTGAAGAGATCTTTGTGGTAAGGCAGTTAATGGTATAAATTCTGGGTCTGATCAAATGTTTGAACCAAAACCAAGGAACTGTAACAGAAAACAGGTTTTTCCAGCATTGAGAGCTAGACAGTTAAATTTTTGGGGTTACTATGTAGCCAAATTGCTGTGCTGGGGTTGAAACCAAGATAGGGCCAACAACCCAACTATCCTTTCTTGTTTAATTATGACTAAATATTACTTTAATAAATCACCTTTCAGTCAGAGATGGTTCTTCAGCAAGTAATATGTTGATTTCTGGCACTGTTAGGCAGAATATGTCCATGATAGAGCTTAAGAACCTGTTTAAAATCAATTGGTGAACTGTTGAAAATGAGAGAGATTCATGTATGTAAGTTGTAAAGGATGCAAGATGCATCTTTACTCATAAGGGAATTAAAATTAAGCTAATATCCTGTGTAGGTGTGCTAGTGGACTTTTGTAGGAGTGGATTGTGTATAGTGCCTAATACCCTGTGTTGGTGATAGGCCTCTGAAAGGCTACAGGAGCTCAGTAGCTTTCCAAAATGGCTAACTACCATGGCTTCTAGGGTAAGTACATGCTGCCTGCACATCCATCATGTTGTGTTCAGCAAATCCTGATGTGCTTTGAGGAATTCCATTTTATCTGAGTAATAGCACTGAAAACATTTAACAGTGTAGGTAGGTAAGGCAACGTTTCTGCCCTCAAGGACTTTTCCATATAAAATTAAAATCTGTTAGTGCTAATACACTAGCACAAGAAAACTGTGCAGAGATAAATAACAGTATTTTGTTTTCTTAATTTGCATTCAATGTTAAATGATGTGTAGCCCATTAAAAATGAGGTCAGCTTGTCTGGGTGAGGACTGGCTTTTTAAACTCTGTATTTTGTTTGGAGGTATATAGGAGATGGAGCACACAAAGGTGAGGAAGAATTCACTGTACCTTTTACACTTGGAATAGTTAATAAATGTGTGTTTAAAAGCAGTTGGTGCAGGTGATAAAGATCAGGACAAAACCAGGGTTTGTTAGTGCATTGCTAGGTGGCCTAAGAGAGGAACCCTTTTACCTGCCTTTGCCAGTCTTTTGGGAAAGTGGCTGTAGGAAGACAGAGCAAGCAGAGCAGAGCAGCCACAGCAACAGGAGCTGAAGGTGCTGGGTGTCAGAATGTTGCAGTTTAACTGCAAAATGACTGTTCTGAGGTTCTTATTTGCCTCCCTGGAAGCTAAGCAGCTGCTTGCAGTGGTGGTTGGCTGAACTGGATAGAAGAAGAGTTAATGTAAATTGAAACTGGCCCGTGTTCTTCCTGCCTCTCCTTGCTTCATAAAACAACTCTTCTCTATGGGCCCCTGTACTGTCTCACTGACAAACAGTCTCGCTAATTCAGTTATGAGAATCTGATTTAGCTCTCTATTCACACAGAAGATTTTGGTGGTAGGACTTGAGAGTGTTCTGTGTGGTGTGTTGAAGTAAATGCTTTGGGTAGATTTATAAGGCAGGCTGCTTTTTCATATGACCAGTGATCGTGCTGCAGTTTTACAACGTTTTAATTGTTAAAAGCAAAAAAGCGGAGGTAGTTACGCTAGTCTGATCAGAAGCAGCTCTTACCAATTGCTCAGGAACTGCAGATTGCTTTGCAAGGGCCTCCCCTGTGCCATTTGTTAAGAGGATGCTTTTGAGAAATAAGCAGTGAAATTTAAATTGTCTTCTGGGCCTAGACAACAGGCAGCTTAAATGCTGAACTATCATTATGGAAAGGAAAGGGGTCTAACAGATACCTGACATGTGACTGTGCCTTTGAGCTTGAGAGCAGTTAGTTCCACTCCTTGGTGGTGGTGATCAACTGTTGGAGTAGCTGTTGTGAAACGTATCGGTGGGAGCCATGTTAAACACAATCCACTCTAACAAGATATGGAGCCTGGAAGAAGCTATTCCTTCAGGATAAATAGGAGTTTGGAATCATTTGATCTTTTTCTCACAGAGCACAGCCAAGGTTTTAAAAACATTTAGATTGAGGAAGAGGCTGAGGGGCAGAGGTCTTGTTAGTGTAGTATGAAAAAGCTGGCAAACAGTTATAAGATTTTAAGAATAGCAGATGTCTGTTACCTGCTGCTCCTGAAGAGCAGGCAGAAAAACATCCTTTAATGGTGGTGGATAGGGTGGCACTGTAGCTGTCTTTTTCCTCGTAGTAGATGGGTCAGGTTTTCAAGCCTGAGCATGTCACTGTATTTGCTGCCTTGCAGAAGATGCTGGGTTAGGTTAAGCTTGCAAAGACTGCGAGTGTCAACAGATGCTTCACCCGGTTCACGTCACCAAACCACAGCATCGTACGCTGGGGCTGCCATACTGCACCTTTCACCAGTGCTGGGTGGTAGACATGGTCAGAGAGTTGCCTCACAGTTCTCTAACGCTAATCAGTTTCCAAGGTAACACAAAGCAGGATAAGGGCTGACAAAGCAAAACCATTATTCTTATCTGCACCAGAAGCAGGCCAGCCCAACTGTCGATCACAGGACAAACATGGATGGAGGAGGTCTTCTAAAACAGCTTTTCCTGTTCCCTGAACAGTGACTGGCAAGAGATGGCAGTCAGGTTTTTAACTGTTGCAAGTTGGGGTTTTGGGCCATTATTCAGCACAATTTTCCTGTAATGCTCCACAGGTTTCACTGAGAGCAAGGATTGTGTAATACCTTGCTGTGAGGCATCTAGAGAGGGCTATAAGCACACGTGTTTGTGTGCTTGTGGAAATGTATGTTTCTTCTTCTGAGTGCCGTTGATTCTGCAGCTTAAGATAGCAAAAATAGAAATTTCACAATTAATGTTTGTAATATTGCTTTTAGAGACCCTGGCAGTAAAGCAGCACATTCTCATGATCAGAATCATAGAAACTCCATATTTTGAAGGAGAATAAATGAGATGTGGAAGACAGAAGAGATTCTCCATTGTTTAAATATCCTGTCACTGGGCTTGGAAATAGTCCAGCAATGTTAGGGCATTTTTGGAGTGTAACTGTTTCACTCAGCAGTGTTTTGTGGAGCATGTTATGGAGTGATGTTCCACTTCTGGTTTTCTGCAGTGGGGGATGTTAGTTCTTTTGTTTGCTTAAATAAGTTACCTTTTAACTTTTTATAGCTTTAAAATCAGTGTGGTTAAGGTGCTTGAGGTTGTATGAGTTTGGAATGCTTTCTCACTGGAAACAAGGATAGAACAGAGGGAGGTAGAGGAGGAACTTACAACGTGTGTATTCCTCAGGACTGACTCTTCTTTTTTCCTTCTCTACAGTTGAACAGGCAAAATGAACTTTTCCAAGTTACCCAAAATCCGTGATGAGGAAAGAGAGGCTTTTGTTGGTTATGTCCATGGAGTCTCAGGACCTGGTGGGTATTTCGTAGGTTCTGTTTAATCTAACGTTTTGTTAATCTTGTTCGCTTGGAAGTGAGCTTGGAAGTGGAAAAGTATAGTAGAGCTCTGGGTGGGGCTTTTTCTATTTCCTTTGAGGGGGAGCTTTTTAAGAAGGATCACTGATCGGTCTGATAAAATATTAAGAAATATACTAACAGGATATTATTGCTAATTCATCTTATTTAAAGATGTAATGAGCAGAATCAGGCTTAATAATAATAATAATGATAATAATACCAAAGGTAGTAAGCTTTCTGTATGAGAGAAAGCCAGTTGGTCAGAAATCTGCAGGCCCAGTGCTTCTCTAAAAGGGTGAGAGATGCATCGTCCAGTCTCACTGAAATGCAGTTTGACCCTGTGATCTCTGGAATACTCTGTCGCTTCCCAGTGTCAAGCTGTTCTGTGTTACTGCACCGCAGGCTGGAGGAGCTCAGCGAGGAGCTGTAAAGGTCAGGGAGCATGGCACAGTGTGGTGGTAGTAAGACTGGGAGAAGGAGGACTTCTCCTCCTCCTTTATCAGCTTAAATAGTTTCTTTACACTCTGATAGTAACAGCTTTTGAATACGTGCAGACTCTACCAGCTTTTCTGCTCCCTTCTACGTTCTCTTGAAGAGGTAAAGAAAGGGATGGGAAAGTGAGAACAGAAGAATATCATGTATTTTTGTTAATGCAGCTTATTTGATGAATAATAATCGTTGGCTCATGTCTACCTAGATAAATACCTGTTCTTTAACTGCCAACTCCTTAACTGCAGAAGTGCTACTTAAAACCAACAGCTTTATTTCCTAAAAAATGGAAATATATTTTTATGTAAATATGTGAACCCTGTGTGGGAGATTGAGATTACAATATAAAAGACATAATAAATTTTGTCCTAAAGCAGCTAGGCCTCATGTATGACCTGCCAAAATCTAACCCGAAACAGTTTTAAGGCCCAAAACATGCTGTAAAACAGTCTTCATCCATTGAAAGTTAAGTGCCCTCATATCACTTTTCTACAAAATAAAATAGCAAAAAGCCTTGTAGGCATATGCTACTCTAGATACAAGGGTATGTATTGCCTTTAGCAGGCACCTTGGCTTGATCTACACATGGAAATAGATTATGTGAGCACCCAAATGCTACCAAGGTAAACAGAAGTTTGAGTGGCTTGAAAATTATGGTCCCCAACCACAAGTTTATGAAACTATCAGGTATCAGGTGGGCTTTTTCCATTTTCCTGTATGTTTTAATTTGGTCAGATGGGAATGTGGCCTAGCTGAAAGGGAGAAGTGTCTATGTAACTTGTCTGTCAAAGGTCACTGCGTCTCTAAAACTCTAAACATTCACCATCTGTCAAGACAGATAAGAGATGATGGCATGAATTGTCTGTGACCTACTACATTCTGATAGTGTCCTCTTACTGAGCATAAAGGAACAGTATGAAAAGTATAAGGAAACTATTGTCTTTTAAACTAGAAATGTCAGGATTTGTGGCAGCCTACTTACCCCTTTTGTGAAATCAAGAATGCACTTCTGATTTGGTTGAATCCCAGACTTATGCTGTGCAGTTCTTACTAACTTTTGATGGGTAAATTTCCAGAGCTATAGGAAAAAGACTCACCTACATGCCTGTCTCTTCCAGTGGTCACAGCGTGCAACATGGCAGGCGCTGCTATGTATGAACTGGTACGAGTAGGCCACAGTGAACTTGTGGGAGAGATCATCCGACTGGAAGGTGATTTGGCAACTGTTCAGGTGTATGAAGAAACATGTATCCTTTCCACTAATCCCTCTGGGCCTGCCAGACTGCTCAGTCCAGAGCACTGGAGTGATGAGGGTGAAGAAGATGACCAAAACTGAGTGGGACCAGCACTGGGTACTTCCAGTGCCAGCAGGACATCTGTTCTGCAATTCTTGGTAAATGCTGATGGCTATGAGGTAAATCTTGTCTTGCCTGGCTGTGTGCTGAGGAGATTTCAAGTGGACATCAAATAATGTGTGCCTTAGAATTTAAGTTAATTTTAGTTTAAATACTAGAGCTCATTCTTAAGGAAGTTGTCTGACAAATGTCAATTATAAATGGCAAAACTATCAAGTAGTATTTGTTGCATTTATTTTGTTTGCTTTTGAAAACTATGCTTGTATAAGAGGGCAGGTTGCTGCCTTCTGGACAGAGTACTTTGCCAGACATAATAGGTTCCATTTTTTGCTTTTGCAGTGTGCTTACAGAATCTTGGTCCAGCTAGAGCACAGCATGTATCCTAAAATCTAGTTAACATAAAATATATTTGCTATTACACATACATGAGAGAATGTCAGAAATGAAGTCATAAAACTTGAAGCCAGACCTTTTTTTTCCTTGCATTCTTTTCAACTTAAGAGTTGGCTCTATCTGTAGATGCTAGGAGTAAAACCTGTGTTGGTACCCAAAGTTTTGTTCTGAGGAGCTGGATGGTAAACTGGTGACTAGCTCCTCTCTGTACCTAATGATTTATCATTTTAGATGGCATCACCACTGTAATACCTAGTAACCTTCCAATAGTACATGGAGCAAGTTTGAATATAGTTTACTCTTAAGTTCCTCATGAGAGGAGTCTGCCATAGGGCTCTCTGAAGTCAGCTTGCATTTAATCTCCTCAGTCTTGCATAGCGTTTTGGAGGTCTCTTTTGTACTCTAGCAGGGCCTTTGCCAGGCTGCTGGCCCTCTGCACAAGAGTCCATTGTGCATCTTTGAAGTTAGATAGTGCATAAACTGGACAACTTAATAATGGAAAGGAAGGAAATAATGCTGGTCTTGGACAAACTCCCTTTAAAATTAGACTGCTGTCGAAAAGGCTGTGGAAGGCTCAAGGTCAAAACATTTGTGCTCTCTAACAAACTAAAATCTATATATTTCATAACATTGTCTGACTTTAACAATCAAACCTGTTTTCTAGGTTTGAAGGTGTAAGAAATGCTTGATGTTTTGTCATCATGATGCCTGGCATTCCAGTAAACTCATCCAAACAGTTGACTTGAACTAACAATCATGAAGCAGAGTATTTACCCCTAGAATGAGCAGCTTTGTTGCTTTGGCAATTTCAGCTTGAGTTGAGTATAAAGCGTACATGCTTCCCAAATGATGATGGTTAATATAATAATAAAAATATTACCTTAAAGTCAGAAAGGAGGTTCTAGATGATGAAGTTGTGAACGTGGTACTTTCTTCCCCTTGCTTTGGATGAACTTTTCCTCAGCAAATCTTTAGCTGGTGTCTCTGTAGGAGATCCTGTACTCCGTACTGGCAAACCTCTGTCAGTGGAACTAGGGCCTGGCATCATGGGAGCTATTTTTGATGGTATCCAGAGGCCTCTCTCAGACATCAGCACTCTGACCAAAAGTATCTATATCCCTAGAGGTGTCAACGTGTCAGCTTTGAGCAGAGATATCAAATGGGAATTCACACCTTCAAAGAATCTGCGGGTAGGTTCTCACAAGCCTTTCCCCCTTGCTCCTCTACCCCCAGAGGTTAAGGCTGGAGCAGAGTGCCAGGGCTGGGACTGCTGGGAGCTATGGTTGATGCAGTTTGTGTTGGGAGGTGGTAGTGATGTATGAGCCTGGATGGGGACCACCAAAACTTAACTCTGTGTGACTTACAGTGTGTTGCTGCTGCATCTGAGAAACTTGTAAAGTTTAGTATATTTGCAAAACTGTAAAGAAGCTCATGGAATTGCACTAAGCAAAAAGAATGACGGTGGAACACATTTTGCAAATGAAGGTAGCCTTAGATCTGGAAAATATCATGGCTTTAGCCCTTGGTGGCGTCTTTTCTTCCAAGCCTGCAGGTTAGAATATGCTATTCTTTCTCTACTTAACACATTAGGCTGAGAGGTGTATAAGAAACAAGGAAGATTCCTTGCATCAGTCAGTAATTGCTACTGTCTGAGCCTTGAAAGGCACCTCAACCCAGATAGTGTTGCTAGCAATGTGCTGTTAGCGTAATGATGTATGCAAATGGGCTACTGTGCTCTAACAATGCATTTACAAAGGGAGTAATCACAGTGCTAGACTTAATAGCTATAGTTACTTTATTAAGGTTAAGGTTCTTTTTTAAAGCTGGAGTTCTTGCTTATGACTAATATACCTGTTCTGATTCCAGGTTGGCAGCCATATCACTGGTGGAGATATTTATGGTATTGTGAATGAAAACTCCCTTATCAAGCACAAAATCATGCTGCCCCCACGGAACAGGGGTACAGTTACATACATTGCTCCGCCAGGAAACTATGACACTTTAGTAAGTCTGCCAAACAGCAGTTGCTGATATATTCCATGTCTCTCTCATAGGGTTGATGTATTCTTTCTGTTCTGTGTGATGACAACTAAAAAGTGTTTCATGCAACAAAGTGTCTGAGTTAATGCTCACCTCTGCTGACCTGCCTGCAGGGATTTCATGAATATCTTATGCAATTATATTCTGTGTATGGCTTCCCAATGGCACTTGAGTATGCCACGTTTGCTGACCTCTGGGGATCTGCACTATCTCATGAATATATAAAATTCAGTTGCTCTTCAGAAGCATGTTTTTAGGTGACGCTTTGCCTTGCACGTCTTTTTCCCTCAATAGCGTTGTAAATATGATATGGGAAAGAGCTATCATCCTCTTTCCACCTCAAGAAGGGATGATAGCATGTTGAAGTTCTGAGAAGTTGGTGATGGCGTCAAAGACCTAGCTGTGCACAGTAGTTGAGACAAGAATTTTTATGCTGGTCCAGTGCAGCCGTTTGCTTACTTCAAATGTCTGGTGCTGTCTGTTAGGATGTCGTCTTAGAGCTGGAGTTTGAAGGTGTGAAGGAGAAGTTCACTATGGTCCAGGTCTGGCCTGTACGTCAAGTCCGTCCTGTTACTGAGAAGTTACCAGCCAATCATCCTTTATTAACTGGCCAGCGGGTCCTGGATGCCCTCTTCCCGTAAGTACTACTTCTTTTCTAGTATGTAAGAAATCTATTTTTTGGAGGGAATCAGAGGAAAGAGGCCTTAATTTTTTTTTATGGGCAAACAGACCCCAAGCTTTCACTGTGTGTTCACAGCATAATCTTAAAAAAGTATTTAGCTGAATTCATTGTATTTCTGTATTTGACAAGAGATCCTACTAGTGAAAAAAGGAGGATAAGTTTAACAAGATAGTTCTAGTACATTAATCTAGAAAAGAATGGACAAGCATAAACTTAACATAATTGTGCCAAGCCTACAGAAAGGCTAGAACTTTTGAGCTTGATACCTCCACTGGAGCACATCAGTAGGATTGCTTTCCATGGTCTTGAGGATGCACAGTTCCCAATGATTATGGGGTCACTACGTACAGAAACTGTTGCATGTAGCTGTAGCACAAAATGCTTATTTAAGCAGCTACCTTCTGAGACACTGAATTCAGTAATTTTGGTCCTAAAATATTGTGCTGCTTATTCCTACAGCTAAGTACAGTTGTTCCTTTCTTAGCATTTGCATTCTGTCAGTGCTTCAAGCTGTGAAAACTGCTATGTTTCAATCCTGAAGGTCTAGCTGTTTTACCAGCATAACTCATGTACTTCAAGAGCAGTAGAAGAAAAGGATAGTTTATAACCTCAGTCTTTTGATTTAGTGAAATACCTCTGTGTTTCTAACCCAGCACACTGAATGTGGCTCCTGTTGTTCTGCTTTCAATTAGGGAGTTTATTGGAAAACCTGTTTTAAGATAGGAGAGAGCTGATTTTTTTGTTTCTTGCAAATCGGAGTCCTTTTTCTTTACTCAGGTGTGTACAAGGGGGTACAACAGCGATTCCAGGAGCATTTGGTTGTGGGAAGACTGTGATCTCTCAGTCTCTCTCAAAATACTCCAACAGTGATGTCATCATTTATGTAGGCTGTGGAGAACGAGGAAATGAAATGTCTGAAGTACTGAGAGATTTCCCTGAGGTTAGTATGGAGAATTCATGGAGACTAAACTTGCTACTGTACTGGTATTGTAACTGAATAACATACTATATTGGCAGAGTGACTCAAAACGACCTTCTTGCCTCCTTGCTGTAAGTTCTGGCTGTAGTAGCAGAAATTCCTTTTGGCTCATTCAGGAATTATTTCAGTGGCCCCCTAGTACAAATCTGGACTAGCTTTGGGGTGTACCTTTTAACTTGTTTTAAAATAAAGCCAAAACAGACACAGTTACAAGCACCGTATCTTTCACTGGCAACATCTCTAACTTAACCATGCATAGCAAATGCAGCACCTGCGTTTACAGGGTGCAGGGTGGTGATACAGTAACCGGCTAATAGTGTGACATGTGAGGCTTTGGAATGCCTGCTTAAGGAAGTAGAAAATGCCTGGTTAAAACGAACAAAAATAAAGCAGTGGGTTTACTAATCCTTTTACCTGTTGTTATATGTTAGTGAATTAGTTGTGGCATGTTCTTCTCTAAAATATGGGATAGAAGCCAGATAGTCTGAACTGTTAGGGAAACTTCACTGTCAGAAATAAGGGGTAACAGGCTTGGATGTGTTGGTTAGTTACAAGATGGGAAAGTCAAGATGAGGTGGCCATGAAAAAAGATAAATGCCAGTGTATTCGTAAGTGGAATTCTATACAAATGTCAGGATATGCATTCTGTTCAGATGTTTATAAGGTTTCAGTGGGCTTATATATGTAGTTGTTGTCAAAGACAAACTTGGATCATTTTAGATGAGTGAAAAAAAGCTCTCTGATTCCTAATGGTCTTAAGATACAAGTGAAGGATACAACTTTTTTGGCTCGTCCAGCCTAGTAAGCTGAGAGAGGATAATATACTTCCTGATGCAGTGGATTTGTCATTACTCATTTAAATGGGATCAATAGAGATTTGCCAGTTGCAGAAGATGAGGCAGTGCATTAAAGAGTTAAGCTGTGTGCAGTCTGGGAGGCAAACCAGCATAGTATTCTCTAGTCTCTGCTCTTGGCAGAGTAGCTGTGAGGAGAGGATCCTGATTTAAAGAGAGTAATACTGTAAAAACCAGGCACCCCACAAAACAACAACAAACACTTTGCTACTGTTACCTCTTTTTTTTTTTCTTTTCTTGCCTTTTAGCTAACAATGGAAGTTGATGGCAAAGTAGAAAGCATCATGAAGAGAACAGCTCTGGTAGCAAATACCTCCAACATGCCTGTGGCTGCCAGAGAAGCCTCTATCTATACTGGTAAGATTTACAAGAGGCTGGAAAAAGCTGTGTGTATAGAGCAAGCCATCATGCTGGAGCGTTTCCAGTTCCTGAAATGGTCAGCACTGAGAAGCTTGCTTAGTTTCAGAAGTCAACCCTTTTGGACCTTGCCTGCATGAAGTCCTAGGATCTTAATTGAATTTGGTATATACTTACGATTTCTGAATATTGAGTAGATTTTGCTTATAAGGTGAATGCACTGCACAAGCTCTCATGTAGGTTTGTCTCCATGTTTTAATTATGTCAGCTTTTGTTTATGACTAGTGTTTTTTTGACAAATACAGCCACTTACTGGGCAGGATTAGGAGTCTCTGAGTTGGCAGGTTAGTTTGCTTTCCTTTGCAGCCTCTCATAGTGCTTTTTTAAGTTCTTTGTTATGAAAACTTGTCAGATCATTAAGATAAAACATGACCTTTTCTCACTGTTGCATTCTGGTAGCTTGAAAGGGAAGAAGACATTTTACAATAAGAAGAGGCTTTGTTCGTGGTTTCAGGGACGCAAGGAGTAACATCAGTGACATTGCCATGTTGCTTCAAAGAGATACATGGGAATGTAAGATGAGCCAGAGTGGTTCAAAAGAGAAAATGGGAAGAGTGAGAAGAAATAAAAACCAGCAAGGACATGATCTAGTGGGAAGAAAGAATTCATTTCCAGTGTGTGTTTCCATCTAGATGTGAACTTGGGTATAATTTGGCTTATTTGCATCTTGGTGACAACATGAAAGCGTATAATTCCTTCCGGAACGTTATGCTGAGCACGCCGTTGTCTTTGTTCTAGGAATCACCCTGTCTGAGTATTTCCGGGACATGGGCTACCATGTCAGTATGATGGCAGACTCCACTTCCCGATGGGCTGAGGCTCTCCGAGAGATCTCCGGGCGACTGGCTGAAATGCCAGCTGGTGAGTAGTCTTTTCTCAGTCTAGTCTTGTAAAAGCATCCTTTAAACTCTGAGCCTTTGACTCCATTTCTGCATGTTGCTGTTTGCAGACAGTGGTTATCCAGCCTACCTCGGTGCTCGTCTAGCCTCTTTCTATGAGCGAGCTGGCAGAGTGAAGTGTCTGGGGAATCCTGAAAGAGAAGGCAGCGTCAGCATTGTTGGAGCGTGAGTGTTGCATCGCTTTGCTTTGTGTTGGGTGCAGCTCTTCTTCTGTGGTTTTGTATCTAAAAGTACCTGTTTTTCAGACAAAAAAAGTCTTATTGCTCTGTGCAGCTGCAGCACTAAAAATACATGGTTGAGTAAGTAGATATTTAGTCTCTGTTCACCCAGAGCTGCTGCTAAATGATGTGTGGGGGCAGAAAGGATGAATGTGGACAGGTAGTTCTGTGAGGTGCAGACTTGCATTCACTTGCAGCAATTGGAGCAAATGGCTCAGGGAAGAATGTCATTAGAGCTGTCACTGAAAAGTATGTCAAACCATGCTCACAGCAGGAAAAAAGGGGCAACTGGAGCAGCAGTGTGTGCGTCTGGGTGCATGATGAGTCGTGATTCTCTTGCTTAAATAGAGTAGAATTACATGGAGCAGCACATCTTAAGGTGCCGTGGGCGTGTGGTCTGCAGACATTGTTATAGGTGACATTGATTTGTATATCATACTGTGGGCAAGTGAACTTCCCACATGTTTTGAGGAGATGCTTCAGCATCTGTAAGAACACCTGGAGTCCATTTTTTGCTCTGCTTAGTTCTGCTGCCTACAGCATCCATACACAAATGAATTGTGCTTTTGAGCCAGATGTTAAGTATTTTCTCTCTGGTGAGGCGTATATTAAGGTGTCAGGCCCAAATGAAATTTAAGTAGTTATTGTATAGGTGAATATCTCAAATAATTTCAAATTGGGATATAGTTTTCTGTAGCATAATCATTACACTGTGTTTCACAGTGTTCTATCAGCACACTTGCTGAATCTGTTCCGATGGGGGTTGGTTAGATAATCCAAGCTGTAGTAACTTCCTGGAGCTAAAGCGACTGAAATCATACCTTGATACTGTCAGCCAGTCACTGATACAACTGTATTTCCTGGTGTATTTGATACAACACCTGTGTGGGTATGCATCAAACACTTTCTGCAGTGGAAGCTTGTGATCTGTTACTTGAAATCACGTTGGCTTTTGTGTTTTCTGTGATAACTGAGCTGTGCAGCCTCATGTTCAGTACTTCAGTTTAAACTGTGAAAGCAACTCTGATGATTCTTCCTTATCTCTTTCTGCTCAGTGTGTCTCCCCCAGGTGGTGACTTCTCTGATCCTGTCACATCTGCTACACTGGGCATTGTTCAGGTATGTCCCACAATGTTTCAGCTCTTCCATCCACTTCGTTGATCCCAAAATGATCGTGCTTCAGTGCATTTGTGCCAATGGCAGGAGTGTGAAAGCTTTGATTTGATACAGGCAGCTTTGTTAGGGTGCTTTGCAAAATGTTCTAACAGTGTAAAAGGTGACTTTACGAGATGGTCTCTGAACTGATGTGTTTGAAATCCCTTTGGAAGAGGAAGTGAAGATAGCAATTCCTTCCAATGCTGACTGCTCAAGAATATCTATGCTTCCTGATTGCTGCCCACTGAGCT
The DNA here is from genome assembly GCF_963264785.1 of Psittacula echo. NCBI lineage: Eukaryota > Metazoa > Chordata > Aves > Psittaciformes > Psittacidae > Psittacula > Psittacula echo. Next base: position 7,526,542 of record NC_137736.1, read on the forward strand.
GCACTTCAAATGTGGCTGCTCTTGGCTGAGATGGAAAGTGAATCACTCCTAATAGGTGCATTGAAACCACAAAAAAGTCCTCAGAGCAGATGACTGGGAGATTAATGTCTTTCAACTGCAGCCCTGCTTAAGGAAAAGGAGTTACATCTTATAGGTCCCCACTTAATTAGGCTCCAGTATTGACATTGTAGTGGCTGACTTCCTCCTCCTTAAGAGAAGTCTTAAGCTGAGTAAGTCTGAACTCAGTTCAGAAGGTACATCCTTTTTTGAGAAGTGTGTTCAAAAGTCACTGCTATAGGTAATATAAGGAAGGCTTTCTTTTTCTCTCTGAAGCTCTCATTTGTGATAGCCTTTGCCATATTGCTTTTGCTCAAACTTGCTTTCTGTACATATTGCCTTCAATTATTTTTGGTTCATATTTTATTTGGAACACTGGTTGATCTTTCTGGCTTTTGCCAGGTTTTCTGGGGCCTGGATAAGAAGTTGGCACAACGCAAGCACTTCCCCTCTGTCAACTGGCTGATCAGTTACAGCAAATACACGCGTGCCCTGGATGAGTACTATGACAAGCATTTTACAGAGTTTGTCCCTCTCAGGACAAAAGCCAAAGAGATCCTACAGGAGGAAGAGGATCTTGCAGAGATTGTGCAGCTTGTGGGGAAGGTGAGTAACCAGCTCTGAGGAAGTGTGGTGTCAATGAGCCGTCCTTCATTTCCTTACCACTAGTGCAGGCTTTAGATCGTGTCTTAGACCAGACTTGATGGTTACTGCATTGTGCAAAAAAGGCAAATGGCCACTGGGAGATGTCAGACTTTCCTGCCTCTAACCGTGCTTTATTCCAACTTTCTTCTTTTATGACTTCTAACAACAAAAGACTTTTTTGGATGAACCTTGGCTTGATGCTACTTTTCTCATGTAAATTAGTTTGCAGAGCATCTAATGCTGGAGTTAAGAAGCTTCTTCCTTTAATGCTCTTGTTCTGCTGAAACGCCCTTTGCTGTAACTTACAGTAGTAAGTAATTTTTGCAAGAGAAATGATGCAAACTGATCTTTACTGTTGAAGTCATCTGAAGGGTTACAGCTTATTAGAATCCATGTTGCCAGCTGCAGAACAGAGATGTTGGCATTTACAAGCTGACCTGTAAGAAACAGAAGCAATGCCTGCTTTTTCCAAGACCTGATGATTCCCTAGTTTCTCTGGAAACCTGTGATACAGGACATATGGCTCCACTTTACTGGCATTCTTTAATTTCCTTCATTCGCTTCACTGTTCTGGAGAGAAAGCTGAACTTGGACAGGAATATTTCCCTTGAGAACCCTCAAAAAATGGACCTAGTGGAAACTCTTGTGTTTCAGCTTAGCACTATAAACACAATTACTGACAGGTGCCCAATACATACTTAACAGTAACTTAATCCCATGAGGTTTGGGTGAACTGTGCTGATTTACAGGCTCGTAGTACTGTGTGGGATTTTGTATTAACTATAGTTATTTGGTGGGAGTTTTCTCCTGGTGCTTTCTCTATTCACTGATGATCCAGCTCAACCAAGATGAGGCCTTCACTACCTCTTGCCTAGCAGAGCTCTCTAGATGTGTCTTTGAAGGAAAGGAATGTGATCTTGGAGTCTTCTGTACTTTTCTATTTACAAAACTATGATCTAAAAGATTAGTTTACAGAGCAGGGTAGAATCAGTTCCGTGGTGGGGAAGGGATATTGATAAGCCAGTGCTTGCGACAAGGCACTATTCCCATGATAGAAGTACTGGAACTGGTGATCTTGATCTCAAAGATGGTACCTTTAACAGTTGAAGCCTGTGCTTGGCCAAAAAGTGCAACAAACCTTTAGAAAGGCGAAATTGTGGAGAAACAATCAGATACTTTTTTTTGTTATTAGCACTGATTTCTGTTAGCCTTTGTGTGAAAGAAGGTCCAAACTTCCTGTGCAGAAAGCAAGCCTGGGGTACTTGAAACTCAGTTTGCCCCTTTAGCAAAAGGACAGTGAAGGCAGAGGAGTGACCTGTGGACCTGGAGCAGTGTGCACCAGGGTTGTGGCTGTCCCATGGAGCATGACAGGCATTATCATCAACTCCTTTGCTTTTCTTGAATGCCAGACAGGGAAAGCCCATTGGTGGCTGTGGAGGCTAGCATCAAATCCTTAAGATTACTTAGTGAGATCTAGTTTTTCTTCCATGGACATAAGGATTCAGGGAGGTAAAAATGAATTGATTTATATAGGAAGGTGATGTTTCAACATACCTTGTAGCAAAGCCATGCGTGTTTTCTGTCTTGTGGCTTTCCCATTATATTAAAGGAAACTTCCTTTCCATTGTTTATCATCAAATAGACTTAGTGACTGTTTGGCCCATCTTAATTTGGCAATCAATGAAATTGGCTGGACTAGAGCAGGGAGTGAGAAATACCGCAAAGATAAAATTCTGCTGAAAGCTTAAGAGAGTGGGAAGAAAACAGGTACTGAAAGATACCAGTTCTTGGCCAGGACATACCATGTCCTTATGGAATGGAGTTCTAAACTAACAGTGTGCCTTATTCTTCTAGGCTTCCTTGGCAGAAACAGATAAAATTACTTTGGAGGTTGCCAAGCTGATAAAAGATGACTTCTTGCAACAGAATGGTTATACACCTTATGACAGGTGAGATCTGACTGGCTGCTCTGCTCTCTTAAGCCTGTGTAGTCTGCATATAGACAGCTATTGTAGTTGGAAATTGCACTCAGCATGCAAATGGAAAAGCCTGCTTAGGTAGGCCACTGAACAGCGTATTCACTTTGTCTTACCCAAGGCATGCAGACCCTTTCCAAATGCAGTCACACCCTTTGAGTTTCTCAGGCCCTCATCTGTCATTCAGTTAACCAATAGCATGTCCTCCTTATGAGGAGAGGAGCACTTTATTTTCAGAGACAACATCCAAAGTCTTCCTGGTTATTCTGGCCATAAATGGGGGATTGCAAGAATCTGCTTTCAGTTACTGTTGCATAATTCCTGAGTAAATTAGATGCATAGAAAAAAAAATACTGGATCTTTTCCCTAGTGTGATATTTATCCCTGTCTGCTTTGCTGCTTTCTATGCTATCTTTGTGTTTTTAAGAGCCTGACAAACGGGCCTTTTGTGCTTCATCTCACTCCCCTGCTCAGGTAGATCAGGTCTTCAGTACTTCATCACTAAAAATGTAGATGTCCATCATTCTGTAGCAGTGCTGGCCTTTGATTAGGTTCCTAGGGCAAGCATGCTTGTATGTGACAGGGAAGCACAGAAGTAGCATGATGCAGGGTATGAGGCACCTTCCATGGCAGTCATCCACCCATTAAAAATTGAGCTTTTTGTGTGTGGAGTGTTCTTGTCATAGAAACACTCCTTCTCCTGTGAGCAAAGAAACTTCAGAGCTGTCAGGTCATTCCAGGCTGCTTGGAGGAAGCCTGCTCCCATGATGGACAAAACAGGAAGGAGGAATTCTGTTGGCTGCTCTGGTGTTTTCCCTTTCTTGTTAGCACTGGCACAGATTGAAAAGTGAGGCTTTCTACAGCCATGGTTCCTGTTCTCTCCTGTTTTGCCCAGTGTTTGGGTGCTACTTCAGAAACCTCCCTCCAATATGATTGTCTTAGCCTATGATCTGCTTGTTTAAAAATGTGTCTTTTGGCAGTGTGTATTCAAAATGCCTGGAGTAATGCAGGCTAGTGCCCCTTCTGTCAGGTGAGAACTCAGAGTTGTGAAGGCAGGAGCCCTGTTAACTGTGATAAGATGCCTGATCAATCCTTTCCTGTCCTGTCAGGTTCTGCCCTTTCTACAAAACAGTGGGAATGCTTTCCAATATGATTGCATTCTATGACATGGCACGCCGTGCTGTAGAAACCACAGCCCAGAGTGACAATAAAATCACGTGGTCCATCATCCGAGAGAACATGAGCGAGATCCTCTACAGACTTACCTCCATGAAGTTCAAGGTATGTTTGGAAGGAACTGGGTTGTGCTCCTTTTTGTGAGCTTCCAGTGCCTCTGGAAGGCAAAGGTGGTCATCAGTTGCCTTAGATAAAGGTCTATGAACAGACACTTTCTGAATGCACTTAAGAACTGGTTTTAGTTTGTGAGCATAGGAATGGTCAGTACGGAAACCAGGCAGGTGATGCACGCTGCATAGCCTCAGCACTCCCATCTTGGAGAGTCTCCTCTATGTTACATGTGTCATGGTACTAGTACAAGCACCTTTCCTGTTTATTTGGGGGATTTGTGATAAACTTTTATGTAAAAAATCATAATATGTTCTAAGGAGAATTAGCAGATAAAAGCAGCCTCAAGTTTAAATCCAGGAATGTGGTAAAAAGTGAATGATAGAAATGTTGATGGCTTACTCTTAAATGGAAGTTAAGGAAAGAAATGCTAGTCTCCTGCAGTAATACATGATGTGTGCTGTGTTTGGCTTCAGGACTTAAGGTGGGTAACTAGGAGGAGGGGAAGGGAGAAGTAATTTCAGTGTGAGCTGAAGGGAAAACAAGTGCCTTGGAGCACCTGCTCTGGGTAACTTCAGAAGCCCATCTCCCTAGGGTATGGCTTTCCTAAAACTCATGCAGAGTATGTTGGTGTAGCAGGCCCTGGTAGGACAGTAACCTGTGATGCTGACTAAAGATGCTAAGAAACTGATGTTGAAGTAGCTAAGAAATAATCTCTGTGAAGAATAATGCTTACTCTGCTATAACTCTTATAAGCCATCACTGCAAATCTTTCAAGAACAAGGATCATAGGATAAAATTATGTTAAATTTAAGTGTTCTGGTGTGCCAATGGGTTCTGTTCCTGGAGGTTTTTTATTGCTTTGGCTTGTTTCTGCAGTAAGCAGATCCCTGGTATATATTCTCAGAGCATTAAGAACATAACAAGATGCACGTATGGACATGAGTTTCTTTGAGTGCTGGTTGTATAGAGACAGGGGAAGTAACAGCTTTTTACAAACCATGGCCAGAAGACATCTGGCATACGGCAGAATGGTGGACTGAAAAAGAGAAGCCAGGAGGAGAATACATGTTAGAGGAGCTGGCCCTCTAATACAGGAGTAGTTATGAAAGGAAAATTACATCCCTGGGTAACAGGCTAAAAGGCATGAGAATTTAAATGCCCTGCATCCTGCAGTCTGTGTGCTTTGGAGAGACAATGGAGGAGGATTGCATCCACGCATGTAAGTCCTCTGTGTTTCCCAAGAGCTGCACTGGCCCAGAGAAATGTAGTGCTGAGAGAGGAATGGTGAAGATACTGAGCAGGTTTCAGAGCCTGGCAGTTACTGCTTCTCCCAGGAAGGCCTTGCAGCCTCAGAGCAAAGCCGATTGTTACGTTTTTTGCCTTTGTCTTTCATGAAGAGTGTTCTGAGAAAATGAAGTGGTGCAAAGAGAGGTTCGAGCTTCTGATTGCACAATAAGATTTTAATTGGAACCAAGTGATCTCCGAGTGATGGCATCCCCTCTTGCACTTACACGGGATGCACCCCAGAAAGTACAGCAGAGCATTTCTGAATCACAGTGAGCCTTCCTCCACTTGGTTTGGGGATAGGAGTTCGTACTAACCACTGCAGCTCTTGAATCACGCAGCATTAACCAAGACCCTCTGTATTACTGAATCCTCTTCAAATCAGCTGCTTTCCAATAAAGTAACCATTGCTCATGAAAGAAAGTCTCTGTCCAGTATCCATCCTGCCTGCTCCCTGAATGTGGCAAGAGGATGAGATTTGAACCTTGTGGCTGTCAGTGAGACAGACAGGAGCTATCATGCTTGCTCTGCAGTTGGCAAGGGTTAATCCCAAGGGCAAGAAATGACAGCACTGGCAAAGCAGGGTTGTCTGAAGTACCCAAGGCTTTTCCTCATCGAGCTGTTTACTTGCTGTGTTATCTTTCAGGACCCTGTCAAAGATGGTGAAACAAAAATCAAGGCAGACTATGCTCAGCTGTTTGAGGATATGCAGAATGCGTTTCGCAGTCTGGAAGACTAGACTTGACCTCTGTGACCACTCCAGTTTGTCCTCTCAATTCCTCATCTCAGCTCCTCTGCTTCCCTACCTTACAAGAATGATGCAACAGTACTTGAGTTGATAAATAGACCTATGTTTTCCCTGTTCATACTCAGAGAGTGTCCTTACAAAACATTCCTCCTAATTCGTGTTTGGCATTGCTTTGTGTGTCTGAAATGGTGAGTGTTGTGTGAATGGGCCTGGCTGAGTGAAGAAATGCTGTTGTACACTTCTAGAGTGGGAAGAATTTCACTTTGCCTCTCCCAGCTCTCTTGGTAACTGTTCTTTCACCTTGGGATGTATCCAGCTGAGCTGTACTGGCAGAGGAGGTGTACATCTTAATGCAGTCACGCGGTACGTTCTGAGCTGGCAGGGGTAAGGGCATTTACATCTGGCGCTTTGCTAAGTGACTATCATGACATAGAACTCCCTGTTCTCAAAGAGGTTTTGACCATGTTCTGCTGATACATTGATACAACCAGAAATTCTTCACTACTCTGTCCCTTCTGCAGCCCTCAGCCAAGTCAGTTGGTGTTTAAACATGTAGTTCTAGATCTCTCCAAGAAGGGACTGACTAGAAGATGAGCACATACAAGTGACCAGTGTACTTCCGTACCCTGGAGAGATAGAGTTTTATCTTCCTACTTAATACAGATAGGACTGCTGGGCTCTGCATCAGCTAAAATCAAAGCCATAGGTGCTCAGCTTCCAACAGAATTTGACCTTCTTGCCTCCCACTCACCCCCTAAGATTTCATGACACTCAGCTGCTTTAGTTAGAGAAGCTTGTGACTGCTGCCATGTGCTGCAGGATGTAGATGGTAAGTTTGGAGATGCCATGCATGTGGACCAGGAAGGCAGTCCTTCCTCAGTGGTGCTCTGCCTCCCAGTGCAATGCCCAGGTCGTGCTAAGGAAGGGGAAGCATGTGCCCAGCCTTCCTCCTCCACCTGTGCTCACGTGGCCGGTTTGGCGGTAGCACAGAAGGTCCCTGGTTCTCATGTAAGAGGAATGTGTGATGCTAAACTGGGGGCGGGGGATGAATAGGGGGAAGGCTGGAAAGTACAAAATGTAGTTGCTCCTGCCATGTTGATGGCAATGTAAGAGAAACCAGTGACTTTGGCCTTGTGCTCTGGAAGCAGTCTTGTCAAGCAGCTGAAACCACTGCTTCTTGGGCTTGCTGACTGGCAAACTAGTAAGAGGTCGGGAATGAACATAGGGCAGCCTTTCTGTCACACTCCAGGAGCCCACTGCTGTGGAGAAAGACAGAAATGCCTGCATCCTCTCCAGTCTCTGCCTCGCTTGTGTCAGGTGGCATCCAGTGCTGCTTGCCTGCACCCAGCTGGCTTCCACCTGATGTTTTTTATTGCTTTGTTATGTCATCAAACAGTACCCAGAGTTGGTGACACCATGGTGGTGGCATGGCTGTGCGAGCATGAATTCTGCGCTGAGGTATTGCTGCCAGCTCTGAACAGTAGTGATGCAAAAGGATCTTGCACTATGGACCAAATGCTGCCACTTGCATTACAGTATCAACTTGCTGTTTGTTAGGGTAGAGCCAGGCTGAAAGTTAAAGGGATTAACTACTTCTGGTCCTCCCAAAAGCAAGTACTCCTCCAGCCGATATCCTGGTAGCGAATGGTTAAGTTTACAGCTCACTGAACTTCTGGTGTATGCTGCTTATTTTACCAATGAGCACGTGTGAATGAGTAGTCACTGTCCAAGCCCTTGCTGGATTCCTCATCGTTTGTACCCTTCACCACTGTACTATGTAGCATTTCATGCTAGAAACCAGATGTTCTTATCTCTTTAAATAGAGGATGTTAAAAACTTTACAGAAGATGTCTATGATAATGCAGTTCTAATATTTATTGTGCTGTACCTGGCCCTGAAGTGTGACCAGTTCAAACAGTTTCATATATATTTTTGTCTTTTTTGGTTTGTGTCTGTTTTCAGTGTTGAGATTCTGATGTTCACTGTGTTCTGCAGGTCCTCCTTCCACAGCTGTGGGAGGAACTAAAAGATGGGCAGAACCCCACCACCTACTTTATCTTGTATATTTCATAATGTATGTTGCAGGAAATTGTAAAAAAAAAAAAAAAAAAAGTATGTTGAAGTCAATGAAAATAAAATTGATTTAAAGTAGGTTTTATCTGTCCTCTTTTATTACATCAAACCAACCCTGTGCCCCTGTGGTATACACAGCATGCTATCAGGACAGCTCACAGGTTGCTTAAAACCTTACTACTTCATTTTAGGAATTGCTTTAAATCAGTCTGGCAGAGCCTTAAAGTATTTCTCTGCTCTGGAATATACCTCCTGAAATCTCTACATATGAACAGTGGACAAAGTGATTGGAACCTCTGGATGGGAAGATCACTGTGGCATTGCTGGCCAAAGCCCAGAAGTTAGCATTCTTTTTCAATAAGGCATTGAAACCACCTGTAAATAGCAGCACATAAAACAACGTACTGAGGCATTGTTGTACCTATTTTGACCAGTGTGTAACACCTCTTTGATGGAAATGTTTTGCTATTTTTATATACATATTAGAGATACAGCAAGCTTGAACAGAGCAGGTATGCAAGTAATCCCATGGCCTCACAAAGGGGTGGAGGGCACAAGCTCGGCCCTGGCAGATGCAGCCTGGCAGTTCCCTGTGGATGGTACAAAGTCCATTGACAGAAGGGGCAGTTCAGGTTTTGGCAGTGTGGAAGTTCCCAACCGGCAGCGTCCTCACTTCATCCACGCGACTTTTGTGGATCTGGAAGGCGGGTGTCACCCAGCGGCCACAGGAACACTGCTCACCCTGCCAGCTGAAGGAGCCCAGCTTTGACGTGCATTTGGGACACAGCAGCTGCAAGAAAAAAGCATGACCCAGTCTAAGGCACGTGCAGATGGAGAGCTACTTCAGTGTACTTCTATGGCACATTCATTGTGACCACCTCTGCAGAGCCAGGTCCTTCCCTTTAACACTTCAGAAAAAGTAAATGGACTGAAAAACTGACAAAAAAGCTAACCTGGCATGGCTGTTTAGCCCTAGGATATAGCAGGCAGCTGTGCTGGCAGAAGGGAGGGTATATGTAAGAATCTATTCACAAACTGGAAAATTCATGCCAGAAAGGCTGGTAGACCTCGGTCCTGGTGTGGGGGCTTCTGCATCAGGGAGCAGGAAACATCAGTTTGGAAACATCAGGGAGCAGAAACAGAACAGTTTGTTCTGCCTCTTAGAGTAAAATCCAAGACTAAAGCACATGCTGCCCATCACCTGTCCTTCCATTACTCCGAGCAATGCTGGCTCCATCCACTGCACAGGCTCGGTGAAGTAAGAGGTACACTTCTCACGGCTGTCACCACAAAGCTGAGCAGAGTCCGTTATCCTCTTGTGGGCAAAGGCTGTCGGGCCGCTTCCTTCTGTGTGGGACAGGATGCTGGAACTACGGAACAGAGCACGCCTGCACACCATGACACAGAGGGGAAAAAGAAGTGAAGTAATCGGGTTTTTACTGGGGAAACTACAGACAACAGGAAATAGGGACGTGGACCTCCTGACAGTAAATAAACAGGATTGCAAACCCTAAGGTTTGGGGTTGGTTTTGTCTAGTCTAGAAGGCACTGATTTCTTTCTTTACGTATCTAGTGATTTGTGTAGTTTTGGGCTCTGCCCCGCTTGTTGTATGCTATTATCTAGACCTGTTTTCAAACAATTCCTGCCTACAAAACCTTTGTGCTCATATATTTGAAGAAACCTACACCTAGGAAATAGCAGGATTGCTCAGTTTCACTTAAAGCAAGCCATGAAAGGTAGTTAAAATGCAGTAAACCTACAAATTTACCAGAAGTTTCTTCTAGAGAAACTGACTGTCAAAAACAAACTAGAAGTTATGGTCTCAGAGCAAGCTGCTCAGAGCCAAGTGGGATTATGCTGGTCCATAGGAGGCAGCAGATCAGACTGCACAAGTGCCACACAACCCCAAGGAACAAGAAATTCTATTTCATAAGATTTGTCTGATTTTGGGGGCACACATGGCACAGAACCTTGGGCAAGAGCTCATCCCTGTCCTGTCAATGACAATGATTTACACAGACTATTTTTCTCTTGAGTCCATTACAAAATTACATCTTATGGAGAAATAGAGAAAATTCAGTACCTGCATTTCCTGCACCTGTAGAGAACCTCTGTGTTTGGAGTCTGACATATACTGGTTGGATCAACAGCAAAGACCTCTTGGGGCAAGTCTTGAAGTTCTGCAGAGGTGTCAGTACCAAGCTGTGAATCAGCCGGATGCAGCTGTGCTGCATGTGGGACAGGACAGCACTGCACCTCTGCCCCAGCACGCACAACTCACCTTCATCAGATCCATTTGTCCACACACCAACTCCATTAGATAAGGTGAAAATGAAGGAGCCTCACCTCATCACACCTAAGACTGGGATTCACTTAATACAAGGAACCAAGATCTAGACTTCAGCCTTAACAAGGGTGAAATAGTTGCATTTTCCTTTATGTTCTTACTTAAACATGAAATAAAGGCAGAGAAGGAGTTAGAACAGTTCTGCCAACCTTTCAGGGCACACAAGTCAGCTTATGAACAGGGACTGCTAAGCAGAATGACATATAAGGGGAGACAGCACTGTCATGCTGAACACACAACACTTGGATCCTGCAAAAAAGCTATGCATTATGATTGTATTGTAAGATTACACATCTGCACACATTTCTACTGCAGTCACCCTTGGCAAATCAAACTGTAAAAGTTTACTTCATATCTTGATTTTTGAGCTCTGTCTCACTTCTGCATTTGCCAATTTTGTTATTGTTGTTCACTTCTTTTTAGAGGATGTTCACTTTGCTCAGCCAGGTACATAAAAATCAGGAAACAAACTGACCTTTACCATTTCTGCATTTTGCTAAGGAGAGCAGTTCCTTACGGACCTCATTTCTCAGGCATCTCCCAGAGACACATTTTTTCCCCACTGATGAGCTGGAATTCTTTAGGGCCAGTACAACGTCACTGTTTGCCTAGCCAACCCAATTGCTTTGTGCGCAATACTCCAAGTCAACCACCTCTGACACGGCCTTCTGTGTTCCCTTTAGGATGGACTTGGTCCCAGAGGGACCAACCTCCCTGGGACACTGCCCGACGCCTGTCTCCACGCACCCGCCAGAGCCCAAGGCCGATGCCCGCCGAGGCGCACCTCGACCCCGCCACTCACCGGGATACCTCTCCGTGAGCATCTGCAGCCGGTACCGCTTGTACAGGGCGCTGCTGCTGTCCACGGCGCAGCCCATGGCCTCGTAGAGCTTCAGCTGCGCCTGGAAACCCGGGTTCATCCTGCGGCGGGGCGAGAGGAGAGCGGGCTGAGGGGACAACGGGCGGGCGGGGAGCGGCGAGGGGCGAACGGGGACAAGAGACCCACTCGGCGTCGGGTTTGGCGGCCCTGACGGCGGCGTAGGCCTCTTCCCAGCCGAGTCGCTGTGTCTTCATGAGGTAGGCGGTCACCACGGCCACGCTGCGGCTCACCCCGGCGTGGCTGCAAGGACGGGACAGGACAGGCTAGGCTGTGAGGAGCGCCGCACGGGGGGCGGGAAGCGACCGGTCCTCAGCCGCCTCGGCGCTCACCAGCGGACGAGGGCAGCGCCGCCGCCCGCCCTTGCGGCGCCGATGAAGGCGGCGCAGTCATCCAGGCGGCTCAGCAGGTCGGCGTAGGGCTCGTCCAGCGCCCGTACGTGCATGGCTCGCACCCCCGGCACGGCCGGCGGCTCCTCCGCGTCCACCGTCAGCACCGCCACCACCCCCACCGCCGCCAATGCCTCCGGGGACGAGCACGCCTCCGCGCCGCCCACGTAGAGCCCCGGCAACACCGGCACCATCCCGCCGGCCGAGCACGCCATGGCGCCAGGCCTGGTGCGAAGGGGAAGGGCGGCGCGCATGGCAGCTGCCGAGGGCCCTGTGGCGGGGCCCGCGTTGCCGGCAGGGGGCAGCCGGGAGCCGCTGGTGGCGGTGTTGGGGGTTATCACCCGTGCACCGCCCCTCCAGGGATGGGCCCGAGGAACCATCAGTGGGAGCCGTGCCTGCACAGGTGAAAGGCAGGTGGGAGCCACGGAGGGCACCGCTTTAGTTATCCCTCAGCGGTATTTATGTAACGTCCATAAGAACCCTCACACATCTGCGGGTACCGGTGGAGCTTTCTCCTGCTGGTGTCCATAGGTGTGTGTCTTCACCTCATCCTTTTTAAAACTAAAGGGTTTCCTGCCTCCCTGTCCTGTCTCCTTACACATGCTCACAAAACAAATACCATTAAAGAATGAGAACCCATTTGCAGCACTGTGTGCAATTCTGGTGTCCTCAACATAAGGAGGACATGGAGCTGTTGGAGCAAGTCCAGAGGAGGCCATGACAATGATCAGAGGCTGGAGCACCTCTTTTATGAAGATAGGCTGAGAAAGCTGGGACTGTTCAGCTCGGAGAAGAGAAGGCTGCGTGCAGACCTCAGAGCAGCTTCCAGTATCTGAAGGGGGCCTACAAGGATGCTGCAGAGGGACTCTTCATCAGGGACTGTAGTGATAGAACAAGGGGTGATGGGTTCAAACTGAAATAGGGGAAGTTCAGGTTAGGTATAAGGAAGAAGTTCTTCCCTGTGAGGGTGCTGAGGTGCTGGCACAGGGTGCCCAGAGAAGCTGTGGCTGCCCCATCCCTGTCAGTGTTCAAGGCCAGGTTGGACAGAGCCTTGGGTGACAGGGTCTAGGGTGACATATCCCTGCCCATGGCAAGGGGGTTGGAACTGGATGATCTTAAAGTCCTTTCTAGCCCAAATCATTCTGTGATTATATGAAAGCAGAAAGGAGAAGAGAGGAGAGGGAAAGGGAAGGGAAGAGAGGGAAGGAGAGAAGAGGAGAGGAAAAGGGGGAAAGACTCCTTTCTAGAGTCCAAAGCCTGTTTTATAGTGTCCAAAGCCTCCTTTCATATCCTCCTTTTGACTATCCAAAGTCTTAGGTTTTGCTTCATAAGCCTGATTTTTGGCTTCAAAGCCTCATTTGCGGGGTCCGAAGGCTCAGGTTCAGTTTACAAAGCCTCCTTTTCAGATTCCAGGATTTCATTTTTTAGGATCCAGCCAGGCATCTTCTGGATCCAAGCAGGATCTTGAGTGTCCAAACCCTCATTGGAGGGTCCAAACCACTCTTGTAGGGCTCAAAGCCCCAGTTTATGTCCCAAAGCCTCAGTTTTAGGGTCCAAAGCTCTGATTCTACTGTTGAAAGACTCCTTTTGGGCTCCAAACCCTCGTGTTAGGGTACAAACTGTCCTGGTTTCAGCTGGGATAGAATTCTCTTCCTAGTAGCTGGTACAGTCTGAACCTGACTCCCTTTAGATCACCACAAAGAACCAACTTTGATACCACCAGCCAAGTGCAGTGGTGGTGGAATCTGGAACTGAACTCAGTATGCAACAATCCCACAGCACATACCATCCATCCCTCCTGCCCACAGAGACTGCTGTGACACAGAGAGCCCTGACTTGTGGACCAAATGAACTCAACCAGCTTCCATGGGGATGCTCCATAGACTAAGGGAATGCTACCTCTGTGTGTGTGTGTAAGTATATGTATATCTCTATCAAAGTGTGAAGTGTGAAACCTGGCATGACATGAAAGGGGTGGATACTGTCCTGGTTTTCGCTGGGATAGAATTCTCTTCCCTGTAGCTGGTGCAGTGCTGTGTTCTAGCTTTATTCTGGGAATAACACTGATAACACACTGATGTTTTAGCTGTCGCTCAGTAGCACTTACCCTGCTCAAGGCCTTTTCAGTCTCTCATGCTCTGTCAGTGAGGAGGGGCACAAGAAGCCGGGAGGAAGCAGAGACGGGACACCTGACCCAAACTAGCCAAAGCGAGGAGTTACCCAGAAGGCCCAGATTGCTGCTCGGGTCAGACTGGGTATCAGCCAGTGGGTGCTGAGCAATTGTATTGTGCATTACTGCTAGTTAGTGGTTTTTTTTCCCCTGCCTAGTCTTATGCTCTGTCCCCTTTAAACCACGACAGTTCTACAGCTTGCTCCAGCTTATCTTGTTGCTCCAGGTTTGTTTTTTAACTTCATGATTTTGTTCTTGGCTGGCCCTGGAGCTATTGGGTCCGGTCACAGGACCGAGTGTTGAGCTGGCGGGATTTGTGTTAATAGTGCACAGTGTAGGGAACGCAGGAATCTTGTTTAGACTGAAATAAGATGAAGCACTTGATGTGATGGAGCCATCACTTTATTGCGGGATTGCGGGATGAAGGATGCTGCGAGCGTGTGGGTGTGGGGAGCACAGCGCGGCTGCTGCGGGGCTCAGCGGTTGGTCTCCAGCGAGATTGACTCTGCCGGTCCCCCAAAGGACGTCGAGCCGCGTTACCCAGGACCAGCCCCCGAGGGCAGCACGGGGAAGGCTTGATCGAGCCCTCCGCTGGGGGGGGGGGGGGGGGGGAGGAAGGGGACACGACACAGCGGTTTGCCCGCGATGAAAAACGGCGGCGCGGGACGAGCGGAAGGGACGGGGTCCCAGGAGGCCGAGCACCGCCGGGAAGCGGCGAGGCCGCAGAGAAAAGGGATCAAGGGAGGAACAGGCTCCCCGCGGAGAGCTCGGACGGGGAGCGCTGCTGTTCGCCCGCGGGGATGCTGCTCCCGGGCGGGGACCGCACAAGCCCGCTCTTGGGGCTGCGTAGGACCCGCTTCGCCGTTCCACGGGCTCCCCCGGCAGCTCTGTCCGGTGGCAGCGGGCGCCCGGGGAGCGCGGGGGCACAGCCGTTGACAGCTGGGCCGCGGCCGGCGGCAGCAGCAACAGGCGCGGTGGCGGAGGCATCTCTCGGCGGCCCAAAGTCCTCCCTCCGCCGCTCCCCCCGCCGCTCCCCGCGATACTGCCCGCTGCCTCACCCCAGCACCCGGGGCCTCCTCCCGGCCGCCCCGCGGGGCGCTCCGCGCCGCTCCGCTCTCCCGCTACTGGCTGTGGTGGCGGTGGGCGAGCAGCCGCAGCTGGGTCTGGCGAGGCAGTGCCGCCCCCTGTCGCTCCCCGGCCATTCCCGCGACCTCCGAGCTCCCGGTGCGCCTGCGGAGGTACCGGTACCGGCATCGGGAGAGCGGTCGGGCAAGGTGCCCGTGGTGCTGCTGTGGTGGGCTGAGCCGTTGGCCCATCTGCGCTGCGGGACCGGCGGGGAGCGGCACGCCGCTGAGCCGCGGCCGGGTAAAGGCGGTAACGACCCGGCTCCGCTCGGCCCGGAGGGGCCCGTGGGGGCTGACGGGGGCTCCGCGCGCAGCGGCCGCGGCCGCGTGTGGCGCACAGGGCAGGAGGAGGAGCCCCTGCAGCGGCTTTACCGCGTGGGACCGCTGCTGGGGAGCGGCGGCTTCGGGTTCGCGTATTCAGGGGTCCGCTTGTTTGACAGCGCCCCGGTAAGTGGCGGGGAGGCTGCGGGTCGGGGGCAGCTCAGCCCAGCGCTGCCCTTGGCTTGCAGGTGGCGATCAAACGCGTGGCTCGGGAGCGCATCTCCTCGTGGAGCGAGCGAGAGAGTGTGGGGGCCACCGGGACAGCGCGGGGCAGGGCGGGCGGGGGTGAGTCGGTGGGGCCGGAGGGGGGGAAACCGGGACAGCGCTAGGGGAGCGGGAGTGGAGTCACCGGCAGACGCGGAGCATCCCGGGCCGGGGGTGCCCGGTACAGGCGGGGCCGGAAGGGGGCACCGGCGCATTCCCAAAACGAGTCTGGGATTCCATGATTACCTGGTCTGAGAATCTCGGTCACTCTCCACTTCTCGTAGGTGGATGTGACGCCCTGTTCCATTGCCCAGGTTGAGCTGTGACCCCTTGCATGCTCTACCTCCGGACGACAGGCACTGAGGAAGAGCAGCCCGCGAGGGACCTCCCTGAGCCGGCTGGGCAGAGGCTGCTTGCCCCGTGGTGACTCCCGAGGCACCCCTGGGTGCCCAGTGGCCATGGCACGATGCTACTGCCATCACAAAGCCGTGGCAGTCGCTGTGGAGATGCCCATTGTGAACAGGGGCCCCCACAGTGACCGTGGGGTATTTAAGGAGAGAGAGCCGTGGAGTAACCAGTGCAGAGGAGATATCTCCCTCACGAGGTTGCATCTCCCCTGGCTGCCCTGCGGATCAAGGTACATGTAGTGTTCAAGGTGCCTTAAGTTTCTAGGATACCTTAAAACTTCATCTGCATACTGACTCTCTGGTTAGTGGTCTCTGGTGTACAGGAGCATAGCCTGCAGTGTATGAACATCCAGATCTTGCTCCCACAGCCGAATAGACTGCCACATTGGTGGCACCGTACTGGAGCTCACCCTGTGTGATGCCAAGCACCAGCTTTCTATGAAGGCACCTTAGGCTTAGCATCAGGTCTGGACATTTGCAATTGGTTTGTGGGTCACTCAAGAGTGCTGTCCAGTGAGGCTTTACACAGGTGGAGTTTTAGGTGGGTAATTAAGTGAGGATATCCATATTGGTGGCACTATCCTGAAGACACCATGTGTAGGACATGCCCAGCTCCTGGTTTCTGTCCTAAGATGTTAGGCTTAGGAGCAGGGTCTGGACATCCACGCTTAGGGAGCTGGTGTCTCAGTCACCTAAGGATGCTGTCCAGTCAGGCTTTACACAGATGGAGTTTTAGGTGGGGAAGGATATTCATATTGGTGGCACTGTTCCAGAGAGCACCTTGTGTAGGGCATGCCCAGCTATTTCTTTTTATCCTAGCACATTAAGTTTAGGGTCAGGGTCTGGATATTTGCATTTAGGGACCTGGTTTATGGGGCACCTGAAAGCACTGCCTTGCAAGGTCATACAAAATGGAGGTTTATGTGGCAAAGCAAGGGTGGATTGCCATGTCGGTGCCACTTTTGCAGAGTGCGCCATGTGTAGGTGATGCCCAGCACCAGCTTTCTGTCCTGGCACCTTAGGCCAGGATCTGGATCAGGATCTGCATGTTTGCACTCTGAGAGCTGGTCTGTGAGTCAGCAGAGAGTGCTGTCCAGTGAGGCTTTACACAGATGGAGTTTTCAGTGGGTAAGTAAATGAGGATATCCATGTTGGTGGCAATATTCTGGAGGGCACCCTGTGAGGAAAAATTCCCTTTTTTTTTTTTTTTTTTTTGTTGTAAGACATTAGGTTTAGGTACATGGTTTAGGTACATTAGGTTTAGGTTTATCCATGTTGGTGGCAGTATTTTGGAGGGCACCATGTGCTGGATATGTCCAGCTCATGGCTTTCTTCCTAACACATTAGGCTTAGGAGTAGGGTCCGGACATTGGCACTTAGGGAGCTGGTGTCTCGGTAACTGGAGAGTAGTGTCTAGTGAGGATTTACACAGATGGAGTTTTAGGTGGGTAAGTGAGTCAGGATGTCCATATTGGTGGCACTATTCCGGAGGGCACCATGTGTATGACATGCCCAGCTCATGGTTTCTGTCCTAAGACATCAGGCTTAGCATCAGCGTCTGGATATTCGCACTTATGGAGCTGGTTTGTGGATCAGCAGAGTGCTGTCCAGTGAGGCTTCACCCAGACGGAGGTTTTGATTTACTGAGGTGAGCAGCTCCAGAGAGGATGCTTCAGTGCCGGAACCTCGAGTCCTCGTCAGGCCTTTCCCAGGAGCCGGCAGCGCGGCTGAAGGTGAGCAGGGACTCACAGGGGGCGGAGCCAGGAGGGACGGCACCGCCCTGAGTGAGTAAAACCGGGACCGTAGTGAACAGGGCGGGCAGTCACGGTGTGGGGCTGCAGTTGGCGCCAGCAGCACCAGCAGGATGGTGAACGCTTGCCTCGGGGCCGGGGCCGGGGCCAGGGCCGGGGCGAGGCCGAGGCCGAGGCCGAGGCCGAGGCTTGGTCTAGGAGCTCTGCTCTGCTCTGGGGCGGTGGCAGCGTTGGCACCACGCAGAACCGATGAGAGGGGAGGCTACAACGCAGAGCTGGGAGCGTAGAAAGTGCCTCCATGGGTCTGTTGAGGCCAGGGTGCACAACGGTCAGGGCTGCACTCGGTCCACCCTCGTGGAGGTCCTCCTGCAGCAGGGGTTGAGCTGCCGGACACTGTCAATAGGCTGAAAGATGTCAGGGAAGCTGAGAGGAAGCAGCACTGCTTGCTCCAGGCCCAAACTGTGCAGGGGCCTCAACCATCCGCCACAGCGCATACAGGAAAGGAGGGCATTAACCCAGGAAGCTGGGAACTAGTAACAAAAAAAACCAAAACAAAACAAAAAAAGGAGGAAGAGGACAATTAACAGTATCACGGTATGACAGTATGCTAGAGATTGGAAGGGACCTCAAAAGATCATCTAGTCCAATCCCCCTGCCGGAGCAGGAACACCTGCCTGTGTCCAGGCGGGTTTTGAATGTCTCCAGAGGAGACTCCACAACCCCCCTTGGGCAGCCTGTTCCAGTGTTCCGTCACCCTCACTGAGAAGAAGTTTCTTCTCAAGTTTAAGTGGAACCTCTTGTGTTCCAGTTTGTACCCATTACCCCTTGTCCTATCAGTAAGGGGCTTCCTCCTCCTAAATCTGACATCCCCACCCAGAACCGCTTAGCAGTTCTGCAGGGTGCAAAATGCACACCATACCAAATGAACAACTGACTGATGCACCAATAAAGAAGATCACTACTGGTGCCTCCAGGAGAAAGATTGGGTCACAGTAGTAGGTGGCTCAACGTTGAAAGGCACAGAGGCACCCGTCTGTCATGCTGATCCAGTCTCAGGGGAGGTGTGTTGGCTACCAGGGGCTTGGATCAGGGATATTGCAGAGAGGCTGCCTGGTCTAGGAAGTCCCACATGTGGTCCATGTGGGTGCTAGCAATATACAGACAGCTGTAGCCTGGAGAACATTAAGAAGAACTACAGAGCCCTGGAAGAGGTGTTCAGGGGCTCAGGTTTTTTCATCGATCCTCCAGGTCAAACAGGAGGACCTTAAAAAGACTAGGCGGATTTGCCAGGTTAATAAATGGTTCTAACATACAGTGGTGCCATAGTCAGGGGTTTGAGTATTTAGAACATAGGACTCAATTTGGGATGGCAGGTCTACTGAGGGCTGGTGGAGCTGGTCTGACAAAGAAAGGGAAGAGTTGCTTTGGTAGGAGAATTGCCTGTCTGGTCAAAAACGCTTTAAACTAGTTGTGTTTGGGGAAGGGAGCATCGATAAATCCCAACACTCCCAGTCAGTTGCCAACATCTGTAATAAATGCCTGGAGCAATGCAGAGATATTTCAGCTGTTCCAGCCAATGAACTGGCTTCATTTGGAGCTCGGCTCAGATGGCTCTATGCAAACGCCCGTAGTATGGAGAACAAACGAGGAACTAGAGATGTGTGCACGTCTACAGGGATATGGTATCACTGGCATCACAGAAACATGGTGGGATGGCTTCTATGACTGGAGTGTTGGAATTGAAGGTTACAGGCTTGATGACTCTGTGGATGAAGTGTTCTACAGACAGGAGCAGCCTCATGCTCACAGGCCCTTGTCCTCATGGGGGACTTCAACCACCCTGATATCTGTTGAAGGGATGGTACAGCCTGGCACAAGCAATCCAGGAGGTTCCTCGATTGTGTGGAAGACAACTTCCTTCTGCAAGTAATAGAAGAGCCGACAAGGAGAGGTGCCATACTTGACCTTGTGCTCACCAACAGGGAGGGGCTGGTTGGAAATGTGACGCTCCAGAGCAGCCTTGGCTGTACTGATCATGAGATGGTCAAGCTTGAGATCCTGAGGGCAGTGAGATGGGCATGCAGCAAGCTCACTACCCTGGAGTTCAAGAGAGCAGACTTTGGCCTCCTCAGGAACCTGCTTGGTAAGGTTCCATGGGATATAGCCCTAGAGGTCAGGGGCCCAAGACTGCTGGTTGGTATCAAGGATCACTTGCTACAAGCTCAGGAGTGTTGCATCCCGACTAGAAGGAAATGGGGCAGGAGGGCCAGCAGGCCTCCATGGATGGATAAGGAGCTGCTGAAGAAAGAGGGAAAAAAGAAACTTATAAAAGGTGGAAGCGAGGACGGGTGGCCTAGGGAGAATACAGGGATGTTGTCTGGGAAGCTAGGGACCAGGTAAGGAAAGCTATGGCCCAGTTAGAATGAAATCTGGCAAGGAATGTCAAAGGTAACAGGAAGGGCTTCTATAGGTATGTAGCAAACGAAAGACAGACTAGGGACAACGTGAGCCCTCTCCAGAAGCTATCAGGAGAACTGGCTACCCTGGATTTGGAGAAGGCTGAGGTTCTTAATGACTTTTTGGCCTCAGTCCTCACTGGCAAATGCTCTGACCATGACTCCCAAGTCTTGGAAGGCTGATGCAGGGACTGTGGGAATGAAGACCTTAGGCCTACTATAGGAGAGGATCAGGTTCAAGATCATCTTAAGAACCTGAACGTGCACAAGTCCATGGTACCTGATGAAATCCATCCGTGGGTCCTGAAGAAGCTGGTGGATGAAGGTGCTAAGCCACTATCCATCATATTTGAAAAGTCATGACAGTGAAGTTCCCGATGACTGGAAAAATAACACAGAAGAAGACCCAGGGAACTACAGACTAATCAGTCTCACCTCTGTGCCTGGCAAAATCTTGGAGCAGATTCTCCTGGAAGGCATGCTAAGGCACATGAAAAACAAGGAGGTGGTTGGTGACAGCCAGCATGGCTTCAATAAGGGGAAATCCTGCCTGACCAATTTGGTGGCCTTCTATGATGGGGCTACAGAACTGATGGATCGGGGCAAGGCAGTTGACGTCATCTACCTGGACTTGTGCAAAGTGTTTGACACTGCAAAAGAATGAGGTCTGTTTCTCACTTCACAAATGGTGTCACCCTATTTCTAGGTTTCTTGTCTCTCACCCTTCAGGCAAGACCCAGGTTTGCATAATTTACACATTTTCACAACTCAGAAACTTTCTGGATGATACTCCATCATGATGCTGGGTTCTTTTGTTGTACAAACAGCTTGTTACTCCTTGACACAAATATCAACAAGATCCCACCTTGGTGAACAATCACTCACTTTCGAAGATGCGTTCTATAAAGAAAAAGTAATCACTGTAAAGAAAAAGTAATTTCTATGGTCATTAAGAGTGAGAATACAGGCAGGGCAAGGATGAATTAGAGGAATAAAATTTCCACTGTGTCCTATTTATTATTAGAAATATTTCATTAAAGGACTCCAAGCTCAAACAGAGAAAAATATAAAGCTAACATTAGCTATAAAGCTAATATAGCCAAATGTGTTGATTTAAAGAATAGCTGACGATATAGCCTCTGATTTTCCTTTTTCATATCTTCATGAGTGTCCTGGGTTCAGCAGTAGAAGTCTTTTTTCTCTTTCTTAGTAGCTGGTGCAGGGCTGTGTTTTTGACTTTCAGCCTGGGAACAGCACTGATAACACCAATGGTTTTAGTTACTGCTCAGTAATGTTTACTCTGACCAAGGACTTTCTGAGTCTCATGCTTTCCCAGGGAGGAGGGGAAGCCAGGAGGAAGCAGAGACAGGACACCTGACCCAAACTAACCAAAGAGGTATTCCATACCACAGCACGTCATGCCCACTATATAAACTGGGGGCAGTTACCCAGAAGGGTGAGATCACTGCTCGGGTCAGGCTGGATATCGGTCAGTGGGTGGTGAGCGCTTGTATTCTCTTCCCTTGTTATTTCCCTTATCATTATTATTATGGGCAGTAGCAGTAGTGATTTGTGTTATACCTTAGTTACTGGACTGCTCTTATCTCAACCCATGGGAGTTACATTCTTTCGATTCTCCTCCCCATCCCTCCGGGAGCGGGGAGGAGGAAAGGGAGTGGGGAGTGAGCAAAAGGCTGTGTGGCTGAGTTGCCAACTGGGCTTAAACCATGACAATGTGATATCACTTTACCTGATTTTAAATGTAATGCTTATTAACAATGCAAGATATGTCATATATGAAACATATGTGTATAACCATGTTCTCTGTGAAAATTTTAACTTTGCTTTGTGGTCATATATAATACAGCAATATGTATATTGTTCCTGTCCTCCCATTAGATGGATTTGTTCTGGTTTTTTCTCCCATATGAATTCACATCAGCCATGGTGGGAGGAAACTGGTTTAGAAAGGGAGAAAACAATCTTGGACTAAATTCTGATCTTATTTATGTCACTCTGTAACACAGTTGCCAGCTGAAAAATCCATTATAATTGCTGTTTCGACACACCCTCCCATAAGAATTTCTTTTATTTGGATAATTCACATTCTAATATACATATATATACACAGAGACACAGGCCAAATCTCCTTATGAGATGCATAAAGATATTTGATGTATTTTTAATTTTTAAATATTGCCTAGTGTCTCCTGTTGAAAGTAAACAACCCAATCTTTTAAATTTCTTTTCAAATCATAGTCTTTTCTGCCTTGTAGAATCATAGAATGGTTTAGGCTGGAAAGGACCTTAAGGTCATCCAGTTCCAACCCCCTGCCACGGGCAGGGACACCTTCCACTGGAGCAGGTTGCTCCAAGCCCCATCCAACCTAGCCTTGAACACTGCCAAGGATGGGGCAGCCGCAGCTTCTCGAGGCACCCTGTGCCAGGGCCTCAGCACCCTCACAGGGAAGAGCTTCTGCCCAATATCTACCCTGAGCTTTCTCTGTTTCAGTTTGAACCCATCACCCCTTGTCCTATCACTACAGTCCCTAATGAAGAGTCCCTCTTCAGCATCCTTGTAGGCCCCTTCAGACACTGAAAGCTGCTCTAAGGTCTCCCTGAAGCCTTCTCTTCTCCAAGCTGAACAGCTCCAACTTTCTCAGCCTATCTTCATATGGGAGGTGCTCCAGTCCCCTGATCAGCCTCATGGCACACATTGTGACATTCATGGTACTCTCAGGAAATATACTGTTATTTATGAAGGACAAGAAAGGCACATGGGAAGGCACACAGAAAGAGAAGACATTCCCTCACATCCCCTCCTCAATCCAGAGCAACTTGTGAAGCCCTGACATGCTTTGCAAAGTTGCTGGGCCATTAGGTGAGCCCCAATTACACAGCTGACTCCTTGGGAACCCCCAAACTCCATGCTGAACTCTCCCAAGTCCTTCTACCACTTCCAGCAAGTCCTACCTAGTCCTACCTAAGTCCTCCCTACCATGCTCCACAGACCCCAGTGCGCGCGGTGCCCGCTGGAGGCTGTGGCGCGCTCCGCAGTTTCTCGCGCTTCGGGACACGTCCCCTGAGGGACTGTGCCGCGCGCGGCCATTGGCTGCCGGTTCCCGCCGCCTTGCCGAGGGAAGCCTGCCATTGGCCGGGGCGGGGCCCAGTTGCTGGGCAGATGGGGGTTGCCAGGCGGGCGGGGACTGGCTCCTGCGCGCGCAGCGGGGCAGGCGGAGCCGTGCCGGCATTGTGCAGCGAGCGAAGGGTGCGGGGTGTGGAGGCACGCGGCTGCGGTGAAGCGAGTTTAAAAGCAGCCCGAACAAAGCGCCTGGCGCAAGCCCGCGCTTGTGTGCGCCGCAAAGGGTCGATGAGGCGCGGCGCAGGGGCTTGGAAGCGTTTGCCTCGCCCTGAGGGACGCTGCTCGGTGTGCACAGCTGCCGGCGGCGTACTTGCTTCAGTTACACTGCTTACCTAGGGCGAAGCTGAGCTGACGCTTTCCTTCTGCCTCTGTGGGACTTCAACAAAATGACACAACTGCTACAAGGTGGTTGTGTGTCCCAGAGGACAGCAAGCAGTTGTAGCCAGGTGTGGAGTAGCTGTGGTGGTGTGAGTCTCACGCACAAACCCACCTCCTGTGCTGTGGCTGTCTGGGGGCTGTGTCAGGTGGTGGTTTCCCTGTGGCAGTTGCTGTTAGCAAACTGGGAGCTATTTCTGCAAGGGAGGTTTGGAATAAAGAAGCTTGTTCCTTGCTCAGGAGGATGGGTTAGACTGGGAGAAGCTTGCGGGTCTGGAGCTCAAAGCAGGAGTAGCTTCAGAGTTGGAGCATGCAGCCCAGGTGGTGTGACTTGGCCTGGGTGGGCAGTGAAGCACCACACAGCTGCTCCCTCCATTCCACTCTACTCCTGCTGCCGTAGGGGATGGAGGAGCAGAAGCAAGAAAATGTGGAGGTGTGTGTTAAGAAGTGGAAGAATTGAGTAACACAGATGGGGCAGAGGCAAGCCCTCTCCACCTCCTGTGGGTAGTCTGATGCCAGTTTCTGAGCAGAAGGTGGCTAATCCTCCTAAAGCCCTTTCTGTCCTCATTGCTGAGCATGATCCCTGTTCAGTTTGGGTCACCTGCCTGGTGGTGCCCCCTCCCAGCCTGCTGTAACACCCCCCAGCATTCACTGGTGAGGCAGTGACAGGCAGGAGGTCTCATGGCTGTGCAGGGGCTGTTCAGCAAAAGCTGCATGACTCTGTTGAACTGTTGTGGTGAAAAATCTGAACCAGAGCACCCTGTGAGCTGCTGTGAAGAAAAGTGATTCTCTCCTGGCCAGGTCGAGTGCATTTGAGTGGAGAAGAATGTCCAGAGGTGGTGGTTCCCCTGTGGGCAGGTGGTGCCAAGGTCTGGATGCTCACACTGCTGAGTGTGTGTGTGTGGGGGATGATGAAGGGAAAAATGGGGAAGGGAAGAAAGTGGAATAAAAAGTGGGGGGGATATGGGGGGGAAAGAATCCGGGGAAAAAAAAGAAAAGAAAAACGGAAAAAAAAAACCCCAATAAAAACAAAACAGAAAAAAGGAAAAAAAAAACAAAACAACCACAAAACCAAAACCCAGCGAAAAAGAAAAGGGGCAGGGGGCAAGCCCACACCTAGAAGAAATCAAACACCTCTTCCTTCCCTCGCAAAATCTGAAAACCAAAACTGAATACCCCGGGGGTGGGGGGCAAAAAATCACCAGCTCCATGGCATAGAAATCAAGCAACTTGTTGGGTTAAAGAAAACTGGGGGGGGGGAAGAGAAAAATGGGGGAGCGGGGGGGATGAAGAAACGCCAACCAGAAGGGGAAAAAAGGGTAGGGGAAGGAAGTGGGAGGGTGAGTGTGTGTGTGTGGGAACCTTGGAACAAAATCCATGGATAAAATCCAGCAAGAGAAATTAGTAAAAAAAAAAAAAAAACCCCACAAAATCGAACCCCCCCCCAAAAAAGTCTTTTTGGGGAAAAATCTCTAAAAAGAACCCAAAGGAAACAAAAATACCCACAACCCACCAATCCCAAAAGCACTCCTCCCCTTCCCGAAAAAAACCCATCAAAACCCACCACAATTTGGGGGAAACACAGAAAAAACCCCAAAAGAACTCAACAAAACCCCAACCAAAGAAAAAATTTAAGAATAAAATAAAATCCAAAACACTAAAAAACCATCCCACCCCAGTTGGAGCTCATCCAGTTCCCACCCTGTGCCACAGGCAGGGACACCTTCCACTGGACCAGGTTGCTCCAAGCCCTACCTAACTGGCCTTGAGCACTGCCAGGGATAGAGCGTTCAGAGTTTCCCTGGGCAGCCTGTGCCAGTGCTTCACCACCCTCCTAGTGAGGAATTTCTTCCTAAAAGCTCATCTAAATCTGCCCTCTTTCAACTTAAAACCGTTCCCCCTTGTCCTGCAGTTCCAGCCCCTCCCCAGGCATTGTCTCTCCTGGCAGGGTTCATGGCTACTCTCAGGCTTGTGTTGCCCGTTGAGTGGGATGAGGCCGGTGCCTGCCCTGCCAGCGTGGAACGTGCAGCAGCGGCTCAATGTAAACACCCCACTCCTTCCATGCTCCACAGACCCCAGTGCGCGCGGTGCCCGCTGGAGGCTGTGGCGCGCTCCGCAGTTTCTCACGCTTCGGGACACGTCCCCTGAGGGACTGTGCCGCGCGCGGCCATTGGCTGCCGGTTCCCGCCGCCTTGCCGAGGGAAGCCTGCCATTGGCCGGGGCGGGGCCCAGTTGCTGGGCAGATGGGGGTTGCCAGGCGGGCGGGGACTGGCTCCTGCGCGCGCAGCGGGGCAGGCGGAGCCGTGCCGGCATTGTGCAGCGAGCGAAGGGTGCGGGGTGTGGAGGCACGCGGCTGCGGTGAAGCGAGTTTAAAAGCAGCCCGAACAAAGCGCCTGGCGCAAGCCCGCGCTTGTGTGCGCCGCAAAGGGTCGATGAGGCGCGGCGCAGGGGCTTGGAAGCGTTTGCCTCGCCCTGAGGGACGCTGCTCGGTGTGCACAGCTGCCGGCGGCGTACTTGCTTCAGTTACACTGCTTACCTAGGGCGAAGCTGAGCTGACGCTTTCCTTCTGCCTCTGTGGGACTTCAACAAAATGACACAACTGCTACAAGGTGGTTGTGTGTCCCAGAGGACAGCAAGCAGTTGTAGCCAGGTGTGGAGTAGCTGTGGTGGTGTGAGTCTCACGCACAAACCCACCTCCTGTGCTGTGGCTGTCTGGGGGCTGTGTCAGGTGGTGGTTTCCCTGTGGCAGTTGCTGTTAGCAAACTGGGAGCTATTTCTGCAAGGGAGGTTTGGAATAAAGAAGCTTGTTCCTTGCTCAGGAGGATGGGTTAGACTGGGAGAAGCTTGCGGGTCTGGAGCTCAAAGCAGGAGTAGCTTCAGAGTTGGAGCATGCAGCCCAGGTGGTGTGACTTGGCCTGGGTGGGCAGTGAAGCACCACACAGCTGCTCCCTCCATTCCACTCTACTCCTGCTGCCGTAGGGGATGGAGGAGCAGAAGCAAGAAAATGTGGAGGTGTGTGTTAAGAAGTGGAAGAATTGAGTAACACAGATGGGGCAGAGGCAAGCCCTCTCCACCTCCTGTGGGTAGTCTGATGCCAGTTTCTGAGCAGAAGGTGGCTAATCCTCCTAAAGCCCTTTCTGTCCTCATTGCTGAGCATGATCCCTGTTCAGTTTGGGTCACCTGCCTGGTGGTGCCCCCTCCCAGCCTGCTGTAACACCCCCCAGCATTCACTGGTGAGGCAGTGACAGGCAGGAGGTCTCATGGCTGTGCAGGGGCTGTTCAGCAAAAGCTGCATGACTCTGTTGAACTGTTGTGGTGAAAAATCTGAACCAGAGCACCCTGTGAGCTGCTGTGAAGAAAAGTGATTCTCTCCTGGCCAGGTCGAGTGCATTTGAGTGGAGAAGAATGTCCAGAGGTGGTGGTTCCCCTGTGGGCAGGTGGTGCCAAGGTCTGGATGCTCACACTGCTGAGTGTGTGTGTGTGGGGGATGATGAAGGGAAAAATGGGGAAGGGAAGAAAGTGGAATAAAAAGTGGGGGGGATATGGGGGGGAAAGAATCCGGGGAAAAAAAAAAAAAAAAAAGAAAAACGGAAAAAAAAAACCCCAATAAAAACAAAACAGAAAAAAGGAAAAAAAAAAAAAAACAACCACAAAACCAAAACCCAGCGAAAAAGAAAAGGGGCAGGGGGCAAGCCCACACCTAGAAGAAATCAAACACCTCTTCCTTCCCTCGCAAAATCTGAAAACCAAAACTGAATACCCCGGGGGTGGGGGGCAAAAAATCACCAGCTCCATGGCATAGAAATCAAGCAACTTGTTGGGTTAAAGAAAACTGGGGGGGGGAAGAGAAAAATGGGGGAGCGGGGGGGATGAAGAAACGCCAACCAGAAGGGGAAAAAAGGGTAGGGGAAGGAAGTGGGAGGGTGAGTGTGTGTGTGTGGGAACCTTGGAACAAAATCCATGGATAAAATCCAGCAAGAGAAATTAGTAAAAAAAAAAAAAAACCCCACAAAATCGAACCCCCCCCAAAAAAAGTCTTTTTGGGGAAAAATCTCTAAAAAGAACCCAAAGGAAACAAAAATACCCACAACCCACCAATCCCAAAAGCACTCCTCCCCTTCCCGAAAAAAACCCATCAAAACCCACCACAATTAGGGGGAAACACAGAAAAAACCCCAAAAGAACTCAACAAAACCCCAACCAAAGAAAAAATTTAAGAATAAAATAAAATCCAAAACACTAAAAAACCATCCCACCCCAGTTGGAGCTCATCCAGTTCCCACCCTGTGCCACAGGCAGGGACACCTTCCACTGGACCAGGTTGCTCCAAGCCCTACCTAACTGGCCTTGAGCACTGCCAGGGATAGAGCGTTCAGAGTTTCCCTGGGCAGCCTGTGCCAGTGCTTCACCACCCTCCTAGTGAGGAATTTCTTCCTAAAAGCTCATCTAAATCTGCCCTCTTTCAACTTAAAACCGTTCCCCCTTGTCCTGCAGTTCCAGCCCCTCCCCAGGCATTGTCTCTCCTGGCAGGGTTCATGGCTACTCTCAGGCTTGTGTTGCCCGTTGAGTGGGATGAGGCCGGTGCCTGCCCTGCCAGCGTGGAACGTGCAGCAGCGGCTCAATGTAAACACCCCACTCCTTCCATGCTCCACAGACCCCAGTGCGCGCGGTGCCCGCTGGAGGCTGTGGCGCGCTCCGCAGTTTCTCACGCTTCGGGACACGTCCCCTGAGGGACTGTGCCGCGCGCGGCCATTGGCTGCCGGTTCCCGCCGCCTTGCCGAGGGAAGCCTGCCATTGGCCGGGGCGGGGCCCAGTTGCTGGGCAGATGGGGGTTGCCAGGCGGGCGGGGACTGGCTCCTGCGCGCGCAGCGGGGCAGGCGGAGCCGTGCCGGCATTGTGCAGCGAGCGAAGGGTGCGGGGTGTGGAGGCACGCGGCTGCGGTGAAGCGAGTTTAAAAGCAGCCCGAACAAAGCGCCTGGCGCAAGCCCGCGCTTGTGTGCGCCGCAAAGGGTCGATGAGGCGCGGCGCAGGGGCTTGGAAGCGTTTGCCTCGCCCTGAGGGACGCTGCTCGGTGTGCACAGCTGCCGGCGGCGTACTTGCTTCAGTTACACTGCTTACCTAGGGCGAAGCTGAGCTGACGCTTTCCTTCTGCCTCTGTGGGACTTCAACAAAATGACACAACTGCTACAAGGTGGTTGTGTGTCCCAGAGGACAGCAAGCAGTTGTAGCCAGGTGTGGAGTAGCTGTGGTGGTGTGAGTCTCACGCACAAACCCACCTCCTGTGCTGTGGCTGTCTGGGGGCTGTGTCAGGTGGTGGTTTCCCTGTGGCAGTTGCTGTTAGCAAACTGGGAGCTATTTCTGCAAGGGAGGTTTGGAATAAAGAAGCTTGTTCCTTGCTCAGGAGGATGGGTTAGACTGGGAGAAGCTTGCGGGTCTGGAGCTCAAAGCAGGAGTAGCTTCAGAGTTGGAGCATGCAGCCCAGGTGGTGTGACTTGGCCTGGGTGGGCAGTGAAGCACCACACAGCTGCTCCCTCCATTCCACTCTACTCCTGCTGCCGTAGGGGATGGAGGAGCAGAAGCAAGAAAATGTGGAGGTGTGTGTTAAGAAGTGGAAGAATTGAGTAACACAGATGGGGCAGAGGCAAGCCCTCTCCACCTCCTGTGGGTAGTCTGATGCCAGTTTCTGAGCAGAAGGTGGCTAATCCTCCTAAAGCCCTTTCTGTCCTCATTGCTGAGCATGATCCCTGTTCAGTTTGGGTCACCTGCCTGGTGGTGCCCCCTCCCAGCCTGCTGTAACACCCCCCAGCATTCACTGGTGAGGCAGTGACAGGCAGGAGGTCTCATGGCTGTGCAGGGGCTGTTCAGCAAAAGCTGCATGACTCTGTTGAACTGTTGTGGTGAAAAATCTGAACCAGAGCACCCTGTGAGCTGCTGTGAAGAAAAGTGATTCTCTCCTGGCCAGGTCGAGTGCATTTGAGTGGAGAAGAATGTCCAGAGGTGGTGGTTCCCCTGTGGGCAGGTGGTGCCAAGGTCTGGATGCTCACACTGCTGAGTGTGTGTGTGTGGGGGATGATGAAGGGAAAAATGGGGAAGGGAAGAAAGTGGAATAAAAAGTGGGGGGGATATGGGGGGGAAAGAATCCGGGGAAAAAAAAGAAAAGAAAAACGGAAAAAAAAAACCCCAATAAAAACAAAACAGAAAAAAGGAAAAAAAAAACAAAACAACCACAAAACCAAAACCCAGCGAAAAAGAAAAGGGGCAGGGGGCAAGCCCACACCTAGAAGAAATCAAACACCTCTTCCTTCCCTCGCAAAATCTGAAAACCAAAACTGAATACCCCGGGGGTGGGGGGCAAAAAATCACCAGCTCCATGGCATAGAAATCAAGCAACTTGTTGGGTTAAAGAAAACTGGGGGGGGGGAAGAGAAAAATGGGGGAGCGGGGGGGATGAAGAAACGCCAACCAGAAGGGGAAAAAAGGGTAGGGGAAGGAAGTGGGAGGGTGAGTGTGTGTGTGTGGGAACCTTGGAACAAAATCCATGGATAAAATCCAGCAAGAGAAATTAGTAAAAAAAAAAAAAAAACCCCACAAAATCGAACCCCCCCCCAAAAAAGTCTTTTTGGGGAAAAATCTCTAAAAAGAACCCAAAGGAAACAAAAATACCCACAACCCACCAATCCCAAAAGCACTCCTCCCCTTCCCGAAAAAAACCCATCAAAACCCACCACAATTTGGGGGAAACACAGAAAAAACCCCAAAAGAACTCAACAAAACCCCAACCAAAGAAAAAATTTAAGAATAAAATAAAATCCAAAACACTAAAAAACCATCCCACCCCAGTTGGAGCTCATCCAGTTCCCACCCTGTGCCACAGGCAGGGACACCTTCCACTGGACCAGGTTGCTCCAAGCCCTACCTAACTGGCCTTGAGCACTGCCAGGGATAGAGCGTTCAGAGTTTCCCTGGGCAGCCTGTGCCAGTGCTTCACCACCCTCCTAGTGAGGAATTTCTTCCTAAAAGCTCATCTAAATCTGCCCTCTTTCAACTTAAAACCGTTCCCCCTTGTCCTGCAGTTCCAGCCCCTCCCCAGGCATTGTCTCTCCTGGCAGGGTTCATGGCTACTCTCAGGCTTGTGTTGCCCGTTGAGTGGGATGAGGCCGGTGCCTGCCCTGCCAGCGTGGAACGTGCAGCAGCGGCTCAATGTAAACACCCCACTCCTTCCATGCTCCACAGACCCCAGTGCGCGCGGTGCCCGCTGGAGGCTGTGGCGCGCTCCGCAGTTTCTCACGCTTCGGGACACGTCCCCTGAGGGACTGTGCCGCGCGCGGCCATTGGCTGCCGGTTCCCGCCGCCTTGCCGAGGGAAGCCTGCCATTGGCCGGGGCGGGGCCCAGTTGCTGGGCAGATGGGGGTTGCCAGGCGGGCGGGGACTGGCTCCTGCGCGCGCAGCGGGGCAGGCGGAGCCGTGCCGGCATTGTGCAGCGAGCGAAGGGTGCGGGGTGTGGAGGCACGCGGCTGCGGTGAAGCGAGTTTAAAAGCAGCCCGAACAAAGCGCCTGGCGCAAGCCCGCGCTTGTGTGCGCCGCAAAGGGTCGATGAGGCGCGGCGCAGGGGCTTGGAAGCGTTTGCCTCGCCCTGAGGGACGCTGCTCGGTGTGCACAGCTGCCGGCGGCGTACTTGCTTCAGTTACACTGCTTACCTAGGGCGAAGCTGAGCTGACGCTTTCCTTCTGCCTCTGTGGGACTTCAACAAAATGACACAACTGCTACAAGGTGGTTGTGTGTCCCAGAGGACAGCAAGCAGTTGTAGCCAGGTGTGGAGTAGCTGTGGTGGTGTGAGTCTCACGCACAAACCCACCTCCTGTGCTGTGGCTGTCTGGGGGCTGTGTCAGGTGGTGGTTTCCCTGTGGCAGTTGCTGTTAGCAAACTGGGAGCTATTTCTGCAAGGGAGGTTTGGAATAAAGAAGCTTGTTCCTTGCTCAGGAGGATGGGTTAGACTGGGAGAAGCTTGCGGGTCTGGAGCTCAAAGCAGGAGTAGCTTCAGAGTTGGAGCATGCAGCCCAGGTGGTGTGACTTGGCCTGGGTGGGCAGTGAAGCACCACACAGCTGCTCCCTCCATTCCACTCTACTCCTGCTGCCGTAGGGGATGGAGGAGCAGAAGCAAGAAAATGTGGAGGTGTGTGTTAAGAAGTGGAAGAATTGAGTAACACAGATGGGGCAGAGGCAAGCCCTCTCCACCTCCTGTGGGTAGTCTGATGCCAGTTTCTGAGCAGAAGGTGGCTAATCCTCCTAAAGCCCTTTCTGTCCTCATTGCTGAGCATGATCCCTGTTCAGTTTGGGTCACCTGCCTGGTGGTGCCCCCTCCCAGCCTGCTGTAACACCCCCCAGCATTCACTGGTGAGGCAGTGACAGGCAGGAGGTCTCATGGCTGTGCAGGGGCTGTTCAGCAAAAGCTGCATGACTCTGTTGAACTGTTGTGGTGAAAAATCTGAACCAGAGCACCCTGTGAGCTGCTGTGAAGAAAAGTGATTCTCTCCTGGCCAGGTCGAGTGCATTTGAGTGGAGAAGAATGTCCAGAGGTGGTGGTTCCCCTGTGGGCAGGTGGTGCCAAGGTCTGGATGCTCACACTGCTGAGTGTGTGTGTGTGGGGGATGATGAAGGGAAAAATGGGGAAGGGAAGAAAGTGGAATAAAAAGTGGGGGGGATATGGGGGGGAAAGAATCCGGGGAAAAAAAAAAAAAAAAAAGAAAAACGGAAAAAAAAAACCCCAATAAAAACAAAACAGAAAAAAGGAAAAAAAAAAAAAAACAACCACAAAACCAAAACCCAGCGAAAAAGAAAAGGGGCAGGGGGCAAGCCCACACCTAGAAGAAATCAAACACCTCTTCCTTCCCTCGCAAAATCTGAAAACCAAAACTGAATACCCCGGGGGTGGGGGGCAAAAAATCACCAGCTCCATGGCATAGAAATCAAGCAACTTGTTGGGTTAAAGAAAACTGGGGGGGGGAAGAGAAAAATGGGGGAGCGGGGGGGATGAAGAAACGCCAACCAGAAGGGGAAAAAAGGGTAGGGGAAGGAAGTGGGAGGGTGAGTGTGTGTGTGTGGGAACCTTGGAACAAAATCCATGGATAAAATCCAGCAAGAGAAATTAGTAAAAAAAAAAAAAACCCCACAAAATCGAACCCCCCCCAAAAAAAGTCTTTTTGGGGAAAAATCTCTAAAAAGAACCCAAAGGAAACAAAAATACCCACAACCCACCAATCCCAAAAGCACTCCTCCCCTTCCCGAAAAAAACCCATCAAAACCCACCACAATTAGGGGGAAACACAGAAAAAACCCCAAAAGAACTCAACAAAACCCCAACCAAAGAAAAAATTTAAGAATAAAATAAAATCCAAAACACTAAAAAACCATCCCACCCCAGTTGGAGCTCATCCAGTTCCCACCCTGTGCCACAGGCAGGGACACCTTCCACTGGACCAGGTTGCTCCAAGCCCTACCTAACTGGCCTTGAGCACTGCCAGGGATAGAGCGTTCAGAGTTTCCCTGGGCAGCCTGTGCCAGTGCTTCACCACCCTCCTAGTGAGGAATTTCTTCCTAAAAGCTCATCTAAATCTGCCCTCTTTCAACTTAAAACCGTTCCCCCTTGTCCTGCAGTTCCAGCCCCTCCCCAGGCATTGTCTCTCCTGGCAGGGTTCATGGCTACTCTCAGGCTTGTGTTGCCCGTTGAGTGGGATGAGGCCGGTGCCTGCCCTGCCAGCGTGGAACGTGCAGCAGCGGCTCAATGTAAACACCCCACTCCTTCCATGCTCCACAGACCCCAGTGCGCGCGGTGCCCGCTGGAGGCTGTGGCGCGCTCCGCAGTTTCTCGCGCTTCGGGACACGTCCCCTGAGGGACTGTGCCGCGCGCGGCCATTGGCTGCCGGTTCCCGCCGCCTTGCCGAGGGAAGCCTGCCATTGGCCGGGGCGGGGCCCAGTTGCTGGGCAGATGGGGGTTGCCAGGCGGGCGGGGACTGGCTCCTGCGCGCGCAGCGGGGCAGGCGGAGCCGTGCCGGCATTGTGCAGCGAGCGAAGGGTGCGGGGTGTGGAGGCACGCGGCTGCGGTGAAGCGAGTTTAAAAGCAGCCCGAACAAAGCGCCTGGCGCAAGCCCGCGCTTGTGTGCGCCGCAAAGGGTCGATGAGGCGCGGCGCAGGGGCTTGGAAGCGTTTGCCTCGCCCTGAGGGACGCTGCTCGGTGTGCACAGCTGCCGGCGGCGTACTTGCTTCAGTTACACTGCTTACCTAGGGCGAAGCTGAGCTGACGCTTTCCTTCTGCCTCTGTGGGACTTCAACAAAATGACACAACTGCTACAAGGTGGTTGTGTGTCCCAGAGGACAGCAAGCAGTTGTAGCCAGGTGTGGAGTAGCTGTGGTGGTGTGAGTCTCACGCACAAACCCACCTCCTGTGCTGTGGCTGTCTGGGGGCTGTGTCAGGTGGTGGTTTCCCTGTGGCAGTTGCTGTTAGCAAACTGGGAGCTATTTCTGCAAGGGAGGTTTGGAATAAAGAAGCTTGTTCCTTGCTCAGGAGGATGGGTTAGACTGGGAGAAGCTTGCGGGTCTGGAGCTCAAAGCAGGAGTAGCTTCAGAGTTGGAGCATGCAGCCCAGGTGGTGTGACTTGGCCTGGGTGGGCAGTGAAGCACCACACAGCTGCTCCCTCCATTCCACTCTACTCCTGCTGCCGTAGGGGATGGAGGAGCAGAAGCAAGAAAATGTGGAGGTGTGTGTTAAGAAGTGGAAGAATTGAGTAACACAGATGGGGCAGAGGCAAGCCCTCTCCACCTCCTGTGGGTAGTCTGATGCCAGTTTCTGAGCAGAAGGTGGCTAATCCTCCTAAAGCCCTTTCTGTCCTCATTGCTGAGCATGATCCCTGTTCAGTTTGGGTCACCTGCCTGGTGGTGCCCCCTCCCAGCCTGCTGTAACACCCCCCAGCATTCACTGGTGAGGCAGTGACAGGCAGGAGGTCTCATGGCTGTGCAGGGGCTGTTCAGCAAAAGCTGCATGACTCTGTTGAACTGTTGTGGTGAAAAATCTGAACCAGAGCACCCTGTGAGCTGCTGTGAAGAAAAGTGATTCTCTCCTGGCCAGGTCGAGTGCATTTGAGTGGAGAAGAATGTCCAGAGGTGGTGGTTCCCCTGTGGGCAGGTGGTGCCAAGGTCTGGATGCTCACACTGCTGAGTGTGTGTGTGTGGGGGATGATGAAGGGAAAAATGGGGAAGGGAAGAAAGTGGAATAAAAAGTGGGGGGGATATGGGGGGGAAAGAATCCGGGGGAAAAAAAAAAAAAAAGAAAAGAAAAACGGAAAAAAAAAACCCCAATAAAAACAAAACAGAAAAAAGGAAAAAAAAAAAAAAACAACCACAAAACCAAAACCCAGCGAAAAAGAAAAGGGGCAGGGGGCAAGCCCACACCTAGAAGAAATCAAACACCTCTTCCTTCCCTCGCAAAATCTGAAAACCAAAACTGAATACCCCGGGGGTGGGGGGCAAAAAATCACCAGCTCCATGGCATAGAAATCAAGCAACTTGTTGGGTTAAAGAAAACTGGGGGGGGGAAGAGAAAAATGGGGGGGCGGGGGGGATGAAGAAACGCCAACCAGAAGGGGAAAAAAGGGTAGGGGAAGGAAGTGGGAGGGTGAGTGTGTGTGTGTGGGAACCTTGGAACAAAATCCATGGATAAAATCCAGCAAGAGAAATTAGTAAAAAAAAAAAAAAAACCCCACAAAATCGAACCCCCCCCAAAAAAAGTCTTTTTGGGGAAAAATCTCTAAAAAGAACCCAAAGGAAACAAAAATACCCACAACCCACCAATCCCAAAAGCACTCCTCCCCTTCCCGAAAAAAACCCATCAAAACCCACCACAATTAGGGGGAAACACAGAAAAAACCCCAAAAGAACTCAACAAAACCCCAACCAAAGAAAAAATTTAAGAATAAAATAAAATCCAAAACACTAAAAAACCATCCCACCCCAGTTGGAGCTCATCCAGTTCCCACCCTGTGCCACAGGCAGGGACACCTTCCACTGGACCAGGTTGCTCCAAGCCCTACCTAACTGGCCTTGAGCACTGCCAGGGATAGAGCGTTCAGAGTTTCCCTGGGCAGCCTGTGCCAGTGCTTCACCACCCTCCTAGTGAGGAATTTCTTCCTAAAAGCTCATCTAAATCTGCCCTCTTTCAACTTAAAACCGTTCCCCCTTGTCCTGCAGTTCCAGCCCCTCCCCAGGCATTGTCTCTCCTGGCAGGGTTCATGGCTACTCTCAGGCTTGTGTTGCCCGTTGAGTGGGATGAGGCCGGTGCCTGCCCTGCCAGCGTGGAACGTGCAGCAGCGGCTCAATGTAAACACCCCACTCCTTCCATGCTCCACAGACCCCAGTGCGCGCGGTGCCCGCTGGAGGCTGTGGCGCGCTCCGCAGTTTCTCGCGCTTCGGGACACGTCCCCTGAGGGACTGTGCCGCGCGCGGCCATTGGCTGCCGGTTCCCGCCGCCTTGCCGAGGGAAGCCTGCCATTGGCCGGGGCGGGGCCCAGTTGCTGGGCAGATGGGGGTTGCCAGGCGGGCGGGGACTGGCTCCTGCGCGCGCAGCGGGGCAGGCGGAGCCGTGCCGGCATTGTGCAGCGAGCGAAGGGTGCGGGGTGTGGAGGCACGCGGCTGCGGTGAAGCGAGTTTAAAAGCAGCCCGAACAAAGCGCCTGGCGCAAGCCCGCGCTTGTGTGCGCCGCAAAGGGTCGATGAGGCGCGGCGCAGGGGCTTGGAAGCGTTTGCCTCGCCCTGAGGGACGCTGCTCGGTGTGCACAGCTGCCGGCGGCGTACTTGCTTCAGTTACACTGCTTACCTAGGGCGAAGCTGAGCTGACGCTTTCCTTCTGCCTCTGTGGGACTTCAACAAAATGACACAACTGCTACAAGGTGGTTGTGTGTCCCAGAGGACAGCAAGCAGTTGTAGCCAGGTGTGGAGTAGCTGTGGTGGTGTGAGTCTCACGCACAAACCCACCTCCTGTGCTGTGGCTGTCTGGGGGCTGTGTCAGGTGGTGGTTTCCCTGTGGCAGTTGCTGTTAGCAAACTGGGAGCTATTTCTGCAAGGGAGGTTTGGAATAAAGAAGCTTGTTCCTTGCTCAGGAGGATGGGTTAGACTGGGAGAAGCTTGCGGGTCTGGAGCTCAAAGCAGGAGTAGCTTCAGAGTTGGAGCATGCAGCCCAGGTGGTGTGACTTGGCCTGGGTGGGCAGTGAAGCACCACACAGCTGCTCCCTCCATTCCACTCTACTCCTGCTGCCGTAGGGGATGGAGGAGCAGAAGCAAGAAAATGTGGAGGTGTGTGTTAAGAAGTGGAAGAATTGAGTAACACAGATGGGGCAGAGGCAAGCCCTCTCCACCTCCTGTGGGTAGTCTGATGCCAGTTTCTGAGCAGAAGGTGGCTAATCCTCCTAAAGCCCTTTCTGTCCTCATTGCTGAGCATGATCCCTGTTCAGTTTGGGTCACCTGCCTGGTGGTGCCCCCTCCCAGCCTGCTGTAACACCCCCCAGCATTCACTGGTGAGGCAGTGACAGGCAGGAGGTCTCATGGCTGTGCAGGGGCTGTTCAGCAAAAGCTGCATGACTCTGTTGAACTGTTGTGGTGAAAAATCTGAACCAGAGCACCCTGTGAGCTGCTGTGAAGAAAAGTGATTCTCTCCTGGCCAGGTCGAGTGCATTTGAGTGGAGAAGAATGTCCAGAGGTGGTGGTTCCCCTGTGGGCAGGTGGTGCCAAGGTCTGGATGCTCACACTGCTGAGTGTGTGTGTGTGGGGGATGATGAAGGGAAAAATGGGGAAGGGAAGAAAGTGGAATAAAAAGTGGGGGGGATATGGGGGGGAAAGAATCCGGGGAAAAAAAAAAAAAAAAAAGAAAAACGGAAAAAAAAAACCCCAATAAAAACAAAACAGAAAAAAGGAAAAAAAAAAAAAAACAACCACAAAACCAAAACCCAGCGAAAAAGAAAAGGGGCAGGGGGCAAGCCCACACCTAGAAGAAATCAAACACCTCTTCCTTCCCTCGCAAAATCTGAAAACCAAAACTGAATACCCCGGGGGTGGGGGGCAAAAAATCACCAGCTCCATGGCATAGAAATCAAGCAACTTGTTGGGTTAAAGAAAACTGGGGGGGGGAAGAGAAAAATGGGGGAGCGGGGGGGATGAAGAAACGCCAACCAGAAGGGGAAAAAAGGGTAGGGGAAGGAAGTGGGAGGGTGAGTGTGTGTGTGTGGGAACCTTGGAACAAAATCCATGGATAAAATCCAGCAAGAGAAATTAGTAAAAAAAAAAAAAAACCCCACAAAATCGAACCCCCCCCAAAAAAAGTCTTTTTGGGGAAAAATCTCTAAAAAGAACCCAAAGGAAACAAAAATACCCACAACCCACCAATCCCAAAAGCACTCCTCCCCTTCCCGAAAAAAACCCATCAAAACCCACCACAATTAGGGGGAAACACAGAAAAAACCCCAAAAGAACTCAACAAAACCCCAACCAAAGAAAAAATTTAAGAATAAAATAAAATCCAAAACACTAAAAAACCATCCCACCCCAGTTGGAGCTCATCCAGTTCCCACCCTGTGCCACAGGCAGGGACACCTTCCACTGGACCAGGTTGCTCCAAGCCCTACCTAACTGGCCTTGAGCACTGCCAGGGATAGAGCGTTCAGAGTTTCCCTGGGCAGCCTGTGCCAGTGCTTCACCACCCTCCTAGTGAGGAATTTCTTCCTAAAAGCTCATCTAAATCTGCCCTCTTTCAACTTAAAACCGTTCCCCCTTGTCCTGCAGTTCCAGCCCCTCCCCAGGCATTGTCTCTCCTGGCAGGGTTCATGGCTACTCTCAGGCTTGTGTTGCCCGTTGAGTGGGATGAGGCCGGTGCCTGCCCTGCCAGCGTGGAACGTGCAGCAGCGGCTCAATGTAAACACCCCACTCCTTCCATGCTCCACAGACCCCAGTGCGCGCGGTGCCCGCTGGAGGCTGTGGCGCGCTCCGCAGTTTCTCGCGCTTCGGGACACGTCCCCTGAGGGACTGTGCCGCGCGCGGCCATTGGCTGCCGGTTCCCGCCGCCTTGCCGAGGGAAGCCTGCCATTGGCCGGGGCGGGGCCCAGTTGCTGGGCAGATGGGGGTTGCCAGGCGGGCGGGGACTGGCTCCTGCGCGCGCAGCGGGGCAGGCGGAGCCGTGCCGGCATTGTGCAGCGAGCGAAGGGTGCGGGGTGTGGAGGCACGCGGCTGCGGTGAAGCGAGTTTAAAAGCAGCCCGAACAAAGCGCCTGGCGCAAGCCCGCGCTTGTGTGCGCCGCAAAGGGTCGATGAGGCGCGGCGCAGGGGCTTGGAAGCGTTTGCCTCGCCCTGAGGGACGCTGCTCGGTGTGCACAGCTGCCGGCGGCGTACTTGCTTCAGTTACACTGCTTACCTAGGGCGAAGCTGAGCTGACGCTTTCCTTCTGCCTCTGTGGGACTTCAACAAAATGACACAACTGCTACAAGGTGGTTGTGTGTCCCAGAGGACAGCAAGCAGTTGTAGCCAGGTGTGGAGTAGCTGTGGTGGTGTGAGTCTCACGCACAAACCCACCTCCTGTGCTGTGGCTGTCTGGGGGCTGTGTCAGGTGGTGGTTTCCCTGTGGCAGTTGCTGTTAGCAAACTGGGAGCTATTTCTGCAAGGGAGGTTTGGAATAAAGAAGCTTGTTCCTTGCTCAGGAGGATGGGTTAGACTGGGAGAAGCTTGCGGGTCTGGAGCTCAAAGCAGGAGTAGCTTCAGAGTTGGAGCATGCAGCCCAGGTGGTGTGACTTGGCCTGGGTGGGCAGTGAAGCACCACACAGCTGCTCCCTCCATTCCACTCTACTCCTGCTGCCGTAGGGGATGGAGGAGCAGAAGCAAGAAAATGTGGAGGTGTGTGTTAAGAAGTGGAAGAATTGAGTAACACAGATGGGGCAGAGGCAAGCCCTCTCCACCTCCTGTGGGTAGTCTGATGCCAGTTTCTGAGCAGAAGGTGGCTAATCCTCCTAAAGCCCTTTCTGTCCTCATTGCTGAGCATGATCCCTGTTCAGTTTGGGTCACCTGCCTGGTGGTGCCCCCTCCCAGCCTGCTGTAACACCCCCCAGCATTCACTGGTGAGGCAGTGACAGGCAGGAGGTCTCATGGCTGTGCAGGGGCTGTTCAGCAAAAGCTGCATGACTCTGTTGAACTGTTGTGGTGAAAAATCTGAACCAGAGCACCCTGTGAGCTGCTGTGAAGAAAAGTGATTCTCTCCTGGCCAGGTCGAGTGCATTTGAGTGGAGAAGAATGTCCAGAGGTGGTGGTTCCCCTGTGGGCAGGTGGTGCCAAGGTCTGGATGCTCACACTGCTGAGTGTGTGTGTGTGGGGGATGATGAAGGGAAAAATGGGGAAGGGAAGAAAGTGGAATAAAAAGTGGGGGGGATATGGGGGGGAAAGAATCCGGGGGAAAAAAAAAAAAAAAGAAAAGAAAAACGGAAAAAAAAAACCCCAATAAAAACAAAACAGAAAAAAGGAAAAAAAAAAAAAAACAACCACAAAACCAAAACCCAGCGAAAAAGAAAAGGGGCAGGGGGCAAGCCCACACCTAGAAGAAATCAAACACCTCTTCCTTCCCTCGCAAAATCTGAAAACCAAAACTGAATACCCCGGGGGTGGGGGGCAAAAAATCACCAGCTCCATGGCATAGAAATCAAGCAACTTGTTGGGTTAAAGAAAACTGGGGGGGGGAAGAGAAAAATGGGGGGGCGGGGGGGATGAAGAAACGCCAACCAGAAGGGGAAAAAAGGGTAGGGGAAGGAAGTGGGAGGGTGAGTGTGTGTGTGTGGGAACCTTGGAACAAAATCCATGGATAAAATCCAGCAAGAGAAATTAGTAAAAAAAAAAAAAAAACCCCACAAAATCGAACCCCCCCCAAAAAAAGTCTTTTTGGGGAAAAATCTCTAAAAAGAACCCAAAGGAAACAAAAATACCCACAACCCACCAATCCCAAAAGCACTCCTCCCCTTCCCGAAAAAAACCCATCAAAACCCACCACAATTAGGGGGAAACACAGAAAAAACCCCAAAAGAACTCAACAAAACCCCAACCAAAGAAAAAATTTAAGAATAAAATAAAATCCAAAACACTAAAAAACCATCCCACCCCAGTTGGAGCTCATCCAGTTCCCACCCTGTGCCACAGGCAGGGACACCTTCCACTGGACCAGGTTGCTCCAAGCCCTACCTAACTGGCCTTGAGCACTGCCAGGGATAGAGCGTTCAGAGTTTCCCTGGGCAGCCTGTGCCAGTGCTTCACCACCCTCCTAGTGAGGAATTTCTTCCTAAAAGCTCATCTAAATCTGCCCTCTTTCAACTTAAAACCGTTCCCCCTTGTCCTGCAGTTCCAGCCCCTCCCCAGGCATTGTCTCTCCTGGCAGGGTTCATGGCTACTCTCAGGCTTGTGTTGCCCGTTGAGTGGGATGAGGCCGGTGCCTGCCCTGCCAGCGTGGAACGTGCAGCAGCGGCTCAATGTAAACACCCCACTCCTTCCATGCTCCACAGACCCCAGTGCGCGCGGTGCCCGCTGGAGGCTGTGGCGCGCTCCGCAGTTTCTCGCGCTTCGGGACACGTCCCCTGAGGGACTGTGCCGCGCGCGGCCATTGGCTGCCGGTTCCCACCGCCTTGCCGAGGGAAGCCTGCCATTGGCCGGGGCGGGGCCCAGTTGCTGGGCAGATGGGGGTTGCCAGGCGGGCGGGGACTGGCTCCTGCGCGCGCAGCGGGGCAGGCGGAGCCGTGCCGGCATTGTGCAGCGAGCGAAGGGTGCGGGGTGTGGAGGCACGCGGCTGCGGTGAAGCGAGTTTAAAAGCAGCCCGAACAAAGCGCCTGGCGCAAGCCCGCGCTTGTGTGCGCCGCAAAGGGTCGATGAGGCGCGGCGCAGGGGCTTGGAAGCGTTTGCCTCGCCCTGAGGGACGCTGCTCGGTGTGCACAGCTGCCGGCGGCGTACTTGCTTCAGTTACACTGCTTACCTAGGGCGAAGCTGAGCTGACGCTTTCCTTCTGCCTCTGTGGGACTTCAACAAAATGACACAACTGCTACAAGGTGGTTGTGTGTCCCAGAGGACAGCAAGCAGTTGTAGCCAGGTGTGGAGTAGCTGTGGTGGTGTGAGTCTCACGCACAAACCCACCTCCTGTGCTGTGGCTGTCTGGGGGCTGTGTCAGGTGGTGGTTTCCCTGTGGCAGTTGCTGTTAACAAACTGGGAGCTATTTCTGCAAGGGAGGTTTGGAATAAAGAAGCTTGTTCCTTGCTCAGGAGGATGGGTTAGACTGGGAGAAGCTTGCGGGTCTGGAGCTCAAAGCAGGAGTAGCTTCAGAGTTGGAGCATGCAGCCCAGGTGGTGTGACTTGGCCTGGGTGGGCAGTGAAGCACCACACAGCTGCTCCCTCCATTCCACTCTACTCCTGCTGCCGTAGGGGATGGAGGAGCAGAAGCAAGAAAATGTGGAGGTGTGTGTTAAGAAGTGGAAGAATTGAGTAACACAGATGGGGCAGAGGCAAGCCCTCTCCACCTCCTGTGGGTAGTCTGATGCCAGTTTCTGAGCAGAAGGTGGCTAATCCTCCTAAAGCCCTTTCTGTCCTCATTGCTGAGCATGATCCCTGTTCAGTTTGGGTCACCTGCCTGGTGGTGCCCCCTCCCAGCCTGCTGTAACACCCCCCAGCATTCACTGGTGAGGCAGTGACAGGCAGGAGGTCTCATGGCTGTGCAGGGGCTGTTCAGCAAAAGCTGCATGACTCTGTTGAACTGTTGTGGTGAAAAATCTGAACCAGAGCACCCTGTGAGCTGCTGTGAAGAAAAGTGATTCTCTCCTGGCCAGGTCGAGTGCATTTGAGTGGAGAAGAATGTCCAGAGGTGGTGGTTCCCCTGTGGGCAGGTGGTGCCAAGGTCTGGATGCTCACACTGCTGAGTGTGTGTGTGTGGG
Organism: Psittacula echo; assembly: GCF_963264785.1. NCBI lineage: Eukaryota > Metazoa > Chordata > Aves > Psittaciformes > Psittacidae > Psittacula > Psittacula echo. The sequence continues at coordinate 7,569,157 of NC_137736.1, forward strand.
GGATGATGAAGGGAAAAATGGGGAAGGGAAGAAAGTGGAATAAAAAGTGGGGGGGATATGGGGGGGAAAGAATCCGGGGAAAAAAAAAAAAAGAAAAACGGAAAAAAAAAACCCCAATAAAAACAAAACAGAAAAAAGGAAAAAAAAAAAAAAACAACCACAAAACCAAAACCCAGCGAAAAAGAAAAGGGGCAGGGGGCAAGCCCACACCTAGAAGAAATCAAACACCTCTTCCTTCCCTCGCAAAATCTGAAAACCAAAACTGAATACCCCGGGGGTGGGGGGCAAAAAATCACCAGCTCCATGGCATAGAAATCAAGCAACTTGTTGGGTTAAAGAAAACTGGGGGGGGGAAGAGAAAAATGGGGGAGCGGGGGGGATGAAGAAACGCCAACCAGAAGGGGAAAAAAGGGTAGGGGAAGGAAGTGGGAGGGTGAGTGTGTGTGTGTGGGAACCTTGGAACAAAATCCATGGATAAAATCCAGCAAGAGAAATTAGTAAAAAAAAAAAAAAAACCCCACAAAATCGAACCCCCCCCCAAAAAAGTCTTTTTGGGGAAAAATCTCTAAAAAGAACCCAAAGGAAACAAAAATACCCACAACCCACCAATCCCAAAAGCACTCCTCCCCTTCCCGAAAAAAACCCATCAAAACCCACCACAATTTGGGGGAAACACAGAAAAAACCCCAAAAGAACTCAACAAAACCCCAACCAAAGAAAAAATTTAAGAATAAAATAAAATCCAAAACACTAAAAAACCATCCCACCCCAGTTGGAGCTCATCCAGTTCCCACCCTGTGCCACAGGCAGGGACACCTTCCACTGGACCAGGTTGCTCCAAGCCCTACCTAACTGGCCTTGAGCACTGCCAGGGATAGAGCGTTCAGAGTTTCCCTGGGCAGCCTGTGCCAGTGCTTCACCACCCTCCTAGTGAGGAATTTCTTCCTAAAAGCTCATCTAAATCTGCCCTCTTTCAACTTAAAACCGTTCCCCCTTGTCCTGCAGTTCCAGCCCCTCCCCAGGCATTGTCTCTCCTGGCAGGGTTCATGGCTACTCTCAGGCTTGTGTTGCCCGTTGAGTGGGATGAGGCCGGTGCCTGCCCTGCCAGCGTGGAACGTGCAGCAGCGGCTCAATGTAAACACCCCACTCCTTCCATGCTCCACAGACCCCAGTGCGCGCGGTGCCCGCTGGAGGCTGTGGCGCGCTCCGCAGTTTCTCGCGCTTCGGGACACGTCCCCTGAGGGACTGTGCCGCGCGCGGCCATTGGCTGCCGGTTCCCGCCGCCTTGCCGAGGGAAGCCTGCCATTGGCCGGGGCGGGGCCCAGTTGCTGGGCAGATGGGGGTTGCCAGGCGGGCGGGGACTGGTTCCTGCGCGCGCAGCGGGGCAGGCGGAGCCGTGCCGGCATTGTGCAGCGAGCGAAGGGTGCGGGGTGTGGAGGCACGCGGTTGCGGTGAAGCGAGTTTAAAAGCAGCCCGAACAAAGCGCCTGGCGCAAGCCCGCGCTTGTGTGCGCCGCAAAGGGTCGATGAGGCGCGGCGCAGGGGCTTGGAAGCGTTTGCCTCGCCCTGAGGGACGCTGCTCGGTGTGCACAGCTGCCGGCGGCGTACTTGCTTCAGTTACACTGCTTACCTAGGGCGAAGCTGAGCTGACGCTTTCCTTCTGCCTCTGTGGGACTTCAACAAAATGACACAACTGCTACAAGGTGGTTGTGTGTCCCAGAGGACAGCAAGCAGTTGTAGCCAGGTGTGGAGTAGCTGTGGTGGTGTGAGTCTCACGCACAAACCCACCTCCTGTGCTGTGGCTGTCTGGGGGCTGTGTCAGGTGGTGGTTTCCCTGTGGCAGTTGCTGTTAGCAAACTGGGAGCTATTTCTGCAAGGGAGGTTTGGAATAAAGAAGCTTGTTCCTTGCTCAGGAGGATGGGTTAGACTGGGAGAAGCTTGCGGGTCTGGAGCTCAAAGCAGGAGTAGCTTCAGAGTTGGAGCATGCAGCCCAGGTGGTGTGACTTGGCCTGGGTGGGCAGTGAAGCACCACACAGCTGCTCCCTCCATTCCACTCTACTCCTGCTGCCGTAGGGGATGGAGGAGCAGAAGCAAGAAAATGTGGAGGTGTGTGTTAAGAAGTGGAAGAATTGAGTAACACAGATGGGGCAGAGGCAAGCCCTCTCCACCTCCTGTGGGTAGTCTGATGCCAGTTTCTGAGCAGAAGGTGGCTAATCCTCCTAAAGCCCTTTCTGTCCTCATTGCTGAGCATGATCCCTGTTCAGTTTGGGTCACCTGCCTGGTGGTGCCCCCTCCCAGCCTGCTGTAACACCCCCCAGCATTCACTGGTGAGGCAGTGACAGGCAGGAGGTCTCATGGCTGTGCAGGGGCTGTTCAGCAAAAGCTGCATGACTCTGTTGAACTGTTGTGGTGAAAAATCTGAACCAGAGCACCCTGTGAGCTGCTGTGAAGAAAAGTGATTCTCTCCTGGCCAGGTCGAGTGCATTTGAGTGGAGAAGAATGTCCAGAGGTGGTGGTTCCCCTGTGGGCAGGTGGTGCCAAGGTCTGGATGCTCACACTGCTGAGTGTGTGTGTGTGGGGGATGATGAAGGGAAAAATGGGGAAGGGAAGAAAGTGGAATAAAAAGTGGGGGGGATATGGGGGGGAAAGAATCCGGGGGAAAAAAAAAAAAAAAGAAAAGAAAAACGGAAAAAAAAAACCCCAATAAAAACAAAACAGAAAAAAGGAAAAAAAAAAAAAAACAACCACAAAACCAAAACCCAGCGAAAAAGAAAAGGGGCAGGGGGCAAGCCCACACCTAGAAGAAATCAAACACCTCTTCCTTCCCTCGCAAAATCTGAAAACCAAAACTGAATACCCCGGGGGTGGGGGGCAAAAAATCACCAGCTCCATGGCATAGAAATCAAGCAACTTGTTGGGTTAAAGAAAACTGGGGGGGGGAAGAGAAAAATGGGGGGGCGGGGGGGATGAAGAAACGCCAACCAGAAGGGGAAAAAAGGGTAGGGGAAGGAAGTGGGAGGGTGAGTGTGTGTGTGTGGGAACCTTGGAACAAAATCCATGGATAAAATCCAGCAAGAGAAATTAGTAAAAAAAAAAAAAAAACCCCACAAAATCGAACCCCCCCCCAAAAAAGTCTTTTTGGGGAAAAATCTCTAAAAAGAACCCAAAGGAAACAAAAATACCCACAACCCACCAATCCCAAAAGCACTCCTCCCCTTCCCGAAAAAAACCCATCAAAACCCACCACAATTAGGGGGAAACACAGAAAAAACCCCAAAAGAACTCAACAAAACCCCAACCAAAGAAAAAATTTAAGAATAAAATAAAATCCAAAACACTAAAAAACCATCCCACCCCAGTTGGAGCTCATCCAGTTCCCACCCTGTGCCACAGGCAGGGACACCTTCCACTGGACCAGGTTGCTCCAAGCCCTACCTAACTGGCCTTGAGCACTGCCAGGGATAGAGCGTTCAGAGTTTCCCTGGGCAGCCTGTGCCAGTGCTTCACCACCCTCCTAGTGAGGAATTTCTTCCTAAAAGCTCATCTAAATCTGCCCTCTTTCAACTTAAAACCGTTCCCCCTTGTCCTGCAGTTCCAGCCCCTCCCCAGGCATTGTCTCTCCTGGCAGGGTTCATGGCTACTCTCAGGCTTGTGTTGCCCGTTGAGTGGGATGAGGCCGGTGCCTGCCCTGCCAGCGTGGAACGTGCAGCAGCGGCTCAATGTAAACACCCCACTCCTTCCATGCTCCACAGACCCCAGTGCGCGCGGTGCCCGCTGGAGGCTGTGGCGCGCTCCGCAGTTTCTCGCGCTTCGGGACACGTCCCCTGAGGGACTGTGCCGCGCGCGGCCATTGGCTGCCGGTTCCCACCGCCTTGCCGAGGGAAGCCTGCCATTGGCCGGGGCGGGGCCCAGTTGCTGGGCAGATGGGGGTTGCCAGGCGGGCGGGGACTGGCTCCTGCGCGCGCAGCGGGGCAGGCGGAGCCGTGCCGGCATTGTGCAGCGAGCGAAGGGTGCGGGGTGTGGAGGCACGCGGCTGCGGTGAAGCGAGTTTAAAAGCAGCCCGAACAAAGCGCCTGGCGCAAGCCCGCGCTTGTGTGCGCCGCAAAGGGTCGATGAGGCGCGGCGCAGGGGCTTGGAAGCGTTTGCCTCGCCCTGAGGGACGCTGCTCGGTGTGCACAGCTGCCGGCGGCGTACTTGCTTCAGTTACACTGCTTACCTAGGGCGAAGCTGAGCTGACGCTTTCCTTCTGCCTCTGTGGGACTTCAACAAAATGACACAACTGCTACAAGGTGGTTGTGTGTCCCAGAGGACAGCAAGCAGTTGTAGCCAGGTGTGGAGTAGCTGTGGTGGTGTGAGTCTCACGCACAAACCCACCTCCTGTGCTGTGGCTGTCTGGGGGCTGTGTCAGGTGGTGGTTTCCCTGTGGCAGTTGCTGTTAGCAAACTGGGAGCTATTTCTGCAAGGGAGGTTTGGAATAAAGAAGCTTGTTCCTTGCTCAGGAGGATGGGTTAGACTGGGAGAAGCTTGCGGGTCTGGAGCTCAAAGCAGGAGTAGCTTCAGAGTTGGAGCATGCAGCCCAGGTGGTGTGACTTGGCCTGGGTGGGCAGTGAAGCACCACACAGCTGCTCCCTCCATTCCACTCTACTCCTGCTGCCGTAGGGGATGGAGGAGCAGAAGCAAGAAAATGTGGAGGTGTGTGTTAAGAAGTGGAAGAATTGAGTAACACAGATGGGGCAGAGGCAAGCCCTCTCCACCTCCTGTGGGTAGTCTGATGCCAGTTTCTGAGCAGAAGGTGGCTAATCCTCCTAAAGCCCTTTCTGTCCTCATTGCTGAGCATGATCCCTGTTCAGTTTGGGTCACCTGCCTGGTGGTGCCCCCTCCCAGCCTGCTGTAACACCCCCCAGCATTCACTGGTGAGGCAGTGACAGGCAGGAGGTCTCATGGCTGTGCAGGGGCTGTTCAGCAAAAGCTGCATGACTCTGTTGAACTGTTGTGGTGAAAAATCTGAACCAGAGCACCCTGTGAGCTGCTGTGAAGAAAAGTGATTCTCTCCTGGCCAGGTCGAGTGCATTTGAGTGGAGAAGAATGTCCAGAGGTGGTGGTTCCCCTGTGGGCAGGTGGTGCCAAGGTCTGGATGCTCACACTGCTGAGTGTGTGTGTAGGGGGGAAAAAGCATGTGTGGGGGTGGGGATGGTGAAGGGAAAAATGGTTCAGGGGAAAGAAGTGGAAGAAAAAGTGGAGGAAAATATGGGGGGGAAGGAAAATAACGACAAAACCCCAACTAACCACTAAAACGAAAAAGGAAAAAGCAACCCAAAAACCCAGCAAAGAAAGGGGGTAGGGCAAGCCCACCCTTTGAGAAAACAAACACCCCTTCTTCCCTCCCAAAACCTGAAAACCAAAGCCCAAAGAAAATGGGGGGGGGGGGGGGGGCGGGAGAGGGGTAAAATCCCACCATACCCGTGGGGAAGAAATCAAACAACCTGTTGGGAAAAGGGGGAGGAGAAGGGAGGGGCAGAGAAATGGTGGTTGGGGAACTGGGAGCAGAAAGGACACCAACCAGAAGGGGAAAAAAAGGGTAGGGGAAAAAGTGGGAGTGTGTGTGGGGGGAAAGCGTTTATAAAATCCAGCAAAAGATAAAAAAAAGAAAAAAACCGAGAAAGGGTTTTTTTAAAAAAAAAATCCTAAAAAGAACAGAAAACAAAAAAAAAAAAAAAGAAAAACCACAAAACACCCCCCCCCAAAGAAAACAAAAAACCCTACAAAACAAGCCAAAAAAACCAAACTAATTTGTGGGAGACCCAGGAAAAAAACAAGAAACCCCCAGAAAACCCAACCAAACAGAAAAACCCACCTAGGAATCTATCTCACCCTATAGGGGAGAAAAATGAGGGGAGGAGAAAAAGGCGAGGGGGTGTAAACTGTGGGAGGAAAGAAACCCCCTGCCCCCCCAGCCGTCGGAGAAAAAAAATATGTGGGGTGGAAAAGCTTGGAGGTGTAGGAAGTGGAGGGGTGAAAAATTCTGTGGAGTAAAAAAATGTTGAAGAAAAGACATGGTGGAAAAAAAATTAGGAAAAAAGAAACAACCCAGGAAAAATTTAAAACCCAAAAACCAGACATATTCCCCCCCCCCCCCCAAAAAAAAAACCCTACAACAAAAAAGCCAACAACAAAAAACCTAAAAAATCCCAACCCCACCAGAAAACCCAAAAAGACCCCAAAACTACAGCAACTTGGGGGGAAAAATCCAGCAAAAAAAGGGGGGGGGCAAAAAACCCCCATCCAAAAACACCACCAAAACCAATCTCCACCAAAGAAAAAATAAAACTGGGGGGGTGGGAAGGGGAGATAAAAAAAGGGATGGGGGGCAAAAAAAACCAACCCTGTGGCCAAAATAAAGGGCGGGGTGGGGAAAGTTTGGAGGGGGGAGAAGGGGAGGAGGAGAAAAGTGGTTGTGGGGGAACTGGGGGGAAAAACCCCACCAACCAGAAGGGGGGAAAAAAGGTTGGGGAAGAAGTGTGAGGGGGAAACAGGGATGTGGGGGAGAAAGCGGGGGGGAAACAGGGATGGGGGGGGAGAAAGTGTTGGGAGGGAAGTGTGGGGGGATAGGTGGAACATAAAACATGGATAAAATCCAGCAAAATAAAAACAAAATTCATAATAAAACCCCGAAAAAAACTCGCAAACAGGAATAAGGAAAACCAACCACAACAAAAATCATACCCCAGAAATTCATGAAGAAAAAACCCAGTAAAAGCCTTTCAAAACCAGACATTAAAACCCGAAAATGGCACCCATATCCCCCCCCCCCATCAAACAAAAAGCCCCAATAACGTGGGGGAAACCCAGCAAAAAAAAAAAAGGAGTGAAAAAACCCTGAAGAACAATTAAAAAAAAAGGCAACAAAACGCACCCTGTGGGGGATCAAAGGCGGGGGGGAAAGGAAAGTGCGGAAAATAGAAAACCATCACCAACTGCTGGAGAAAAAAAGGGAGGGGGAGAAAGCTTGGGGGTGGGGGAAGTGGAGGGGGAAAATCTTCGTGGGGTTAAAAAATGTGGAACAAAAACCATGGTGGAAGAAAAAATCTAGGAGAAAAAGGAACCGAGAAAAAAGGAAAAAAGGAAAAAAAACCCCAAACAAATGCAACAACAACAACAAAAAAATCCAAAACTACCCCAAAATCCCAACAACTTACAGGAGAAAACTGCAGCAAAAAGAAAAAAAAGGGGGCAAATAAACCTCACCCAAAACACCAACAAAACCAATTTCCCCTTCCCCAAAAAAACCAAGTAAAACCCCGGGGGGGTTGAGGGGGGGAACAGGTGGGGGGGAAAAAGTGGGGGGGTGGGGAGAAGAGATGGGGGAGAAGAGTCGGGGGGGGGGGATGGATGACTGTGGGGAAAACCCCCACCAACCGGAAGGAAAAACACCAACAAGAACATCCTTGCCCCAAAAACCAACCAACCAAAACCCAAATAAAACCTGGGGGGGAAGGCAAACCCACCCCAACTCGGTGGGGAAAAAAGCAACCAACCAGTGCAGGAAAAAAAAGTACGGGTGGATTGCCATGTTGGTTGAGGAGGTAACCATGTGCAGGTGATGTTCAGCACCAGTTTTCTGTCCTTGCATCTTAGGCTTAGCATCAGCTTCTGGACGTTCACACTTTTGGGAGCTGGTTTGTGGGTCAGCAGGGAGTGCATTACACAGATGGAGTTTTAGGTGGGTGAGGATATCCATGTTGGTGGCACTCTTGGAGAGTGCACCATGTGTAGGTGATGCCCAGCACCAGCTTTCTGTCCTGGCATCTTAGGCGTAGCATCAGGGTCTGGATGTTCACACACAGGGTGCTCGTTTCTGGAGCGCCCAAGAGTACATTCTATGTAGGCAGTAGGCAGATGGACTTTTATGTCTGTAAGCAAGGATGGATTGCTATGTTGGTGTGAGAGAAACATTGTTTTCGCACATTGGAAATGGGGCTTTGCAATATTGAGACTGAAATTTTGGGGCTGAGGCTAAGTTACTAAGGGAACGAAACAAAGGGTTTGAAATACTATGACTTAAACAGACACACTCTGTAGTTCAAGACAATGTCATCTTCAGGCGACAGACACACTGTGGTTCAAAAGAATGCTCTCTTTGTATAACCTGTGAAGCTACACTGGTGAAGGCTGGTTCTGTAGTTAAACAGTAAGTTGGGGTACCACATCTGCCAGAAACTTAAGAAATCAAGCCATAAAAGGAGATAAAATTAAGAGGAAGGGGCCTATGAAATCAAATAAGGGGAGATGTAAGCAGAGGCGGAACATGTAGATTTATATGTGTTGGACAGGCTGTAAACCTTGGAGTACCCAACCAATGGGGAAGCAAGGGAGGGAACCTGCTGGCACGATAGGAAACATAAATGCAAGTTTTGCTTTTGCTGTGTGTGCCTACTTGCCAGGACACCTGTTTTTGCATACATGTTAAATAGCTGCATCGCTGTTGTGTCTTGACCGAGGCCTGCCTGAATCTAGAGACCAGTTTCTGACAAATCTGCAAGAAATTGTTTTTTCTAACAGCAATGGGCATTGTGTTTCTGTGTTCTCTGTGGTTTAATTACAAATGATGGAGTGTCCCACTTGAAAGAAAGGCTTCATGTTTCAGTCATTGTTACTGACATTTTTAGCAGCAAATAGATCTACACAAATGTGGATTGAGATGAGATCTCAGGAAGTTCTTCCTTGTGAGAGTTCTGAGGCGCTGGCACAAGTTGTCCAGAGAACCTGTGGCTGCCCCATCCCTGGCAGTGTTCAAGGCCAGGTTGGACAGGGCACTGGAGCAAACTGGTCTAGTGGAAAGTGTCCCTGCTTGTGACAGGGGGTTGGAACTGGATGAGCTTTAAGGTCCCTTCCAACCCAAACGAGTCTGGGAGTCTGTGATTACCTGAGAATCTTGGTCACTCTCCACTTCTCGTAGGTGGATGTGACGCTCTGTTCCATTGAGCTGTGACTCCTGGTATGCTCCACCTCCAGATGAAAGGCGCTGAGGATAGAGCAGCCCGTAAGGGCCATCCCCAAGCCAGCTGGGCAGAGGCTGGTCCCCCAGCAGGGACTCGTGGAGCACTCCTGGTGCCCAGGGGCCACGGGCATGATGCTGCCGCCATCACAAAGCTGTGGCAGTCTCTGTAGAGATGCCTATTGTGACGGGGGCTTCCACAGTGATGGTGAGGTATTTAAGGAGCGAGAGCTATGGAGTAACCAGTGCAGAGGAGACATCTCCCTCGCGAGGCTGCATCTCCCCTTGGTGTCCTGCAGATCAAGGTACGTGTTAGACTGAGAAGGGACAAGAACAACTCGTCTGTTTCATTCAGCCATACAGAGATGTCTGCTGTTCCTAGTAGTCATTTGACCTTTCAATTACATTTTAATGTTCTCTTTAAACATGTTGTGGGTTCAGGTGGCTAAGCAAGGGTGGATTGCCATGATGGTGGCACTGTTGCGGAGGGCAGTATGTGCAGGTGATGCCCAGCACCAGCTTTCTGTCCTAGCACCTTAGGCTTAGCATCAGGATCTGCATGTTTGCACTTTAGGAGCTGGTTTGTGGGTTAGCGAGAGTGGTGTTCAGTAAGGCTTTACACAGATGGGGTTTCAGGTGTATAAGTATGTGAGGATACTCATGTTGTTTGCATCCTTCCAGAGGGCACCCTGTGTAGAATGTGCCCAGCTATTTGGTTTTATCCTATTACATTAGGCTTAGGAGCAGGGTCTGGACATTCACACTTAGGGGTCTGGTTTATGGAGCATCTTCATTGCGCTGCCATGTGTGGTTGTATACAGATGGACTTTTAGGTGGGAAAGGAAGTGAGGATATCCATGTTGGTGGCACTGTATGTGGATGATGCCCAGCACCAGCTTTCCATCCTGGTGCCTTAAACAGGTGTCTGGACCTTTGCACTTTGGGGAGGTGGTTTGTGGGTCAGTGGAGAGTGCTGTCCAGTGAGGCTTTACACAGATGGACTTTTAGGTGAGTAAGTAAGTGAGAATATCCGTGTTGGTGTCACTGTTCTGTAGAGAACCATACATAGCACATGCTCAGTTATTTGGTTTTGTCCCAGCTCGTTACTCTAAGGAGCAGGGTCTGGACATTCGCACTTACAGAGCTGGTTTGTGGGTCAGCAGACAGTGCTGTCTAGTGAGGTTTTACACAGGTGGAGTTTTAGATGTGTAAGTAAGTGAGGATGTCCATGTTAGTGGCAGTATTTTCGAGGGCACCATGCATTGGATATGCCCAGTTCCTGGTTTCTTTCTTAACACATTAGGTTTAGGAGGAGTATCTGGACATTGGTACTTAGGGAGCTGGTGTCTTGGTCACCAGAGACTGGTGTCCAGTGAGGCTTTACACAGATGGAGTTTCAGGTGGGTAAGTAAATGAGGATATCCATGTTGGTGGCACTGTTGCAGAGGGCACCACATCTAGGTGATGCCCGGCATCCAGTTTCTGTCCTGGTGCCTTAAACTTAGCATCATGGTCTGGACCTCTGCACTCTGGGAGATGGTTTTTTGGGTCAGCGGAGAGTGCTGTCCAGAGAGGCTTTAGAGAAATGTAGTTTTAGGTGGGTAAGTAAGTGAGGATGCCCATATTGGTGGCACTGTTCCAAAGGGCAACTTGGCAATCCACACTCCCTTTGTCACTTAAATTCCATCTGCATATTGCCTGTCTGGTTAATGTTGTACCCTCAGCACGGCTTGCTGTGTGTTAACATCCAGGCCCTGCTCCCACAGCCAAGCAGACTGTCATGTCAGTGACACTGTTTTGGAGCTCACCATGTGTAGATGATGCCCAGCACCAGCTTTCTGTCCTGGCTCTTTAGCTGTGGGAGCAGGGGCCAGATACTTGCTCTGTGAGCCATGCTCCAGGACACCTGAGAGTGGGCACCAGAGAGGCAGCATGCAGATGGAGTTTTAGGTGGCAAAGCAAGGATGGATTGCCATGTTGTTGGTCAGAAGAGATGCTCCTTGTCAGTGCCCTGCTGGTGGGTAGGTTCTACAGGGCAGAGCTGAGCAAACAGCCCATGGAATGCTATTGCAGTTGCACCTATGAGCCCTTGCCCAATTTATCCCTGGGGCTGTCCTCAGATACACTAAGACTTCCTCTGAAGATTGCAGGCTGCCTCCCTTCTTCAGCTTTGGCAGTTCTTCCTTTCAAAAGCTACACCAAGACAGATTAAATCACCTTCCTACAGTCACATCAAGATGAAGGAAACAGAAGCAATAGAAAATAGGTACTCCAATTAGAGAGAGAGGACTCCATCCTCTTAGCAGGCAAACAGAACACTATATGTCATTCAGCTTGGAATACTTTAGGGAAGTGATGTGCAAATTTCTTCCCTGCACCCCTGATCACCACAAATTCTCCCTAACCCTGCAATTAAGTAATGGAATACAAGTCCAAGCTCATAACAAACAAGGCCCTAATATGTATGGGGACACGCACTCCAATCGTTGGTTGGAACTGAATGAGCTTTAAGGTCCCCTCCAACCCCAACTATTCTATGATTCCGCAAAGCTGCCCAATTAACCTTCCCGCAGCAGTCAACAACAACATGGGGCACTACCACAACTTAATAACCACAGCAAGGACCATACCTTTCTCTAGGCTGAGCTGCTGTTTCTACTTCTGAAAGGAAAAGTATACTTCTGCTCTCTCCATACCTACTCCTATAAAAGCTGATCCTGGCTGAGAAAAAGGGGTTTTCCCCACCTCAGGTTTTATAGGGTGGAGCCTGCCCTGATTTAAACAGCATCACCTGGACACTGCATTGGGACCAGTGGGTGGATGGGTGGATTGGATGGAGCTGGCTCTCAGAGGTGCTGGTGGGAGCACAGCCAGCTTCAGGTGCAAGTGACTGAGGGGATGTAGGAGAACCTTGCTGGAAAGGGTAGGAGGACTTGGGAGAGTTCAGCATCAAGTTCAAGTTTTGGGGTTTCCAAGGAGTCAGCTGTGTAATTGGGTCTCACCTAATGGCCCAGCAGCCTTGCAAAGCGTGTCACGGCTTCACAAGTTGTTCTGGGTTGGGGAAGGGATGTGAAGGAAAGTCACCCCTTCCCGTGTGCATTTCTTGACCTTCACATTAACAGTATATTTCCTGAGTGTACCAGGAATCTCGCAAAGCCTCTGGGATTCCCCACAGACCCCAGGTCTTCCCTGGTTCATTATATGAGATGTGGAAAACACTTCACTCCTCTGCAATTTGTGTTACTAATGTCTGCCTAAAGATACAGCCACTGCAAGGGCAGAATGGTCAACAAAAAGATGTCCATCAGTACTCAGTTGTGACTGATGGCAGGAACTTAAAAATGGACTTCAATATTTACATACTAGTATTTACATACTAGGTCTGCCAATGTTGGTGTCACTGCAAATGCAGGGAAAAGTCAACTTGAAATTGGGCATGTAAAAGTACTGCATTTGTAATGCTTTACTACCTTATGAAAGGCATCTAATTTGGACACAGAACATTGTTGCAATGAGTAAGCATTTCTGTGGATTTCAATACACATAGTTTCCCACAGATTTAAATTTTTATGGAAAGTTGCACATTTCTGATCGGCAAATACTGTGTGCTTAGTTAACAGCTTTATAAGCAGCCAAGTTGTGGTTGCTATCAGGTATCATTTCCTGCTGCATGCTCTTTAACTTCACAGCAAGTGTAAAAGTTGTTCTTAGGAGAAAATCACCTTTCCACTGAGAATTACTCTTTTTTGATAAGCTCTCTATTATTGGCGTTCACCGCTCTGCTGCTGCACTGTTCAGGTTCTGTGCAAGGTGACTGACACATTAAGGGCCCCTTCCTTCTCTCAGGTTTAGTAATAAAAGGTCTGCAGACATAATGATTTGTTTGTGCTTTTGTGCATTTTCTGAAGTAATTTTTCCTTTTATATGACTGCCCTTCTCCAATTGTGCTTTCTTTTTTTCAACTATTCTGGTTACAGTTAAGGCTGAAGTAAGGAGCCACGCTGTTAAAACTATCCAGTGGTTACCAAAGAAACTGATACTTCTGACCAGCCTGTCCAGTCCATACAGTCTATTCCTACAATTTTCAGGGTCCTTAAGATTTAAAAGGATTCTCAGTTAAGTGCAGCAACTCTGAAATGGAACAAAATTGTTATGGATGGTCCAGTGAGGTCTGTGTTCAATGGAAGCAAAAAGGGGAACAAGGTACTAAGTTACAGAAGGAATGAGACTAACATTGATAGTATTTATAATGCACTTAGGTACAGCAATAATACTGTTCTCAAAAAATTATGCAATAAAAAGTGGTTAAGTCCAGATCTGGTGTCACCAACATAAGAGGGACATGGAACTGTTGTAGCAAGTCCAGAGGAGGCCATGAGGATGATCAGGGGCTGGAGCACCTCCTGTATGAAGACAGGCTGAGAAAGTTGGGGCTGTTCAGCCTGGAGAAGCTGTATGGAAACCTCATAGCAGCTTCCAGTATCTGACAGGGGCCTACAAGGATGCTGGAGAGGGACTCTTGATCAGGGACTGTAGCAATAGGACAAGGGGTGATGGGTTCAAACTTAAACAGGGGAAGTCCAGGTTAGACATAAGGAAGAAGTTCTTTACTGTGAGGGTGCTGAGGCACTGGCATGGGTTGTCCAGAGAAGTGTTAAATTCTCCATCCCTGTCAGTGTTCAAGGCCAGGCTGGACATAGTCTTGGGTGACATGGCTAAGCATGTTCCTGAAGAGGCCACAGACTGCTCTCTTGAACTCCAGGGCAGTGAGCTTGCTGCATGCCCATCTCACTGCCCTCAGGATCTCAAACTCGATCATCTCATGATCAGTACAGCCAAGGCTGCCCTGGAGCATCACATTTCCAACCAGCCCCTTCCTGTTGGTGAGCACAAGGTCAAGCATGGCACCTCTCCTTGTTGGCTCCTCTGTTACTTGCAAGAGGAAGTTGTCTTCCACACAATCAAGGAACCTCCTGGATTGCTTGTGCTGGGCCGTACTGCCCCTTCAACAGATATCAGGGTGGTTGAAGTCTCCCATGAGGACAAGGGCCTGCAAGCATGAGGCTGCTCCTGTCTGTCTATAGAATGCTTCATCCACAGAGTACTCGAGCCCATAACCTTCCATTCCGACACTCCAGTCATAGGAGCCATCCCACCATGTTTCTGTGATGCCAGTGATACCATAACCCCGTAGATGTGCACACATCTCTAGTTCCTCTTATGCTTATTCTCCATACTACAGGCGTTTGTATAGAGCCATCTGAGCTGAGCTCCAAATGAAGCCAGTTCATTGGCTGGAACAGCTGAAATATCTCTGCATCGCTCCAAGGATTTATTACAGGTGTTGTCAACTGACTGGGAGCATTGGGATGTATCCCCAAACACACCTAGTTTAGAGCTTTCTTGACCAGCCTGGCAAGCTTCCTGGCAGCTCTTCCCCTTCTTTGTCAGACCACCTTTACCAGCCTCCAGTAGACCTGCCCTTGCAAATTGAGTCCCATGTTACAAATACCCAAACCCCTGACTATGGCACCACTGTTCTAACCATTTACTAACCTGCCAAATCCACCTGGCCTTTTTAAGGTCCTCCTGTTTGACCTGGAGGATCGATGAAAAAAACAGCCCCAGAGCCCCTGAACACCTCTCCCAGGGCTCTGTAGTTGCTCTTAATGATTCCCAGTCTACTGCTGTCAATATCACTAGCACCCACAGGGACCACTAGAAGTGGGTGACAGTCGGCAGTACTTACAAGACCAGGCAGCCTCTCGCAACATCCCTGATCCAGGCCCCTGGTAGGCAACACACCTTGCCTGAGAGTGGGTTAGGGTGACAGATAGGTGCCTCTGCGCCTTTCAGCATTGAGTCACCTACTACTATGACCCGCTGCTTTTTGCTGGAGGCACTAGTACTAATCCTGTTTACTAGTGCATTATAGGTTTGTTCATTTGGTGTGGTGTGCATGTCCTCGTTAGCCCCTGCAGACCTGCGAAGCAGTTGTGGGTGGAGATGTCATTTTGGAGGAAGCCCCTTACTGTTAATTGTCCTCTTCCTCCTTTCTTTCTTTCTTTGTTGTTTTTTTTTTTTTCTTTCTTTTTTTTTTTACTAGTTCCCAGCTTCCTGGATTACTGCCCTCCTTTCCTGTATGTGCTATCGTGGACGCTTGAGGCCTCTGCACAGTTTGGGCCAAGGGCAAGCATTCCAGCTGCCTCTCAGCTTCCTTCACATCTTTCAGCCTATTGACGGTGTCCCGCAGCTCAGCCCCTGCTGCAGGAGGACCTCCACCAGGGCGCGCAGTGCAGCCCTGCCCATTGGGCACCGTTCACTCACGAGACCAATGCAGGTACTCTCTACACTCCGAGCTCTGCACTGCAGCCTCCCCTCATCTGCTCTGTCTGGTGCAGAAGCTGCCACCACCAGGGCAGCCAGAGCAGAGCTCCCAGATCGGACGCTGGCACTGCCGGCGCCAGCTGTAGCGCCAGGGTCCTGTTCGCCGCTCCCTGGGCCATGTTTTACCCACTCAGGGCGGTGCTGTCCCTCCTGGCACCGCCCCTGCGAATCCCTGCTCGCGTCAACGGAACTGCCCCTCTTCAGGCTCCCTCGGTGGCTCTCGCCACTCAGAATTGAGGCTCCTGGACGCTGAGCTTCTCCTGTGTTGAAGCATCCTCTCTGGAGCTGCTCACCTCAGCAAAATCGGCGCACGGTACCCTCCGCAAGAGTGGCACCAACATGGCAATTCACCTTCGCTTAGCCATGTAAAACTCCCTGTGTGTATGATCTCGGAGGGCAGCGCTCTCAGACACCTCAGCATCCAGCTTCCTAGTTGCAAACGTCCAGTCCGCCGGGTCTACCCATTCTCCTGGCCGCTGCGTCTCCTCAGCTCCGTAGCACGCAGCCACCATCTCTGTACCCGGCAGCGCGTCTCTCCTTTCTTTTCCTTCCCATGCAGAACACGCGGAGCTGGGGCGAAAGGTCCAGCCAAAGCCCCGGCAACTCCAGTTCCAAACCGGTTTCCACCAGGATCGTTCCTCTATTCCCCTTTAACCCCGGCTGTGGCTCTTGGCAGCGGCTTCTCCCCGTGCCGTGCAGCAACGGGACCTTCCACCGGGACCCATCAGTATCCTTCGCATCAGCCGGACCCCCACGGGGCCGCTTTGGCCTATGATCCCTGTACGGAGCGCGCTGAGCAGCAAAGCCGGGGGCAGCCCCAGCCCCGGAACCGACGGATGCTCTCAGCAGGGCTTTGCGTGGCCGGTGCTGGTGCCGCTGCAGAACGGACCTGGCTGTGCGTGGACAGCATGGAAATGCGTTCCCTGCTCCCAGGAAGGACCGCGCCGGGTACCATCCCCTGGGGAGGGCTCAGCGCACTCCCGCCTCGCTCCCCCATCACATCACCCGCATCTCCCCAGGTCACAGAAACACCAGTGAACCTCAGGAACCGCTCTGCAGCACCAGGTCCGCGGCCCCGCGTGTCCCGAGTCTCACAGCCCCTCGGAGCGGTCCCCGTGGTCCCGCAGCATGGTCCTGGAGCGACGTGTGACGAAACGGCCACTCGGGGCCGGGGCATAGCCCATGACGGCTCCTTGGGGATGGCACAGGAAGACGTTTCCCATGGCCAAACACAGCAGCGAGGAGCCGGCTCGATCCAGGATGCCCCCGTAGTCCTGCCATCAGTCCCGGCACCAGCCCAGCGCCGGGGGGCTCATCCGGACCGCGTCAAACCCCAGCAGATCCACGGCACAGGGCAGCGCTCTCAGGCGGTCAACAAATCACCCCGCTAAAGTGCAAACATCCAGCCCCTGCTCCTAAGCCTGAGACGCCAGGACAGAAAGCTGGTGCTGGGCATCACCTATGCATGGTCACCCCCAGAACGGTGCCACCAACATGGATATCAAGCCACATAAAACTCCATCTGCATGCTGCCCATCTGTTGGGCACTCTCAGGCATCCCAGAAACCAGCTCCCAAAGTGCAAACCTCCAGCCCCTGCTCCTAAGCCTAAGGTGCCAGGACATAAAGATTTTGCTGGGCATCACCTACACAAGGTGCCCTCCGGAACACTGCCACCAACATGGCAATCCACCCTTGCCTAGCCACATAAAACCCCATCTGTGTACTGCAATTAGGGACAGTGCTCTCAGGTGCTCCAGAAATGAGCTCCTTAAGAGCAAATGTCCAAATGCTGCTCCTAAGCCTAATGTGTTAGGACAGAAACCAGGAGTTGGGAATGTCTTACACATGGTGGCCTCTGGAACAGTGCCACCAAGATGGCAGTCCACCTTTGCATTGCCACCATCTGGATACTGTCAGAGCTAATGAATGGAGATGTCTTAAAAAAGATATTCCTGAGCTCTGGGTTTGTGTTTCCTCCTCACATCTAAATGCAGCAGGAGCTTGGAGCTCCAATGCACGGGTCTTGCAGGTGAAGGGGCCTGGTGGCGTTTCTTGCCTCTTGGAGGAGTGTCTCTTTGCAGTTGCTGGGCTCAGAGCTTGCTGGGAGATGGGAAGATACTGCACCTTAGCATCTCATCCCTTGGAGCAGGGACTTCCTGGTTGACCCTCTGCTTCTAGTGGCAAATTTAACCTTAGATTTTTGGAACACTGCTCTTCCCTGCACTAGTACACTCTGTGTGTCTGTACCAGACTTCATGTGTCTACTTTGATCCATGTATCAGGAGGAAGGGTTGCTGCATCTCCCCACAGGAATCTTCAAAGGCTTAAAAAGGCAGCTAGCAACAGAGAAAGGGGCTCCTCACTGCTGATACTGTGCAGGAGGATTTCACCACAGCCCAGCATGAATGGAATGTTGCTACCTGTTTCCACACTCTCAGCATCTGCAGACATGCAGTTACATCACACATCAGACAAAGAAGAAGAGTTTCCCAACTGCAGATTTGATACTCAGTTACAGAATGGAGCATGACAGCTTCCACACTTTATGGGTTTAACAGCTGTAGCAACCAAGATTTATAATGACACGTTCAGCAATGCATCACGTAAGGAAACTAATCTGACAGTGCCAGGTCACTGAGCCAACTTACAAGTTTTTAAGTGTGTTTATTCTGCCAAATTTGCTGCCCTATTTACTGGACTAAAGTGAACAAGTTGCACTGTGTTCATAAAACTCTGTAATCGCCTCTGTTTTGGCAGCTCGCAGACTCTTTTTCCCTGTTATGCTGCTATTCTGGGAACCATTTGATTCTTCTTTCCCTGTCCTCTCTCTGAAAACCCTTTGAAGCGTTTCCCACAGCATGCATCCCAAAAGAGGGTACACCATAGGAGAGGGGAGAGGAGGGACTGTAGCTGGGAGGAGGCGCTGTGGACACAGGCAGAGATGAGGGATGGAGGGGCTGTGGGAGAAGGGCCCACAGCCTACTGGAAGATGCTGGTTGCCCAAGGCCAGAGGGAGACTGGCTGTTGCTGCTCACTGCCTCTAGGCAGGAATTTGTATTCCAGTCACTTGCAAAGATTGGGATCATCTGTTACTTCTCCGTAGACTCGGAGTTACAGCTGACAGCAGGAAAGTCAGTCCTAAAAAG
Source organism: Psittacula echo (assembly GCF_963264785.1). Lineage (NCBI taxonomy): Eukaryota > Metazoa > Chordata > Aves > Psittaciformes > Psittacidae > Psittacula > Psittacula echo. The sequence continues at coordinate 7,587,686 of NC_137736.1, forward strand.
CGTGAAACATTAAGACTGTAACCTGGGGCTGGATCTGGGCCCGGATCTGGGCCCACTTCAGAGCCACCCGAGCAGTAACCCGTTGTTTCTAATCATCTTGCCAGTGGGCTGTGTGCTTCCACGTTTTCCATCCTCACAGCACAGTCATCCACTGCCCAGATACAGGTGGATGGATAGCAAAGGATGGCTCTCATCAGGGATAAATGGGCTAGTTCTCCTAGAGGTTCATTACTCAGAGATGCATTCTCATTATCCCTGCAACTCATCCAGGAGTCCAGTCCAGCAAGCTTTAAATCTCATTCCACAAACCCTTTCTGTGGGAACAATGAAGAACGATTAAGAACAAGTGTTTTGCCAGGTCTAAATTCAGCACTTCCTAAATGCAATACTTCCACTGATAAATACTCAAGGTCTGCAAATCAGAGGAGGCAGAGAATGCCCCAGGTATCCTTTCAAGACAGGGTAGAGATACCTCTTTGTTTTTACAAACATTGATACGAAACAAGGTCTTGTAAACAAATAATGTAATGTGTGACCCTTTTATTAATGCTTTAACATCTGTAATACAGCAGCATGTGCTGCAGTTTATTTTTACCTTTATTGGTATCTAACAAACATTGCAAATATATTTATCAATATGTAATTTAATTGCTCTTTGCCAGAAAATGCACTGCCCAAAATAATCAGTTATTGTCATAAGATAGTAATAATTGCTGAAAAGAATATTCTTAAGAGGCAAGACTATTCACTGTTTTAACCTCCAAGTGAGACACTTCCTAACTGGTGTTAGGAAGAAATAACTGTCATTTCTGCTCCTACTTCTTTTTGAGTTCCCTATTTCTCTTTCTTGTTCTAGAAACACAAGAAGAAAATGTCAAGAGAGATCTGGAGCCTCATGTCTGACTCCACACCACCACAGACAATCACATCACATATTTTCTAGTTCCATCTTGAAATGAGTTAGTTTTATTCCCCCCTCCCCCCTTCCTGCAATGCTCTGAATTCATAATTATCTCATGGGACAAAAAGATGGTCCCATGAGCTTGCCTTGAACCCTATTCTTGTGTCAATGTTATCCTTTAATTTTAAATAGCTCTTTTTGTTTCCTGTTATTTATCCCAGTGGTGCACTATTAGAGAAAAATAAATAAACAGGCAAACTAACCCACCCATATTCCTGTTCAGCTTTAGCTTTGTTGGTGAAACAAGGCAAGTCTGTTTGTGTTTGCTTGGCAAAGAGGAGCTTTTCAGTTTCCTCTTACGAGGTCAGCTCTTCCCTGTGTGTGTGCAGGTTTTCATTCATTTTTTTTTGACTGTGCATGACCAAACAGTGTAGCAGATGCATTGGGATTTTTTTCCTTCAGTGCTTTGTAATGCCCTTTCCTCTCAATGCTTTGTAAATACTTTTTCAGCAATACTAGAACTACATCAACTGTCCTGTCCTAGGATAAGTTTTGCCTTTCTAACGTTTTACCCTCTTATACTGAGTCCCAATTATCCTACAAAAAACAAATGCCCCAGGTCATTTCTCTCCTCTTTTGCTGAAACACTGGAGGGTTTATAGAAGAAATTGTAGCTTTTTATTAAACTGATCTTTATTATTTGGTATCTCCAAGTTATCCGTTGCTTCCCATCTTAACAGTTCCATCCTCCTCCATGTCCCCAGTGCCTCCCACAGCCCATCACCTGTGGTGTTCAGCAGCATGTTGTGTTTCAACGCTATTGCTGCATCCTTGTAATCACATCCTTGTACTTTCTGTATGAACTCCTGCTCTGGCTTGTTTCTGATGGAGCACCGTGGCCAAACCTTTCAGCAGAGCCTGGAAATTTTGGGTCTATGCTGACAGTTGTTCTGCACAAGTCAGGGTACCTTTGGGGAAACCTGTTGTTATTTCAGCCTGCTTTTCATTGTAGTCCACTTCCCTGTCTTACAAAGTCACAGGATGGTTGGGGTTTGAAGGGACCTCTGGAGATCACCAAGTCCAACCTCCTGTCAAGGCAGGGCCACCTATAGCAGGTTGCACAGGAACATGCCCATGGTGGGGTTTGAATGTCTCTAGAGAGGGAGACTCCACACCCCCCTGGGCAGCCCGTGCCAGGGCTCTGCCACCCTCAATGGAAGTTCCTCCTCATGTTGAGGTGATACTTCTTGTGTTCTAGTTTATGGCCGTTGCTCCTCATCCTGTTCCTGGCACCATCCTCGTGGCACCCACCTCTGAGATACTGATCTGTATTGATGAGATCCCCTCTCAGTTTGCTCTTTGACTACCAAGACCCAGCTCCCACAGTTTCTCCTCACAGGAGAAATGCTCCAGACCCCTCATCATCCCTGTGGCTCTCCACTGGACCCCCTGCAGTAGCTCCTTGTCTTTCTTGTCCTGAGGAGCCCAGCACTGGGCACAGGACTCGAGATGTGGCCTCCTCAGCACCAAGTAAAGGGGGAGCATCACCTCCCTCGACCTGCTGCCGCCACACTCCTCCCGGTGCACCCCAGGGTACTATTGTCCCCCGTAGCCGCAAGGGCACACTGCCGGCTCAGAGTCAACTTGACATCCATCAACGCTCCCAGCTCCATTGCTTTCCCTTTCTGCGTGCAGTCAGACATGGGGGGGAGGAGAGGGAGCGGAAAACAGCCACCCCAAACCTAACTCCGCCGGGCTCCCGGGCCGAGTTCCCGAACGGTGGCGGGGGGCCTGAGGCCACGATATCCTGCAGGAAGGGAGCCCCGATACTTAAAGGAGACAGCACCACGACCGTTACTAGCGCTGCCGCCGCCCCGCCCGCCAGTTACCTCACGGCGGAGAAGGGCGGGGCGCGGCGCGGGGCGGAGATAAAGGGCGGCAGCGGAGCTTGAGGGTTGCGTGCGTGAGACTGGCGCGGTCGCTTGGGTTGCGGTGCGCGGCTGTGCTGACCGGTGAGGAGCGGGGACGGGAGGTGAAGTGGCGTGGCGGCTCTTCGGGTCCTGACTTCGCTGGCAAGGGGGTTCTCCTCGATGCAAGTAGTCGGTGATGCTATCTAAAGCAGTTGCTGTTATTTGAAGCGGCGCTTTCCGCGTGCGGGTCGTGCGTTGCCCGTTACGGCGCGGCAGAGCCCGCTCGGCTCTCCTCTGGGAAGTTGAGCCTCTCCGGCCTCCGATGCCGCTGGGGTCTGGAGGCACCGTGGTGTCACAGGGCCCTACTGTTTGCGGGTTTGTTAGGTGTTGGGTCAAGTTATACGTTGTATAGGGGAGAAACTGCCGCTGGAGAGTGAAGTGCTTCACCGTGCCAGAGTTGAAAGTATCTTGTTCTCATTTCTTTTGTCTCTGATTTGAGGTCTGCATCCTATAGAATGCTTTACACTTGGTATTAAAATAGGCAGTGCCTGTCTTTGCTTCAGAGTTAGCTGCTCCCCAGTGAATGAGCATTTTATGAGCACTTCCCTGACAATGGGAAGGTTGGCCAGGGCTTGGAGCAACCTGCTCTGGTGAAAGGTGTCCCTGCCCATGGCAGGGGATTGGAACTGGAGGGGCTTTAAGGTCCCTTCCAGCCCAAACCTCTCTGATTCTGTGATCTTCATTTATCAGATGGTCTTGTGATGGAAAATATCAGTGGTGAAACAACAGGCATCCAAATACATTAAAGTCACTAAAGACCTGTTGTCGCTAATACAAGCCTTGTGAAGTAGGCAAATGTGAGTGATTTAGGGCTGGGAGGCTTGATTCTCAGGTTGATAGCCTGAGAATTAAATTCTCCACTGAACTGGAAATTAAATACTTCATCTTCCTCCTGTAAGGTCAGCAATGTGCGTTATTGTCCTGGGTGAGGATCACCAAGCAGAACCAAGTGTGCATGATGTGGTGGGAAGTATAGTGTCCTTTCTGGTTGCTGTGTAGGCTGCATGTGTTGCAGCTGCCGAGGAGGCTACAAACGGGAAGGATGAGAAGGAATGTTTTCAGAGGTGGTAGCTGGAAGCACTTGTAGCTTAAGTTGAAAGTTATGGAGGACACTTGTGTTCTTTAGTGATCTGAAGGATTTAATGGAAATACAGTGGGTTTACCATGAAAAGTACTTTAATGTGCTTGAAGTGCCTGAGGGCAGCTTCTGGCAGGCTGGATGATAGGTTTATGCTGTGTGGGAGGGTTAAGGATTGAGTTGGAAGAACCCCTTGATTTGTCCTGATTTCATCTTGTGAATCACAGGTTTGGTTTTGTGCCTGCTGATGCTGATGTGACCCACAGCAGCAGAGTTTGTAATGCAGGAGCTCATGCTCAAGGACTGAAGTTACTTCCCCAGGAACATTTTTACCTTACTGTGTACTTGATCTTGGATTTGACTGTCTTTGGAGGAAGTGACAGGTCAAATGTGCTGCTCCAAAATTAAAAGCTGGAAGAGGACAGGAATGAAGTAACAGCTGTTCTGTGAATCTTGCTTGAGAAACGTTCCATGCACTGTGCTGTTGCATGTTAGGAAGGTATACAGTTGGGCTTTAAACAGTTTTTGGTAAGCAAGAGTTAATTGGCTTAAATTTGACTAGACTGACCTTGGCAGCTGCAGTCTTCACAAGTACTTGGGGCAGAAGGAGGTGAGGCCTCAGTTTGTAGCTGTCAGGAAGCACCTGGCCACAGTAGAAACCTGTAATGTTAAGTGTATTAATACCAGTAGGAGTTTGGTAACTGTAGAACATGTGTATTTACATACTTCAAAATACAAGCCACTTAAGCACAACATCTTGTCAACTGTGACGAGACTCCTTAAAAAGTGCAGAAGCTGAGGCGAGGCTGTGACCAAGTCTGGCCAGTGAGGTTCTCAAGTCCTTAGTGTAACACTGACGGAATACACATACGGCAGCTCTTAGAAGCTTGTTTTTCCTCCATAAATGACCAAAAGGTTGGGACAAGTATGAATATTTCCCCCAAAGTAGTTTAAGAAGAGTGAAGAGTTGCATACAAGGACTGTAGTGCAGATCAAATAGTTGTTAGCTGACTTTGCTGCTGGAATTCTGTCCAGGATGCTGAACTGCTGTAGATTTTTGCAGGAGTAAGGTGTACTTGGTCTTTATCCCAGGAGTGGTAGATGCTGGATGGTTGAGAAAGCAAAAACTTCTATAATAAGGAGGAAATCTCTCTGGCATAATTAAAGCCCTTTCAATGGGCTAGATGTCTAAGCCCTGAGACTTAATACGTGAGTGTCTTCCAGTTGGAGAGAGCAGTTCGAGCTTTATGTATAATGAAATGAGTTCAAAGCTTAGCTTTCAGAAGTGTTTTGTACTTACAGCTCCTGTGTCTTTGGCTGGTGTTGCAGATGATCTTAAACTTAGGTAAAGCTTATGTGTCATCTTCATTGATAATTTCCCTTTGATACAAACTGCTTTGCTTAAGTACTGAACTCTACCTCACCAAAAAAAGGGCAGTGACAACTCAGTATTTTGTCTGCATCAGTAGAGAATCTGTGCATCATTTCAGCTGAAAGGCTTGCTGATAATTATTTGTACATAGAAGTCTTTTTATTTGTGTGTCTGTGTGTAGACAGAAAAGCAGAGTATAGAACATATCTAGGAATCATACAGAAAAGTCTGAAAAAAAAGTCTAATTTGCCTTTTTTGTATATATTTCGCCTCCCTACAGTTTCTTTGGAGAAGAAAAATCTTAAGATGGCAGGCAAAGGAAATAAGACAGACTGCATGTCATGCAGTGTACTGAACTGGGAGCAGGTCAGCCGTCTGCATGAGGTTCTTACAGAGGTGGTTCCGATCCATGGCCGAGGTAACTTCCCAACACTGAAGATCACTCTGAAGGACATTGTTCAGACAGTTCGAAGTAGGCTGAGTGAAGCAGGCATTGTGGTACATGATGTCCGTCTGAATGGCTCTGCAGCTGGTCATGTCCTGGTCAAGGATAATGGGCTGGGATGCAAGGACCTGGATCTCATTTTTCAAGTTTCTCTTCCAAGTGAGGCAGAGTTTCAGTTAGTTCGAGATGTGGTGTTGCGATCCCTCTTGAATTTCTTGCCAGAAGGAGTAAGCAAGCTAAAAATCAGTCCAGTAACACTGAAGGAAGCCTACATCCAGAAGCTAGTCAAAGTGTGCACAGAGTCTGACCGTTGGAGCTTGATATCACTTTCCAATAAACATGGTAGGAATGTGGAACTGAAGTTTGTAGACTGTATACGACGACAGTTTGAATTCAGTGTGGACTCCTTCCAAATCATACTAGACTCCCTGCTCTTTTACTATGACTACTCTGAAACGCCCATGTCAGAGCACTTCCATCCAACTGTGATTGGGGAGAGTATGTATGGAGACTTTGAAGCAGCTTTTGATCACCTCCAGAACAAGCTGATAGCTACCAAAAATCCTGAAGAGATCCGTGGTGGTGGGCTTCTGAAGTATAGTAACCTTTTAGTGCGAGACTTCAGGCCCATGGATAAGGATGAGATCAAAACATTAGAGCGCTACATGTGCTCCCGATTCTTCATAGACTTCCCAGACATCCTGGATCAGCAGCGTAAACTAGAGACCTACCTCCAGAACCACTTCTCCAAAGAAGAGAGGAGCAAATATGACTACCTCATGATTCTGCGCAGGGTGGTGAATGAGAGCACAGTCTGTCTCATGGGACATGAGCGAAGGCAGACTCTCAACTTGATTTCTCTGCTAGCGCTCAAAGTGCTGGCAGAACAAAACATCATCCCTAATGCCACTAATGTTACCTGTTACTACCAGCCAGCGCCTTATGTTAGTGATGTAAACTTCAGCAACTACTACCTTGCAAATGCTCCTGTGCCATACAGCCAGTCGTATCCCACTTGGCTGCCTTGCAATTGATTGCTTCACTTGAGTGTTCTTGAATGGAGGCTACTGAAGGCCAAGATGCTGAGTGTATATAGACAAGTAATAACTGTTAGAGGTTTTCTAATGGAAACATGACTGCATGGGACTGACCATTTCCTGGTGTGTGATAGAAATATACAACCAGCTGACCTGCTATCACTATATATCTACAATTGCTGAGAAGCCTTATCACCTCTTCATTAGGAGAAGAGAATCAACAGCCAAATGTTAAAAGGAGTAGTTGCAAAACTCTGTACTAGTTCTGGAAGTGGCTATTAACATGTGATCTAAGTGGAGTATTCAGTAAACTGGATTGGTTAACAGACTGTAAGATGTCTTGAGCAGAGAAGAAGCCACTCCTGGAGTAGCAGCAGAACTGTTTTCTATTGCCTAACCTCATTATTCTATACTTCTTCAGTTCAAGTTCTGGCCAACTTTCTATTGAGCTAATGGTGCAAGAATGGCTTGTGTTGTACTTGGGCTGCTTCTACTTCCTGGCTGTGTAGAACTGGTAATAGTATGGGTACTGTTTGTCTTGTAAAGGAACTAAATGTTGTTTCCCATAGTACCTAGGCATACATGGTCCTGCCTCAAGGTCAAGATTAATTTATTGGAAGTTGAAGATGGATTAGTAAGTCTATCTTTAAAGCATAAACTGGCTGAATTTTTCTTGAGTACATAAATTTGGAAGGTGGTATCTCTAAACATGCATGAAAACACAACCTAAAACTTGGTAATGTGAGAAGTCCTTGAAATGAAGAATTGAAGCCTTAAATAGAATTGGAACCACAGCTTGATTAGTTGAATCTAGGCTCAAGATAAAGCCTTTCTGAATGCATCTTTCAAAACCATTTTTGTCACAGCTGGAAAGCAGCACAGCTCTTGCATTGAAGCTTGCCCCAACTTTCGTCTTTACAGGTCCACAGCAAGCAAAAAAAGAAAAGCCACCACCAAAAAAAACCCAACCACTAAGTTGCAGGATGATGTGTACTTCTGCCACAGCACAAATTCCTAAAGTGCCTCTGAACATAAAGTTCTTATTGTATAACTTCAGGCAGGTCCTGAAGGCTTGTCTTTCTGCCGGCATTTAAGGGTTGAGCTTTGTGGTTTATCACTATCACCTGGTTATGGTATGTGATGGTATTTTGAGTGGTTAGCGTAAAATTCTTCTTCTTTATTGGTCTTAACCCTCACCTGAAGAGGTATATAAACCCTCAACAGAGCTCTCCACAGAAGCTGTATGTGTTGAAAGCCTGCCCGTTTTCAGAATATCCTGTAGAAGAGTATGCACTCCCTTGGAGGGGAAGGGGGCTGACCTTCCTAAAGGGTATGTGCTGAACTTGCTGCTTTGAAACTCCTGTGCTTTATAAGAAAGGTTAAAAATCCCCCAGTTAATGTATATAGTGGTATTAAACTGGTATATTAACTGGATGATTTTCACTGAATTGCAATAGTAAAATGCATGTAGCAAATGATCTTGAGTTTTCTTTGCTTACCAGAGAAGTAGACTAAAAAGGCAGATATGAGAGCTATTTAATACGTATTGGTGCAATGTTCAAGAATACCTGTTTGCTAAACCTTTTTTATGACTTCTAGCTGTCTCTGTAAGCTTGTGAGACCAAAGTGGCTGATCAAACAAATGATTTAAGATGAGAAGGTAAACCAGAAAGCAGATGAAACACCAAGGTATGGTGGTTGTTCAGGGTGGAAAACAGTAGCAGTGCAGCACTAAATGGCAGTAAAAACCCCTGCCTGTTCCTCATAGGACCAAAAACTTCTACTTATGTTGCAAGTTCTGTCACTTTTCAGAGCTACTTCATAAAGATTGCCTCCTTAGAGCAGTGAGATTGCTCTTCTGTTCAGACTTCTTAATTTAGTTTAGGAAGTCAGGGAGAGATACAGAAAAACTGTAGCAGAGTATGCTTTAGCTTAATCTTTTTTTCCAACAGTCTTGTAAGCAACTTCAGTAGCAAATAGACATATGATTTGGTGTCCTCTGTGTGGTGTTGGGTTTGTTTTGGTTGTTTTTTTTTTTCATTGGAGGCTTCCTGAGTAGTCAGCCAAAGGAGCTAAACTTGAAAGTGAACCCAGCCTTTTTTATTAACCGTGGCTTGGACTCGGTGTAGCTTACAGGCAAGGCTCTTCTCACCTAAGACTTAAACTATTTGGAAGGCTTTTTTAAAACTAGCATGATGCCAGTGTTGCTATGTGTGTTAAACTTAGTGCAGGCTTACTGCTGCAATGCAAACCTAGGCATGAGTAACTTTGGCATGCAAGGCAATACTTGTCCTAGTATAAAGTGTCACTAGAAAGAAGGAAGTCTTTTGCTTAGGAATCTGTAATTGCTATCATCCTTTAAATATTTGTTTTTAAAGCCAGCCTGAGCTATACCCATTGCAGAAGTAAACCACTGCCTAGAGGCAATGTTTGATTTGCATATCAAATAGCCTAGACTTATGTATCTGTCTTCTTATGGCTGGTTTTTAGAAACTGTTCCTGTGCGTCAGCTCATGTGGGAGAAGTGGTCAGAGACTCAGGAGGAGTCCTCACAAGCTTGAAACAGACTTGTTTTTCTAGTCTTCAAATGCCTTGGCTGCTGAATTCAGGCCAGGTGTATCTCCTGGAAGAGGAAGTGCTAGAAAAAAGGCTCTAATGAATCCCTACTGAGATAGAGCTATGGAGAATTTAAGCTTTCTGCCATAAAACTCTACTTTTGCTAACATAACTTATTGTTGAGGTCTCTAAGGATCTTTATGTTGAATGGCTGCTTACTGAACAGCTGACTTGGTTTAAGCTTTGCAGGACTGCTGTGCTCCCTGTTTCTTAAGTTGCTCTGGCATATTAGAAACATCAATGCTTTGTAGCCTGGATGCTACATTGAATAGTTAAAACTGTATGTGGAAGCAGCACACTACTGCATTGGCCCTGCTGTATAAGGGATTGCTGGGATACTCTCATTGCCTTCAAAATCCTGGTTTGGCATGTAAAGCTGGAGTACTTGGTAGCTTTTCATCATTGTGTTGCAACCAGGCTACCCCTTTCTGTTTTAAGTTGTCCTAGCAGCTTTGTGTTGCATGTGGCAGTGGCTTAATTTGGTGTGTGCTAGCAGATTTGTCTTTGAGTCTTTGGTGGTCCCTGTAGCAAGGAGTAACATGAGAATGAGCACTATGTAAGTTAAAAGTGATGACCCTAGGTGAAGTCTAGGCTGCCTGCTTAATTCAGTCTCTGTTCAGTGCTTGATGACGCCTCTGCAAATCTGCTCTGTCCTCTGTAGACTGTTACACTTACTGCCTTCTCTCTGGGCAGTGGTATCAAAACAAAGCTGTAGTAACACTAGAATGCAAGTCTAGTATCAGTGCATCATTCCTCAGGACTAGGCTTCTGATAAACTAGACAGTGTAGTTTAAAATAGCTATTTTCTTCCTGTAGCTTATAAGCTCTGCTGGGCTAAGCCAGTCTGAGGTTAAGCATCTGTGGTCAGTATTTATTGTGAAGTTCCCCCTTAACTTGGAGTTTACTGGTGTGACTTCCTCATTGTAAGAGATTAATCTTTTTATTTGATAAAGATGCTACCAAGGAGACCTAGTAGCAGACTGGGTGTTAGTCACTTTGGAAAAACCCCTGTGCTGATCCATGGTAACTCTGAAAAGTTGTAAGGGAAAGCATACTTCATGCTCACTGAGCTCAAGATTTAATTGTTGCTGTGTTTGTCCTTAGCTAGTTCAGTCAATCACTAAGATGGAGGTTGAAGACTCCTGCTTGCTTTCAAGTAACTATTTTTCTAAAGATCCTCACATGTTAACATTCATAATCCTGTCTACAAAACAGTAGGTAATATTTAAATCTAGTCCAAATACTGAAGCTTTTTATTGAAACTTAAAGACCCGTATTTTGGGATTGAGTTCTGGGGTTAAGCATTTGGTATGTCTTGTGCTTAGGCTTTGTGGGCTTCTGATCACTAGAATAACTACTAATGTTAGTAGTGATCTCTGCTTATTGCTATATGAGTGCTTGGGAAAAGGCCTCATACGAGAGAACTTGGGCAAATTGCTTCAATTCTAAGCTGTCGGTGTACTGATGAGACTATTTTTACTATTCCTCTCAACTCATTCAGTCAGGTTGCCATAATTGTTGAGCACAGGAATAAGCAATAAATTGACCATAGTCACTGGTAGCTTGGTCGAATTTGGGCATTGGGAGAGCCAGATGGATTGTAATACTTGTAGCCTTTGCATCTAAGTCTTAACCATTTGTTAAATATGAACTGTATTTCTTATGTTATTTAATTTCAATGAAACTAGTTATAAGGTGAGATGCTGGGCTGTAGTTGTAGAAGCTTTGGGGGGAATGGTTGGAGCACTCTGTTTTTTCTCACTCAGAAGAGAAGGTCATTTGCTGAAGGATCTGGATTGGGCTTGTCTCTGGCTAAAATTGCACTTTCTGTTAAAATTCAGAAGGCCCTTTTTTTTCTATGTTCATCTTTTTTTTTTAACTATTAAAAGAAGTCGGCTCTGGGAAAATCCTTCTCATACCTCTTTGGAAGAATTAGTTGGGTTTTTTGGTTTGGTTTTTTTTTGTTGTTTTCTTGTTTGTTTGTTTCTTTTTAAGCTGGCAAAACAAGGTACTAGAAATACTTGGATTTGTGATGAGCCCAAATGTGAGATTCATCACAGTAACTTTGTCTACTGTTCTGCACTGTGGTGTTCACTTATTCTTGGAAATTGGGTTTTGGACCTTGATGATTCTGAAATTCTTGTGCAAATAAACTTATGCTAAATATCGCTTGCCTCATGTAATTCTTGCATCTAAATTAGTGCTGACAAAATGCTTGGGGAGCTTATTGACCAATGTGTGTGTAGATATGCTGGGGGGAAAGGAAGAAATAGCGATGGGATACACAGTAATGCTTTAGATGTTTTTCAAGGTGCTCTTTTTCTTCATGAATGTACACATTTGCCTCAGCTTACTGAAGCTTAGTCAGTGAGACATCTCTCTTTCACTTGCATTATTGTGACATATTTTAGTCCATTTTTGCCCTGACCATTATCTAGCCTCAATTTGACTTTAGGACTGTGTCTCAAAATGGTTTAGACATGTTAGTGTCTGGTCAGAGCTAGAGCCTGCCAGTCTCTGTTCTGTGATGCACTCCATATCCTATTCCAAGTCAGGGGCCGCTTCAGACCTCAACTTGTGAGCCAGGCAGCTGAGAAATAAAGTCAGCGATTGTTCTTCAAGTTAGCTTACAGGTTGAAAGTCTTTGTGCTTTCACTCTGTCTGAAGAACTGATGCTTCTACAGACTGATGATTAGTGTGGGTTGAGCAGGTCAAAGCTAAATAAAGCTAGGAGTGTGTAGCAGTCTACTTGCTCCTTCTGCTCTAGGATTGAAAACAACTGTACTGTAAGAAGTGCACTTGCTTCCAATTCTCTCCAGAGCTCAGACAAGTTCTAGCCTTTCAGTTAAGTAGTGCTGGAGAAATTCTAGTCTTCAGGGCCTTGTAACACCTGCAGTGGAAACTTCTGTGGAGATCAACAGAGGCAGTGTGATCCCATGGAAGTAATTGTGAAGCTTGTGTAGTTCTTTTGCAAAGTGTAACTGCTTCTCTTGGAACTTAAATGGAGAGCTGATAATACAGCTGGGCAACATAAGCCATCTGCTTGTCACCTGAAACTTCTTCACCTCAACTCCTCAGTTTATGTCATCATAAAAGCTTCAGAGTTATTTTGGGTAACATCATTAAGTTTCTACAATGCCAAACTTAGCTTTGCAGGGTTAGATACTGAAACAGAAAAAGAGCTATGCTTAAGCAAGTGGTGGTATGTACTCTTTCAGTTCCATAGGGAATGCACATAATGGTAAAAATTGAGAGGAACTGAAGAAGAAAGCTGTTCTTGCTCAATTGCTGTTGAGTTGTTGGTGAAAATGCAATTACAAGTGTTCTGTCCTGTTGTACTGCTAGAACCTGGCCTTTTCCATGGTGTGGGAAGATGAGCTCAGTCTTGTGATGGGGTGGGAGAGGCATTAGACAAATGTTGTTCTAAATTGTTGCTATTGTTCAGGCAGATGTACTTATTTCCTTCCATGATGGAATAGTTAATACTTTTGAAACTGGAGTATTCAGTGTGCCCTTCCAGAGTAGATGCTCCTGTGAGAGAAACAAGGATTTTTCTTTGTATCCCTGCTTATTCTGAATACTGATTATTGCATATTAGTATAGTTAGTTCACTAATACACTGAATAATCAAAATTGCTATTTTCAACAATAAAATAGCATTTGTATTTCTCCAGCAACTTAAAATGGAGGTATATCAAAAAGTGTAACACACCACCTCACTGTGGGTGTTAGACATAGTGGTTCTGCTTTACTGTAGTAGCAGTGCTGCAATCTATTCTGCTTTGTCTCAATGAGAGAAAGATGAGTTTCATATCCTATAAGCAAGACTGCCTGGTGAAGGGAGTAGTTAACCTGCCAAGCCTGAGTAATTTTCCTAGTAGGAAAGAGTTGAGTCATATTGCTGGAAAAAAAAGAGTCTTGCCAAGAACTGTGCAAAGCAGCTGCTAGATCCTAAACTGGTAGTTCACATGTACAGTAAGGACAGCTATACTGCCTACCCCAGTATTACCCACTGAATCTCAGCTGAACAGAAGGCTCTGGAGAGATCTTAGAGCAGCCCTTCAGTTCTTGAGAGGCCTATAAGAAAGCTGAGGAGAGACTTTTTGGCAGGGCCTATTGTGACAGGATGAGGGGTGATGGTTTTAAACTACAAGAGGGGACATTCAGGCTGGATGTGAGGAAAAAATTCTTTACAATGAATGTGGTAAAACTGGCACAGGTTGCCCAGAGAGATGGTGGATGCTCCATCCCTGGAGATATTCAAGGCCAGGCTGGATGTGGTTCTGTGCAACCTGATCTAGTTGAGGATATTCCTGCTCGTTGCATTGGGGGTGGACTAAATGAGCTTTGAAGGTCCCTTCCAACCCAAACTATGATATGATTCCATCCAGCAAGTCTTCTGAGTGTGTTGGATTTGTGGTACAGGCTAGTGGATGTGCTTCTCATGTCAGAATTGATCATCCATCTGCAACAATTCCCTTTTCCACCCCCTTTCTCTCTTATTCTGACAGGTATATCTCATTGTGCCTCCCAGAAGAGTATTCAGTCTTGCCTTAAAAGTGATCAATAATGGCAATTCATTGTGTACTTGGAGAATCTGTTAGAATATTTGATCATGGTCATTACTGAGAAGTTCATTTGCATTTCCACATTGATCTTTGAGCTTCATCTTTGACCTGCAGATTGCTGCATCCTTATCAACAAGGCTGAAAAGTTCCAGACTCTCTCCTGTTATCCACTAATCCCTTCAGCTCCTGGATGAACTGTGGAAAATGAGCATTTGAAGCTTCACGTTGTATATGTTGGGCTCAGAAGCTGGAAACTTTTTCCTCTGGAACTTTGTGGTGCCTGTGCTTCTCACAACCCAGCACAGTTGCTAGCCCAATGCTCTACATACCACAGATAAAAAGTAGTGCTAGGATTGCTTCTCAGCCTCTTGGTGTCTGTGTCCACAAACTGCCTGTGCTTTTTACCATGGCATTGTGGCATGCCAAGTGCTTGTGCTGAGTCAGTTATTTGTGGTGATTTCAAAGTTCATCTGCTGCTTCTCAAAGCAGCCTCTCCCATCTGGTGTCGACATCATCTGCGCTCCTGGTTGCCAGATGTAGTATTTTGCACTTGGTGGTATTAGAAAAACATTTTGTCCAGATCCTAGGGGTAAATAGTTGCAATGTAGATGGACAGAGTGACTCCTCTTCTTAATTATCTACTACCTTACTGACTTAAGTGTTGTATGGTGCCTGGAGATGACAGAAGTGCTTATAGGTTTGCATTGTTCTTGCATACAGAAGGGTACACAAGGTTGTTGTGGGCACTTTGAAACCTGCAGGTGGTTTAAAACCAGCGTCAGCACAGAGTACCGGAAGGTACTGGATCCAGGTTATTTTGGGAGTATTTTTTTCCTTCTGTAAATAGGGGTAGAGACAGCAAAGAAAGGTTATATGCTGTCAGTGCTTAACAGTCCTTCCTCAGTCCTTTCCTCTGCACCTCCATGTCTAAACCACTGTGGTGACAAGTATCCCTGGGACAGCAGTTCACAACATGACCAAAGCAAGGAGCTCCGTGTTTCTACTCTTGCCATCACATCTGTTAGTCATCACAATCATCTGCCTGCCTCTTTTACTGCTCATGTGGGGCTCCCCAAATGTTGTGCAGCCCTGACTAATTGCCAGGACTGATGTAGCTTTCTAGACCTCATGAGCTCCCTTCCACTTTCTTCTCCTGGGCAGCTTTAGTTAACTAGTTTAGACTGGGGGAAAGTAAGTAATTTTTGAGAAGAGATCCTGTCGTCAATCCCTCTGCCCAAATTCCATATTACACCAGTGGGAGTTTGACAATTGCTATGAGAGATATGCTAATGGCCTGGCAAACCTGAATGACTGGGCTTGTGTGTTAAAGCTGCACTGGAGTGGGTTTCTGCATCCCTGTTTGATCGGTAGAAGTAACATGTGGATGGGGCTCAGCCTCTGGCAACAAATTCATGGAGTTACTCCAGAGAAATGTTGCTCATAAAAAATCCCAAAAACCAGTGTCTGTTTTGAAGCAAAGGAAACTTTGAATGTAAAGTAATATTCTAGCTAGGTATGTGCATGCTTTAAATTGGTGCTTAGCCTCCTTCCTTGCAGTGCTTCTCTGATAGAGAGAGGATTCCTGTTTACTTGCATTTGCCACACCAAAAAATGAGCCCTGAAGAGAAGCAGTGGCACAGTTAGGTAACTCAGGGACTTGCTGGCAGGGCTAGGAGGAGATATTTTTGAATCCTTGCCCTAATGATAGGTTGGGAAGGGAAGGGGGTGTGGATGCTACTGGAACATGTCAGAAATTGCATAGAAGGGTATGGGTGTTTAAAAAACCCCACACAGATGAACTAGGGAACGCAGTTTTGAAGTAGAGGTGACCATCTTCTCACAGGCATATCTGACTTCAAGCTGCAGCAGCATGCCAGCAGAACTTGCAAAGGGACTGTGTTAAGCCAGTGTTTAGGATGCTCTACACGTGTAATTTGTAAATGCTCAATTGCAATGTAAAATCATGATGGTACATGTGCTGTTCTGTCCTGTGTATCATATCTCCTCAGCAGTTACTGTGTGAATCTTGGCCTTTGTTAGCATAATTTTTGTTGTCTGGTTAGAAATAAAAGATTACTGTAAGGGTATAATTGCAACCACGGTCAGGAGTTTCAGTTGACCAGGACTTCAATTTTGTTTTAATAGCAGTTGAAAACACTGATTTAGTTAAAACAAAAAAGGAAGTTTCTTTCATAAATAAGACTTCATTAACTAGCAGTGTGCTGTTTGATGGCAGTGGTCTTGCCTTTAACTGTAAAAGCTTGTGAAGTCATGACTTTTAATTTCAAAACAGAGGCTTTTGCTATGGGGGCACTTTCTATCTGATTACTGATTTTACTTACTGCTAATGAAGAATAGGTGAGTAGCAAATGGTCTTAGGTTCATCTCAGGGTTCCTTTGACTGACTTGCGGTATTGTAACACCAGCTCATTGTCAGAGTTTATGTCCACTGCTGAAACCTCCAGATCCCAGACTTCATTGAAAAGTAGTAGTAACACTATTATAATGCATTGTACTATTATGCATTATAATAGTACTATAGTACTATTATAAAGCATAATGATCTTGAATAAGAGAAAAACCGCAGAGAAAACAATTTAAACTTCGTTTCTTTATGACAACTGCTCTTGAGGCTGTTTCAGGTGTGCCTGATAGATTACGAATGATGTCTAATTTATAAGAGAGATCATCTCAGAGGAGGCTGTTCATTGCAATATATATTACATTGTAATACATCACAAATAGCTGCAATGTAGTAGCACTGGCTCATGGAACTGTTTGAATCAGTCTGACTTAAATGACATTTTATACCCATTGAAGTGACACAACTTTTAAAAATGGCATCAGAGAAGCCTGCAGAAAGATGTTTAAGGTCGGGCTGCCAGAGCTGTCTGGAAGCTGACAGCTGGCAGTGCACACTCTGTGTCTTGAGGAGAGGATTTCTGTGCTTGGGCTATTTCAGAGAGGACCCCAGGGTGCTGCTGAGCACTGAGCAGCAGCACAGGGCCTTTCAATCCCCTGCCATATTCACTGCTTAATGATGTGAATTAAGCAGCAAGTTAAATCTTACCTCCAACTTTAATCAGGCTCCATAGCAACCTGACATACTTGTTTTATTTTTCCAGTGGTTTAATTTCCTTTTTATTTCCGTAGTGATGGATTCTTGAGAATCCAGACATGCCGGAATGCTGGCAGAGTATCTAGACTTGATCCAAATCTTTATTCTCGCAGTATAGAGTTAGCAGGGAACTCAAGCACAGAGAAAATAAGGCATAAATGCTGTATAAATGTTGTAAACAAACATATAAAAAGCTGATTTTAATGTTCAGAAGACCCTTATTATGGAAAATATTTTTAAAGAGCTAAAAATCTTACTTTTACCATATAGTTGCTGTTTTAATTTTTCCTCGGGTAGGTGCCAGAGATGGCTTGTCTCCCAGATGTCACCTGGAGATTCCTGTCATAGGTGTTAAGGACAGCAAAATGTAGGTATTATTCAGGCTAATGTTTTACTTCCTATACTACAGACTGAAGATAATATTTTCCTTAAAAAAATCATGCTAAGATATTGCACAGGCTCACAACAATATTTTTCTTTCACGAAAGATCACATATACATTCTTTTCTAAAAAAAGATGCATTGAAGCAAGCCTAGAGGTTTATTTTGGCAGGGGGTTCCTGATGTACAGCCACCTAAAATAAGTTGCTTGCAGCATTTCACACACAGTTGTGTCTGCGCCCAGGGTGTTACTGAAGGATGAGGCAGCCTGTGGTGCTGGTGCCTGGCTGCAAAACCTTGTCTGATGCTTTTTGGCTTGTGATAATTCAGCTTTGGGTTAGCTAGGGTCCGAACTCGATCTCCAGTTAACCTTTACAGTATTGCTTCTACAAGGGGTTGGTGCACCAGGCATTAGCTGATGTTGATGCAGCATGGGGGTCATGAGGTTTGGGGAAGGGAAAAGCTGTTGGTGGTCATGTCAGGTGTACCAGAACAAGCTGTGAGAATGTGACTATTTCTGTGCACATGCTGTTTTCTGGCAGTATATTTTGGAAACCTTTGTTCAACCCTGTCCTCTCTCCTGACAAGCTGTGCTGCGCTGTGAGACCACTGGGCTCTAGAAATGTCCATGTCTCTCCAGGAACTATGAAGAAATCCTGGAGGGACTGGCTCAGATACCTACATGACAGACAACTGAAAAGGGTGAAGAAGAGTCTTATCCCAAACTGCTAGAAATCAGACAAAAATACCAGGAATTTCCTTCCAACCCCACTGGAAGCATTTCTTCCTTTCTGTGACTGTTTTTGTGATGACAGCATGGGTTCATTCTTGCAAGTTGCTCAAATGTCTTTCTGCACACTGTGTCAAGGCAGGTATTTGCAACTCTGCCAGCCAAAGGTCTGCATGGAGCAGAGTGGAGATGTCTCCTGCGGGGAAGAAAAGTCTTTGCACCATTTATCTCCCACTCTCCCCTATAGCTGAGTGACCCACTTGACTTGGCTTTTGTTTTTCCATGTCTGTGCATGTGCCAGGAAATCCTGCTGCGATGGCAGGAGCAGAGGTTTCAGGGGAAAAGTCGGACTCAGAGATCAGAGCTTTATCGAGGCATGATTCACATCTTTTGAGCATGTTTAACCCATGCTCTTAACCATTTTTTTCCCAATTATCCTTGGTCCACAGCTGAGTGAAGTCATTGGACTTCAAGGACTCTTCTGTTTCCAAGTGAAAATCACTCCAAAATTACTCCAAAACATTTAGGAGCCAGAAGGAGAAACCTGGTCAGTGCTGAGCAGCGACTGGTGACTATACAGGTGAGACTGGTTCAGCCAAGTGCAGTTCAAAGGTCTGGAAGCTGGTCATGGAATATTTAGGTGATAGCCTTTAGGATATGAAACAGGGTGTTCCTGCTGGTGGTTTGATATGTTGTGGCATGTATCTCTAAAAGCCTAATATCCCAGTGGGAGGAAATTCTGAGTAAGACAGGAAAAAATCTTTGTGGAAGAAAAGATAACCCCCCAACATTTTCAAAGGGGGAAAAGGTTCTTTAGGAAGAATATTATAGGTAGCCAAAGAGCTCTATTTCCATGTTTGAGAGATAATAGCTTTAGCTGAAAGCCATTGTACTGAACAGCGAAGGCAGCAAGTTGAAGGATATGCAGGATATTAGATATGTGGAAAAAAGCTGTAAGAAGTGGCATTTGATGTAAGTTATACTTCTGAAGTACAAAAGAATATCAGGAGGGGATGCTGAAAACAGATACCTTTCCCTAAAGATAATGTGACAGTCTTCCATTTTTGGAACCAAACTTACTGTGCTGAGGACATGCACCATGCTGATTTTTGGAAGTAAGTCTGTTAGTAAAGATTCAAAAGGATGGGATAATTTTTTCTTATGGATGTTTGGAAGGGAGGTTGTTCTGCTTATATGACATGCTACTCTTGAGTCTGGTAGCAATAGGGGAAACTCGTGAGAGTTGTTGGCTGGAGAGCATTCTGGTTTGCTGATATTAATGTTAAATCTTGAAATACTGGGTAAATTCCAGGAGAATGAAAACATATAGCCTCTAGTGCAATATTGTAAGAGGGAGAACCACATAAATCATAGAACCATAGAATAGTTAGGGGTGGAAAGGACCTTGAGATCATCTAGTTCCAAACCCCTGCCATGGGCAGGGACACCTCACACTAGACCATGTCACCCAAGGCTCTGTCCAACCTGGCCTTGAACACTGCCAGGGATGGAGCATTCACAGCTTCCTTGGGCAACCCATTCCAGTGCCTCACCACCCTTACAGTAAAAAACTTCCCTCCTTATATCCAATCTAAACTTCCCCTGTTTAAGTTTTAAGCCGTTACCCCTTGTGCTATCACTACAGTCCCTAATGAAGAGTCCCTCCCTAGCATCCTTATAGACCCCCTTCAGATACTGCATCTTCATCTCTGACTCCAGTTTTACTGTTAGTGGAAGAAGTGCCTTGTACATGTGAGGGAGTGGTTCTGGCATGTGAGGACTCTTTCCCGTAAGCTTTGGAAGATAGTATGAAGTGAGGTACAAGGGGAAGCATCATACTGCCTTTAAAAGATAAGAATTAGAAAGATCTTCCTTTTTTCTGCCATGGGCTTCATGGGCTTGTTCTGGCTGTGGACAAGTGAGGGGCTTCCTGCATCACTGTGGAGCATGAGGTGATACAGACTCAGATCAGCAGCTTCAGGTATGAGGTTCCTCTGCTGCAGTGTGTTTCTGCAACTGCAGCACAGCAAGAACAGTCCCCACTTGCTTCAGTTACATGTGAGAGGATCTAGAACTGAGTTAAGGAGGGGTGATACAAGATGTGTCACTTCACCTGTGTCACCAGCATAAGGGGTTCAGAAGCTACAACTGGCCTTCTCTAGACTTAGCTAGCAAATGCATAAGCCCCCATCCAGCCCCAGTTAGCACTCAGGAACAGTCCAGTAAACCCACCCAAATTTAAGATTTCACACTCCATGTGACTGACAACAGGAAGCCTGATGTCAGCTCTGAGAACCCTTCCATAGGTTTGCTTGGCTGTAGGGGTTTCCCCAAAGTAGCCCATTCCACACTTACTCGTGTCCCATTTAGTAGCAGCAACCAGGGTGCATCCAATAGCAAACCAGCCTCACCAGTCCCATTGCATGATGCCTCTGCTGAATGTAAGGCAACTTTCGCCTTCTTTAAAGCCAATTTAAAGGGAACAGGCCTTTGTGAAGACAAAAATTACTTTTCTCTGACAATCCTTTAATAGAACAATCGGAGTCTTCAGGAAACCAGCCACTCGGTCTTCATGGAAAGGCAAGGTTCTTCTGTGGGTGTCCTTACTCTACCCACCAGAAGCCATCCTGGTGGACACTACTGAATGAGTTTTTTGGATGGACTCTCCTGAAAGGAGGACCCTTACAAATGTCTTGATGGAGGCCAGGCTTTCACATGCAAATGGTGGTGGTGGTGCAGTATTTGCTGCCTAGAATGACCATTCCAGTTTTGAGTGTGGCCATCTAAACATGGCCCTGGGCAACTGACTCTAGGGCACACTGCTTGAGCAGGGGGTTTGGACCAAGTGATCTCCAGCTGTCCCTTTCAACCTCAACCATTCTTGATTCTGGGAATCTGGATAGCTCAACCAAGTCTCATTGTATGTGTTGGGAGGCAGACCAGATTACCGTACTTCCTGGAATTTCAGCCATCTCCAAGCTTAAAAGCATGGAGGGCTGCTTGAATCCTTATTCACTGATGTCATCTCATCCTCTTCTCACTTCCTGCATTCTCTTCCCACATAAAAGAAAGGGGATGTGGTAGATCACTGACTGCACTGAGCCACGAGGCTGGTACATGAGAGGAACTTTGCTTGAGAAACATTCAGTGTTCTTTGCCTGCTTGAGAAATAAAATGGAGCACAGAGAACCTTCTTCTAAAATTTTGTAAGCCAAGAGTCTTTGAAAATGCTTCAAGTACATTCTGCCTGGATTTTAGACATGGTGCTTTGGAGAACATAACTCAAGGCTGTAAGGGCAGTGTTCTCATTAGGAAATGATGTAATTTGTTCTTGTACTTTTGTCTTCAAAGAGTATTGAAAAGAATTCTTCCTATGTGTATTGTGCTGTGCACACTAAAAGTCACAGATGATGCAGGCTTTTTTGAAGAGGAAACAAACAATGTTACTGATCACTGATGTTCAGATCCCTGATCCTGTCTGCAAAAGGGAATGTATTTCCTGTGTTTTAATTCCTGCTCACCTCAGCCAATAAACTTTATCCCCTGAGAATTCAAAACCAGTTCCTGCTACCTCCAAACCCAGTTCACCTTGCCCTAAATAAATACGGCTAACAAGGAAAACTTTTGTTTTCAGTTTCTCATTTTTAGAGAAACTTGAGCTCTCCATGTAAGAGAGGGAAGAGAGGCAGGCATTTAAAGGCCCATTTTTAGGCTCAGCTAAGTCATTCACTCTGATTTTGTCTCTGATTAATTGTCTCAATGAATAAGTAGTGATTCATTCTACTTGTGCACGTCTTCTGTGCTCTTTGGGTGAAACATAGAATGGTTTGGATTGGA
Source organism: Psittacula echo (assembly GCF_963264785.1). Classification (NCBI taxonomy): domain Eukaryota; kingdom Metazoa; phylum Chordata; class Aves; order Psittaciformes; family Psittacidae; genus Psittacula; species Psittacula echo. The sequence continues at coordinate 7,609,739 of NC_137736.1, forward strand.
AGAGACCTTAAAGCTCATACAGCTCCAACCCCCCTGCCATGGGCAGGGACACCTTACACTAAACCAGGTTGTTCCAAGCCTCATCTAACCTGGCCTAGAGCACTGCTGCCTGCCACCTTTTATGCACCTTGGGCCATTATACATACCACGGTTCAGCAGCTGCATGTGCCTGTTTGGGCTAATGATAAGTGGGCCACCCCTGCCATGAGTCTCATTGTATGAATTATATGAATTCCAAGTCAGGGAAAGGCCTGGAGGGACTGTAAGGGTAAATGCCTGTGAAGAGGTTGGCTTGTTGAAAGCTGTAAGGACAATTAAAAATATATCTTTACAGCAATGGTTTTCTGAAACTCCTTAACCTCTACACTTCCCCCCTGTGCTTTTCAGGCTCCTGCAAAGCTCAGCAAGGCACCCTCTCCTTCAGCAGCTAGGGAATTTGCTTCAGAACATGGATTGAAGCACGAAGCCCACAGTTGTGTGTGGGTTGTAATAATTTTGTAACTTTAGGGTTGGAAGATGACAATACCTCTGAGGTGTTAGGGGTGAAGAAAGCCATCCCTGAAACTCAATTTCTAATATGAAATTCCAATGTTTGTGTTGGTTTTTGCTTGTTTGTTGGGTGTTTGGGGTTGGGTTTTGGGGTATTTTGTTGGGGTTTTTTTGGGGGGTAGAGGTGTTTGTGTGTGTGAGTTTTCCCCCTGACACCCGGCTTCACCCAAGGAGCAGACAGTTCCCTTCGCCCAGCAGTGCCCCCTGTCACCCCCGCCCCAGCAAGCCCCGGACAGCGGCGGCGGTGGAGCTCAGCACCACGGACAGCGCCCAGCCCGGTCCTGCCGGGACTGCGGGCTGCCGTGTTCCCTGCGATCCCAGTCTGAAGGGAAGGCTCTTCTTCTCCAGGACCCTTCCCATCTGTCCTTCTGAAGACAGCCTCCTTCTTGAGCCCAGGCAGGGCACTGAGCCGGCGGCAAGTGACTGAAGTAGGGGCCTTGCTTACTGAGCAAGGACCAGTCTACAGCAAATGGAAGGACTGAAGTTGAAGACCTCAGTCTGCCTGTAACAAAATCTCTCCTGAGCTTGCAGTCCTCCTCACGTTTTCCTGCCATTGGGAGTATGAATGGAAGGTGAGGGCTCATTTACAGCCTTCTCAGGGCTTTTCTTGTACGTGTCACCTACACAAATTCTGTGCATCCACCTACTCACAGCTATGGTATGTTTATAGCAGTCCCTCTGTCACAAATAGTTAATACTATTTCACTGTGAGAGTCTCATAATGATCAATTAATTTGCCTTTCACCATGACAGACGGAAGTATTTTAATCCCAGTTGTATTGGTGGAGACCTGAGAAGAGAAGGAAAGAGGAGAATTGAAACAGTCACAGTACAGTCCCTTCAGGCTCACCTCTACTCTTAATATGAAGCAATCTTTCCCGGAGCATGGGCTTGCAAGGATTTCTTTGCTTCTTCCTCACAAAGCTTAGATCAGCAAAGTCTCAAGGCAAGTCCTCTTTAGTAGGCAGCTGCACAGGAAAGATAACTCAGGTCTAGGACTATGACAGAACAAATATGAGAAGAAAAGCTTTCCCACCTTAGTGCACACCTCAATGCCCACCTAATGCTCAGCATATGCTAATCAAAACCCACTAGGGAGTTTTTTCCCAGCCAGCTGAGGGCATTTAAAAGACAATGTTCACCTGGATGGTGGTTTTGAATAGCAGCTTCCCCCTTCTCTTCTGGTGTTACAGTGTGAGCTCCCTGCCCTGTTTCAGTCTGCTTGCTCTCTGTGGCTAGAGGCCGCGTGTTAGCTTGCAGCAGTGTTTGGGCAATACTCTATTTAACATGTAACTTCTAATCCCCTTGATGTGTGGTAGAAAAATAATGGGTAGGCCATGCTGTTTGGGTTCTTGTGTAGACCTTTGTACAGAAGATTGTGATACCAATGTGTAAAAGAGGATATCAGAAGGGAGAATATGTAAGTAGGGGTAGAGAGGTCAGGACTAGATCAGCCTGACCATGGAAGTGTCAACAGGAGGAAGGAGCTGGATACACAGATGACTTTTCTTGGATTGCCCATAAAAGCTCTGTCTGGGGTATGTGCCTTACTGTGCTGGTGCACCCGGTCAAAGAGGACTCAGCTGCCTCCCTCTGGTGTGCCCTCTCTGGCTGGGGAGAAAAAGGTGAGAGGACTTGGGGCTTGGCTTGAAAGCCTGAGTGGGTTTGAGTGGCCTTTGAATTCTAGGAGAATTAAAGGTCCCTTCAATGGTAGAAAAATAGATGGAAAGAAGGTGTCTCTGCTTATGGCAGGGGGTTGGAACTGGATGATCTTTAAGGTCCTTTCCAACCCAAACCATTCTATAATTCTATGAAAGGAAAAGCTGCCATGGGATGGGATTGAAGAGAAAAGGGTCATGCTGTGGAAAAAGCCTGCCTCCCCAGGCTGGCAGGTCTCCTTACAGTGGAAAAATCATTGTTATCATCCTCAGGAGCAAAAAAGTGCTGCTGCTGAGGAACAACAGGGAATTCAGGAGCCCAGCCACCCAGGATGGCCTGGGGCTTAGTGGCCTTCCTTTCTTCTCCCTCTTCTCCCACAGACCTCAACCCTTACAGCCTCTGCTTGCTCCCCGACACCTCCCTTCCTGTTATCCTTCCCTTCACACCCCTTTGCAGGGGCTGCTGACTTTAGCCCTGTTGTCTCCCTCTTTAATTGCAGAGCCCCTGCTGAAGCTTTCCTGCCTTTTCTAGAGGGGTGCTCTTCTGGACAAGGGCAACTCCCTCTATCTCTGGGCACCTCTTGCCATGCAGCATGGTGGGGTCAAATGGCATGTTTGTGCCCAGCCTGGGCTGTCAGGAGCTCCTCTCCAATTTTGCATGTGCACTGGCACATTGGTGGTGCAGAAAGCCCTGCGACAGCATTTGCATTCCCCTGGGAGGCCTGTGTCCCTGTGGTGTGGGGGATCCCAGCCAGCTGTGCGTGCTCCCTGGCACCCAGAGGGTGGTATATTGTGTACACAAGAGTGTGTGAACTCAGTCAAACTTCACAAACAAGGATAAGAACAGAGCCAGGGCATAATCAGTGCTCAAATATAGCAACTCAAGGTTTCCTGAGAGAGAGACAAGCAAAACAGTGAGGCAGAGCAGGTGGTTTGGGCCCTATGGCTTTCACTTCCCCCTACCTTGGCTTCTCAGCAGTGAAGCTGGTGCTGGCTACAGGGCCCAATTTAGACTACAGGCAGTAAAACAGCTCATCACAGGCAGCCTTGTTGCTATGCAGGACAGGAGGATTACTGTGCCCTGCATGGTGGCACATCCTGGTACCACGCAAGTTCCTCACCTCTGGCAGCGTCACTACAGCCAGCCCCCACCTCCTCCCCATCTCCATTGATGGCTCCGGTGCTGCTGCCAAAACAGCCAAGTGTGATCCCAGCCTGCAGCTTGAAGCAACCTTGTGGCTGGTTCATGGATCAAGAGTTAGAGGCTGTGCCCCTCTTCTGCACAACCCCTCCTCCTGCTCTGCAGAAGGAACCAGCAGAGCTGGAGCTCCAGCAGGGAAGCCAGCTGCCCACATCAGAGGAAACTGCAGTGCCTGAGAGGGGTCTGCAGCATGGAGGTTCCCCTTCACCTCCAGAAGGGAAGCTAGGCAGCTGGAGATCTTATAAATACCGACATTTGAATTTCATCCAGCCCGTTGCTTCTTCAACAAGGGGATGAGTAATGTTGCTTGCAACACAGCTACTGGCTAGATTCAGCCTAGCTTGGCCTCCCTGACAGGTCTGGCCACATCTTTCAGATGGTGGAGAGCTTGGCTTGGTCAAACATGGTGGGCCAAGGTGGCTCCAGTCTCTCTCAGCCCCTCACAGGAGAGACATACCTGCCCAGCAGCATCCTCCTCAGCCCAGCAATGAGATATGTGCTACGTCAGCTCTCTCTGGGAAGAAGACTCATGCTATGGCAGTGCGAAGCAGAGGAACATATCCCCACCCTGGCATGGCTTGGCTAACATGGGGTAAAATAAATTGCTGCTCCTCTAAGCCCACAGGGAGCTGCCATAAAAGATGGTGCTGCATGAGGACAACCACCTGTAGCTCTCTGTAGGCTTGGGCACAGCTTGGGGTGAAGTAGTTGTGTGTCAAACATGGCCTGAGAGAATGGAAAGGGGAACTTCTCAATCTAGAGCCAGGCTTAGAGCTCTCCTGGTGCTGGATCTAGGCAAAACCTGGCTTGTGCTCAAGAAGGGACCACCAGAACATCAGCAGCCTCAGAAGACCCTCTTGGTCAGAAGCATTGCTTGTGCTTGGCTTTCTCGTTGCCGTACCATGGCAGGTACCATGGCCATGCCATTGCCCTGGAGGAGAGGCTGGGTTCCCTGAGGAGCTGGAGCCAAAAGGGCAAATGTTCAGAAACAAGGGCCTCCTGGATACACCGAAGCCAGGACACCTGGGGGCTGTCAGCATCCTGCGAAGCCCATCAGTCTCCTGACCTGCTTCATCAGCTGGGCTGGTTGCTTTTGACCTTGGGTGGTGGTACAGCCTGGAACAGCCATGCTCTCGGTGTCCTTTTCTAACTCAAACAAGCAGCTCTGTGAGAGGACGCGACACTAAAATGGGATAAAGTTGGAGGGCCAGGTGCAGCCTGTGTGAAAGCTTTTGTAGTGTACTGACTGCCAATAATGTCCTGAACAGGAGAGGGGGAAAAGCAGAGAGAAACCAGCTGCATCCTCCTCTGAACTCATGGTGCTCAGACTCCCAGAAAAAGCCTAAACCAGGTGTTTCCTGGAGTGTGCAAGTGAGGGGGGCCAGTGGCTATCCCCCTTCTTCAAGATGCTTTGGTCCCCATCCTCCTCCTCTCCCCTCATCTCTGCAGACAGTGTGGGAACTGGAGTCACCTATGCCCCTGAGATAAGGAACTTGTCCCACTGCTTTCCTGCACTTCTGCACCCTACAAAACCAGTCCTGCCCATGGTTTTGTGCTCTGGACTGAGCACCAGCAGGTAAATGGGAGCCATGGTCATCATGGAGCTTGTCACAGTGGTGCTCTGCTCCATCTCCATCCTTCACCATAAGTATGGTCAACTGCAGTCACAGGGTTTGGCACAGACACACGGAGGAGACCCACACCCAGGTGGCTGGCTGAGTTGGGTAAGGGAGAGACCTTCAGCGTGTGCATCCAGCCATTGGCCTCACTTGCTGCCCTGGCACGTGTGCTCAGGCTTGCGTGACCCTGGGTATTTAACCCAGACAGGGGAGGCAAAACAAGCCCTGAGCTTGTGCTGTAGCTCAAGAGTCACATCCTGCTATGGGTTGCTGCAGAAGCTGCATCCCCAGCAAGGCAGCAACTGCACCAACCCCTCTCCCAAGTGCTGGCATCCCCGGCTGTGCCTGTACCTAGAGCCTGCTGAGTGGGTTTTGCTGAGGCAGCTGCTGCTGGCCTGGGCAATTGGGATCATCAGTTAAAGTGGCCAGAAAATAGCTTAAAAAGGGTCTACTTAGCTGCTGTGTGCTGCTTCTGGGAGGGAAGAGGTTGGTACAGTCATGGCAGCACAGGATATGCTGGGGTATCACATGGAGACTACATGTGATGCTTTCATGAGAGGTTTATGGATGTCCCTCCAGCCATGCTTGAGACTGCTCATTATCAGCCTAAACCTTAATTGACCTCATCTTTAGGCTCACTAATCTTCACCACTGCCCTTGAAGCCTGATCAAATATTCCTGTGCGTGTTTGCACCCTTTCACCTTGTCTTGAGCCATGGCAGCGCTTCACCCCTCTAGAGACTCACTGGGCTTTACTCTTCCTGAAATATACAGGTCAGGAACCAAGTAATGTCCGTATGGCCTTGTAGCAATAAGGAAGACTTTAATATCTGTTTTAATAACATTTGGGTTAAACACCACGAGGGAGAATAGCTAGAAAGGAAAAAAACCTCAACAAACCCACAAACCTGTATCCTTACGCTTTGTGCACATTACTTGACAAAAGACCATATTCAAAGCTTTTGAAAGCCCAAAAAAACATTAGTTCATTCCCTTTTAGCCACTTTTTGGCTGACTCAGCTGAACATCCTGTTGGGTTCATGGGATGACGGCGTTTGCTCTGCAGCAGGCATTCCCTGGCTACACTCAGTGAGTTTATGGTTTTTCAAACCATGTCTTTGCTTCTCCTTGTTTTATTGCCTCCAGTGATTTGCCAGGTAGAGGTATAAGCCCTAAGGGTCTGCACTTCTCTCAAATGACAGGTTGAAGCTTTTTGGAAGTCTCAACACAAACTGATGGCATAAAAATGAGCTCATTTTGTTCTGTCTCCAACTTGAAAATGTCATTTTTCTTTGAAAAGCAGCATTAAACTGAAAGGAGAGTTGGCTTTCTAGCCCATCTTGCAAGGGGGGAGGGAAGACAATTTCTTTGCTTGAAGCATGGTTTGGGCCATTTGTTTCTTTAGAAGCAAACACAAATACCTGCAACATTGGCAGACATGAGTTTCTTTCTTTCTTTTTATTTAGGAAATCAGGTCGTGATTGCTGTTTTTCCTGGAAGACTTTGCCGGGTACCACTGATGTAGAAGATGGTTTTAACGCAACCCAAGGAAAGGGGAAACCCCAGAGCAAACAAAAAGCTCCAAAAATAGTTAAGTCAGTCAAACAATTCAAACGTACATGTTTTTTGTCGGTTCCTTTTAGCAGCCCTTTGCCTCCAGATATCTGGCAAATGGTAGGAAGAAACATTTTATGTGAACATTCAAAGAGCGGTTGCTGCTTCAGCTGGCAATGGAGAAGGTTTGCCTTGCTGTTTCTCCTAATCTCACTATCTTCCTGCAGGAAACAGAAGGGATCTGAGATAGAAGATGTTAGGGAAAGCAGGTCACAACCCAATTCAGCATTAAAACTCCAATCTGTATCTAAAAAAACCCAAACCCAAGCCCCTTCTGAGCTATCTTGGGAGTTTTATAGGCAGGAAAACAAAAGCCCTACAACAAATTAAACTCATGCAAAACCACAAATTGCCTGTGACCTTTTGGAGACCATAGGAGACTGTCATCACCCTGCCTCTGCCCCTGGGAGTGGCGTTGCAAAGGGCTGACTCCACAGCATGAGCCCTTTTCTACCCAAGGAGGACACTTCAGCTTGACTGATACGGCTTGTACCTTGGGAAAGATTGAAACTGGCTTTGACACACTTTCTGCCTGTTTAACTCCTGGCTTTGCCTGGCTGAGAAGCTTTTACAAAACAGAAATGGAGCCTTTGCTGCTAAAGCTGTAGGGACAAAAGAAGGATAGCTGCTCTCGGCCTTGGGAAAAGAGGGGTTATTAGATTTGCATGCCATGGGCCGAGCAGCTTGAGCAGGAATGTGCAGAAAGCCTGTGGAGCCCGTGTGGCCTCTTCCCACCACTCTCCAAGGTCACCCCTATCAGTGCTGCTCCCCCAAAGCAGCGCTGCGGCAGCAGCTGCTCACCTTCCCTCTGCTCAGCCCTGGGGTTATCTGCACCAAGGTCCAGCCCTGCTAAAGCCCTCCCCTGGTGGGTACCAAAGCTCCCTATGCCCAGCCAGCTTAGTGCCAGGGATGGGGATGAGAGACTGAATTCAGGACTTACTTAGACATGGTTCCACATTCACTGTACTGCTGCCCCTCGCATCTGGTGTCTGAGTGACCAAATGGTTCTGTGACAATTTCCCTTTTTTCCTTCTTTCTTTCTTTTTTTTTTTTTTTTTTTTTTTTTTTTTTTCCGAATAGATAGTAAAAATTGCCTCTCTTGGCTTGGAAACTGGCAAGAATAGGATGGGAGGAAGTTGCCTGGGTGTGACCTTTCCAAAAGGTGTCTGCCAGCAGGAAAGTGGATGCTAAAGGAAAAATAGTGAGGTTTTAAAAGTGAAATATTTAAAATTAAAGGAAAAATATTCCTATGAATATCACATTTTGGACCATCAAATAACACCCTTAAGGTTTATTCTTAGGTTGAAGAAGACCCTGTGCTTTCTGGCTCATTTTCTGGCTGGCTGTGCATAGCGGCTGTCTGCCCACAGTGAGCCTGCCTGCCCTGGGGCTGTTGGGTGTCTGTCCTGGGACACAACAGCCTTTCAGATTATGACAGAACTCAGCAGTCCACGTGAGGCAGGACTGAGCCCAGTTTAAAAACCAATACAGGCTTTTGGGCCCTAGGAAGCAGAGTGCCTCATCTCTCTGTCCTTGTCTTCCCCGTCTTCCCAAAGGGACCAAGGGACTTTCTGCTGGCCTTGCAGGCTCCCTGTTGTGTTGCCTGGTCCTGGGAGGAGCAGCTCCAGCATCGCCCCCATCTTCCCCTCCATGTGTGAGGTCACTCAACTGCATGTATGAAAATAACACACATGTCCCAGTTTATTATTTCTCCCAAGCGGATAAGAGGGCTGGAGGCTGATCAGAGCAGAGCAGTCTCCTGGTGAGCTCATTCTTCAAAAGCTTGGCTGGCCTGCTTCTCATTAGGGCTTGCTATAGTGCCAGGAGAAAAGAATATTCCTCTCTGGATTCATGTGCACGTTCCTCTACTGCTGTCCTGGAGCTGCTACAGCTGCTCCTCTCCTGGGATTTGCCAGACACAGCAAACCCTATGCTGTTTAGACTGCACAGGGGGCTGGCAGCTGGAGGTGGAGGGCTCAGAGCACTGTAAACTGTGCTGTGCAGTGTTGCCATGGGCACAGCACTGATGTCTCCAGCAGCGCCTAAGTGCAGGTACCTACTACGTTCACAGACCCTGTGATGCATCAAAGAATGTCCAGGAGTCCCCTAAACAGCTTTGTTCCTCGTCACCCACAAAAAAAACATGCCAAACCCCCAAGATCTCCAAACATCAAGATGTGTCTGGAGTCAATTTAATGATGATGGTTTAAAACTGCACCGAGCTGTGCTATGGGATGGGGTGCTCTGGAACTGCTCACAGCCCTGTTGTCCTTGCTGGCTGCTCCAGGGTTGCAGTGTATTTCCTCAGGCCAGTGGGTGAGTGTTGTTTCAGGCAGAGGGCACATGCTAATGGAGTAGTCTTCCATGGGAAGACCTTGCTGCTGAGTGCAATGTATTTTCCACAGGTGTAAGGACTGTTTCTAGTTCTACTGCTTGGCTGCCTATCTGAATCAGTAAAGTAACTTGCACAGAACAGCAAATACTGGCATGCCTTTCCAACCCAGGTGTTGGAAAGGTTTTGCACTTTGAACCCCTTGGAAATGGGCCACCGGAGGATAGAGCAGGAGGGAGCAATGCATTTTGCAGTGAGGGGCAGCCCCAAAGTCTGTTTTTAGTGACTCAACTTTGAAGGCTCATTGCTAATTGTGAAATATTTCTTCACTGTTGCTTCTGTAATGACTATTTAACTAGTTTTGCTTGCTAATGATAACAGTGATGATTGCAGCATGGAGAGTGAAACATTTACATGTGATGCAGCAGAGGAGAATTTGCCTAACGGCATCAATGGCTCCAAAAATGTCTAAAAGCACATGTTGCTGACAGCCAGATGGAGATGTGCAGAAACTCCATCATCTTCTTTGGGTCTTGGCGTGCTCTTCTGTACTGAGTACCCATCTCATTCCTTAGTTCAAATAAGTGCTCAAATGCAAACAAAGCTACTGAGATGGGACATGGAGCATCTCACTTTAATGTAACTGCTTCATTGGGATCTGCCAAAAGAAGCTATCCTACTGTCACCATAAAATATGTTTGCATTTTCCAAATGCTCTTTGGCTTAGTGGTCTTTCTGATGGCCCTGGACAGAAACTCTTGTTTAATGTTTTTGTTCTGACCATGCTGTTGCCCATCTGCTCAGTAACGTCTTCCCAAGTTCACATTTCGCACTGATTGCATGTGCAAACTTCTGATGCGCTTTCATACCGCATCAGAGAGGCTCATGTTCCTGAAATGCCATACTGTCCAGCCACCTGTGGTAGAGCCCTCTGAAGGCCACCGAGACCAGAAAAGAGGGATTGCCCCTGGCTTGCAATGCAGAGCACTTTCAAGGGGAGTTTCAGGTATGCCCAGCAGTTTTGTGTCAGGTTTCCCCTCCCTTGCAGACTCAAAGGGTTTAGTGGACTGGTCTGATTAGGCTTTACCTGCAGATGATGAAAGAGTCAAGCAACTTCAGGCTCTGAGGTTTCTTTGTCCATTCTTCTGTGCTTGGGTGAGCACTTGCCAGGCTGGTTCAGTGACTCTCTTTTGGGATCGCCTGTTACTGGCTCATTTCCGGGTTCTTGCATCTTACTGAAGACTTTTAGGAATGCTGCAGTCCACACAGGGTAGAGTTGGTTACTGCTGGGCTGCTACTGAGAAGAGCAGGTTCATTTCCTTTGGATCACCTGCCCCAAACTGCACACTTTTTCTTGCCCACTTTTGCCATTTCCCTGGTGTTTGATCCAGCAGGCACATGGTAGCTCGCTGCTCTTGTAGAAAGCCAAGGCAGCAACATCCAATGAAGCGGATGCTGATGGATCACTGAGCCAGAGAACCAACAGAATTAACATATGCCAGCCAGTCGTTTCCTTTACTGCCACTACTAATTCAGTCAAGAGGCCACATTGCACCTTCCCTGTTCTTGTTATGTTCATTAATGCTAGGTTTTGATATGCAAAGCCTTTGAAATTCCCTTTCTGTGCAGACTTAGTAACATCTTACTTGGAAAGAAGCAAACCTGTTCAGATGATGTAAACACAGCTTTTCTTGCCAAACTGTTAGCAATGCCTAAGTGTGTCCAAGTGGTTACAGCAGCCAGCTGCTGTTATTAACCTTTTAAACCACGGGAGTTCTGAGCTCTTTATTGCTCAAACATCCTGGTGAGAAGAGAAAGAAGGTTTGTAACTGGTTCTTTCTAGAAAATAAGCACGACAAACCCATGGATAACATTGGGCATGTTCTGGGCCATGTTACCTAATCCCAGCACAGGACACTCACATGCCAATACAACCACCTGGTGTTTTACATGTTGCTTTATGGTAGGCATGAGTTTCTTGCAGTGTCATGCTAGAAACCGAAGTGAGCCCACAAACAAGACCCAACTGTGAATGGTCCTGTTTATAAAGTAACTCCATTTAGCAATACCCATCTGAAACTCCACCTCCACCCCTTTCTTCAAGCATTAGGCCAGACTTCAGCCCAGCGGCACTGACTGTGCAGGAGATGATGCATCCGTGTGCCATGTAAGACCTGCAGCTTGAGAAGCAGTTTAGGTTTATGGTAGCCAGGAAGACCTTCCCACCCAAAGAATTCCCTGGTCATGCACAGGAACCCCTTTCCTGAAGGTACCAGGCACGCAGGTTTTAATGGGGAAAAGATGCACAACACAGGACATCTACTGCTCTGCCACAGGCTACACAATTGGTCCTAGCAGAAGTCCTGACTATGTCACTCCATGGCTCCATTAAAAGGTCAACAATACATTCAGTCATTCTCCTTATCAGCTACTTAAATATTGCTTTTGGTTTTCTCCCCCAAAACTACCAACAATGCAACAAGAGATAAATGATCATACTAAGCCTTTCTTCCAAGCATTTGGTCTCCACGTCAGTTCTCAGTGAGTTACAGGACCTTCCCAAAGGACTGAGATTAAGCCCATCATGTGTTCCCACAGCTTCCTTAATGAGTGATTGAAAATCACATATGCAGATAGGAATTCAGATGCAGGTACCAGGCAGAGACAAGTCAGGACCACGCTTGACTGATAGAGACACAATGCAGATCTGGTGCAGACTCTGGCTTGAGTCCAGGGACAGTCCCTCCAGACCATCTCCCCAGGACCTGGCTCAGGCTACTTGTACCATAGCTGACTCCCTGCCGACAAAGCCAGATCTCACTCCTAAAACCGGTTCCACCCAGAAGCATCAGTATTAGAGGAGGACATTGAACTGTTGGTTGGTGCTGTAGTGACAGGAGAAGAGGTGATGGGTTCAAACTGAAACAGGGGAAGTTCAGGTTAGAAATAAGGAAGAAGTTCTTCCCTGTGAAGGTGGTGAGGCACTGGAATGGGTTGCCCAAAGAAGCTGTGAATGCTCCATCCCTGGCAGTGTTCACGGCCAGGTTGGACAGAGCCTTGGGTGACATGGTCTGTTGTGAGGCATCCCTGCCCATGGCAGGGTGCTGGAACTGGATGATGTTAGGGTCCTTTCCAACCCAAACCATTCTGTGATTCCATTATTCTATTCCTCAGGCAGTCCTCCTTCCACAGCACAGGGATGGCATTTAACAGCTGTTCTCCCCCAAAAGGGGAGAATAAACTCCAGTACTTGGGAGAAATGAAGCAGAAGAGGCTCTGCTGCCTACATCCTCCCTGGAGTAAGAGCTTCTTGTAACATTGCAGTGAAAGTGTTGAGCACGTGATAACATTTTGGGTTTTGCTGCTCTGGTGCAACCCACGCTGTAATTGCAAGCAGCCTTGCCCCAGCTGGATGAGGAATCTGGTTTTCAGGGGAAGCACAGCTGAGAAAGGCTTCAAACAGGATCTGATTAGCCAATTAAAACCAGATGCTGTGCTGGCAGACAGGCTGCTGTGGATGATCCCATACAATCCCCTTCCCCTAGGTTTTGTACATGATGTCCTTCCAAGAAAAGTCACCTCCCCCATAGTTACGTCTAAATTGCATTAGGAATTTTGGCGGTTTTGTTTTTTTCAGCTATACATGTTGTGAATGGTTTTGCCACTTAAAATATTTCGGAGGGATTGTAGAGTTGAGCAGTTGACTGCTGATCACAAACCCACCTGGTATCCAAAGGAGGCAGAAGCCACGCTGCAGTGGGCCCGGGGCTGCAGCAGGCCCCAGGACTGCATTTTAATCTCTGCAGTCCTTAACCTTTACACAACACTTTCCACCCCCTCCTGGAGGAGAGGGCTCCATTGACTCTGGGACCAGAGGAGGAACACCCTCCCCACCACGCCATGTGCTTTGCTTTAGTTTTAAGCATAAGCTGAGAGGGCTCTGTATCCCAATACTGAGGCATAAAACATTTCTCTCTCATTTGACTTTGGAAGGAAACAGGACCATGCAACAGGTTTGCTTACCTGTCACTGCTCTAGTATGGCTCAGGGCTACTTCAGCTCATCCACATCCTCATCTTACCCTAGGGCAGAGACTGCATATTGCTGCTTTATGTACTCAGTCATTTATCTCTCTAACTCAGGGCCGATTCCTTTCCCATGGGAGACTGAATAAAACCCAGTGGGACAGCTGCCTTAGGAGTACAGGCTAGGAGTTGGTGCTAGTCCTTTGTGGCACTGGAGGATCACAAATTGAGTTGTTCCAGGTAGACTTCTTACCCTCTTCCACAAACACAGCTCAAACACTTCCCTTACTCTCCCCCCAAGGCAGCACTTGCTAACAGAAGTCACTAGGATCAGTTCCTACTTAGCCAGAATCAACATCTTCAGGAATTTCTGTAATATGCTTGAGTGGTGCAAACAAGTTTCAGACTGGGACTATTCATTTGGTTGCTTGGTCACAGATGTAACAGGAGACTCATCTTGGAGAGGCCAAGGGAAGGGGACAACTCCATGCTCTTGTTTTCGAATTCGACAAAGGAGAAGGGCTGATATCAGCTTGTTGACCAGCAGAACGATGAAAATTAACTTCACGTGGAGTGTCTGCTCTCAGCAGCAGGATGCTAATCTTTTTTAAGCACGTAAGTGCTCAGGGGTAGTGCAGGGAAAAGGCCTCATTTGGTGCAAAGCTGAGGCAAGAGGCATATGCAATAGGAAAAATCCTAAAGAAAAAGTAGTTTTAGGCTGCTGCTGGGTTAGAGAAGATGCCAGGGAAGCGCAGCATCTCCGTCTTCATCTTGTAAGCAAGGGACCACAGAGCAACTCAGCTTTCAGTGTACATGGCACATTCTCCAGGCTCAATGGCCTGTAGAAAGCTGATTTTCTGACTTTGTGTGCAGCTTTTTCCCACTTCCTACTCCCAGCGGCATCCAGTTAAGGAACAAGCACAAAACACACCAGGAGAAGCAGCCACCAGATACTCTACCTTTCACTGCCTTGGCAACTGCTTCAAACTCTGCTTGGGCAAACAATAGGTAAACCAAGAACTTGGAGTCACCTGCCCATGGTCAGACCCAATTGTAGTGTCTGCAAGGGAGGACAGGATGCTTTCTGAAAAGGTGTGGCTGTGCAGTGCCTAAGCACCACATCTGAGTTTTACTGACAACACACTCTACTGTCAACATCCCATAGGGTGTTACGGTGGTAATAACACCACTCACAATTATGTTAATACATTTCTCTATGGAGACTCCCCTTTGGAGCCTGCACATGGTGTGAAATAATTTTAAGCAAGGCAATAGAACCATCATTGGAACTTTTAATTCTGCGGTGACTGCACCGGGTTGGGGGTGTTAAAATGCACACAGAGTTATGACATACACAGACTGCCTCTCTCTCTTCAAGAAGAAATCAGTGTATCCACTCTTAACTAGGGCATACCAGTGTTTATCTCAGCCTAAATCAAACCCAGCTCAGTTGGCTTAATGCAATTTTTGTGGCTTATTAGAATTAAAAACCTAAAGATTTTAATAACAGTGAATGTCCTGAGCATTTCAATGATTTTTCTTTTTTCTTCCATTGGCACATTACATTTAAAAGTCTCCATTAAAAGCAACCATGAATTGGTAAATCGCCACAACTTCTGCCTCACTGGAAAACGCAGGATCTTTGCAGCACAATGTGGTCTGTCTTGCTGCTGAGATTTGTGAGGCATGGGTAAAAAAACCCCCAACTATTTAAAGCAAATCTTTCAAGGGAAAAATACACACACAATAAGATGCACAGTGCCAAAATCTCTTTTTTGCTTTGCAAATGCTCTGGAGGTACATTCACACTTCACTGAGCCAAGTCATTTCTTAAAATGACTGGACCAGGGTTTGAAAAACGTGCAGACTGAGTCCTAAGAAGAACTGTTTAGGGTTTATGACTCTGAGCCATCTGTGAGTTAAAGGGACAGAACCCACCTAGACTGTGGAGAGTTCCGTTTTCACATTACGCTCCGAATCACCTTTAATCTGTCTGAAGTGCACATTAGCTATTCTGCAGCAGCCCCACTGAAAATGCCATGGGTGTGAGAAACAGCAGATGGTTAATGGGTGTGGAAAGCTACACAAATTGTTGGAGAAGCATGGAAAATTCATTGCTGGCTATGAAAGTCACTAGACAACGGCAGCTTGAACAGCTAGGTGAATAGACGAGGTAGGGACACATGGTAGCTGCTCTGTGTAGACTGCTGCCATTTTCTTCTCAAAACTCGCCAGAAAAGTGCTGAAAAGAACAACACGCGAACTGAACATAAGGTGGAACGCTATCAAGCATTAACACCAAGGTGGATTTCCATTGTTCTAGTTTCCAACTTTTGGCAGCACCTTGGATCTGATAATGGAATCACGTAAGGACCCAGGGTAGACTTAAAAAGCAAAACCACTTGCTTTTTACATGTTGTATATGCATGACTGTTAAACCCCAGCCAAATGATTGTCTTAATCTGTAACTGACACACCAACATGCTGAGGATCTGTGGAGTATTAACTCAACATTAAGCCAGGAGGCCAAGGTAGGAAAGAAAGGAAACTCTGTATGGCTCTTCTTTCACTGCAAAGCCCAAACTCTGACATGCAATTACATGACCAAGACAGGACTTTTTTTCTTGTTTATCCCAACCACTTTCTAAGTTATTGCAGAAGTGGCAGAAGGAGGAAACCTGAAGGTTGGTAAAGAGACAGTAGCAGAAACAAGACAGGGTAGGAAGGTAGCTAGAATGAAACCATGAAAGTTGTACAATCATTTTCATATTCAGTACTGTTGTGACATTCTCTTTACCAGGGATTCCATCCTTCTGTATTTGGGACTGCCACCCCAATTATGTTTGATAAGGGAGCATTCTCCCTTCTCTTTTAGCTTTGTATTGGCAGGCAGAAACACTTTTCACCTCCAGTTCCGTATGTACTGAAACTTAATAGTGTATGGTGTCCCTGCCCATGGCAGGGGGGTTGGAACTAGATGATCTCAAGGTCCTTTCCAACCCTAACTATTCTATGATTCTATGTCTGAGCTCTTGCATGTATCCTATCTGTCAAAAATCAGTGAGTGTCAGTGTATCAGGAAATAAAATGGGCAATGGTATCTTTAAGAAGTAATCTCTGCCATCAGAGGTTGGCATTGGAGTCACTGTTTCCCCCTCCATGCATACTTCAGGCAGATGGCATTCATTTATCATGCATACACATCTGGCTATGTCAAAGGAGAACATAAACAACTGCAGTTAAAGAAAAGAAACAGCAAATGCCTTTCAATTTTATTCTTACTGGAAGGTAGTGGCATCCTGACATGTCACATTATCCAATGAAAACTGAAAGGGACTTTGTCGAGGCTCCTGGCTCACCTACCATTTATGGTACTAAGTCTTGTAGTAATCTTGGTTTGGCTGTAGTGTTTTGTTCAGCCTGCAGACATGGCATTCCCAATTCCAGATAGTTTTGCTGGGTCAAGACCAACATAATCAGCACTTACAGAAAGGGAAAGTAATCAGATGTGAAACACAGAGACCATATGATGAGCAATGTGTCAGGCTGGTACTGCACAATATTCATACAGACCAGCCAGAAATGGGTACTACAAATGGAGCTGGAAAATGGTAATAGTTCAACCACGATCAAGTACTTTTGATGAATGTCCCAGAAAAGAGAAAGTCTGTTCAGAAATGAATGTAACAGCTTCAAAACAAACCCCAAAATAAAATGCATCTAGTGATCTTTAAATCAACTTTTCCATTGGATAAATATATTTGAAATAGTTGTACAGTTCACAGTGGCATAAAGTTCTCTGATTGCTTGAGTGCTTGAAAATATCTCATCAGTAAAAAAATACCAGAGCTGGGGGAGGAAAGCCCTCTCTCTGAATTCTGTACATGGGCAAATGCACAGGTTTTGGCAGGCATCAGGTCATTGGATCCCTCGGAAACCAGCAGCATCACAGGACTGCAGATCACAAGTCAGGGGATGGAGGATAAGAAGAATAGTAAGGCCCATTTTCCTGCAAAGAGAACAGAATGAGTAGTTGAGCAAAATCCTTCTCCAATACACCTTGGTACAATAGATGGTGACACAAAGGCAGAAATAAAGAGATACTCCTGACTTTGTCTTCCACAAGTATAGTGACTGCTACAATTCACCCAGGAAAGGACTGTGCTGGTGATGAGGCAGAAATAGGCCTTGGTTTTGCCTCTGTTTAAAGCAAAAGGTGCAGATTAAAGTTTTGCCATTAAGCCAAAGCTGTGATGCAAGGACACCACAAATGCTAGCATAGCCAGTCACTCAAGACAAAGCTGCTTATATAGACACACAGCTCTGGCTACTACTTTGTAGTTACAGCACATCCTCTTCAGAATGATCTGGCCAGTGAAAGCCATATTAATTTCACCATTTGGTTAGGGGCCTGGGATGGAGAAGGGAAGAGTGTTTGTTGATAATGCGGAAGAGGGAAGATGAAACAGATATAATTTATTTTTTGCAGCCAGAGTAAGGCATATAGCAAGTTTACAACATGAATTTTATCTTGCCCACAGGCTCTCAGTGTGTTACTTTACAGTTCTTGGCTGAATGAAGGTGGCCTGCCCTTTATGCACATATGAGACTGCTCTATTGGAAAAGGAGTCTGCTTCTTAGCCAAGCCCTCTACTTGGATTGATGTAGAAAAGAAAGAAAGAAAGAGAACAGTTACTCACAGAAGAACAACCTGACACTCTAGGAGCCCTCCCTTTCTTCTCCCCATTCTTAAGATGTGCAATTCAGCCCCTTTAAAGCTCTAGCAGAGCAGAACGGGAAAAGCACAAGAGCATTAGGACCACTTAGGAGCAAAGACTCATGCTTGTTACACGCAATCACTTACCCTGGCATCATACTCAAGGACGAAGGGAGGGAGATCTATCTGTTCTGGGGGTATGGCTGTGAATAACTGCTGGAGGCTTTCCACATAGTGGATTTTGTCCTTTAGCCCTGAGACTGTAAAGGTGGTGAAAAACCATGCTGAGACCTGAAAATAAGACCCAACAAACCCAAATTAAGATGATGCTGTTTCAAAACCTTCCAGTTCAACATAATACTCCATAGTTAGAGGCTCAAAACACTAATATCATGGCAATAACAAAACAAGGTCAGGAAGCACACACCAATGACTGCTAGCAAGCACTGCCTTGAAACTTTTGAGCTAATGTTTTCTGACGCCACACTCTTCTCCCCAGCTGCCAGTTTAAGGTCTCTTTCTACTATACAAGAGCGACAGCTATTCTGCTGCTTGGTTTCAAAAACCACAGTGTAGTGGCATGTTTTCACTTCCAGTTTAGACAGCTCAGAATACGACCTATTTGACTCTTACCTGACAGCAGGATTTTCAACCTTTTGCCTTCAAGCTTTCACAGAAAAGGCAATTCAGGGGAGAGAAAACCAGAGATTTTTAGCTGTTCAAATGTCCTCTTGAAATCTTTCTGGTTTGGGTTGGCTGAGTGTGTCCTGTTTTACCACATTTCTTCTCAAAGCCTTATCAACTTCTTCTACAAGATTTTCCTTTAAAGTATTCACACTTTGGTCTCTTTTGGATGTAAACAAGACAAGGAATTTGTGTTTTGCAAGGGCCAGTAAGACACCATTGATAGTTCTACTAATTATTAAATATTCCTGTTTACATTGACCACACAAGCTTTTATTTTTCAACTCACCTTCTCCACAATTAAGCACTATATTACTTTTTGCTTATTCCTTATTTACTCTTTTCCTGGCAGGCTGAAGGAAAAGAAAAAACACTGTTCTACAGGTCACAAATGCGCATGTTAGCAACTACTCATAGGGTCCTCCTGCTGACCCTGCTTGAGGCAGGGGCTGGACCAGATGACCTGCGGAAGTCCCTTCCAAACAATCACTGAATGGTCAAGCTTAGTAGTTGTACTTTGACTGCAGTATTAAGTTAACAGAAAAGAAGCAACACCACAAGAGAAGCCTTGAGGAAAGTGGCATTTTCAAGTGAATTAAAACATTAGGTCAATAAAAATGATCAGCCTGAACACAGCATTAAAGGAAAAGGTTGATGTATAAAAACTGTCCTGGAATAACTATGCTGCCACCTCGAAAAAGAATATTTTCATGAGAAAGGAACAACAACAAAGAGAAAAAGAGGTAAAGAACGGGACAGAACATTTAAGATTGGTTCATTATTTTAAGGGCAGAATTAGAGATCAGCAGAAAGCATGGAGACAGATTATTAACGGCATCCATATATATAAGAAGACATCTTATGAGTGACACTGGGTGACAGTGAAAAAAAGTGGGTGACTGTGAAAAATACAGTAGAGTGAAAAACGGGGTATAATAGAGTGAAAAATACTCTCTCAATCAAAGTAGCATGCATTCCAAGGTGCATTACGAATGATAATCACTGAACATTGCTGTGGATGTTTAATGTATAAAAGCCCAACAGAGAATATTTTTGCAGCCATCATGACAAACTGTCAGCAGGAAAAGCGATTCCCTCCCTCCCCTCAGTATATGAGCCACTGGGGTTTGACACATCTTACCCAGTAAAACAAAGAGAA
The DNA here is from genome assembly GCF_963264785.1 of Psittacula echo. Classification (NCBI taxonomy): domain Eukaryota; kingdom Metazoa; phylum Chordata; class Aves; order Psittaciformes; family Psittacidae; genus Psittacula; species Psittacula echo. The sequence goes on from NC_137736.1 coordinate 7,629,297, forward strand.
GGAGTCTATCTAGAGAATTTTGCTATTTTCTCCATTCTCAATAATCACAGGTTATGGAAACAATAATATGAGAGCAGCTATTTCCTTACTTGTAAGAGGACACAGAACTTGAAATTAAACCAAATCCCTGTTAATGCGCTGAAAGCAGAGCAAGTTACACCACAGGAGTCAAAGTTAAAAATCTAGGCATCTGCTAAATTTTTCCTTTATTTTTCTTGTCCTGCAGTTCTGAATCTGACTAAGAGGTTATCAGAGTCACTCTGCCAAGCTGGAAAACCACAGGGTTCAAGTAGCAGATGTCTTTCCCTCAAAAAACCCCATCACAGCACAGATAAACTGTGCCACCAATCTCGTAAGAGTCATACCCCAAAGAGTGACTTATTAAATTCTGGGATATTTTATTACAATTGTAAGGATCCTGTGTAAAAAAAGCCACCAGTGATTTGTGACAACCTTTATAATGGCATCCAATCTGCGGAAATTGCTTTTATGACTGCTACAGAAAAACAACACAAAGATTATTCTTGATAAATACAAAGATTATGAATATCTAATTTGAACATTCAGGTATATTTCAGTTTTGAAACATTCCTGATTCAGAGCTAAGTTACTAAGTTTATGAAAACAATTTCTCTGGGTGATATTGTTTCAGACCCAGCCACCGATGCTTCCACTCAGAATGCAGGCTCTGAACAGCTTTGTTTGGAGAGCTCTCAGAAGGAGGGGGACTGAGAGGATTCACGTAAAAATGCCCCCAAAGCTCTTTAATTATGTATCAGCAGCTACAGAAACAACAAGCAGAAGTACATTGACATGAAGGAACTTGTGATAGCACTTCAAGGGTATCTTAATCTGAGGCCTGGTGAAGTGTTAAGAGTTGCTGTCAGCCTAAAACTGCTGTTGCTTGTGCCGTGATTTCATCACAAGATTACATTTCAGCAGCACAAGAGAATCAAGCTCTTCACAGATCACAAGAACACTCACATCAAAGCATGAAAAGGCAGGACCAGTGTACAAAGAAGGATTGTGCAGTGACACACTCTGATTCAGCTATTCTGTGTTTTACGTTAATGACTGAACCCCCCTCCCTGCATACCAAGACCAATGAATTCTAGACAGGCAATTATCCTCAGAATACACATAGTAAAACAGTTTCATAACCAGAAGCCAAAGAATCATGGTTGGAACCAGAAACTACACTGTTTTCTAGGGACGTGAGTTTTCCAAGAGACATGACTAAAAGCCTCTTGATCCCTTTTAGCTGAGAAATAAAAAAAAATGACTCTAAGAGATGGCAGCCATCCACTGTGTGAGGACTCAATACTGCTGTAAAATAGACAGTTTTTATCAGGGATTTAAGAATGAGATATATACACAAGGGTGACGTGTTAGGAAGCTGCATGAATGCACAAGCCTTTCTAATCATAGAATGGTTTGGGTTGGAAAGGACTTTAACATCATCCAGTCCCTGCCACGGGGTGGGACACCTCAGGCTAGACCATGTCACCCAAGGCTCTGTCCAACCTGGCCTTGAACACTGCCAAGGATGGAGCATTTACCATTTCTCTGGGCAACCTGTGCCAGTGCCTCACCACCCTCACAGTAAAGAACTTCTTCCTTATATCTAACCTGAACCTCCCCTGTTTCAGTTTGAACCCATCACCCCTTGTCCTATCACTACAGTCCCTGATGAAGAGTCCCTCTCCAGCATCCTCCTGCATTTGAGACATGGGGTATTTTCCTATGGAAGGAAGTCAATGCTCCAAATAGGAAGATCAATGTGCCAAATGTTTTTGTTTTTTTGAGGATATTTGAGGCTTCTGAACTAGCAGTCTTCCATGGGGACAACAGCCCTGCAATAGCCAAAAAAGGAGGGGACAGAAAAATCACCTTAGCAGCCACCTTCTCTACCACGACTTTCTGCTGCATATTACACATCATGTTTCATAAGCTGACAGTCTCTACAACAGCCAGTAACAATCCCACTTGCCCTTCAGCTAGAGAAAAAATTTGGCTGAAAAACATGGTCACACATGTTCTTTTGCCTCCAGCTACGCTGCTAGAACAGGATAGAAACAAATTCCATTTCCAGCAAGTTGAGAACTCTGCATCTCTCACCCACCAACTATCTGCTTGCCCCAGACCTATCGAGCCCTACTGCAGTTCCCGAAGGGACAGAGAACATGGCAATAGACTAGTGAACATGAGTTCTCATCCTCCAGCAACAACTAAAAAAACCACCACCAAAACCCCCCCACAAAACAAAACACATTTCTCATCAAATAGAAACGCATGGTAAGAGAAGAGAGGGCTAAAGTGCTGCTGAGAATCTGAAACACTAGGTCTTCCTAGCTTCAGCTTTTCCACTCAACTCTGTGACCTTATTAATGTTCTATGATAGCGCCCACATTTTCAGTAGCATCAGAGCTCGAATCTCTAATTCTAGTACTAAGACCTCAGATCTGTATCCTCTGGGAATAATTAATAGAAACTGGAAGGTATGCGGTTGGGAAGCCTCAGCCTCATCTACACGAAAACAAGGAAGCTCTAAGTGTCACAGTGTCCCAGCTCTGCACAAGCAAAGAAAGGACTCTGGAAATGAGGAAAAAAATCCTTGCTGAACATGTGCAAACAGATGGGTTTTTTTTTTTCTAGGCATGTAATTGTCTCAAACTTGATCAACGTCAGCAAAAAGCAGAACAATCACCAAGGTTCAGCTGATGTGAATACAGAACATCACATTTCTGACTGCTTTAATAGGACAAACAAAAGTTTCAGCAAGGGCTGCTGCCGATCCTTAGTTCATCTGAAGTACTCCTACTGTTGCAATATGAGTAGCATGTATGAAATACAGAAGGATGTGAGCTCCATCTTCTGCCGTCCCGTGCAGATCGTTGTCAAGGATAATACCTTACTGCTTGATGAGTTCAGTTTTTCATCTCCTGAAAGCTTAACAGGATTGTTCTGCAACCCATCACAAAGGCATTCTTACCATCTTTCTTTGCTACTCTGCACTCTAATCCTGACTAATCTCATTGCTGCTTGACACGCTGCCCTTGGGCCTTAGCAGAGCAGCTCTAAGTGATAAGCAGCACACATGCAATACCCTTTGTGGGGAAAGAAAAGGTGAAACGTCCAGGAAGTGAACTCCACAAAAAAGAATTCCCAGAGGTTTTGGCCAAAAAAGGATAAAAAAAAATTCTCTTTGAAAGAAACAAGATCCAAAGCTTCCCTCTCTCTCCGTTAAGAGCACACACAAAACAAAAGCAGGGCAGAGACAGCTGCGCTGCACTGGGGTTTACTAAGGTTGGAAGACTACAGCTAGATCAAAGACTGGGATGAATTTCAAGGTGTGACTGTGAATCCAGAAGATATTGCCTGATTTTGGAAGTCTTCTATATACCCTCCATGTTCCTTGTGTAAGGGCTTACACGCTACGCCGCCAACACACAAAATATACTTTTCTTTTGTACTATTTACCTCACCTTTGAACGAAATGTTGGGTGGACAAAATACAGTGCTTTCAAGTTCCTCTTGTACCTAGTTTAGAGAAAGAAAAACATCTTTAAAGTGACTTCTAATCTCACTTACACAACCCAACTGGCAAAACACAGATTTTTTTGCTATAAGGGCAGATATTACAAAAGTAAATGTAAAGAAACAAACAAAGCAGAATAATTATTTTTTCAGATCGACATCACAGCATGCAGTCTTCTATACGCACAGTGAAAGTTATGGACAAATTATGACTGCCAATGTTACCCAAGCCTCTCCCCTCACAACACACTTAAAGCCAGACTCCAGGAGCTCCACCCCTGGATAGACACCCAAACAATATACCCAGTAGGCCTCTTTAACAGCTCCAAAAGAGAGATTACAAAGGACAGAACTTCCTGGTTTAACAGATTTAGGTTTTGAGAAGGAAAGAAAACCTATCTTCCTTTTTCTTGCTTTTGCTATTTATTTAGGTCTTTGTCCCAGCAAAACTCTCTCAAAAATAAATGGGAAACCAGATACAGAGAATAGCAAACATTTGCACAGCACAGAGGAAGACCAGAAAGGGTTCTTTTCCTATAGACACTCACTTGGCATCAACAACATCATAGAGTTTCTTCAAGAAATTAGAGTCTAGTTGATTGTAATCACTTGTGAGTGTGTGGAAGTATACTAGGACATATTCCTTCACTGCGATATGATCCATGACGTGGATGAAATACAGAAGAGCCTGAGACAGAAAGAAATTAAATTTATATTTGCAAAGAACTCTTTCACAGTTACATTACATCTTAATATGCTTTCCTTAATTCATTCTTTCACAAAACAGGAATCATGAGGCTGGGTGGCATTATGTTTCAGCTACAAAAGCAAGTGAATATTCCAAGTCTTCAACTTGACTGTAACAACTTAGATGTCTCTTTTGTCTACCTGACCTCAGAGATGAATGATGAATTCTTGCTGTTTGCATGAAAAACTAACCTGACATTCTTCATGACTAAGCAGTTATAAAAGCAGGTCAAGCATCTTCCTGAGACAAAAAAGGAGTCTACGGTAGGCCTGTTTTTCTAAAAATAGTCCAGTTCCTCCTTGAAAGAGGCCACCCCACCACACACAAAGCTTTATAAGGGAATACATTTTCATCTGCCTATAAGAATAGTTTCTATTTAGTCTTTTACGTCTTCTACAGATGAAGCTTCTAATATTAACACTGAACTACTCTTATAAGGAGACTCTGACATCCTGAACATTCATATTCAACCTACAGAACTCTAGTTTCCCAAAGTCTTACCTTTTCCATGTCTATCAATGTTACTGGGATATTCCTTCCAACCACCACCATCACTGTGCGGCCACAGTTATCTACACCTACAAAAGAAAGAAAAATACGTCCCAAAACCTGGCATGGCTGAGAGCAGTTTAGAAGTTGGTCCCTTTCAAACCAGGGACAACCAGTTACAGCTCTGAATTTTTGCAACATATCTGTTTTCCATCTTAACAACAGAGGAAATACGCTTAGAGGTACTGTTCTCACTATACCGGTAGCTATTCTGATCCAAAAAAACCCCAGTTCATCACATCTGATAAACTTAAGGACTTATATTTTATGTTGCTTGTGTACCCCATATTTACCTAAATCTCAAGTACTAAAAACTAACATGGTTTTTATTAAAGAAATCCTCAAAACCAAACCAGCAAACAAACAAAAAATCCCCACAGGAACAGAATACAAACCCCCCACCCTTCACTTGCAGTTCTACCACGGAAGCAAGCTTCTTCCAAGAAGCCAAGCTCTGAAATCTAACGCACAGATTCCCAGAGCACACCTTATGGACCTCCTGCAGCCCACAGAGCCTTGTCTAAGGCAAACAAAAGGATATTGAAATTGCAGCTACTGAGTAGAAGGTATCACACAGCCTGGATACTTGCACCAAGATCAAGCACCTAGATTTTCAGGAGGCCAAAGGATCAGCCAAAGTGCTGAACAGACCTTTGCAGCAGCACAGCTATGCTTTCAAGAGCTTGACTACTTACTTGTTTCTTCCTGTCATAGTGCAAAGCAGCAATAAGGCGCTGGGATTACAGCAAGTTTTTATGTTTGAGTATGCTGCTACGTAAAGAGTAAAAGTTAACTGAAGAGTACAGGTTCCCCATCTCTGCTTCCCAGGCTGCAAGGCCCTCACAGCTATTTTCTCCCACTGAACTCTCCACTGAATTGTTGGATCTCTCCTTAATCTCCCTATCTACTGAACTCAAGGCTGCAAGATGTGCTGCCCATCGTACTTGGCCATTAGTACTAAGAAACACATACAGAGGAGAGCAACACATACCTAACCTGAGGGAAATAAAGAAAGCCATTTTGTTCTGGAAATCTCTATTAAAAGTTGCTTTGTTAATTGCTTATTCCGTATACTAATCACCTGAAAGCAACGTTCATTTCTTTGTAGCGAAAGAGTGGAAATAGTTCTTTTGGTCTGAATTATCATACTGAGCACCTTATGTGTTGGCTTATTCTAACAGTACTCATTTATATCTAAAGCTAGAGATAATTCAGGATATGCATGTATCTTCATACTGTTAGAGCAGAGCAGTTTGGGAGTTTACCACAAACTGGCTTTCAAAGCCAATCAAGAAAGAATTCCTGCTTTATTGCAGAGATGATGCCTAGTTCTTGGCCAGGCTTCCAGCTTAATAACATGACTTATTGCACACTCATGTCCAAAGCAAATATTATATTTTTCTTTAAGTTATCAGACATCAGATATCGGTACCCTGAACTTACCTGTCTGGTACAAGGCTTTAAGAGAAGCAATATCAGAGAGGTCTTCAGCTCTTGCCTGACACAGCCAGCGATTATAGCTAGAAAGTTGAAAACATCTGGTCAGATCTAACCCCTCTTTGGATTAGCATTATAAGACTGAAGAGAATTAAGGATTTTAGTGTCTTAGTTACATAGCTACTGATTTTCAGTAGGGCAATGAATATGCACCAACTAGTAACTATAGTGGCATGGCATTTGGGCTCAAAAGATCTGAGGCTTTTTCCATTAAAATATATCACTGTTAAAAAAAAAAAATAGGAAACAAGTAATCTTTAAAGAGTCTAGAAGTCAAATACAAACATGGAGCAACCACTGCTACATACAGACTTCCCCCCTTCCCACCCTTTGAATGGTGAACAACTTAGTGCCCCATTTGACAAAACAGGCCAAGCACTATGCTTCAAGAGGACTCCAGCACGGAAACTGGTTCTAATAAAGTGATCATGCATGCTAGGATTAGCTGGAGTGGGGGGAATAGAAGCCTCAGAGTTTAGTTATCTTTTTGTTTTGAAAGACTGAAGAAAAATGTTTTGCTATCTGCCCAGGGCCTCAGCAGCAAGTGGGAGGTATTGAAAGCAGGTGACCCCACCAGAAAAAGCAGTAACAAAACAGTGACATCTTGTGGCAAAGAAATAAGGCAGCTTCGGCTGCACTGGATACCCCAGGGGATTCATCATTAGCTTCCATTTCCCTCCTATTGCTCCTTCCCTTCTCCCTTCAGGCCAAAGAGGCTACCACAGAGATCCAGGATGACACCGGGCTTTATTTGTACTTCCTTGCTAAAAGATTAGGCTTTACAGATAACGAAGTCATCATAAGGGTTGGTTCTCCGAACAGCTAACTAACACACAACATTCACACCAACAAGGCAATTCTCACTTCCTCTGATGCTGTTTTTGCAGTGCTGCCTCTGACAACTGTCCCTGAAGGATGAGGCGTCTCTGTTTATCAACATCTCCCTCCATGCGGGCAAAAGCATGGGAACCAATGAAAGACAAATCTGCCTCCAGACCCTCTTCATCTGAAGCATCTGCAGTAGAAACAAAGGTAGCACAAAATGTTCAAGCTGTGTACAAGCCAGCAATGTTGCTGCTGAATTGCTGTATATCTCAGTGAGCCAGCCCAGTCCTCATGCTGCAAGCCAACATAAAACCCCACGATGTAGGCCTGTTATCACACTACTACCATTGACAGATCATAGCATGTGACTAATAAATACAGACTCCCTTAACGTGTTGGTTTGCCTGGAAACTAACTGGACAAATCTTAGTCATCAGCCTGTAACAAAGGGATAATGGTAAACTCTTAAGAAACAACACCTGGAAAGAGTGACTTGGGTTTTACAGCTGTCTCATTTGTCACAGCAGGTAGAATACCATTCTAAACAGCATTTTGGATGAGGGTGTGTTTATTACTGGAGTCTGATCAGCAGGAGCAGGTATATCAGATATCAAATTGAACTGGAAAATTGTCTGATCCTCACTGCATAGTCAGCCTTATCCCAACCAGCCATGCAAAAGTAGAAAACCTTTGAAATCCATTCCAAGTTATCTGCTTTTGATGGTTTCAGACTTCTCCTGAAGAAGTGCAAATCTCTGACAGCACTGCTTAATAAATAAGGCAGTGTGTGCCAACTGTGCCCATTTATATATTGTTTTGCTATACATATCTCACTTCCCCAACCCTGACGTTTAGGGAACCTCTTTACAAACAGACTTCTTTCACTAAGCTTTGACAGCCCTTTCTCAAAAACTGATCTTCCGGTTGATCTACTTCCATCTTTTAGGGAGCTTCTGCTATTTTTCACTGAGAACCTGCTAGTCTGATGCACATGAATATGATGCATATTCAACAGAATCTTATCATTTGAGACAACACTCGTTAGTACATAAGCAACACTTTGCTAATATAGAAGCTAGACCATTAACAATAATGCCTTTTTAAGTTAGGGGCTGCACAAGATTCTGCACAAAAAGTCTGTGGAAGTCCTAATCATCTTGTAGAAAATTTGCAAAGGGAATGAAAACTTAACTATCCAGGCTCTCCCCCAAGAAAGCAAACAGAACAACAGCTCAAATACACCCTCTAACCACATCATTCTACACAACAAGGCCAGAAAGCAGAAGTTACAAGTTACTGCTGTGGAACACATGAAACCAACAAGAAAGCTTGACAACTGTCTTCACTATTGCCTGCCTTAGGTGAGGTGAGTCGAGGTAGGAAAACATCTCTCTGCTTCCTATGTGCCTTTCCTGGTTTTCCACTGATTTTCACACAGAGATACTTATTCCAGTGTTCAGTTAAGAACTCACCATCTGGAACACCCGGCTTTTCAGTAATCCTGATCTGCCGTTCTGGTACTACAGGCTCCCCTTCTGCATTGCCAATATCTGCAGGGAGGTAAGGCAAGGATTGTATCTCTTCTTCCAATGATCTTGGAAAATACAGAGGCAGCAACTTCTGGTAAGTGGCCTACAAATAAGAAAAATGCGTGAAGGGTCTATCACGCATCCTTGCTCTTCAGTTACGTAACAACTGCTGAGGGGTCTCCTCAGCAGTTTGCTGGTGAAGTACTACTTCCCTCAATGGCTTAATTTCTTTGGTCAGAGTAGCAAATGACCTTAAGAGGACACTACTTTAACCTGCATGAACTCAGGAGATTGCAGATACTTTAGCTTTGTCATGAAGTTGCAGCATGCATGGATGACAGACTTCAGCGAAGGCTGCTTGTATTTAAGTGCACCACTACAGAGATTACCTTTAGGGATCTGGTGGGAAAAAGCCACCACAGACCAAGAGAAACTCTACCCACATGGATGAAAATAGTGGAAATCTCTGTTAACAATGTAGTACTTCATGTGTTCTCCTCGAAATGATTAGGAGTTTTAGAATCCCCAACAAATTAGTAATTTTCCTCATTCAGATGCCACAGAACCTAAGCAATAGCGTGGGTGTCCTGCCCAGGAACTCCCATTAGCAAGTCCAAGGTACAAGAAAAGTCAATATTCAAACTGCTAGCATCTGTCTGAACACAGATAATTCAATGTCCAGCTTGCTATTTCAACAAGCCATCAAGCAAGATAGTTGTAGGTGATCTGTGGGCATGCTAAACTGGCCGTTTTCAAGCACAAGGGAAGCAGCATTGTTTAAGGAGGAAATCTTGTATAAGGAATTTCCTTTCTGGCTGGCTGATGCCATCCAGCACAATTGCATTGCTACAGCCTCTAGTATTGGTTCCTGTTCATGGCTTAGCAACACAGAAGCCGGAACTGGAAAGATTTTGAACATGACTATAGTGACTGCTATAAGAGGATAAGCAGTACTGGGAAAGATGCTACACTAGTAGGAGGCAGGACTCTGTAGGACCAAAAGCGTATGTAATCTGAAGGAGAAATCTGAATCCAGCTCTACAATGCAGGAGTTAATACTGCAGCAGAGAAGATTGAACATGCCCATGAATTTTGGTGAAATGAATATCGAGGAGATACCTCTTCAAGCTCAGAGACTGCAAACACCACCTTCTCCAGAGTTTCTCCATGAATTTCCAGGAACCTTCTAACTGTGCCTGCAAGCAAGAAGATTAAATGTAGTTAACAAAACAGGAGACATTTACATACATGACTATAAGCAAGGAAGTCAGAGTGCGCAACAGAGACACATCACTCTCATACAAAACAGCTTCACAGGCTGTACGCAAGTGTGGATTAAGTGGTAGTTTAGCACGCCAAATGGGCTGTTTGCTGTATCGGAAGTTCCATCTCTACTCTCTCCTGTTGCTCACTTTAGTGATGGGTACAAAAAGAGAAGTCCCTCTCTGATTTTAGCTTACAAAGTATTCCACAGTCTGTGGAATGTGATTCTATGGCCTGCAAAATCAAGCTAAATCCAGCCTTTACAGAGACCTGTGCAAATTGCCAAACCCAGACATTCCTAGAACAAGTCATCGTGCCTAAAGTTACCAGGAAAGCAAGCTTATAAGCAAGCTACAGGAGAAGCTGGTACAGGACATTCAGCCGCACAAATCTCAGGGGTCAGCTATGCCCAAGAGGCATCTAAAAATTCTATTTGTAAATCATGAGAGAGTTTATTTCCTCTATTACTCTTCTGGAACTCCACCAAAGCTTTGGCATAAACCAGGGACGCAGTCAAGTTCCTAAGCATTTGCAGCTGAGAGGAAAAAACGTTTTGTAACCAAGCTCCCAGTCAGACATATCCTTGTACAGATGAGGTCCTTGAGCTGCAGTAATCTTGACACGTCAGGATTTTCAAGTGCTTTCCTGTCAGACTGCCAAGAGAGAAAGTGTCCAAACAAATAGATTGGTCTGGCAGTATTTTATTAAGTACTATATAGTCCTACAGAGACACCAGAAGAGAGCAATAAAAAGCCTACTCTACAGAGAATATATTAGCGTGAGTTCTCTGGGAAACAGCAGCAGAAGAAAAAAAAAAGAGGTGGGGGAAGCAGCTATTTCCAAATACTTCCTGTGCAGAAATTCGTGTAATCAGGTTGACCTGTGCTACTTTACAGGACAAATGCAGCTGTGCGGTTCCAGAGCAAGCAGTGTTCTGAACCTATGTGAGCAGATGTTTTCAGATGTCTCAGACAACAGGCAGATAGAGAACACAACAGACTAATCTGTTTCTCCAGTATCAGCACCTCTGCTGAACAGACGATAGGAAAGATTTCTCCAGTCAGCTTGCACAGCAAGAGGAAAACCCACCCCTTCCATCTGCAACAACTTCCCTATTGTGCGGGTGTACCATGCAGGAAAGTCCAGGGACTGAGTGGTGGTGGTGGAAAGCGGACAGGAGCAGGCCAATAGAAAAAGTCAAAAAAGAAAATGGGAAAATAAGAATGAGGCAAGTATATAACTTCTTCTCTGAGCTCTTTACTAGAACTATTTTCAGCCTACGAAATGTTCTGATTTGTTTTTAACAGCCTTCATTTTTTTAATAGTTTCCTCTTGAAAGCAAATTTGAGAACTTTTAGCTTATATAATGCTTTTTGGTAAGAAATTTCATAAAACAAATACTGTAAGCATAAGAACAATTTCCCCTTGTTTGTTCTGAACCTGATTCATACTAGCATTGTTTAAAGGTTCTTATTTTGGGAGACACGGAACAGCTGACTCCTATTCACCATTTCCACGCCACTCATGAGTTCATAGACATCTATTATACTCCCTTAGAGTTCACCGTATTCCAGCCTGAAAAAGACTTCAGCTTACTTAGCTATTTCTTGCCTTTCCCCATTCCTGTTGACCTCCTCAACTTCCACTATATTCTTTCTGAATGTGCAGCTTTAAAGGGTGGACAAACCAGAGATTTATAGCCTAACATACTTAATTTTGTTGTGTCTTACCCAGCTTGCTGTTTTGAACTCCAGTGAGCTGCTGTGTTCATGGAACTATTATAATCTCAAGATTTTGCTCTGTAGATTAGCCCATCATTTTGCACGTGAAGGCATCTTTTCCGGGTTATTAATTAATATATTGAAGACTATGAGTTCTAGCACAGATTCTCACGGATATTTACTGATGACATCTCTGAGAAAGGATCATTTGCTTTTATCCTCCATTTCTTGATCAACCATGGAAGACCTTTTCTTTTTTACAGCCTCTAACAAACTACAGCCCCCCAAAACCAGGGTTTCCCCATATCAACAGCAACCTGTCAGAGGTAAGTGATCTGCTGAATACTGCCATCCAGTTTGCATTGCTTTCCAACAAACTTACGCAGAGCTATGTGGGTTGCATCCTCCAAGGGGTAGCATCTTTTCAGAGAATTAATGACACAAAATCCTATGGAGCACATTGCCTGTTCCCTGAAATCCAACAAAAAAAGCAAATGAATAGACAGTCAGATGAGAAAACATGTCTGGTGGTATAGTAGCTAACACCAGTACTTTTTATCCTCTGCAGCAATCCTCTTTCAGGTTTTTGCAGAAGGATTCTTTCCTGACAAGAGGTATACATAACCACCATTACGCAGAGGAGGAGGGAACCATTAATGATTCCACAGTTTCCCCTTGTGTTTGTATTCAGATTTCTCCTTCTACCTCAGCTACATTGTTCTTGCAGTTTTCCATATCCTGAATGAAGTTCTTCCCTCAAGCTCTCTGCAATCCTTTGCAAAATACTGTCCTTCCAGCATAGGAGTGGCAGTGAGGAGGAGAAGGGGAAAAGAAGGTGCTCTTTTTTGCAAACATTCTCCCATTCTTCCACCTGACCTACCACTTGTTTTGTTGAAAGTCTAGACACAGTCCAAGGTGGCTTACTCAATGTGATTAGACAATCATTGGCATGGAAGTAACACATACTTTAAGATCAGTAAGATGCTTCCACCAGAAAAGTAAATTAGAGGTGTTACTAACACTCATCAGAGGAGTTTGAGCAAGCTCAGAGTTGGTAGACAATTTCACAAGCAACAGAATTTCCTCTAGAGAATAGATTGACAGAAAGAATTCAGTAAGCAGAATTACTAGAAACTTTAGACTGTTTATAACATGTTTCAATCCAGGCCTGACTTCGCTTGTTACTTCTGAAGCAGAACAGAACTGGCACATACTAGAAACCTTAGCTGTAATCTTGATTATGAAATCATTACTATTGTACTGTAACACATGGGGTAGATTTGAAAGAACTGATCTTCCAAACCTTAAGAAATTGTTAGGTAGGTTTTCTGACACTGCTCTTGTTCAGGTATTTTTTGTAACTGCTACCATTACAGTAGCTGTCACAGGAAAAGACCAGAATACAGGAAAGAGCAGAGATAAACAGAAAGAAAAAGACCCATTAGCTAAGAGGAAGTAAAAAACACCACAGATGAAACAGGAAAAGCTAAAATCCCCACCAACTGCAGTGAGAGGACAAGGGGTAATGGGTTAAAACTTAAACAGGGGAAGTTTAGATTGGATATAAGGAAGAAATTCTTTACTGTTAGGGTGGTGAGGCACTGGAATGGGTTGCCCAGGGAAGTGGTGAACGCTCCATCCTTGGTGATGTTCAGGGCCAGGTTGGACAGAGCCTTGGGTGGCATGGTTTAGTGGGAGGTGTCCCTGCCCCTGACAGGGGGGTTGGAATTGGATGATCTTAAGGTCCTTTCCAACCTTAACTATTCTATGAGTCTATGATTCAGAAATAAACTTGTACCCTGACTCAAGAGTTTTAGATGGCTGATGAACAGAGGCAGAAAGGCCAAATATATGAACTGATACAGCAGTCAGATCTGCCTATGGGTATATCCATGTGGCTGCAGAGACACATGAAGTTGCTGCTTGAGAAAGCTCATTTAAAGTTTTTCACAGCATGAAACCCAACACACTTACCAATGCCACCTCTCCTCAGAGTAACTGACTACTACACAGCTCTAGCTACACTGTTTCAGGATCCGAACCAGCTCAGATCTCTCTACACATTTTGACAAAAGGCGTGAAGTAGACCATGAACACACTAATGTTCTCATGTCCTTAACCCAATCCAGTATGTATGAGAAGATATTCACAGACATTTGGCCTCTGTGCAGACCTGAATAACTAGAACAGCTGTGCAGACCCTCCTGGAAGTTGTTGCATGCTTACTTGGCAAGCTGCAGGACATTCCGGTAGCAGCTGTATAGAGAGCTCTCGGCTGCTGTGCGATACCGGCTTTTGTATTTGGGTCCCACTGTGTGAATGATAAAACGTGCAGCCAAATTAAAGCCTTTGGTGAGTTTAGCCTCGCCTGTCCTGCACCCTGAAACAAATAAACACAAGGATAAATGCCAACATCATGATAACAAAGCTAGAAGCATTCAAGCCCTTGACTTCCTCCAGAGTCGGACAACAATTGAAGTCAGTGTTTTAGACATCAAATATTAAGGACAGCATTCTACCTTGTATCAGCTGCTTAGTATCACCTAGTCAGGTTGAGGTGGAAAGAGCTGTACTCATTCCTCTCAATTTTAAAATTATGCATATACAGACAAACCAGAAACTGCCAGAAAGGCTGTTTTCATTGCAGTATTTACCATGCTATATACAGAGCCAAAGGGAGAGATTATTTAACAACGTGAAGAGAACTGATGCACAAATATGCTATACAATCAGCTTTAAGTCTTTGGTTTGGGGAGACTGCTTTTTGGATAAAAGCACTAAAAGTCTCTTCAATCAAACTCACCAGCTGTTTGCAGATCTATTAATATATTAATACATTAATAGACCAAGCACTTGTTCCATCTATGCTCCCAGTACAAGGTAGCTTGCTTTGTTTTGCAAGTTTCTTCATGTCCACAAGGCAGAAGAATGATTCTCATGGAGATCATACTTTCTTGACAGACTAGTCTCCAGGCAGGGAAATTCAAGCCACACATTTAATTGTTCCATTCACAGCACCCTCCAGTTATATACTCTAGGATCATTTATTGCTTGTGGTTTTGACTGCTCTTTGGCTATTCCCTGAAAGTTACTCATACATAAGTCCTGTAATTTTTTACAAGGGAAACCTGTTTGTCAGAACTTCTGATGACATCCATAGACCCCTCTACTTCCTTCAGCATGTCAATACATTTTTGATAATGAAAAATCCAGTAACAGCTATGGGTTTTTTTCTATCTGTTTTTGAAGTCTCTTTTTATTTTGGCACCTGGAAGAAAAGCCTACTAACTCTCCCCTTCTTCACCCAAATCTAGTCCACTTCAGTTCTGGACAGCTGAAGAAGTACTTCTAGTCTCTCCCTATCTTCAAAGACAAGTATTTTCCACCGTCTTCCTTCTGCTTGTACAGCCGCACTTCAGTCTCTGATCTGACTGAAAACTAGTATTTTCACTGGATCAGCTTTTAACCTGATCTTATAGGTTAAGGTATCAGTGCCCATGAAAAGGAATGAGATGTGAACAAGTGGCTGTGACCACCTTTCTGGCAGCAGCATTGCAGTAGCTTGGCTTAAATCAATCACGAAGGTGCCCACTGAACAGGAGTGTTCACCTCCCTCACTCCGCTCTGTTCTTTGTGGTACTCAGGCAGGCTATCAGTGTGCATATGAAAGCATATTTTATGGCAAGAGACATTCCAGGTTGAAAATCTCTCTGACTCAAAACTTTAAGCATGACTTCTTAATGGCAATAACATGCTGCTTTTAACCCAACATCTTGTAAACTTTTTGATCCAATAAATCACATTGTTAGCTGCTATAGATCTCCACCTTCTGGGCTAATCAGAAGGAATATAACAGCATACTAAAACTAAGAATCCTCTTCTGCACATCCTCCAAGATATATCAGCTCAAGGGAGCAACTAAATAAGCACAATATGGAAAAAGTAGAAGCTAAACCTGAAATACTCAATACATCATCTGTGGTCCATCCAAGTCACACAGCTTGAAAAGAGCAAGCAAAGGCCTGCTGGAAAAAGTGACTTGTGAGAAAAAAAGAAGCAAGTTTGATTGAGATGGAGTTGTGAGTTCAGTAGAGAAACTAATAAATTCAGACAACCAGATGCAGCATCAGTAATCTCTAACTAGACTTACATACACTTAGTACATCCCAATGCCTTCTGCCTTTTCTAAAACTAAAATCAACAGCAAGTATTATTCCTCTTTTAAGATACAGTATGAGGTGAGCTAGTAGAACAAGCTGCACAGATCAAGGTCTGTGGCAAAATTATCAACAAAGTCAGTATTCTTTTTAATCTGAAGAGATTTCAAATATTAGAACAGCTTCTCTCCAAGTTTAAAATGGAAAGTCTGAATCCCCTATGTAAAGTGCGCAATGGGAAAAAGTCTCACTAGAGTTGGAAGACTACTGTGCATTGCTGTTACAGAACGTCCTTATTAGACTGCAACAAGTATGTGTTGATAGGCGCACATATATCAATAGCACTTCATTGGCAAGCCTGGCCCCCTGGCTGCAGTATTTCTGTGTTAATCAAAACTACGTACTGTTCCCAGGAATGCACAGGTTAGCTGAGCCTTAAAAAGAAAGCACAGGCCTTTGAAAGGTCAGCACGTCACAAACTTTAATACCATGATTTTTCTTGGCATCTATGAAACATGAATATATATCAAGCAGTAGGAATAAAGCAGGAGAGCACAAGCTGAAAATCACCATTGCATCCATTTTACTGGGTGCACCCATTTTTAGCTTTAGAGCAGAGACCATACATGTCCATTTCTTCAACAAAACATTCTCCTATGAAAAAAGTTCAAGGTTAAATGGGAAATAATGCAAAAAGGAGGTAGAGGTGACAAAAGAATCAAACTAATTTCTTAACTAAGTTGCCTTCCACTTCCACTATTGTGACAAACACACTAAAGGTATACAAAAGTCAAAGCTGTAACCCAGCCTGTCTTTCCTCCCTCGCACAACACGCCAGTGGAGGGTCACAGAATTGATTTCCGAAAAGATCTTGTCACAGGATTAAAACAAAACTATCATGTATAGGGAGTCATGAACCTGCAGAATGCGTTACAGAGAGAAGAGTTCAGTGCCTTCACGGGGTAGAGGATGCAAAAATATGCGTAACTCAGCATGGTAAAAATTTAGGAAGCTAAGCCAACTTTCACAAATAACTCCATTGACAGCTGACAGATCTCAAATTTTAAGGATGCTTTGAAACGTTACCCCTCTCTTCCTACCTCACAGAGCACACAAGGGACCCAAGTTTATTTTAGAAGAATTCTGGCATACATAGCAGGATCCTAACTATTCTGTAACACCTACGGTATTTTAACAGTTGTTTCCACCCAAAGGACAAACTGACGTTTCCCTCCCCTATGAAATGGTTACTTTTTCTTCTTGCTTTACTTCCAGGTTACTCACAAAAAGCAAGCTAAATCAGCAAAACATGATTTTCATTAAAACCACAGGATGGCTATTCAATTGTAGTTTAACCTACTGAGAGACTGTATTAGAAATATTAGTGCTCTTCTATCCATTTTGTTACTACATGGTAAGGTTAGGGCTGTTACCCAGGAGAATCAGCAGTACTATTCAGAGGTCAGCTGGGTTTCAAAATACAGCTCAGTACCATAGTTGGTAGAAATCTGAATTTCTACCTGCAAGCTAAATTAGACTTCTGTATGACCTTGGATAACTAAAAAAAAAATCTTTGTTCCTCACACACAAATAAAGAAACTCTTAATCTAACAGGCACTGGGAATAAAACTGAGTATTTGTAAATCTCATTATCAGCCATAAATTCTGTTAATAAAGAAACCAGGTCAAACAAACCTCACCCATTCCCATTCTTGATTTCCATTAGGGATGGTCCTGCAACTTTCTAAGGAAGCAGTTTGTTGTGCAGAAGAGGCAAATGAACTGAACATTTTAAGTAGTCACTAAGACTTTATTTCGACATGCAGTGTTTTATCAATCCACCTATTGTTACAATTTCCTGAGAGGCTGTGTGTGTACATTAATATCCTGAAAGAGGATACACAAAGTGTATACTAGAACCCACTTAATTTCTTCAGTGATGAACTTCAGTTCCTGTCTTCCACAGTGTATACACACTGAATAGGATAAAAACGAGAATGTACAACACTGGTGCCTCGAGTGAAAGCTTTGATAAGCTAGCTACTCAAAGTGGCTTCAGATAAGAGCAGGAATAACCGTAGCACAAAGCAATGGCCAAGCAACTTGAATATCTGGCACACACTTTCAAGGATCTGCAACCTGAACAGCAAAAAGAGAAGAGTCTAGATTGGCATATGTTTCCTCCATTTAGTTCACATTAACACCAGATGTCGGGGGGGGAGAGGGGGAAACCACTATAACCTGATTTTATTTTACGCCAAAATCCTGATGCTTTGTACTATGCAAGGACAACGGATTCAATAAGATACAAATGTCTTCAGTTACTTACCTTTGAGCTTCTGGAGTTCATCCCTCAGGTCAGGCCCAGCATGCATGAATATACTTTCAGATACTGGATTTTTATCAGTGAGAGACTCATTACTGGTATTTACTATGGCTGTACAGTTCAACAATGCTACATCGCCTTTCCTGAGGAAATAAGGGAACAGTTTATTGCAGGCCAAATGTAAGATTAAGCAGGATATTCTCAAATAAGTGCTAACAAGCAAGGAAAAGCCAAGTTAAAGGAAAAGCATTAACAATACTCCAATGCCTACAGAGTGTAGAAGACCCCGACATGCAGAATCATCCTTTACTGATGAATACTGCATGCAACCAGTCATTTCCCTAAGATCTCACAGAATCAACAATAACTTATTTATGCATGTAGAAAAAACAGCGTTTTAGTGGTATGTATGGCAGCTTAGCTAGCAGAATATGCAAAGCAGCATGTTAAACTGATGAAGTGTAATATGTTCCACAAAAACCCAAATATTCACACTTGGAGAGGACAGTCCTTGTGATATGCAGCTTTCAAAACTTCAGTGATTTTTTGCATGCACTTTCTTCAGCTTGCATACACACTATCAAGGGCACCAGAGCTCCTGCTCTTCCTCAGACCACGGAGGATCTAGAACGACACTGCAGCTAGACAAGTTTTCATTGCTTTTGTTCCAAAACTGTGACCTTGCAATTTGATCATGTTTATCCTGCTGTTCAAGGATCAAACATGCAGAAGATAAACAAAGCAGAGATGCACCAGACAATGGAGTAGCAGAACTCTGACCTGCTTTCTGTCACAACAGCAGCCATGAGGGATTTGGGGTCAAAGAGCATAGGAAGAGAAATAAAGATTCCCACATGCAGGGAGAGATTCAAATAACTGTTGAAATTGCACACATTTATTACACTGAAGCCCTTAATCAGGTTCAAGAAATCCATTTCATGGCACGTATTAACCAGAAATGGGTTCAGGCTGATTCCTGAATCTGCATCCCTGAGAAATCCTTTTCTCTTCACACTGATTAAAAGAGTTGCTCTTCTACAGAGCAAGTTCAAGCACCTGAGTTACAGGAAAGAAAAACTGATGGAGCAAGTTCACATCAGCAGACTGTACTTTATCAATTGATTTTGGCAGAAAAACACAGAACACCCAATGGAGCGAGGGGTGGGGGGAAGAGCCCAAAGAAAGCCACAAGAACCACATGAAAAAGAGGTACTGATCTCACCCAGAAAAGTGAATTCAGAATAAAGCCAACAACAACAACAACAACAACAAAAATCTATCAGACAGCAAGAGCGTTTTTAAAAAGTTTAAAAAAAAATATCAAAATGCCCGATTCTGTTTTGATATTAATCTTACAGTGTGACAGCAGTAAGTGCACTTCCAGTCTGCTGCATCAAGGAATGCTTATGAACATGCAATTTATAACCCATGGTGGAGCAAAATCTCAGATTTGCATATCTACAGTGAAGAAAAAGATTATTTTCTTCCCAGAACTGTAATGTTTCATTCAATAAAACAGGGTTTAAAGCTTTATTCTATAGCAGTGATTGTTATAGGAGGCAGTAAGATCGTGCAATAAATGGAGAAATGATGGCAAACACACCAGAACCACATGGAACTTACCATAAAATTATTTTTGCATTGATGTCTTTCCTGTATGGAAAAGGTGACCTAATATCAACTTGAGCTTTTTCAATAGGATTTTGGTGAGAGTCCAGCTGCTTAGCCTCATAGGCATCAGTCCAGCCTGGCAGATTGTCAACATCCACAAATTGGGAAGGAGCACCCAAGGGATCCATGGAATGGAAACAACAACTCCTTTCCTCTGCTAACTTTTCACACTCCAATTCTCACTGGAGTCTTCCAGGTGCTTTAAAGGAAGAAAATCAAATTACATCACCAAACTGTCCACTAAACATAATTCCTGTGGAGCCAGACCTTTCCCAAGGCTGCAGTGCAATTACAGCTAGCAGAAACAGTTTTCCCACCCGACTGCTCCCTCTCTGATTTGTTATCTGTTCTCAAAAAGGCAATGCAAATACTTGCAGTAAGACAAACCTTTTCCAGTAGTGCAAGATGAAAGCACATTCTCTAATCAATTGGTCCAACTGGCTTGTGATCTTGTGTTTTGAAAACTCTGAAAACATATATTGAAGTGCAGAAAGGACTTCAGTCTGAAAATTATTATTTCTTTATATAAAAAGAAAAAAGCAAATCTGTAGCAGGGTTATGTATAATCCATCCCTTCAGATTTCAGTCTAGCTGTGGGTCACACTTAAAAAACAAAATAAATCAATCAACCAATCAAAGAACCCCAAAAGAACATACACGACCTCCCAAACCACCACAACCCCCAAAACCACTAAACACAAAGAACCGCCTTGCAAACAAAGCAATGAAAACCTCATTCCTTCCTCCTCCCAAATCATACAACTCTCACAGCTCAGTGAATTCTGAAGCACTGCAAGTAAGGCTTACAGTTGCATAGGTCTTACGGACAAAACCCCTTCACTCAAATAGGGTTTGCAAGAATGAGAGGAACGCTGTAGATATGAATGCTGGTCAAATGAACTTGCAAACTCAACTGTAACATTTGACCTTTTTAAAGTCAGAGATGATACTGCTTGCTGGATTAAGACTCAAACTCACCAAAACATACTTTTCAATTGCCAGGACATAACACCAAGGTTACTATGTTTTCACTGTAACTACTAAACTATACTAGTGAATTAAGCCAGCACAAACATACTTGCATAAGTAACTCCAGTTTGCCACATACACACCTACTACTTAACCTTTTTACAGGTTCATAATTGACAGCATCCACAAGGGATGATTCTGAAATATGAAGTATATTCACTAGCTATGGAAAACCATCCTGAATAACCAAACATCCAACCCCAAACTGAGGCATAATAAAGGCTGCCTCTAGGACAAAGACAGCCATAAGTTCAAGGCCAGGATGGATGGGGCTAGAAGCAGCCTGCTCTAGTGGAAGGTGGCCCTGTGCTTGGCAGGGGATTGGAACTGGGCGAGCTTTAAAGTCCCTTCAACCCAAACCATTCCACGATTCTATGAAGAGCATCTACACGAAATTTTTGCCACGAAGAGTGGGGAGAAAGGCAATGAGCAAGAAGGTAAGAGCAGCTGGACTGGCTCCAACCAAAAGCTCATCTTTAACAGCATCTTCCCTCTGACGATCAGACGAAAACAGGGGCCCAAGTAGGAGATAAGAGGCACAAGAAGAGGGGCGCACATCAGCGCCTCCTGGATGTTCCCCTACACGCGTCGCCCGGGACCTCCAGCGGCGGACCCGAACCCTAAGGGGATGACGGGCTCGGAAAGCGGAACGAAGCGCTGCGAGCGGCATCCAGCCCCCTGCCCGGAGGACTGAACTGCTCTCCCACCTCCCCTCCACCCTATAAGGGCAGCGGTAACCTGCACCGCTGGGACCAAGCCGGTGAGCGGACAGCAGCTTCCTCCCGTCCCGGTTCGACCCATTCCGGTCCCACCCGGCCCCTACCACCGCGGAATCACCAGCCGCAACTCACAGGCAGGCCGCGCCGCCGCCAGCCCCACCCGGCCACACGGTCCCGGTCGGCGCCGGCTCGGCGACATCACCCAGAAATGCGCAGCAGCCGCCGCACGCTTCCGCTTCCGGGAAGAGCCGTTCGCCCACACCCCCACCCGCCGCAGAGCTGCCCGGTTCCGGGCACTTCCGGGGCGGGTTGTCTCCGCCTGCCTTACAGCACTTCCGGGCTCGGTACATGTGGTGGCCGTTAGCTGCGGCCGGGGTTCCTCAGCGCCTTCCGGCGCTTCCCGCTACAGCCCGGTACCGCCATGGGCCTCACCCGGCAGTACCTGCGGTACGGGCCGGCCGCGCTCTTTGGGCTGGTGGGCAGCGCTAAGGGTAATGTGGTCTTCGTGGCGCTGCGCGGGGAGCGGGGCCGCTACGTAGCCGTGCCGGCCTGCGAGCACGTCTTCGTGTGGGACACTCGGAAAGGAGAGAAGGTGAGAGCGGGGCCCGGTTTTGTGGGGCGGACACACACACGCTGATGAGGGGCAGCCACCTGCGGCGTGGGGGTGTGGGGGGTAATCGTGTGATGCGTGGCGTTTTGGAGCCACCCGAAGCAGAAGTGTTTGTGCTAGTGGGCTTAAGGGAAGCGCCACCTCCACATCTTCCCCATCCTCCTTTTCTGTAGTCTAAGCACATAGAATCACAGAACAGTTAGGGCTGGAAAGGACCTTAAGATCATCTAGTTTCAACCTCCTGCCGTGGACAGGAACTCCTCACTCTAGACCATGTCACCCAAGGCTCTGTCCAACCTGGCCTTGGACACTGCCAGGGATGGAGCATTCATAACTTCCCTGGGCAGCCTGTGCCAGCGCCTCACCACCCTTACAGTAAACTTCCTCCTTACATCTAACCTGAGCTTCCCCTGTTTCAGTTTGAACCCATCACCCCTTGTTCTATCACTACAGTCTCTGATGAAGAGTCCCTCTCCAGCATCCTTGTAGGCCCCCTTCAGATACTGGAAGCTGCTCTGATGTTTCCACATAGCTTCTCTTCTCCAGGCTGAACAGCCTCAACTTCTGTTTGTGGTGTGAGTGTGCCCTGGTTGAATTTCATTGTTGATTCTTTGAGATTTGCCTTTGGTATCTCAGTTGGAGAAGTGTAATTAATGTGACTGTAATTACTGTAATTACAGTGACTGTAATAAGTGTAATTATAGTGACTGGAAAGCTTTTCCCTGTTTAGCTGGTGACCAGAAAGTTATGGGATGAAATAGACATGTTGTGGAATTTGTTTTCAGCTTTGGAACTGGGCTTTCATTGTAAAAGTTGTATCCCATAGGTGTTTGTGAGCTGTAAAGTTAAGGACTTTGCTACATGTTGCATCCTGTCAGATTCTGAAATCATAGTAAGTACTGCTGTCCACTGCAAACTGAATTCAGGATTTGCTTTACAGCCCCTAGAGTGTTGACTGCTGGCATGTTGTTTTGGAGGTGTTTTTGTCTTTCTCAAGTTCCTGTGTAGCCTATGGTAAAGAACTCTGTCCTGTACCTAAGAAAGACCAAGAGGTGATGGGTCAGGAAGAAGCTTTCAGACTTTAAACTTGGGCAATGTTACTTGCTTTCTGGCACTTAAAATGCAGGGGGAGAAGTTTTGGCTTTGGAGTTCCAGGACTCATTCTGCGCCAGTTTTCTGTTTGATTATGAGAAATTACTTCCCTTCTAGCTGCTGTCTCCCTTGTAAAATGGAGGTAATGACACTGTATTTGGTGCAGGAAGTGGAAAAATGAGCTTCTAAAGCGACAGAAGTGCTCAGTTGGAAGTTCAGTAGAAGAGTACAGTATATACTTTGTGCTGTGTAAGTATCTGGCTCTAACATGTCATTTATCTGTATTGTATGTGTTTTGTCTCCTAAAAATTGCAGGTTGTTATCCTCAAGGGTCTTAAGCAGGAGGTCAGTTGTCTCTGCCCCTCTCCAGATGGGTTGCACCTGGCTGTTGGGTATGAAGATGGATCCATCCGTGTCTTCAGCCTCCTAAGTGGAGAAGTGATTATCACTTTCAATGGACACAAGGCTGCAGTTACAGCCATGCAGTATGACCATCTGGGTGGCAGGCTGGTATCTGGCTCAAAGGTGAGGGTTGCATGTCTGGAGGACAGCGCTTTCATAGAGATGCTCCATGGAGAAGGCTGACCTGCTCTAAAATGTTTGGTATTTTAAGTGGGTTATGTGGCCTCTGCCTATAGAACTGGGAGAGCAACTGAGGCTGCAGGGCAGGAATAGGGTACCAGTAGATCTGTTAAAGTGAAGAAGCTTGTGAGTCAGGAATAGTAAAAGCAGCTTTTAACTGGGGCAGAGGTGCATTTATTGGCCTGAATGCACCTTTGGGGAAGAAATGTCACTTGCATTAATCATCCCTGACATTCAAATTGAGAGGGAGAAAGCGTGCTCCTAGGTAGTGTCTCATAGCAGAGATAGGTGTTTTGCAGAGACAAATGTCAGTCCCTTAGAGACACTCTATCTGTTCCAGGATACAGATATCATTGTGTGGGATGTCATCAATGAGAGTGGTCTGTACCGGCTGAAAGGGCACAAGGATGCTGTCACTCAAGTCCTTTTATTGAAGGAGAAGAACCTGCTGGTCACCAGGTGAGCCAGGCTAAGTGTAGTAGTTGATCAGGAAAGCAGCCATGGTTTTACTTGCAATTTAGGCATCTTGGGTGCTACAGCCATTTGTATTTACCTTTTCAACTCATGGTATCTCAGACCCACCAGTATTTTAGAGTATGATTTTGCCATGTCCACAGATTTCTTAAGTCTGATGCCTGAATACAAATATGGCACACAGAACTGAAATGTTCATTATGTACATAGCAATTTTTGCTGTTTATCTTGAAGAATTAAGCAGACTTACCTTCTGAAGGTGTAATTCATACAGCCATAGGATAGAAAAATTGCCTCCTGGTAAGCTGGATTATAGGAATTAATTAAAAGATGAGAGATGGTTTTCTGAGTTGGTTTTCAGTTATTCAACATGAGCTGCTAGTGACACTATCCCTTTAATAATAAATGGCTGACAGAAGATACTCAAATACCAGTCAATGATTTGTTTATCAATAGTCACCTAATAGCTAAATAGAAATCAGTTCAGTGTAAAATTAGAACAAGTTTCTTGTGCCTTTTTTTGTTGTTTCCAATGGAAAAAGTCGTATTTTGTTGGTTTGGTAGATGGTGTCTGTTTTTTAATGCAATTTCAAG
Source organism: Psittacula echo (assembly GCF_963264785.1). Taxonomy (NCBI): domain Eukaryota; kingdom Metazoa; phylum Chordata; class Aves; order Psittaciformes; family Psittacidae; genus Psittacula; species Psittacula echo. The sequence continues at coordinate 7,654,220 of NC_137736.1, forward strand.
TCCTTGCAGACCAGCTTTAGAAATGGTTCTTAATTCTAAATTGGGATAAAGAAATCTGCTCTATTTATTTTATTGACAGAGCAGAGATCCTGCTTTTCTTGAAATAAAATGGTGCTTATTTACTTTATATTGGGTTTTTTTCTCCCAAAGAGCTAACTGCAGTCCTTTGTGTACAGTTTTCTTTGGTGATACTTTCATATGTTGAGTTTACAGGTATCTTTGGACACTGTGTAACAAAAGAGATGCATTAACAATAAATACCACTTGTAATCAGATCTTTTTCTTGTCCTGAGGGAGCTTACTAATGGAACAAGCTTTATATTTTGGTTTAGTTGAAACTAATGGAGCAAAATAGGCACTAGCAAAGTTACAGCCCCCCAAAAAGAGTACTAAATATTGTAAGGTGTACTGAGAGAATCTATATAAATGTTCAAATTACTTTTCTGAGGTGTTCTTGTAGTATTGGAGTAGCATAATATGGCCAGAAATGTCTTTTAAGGAAGATCTAATCCTACGGGGGCTTTGAAGGACTTAAGGAGCTGTAATTCTCTGTTAGGAGGAGCTGTTCAGAATGAAGGAATCTGCTTTTCTTGTAGCCTAGTGAATGCACAGGAATGGCACAGGTTGAGAATGTAGAGGGGAAGTTTTAGAGGCAGCTTTAGAATTGATCAGGACTTTGCACTTACCATTCTCACCCTAAGTGAAGAGTATTGTTCTTGCCCTAAATAAGTGAGAAAGGAGGCTGTGTGACACTTGGGCTTGCGGCTGAATCCAGGGGAGGAAGCAGTTTTCAGTGGTGAGCTAAATACCTTTATGCAGTACCTTTGTATTGCTATACTTTGTTCTTGCATAGCTTGAAAATTCAACATCTGAGCAGCTGCTTTGTGAGATGTTGTGGCATGGTTTAGATTGTTTTTGTTTCTACCACTTTTCTAAGCACGTGAGCTCTGGCAGTCTTTCCTTATGTCTTGAGTTTTTCCTTCTTTATACTAGCGGCAAAGACACGTTGGTGAAATGGTGGGATCTGGACACCCAGCACTGCTTCAAAACTCTGGTTGGACACCGTACTGAGGTAAAGAGGTTGTGTGGAGAGCTGTTGGGCTGGAGGGATTTAGGATTATATGTCATAGAATCACAGAATGGTTTGGGTTTTAAACGACCTTAAGATCATCTACTTCCAACCCCTCTGCCTTGAGGAGGGACATCTCACACATGGCTCACTTTGCTCTCTTCCTGCTCTCATGAGTTGTAAACTGGCACTTTGGTATATTTTGTTTGTCTTTAGGCTTTAGGGATGAGCAAATGAGAAATTTCCAAAATTTCCACACGCTGTGGGTGACTCCAGTACAGATGTACTTGGAGGAAGTCCTGGCTAGATCCAGTCTCCTGTTGGTTGCTGTTTAAATAAATCAATTAAAGATGCTCTGTTGTTGTTACAATAGTTAAAGGAGCCATAAGCCAGTTCCTCATGTTGTGCCTCTGGACAGGTCTGGGGGATGGCCTTGATATCAGAAGAGAAGCGTCTGGTCACTGGGAGTGCGGACAGTGAGCTGAGGGTGTGGGATATCGCATATATCCAGGAGGTAAGATACTCCCCCTGTAACCCTTCACAGCCTTGCCCAGCTGCTTGTCTGTGAACTAAGATGGGAATGGAACATGTTAGATCTGGTTGCTGTTCTGGGAAACTGAGCCAAAGGAATGTCTTTGCTGTTTGAGGGGTTCAGAAGCTGCTCTAGGGATAGACTTTGCTGTTTTCTGTGCTTTGAGCTTTCATGCGGACCTATGAACACTTCCAGAACAAGATTTCCAGATCTTGTGTCAGATCTTCCTGCCTTCTGGCTTATGGCTAGAGAAGGTTGGTCTTGTGGGTGGATCATAAGGCAGGGAGGACACAGTGTTTGGTGTCTGCAGACATGCTATAGGCAACTCCTTAGTTGCAGTGCACACTAGCCACTTGTTCCTCCAGGGAAATGAAATGTGAGACAGAAGCCAGAACACTCTTGTGATTTAAGGTATTCCTTATGTTCTTTTTGTCCATGAGCAGGTAAAAGACCCTGATGAGCCAGAATCCAAGAAAAGCAAAGGGTCTTCACCTGGAGCACAAGAAAACACTGAAGAGGATGAGACCCTAGAGCTGGATGAGCATCCTGAGGAAGTAAGCTGTTTTCCATGTTGTCTGTGGGATATTGTGTCTTAACCCCATTTTCATGGTTCTGCTTGCAGAGCCAGGAGGAGTTTTAGAGCTGATCACACTTTGCTTCTCTGTGTTGGGTTTATACCCCAAGTGTCATATTTAGCCTGCTAGGGAAGTTGTCATAATTCTTATTTTGCTTCTTGACATCTTCCTCAGCAGCAGTCAGAGTTGTACCATAACAAAATACGGCATGAGATTTGACTGCAGAAAGCCATTCCCACTTGTGCTGCTGGTGAAGACTTTACTGACTGTCTTCCCAGTAGAATTTTCCAGCGTCCTGCTCAGATTTCAGAATGCATTTAGTTATGGTAGATACCTGACCTTGTTAAATACTTCTTCAACTTCCTTTCCAGCAGATTTTCCTCCCTTCAGTCATCTGTTTAAGAGTCTCTGTTATCACCACCTCTGCCTCTTCTGACAGAGGAACTGAGCTCTGCTGCTGTTGTACATAAAAAATTAGCTCTGTCTTTACTGGCAAGCTGTAGTCATTTAATTCTTCCACTGAGCCTGTCAATGATTATTTTCAGCTAAAAAGCAGCAAAAGTTCAGGAGACAAGCTCAGAGCTCACAAAATGCTTGTTTTGTCCCTAGGTTATCCTTGCTAGCTGTTCTACCAGGACCCTGTAGGTTTATTTCCCCCTTTTCCTCTTGACTTCGCTTGCCAGTAGATTTCGGAGTTTAAGAAGATCCCTTGACCTTTCAGACCAGAGTTGTTCTCCTTCTTTCCTTATAGCGCCTTGTAAAGTGCAGCAAAGTTGGATCCATCATGCGGGAAGGGAGAGACCGAGTAGTAACTCTTGCCACAGACCGAACGAGCAAGATTTTGGCCTGCCATGTAAGTAGTTTGGGCTCTGCTATCAAGCTGTAGATGAGGCTTGTAGAAACTTTGGTTAACTTCTGTATGACCAGGGCTTTGCATGCATCTGACTTTATTTGCTCTGTCTTTAGGGAACAGGTGCTGTTCTGGAAGTGTTCTCTGTCCTTTCTGAAGAGGAAATCCGGAAGAAATTGGAAAAGAAAATGAAGAAAGCAAAGAAAAAAGCCAAGTAAGCAGTCTTTTGCATGTATTTGGAAGCTGTCTGTTTCCAGAGAATTGCTAGAAAAGCCTTTCAGCAGCACGACACAGTGGTTGAACTCCAAGCTACTTGTTCTCTCCCTGATAGCTGTTCTGTTCTGGGGTCACTCTTCCTGTGCATCCTTAGTGCTTGTCTGAACAATACTACTCCCAGAGTCTAAGGAAATGCCTCCCTGCAAAGAAAGCTAATGCGTGCGATTGAATTGACATAAAATGGGTTTTTCAGAGCTGCTCACTTCTACCTGATAATACATATTTACACTGCTTGGTGCATCAAAGAATGTCCTTGATAGGATGTACAGGAATGAGAGTTTTATCTGGGAAGTCGGAGTGACTCTGTTACCTCATCTCCTCTTTTACAGCAGGCAGAGATACAGGTGAGAGCTTTCTTAATGTTTAATTTGTGTTTAGTGTCTTTCTGGGTATCCTGGCACTTAACAGGGGCCTTAAAGCAGCCATTAGGAAGAGGTCTGGCTCCAGGGTAGAAACTGAAGCACAGGGTATGTAAATCTGGAGATGGATTTTGGCAATGGCTGAGGACTTTGGATGAGTGGTAGGACATGAGCAGAAGCTGAACTCCCTCTCAATCACAGCTCTCTGTTGTCTGTTTTAGAATTGTAGAATGGTTTGGATTGGAAAGAACATTAAGATCATTCAGTTCCAACCCCCCTGCCATGGGCAGGGACACCTCACAAAAGACCATGTTGCCCAAGGCTCTGTCCAACCTGGCCTTGAACACTGCCAGGGATGGAGCATTTACCACGTCTTTGGGCAACCTGTGCCAGGGGCTCCCCACCCTCACAGTAAAGAACTTCTTCCTTATATCTAACCTGAACTTCCCCTGTTTAAGTCTGAAGCCGTCACCCGTTGTCCTATCGCTGCAGTCCCTGATGAAGAGTCCTTCTCCAGCACCCTTGTAAGCCCCCTTCAGATACTGGAAGGCTGCTATGAGGTCTCCACGCAGTCTTCTCTTCTTCAGGCTGAACAGCCCCAACTTTCTCAGCCTGTCTTCCTATGGGAGGTGCTCCAGCCCCTGATCATCCTTGTGGCCTCCTCTGAACTTGTTCCAACAGCTCCATGTCCTTCTTATGTTGAGGACACCAGAACTGCACACAGTGCTGCAAGTGGGGTCTCATGAGAGCAGTGTAGAGGGACAGGATCACCTCCTTTGACCTGCTGGTCATGCTCCTTTTGATGCAGCCCAGGATACTTTTGGCTTTCTGGGCTGGGAGCGCACACTGAAGCCAGCTCATGTTAAGTTTCTCATCAACCATCACCCTCAAGTCCTCCTCCTCAGGGCTGCTCTGAATCTCTTCTCTGCCCAACCTGTAGCTGTCCCTCGGATTGCCCCCGACCCAGATGTAGGACCTTGCATTTGGCTTGGTTGAACTTCATGAGGTTGGCATTGGCCACGTCTCAAGTGTGTAAAGGTCCCTCTGGATCCCATCCCTTCCCTCCAACCGCACAGATTGGTGTCATTGGCAAACTTGCTGAGGGTGCATCAGTCCCACTGTCCAGGTTGACGGCAAAGATGTTGAACAGAATCAGTCTCAACACTGACCCCTCAGGGACACCTTGTCAGACATTGAGCCATCTTTTGTATTCATTTTTTGTTTTGCATCCGTCTTTATAACGTGCCTTTTTCAAATGCTTTGGTTCCAGAAGAGATAGTCTTTTTTTTTAGGGGAGTTTGTCTCTTCAGTAGTCTGCATACCAGCATGATCTGTCTCACCCTGTTCTTAAAACGTAGTTAGCCCTGCTGGGTAAGTGGGTGGTTGTTCTCAACAGGCTAAGTGGTTTTCTTGTTATTCACTGTCTCTGTTAAGTTTGTGTTGGCTGTGCTAGGTTATTTCATTCTTCTCCATTACCTGACATTCCTAGACAGAACTCCGAAGAGGAGCCTGAAAAGAGTGTGGAGCTGAGCCTGCAGGAGGAGATTCAACGACTGACTAACATCAGAGCTTCTTCTAAAATCAAGTGAGTGGAAAGCCTGTTGTAGAGGCTGAGCTGTGGCTGTATAGCTACTTGGGAAGAACTGCGCACAGCTCAGTATAGGGAGAGGTAGAAGTTTACTCCTTGACATGTGTTCTGCTTGAAGCTGGGAAGAGGCCTGTGATGATCTCCGATCCATTTACACCTCTTCCACAAGTATGGTCCCCTTCTTGCACACCTCTGTGAGTTAGTGTGGACTTGCTTGTGGCATGCGCTCTGCCTATATTCCTCTTTTTCAGTTGTTCTTGATATTTGATCCCTCCTACATTTTGTCTTGTTGCCCCTGTGTACAGCTCTTTTTCTTTTTTTGGTCTAATTTAACAGGTCATTTGACTTGTTTCTCTCTCCAAAAGGAGAGCTGAAGATTGTTCTGCTGCTCCAGAACAACATCATTGAGTCATACAACCTGAACCTGTCAGCACAAGTCCCACAGGCTGTCCATGCATCCAAGATAACCATTGGAGGCCACCGTAGTGATGTCAGGACGTTGGCTTTCAGCTCTGACAACATTGCCATTCTCTCTGCAGCTGCAGAGTCTGTAAAGGTTTGGAACAGGTACGCAGATCAGTTGTGTCACTCCCCTCTGCCCTATAGTTTAGTCTCCCAGAACTCGGGGATGCTGTGTTCAGATGGGCAGTGATAAGGGGCTGATGGAGAAATATGAAATAGTGAATGAAGTAAAGGAAATAAACAAAAAGTTATTTGACTTCTTTCCTTCTTAGGAAAACTGAAAAGCTATGGAACTAAAACTCCATAATTAACTCATGGAGTTTCTTGCTGTAAAGCAGCACTGAGACTAAGTTTTAGTAGCAGGTATGGAAAGATAAATACCTAAACACAGAGGTCGTATATAGCAGTCCAGTATAGACTGTATTTTGCTGCTTTTTTTCCATTTTAATAAGAGGTACTAACCCTGAGCTAGCTACTACCTGTTCTTTTGGGAACATGTGGGTTTCTTGGCATTGTATCAGAAGGATCTAGTATTAGACTGAGTAAGCTGCTGTTTTGATCTAGAGGGTTGTCCCAGTGTTTCCTGAGTGCTGTGGATTTCAAGCTCTATTTCCTTTGAGCATGCTGTCATACTTCTTCTTCCTCTCCTGAATGACAGGAGCTGTCCTTGCTCATAACAGCAGGAAGTCATGATGGTGGACTGTGTAACGGCATGTTTTTATGGAAAATGTTCTTAGTGATGTTGGATAGCATTTGGGTCATAGCATGGTGGTGGTGTATCTTCTGGCCCCAGCTGAAAAGACAGCCCTGGGCAGAGGCCACCGTGGAGCATGTCTCAGTGGGTCAGACTGTGTGTGTGATAAGAGGTTTTGGGCTTTGCCTTTATCTCCAGAGCGACCTTGCAGTGCATCCGGACAATGGACTGTGAGTATGCACTCTGCTCGCTCTTTGTCCCAGGAGATCGGCAGGTCATCATTGGCACCAAGGTAAGCAGTATGCTTTTCTACTCCAGAAACAGCTTTCATAATGTATTTCCAGACTTGGGCATTTCCAGACTGGTCAGCTCTGGAAATATGCTGTAAAAATGTCATGAAGGCAGCCTTACAGAAAATACATTGCATCTCTTTATCTGGAGCATTCTGGTTTAGGTGTAAAAACCTCTCTTAAGTCAGGTTCTGCTCTATTCCCAAACTCTTTATGTAGCTTTTGTGGCTTTTTGAGCTGGATAGCTTTGGCAAGTCACTGATGGGAATCAGGAGTTTGGACATCTGTGTGTAACAGCCATCTAATGAAGCTGTCTGCCAGCGAGATGTGTGGCAGTACTCTTCCACTGGGAGCTCTCATGTGTCATCTCAACGGACTGATTAGTCCTCTGTGATATATCTTTCTTCCCAGACAGGGAAGCTGCAGCTGTATGACCTGGCTTCTGGGAGTCTGACAGAGACACTTAATGCGCACGACGGGGCGGTGTGGTCCATTGCTCTTTCACCAGACCAGGTAACTCAGCCACCATTCTAAGGATCATCTGTTGCACAGCCTGTCCTGCGTTTGCACTACTGATGAGAGCATGGGATCCCTTCATCCTGGGAGGTGGAGGATGCAGCTGGTAGTCTCTAAGAACTTTAAGCTGTGGATACAGGCACAGTTTGTTGAACTACCTCTCTAGCTGTGTGGCACATGGCAGTAAGTCTGGGCTGTGTGGAGCCTCATCTTCATCGCCTAATCTGGCTTCTGCATGATTGAGAGCACTTGGACTTCCCTGGTGGAATTTGTGTGTGCAGCAATACAGACCTTGTGGATCTGTATTGTGTTCCCTTTGTGTTCTACCTGTGGAGAGCTTCAGCCCCTGTAACCTGCTGCGGTGGCTGATGAACCAGTTTAGTTTGCGGCTTCTCTGCTGGATTAAAGATCTTGTTAAACATAGTGAGGTTTTTCCTTTGTGTGGCACTCGTCTTGAATGACCAAGTCACCCTTCCCATCTAGCTGATGGTCATTAGGGTGAACTTCTCCTGTTCCTGCAGGATGTGTTTTCCAGGCTCTTAGTTCTTGTGCTTTTTCAGTTACTGTAGTAATTTTTTTGCTGGTGGCCCGGGATCTGGGTGCATTGTGTAATAGGGATTACAGCAGTGCCAAATGCCCTTTGGGATCCATCCAAGGGCTTAACTAACTCTTTCGATCTTAAGGAAAAGGCTAATCCCCGACAAGTTAATTTTCCGTAAGCTCTTTTTTCCATATTCAGTTACCTTTCTTTGTTTGATGGAGACCGTAATTACCTGTTTGTTCTGTTGACCATCTTCACAGTTACCAGACCTGCCTGTTTACTCTGTCTGAATGATAGTGTTACATTAGTTTCTTCTGCCCATATTTCCAAAGTTGCTGAGAATGGAAATTGAGAGTTTAGAGAATTCTCTTCATCAGGGACTGCAGGGATAGGATAAAGGGTGATGGGTTCAAACTGAAACAGGGGAAATCCAGGTTAGATACAAGGAAGAAGTTCTTTGCTGAGGGTGGTGAGGTGCTGACACAGGTTGCCCAGAGAAGTGGGGAATGCTCCATCCCTGGCAGTGTTCAAGCCCAGGATGGACAAAGCCTTGGGTGACATGGTCTAGGGTGAAGTGTCCCTGCCTATAGCAGGGGGTTGGAACTGGATGATCTTAAGGTCCTTTCCAACCCAAACTATTCTATGATTTTGCATTGTTCTGCTCTGTAAAAATCTTGGATTTGGGGAATCTGAACCATTGATTTATTAACATCTGACATGGGTGGTAGCTGCTTTTTAACAGCCTTGTGAGTTTTTGGAGCAGTTTTTCATTACTGTTTTGTAATGTGATTATGGAACATGTTGTTCTTTTCCTGAGCACAACAGATGATAAATGTTTCCTGAACCCATGCTTACTGAGCATTGCTGTTTAATAGTTCTCATCCTAGCCTCCCTAACTCACTCTACTTGGCCTAACCGCTGTAGCTGTAGAAATCTATTTGTGTCTTATACTCCTTGTATCAATTTTGCTCTATTACCACAGTTCAGGTTCATACTGGTTTCTCTCAGTTTCCACTTCTTGTTGTATACGCCTATCTTTTCTCATGTTGCACTAGAAGCTGGAGTGGTTTTTAGTTGGAATCAAAACCATAGCAAGTAAAAACCTGCCTGAGATTCATTTATCCTACAGATTAAAACGTAGGGGATAGATTTTTCCCATGTTATTAGTGTAAAAGGGATGATGTTGAACTCTTCCTCCTTTAGAAGGCTGTGCTTGTGGGGTGGTGGTGTGAGCGATCTGGTAAGAGTGAGAAGGTGCTTGTGTTTTGCGGGCAAGCTGACATCATTACCTACAGCTGAGATTAATGCTTTCAGGCCCAAAGTTTCAGTCCATATCTCAACATTTGGAGTCTTTGTCTTTGAGGTCCCCGTCAGAGCTTTTGAAACAGTTGTTGTTGCTCAGCCAATGGGTAGTGCATGATCTAACCATAGCAAGTGCTCCTGGTGGTGTCCACTTCTTCATTAATAGTGTAGGAATGTGGGACATTTCAAAAGCCACCTTGTGTGTTGACAGTTCCTTGCTGTAGAATTTCTCTGGAATACAGCAACACTAGTTTCAAATATGGTGATTTTTTTTTTTGCTTTCCCCTGCAGCGTGGCTTTGTGACAGGCGGTGCTGATAAATGTGTCAAGTTCTGGGAGTTTGAGCTTGTGAAGGATGAGAGCAGCATTCAGAAAAGGTGAGAAAATAAACCTTTTGAGACTACGTTCAGCTGCAGTATTCATTGTTACTGATGCTTTGGCCTTTAGTGTGCACTAACAAGTGCCCATGACTTGTATGTGGAACATGTGGAGAAGAGCGTGAGCTCAGTCCTGTTTTGTGAAGGTCTGAGCTTTGTTCAGCCACTTCAAGGACACTTGCCATATTCTGATCCCTTGCTTTTGTGGGAGTGTAGCTTCTAATCAAAGGATGGTCCTCCAGCTCAGACAGCAGTAAATTTAGCAGTGAATTTTATCAGCCTGCAGTGCTGTGCTTATTTCTAGGCCTGTCTTCTTGTAATGAGGAATGGAATGCTTGTGTGTTAGAATTAACTTGCTTTCCCAGGGTGCAGTCTGAGAGTTGTATTTTTATCTCTTCCCAACTTGTTTGTTTGGGATAACAATTGTTTTTCTCTTCTTGTTGCTAGGCTTTCTGTGAAACATGTGCGTGTTTTGCAGCTGGATGAAGATGTCCTCTGTGTGAGGTACAGCCCCAACCAGAAGCTGCTGGCTGTCTCCTTACTGGATTGCACTGTGAAAGTTTTCTATGTTGACACACTCAAGGTACATGACCAAATGGGCTGTCAGGCTGTGCAGAGTTTGATGCAGTTGTAGCCTGATTGGGAATACGTATTGTGGGACACTAGTAAGAGACCACGCATCCCACTTCAGGTGCCTGTTTGCTAGCAAACCTGTCAGAACCATGACTGGCCAACACTGGGGAGAAGATAGTTTTTCACCTGGGAAGTATTGTGAACCTGCATGTGCAAGGTTCACTCTAAACCCTGAGGGCATGGTGGTTCTCCAGAGCTGCAAGGCACTGTAAAGACGGATGTGTCACACATGGCCTTAGATAGGGCGTAGCAGAGGCAAAGCCTAGGAGAGGAGAATCTTCCTTGTGATCAGTGTGTTGTGGTTTTGTGGGTTGTTTATTAGCACATGAATGTTAGGGAGTGACACAAGACAGACCAGCACTGATAGGCAAAGAAGAGGAGAGAGAAACTCCATAGGGAGCAGCGATTAGCATCAGCGTTAGCTTAGTTCACTTGAGTACTTCCACCCTCAGTTCTGCCATCATGGCCCTGCTGCTAACAATGAAAGTGGGGCAGCGCTAGAAAGACAGCACTCCTGAGGCACAACAGAGCTAGCCTGGAGCTTGAGATTTGCATACATCTCTACCCAGAATGTCTTAACTGAGACACCTTTCTTCTGCTTCAGTTTTTCCTTTCTCTGTATGGACACAAGCTGCCAGTGCTGTGTATGGACATCTCCTATGTAAGTATCATTAGGGCTGTGTGTTAGGTGGAACTACAATGATACTAATGACTGCAAGAACCTCTGCTGGCAGCCAGGCCTCTAAGATAGTGCTTTCTTGTCACCTCCTTGCTCTGACTTAGCAGTTTCTTAATGGGACACAGCAAGCCCCTCCTTATCCTGCAGTTCTGTGCTCACCAGGAGGGTCACTGAGTAGTGGCCATGACAGAACTGACCAGGGCATTCTGTGAGCAAGTGGAAATCAAAATGCTGTGGTGGTTTCCTGCACTCATCTCTAAGAGATACAGCTTGCTCTCTGCTGAAGTTACTGACTCTGTGAGAGGAGCTTGAATTCTTTCATAGTGTGAGCAGAGAGCAGGTGCTGAGGTGGAGCAGCCTCCTCATGCCTGTTCATTCTTGGGCTGTATCTTGTTCTGGGGTGTCCTTGGGAGGAGGCTTATTGGAAACCAAAAATGTCAAGATATAGCTAAGGTCTTAAATGCCTGCAGAGGTTCAGAAGAGAGGAAGGGTGCTGTCAGTGGGCTGTGCTAGTAGCACAGGCATGGTCCACCCTGGCGAGAGGTGATGGAGGGGTTGGGGGGAGTATGTTTCAGGAGCCAGGTGTCTGTATACTCAGCAGTTCTTAGTCGTTGGTTCAGCAGCAATTCTTCATGGGGCTGCCAGCCAGTTCCCCCACACCTTCCTCTCTGTTGCTCTGTAGGATGGGACTCTAATTGCAACTGGCTCCGCTGACAGGAATGTGAAGATTTGGGGCTTGGATTTTGGGGACTGTCACCGCTCTCTCTTTGCCCATGATGACAGGTCAGTCAAATTTTACAGCATCTCTGGGCTGTGGGCTATATTGTCTTCAAGGGATTGTGATCCAGCAATAACCCTTTTGTCCAGCATTATGTGGGGGTAGGTCTGCAGTGTTCCCCAGGTGGGTGAATTTCAGCCTTTTTCCCTTTCAGTGTGATGTATCTGCAGTTTGTGGCGAAATCCCATCTCTTCTTCACAGCTGGGAAGGACAGCAAGATTAAGCAGTGGGATGCAGATAAATTTGAGCACATCCAGACACTGGAGGTAGGAAATTTTAGAGACTGTTGGAAGCAAGCATTATTCCTTTATGAGCAGCACTTTCCTCAGGAGTGGGAGCTGGGTGGTATTCTTGTCTAACCTCTTCTGTCTGCCACACAGGGGCATCACAAGGAGGTTTGGTGTTTGGCACTCAGTCCCAATGGAGACTACGTGGTGTCGGCATCCCATGACAAGTCCCTGCGCCTCTGGGAAAGGACGAGGGAGCCACTTGTTCTGGAAGAGGAGAGGGAGATGGTGAGAATTGTGTCCTTCGTGCCAAAGACAACTGTTTTCTCTTTGTTTTTCACTGTGGAGGAGTCTGGCTCCACACTTGGCAGGTTCCTCACTGCTAACCACAGCCTGGTGTCGAGGTGCCTAGGGTTGACTGGCACCTTTTGTACAATGGGACTGTTGCCCTGAGCTGTCTAGAGAGAGCACTGCAGATGCTGCAGGTGCTTGCTTGTCTGCTGCATTGCAGATGCCTGACTGACTTGCTGTCTGCTTTGCCTCTCTCTTGCTTCTCAGACTTTACTCTAGAGCTGTGTTTTTCAACAGGTCAGTTGTCTACACTGTTTGACCTCTTATTCTCCTGTGCTCCTTTCAATGTGTGTGCTTTGTAGGCAGCTCAGCAGGTGGCTGTTGTGGAGTGATGGAGAGCACTGCTCCTGTTAAATGCAGTTTGTTTTGTTTTCCCCTTTTCCAACAATGACAGGTCTATTCTATTTTAGAGACAGGCCCCAAAGCTCAGGGAGGAGGGAATAAGCCCGTTCTCCATTTTAAGCATATATTCATGTAGCATATATATATGTGAATCATAGACTTGCAGAAAGACTTAAGTAGGATGGAAACACTGTTGTCAGAGTCCAGTCCAACCCCTTGCTCACCGCAGGATCACCTTGAAGCTGTATCAGATTGCTCAGAGACTTGTCTTGATATGAAATCTGAGGTGACCCATCGGCAGCATCTTGATGTTCAGGGGTTGGTGTGCTAGGAATGGTGATGGTAAAAGGAGAGCAGAGACAGCGCTGCTCTCTCCAGATGCCAGAAAAGTGTTGTTTGGGTCAAGTTTGAGTAACAAGGTGGGCATGAATACACTAGTAGTGAATTACACACCGAAGGGGCCCTGTTGACGTGAGAGGTGCCAGACAGGAGACTCCTCTTGCAAGCTAGGATAACCCTAGGGACTTTTCTAGGATCCTCTGTGTTATGTGCCAGATGGAAGGTCTGGTGGTGAACTGCTGTTGTCTCCATCTCAGCTTGGTGGCCTGTCTATCTATTCCTGCATCCAGAGCAAAGACCTTGATTTCTTTCAGTCTGGGAGATTCCAGAGTTCTCTGTGAGGTTGGGACCAGGGACAAGTGGGTATTTTGCACTGTTCTTGTTGATCCCTGCTGATTTGTCCTGGTTCTGCAACAAGCTGCATGAAGGTGCAAGTTCCCTTGCTTAACTAGTCTGGAGGGATTTGTGCCCTTGCTTGGTGCCTGCTCACCTCTGTTAATACATTGTGTTCTCCTCCACTGTAGGAACGAGAAGCTGAATATGAAGAGAGTGTGGCGAAGGAAGAGCAGCCTGTGGTGAGTTGCAGTGAGTGTGTGTCAGTCTGACTGTACAGATGCTGGAATAACTACTTCTGTAAGAGGCAGAGAAGAGGTGTCAGAGAGGACTGGTATTCTCACTGCTTTGAGGAGGTGCAGGAGGGAAGGTGCTGATGAAGCTGTAGTTGTCCCAAGGTGCAGTTGACTCTGGTACTTCACACACACAATTTCAGGAGAGTGTGTGGAGCTGGCCAAACACACAGTAGCTGTGGACACTGAAGCCTTGCTGTGCTGTAGGCCTTGCTGTCTCCAATGTCCAGGTTCACACCAGCTCTGTACCATGGCTGTCTTCTGACTCTGCTTCCAACTCCATGTGATGCAGGATTGGTGGGGGAGCCTAATCCCTCTTGCTTAGGTGCTTGGATTGTACTGCTGGTTGTATTACTCAGCCTCTGTTGGCAGAACAAGAACTGTGTTTACCTACCTACCAGAGCATACTAACGCACAGCACCTCTGTTCCTCAGAAGGAGCTATGCACTTGACGAGTACAGTATTTTCCCAGATAAACCACCAGTTTAGGGAATGGGGCTGTTTTTCTTAATATGGATTGTGGTAGGATGCAGACTCTGTATTTTGCAGGTGGCTGGAGAGACACAAGGAGAGACTGGGCTGGCAGGAAAGAAGACCATTGAAACCATCAAAGCGGTAAGATCGTGTGGGTCTGCCAGCACTGCTTTGAGCCTCAGCAATCTCTCAAGGGTTGGAGCATCAGTTTGAAAGAGTAACCTGTGCTGTCACATAAAGGCAGTTTACCATGCATGCAAGAGCAGTCTGTCCTCCTCCGTGGCCCACAGGGAAGGGTCTGACTCTGAAGAGTCAGGCACCAGGAATTCCCAGACCTCTCCAGGGAACACATGAGGTTCCTGTAGCTGCAGCTTTCTCTGCTTGTCATGTGTGGGACAGATGGGGCTGCTCTTGCCCTTTGGGGTATGCAGCCCAAAAGAGCAAGGCACCTGAGATGTTCTCTAGGATCCAGGCTGCTCCCCAAAGGGCTGCTCGGTCTTGTGGGCATCTGTGGAAGGTAGAAATGTATTGCAGTGCCTGAGGCAGAAGGTGCACCAGGAAGGTGTGGGGATGGGTAATTTCATGGCACAGATTTCAATGGTCTGGTGCTCTTGTAAGTACAGAGGAGATCGTTAATCTGAGTAGTCAAAATGGCCTGACCCTGACTTTGCTTCAGAGGCGTGCTGCTTGCTTGGGTAGGGAGTGGGAGTTCAGTGTCAAGGCAACAATTGAAGCTGCAGCAGAGAGTACCCAGGGCAGTGGGGGAAATCACAGAATGGTTTGGGTCAGAAAGGACCTTAAGATCATCCAGTTCCAACCTCCTGCCATGGGCAGGGACACCTCACACTAGACCATGTCGCCCAAGGCTCTGTCCATCCTGGCCTTGAACACTGCCAGGGATGGGGCATTTACCACTTCTCTGGGGAACCTGTTCCAGGGGCTCACCACCCTCACAGTGAAGAACTTCTTCCTTATATCTAACCTGAACTTCCCCTGTTTAAGTCTGAAGCCGTCACCCGTTGTCCTATCGCTACAGTCCCTGATGAAGAGTCCTTCTCCAGCACCCTTGTAAGCCCCCTTCAGATACTGGAAGGCTGCTATGAGGTCTCCACGCAGTCTTCTCTTCTCCAGGCTGAACAGCCCCAACTTTCTCAGCCTGTCTTCATACAGGAGGTGCTCCAGCCCCTGATCATCCTTGTGGCCTCCTCTGAACTTGTTCCAACAGCTCCATGTCCTTCTTATGTTGAGGACACCAGAACTGCACACAGTGCTGCAAGTGGGGTCTCATGAGAGCAGTGTAGAGGGACAGGATCACCTCCTTTGACCTGATGTTCATGCTCCTTTTTGATGCAGATTGTGTTCTGACATCTTCAGGACCTGATTGACATGCTCAGAGTAGTGGTGCAGTCTGGAACAGAGGTTAGCTTTCTGAGGCAGATGTCCTGTGATTCTCCACATCAGGCTCTCTGCTCCCACCTTCATTTGTCCAGTAGGACTTGATATTTTCTTTGGCTTCTCTGGTGTCACTAATGTGCTGTTCCTGTGCTGTACAGGCTGAGCGGGTCATGGAAGCTATTGAGCTGTATAGAGAAGAGATGGCAAAACTGAAGGAGCACAAGGCCATATGCAAAGCTGCAGGAAAAGAGGTAAAAGACTGAGGAATGTGGCAGTCCCAAGGGTATTGGGTGTATCCAATATCCATCATCTTTACCAAGTCTTGGGAAATGGGAGAGGTGCCTGAGGACTGGAGGAAAGCAAATGTCACTCCAGTCTTCAAAAAGGGCAAGAAGGAGGACCCGGGTAACTATAGACCGGTCAGCCTCACCTCCATCCCTGGGAAAGTGATGGAACACCTTATCCTTGATGCCATCTTAAGGCATGTCAAGGATAAGAGGGTTATGAGGGGCAGTCAACATGGCTTTACCAAGGGGAAGTCATGCTTGACCAACCTCATAGCCTTTTATGAGGAAATAACATTGTGGATGGATGATGGCAGAGCGGTGGACGTGGTCTACCTTGACTTCAGCAAAGCATTTGACACAGTCTCCCACAGCATCCTCATAGCTACATTGAGGAAGTGTTGCCTGGATGATCAGGTAGTGAGGTGGACTGCGAACTGGCTGAAGGACAGAAGCCAGAGAGTTGTAGTCTATGGGGCGGAGTCTAGTTGGAGGCCTGTATCTAGTGGAGTGCCTCAAGGGTCAGTACTGGGACCAGTATTATTTAACATATTCATCAATGATTTAGATGAGGGAATTGAGTGTACTGTCAGCAAGTTTGCTGATGACACTAAGCTGGGAGGAGTGGCTGACACGCCAGAAGGCTGTGCTGCCATCCAGCGGGACCTGGACAGGCTGGAGAGTTGGGCAGGGAGAAATTTGATGAAATATAACAAGGGATAATGCAGTCCCTGCATCTGGGCAGGAACAACCCCAGGTTCCAATATAGGTTGGGGAGCGATCTGTTAGAGAGTAGTGTAGGGGAGAGGGACCTGGGGGTCCTAGTGGACGGCAGGATGACCATGAGCCAACATTGATGTTCTTGGGAGGGTGGAGGTGAAATTGCAGGAAGATACTTGATAAAAGCTCTCTTATTACTGCAGATTTAAGTTTTCTCTGTGAATATGCATTTGTACGCATACACCTACCTTATTCTAAACCATTCTGTGTCTCCAGGTTGCCTGTCCTGTCAATCCCATCCTCCGTGCCTATGGAAATATTACAGTAAGTGGAAGGCCCAGTGGCTGTGGCCCATTCTCAGCTGGAGTGGGGCTGGTTCATTTGCAGGCTGAGCCAAAACACTGGGTTGCTGTGGAACTACATGGTTCAACTTGAAGTGAAAACTCAGCACTTCTGCTTGTGCAAAGTGAACACAATTTGGGGGTTTTGTGGTGGTGGTTTTTGATATTTTTCAATATCCTGGAGGTGTTACAAATCTTTCACCCCATCAGGGTTAAACATAACCCTGATGGTAGCCGTGACCTTATCATGGACCTTACCATGAGCTAGCAGTTGACAGTATTCTCCAAGATGTGGGAAAGCTAGTTCAAACCCTTCCTGCGCCTGCTGCCAGGTGGGTGCAGTTGCCATGATATAGCATACTCCAGAGGAGCTGTGCCATGTTACCCAAAATACCTGAGCATTCCTGGGAATGCATGATGGAGCACCCATATCACTGTGACTCCCACCCTGTGACAGCAATAAACACTTAGAGCCATTCTCTCCCTCTGTGAACTAGAGGCATATTTAAATGTGAGTGGAATAGATTGAAGAGGGGTGAATGAAATCCTATGGCTCAGTAGCTAGCAAAATTCTTTGGAAGCAGGTAATGTTTAATTAAATATTATTGTACAAAGAAGGGGATTTGAACCTGTTTCCAAAGCCTTGGAAGAATGTGCTAGTCTACTGAGTAAAAACATAAGCCACAAGTTATTACATGTCCTGTTGGTGAGTTGACCGTGATAAGCATTCAGTATGTCAGACCATGAACAGAAAGACTTCATGTACTGACCGTCACTTACCCTTTTTCTTGAGAGAGATGCTGCTTGTCCAGCACTTGTCCCAGCATACCTACTGTGTTGCCTTGACTCAAGAAGTGGGAGCTGGAAGCACATGAAGGCTTTCTGACCCTAAATCGCTGCCTGTGCAGTTGTAACCACAGCAGGGTAGCTCTGAGCAAGGCAGGGCTATGTGGTAGCTGCCCAGGCTTATTTCTGTGGCATTGGTACAGCAGTTACTGATTCTGTTTTGGTTTTCCTGGTTTATTCCAATGTGTACTCCTGGATAGCATTTTGAATTACCCTTAAGAAGATCCTTGTTTTTTTCATTCTCACCTTCTCTGAGGAGTATGTCAATGCTAGATGGAACAGCCTTTTGTCTTCCTTCTAACCACCTGTAAGCACCTTATAAGAGCCCTTCTGTCCCCTCCCCTGTGAATATAGGTATATTTAATTACAAGTTGAATAGACTGAATGGAAGTGAATGAAATCCTATGAATTAGTAGTCAGGCACTTTACTATGGCAATTCTCATCTCTGCTCTGCATCTGCCAAACACTTTAAGCAGGTAAGCAGGAATTCAGTCTTTGGGAGATGAGTTTGTGTAAGGTTTTATCTCTGTAATTGGTCTGTTTCACCAGGCTTTTCGTTCCAGGTTGTACAGGATCCATTGAACTGCATATGAGATGATTTAGCTGCTTGAATATAAACTTCAATTTTCACAATATTCTTCACCAGCTCAGGGTATCTGAGAAGACTGGGGCTATGTTATGGGGGGGAGAACTTCTCAGACTGATTGAAGCTGAAGGAGTTTTCTCTTTGCTGTAGTCAGCCTGATCTGTTCATCTCACAAGATGTGATTGCATGTTTGTAACTGGGTGAAACAGACCTTAAGGCAGATGTTTGTCCTGGAATGTTTCTTGGTATGCAGAGCTGGTTCTTTCCTGTGTTACAGCCTTCTGCATACGTGCTAGAAGTTTTCAAGAAGGTCAAGTCAAGGTGAGTCCTGAGAGCCTTATGGCTGAACAGCTTTGTGACCAAGTATTGCATTTCTGGGCCTGGGACTGGCTGGGTTCCTGCAGCAGTCTCTCATGCTGGGTTTGGGCAGTGCTAGAGAGTCTTGAGTTCTGTTCCTGGCAGCCTCATGCATGGAATTGGGAAATGGAGATTGTTACTTCCATGGGGAGTGCTGGATGGAGCTTGTGTATGAGAGTTGGCTGCTTGGAAGTGCACATTTATGTGAAGAGCAGCTTGGGAATGCTGAGGAGAGAAGGGTGTGTGCCTGCTTCCTGTGCCAGAAGGTATCTGCTGACCTGGGCTGTAGTCTGTGAAGGTGCACTGTGCTTTGTGGGCAGTCAAAGAGCAGCAGTCTTGCTTAGCACAGCTTTTGTGTCAGAACCTACCTATACAGAAGTGCTTCCTGCTCATCTGTAGCAGTGCAGTGGCTGAGATTCTATCAGCTAACTAATGCTTCTATTCTAACGCTTCTATCCCTTTGCTTTCTCCTCAGTGAGCTGGAAGAGTCTCTTCTGGTGCTGCCCTTCTCCTATGTCCCTGACCTGCTCAGACTGTTCAATGAGTATATTCACCTGGGCTCAGATATTGAACTCCTGTGCCGAGCTCTCCTCTTCCTGCTCAAGTGAGTCTTTCATCTGCCCAGATGGATCTGTTAGTGTCAGTTTGGTTGCTGTTGCTGTCCAAAACCTGAACCTGAGACAGCCCTGACAGGGCTCCGATCAGTAGTGGGCTTTCTCTTATATCTCTGGGTCTGGAGCTCTTGGGAGGCATTGTTGGGAATAAAGATGTGGTCTCTGCAGGAGGTAAGGAATCACTGCAGCTGCAGCAAACAGTGTGTGGGAATGGATTGACTGGATGCAGAATGTTGAAGTGCCCAGATGGGGTTGCTGGTCCTGGTCTCTGAAGACTCATTGTATAAAGATCCTGCATCAAGGCACTGTTGACTTGCATAGGGTCATTGCAGAGCCTGTGTCCTCAGGGAGTGCCTGATAGAGACCTTCCCCTTGAACCACTTAAAGAAAGCTTCAGAAAATAGTTTTTCCGGGTCAATCTGCCTATGCCTGGCTGGCCTAATATAAGAAAAATCCTGTGTCCAGAACACACAGAGGCTGAAGTGAGGGCTTTCTGATGTTTCCAACAATAATACTGCAGTACATCACTGCCTGCTTTGTTTCCAGGATACATTTTGGACAGATCACAGGCAACCACATGCTGGTGACTGTAATAGAAAACCTGAAGAAAACCACCATCTCCAGAGTCAGTGAGGCCCGGGTGAGTGTTGCACCCTCCCCCTGGCATCTGGAGTAAGAGGATGGGCTAGTGTCTGGGAGCGTGTGTTGTCTGTGGTGTCCAGTGGGAAAGTTGGTTGGGGGTCTGAGCCCATTCTGCCTTCCTCTGCTGCAAACAGGAAGCATTTTCCGTATGTTCTGCTGATGTGGGAGACTGCCCAGTGATGAGCCTGCACCTGTGCTCCCTCCCTCATTTACTCTTGAATTTGTTTGAGTATTTGGGCTCTGGCTTGCTAGTTTCTTATGTTGGAGGTAAATAAACTCTATTTCTCTTGGGCTTTTCTGTGGGCTACTAATATCACAAATGATGCAACTAGTGCCTGCCAGCATCTTGTCTTTCAGGAAATAGTGTGGATTATAGCTGCTCTTGAGAGAACTGTGGGGAACAAGGTGCAGGACTGACTGTTTTCCTACTCAGCTAAAGTTGACATGTAAAGAATGCTGGTTTATTTAAATCTGTGGGCTATTTTGCTTTCATCATTTCTTAGTAGAGGGTGGCCAGTGCAGGACCCTCTGCCCCCAAACAAGCTTGTTATATGCCCAACAGCGTGGTGCTGGTCTGTTTGCAGGATGTGCTGGGATTCAACATGGCTGGACTTCAGTACCTGAAGAGAGAGATTGAGGCCAAGGATGAGGTGACATTTTTTGCTGATGCTACTGACCGTTTTGAGGAGAAGAGGAGGAAGAGGAAGAAGAAGGAGAAGATGATTCTTGCAGTGCTTTAGCATCTGCTGCCCAAGACCCAGAGCAGCTGAATGGGGTTGTGTAGCCTCAGTGCTGGCCCTGGAAGTTTTCTTGTGGCTGAATAGCTGTGATGATGTCTGGTGACTGGGACAAAGCCTGTTTGCTCCCCATGTGGTATAGCCCAGCATATAACCTCAGCTCAGAACTGTTGTCTCTGAGATGAGCTCTCTGTAGACTGCTGCAAATGCATGCATGTAAACTGTTTCTGAGGTGGCTGTGTGAAATGGGGGTGATTTCTCCTGAAGAAGAAATCAGCTCCTTCTGACAGTGTGGTCTCAACGGAGTGAATCCTGTATATGGAGTGCTGGGGAGACCATGCCCTGGCTGGGGAAGGCAGCTCGCAGGATTTCATGCTGCTTTGACACCTACTGGTGGTTTGTGGCAGTGCTCAGAGCTTCTGGGCAAAGCTGAGTGACTTGTGCTCAAGTGTGAGAACTTGATCTGCAGCCACTCACTTCTTGATGGGATGGGAAAATATGGCTGCCCTCTATTAAAGTCATATTTATATATGCTTTATGAAACAACTTTTGTTCATGGAGTTTTGTCCTGATATTTCTCTGTAAAGCCTCAACTGCCTTGCCTTGTGTGTCAGTTCTCAAAGGGTTTTTTTTTATTCTGAGAGAATAAAATCTATGGGAGCAAATGAAAGGGCTGCTATCCAGGCTTGTGATATTCCTTACAGTTGGAAGGCTGAGTATGAGAAGCCTGGGTTGTTTGCATTATACTTGCTCCAGTCTTCAGAAATTGCAGTGAATTGTTGTAGTGTTGTACCTGTCCTGTATCAGATAAAAGGTTTATTTTCACAGCAGGTGTTGTGGGGCAGGATAGAGTGAGCAAGGCTCTGCTGCTCCTGGAAAGTTACTAGTTTGTAGTACATGCTGTCTTTTTTACCAGTAATCACTGGTTTGGTGGATGCTGTAGGGGCTGCTTCTGAGTAGTTTTCTGACTTTTGGATTTGTGTGTGTGAGTTGGGTACTCAGAGCAGGACTTCTTTCTAACTTGAGCTTCATGTGGACTTCTAATTGCATCCCAGTTGTTCCTGTCTTTGATTTTCTGTTCCTAGCAATTACACACAGGGCAAACAGTTCACTTGGTCAGTCTCTTGGCAGCACCTCAGGTGTAATAACCATGCCTATTAGAATAACTGTTGTTAGTAAATAACTATGTCAGGGGACTGATGGTTCACTTGCTGCTTCCGAGTCTGGGTAACTTGCAGCAGCACCAGGATATGGGTGTCACAGTCTTTATGGGAATAGCAGTCTCCATACAGCTGACAGTTGTTTCTGGGTGCCTCTGTGATTTTATATTTGTCCAGATATGGATGAAACTTGTCATAAACCAGCTCCATTCAGACATGTCTCCATCCTGACCTATTCTGTTCCATTCCATTGTATTCTGTTCTATTTCTTTATTTCTCCCAAAGGAGACCCTCAGCAGTGGGAGGGAGAGGAGACTCTGTAGGATGATGAATTGTGTTGGTAACTTCAGTTGACATCTTCGGCTGCTGCTGAAATGTGCTAGTCCACTAGGAAACAAAAGGGTTGCAGATTGGGGGGGGGGTGGCTTCAGCAGTGGACATTCAGCAGTGGTGACTGAGGAAAGAGATACCAAAACCAGGTACCACAAGGGAAGGCTGACACTATGCGTCTGTGTGATGTGCTCTGTTTACCTTCATGCCAGGGCTATGAATGTTACAGAACCTATGTAAAGAGCTGCTGTGGGATGACCCTCTGGGAGGTCTGGGAGGCAAAAGATGATTAGAAGTGCACACAAATTGAGGGACCGATGACAAGGATGTAGATGGTGGTATAGAAGAATGTAGATGGTGGTATAGAAGAGACACTTGGGATGCAGAGTCATCTTCTCATGATGATGATGGGTGTCTCCTCTGACCTAAGTCGGTAGAGGTGGAATTCCTTCACCTTTGTGCTGTTACTGGGATTTGGGCAGAATCCTTGGAAGAAAAGGTCTTTGAGGTGGTAGACATTAGTTGTCCTCTCTCCACTGGTGCTGACACAGGCTTCCCCATTGAGCTTCTTGTCTGATTTCTACCACTTGTGACCAGTATGTCCAGGCAGCAGTGGCCTCAGTGCCCAGAATGCACTTCCAAGAGGCATTTGGTACAGTTACTTGGGTAGCATAGATTACCTGTCAAGTTGCAAAAAAGACTGTCAGAACAGAAGGGAGATTCGGCCATGGTGATGGAGTGGACTGTGGCTGTGTCTGTACAAACCTGAAAAGCATCAGGGCAGAAATCAGCAGAGCCAGCTGGGTATATATGTGGTTTAGCACATTCCTGATCTGGCTTTCAGCCAGGTTTATAAGTCAAATCTGATTCAAAGGGCTGATAGACAAATAGCTATGTCTGGTGACACAGTGGAAAACGCGAGTAAAGAACTCAGCTGTGGTGGGAGCTCAGCACATGCTTTAAATGGAAGAGGTCTGTCCTGTGCCAGAATCCTGATATCCTTGGGTACCTCAGCGTGCCCTTTCTTAGGTGCAGTTCCCTGGATTTACAAACCTGAATTAGAATTTGTGTCTCACCAGTGTGGATGGAGGAGTCCGAATCTGGCATTCATCTTTCAGGCTGAAAGCTATTATTTAATCCCTGATCATGGGATTCTTGGTCACTGTAAAGTGTTTAGGGGACAAGTTATGTGCATGTAGCAAGGAAAATTCCCCATCTCTCATGTCACATGCTGGGAAAAGGAAAAGCACAGGAAAGCACCTCATTGGAAATGAATAGAAAGCAGAACTGAACTTGGATATACAAATACAGTGTCTCATAAAGAGACTGAGATGTTTCTTTTAGTCACTACTGTGTCAGTGGGAACAAAGGAGGGAGGAAAGGCCATCTCTAAGTGGCTCAGTCTTCCACTACAAAGAGATGTGCAGAGAGTATCTGAAAACTATCAGAGCTGAGACTAAGTGAGCTATGACAAGAATAATCCCTTTCTGTCAGTCCCTCTCTGCCTGTCATAAATATATAGATAGACACAAATATATATAAAATATATATATAATATATATAATAATATATATAATTTATATAAATATATACATGTACATATATATATTATATATATACACAATATATAGATACATGAAGTGTCACTTTGTGTACTCGTAATCTGCATCTGGTGGCTGCAGCTAACTAAAACTAGGTGAACACCCAGAAAGTTAAGCCTATGGTGGCACAGAGAATTGGTAAATCCTCCATCCCTGGCAGTGTCCAAGGCCAGGCTGGACAGGGCCTTAATCAACCTGCCCATGGCAGGGGGTTGGAACTGGATGATCTTAAGGTCCTTTCCAAACACCTGTGTTAATTTGATTAAATAAATGAACAAGTCTATGTTGAGATGTTTCCATAAGATTATTCACAGGTGGTGTGCGAGTACCATGGTTGGCTATAGACTGACTTCAGTAGAACTGGCCTCTCTGCTGTTGGAAAGGAGCAACATGAGAAAAGGGTTCTCACATGGGCTTCAACTAGATTAAGGGTTTGCTTTTTCTTTCAAATTGAGTGGCATAAATATCATGCCCATTGAGTTCAGGATTTGCAGTCTACTTGGGAATGCTGAAGGCTTTCATGGGCAGCTTCCTGTGCAGTATTTGATTTTGAGTATATTAAGAGAATCTTTATGAACTGTTTTAAATATAAATACCTAAGAAAACATAAATGACTAAGTTGGGTCAGATGATGCTTCAGGGATTTTTGCTTGTTGGTCTCTACTAGGAGATGTGGTAAATTTGTGATCAAGTTGAATATTGTAGGGAGGTTTCTAGATCTCAATAGAGAGAATCACTGACTGCTGACAACCACCTGGAAAAGGTGATACCAACTTAAGCAGTTGTCACAGTGCCTCTGCAATGACTGAACTATTTCTGTTGTGGATGGTTGAACATGACTGTTTAACCAAATCCAAGACTTATGTTTGGAGTGTCATGGTTTCATATTTTGTGAGACTAAACCAGCCAGTCCGGAGTCCCTTGACATGTTTGAGATGGGTATGGTTTTGAGTCCAGGAGATTTTGTGGAGAGGAGTGTTCCAAGAGGCATTTGGTACAGTTACTTGGGTAGCATAGAGTAGCTGTCAAGTCGCAAAAATACTGTCAGAACAGAAGGGAGATTTGGCCATGGTGATGGCAGCTATGATGAGGCCCCACATTTGCTGTTCTTAGACTATAATTGCATGTTAATCCGGAGGTAAAATTCCACGCTGGAAAAGGTAAGAGGATATTTAAATAGGAAAGAGCTGTTTGCTGTACTCTGGGCAGTCCTAGAGCAGATGCAGCAGTCAGAGGTGCATGTCTCTGTGAAGTTTCTGTTGAGAACTGACTGATGTGGTTGCTTTTTTTACTCTGGAGGAAATGAGCTACAGCTGGGATTTCTTTACTGACTTGTTGGATAATGTGGCAGCCTGACAGATGCTGAAGTTAAAAGAAGATGTCAGTGTTAATACATATGAGGCACATGGGGACTCTTGAGCAGAGAAGAACCATCCACAGAGTTGCTGTTTATCACTACCTGTTCTCCATCTACTCTGACTCTCCAAGGCTACAGAAATGTGTTGCATGAAACAATGTGTGCAGAGGGTTGTGTGTGCTTGAACCTCTTATGTTTAAGGTTGCCCTCTGTATCTGTGAGACTCCTGTCTTCTATTAGACTTGCTGTCAATGTCAAAGGGTCAACAGTAAGACTTGGTTTTGGAAAGTGAAGAGCGATAAAGAGAGGCTGATTTATTACAGCTGAACTGCAAAAAATCCAGCCTCTGGCTGCCAGGAGGCTCAATGACTTGTTTAATGTGGAGACAGCCAAGTGAAGGGTTTGGGACAGGCCTGGGGAGTCTCTGCTGCGAGTGCCTCCACTGAGCTGAGCACATGCAGTAATCTAAACCTCTTGCACTCATCCTTTAGTTAATGTCATCCAGTGCTTCCTTTCCTTGTCTCAAGTCGCCATGTCGGTGTGATGTCAGTTGTGTGAGGTGGTTTGATGACAGAAGCCAAGAGGAGGTAAAACAACTGTAATTTTATTTGTGACTGGTACCACTGCATCCGGTATTTCTGTTAACTAGAAAGCTTCCAGGGTAGTGTAATCCGGAGCTGTGGCTTGGGGCTTGCAGGCAGTGCCCGGACTGTTGCTGCCATCCCACCCTGCGGGTAGCCTTGTGGGCGACACTCATAAGTCTCATTGGTCAGCACAGGTGGAATAACATATTAAGGATCAAACCATTTCTGTAACTAAGATAGTACGTGTGGAGGCTGGAATGAACTCTGGAAATAAGGCTGTGAAACAACTTGAATCTACACTACTGCCTTCAGCTCAAAGAATAAAGACCAGGCAAAATGCTGGGGAAGGTCCAACCACTACCTGCACACTGCCAAGTCCCACTAACCTATGTCCTTAAGTGCCACATCCACACGGCTTGTCTGCAACTGTGTGTCCAAGGACTGGGTAACTGGGAACAGAGCAGGAGCTGCTTTTGCTGCTATGCCACCAGTCATGTCTAGCTCAGTTCCACAACAACAGGCATGACAGACTTCCTGGGGTCACTATGAAGTAAATCTGGGGGTTTCAATATCACTTCCACAGCATATTAAAGACTCAGTAGCGTTTCTCTGGTCAGTCTCAGAGAACCCTGCAGTACTCTGTCCTTTGGTAAGGGTGGCTCTTACCTGGGGTGGAGTTTCAATCAGGGATGGTGGTAAAGATTTCCTGTTATTTTCCTTTTCTTTTTTAAAATGCCACATTTTTCTGAGCTTACTGTTCTTCTTTCCCCACTTCCCAAAACCCTGTACCTCTGATGTAAACTGCTTTTGGTGTCAGAATCTTAAACTGTTCATTTGTTGTGCTTTTGAGACTTCCCAT
This sequence comes from Psittacula echo, assembly GCF_963264785.1. Classification (NCBI taxonomy): domain Eukaryota; kingdom Metazoa; phylum Chordata; class Aves; order Psittaciformes; family Psittacidae; genus Psittacula; species Psittacula echo. The sequence continues at coordinate 7,680,514 of NC_137736.1, forward strand.
TTTTGTGTTTCTGAAGGGACAGTAAAGCTTCTTGCTACCTCAGCAGCCTGCACTGGGAATGATGCTTAAGGCTCCTGACAGCTGAAGAGTCCCCAGGGTTGGTGCTAGAAGGTGTTTGTGTGGGAAGTAAGACAACAAAGGATATTTGCTCTCACGGGCAGAAGAAGAGTCTCTGTTTCTGTTAGTATTTCAATATCGTGGGTGATTTCTTCAAGGCCACCAGTATCTTCCCCTCCAGTTAGCATGGCAAAAATCTCAATCTCCAGTTCAACCTGCAAGCCTGCAGCCACCTAGGAGAGACAGAGGGTTACTCACAGGTAAGGTTTATGTTTCATATACAGTCCGTTCCAGAAGTCTTTGAAGCTGGTTCTTGATCCTTGTTTTCTGATGACATTAAAGACTTAGTGCCCAGCACATGGGTTTGTGCTTGCCAGTCACCCAGTATCTGTTTCACTAGAAAGGTCAGCACAAACCAATGTCTCTTCACATGGCAGCTTGAGAGATCGCCAGGGGTTTGTATTTTTTCCCCTTAAACTTCCTTTTAGGTTGCAGAAGGAAAAGGAATTGGGGCAGCTGGGAATCAAGAAGAGAGGGCTTGCTGCAATAGGACAAGGAATGGTTTTAAACTAAAGGAGGGGGAGATTTAGGTTGGATATAAGGAAGAATTTCTTTTTACTGTGAGGTTGCTGAGGCACTGGCACAGGTTGCTCAGAGCAGCTGTGGCTGCCCCATCCCTGGCAGTGCTCAAGGCCATGTTGGACAGGGCTTGGAGCAACCTGCTCTAGGGGAAGGTGTCCCTGCCTGTGGCAGGGGTTGGAACTGGATGAGCTGTAATGTTCCTTTCAACCCAAACCATGATTTGAAGTACTGATTTGTGGCTAGGGCTCTGGACTAGGAGGTTTCACCTGCTTTCTGGCACTGCCTTCTTGCACAAGTCATTGTTTCTTGATTCCATGCCTGTAAAGGCATTGTCAAGAACATTGCCTGGTATGACCTGGATACTGACCAGCACAGTATTTATTCACACACAGGTGAAGAGAGGGACTGAACAAAGGCAGAAATGTGACAATTTAGCATGCTATGGTGCTTTGCTAGATAAGACTTGAGGTGGAGAATAGTTGCAAGCAGAAGAAATAGTTGAGGGAAGAGTTTAGTTCTTGAAGGTATTGGGACAGGAGATGAAGTCTAGGTGTAGGACAGAGCAGATGTTTGTTCTAAATGATGGGAAAACTCAGGTAGTAGTAGAGTGTCCCATTTACTTCTAGAAAAGCTCTCTTGAATCTCAGTGTTTCACCTGCTGCTTTCCACTGAACTTCACATGTTCACCCCTTTGCATTCTGGCACAGGCTGAGACTGGGAGTGCATGGAAGGCCTGGTTGAAGGCAGGAGAGAGACAGTGGAAGGCGGCACCACTTTAAACAAATCATCTATTCCTTGCCAGTTTTATTCCCAGCCAGCTGGTGGGAGAGGAACCCAAGATGGCCTGAGGGTAATAAAAAGCCAAGGGTTGTTTGTGTAACCTACAGGTCCTGGTGTGTACATCACTCTCAGTCCTGTGTGTGGAGGTGGCTGCTTCACCCGAAACCTGTCAGAGAGAGAAGAGAATCAGTTTGGAGCAGCTGTTTCAGGCAGGCAGGAGGCATTGCTGGGAAGCAGCCAGTCTGCTCTTCCTCTGATTGTGCACCCAACAGCAGAATGTGTTAGCTCATCCTTCCTGTCACAGTGTACATCTTGGGCTGCAGCACTATTCCCAGGCTTCTCCCCAGGGCTCAGGTTTCTCACAGAAACACCTGAAGGAACAGATGAATGGGCTGAAGTCAGACTTCAGAGACCTCTTTACACTGCCTGGTCCTTACAGCAGCATGTGAAACATCAGCATGTTCCGCCTGCATACACAAAGGAAACTAAAGTGCACATTACATCTTCCTGGCAAACACCTGCGTGTTGCACACCCAGAAGTCCTACACAATCTTTATTTAATGTTCTTTTATATGATTCTATTGCAGATGGCCTGATACCAGTATAAATTGTGTTTAAACAATTTCACAGTACCCACTAAGGCAGTAGTTTCACTTCTTCATTTCTCACTGATGGTTTCACATCTCTGCAGCCCTTTTGTGCACACAACTTCCACTGTCAAGATCTCTAAAGGTCACCATAGCAGATACGACCTCTACTTTTGCAAGGCTCTGGACTTTATCCTCTGGTTTTCATCTCCACCTGAAGAACAGTTACCAGCATGTGCCAGCACCAGAGGCTATTAAAAGAAAGGCAGTAGAAGAGGCATTCCTAGTATATGGCTCCATCTTATGGAAAGCTCTGGCAGACTTCTGAACTGGTTATCAGAATTCCTGTGCTTTCTCTGGAGCCTGGCCTGTTATGAGAAGCTGGACTAATTTTCATCAGGATGTCCCAACTTTAGACTATGATATGAACAATTTGGAAGGCAATAGTTAGCTACTGCCCCTGTTATAGAAAAGCTCTGGCTGCTAATGTCAAGGCAGACATAGCTCAGAATTGTCATTCAGGAGCTTGCAGCTTAGCTCTCCTGTCAAAGCATCAACTAAAAAGCTTAAAAGCTAGCCTGGACTTACCAGAATCATGGTGGTATTTTCCTTGACTGTCCTTACTGCTGTCCTTAACCAATGCTAATGTTGCAGGGAAAAAACAAAGACTATTTATCACCAGTGCTAAGAGGAACCAGCTTCTGAATGACCTGGACTGGTCCCAGAAAAAAAGACAAATGGATGAGATTGGCCTAAATAGCAGCTTCCAGTTGACTGCTAAATAAAATCAGAATCTCTCAACCTGCAGGAGGTAACTGAGGGTAGGGAGGAGTGAGAGGCTGACAACAGAAAACTTGGTGGGAACAGCTGTCTTGGAACACAGCAATTTAAAAAGCTTGGTTTTGGCTTTGGGGCTTTTGAGCCATCTGCAATGAAAGCCTCCCACCAGGTACTGAAATTCCTGAAACCAGCTGGTGGGATTATAACAATTCAAATGTGGCTATTTTGAAGTGACAGACCTTAGGTGGAAGCCCAGAAGCTGTAAGGACATAAGAAACCTGTTGTTGCAGGCTCCCCTTTCAGCTAAAAAGCAAGGTACACACAGCACAGCTAAGGCAAGTCCAGTTGAGCAAACTGAGGGTGAGAAAAAGATTTTGCCCTCTTTTCTGTCATGTGGATGCATGGGGGAGGACAGGGCTCATAAGCCTAAAGTAAAACCACTGGAGCTGTGCTGGTGCAACAGTGATGGAATGAACATGTGTGCAGTGTGACTCCAAAGGGGAGTTTTAGGACAGAAGAGCAATCACAAGCATTTTCTTACTGTATTTATATATTCTTTAAGCTGCAGCTGGGTAAATATGATCATTTCCTGTGATTTGTCATGCAGAGCAAGAGACAATCTGCTGGACTGCAGGCTAGAAATGGACTCACTTCTCCTCACTCCACTGGAACACAAGTGCAGTGCTGGTTTGAGCCGTGCACTGAATAAGGAAAATGTGTGCACAAATCAATGCTTTATTTGACACGTATTCTGCCATCACTGGAGCTGTTTCTCAATGCAACTAAAAAGATCTGTGTCTGCCTGAATACAGCTGTGCCCATTTCAATTGACTGGCAGCATCCAGCACAATTTCCCACGGCCAAATATAACACTGGTTTCCGTGAAAGACTTTAATCCTGGAACCTGAGAACTTCAGTGAGAATGAGTAAATCATCTGTATGAGCCAGGACTATGCATCCAGGGCCTGCTGGCCCTTACTGCTTTCCATCTTCCTGATAACATTCATATGCAACTACTGCTGAAGTATTTCTAACATTATTTCCTCTATCCAGTCAGTCATTACTAAATGATTCCAAATATAAGAGTAGCATTTGTTATCTCACATTAATCAGATCAGAAGGTTGACAACAAGCAATGCGTATTTGGACAGTTAAAACCCAAGGTACTAAAAAATCAAACTAACCTTGAGAAGTTCACACCAACATTCTTCAGGATCACTGTGGCTGCATAGGTGCAGCCCTCCTTTAGTACCCCAAGTGTCACGCTGGGTGGAATGAGATGGAAGCCATTAAGCTGCTGTCCTGCTGTTGCAAGAGAAGATGTGTTGACCTTTCCTGCGACAGGATCTTCTACCTTTGCAAACAGAATTAAAATGTTAGATAACAGAGAAAGTCCATGGCCATCAAGGTAGGTTTGGAGTTACTTAGCCTACATTTGACCTCTGGTCGCTCATCCTGAAGAATTACAAAAAGACATTCTAATTTGAGTAAGAACTGAAGAGGCACTTTGAGTATTGTCTGCAAACTTATACTGGTTTGAGTTTTCAGACTATTAAGCCATTGAGATGTCTCAGGGGAAATGGGAGAAGTTCTGCTCTTCTGGAGTTTTCATGTGGATGCCTAGTGCACAGTTTGGCCTAACAGCTGAGAGGAAAGGTACTTTTAGAATTGCCAGTAAACTTACTTATACCATAGAATCATTTAGGACCTTTAAGATGACCAAGTCCAACCACTACCGTTGCACTGCCAAGTCTCACTAAACTATGTCCTTAAGTGCAACATCTACATGGCTTGTGAGAACTTCCAGGGATGGTGATTCCACCACTGCCCTGGGCAGCCTGTTCCAGTGCTTGACAAGCCTTTTGGGGAAGAAATTGATCCTTATCTCCAGTCTAAACCTCCCCTTGTGCAGTTTGAGGCCTTCTCCTCTTGTTCTATTGCTTGTTCCTTGGGAGAAGAGACCAACACCCACCGATAAGGTCCCCCTTGAGCCTTCTCTTCTCCAGACTAAATCCCCTCCAGGTCCCTCAGCCATTCCTCGTCACACTTGTGCTCCAGACCCTGCACCAGCTTCATTGCCCTTCTCTGGACCTGCTCCAGCACCTCAGTGTCTCTCTTGTAGTGAGGGGCTCAGAACTGAACACAGGATTCGAGGTGCGGCCTCCCCAGTGCTGCTGGCCATACTGTCTCTGATACAGGTAAATAAATTCAAAATACCTTCCAGTATTGCCCCAGAGTAAATATTTTATGCAAAAGAGATGACTGAGAGGATATTATTATTAACAAAAAAATATGTTATTTTACCTTTTTATTTGGTATGGAGTTTGGTTTTCTCCCCTGAAGGGATGATGGTAATTTAACTTTCTCTGTTCTTGGCTGTCCTGCAACATTCACCAGCAGACTCTGAACTTTATGTTGTAAGGGTGTCTCTTGCGATCTTGCAGCCTGGTTTAGGCCTGGACAGGAAAGATTTCCAAAAGCACAAAAAACTAAGCATCATATTAAGCATAATCCTGAAATTCTTTAGATAAGAGCTTTATTTTCTATGAAAGCATTTGATGAGCATTAGGACAGAAGAATTGGTCTCATTTTTATTTCAGTGGTCAAGAAACACCCAAATAGTAGTAGGTAATTAATGTAACTAATAAATCAAGTTGTACTGTATTTATTAGAACTAATCAGTGGAAATTTGCAATGAAGATACAAACAGCTGTGGAAATGATTAAAAACAGAAGTGTCAGTCCAAAACCTTAAGCACTAAAATTAAAATCAAAGCCATTGGTATTCCAGAGGCAATGTCTCTGCCATCAGCTGTACAGAAACAGGCTGGTCAAGTTAGATCTGTCTGTTCATATAACAAATTCCAGTCCAGGCCCCAAAGCAGTACAGTTTCATCAGCACAACCAGGTAGGAAGCACTGTTTCTGAGCAGAATTTATTGTCTTGAATGCAACAATTCACTCATACGTATGACTTGTATGTGTCTGACTCTGCGGTTAAAATAACCTTGGCTATCTTTTAACCTCTGAACTGTGCTCTCCTCCATAATGGAGAGTCTGAGCATAGGGATGACCAGAGCAACTTAGATCTAAATACAGCTTCTTTTGCTTGACAGCCGAAGACTCATGTAGTTTATGGTAAAGTCTGATGACCTTTGAAGAGAAAACACAAGACAATTATGGTGGCTGTCTTCTCAGGAGATGAACAGCTGAATATTTTGTATGGAAGAGAACTGTTTTTCTGTTTGGACTGCAAGGCCCTGTCTAGCTGGAATGCCAAGTCTTGTCAGTTAGTCATTGTGAGGAGGCAGAAGTGTTACTTGAGAATAGCATTTTCTCTAGATTCCCCTCTAATTTCCAGACAACAGAACTGCAGGTGGTGGAGAAGGGCTTCCCATCTACACTGCTAATGTCCCACAGCTTACAACAAAAAACCCTAAGCATGGACATTAGGGAAAAAAACACCAGCATTTCTTGTTTTGCCTAAAGGTGAGCAACATTTATGCTTTGACATTAGAAGTTAGTGTAGTTTTGGCATCTCTATCTATACACACCCTCTCTCTTCTTGCCCCTCCCAAGGTGCTGCTCCTTTCATCACTTACCCTCTGGCTCTGGGGGTACAGGTGAGTACATATGCCCCAAGGTCTATGGATTATGCATAAATAACGAGGAAATTTGGGAAGTTTGAAGGCAACAGCTAGTTGCCAGTAGTGGGCAACACTCCCACTCCTAAGAAAGTGTACCAGAACGAGTGGAAGAAAAGGGTGAAGGAAAACTATGGGATACAAAGATTTTGCAAGCATGCACTGCCAAAGTTCAGCTGGTGTTTGGCATTATGTGAGCACCAAAGGTTGGGACCAATTAAAGCAACTAGTATCTCTCCAGTGGTGATCATCCAAAGCTGTCACCACAAGCAGATGCATAAACAGAGGGAACAACAATAAAAGTAGCAAGGAAAGCAAAACTGAACAGGGATGTTGTTACAGCAGTCTCCTAGGGTGAAGGAGAAAATCTCTGCCATTAGTTTTCCTTTCTGCCAGTCTTGCATTCAGATGTATTCAGGATGCTGAATAGAGATAGGTGGATTTAAGTTTCTATTGTAAATATTTTGTCAAAAGTTATAAGAAGATAGGTATTAGCCTGCTCCAAACTACATTCTGGAAGTCAGCTTTACCTGTTGTGCTGCTGGAACCTTTATTTTCTTTGGAATGAGCCTGCAGCAGGTGGTCAGGTGAAGGTGAGTGATCACTCATGGTATTGAGACATTCAGCTGCTGAAGGGAAAATAATGGAATACTGTGAAAAGTGTTTTTTATAATCACAATTTTCATAAACATATGAAAAACAATTCACAAAGTCTTTGGCACTTTAATTTAGACAACCTTTGAAAGCTGTCTGCATGTGACCATACTGCTCCACTGGGCAATGGGGATCAAAAATACATATCTTGTGATTAATCATTTCTTGTTCTCTTTCTAACTGAGCAATAAGCCTTAAAGGGCTAATGGGCAATTCAACACAGGTCTGCTGGTGATTACAATATGGTGATTCAAAATAAGGAAATACGGGAATTAGTGGGGGGCTGAGAAGGCCCTGTGGAGGACTGCTTCCTGATAGGATTCTTTGCTGTGTATGACTTTAAATCTCACTATGTGATTTCAGTCATTTTTCAGGGCTACTTGTCAAACAGAACTGAAGTATTCCTCTCAATGCTGTAAAACTCAAACCTAAGATGATGGTTCACTCTTTCCCTGCTTTCCATCATCCAGCCACTGCTTTCTTCCTATATCCTCCAAACTAGCTTTAGCCTGCATGTTTCCTATTCCACATCACTTTTGCCCCAGTCCTGCTGCCCCTTTTACCACTGAGTTTCAGAATTCCATCTCTCTTTCATTTTTTTCCCTACAGTCAGACTATTGCTTTTCTAAACTCCTCAGTTCTTGCTCATCAAGAATTATTGTTTATTCCACTGAAGTTTTTCTTGAGCACTTTTCATCCATCCACCACTCATTCACAGCACAGTCCTTCAGCTTTGCATCTTAAGCGTATGGTGCTCCCACCTCAGTGCTGTTGGCAAAGGCTTCAACACATTAAATGTAAAAGTCTCATAGACCACATTTATATTAGTGGATTAAACAGGAGCATTCCCAGTTACTAGAATATGCAATTCTATACTTTTAACTTGTTAGAACACTTGTATGATGTTGACCGTGCAAATTAGTGATCTCCCTAAAAACAGTTTTGGCTAGGGAAAAGCCCACCTTGATTTGGGAGACTGAATTTACACATCTTACTTGGTACTGGTGGATCTCAATGTCAGGGACTGCTGCTGGATAAGTTTCATGTACCAGAATAGATACAGCCATTGTGGTCCAAGTAGTTCATGTGTCAAAATGACTGGGAATCCATAAGGTCAGTGAGACAACTAGACAAAACAATGAATACTGAGATGTTGACAGACAGCAGATTACCTGTACTGGGTTTCCCAATTGTCTCCAGAGGGAAATTGCCACTTTCCTGTTTTTGAACTGGTGGAAGTTTCCTAGACAGTGCTTCCACATCAGGAAACTAGAGGAAAGAAAGAAAGAGGGTTTAGATCTCCCAGCTACACACTCAGGAAAAAAAAACCCAAAACAAACCAATGGGTGCAAATGAAACAAATAAGCAGAACCAAAGTGTTGACTATAAAAAAGATATACATAAAGTAAACCTCAGATTCCAAAGTACGTTTGTAAGTATGCTTTATGCACTTACAGCATTTATCAAGTGAGACTACACTAGGAAAGTTCCCAAGGCCACTTTTAACCCGGGAGAGTGAGTCTTATTAACTCCCTTTCTAGTCATGAGCAAGTGGTTTTAGAGGGGTAAGTGAAAAGACCTGAGGTTCAGCTTTTGCTCCAAATCAGACTCTCTCCAGTGTATGTAAGGAATCTACAGAGTTTGTACTCAATAAACATACAGCATCTCCAAGATATGTTCCCTTGGACAAGCGCATATAATTCTCAGTATTAATTCTGCCACAACTGTCCTCTCTGTAATGGTTTCTTGAGATAAACTGAGGCTGAGATAAAAACCCAAAACTATTTTTGTGGGAGCAGGGCACTAACTACCTGGCCTAGCACAAACTCCCTCACTTTTCAGCTATATTACCTTTGCTAGGAAAAACTCTTTGCTGAATTCTGATTCAAAATATGGAGGAATTATTTTGTATCTTATTGCCATCAAAGACTTCTTTTCTTCATCAAGTTCTTTCCTAAGCAAGTTGCAGCATTTTTGGTAAGGAAAAGAAAGAAAAAAGTGTTAAAGCTGAGTTCACACTGATTTTCAGTGTTACATTGAAAATATTGAGGAATAGAGCTCGTACAGGCAAGCAATATCAAATCATATTCTTTTTATTTGCAATTATCTCAGTGATAGATCAACAACAGGCTGGTCTGTCATGCCCAGACAATGCCCTCCTGATCTATGGTGGAGATGATTTATGGAGGAGCTGACCAAAATGCATATGGACAGTGGTTGGCTGTTAAGGAGAGCTCCTCCTCAAAACATGCTCAAGTTGTCTAAATCTTGTGGAACACATCTGAGACTGCCAATAGCATTTTTTTCAACCTTCCACCAACCATTTACATGAGAATTGGTATTTCAGATGCATTGCTAAAACACGTAACACTAAATTAATCTGATTTCCTTATTTTATCACAAAAAACCTTGATGTCTCGGTGGATACAGAAAAAGCTGTTCAAACATCTGAAGATAAGATTCACCAGAGTAAAGGCCAGTTATGGTTTCAGCTTGATTTACTCCAGTTTTACAATGCTATAGTTTCACTGACTTGCAAGGTCTAACATCAGCTATGAAATCATCACTGTTAACGATACTGAAAGTTTTGACACTGGCTTTAGAGCCAGAATTGCACATGATGTTCTTAGATGCTGACTCAGACACACACACACTTAAAGCAATTCGTTAAATAGTATGCAACCAGTGTAAAATGCTGTATTAGTATATAAATCTGAAACTATAAAAGTTTTTTATCTCATGCAAGTCAGAAAGTAATTAAGAAGTTGTATGGAAAAGAACTTCATTTTCAATTGCTATTTAACCTTTCGCAAGAATAAGAAAAAGCAAGTTTCTGATCATATTAGTTCATCACCATTTCAAGTTGTGTTTAATTTAAGAAAGACTAAATGACCTAAAGAGATGTCAAGATAATGATTTTCATTTTGTTGTGAATTAATGTGTATTACTGGTAACTTTCTCTACGTTAATCCTCGTTCATGTACCGGATTTTCTATTTCAACCTTGTGGCAAAGATGACCAGCAGAATCCTGGGCTGCATGAGGAGGAGTGCTGTCAGCAGGCCCAGAGAGGTGTACCTTTCCTTTCTGCTCAGCCCTGCTGAAATCACACGTGGAATTCTGTGTCCCTTTCTGACCTCCCTGATACACAAAAGGGCCACAAAGATGATTAAGTGCTTGGAAGATCTTTCAGCTGCGGAGAGTCTATGAAATAGAGCTGTGAGTTTTCCCTTGAGAAGCTTTGAAGCACCCCCATGTGACAGACGTGCCTGGGATTCTATTTGAACAGCTGGGCTTACCCAGTGGAATACCCAAATCTTAACCTAATGTATCAGCATTTGAAAATATTCACATAAATCATTTTCCATGCTGGTGGCAGAACCAGAAAACAGAACACAGAGGTTCTGACTTCAGCCTTGTTTGAATAGTGTAAGTTATCAGTAACACTGCTAGGTTTCAAAAAAAAAAAAAAAAAAAAGAGAGACTTCATCCATCCTTTCAGTATTTCTGTTACAGAGAACACCCACTATTTGCTAGCAAACCACTGGACCATTACCCAACACCCAGTGAAATCAATAACAGTCTGGCCAAAGGCAGACTTAAATTGGCTCATAAAATAAATAACTTTCTGTCCTACTAATGCTATTACCTGTGCTCTTCTTTTCTCCTCTGCCACTTGGACACTGGTGTTAGTCCTTCCGGGCTGGACGATCAGGGAAGCAAAAAAAGGAGTGAAAATGAGAAAACCAGCATTATGTTTTATAAGCACAAACATATTTACAAGATAAGCCTGGAAAATTATGAGAGTATGTTTTGTTAACATCTCCAGTGACTCCTGACTGGGACTTTGATAGTCGGTACAAAATTGTTCATTCATATCTATATATATATCATATATAATTTTTATTATATTATTCAAAGTAACCTTCAAAATCTTTTTCCAACAGACTTTAAAGTATCTTTCAGATAAAGAGGCACAGAGAGACAAAATAATCATAGGACAAGGTAGTGTAATGTTGTGATATGTCTAGAGATGTAGGTGCCAGTCCTTAATGACAGCTGGTTAAGAACAGTGCCTTGCTCATGTGCTTAGTTCCATCCTTTGTGTTACTCACATTTGCATCAGTTCTCACAGATCTGTCCTACCTGAACCTCTGCTGCTGGTCCTCTCCTTGCATAGTGATTGTCTTCGCTGTGTGATACTGGAGAGGAGAAGCCACTGCCTGTTCATACAGCTCAATTATGTGAGCTGCAAGGTGAAAAGCATTACTGAATGTGTGTGGTCTGCTAAGCACTGCTAAGTGTTATGAATAAAAACCTTAGAAGGATATATTTTTAATGCATCTTTCTGTCACTTGATGAAAACCTAACAGATTCTGTACCACCGTGAGGGAAGGGGCAGAAAGAACTTCAAAATCAAGTTCTGAACATTAACAGACAGGAAATCAAATTAACATAGAAAGCACAAGAAGCAGATTAAGGTCATACCCCCCGTATTTCCTGAAATATCTTTATCATCTATGATAAGATTTATCTTATCATAAGAAATATCTTATCATTATAAGACAAATCAAATATCTGTCAATAGGAAAAGTTGCTGATATTCAGTCACTTTCTGACTGGGGAGCAACATTCCATGTCTCTACCTCCTGCTGAAGAAAGTAACATGGGCTTTCAGGAACTTTATTACTCTCAGCTTACTTAAATTGTGCTTAATTATATCTCTGAAGCAGCCATAATCAAAACTTATGGAAGGAACTACTAGTTCAGTATGTAGAATGGAGAAAAGCCAGTCTTTCCTGATTTAAGATTGTGACCAGTTCTGGGGTTTTAATAAGGAGTTTCCATGTCCTCTGACACTGACTTTCACAAAATGTGTTGTTTACTTGATGCTTTGAACCTAAAGAAATTTCCTTGGTTGAAAACGAATTTCTGTGGCAAATTTTAGGAGATTAAAGTATTTGAGTAGTACAATCCAATTTGACTACGACAATGTATCTCAGTGTTTCAGGGGATTTGGACAGCTTTTTCACCATAAAAGAAGACTTAATTTCTCTACTTTTTCTATTTTTACCTTTTGAAGAGCTTTTCTTTCCCAGTATCATGTTCATTAATAAAGTTATGTTAAAATTGCACCTCCATTTAAATCAGGAAACTGGGGAGCAAGCATTTGTTGCAGCAGTTTTCATTTACATTGCACAGTATGCTTTTTTAAACAAACATAAATATTCTTGACAAGGCAGGAAAGATAGAAAAATAACCCTTTAAAGGCTGGCATCACTATGGGAATGAATACTATAACTTTTACTATGGAAATGTGAGTCAAAATGCCAAATACACATGCCTAAACATAGGAATTGTATTTTAGAGGTACTGAAACATTAATGCTAGTAAGTTTTAATCACCTGTGAAAATCACACAATTATCTAGGACATAGATAAATTCACCTTTATGTTCCTCCTTTAAAAATAATACTACAGTATTTTAAAACTTACAATATTTTACAATTTAGAAAGATATTCAAGTTTTATTACCTCTATCACTGAGATTTTCAATTGACTTTTCCCAGTTAGGAAAGGACTGCAATGAAAAGGAATAACTGTGACCATGTGAGAAACAGACTTCACAACAACAGCATCCTGCTCAAAGGATTTCCATCCTAAACAAGTGTTGTTACCTGAGAATGTGACTACAAGAATGGAGGTATTTCAATGTGTTAGAAAACATGAGCTGGCAAAAAAGGAAATGAAGTACAATTTCCCTTGTCTAAAGAGGTATTAATTTCCTTCTTGATGACCTCCTTCACAGATGGCTTTGTATTTTATATGGTTGCTGTTTATTAAATCAGCTAAGCCAGTTCATAATCAAACTTGAATCCATCTGCAAGGGATTTGAACCAGATCTAAAACTCATGGTCACAACAGGAAGTCAAATGGAAAAAGTGTCCAGCAATTTGTAGGCTTCATTATTGAGGAGCAATCTTGTAGTTGGCTTACAATAAAGTCATTGAGGGGCAAACAACTCTAAACTAAGCTGTTTCCTTTATTCTCATGCTATCCCTGAAAACCAGAGATCCTATGACCAGGCAGGCTAGGTTGTAACAGAGATATGGAACAATCAAGACTTGTGAGGAGTGCGATACAGATTCCTAGGTCACAAGAAGGTCCACAATGAGACTCTACTGCTCAGAAAAGAGTTGTCCAGTGTGAAATCTGTAACTGCAAATGTGCTTATGGTAGCCAGAACAATCAACAACAACTAAGTCACCAGATAAGTTCATTGAACTAAGCAGCATGTGAAATTCGGCACCTGGATCTCATCAAAACAAATAGAAAGAGGCAGATGTAGTTACTGACACATCTCTTCTCCATGTTTCTCTTTCCAGAGAAGTTGTGAGCTCCTTCCAGGTTCTTTTGCTAGATACTTCTTTTCTCTACTCTCTTTTTAAGACTTGTATGTCACTTGAAAATAGTGAGGAAAAAATAAATACCAAAGCTTGTAAAATCAAAAAATAGGCTTTAATTTCAGCAAATGAAAATGCTATCTTGGCTAAAAAGTTCAGAGACAGATGCTAGAATAAAGTTAAAATAACATTATAACATTCTAGAGTAAAGTTAAGATCTATCCAGAAAGCCAGGAAAAGGAAATTAACAGCATTTAAAACTGGAAAGATTTCATTGCTAGTATTTTTTCATGTTGAGACAAGGTTTAAAAGGTAGACTGTAAGGCTAAGATGTGTTTGTTTGCTAGAATACACTCACTTTTGAAAGGTCAATGGAAATGAATATTTAAACTAACATGGCTAGATCACATTTTTCAAGTGCCAGATTTTTTAATTCAGTATGTCTGAATTCACTATGTGCATGTTATTTGATTAAGTGGAAATAAAAGTATTTGACACTAAAAAAGAAAATGATGTTTAGTAACTACTAAAGATTTAGGATGTGAATTCACAGCATGCAAGGTACCAAATTTGAAGGAAGCTGTAGGAAACAAATTATTTAAAGAACTGAAAGAAAGCAAACTGATCACTCTTTCCTTAAAATGTAAGCAATGTTTCTCTCGTTCATCCTAATTCATTCCACCCACTTCTGTTTCTTATACCACTCATCTCTCACTAACCTCACTATCTCCTGACTGCTACTCCAAGTCCCTCTTCCCCTATTTAGCCACTTTTCCCATTACTTATTCCCCTCCTTTTCTTTTCATGCTCTAATAATCTGTGCAAATAAGCAGAGCACCTTTACCCAAAAATACAGATGCTTCTCAGCAGTAATAACAATATTCTTTCAAATTGTTTTTGGATTATCTCAAAAGCAGAGCTTAAGCTCTTACTGTGGAGGTGGCTGTGGTTGAAATACAAGTCTCCCAGCTGCAATGACAACAGACTGGAAACATTCTCATCTTAATGTGGGGGGAATATACACATTTCAGTAATTTTGGCCTTTGTGTTTCAGAATGATTCATTCCATAGAGCCAAACTTCTGAACTGTTTTGAGGGCTGCTACCCCAAAATGGCAGTAGTGCCATTCAGCAGCCCAGCTGAATGCTGAGTGCGGCTCTGCTTTACCATTAAACTACGGCAGAGACAGCACTAAGCTTTCCTGACATTTGCTATTTTATTAGTAGACAATGATGTGTTTTAAGACTGACACTTCCAATACAATCCAATGGTTTTGTTGGAAAAGGAAGTTAAAAATGTAATTTTTCTCACTGTAACCAGTTCAAGGAGTCTTGCAGCGTTCTCCTTTTCCTCTTCTGTTCGTGGTTCTTTTACGTTCATTTCTTCCAGCTCTTTTTCCTGCTTTAAAATGTTGTCTGTATATTCCTGGTGGAACAATGGAAAATAACAAGAAAGATGCAGATGTTTTTTTTTTTTGCAGAGGTAGGCTTAAGGGCACATATACAGGGAAAAGAGTTTGTAGAAATAATCATGGAATGGTTTCAGTTGGAAGGGACCTTAAACATTATCTAGTTCAACCCTCTGCAATGGTGGGTTCCTCAAAGCCCCATCCAACCTTGCCGTGGATGTTTCCAGGGATGGGGCATCCACGACTTCACAGGGAAACCCATTTCAGTGCCACACCACACTCACAATGAAGAATTTCTTCCTAATATCTAATCTAAATCTTCCCTCTTTCAGCTTAAAGCCATTGCCCCGTGTCCTGTCATTACATGGCCTTGTAAGAAGCCCCTCTCCAACTTCCTTGTAGGTCCCGTTTAGGTACTGATCTCCTTGAAGCCTTCTCTTCTCCAGGCTGAACGACCCCAACTCTCTCGGTATGTCTTTGTATGCTATTTCTCAATGTCATAAAGGTCCCATCTATCAATTTTTGTGAATGGATTATATAGATATTTAACAGTCTGCACAGAGAAATAGTTTTTAGGTCAAAGAGACAAGTACATGCTGAGAAAGTAGCATGTGAAAGCTTACCAAGGACTCTGAAGACTAGCAAGACTACTGAACATGCAAGAACCAACACAGTAAGGACACCCAAGAGTCTGCTGAAGCTCTACCATGCCAATAGCACACATTGCAATCCACAATGAACTGTGTGACTTGAACCACATCTAATAGATATCTAGATGCCACCTCTGTGTCAGTGTGATCCCCTGCTTCTGAGTAGGCAGGTAGGTTTGGCCTCTCAACTGTTGCAACAGCCTAGGCAAGTACAAGTGAGCATACAAGTGTTCCAGTAAACTATGTGAGCTATGTGAGTAAAGGAATGTGTCGGGTAAATAGCTACTATTAATAATAATCAATGATATTATTAAGATCAGCTTAATGAATAAAGGGTGTTCTAACAAACCTTGTCTGTGATCTCCATTTCCTTCCTATTTGAACTCTTACGGAAAATTAAATTACATCATCAGAATTGAAAAATTAGTTTCAGAAAAAAACCTGAGGCTTTTTTTCAGATGGGGTCTTATGTGCCAGAATCACACCAAGTGATACAGAAAAGATTGCTGTAGAAGCTCAGTTGGATGGAAAAAAGGGTCCTTGAAAAAACCTTGTCCTAATACACCACTCTGCTAGAAAGCTACATGCAGTACCAAGCTTTATGAACAGACAAGGTCCGCAGAAGCAATCTGTTTCCAGTTCTTTTTCATTCCTTTATACCTCTTATATCTTGAAGGAGACAGAGGAAGGAAGAATACCTTTTTCTTTAGATCTTGATTTATTTCTGAAAAAGTGAATATTTGGCTAAAAATTTAAGATACCTCTTTCTGGAAAAAAACCCATTACTTAAATATTGATATATGAACAATGAGAATATTTCCATTGCACATTAACAGCATTATTATGAAAGTGTTCTTGGTGTCAGTAACTGCAGTTCTTCCTTCCCAAGGTAACCCACGGTGTTCTTCTCTCTCTAATAGCCAACAACAGATCTGGTCAATGGAGAGACTCAGGTTGGGATTGTGGTGTTAAATTAATAAATTATAGAACACATGTAATTTGCTCTTTTCTAATTGGTAAGTAATATGAGGTTTTCATTCTAAAATATCTTCTAAGAGCATCCTCCCAGTGTGAATTAAAGAAATCAATGTTTTATACCAACACTGTAAACCTTCTGACAAGGATCAACTGCAGAACTTTCAGATTCCACCTCAGAACACTTGCAGATGAGGTATAGCATCCACCTTGTTATGAACAAGTCACTAATGAGGGATGGACACACTTTGTCAGGAGGCTACACAGCTATTTTCTAGACATGGAGAGATTGACAGAACTAAAACTTGAACTTGGAAATGTTCTCTACTGATTTATCAAAACAATTACACACTAAGACTAGAGTGTGTCTCAGTGACTAAATTAACTGTAGAATTATGGTGGGTAAGAAATTCTTATACAGCTTTATAGCTTTAAGTTTGTAAGGCTTTGTGAAGGGAAAGCAAAGTAAAAGCAAAGTAACAGATATCAATATTGACAACAAGGAAGCTATTTGTTAGTGTACTATCTTTGATGTGTACTGGACTGGATCCCATGTATTCACACAGAGAATAGGTTTCACAAGAGATAAGTAGAACAGTTAAGCTGCTTCAGAAATACACTTTTCTTAGAGCACTTGTCTATGCATGAAATGTTGATTGTTCAAATGTAGTAAACTTTTTTCTTTGCCTCAGGTATATACTGCAAACGTGTGTCACCCAATTTGTTCTCTGGAGGAATAAATAAGTATGATAGCACTACCTTGAGGGAAAGCTGCAGCTTTTCTCTTAGTTCATCATTGAGTGGCTTATACTGGAATAGCTGACGGATTTGCAGTTTATGAGGACATTTGCGCACAGGTACTGACAAGCGTGTCTGCTCTTTGGATCCAATGCAGAGACCCCTCCAAATATATGTTCTGGCTGAGGGATCTGTGATCTTCCTCTGAACATAAACAAGAACAAGCAAAAGAGCAAGAGGCTACTTATATTACTGGCTAAATGCACACACGGCAATGTGTGTCTCATCTGAAAAGCACATGCTCTCCTTATAGCATCACAGCTCTAGACAATGAAGCCAGTAGATTCCTGGCCACAATTTATCTGACAAGATGAACTCCCCTGAAATTTACTATATTCCCTCACAGAGTGTAAAAGAAGCCCAAGGGGACTACATTTTCCCTGACACAGCCTACCCCTTGCTTGGTCTGCTTAAGAAACTAAACTTAACAATGTCACATTGTTTAGAGCTCCATTTCACAGTGACAAACATCTATTGCTTAAGCAGGAAAAGACAATTTTGGAAAAATTATACCTCAGGAGGAGAACATGTGTCCTCTCGGGTCCTTGGTTGAAGATTTGGAGGAACAATACTCTCTGGTTCTTTCTTCATTACCCAGGGGGAAGCTTCAGCCAAAGGGCGGAGGACAGTAATACTTGAAACACCTGGTTTAAAGGCAGATTTTTCCAAGAGTCAGTTCAAATCAAAAAATTATGGACAAGTGTCTCAGACCTCCAGAAAAACATACTCACCTAAGTGTAAAAAACTCTTACCATCATGTAGTAAAAGTCCATGTGAAAATGTGATACTTGTGGCTACAGATAATATTGGATCACAGAGGTGACTACAGAACACTTGAATTAGTTCAGACACTCTGACTCTTTAACAACAGACTGCCTATGCTTCTTGCTTTGATTTTTGGGTGTTGTATAGTGTGTGTACTTCACAGTCTAATTACTGGATGGATTCCATTAGAAGATTATTTGTTTTTATTGTTCTGATCAATTTTTATGTTCATAAAAATATTTTTTCCAACCCAGCCCAAAAATCTACTTAATCTATTACCTACCTCAGAGGTAGCCTTCAAAATGCTATTGCCACTGAGGTACTTTATCACAATGATACAAAATTGTGAAGCTTGCTCTCAAGGCAAATAGAGCCAGTGCTGTGAGAGGCAGAGTGTGAAGTCTGGAAAAGCAGATGTGCTACTATGAAAAATGACAGCTGGTTGTGAACAAGTTTCATTGACTGGGATTTTCACTGGGAAGGTATCTTCTCCATCTTCCTGATCCTTCCACTTTCCAGATCTTTCTGTCTACCTCAGTGCCCTTTTCACTTTTCTCTTTACCCATGGCAAAATTATTTAATTCAGTTTTTACAATGGGGAATAAGTCATTACTGTGAATAGAAGTAGCATTTAAAAGTGTACAAGACCTGGTAAGAGCAGTAGGTGGGGAAGCTGTTCCCCAAGCTTATGTTATAAATCTTTGAGAATAATGTACTTTATGGCTTGAAGCAAACTATTCTTATCATCTCCCCCCATAACCAAGGGAAGCATATGTTCTTGTCTTTTTTGTTTGCTTTCTTAGGACCTTACACCACCACAGTGCATTTCACAGAAACACAGTATCTCTAACTAACTTTGCATTGATTAGCAATCATGTCGGGACATAACTTCTTGCACTGCAACTATGAGGTGGTTGGTGCTATATACTGTTGTGTTTTCCCACAAGCTCCTTCCTCATGCTTCACCATCAGAAGCGTGGGCACTTGCCTACATGGGGAAAAACATTTTGGGATTTCCTGCCCAAATAAAGAGTTTTGAAACTTCTGACTCCACCTTTGCAATTATTTCTGTTATTAGTTTGTCAAAAAAGTTTCCTACCTGGAAGTTCTTCTACAGGATCCTGCAAGACAGCAGCAGCAGGATCACTACAGACCTTGGCCAGATACTCTTGTACATCCTTGTTCCGTAGGAGCTCAGTTCCAGAACCATCTGCTTTGACGATGAAGAACCTACACAGCCAGCCACACACAGACTGTATCAAGAAAATGGGACTCCCACATGATGACATCAAATGTGGAAATAGAGAGTACTGAACAAAGGGAGCAAAAATCTAGGAACCCTGCACAAATACAGAGTAGTGAAGAAAGTGTAAACCTAGGAATCCACTGCTGGTTACCTGGGGACATGTTCATCATAAATGATGGGTTTGTTAACTTCTTGGAGTGCTGCTGCTGAACTTCTGTCCTCCTTGTCATCAGAGTCAATGCTAGGAACACACACATTTGTGCTGCCATCAGCCATGACCTATCATAGGAATTATATAAAATTACTTGAGTTATATGATACTTTTAAAACAGTAACTTGCTGCTGAACTTTTATATGACCTAGCTCAGTGAAAGAGACAGAAAAATCATATTTCATGTTGAACAACCTGAAAAAAAAGTGAAGACGAAAACTGAAAACACAGTAAAAAAGGCAAACCAAATATTTCTAGGAAGACATGCAATATCATAAATACTAATATCACATGCTGATATTTAGCAAATGCTCAAGGACTGTTAGTTGTCAAACAGGACCATCCATGTTTACATTCCACATTTATCATACATATCTGCAGGCATCAGTAGGCAACTTCACTGTCCTGGGTTCAGCAGTAGCAGTCATTTTTTCTCCTTCTTAGTAGCTGGTGCAGTGCTGTGGTTTTGACTTTCGGCCTGTGAGCAGCGCTGATAACACTGATGTTTTTAGTTACTGCTCAAATGTTTACCCTGACCAAGGACTTTGTGAGTCTCATGCTCTGCCAGGGAGGAGGGGAAGCTGGGACGAAGCAGAGACAGGACACCTGACTCAAACTAGCCACAGAGGTATTCCGTACCACAGCACGTCATGCCCAGGAGGTAACTGGGAGTCCCTCAGAAGGGCTGGCTCACTGCTTGGTTGGGCTGGATACTATTGGTCAGCGGGTGGTATTGTAATCTCTTCCCTTGTTATTTCCCTCATCATTATTATTATTGGTGGTAGCAGTAGTGATCTGTGTTATACCTTAGTTACTGGACTGTTCTTATCTCAACCCATGGGAGTTACATTCTTTCAATTTTCCTCCCCATCCCTCCGGGAGTGGGGGGGAGAGAAGGCGGGGGGGGGGGAGTGAGTGAATGCTGGGTATAAACCACGACATGGTTTAAACTGGCATGGTTGAGTTTAAACCACGACATTCACACAAAAATACTCACTTTCTGGTCAAGTCAGGTAACAGTATACTCAGCCACTGACGTACCTCTGCGAGGTATATATGTATCTATGTATATATACCGACGCACAGAGAGATATAAACAAATATATATGTAATCGTATATATGTCTATATGCTAATATGTTAGTAATTAATTAGTTAGTAATTAATTAGTTAATTAATATGTTAGTAATTAATTAGTTAGTAATTAATTAGTGCCACACAGCACATACATATATAACTATATATAGGTGTATATACAAATATAAATGTGTATATATAAATATGTGCATATACATATGTACAGGTGTGGCTGTATATATAGGTATATAGGCAAATGTGAATAAATACGTACACACATCTGTATGCACGTGGATATATGAAGAGATATAGATGATATAGATACAGATTATATACTTGTATCTGTCTGCCTATAGATATATATATTTATAGAGGTGGCCCTTTTCAGGCATTCATTCACTTTAAAAATATGGTCTCAGATTATCTTATGATAATACTGAGTGAATACTACAGTATATTCCTTTTTGAAAATACTATGTGATTATTAACTAACATATCATTAACATACAAATAAGGTAGCTAACAACAAATAATAACCTAACCAGGAATAATAATGCCTTTGGAAGATACAGTTTAAACCAGGGCGATTCAAACGGCAGTCAGTGAACTAACTGAATCTGACATACTCACCCCACACTTTTTTTTACTGTAGTCTCAGATGTGACTAGGACAGAGGAAAACTGATCCTATTACACCTGTGCCTGGTTGCTATCTCTACCAAGCATGTTAAAGGTGAGAACTGGGTAACAGCTGATTGTAGCAGCAGGCAAGGCAGGATTCAAAAGCTGGATGCCTGTCATAACTGTGCACAATGAGAAGCTTAGATCCATGAGCTGTTACAGGTATTTTATCCACATGGTTACCCTCTCCATCACATGAGCACTTACCCAATGAAAATGGGGTCCTGAGAATAAAGTAGTGGGATGATGTAAATAAAATATACTCCATTAATGGCAAAACCAACAAAACTTGTTTTCCCTACAGTTATTCTTCATGTCTGCATCCTCACATACTGCATTAAATCTCATCATCTGCTCCCATGATGCCTTCAACTGCTCCCACAGCCTCCTCAACCCCCTTCCTTTGTTCCTTAAGTATCAGCTGAGAAAAAACAGGATGTGCTGATGCCGATGCCAAAGCAAGTTCCATGCTGCTTTGAACTGCATTGATTTTATAGGAACTTGATATCTTTGAAATTTCTATCCCTCTGGTCGATAAGTTCAAAATTTATTAGGGAGAGATTGACATATATCATGGATTATACAAGCACTGCTTCTTCAGCCAAGTTAAACACTGTTACAATGAGTATGTCCAGAGGAACCTCAGTGCTGTTTTGCAGGAATATGGGAAACTGGTAATGATTACAGTTGCAACAACAGAAAGGATACTCTAAGGATGTCACATCTAGAAGCTTTAATTAGAACCTTACTTAGAAAACAGTATGCAGGTCACAGACACTTAGATTATGTTCCTGAACTCAAAACTAAGCACTAACCTAGCTCAAAAGTATCTCTTAGATGTGAAAGGATCACAGGACAAACAGTACTGAATCATTCACTTTACAACATTTGCCTTACCAGGCAGATTAGGATGCTTCTATGGACTTCCTGAAGAGCAAATGTCCTCATTTGCAAAGGTGATAAGTCATGCTAATTAAGGTTTGCTTACAGGTGAGGTGAACTGAAGACCATGTGTTTTATTTCAGTCTCTCTAAAAAGGGGGAAATCCCCAAAAAGGGAAATCTATCACATATTCAAGAACATTTCAGAGACCTGATTCAGAAGCTGTTCCCTTCTGGCTAGCTAAGCTACTTTAAGTAGCTTGAATTGCTGAGGTGAGCAGCTCGAGAGAGGATGCCTTCAACACTGGAGCAGGGGGGAGATCACCATCCAGGAGCCTCAACTCAGAACTACAACAGCCCTCGAAGGAGCCTCGAGTCCCCGACAGGACTTGCCCACGAGCCGGCAGCTCCGCTTAGGCGAGCAGCTGACTCACAGGGGGCGGAGCCATGAGGAGCAGCACCAGCCCTGAGTGGGTAAAAACCTGCCACAGGGAGCACGAGTGACTAGGGGGAGTTGAGGCAGTTTGTGCGGGCAGGCGAGCAGGATGGTGAGTACTCACCGTATGATCAGGGCCCAGTCTGGGAACTCTGCTCTGGCTGCCCCGGCGATGGCCAGTGCAGGCACCCAGACAGAGCCGATGAGAGGGGAGGCTGCAGTGCAAAGCTCTGGGTGTAGAGAGTGCCTGCACTGGTCTCCTGTCTCCTGAGGGAACGGTGCACAATGGGCAGGGCTGCACTCAGTGCTCCCTGGTGGAGGTCCTCCTGCAGCACGTGGCTGAGCTGCGGGATGCTGTTAATAGGCTGCAAGATGTCAGGGAAGCTGAGAGGAAGCAGCACTGCTTGCTCCAGGCCCAAACAGTGCAGGGGCCTCAAGCATCCCCTGCAGCTCATGGAAGAGAGAAGGAGGCTGTCAAACCAGGAAGCTGGGAAACAGTAACAAAGAAAACCAACAAAAAAAGGAGGAAGAGGACAATTAAAAGCAAGGAGCTTCCTCCTAAAGCTGTTGTCCCCACCCAGAAGCGCTTTGCTATCCTCCAGGGGGCTGATGAGGAAACGCACTCACACCAGAAACAACCGGCTGGTGCACTGGTAAAGAAGATCTCTCCTGGTGCTGCCAGGAAAAAGCATTGGGTCGTAGTAGTAGGGGACTCTACTTTGAAAGGGACAGAAGCACTTGTTTGTCATCCTGACCCAGTCTCAAGGGAGGTGTGTTGCCTACCTGGGGCACGGATCAGGGATGTTGCAGAGAGGCTGCCTGCTCTAGTAAGTCCCATGAACTGTTACCCACTTCTAGTGATCCATGTGGGTGCTAGTGATGTAGACAGCAGTAGCCTGGAGAACATAAAGAAGGACTACAGAGCCCTGGGAGAGGTGGTTAGGGGCACTGGAGCTCAGATTGTCTTTTTATCAATTCTCCAGGATA
This sequence comes from Psittacula echo, assembly GCF_963264785.1. Classification (NCBI taxonomy): domain Eukaryota; kingdom Metazoa; phylum Chordata; class Aves; order Psittaciformes; family Psittacidae; genus Psittacula; species Psittacula echo. Next base: position 7,704,111 of record NC_137736.1, read on the forward strand.
CAGGGGAGGATCCTAAAAAGGCTAGGTGGATTGGCCACGTTAATAAATGGTTAAAAGGGTGGTGTCATAGTCAGAGGTTTGGGTGTCTTGAACACTGGACTCAAGTTAGTAGGCCAGGTCTACTGGGGGCTGGTGGAGCTGCTCTGATAAAGAAGGGGAAGAGCGGTTTTGGTAGGAGGCTGGTCACGGTTGCTTTAAACTAGATGTGTTGGGGGAGGGGGGCATCTTTCCATCCCAACACACCCAGTCAGTTGCCAGCACCTGTAATAAATGCTCAGAGCAATGTAGAGATATTCCAGCTGCTCCAGCCAATGAGCCGGCTTCATTTGGAGCTCGGCTCAGATGCCTCCATACAAACACCTGCATTATGGGGAACAAACAAGAGCAATTAGAGATGTGTGCACGTCTACGGGGTATGATATAATAGGTATCACAGAAACATGGTGGGATGGCTCCTATGACTGGAGTGTTGGAATGGAAGGTTACAGGCTCTTTAGAAAAGACAGGCCCGGGAGGCGGGGAGGGGGAGCTGCTATTTATGTTAGGGATAGGCTGGAGAGTATGAAACTGTGTCTGGGGACAGGTGAGCAGTCAACAGAGAGTTTGTGGGTCAGGGTTAAAGGGAGGACAGCAATGGGAGACATTACTGTGGGGATCTGTTACGGACTGCCTGATCAAGAGGAATCTGTGGATGAAGCACTTTACAGACAGATAGGAACAGCCTCACGCTCGCAGGCTCTTGTTCTCATGGGGGATTTCAACCACTCTGATATCTGTTGAAGGGACGGTACAGCCTGGCACAAGCAATCCAAGAGGTTCCTCAATTGTGTGGAAGACAACTTCCTTCTGCAAGTAAAAGAGGAGCCGACAAGGAGAGGTGCCATGCTTGACCTCGTGCTCACCAACAGGAAGGGGCTGGTTGGAAATGTGATGCTCCAGGGCAGCCTTGGATGCAGCGATCACGAGATGGTCAAATTCGAGATCCTCAGGACAGTGAGAAGAGCGTGCAGCAAGCTCACTGCCCTGGACTTCAAGAGAGCAAACTCTGGCCTCTTCAGGAGCCTGCTTAGTAAGGTTCCATGGGATATAGCCCTAGAGGTCAGGGGAGCCCAAGACTGTTGGTTGACATTCAAGGATCATCTGCTACAAGCTCAGGAGCGTTGCATCCCAACTAGAAGGAAGTGCAGCAGGGGGGCCAGGAGACCTCCTTGGATGGATAAGGAGCTGCTGAGAAAAATTTGAAGGAAAAAAGAGGCTTATAAGAGGTGGCGGCCTGGGAAGAATACAGGGATGTTGTCCAGGAAGCTAGGGACCAGGTTAGGAAGGCTAAGGCCCAGTTAGAATTAAACTTGGCTAGATGTTAAGGATAACAGGAAGGGATTCTATAAGTACATAGCAAATTAGAGACAAACTAGGGACAATGTAGGCCCCCTCCAGAAGATATCGGGAGAACTGGCTACCCTGGATTTGGAGAAGGCTGAGGTTCTTAATGACTTCTTTGCCTTGGTCTTCACTGGCAAAGGCTCTGACTGCACCACCCAAGTCTTGGAAGGCGGATGCAGGGACTGTGAGAATGAAGACCCTAGGCCCACTGGAGGAGAGGATTTGGTTCAAGACCATATTAAAAACCTAAACGTACACAAGTCCATGGGACCTGATGGAATCCATCTGCAGGTCCTGAGGGAGCTGGCGAATGAAGTTGCTAAGCCACTGTCCATCATATTTGAAAAATCATGGCAGTCAGGTGAAGTTCCCGATGTCTGGAAAAAGGGAAATATAACCCCCATTTTCAAGAAGGGGAAAATGGATGACCCGGGGAATTACAGACCAATCAGTCTCACCTCTGTGCCTGGCAAAATCTTGGAGCAGATTCTCCTGGAAGGCATGCTAAGGCACATGAAAAACAACAAGGTGCTTGGTGACAGCCAGTATGGCTTCACTAAGGGGAAATCCTGCCTGACCAATTTGGTGGCCTTCTATGATGGGGCTACGAAACTGACGGACAGGGGCAGAGCAGTTGACGTCATCTACCTGGACTTGTGCAAAGCGTTCGACACTGTCCCACATGACGTCCTTGTCTCTAAATTGGAGAGACATCAATTTGATGGGTGGACCACTCGGTGGATAAAGAACTGGCTGTATGGCCGCACGCAAAGAGTTGTGGTCAATGGCTCTATGTCTGGCTGGAGACCAGTAGCGAGCAGTGTCCCTCAGGGATGGGTGTTGGGACCGGTCTTGTTCAACATCTTTGTTGGTGACATGGACAGTGGGATTGAGTGCGCCCTCAGCAAGTTTGTCCATGACACCAAGCTGTGTGGTTCGGTTGATACGCTGGAGGGAAGGGATGCCATCCAGAGGGACCTCGACACGCTTGTGAGGTGGGCTGATGCCAACCTTATGAAGTTTAACCATGCCAAGTGTAAGGTCCTACACCTGGGTTGGAGCAATCCCAGGCACAGCTACAGGTTGGGCAAAGAAGAGATTCAGAGCAGCCCTGAGGAGAAGGACTTGGGGGTGTTGGTCGATGAGAAAATGAACATGAGCCGGCTTCAGTGTGCGCTTACAGCCCAGAAAGCCAATTCTGGCACTGGAATGGGTTGGCCAGGGAAGCTGTGAATGCTCCATCCCTGGCAGTGTTCAAAGCTAGGTTGGACGAAGCCTTGGGTGGCATGGTTTAGTGTGAGGTGACCCTGCTCATGGCAGGGCTGTTAGAACTAGATGATCTTAAGGTCCTTTCCAACCCCAACTATTCTATGATTCTATGAAGCATTACAAGGCTTAAAGCTGACTATGAGAGATGTTTATGAGATAAAATTACTTAAAATTACTTGTTCCCTTCCATTTATTTTACCTTGAAAATATTTCCTTCAGTATCCACCATTTCACAAATAGTGCTGGAAGTGTGTTTCATAATGTATCTCCCTGGCTGTTTCTCTTCTTCCTTGCTGATGAAATTGAAAACTTCATGGGTATAAACTGCTGAGCAATCTCCATCAATGAAAAGGGATCCTGTCTTCGTGGGTAAAACCTATGACAGTAAAAAAGGAAGAGGTTCAGTCGTGAAAGGTGAAATCTTCAGTCCAGAGGTACTGTGAAAATGAAGAAGAGACGCAAATCAAGAGGAGAGCTTTCAGACCTTCATCACTGAGTTATCCAGTTTTGAAGGACTGAAGGGAGAGAAAGAAGATAAGGTGCAGGAGGCAGGCTGATGTTAGTCTTTGTAACATTTAACTTAGGGAAATTTAAGATTGTGATTTAACTATACTATACAGTTGTGAGCAAGTATCTAAATACTGGCAGAATATAAAAGAGATAGAATCACAGGATTTGTGAAGGTTATAGAAAAGGGAGTTAAAATAGTCAAGGTGAGAGTTGCTGGTGGCAGGGAACTTGTAACACAAAGATGAATTTCATTGTCACAAACTGAAAATAATTCCCACCTGATATGTTCCCTGTGGCTCTGCAATAAGACGTGTCCCATCTCCAAAGATGGTACAACAGGTACCATCCTCACAGTTTATTATAACAGTAGCAAACTCAGGATTCTCTACTTGCATGTATTTCACCTTCTTCATGGTGGCTCCTGAGGGTTTATCTAAGAAATAATACTGACCAATGAGACACTGAAATTCTTAATGCCTGTAATACAAGCTCTAAAATGTGAAGAAATTCCTGTTCAGCATCACAAATCTTGGAAAACAATCACACTGATATGTTAATCTGGCCATTGCCTTCCTGTTGAATAGACAGATGAGTTTGAGGTCAGTGTTTTGACTTTTGAAATCATAGAATGGTTTGGGTTGGAAAGGACCTTAAGATCATCCAGTTCCACCCCCGTCCCATGGGCAGGGACAACTCACACTAGATCGTCTTTCCCAAGGCTCTGTCCAACCTGGCCTTGAACACTGCCAGGGATGGAGCATTTACAACTTCTTTTAGACAACCCATTCCAGTGCCTCACCACCCTCACAGTAAAGAACTTCTTACTTATATCTAATCTGAACTTCTCCTTTTTCAGTTTAAACCCTTTACCCCTTGTCCTGTCGCTGCAGTCCCTAATGAAGAGTCCCTCTCCAGCACCCTTCAGATACTGGAAGCTGCTCTGAGGTCTCCATGCAGATTCTCTTACCCAGGCTGAACAGCCCCAACTTTCTCAGCCTGTCTTCATATGGGCTCTAGCCCCTGATCATTTTCATGGCTTCCTCTGGACTTGCTCCAACAGTTCCATGTCCTCCGTATGTTGAGGACACCACAACTGCATGAGAGCAGAGTACAGAGCAGGATCATCTCCTTCAACCTGCTGATCACACTCCTTTTGATGCAGCCAAGGATATGGCTGGCTTTCTAGGCTGTAAAATTCCCATAGGGAGATGTTCCTGAACACTTTCTGTGAATGTACTGCCAACCAGAAGAAACACGGAGAACCATTAGCCCCACTTATTACAGGCAAACAGAAGTTCTGCTTCTTCAGATAAGACTCAAATCAGCTTGCTTGCTAGTATCAGGGTAGATGAAAAGAGGGCAATGAACATACTAGAACTGTATTATTATATGTATGTATGTATATATATGTAATATTATATTGTGTCCAGTTCTGGGCCCCTCAGTTCAAGAAGGACAGGGACCTGCTGGAGAGAGTCCAGCGCAGGGCAACTAAGATGATTAAGGGAGTGGAGCATCTCCCTTATGAGGAAAGGCTGAGGGAGCTGGGTCTCTAGTTTGGAGAAGAGGAGACTGCGGGGGGACCTTATTAGTGTATATAAATATATAAAGGGGGAGTGTCATGAGGATGGAGCCAGGCTCTTCTCAATGGCAAACAATGATAGGACAAGGGGTAATGGGTATAAACTGGAACACAAGAGGTTCCACTTAAACTTGAGAAGAAACTTCTCAGTGAGGGTGACAGAACACTGGAACAGGCTGCCCAGGGAGGTTGTGGAGTCTCCTTCTCTGGAGACATTCAAAACCCACCTGGACACATTCCTATGTAACCTTATCTAGGTGTTCCTGCTCTGGCAGGGGGATTGGACTAGATGATCTTTTGAGGTCCCTTCCAATCTCTAACATACTGTGATACTGTGTAACTGCAGCACTGTGGTCTCAGGGTGAAGGTGGGCCATGAAAGACGGAAATTTGCTTGTTTGAAGCTATGTAATTTTTGCACTGAATACTGCTGAAAAAAAGACCAAGCAGACAAACTAAGCCTTGTCTGCACTAGTGAATTTGTTATTTAGGCTACTAGCATAAGCCTTCTTTAGTATATTTTTTGACAATTATCTGCTTCACAAGACAGACCAGAGACAAGTGTTGCTCTTTTGATTTTACCTGTTTCCTCATTACGCTTGGGTACAAAAAGTTCTTCACAGTTTTTATATGAAGTCATGATCCTAGTACCATCAGCATGATCTACTATTCTGCTTCCATCGAGCTTCTCAATAATTATCACTTCATCATCTCGTACAGTCATAACCTGAAAGAATGAAGGAATACTCATTTATTTAGCACTGTGATAGTTTAAACAGCAACAAGAGTAATACAAGGCATTATGTAATAACATTCTGAAGAAGCTACTGCTACTTTATCTACTTCAGAGACTGAGGAATCACATTTTCAACAAAATCTAAAGCCTTTGTATTAGTAACAGTGTAATAACACAAACTATAGCCTATGTGTTCAAAGAACAAAACCTACAACTTGTATGATGGCAGCCCTTTTACCCTAGTAGACAGTGCTATAATAACACAAAAATAGTAATACCGTTCCATCAGCTGGATCAGTTGCCTGATAGATTAAGAGTGGTTTCAGATCCATTCTCTTTCCTTCCTTAGTGCCCACTTGAATGCCTGATGGAGTTGTTGTTATCCAGGTTCCTGCCTGGTTCACCTCAGCTTGCTCAGAATTAACCACATCCTGTATAGTATTTTCAAACAACTCATCCTTGGCTGGGTGTAATTTGTTGGTTTTGTCATTGGCTTTCCCTGCTGAAACAAAAAAATTCTGTATCAGACTTGGTATTCTCTAAGGCAAAAGAAAAATCAATGAAGTGCAGAGATTCTGTGAGTATTGGTTTTGACAGAATTGAAAGAACAACTCTATATCAGGCTGGAAGGAAATTACAAGCCCTGTTATTCAAAGGTGTGCCTGTGAACTAACCTTATTGAATGGGTTCATTAATGACACAGAAAAAGTGGAGAGCATGCTACTGACATCTGATTGTGACCTGACTTTGGAAAGGAACTATTAATGCAGAAGGAAATCTGAATGGATTACAGAGAAAAAAGCTTCCAAAAGCGTCCCATGAGCTTGAAGATAAAAGAGGAATTTGATACAGCTTATTAAAATAATATTTAATGTGAAAAAGAACAAAAATCTGCATTAGACATATTTGCAACAATAGAACAAAAGAAAGACCTGGGGGAATCATCCATACAGAATGATTACAAGTTATTAGTGTGAAAATACGCTAACAGAAAAAAGGTAAACACAATCCTGTGGCGCATCAGAAGAAAACGGGGGGAGACTCCATTGCGAAAGGGAACTGGAGAGTGGAGTGATCATATTAAGAATGTGATGGAGAACTCCAGTCTCCCATATTTGAAATAAGAAACTTAGATTAAGGGTATAGTGTTCACTATAAATTTGTCAAGACTAAGCAGTGGAGATTAAAAGTGTGTGGGGGAAAGCAATCATGAGTAAAGGATATACACTGGCCACAGACAATGATACTTAGAAGATAGTTCATCAGAGAAGTTCTCAAACATCCAACCACTTATCCTAAAGAATATCCTAAGAACAAGGGCTGGATTTGATAACTCAGAAAGTCTCTTTCTGAGAGACTTTTCTCTTTGTCAGCAATTTTTATTCACATACTTCCATAGGTTCTAAGTTAATATTATGATGAGTCATAATTATTCTGTGCACCGAGTAGCACTGATGGTGTTTTTGAACTACACTATGAGGTATGAAGTAAACTTTTATTAGGTTCTTTCTCAGTCAAACAAAATAAGGTAAGAATGGTTATACTGGCACAGATCACAAGTCCATATGATCAATTGCTAAGTGCCTTATAATAGTAGTTGCCTTGAAATACATATAATGAGAAAGAAAAATACACTAAAAGTCCTCCGTGAAAGAAGCATTTCTCAACACCAAGGCTAAAAACTAACACTTAAGTAAGGATTTGACAAGAATGTAGTTACAAGGATTTCTGTTAAAAGGCTTTGTGTTGAATCATTTTGGTACCTATGTAATTCTTACACAAACTTTTACTTATTAGAGTCCTAGCATGTTAAAAGACAAATAAATCCAGAGTAGAAGAAAAACTATTTGCTACGGAGGTATCAAATCAGCAGTGCACAGCAGTGGAGTACAGACAGATTTGTACTAGTAGAATTTTCAGACTAAAGAAAGATGCCCTTTATTAAGTATCATCAGCCATTCTAACTTTTAATCTATCCAAACCAATGGAAATATTACCTTTCTTAGTGCTGGTCTCAGGTAAAAGATCAGATTCCGGTAACAGTTGCACGTCATCTGGAACAGCAGGTGCTGGTAGGACAGGACCAGAATCAGGACTCCTACTCACTGTGCCATCAGCAAATAGAATCTACAGAAATCAAGCATATACTAGAGGTTAATATCACTGCAAACACCAATAGAAAGTCTCAAAAGAATGTGCTGCAAATGCAGTAGCCACTGCAATATTGTGGGTGACAGAGGTGAAAAAAGTAAAAGCTCTCAAAATGAATACAAGAATAAAGCTTCCTAAAAAAGGAGACAAAGGGAATAAGAGGGGAAGGGAGGGGAAGGGAGGGGAGAAGGCAGAGAAGAGGAATTAATCCCATTAATCATTGCCCAAAGGACTGCTAATTGCTGCAGTTCACATATATAGTGTCTTAGTTCTATAATGACAAATAGGCATTATAAAACCAAACAGTAAAGATTATTCTTTGACTATTTAAGTGGTCAAAAGTTGACTTTTTTCTTTGTAGCAGTGGTAATGCATCTGTATCACCACACTGATCTATATTCAGGTATTCCACATGTCTAGGATTACTGTTAACTTTTTAGCCATCAAGACAGATAACAAAAAGAAGTCATAGTTCTTTCTATTGCAACTGTTTTCTGAGATCTACTGTCCATTACACTCAAATCTTGATATGCATGTTCCCTGTGTGGCAGACGAAGCCTAGAATTGCCCCAACTGTCTCTGAATTAATTTACAAATCAATATAGATGTTCTAGGGAGAAGGTACAATGTAGAAAACAAATAGACAACATAAAGAAACATCTCAAGAATTACATTTACTGATCAGGAATGTAGTACACAAAACCATATTTAGGTATTTCCCAATCCCAAAGTTGCCTAAAATCTTCACATGCCTAAAATTTTTATCATCAGAATTCCCTATGTGCCTTAAGTTCTGATTCTGAGCAAAGTTAAAAGTATAACTCAGTGGTTACTTAACTCCTTCATCTACAAACGGGACAATTCTCTATCTCAGTTGACAAGCGCAAGTTTAAGGGTAATTGCACGCAGGCTGCTTTCAATTAATTCTATTAAACCTACCTGGGTAGATCCATCCATCAGGTACTTTATGACAGTTCCTTGACTGGTGATGACTCTCGACACCTCTTGTTCTGCTTGCCTTGCCACAGATGCATATAAACGAGAGTTCTTTACGTTTTGGGGATAACTCTGCCTAACCAGAATTTCCCAAGTGGGCTCCTTGTCCTGTTCTCTTTCAGTGTCTTCACATTTTATTTCACCCTTTGTAACCTCATGTTCCTCCTCCTCTCCAGTATCCATAACCTCTCCCTCCTTTGGTTTGTTTGCCTCGGCCTCCTCTTCCTTGTCTTCATTTGCTTTGGCCTCCCTTTCCTTTACCACCTCTTTCTCAACTTCAGCTGCAGTGGCTTCACCTTTCAAATATGAAATCAAATTCTGAATTACTTAATACTGCACAGCACATTCAAACAGTGCTAAACACCCAGCATCATGGTTTCTACAGAAATTATGCAACTTTAGGCAAGTAAAGCTAACCCTCCTTGACTTCTTCTCTAATCCAATTGAATTTGTTAATTATTTTTTATTCAATTAATTGAATTATTTTATTATTATTTTATTATTAATTAATTTATTCAATTAATTGAATTCTTCTCTAACTCCACAGAGTAAGTGACAGACTCTGTTTTCCAAAGAAAAATTCAAAGCAGTCATCTACTCAGAAACTCAAAAACATCCTCCTGTGGAGGGTGTTTTTCAAAAGAAAATATGGGAAATTTGAAGATGGATTTATTATGGATGCTGAACTTTTGAAAGACTGACATTAGGTGAGAGGAATTTTCTAGCTGCCTATAAAGATGAAAAAAAACTTCCTGAGTTTCTCCGAGTTTGAGTTTGTATAGAAAATAAAATTAGGTACTTTGTCTACTAGAAGAAATAAGGTTTTTAGATTAATTTATGGCAGTGTGTTGAGTATATGAATGAGTACAATTATGGTACGTCTGTCACAAGACAATATGGATGAATCTGTATTTGCTGTTCACCTCATCTATTCAACATTTCAACTTATGTTCCTTGCCAAACTGTGTACACTTGAAGACCCTCTGCATCTTCTTTACTTCATGCTAGACTGATTAGAACACATTTACCCTAAACTGGAAAAATCTGGCAAGCTGGCTGCATCTATAGGGACTTTACTAGCGGAGACAGGGATGTGATCATCCCATTCTATCCAGCACTTGTCAAGCTGCACATGAAGTACTGTGTCCAGTTCTGGCCTCCACAATTCAAGAAAGATGCAGACAGACTGGACAGGGTCCAAGGGAGATGATAAAAGGGCTGGAGAACCCATCCTATGAGGAAAGGGTGAAGCAGTTAGGTCCCTTTTCCCTGAAGAAGGCTCAGACGGGACCTCTTCACAGTATCCTAGTACTTAAAGGGTGGCTACGAAGTGGATGGAGACTCTCTCTTCATGAGGAGCCACATGGAGAAAACAAAGGACAATGGGTACAAGTTGCACCAGGAGATGTCTCATCTCGATACAAGAAAGAAATTTTTCACAGTGAGAACAATCATTCACTGGATCAATCTCCCTGGGGATGTGGTAGAGACCCCACTGCCATAGGTTTTCAAGATGCAACTGGACAGGGTGCTACATAATCTCATCTAGGCTCCCTTTTCTACAAAAGGTTGGACTAGATGATATTCCAAGGTGGGCTGTTCTATGTTTCTATGATTTTGACATAAAAAGGGAAAAGATGTCTGAGAAGAAAAATGAGGGAAGCTTTTATTAGCAGTTTAGATCAATGTGGCTCTCCAAATATAATCCAGATATTCCTCTCTCACATGGTTATAAGTTTGTGCTGGATCCTTGTGTACCATATTGTATTTATTAATGCTATTTAATATAAATATCTTATTTTTTGTTAATTTATATGCACTGGTCTTACTGCTTGGCTGATTCTTAAGAGGTATGTTGTTTCATCAGTTGCCAGGAAGACAAATGACTCTTGTCAAGTTTTATGCAACTGCTCACGCATAGGATGTGTTGGAATTACTACTGACATCTGCTTGGTGTGTGTGATAAATCTGTTTTATTCCTGGATACGGCTAACCTCTAAAGTTGTGCTGATCTATTCTCACATAGTCAACATGTCCAATACAGCCTGGGCTGAACAGATTTGTTGTACATAGGTATTAAATGACATCTGGCATCCATTTATATATATGTGCATATATATGCGTTTATGAAATATGAATTGAATTTGTGTATTTTTCTATATTCCAATATACATGCATATTCAACTGATTATTCGACACGGCTCCCATGTGCTTTTTTAGGATTGCTGTTTCCCTGCCCCCAATCTGTTATGTCCAATAACTTGCAATTCTAGATTTTAATTTTGTTTGAATTGAAACACATTATTTATGTTGCAAATACCATTAAATAGACATTATGAGAGACTGAGCAATCAGAGACATTAAACTGGTCATATTGTTACATCTAAACCCATTCAAGGCAGAAACTATTTTCTTCTGTAATTTTAACTTGGTTTAAATTCCTTACTCTGCAGTGGCTCAGAAAACTAACCTCCAAAACTTTCACCAAAGAAAGTTACTACTAGTCCATTGGGACAGGAGATGTTCAAACCTGGGAAAGCAGGAGCATCAGACATCACTTGTGTTGGAGAAACCGATTCTTCCACTTCTATCTACAGAAACATGAATTAGTATTATTCCTGTTGTCGTTTAAGCCCAGCTGTAACTTAGAACCACGCAGCCGCTCGCTCACTCCCCCCTTTCTTTCTCCCCCTGCTCCCGGAGGGATGGGGAGGAGAATCAAAAGAATGTAGCTCCCATGGGTTGAGATAAGAGCAGTCCAGTAACTAAGGTATGACACAAAACCACTGCTGCTACCACCAATAATAATGATAAAGGAAATAGCAAGGGAAGAGAATATAACCACTCACCACCCATTGACCGATACCCAGCCCGACCCAAGCCGTGATCTAGCCCTTCTGGGTAACTGCCCCCAGTTTATATATACTGGGCATGACGTGCTGTGGTATGGAATACCCCTTTGGCAAGTCTGGGTCAGGTGTCCTGTCTCTCTTTCCTCCCGGTTTCCCCTCCTCCCTGGCAGAGCATGAGACTCAAAGTCCTTGGTTGGAATAAACATTACTTAGCAACAACTAAAAACATTGGTGTTATCAGCGTTGTTCCCAGGCTGAAAGTCAAAAAACACAGCACTGCACCAGCTACTAAGAAGGAGAAAAATGACTGCTACTGCTGAACCCAGGACAATTCCACATTTCAAAGAATGAAGTAAAAGAATAGACTACAGATTTCAGTTGTTACAAAACATTAAAGTCCTTTCTACCACTCATTTTTAACATTTTGAGAGTTTATGGCTTCTGAAGTGGAAACATTAGCTTATTTGCTTTGGTTGTGCTATCTTTCATTCCTCTTCACTAACCCTTGAAGAACAACCCTTACTAACTTTATTCATTTTGCCGAGTCACCGTGTTATCTTATGCACAGTGTCGAGATGACAATAAATGGATAATGTGAAGCAGAAGAGAAATAATTTTGAAGTTGCACATCCATTATTTTACCTATAATCATTAAAAGAGCACAAAAGGTTAAGTACAGCAGTACTTCAGTCTGCTGCAAATACAGCACTGACTTGAGAAAGGAACAGGAAAGAATGTTTGGCCATCAAAACGTGGAATGCTCTTTGCATTGCTCCATAGTGGAAACTTTTCTCATGACTAGAAAAGATGAGGCTGACCTAAGTAACATCTGAAGACCCTAGAACATCTGGAAAACATACAATGGACCCTTTGACGCCATCTCCCTCAAAACCTGTTACAATGAACTACACTATGCCAGTAGTCATCAGGTGAAAACGGTCCAGGGTTGCAGACCGAAGTAACAGAGAGAACTTGTCCTGGGATTACCCCGTATTTCATTTTTAGGAATATAGGGAAAAATTGGCAGATGTTTTGCCACCTATCCTAAAAACTTCACGGGCTGAAGGTCTTCCGGCAAACTATTCCAGTACTTTACTTTGGTTAACCTTACTGACATTTTCTTACAGATTAGCCTGAATCTCTCTTCCAGAAAATAAGTTTCTGGAAAATTTCTTCTGATGACATGAGCTAGCAGAAGAAATGATGGTGTCTCTTTACCTCTTTACAGAAGGCTATTCTGTTTTTCAACTTTTGATCAAACAAACCCAAACTAAGTCTTTTAATCTTTCCCTACCCATCAAGTTTTTCTAGACCTCTATTTTTTCTTGGTGCTTTTCTAGACACTCTTCAGTGTGGCTCATAATCTTCTTGCAGAGCAATATCCGTAACTAGACACAATACTTCACCTGAAGCCTACCAGCCCTGAATGGAAAACAACTTCATGTATTTAGCATGCTGTACTCCTGTTTATTCACCTCAATGTGGTCTTTGCCCTTCTCACAGCAAGATGGCATTGTTGACTTATGTACAGCTTGTGATCCATTGCCACTCTCGGACCTTTGTCTGTAGAACTGTTATTGATAGAGCTGTTATTCATTCTGTAGATATATTGAATTGCATCCTATTTTACAGACCGTGTCCATATGAATTTCTCTAGCTTGCTTTAGATTCTAATCCTGTCCTCCAAAATACTTGCACAATACTCACACAGCGGGTGCTGCATGCACTAATGATAGTCTCTGTCAAAGACATTCTAAACGAAATAGTAAAAAGCCTTTTAGAAGAAGAGAAGGAACTCGGATGTCCTCCAGACAGAATTCTAATGGCAGGGGTATTTGTTTGTATAGGGTTCATTTGTGCCACACAATTGCTGTATATTATGCTGAGTGCTGTTTGGCAACCCCCTGCTCATTTTCCACGCTCATGCTCTTTAAATACCTAACTAAACTTGTTGAAATTAGGCAAGCAGGTCTTTCTGTGGATATGGACAGAATATATGTTGAAACCTTACTTCATCCACTAGGTATCATGGAAGCAGCATAGGTACATCGTGTTTAGAGTCTTCCAAGTCTATTCTTACAACTCTCAGTTTGTACTCATTCTTGTCTTATTACTCTCTCCTCTCATTTACTTTGTAATGGAAGCTACCTCTTTTTTCTAATAAACCTGCACTGCATTTAACCCTAGTTCAGGTTAGATATAAGGAAGAAGTTCTTTACTCTGAGAGTGGTGAGGCAGTGGGACAGGTTGCCCAGAGAAGTAAATGCTCCATCCCTGGCAGTGTTCAAGGCCAGGATGGACAGAGTCTTGCATAACACAGTTTAGTGTGAGGCATCCCTGCCCATGGGAAGGGGTTGGAACTGGATGATCTTAAAGGCCTTTCAACCCAAACCAGTCTGTGATTCTATGATTTACACATAAAGTCATAAAGGCTAGCTGCCAATATGTATATCTGAGAAGAACTGGATGAGTAAAATATATCCTTAGAAGCACCATAAATACTTAGGAATTTGTGAAGACATAGTTCAAGTCCCTCTGAGAAGAATCCATGTTTCTGGTTTGTAAGTTTATGTATTTGAATTTTTGTTCTTTCTTTTCTGTTTTCATTGGATCACGTGTAATCTCTCACCTTTTCTTCTTCATGCTTCACCAGATCCTCAGGAGGTGGAGGGCCTGTTTTCCTATTTGCTTTTGCAGATGGTTGAGATTTTCCTGATTTTTGTTTGATGGGCTTATCTTTTTTTCCTGAAGGTGATGTAACAGGAGAAACTACGGTTGGAATATGAATAGAAGGGATGTTCAGAATTCTTGCTAAGACAGGATCAGTTTCATCATCTAAGGAAGGGAAAGACAGTATTTTTAATGCAAGTAAGTTTCATAAATATAGATGGCCAAAGTTTATTTTTTAACATGATTTTGTACATCAAATTTTACCTTAGAAATAATAACCTCGGTGAGGGTGTTTATTATTTCAGATAGAAGGACTGAATATATTAAATTATTCAGAAAAATCTTTCCATAGACTGACTACTTGTCAGCCTAAAAATCATCTTGAAATTACTGTGTCCCACAGTTCATCAGTTGTCTCTCAAAAATAGAAAAGACAGTATTTTTGATTCTCTTTTACCTGCAGAATTCTAAGATAGGTGGAGACATTCTGAGTCTAGTATTTAGGTCACTGTTGTTATGCTTTATCATGGGCTGATCCAGAACAGACTGATTCCAGCAGTTTTGCACTATATAGCTCTACTTTGCTATAGCGATTCAGAAAGATTCTGATGATCCAGACTTGGTAAGACTCTCCCAATTCTTAAAAGGCCAAGCATAGGGCAGCCTGCTAAGCATGACAGGACGTAGTCATGTTGCCTTCCAAAATAGTTTCTTGAAAATGAAATGAATACAAAGACATTCTGTAAAACATTTTTGTTTCAATCAACTGACATTTCTCTTCCATCAAAGAACTCAGCCAGCTCTAACCTTCATGCTTTTCTGAAAGAATTTTTTTGAGTCATCTTTTCTTGCTTCAAGGCAGCCTCAGTCCCAAACCAACAAATCACAAAAGAGCACCTTGTCTCCCATCCACACAATCTGACCAATTGAATTCTTGTTTGTTTTGGAGAACATGTTACTGCAGATGAAGCAACTTATTACCCACATCTTAACCGTACCTATACAGATAAGAACTGAAAACACCAGTGAGCAAAACACAGTGATCTCAGAAACCACTTTTGAAAGCCTTTTTAAAATAAGTAAAGCAAGCTTGATTTGCTTAGTAGTTGCTGCAAACTACGAAGTTTAACAAGTCAGTCATTTCAAGAATGTCCTTATGAAGACTTCCAAAAATACTTGGTTTAGTTTGTTTTGGTAAAATTATATTTTAATTCTGCTTCTTCCAATGAACAGTATTATTTAATATGAAAAGTGCTGCATCAGGCAAGGAAAAGCTAAATAACTCATTGATAAATTGCCATCCAGATCACATTCAGGCAAAGAAGGAACGAAATGCATCTGGAAGCATGATAATGGAACCATTCTGGTGTGACATAATAGCATTTTACTGTAATGCAGATGAAGTGTTAGTATACTTTTGGCTAAAAATGTCAGAAGGTAGGCCTGAGTGCTACTATGTCTACTGTTTCCATAAAGGTTTTGACATAGACGGTTTTAGCTCTGCACATTTTCCTTACGGATGATTCTACATTTCTGGCAACTGAAAAAGTGACCCAAACCCTAAGATTCTAAGGCTAGAAGAAACTATTATCATCTGGTGATAAACTCCTATTTTGACTTGGATAACAAGCCTTCCACCTCAGTACTTAAGCCTTCAATCTCAGTATTTGTCTAGGTGCCAGCATGAGGGAAACACAGAGATATCTGAATATATCCATGACCTTTAGTGTGAAAGAGAAATTTAGATCACCACAAAGATTTTTGAAATCCCCATTTTCATTAACTGGTGCATGAGAGTCTGGTGCTTTGTTAGGTGGCTCTGCTTTCCTGTACTGAAATTATGCTGTGTGGCTTTTATGGCTTATTGGAAGTCTGAGGAAAGGAGAAGAAATCTGTTTCTTTCATAATAATCTAGAGATAAAGTCTCAGCTAATTATATAAAACAGAAAAGTTTCAAATTCTCCATGGAGTCTGATACACATATTTGAGACAGCATGGCCATGCGAGAAACAAGCAATAGTATCCATCTCCAGGTGGATGGTGAGAAGAATCAGCTGACTAATAAGCTTTGACAGAGTTACTGCTCCACAGAGAAGTAAGATAGCTTAAATGAAGGATTCTGAGGCAAAAGTACAATAAACTCATTAGTGAATGTAGTCCATCTTGTCAGATGGATATAAATATCTATGTGGACACTGCGAAGTGTGTATAAGCAAGTTCCTATATGTAGCAACAGGAGTTACCATTCACAGGTACCCATGCTGTGAAATGGAGCATGCTCAGGTTCAGATGACACTACAGTGATGAATTTAAGAACAGAAGTTATTATAGGCTCTTGACCCCTACGAAAATGTCACCTACCTCTTTACTCTGATTGCCCTGAAAAAAGAGAACACAGTGTCAGAGGATAACAGTTAAAAAGTGTATTGTTGAAACTGAGGAAAAGTGCCTTCAGGAATCTGAAGGTTTCCTTCTTCCTGCACAGACATGCAGATTTCTACCACTTGGAATTGTACTCTCATAATTTTGCCAAAGCACGAAGAGCAAGCGCAAAGGTGCTATAGTACCCAGGGGTGAAAGCCCTGCAGGTGCTCAAGCACTGCCTTCACAAAGCAACAAGGAGCTTACTTACAAAGCTGGCTGTAAGGTGGTCTGAAGTTAGACATTGGTCATGCTAGAGAAAACAAATGCTCATTCAAAACTTCAACAAATACTAAAATTTAACCAAGAAATAAAAGATGCATGAAGCTGCAAACAGTCTGAGGCGTTTTGTCATCTTAGCTTCCCTAAAGGAAGATGTAAGAGAGAAAATGAGAAAAGCAGGAAGAAAAATGAGCATTAAAGAGGTTTCAGAAACTTACTTTTGTAATGCAGAGAAAAGAAGCAATTTGCACCCAATGTAACCACTCAGTGGAGAGAAACTGTGGATTACATAGCATACTGTTCTACATTAGGGATGGATGTCATATGAGAATGGTCTAAACCAGAGTATTTCTGGTCAGAATTTTTCTGAACACTTATGGTTGGAATTACATGACCTTAAGGTCTTTTCCATCCCTAACTATTCTATGATACAAATACCCACAAAAGGAATTACGTGTAAACAACTGATTGTAATAAAACTGCAATCAAAAAATGTCAGTCAGCAGCGCTGCACTGAAGCTCAACATGGCAAGGATTATTCTGATGTAGAATAGGATGCGCATGGTAGATGTGAAAAAGCCAGAACATCCCAGCTGACATTTTTAATTAGACACATCTCGCTTTTATGCCAAAATACAAGTTTTCACAGTCCACTACCTTGTAAATGCTCTCTTGGCCCAAGTTTTAAAAGTTATTTTTTAGTCATTAGTTTGTAAAATGTATTTTAAGAATTAAAACTGAGTGTACAGTTGAATGGTTTCCCACAGTCCACACAAAGATGCAACCAATTAAATGTTTTCAGATTTTAAGAGCTGAAAAATGATGGGATTATTTTCTAACCAGGCTTCATTTTTATCCATATGATAGTTTCAGTAGTCTTTCAAATGTAATGGAAACAAAAAGCTCTTGGTAAAAGCAGATGCTATTTTCACTGTGGTTTTGTGAAGCAATTGCTTCCAGTTGGTGAATGTGTTTATTGAAGGGCTGAAATAAATCCGGCCTTATGTCTGTGCAACTGTAACCTAAAGTCCAACTCCTCATGTCGAATGAAAGTTCCATAATCACCTCTGTAACTTTACAAAAATATTATTTCTTGGAAAACCAAGGAGACACCTTGGCAATTCACATTTGCTTTGGCTCAAATGAATTGGCTGATTTTGCTGGGCTACTTAATGACAATACTTGTAAGTTTCTCCCTGCACTGCTCTGTTTTCACAGGAAGCAAAAAATCATTGAGACCTCTCTCTGTTTTGAAATTCAAATCACAGAATATTCTTGACAATGTCATCTCATCTTGAGCCTTGCTGAAAACTCCTCACCATGTAGTAACAGCTGCTGAGAAAGGCACAATTGCATGGGACAAATTATTGGGGTAAGGAAGGAGCGGATGAAAAAAAAAATTAAGCAAATAAAAAGAAAAGATTTCCGTCTATGGTTCTCAAATATCCACTTTTATTTGCTTACTTTACCTGCTGTCTTCCCTGTAGGTCCGTAATAGCTCAGGGACAGCTGGATTCCATTTTCCAAGGTGGCTGAAAAAGATCCAAACTTGCTCACAGCTTGCTTCTGATTTTCCAGTTTTCCTTTTAAAGAAAAATTGAAATTAATTTTATAGATAGCAACACATACCAGAACCACCTGACCTGCAAACCAACAACTGGTGTGGACTGGTGTGAACAGGGGCACCTCCATGTGGATGACTAGCCTGTAAAATAGACTAATATAGGATGGGAAAGCTTTATGTATAAATATACACACACATATATATGTGTGTGTATGTGTATGTATATATAATATAGAGTAGTATATAAGTCAGTTTTGTGTAATACAGCTGTTTCATCTAGAAATTGCATTCTAATTAGCTAGGGATTTCCAATATGGGGAACAGCTTCTTAGAACTGTGAGGAGCAGCAGAGAAGCCTACAAAAGAAGGTTAAGGAAGGTACTCAACGCTTAGCCATCCCCAAGGTCTTGCATCAACAAGACACACATGCTTAGACCTTACCTGCTCCTACTTACTGTCTGTCATTGCAATGTCCATTGGTGACTACACCTGCAGAATGCTGTATTGCTATTTTGACTGCATTAAAAACTTACCATGCTACCATTCAGCCACTGGAAGTACCACAGTGGGTTAATTCTTCTCTGCCCTACTGCCTTTCTATGAGTTCCTTCTGTTTACACAGGAGGAAAGCCCCCCACTCATGCCAAGGGAATACAACTTGCCTCAGATCCTAGCACAGTGGTGACTGGAAGCACCATTTGGCAGGCCCCAGAATGATAGAGGTCTACTTTCAGAAATGCAGACAAGAAACATCTCATCTGTGGAAGGGATGCACATTTTCTATTCAGACAACCTGTAATTAAATCACTGGTGGTAGCTGAAGCTAATGAGAGGAGCAAGAACAGGATGCTTTCTAAAACTGATGAAGATTGAACACCTACTGAAAGTTATACTTTTCCAATACTCTTCAGTTCAGTGAAAGCAATTCCATAGTGCTTTTGGCAAACATACAAATTGTTACAGACTTGCCTCCTTCTTGGAAACACTCACCTGGTTTCAGAAACGATTTGGATTCAATGCTTTTGGAGTGTTAGGAAAATATGAACCAGCAGCAGAACCTGCTGAATTGCAGAAAGATCTATTTCCAAAGCACAGATTTTGAGGAGGCACTAATGCCATGTTCATCTGACCCACAAAAGGAGGTTATGCTCAAAGAGGGAAATCTTCCCTTTAAAAGGCAGACATTTATTCTGGTCACAATGGACATGATTCAGTTTGCATCTTCTTAGGTTTTTCCAGGCCACATTAAGATCTGAAGGAGACCTCCACTAAAGAAGAAAATTATTTTCTAAAGGAATGGTGACTCTTTTCACTGATTTCCTTGCTTTGGAAAAGAGGCTGGTTTGCACCTATTGCCCTGTACTGTGCTTCTACATCTTGGTAAGATCTCTGTACTCCTTGGTGCTTAATTCAGCCAACTGGATTTCTACTTCTATATACACAACACTGATCTTATTTACCCTCTGCCATTAGTAGGAATTTATTTCCTATTAGTTGATAAGGTTTGCATCCAATTACAAAATATGTCAGACTATTAAATTCTTTGTATCAGTAATGCCAACTCACTAACCTGATCTCATTTTCTGTTCTTCATTAATTTCTTGCATTTCAATTTCTTTTAAGTCTTTCTTGGGATCTGTGATATGAATGAAGAAATTGTGGTTGTCTTTTAGCACTCTCACCTTTACCAAGGTTAGACCTGCAAAGCAACAGAATTCTGTTATTGCTCCCACTTGGCTTCAGAACAGCCCTGCATCTGCAGCTCTAAAGCACACAAAGAAAAAAAATTGCTCAGAAGTGGACTGCATTGCCTAGGCAGCAGACCAAGAAGACAAAAAAAAGGTTAACACTAAGCTTAGCCTAAAAATTCAAAAGCTTCCTGAAAATTAGATCTGAGAGACAGCAGAATAACCCTCTTGCTTAGGTACAGTGCATTTGACTGGACAAATTATTGGAACATGCATTCTTGAAATATCATGCATTGGCTGCCACTGAACAGACAAATACGAACTGATTTTTTTCCTTCATTTCTAATTTTCTGGTACTTTATTTATCTATCAGTTGCTACGATACTACAAAAAACCTGTACACATTAGTAGTGACAAGAGGCTGAAATGGAATTACTGATACCCTCACAATGTCTTTACTGAATTTCTACTACTGAGACACGAAAGAGCATTTATGGATTAAGAAACTACGCCATCAATCGGTAACTGAGTCAAAGCAAAGCACAAAGAATTAGCAAGTCACCTTTTACAAACTCTATCTTCTCTACTTGAATCTGTCCTCCATCAGATGGGAAAAGATACTGAGTGGTTCCTGATACTTGAATGACATCTTCCCCCATATTGTAGCCAAGAAACTGGAAAACCAAGTTTTCAATTATGCGTAAATGAGAAAGGCAGAAACCACGAAAGAGGTAAATGAAAGTCAGATCATCAGGATCCTACTGTTCTGGTTAACATTTTTTTTGCTTGGATATTTAACTAATGTAATAATGACTTCAGCAAATACATAGCATGCTGTTCTCATGCCCAAATACTTCCTCAGTTACTAGCTGAAGTAACTTGTTCCACATGAGAGCAGAATCTGGTCCTTCAGTGGTATGGTGCCTTCATGGAAGCTGAAGACTAGCAAGTAGACTGGTGGCTAACGTATAATAGAAGGGAAAGCAAAATTCTGACCAAGTACAAAGAGACAAAGTACAATGGGATCAGATAAAGGGCAGATAAAGATTCAACTTTCCACTCTCTAGATTTTAGAATTCAGACACTGTAAATCTGATCCTGAGACTGATGTGCCTTCCAAAAAGCCAAAAATTGGCAAAAATTAGGTGAGTGTACTCAAGTTCAGACTGAAATATTATGTATCTCTGAGTCTGAAGTTTAGACTAAAACGTATTGACATACATAAGTTTTGGATGCAAGGCTTAGACTCTGCAATTAAAAAGCAGTGCAAACTGCTTAAAAACTGGACAAAACTAGTGAAGAGTTCCCTCTGTTAAAAATACCCCTCTGTTAGTATAGCAGGTGAAATACCTTGTATTAGGGCACTCCAAGAATGAATTTTGAAACAGGAAATGGAAGAAACAGTTAACTCCTCCTCCTTGACTTCCAATATGAACAGCCAAAACTTCAACTAGGTCTAGCAGTCCCCGAAGAATATGGTTGTTAGAACAGGTCTTTATGTTCCTCCTTCCCACCCACTCCCATGGAAGTCACATTTTTAGGCAAAATTCATCCCATAAATATATTTTGCATGGGTACATAAACACGATCAACTTATCTTTGTGTTCATATCATATACACTAAAACTCATGAAAGTTAATTAAATAATCTTGTGTAGGATAATCTTAAGCATCGGAAACTGCTTTCCAAAAATTTTAGGAAAGGAGCTGCTGCAATAATAGAGTTAAACAAGACCTAGTAGGCTTAATTTTCCCTGAACTCCAATTTCCCAATGGATAATAGATTTGCTGTAATCTTGACTATATATATAAATAGTTAGCACTTTCCTAACATAGTGCACTCCTTACCTTATAAACTTTCTCAGAATGTGGTTCTGGGATGCTGGGATCCTCCTCAGCTTTCGCTGACTCTTCTTTAAATTTCTCTTGCGAAAACTTCTTGTTGGAACCTTTACTTTCTTCATGTATTACCTCCTGTCCTTTGTTTTTACCTCCCAGAGTTTCTTTTCTTCTTTTCTTTTCATCCGTAAGTTGTTCTTGCTCTCGTAACTGCTCCTGCTTCTGTTTCCAAGCCTACATTAAACATTAGGAATTCCAAAGACTGTGGTTCTCCTTGTATTACAAGATATTTCAACCTCAAAGGAATCAAAGTTCAAAGTCACCCTAAGCCATGCTTTCCAAATGTGTTGAAAGGTTTACAATAATACGCACTATATTGGGGCCTACAAGGATGCTGGAGAGGGACTCTTCATCAGAGACTGTCGTGATAGGACAAGGGGTGATGCATTCAAACTGAAACAGGGGAAATTAAGGTTAGATATAAAGAAGAAGTTCTTTACTATGAGGATGCTGAGGCTCTGGAACCTGTTACCCAAAGAAGTGGTAAATGCTCCATCCTTGGTAGTGTTCAAGGCCAGGCTGGACAGAGCCTTGGGCGACATGGTCTGGTGTGAGGTGTACCTGCCCGTAGGAGGGGATTGGACCTTGATGATCTTAAGATCCTTTCCAATCCAAACCATTCTATGATTTTGCATAAAATTACTGACTCATTCAATCCATGGGATCAGTTATTCTTCACCAAGGGAGACCTATCAGATGATTATTTGTATTTTACGCATTCAGTAACAAAATAACTACTCTGTTGTGCACTTTTCCACAATGTTCATCACAAAATCAGAATGCATCACTGGTATTAGCTTATTCCCAAAATGCAACTGAGATAAAATGATCTTACTCTTTTACATAAAGAGGAATGAGGTATCAATGCCAGAATTATCAACTTGTACCAGGAATATCTGAGATTTTTCAGAGCATTTTCAGGTAAGCATTCACAGTTACATGTTAGGCAATAGCCTAACTTGCACCATGACAGTTCAAGCTGAGTACCCAGGAACTGGTTAACATCATTTCACATCTACATTCCAAAATCAGTACTTTAAGTGCAGAGAATTACACACTATAAGAAAGATAAGACATGCTATGTCTGTGAAAAGTCAAAAAATGAAGTACAGAATAAGGGAGTACAACATTAAATAATCTAGTTTTTTGCAGATTAATGGATAGTGCCAATGATGAATTGAAAAATGCGTGTTTAAATCCTACCTCAGCCAGAAACAGTGTGCACCTAGGTAAGTCAATTTATCTGCAGCCCATGACCATGGACTACATCTATAAAATGTGATTCTCTGCCAAAAGGGAACTCTGAGGTCATACTTACATTCCTTAATTTCAAAGAACTCTAGAAAGCAAAAGTAGAAATCGGGTACATAAAAATGTCTATGAATCTGGATCTATGTTTCCATAGCTTTATAATCAGAAAACTTCAACGAGAAATAGGATATTATCCATAACTCTCATTTCCCAGTACTGCAATTATGAGTTGCCTTCTGAAACTATAGTCTAACTCCAAACAGTCTTCTCTTCAGAAAATAACAACTGAATCAATAAGGAATAAGACTGCTGCTGCTCTGGTTCTGGTCCCTCCACCACTCTGAAAGCAGGTATTAGCATAAATTCTCAAAGGGGTTTGATAGGACAGAGTGTCTTGACACAGCACAAACAGTATTTGCCTTCAGTTTCCCATTGGAAGAAGGGAAAAGGGCAACTTAAAGGAAAGCTAGGGTGAATTTTCATAGTTTTGTTACCTATCGAAGGTAGGAAAAAAACCCCCAGGATGCTAAGGAAGATTTAATGTGCACTTTGTGTTGTTTGGGGTCCTTTATTAGCAGACAAATAGAATAAGGATTTAGAACTGTTGGAACAAGTCCAGAGGAGGGCCACGAGGATGATCAGGGGACTGGAGCACCTCCTGTATGAAGATAAGCTGAGAAAGTTGGGGCTGTTCAGCCTGGAGAAGAGAAGGCTCTGTGGAGACCTCACAGCAGCCTTCCCGTATCTGAAGGGGGCCTATAAGGATGCTGGAGAGAGACTATTCTTTAGGGACTATAGTGACAGGACAAGGGGTAATGGATTAAAACTTAAACAGGGGAAGTTTAGATTGGATATAAAGAAGAAGTTCTTTACTGTAAGGGTGGTGAGGCACTGGAATGCCAAGGACATTGTGAATGCTCCATCCCTGGCGGTGTTCAAGGGCAGGTTGGACAGAGCCTTGGGTGACATGGTTTAGTGTGAGGCGTCCCTGCCCATGGCAGGGGGGGTTGGAACTAGATGATCTTCAGATCCTTTCCAATCCAAACTATTCGATGATTCTATGAAATTAAACAAGTATATAAAATATAGCCAAGAGCAGAAAAACTAAGAGGACTGAGTCAAGCCTATGCAAGAATGAAGGCTTACCTTCCTAAGAAAGCAGTGTTATTTAGTCCATTTCAGAAACATACTTATTTTTGCCTCACCTTTAGAGAACCTTCTCTGATAAAATGACTTCTTTCATTGTTGTACTGAAATTCTGGAATGGTCCCCATTATACTCTCAAGTACTGATGCGCTGCCTTTGAGAAATGAAAGGGGAATAAATGAGGTTACAAAAATATGCAAATTTAATAATTTTTAAAAATGGAAAAATAAAAAGGAAGTGCAAGTAAATTATATTTAAATTATATATATTTTAAAATAGTTAAAAGCATAAAAGTAGAATAAGGAATTTTTTATTTTTTTTTTAATGCAATAAAAAGTCTGTTCAGGTTAGAAGAAACTTCTCTCACAACTAGTATTACTAGATAGTCATAACTGGTGTCCAAATTTCATAAACAATATATCAACATATTTAAAGACTGACTTTCTCTGCTTCTTGCTATTGAAGGCTTTGCTCCTGCAACAAGTTTGTGTTTTTTTAGTAGATGAGCAATGTGCAATAAACAGTAAGCTATATTTATTATTTCTGCTGCTATCATTGTTTCAGAATCCAGATCCAGGGCTTCAACCAGCTCACCCTGAACAAGCTCAATACTGGAGTCAGACAAAAAAGTGAATAAATGCTGCCTGAACCTTCAAATCTTAACTAAAGAAACACAATATCCCCTGTTTACTAGTAGGCCTTTATAGCATCTATGACTTATGAAAAGAATATCTCTGTAGGTGTGTGGGTTTCTATCATGCTTGGACACTCAATATTTACCTGCTAGAAAAGATGAGGTATGCTATCAGAAACTTGTAGTTAAATTACTTTGTATTACAAAGTAGAAATTGCAGTGTGGGTTACAGGAGAGTCAGTGTTATTGAAATCACTTTAAGACATTCTTGCCCATCTGCACGTCCCACCTAGAAGTTCACTTCTTTCAGGAAGTGAACTTCTCTATGAATCATATCTTTCAGGAGGCACCAGATGGGCAAGATTCATTCTAGCTCCTGTGAGAAATTGATAGATATGATTTAGAACTCACAACTGTAGTTTCTGTTTCCAAACTATAATCTGATGTGTTAACTGGGTTGAGGAATAACATTCCCATTTTTGTAAATGCTAATTACTAGTACTAGAAGGTTTCAAAAAGCATTCTCAAAAAAGGCAAACAAAGCAAAGGCTAAATATCAACAAATCATTGTTAATACCATTTAAATACGCAAGTAGACAATTTGGACAGAAGTTCTCTTTTGTCAGAAGGAGTTTGCAGTCTAGTCAATTCCAGTTTCCAGTTTTAGCTTCTAGCCTACAGCTCCTGACCTAAGCTTTTATTGTGCCCTTTTAAGAAGGAATTTTCCTGAGCCATGTTGCCAGCTTTAACTACTGCTCATCTCTTCAGTCATCTAAATAGAAATTCATACTTGTATGCAATTCTTAAAGTAAGTCCACTAAATAAACCCAGCTATCATAAATGTAAATTGACATTAAAGGTCTCAGTTTTCAGAACAGAGGATGATGCAGACTATTTAAATTAGTGTATTTAATTGATTTCAAAACATAGTTATGTCTATACAGATGACAAAACAAGGTTACCCTATGAAAAAACGTATTCAGTTCTGCTCTGAAGAACTTTGTGGCTCAGCAATCAACATGAAAAATGAATTTTCTAGGATAAAACAAAAGAACACTCACTTTCAGCTTTCATAAGGAAGCCAGGTTTTTTGATTGTCAATTCAGGAGGTCCTTCTGCCATGGCTTTAAGAGACTCTAGTTTCTTAGCCATCTTCTCTTCTTGATATTTGACTTCTTCTTCTTTCACCCAGTCTTCAATTTTGTTGACTACCAGCTCCAGATAGTTCCTGAAAAGCACAACATTCCTCTATTTATATAATATATAATAATACCATTTTCACTCATCTGATTTTAGGTCAAGCAAGATCACTTGGCTTCTCAGTTTCTTATACAAATATTACTCTATAATCTTTAAGAGAAGGCTTGTGTTTGAGGAGGTTTCTGTTTTTACTTGCGAGCTGGTACTTTTGCCTGCTTTGCTTAATATATCTTACTGTTTGGGGTTTTGGTTATCCTTTTGCAAAGAGGTATCAGAAACTTGTCTTCCAAAGAATGCCTGCTCCCAGAGAAAACCCAGGAAGTCAAAAAACATACAGACCTTCAGTTTAAGAAAGGTTCAGACTCATTCTGCTTCCCTCTGCTTTACCACCAGGGTAACTTATTTTCTTACTCTTAAAATCACAGAACCATAGAATGGTTTGGGTTGGAAAGGACCTTAAGATCATCCAATTCTAACACCCTGTGAGGAAGGGATGCCTCACACTAGACCATGTCGCCCAAGTCTCTGTCCAACCTGGCTTTCAACACTGCCAGGGATGGAGCATTCACCACTTCTTTGGGCAATCCATTCAAGTGCCTCACCAAACTCACAAGGAAAAACTTCTTCCTTATATCTAACCTGAACTTCCTCTGTTTGATAAGATGTCTTGATTGATATTGTCTTTTAGAACACACTTCATTTGTTTGTTCAGCAACTGAGGTATAATTCTATTTAATTTCTAATTCTTCATCTGTGTGACAAGAAAGGTGTTTGGAAATTGTCATCCAAATGCAGATTAGAGAATCAGAGTACTGTAGCCTGGTGTAAATGAAGAATATTCACTCTTAACAGTTAAGCTGAAGAGAGCATTGAATGCCAAACAGATCCAGAGTTTGCAGCTGGTATCTGTAGTTGCACTGTGTCATCGGCCAACGGCGTCTGGAATGACTGCTAAAATAGTTCATGGTGAACAACTGCTCCTAAGGTACAATAAAGCCTAGAAGTCTCCTATGCAGTTACTGCTCAACCCCTTGGTTTGGAGTGTTACCATAATTCTTTCAAGTATCACAGTATGCTAAAGACTGCAAGGGACCTCAAAAGATCGTCTAGTCCAATCCCCCTGGTAAAATTCTTCGTTTGTGAAAAAATAAAAGGGGCTTTTAAAGAATGTGTCAGATGCAGTTGTTGTTATCTTCATAATGGTTTGCACTTATAAATTCAAGATGATTCAGTTGTATTCAAAAGATCTGTACTCATTAGTTTTTGGTTGTGAACATGTAGGCAGCACAACCAGTTCTTGACCTCATGACAGTCTCAAAGTATTTATTGCAGCATTACGTTGTTTGTCTAAGAGGATATGCACAGAGTGGAGATGTATATAGTTTGTGTACAGCTTCAAGACACACAAGTCCATCCCAACTTCTGCAATACAGGTAGAGCCTGTTCTGCCAGATTTACACAGAGAAATTGTTGGGGACAAGGTGACCCTGCTTGTATCTCAAGAAAAAAGTACAAGCTATAAAAACAAAGGTGTTGAAAGAAAAAGCAAAACTAGGCTCCAACCTAGAGTTGCCAGTACTGGAATAACTTGAAGATGAATATATGTTATAAATAAAAAAATGATTATTCGCATGGAAAATATTTTAGGGCAATGAAACAGTCATTCAAAGTCAAAAATACATATTCTATTAATATGTATTCTGATGTCACTACTGCCAATGTCTGACTCAGAATCATTTCTCAGAAAGGACGATTCTTTTCCAGTAACTGGTGTAATATGTTTACTATGAAACAGTAAACAAATGTCATTGAGATTAACTTTGAGCAAAAGAATAGTTTTGATAATGTCTGAATTAATTTGGCTTCCTGATGGAGGAGCCACTTATCCTAACCAGAGTTGAAATGTTCTATACACATGTACGACCAGAGGTACATGCGCCCATGCCTTTGGATCCTCTTAGTCAGTAGCATAACTGGATTTCACATGCAGACTCCTGCTGCCTGCTCTTTTAACAGTACAGTTCCTGAGTTCTACACAAACTATGGGACATGATATCCATAGGGAAGGGTAACTGGGATGACCAGGAGCAGAAGCTGCTACTTTTGCATAAGATAAATATCTTAAACACAAGATATTTAATTTTCCCCTTGCATGAAAATTTGCTGTAGAGGACCCACTGTAACCAATTGATTAACAGGTAACAGAAGTATATTCCAGACAGCAACTACGGAACAACCCCACAAAGTGAGTCCGTGGTCTCTGTAAGATGTCAGAATAGGTAATAAACAAGTAAACACAGGCAGAGAACTCCTGACAGAGAGACAGTCAAGCAGTGTTTGCTGTGTATCTGTAATTCTGTTGTGGTGGAAGTATAACTCTTAAATATATCCCCCAAATTAGAATTACAGTAATTTTAATAAAAGGGAAAATCAGTAAATTGTTACTAAACTCATCAAGAGCCAGTTATTTCATACAAAGATGAAAACTAGTAATATTACTGCTTAATTGAGAAATAGGGTTTGTGCCTGTTTCTGGCAAATCAGCAGGATCTGGAAGCTAATTGTATGCAACAGCTTGAAGCACTCCAGGTATGTAAAGACTGTCTTGCACAGAAGTGTTGTGTTGCTTGGAAACATACACTAGCAAATATTTATGATACTTTGGAAATCTGAAATGATCTTTAGCAAAAAGGTTGACTCAGGTCAGAAAATGTGCTGATTATTTTGGAGAGGAAGACAGGTATGGATGCCACACAACAGAACAGCAGGAGATCCCACAGCTCTTCAAAGACACTAAGTAGCATATAGAGCAGTGACACTGAATATTTCTATGGTAAAAGAGCAAAGGGTAACCTTCTTGTAAGCTTTCATGCCAGTTTAGAAACTTCAGGAACTCCTTGCTGCTTTGAAACAGAATCTGACCAAGTGTCACTGAAAAAAGATGGTGTGCCCCAAGCAGAAGCTATCTTTGATGTTTAAGCCTTGTTTCCACTGTATGTGGAAGAGTAAGAAGGAAAAAGCATAGAGCTATTTCATCCTCAACTGAATTATAATGCATCTACCAAAGCACATGCTTCATTCCTTTTCTGGATGTAAATTAACAATGTTTGTTTTGCAGGTATCAAGAGCTCTTCCCATTTCTCAATTGGCCTTTTAACTGGCTATTTCAATGCCCTTTCAAGGTAACCAGCCAAATTGTTCTAAGACTCCACAGATGAAGAACTGTGTTTTGAGGAGAAATGCTTCCTGAGGAAGTCTGATTCCTCACTATCTGCTCCTACAGACAACACAACAGCAGCACGCCATCCGGATGACACGTTACTCAGTGTATGTAAATGCTGAGTGACATGTTAGATATATTGGAGTATGTGACCCAGCCTCCAATGCCTGTTCCAAAAGGGTATGGGTCTTCTGTGGGTCTCATACCATCTCTGTCAGCCCTGTGCACACATCTCAGATACACCAGGTATTTAACTTGGCAACTTGTTCAGTGCCCCCAAACGCAGTAAGAATAGCTGGCAAAGTAAAAAGCTCTTGACTTCAGAGTTTTGTATAACAGACTTTAAGACCACTGCTGATTTGCTCAACAATC
Source organism: Psittacula echo (assembly GCF_963264785.1). Taxonomy (NCBI): domain Eukaryota; kingdom Metazoa; phylum Chordata; class Aves; order Psittaciformes; family Psittacidae; genus Psittacula; species Psittacula echo. The sequence goes on from NC_137736.1 coordinate 7,733,875, forward strand.
ACAAAACAGCCAGCATTTTCTCCAAGGAACTTTGTGTTCCTGCTGGTAAATCTCTTCTGGCGCTGGTCGCAGTCAATGCTAATCACAATAGCCTCTTTTCACGGCAAATAATTTAAGTCTAAGTGCCTGGAAAGCTAAGATGGACTCACACAATGTTCCCTGACTGAAAGAAAAGGCATGAAATCTAATACAAAATATGTCTTCAGAAAGTCACACTTTGCCTGTTTAGCATTCAAAGCTGTTCAAATATCTAGGTGCCAACAGAAGTTTCCATGAAAAAAATCTCTTATGCTGATAAATGAGGGATGCCTGCAGAAAAATGGGGTATGGGATGTCCACAGGATAATTTGCTGAAATTCTATTTGATAAATCAAATTTAATAAATCCATAAAGCTCCAGAGTGACATGGTTAAAGATAGCTCATCTGTCTCTCCACGGTATTGTAACTTCTTTACCTATCAATACATGGACACACGTTCTATTTTCCGTCAATTATTTAGCATAGAAGTTGGATCCACCTCATCACTTATCATTGTTGCAGATCCACATCATCATTTATATTGCTGTTTCAGTGCAAAATGAATAGGTCCACTGACAAAAGCTCTAAGTGGAGACATCAACCACTCGCATCCTCCTAACTGATGATGAGGGATTAAGAAGAATGTGGTATTCTGTGAAAGAAAGGGCTTTTAGCATTTCTCAAAACATTTTCCCAGTACACTCACCCAGTTTGTGTACACACAGATGAAGAAAACTGTTAAGTATATTCTTAGACAGAGTTTTCTTTTCAATCTCCTTCACCTGAAGTGTCCTCATCATCATTTTCTTAATGTTTTGTTTAAACCATGACAGGATATCCCTACTATGACTTTGTGTGCACGTGTGCATTACCTCCCTTTTTATAGTTTGCAGTGACTACATGGCTCTCCTCACTCAGAAAAGCTTTTTCTCAACAGAATGTTTTTGGTATAACACTGCATGATGTTTTGCACCTGCATTACATGTTTTCCCATAAATGTGTTACATTGTGGTACCTTTTACTATCCCAGCTTTGCCCCAAGCATAGCCATGCAGGCTTTAACTGAAAATGACTGAGAATGAGATAAATAAAAACAGATAAAATAAATTACCTGAATCCAACATTAGAGTGCAATGCAATATCCCAAGTCTCTTGGCACAAACGATACTGATTCATGGGATTGTGAAGAACCATTAACAAAGAGTTATCTTGGGTATGATTAAAGGAATCAATACATTTATATTCTTGGGATGCAGTATGAAGAACCTGGAAAGGAAAGAAATACAGGTACTTCCTCCCTGTAGACAGTAGCTTTCAGCAAAAAGTGTTTCAGAACTTTGCTTTCCTATAAGATGTATACAAAGCATTTGTATTCCAGCAATCTGAAGTGTTCAGGTAGGTAGAATTGAAACGTCTCTGCTGTTCATATTGAGAAGAGGCAGTCACTATGCTCCACCTTCTGAGACTGACTGAATGAAAAAGTTTGGCTAAATAATAAACAAATATATTTAAGCATTAAAGAAATACTTAAATTCCAATAATAAAGTGCTTAAATAACAACTACTACATTAAAGCAAAGCTATCACATACCAGGTGAAAACAAATTTACTTTTTTCTTAGCTTGGTTAAACTTACTTGCTATTCAATTTGCTATACTCTAACTTGACTAGCTTTGAGATTTACTGTGTTCAAAATCTGTGTTCCACTCTGCTCTGTACTGCCCCATCATTTGCAATGTTTACATTGTCTGCAGGCTGAAACTTATTTTATAGCTAGAAGAAAGCCACCTTTTAAACTATTATTTTTATAGAACCATGTAACTAAAATAAAACTGAAATAATTCCATATCAACAAATATTCTTTTTAAACATGAAAACTTTAACAGCAGCTGATGGAAAAAATATGTTCAGATGTGATGTAGTATAAGGAAATATTCTTATAAAATGTTATTTTCTGTTGCAGTTATTTTCCATCAGAATCTTTTTACTAGATTGCCTAACTATTGACAGTTCAGTTAGTATTAGCTATTTATGTTGCATAAGAAGGAATATACTGAATATATAATATAATATACTGAAATGTACTGAAATACATGGCAAGACTTCAAAGTTGTGATCCTGAAGTGGTGCTGAAAATATCCAAGCAATCTTTCCTTCACCAATCTATAGCATGTGTCAGGATCAAATAAAAATTGCAGCATATAAAGCTCAAGGCAGCACAGGAACGAAAACTCCACTCCTCTCAAGAGAATGCTTCCAACTTAAGCCATTTACACTTGAGCTTATCTTTGATGTATTTCATCCTTTCTGAAAGATGAGTTTTAATCTTTAGCTTGAAAGATTTCTATAAGTGAAGCTTTTGCAGCCTTGAAAGGCTGAAGTACCATTATAACAACATTTTCTATTTGCCCATAAATCATATACTGTATAGGTATTTGCAAAGTGTGCTGTCACATACACTGTGCTAATGAATCCCATAACTGCCAGGAAGGATCACCCCTAAGGGCAAGATCATTTTGTCTCTATCACATGTTTAGCTTAAAGACTCACTACCAAAAAGGACAGCTGCATTTGGCCAGGCCAGGAAATAAAAACCCATTACAAGCAAAAATTCACACAAGAAACTGAAAGGAAAAATGAGGGCTGGTAAAATGTAAAAAGGATAAAACTGGCTCAATTATCTAGCAAGATAATACCCTGTACTCCACAACTGATTTCTTTGTCCAGCATTCTGAGGGATGACTGTATGGATAAGATTGTCAGTTCACAGATACCTGAAGAAGAACATGTGGTTGAAAATGCTCGTCAAAACTCCAGTCTGTCAAACAACGCCTCTGTGTCTTTTTGATCTCTTCTAAGTTTGGTTGCAAGCTGTAATTTTCCAGACTCACCTCAAAATACATGAAAACAAAATGAACATTAACATTTCAGTGACAGTTGTATTAAATCAACTGTAATCTTGTTGACTTACTAGACAGCATCCCATATTATACCACAGTTAATTGCATAACGCTGCACATGTGTAGACCTGTATGGCACTATTACTCCCAAAGGTTTTTGGTCTTGGCTTTTTCTTTAATGGCAAACATAATCTGAATATTTTTATTATTAGGTTATATGCTTTTGAGTTCTGTAAGCAATTACAAATATTTAAACATGTCCTATGAAGTCATCTTGAAATTGTTATATTTATCCAGAGCTCTGTGGCAGACAGGTGTTTCTGAAGATGCCAAACTACAGAGTTTACTAGCGTGATACATCTCTCAAACTCTCATGCTAGTGTTTGACTCCTGGTATTCAGTGAAACCAGTGCAGAATTGACATTAGTAGCTTCACCAAGACCTATCACCTCAGAAATCAAAGTGATTTCATAGTGCTTAAACTCTATAGCACTACTTGCCAAACATCACAAAATTAACATATGCATGCAGCACTGCAAAGGAATCTCCAGTCCTGACACTGAACAGTATCTTCTGTTGTCTTATGCTATAGAACACAGTTTACTCCATTCCTCACACTTGCCATAGCCAAAGGAGGAAAATCCAATTCTTTCTTCAGAACAGGATCAGCCAGACTATCTCTTCCATCTTTGCCATTCATTTCTGTAAGTCCTGGAAATTGAAAGGAGAATGTTAAGAAGTATTGCAGAAATTTCAATCCTTAAAACTAAGGTCAGAATGATGCAATTTTCTTAGCCTCTGTAACGATACTGCCATCAACTTGCAGCTTTCTTTTATGACACTACCCCTATAAATACATGATCATCTCTGCTAAGCTTCTTTCCTAAAAGAGCACTTTAAAATCCAGGAACAACAAGTGGCAGACATCAGGGACTCTAGTGATAGGACAAGGAGTGATGGGTTCAAACTGAAACAGGAGGAGTTCAGGTTAGATATAAAGAAGTTCTTTAGTGTGAAGGTGGTGAGGTGCTGGAACAGGTTGCCCAAAGAAGTGGTGAATGCTCCATCCCTGGCAGTGTTCAAGGTCAGGTTGGACAGAGCCTTGGGAGACATAGTCTAGTGTGAGGCGTCCCTGCCCATGGCAAGGTGGTTGGAACTGGATGATCTTAAGGCCCTTTCCAACCCAAACCATTCTATGATGCTATGAATTATCACTATTATTATTACCACTATTAATAACAATGATGATGTTAAGTATAATTACATATAACATTTTATAATTATATATAACATATAATGATATTATACCATTCTAATATAATTTAATAATAATAATAACAGTAGTAGTAATAATAAACAACTCTTCATAAAAAACACTGAAATCACTGCCTTTATCTGTCTTATGCTGACCTTACATTGTCAAAACCATTAAAAATACCCTAAGAACCGTCCTCCAGATGAAGAACCATTTTTCTGCATACTACCTGAGAAGCCGTAATAAGCATTCCCTTGCAGAGGTGACATAAAAGAAAGCAAAATCAACTGCTTTGATATTTTCACCTCTTTCTGAAAAATGCAAATTTAAACCTTTCAATTAATTCAATTTATTCTGTTCTATAAGCTACTTGACCAAATATTGTTTCTGCTGAGATCTGACCAGTCATTCCATTGTTCCAAAGGGCACCAGACATGAACAGGATCTCATGGAGACTTTAACTTTCATATTCTCGTAATTTTAAAAACATAATTTCCTTTTAGTAGAATTCTTGAATTCTTTATCCCCCAATTTAGGGCAGAGATCACTAATACTCTATACAAATTCACACATACAATAGAAATACTCTTCCTGGAAAAAAATACCCCAGAAAGTACTTGTTCATAACAGGCTTGTAACCAGCTCAGCTTCCAGGCTTGTATCTGCTTTTCTAGGAAATTTACTGACTGCCTTTAGAAGATTTAAGAAATTTGAAGGCAAACATTTTCTCTTCCTGGTGTTTGCTTTTGTGCTGCAGAAGTGTTGAAATGTTGGTGGCTATGTTTGTGACTGAAATTATTTAGTATTGTAACTAGTGTAAAAGTCAAATAAACTAACACCCAAAAAAAGTTCATGAAATTCAGAAGAGAGACAGATAAGCAGGATTATTTTTTTGTCTACTCCAGCCTTCTAAGGAAAGGATCCCATCTAAGCTGGTTGCCTAGACATCTATATTAGGGAAGCATGGGCAACATAATGAACCTAAAGGTACAGCCACTTAAATGAACCTAATTTCTACTTTTCTTGCATTCCATAAAAATAATAACTTATTTTTAATGTTGCTTCCTGTCCAACACTGTTCCTTTAAGCAGGCCAACAACTTTTCATTATGTTAGAATCTGCAGGAGAAAATGCAGAACCCTGCGAAAATTGATTCTGCATCGTCTACAAGAAGTTTACCACATTTCTGTTTCTGCTCTTCAAAACATTCCTATTCTAACATGAGTGATAGGTACAATGGCTCAAATGCTGAAGATATACTAACAGCACAGATTGGAAATGAAGTAAGAGAAGCTGATGGAGTTGAAACACAGCTCAGACATTTCTCTATGATTTTAACTTGCAGGTTTTCACATATTTCTGGCCAAATGCAAGCAGACTAACGTGACTGTGAAAACCAGATGTTTAAACTTCTACATTACAACACCAGTTCTACCATGCTAGCCTTATTCTGATTTCTTTTCATTGGTCTCACTTTCTTCAACACTTAATAGATACGTTCCTCTTTTCCTGTTACTTCTGAATTTGGCCTCAAATTTTGGATGTCAAAACTCTACTGGATTAACCTACATGTGGAAGAAAAGGGAAGCCTGGGAGAAAAAATTTAAAAGGAAAAGGTACGTATGCATGGGTAATTACAATGTATAGCACACCTATTTTTTTTTTGTCATTTTCAGCTTTTTATATCCCTCCCTAGAGTCCCCATGTGTAAGTTATATATTCATTGCATTTCTTACTACTCATTCACTAGTAATCATCTGATTAACCTGATACACAGAATCACAGAATGGTTTGGGTTGGACAGGACCTTAAGATCACCCAGTTCCAACCACCTACCACGGGCAGGGACACCTCACACTAGACCATGTCTCCCAAGGCTCTGTCCAACCTGGCCTTGAACACTGCCAGGGATGGAGCATTCACCACTTTTTGGGCAACAGGTTCCAGCACCTCACCACCCTCACAGTGAAGAACTTCTTCCTTATGTCTAACCTGAACTTCCCCTCTTTCAGTCTGAACCCATCACCCCTTGTCCTATCACTCCAGTCCCTGATGAAGAGTCCCTCTCCAGCATCCCTGCAGGCCCCCTTCAGATACCGGAAGCTGCTCCGAGGTCTCCACACAGCTTCTTTTCTCCAGCCTTCTCTTTGCAGCCTCAACTTCCTCAGCTTGTCTTTATATGGGAGGTGCTCCAGCCCCCTGATATATCACTCTATGCTTGTTACTGACTTTGTAAAGATCAGGCTGCCATCATAACTCACAAGAGCCTTTCTTCAGAAAGGTTTTTAAGTTTGTCTTCAGTATTACAGATCTATGAAATATCTTTGATGTAATAAACCATAAACCAGCTTTCTAGTAAATACTTTTCAACAAATATCATTTTAGAGAGTTGCTTACACAAACTGTTAATGCTGTCATATAAACCAGATAGCTTTAGTCTTTACCTAGTATCCCTACATAGATACTCAAAGTACAGACTATACAATACTTGAAAATTCAAGTGGGCTTTTTTTCCTGGTGATGTGTACCAGGGGGAAAAAATAAATAAAAAAATCACAGCCCTGCAAGAATAAATGAAATGGCAAAATAAATAATGGATTCAAATTCTTCAGGAGTAATGTAAACACAGGGTTTTTCTAAAGCCTCTTGGAGATTCCTCATTAAGCTTCTTTTCCATAAGGAAGAGTTGTCTCAGCTGTCTTGCAAACCTGGCTGTATTATCCCAAGGGTTATAAGACACTTCACAATCACCTCCAATCATAGATCCAGAGCTCTCCAGGAGACCAGAGTCACTTAGCCCAGTCAGCCTCAGGCTTTCAAAAGTAAACACTCTGAAGGCCCTTTCTACTTCAGCCCGACTCAGAAGCTCTATAAAAGAATTACAACCATTAACTGAAAATGTCCTTATGGCTCATCAGAAGATAAACAGAAGACTATGTAAGTGTATTTTTTTTGGCAACTCTGCAAAAGCCAACAACAATTTCCTTAACAGTATTGGATCAAATTAGGTGAGCTACATTTTACACTGCATTCAAAGTTGAATGCTTCCAAAGTGCAAAATGATATGCCTTACTTTTAATCCATCTTAAATGAAGTGCTTCCTACATCTGAATACCTCCTGGCTCATTACTTTTCTATAAATGATGTTGGTTTTAAAATACTGAGTAGACCTTATCGAACCAGTTAACAACTGGTTCAGTTAATGAAAAGTTTTCCATTATCATATGGCTTTTCATTATCTGTAGCTCTCAAAACAAGTATTAATTTTTCTGTCCTCAGACAAGATTTTAATTTAATTTTTAATAAATTAAAGTAATTTTTATTTTAACAGTTTACACAGAAGTATGCAAGGTGCAAAAGCAATAATAAATCCTATTTACAGTTGTATGAATTGGTGTCCATATAACAATGATAATAACAAGAAGCATTGAGTTTTAAGGCAGGTAGCTCAGTGCCCAAATCATCCAAAAAGTATCTTCAGTTTGAAATCTTTTCCCTTTATGGTAGTTAAACAACCAAGCGTGTTACACATCTTGAAAATGTTGGATATCTCCTATTCAGATCAATCCTCTTCTTGCTAAAAGCTAAATTAAGAGTTGAGAGAGTTTGGCCATATATTATGGTCCAATGATGACCATCAAATATGACACCCATCAGTCAGCATGCTACAGCAATAGACTACCTAAATAGCTCAATGTCCAAATGAACACACCAATAACTAGAAACAATGCAGCAAATGCAAACTAATCCAACACAAGGGATTTCGGGACTGAATAGCTGGAAAAGTACCTTCAAATCCTGTGCCTTGTATGATGGCATAAATGTAAAGGGATTTGGATGTTTGTGTTTCTTAGTAACCTAAACCTCTGAAACTACCTAAGGGTATTTATGTAGTCTTTGGGATTGCTTCTCAGTGTATATCATGGTGGTATGCACATTCCAAGAAAAGGTAACTGCAGAAGTAATTACAGTTGAAGAAGTGAATGTATTCTTGGTTTGATAAAAGGACTATTACAGAAGCCACTTCATTATTGACACCAACACCTTCCACCAAATACATTCTAAAAGCCATTCACAGTGCAATAAAAATCTTCTGAGATACATGTGCATTTTACTTCCCAGGGTCAAAATAGTGATAATAGTTGTAATTTGTACAACTTTTTTTTCCCCTCAGATTTAGTAAGTGCTTGTATTTTTGTGAATATAAATAGATAAAGAAGTTCTAACAGACTTTCAGCTCTTACTTATGCAATATTTAATACTTGTATAGCTCTTCCCATCAGCCATGAAACTAAGGTTTGAAGTTTACCCACTTGTGTAGTAGGCTAAGATATAAGCAAGAACGGGAAAATGGGAAATTCTGCAAAACGTTTTAGGGAGGTGAAAAAACTTGTCCCTAAATTCCTGCTATTTAATAAGATGATCAACTAGATGAAAAAAAAAAAATTGGAAAAAGGAACTTTTATCAATGCAAAAGATAATCTCTTTACCACTGGTACAGTAATGCATGAGCTCGTGGAGACTGGCCATGCGTTTAGGGTTGTTTGCAGTTGAAGGAAGGTTTAACTGGATAAGTTCTGTAAGAGGAAGTTTAGCCATCATTTCCCGTTCAATCTTTTCTGGATTTAAGTTCTCCTGGACCTGGAACAAACCCCAAAGTTACCAGAATTAAAGTAAACTTTCACACTAGTGGATTCCTAAAAATTATGTTTGAATAAGGAATTCTTTTTATAGTGAAAGACATAGGCATGTGCTTAAGTCAGTTGGACTTACATTTGAGCATGTGCTCACAGTGTGGTTTTGAATTATGTTGTCAGGTATTTTAGGCAGAAAAAAAAAAGGAGATACATAAGAGAATAACTTACGGCATAACTACAGACACTTGTTAGAAGACATCTGCCTGTGCTACCTAGACTCAAAAATTCTGGAATGCAAAAACATATGCTGATCTATTCAGACAGGCAGCAGGTCCCTTCCACGTATCTTTCAGCTGGTCTGTGCTACTTCTCATGGTAATGAAGCCTGTAAACTCATTTATCAAGTCTGTGACAGCATCATCCCTACATATTTAAGGATTTATCTAAAAAGATAAATATAGATACCAGTAAGCAGTGGTATCTTCCAACTTCATTCTTTTTAGTATTAAACACTTTACTTTTTAAATTAAACAATTTAGTATTAAACACTTTTTAGTATTAAACACTTTAAGTACCTTTTTCTTGGACTGTATCTTCCAAATCTTTTTCCTCTATCCACCACTCATTATTGTGCTATCCACTCCTCATTGTGCTATATCCTGAACTTCCTCTTCAGCAAGTATACCATATTCATCAAATACATGCCTGCTAAGAGCATCTCTCTCTGTGATTATTCAGTCCTGCCTTTTGCTTGAATGCCTCCTCCAATGTATCAAGCTCAATTTGTTTCTGAATACTGTTATAATCAATTGTTGTCAAAGTATTTCACAGACAAATTGTAATCCATGAAGCCAGCAGACATTCCTTAACTGTGAAATCTAGAACTGTATTACCACTCGTTTTATCTTCAGAGTATTGTCAAAGTTTAATGGCAAAACTACATCTTGGCTTGTTTTGGTTCACAAAGTCTAGAAACTGTTACTTTGCAATAATCCCAAACCTTGCAGTCTCTGAACATTTCTGCCTTTGTTAGAATTTGGCAACATCTTAGTTATACACTACGCTTCAACTATTAAGCCAACCTGAATACACTTGTCTTCACTAACAACCTTTATGCCATTTCTCACATTTCTCTGCATCTTAGTATTTAATCTAGTCCAAATGCTAAATCACTGTTAGAAAGTTAGTAACTAATCTTCCAGTTTCACCAGTGTTTAACTACAGTAAATCAGAGTTCTATAGTATCTTTCAACTATGCCAAAAGCTGAATATTCTTATTAATAATGCCAACAGATCACTGAAATCACTATCATGCTCTGTCTGTGTTGTGTCCTCTGTCAGTAGCAGTAACTCATCACTTCTTAAGCCAACTAAATATGTTAGTGTGTCTATCTCAGGAGGAAAGAATGTAGGCTACACTGTTCTGCTTCGGAAAAACACCACCCTTTTTAGTGCATTGAATGTTTACAGCCTGTGGATTTCAGAACTGTTTATATATGACAGGTGGCACGATACCTTCAGCAGATGCAACCGCTGAGCCAGGGTATCATGGTAGTTAAATAAGAGAGGATACTCTGGGGTGACAGGCTTTTCTTCACTGTAGTTAGGTGAAAAGTAGTCATATAGATTCTGTTAAAAAAAAAAAAAAAAAGAATTAAACACCAATAGTGAGATTTATTTGTCATTTGAGGAAATGAACTAAAGATAACACAAACCTTTTTTTCACTTTTAGTAAGTGAAAGAGAAGGAAGAACAGAAGCTATATGTTCTGCAATGGTATGATGTAGCCCATCTGCCCGAGGCTCTGGTACTACCAGACTAGGTGGTGTAAGGCCTTCTTCACTTGCGATGACCTGGCAAAGATGATAGGTGTTAGCTTTCACTACAGTATGTCTGCTCCTTAATTTAAAACTACCAAGCTGACCTGCTTACAGCCAAACACACAGCCATAAATTTTGCCAAGACTGTAGCAAAATGCAACTTTCCGTGTTAGTTTCTGCCCAAAACAAAGATTATAGAAAACAGAATTAAATATTTTCTCCTATTACTTGCTTTTGGAAGGATAAGAAGAAACGTTATTTCCAACTCAAAATGTTAATGAACACAGATAATGAAAAACTGATTATGTATCAGGTGTTGGACCTTTTTTTGGGTGTTTTCGCCTGCGTCTATTTTCAGACTAAATTGGAAAAAGGAATAAATAAATAAATAAATAATAAAAAAATATATAGTACTGAAATTTTCTTTCTAAAAGGAGGAGGATTTCCAAATCATGCTGTGGAGCTGTGCTAACTCTTAGTTTGTGCCTAAACTCAACAGAAGTCAGCTCTGCCTAGCATGAGCATCAGTATACGCCACTTTAATGTTAGGCTTTCCCTAAGACCTTTGTACTGAGTAAACCAGTGCAAGTTCACAATCACTAACATTGTGGCAGGACATCAGGACATGAAAAACAGATATACTGACTTAGCTAAAAAAATTACTTTTTTTCCTCATTTGATTATATTTGATCTGTAATCTTAGGAAGAAAATAATTCTAGAGTAACACTGTATATACAAGATAAGTGCACAATATAAAAGAAAACCAAAGATGTCACTTCTGAGTTGTGACTCCTTTGTATTGAACCACCTTGTCAGTGCTTCCAGTTTTGTATTTTTGGCTGAAACAGATGGATTTATTGATCTCTGATCAATTCATTATACCAAGTCTAAGCAGAATTACCCACAGGAATTATAAAGAGAATATTCTCACCTGTTCCAACATGCAGTTCAGCATTAAGGGTACAGAAAAGTATTCCTCAGGAATCTGACTCAGCAAGTCATTGTAATACCTCATGTCCACAGAAGTATCCAAAAAAGAAGCTGTTGTAATAATAGATAAGACATTATGATCTATTTCTTCAGAAATGCCAATTTCTATTACCAATCAGTTCAATGTTCAGACAGTTTTTCTTAGAAAGGCTAACAAAGTCCACCCCTGTAGAGCTCTTCTATCTGACTGTGACTAGGAACAGATAGAAAAAGTGATTTCTAAAGAACTTGGTTATCACCACTGCAGTTTCTGGAGACTTTCACAATATATTCACCAAGAAACTACTCTCACAACATTGAGTCACATCTTCAGCTTACTGTGCAAATCATGCCAAGTATTTGTGCTCAGGTGAATGACAGAGTGAACAGCTACAGATGAGTGCTTTAATCCTTTAGACATACCCTGTGATAAAGTTGGTGTTGGAAGAATTTCTTCTGCTTGCCCTTTTTTCTTTGAAGTTGTAAACTGTGATAGTGACTGTACCTAAAGGAACAAAAATAAAGATAAAACCTATCAGAAACAGTAGAACAAATGAGGATTGCACAAATAGGTGGGAGAAATTAATGATCTTAAAGGTCTTTTCCAGCCTAAAAATTATTTGATTAATTTAGCTTTGGTTTCGCTAACCCTAGGCCGGATGCTAAACTTCTACACGGCTAATACTAGGAGAGGGAAATCTCATTTAACTCTCAACAGAACAAGACAGTAAGAATATAGTCTTATGAATGCCCTAAATGAGCATTCAGTAGTACTGCTACAGATGGAGTAAGCCCATTTTTCCCTGTCACTAGTACATGCCCTAATAAGCCACTTTCTTCTGCCTACTGAAGCTTTTGTTTACCATGAACAAAATAAGGAAGCTGATCTCGCACAGAACTAAATCTTGTTTTGACACTCCACAGATATGCAACAAGACACGTACCTCTGTGCAGGCATGTAGAGTTTTCAGCCCCAAGAAGGTGTCATCATAAGCTATTAAAGGAATTTTTACACCTGTGATACTTCATGCCTGTATGAACCTTAAAATTTCCCTTTTCCTGTTTTCCCAATGCTTGTCTTCCTTCCCCCCTCCCCATTCTCTGCGTTTTTAAATGCTGAAGTAGAAAAATCCCAATTTTATTCACATAAAATTACACATGGAGAGATGGTCAAAGGGGAATTTTTAAGTGCAGAATTAAAGACAGGCATTTCTAGCCTACAACTAGTTATTCTTGACAAGTAGAGAAGGATCCTTGCCTCAGATTCACGTGGATGTGTCAATTTCCTCTCTGATAATGCAGGCACACTAGTAAACTTGGTGTTTTCCAAGTAGTTACGATGCTGTCTTCTCCAGTCCAGGCAGTCATACATTAAACAAGCAATGCTTTCAAACACCACAGTGCCAAATGCAAGCTATGACAGAAAATCAGATACAAAGGATGAAGTTTGCATACAAAAGTATCATGTAACTTAGCCATGTAAGTCCTTAGCTCTCTAACCAGAAAATCTACAACTGTTTAAAAGTCTTGCAAGGGATTTTTTTTTTTTTCTCCACTAATTCAAAATGTTTTACAGAGTCATTCTAAGAAGACAAGGCTTCCTCATTTTAATTTTATTTCAGCTATAATATAGCTGCTCGCAGGATATTCACCAGTAGCAACAGTCAGACATGATGTGATGATGGGAAACATAAACAAGATAAAAAACTTCTTTCCCAAAATAGCCTGAATATTTTAACATGAAATCAATAACATACTGATAAGTAATGTTGTAAGTAGCAAGCCTACACGTTTCCTCAATTGAGGCATTTTTAGTGTCTGCCTTGGAAACCATTGTGGATTTAGCCAAACTGGGTTCTGATCCCCTCAGGATCCCCCTCAAGTGTACTTCCTGGTTCAGGAGATTGTTTCTATACAGGATTTAGTATACAATAAATAAGTGTTAAGAGAATGTAATCTATCCTTTAACCCTAATAACATAGACCACAAATACAGTAGGTTGAATTATGGCATATTGCTCTATTCTGCTTTAGCAATTTATATTTTTTTACTGCTGCTGTTGTGGATTGAAAAATATTTGACCCTTTACCTCACTATAGTTGAGAACCTGGCTGGAAACAATTCCTACTGCTTCACTTTCCCTTGCAGTGCCCAATAATAGTCCTGACTGAGCAGGTGATAATGAGTAATATGCCAGAGCCATGTTTTGGGTTGGACAAAACGAAGAGGTACTGGATATGCTAAACCAGCATCTTCTGTCAAAAAGGGTTCTCACATTCATTTTATTTGGTTTCATGTGAATGTTCTGAAATACAGTAAGGTGACCTACTGTTATGAGGACAAAACTATAATTTGGTGTTATTTCATAGACATCTGACTCTCCAACGAGATCCAAATTTGGTCTATGTAAAGATGCTGAATAAATTTAGTATCTTGAACTGTTTTAAAACTCCGTTGCTGTGGCCTACAATATTAAGAAACTCCAGGTATTTTTATGCAAAGGAGTCTTTGTGAATACAAGATAATATACAAGAAAATAATTTCTGATCAGGATTACAAATGTATCAATTGCACTGGTTCTGTTCCATAGAAGGCTAAGCTAAAATTCCTGTAATTTCTAAACTGCCTTAAATGTTACAAGCCCCAAAGCATGCCATGTGTTCTGAAAGCAGAATCTACTGACCAGCATTTCCCTGTCAGACCAGTCAGGGGGAAAGGCACTCTCCTTAACTACGTGATGAAGTCTGGCAACATCAAAGAGATTTGATCCAGGCTTTCCACTGTTCAGAATTGGTTCCAGGTATTTCCAAAATGTTTCCAGATCTTTGATAGCTTTATTGTTCTTTCTTTTCTCTGCTTCTACAACTAAAATGTGCAATTATTAGATAAATCACAGTACAATACCCTTTTACACAAAGCACAAATCATGTATTAGTATATATTTAAGTATAGGGTAAGCAAGCCTTATTATTACAATGTTATTGGTGTGAAAGGTGGAGATTCAGGTACAGTATGACTATGGATAGAAAACCTAGAAGTTGTATGGTTTCCTGATTCACTGCACAGTAATGATCAATTTTCAAAGATGCTCTAGCTACTGCAAAAAAAGAAAATTCTCTCTTGATGCCAACCTTACAGTCACACTCTGGAATCTACTATAGCCTAATTTGAGAGACATAAGGACACTAAACTTACAGTGACTTGCTTTCATTTGGATTTATGGGTGCTCAGTACTTCCAAAATGTAATTATGATGGCCAAATACCTCACTTGTGTATTTCCAGTGGCCCCAGGGGTTTAAAACTCAGTGAAGCCACTCCCCTTGTCCTGTCCCTACAGGCCCTTGTCAAAAGCCCCTCTTCAGATTTCTTATAGGCCCTTTAAGCACTGGCAGCTGCTCTAAGGTCTCCCCAGAGCCTTCTCTTCTCCAGGCTGAACAAGCCCAACCCTTTCAGCCTGTCTCCATAGAAGAGGTGCTCCAGCCCTCTGATCATCTTGGTGACCTCCTTCAAACTCACTCAAGCAGGTCCACATCCCTCTTGTGTTAGAGGGTCCCAGAGCTGAACACAATACTCCAGGTGGGGTCTCGTGAAAGCCCAAGTCCTTCTCCTCAGGTCTGCTCTCAATCCATTCTCCGCCCAGCCTGTATTTGTGCTTGAGATTGCCCCGACCCATGGCAGGACCTCGCACTTGGCCTTGTTGAACTTCATGAGGTTTGCACAGGCTCACTTCTCAAGTGCATCAACATCCCTCTGGATCCCTTCCCTCCAGCAACTTGACTGCACCACACAGCTTGGTGTTGTTGGCAAACTTGCTGAGGGTGCATCAAATCCCACTGCCCATGTGGCTGACAAAGACATTGAACAGGATCAGTCCAACACTGACCCTGAGGGAAACCACTCGCCACTGATCTCCACTTGGACTTTAAGCCATTGACCACAACTCTTTTGAGGGCGATCATCCAGCCAATTCCTTACCCACCGAGTGGTTCACCCATCAAATCCATGCCTCTCCAGTTTAGACACAAGGGTGCTGTGCAGGACAGTCAAGTGCCTTGCACTAGTCCAGGTAGATGATGTCAGTCACTTTTCCCTTATCCACCAATGCCGTAGCCCCATCCTAGAAGGCCAACGAATTTGTCAGGCACGATTTGCCCTTAGTGAAGCCATGTTGGCTGTCACCCATCACCCTTATTTTCCATGTGTCTTAGCATAGTTTCCATGGGGATCTGCTCCATGATCTTGCTGGGCACCATGGTAAGCCTGTAGTAACCCAGGTCCTCATTTTATAACTTTTTAACAACGGGAGTTATGTTTCCTTTTCCAGTCAGCAGGAACTTCACCAGACAGCCACAGCTTCTCAAATATGATGGATAGTGGCTTCTCAACTACATCTGCCAGTTCCCTCAGGACCTGTGGATGCATCTCACCAGGTTCCATGGACTTGAGCACCTTCAGGTTCCTTAGATGATTTTGAACCCAATCTTCTCCTAAGGCAGTTCTTCACTCTCCTTGTACCTGCCTTAAGTATATTTTCATCATGTAAATACTCTCAGAATGAATTAAAGTCTTCAAGAATCACTAGGATATGCCAGGTCACACATTTCCAGCAGAAATGGGGAAAAATTAATTGCATTTTGTCAGGCTGAGAGATTGATCTGAGTTCTCTCAGAAAAGCTGAATTAGTAGTGGTACACCTACTAGACTTTAGAGGAACAGAAAATTAACAGTATGAAAGGGTACTAACAGTGCTTGACTTGTTGACCACAAAATAAAAGTCATTAGGGGATGTAAACACTTGGGAAGGAAAAGGAACATGAAAGCTATGGTCCTTAATCCATGATTGATGTGTATTCATGCTAAGAACAACAGAAACACTGCAACAGAACGGCATTTACAGGTTAACAGCTTCCTGTTTAAAAATTTCTCTGTACATTACAGAAATGATCAACCACAATCTATTTTGTAAGTCACTGAACTATGAAATACTTCAGTTAATAACTGCTCCAAGGCACAATCAACTATACCTGTATCAATACAGGCAGACATTTATCTTAATATAACTTCAAAAGCCTCAAAGACTCAACAATATTCCTACTCCGACTACTTCAATACTTTACTAACCTCACCTGTAGAAAGCTTCTACCTGCTCTGTTGTATTTCCTTGACTCCAATTCAGACACTTCATTTTCTGTCCTAGCCTTTTACAAATTTCAAAACTTTTATCATTTCTCCACTACATCACTCAGCCTTCTCTTCTTAAACTTAAGGATAACAATTCCATTTTTTTCCTCATAAGTAAAATTTTATAGATCCTTAATAATCTTCTTTTCCATCATTTTGAACTTTTGTGATTGACACATATTTCATACAAGGTCTTACCTCACCATTGATTTGCTTGATCAGATTACTTCAGGTATTTTCAGGACATATTCTCATTTATAATCTGGAGATTTGCATTTGAACCTCACCCCTTATTCTAATACCCATGACAATACCTAATAATATCAGACACAGGACAAACTCCCTTGAGTCCACTCCATGCATCCTATTCGAGGGTAAACCTTTAAAAGTTACTCTACAGAGGCCAAAGTTTTTGAATGAGACTGCACCCACTATAAATTTTCATCTAGACCTACCTTGCTCACTGCGGGCTACGTGAAATAGCTTCATTAAAATCCAGTCATACAACGCTATTTCTCTGCTCAGAAGGCCAGTACTTCATTTTGTAAGGAAATTAAATTTATCTGACATGATTTGCTCTTGAACTGCATACATTAGGTGTTACTCATCTCCTCATTCTTTTTTTAAGTGGTTATAAATTATCTGTTCCAGTATTTTTCCAGAAATAGAAGTTATGCAGATTACAGAGCCTTGGCTATTTGTGCTCCTTTCCCTCTTCCTTACAGCTCTTCTTCCACTATCTCACTTGCTTTTTATGAGTTTTCAAATAGGAATGAGAATGGCAGGTAAATCTTTAAATAGAATACCATGTAAGTTGATCTGAATCAGCTGATCTGAAAAGTTCTCTACCTTACATAAGTAGCAGTTATTTTACCTGTTCCTTCACAATTGGAAGATGAATCTTTCTGCTACTAGCATTAATTGTGGTTACTTAAAAGTATCACCTGTCTGGAATGGTACTTATAGTGAAAATAAATTACAACCCCACAACCCAATTCCTACAAGAAGTACATACCAACAAGAAGTACAAAAAGCCTCCCCAAACACTAACCACTGCCAGGCTTCTCAGGATCACCTGCTGGCAGCTCTTCCTCTCTGTTTACCAGCTAACAAACATGTAACTTATTCCTCCTCCTGCACCCCATTTTATGTCTTGCTATTTCTGATTTTGTGCTAATAAGCTCATAATAAACATATATTCTCATTCCTAGTGACCTGATCTATTTCTAATTCTTAAATGCATTCTTGTATCTGAAGTCTACAAAGAACGCCTGGTTTAGCCAAGCTGTTCTTACTATGCCACCTGTCCTTTCTTAGTAATGAGGAAAACTTACATTACTAGCTGTAACACTGCTTACACAAGATACTATCATCAAGATGCACATTTTTTCCCACTCTTTAAAATTCCCTTACAATTTTTACTTAATAATTATCTAAGTTTACTAAAGTCTTCCTGCTATTACATATACAAGACAAAGTATAGTATCACTTTGGAAATATTTGGGGAAACCTGGCCCTGTCCCTTCATCCCCAGTAGGTGTTATAAATACAATGAAATTGAACAAACCCATGCTTTCTGCTCTCTGCACTTCTATTTTCTAGTTAGTCATTACCTTCAAATTTTACCATTTTTGCAATGGCAAACACAGTTGCTCACAGCTAGCATGCACAAACACAAAGCACAGAGAGGGAGAAAAACACAGCAGGAACAGTCTTTATTTGGATATATAATAGCCTCTTTTCTATACAGATTTTGTTATGACCAGATTACCTTCAGTTGACTGTGAAGATTCTTCTTTAAGTTTAGCTGCTCCCAAGTATGCCTGCAACGGCTCGTAATTCTCAGAAGAAATTCTAATTACACTTGAAATGTTAATTCCAAGCTCAAACATCACAAGCAACAACTGAAGGTTGTGGAAATCCAAAATTATAAAGTAATGATGGGCACCATCTTCTGGTTCATCATCTATTCAAAATGCAATAAAACCAGATTAAAGACAAGGACATGGAATAGCTAAATAAATTCTGGTTTTGCTTGACTATATAGGGATACTGCAAATTAAGGTCACAGAAGCAGCCCTTTTATAACCTCAGCAGGATAATTACTTATAAGTTTCAAAATATCTGAAGCAGGCCTACAAGGATGCTGGAGAGAGGCCCTTCATCAAGGACTGTAGTGAAAGGACAAGCAGTCAGAACAACTGATCCCATGGATTGAATGAGTCAGTAATTTTATGCAAAATATAGAATCATAGAATGGTTTGGGTTGGAAAGGACCTTAAGATCATCCAGTTCCAATCCCCTGCCATGGGCAGGGATGCGCCACACAAGACCATGTCACCCAAGACTCTGTTCAACCTAGCTTTGAACACTGCCAGGGATGGGGGAGCCACAGCTTCTCTGGGAAACCTGTTCCAGTGTCTCACCACCCTCACAGTGAATAATTATTTTTTCCTGTATCTAATCTAAATCTCCCCTCTCTCAGCTTGAAGCCATTCCTCTTTATCCTATCACTACATGCCCTTGTAAGAAGCCCCTCTCCAGTTTTTTTGTAGGCCTCCTTTAGGCACAGGAAGCTGCTATAAGGTCTCCCTGGAGTCTTCTCTTCTCCAGAAGACTTAGACTATGCTGTCCAGAAGACTTACATGATCAGGTGATCTAATTCATTCCTTTCAGTAAGGTGATAATGTACGAGGGATGAATGATAAAGAGGCTGTTAACCATCAGAAACAGATATGGATTGTCTCTGAGTTCAAGACATGGTCAGATATGAGTAACAGCTCAGACTACTCTCGAGTAAAAATTGTGGCATTTCTCTTTTTTGGCTTTTTTTTTGCTTACTACAGTTATATTAAAACAATTATAAACAGGCAAGGTTTAGATTGGATATTGGGAAAATCTTCTTCACTGAAAGGGTTGTCAAGCATTGGAACAGCTTGCTCAGGGAACTGGTGGAGTCATCATCCCTGGAGATATTTAAAAGACATGTAGATGTGGCACTTGAGGACATGGTTTAGTGGTGGACCTGGTAGTATTAGGTTTACGGTTGGACTCGATGATCTTAAAGTGATTTTCCAGCCTAAATTATTCTATGATTCTCTAAAGTGCTGAAGAGTGCTTTAAGGATCACTCAAGGTTCTTCACGTCTTCTGCTCAGACTCTTGTGAAGTATAAAATATGCATGAAGATTTTTAAAGTACTACATTCTCAGTAGAAAAGTTTCATATATCAGTATGTTCTTGACACTGAGAAATGGAGCTGGCACCACCCTGTCCCAAGATACAAATCAAAGCTTTAGTGTGAGGTCCTTGAGAACCTTAACTGTCATGTTCTCAAGAAAAGATAGAAAATCCTGACAGAGCTGTTTCACCATGCTTAATGTGCATTTAGAATAGCCGCCAGAAATTTTGGCAGTACTGGACTTAATTTTCTCTTGGTATGGACATTGAAGTATAACTGTGATGAATAAAGAAACAATTACTTCTCCATAAAACAATAGTTACGTTTTTCCTGTAGCCTAGATGAAGGGTTTGAGCAGTGCTGATCTTCTCAGGGCTACAGGTTCCTCCTCACTGCCTTCCTCAGCACAACTAGAGGAAGTAGCAAGGTCAGGTTACCTTTTTCCTTGTTATGTAGTTCCTTACCGTCTTCAGACTGGAAATAAATTCACTGAACACATTTTTTGTATGAGTCAGAATCAACTTGTTTAAGTCCAACTGTGTGGATGCACAATGAATGTGGTGAATTGTTCAGAATGGCTTCAGCTCAGTACAGACATGACTGTAAAATTACATACAGAACAAGTGACCAAGCACAAAATACCTCAACAACTTCTCCTTTGAGGCAATCTGCAGCTATTGCTATTTTATAAATATCCTTGGGACTAGTGTGACAAATCCAAGTCAATGAAATCATAGTTCAACAGCAGTGCTAACAGCTCATAATATAAAATTACTTAGCATACTAAACAAAGGATACTTTTCATGGCTATTAGTTTTTGATGGGAATTTATATTTTCCTTTGTCTTTTCATTGGCTGTGACTAGGAAGGCAGCAAAGCATGGATATCTTACACAGTTCCAGTGAAATTTGTAACCATGGGTGCTATATATTAAAAGATAAAGATTTTCTTAGCACTTGTTAGCATATTATTCTTTACCTTGTACAGCTCATTTCTGGAGTAGATTTCTTTAGTCTCAGTTCTATTCACGTGTTTTTACAGCAAATGAAATCATATTGTCCTTTGTATAGAACCTGGCTTCATCCTCGGACAATGGTATATGGCTCTGTTATACTTCATAATACAAAGAGAAAGCCACCTTTGGATACTTTGTATACACAAACGTATTTAGTGTATATTCCGAAAGGTTTTCTGTAGCATTTGTTTAGCCACTTCCTTCTAGTCTTACACATGCTAAAATATTTTGATGTCGACATGCCACATATACCTCATCTGTATTTTATTTCTTGGACTGCACAATCTATCCTAATGCTGAGCAGAACACAGTACCCTTTTCAAATGCAGTGGTAATGCTTTAATATTGCCAAATAAATCTCGACTTTTCAACAAGCTAAAAAACAAAGTTAGAAGCTAGGTTGCAAGATTTCCAACAAGTTTATCAGGAGTATATCTGGTTTTTACATACCAATGTATTTGACTTCCTCTTCCACTTTTCCCCGTCGCTTCAACTCGGTTTTCTTTTTAACAGTGCCTGGTGCTTGAAAGCTTCCTTCTGTCTTTTTTCCTTTCTTTTCTTTCTCAGCTGCCTTGGCACTAGGGATGCTCTCCCTCTTTCCAAGCCATTTAGTTTTCTCTTTCCCTCCATCTTTTTCCTTTTGGTGTTCTTCTGCCTGACAAGATTAATAAATTCTCATTGTAGCCTTTGTGAAGAACAAAGGGCTGTAAAATTGTAGTGCTTTAACTTTTTTATTTGAATATTTTCCCTCTCAGCCACTACAATGTTGATGTAGTAAAGCTGTCTTGAGCACTCTGCTTTATCCTTCTCAAACACAGCATTGTTCATTATATTCTCACTAAATCATAGTGTAAAGTCTTCCCATTAAAAAGGAACTGTGAGGTGTAGGAAGGCATTATACCTACAAAACTAATGAAATATTCTGGTAGAAAGATGAGTAAAGAATCAAGATGAGTAAAGAATCCCTGTGCTTTAGGTTACTGTCACCACAGCACTTGCATCAGGCAGAAATCTGCCCTGGACTGAAGGAAAATAAGACAAAACCTCAATTTCTGATAAGACTTCAGCATCTCTGTTAACACTCTTGAGTATGGTGTAAAATGGTACCAGCACTGTTTTTCTTTGATCCAAATATCTGTCCACTACAAACTAGAACCAAGACTTTGTGCTCATTTCACACAGGATATTACTCAGCCATTCTCATTATTTTCAAACAAAACCACCTATATTAAATTCTGCTTGGTAATTTAGGAGTAAAGATTGAAAAAAGGTTTTTTAAGTATCCCAAAGCCTCACACTATAAATTCAGAAAGCTCAGAGCCAGTCTGAAATTCAAATAATCCAAAATACATTAAGGCAAAGCAAGGTGCTAGAAGAGCAAGAAAGCCTCTATCTTGTATCTACTCAGCAGCAGTACTACACACTAACTAGGCAAGAATGACATTTAAGGATTGTAAAGCTAAATTAAATACAGTAAAATGATATTAAAGCACTGTTACTATCCTGCTGGTATCACTTTAAAGGCTATTAAAGGAGAAAAGCTCTCCATGCAAATGAGATAGGGCAGTTTACACAGTTGGTTTTCCTAGATCCAGCTGGAAAAGCAGACTTTCCAGCTGTAGAGCTTGTGTTTAGTTTGAATTCAAAACTGAAGCAGAAAATCTTTTCCTGCTTCTCCCTTCTTCATGCATTCCCTTTCTGTAAATTTAGAAACACCTTCAAGAGATTCTTAAAAAGTATTTGTGCTGTGAAATGGGGGACCTGGATGATTTAATTATTTTCTGTCAAGTTTATTCCACTTTGGACATTTCAAATCAAATATTTTGATACCATTACTTTGAGTTGTAGGCTGAGGAACACATCAAAACAAATGATACAGTCATCAGGTTACCAAGTTCACAATCAGCTTTATCTCTTGCATTAGCATTGTTTTATGTAAGTCAGTCTCAAATAACCAGAGACATTTCTGAACTTGGAAAGACTCCAACACAGAACGCTAGTCAACCTTAATACCTTAGGAAGTAAAAGTCTCTCCTTTCTAGGACTCCTTCCTTTCCACTCAATGTCACATTTGTCTTTCCCTACAAGATGCAGCTTTTTGTGGAGTTCCTCACCTTCCATTAGCTTTACATTCCGTAATTTTGTTATTTTAAGATTCAGATTACAGAATCTTACTACCTGAAACTGTTTTCTAATTCAGAGACACTTCTCTTCTGCAGATTAATTTCAATGCATACACCTGTCAATGCATCACAAGCTTCTCCTAATGAAATACAGACATTTCATAATGGCTTATTTTTGTTCATGCACTTGCTGGTTTACTTCTGCCAACTCATTCTATTAACTGGTGTCTGTTCTAGAAAACAATAGACAGTTATGTTGGCTTTCTGAGAACTGATCTGCTAGCAAAATCCCGGTTTCAACCCCGAGTTGTTGGCAATGGAACTTGTACTGTACAAGCTAGTTGGAAAGGATTAAAAATTTTGTGGCAGGCAATTTAGAGCAAGAATTCTAAAAGAAAAGCCAGTTTCTGCCCATTCTGTACTGCAAAGCATCCTCATAGCCAAGAGCCCTTCCCATTCTTGACTCTTTGTCCTTCAACTGCTGCTCTAGTGTTTGCCTATCACGCTCTGGTGTAGTTATAAACCAGAGGAGGTGACAACTTTGTTCAGACTGCTTGGCTACAGCAGAGGAGAAACTGCAAGTTCCAGAAATTCTTCAACCTTCAATACCAACTATCCTCAGATTCTCCAGGGAAATAATATTATAGTTACAGGAGTAATCTTGCCAAATCAAAGCTAAAGGCTCCATTTTAATATTGAAGTGCCTAATCTTTACACTTCAAATTTTTGTTTTGCAGTTTACTTCTTAGCCTTGACTGATATCTAACAGAAAAGACACTTTTTCTCAATTCACTATAAAAAAATCTGCTCTATAGCTTCAGCTTCTCACTTCTCTTCAGATGGAAAATATTTCTTTTTCTCAGATTCTTCATATGTTTCTGTGGCTTACCTTATCATTTGCTAATCTAATCTAATAATAATCTAATAATTAGAGCCTTGAAGCAAGTCCAGAGGAGGCCACGAGGATGATCAGGGGCTGGAGCACCTCATGTGCTGAGAAAGTTGGAGTTGCTCAGCTTGGAGAAGAGAAGCTGTGTGGAAACCTCAGAGCAGCTTCCAGTATCTGAAGGATACTGGAGAAAGACTCTTAACTAGGGACTGGAGCGATAGGACAAGGGGTGATGTGTTCAAACTGAAACAGTAGTTCAAGTTACACATAAGGAAGAAGTTCTTCCCTGTGAGGGTGGTGAGGCACTGGCACAGGCTGCCCAGAGAAGTGGTAAATGCTCCATCCCTGGCAGTGTTCAAGGTCAGGCTGGAGAGAGCCTTGGGCAACAGTCTAGTGTGAAGCACTCTTGCTCATGGCAGGGGGTTGGAACTAGATGATGTTAAGGTCCTTTCCAACCCAAACCATTCTATGATTCTATGATTGACCTTATAATTTGCTAATCTATTTTGCAATAGAATACTATGGGAACAGGACACAGCTTTATCACCTAGAATTTAATATTCTTGTCCTTGTGCACTATACTTCATCCATCATCCCACAAGTAGAATTATTGGTAAAGAAACTTACAGACTTTTCAACTACACAAAATCTATGAAACTGTTTTCTTCTTGCACCTTTTACACGCACAGACTGCTTACGCCTCTATGTCAACTCATTTTACAGTATAGCTTTTGATCAATTAACAGAGAAAAACTACTGCAGCAACTATATGACTTCCCAAGGACAGTCTTCAGCTGCATGAATATTTGCTGGAAAAGGACTATCTAGCAAAGACCAATTGTTCAGTAAGTTGTTGAAATGTACTACTGCCAACTTCTTTTTGCTAAATTACAGATGTTAGAAAGCAGTTAGAAGTGTGATCTGATTGCGATTCTGTGCAAGCTTGGTGAAATTCCTCCTAGAAGAAATAAGCAATTTGACTGAGGCAATCTTGGAGCTAGCAGTGATGATCTCGGAGAATACACGGCATCAAGTTTTGGGAACACTGGAAAATGTGCTACCCAGTTCCGAGAAGCAGACTTCAAGATACAAACTGCTTGGAGAGAGTTCAGAGGAGCGGAACAAGCATAATCAAAAACTAGAAAACATGGCATATATTTGGGTTTGTTTAGTTAAATATGTAATAGATTTCTGGAGAATGGAGGGGAAGAACTGTTGTCCCTATACACAGCGAGAGACAAAGAGGTAACAGGTTTAAATTAGATATGGTTCATACGGTTAGAAACCTTTTCCAAATGGCTATGTTGCAGAAGCAGTCAAGCAGTAATACTGACTGCTGTAGAAAAGCTAAAGCACAGCAGTGGAAGGTTTTAAGAACTGGTTCAAAAAACATCTGCCAGGATTAGTTTATGTAAATTTCATCCTGCCTTAGTGCCAGAGGATGTAAAAGATAACTTCTTCACATTTCCTCCAGAGAGGTGATTCATGATGGCAATGTCTTCATAGTGCTGCTCTGCATTTGTCCTTGATACTTCTCCTCCCTTTTCCTCAGAAGAGACATTCAGCTGAGGCTAGTTTTCGGCTTTATTTTCTACTGAGCCTAAGACTGCGCTAAGAAACTCCTTCTCCCTCTAGCACAGGGTTCTCGCAGTGTATTTTTTCTTTCTTTTCTTTTTTTTTTTCCCCCATCTCACCTGCATTTGAGGAATTGAGAGCTTCTTACCCAAAAATCTAATTAACTTAAAAAAGATACATTTCTATTAACATCATTCTTCAATTACAGATCCAGGAAGCTAGGCATGAGGAGAAAGTTGAATTTATGGACTAGACATTAGAATAGAGGTGTCTTCCTAAAGTTAATTAAGCATCTTCCCTAAGGCATATGATAGTACCTTCTTTTCAGCTTCTCTTCTCTGAAGGTCCTTCTCTTTGAGACAAAGCAGTTGAAATTTCAACAGCTTTCCAGTTAGTGTTACTGGAATTTCTTCACCATTATCCAGAAGGGCTTTGGCTACTTCTAACACCTGCAGAAAAACAAACAAACAGAATAACTACAACTCATTTTAATATTGCACTTGACACATATTTTGCATGCTGAAATGAGGAAATGCTCTCTCACATGGTACAATGTGTGGGTGAAAATGAGCACATGTTCAGAAAAATACCGTATCAGTAAGATGCCTGCCTATTTTTTGTTTCCTAAGACCTCAAAGGAAGTTATACTTGCTACAGTATGAGACAAAAATAAAACAGAGACAACTTCTAAGATTTATGTCAAGGTCAACAGACATATACTTCTCACAGTAAAAATGTCATTTTTTTCAGGCTTTAAGCAAAGAAGCAACATCAAGCAACTATTTAATATAAAGTAATAAATGTAAGGGCATTGAATGGATAGCAAATGAAGGGGAATAGTTTGGAGTGTTGTTTGCAAAGTGACCAGTGTCTGAGGCACTAGCCCTGAATGAAAGATAAAAACTGCTTGAAGGGAATTTGAGAGGATCTGTCTTCATGAAAATAACCCCCCCCCCCGCCCTGTGTAATTCTGATTCTGCTGGTATGCAGCCTAATTGGGGTGAAATAAGGCTATTGAGTTTTCTTCGGGCGATGACAGCAGCAGGAACATACAGCTGCATTGTCCAGATGTGTGGCATTGACAGGCTGTTTTATGACTATGTTTTTTACAGCTTGTTTCCACTAAATTTCATACAACTCACTAACATCTGGGCCATTTTCCTTGGAGCCTCATAACCACTTTATTTACTGTGAAAAAAATAAAATACCATAAAAATACCATAAAAGGTTGTTATATGTTTCTTTTCACTTGTGTTGTCTCCATGATAAAGTTCACCTACGTAGGAAGTGCTGTTGAGGAATAATACAACCATAATATTTTTCTACTTTTGTTTTTAAGCAACCATCAGCTTTATTTTATAACCATGGGCTAAATTAGGTGTTACTCAAATGTTCTGACATGTTTCTCTTTTCCCCCTCTTGGAGCAATTACAGTTGGGCACATATGGTGTCAATTTTGCTTGCTAACATTCAGACAATGAAGGTGCACACTGCATCTCACTGAACTGTGTCTTGTCTAATGCAAACACCATCATTAGCTTTGAGCTTTCATAGGTTCTTGCCCAGCTCAGAAATTCTCACTTCTCAAGTAAAACCTAGGTAAACAAATGTAGCCACTAAAAATGCTTCTTTGAATAAAACAAAGCCAAAATGCAAACTATTATATGCCAAATTATTGTTTCATACAAATTAAAGCAAAATACAGAAAAGAAATCTCTTAAAATTCAGATTTTGCTGAAATGACATAACAAGGAGAGTAACAACCAAAATAAAACCTCCCAAAGCAATTCTGTCCTCTCTCCAACACCAATAAACCTGATGATCTCCTTAACATACACATAGAATCATAGAATAGTTAGGGTTGGACAGGACCTTAAGATCATCCAGTTCCAATCCCCTGCCATGGGCAGGGATACGTCACACTAGACCATGTCACCCAAGACTCTGTCCAATCTGGCCTTGAACGCTACCAGGGATGGAGCATTCACCACTTCTCTGGGCAACCTGTGCCAGTGTGTCACCACCATCACAGTAAAGAGCTTCTTCCCTATATCCAGCCTGATCTTTCTTATATGTAACCTGAAAATACATCATGGTTAAAATCAGTTCTGCTTTATATCTTTTGTAAGCAGAGTAAGACTACTTACTGGTCACTATCTCTACAAGCCATCCATAGAAGGCTTCTGGAAAGATTGCCACTGACTTCGGAGTCATGGCAGAAAATCAAGGCCATGTTAAGAAGAAACTTAAAAACTCCCATAGACTGTGGGCACACTAGGAATTAGTAGCTATTCCAAAAGCACGTAATCCCCCTAAGCTAGCTATGCAAATCTGTGCTCTGAAAGGAAGAGACTTTGGTAGAACTGTCATAATAATTTCCCTTAGAGAAAAATACCAGTCTCATGCAGGTTTTTTTTTGCAGCAGTGGTGTTAACAGTCTATGGAAAGGGATGCTTCCCAATTGCCTAACCTAGATGAGTTGCACATTTCTTGAAAAACAATAGAGAGGAAACATGGATTCTGGAAGGATTCCTCAAAAGAGTATATATAGTAACCCTGTTTCATGGCAGTTGCTGATTTATTGTTCGTGGAAGAAGGAAGGAACGCTTCGACTCTTTTACAACCCATTCTTCCTGAGAAGTTCAAAGCATTTTACCAGTCAAAAGCAATGCATCATGACTATTCCTATTTTGTAGACAGACAATGCAGAAATTAAAAGATATGTCCAAGGTCTATAGTGAGCTGAACAACTCTGAGTGGGTTGGAAGGACAAATTTTCTTATGTGTGGCATTAAAGAAGTATAAACTAAACTATCTAGCAGAAGTACGCTCCACGCCTGTGAACAGAGGTCAGATAAGACAAAGACAATATTAGCATGCTACATCTGGCAATACAAAGAAAGCAAATAGTTTGCATACGGCAATGTAAAATCTGCTTTATGCATAAGCAAATAAAAACCAAACCCTCATCACTGATAATTTAAAGACAGAACATAGATCAATCCATGCACAGTAGATAAAAGAAACTATACGTATCACACTTATGTATGTTTACTTCATCTGTGGTCCTGGGAGTTATTCAGACACCTGGCATAAACAGTTAAGAATCTACAGGGCCCCAAATTAAAGAGAGATAAAAGCTCAGACAAAGACTTGGTAGGAGAACAGAAGGATTTTTTTTTGGGATATTATGAAGTGGATTCATTTCAGATTGGCTGTCCTTCATCCCTCCAGTGATGACCTTTTTCTTATGTGAGAAACCATGGAAACTTGGATGGTCAAACTCAGTTAGGTAGGGCCTCTTTTCCTTTAAAGGAAGAGGAAACTTGGCATTCCTCACACAGCAGGGGTCACATTTGTGAAGTGTGGAAAGGATTCAGTGATGCAGTATTTGATCTCATATGGTGGCAGTATGAAACATGCAGAGATTTAGCTGCCTGGTGCAAAGGGCATGTATTTCAAGCTATTCAAACACGGCATGAATGCTTGTAAGTGACACTATACTGTGGGCAGATGACAGCACCATTGAGATAGGAGATGGATTTAAAGTTAGGGAAACATTTAAAGCTAGCATCTTTATGGTATCTTTCTTTGAAATGCCTTCATTTCAATATACAGAACCATTGTGGCTGCTAAATTATAATCAGAAAAGCTTTCGAAGTCATAAACTGCATTATCAGCTTTATAGCTTTATCACTACCTGGAAGCAGTAGCATCACTTGCTATGTATGCAAAGTGGTCAGCCCGTTTCAGAGTGTAGCTTTCCTACATCAAGGGTGAACTTTCTCAACCCCTGTGTTCCCTCTTGTTCTTGATACTGTAAGAAATCCAAGCCATCTCATATACCTCAGACTCACATAACACTTCCTAAAAGAAAGGTAATGGTTCCTAGAAGAACTTCTCAATAATTAAAATCCCTTAGTAGGTGACACAGTTCAAAGTCACTTTGAAGCAGGAGAGACCTCAGTCAAGAGACTATATGGATTACACATAGCAACCAAGTTCTTATTTACTGTTCAAATGTATTTTTCTGAGCAAGATAATAAAATATGTGTGTGTGGGAAGCAACCTGCAATTACTATAATATGCCATCAGTATCATGAAAACCTCACAAGCAGCTTTCAAGACAGACTAGGAAACAAAAGCTGCATGTGTCATACTGATAGATTTCTTTTGTTCAAAGAAAAATTCTCTACACATGCTATTAAATAGTACTGAATTTGCTGCTGTAGTTTCATTGACTATAGCATACTATGATCAATCATTTTGAAAGAATCCCAGGAAGGCACTGAGCTAAAAGAAACAGCTTCTTTCAGATCAGACCTGCAGTGTGTTGAAAGCAATGTAGTCTACTATCAGACCATTCACCTGATTTCATTTTTCCTCTCAGAATCTTTTCCCAACTAGGATGTCAAAAGATCACTTGTTTAATTACTATCTTTTATTGGCGAATTAATGACGCACAATTTAAACCAAGCTTAAGGACTCATGTAAATCTAAATTAATTGCATATCTGAACAGAGCTCCATATAGAGCTTATGCATGAGCAAGGTGGACAATAAAACTTAAGCTAAGCCAATGAATCATCTTCATTACTCAGTGAAGAATTTACCAGCACAAATTCCAGAGAATTCAAAAAGCTAAGATGGATTTGATGACTCCTGCTCCTCAGAGTCCTTTTCACACAAACCTACTAAAGTAAGAGTAGGATACTTTCACTGTTGAGCTATGTACTAAATATCTGCCTTTCTTCTGTAAGAACATTTCTCAAAGCAGCAGCAATGGCTGTTTATGCCCTAGAAAAATACATCGTCACTCATGAGTGAGCCTGTTTTTCACCAAATCACGACACAGCTTGATCTGGTTAGCAGAAACCTAGTTAGAAAGATCCAGTGTAAGAAGGTCTACTCTTTAAACCTCTCTCTACAGAAAATGTGCAACCTGAGGGCATACCTTCACTGGTTTCATCTAAGCAATGTAGAATGAGACATGTATACATTGTATGTGTCTTAGTGTTACAAGTACTTAAATAATGTTTTAAGGCAAACACTAATAGGCAAATAATCTAATTTAAGTAAAAATGAGGAGATACATTACATAAAAATTAGGATGACTTTTCACATTGGCTTTACTAAAGACCTCATATGGGAGCTCTCACCATCTATGACATGTACCTCCTAGGGCTTCCTGACCACCTGTTACCAGACTGAACTGCTTTAAGGGAAGACAAAATACAATAAAAATATCCAGTGATTCCAAAGATCAGTCGTTAGCACTACTATCTAAGGAAGAAGGAGTTTTAGGCATAGGAAAGGTTTTCTTCTGTGACCCTTAAGACATGTTTCTGTTTAGCACTCTTGACTGTGGGGAGATAGCTGAAATAGCATTGAAGTGGTTTCTGAAGAACTTCTACAGAACCCAGGCCTCTTTAAAAAGGGAGATTGGGCCAATCTGCTGTGACCTGTGCTCAGAAGCACAGGTACACTACTATGAACAAATCTGGACATGTTGACATTTCAGTGGCATGAAACTGTCCAGCAAGCCTTTCCACTGTGGAGCAGAACAGAATCATAGAATCACAGAATCATAGAATAGTTTGGGTTGGAAACAACCTTAAGATTATCCAGTTCGAACCCCCCTGCCATAGGCAGGAACGCCCCACACTAGACCATCTCACCCTAGGCTCTGTAGAGCTTGGCCCTTGAACACTGCCAGGGATGGAGAATTTATCACATCCCTGGGCAAGCTGTGCCAGTGTCTCACCACCCTCACAGTAAAGAACTTCTTCCTTATATCTAACCTGAACTTTCCCTAAGTTTGAACCCATTACCTGTTGTCCTATCACTACAATCCCTGATGAGAATATTTTATGCTTCTGAGAAGTAAATTGTCCCCAGTAATTTCAGCCAGTTAGATCCACACAATGAACATCAGAAAACTAAAGGATTTAGTCATGCTTCTCTAACATTGCATCTGGCTAGTAAGAGAACCCAATCAGAGATGGAACAAAAACATTTAAGCAGCAAAGTTGTCTCACCAACCCTTGCTCTGGCAGAACCCCTCAAGCTATATCTTGCCAGAGTTTCCTAAGCCACCTCAGAACTTGTGGGCCTGGAAGCCACAACGGCCTCGCTGTCTTGGCAGCACAGAACTCCTAGGCAGGATCTTTCCTCCTGGGTCCAGTTCTGCAACAGGGCTTTGGACATTTATATGACCTTCTTCCTTTGGTGACAAAGGATTCTGGGACTAGTTGCTCTACTTCTGAAAAATGTCTTACATAAAATTGTCCTTAATTAAGCAGTTCTACTCACCTGAAATTCCTGAAGACAACAAAACCAAGAACAGCATTTCCTTTGGCTACTTCAGAGAGTCCCTCTACCCATTTAAGGATGACATTCTTACAGACATAACTGCTGTTTGCTCTAGTTACACAGAGATTTTAACAAAACCTCCACAGTAAAAGCAGAGAACTTTATACCAAGCTGCATGCATACAGGAAACCTTATGATCTAGGAAGCACAATCAGGGTCTCACCAGTGCTTAAATAGACAGATGAATTTCAAAAGGTATCAAGTTTATTTCCTAGAAAAGAAATTGTCAGCAATTTTGAGTGTTATGAATGGCCTCAGGCCAAATAATTACAACTAAGAGTAGTGAAATAATAATACATGCAGAAGGCACTGCTTCTAGAATCAGGAGTATAAAGAAAAGTTGCTATTATGAAATGGAAAGATTAATATGTTCAATTGTCTCATGCAAATAAAAGAGCCCAACTTCTCAGATTTGAAGAAACAGAAGACTAGAAGACACAGATTGCTCTCCTGCAGGAGCTCAAGACTTTTAGCCCCAGGTTCAGCATTCAGAAATCCTGGAACTTCTAAACTTGGCATATTCTCCTTAGAGGCATCCCTGTAAAAGGATACTGAGCTGGACAGTCTTTAGAAACTGATTGTAAACTACAGTTTCTGGGACTGATTGGTTCATTGCAACAACAGTTCAGTCTCATGGAATATATAAATCCCAAATGGAAGGCATATAATCTGAATTTAGAGGACTACAGAGGCCATTACTGATCATGCAGTGGCATCAGATGCTCTGACAATGGCAAAAGCTGGTGCAAAAACATGGTGGTATGTCTTAAACTGGGTAATATTTTATTCTTTTTAGGTGGCATCAGTTTCCTATATTTGAAATAAAAGTCCCTTTTCTGTTATCCAAGGCTTAGAACTATTTACCTTACACATACCTTTCATGCCACTAGGCCTATGTCATTAAGACATCCATACTGTACAGGCATATATATAGAAGACAGAACTAAGGAAGTTCTTTCCAGAACTAAGATGCTCTGGAAAGGCAGGTGAATCCAGGTGCATGCCTTTTCTTTTACCAGGACGTTTTTTTTCCATTTAGCCAAGTTACGAGAAAGCATTTAACAACAATAATCTATTTTCTTGGATATTGGTACTAGCAAGGCCAATTGTCTGTGCAAGCAATTTAGCAAGCACAAAGTTCACCGTGAAAGGCATTATGAAGGAAGAATTAAGCTGAGCATGGAGGTAGAAGCTCGTGCAGCTTCTTCTCAGTGAAGTCTTGTGAAATCCTCAAGATGTCGGAAATCTTAAGACTATCTTAACATTATCTAGGAGGAATGCAGATAGCCCAAGTTTCCAGTTCATCTGAAGATGCCAAAGATTTGTGGCCTGGGATGTGACAGCATCTGTTTGGAACAGTTTGGCACAGCATAATCTGTTCCTATTCAGTTGGCAGCAGAGCAAACTGAACTGCTTTAAAGGTTTCCTGTAAGATAAAGAGTGGAGTAAATCTAACTTCAGCTGATACTGGGAGTCTTCCAAAACGCTCATTTGTATTGATAGTCACAAATTGCTGAAGACCAACAGGAGTTGTGAAACTTGCTAAACCTAAGCTAACATATTTTTTCTTTAGCATTGTTTCAAGTAAACTGAACTATTAAATACTTGGACCCAGGAGGCAAAGTAGTTAAATTCTCCTCAGAAGACAAGACAATAAATATCTCAGGTAAATGTACCAGCTCATGTAGTGGGATTATTTACAAAACATACTATGTTCTGTACTATGATGTACCTGGTAGGAGCTTGGTAACAGATGTAACAGAGCTGAAAATAGATGAGTATATAGTGCCCACAGGAGGACACAAAGTTCCTTACCCTTCCCTGGAGCAAGCACCTCCCTAAAAGGCATCTTCATTTAATAACTCCCAACTGTTTCTTGAGCATTTTGTTACACCATTTGAGCCTGCAGTATTTGTTTTGTTCTGTACTAGAACAAAAAATAAGATTAAATCTTTCTATCCTTCTCACCATTCAGCATGGCTGCCAAAATTATTTTGACTGTCAAACCCTCTCATCAAAACAATGACACCAGACAAGTTTTGTTTCCTGAGCTGTTCCATTTTACAGCAACTTTTAAAATGAATTTTGTTCTACAGTGCAATGAAAACAGAATCTTTTATTACAAAATAGAATTCTATTCACATACATTTTTAGACTGAGAAGGCTGGGTTTTAATATGATTATCTCCAGTTTTGATAAAGCCTATTTTTGACCACCAACCTTTCTGAAGGTGTTTTGTCAAAATCTATACCTCCACAAAAACACCACCTTTAATTGTATGTTTCCATAAGAAATCAAAAGGCTTCCTTAAAAACACTCCTGATCAGCATTATCTCTGAACCTGTTTTTCTCCATTGGCACTGACTACTCACAAGCCTTTTGCTTCACATGCTGCACATCTCACAACAGCTTGTTCACTTCTTGGGTGAAAACAGTCCTTGCCATAAGCATTATGTCTGTGACACTACGAGTCCTGTTTTCACATCAAGCTAAACCTAAGACTTCTGATTTTTCTACCCTAGGTATTTACTATAATCCTTAACACATTTACTATAATCCTCAACTACTCCTTGTCCCCAGCACTGCCCTCTTTGCCTTCAGGGAAAAGACAACAAAGACATGATGAGCAAGTCTAAAACGGGGACAGTAGAAAGGTGTAAGGTAATAGAAAGGTGAAAGGTATTCAAGACCTATTGAGAGATAACATAAAAGTTATTTAGCAACAGAATAGCTATTCTTAACTCATTTCTTGAATGAAATTCATGCCATTGGGGTGAGTAATAAAAGGCAGTTTTAAGTAATTACGCACATGCACACACACATTTTTAATATATATTTAGAAGTATATAGGATATAAATCCATATGATATAATTACACATAATACAATATAAACATACACAGTTCCAATTTAAAGTGGACCTTCTCTTTGCATCATGACATCATCAGCACTTCAAGTAGTTTACCAGCAACAACCCCTACTTCATAAGTCTACATTCCACACACTTCTAGCAAAGCATTAATTCACAGAAATGCTTAAAATTTGCTTTAAATTCACTGCTTTCTGGCTAAATTAATTCCACTTCTCTCTACTTCAGCTTGTTCATTGTGATGTTTTATTATCCCACAGAAGTTCTTAATATCTTGGCTTACGTATTTTGTATTGGATGTGACAGGAGAGGAATCTGCTTCATTTACACCTAGAAAACCCACGAATCCTTCTGTCTCTGCTACAGCCTATAGCCTATTAAGGCAGGAAGTACTGTGAGCATTACACAATTTCCCAAGGATTCCGACATCACAGTCCTAGGAAAAAAAAAAACAAACCAAAGAAAAAAGTCCATGTACCATATAAATAATTATAAACCAATGCAATATTCTATTCTAGCCAATAACCTTTTCGTTTTCAAAATGAGCTGTACAAAGCATAAACTAACTTAAGATTTATATGGAAGCACTCAGCTGAACTGGATTTTAATGGCAAAGCTGTGCATATTATGCTTGGCAGTGGAAGGATTTAATTTGGGGGTCTCTTTGGTTTGTTCCTTGAAACTGCACAACTAGGTTGGTGCCTCAGTATGCCTGGCGATACGAGTTGGCTGTTATGTACCTTGACTCAGGCAGTAAAACTGGCACTTCTGCTTTTATGAGGCCAGAAGTTTGAAGTATCTGAGTTGGTTCTACCTCCCTTTTAGCAAGGAGATAAAATAAAGGGAGGTTTTATGAAAACCATTCGCCATACAGATCTGGAAGCAAGTCAACAGGAGAATCAAACAGATCCTGTGTTTAGCCAGTGATGACAAGAAGCAGAACAATTTGTAATCAAAATTCTATATTCTCTTCTGTTTAAGTATTAATAGTTCCAGCATGTTATATCAAGCTAATGTTTACTTGCTTGTCACATGCAAGAATCAAACAGAGATAATTCAGTGCAATCAGATGGGTAACAAGATCCTGGATAGCCTGATTTAAAAACCATCACTATTTCATATGTAAGGAAGAAGAGCAAGAAAAATATGAGAAAGACAACATGGAGTCATGGAATCAGCCAGGTTGGAAAAGGCCTTTAAGACCATCAAGTCCAACTGTTCCACAGCACTGCCAAGGCCATTGCTAACCCATGTCACTGAGGGCCTCACCTGCACAGTTTGGGAACACTCCCAGGGACGGTGACTCCACCACTGCCCTGGGCAGCCTGTTCCAATGCCTGAACACCCTTTGGGGGAAGGAATTATTCCTAATATCCAGCCTAAACCTCTCCTCACACAGCTTGAGGCTGTTTCCTCTTGTCCTGTCCCTTGTTCCTTGGAACAGGAGACCAGCATAGGCTAGCAGAGATAAGGACAATAACAGATTATTTTTCTTTTAACTTTTAAAAGGAAAAAAAATATCACTAACATGGCATTGGTCTGGTATCAAATGGAAAGAGTAGACGAGTCAATTAAGACGCAGGAAAATTAGGGCTAAGTAGTGATTATTCTGCTTTATTTTTGGAAAACCAACAGCTAATATGGTTGTACCCATATATATCCCCAGATACGCATGTGCAGAAAGAGGCTAAACTTCGCCTCTATGCACTTATAAACCTATTCTCCTTCATTGACAGCACAGACCTATCAAGCCATACAGATTTATGGCTCTTCAAGGCTTGGCAGATTTGCGTGGGGAAAATGACAACTTCTTGATGAGATTTAAGAAGCAAGCCATTTCAAAGTCAAACTTATTCAGAACTCAGGACTTACTGCCTGGCAGACATCCTTTTGAAATTGGGCTGTAGAGGACAGCAAGAGGGAAAAAGGAAGCATGAAAAACGTCATTCATTATTAAGAGATGCTAAGTACACAAATCTCGTCATATTGAAAACAGCAGAATTTACTACCACAGAAGCATCTCTGCAAGAGAAGAATTTATGACAGACACTTGGGTTACAGCAATCAGACCAGCAGAGGAGCTTGCCTGAAGGTTTGCTTAGTTAGAAGGTCAAAGTCATGCCAATAAGATGCTTACACTTCCTTCATAAGCAGTTATCTCCAACTGTATCAACAGAACCTTGCAAAAAGGCAGATTTTAAAGCACTGCCATCCCACATGTATATTTACTTCTGTAGCATTCACTGTCTCTTGAGAAACTAGATTGTATTTACACTTGAAAAGCAAGTCTGAAATCTTCACACCTGACCAGAAAAGTTAGCTCTTAGAAAAGTGATGTAACTCCCATTTAAAACCTCTTGTAAGCCAGAACAGTGTAAACCTTAACAGTGTAAGCCTAAAATACTAGGCATTTAACACAGCCCTTGCTAGGCACAACTGCGAAGAACACAGAAAGCATTTGTTTTTATGCATATACTTCCATATATACATGGATACAAAATTCTGCCATGCTTAGGAGCTTTTCTAACTTATGTTCACCTGTATCTGCCCTCAAGGATTTCAAGAGTGCAGTGCATGCTGCTCATGCTGCCTTCCAGCCTCAAAATGCAGATGTAGTTAGCTATCTACCCAGCTGGAAAATATTTATGATTTATTTACGATTAAGAATGATTTATTCTGCTCCAGTCTCACAGAATTCCAGGATGATAATGGGCCATGATTTGTATTTGGCACTTGATTTGATTGTATTTTTCAGCTTGACAACTACAGGCAGGAGCTTTGCTGTGAGAAACCAGAATTATTATCTTAATTCTTGACAGGGAGTGGAATATAGATTAATGATTTTGATTGCAATTAAGCCTTTTTGGTTACACAGCATGGCTTGTCCTGGAGATGAGTCAGAACAGTGTGGAAGGATGCTGCTGTTACAGGACTTCAGTTTTGCTGGCTTCACCAGCGCAAGAACACATTTTGAAGGCAGCAACCTGGGATCTACATCCAAACAAAACTGCTCTTGTGTCTGCCACTTGGGACTTCTTCGGCCTTCCACGACCCTTCATCCCAAGCATCTCAGTTTATCCAAGAGCCACGTCAGTCCCTTAAATCCCCCTCTCTTTCATGACCATGCCCCTTATTCAGTCATCCATTTTCAGCAACACCAGCTATAACTTCCAGTCTTTTCACGTGAAGGGGCCACCTGAGGCTCCATCCTCCTTCACAGCCTTTCCTCACCATGGTACTGCTCTGCAGCTCCAGCTTGTTCCCTTACAAGGACGGGACAAGATTCCTTCTAAAAATTTCCTGGGTAACCTAAAGGCAACTTTCCTGACCCTGTTGTATGAGTCTAGCAAAGCTGGAAAACAACTCCTGAAAGGACACACACACACACACAAAAGCAGCCTGCCATCCATACAGCCCCTGGACGCAACCTCACCACAATTGTCAAGGAAGAAAAAATTAAAAAAAAACCAGCCTCACGAAGAAATCCAGAATGGAAAATTTAGGCTTTAACAGATTTTCAAAATGCAAAGTTTGGAAGTTAAAACACTATCATATTTAGTAGTGGTAAAGCACCTGAATTACCAGACGACATTACCAACCTTAACAGAAAGCTGCCAAAGCAAACAGGTACATAAACAATAACAGATACATACCTTGCTTATAAAATACATATATTTTATTCAAACATATTATAGAATCACAGAATGGTTTGGGTTGGAAAGCACCTTAAGATCATCCCGGTCCAACACCCTGCCACTGGCAGGAATGCCTCACTCTAGACCATGTTGCCCAAGGCTCTGTCCAACCTGGTCTTGAACACTGCCAGGGATGGAGCACATACCACTTCTCTGGGCAAGCTGTGCCAGCGCTTCACCACCCTCACAGTAAAGAGCTTCTTCCCTATATCTAACGTGAACTTCCCCTGTTTCAGTTTGAACCCATCACTCCTTGTCCTATCACTACAATCCCTGGTTTTAGTTTTTGTCTGTTGGAAAAACTGTCCATGATAAGTTAACTATGAGATTTATTGATACAGATATATACCATTTTCCCTTCCATACACAAAGAAAAAAGAATCATTTCCATGGCATCTTTATGAGA
Organism: Psittacula echo; assembly: GCF_963264785.1. NCBI lineage: Eukaryota > Metazoa > Chordata > Aves > Psittaciformes > Psittacidae > Psittacula > Psittacula echo. The sequence continues at coordinate 7,772,779 of NC_137736.1, forward strand.
AAATCAGCCTAAAATAATTAAATTCAGCACTGGAATTAGCACAAAACTACCACTCAGGACCTCTACTCCCATCAGGTCACCTAAGAGACAGAAAAGGTGTTAGATATCTCTTTCTCCTGGATTTGGAAATCTTTTAGTTACATATTCATAAAACCTGCCCTGATCCTCTTCACTTTGTACAATACAAGTGATATGAAACACAACACAGTAAGATGACAGAAACTGCGAAGGGAACTAATTTAGAGTAAACAACAGGTATATAATATATAATTAGCTTGCAATATACCAAGAGCAGTTGGTTAAAGTTTGTTGTCTTGCAGGCACTGCAGACTGCTGCACCGACAAGTATTAAACCCCCCTGCATTTCAGTAGATTCAATGTGCAAGTCCAGTGACACGGGTAACAGTGTTACTATTAATATCACTAATAACCACGTTACTATGCATGTCATCATCCCCAAACTGACACACATGTACACGTCATATGCTCAAAGATCATTAAATGTCGGGAATCTCATTTACAGTCTGCCTAAAAAAGAATATGCGCTTGTGGAAATAACAGCGTGCTGAATCCTACCACAGAGAAAAGAATTGGTATGCGGTGAGGACAGAAATGCTCTCAGAAGAACATTTCACAACTTTGTGTCCTTTGCTAACCTCAGATTTGCTTCTCCTTGCTGCAGTGAAAACTCTGAAAGCACAAGATGCACATATACTTTAGGTGAATGCTCAGGAGCAAATTCTGACCAGAGAGGCAGGATCTTAATGCTTGTGGCAACACGATCAATCTTCTAATTTGCTACAGCCAGAACGGAAACTGAGTCCAAGCAAAAGGTCAGAACAGGCATTTTATATTCTCTGTTAAAGGAGGGAAGGAAAAAAAATGTCCTTGAGGAGTAAAGTAAGTAGCTAATGAGACACAGCACTGACAGCTGGAATTTAATAGGTATCCACTTCACAAGCAAAATTGCTCTTAGTAATTAAATACAGGTATCATACAAAGCTTCTGCTCAGAGCTAGACTTCAAAATCCTTCTGTCAGTAGGACTGAAGAGGTTTTATATACCAGGTAATATAAGGGTGAGTTTGCCTGGGAGGCTAGTCCTAAATGAAGAGGGTTAATTGCATAAAATTCACAGTCATGTCAGTGGTAAATAATTCCAAAGGGACTTGTTCAGATAGTAGTCTGGCATTACTGAAAAACAGACTACAACTAAAAAGACCTCTTATACAGTCCACCAAAGCCTGAGACACATAAAAAGTTTATTAGTCATTGCAGAACTAAAATGTAAACAAGATCCTTTTAGAGGGATCCAAAATTCTTTATGCTCCAGGTCTGCAGGGCCATAAAACTACCTGAGAAAATTTTAAACAATCTTCTAATTAATCACAGGATTTTATAAGTTCTCACATGCTGTAAGTAAAACATTAACAAGGCAGGAGGAAGTACTCTTTGTATAAGCATGATTGCTAATGCCGCTGACATGCCCCACTAGATGAACCTGGGTAGAATTTAACATCAAGCTGAGATTATAATGGATACAAGCATACAGAGATAGGGTTTCATTTATAGGACTGCATTCCCATAAACAAAGGTGTAAATCTCTCAATTCCTGGGAGCATCTGAGCAGGATCTAATTGTTTTTCTGTAATTTGTGACACCACCATCAAAATACGACCACATAATGTATAGAATCATAGAATGGTTTGGGTTGGAAAGCACCTTAAGATCATCCAGGTTCAACACCCTGCCACTGGCAGGAATGCCTCACTCTAGACCATGTTGCCCAAAGCTCTGTCCAACCTGGCCTTGAACACTGCCAGGGATGGAGCATTCACCACTTCTTTGGGCAACCTGTTCTAGTGCCTCACCACCCTCACAGTAAAGAACTTCTTCCTTGTATCTAACCTCAACTTCCCCTGTTTCACTTTGAACCCATTATCCCTTGTCCTGTCGCTACAGTCCCTGATGAAGAGTTCCTCCCCAGCATCCTTGTAGGCCCCCTTCAGATACTGGAAGCTGCTCTGAGGTCTCCACACATCTTCTCTTCTCCAGGCTGAACAGCCCCAACTTTCTCATTCTTAACATAATAAAACTCATACCTCTGGAAAGACATCTTCACCCTCACTTGATCAGCAGTCCAAAAGAACATTACTGGTATCACAAAAAGAAACCAGCTGAAGTACCTAGACGGTTGAGTGTTTTTACCAGCTACATCCATTTACTCAGGTATGCATAACAATCACACAGCTGCATGTACTTCAGTGTAAAAGAGCAGTGACTTTGCAATACGTATTTTCACCTACCTCATAGTACATAGGCGCATTCGTAACCTTTTTTGCCTTCTGATTCCCTGAATCTCTGATCTGCAAGAAAATAAAGCATTCTACTGTGAGAAGATTATAAGTTTACACAAATGATTGTACTCATTATTCCCTCTTGCAAACACTACATTCACACTTCAAAACACGAGGAATCATCTTACAGTACCCTTGTACTTTAGTGAGGGAGTTTTTGTGCTCAGCAGTTCGAAGAAAAGTCTTCAACAAAACCTCACTATTTACAAGGAACAGACCAACTTTTTTTTTTTTTTAACTTCTATGAACTAGTGTAACTTTTAAAACTTCCATAGAGTAATTCAATTGAATACAAAATGTATAGTTATCATAGATTGAAGAAGTGAGTATAAAGAAGTGAGATTCAGGGTTTGGTTTGTTATCAGAAGTTCCTTTCTTGGAATACCTGTGTGAAAACGTCTTCTCGTGTTATCACGCTGAAGAGCTTCCGCTGTGGCACCTGCACAGCAAGAGACAGGGCCTTGGTGTGGATTTCATCCTCAGTTCTGTTCCCAACAACAAAAGCAATGCTAGGCTTCCAGTCATCCTGTTTTCCAAAATAAAACATATCATGTATTAAACCTCAAGCAGACAAAACTGCTTCTCTGCAGTTTCAAGGACTAATCCTGTAGAGATGGTTACTGCCTTTAAGACATATTAAACGTCACTGTATTAATCACACTGAAATAAAATGCATAAAACCCGAAAAAGCACGCACTGCATTGTCCCAATTATTTCTGCCATCAGATGGCAGCATTATCCTATGAAAATCACAAATGCCAACTAACAACCTCGACAAACCTCACCGGCTGCATTAGCATCACACAAATAGAAAGTAACTTTTAAATGTCATTTGCAGATTTGACAGTTCAGTAAGCAACCAAGAAGTGAATTTTCAAAATACGCATTATTGTCATTGAACATTGTGATTATCTGCTGTAGAAAAACAGTAATGATAATAGTAATAGTAAAAATAGTAATAGTAGTAGTAATAATAATAATCATAACAACAACAATAATATCCCAGCTCCCTCATACAGGGAATCAGACAATACCCACACACTAACTCTTAAACACTGTAGCATTATTTGTATGATGTTTTATGAGGCTATAATTACGCATAACATAGTCCTTGGACTCTTTCACCAAGTATTCTGAACTAAGAAAAATAATTTTTCAAAGACAAATTATATTTCACTATAGGAATTGACAGGTTAAAAACACTAGAAGCTGTCAAACATTTGCAGTAAAATAGACAAATGTTAATGAAAATGAACTGATTTTATCATTACAGAAATGCAAAATAAGAGAAGACTGGAATACATAATTTAGTGGTATCCATTCACAAAACCTTCAAAATGATGTTATGGCAGCAACTTTTCTTGGCTACTCTTTTTCCTCATTTCTTGTGTTTGAACCCTTTCACAAAGTGAGTGGCTATCTTCAGCACATCTACATCTGACTTCAGTGTTCTTTATTAGCATCAGTGGCAGCTGAACCATAAGCACTTCCAAGGGTTGTACTCTACATCAAATCACATGTGTAAACTGCAAGCTACCAATAAAACTGCATAAAGGTGAATATAGAAAGAGCTTCAGTAGCTCCAGGTAGTCTCAAGGTGGTGCCACACTGATCAGGACCAGGCTAAGCAGATTCACGTACTACTTCAGCAGGGAAAGATTTGAAAGACAAATTTCAGAGAGGGTGCTAACTCTAGGATTTTGATGGAAATATTTTCGTATGTGTGTATTACGTACAAAGTCCTTATGGAAAAAGAGGAACAAAACCTGAGCTGATGGTAAAGAGAGGGAAAGGATGGTTCCAGATGTAAATGGAAGGAGGAGAAATTTCTTTTTCCAGTTTTACTATACCTTTCTTCATGCGTTCCTTCTCTTAGCTGAAAAAAGGCCTTCCTAAATGTTTGCAATTTGAGTCTGATGACTTGGGATGAGAGAACGCAACAGCTGACATAAGTTTCAAACTAGTAAATGCTTGCATGGAGGGAAACCGTCATACTCTTAAGATATCAAAGCATAACATCACGTGTAGACGGCATGACATGATTGTACATACAAGGAAAAGATCACCTGCATCACTAAGGGTAATTTTCTGAAACTGCAAGAAGCCACTGAGCAGATACTTAATCCAAAAGGGCTCCACAGTTCCACACATAAACTTCTTTAACGTTTTATAGCAGCATAAAAAAAACTTTCCACTTTTTAAATGCAGGACAGTGCAAGCACATTGCTGATGCTTTAGAAGCATGCAAACATGATGGAATTCATGAGAGTGTCCCACTGACCTGAGGCTGCAAGCACTGCTCAATGGAGAAGTGGCAGCAGGTAATGGTCTGTATAGAGACTACACACTTAATTTCTTCCCCCTCCTTCTACTTGGGGGGGGGGGGGGGGGGGGAAATACCTTCTCCTCCTTAAAGTTGCCAAGATAGCTACTGGCGCACAGCACTATGAAACAACTAGATATTACGATATTATCATCAAAACACAGGCACAGGAGTTGCGGTTAAAGTTGTCATATACAACGAATTCATGTTAAAGTTGTCATTGTACATTTGCCAAGAATTGGACAGAAAACTTTGCCATTCTTTGAACAGAGAGCATTTACTTCTGTACAAATGCACAATTCTCCACACTTTCAGAATTGAGATTGAAATGCCCCTGTGTGGCAGTGTCCTGGTGTTCCTAGGGCTCACCACCAGAGACCTTTGAACAGTCATCTACCCATGACATGAGCTAATGGAGCAACTGATACGACTACGCTTCAGTGAGGACCACAAAGAACGGAACTGGGGCCAGGAAGTCCCACAAACAGATGCTGACAGCGCAAGAGCAGCAAGACTCAGGAATGTCAGGTTCTAATCTAGATGCTAGAAATACAGTCCAACAGCAATATAGAGCCTGCCTCCACAACTTCCTGCAGTTCTTCAGATATACAAAGAAATCTCCATCAGAGCATCCTGAAACTTCTGCCTTATGCCTTCTTCAGTTCCTCCTTAAAACCTGCTGGTATCTTGGTATCCTCAAATTAAACCTGCTAGCACTTATTAACACTATCATAGAATCATAGAATAGCGAGAGTTGGACAGGACCTTAAGATCATCTAGTTCCAACCCCCCTGCCATGGGCAGGGACACCTCACTAAACCATGCCACTCAAGGCTCTGTCCAACCTGGCCCAGAACATCGCCAGGGACCTAGGATTCACCACTTCCCTGGGCAACCCATTCCAGTGCCTCACCACCCTAACAGTAAAGAATTTCTTCCTTATATCCAATCTAAACTTCCCCTGTTTAAGTTTGAACCCATTACCCCTTGTCCTATCACTACAGTCCCTAATGAATAGTCCGTCCCCAGCATCCCTATAGCCCCCCTTCAGATACTGGAAGACTGCTATGAGGTTTGCACGCAGCCTTCTCTTCTCCAGGCTGAACAGTCCCAACTTTCTCAGCCTATCTTCATATGGGAGGTGCTCCAGTCCCCTGATCATCCTCGTGGCCCTCCTCTGAACTTTTTCCAACAGTTCCATGTCCTTTTCATGTTGAGGACACCAGAACTGCACACAATACTATCCCACAATACCATTTGTGAAACCTGCTTTCCCTGTAGTCCTGTCTCTTTTTGATCTTTCTATCCCTTAGTCACAACTGTCCCTATCTGATTTCTCTTTCCATTTCTACTCTCTTCCTCATCCGAGTCCCACCACTTCTCGTAATGCTTCCTGCATCTGTGCATTCCTTGATCCCCTAGCTGTCATCCTCAGTCTCCTTGTCCAGCTAATCCCTAGTTTTAGAATCTAATCCCACTTCCAGCTTCCTCCATTTCCATGTTCCTTCTCCAAATCCTTATTCTCTAGCCCCTCTAATACTTCCCAAGCACTTCAGAGTTATGTTTGAGCAAGGAGACTCTTCTTCACGTTACTTATGCAGTCCTTGGAAAGGCATTACAGGCAACAGAGAGAGAATTTTCCTGATTTCCCTAGCTGCAAAATAAAGAAAAATATATTGTTTTTATTAAAAAGGTACAATACCTGAGAAATGGAGCTAGAGAAATACCAAAATCAGCTACATACCAGAGAACAATCCAGAACTCCCACTCATCTCCTTCTAGATTGACTGATTATGAAGCCCTTTCAGAAGAGCTCAATATTGAGAACAGCAACTGAAGTCACTACGCACAGTGAATGTGCAGCGTTAGTATATAGTTTAAGGTGTTTAATTGACTATGCTCTTTTCTGACCTTAAAAATCTATTATTTTTGCAATATTGCCCTTATATTATCAATATTGTAACAGTATCCTTAATGTTTAAGGCACTGAAAGGCTAGAGAAGAAACAGACCCTGCTTCTACAGCTCACCACCTAAAATCACAACATAAAAATGAGAAGAAAAAGTAGTAAAACATATATGGTTACTTTAAAAATATTTTCTCCCTCAATATACAACTGCTCCTCTACTTAGTTTAATTCTTTCAAATGTTATTGTAGAAGTGAGACCTGAGAAAGGATCTGAAAGAGGATAGATTAGTGACCCTAAGGCTACCTCAATTGAGGTTGCCAGCTTAAAGAACATAGAAATAACTACTGAAAAGCATGGAAACAGCCTAAGGAGGTTGCCATACCGAGTACAGCCCAAGCACTATGTACTGTGAAAAATGACAACCAAAATGCAGGGAGCAGACAGCCCACAGAATCAACAATGCTGATTCAAGCACCAATGGGGAAAAAATGAAGCTGGAAACATGGTGTTGGTAACCGAATACTCCTTAGACAATCTGCACCAAGCTCCACTCCAGGGGAGGCCAGACCACTCTCACTGTAAAACATCCAGTGACAATCACTGTCACGCATGACACTGTGCCCACCCCATTTTAAAACTCTTAGCAATGGCAAGAGCTCAAATGCACTGAAGTCTTCCCCGTGTTAGAAACAACCACCTATGTGGGAAGCCTGTATGTCCCTCAGCTGAAGAGGCTCCAATCCCAGCAAGACCCCCCCCTAACTCTGAAAGCTCCAAGTAAGCAGCTAGCAGTTTTCCAAACTCCTTGTTTTCACACAACACACAAGGTGTCTCATCTTGTTCTGACTAAGTTGTCAAGGTTTCAAAGTAAATCAAGGTAACCAAATCAGTAGCTTACAAAATTTTGTTTCCTTTTTAAACACATCTCGTTTTCTCTGCTTCATTTCCTAGCACAAAAGGGCAGCAGCTCTAGACAAGGCATTTGAACAAGTCAGCTATATTGCTTATTTCTGCAGTACCAGTTTCTAGATCTCTGCCCAGGAAAAGCATCAAGAAAACATCAAACACCCCCCCCGCCATTTCCAAGCCCCTGACATTTCCAAGCAATCTAAGTAACCATCATTTTGCAGAGTAACTTATGCTTATAGTATTTAATGGTGAGGTTTTGTTGGCTTTTTGTTGGTTAGTTTTTGCTTAGTTTGTTCTGTTTGTTTGTTGGTGTTTTTTCCTTAGGCTTACAACTAATAGCTTCATTTCACCGCAGCACAATTTCAAATTTAACTGTAACGGCTGAAGAGAAACAGTTGAAAACTGAATCTCCAAGCATCTGAGCATCAAACAGCAAGAGTTTTTAAATCTCATGATTGCTTCCTTAGAAATCATGAGATTCATTAGTGATTTCTGAACACTTAGGACAATATTACGTCTAGCACTCTTCACTTTCGACAATGGGGGGAGCTTGCAAATCAGTAAACCATAGAATCATAAAATGGTTAGGGCTGGAAAGGACCTGAAGATCATCTAGTTCCAACCCCCTGGCATTGCTGGGAGAGGCTGCTTATCAGGGATTCTGTAGCTGTACCATGGTGACTGTGTAGGGCATCACTGCTCAGAAACCTGCAAGTCCATTTTCATTATCTGCTGACTGGCATACACCCGGATTACTAATGGATTCTGATTTTAAGACACTGAGTTTTTGCTGTATAATCTGGGCAGGTTAAAGAGTATCAAAGCTCAGTTGAATATTAATTTCAGCGGGATGAATAGTTATGAAAAGTGAAGCCACTCCATTTAGTACATTTTTAATGGTTTTACAAGGTTGAATTTCAGTTCAATTTGAAGGTCCTAAAATGCCAGTAAACTGAGAGAAACTATACAGACAGAAGGTCCGAACAGAATGTGGCTTCCAGGTACTATGAGTAGTTACACTAGATAATAAGAATACACGATAGATAGCAGTTATTTTAATTAAGGGCTGTATTGCCCAGAATTCAACTTCCCCTTAGCAAACATCACCCCTGAACTACTTAAAGCGTGCAAAGTTTCAAACTAAGAATTTTAATTTATATTTTGTAACATAATCCTGCAGTGAAGCCAATCAAAATATCTTAATATCTGGTGGCAAATACAGCTTTTACACATATTTTATACACAGACCCACGTTCTTCTGTGTAGCACATTGCAAACAACACAACTTATATAAACTATAATGTGGGGCTCTGCAAAATCCATATTTCCTCTGTACATGGTTTTAAGTTGTCTGTTTGCCAGCTTTTACAGTGTGTTTAGTAAAAGCAATTATTTGGTTAGTAAATACCATTTAAATCATATTTTAGTTAGCATTCCCGTCCATAAAATCTTAACACCACTGGTAAAATGACTCCTTTTCATAGATCAGACTAATAAAATATTGTAAGTCATAAACACACATTAAAATGTGAAATTTCATTGCTCGGTCTATCTGGTACAATTTAAAACCAGTTCTAGTAAATTCTGTTTGACTCCACTAAAGGGAAAGAATAGTCTCTAAATTGATACAAGTAAAAGATTTAAAATTCTTTAGACATGAATTACAAGGAGAAATTTGTTTAATTGATAGGAGTTCCTGTCATCTCCCAAGGAATTTCAGATTCATATGGTATATCGCACACAATAGCGATGAGGAGTAAGAAATAATTGTCTGCACTGTATCTGATGACATCTAGAATTCAAGATGCTCAATGCTCTCTTTTACAGGCTGCTCTCAGTTCCTAAGCTTTATATATTCAAGTCTAAGTCTCGTATGCTATACAAGTACCAGGGCAGGGTAGGGTAAGGATAGTATGGTTGGACTATTCACAGAATGAGATTTGATTTTTAACAACTATGTTTATCCTTTAATAAACCCCCTCTATGTGATTAAGTTATTAAGATATTCAATTCCCTCCATGTTCAAGAGGAAGGAACTAAATTTGGCAGCACAGCCATACTCGTGTCAAAGATGTGCTTTCACAGAGCATGTTTATTTACATTAAGTATACCCACATTTGGCCATACTTGATGAATCTCAAGTCACAGAATCCTTACTCAGAACAGATTTGTTGGCATTTGCCAGTTTTGCACCGAGCTCCTGCCCATGACTGTAAGAGCTGAATAAGAATTTCCCTGCAATAAGGAATGTCAGTGGCTGCTCAGCATCAAAGAAGCCTGAGTCCAAGCTGACTGCAGCAGGGAGACAGTTTTTCCCATGGTCCCAAGACTCTGCTGCTACAGCAAGACAGAGAAAGTGGAATTAGCTTAACTGGAACAGAAAACAGTTGGACAACAAGAGAATTAAGGAACCAAGGAATCCGAATTCAGTCCCCATGGGCACAGGCATTATGATAATCTTTAATGAGGTGATCACATTTCCCTCCCTCCCCCCTTACAGAATTCTTGCCCCATTCAGTGAACATTTCAACATTTCTTTCCATCTGCCTCAATGCATGGTCCTGAATAATCCTAATTCTGGCATTTTGAGCATTTTATCTCCTACCTTTTAAAATACTTCAGTACAATGGTCTGCATTTAACAAATGCAATAAATTTCACATAGCAGCAGCAGGGCAAACAAAGCACTCTGTTCTACAAATTCACTGGTCAATATCCACAACCACAATAAACACCACCATAAAGAAAAAAATATCACTAATTGGCACCTCGCTATGCTTGTAAGCATGGGAGAAAGGCCAGGAACTAAGGAGGTGATGGAGACTAAACTTCCATCCCCTTCTCATGCTTCAGGGAGGCTCTCCTAAGGTATGGGAGAGATTCATAAGCAGGAAAGGGCTCAAGCACCTTTGAACTCTACTGAAAATCTATGTTCTAGGGAAAAGAAAGGAAACGACGGCCTTAGCAGCTTACTTCAAGAAGTGATTTTCTTTGGCTAAACTTCTACTATACATTTACTACCAAATGAAAGTAAAAGCAACCCAGTATTTAAGAGATTTTTGGACATCTGTGGCAACCAATTAGCCAGTTTAAAGGCCTCCTCCTGAATGCAGAGCTCCTCGTACTTCAATCAGAATTGCTGGCATGTTAAAAAAACAAAGAAAAAAACAACCAAAACCACAGCAACAATAAGAAAAAATACCCTTTTTTTTTTTTTTTTTTTTTTTTTAACAGGGCATAACAGAACCCACTAACAAGGAAGCCATGGAAGTAATTTGTCTCGCAGAAGAAGCCCTAGATAAACACATACGAGGTAAATATTATTGTTTGCTAAACTCCTGCCCTATTTTGAAACCAAATTCTCTCTTGCAAGTCAGGATTTATTAGAATTACATTGCTTGCACAGAACCTGGAAACCTAAACATGCCTTTAGATCCTTGCAGGCTGTAAAAGAAAATAAAGAAAACGGGAAAGAGCGCCTTTTAGCTGCACACACTCAAGCAGGAAAATTACAGCCTCCCATTTTCAACGCTACAGTTAATGCTGTGTCAGCACCTCCATCAAACCTCGCTGTTCAGCAGTTTATGAAAAGTTCACTCCGAGCCGAAACTTGGCACCCAGAGCCCCAGAAAGAGAAGCACCGAGGAGGGAAAGCAAGAAACACGCTGGGTCTGGTCTGCTCCCCGGGGGGACCTCGCCGAGCCCCCACCAGCTACACTGAGACCACCACGCCAGCAGAGCGGCAAGAGCTGCCTCCGCCCTCATCCCCCCACCACCTTCAAGCCCCAGGGCCCGCCCGCCCCTCGGCCGGCTTCACCTCCTCGAGGTGGGCGGACACCAGCGCAGCTTCCCAGTTCTTGCCCGCAGCCACTGCCGGGGCGACAGCGTCAGTCTTAGGCCGCTTCGGGCCCATGGCGGTGCGGTGCTGTGCGGGCGGCAGGCAGGTCCCACGCGTCGCCCTAGCGACCGGCTCCCGGTGGGCACCGCCTTCTGGCCGCGCCCTGGGCGCGCCAACCGGCGGGGCCGGTCGTGTAGTACCGGGTGAACAGCTCCGCGACAGAGCCTCTGACCGACTTGGGGTGGCTGCAGCGGAGCGGTAGCGGGGTTTATGTAGGAGCGGCAGGAGGTGCTCTGGTTTTCGGACATTGGCATCGTGTTGTCCAGTCCGGGCGGGCAGCTACGGCCGCCTCCTGCATGGCTGCCTAAAGGCGAGGCTCCGGCGGGGCTTCACGGGAAGGGTTGGGACCTCTCCCCGAGTCCCAGAGCCACAAAGTTAAATATGACACCGCAAGGGCTGCACAAAACCGGGCACCAGCGGCTATCGGTGTGCCCGGGGAGGTGCTGCCGCGGGTCTGGAGCATGACCCGAGCGCAGGTGTGGGCTGGCAGCCTGCTCCCAGGCCGAAATCACTCCCCAAACACTACCACATGTTACAGTGCCGGGACCAGAAGGGGAGAGGGAGGCACAGTTGGGAGAAAGCAGGAGAGCTGCCAAGATAAAGAATTCATTACAGAAGGAGTCATGTCGTGATCTCACACTGGAGACGAGTGAAATATTCTGTGTGATTTAACATTTGGTGAAAATATCCCAAACCACATGCTGCCCTTCCCCCAGCCCCTTCTACCGACCGGGGTTGCTTGGAGCCTCCGAATCTTTAGTTTAATTTCATCGGCGCCTTAAAGCCTTGTTGTGCAGTGCATTGTTGCTTTAGTGAGTTTCAGTGTGGGATGAAACTGACCTAGTGTATGTGCTGAATAAAACACCTTTGGTTACACAGTTTTAGTGGAGAAGTAGGAATTTCATAGGGGACATAACAGGCAAGTTTCACATCATCTTAGTTTGCAGAAGGCTATCTGCCCTGGGTTTGCAGACAGTGATGTAGTTTATAACATGGAAAAGCTGCACAGTAGATTTGCCAACACCCATAAACATTTTCCCCCACCCCGTTTCTTGGCTGGTGTCCATTTTTTCTCTTTTTGAGTTTTCTTTTGTTGTCCAGAAAAAAAATCAGACTTCAGTTGTTCACAGAAACAGGCAGTGCGACATTCCCACCATGCCCTTGTTCTTCATTAAAGTTGTGGATATGCAGCCTGTGCCTGCTGAGACGCAACAAGAGAGCATGGGAACTGAGCAGGACCACCAGCTGGTGCTGCACATCGGGGCAGAGGTGCAGGGTGGAAGGCACAGATAATAGTGCCAAAGGTCCTTACTGTGAACCACCCTTCTGCTTTTTCGTGGCCCAGCTTTCAGGGCTGGATGAAAGCTTCAGGAGGACCAATGGTAGACAATTGTGCACCCAGATCCTGATGGTGTGGCTGGAAATATGCACTACCACGATGCCCATGGGAGATGACAGCTGCTTAATGATGCCCACACTTGGATCTGTATGCTCAGGTTTGTTAGTTTAAAAACTAGCAAGATTGATGTCAGCTACAAACAGCTGTGAGAACATGAACAATAGCTGTGAGAACCATGAACTAGCCTGTTTGTATTTGTTGTGTGTTTGCTTGGATGCATAAATATTATTTGAAGGAAATAGCTTTGTTCTGCTGCTTGCTGCCTTAGTGAATGCATCTTGATAACTTGCATAATTACATGCTGTAGCAGATAGCAAGTTGAGCTGAAGTAGGACAGCCAATGACCAGGAGCTTATACCAGTTCATTTAAAATTACCTTCACCGCTCTCCCAAACAAAGGAGAGAAAGAAATTGTATTTATTCTTTATTACAAAGAGTCCTAGTGTATAGTCCTGATGGATGCTCTCCAGTAGTAAAGTCAGCTAAAGACGTCTCCCGTTTGGCTTCTTGTCCTTGTCTGTTCAGTTGTGCTGCCAGAGATGCTTGCACTCCAAGCTGTAAACTAGATCACTGAAACACTCTTGGTTAAATCCTCCAAAAGACAAAACAGACAAATCACAAATATTGGGAAACTACAGACTTTGTTTCTTCTAAAGGGTCTGGACTGAAAAACACCCAGGTGTTGCTGGGCCATCTGAAAACCTTCAGCTTCCTTCTGACAGCTAAAAGATAAAGTTGCTGCAATCTTAAAACTTGTATTGGCAAAACTGAATGTAATTCAACTCTACCAGTAAGCTGCAGATGAGAGGAATAGGCAAACAGGATCCAGAGAGACAATACACAGTTTGGGGTGCCTTCTGCATAAAGAAGTGTGCAGATGTAAGCCTGGCAATTCCATGTAACAAAATTGGGTCTACTGTTAGTGCAAGACTTAATGGACCTATCTGTGATGACTTTGCATATGACAAGAACATTTATGGTGAGATTTTCAGAGAGAGTGGCAACCTAAAAATCAGAAAGTCAGGCTTTTATTTTCTGGCTTATTAAAAACCCATTGTTTGTGAATATGTAAGTGGAGTTGCAAAAAGCCATGAATTTACAATACACTTGCAAGTCTGAATAATACTCTCTGTAAACTAAAGGTCGCTTGCCTTTCTCTGAGCAAAATACAAGCCTGTGTATTCCGAATTTACACAGCAGGGTAAGAAAGCATGCATGGTTAATACTGTGGAGCAGCTAGACACAGTAACATGCTTCTGTGCCTACACTTGTAACAATAATACAGAAGGAATATTTAAAAATTGGGTATACTCTTTACCCCTTTCAGGAAGAAGTAACATTTGCTACCTTTTATTTTAAGGTGACTTAAAGAACATTTACACTTGCTTGTTCTCCAGTAAAGTGTGGGGAATGGAAAGGCATAACTAGTTGTAAAAGTCATGTCTTCTCCACTTGATATTTCCTGAAAGGCTGCATTTGACTAAAGAACTAGTAAAGGCTTTGAATCTTAAGTATTTAAAGTTTGATTGGCTGAGGAGGGAATTAATTTTAATCACGCTTTTGCTTTTTGGTTTTTAAGTGCTTATTTTAAATCCTTGACAAATACTTGGAAAAAATACTTTTCAGTAAGAACCATCAACTTCTCGCGTTCAGTTGAGAAGTGAGCAGAGTCCGCTTTGCTTGAGCCCTTAAGAACACACTTAATTGCTTTATATTGCTTTCATAAGGTTTAAATGCTTCTTAAATGGGGAGGCTTCCTGACTTATGGCTTCAGAAAGCTGTTTCCGTTTTAGAACACTTTCCAGAAGGTTGTGTAGAACAGCTAACATGGCCTTCAGCACTGCTAAGAAAAACACTCCTTCATATTCCATGCATTTCTAAGAGAAACAAGGAATATAAAGGGAGAACACTGTTCAGTCCTTTTTCCCTCAAAAAGGATGAAGGGGAAGAATATAAAACTCACTTTCCTGTTTCATAGCACTGCAGCATCTGGGCTGGGAAGAGCTTTTGCTTGATGTTTGCAACCCCCCAGGTTACAACCATCTCACAAGTTACACAGATTTGGCAGCTCTGCCATGTGTTTCCACAGCCTTTCTGAACTCTCACACACCAATTTGAATGTAGGAGGTCTTTGCCTACAGTTGCTGCTCTGGCCACCAAATGATCCCTTATAATTTATTTCTCAACCTCTACATTGGGTTATATAGTTTGCATAAAGCTTCCCACAAGGACTGCATTGGCCTCGTGGATGCAAACCAAATATCTGTCTTGGCTTTAGGATCTAGAAAGCTTATTTCTGCATCAGCAAATTATAAGTGCATGTGCCCTGAAAGGGGCAAAAGTGAAGCTGAGAACAAATGTGTTAATGTAGTCCATTTCTGAATGTGGTATGGTGTGCCTGTCATTTTCCTAGCACCAAGGTCAATAATTTCTTAGTTAAGACCAAGTTCTAACCATAATTATACAATAAAATAAACTAAACTCTCCTCCTCAGATTCTAATAAGATAAGGTAGCTAAGTGCTTGCTGAACTGTGAGAACATGCAGGGATGCTTACAGAGAAAGGGAACAACTAAAGTGTAAAGACAACACAATTCAATCAAGTCCATCCACCACACGGCAAGGCCTGCCCTCTGATGCACAGATCAATAGACCTGACCTGTTTAAGCCTGTCTGTGTAATAACATGGCCAAAAATCAAAGCAAGTTGTATCTTCTTCCTCTGAATCTAGCATTTAGTGTTGGCCTGGCCACTCACTGGTTTTTCTTCACTCAAATATTTCCCATCAAGTTACAAATATTTGTAACCTCTGTTGTTTATCACAAGCGTAACATGCAGAACAGATCAAACTCCCTTTGTACATACAAATAAGTTTACATTTAAGAGTATCCACAAACTTCATTTTACGGGGGGAAGGGGGTGTGAGGGAGTGGGGGAAGTCTCACAAGACCCTGCATTTAATTTTGGAAAAGATGCTTTCGCAGTCTGCTCTCCCACGTGTATGCATGTGCAGAGCGAATGCTTTTTCCTGTCAATAGCCAATGGTATAAGGATTCCTGGCAAAGCTTGAAATGAAATCCATTATCATATGTCAGTAAAATGACTTCCAAATTCCAGCTGGATGCTGTGCAACAGCCTCTTGAAAGAAAGACTCCCTCTGCATTTGGTGTTGTAGTTCTACTGTCTCTAGGTAACTGAATTTTGGAAGCAGTTCCGTGCTGCCAGTCAGCAAAAACGTCCAGCTTCAGATATCTCAAGCTTTATTCTTGCCCCTTTCCAAAACAGATCACAGGGTTTTATTCTCATCCCTAAAGAAAGAAATCCAAAGAAAACATTTTCCCACCCTTACAGAAAGCCAAACTCACCACCTCCACTCCATTCTCTTGCACTTTCAAATCCTGTATCATTGCCTGCTTTCTTCTGGCACAAAAGTACTTTCCCTGATGTTGGAGGGTCCTCCAGGGAGATCTGCTTCTGTAGCACTCGTCACCCCTACCACTGTCGAGAAAGGGAGTCTTACACAGTAGTGCGACACCACGGAGAGTAAACAGACATGGGATGTATGCCAGAGTTTGCACCAGAAATATTGATAATAAGTGAGGGAAAGGCATTGTGTGTTTGTTAATTTTTAAAGGAGAAGAGACTATTTGTAAAACTACATGCACTCTCATATGGAGTTGGAGTAATTAAATGGCTAGAACCATTGTTCTTTGACCTTTGTATCCTAAGTCTGTAACTCATAGTTAGATAGTTTTTAACTGAATTTTGTGAGAGTAATGTCTAACTGCAGAATAACTGAATTGCAACAATATATATTATACTGAAACTGTTCCTTCAGCTTTAATTCCCCCTCCTTTTTTTCCAGTCAAGTTCCCTGAACACATACTCTCCCCAGTAGATCTAGTTCAATGAATAGGTTTTGGAAAGAATACATGGAGTAATGACTATTTCCTGCCCGATTTTGGCACTTTGGTCATACTAGTGCCTAAAATCTGCTTTATAGAATAGCCATGATTAAACTTCTCAGTCCTAGGACTGTATCCCAAAACGTTGTCATGCCTTATCTTATGCACTAAATCCTATACTCTTCCATAAATCTGAAGTCTAAGTCTCCTTACCTCAGACCAGAACAGCATCCTCTCCTTCTGCCTTTCCTACCTCCATCAGTCTTAATTCACAAGCTTTTTTTATTCTTCATCTCCAAAATTCAAGCTGGGCTCCAGTTCCCTGGAATACTCCCCGCTGGCCAACACATCCCCCTGCCTGTGCCAGCAGACTGTGGCACCATAAGGACTCAAAGCCAACATCTCCCAGAAGGAGCAGATCTTTCACATTCGAAGGACCAGCACCCCTTTCCTGCCAGTCCTTGCTTCTAGATGCAGGTGGTCCATGAGATGTGTGATACACCCCAGCCTCCCCCAACAAAAGTATTTATACAGATGTGGTCCTCCCTCTCCTCAGCTATGCTGGAGTGCCACCTCCTTTGCCATCATTTCCCAGGTGACACACAAAACAGAAGAATATGGGAAGGCTGGGTGCTGCGCTAGCTAATGAATTGAGTTCATGACCTAAAACTGGGCCTGCCATCCTATAGAAACTCCTATAGCCAATTTTGGAAATCTTATTCCCAAGGGCATCAGGATCTAGCCCTAAACCTATGCAAGTGCCACCTCTCCAGCTATTATTAGGAGAAGCACAGTGAGAACCAGGTGATGGGGATGATCACAAAAAGAGACTGCCCCCCGAAGTCTGCATATGTATCCTATATGAAAGATCTTAGTGACTCTTAATGATGTGGTAAGTTGAAAAACTGTGCTGTTTCTGCAAATAACAGCAAACCCAAGGCTCCATCCGATTTTCTGCATATCTTAAATCAGCTGTTTAAATGAAAGCAGATTTAATTGAAATTCTCAGAAAATGAATTCTTTAAAGAGCAAATGTTACCTTTTAGAAAAGGTAAACAGTATTTTAATCCTATCAGATACTAACACCTGCTTTAATGTAAAAACTCCATTTTCTACTGGCAGGGGTTGTATAATAAATAAAGCTTGCAAAGTAGAATCTGTAATACCTTATCATCAACACTATACAGCTTCTGCCATGAGCAGACATTCATACAGATTCAGTAAGCTTTAAGCAAGTAAAATTCAGCAAGTGTTTACATTATAACATTACAGAAATCAAGTTTAAAAGGATTTCTAATTAGCACTTACCTTAGTTAACAAACTGTGTTAGCACTAATTCCCGTCAGTCAAATTCCTTCATTCCCATTAACAGCACTCAGAATGAAAAATCAGGCTTTTCTCCATCTCTTTCCATCATTAATTCAGACAAAGCAAAACATTTACTGTGGCAGGGCTGCAAAATGCTGAAGGCTGTCAATGGAAAAGAAACATGAGTTAGCTAAAATTTGGCCATACTCCCAATATATTGACTGCCTGTGCCAGTGTTTTCAGATCATGCCATCTGTAATGTTGTTTTGTATGTAGTGAATTTTAAGAGAGGCACTCGTCAATGTTTGAAAACAATGTGGAGAGATTTAAAATAAACAGCTGAGCTCAGCAGTTGAGCCCCCTGCACTGGCTGTGGTGTCTCAAACCTCATCCTCCTCTACATAGCTATTTTCTGAGTACACAAACATCATAAAGTCACACAGAATCACAGAATCCCAAGGGTTGGAAGGGACCTCAAAAGATCATCTAGTCCAACCCCCCTGCAAGAGCAGGGTAATTGTGACTGTCATCAGGTGTGACAAAGTAAGACTGTGAGCAAAATGAAAGGAAGCAGAATTTCTTGGCTTTCTTTAAAATAAGTTAAATGCCAACAGAAAACTTTTTTTGGTGAATGCGTCTGCTTCTGTTTGCCTTGAATTATCTTTTCTTCATCTCACAAACTCCTATGATGAGTAAGCCATAAAAATTTAAAGAAAGCATTGATGAATTTGTTCTTTTTACTGTGAACTCCCATCAGCAAACCTTGAGTGCCATTACTACCAGTGTGTATCAATGAAGTGCAACTTGTCTGGTTTCCTCTTATACAAAAGTCTGACAAGTTGCAAGATTTATTTGAACTGGTTTTGGATTTTGTAACACCAACTATTGCTTTCCAGGACAGAAAATTAATGAACTGAAATTGAAAGGCCGTCTCCTGGTCTAATGATGTTTAGAAAACACTGGAATGACAGAGCTATGCCACCAAGAAGTGTGAGAGTTTGGATGTAATTAAAGGCTACTCTGAAACTGAATCACTCCTAAGGTAGTTTTCATTTCAGAGGTGATGGAATTGTATTTCAGAGATCATAACATAGCTTTTGCACAAAAGGTTCAGTCAGCGCTTCATGCTCCTTTTTAGAGCTTAGTGCTTGGGTTTCCAACCTGGTGCAAATATACTGCTGTTATTTTGGGGCAGTAAGTTAGCTGTGGGAAAAGCTGATCAGTTCTGAAGCAAGGAAAATTCTGACTACTGAAGGTCAACACCTCATTCAGACCTTTCCATCAGAGTGAGTAATTCTGGCTGCTTCAAACAGCAGGCTGAGGCCCAGATCTGTAGACAGTTAGCTCCCCAGGTGCCTTGAACCATCTGAGCTTGTGTACCTGGTTCACACACCTTTGGCCACACATCCTTGTTCAGAGGAGTTATACTCACATCTAATTAGAAGGCTGTCTAATAGGATAAAACAGGGTAGACTGGGCTGGCTTACACTTCTTTTCTGCCCAGAATGAGTACATTAGCAACATGTAGTAGATGCGATTGGCAGAACTTCTCCTCCAGTGGTTCTATTAGATTTTAATGAAACATTAGTACATTAGTACATTAGATCATGTACTAGGATGCTGTTCAAATTAGAGGCTTGGAGACCTTTACTGCCAAACACAGTTCCCTGTACCCCAAACAGAGTTCCCTGCAGAAAGC
The DNA here is from genome assembly GCF_963264785.1 of Psittacula echo. NCBI lineage: Eukaryota > Metazoa > Chordata > Aves > Psittaciformes > Psittacidae > Psittacula > Psittacula echo. The sequence continues at coordinate 7,792,484 of NC_137736.1, forward strand.
TCTATCCTTTTTGTTTTTCAGAAATAGGGCAAAATTATGGAAAGCTTCACAGTGCCATAAATCACATTCTTTGAGTGTTCGTGAAAAAGAACTATTGATAATGCAGCTTGGCCTTTGAGAGACATTCCTCAAAGCTGCATTTATGCCATCATTGGTATTTCATCAATTAGCCAGGAGCACTGTGGTTTTCTGAAAGGACAAGTACGTTAGTATTCCTGATTTTATCTAGGGAGAGGATGTGAAGGCCTGGGGAGAATCAAGGAGGGACAGAGCTCAGAACACACTGCATCGCTGCTGCTGCACACAGACAAGCAGTCCATGCATCTGGAAGTGTGATGAAGGGTGAGCTGGCACTAAATGCAGGCATTTGAAGCTGAGAAAGTAATTCCAGTTTTCTCCATGCAAATACACTGCTGGTGGGGCATGGCAATATTACCACTGGGGCCTGCGCTATGTGTTTCATGTCTTTTTAAACTGAGGTACCTTGACCTGCCTTAACCCATTTGTTTGCCAATCCTCCCATGCTGGGCTCCACTTATATATTTGGAATTTGAAGAATTGTTGAAGGGAGGAAACATTATGCGCCGACTTTCATCCATTTGTTATCCTCGAGTCAGTAGGGAAATAGAATGTTCTAATCGAGTTTTGAAGGGCTCCTGACCTAGAAGGAAGCCTGGAAATCGTTTGCATTAGACTTTTTAAAGGAACAGCTCATCAGTCTGATAAGGATCAAGCTGGGGACGTCTTGTCCAGCTGCTTTCTAGGATATTTATGATGATTTGATGTTGGGTGCTTCAGAAAGCCTGTGTTCCCTGGTTTTTTGTTGCTTCGGGTTTTTTTTTTTATTTCCCAAGGAATGTAAGACACTTCTGTACAGTACAGTACACTTCTGTACACTAGTATGTCTAAAATATAATTTGAAGGAAAAAAAGATAGAATAAGTCAATACAAAGCTAGTTGTAATGTTAAATATCTGTATTTTTTCAGTGTGGTTCTGTATGCATTTGTAAAACTGGAGGTGCAAAACTCAGGCTAGATTCTTGATAGCAGTGTTCTACATAGTGAAAGAGCAAGATTGCTCTCTAAGCTAACAGATTCTCAGTACCTTGTATCTATGAGAAGAAAAGTCAAGCATAGATATGCAAACATCAGTGTGGGAAACCACAACCTTTCCTGGGTAAAATAGATAACTAGGTTCCTGCATGGAAGAGAATGTGTGTGTTATAAAGTTATCCCCTGTGCTATCCCTCCTGCTATACTTCAGATGAAGTCTACACACCGGGACCAGAAACAGTGGGATGAGAGTGTACATACCCATGAAACTGTAATGTTTCCTATATGATTATTTGGTTGTTTCAGACTTACACTCATGGCCTAGAACTGTGGAAAACACTCGTGATTATTATAATATGCCCAATCTGGTGAAAGGCAGGCTTGTGAGCTGAGGGAGCCTGTGATAGGTACCTCTGTTACTGGTGAGGTGGGAGTAAAGGTTATTTCTGGATTAATACACATGTGCACGTTTTACGGTTTGAAACTCAGCTCGCTGTACTGGTGAACAAGTTCCTGCTGTCACAGATCTGCTCATCCATATGCTGCTGCTCCTGGGCATTCTCTTATATCCAGCAAAAAGCCATTTTCATAATGGCTCTTGCAGGGGGGTTGGACTAGGTGATCTTTTGAGGTCCTTTCCAACCGTTGGGATTCTGTGATTCTGTGATTCACAAGGATGGCTCACTAACAATTGACATGCTTTGCATTTGTGAAGTTCAAAACCAGACACCGTTCATTTGGCCCTTTTCAAGAACAAAGTTGTAATTAATCTTATACAAATCAACCAGATTCCTACTGCTTTGGGACAGTGAAAGTCTGTTTTCTCTCAACTTCCCAGTAGATTCCCAATTTATGCATTTCCAGTGGTCACTCTGCTTACTCCCTACAGTAGTGGGTTTGGGCTGCGGTTTGCTGGTATAGTGATGTGGGCTTATGGCATGATAATTGTCTTCATGGTGGCACCAGCAAGCTGGCAATAATGCTGGAAGCAGGAGTAGCTGTGACAGCACTAGGACTCATGTCCACTCCGGGAATATTGTTCGAGATGGTGGTTTAACTCCTCTGGCAGAAGAAGCCTCCCATTGGCACAGGAGACTCTGTGTGGACAGTCACACTGGCAGAAGGCTGTAATTGTAGTTTAGACATGTAGGGGAAGCTCTGGCAGACAATCCCTGTGATTTCCAAGAATCCCAAAGAACCCGGTGATTTAGAGACCATGCGAAGTACACCATGACAGGACCACTGCAGAACGAGCCTGTAGAAGTGCTGCAGTGCAGTACCAGCCTCCAGCCTGCTGGGTGCTGCTAGGGTAGGGACACCACAGCTCAGCCTGGGTCACACATCTTTCAGAGAATCAGGCAATGTGCTCATCCCATTATCAAGTCAGAGACCACTAGGGTTATTGGGAGTTTGGACTTCTGAATAGGAATCAATGCAGCTTGAGATAATCATAGAGTTGCAGAATGGTTTGAGTTGGAAAGGACCTTAAGATCATCCAGTTCCAACCCCCTGCCATGGGCAGGGACACCTTACACTAGAGCAGGTTGCTCCAAGCCCTGTCCAACCTAGCCTTGAGCACTGCCAGGGATGGAGCATTTACCATTTCTTTGGGCAACCTGTTCCAGTATATCACCACCCTCACAGTAAAGAGCTTCTTCCTTATACCTAGCCTGAACTTCCCCAGTTTAAGTTTGAGCCCATTACCATTGATGCAACTCCCGTCTCCTTCAGAGAAGGAAACTGCCCTGCAGGGCTCTCTTCACAGTGACCTTGGCCTCACTCCATAGCTGGCTGATTTGCATCCTCCAGCTCCTCTTCCTCTGCCTGGTGTTCGCAGCAGCATATGGAGCCCTCTGCCGTAGCTGGAGCTGGTGCCTCTCTGCGGCTGCAGCTGCCCTCGTCCTTGCTGCTTTGCCTTGCCACCTGTTGGTGGATGGATGCTCACAGGCGGCTCGAGCCCAGGGAGATTAGACCCATTCATATCTGGGGGGCTGAACTGTTCAACCAGCTCCTCCATGGGCCCTTGTTCCCCTCTCAGAGCAAGCGCGTTGGAGCAGCTGCTGTCTGTCTGGCTGCCCGGGCCTCCTGGTCAGCTGTTTGGTGTCACCCATCAATCTTCCATCGCTGCTGCAAATCTCTGGTGATTGAGTTTCACATTGCAGGGACTCCGGCCGTGAAGCCCCTTTCACTGGTATAATTAGTAATTAGAGGAAAAATGTTAGCAAACTCCTCTTGGCATAAACAGACACTCAATCCCCATCTGTCAGGTCAGGAAATTCACATCAGGGCGAAAGCCCAGGACAGATTTTGCTATCTGAGGTGAGTGACCGCACACACTCTGCACGACTCAGTTAAGCTGGCCCCATGACAACGAGTGAGAGCTATTTATAGGAGACCACTTTGATTATAAACAATTTTCAGTGTTTTGAAAAGTCATCATGTCTTTCCCACTAGGAGTCCCCACAGACTTCAACAGAAATGGGGTCTCTCAGCGATGCGCTGCAACCCTCGGTAAGGAGGCAGAAAGTTTCCTTCATGGCTGGTGTTCTAGTCCATGGTCTTCCATAGAGCTGTGCTGCTGAGGTAGCGCCATTCGGTGGAGTCACCCCGTGATTCAAGCACAACAGGTATGGCAAACTTGGGGCTGGACCTCTTCACTACAGCAAACAAACGCATGATGATATGCAGTGGGCAAAGCTGAAGACAGACTGGTTCAGGCTGGAAGCAAAGCCCCACATATTTAATGTGGAACACAGTTAATGGCTGGGGACAGTTAGCAAGCATTGTGGTGAATGCCCTTCTCTGGAAAGCTTCAAGGCAAGACTGGAGGTTTTTTCCTCCTGTGACACATGCTATAGCTTGAAGATAAGCTAATTTAGAGAAGTCCTATACCTTGTATTATGCAGGAGGCTGGAGCAGAAGATGGCTTCTGCTGGCTTTATCATCTGTAATATAAGCAAACGATGCCAGCCAGCCCTGCCTAATGCCTAGTTGGGCTCCATGCATTGCTTTCCCTACAGCATATCCTCTGGTCTTGTCTGTCTTAATCTTAAGAACTACTTTTTCCTCTTCTGCAGAAGAGGAAATTCATATATGACTGGGGTTCAAACCTCTGCTCCTTCCATAATTATCTGAGGGAAAGCAAGAGGTTGCAAAGCTGGGCAAAAGCTCAGCAGTGGTTAAGATCAGAAACCCTCTTATGGGGTTTTTGTTTCTTTTATATATGTTGGTGCAACCAAAACAAAGATAACCAAGCCAAGTCTGTGGCTGCATTCCATGCCTGGAGTTGAGCAGACTATAAATACAAAACCCCAGCACCACGACCAAGGCAATTCTTATGTGCCCACAGTTTCATGTTGCTCTATAATCAAGTCCTGCCTGGTCTCTCCAGCAGGAAAACAATCTCTTTCCAGGTTTCTGAGGTAAAGTAGACGTAACTGCACATGGTTGTTTCAGGTATGGGTAGAGGAGCTGGGGTTGCTCTGGGCCACACTCTAAATGGGAACTGGAAAATATGATTCAGTTTATATGATCCAGGGTACTTTAAAAGTATCCTTTAAAGTACCCAAGGCCAATGGGTGAGGCTTACTGGATAGGCTTAAAGAGACCTATCTCTAAGGAGTTTGAGAGTGACAGGGTGAGCCACAGCTGCTGGAGTGGGAAAAGGAGTTTCTAGAGGAGGGGAGAACCCCTGAAAGCTGTATGAGACATTTCTTGTCATAGGCTTTCTCTTTGCAGGATGTGTAGCTGAAGAAGGGTGCAGATAATCATTTTTTTTGTTGGAACCATTTCCATACACTGAACACTCTGTCTCAGGGTACTAAAAATCAAACTGGACATTGAGCTCACTGCTGGAGAGAAAATAGAGGTTAATACAAAATCAATCATAAGAAAACCAGAGTTAAACTCTTACAGTAGAATAACGTTAAACTTTTGCCCTGATGCATGCCTCACAATGCTGAGCTTATTTGACCTTAACAGCTTAATAGAATTCTCTGGGAATATTTTTGTGAGTTTATGTTGCAGGCCTCAAAGAGGCAAGGTGAACTTGACGAAAAATAAACCAGTTGTGTAGGATCACACTGACATCCTCAACTCCGCAACTGATAACATCACTTTCAGCAGCCCCTTTCTTTTGAGCTAACTGGAATCACTGGTAATATTATAAAATATTCTAAAATATTATAAAAAGAGGTTTGCTATTTGATAGGTGGATGAGCATGAAAAAGAGATGAGGTCATACAATTCATACTACCACATACTGTTAACTTTCAGAGAGATTCCATGGCAGGGGAGGAGTGGGGAGATGTGGACTCCGTTCTGATGGGGACTGTGGTTGAAGGAGACGCCTTCTGCCAGCTCCAAACAAGCTGGGATCCTTGTGTCTCATCTCTATTCCCTGGTCATTGGTGTGGTTCTCTCCTTCCCCCATGCATAGATACATGTTGTAGTTCAATACCTTCTCCTCATCCCTGCCCCAGTTTCTTGGCTCAGTTTGTCCCTGACTCCCTCCTTTGATTTGTGTCACCAGCATTGTCTAGTTCCCTGATCAGCGTTTCTCTGCTCTGAGTTCACAATGATTTCTCCCTACCTGTGTTTCTCACAATCTCTGTTGCTCTGTACCACTCCAGCTTCTCAGACTCTTCATTCACCCTTGGTGTTCATCATCTTTTCTGCCTTCTTACTCCCTGCTCCCTCTCCAGCCTCTGTGTTTATCTAGACCAACTCCTTTACCTTGAACACAACTCCTACCAGAACTAATCCCTCTCCTGCCACACTTATTCATCTGATGGGTTTCCATTATAGCTTGTAGCTCCAGCCTTCTCCCCAGTCTGAGTCTTTCCTCCTCATATTCTTCCTCTGGTAGCCTTCTCTTTTCCTCAGATCTCTGCCCCAATCATTATCCAAACAGCCCCTTGTTGTGCAAAGCATGCACAAAATCCTTGGTGACTTCACCTGCACATATCTGACCTGCACATATCAAAATGTGCCTCTTCCACTTGTCCAAGCTTTGATAGTTTTCACAAGAAGAGAAAGAGGAGCGCTCCAGACTCAAAAGCCATTCCTTCTGACAGGACCACATTTCCTTTTGAATGTTAGTATCACTACAGCTTCTAAAATAAGCATATTTATCAGAATGTGTTCAATATGGGAGGAAAAAAAAAGTTCATACTTAATTTTTCAGTTTTTTAAGTTGGTTTTTCCAAACAAGTGTCTTATTTTGAATATGACAATGACTGGAGCAGGCTAGGAACAGAAAGGGAGAAGAGAAGCCAAAGTGAGTGGAGGCTTGGAAAGGAAGAAATCTGTGATAGAGGTGCCTATGTCTTCCTTTCTTTATCAGTGGTTGCAGTAGGTCTTTAACAACATATGGTTGTTATGGTACTCTACCCGTCTGCTTGTCTTGTTTCCTCCTACTTCATTCAATCTCTTCTCTAATTCCTTGTCCCCAACATTTTTATCCTTCAGTTCCGTACCTGTGTCATCTCTTACTCTATCTCCTTATACTCTCTTTGCACCTCGTTTTGTTTTCCTTTCCCACTCTACCTCTTAATTATCTCCTAAATCTCTTCTCCTGGCTCATTTTCCCTCGTCGTAATTTTCTCTCCCCTCCTACCCCTCCTCTCGATGTGCTTCATGGAATAACTCTGTCTATGAAAAAAAAAGATCCCAAACCAGCCAAGCACAATAGCTATAAGGCCAGATGTCTGGACATCAGCATTCATTTGTGCTTTTATTTTTGGTCATACACAAAATGTGCCCAGCTGTTGCGCTAAGCTCTTTAAGCAATCAACAAATCCCTACTCTGGCTGCCCTGAATATATATATGCATGCATAGAACTCCATCTGGAATTCCTCATCTCCTCTCAGGTCCTCTTAAACTGCCTTATACTTTCTGCTTGGAAAAAAAAGGATTTTATAAAGACTATTTTGAGCAAACACGAATAAATCCCATCATCTTCCTTGGAAAACTCCAACCGACAATATGCTTTCCACTGTGAAAGCAGGAGGTTTCTCCTTCATTATTCTCTGTCCTCCCTATCCTTCCCTCCCTTGCTTCATCCCCATCCCTGCAGATATTCCTGCTGTGCTGCAGATCTGCTGCTGAGCATGTCTGGTTTGTGTTTGACAGCCCCAGGCTGCTTAGTCCAGCACCTGTCCAACCACTTAGAGAGGGTCCACATCTAATGGGGACTGAAGGGAGGCAGAGGCAGCTCTCTCCATTCAGCATGACACTGAGGGTTAATAGAAGGAAAATATTGATGTTTGATTGAATTACTCCTATAAGTTGGATCACATAACATGCCCAAGATCTAAACAATGATCCTGTCCTGGAGGAATGTGAAGTTCAGACTGATGAGATAAACCGTTTGCTGGAATATCTCTCTGAGTTCACTAAATTGCTTCCCTTATTTAATTACAAATTAATTGAAAACACTCCTTGCCCAGCAGAACAATACTTAAAACCTGATTTGTTGATAGTATCCTAATCCTCCATAATATTCCTGTAGACTCTCCCACGATTATGTCATCAGTTTTACACTATTTTAGACTTTGGCAAAACCTTTTATGCAGGACTCAACATTAGCAAGAGGAATAACTGGAGCCCTGAGATACACAAAGCCTTATTAATCCCAGCCAGGATGATGCTGACATAAATAACCAAGTGGCACAATTGCAACTGATGTATATTTGGTAGCAGACTATCAGAGCTCAGGATGGGAGGATGTAGCTCTGTTAGAGGAAAGAGGAGACAAGTATTCAGACAGGAAGCAAATGAAATCTGTGCAGGAAGAGGCTGAGTTGTAGAATTAGTTGAATTTAAAGCACCTAGGGGTCATGTGTCTGCTGCCTGTTGCGTTTCCAGTCTTCAACCAGAACAAGATAACTCATCTTGTGGCACTTTTCAGTGCATTGCACAATCTTTCTCTTCATATTCCAGTGAAGGCTGTTTGCCTGAAGCAGACAGCTCCACTGTGTGGTAGAAAAACCTGGCTGACAAGGAATAAAATCAGAGTTTACTTTCAACCCCTAAGAAGCAAGTTGCTAATTTTTCAGCCAAGTCCTTTGCTTCTCAGTTTGGGATGATGTCTGTGCGCCTAGTATGAAATGCTTTGTAAAAACAATAGCAATACAAATACAGCAAATACTTAGTAATACCAAATTCTTACAGAAGTTTATCAGGTAGCTCACAAGGTATTCTTGCTCAGACAACCCAGCACTAGAAATCTGAACCACTGTCCACTTTCCTTCACCCAGATAAATGTTCCTTCTTTCCCTTCTACTCTATAGCTGACCCTTTTCCAGAAACATTAATCATAGAAACAATTTATATGGTATACAAATGCTGAGCGGTCTGGGCAATTTTGGACACCACAATGGAGGAAGGATAGATCTGGATTTGTAAAAGCACCTTCCCTAGCTTCACTGTGGACAGGATGCAGGGAAGAGGGGATGCTTTATGCAGGTTGGTCCTGGCTATTCTGAGTCAAGGGGAAAGAGTTGAAATCTAATGGGCATGTGGTACAAATACCACTTGGGACATGTGTGTTTTAGATCCGGAAGGATGAGACTGCATTGTGCTGAGTTTTTTCATATAACTGGGGTTTTCACCATAGAGGAACTAGAAGGTACTGCCCAAAGCTCTACGTTTGGTTCAGCTGGGTTGCTGGGAAAACAGGATGGTAAATGTAGCCTGGGGTGCTATGTAAGCAAGCAGCTCCACTTTTGATCAGCTACAGCTAATTTCAAACTGGCAAAATCCTTCCTAGATATAGCTGAGTGTTCTGGTAGTGGGTCCAAGACTCATCTGGGTCCACACTTACGTGGACATGTGAGTCTTCACTGACCTAAGGAAGTGAAAGGCTGGAGCAGCTCATCAGAAGTGACCATCATATGAGTAAAATAAAACGAACAGGGTTTCTGCTAGTTCTACCCTGCCAAGGGAATGCAGGGACCTCCTTTGTCTTTGATGGAGAGGGGTGTGTATGTGTGGTGGGCACTCACAGTTACCTCCTCTATAATTGTAACTAGTCAATATCCCTGTGCATTAATAGCATCACACCATTTACACTTGTCCCAATCAGCCAGAGAGTTTTTAATAGTGCCTTTTCCTGAAGAAGACTGCTTAGTGCAACTAAAGTCAATTCAGAACCCCAAAACCCCCCTAAAGTGAACATCACTGTGGGCTATGTACCCTAGAACTAGGGAACATGAGTCTAGGATTGCAGAAAATGCCTACACATGTTGGATAATCAAGTAATAGAAGTATTAATGTATTGATGGATATAGTGAATGAAAAACTCTATCAATGAATATAGCTAATGGTCTCAAAGACATCAGGATACTGGTGGTACAATTTGGTGTGTTTGTGGTTTACTTGGGGTTTTCCAGACAAGGAAAACCCAGCAGAGGTTCCAACCAGTGGCTGTGGATCAGTGAACAAGTACAGGGACAAATGACTGAGGACATTTAAAGATCATCTTAAACATCTGAACATGAAAGTTGGGGCTGTTCAGTCTAGGGAAAAGAAGCTGTGTGGAGACCTCAGAGCAGCTCCCGGTATCTGAAGGGGGCTACAAGGATGCTGGAGAGGGACTTCTTCTTCATCAGGGACTGTAGTGATAAGACAAGGGGTGATGGGTTCAAGTTTAAACAGGGAACGTTCAGGTTAGATATAAGGAAGAAGTTCTTTACTGTGAGGCTGGTGAGGCACTGGCACAGGTTGCCCAGAGAAGTGGTAAATGCTCCATCCCTGGCAGTGTTCAAGGCCAGGCTGGACAGAGCCTTGGGCAACATAGTCTGGTGCAAGGTGGGGGGTTGGAACTGGATGACCTTAAGTTCCTTTCCAACCCAAACCATCCCATGATTCTGATTCTATGTAATGACTAGATACTTGCATCTCCACCCACGTTTTTCTTTAAATCAATTTACAACTTTCCTAATTTCACTCTCCCAGGGCTAAAGTAGTCCCTTTCTTACCATTTTGACATGGTTGGAGGCACTTCAACAAAAATCAGGAAGATTCATTTCTCTTCAATTACAGTGAGAGCTGGGGACGGAAGGGGCAAGAGACCCAAAAGTCATAAACTAGTTAGGGAAGAGAGGGAGGAAAATGTTCACAAACTGCTGACAAGATTAATATGCAGTTGATGGGAAGCGCTTTCACACCAGGGTGCCAACAAATTAACACAATTCAAAAATACCATCCCTGCTGCAGTGGACAAGTGTAGATTCCCAGCAACAGAGAGGGAGGGAGTAAGGGACAGGGAGGCATTTATAGGGGCAGGAGACCTGTTTGCTCTGTGAAGCTTCGTGCCCAGAATTCCTCTGGTGCAATCTGATAGCAGTGGGCTTGCTGGGCCAGAGGGTTACTGCTTTCCACATTAAAACACAACAGGGAGAGGAGGGGAGGCTGAGGACTGTGTGTGAAAACCTGAAGATCAAGCCTGGGCACAGCTGCTGTGGGGCTGGGAGCTTCACCCTCTGCAAGTGCTGTGTTACCTTCCCAATGCTGCAGGGCTGGCAGGAGCTGGGGAGGAACAATAGGATGGATGAGTCCTCTCCCTGTGCAGCACACAGGAGGAGGTTGAACCTGGTTTAAACAATGGGGAAAAATGTCTTGCTAATGCATGTTACCTTAAAAGAAATAAAGAAACAAACTTGGGGGTGGGTAAATTGGAGGGGCAGGCGCTGAACAATGTGCTGCCAGATGAACAGTTTACAATTAGTTTACAACACACACACCCCCAAATGGAGAACCTGTTCGTTTTTCCCTTTCCTTTCACCTTTTCTGCCTTTGTTCTCGGCTTACCCTGTCTCTACACAGCACTCTTGTCTCCCTTCCACACTGCCATATTCCGGTACTGAGGGAAATGCTGCCATTCCACTGTCAGTCACCTGGTTCAAATACAATTCAGATAGTATTTCAGCTAAGCTGGGATGTAATTGCCAGGCCTGGCAATTGAACAGCACTGGATTATGTGTCTATATATATCATCAGAGGAGGTTTAATGAAATTGTTCACTAATGAAATCTTAGCCTTAAGACTTCACATCCCTTCAAGGAAATGTGATGTTAAGAGCCCTCTGCCTCTGTTATGACTGAGAATTGTTACTGTGACTGCACTGTAAACAAAATGATAAAAAGCTGTTGCTGAAGCCAATGGGAATGCCACCAGTTACTTCAAAAAGGAGTTTTTAATCCTCATACTCATCTTCTTATGTTTGAAAACACAAGCATCTCAGTTCTGTCTGTCAGCTCTTCACTCTTGCAGTCCTACAACCTCTGTCCTGTGCTGCTTATTTCACCCTAGCTGTGCCAACCCTGGGGTTCCCTGTTCCAAATCTACTTCCAATTGTCTTCCAGCCTTCAGCCATTCAATGTCTAGTGCAGGCTTTGCACGCAGCAAACTATACAATGGTTTTAAGATACACATAATTGGGGACTATGATGGACAACAATGGCCCTTGCCTGTTTGAAAGGGAGTGTTTAAATCTAGGTTTCCAAGGGAAAAGGCACTGGAATATCTCCATTAAGCTGCACTTCACATGTGCCTCTGAGCCTACTGGATAAGGAGGGACGGTTTTACTTCTTGGGCTGATCTGATTGGTCTTGTAACCTTTTGGTTCCCACAGGAGCGTGACAGCTCTGCCTGTGTAACAGCTCGTGCCTTGCCGCTGACCTCCAGGGCCAAGGGCATTGTGCTGATCCGTGGATGGCAGTAATAGTTGTGTTGACAGATGCATTTCACCAGCTGTACAGCCACTTGCTTGGTGGGACTTGAAGGTAACCCTTCCTGTGCCACCTGACACTGGTGGCTCAGATATAACTTGCATGAGAAAGATCATCGACAGCCCCTTTGCCCTCCACTAAGTATAAATCTCTCCAAAATAAATTGCCTCATCATTTCAAGGAATAAATATGCAAGTTCTAAATACCAGGCTCTCCCTACGCCTTCTTCTTCCCCTCAGCGTAGTCTGTCCAGCTTTATGCCTCTTACCTTTTCCCTCTGTTTCCTTCCTCTCAGATCCCTGCTTGATAGCTAAAACTTTCATTTAGACCTTGCAATCTTTCTTTGGTTCTGTGCCCTGTCACTAAGACCAAGTCCTCTCCTGATGACAAGACTGGCTCAACTACTGCCGGGAGGATCTTGGCTGATTGTTGTTGATGTTGTTGATGAACCTCCTCCTTTTCCTGTTTTTCCAGTTTCTTTCCCTGCTTTTTTTCACCTGTCCACATCTTTCTCCCTCGCGCTATGGTGCCCAGTCCTTGTGCTGAATGACTTCACTGGTTGCATCAGTGATGTTTTGAGCTGACTTCAGATTTCTGTTTGCTTTCATCCTCTTTAGGGTTGGCCCAATGCCCTTACTCAGCTGCTCTTACAGCATATTTTCTGGGAAGCATTGCCTTCTTATATTTCTCTCTCCAAGTTTCTTTCTCTTTATTTCTATTTCTTCCTTACTTGTCTCTTAGCCCTTTTAGGATCTTGATGGGGTCTCCTTCCCTAATAGCTTCCCTAGCATCTTGCTCACACCTACGCTGCCACATTTGCCTTTGACATGGTTTTTTGCCTTCTCTTCCTGTTCACTCCTTCATTGCCCCAGGAAAGTGTCTCTCCAGGCCTGTTCTCTGAGTCTCCCTTAGGACCTGTGTAGATGGCTCAGGGATGAAAAGCTCTTCACAGCTCTTCCACTCGTGAAGCAGTGGCTGTTGTACCTGCAGTGACTTGGGAACTAGCTGAGAACCACCAGAAGCACTGCTGCATGCTGCATTGAGGCCACAGGTCAGGCCCAGCTTCCTCATCCCTTGGCTTCTAGGAAGACTCCTGAGACTGCATGAAAACTACAATTGAGCCCAGACCTACTCACCCCAGCTGATTTGTGTAAGTGAACAGTAAGGTGACAGAGCCCCCCAAAAGAACTTCAACCTTTGGATCTACAAGTCTAACAGTCCCAAATTGCAATCCTGTAGGATTACCATCAAAATAGACTGTAACTCTGCATCTGGAAAACACCAGCCTTCTGCCTTCTGGCATCTCTCACCCCTAGACCCTTTTCCTTTCCCCTCTCTTTCCTGTATTTTAAAGATTGAATATTCTGATGGAATTGAAAGCTCCTCCTTGGATAATAAAAGTGCTGTTGGAAGTACGAGATATAAAAAGGTGAAAAAAATACACAACTGAGGAAAGAGAAGGAAAGGTAAAATGTATAAGGTTTTGTATTTTAAGAACTGTAGCAATACATATCGAATCAGACAGGTCAAAATGCTCTTTGGTTTTTTGGTGTTGGTTTTTTTTTTCACTTCTTTTACCATTTTGATCCCATTTTAGATACACATTTTCATTCCTACTTCTTCCTGAACCCTTTTTTCCTTATACTTAATTTTCCACTGACTTTACTGAACTACTTTGACTGCTCAGGAGCTTTTAATGAGTGAACTGGCACATCTTTGCCCAGATCCTAACGAATATATATTGGCCATGTGCCTAAAATCACCAGCACAGCCTCCATCAGCACTCACCACTCTTCCTGTCCTAATTATAAGTACAATCCACAACTTCATTTTTCACTGAGACTGCAACATTGCTTAACACCCATTTTGATAGAGGGTTTGTGAGGGGCTCAAACTACCAGAATGATATGGATCAGTATAGACACCCTCCCTTTGCCCCTCAACTTTATTAGATTAAGGAAAATCAATCTATCTCCAAAGCTACTCTCTAGCTTTACTGGCGCATATAACCTCTCCCTGCTCTGGATTTAAAGAAATAGTGCACATCCCTCTATTTTTCTTTCTTAGACACAGTCAGTTCTTAAAGTTAAAAAAAGAAAGAGTCTAAAAGAAATGAGAAATTTGAGGAGGCTTGTAATGGTACACGTTTCACATACATAGAATGCACTTTCTTTTAGTGGACAGCAGTGAAGTGGTAAATTCTTTCTGAATCTAAATATGATGTTCCAATATAATTCTGCTAATAACCCTTATATTTGGTCATCCCTTGTTATCATGACTACAGTGAATGGGTAATAGAAAATGTTTTATCCTCTTCCCTTGCAATGAGGAAATGCCAAATTTGGCTTGATTTTCTAACTGAATGCATCACAAAGAGTATTATTTAAAAAAAAAAAAAAAAGCCAAAGCTTTCCAAATAGGCTGGTTTTGCATTTAATTCTTAAACATTCACTTTAGTTTCACCAGACAGCAGAAGTCTGTAGCCTGGCCTGGGTCCTGGCCAGGCTCATGTTTCCCGTGGTCAGAAGCCTCCCTCTATCGACCGACATTTTCGCTGTTCAAGGGGATGAAGCTTTGGTTAGAAGCAAGAGCAGGAGCTGATCTACCAGGTATCCGGGACCTTTTACAAAAGGGCTTTTGAATCAAAATCAAACAATGTAATAAATGTGTCTGCATAGATTTCAATTGTTTCTACATTGACTTTTTGTTAATTAAAGGCACACATAATGCTGTTGAAAGAGTTAGTCCAGCAGGGCTAGGAAATGAAATTCTGTTTGTTTATAAGGAATAAACTATTTTCCTGCCGCTGTATCTCTGTTCCTAACCATAGCGGAAAAAGTGAATTAGTGTGCCTCATGTTTCTTACCTGAAGGGCCTTCAAACAAGACCTGTGGAGAACTGAATCAGTCTGGTCTAGCATTCAGGATTGCCTGCACAGTCTTGGATGTACAAACATGGTTGTCATTTAAAGTCACTCAGAAGAAGGAGGAGAAATTTGCTGACCTGTGTTCAAGTGACTGTGTTTAAGTGCTTGCAAACAGTGTAGGTGAGGCCCTAAGTGATACGGTTTAGTGGTGGTCTTAGAAGTCCTGGGGTAACAGTTGGACTCGATGATCTTAAAGGTCTTTTCCCACCTAGTTGATTCTGTGATTCTATGATTCTGTGACCTGTTATATTATGGTTATTTGGGAGAAGAACTCAGCATACAGTGATATGTATAAATAGCCATTTTGATGGCTCCAAGAATAAAAGGAAGAAAAATCAATTAAATTCAATAAATATATGCTCTGGTTTTTTTTATTTTTTCTTTCAAACATAGGGAAATGATAAATTTGCAGGATATACTTATTTACAAACCCCAGTGGACTGGGCAACAGATACACAAATTTGGGTGGGCAACTAAGCAGGACCCTTTCTCAAATGTGCATTGACCTGAGCCATTGTGATGATGGAGCAGATCCTCACACAGTGTAAATCAACATGGTGCCATTATCTTCAGTGGAGCAGTGAAGAAGTACAACGGGATACCTAACTTGCCTGAGAGAAACCCTCAGAGTTCTGGGCTTTGTCATGTGTACTGACATGCTGATTTATTGTTAAAACTTAGGGGTGCACAGGAGAACTGGATGAGGTACGCTGAGTTGCTGTTTTGAGTTGCTTAGGAAGGCTGCAATGTGCACCCAGAGACTTATTTGAACAGCGTTGCTCACAAGTGCAAGTGGGGAGCATGAAAAGGTAGAGAGTGAGCAAGCTGAAGGAAAGAGGCAAGTTTGAACATATTTCTACACTTGCAAGGCTACAGCTGTGGGAATCATTTAAAAAGCACACTTTTTTGGGTAATTTATTTTTGAAACTCTGCAAAATTTGTCAAATCGTTTATTTGATGAGCATTATTTGACCAGCTGTACAGGGAGCCACACTGGAGTGCTGTAATGAGTGCTTTGGAATGTGACCAGCGTTAATGTGCCTCTGATAGTTGGATAATTCTTTCACCCTGCTCATTTCTGTGGTTTGCCTGTAACTGTGGCCCCTCTTGATTGCTGTTATGATGTGAGCTTTGAATTCTCTCTCTCCTTTGGCCTTCTCCTTTTGGCAGGTCCCACAGAGCTGAGCCCTGATTAGAACCACAGCAGGTCATTCGATCTTCAGATGGCTATAAAAGGTCTGTGCAAGTGACCATCTCGCTTCTGTCCCAAATGGATGATCACGCATAGCGCACATTGCCACACTCCTGGCATGACTTCAGCAAAACTGGCAAGTTTTCCTTCCAGAGCTAAAGCATAACACAAGGTAGAAGGAGCAATTCCATTAAATGCCCCTTTAAACTGTCAAATTTAGCAGGAACTTTAAAACAGAGCAGACTTTAAAGTGATGAGGGAGAAGTACCGTTCCCCTGCTTGAAATCACAGCTGGGTTTGTTACCAGCAGGTGTGATATGAAGTCAGCATTTTCCTTGATGACTTTTTCCTTTGCCATTGTTGCAATCTGGCACTGCAGATCAGAGCCTCATTCCAGGTTTTTAAAGGGAACTGTTACTTTCCTGAAGGATTTTACTCCTTGTCTCCTTCTAAATGGATTTTATTATTTTGTAATTTCTCAAAAATAGGTGAATTTGATAAAATCCAGATATTTGGAACCAAGATGGAGAGTTCAGATAACACATTTTTACTGCAGAAAAAACAGACGTTTAAATACTCATGCTATTAAAAAGTCTACAGTCATGTGCTACTCTTTCTTTCATGGGGTTCTTCAGAATATTGATGCCCTGTTTTCAGGTACTTGCTGTGTTCAGGTGCTGGCGGCATTTCCATGTGAAACAGAGCCATATGAGGTGTGCCGGGTTAGCTTCTCAGCTTGGTGGGAATCTTTGTACCTTGCTTTGTTCACAAGACATATGCTCTGGAACACAGGTTGTCAACTGCTGGACACAATTGTTTCTTCAGCAACCTCAGCCTCTTACACAGTTCACAAAAGGCAATGTTTCAAGAATTCATAGGATCACAGAATCGTGGAATGGTTTGGGTTCTAATGGATTTTAAAGCTCATTCAGTTCCTTCCACTAGATCAGGCTGCTCCAAACCCTGTCCAGCCTGGACTTGAACACTGCCAGGAATGGGGCAACTGCAGCTTCTCTGGGCACCCTGTGCCAGCGCCTCAGCACCCTCACAGGGAAGAACTTCTGCCTATGATCGCACCTAAATCTTCTCTCTGTCAGGTTAAAGCTGTTACCCCTTGTCCTGTCACTACAGACACTTGTCAAAAGCCCCTCTCCGTATTTCTTACACTCTGATGAGACATTGAGGCAGAGTGAATTTTTCTGCTGCTTGCACAGCTGCTGTCTTCATACACTGATGCTATCAAGGGCTGAAATTCGTAATGCAGAAAATCTTCATGTAATTAAATGTCTCCTTTTTTGCTAAGTGCAAGTATCATCTGGGGATGTCTGGCGCAGGAACAGTTCTATTTATTGCTCCATTATTTGTTTTCATTATTTTAATAGCATTCAAATGGTGGATTTCAAGCCAGAAGCCTGAAGTCTCATTCCCAGCTCTAAGATCAGCTCATTGAGACTACTTTGGACTCAGTCAGTTTGTGGTTAAGTGTCCCAATAGAAAAGAAATATTACTTTGCTATTCTGTCATGCTGTCCCATAAGATATCTCAATACACTCTACATTAGCTCTCATAATTTTGATCTCTAGTTGGAAAATGTTAATAGCAAATGGCTTATATGTTTGATGTAGCCCAGTTTAGGTTCCCTCCCAAAGCTGGGGTTTCTTTAATACTTTTTAAAAAGACAATTCGTCAAAAATAGAATGCAATTCTTTAAAAATACAGGTTAGATATAAAGAAGAAGTTCTTTACTGTGAGGGTGGTGAGGTGCTGGTAGAGGTTGTCCAGAGAAGTGATAAATCTCCACCCCCGGCAGTGTTCAAGGCCAGGCTGGACAGAGCCTTGGGCGCCATGGTCTAGTGTGAGGCATCCCTGCCCATAGCAGGGGATTGGAACTGAATGATCTTAAGGTCCTTTTCCAGCCCAAACCATTCAATGATTCTATGATTCTACATGGAATGGAATCAAATACTACAATGTACAGCTTCTTGGAAGTGTAATTTTCGTTTTGGTTGTTTTGATTGATCAGCTGATATGAGCATTCTTTCAACCAAAATTTTTCCACTTTGAAAAAAAGTCACTGTAGAATTTGTTGAGAAGAATGATCAGCTAAGGCAATGTGGTTCACAAGGTGCTACATATTGAAGCAATTCACCATTGATAGAAACTCTTACTGCTCAGTTAATTTTATATGCAGATAGTTACCATTATGATTAACTTTAGCACTTCAGCATGTCAGGATCACTTAGAAATATTGAGGTTCTTCTTCTTGCTATTGAATTAATTAGAATTTTTCAGATATATTTCATTTTTGTATTAAAGCACCACACCTCAGCTCAATGCAAACATTTGTACAGAAAGGAAAAGTTAACTACTGGAATGTCCACACAAACACAAACCCAAATACCTCTTTTATTAGTGTTCAATCACACATTGCACAAAGCATATCACAGACTTCTGGCAGGTGTCAGGGAACAAAAAGGCACATACTGCCAGGTGAGCAGAGGGCAAAGAAAGACACCTGTGTTGCAAAGCCAAAGGCCAACCACAGAAATATCTTGGCAATAGCCTTCACCTGGGGGGATCAGATGTCTTTCCTGGAATGCAAGTCCAGCAGTACAGCAAGTACAGGGTTTCATGTGATGAAGTACAACCAAATGTCTGCTGAGATGGCCAAAGATACTGCTTTACCCTGGCATTTCTGCCTTGGTCCTTTTCTGGAGACACCACCTTTTTTAGCAGAAGTGCAAGGATAGGAAGCACCTCTATGCTCAGATGCTGCAGTTCACAGCCTGGTGTTTCAGGCTGGTCCAAAAGCTTCAAAGCCAGCTTGTGGTGGGTAGTAGGAACAGATATAATGGCTGATCTTCCGCTTCAGACAAATTCAGCAGAGTTCATCAGCTGATTACTAGCACCCAGTTCCCATCAGTAGGAACTGTAATTGGACTCTGTCTGGCACAGCAGAGTTATCTACCTTGCATGATATTCTGGGAGGTCCTAATATTTCAACATTCACTTTTTTTCCCCAAATCAAACCACAAAGATATAACCACCAGAAATAACAAATATTTATTTATTTATTTATTATATATATTGACCAAGCCGAAACCGTGATGCATACCCTCAGATTGATGAGGTTGGTTTGCTGAACTAATGTGGTTCATTCTGTGAAACATCAACCCATGTTATGCTGAATTCTCCCCTCTAAAGCACATCTCTGGGCTGATGCTCCTCTCTCACAGCTCTGAATGCAGATCGGTGGCTGGATTGCATGTGTTAGCCTGAGCCCAAGGTCAGTTTTGGGTTGGAAGAGAAATGCAGTGACATGAAGAAGAAGCTGACTCACAGGGAACTTCATTGACAGAACAGGCAGTTGTGAATTGAAAGAAACAATGGTCTGATAAGGAAATGAAATTCAAAAATTTACCGATCTGAGGTGACAAAAGTTATAGATAACAAAGCCCTAAAGGAACAGTCATTCTTGCATTGCCATTTGCTAAAGCAGCAGCTCCCAAATAGCTCCCATTGGTTGTCCAGGGATGTGCAAAATAATGGGACCAGCAGTATGGATTTTATTCAAAATATAGCACTATCATCATTGTACTTACTATCTTAGAGGCCTCCGGGATGGGAAAGGATCTCTGTATGCTGTCACACAAAGAACACGAAGTAGTCCCTTTCCAGATAAAATCATGATGGAGACAAGAGGCTAAAGGGAGGAGAAGGGTCTTACCTGATGCAAAGACTTGTTACCTGGAAGTTGTATGTGCTTAGGCTTCTCTCTTTGTCCTTATACCCTGCTATGTAAGATTCATTCTGAATGAAATGTCAAATATATAAACTTTCCTATGTATGCTCTAGTTACATTAAGCTTGATCATCAATCAGTCACATGATCTGATCCCTGATGATGAGATATTTCAGGAGTGGATTTCCTGAGGTGCATTCTTGTTAGCATCAGCCATACCACTTACTGCTTATGCAGCAACTTGCACCCCGCTCAGATAGGACTGTAACTACCCCCAAAAATGTAAATGAAGATACCTTCTCTTGCACAGAAGGAATGAGAATCCAAGGAGGCATGCCATAGACAGTACCAGAGATAGCTCAGGGAATGCATGAGTGAAAGAAGTGATCCAGAGCAGGGCGGAGAGGAGTGAAAGACAAGGAGTGAGCTGATCACATGGCTGAATGTTATTGCCCATTATGAGACTGCATGTGTGTGTGCCCCTCACATGATGTGAGATGCTGGCATTTTTGACACGTGATGACTGTGCAACTGATCATATGATGGGAAAGTAGGAAAGGGAGAGTGGTTCTCCCATATGAGGCTATGTAGCTGGCCCCATGCTTCCCCTATTTAAAACTTCACCTTGGTTATCTGATAGGTAATGGAGAGTGGAATTTTGTGAAGCAGGGTAGCAAGGAAAGTTCATGGAGAAGACGCTGTGGGGAAACATCCTCTGGGAGGAAAGGTCAAGAGGCTGCTTATTTATTCAGATTTTGAAAACCTCTTTATCCTGTACTCAAGAACTCAGTGTAAATACAGAAAGCACAAACTGAACCCCAGTCAACTTTTCTCATGTCTTCTTTATTTCTTCTAAACCAGAGGCTTTTGGTTTTCTCAGAACATGCCTGAGGGAACTGGCATGCCTTATTTCAGAACTTGACAACAAAACCAGCTCCTGTGATACTTTCAATGTTCTTACTATGAACAGAAAATCTGCTTGATACAGTAGGCCTTACTAAAACTGCTTCCGCCTCAGTTTACGTGAGGGATCATTTTACCAGTCTGCTCTCTAAAGAAAGGAACAGTCTTCAGCTCGCAAAGACACTTGCAAATCAGATTTCTGTTTTGATTACTTCTGTCACAGGATCTGATTTACTGCTGGACAGAGGCTTGATTGAGATCAGCACAGATCAGTTTAGCTGCGTCCTGGTAAGCTCCCTCCTCCTCCCCTTATGCAACCCTTTAGAGCAAGTGTGACCTGCTTAGCATGACAGTGAGTCATCAGGTTGGCTCAGATGGTCTCCCCATACCTTTGAGATGGATGATTAAGATGCAATTGCAGGCCAATTGAAAACTTAACTAACTTCAGCAGGGCCAGTAAAGCAACTCCACTAAAGCTGAAATGAATTAAGCAGTGAAGCATCCCAGGACTCTATCAGGGATCATACACAAGTGTTCGCTCCTGTATCAGTTTTCCACCCAGACACATTTATTTAAGTTGTGACTACCTGTCAGAAGGAAATAGTAGCAACGTTTCCTAAGGCATCCTCTGGTAAGGTTCTGGTTATTCTGGAATAATGTGTCTTTCTTCAGAGAAGAGCCCTAAATGGAGCTATTGTTCCCAAATGGAACTACGGCACCTTGATTTTGCAGACCATGTACCAGGAGTATGATACTAATAAAAAGGCATCAGTCTCTGATGTTCAGAATTAGGAGGTTAGAGTAAGGTTACTGGGCATTTATACTTTTCTCTGAGTCAGTATGAAGGACTTCTAAGAAAACTATGATCCTGGCTATGAAAGAGGGGCAAATAATGCCTCTTTATTATGCATTTGTTTTTTATTTTATAGTTAGTCTTCACCCTGTCACTCTACCTACTGATCGTGATTGCTCCACAAGATGATGAATGTCCTACTACAGTCCTGCCCTTCAGCACGCTCACAAGATAATTCACTTTTGCCACTCTGTACTAGAAACGTGGAAGTACTGTCTCAATCCTCTTCTCGCTTGAGGTCAGTTTACAGCATGAGGTTAGAGTTAATTACATTATCTGCTTAAATTAAAGAAAAGATAGGACTCATTCCCATGATCTGATGAGAATAGAAATGTGAAGTAAGGATATGGTAGAAAATTAAAAGGTAGTAGAATGGAATGATCTTAAGAAAACAGGGCTTTTATTCAGGCTCTGTCTCTCCTATAGAATCTTGGTCATAAGGTGAGAAAAAAAAAAAAATCGGACGTTTTACAGGGCAAATTCCTCAAATTATATTCATATAGTTTAAAGGTTCATGTTATCTACAACAGCAGCAGGGGGTGCAGGCATCTGTCATTTGAATAGTGGTGGCAAACCTGAGCAATTATCATTTACCCATTAGACGTATTGCGTACACAAGGAAGAGATAGCTCTAGGGTAGGCGCATATAACTGTGAATGGAAGCCCAGGTTGGCAAGCCCAGACTAAGCAGGCTTCAAGTGTCTGGCAGGTTCCTCAGATTTAAACTAAACCTAAACTTAACATTGCAATACAGTCAAGCTATTCCTCAAACTTCCTGTGAGGTGAGAGACTTAGATCTGTAAGTTTTCTTTGGCCATCACCGAAGCTTCAAGAGTTTCTTGAAGGGCTTCTTTATAGGAACATCTGGGTTGACTGTGGCAATTTCATCATCAGCTCTCTAGTGATATTTGCAAAGGCGGTTGTGTCCACGGTTCCAGAATGAGTCATGTAACAGAGTGCTGGGCTTGTCCTTTGTCAAAGCCTCCCATGTGTGACTGATCCCCTTCTGCTAGCTCACACACCGAAACCCATTTCATGGCTTTTCCTCATCTTTCATGGTATAGTCACAACACAATATTCCTTTACTTGCATGGCAAAAATAACATCTGCAGGAGCTTTCCAACGTCCTGTGATTGAAAATAAGATACAGCAGGGATTCTGTGTGGGTCTAACATGCGTGTGAGGATAGCACAAAAGAGTGCCTTCTCACAGCTTTCACAGCAGGTCATTTTGATTGACATATTTGTAGAGGCTACAGGGTGGATTGTAGATTCAGCTGGTATGTCAAACCAGATGGGAGAATTCCACCGAGTACACAACGAAATGAGGAGTGCAATTCTATGGCTTTCTTTGCTTTTAACAGATGGATGGGAAAAAATACCTCTCCATAATCTCCCTTTTCTTTCTGAGGGCTATTTCTATTCTTCTCATCACTTTCCTCCCCCCTTTTCCTTACCCTGTATTTTCCTTCTCCATTTGGTTATCCCTTCAGCTTCTCCTATCTTCTGGCTTTCCCATATAACCATCCTTTTTTCTGTCTTTCCCTCTTCTGGGTATTCATTGCTCTTTTTATTCTATAACCAGGTGTTCCCAGTACAGAAGGAGCAGACAGTACATGATAAGACATGTAGCTCCAGAAGGGGCTAGTGAATTTTTCTATCCCAGTATGGAATGAAAAACAATGATCAGGTCAGAGAATGGGTGACATTAGAGGTCTAGCAGAGTTCTCTTGCTATTTTGGGAGTTTGTTGAACTAGATGGAGTCGATAAATCTTTTTACTTGTAATTTTATTACTTTTATCTTTTCTTTTCATGATTCAGTCGAGGAATGCAAAGACTTTTGTAAGTGTCAGAGACGAAAGAAGTCCCCCACATGCTGGGCTGGTGCAAGTAGTTACCCTCTATTATAGCTTTCCAAAGAGCAAAACCTATCATTAAGGTTATGTTTGGATTTTTATTATAATCTCCCATTTCAGTGCATGGTCTCAGCTCTAGAGGTAAAATTTTTTAGAACATTTGACCACAATCCTGTTGTATGTTTCTTAGTTATGCAAGTGGAAAAGTTTCCCATTGTAGGATGTGTTCAGATATTTTTTCCTCAAGGAACACTAAAAAAACAATTAAAATAAAATAGAGGAATTTTGAAATGTGAAATTAATCCTAAATCATGCTTCAAACAATTTTATGCAACAATTATAGTGCTTTAAAACTTAGCCTTCTACTTACTGGCTGCACTTCTTTTCCCCAGCAGCATGTAACTGTCTATAAAGAAGGTAGCTGAAGGAAGCATTAAAAGCATTCTCTTTTCACAGAGCTACACAGGCCTCCTACAAGAGGCACCAACATTGCCGCAGGGCTGTTAGTGTAGCCAGCACATTTTACTTTCAAATTTGGATTCCCCTAAATGTCATATTGCAGTCCTTTGAGCCATGCTTTGGAATTTCACCCTGACCTGTAGAAGAGAGGCTGTGCATAAATGCAGGAGAACACACCATTTACAAGCCATTAAATGCAGCAAAAGTGAAAGGGAAAAAAAAGGTGTGTTCAAAAAAAGTCTGATCCTTAGGGCCAAAGTTGTTCAAAATGTGAGGTTTTCTTGGCTATAGACTAAACAGAAGGACCTTGTTTGCATTATTTTTGGCAGGTGTATGGTAGATCTGACTCCAAATCTCCTGGGAGAAATAAAATGCACAAAGACCTCCTTTTCTCTGATAATCCTAAAGGGCCAGCCCCAGATCAGGAAGGAGTTAAAGAAGCTCCTTTGGACTGCTGAAATGCACATGCTACCTGTATCGGACTCCTCTCAAACACATCCCTGCTCTAGCACCACTGGGGGGTTCCCGGCATCACGGCCTGCCTTGCTTTTATCCATGACTATTTCAAGGTCTCCTTTCAGCCGCTGTCCAAATCTATGTGTCCATCCTGTGTTTCTTCTCAAATACTGACAAACACCCTGAGGGGAGAGAAACTGATGGCAAAGTCTGCTTTTCATGGGCAGTGTGTTTGTGCCTCTGCTTGCTGTCAGCCTTGTCTGTTGCCCTGCAGTGATGTGAGCTGATTCACATGAGGTCTCTCCAGGATGTCCTTATGGACTTCCTTAGAGCTTCACACCATGGAGGCAGCAACAGTCCCTTTGCTAGGGAAGGATGTGGAGCAGCATCTGGTTTCTGAAGTCGGAGGGGGGCTTCAGTGTGAGGTGGAGATAGCTGAGAAACTTTACGTGTTAAAACCTGAGCTGTCCCTGGAGCTCAGACTTCAGCTGCCAGCACCCAAGTTTGCATCCACACAGCCTGTCACAGACTTTGCCCTCTTTGCTCTTCATGCCTAATGACTGGAAGAAGGTCTTTGTGAAGGCCCAAGCAGTGGTCAGAAGTGTGAACATGGTGTAGAAGTTCTCCCATGAGCCAGGTGCACCCAGCACTGCCCCTGGCACTGCACCTCTCATGACATCAAAAGTGCAAAGAGCATGAGATCAGGCCTGTGGTGACAGACAGCATCACAGTCATCATTTGTTCTGAAAATGGTTTGATGGTGCTGACATAGGCAGCAGCTCAGTCTGCTTTTTCAGGGTAACTAATCTAGACTTAGACACCACCGACTCAGACTGATTGCCTACATCAAAGCTAATGCCTGTCCGAATGCTGGTTAGTATTTTAAACTTCCCCTGCAGAGCAGTCTCAAAACCTAATAGGATTTTGCAGAGATCATAAGCTCCACAGGAGGGAGTATTTACCTATATTTAAATACCTCACCTATCTACCTAAGGTGTTTGTCACCTACTGTAAGGGCTGAGATTGTCTTCTTCTGCAAAAGAGTGGTGGATTGAATGGAGTTGCAAACTCTTCAGTCAATATGATCCGTGTTTCGGGACTTGGGTCTGGCAAACTTTGGGAGATGGATGAAAAATTTAAACGTGCACATGGTAGCATCACTTTTTTTTTTTTTTTTACAGTGAAGTGTCAAGCTGGTTTCACATAGAAATTAGAAAGTTATTGCTTTCTCTTTTTTTCCCCCATATCTTTATGAAAGCAACTTAACTTTGCCATGTGTTAGGTAAAAGATTAAGAAGACCTAAGTCTGGCTGAAAGAGAGGAGTCTTGAAGATAAAAAATAAACCCAGGGAGACAAAAAGCTAAGCTCCTAAATGTGGATGGTCTGGGCTATTTCTGAGAAGAAGACAACAGCATACAAAAACGTCTAGCCTCACTGAGGTAGAAAGCATTTGCTATCAGCAACATACGGCAGTGTAGCGCTGACCTGAGCTGGGAGGCTGATCAGTGACAACTGCTTGAGATGTTGTGGGTGTATATGCAGCAACAGCCAGCTCTGGTGAAAGGATGCATAGCTTCTTCATCCACCCACTAAATCAGTATCAGTACCACAGAAGCCTCCCTGATTCGTGGATAAGAGAGAATTAAGAGCAAAGTTGTGAAGGTGGAAATAAAGCATAAGAGAATGTGAAAGGTGCAAGAGTTAAGCTAGAGAGGACTACGAGAGGTTTAGTGGGAAGTGTCCCTGCCCATGTCAGGGGGGTTGGAACTAAATGATCTTAAGGTCCTTTCCAACCCTAACTATTCTATGATTCTACTGCAAACAAGGGATCTGGAGTGCAAGAACCAGTAATGACAACTGCATCCTGCAGTGCAGCTCAGGAGAGGAGTAGGTGGTGGACTTGAAAGACCTAGACCAAGAGCCTCCAAGCTGGTCTGCCTTAGGAATGGGTCCAAAGAAAACAGGGAACTTACGGAACATTTATGTCTGCCATGTTTAAAATTTAATATTCCTGGTAGAGCATGCTTTGATACAACTGCCTTCATACTGCAGATTTGAGAGAGGTTATGAACCTACCTGTTTTGAGGGCAAAGTTCAAGTCCCATCTCTTTATTCAAGTTTTGTTTGTCTTTACTGAGACAATAGTAATGGAAAATTCATCTGTATGCATATTTTTGCTGTGAAGCAAACAACAGCAGTAACCTTAATGGCTCACAAACTCATTAGTCAGTGTAAAGGGTTTTTAAAGCGTATTTCTTTAAGTGGTTTTCCATTTCTAACTCCTCTAAATCTTGGATAAACAAGTGGTTTCCTTTATAGATGATCAGAAGTTCCTTTTCTACTTGCAGGTTGGCAAGTATGTGTGGTATAGAAAACCACTCCATTCTTACTTTGAGTCCCATTAGCAATGGAGCTTTCCATACAGGGAAGTTATATGGACTTGACAGTACAAAACAGGTTTCTCAGACTCTGCTTGGAATAGAATAAGACAGAAAGTCCAGATGCACAGTCTGGTGGTCACTGCAATAATCAAGCATAGCTCCTACCTGCCTACTCTGACAGCCAAGATCATTCTTCCCCAGGCATCATATTGTATGTTCTGATAACTAAGCAGAACAGAAGTGGTATTTCTCTCCCTAAAAGGCCTCCCCTCCTTCCTTTCTCATTTCTCCGTCTGCAGCTACTCTTCTCATAGGCACTTCTCCTTCAGCAGAGTGCTTTCTATCAGATCAGGTTTTGCTGGATGCCCCTGAGAGTAGTGTAACCCCTGCCCCATGGTGATGGATTGAATAAAGCCACTAATCGTTAAGTGAAAGTTACACCAGGCATTGTATAGAGTGAGAGGAGGGGGCACAGTTTTCTGCCTCTAGGGCCTGGCAGGTTTCACAACCAAACAGCTGGCTGTGAGACATGGGTGCTGATGGAATACATTAATTACTGTCGTCAAGGTTTTAGACACACTTGTGTGTTGCTGGTAATACCAGCATACAGGATTATTGGAGAAATTGCCTGTGGAGAAGAGAGAAAAGGAGAGAAGGGAAGAAAAGGACTTGGAAGGAAGGTTGTCTGATCCAGGCCTACATTGCATTTGCATGTAGACATGGGCGGTCTCATCCACTTCACCAGTGCAATTCGTTCACCTCCCTGTGTTTTCCTCAACAAATGCACAGAGTTTCTCTGAACACAGTGAAGTAAGTCAAGGCCTTTTCTGTTCTTCTAACTCTAAGTATTTATAGAATAGTAGAAGTCTACTGGATAATTCATAGCGACATAAATCAGAGCCAGCCTTCTCTGTTAAACTTACATACAGCTTAATAGCAGCTTGGCTGTAGGCTGTAAAAATAATAAGCAGCGGGGAAGGTGCTTGTGGATTTTGTTTTATAATGAAGAGATCGTAAACTGAATCAGGCTTGTTGTTTCCTTCTAGTAAAATCTGACATGACTACTTTGTACATCGGTTTGCAAACCAAGTCACTAAGTGGTCAATATTTGCTTTCAGTTTGGTCCTTATAAGTGAGAAGTTATTAGCTTAAAGTGATATTCACTTGAGCCTTGTTATGTTCACCCATTCACAATGTCTGAAAATCTCACAGTGCCATATATGTTTCTGTCTCTTGAGACAAAGTAGGAGGACCCAAGGCTATGCCTACATTGCCTGAAGCACAGTGTAGAAGAGGCAGATGAGAATCTATGTTCAAAACTAGCTGCAAGAGCAGTATAGCTAACTCAGTAGATAGGATAGTACCAAGCTAGTATTTCTGCTTCTTGGCAGTACAATAATGTTTCTTGTGAAGTGTTGCCTTGAGGTAGCTATAGTGTTTCTAATGTTTGTGAGTTTCATGCAATGTGCCACTTAGGTTTGTCTTGGAAAATTTTGTTGTTTTAGGGTTTTCCAGAATGCATTTATTTTTTCACCATGCAAAAGAATAAATCATGTCTTCTGGCCAAAGTGGTGCAAGTTGGCCTTCAGCCATACTGCTCCAGGCCAGCACCTACTGAATGGGACTGTTCATCCAAAGAAGACTTCACAGCAGCACAGTAAGAGGGGTGGCAGATGGCATTGACATCCCAACACAATACCTCCATGGTGTTCTTGTGACCATGTTAATCGTAAGGAATAAGGAATACATCCATACATTACATCCATCCTTATACAACCTGGGACAGACATGACAGACATGAAAGGCCAGCACCCTGTCTTTCCAAGAAGACATCAGTTATCGTGGGCTCAAGGTACCTCAGTTGTGTTTTAAGAAATGCTGCTTATGACCTACTGCCCTGAATCATGCATCTGCCTCCCAGCTGCACAGACCCATATGCCCTTTATACTTTGGCCTTGAGCTCCTGTAGGTGGAGTATACTTTTGGGAGCAGAAACATTTTGCAGTGCCCTCTAGAGCAAGCCGGATCAAGCTGGATCATGGCAGTTTGTGGCACCACACACAGCCAGTGCAAGAAGCCTGACAACTTTTTCCAAGTGGAGAACAGCAGGACTGAGCCACTGGTCCAGCTATTCACAACTTGGCTTTGCTGCAGCTTGTCTTATGGGGCAATGAATGAGTTCACATTGTGATGCTATGGTGATACTGTGTGTGCACATGAAAACCAAGGTTGGTGCCAGAACAGCAGGACACTTGACACCTGGGTTTTTTGGACAAAACCAGAGGTACATCTGGAAGTGCTCACAATTACTCCACCTCTCACCCTCTCCCAGGGTTTCGCTCTTAGCTCCTTCAGGATAGCTGGGCTGGAAGGCTGTGCTGCCTGAGGATCTGAAGAGACCTCTGGGACACAAGCAACTTGTCCATCCTGGGTGAAGGACCATAAGCTCTTTTGAAGAGGAAGATCAAATAGTGAGCAGAGGTGTGAACATCCCCTTGCCTCCTGCTCAGAAATCCTTATGGTTTTATCCCAGCGTTCTCTGCCATTCAGTTAGCATCCTCAATTTTTAACTGTGCCTGGGACTACTCTCACAGGTGGACTTTCTCAGCAGCTCTCTTCATCACCTGCTACCTCTAAGTGCATTTTCATAGGTGCTGGAGTAGGGAAGAGATGGCAATTAAGGTGTAGCTATATTCAGCTTTCATTAGTTTCACATGTGCAGGCAAAGATACTTTCTGGAGTACACTGTGTTTCTGCCAAGCAGCAACCTCCTGTATCATATAGCCAAACTTTGCAGCTTTATAGGATGATGCTTTGTCTAGATTTGCTGCTTGGCAAACCAGGTTGCATAGCCTGGAGCAGAGCTCTGGGTAGGATATTACGCCAGAGAGGATGTAAGTTCCTTAGCTGGAGGCTGATGATAGTGGTCATTTATAGATTGAGAATTTTGTGCTATTTCAGGTGGTACCTTCTACCATACTTGTCTGAAACATATCCCGTATGACATGTTGGATAATTCTTGGGTTAGAAAGGAGGAAAGGGAACTTGTGCCATGGAGACATTATGGTTTGGGATAGATATGAGGTTCTGCTGGAGGGATCCTGGGCTAAGGCATGTCATGACAGCCAGCTCACCATTTCTGGTGTGTTTAAGCTTCCTTGTTCCAGGCTGTGTAAAATGTGCTTTTCTTACTTTTGCTTGGAGCAGGCTGCTGGTTTTTACTAAAGAAGCATCTAGCTGGCACATGACTGAGTCCCAGTTAAAGTCATCCAACTGGTGGCCAGAGCTTGTGTCACTGTCACTGTCATGCTGGGGTTAGGGATAAGGCTGAAGGCTGTGTGTCAGGCCCTCTAAGCTGTAAGCCCCGTTGTGACCTGCAATGAGTTTTCCAAACCTGACTGTGGCTATTTGAAGGACACATTTTAGAGGATTATAGACAAGCTGAGTTGTAAGTTCTAGGCTTCCTTCTGCAATGTGATAGAACTTCGTATTTCTGTCTCATTTCTACTGGGATCTTGAAAAAATGTGGGCAAGTATTTTTACCCTCAGTCTATCCAGAAGCAAGCTGACCCAAGGCTACCTTTGCAAAGTCGTTGAATCAGCCAGTGGAAGAACTGGGAGTAAATATCACAAGTTTCTGGTGTTCAATCCACTTCTGAGTTGGTTAGACACAATGACGCTGAGTTCAGAGGGGAGTAATGAGTCTCACTCTTCCACCACAGGACACAGGCACCTGGTGAGGCTGAGGGGAGCTGTAGTTCATGGCAAGGGTGCCTCTGCTGCCCTATGGTCTAGTTCATTACTAAACTGAGCTGCCTCTTTTTAAGCCCCACCTGTTACTTTATGTGCAGGGGGTAGAGGTCAGGCCACCACACTCCCACTAGTCATTAAGAGAAAAAAGCAATTGACCTGTTTTGCTTGTGTTAACTTTGCTGATCTCCAGTCCTCAAGTGTTTACTTTGAAAAAGATTCCATCACTGCTACTGCACCAAGGAGACAGAATAATGCCATTAATATTGTTTACTTTGCTTGGAGAAAAAGCACTCTGAACCTCTAACAAATAACCTCTTGTTAGCTATTGGAAACATATAATTAGGACAGACTCTCCAGTTATTTTAACTAGATTCCAGTTTCCTCTCTCTCTCTTGCTGTTGCACTCTTTCCCATTTTTAATGAGATACCAATTTCCTCCCTTCTCATTTGCAGATGCCTTTCCAATAAAACAGACAGCTTTGATTTTCATCTTAGCATGCATTCTTAGCTTCATTTATTTGTCTACAGCAGTTGCCCACCACACTCTCTACGTGCTAAACGGCTGTTAATCGCTCAAAAATTAACAAGGTGTTTAACGCCAACAACAAAAAAGGCTAAAAAAGTCTTTTTCTTATTAGGTGGAAACACTTGTATTTTTCTCACATGGCCAAAGCTCAACTAATTCTAGAGACTGAGGGGAACACAGGACACCTTTTCACAACTACATCCTATCTCTCCTGTGCTACACTGCTTTTACTCTGTATCTCCCTACTTTCTCCCCTATAAGCTGGAGAGAAATCCTGCACTTTGCTTTTGTAAAATTGACTGTAGGACAGTTTATTTTAATTGCAGAAATGCTGTCAGTCTCTGGGCAGTGGCCCTGGAAGATTTGTAGGTGTTGAAGTTGTGAAAAGAGAGACCTTTCTCTGTGTAGCTGATTCAGTACAGCCAATTCTTCCCCTGAGGTATGGGGAGATGCAGCCTTGGCAGGTTTCGACAGTAAACTACTTATTTAGGAAAAGTTATTTTTATTTCACTTAAATAACTCTTTAAGACTTGCAGAAATCATGAAACAGCACAGAGTAGAGATCACCTTGTGGGAAAGAATCCAGGCTTTATGTCTTATTCAGCCTGGCTACAGGATGAGATTTTCTCTAGATTTAATATGTCATTTCTGTTATCTGAGGTGTGCAGAGATGGAGTGCTAACTCACCAGTTTGTATCTCTGCAGAAGTGAGATGGCTCCGTGTTTGGATTTTGTCTCATGCCTTAGAAAGATGGTAGGTGTTGCAGTCAGTAGCTGGTAGTGGGCTGTGCACAGCTCCTGGTGGTGCCTTATGCTGAAAATGCTGCACTACAGAAAATGGTCCTGTTGGCCCTTCCTGAAGCTTTTTCCCTTTCTTGCTCCGTTACAAATGGAGAAGTGGTTTGTGCTTATTGTCTCATGTTGGTTTTACTCAGATCTCATGCTACTGTGGCATCAGAAAACTTTTTGCTCTCTTTGTCTCCAAACGAGTAATCTTCTGTAACAGTCCTTTTCATGGCAGATATGCCCCAGTCAAAGCAAAGTCTCTTAGGAAGAGACTCTTTTGACTCTGTGGAAGAGTAGCAAGGTCATACTCTGAAACCTTCTGAAGTTCTGTGTAGGAGATCCGACGAAGTGTCCTAATTGCTTTCTGATCTTAATGCTATGAATTTTCATTTACACCGCCATGACTTTTTCTTAAAATGGAGTTTGAATATAGAATTGAGTTTGAGCCTAGGAAGGGAGCTACTGGCAATATCTACTCTTTGAGCACTTCCAAAATGGGATTTGGAACTTGGTAAGTTCCAAAATACCAAATGGCACTTGGAACTTAAAGTCTGTAAGTCTAATTATGAGGGCCATATCTTCATGACCTCAAATTATAGAGAATAGTTAGCCACATCTGATTTACTGAAGTAAGATGTAAAGCAAACTTATGCTGCCTGAGTGACTGCATTTCTTGGAGAGTATGGTAATAGGTGACAAGAAGCATTGTTTCTCCCATACCTGTACAATTCTACTTAACCAAAGCACTAAAACTGTGTTGACAAATGCCCAAACCAGGGAAGGTGCACTTGTGTGTAGAACCCCAGCTGAATGGGGAAGCCAAGGAGAGCAAACCGAGGGAAGCAACTACCTGTAAGGTCTCTGAGCAGCAAGGTAGAGGAGCCTACAAGGGGAACATTGCTTCTCAAGGAGTTACCTAATGAATCTAACATCATAGTATGAAATCATTGAATTGTTTCATGTTGAGGTACCCAATTTCTGCTTTTAACCAGAAGACACTTTGTAAACAGTTGACTTATGCTATCCCCTTACATGTTTTTTCTGTTGTTTTAGTTCAAGTTTTATCAAGTCCCTCACTTGTGTCCATGTTATTAGGCTCAAGAAAGGGTGCTAATAGTTGGAGATGGTGGATGGGGGAGGCAGCTGTGCAGCTGCATGGCTGTTAATGCACAGCATGATCCAGGAGAACACTGACTGCACGTGGTGCTGGTGGGGGAGACACATCACCTATGGTGGATGAATCCACACCTGTTTCCACTGGTGTAGCTTGGTTCTTTAATAGAGGAAGATAAT
Organism: Psittacula echo; assembly: GCF_963264785.1. Classification (NCBI taxonomy): domain Eukaryota; kingdom Metazoa; phylum Chordata; class Aves; order Psittaciformes; family Psittacidae; genus Psittacula; species Psittacula echo. Next base: position 7,825,397 of record NC_137736.1, read on the forward strand.
CTATACCAAGGTAAGCATAAAGTGTGACTGTATCCACAGCTGAGGCAATAATTTAAAGGTAAAAATGAAGTCAAGCCTCTAACCAAAACAATTTATGCTGATACAGAAATGTATGCACAACGAGGCCAAATGTGTAAACCACAGTGAAAGATTATTATTATTGTCAATATTTTCTAGGTGCTTACGATGAATTCCCTTCTGTTCTGCATGTGAAAAGGCCTTTGGGAGGAATCCTTAAAAGCCAAGATCCTATTTACTCAGAGTTGGCATTGGTGTGAGACAGGCATATGTAAGTTTCTATAGTAACAACTTCAGTTAATAACAATAGTGTTTGGGGGAAAACTGCTGCCCTCTCCTCCTTTCTGTAGTGGTGCCTATATTCCTCAGAGCCATCCCTTCCAGCTCCCGCTCTCTATGGACATAAACTCTGCAGATAATTGTTTTCCTTAGCACAGATAATTTGGATGTGTTAGAAGAAAAGTACCACAAAGGTAGAACAGAAAAAGTGGTAACAAAGGTTCAGAATTAATTTTCATTTTTTTTTTTTTTTTTCTTTTTGGCTGTTTTGCTGGGAAGAGAGGAGGCGCGAATATTGAGGTCTTTCAAGATATGGAGAGAGGGGTGTCTCTGTCAGTCATAATGAGTGACATTGTCTAGGTAGTACTGAGTAATCCTGAGACCCCTGCTTCTGTGAAGAATGTAATACCACAGTCACACTGCTTTAAACTGTCACAATTAGTATAAGTTAAATTAAAACTAAGGTATTACTCAAGCAGGGTTGAAAATAGAGGAATCTTTAATGGCAAAGCTGTAACAAGAGTTGGTGGCTCAGAGTTCAGGTTACTATGGCTCAGAATGCAAATTTAACCATAAGAATAATGAACTTTTGTAGCACTTTACATGTCATAAATCTTTTGCCACTTGAAGTCTCTTAATGGAGACTCATTGTCTTTTTAGAAAGTATGCTTTGATTCTGCCACAAATTAATGGCTGAAATGAAGCAATGGCTTGACAAAAATTATTAGCATGTTATATAGAAGTCAGACTAAATCATCACAGAGTTCCCTTGTAGACTCTATAAATCTATTTTAGCCATCTACATGTACTTCCAGCATGAAACACCAAAGAGGGTAAAGTATTGCAGTTTGAGTAATGAGATAAATATGAAGAAATCAAAACATAGGTTGGCCACTGAGAAAAAAAGTCTTTTCAGTGACATTTATTAGCTGTGGAACTTCATCACAAGAGCTGCTGAGAGCCAGTTCTTGAGTCATTTGAAACAGTGCTGCTTTTAAAGCAGTACAGAATTGCTGAGTATAGCAAAAACAGTGTGCCTTCTTTGGTCCCAACAGACTAGTAAAACAATGGATTTTTCCACTTCTAATCCTAGAATTTTTAAGAGAGTGTGCAAAATTTGGAGAATATTAATGAAAAGCTAGCTCATAGGAAAATTATTGCTGATGACTGAACATCCATGGGCATGTTCATGTTTCAGATGCCCATAGTGAACTTGTGTCAATAGGAAGTTAATATCACCCCTGGTTTTTCTCTCTTTCCTCATCTCATTTACCACAGTACATCAGGGAATGCTGGTGATCACAAATTACTTGACTATTGTGGAAAGACAAAGAAACTGATCGCTTGGTCTCTCAGCCTGACCTGAGACTGTCAGGTTTGCAACTGAGGACTTGACAACATCTAACCATTGCTTAGCATCCAGGAATTATCTGGCTGAGTTAATTGAGGCCATCACTCAACCCAATGCTAAAAAGATTCAGACAACAGACTTTAAGTGACTTCTGCACTTAATGTATTTTACAGGAGATGATAATTTCTAGGTCGGAATACCCTGTAAGCATGGCTAGTACATTGGTTTGGGGAGGGCAGCATAGGATAAGAAAGTAATTTGCAGTGGTCAGCTAAAATTGGGCCAGTTTTTGGAGGCTTGCTGGGCAAACCAGAAACACTAAAAGGCAGAGAAGTATCATTTCTGTGAAGGGGCTGCAAGCTTTTTTTTACCAAGAGTGATCCCCAACTGGTTGTGTTACTTTTAAGTTGTTCTGTACTAGTATTGGAAATGTCCAGGATCTTCATTAAGTTAATTAAGCCACAGTGGCCCTTCCTTCCCATCAGGGGTTGCATTCATTTGCAGATTTAGTTAAAGGGATTCTGTCAAGTTGGTTAGGCTTAGAATGTGACTGATCTTTACAGCTGCATAGTCCAGCAGGAAATGCCCAGAATGCACCCCCAGGGCTCTGTCTGTCTCTCTAAACTAAAGCCCATCCTGTCAAAAGCACAGAACAGCTATTTTTTCAAGTTGCATTTTATAGCCCAGGGGCAGAAGTCAGGATGTGATGGATGCTTACAGGCTACACCCTTGTTTTCTGAGTGCAAGCACTAGCTGGTATTTACACATGTATGGTGGGCAGGCTAAGCCTCTGTTTGCCTCTCTTGTAAGTACAGTGAAATATTTAGACTTGAATAGAACAATCTGAAAAGTAATCCTGCAAATGGATGCAAAATATGTGATGGACACAGTATTATTCCTGGTAAAGCAAGTGGATTTTCAGAGTGCAGGCTCCATTCAGGCTGGGGTGATGGCAAAGGTTCAGGAGATGGGTCACTCCAGTGAGTTATCCACTGAACATGCTGGCCATGGTTGGAGCAGCAGACAGGGAGTACGTCTTCTCTTTTCTTCTGCATCCAGTTAGTGCTACAAGGACAAGTGGCCATATGGCTACCTCTTCTGCAGAAGTTCATGCTTGTTGTGGGTCTGTAACAGGTCTGCAATACCAAATTGCATTAAAATATTGGAAGAATAAAAAGCATAAAGAGTTATGTATTCGAAAGTTAAGAAATCCTGAGATTAAAGTTGCCCACCAAAGCCTAGCTCAACCTTTTTTTGAAGAATGCTATGATGTTAACTTTGTTAACTTTATTGTTATTCTACTTCAAGTTACCTGCTTCATTCAGTGTACAAAATAAAGGGTGCTTAGGAACTGGATCAGGATTGCGTTGTTGAGGAAGTACATATCAATGCAACTTGAGCCTCACTTATAGATGGTGGAAGGTGGACAAGAGATTTTGTAGTCTTCCAGGTCAGGCAGTTGAATGCTGTTGAAAAGGGGAGAGTAGATGGGGGTAGGCAAGACTGATGAAACACTGTGCTAGGAAAACCAGGGTCTTGCCTCAAGTTTGGGCAAAGACTGACAACTTTGTTCATATCTAAGTTTCTGATAATGGTTTCTGCTTCCTCCATCATGCTCTTTAACTTATTCTGTGCAGCCTAACCAGCACAGAAAAGCTTTTTTTTTTTTTCCAGCAACAGCTAGTATTCAACCAGTGTCTGAGCAACCACTTCAAATTTTAAGTCATTAACTGTTTCAAACCATGTGCAATTTTAAGTTTGTCATTCAACCCAACACCCTTTTCCAACAGTAGCTACATAACAGAATAGGAATAGAAGACTGACCGCTGATGGCTCTCTGAGCACATTGTGGAAAACATGGTTTCTTGGGAAGGCAAGAGTTCATGGACACACACAGAGTCTTCAGTACCTGCCAGTCAACGTCATTGTTTTCTTGTGGTGGTGAAGATAACCACATCCACTGGAATCCACCACACCAGAAGTGCCATGCAGTCAAATATGTGAATGCCAATACTGGATGCCAAGAGAACATCCTCATGCTACGGTGTCCACAACCCTTCCTGCCTTTTTTAGGCTGCCTTCTCGTCACCCCACTGACTTAAAAGTTTATTTAGTTTTGTGCCTTAGTCTGAGAGGACTGAGAATTTCTCTAAGAATTACTTCTGTGAGCCACAAAGTTTCAAACTTGAGTCTGCTGCAAATCCATCTGATGTCATCAGTTATCCTAACCCTGAGCAATCCGGCAGCATAGTGCTCTTGTTTTCTTGGCAGTGTGACAGCAGATTAGCTCAGAATGGCCCAGAAAAAATATTTAATAACACAACAGTGGCCAATATGCAATTCTGGACATTTCTCCTTTAGTCTATAAATCAAACAAATGACTTATCAGCCCCTCCTAACCTCAGTATTTTTTTTTACATGTAGGTAGCATGTGCATATAGGAAAGCTTCTAAGAGCCTTACCATTGGCCTGATGGTTTGCATGTGGTAATGGCTGTTGATCAAATGGGACATAGGTGCTATCATATGACAACATGGGAAGCTTGAAAGACTATTTCCTCATAATAAAATAGCATACTTAATACAAAATCTGTGAATGTCATTTCAAGACAGAGAAGTGAACTTGCTAAAGGCAATACAGTGAGTCACTGAATAGAAATAAAACCTGGCATGCTCCGTTACTTTAGAGGTGTTGCAATGGATAGCTTATTGTCACGTGTATTTCCTCTTCCTGTAGAATAACTGCAGGTTGAAATACACTGTGGTAAATGGTTTTCCAATAACTGTAAGAAATCCTGATCCATGCAGTTCCTGGAACGTGTAGATATTTCAGTGTAAGTGGTAACATTTCATGTTCACAACTGGTTCTTGCATGGGACTCTGACTTAACCGACATGTACCGGAAACTTTCCTGTAGATCAATACCAGTCAGAGTTGAGAGACCTAGTAAGATCTTGTGCTTTTTGTCAGATGTGATATTAGAAACTTGGGAGGTCATACAAAGCAGAACTAATCCTTAACATGAGGACTCCTGAACTGACATAATGGAGTTGGATGAAGGCCATCCTTGCAATTGGTAACTGTATTGATGCGTGCCTTCTCCTCCTTCCTACCCCAAAGTGCCCTCCAGATCCTCAGAGGGTGACTTGCTACAGCAGTTTACAAAAACTGTCAAGAACAGGCCTTTTAAAAATCGTTTTCTTTAGTGCCAATTGTGGCAAAAATAACTTTTTTTTCTTTTTCAGTATGAAAACCATATTCAAGTGATTCAATATTTTGTACTTGAATGTAATTTCCTCTATAAGGCCAAATGGCTTACCACGTCATCAGCACTTTTGTTCTCTGTACACATGGTATTTTGAGATGGAAGCATACCTAGGGTAACTGTTATCTATTAGAAGCTGAATCCCTTTTTTCCTGGCTTGATCAACCCCACTTTTAGGGGATTTAAATACCTCTAATCCTTATGTTCCTATCACTGGTTGGAAAAAGTATGTAGGAAATAATGAGTGACAGGTAAAAGTTAGCACAGAACAGATCTCAAAGCCAGTGGCATCCTTGGCTCTGACTATTGAATACTCCATAAAGAGTCCTGCACGAATGCTGGGACAACCTGATAGCTTTGGTTCATAGACATTAACATGAGATAATCAGTGATCTAATCATTGGAGCACAATTCTCTCATGACTTCACCCTCTTCATTGACTTCTGACTTCAACAAATTAGTACCATCTAATGATTCACCAGAAGTTCATTTGCAGACTGACATGACATCTATATTTATGCTCCAGGTTTACTAGAAATGATTCCTTTATACAGAATTTTTCTGCTCTGCAGGTGTGTGAGCATGTATTTTCCTGGCTGATCTCAGGAGTTCCTTTTGAACTAAATGAGACCATGAATCAGACATAGTGAAAAGAAAAAGTGTCTCTCAGGTTATACTGCTTTCAAATGATCATTCTTTACCCATCAGGATAGCTCTGAGAACACTTCTTTCCTGAATTAGCTTCATTAATGAAAGAGAAATCAAGCAGATTTGCCAGTAAAGGTTTCTCTCAAATTCTTACTTGTGATATGTGCAGGAACACATCACTTCAGGGAACAATTACAGATTTTAGTGAGTGCAAAAAAGAAATAAAAAAAGGGGATTATTTATGCTGCCTTTCTTTTTTTTTACATTTTTTTTAAACTTTGACTGAACAGACTGCCTTATACAGACATGAATGTTACAAATAAGCACCCTGTAGCCTGTCTGGAGGGAGCTGCTGTGAGTCTGACTGTAAAGGGATATTTTATTCCCCAGGCAAAAAAAGATGAGGCATTCTGAAGTGAAAAGAGTTTTCCTGCTCAGTGTTTTATTATTCCCTCTCTTTGCTGAAAAGGTTACTTGTTTCATGGTATTGTATGTTTCTGAGTTTCTTTATGTCAGTGCAAATACCATTTGACAGTAGCGGAGACTATGCAATGTGTTATTGCCTAAAAACTCACATTTGGGTATGGCTGTTTCTGTGAATTTGTATTGCACATGTGTGACTGTATTCAACCATCTCCGTATATGTTTCTTATTTGCAAAATGGCTTATTCACACTTTGGACAAAACAATTCCCTCTATTTATTCTAAGCTATGCTCTCACAGATCTTTACAGCAGAATTAATAATTTCTAAATAGGGACATTTGTTCAAAAACATATGAACTGAAATGTATGAATATATGTGTCCAATATATGTTTGTGTGATCTTCATGTTATTATTAGCTCCATTCACTTTAATGAGTAATCACTACCTCCTTTGTATTTTTCTTTTATAAAATTACTGACCAACACTTAATGGTAAACCAATTTAGATCAGGATGTTTACCTGTAATGTAGTAGCTGAAAATGTGGTAAAAACACTGAAGCCTGATTACTCTGAGTGACTAACTTCAGTATCTGAAAACTAAAACAGAGACTTTGATTATTCAAGGGGACTGCAGACCAGGAGCCTGTGGGCCTGAAAAGGAAAACAGAAGCTGTTCAAATTGTTTTGTACTAAGGAGGTGATGAAACCTCTGTGTAGGATACTGCAAAAGTTACCTATTAAGTGCTGTGTTTGATTTTGGTGTTTACTCAGAGAATGAGTTGAAGGAATGAAGAATAGAAAGAAGGAAGTCTGGAAAACATGCCTTAAAATGAGAGACTCAAAGAGCTCATTTTATTTAGCCCAAGAAAGGGAACATGAATGGGTAAATTAATCATGATCAGTGGATGTCTACAAAAGGAGAAGGTGTATGTCATTCTGAGACCCTTTAATCTGGCTGATGAGGGTATAATTAGATATGGCATCTGGAAACAGGTTAGAAAAATGCAAATTTGGAAAAAAACATACAACTGCTCAACCGTAAGTATAATTAATCACCAAACACTTTATCAAGGGAAAAGCTACATTTGTAATGGGCTGCAGATTTCAAATTGAGAATGTATGTCTATTTTAAAGTTACTTTCCAGATCAGTCTCAGGTTACTGGGACTTCATGAACATGGGACTTCATGAACGCTGCCTTCTCCAGTTCATGGAAATGGGAATTGTTCACCATTTCAACAGAGGATGTTGCATCAGTAAGGAAATGAATCTTTGAGTGAAGATGCATTTTGCATTTGTTGTGGTTTAAGCCCAGGCCATAAATCAGAACCACGCAGTCCACTTCCCCCCCCCCGCCACCTTTCTTCCCTCTGCTCCTGGAGGGACGGGGAGGAGAATCAAAAGAATGCAGCTCCCATGGGTTGAGATAAGAACAGTTTAATAACTAAGGTATAACACAAATCACTACTGCTACCACTAATAGTAATAATGATAAAGGAAATAACAAGCAAGAGAATACAACCGCTCACCAACCGGTACCTCACCCCCACCCTGCCATGATCCAGCCCTTCCGGGGCCCCAGTTCTACATCCTGGGCATGACGTGCTGTGGTATGGAATACCTCTTTGGCTAGTTTGGGTCAGGTGTCCTGTCCCTGCTTCCTCCCAGCTTCTCCTCCTCCCTGGCAGAGCATGAGACTCTCAAAGTCCTTGGTCAGTCTAAACATCTGTGTTATCAGCTCCATTCCCAGGCTGAAAGTCAAAAACACAGTGCTGCTACAGCTACTAAGAAGGAGAAAAACTGACTGCTACTGCTGAACCCAGGACAGCATTACAACAGATTCAATGGTAACAGTCCTTCTGTTGTTAACATCTAACGACATTAATGATCACAAGAAACAAATTGCCTGGTACATCTTTAAGTTTGCCCAAGTTTAAGTTTTTCCAGTTTCTTTTACATAACTTTTCAGACCTAAGCGTTTGGGTAAGATGCATTTTTTAAGGAGGCACCATCCATTTTGTGGAGGAGGGAAGAGAGGAAGTTCCCATTTTTAAACACTTTTTGCAATTTTTCATCACAGCTTAGTACTTACCTGATCTGGGATATGATATGAGGAAAATAATTTTTGCAGCTTTCAGTGCTACAGTGAAATTCTATTTTGGCTGATCAACTGAAGCATCTTTCATAGGAATATATCATTCTGGCAAAGCATCATAACTCTATGGCATATGCAATGTATGGGCCTGGCCCACTAGTGTGTAGTTCCCAAACCCCTCCAAAGCCAGTATAAATTGATTTATGTATTTACTGATGAGCACTTAGTCCTACAGGCTTTCTTCCTGCTGAGTCCTCTTGGCTAATGGCACAGGGAAAGGCCAGGGGAAACAAGAATGCTGGACTCAAAGACTGGTTCTTCCATTCATTTATCATATAAGCAACTACAAGAGATGTGATCTGTGTGGTTGTGGTTCTTTTAATGTCCATTAGCTCAATAGGATGCTTTTGGTTCAAAAAAGCTGAGAAAACATGTATTTCTATTTCTTCGTCTTATTTTCAGTCATATGCTATTGTGATGAAAGCACCTGAATCTGTTCACAGGCTTCTTAAAAATACAGGAGACATCATTGTAACACAGGTGAAATGAAGCATGAGAAAAAAAAGTGACATCTTATGGCCCTCCAATTCTAGTTTACGTAGAGTGTCACTCTACAATGTTTATAAACTAGCACAGCCTTCAATTGAAGGTGTTTTGGGTTTTGGGGTTTATTGCTTTATTTTAAACCTTAGGAATATCATGTATACAAGGCTTATTTTTCATGCTTGCTAAAACTTTTCATTGGGAAGACCCAGAGATGCTGATTAAAAATTATTAATAGAAAAGATGAAGGGAGCACTTCAACAAGGTGAAATCTGATAAAATCGAATAGAAAATACTCTTGTAGAGTCTGAATAGAAATTACTTCTCTTATCACCCTTTATGTCCAACTATTTTAACTACTGTCTTTGTTAAGTGGCTCTTTTACTTCAAGCCCAACAGCCAAGGCATGGGACATGAGGGTCTACTGTCATCTCTTCTGCTGTGCCCTGCTGGATATAGGACAAATAAATAACCCATTACCCCTGGCTGGAAAGGCCCCAGAACAGTAGTGTTACAGCTCCTCACTCTAGTACCAAGCTGTGACACTAGGAGAGTTACAAAGCAGTTGTGTTGGACTGGCACCCCTGCTGCCCCTAAAGCCCTGTGTAAGTGGAGGAAAATCTGCTGCTACCGCTGTTTTTAGCAGTATGTCAATTAGACTTGTTCCAAGCAGGATTCAATGACATGATACGTAAATTGGCAGTAGCAGCTGGTGACACAGCTATCCCAGGTCTGCTCCTCAGTAGTGGAGCAGGACAGATGTTTGCAGAGGTACAGCAAGCAGTAGACAAACCTGAGTTTCAGGGCATTGTTTGTCTCCCTGGTTCTCCTACTGTCACACTGTCACCAGAAGAAGAGTCAAGGTAAATGGATATAGTGCCAAACATGAGCTAGTGGTTCAGTTTGTAAGGGATGTGAGGAAACCCCACCTTAAGCCCACACCCAGAAACATGGAAACTAACATATTCTGTACAGATAGCCAGTAATGAGCCGAATTGTGCTATCTGTGAGCTGCATAGGAAGGTTTAAATCAATAGCAGTCAGTAGAAGGAGACGTTGTGGTACATCAAATTGTCAAATCTGAGACAATACACCATGGAAGAGATTGCTACTCTTGAAGTATGCAGGCCATAGTTCCAAACCTGTCTTTGACCTTCCCCTTGTGGGTAAATAATGAAAGCTGTTGTCCATCTCTGTACCCTGTTCATAGCTCATAATCTGAGTTTAAAGGACACCATCAGTTTGAGGCTTGATCCTTTGTTCCTCTCTCAATAGGGAATGTTCTATTGTAGAGCCTTATATTTCTTTCTAAACTTAGAGCAAGGTGAGCATCCTTCCCAATTGCTGTCATAACGTTTTACCCCCTCCTACTGCTCTGTGCAGACTGATGTGCCAGCTACTCCTGCTGTGCTGGTGGACACCTCCCAGTTGCTCCTGCTGTGCTCCAGTGATGAGCAGAGTCCTGACAGAACAGAGCCACAGCAAACGTGATGCAAGTGGAACTACTGGGGAGGCTCTCTCCTGTGAATTTTCTTTCCACAGTCCTCAAGGGCTAACCCCCCACTTACTGTCCATTTCCTTTCCTATGATCCCCACCACTTGCTTGGCTGCTTAGAGCTGCCACCCCATTGATTAATCAGAACAGTAAATAGATGCAACAGGGTGGTGGCAAGTCTCAGAATTTCTCACAGGAGAATGCTCTGAGGGATGAAAGAGGAGGAAGGAAATCACCTAATTTTTACCACAACAGGGAGCTGTCTGGTGAAGTTTCAAAAAAGGAAAGCAAGGCGCTTGAAAAACCATTCACCTCCCTCATACTACCATGGCAGCCTTGACTCTTTTGTTTTACCATGTGAACACATTCAAAACCCTTATGCATTCTTCAGAAGCCCAAGTGATTGCACACTGTCCCTCTGGGTCTACCAGTTTTAGGGCAGGCTGAAAACCTATGGTGCCCCAAGGTTCAAGGAGCAATGACTGGGGTATTAGGGGTGTGGACTTCAATCACATGGGTATGTCCCATTTCAGCCAAAGTGAGATCAGCTTTAGTGGGCATCTGCTTTCACCAATTTTTTCATCTTTCTTGTCTTTGCTTCAAAACTGTGAATACAAGTGAGACTGATTTTTCTATGATACCCTTATTTGCTCTGTTGCCAGAAATACATTTCTTCTGACACATGCAGAATGACTGCAAGGCCGCTTGCTCTCCTGAAGCTGTGTCTGTCCTCAACAGAGCCACTTAGAATCCACCCCCTTTCTCTCTCCATACTGCCGCATACCCAGTCCTTATGGAGCATGTCCTGCAGGAAAGCTTTCCAGTAAGGGAACAGGAATACATAAATGCTTCCTTCTTTGTCCTTCTTTTTGTCTAACCACACCTGCAGATGTTTCAGATTCTGTGGTTCACGCGTAGCCAAATAATGCTCTTGGTTTTGCACAGCAGGAAAGAAAGGGATTTTGAAAATGGAGATGTAACAGTTCCTTAGGTCTGCTGCTTATCAAATATTTCCTGGCAACTCTTTCTAATCACTGATCCCTCTCTCAGATTTTCTCTCTGACGCAATTGAAGCCTGATGTTTTATAATCACTTCTCCTTCCGTTTGATAAAGTTCAGAGCAGCCTTCAGTGTAAATCATTTCACTTGGTAAAACCAGCTATGGTTGGGCACCCTACAAATAACACCCAACCCTACTAATACAGCATGTGATATAAATGAACTCCCTAGGTCACTCATTACAAAACATCTTGTCCTCCCTGTGCAAGAACTCAAAGCCATTTAATTTTACATTTTTTCTAGTGACATTTGTCAGGGTGTATTCTCCTTCTTTAATGAAAAAGTCTTACAGGGAAGACATTGTGTAACTACATTCCTTCTTTTTCAGATTTCTAAAGCCGGTTAGAAGTCTAAAGAGCATTGTATATGTAACCCATAATCTTCTGGCCCTACCTATGGTGATGGAAGATGTTGTGGTTGTCTGTGCTTTTAGAAGGGTTATTAAAAGGTCTCACTGAGCATAGCTTACCTACTAGCTATCTTTATTGCCTGCAGTTCACTTTCTTCAAATATAGAACCTTTGTACTATTGCAGACTAAAGCTGAAAGCTTGCCATGATGAACTGGAGAAGTTTGTGCCACTAAGCTGACAACTTTGCCTACATACTGATCTGATTTTACACATTGTAGTCCTTTCAAAACTTTCCAAATGTTTAATAATACAGCCATTAAACTACTGGACATGTACTATGGTTTAAAGCTTTAGAATTTAGGAGACATAGCTCAAGGGTTTTCTGTTTCCATCCTCATCTTGCTTCCAGCCAGATAGTAAAGATTATACAGACTTTCTCATTGAGGCATGCCTGAGAAGCACTGTGTGTCCTTACAGTCCCACACAAGCTTGAGACCAGTGGCAGATGCGTATGTTAGGTTTTTGCTTTTATTCAGTGACTACAATGTCATTCTTCGTCCTCTCAAAGCATTCAACTAGCATTGCCTGCACTTTTGGTATGTGTTTTGATTCTGTATGATATCATGCCAAGATTCTGCAATGTTCAGGTTTTATTCGGTCATGCCCACATAATGTTCAATGCTGTCATTTGGAACTGGAGTGCAAATTTTTATCTAAATAAAAAAATCAATTTTTTTATCCACTACAGGCCATGTTCCCATCTCTTTTTTCCTTTTTTTTTTTTTCATATTTATTAAAAATAAAATAAACCACAAGGAGGATAATCTATTTATGCATTTAACATTGGATAATAGTCACATAATACCTGGGCTGGCTGGCATATGGCATAATGTGGTTAAATTCTCAGCTCTTATTGATGAATACAACACGGCTGCTCTTATGTCTTGGTTGTGTTTGAGGTAGAGAAGTTTATCTGTGCTGCCAGGAAAAAAGACCAGTAGCTCTTAGATTATGAATCAAGTTTGATCTGTTTGACACCTATGACTTTTTCTGCAGGATGCGATGCCTCCTAGGAGAACTGTTCAATGTGGCACAATTCTTGTTCAGATATAATACCTCTGGGGCATTTCTTTGCACTGGAACAGTATAGTGAGTAATTTCTGCAAGTTTGAAAGAATTATAGCAGCCCTGTTTGCTTGGCTGTGTGATGGAGATGAGGTCTTCCTTTTCACGGAGAAATGCCACAACCTGTCTGAAATCAAACCAAAGTCCTACGACTTTTGGGAATGCCACGCCTGATGAAATGCCTCTTTGCTTAGTCTCTGATAGTTATAATGTCTGTTGTAATGTCTGGCAGTCCATCTAACTGCCGGAAGCCTATACAACAGAAGCAATGTATTTTGTAAGGATTCCTGTGAAAAAAACTCCATTTCTGCTTTAGTGCAGTGCTCAGGATACTATGAGCGAATATTATGCATTTCCTTGGTTTTTTCTTTCTTCTGATTCAACAGTGTTTTCTTACACTGCCTGCAGCTCTTCAACAGCTCTCTGCTACTTGTAGTCTTATTTGTCCACTGTATGGCAATTTGACTTGTTTCTATTCCTGAGTTATGCACTCTCAGCCCTACTGTTCTTTTCATAGCACACTTCCTGAAGAAGAGTTTCCTAAAGCTGTGTCTGCGTGGCATGGTGCAGTGAGCTAGTCCTGCAGCCCTGTGCTTTTTCTGGCGTAACAAAGCCTGTTTCTCGCACAGCAGATGCATTAGCAACATATTAATGTCCAACGACCTTCTCTGAAACCTGCAGTCGTTTCACGGTGACCTCCCCTGGAGATCCACTAGCACTTTATTATTGCCACTTCATTTCTGTGGAGACCTTTCCAGCAGCACTGAAGACAGTTTTTTCAGTCAGCAGAATTGTCCTTCAGCACATGGAAATACTGAATTACATATAACTCCAGTTTTATTTAATCTCAATGTATCTTAATTTTAATAACCTAATAGGTGCTGTCTCACCTTATTTAGTTGCCACAATCCCCAGTTTCTTGTGTAAGTAAATACTTCAATACTCTTGTGTTCTTACCCTTAAATGCACGATAATTGTCATTATTTGATGTTCAGCAGCTATAAAGTTTATAGTTACACAGGTTGCCTTCTTAACTGTGTTTAGGGCACTTAAGCTGCACCAGAGAATTCGGGGTTTTTCTCAAGTTCTTTTAACACCTCTGTCTGTGTGTAAATGCACATTATATGCAAAGTCTGCTTCATCAGCCCTGTGTTGTCTCAGTTCCTCGCAAACTCCCTCCAGATGTCAGAGTAACCTCCTGCTTCATAAAACTAATCAGAATCAACAGTGAACCATGTTCCCCCAGCACAGGCTCCAACTGTTGCTTTTTGTGCTTGAAGGGCCGATTCCCTCCCTCTCCCCTGCCTCTGGTGTGCTGCCTGGCACAGGTAACAAATGCTTCGTCACTGACCCGTACTGGTGTGAAGGCCCATGGGTTCAATTAAATGGAGCAAGAGGCAGTAAATAAACCGCATGGGCCAGGGCATTAAATCACTCAGTGCAGAGAAGAATCAGATGCCGAGGAGGTTTGGTTTGGAGGTGGGCCGCGTGCACTTGCACCCACGCTGCAATTTAATACCCTTGCTGCAAGTTAATGACAATTGCAATCAGGCAGGATGATGTCCCCTTTCTTCCTCCCATTCCTGCTTTTTTTACATTCCCAGTGCTCTCCCCAATAAATTAAAGCCTTTCGCCCCCCCCCCCAACCCCCTCCTCCTTTTCCTATTTTGTTTTACTGCCTTCATGCTGTTCTCCTTTATTTCCAGCATTTTATTTCAAGGAGTGGGTTTGAAGTGTTCTCAGCCCATCTGCTGGTTTGGTTTAGAACAAGGACTGGAATGAGACAAGGGGTTTTGGAAGTCATGAACTATTTATAGCGTATTTGTTCTTTCACATTGGCACTAAACTTTGTTTATAGAATCACCTGCAGTAGAACCTGAGCCAGGGGACCACAGCTCACTTGATCTAAAATTGGCTTTATTTCTTGGGTTTCTTAACAGAGACCACATGTGTGTGTCTGCTGTGGGCCAAGGCGTTTGATGCTTGCACACATGTCAAAAGCACAAAGTGCCCATGAGTGTGTGTACGTAAAGTGCTCAGAGTATGCCCTTATGAAATACTCCTACAGGTTATACGTGACGATGGACTAAGAAAGGAGTTGTACATGTGCATTACCACTGTCTAGAAAATAAAGGTTCCCAAGAGAAAACTTCAATGAAAATTTTTCATTGCAATTTCTCTGGTTGGTTTTCATTTTCTCCAAACAGTATTTTTGTCTTGGGTTGGCCCATGGAAACACAATGCTCATTTCTGTTTTCCTTCTGCGTTAAGTGTTTTTTCTTCTTTTCAAAACAGAACAACAATTTAAATTGAAACCAAAGGAAATCTGTCATTTTAAATTGCTATTTTGACATAAAAGCATTTCATTTATTTTTCTAACCAAAAATTGACATTTTCATTTGAACCAAAACAAAATTTTTCATTTACTTTCAAAGTATCAATTACAAATGAAAATATTTTTGTTACTTCTTCTCAGAAAGTCAGACTATTCTGTGCTTCCAAAATTGCAGGTATGTGGGTTTGCAATGTTTGTGTGTGCATAACTGTGGTGGGGTGACTGTATTGTGCAGGATGCATGCTGAGTGTTTGCAGGTGTTACACATACATACATTGTGCAGAATGTACCCTCATCCATATAGTTTGTACATCCATGTTTGCTCAGAGGTGCTAAGATATGCACACATATGTTGAGTTCATGCCAGTAATATCTACACGTATTTGTGTTTTTAGGTTTTCCCTGTGAATGTGTTTTTAATGTGTATGGGCTTGTTGCAGTGTTGCCAACAGTGTTAAAAATAACAGAGCAAGACTGAGTAAGTCATAAGATTGGGGAAAATGATGGATTTTGGTTTCTTTTGTCCATGTTCTCCTTTTTTCTTTTGTAGCTTGTCAGAGTCATGTTTTCAATCTGATCTTTACAGCTTTGATGACAGAAGAGCAACATTTTCATTGTAAAAGTAGATCTCTGATTCTGCAGTGATCATCTTGCTGTAAGAGCTGAGGCTTAAGAAAATGCATGAAGAAAATAGCGGGACCTCCATTAAATATCGGAGCTAGTAAAAAGGGTTTCTGTTTCTGTTTGCGAGGTTGATAACTGGGTATGTGCTTGTCTTAGCAGTACTATATACTCACTCTTTGTGCTCGCATGCATCATAGGATAATTGAATGTTTATGTGCTTTTACCATGTATTGGAGTGCATAATGTCTATTTTCAGACATATTAATGTTTAGCTGCTAGTCTGAATCAGCCAGTTGGCACTTCATAGTAAACAGAGAGAAAACTTCAAAACCGAGCAACTCATACAGCCCTAAGATTCAGCTCCTCTGATGGTGAAGGCACTTTGGACAACACATCTATTACACTAGCTGTCTAATTTTTAGGTATGCTGACTGTGTGAGGTCAGGACATGTGTGTTTGCTTGTCATTTATATATATGTTAGAGTCCATATGGCAGTTCTGTTTGTATGTGCAATATGTGTGTAGACATTTGTGCCATGTCTGTGTACATATATATGCATGAAAAGTCGTTGGTGGGAGTTTTCACAGAGAATACCGTGAGTATGAAATACTTCAGTCTTCATTCATAGAATAATAGAGTTGTTTAGGTTGAAAAAGATCTTTAAGACAATGAAGTCCAAGCATCAACTCAAATCGGACAATTCTTCTGTGCTCCACTTACCTAAAATATTTCAATGCAGCTTGGTACAGCACTAAGCAAGCGATGGTGTTATAACTTCTTAGGTTGTTAACTTTTCCGCAGAGCTAAGCTCCCTGGAAGTTCCTATTTCCCGTGGTGCCATACAGGTTTCTTGCTGCTCAGTTTCTGCCTGGCTCTGGAAGGCATGGGCCAGCTGGGGGCAGTGAACATGGTCTCATTAGGCAGCATGGCCCCTTGCAGGGCACCAAGGATGTTTATTAGGGTGCCAACCTGCAGTCCTTATGAGGCAATTTAACATAATAAGGCAATGTAGATTCACAACAGCATTGATCCACATGGGAAGTGCTGTAATTTGGGGAATTTTTATGTGATATGTCTGCACTGAAGGATATGAAAATGAAATGTTCTGCCATTTTTGGTAAAAATGTTTCTTTCTCCAAGAAATGTTAACATTTCAATTCTTAAGCTGGGATAGAAGAAGAAGGTGAGATGTGAGAATTTTCTATTGGATAAATATTTTGAATTTTGCTTATTATGAATTTTGCTTATTTTTTCATTTATAGGTAGTCGGCATTTTAGAGTAGGTGTATGAATAGGAATTTAATGACAGCACTTGTGGTCAACATAGTGAATACCTTCTATGAACTGAATAAAAGGTATGAAACTAGAAGGAGTCTAGTTACACATCTAGACATGTTCTAGTTTGTAAATATTCATTTTAGTATTTTGGGGATTGGATCCCAAGCAAGTGAGGACTGGTGTAGCTCAACTAACTTCTCTTGACTCTGTTGACTCCTGCCAGGACTGCTTGTGGCCTGGAAAACATGCTTACTATGAGAGATTAGAAGGGATCTATTTGTTTCACTTCGTAAAAGAGCATAAGAAACAATTCAATCATGTTCTATAATTACTTACGTGAGGAGAAGATATCTGATATTGCAGGGCTCTTCGGTCTAGCAGACAAAGGTATAACAAGATCTAACAGCTGAGCAATTCAAACCTAGTATAAGACACAGGTTTTTAATAGTAAATGTACTTAAGCTTCAGGACAGATAAATAATAAATAAGGCAAATCCTGCATCACTCTGAACCTTTAAAATAGGACTGTGTAGTCCCCTAAAAGATGTGCAGTGGATTGACTTTGAGCTGTTGAGTCAGAAGCCAAATTACTTGGGGAAGATTCACCATGGGTGCTGGGCCAGTGAGAGCTAAAAGGGTCAGGCCATGATTGTCAGATATAGAAGCCCAGAAAGAGTGAAATGAATGAGAGTCTCAGTGGCGGGTTAACAATTATCAGATCAAAACTATCTGCCTCATCAAACTGTGAACTGAGTATTTGATTGCATCAAAGGAAGAACTGCCCCTCGCTCCTCTATTTGTGCATGCACACACAGGGCATGTGCATTCATGCTATTTATTTCAGTCTCTGACGTATGTTTGCTGCTGGCAGCCTGGGGCATACTTCTCGGGGTGCTCCCATACACAGCGTGTCATGAACCTCTGCTGGTGACGGGGAGCGGAGCAGAGATTTATACAGTGCCTCCAGGAATCCCCAGTGGGGCCTCTCTGGTGAACTTTGGCTCCCCGGCTTGCTGCCAAGCATTAACTACAATACTTGCACTTGTTTTTGACAACAGCATGAAGGTTGTATTTCACCAATTGCTATTTTGGTTTCGGAGCTATGGCAGAAATGTCTCTGGGTACTCAGCTGGTATAAGCAGAGCAGGAGATTTACTCTTATTGTGTAATGTCACCTTTCAGTCAGTGCTTGGGACAAAAATTATGGGGTGTCATTTGCTCTTTTTATTAAATTTCAAGGGTATGCAACTCTTGTGTGGGAAGTGTGTCCAGGGAGTAACTCCGGCCTGATTCTGCCTAGAGGGGTCACCTCAGCAATTGGGCAGCTTTTAAAATACAAATTGAACCTTTATTTACTTTTCTTTTTGCCAGTTAGTTGGGACCAGAGGCAGCAGCAATTGCCATCTTCCAAAATGCTGCCTGTAATGATAGATGAGTTTGGCTGCGGAAGCACAGAGAGATACTGGATTCAGCACGATACAGATGTTGCAATGCAGCCAAATTAAGCTTTAGTGGGAATGTGCAAGTTGAGTCTTAGTCAGAGTATCTCATGCCTGCCTGCCTCGCTGAAAAGCAAGAGCAAAATATTAGCAGCTGACTTGGTGGGATATACACTTGCCCAAAATATTCTGTTACTGGCTGTGGATGAACCAGCATCTGATCTGCTGTGTGACTTTCCAAAGATCTCACAGCCATGGCTCAGGGAGGCAAAGAAGTCCTCCAAAAGAAATACTGGTTTCTGCAATCCTCATATTACAATTCTTCATAAATCACAACATGGGAGATAAACTAGAAATGTTACAAACGGCAGTTTATGATTATTGCTTAGACCTGGCTCAGTATATCACAGGAAGCAAACAGGAATGTTATAGACTATAAGAAGTATTCCTGGGAGCTTCTGGGATAAAATAGAAACAGGTTGCTAAATTCATTAGTAAGATGAAGGTTGTAACAGTGGTTATGACATAAATTGCTAGTCTACACAGCTAGTAAGATCAACTGGCTACTATTCCTTAAACCAACACACTAATAAAAGTGAAGGAGGAAGCATCTAGAGACCCCTGGTTATAGATGGCAGAAGCTATCTCTAGGTGGAGGTCCTGTACACCACTTTCAGCCTAATAGAGGGAAAGAATGAAAACTAGGAAAAAGGTGGTTGAAAAGAGTGGAATGTAGATAGAAGGAAAGCAGCAACAGAAAAAGGAATAAAGTTCCCCATGTTGCAGGTTTCATATTGCAGGATGGTAAACATGAAACATAGTAACGTTTTCTGGTTGTAAAAAAGTAAGGGATAAAAAGATGAATATTCTTTAGTTTATTAATTTTATCAGCCCCTTTATAATCTTGAGATTGCAATCAATGCATTCTCAAAGTGATGAGGTAACCCAAAATTAAGAAGTCAAAGGGGACAAATATGTTTCACAGTCTTTCCTGAAAAATATTTTTATTTTTATCTCTAGCTGAAGATGAAGGAGAAGGATATAAAACATTGATATTTTCCCCCATAGAAGAGTCCAGTCCTGCAGATGCCAGTCAGAACCTTCTGATAGGATAGAATTAAATTGCAAAGGGAGGAAAGAGGGGATCTAAAAATTGCCTGAAAAGCAACTCTTCCTTGTGACCAACAAGAGGGACAGGCTGTTAGGAGATACAGTTTCTGGAGGCTGAAAGTTAAAGCTAGATCATATTGCCAAACACAAAACTTTGCAAGAGACTTGTGTAAACAGAAAAACATAAGTAAGAATGTTCTAGTAGATATATATACTTCCTTTTTTTTTCACATGACCTGTCTGTTGTGTAGCTTTGCCACTTAGCATATGTGAAAATAACACTGAAGGAGAATTAATTCTTAGATACTCCTAACATTATTATGGACATTCCTCTTTCTAAAAATCATTCATATTTAAAGAAGTGCATGTCTGTGTGTATGTGGAGATATGTTTTCTGCTTGTAAAATAGAGAAGTATATCTGCTATAGGCATCAGGAAGGACAACTTCCACTCACGCTGGAGAAAAACATCGTAGCTTTGAATGTAATTTTTTTGGGTTTTGTCACTGCGCAAACATATGCGTGCATTAAATCCGTTAGAAAAACAAAAGAACTGTTTCACACAAAAGCCGCAAATATGAAATGATTTCTCCTTCGGGTGAATAAAGGTAGAATGCCTTTTAGGTTTTAATGTTTGTACGCCCTTTTCTGCTTTTCCAAATGCGATTTTATTTTGCCTGGTTTTACTTTTGATCACTGAAAGCAAATACCATGAAGAATGTCAAGGCTTTTCTTTCACTTTTTAGGTTTTAATTTTGCTCCATATGGCTTTTTAGGACTGTGTTAAATTAGCAAAACTAGTCTAAAAAAGAAAATGATTGAAAGTGAAACTGCTAACGTGCAACTTCATCAGGTTTGAGCTATGGGTTTTTACCTGTAACTTCCCCAGTGCTGTGAGCAATTTGAACTGAAAAAAACACTTTCAAATTTAACAAAACAAATAATGAGAAAAGAGAAAAATTGAATGAAGAAAATATCATCAAAACTCTAAATATAACCCAGTCAATTGCATTCACATTCCAAGGGTTTGTAACATCCTGATTAACAGAAAGCAGGGGAAAAAAAAAAAATAGATGACCTTTTAAAAGAAAATTCTGTTTCTAAGAAAGAAATTGGTACAATACAAATTTCCAATAGACATTTCTGATTGGCAAGGAATTAGCGTCGTGCTTACAATAGCTAAGACAAAGCAAAAGAGGATATTCTATTCCAAAATTTGCCTTTGAAAAATGGTCCCCACCTCTGCTACATAAAGCAAATGGAATGCATGAAAATTTGGTCTGATCACTCTGGTACAGGTTGTTTCATGGTTTCAGAAGACATGTCTGACTGCACAGCGATACAATGTGGTCTGATGGGACGGTGTTCTCGCACAGGCTGCTCCTGCTGAGCCCACTCCGCTGTGTTTCTTCTTTCTTCACTTCTTTCCCAGCCTCCTGCCAAGCTTTTCCTTTCAGAATTCCTTCTTGTGAGGTGGGTATAAGAAAGCTTAGTGTACAAAACTCACCTAATGATACTCTGAGGGCGAATTATGTCCTTGCTCCCCAGGCAGCTTGGAGTTGCCTGGAATATAGGAAAGCAGTGCAGATTTAGGCTCTAACAGTAATTTTTATCGCTGCTGTTTAGGAAATGGTTCTGGAGTCTCTTCTTGGCAGCCTTCTTTTACATCTACCAGCAGAGCAGCATAACCGTACCATCAGCACTAAGTACAAATTCTCACACCCTGCCGGGGACTCAGGACAAGCCTCCCACAAATAGCTTTCCATTTCCATCCTGAATTCTGCATTAGCCAATTTAGGGGCAATATATGGCTCTAGGAACAGGCTGTCATGCACAGTATGCACTAGACAACTTTCCCCTAATCTCATCTGATTGGCAACAGGAGTTGCTGTCATTAGGCACAGAGTGTGA
This sequence comes from Psittacula echo, assembly GCF_963264785.1. Lineage (NCBI taxonomy): Eukaryota > Metazoa > Chordata > Aves > Psittaciformes > Psittacidae > Psittacula > Psittacula echo. Next base: position 7,846,746 of record NC_137736.1, read on the forward strand.
GAGGCATTAGAGTCATTAGCGTTTGTGCAGGCTATCAGAAGGAGATCAAACACTGGGAGAGATTCAGACACAGTTCCTTAGGAAGCCACAGGGTACTCCTGAATTACTGCTTCCACTCAGTGAATTGGTCAGGAGGACTGCATATTTGCCCTACTAGTATGCTCATGAAAAAGAATGAGAGAAAGATTTTTAGCTCACACTGATAATGGCTTTGAGACATGTGGAATATCTTTTGTATTTTTTATGTAGGTATTTAGTAAGTCAGGATCCATTCCTCTTCCTCTGAAAGGTAGATGCTCCTGTCAAATAATAATCTAGGAAATGCTCATTTTGGGTAGATCAAAATATTTCATTTTGACGCGCTCTTTTAAAAATATTAAATCAAAATATACACTACAAAGAAAAACGTAACAGAAAGAAATTTCAACGTCACACCTCAAGATTTCATTCAGAGAAACCTCGGCCTTTTGATAGTGTTAGACAATCTCCTCCAGCTTTATCTCTGACGGAAACCCTCCATCACAGGCTTGTGAAACAATTCCACTTCAACAAAATTCATTCCCCCTTGGCAAATAGTTCTGCTAGTTGTCTTCAACAAACGACAGTGCAATTTGAGTATAGTTCTGGTACCCAGACCTGTATAAAATGCTGACTTGGCTTTTGAGAGAGGCCCCAGGACTGCAGAAAGCCATTTCCAGCTGAGAGTACGGTTTCTATGTACTTAGTTGGAGAGGTTTTGTATTCATTCATCTGGCAGAACTCCTGCCTGAAGGTCAAGGAAGGGACACATGCTGAATTATCTTATGTGGTAGCACCAAGGACACTCTGCCCAGGTCTGACCAAGGGCTGGGAGACATGGTGGCCAGATCTATTCCAGCTTTGGGCCATGGCTCATCTCCCCATCTCCAAGACACTGACAGCAGCGCTGGCTGTTTCCAGATGTCCCTCCTGCTTCTCTGAGCATACTGCACAGCCTGCCTCCTGAGACTCCCCATCCTTGCCCCACAAGACTTCTCTTCGCTAGTCCTGCAGAAAACTCCTTGTTGCTTCGGGTTTATTTAAGTGGAGACTGTCTCACTACAAACACCTCATTTGTGCCTTTGCTTTCTCCAGATAATCTGGGATTCATGCAGGGTTGTGGTTCGAGCAAAATCCAAGCTCAAGCAGAGCGCTCAGTCAGAACGTGGCTCAGGCAGGCGGTCTTCACTCAGCAGCAGCGTTTCATCCTCCAGCCACAGCGCCTTTGCACAAGAGGAGAAAAATGTGTTTCCTGTGAACACAGCATTCCTTCAGCACACCTTTTTTTTGCACTGAGCTCTTTCATATCACAGACTGTGAACACAAATGGCTGGGGAGTTCAGTTTGCCACCAGTAAAGGTTTGCAGCTGCTCAGCCTTCCCCCTCATTCTACTGCCTGAAGTTCCTTTAGGCCTCTGTGCAGTACAGAGGATATGGCAATAGATGAAAAGCCACTGCAGGTACCAAGACGTTACCAAAGATGTATAAGCCATAAAACTTTCCCTGCCAATGCAGTTACCTGGATCACAAGCAGGAGATAGTGCTAGAGCACATAATGTGAGTTTGGAGCTGCAAAGGGAAATAACTCTGGTATTGTCAGTGTTGTGAAATTAGTCTGCAGAGGATAATAACAGCAGTAATTGCCATTGTGTAAGGTAACATTCTGGACAAATGCTGTTGTACTGTGATGACTGTACCATGTCATAGTACCTTATCATGGAGAGAAGCAGTGTTGTGATGTGAGAAAACATATTGAATCTACAGCTAGTATCTCTTCAGTACAAGACCTCTGAGGTGGGTGAGCAAAGGCAAAGGTGGGCTGGAGTTATTTCTCACCAACTTTCCCAATATGATCCCCCTAACATGTAAGTAGCACAGACAAAGTACCACTGAGCTCCTGATGCCTGATTATTTTCCCTTCAGAAACGCCTCCCATGCAATCCCCAAGCATGGCAGACAATGATGACTTTAGCATATCAGCTTCTAACTCTTTTTCCTCTATTCTTTGCCTCTTCTGAAATGAGCTTTTAAAAAACACCTCATGAAGTGCTTCTTGTCCAGCACCTCTGGGTGATTTAGCTGGAACAGTAGCCGCAGGTGACGAGAGTGGTCAGTGTCACACTGAAGATAAAATAAATGGATGTTTTCCCTGGTGCTGGCTAACAAAACATTTTTCCTGCTGTTCCTCATTAAAATCTCATAAGAAAGATGCTTAAAGAGGCATATTAATGGTGTGGCAAATAAAGCACAAGTAGTGTTTATTGGAAAGGAAGCTATCTAACTACCGGAGTGCCCATGGGGTAGTGGTTGCAGTGGAAGGTGGGACAGTGGCTGATATGGTATGATATGGCTGTGCTGCAGATGTCCTTCAAGTCAGTCCATGTCCCAGCTTGGGGCATGGCTTTGACACTTGCTTTCCAAACAGGCAGTGAGCCAACCCTGCTTCATCCCTTCAGCACAGGTCCTGCCTTGACATTTTCTTCATATCTGAACAACTATTAGCTCTGGTTTCTTCGCCTGGCTGCTCATGTGAGTGCACAGATACACAGGGTAGCACAAGGAGGGGCTCAGGGTGGAGGAAGAGTTTAGCAGCTGGCACTGGGGTTGCTGTTTTTGCAGCAGTGGCAGCTTATTGTCCAACTAAAGCGTCAACATCAGGTTGATGGTGCTATTCCAGGTTGCAGTTAAGCCTAAAACACAGCAGTCAGGAAAGGTGTTTGTGGGGCCTGCTTCCTCTTCCACACCATAAACATCTTCCCACCTCTGTTCTCCTGCTGTTTGTTTTACATCTCTCTGCTACTAGTCTGATCCCACAGTGCTATAGGGAGTTTAAACACTATAATACCGAACTTACTGCTTGGCAAGCTGTGTGAATCAGCCTCTAGTGGGATCAGGCAAGCACCAGGATGGGAGTAGGTGACAAGGCATAGGAACTTGTGCAGCCAGGAAAGGGAATTAGGACCTGAAAAATTAATGCCTTTCAGTAACGACTCGGCAGACTGACTTGGCCATAACATGAATTTGACTAAATCTCTGATCTCCTGCGTTTTTTACATGGGAAATCTTGCTTTTGAGTAAGGTCTTTCTCCATTCAATGATATTCTCAGCTTCCAATGTTGCCTATCTCCAACTCCCTTGGCTCCAGAAGGTGGTATTCCCTTTCACTGCTGTGCCTGTGCAGAGAGAAAAGCAGCTGCTGGGGATGCCGTAGGTGGAGTTGGTGCCCTGTGTGGCAGAAGAATGGAGGAGATCATCTCTGGAGAACCTTTTGGGGGCTGTTTTCTGGAATTCCCTGGTTGTGCAGGGTAAAGCAATGAGCTGATATCACAAGATTTTGAGTCTCTCCTGGTGTTCAATGCCTATCACCTTGCAAATAGTTTTCATTTTGTGGGAAGTGACTTATTGACACCAGTGCATTGTTTAGCAGTATCTGGCAGGAAGAATCCGAACAAATATCCTACTTCAAGTATTGTTTTAAACAGCCAAGAATGATACATTCTAAATCTTAAAAGCAGCTGACGTAACATATAAGTGGAAAAAAAACCCCAGTTCTTTTAAAAGGAATGTTCCTTTATGTATTTTTAACTTGAAGGACACACGTTATTGCATCCTGCAGTGTACCTTCCCTGTGTGTGCCACAAAGCATTTAAATAGGTGTAAAAGACAGTACATTCACATGCTGTTAGATTGCTCAGAGGCTTCAGTGCAGAACAGTCTTCTTGTCCTGGAAGATGAACAAAGTCCATTCAACTCTCAGTTCCTAGTTGCTTGCCATGGTTATAGCCAGAAAAATGGCAATTCCCACTAGCCGCCCTGCTGATCTAAGCTGGTCATTTACGACTGATGTCAATGTAGATGTGGAACTAGAGGTGAGACATTCCTCTGAAGCTGGATCAGGGGTTAAGGAAATAGGCAACTCCCTGCTTCTGTTCAAGATTTCTAAGAACACATTTGAATATGCAGTTGGCACTGCTTTACTTATTTCATCACAGTTAAATTGGTAGAGTGCTCCCCTACTGTGGATACAGTTATTCCAGTACAACTATGTCATACTGGTACATCTTGTTCTTGTTCAACACATACAATCAGTGGTGTAAGGCATTGGTGCAACTGTCTGCTCTATAGGGACCATAACTTGGCTGTCACAAAATCTATTTGTTGAAGAAGCAGAGAAAAGTGGCAGGAGACGGGAAGTTGTACTGGATCTTATTATTCTTGCTGAAGAAATCAGCCAGATCACATGCACAAGGGCAGCTAAATGAGAGCTCAGAGATGAGGAAATGAAAAGGTAACCAAGAAATAACTATTGTAGATTACTGAATCATATTATTCCTGTAGGTTCTGCTGGTACTTGGCAGCTGGTAAGTGATAAAGAGTGTTTATGCTGCTGATTGATATAAATCAAAACAGAAAAGAGCCACAGGACTCTGCCAGAATATGCTATGTGTTCCTATGGGAATCTGTCCCAACATTGCTTTCATTTGAATCCTCCTTTGTTTATTTTGCAAAACAGAAAAATTATTCTGAAGGACTTTTGGCTCCTTCAACTCCTGTCTTGGATATTCCAGTTTCCAGCAAAAAATCAGACACCCTCTGGCTCCAGACTAGTAACTCCCCACTGTTTTCCCTAACCACTAAGAGGTCTAGCACGTACAATTTTGAACTGAGTATCTAAACGCAAAGAAATTTGAAATACCATGACAGACTACAAGTTGTGTTTTTTTAATCACAGTTGTAATTTTTGTATCCCGTTACTTATTAGAGGCGTGGAAATGTCCCTTTATGAATGAAGAAGAGAGTTAAAATGATCAAATATAGAGGATCTCCACATAGTGTGTAAGGCCTTTGAACTCAACTGGCAAGAAAAAGCGAGATGAAGTACTTTATAGACTGGTAACTATTGTCATTATAGGCCAAAAACCAAGCGAAGCACTGAATTACCAATGAGAATAAAACTGTGGGTCAATAAAACAGCTCTCTTACTGACCTCCAGAGTTACATAGCTTAAAGTAAGACTAATAGGGAAAACCTTTGCAGGGGTCATTGAATTTGGTTGGTGAGAAAAGCACAGGATTAGGAACTTAGAAATAAAACTGTGGTCTCCTCCTAGATTTCTCAAGTAAACATCTGTCAGCAACCGGAAAAGACACAACCCTGACTTTCCAATGCACCTGTATCTCTGACACATCGCTGCCTGTCTGGAGTGTCTTAGTGCTGCTTGCCAGGACTGACATTTCAATAAAAGAGGACAGATAGCTCAGAGGAAGAGACTGCAAACAATAGGAAATGATGAGGAGAAACCGTAGCCAAGAAGTATCCTTTTCATCATATTTCAGGGCATTTTTGGGTCAGTCTCCTTCCACCCAAGGGATAGAAGAGCTTTCAAAGAAAAGGAAGTGTCCTAGCCATTTCAGTCTGGTGGTGGCCAACCATTCTTCTGTGCTATTTTTAACACCTTAGGACAAAGATATCCTGAAAAAGACTGAATTCAGAGGTAACTTTTCTTCCCTCTGGCCAGAGCCCAGCCAGACTCAAGATGTCTTATGAATGTGATCCTTTCTGACACCTGATTCAGTGTGAAGTCCCTCAAATCCCTAGTCAGGCACAGGCACAAATCCATTGACTGTCTCCATGAAGACCACTCCATGAAGACAATTCATGTCACTGCTAGAGAAGAATCACTTTCTGTTCCAAGTTACAATCTTACTTGTGTTAGCTGCACTTATTTATGGTACAGCTAATTAAGAGTTTAAATTCAGGTTAACTAAAACTCACTTTTGCAATTACTGGGGACAGCATGACCATTCTGCTGGTCGCCCAGAGTCTACAAGGGCGGAGTCTGACGCATCAATCCCACCCAGATCATGTACACACTTCGCACAATGTGATGGGGATTTGAGCTTCCATGTATACAGCTAAACTCATCAAGTTCTACCAGTTTGCATTTTGCATTTGTGGCTTGCCACTGTGATGATATCACTTTTTGTTTGCAGCTTTCCTCTGCTTCCTCTGCACCTCCTGCATTGAATGTAAAGAGCTAGTCTTTCCTCCCTAGCTGTCTAGTAATTTCTTACGCTACCTGTAGTCTCTCATTCACTTGGAAGATATTGGAACTTTGGCCAGCCTATGGTGCCATACCATAGAATCATAAATCATACAATCAACCAGATTGAAAAAGACCTTTAAGATCACCAAGTCCATTATCCCAGGACTGCCAAGACCACCACTAAACCATGTCACGGAGGGCCTCATCAAACGGTGCCCATATGTTACATGTTCAGATCTAATGACAACATTTTCTCCTTTCCTGCCCCTCATTCCTGGAGGAGTTCCCTGTAATAATAGACAAAAGCTGCTCCACCAGCCACTATCAGGATTGGCTGGCTGGAAAAAATGGTGACGGAAGTGTTTTCGTGGTTGCTGGCATGTGCTGGTTTGCTGCAATGGGAAGGTTGTACAAGTCCCATGTGGGGCCAGCCTGCCAGGAGAGTGTCCCTCATGGGGGCTCTGCACCCCCTCTCACCCAGCATTGCAACAGTTCCGGTTTTTGTTCTGGCTGGCCTATCACCAAGTGCTGAGATGCGGATTCTTCTGCCAATAAAGTGCCTCTCTTGGCTCTCTTCTCTTTCCAATTGTTTTCCTTCCACTGACGCCTATGGTGACAATGGTTAGGTTGCAGCCCGTCACACTGACCAGCGTTGTCTCTGTGTCTGTGTGCTCGTTCATCTGTCTGTAGCTGCTCATTGTCTTTTGTCTTCTGATCACTTTGAGGGGCGGAACTATGTTTTCCTTTTGTCCCTAGACTTATGGGACTTTGGCTGAAAAACAAGTATCTTATGCCCTACAGTAACATACACAAGAAACAATAGATGTTTTTTTTTCAGTAGGAAGACAAATGCTAAGTTCTTACTCAGGAAAATTCCTATTAGCTGTAGCACAGCTGAATGCTGCTTGAGTAGAAACACAGGAAGAAGCTAAGGATTTGGTTCAAGAGAATACAAAATTCACACTGTCCTCAGCCTTCTGCACATTGAAAAGCATGCTATCTGCACACTGACATAATGAAGAGTCCGTGCTTAGTCCATTCTAAGCGGCAGTCAGATGCAAAGGTTGTCTGTTTATGGGAAGTAAGTGGAAAAGAAACTGCATCATTTTGGTCAAGTTTTGCAAAAGATGCATGCCAGGACTGTATGTCCTGGTGCACTTCCTGCACAGCCACAAGGTGAATCAGGTTGTCAGTCTTTTATGTTCTCAGAAATAGAGAATGGGAGCTACAGAGTGTGTTAATCCTCAAAACTAAAATGAGCAGTGAAGGAGAGTCGCATACCTACCACTTTCCAAAATGCCTAAGGGAAATACTCACTGGCCTACGTCATCCCTTAGTCTGTGCCTTGGCTGCGTCCATGGGAGTCTGGTTGGCCTGGGGAAGCTTTGTCATGGCAAATATTAAAGTTAACATTACGGATGATTGCTGACTGGTTCTTAAGCCTGTGTTGCAACCGCAGTTACTTTCTTAGTAGAGAGATAGCTTTATACACCAGCAGCGCATAAATACAAAAGGTAAAGATTCAAAAGCAAACTACAAGTTCACAGGCAAGAAGCGTGCATAAAAACTATAGATAAGAGCCTGGATAAATGGATTAGTTAAATGACTAGTTTTGAAATTCATAGTGTCCCTGTGCCCTGCCCAAGTTAGGCATGCAGCTCTCCTAGGTGCTTCATAAACCAGTATTGGATATCCCCTCTATGTGACAGCTAGCAGTTTGATTACATAAAATATTTTAAAATGGGGATAAGAAGCGAAGAGATAAATGGGCTTTTTTTAAGTAAACCCAGTTGTGCTCAGTTTTCAGTGTAAATGCATTTATGCTTACCTTCTTTGAGAAACCATGCAAGAATGAATGGATATCTCATTAGATATATTTTGTCAAGGATAGGTAAGATTAAAAGGACTGTGACAGTATGGGTCTGAAGAAGCCACTATGTAATTTTCCAACCCAGGACCTATTCATTAAGAGATGTCACAAGTCAGAAATTTCAGTACCTTGAGAATGCAAATGATCTTTATTTCATGCTCTGAAAGTGCTGCTTCTTTTTGCGTGTATTCCTAAAGCAGATGATAGGGTACAAATTCAGTGATTGTCAGGGTTAATGCAGGTCAGTAAATTCACCCTTAAGTGTTGCTCAGTATCATAGTAACAAAGCAAAGAATTTGCTTTCAGTCTTTGCAAGTAGAAAGAAACTTCATAAGTTAGATTTAATACGAGTTTACCAGAAGGTGGAGCTGGATAGTAGACCTAAACTTGCAATTAATACATTCCAGGGATTATTCCAGTACAGAAGAATGAATGTAGTTGACGTACCAGTAGTTTCTGTGCACTGTAATTCGGATACTACAGCTACTAAAAGTTGGTATATGTTACCTGGACAGAAATCTAATGATCAGAGTAGCCACAAAAATGTTCTTGAATAATATAGTGGTAATACAAAGAAGACTACAAAAGTATGGTTGGAAAATAAAGAAAATTAAAGGTTAATTTTAACTCCAGCCCTCCAAAGTGTTTAAGTATATGCATGTCTTTGGGTCTGTAAGGAGAGTTACTCTCATGTTACGCTCAGTTAAAGTCTTCTTCAGGAAACATTAACCTGCATAATATGCAAGAGAGATTTGAGAACTAAAAAAGCCCCAAACCAGCTGAAGTAACCAAAACCAGTCCCAGACACTTTTCGTCTATTAAAAGGGGACCTTCCCTTTAGTGCCACTCTGTTGCAAGCCATTGTTTTTTCTAGAGTACAATAGAAATAATAAAAACATTAATATTTTTTTCCATTTGCTAAAATCTCTGCATATACTGATATCAATTGGGAAAGATCATAGCAATGAAAAAACATAGTATAGCAAAACCAGTGTTATGCTCTGTAAGGGTATGATGTTGACCGTATACATGCTGTTAGCCATTACCTCATTTACAGAAATTCTCTGCATTTTTGTATTGCAAACAGCACAAGCTGAACAACATATACAGGTGAAGACCACAAAGTCGTAAATTGAGGCTCTAGGGGAAAGTAACCTTCAGGCAAAGAAACACACTTCCCAAGATACGTAGCCTTATCAAACTTGACTTATCAAGGTCTACCTCTAAAAATTGTATCACAGTACATTTCATGTGGCCATATTCCTATCCCCTGCATGTCATATGTCCATATGTCATATGTCCATAAACATATCACAACAGGCCCTGCTGCAGAGTCTCTCCCCATCTTTCTTATAGGCCCCTTTTAAGAACTGAAAGGCTGCACTAAGGAAGACCTGGGCTTAAACCAGACTAGTGACTGGAGAGTTTCAAACCTCACGGCAATATCCATAACGCACGGTCAACCTGCCAAGCATGCTCCCATGACTTCTGCAGGGTACAGTGGCACAGCACAGACCCCAACTTTCATCAGAGCAATTGCAAAGGTCAGGACCAAATGTACTGAGCTGTTGGGTTTGTGGGTGAATTACTGTTTGGGCAGGTTTGAGGGACAGGTGCAGACTTTGGCTTCCTTCCTTTGGAAAGGTTTCATTAACTCAGTGGTGCTAGGCATCAGAGCAGGATGATAAGTCCCTTCCTTGAAGATATTTGAAGTAGTGAGCATTAATGTGCCAAAGGAACTCCCCAAGATAACAGGTAAAGACCAATATCAAACACAGATGAAGCCCAACATAAGGAGAACCGCGGATGTCCTCACAATGGTCCTGTGCTCTCTCTTCCTTTTTGGCTCGTCTGCACATCGTGATGGAAGTCAGTTTTGTTCAGGAGATATCTAACAATAGAGAATTGGCACCAGGCTCAGGGCCCACATTCACTCTGTTCTAGCTACAGGAAATCTCTGAATAAAGGGCTGTGAAAACATGGCAAAGGCTGTTTGAAGAACTTGCTCAGCAAAACGATTTTCCACAGGCAAGAATATGGTAAACCTTTTCAGTGAAAGCAAAAATAAATACAGAGCTCCATTGTGCTCCATCACAACTGACACCAAGCTTGGATGATTAATGATCAATGCCAGCCCAGTAAAGCGCTCCCAGGTATGCCTCCCAACGAAGGAGGAAAGCAGAGGGTTTAGGTCTTCAGCTAAGGTACCTGAATTAATTTAAATATGATTGTATCTCACATACTTGGCCTTAATTGTCTCCTCCTGAAAATTCAATACCTGCATTCATGCTCCCGGGCTCCAGGGATTCCAGAGCACCACACTGTCCCCACTGAAAGGAAATGAAAAATCGGCTGATGCTAACCAGACCCCTTCAGCAACTTTACCCATTTAAGTGCTGTATCCTGCAGAGTGATTAATGATTTTTTTCCTTTTACATCTAACAGCAAAGAAAGAAGGAAAGAAAGAACATGTACTGTCGTTCACCCTTTAGCCAATAGACTACAAAGGCATAGTTTGTCAGGATATGCACTTTCCTCCTCTGTGTGATTTATTTTTTGTGTGTATCTGGCACTGCCTCTTCCTTGTTCATGGTTGGAGCCTGCAGCATCTTATCAGCAAAAGGTTTGGCTAGCTCTTGTATATGGCTAGCATTCTGCTTTCTTTGGGCCTTTTTAAAGACTGCAACCTGAACTTGTCCACCAGCCCTTTATTAACATGTGTTTTATGGTACAGGTGTAATAATTAATCCAAATGGCTAGCAGATGTGGCTGTCTATCTCTGGGCATGTCAGCTCCTACACACCACCCCTTAATCAAGCAGTGCCCAAGCAGTGCCAAAGTAAATGAAAGAAAATCAATTTCACCAAGATATTTATGAGGCCACCTGGGCAGGGAAATACCTCGGCCTTTGCCTGTCCCCTGCTCCAGGTGGCTACAAAAGACTCAAGTCCCTCACTAAATACAGGTCAAATCAATCTTGCAGGGAGCTGAAAATGAAAAGCTGTGCTTGGCTCCCCAGTTTAACAATGATGGAATGTGGTACATGCTCTCTGAGGAAGCCTGCCCAGTTCACCTTATTTGCTTGAAATCTCCCTTCTTTTTACCAGTGCCAGCACCTGCTGAACTTCACATAATTGCTGGTTCCTGTCTCTGTTTCTGGCAAGCCAATGCTAAGGATCTTCTTTGTGTTATCAGCTGGGCTCCGGGTGTTGTTTTGCAAACTGTGAAGGGAGAAGCCAGATTTTTACACTCCTGCCATTTCCACATCTCTTTTCTCAATTATTTATAATCTTCACATGGGTAATTCCTGGTGGATTTTCAGCACATTCAGCTTCTGCCGGGATGAAAGGCTTTGCCTGTGAAGGGGTGGCTGTTCCAGCCTGCCCTGGGGGGGAGCCAGTCCTTGGTGGAAGCTTCAGCCTCAGCCTCCCTTACAGCATCATAGCAAAATGCATGTCCTGCTGCCTATGAAGCTTCCACACATGTGCTACGTCACATACAGCTGCTTCTCCTTCCTCCCAAGGAGACCATGGACAGAAACCCATGTCTTCACTCGGGTGGTTATGGGTTGACCCTGGCTGGAGGCCAGATGCCCCCCAAATCCGCTCTGTCACTGCCCTCCTCAGCTGGACAGGGGAGAGGAAACACAACAAAAAGCTCATGGGTTGAGACAGGGAGATCACTCACCAGTTACTAGCATGGGCAAAACTGCTGCTCTTTCCAACTGCAATTACTGTTGTGCAGCAACTTTTCTCCTTCTTAAACATGTTATCCCAGATGCACTATCACTGTCACTGATGGGCTTGACCTTGGCCAGTGATTGGTCTATCTTGGGCTGACACTGACTCTGTTCAACACAGGGGAAGCTTCCTGCAGTTTCTCACAGAAGCCACCTCTGCTACCAAAACATTCCCATGCAAACCAAATACAAGTGTGCAGGAGTTCTGCTAAGAAAGGGTTGTAAAATGAAGCTTCTGAAGAACTGGCATTGAATACTCCTTACATCCATGGCATTGAATTCTCAGTGAATGAGAAGCAATCAATGCTGGAAGAAAGAAATACATGACAGGCAAAACCAGCTGATGTCCTGTAGCTGTAAATCCATTTCATCCACATAACAAAAGATGCAGGTGTCAGTTCAGATAGTTCTGTCATGGGCACCGCTTAGTGCATTAACAGCCATGATGCCAGGTAAAGCAATGTGCCAAAACCAATACAGAATCATACAATGGTTTGGTTTGGAAAGGACCTTAAGCTCATCCAGTTCCAAGCCCCTGCCATGAGCAGGGACACCTCCCACTAAACTATGTCACCCAAGGCTCTGTCCAACCTGGACTTGAACACTGGCAGGGATGGAGCATTTACCACTTCTCTGGAGGATCTGTGCCAGTGCCTCACCACCCTGACAGGGAAGAACTTCTTCCTTATATCTAACCTGAATTTCCCCGTTTAAGTTTGAACCTTTTACCCTTTGTCCTATCTCTACAATCATATATATGTGCATATGCATATACATGCACATACACATACATGTATACATATACATAATACATATACATATGTGTATGGATATCCACATGTGTATGCATACGCATATACATAGACATAGATACAAACATGGACATAGACACAGTCATAGACATAGTCATAGCCATAGACATATAAATTAAAGCTGATAATGGTCATGTACCCTGCTGTTTTAACATGTAAGCTCATATCCTAAACAAACAAAGTTAGGAAAAAGTTTCCCTTAGGTTGTTGTTTATCTATTTGGCAAGTTTTGCCTAATAAGACTGTATATTGACTGCTGCCACAGATGAAAGAGCAAACCAGAATGGATTGGTGTGAAGCTTAATGCACTGGTTATACTGATACAGTTGAAATATTGATTGAAAACTGTCATGCAAACACAACGGGAATAAAAACCTTTTTCAATTTGAACTATTACTGCTTAGATCTCCCCTCTATTTAGTTATGCTAGAGAGAAATTACTGAACAAAACCAAGTACATGATTCATGATTAAATCCGTGAGACCTATTAGCTATCAGCTTTCCATTAACCCGTCTGAAACCCCGTGCCAAGAAGTGTCACAGTCTGCTTAGAACAGCAGTGGAGCCTGTCTCAATCAAACAGCAGCAAACCTCCTGAATTGTGCTGATTTTGTAACATATCTCTCCATACTTTTCATTCACCCTACAAAAGGACTGAATGTTGGAACAAATTTTCATTAGTAACATGAAGGTGCCTAAAAGCTCTCGGAGTCCAGACTCTCCTCTTTTCTTCTCATAGAGGTTTTAGAATATGAATGTGCACAGAAGTGTGTTAAATGGATTATACTTCCATTATTTTAACCTGTTTATTTGCACTGTGAGAAGCATGAAGTAAACACCTGGGAAGTTTCAACTGGTAAAGTTCAGATGTTCTGTAGTTATGAAGGCACAAAAATAGCATCTTTTTAGAAAAGCACATAAAAAACAATTCAGAAAAGCCATATGTTCTGTAACTTGAAAACTGACATTTTTCTTGTGACTTCCAAAAATATCCACTTCTGCACCGAGGCTAATGCATGTTATAGTTTAGCCAAATCAGGGTCAAAGCAGGTGGTTTAAGATTAAAGCCCCACATCAAATTAACTATGGTATTTGATAGCTGGTAAACACTCTCCAGGGCAGGTTGAATAAGAGACCTTAGCATATGCAACAGATTGGAGTAAATAAAGAGTGTGAGGCAAACAAAACATCCACTCTCTGTAATGAAGTATTCCCTCAACAGCCCAGTCTTGAGGGAAGAAAATGAAAAGGAAGATCAGTGGTCAGAAGAAATACTTTAGATGTGAAGGAAGCATGTGTCTGGCAGCTTCAGACATGCACATGAAAAGTAGACTGTTGGAACCAAAGGTTTTCTCCATATGTTGAACTCTGAGTCTCCAATTTCTTCCAGAAATGATTAGCTAAGGATATTTTCCACTTTTCAGTCAAAGAGAAGAGAAAATACTGCTGGGAGATGTTAGATGGGCCACTGGGAAATGTACATCTTCTTATCTCTCTCTACCAGTATCTCTTCCAAACTTTCTTCTCCACCTGCCCCAGGGCTGCTAAGCTAAGTTTCTAGGGGATTATAGTTCCCTGAATCTTCCTGATGATCATTTCTAATTACTTGCATGGGATTGTGTTGGGTTTTTTTTTCTCGCTAGTTCTGTGGAACATCCTCAGGAATTTAAGATTTATGTAAAAGTTATGTCAGCGGCTTAGAAAACCCCTTAGTCAATTCATTTAAAACTCCTGCCTGCAGAGAATATTTGTTCTTTGGTATTGTAAGGACAAAACTCATATGTTTGAGGTAAGACACATGGCACAAAAGTGTTGTCTGCAGCTCAAACAGTGTCTATCTGTCCTCTGTCAATGGTAGAATACACACAAATTATACAGCTTAAAATTAATATCTTAATTCATTTCACAAAGCTGTCAGTACTATCTCCCATGCTTGTTCTTGCACATCTGAGAAAAGGAGGCTGGCTAAAGCTGCTGTTGGATACTGTGGGTTGCTGTCTGTCTATATTTCTACTCATTCAGTTATTTTCTAGGCCCTGCCTTTGCTGTTTAGCTCCACATTCATTCACACACATAAAATGAATTTTATAGATTGTCTCTCTGGTCACTGTACTCACCAAACAAGCTGCAACTTAAATGTCAATGCAGATGTTTCATACCGTTGAAGATTTGTGTTCTACACAGAAGATGGATATTATCCAAAACGCTCTCCTTGGCCAAAGAACAACAGTAAAGAGCCCTAAAGATGAAAGGGAGAATTCTGGACTTCAAGAACAGGGCTGCAAACTCTGCCAATCTTTAAAAATGTAAAATATGTACATATCTGTGTAAAAGCTTTCCGACAACACTGCTTCTAAAGGGAAAGCAGGGTGATGGAAATGATCAGATGCCTGTCTATAACAGGTAGGCAAAACATTGTTGTCAGAAAGTAGGATGTTCAAAGTGGATTTATGGAAAGTGGATCTTGTCCAAGTAGCTTGAGATATAGGAGAGATCACATTCTAACTATAGTGTGTAAAGATTAGCAAGTCATAGAAATGACCATAGAATAGTTAGGGTTGGAAAGGATCTTAAGATGTCTTAAGCCTTCAGTATGGAATTTCATTTAGTGTCACTCTGTGTTTTCTTTCAGAAACTGCCATAATAAAATATAATAAAGTTAAATGTTTTAAGAATTAATTGATGAATTGGAAAGCAATACTATAAATACGGAATCTTTGTTCAATAGGTGCCTTTTCTGTGGAGCTCTTTGTGGCTCCATTTTTGGGATTAAACTATTTAGTGTTAGTATCAACGACCAGGAAAAAAATGTGCAGTTACCACTGACAAAGACTGGATATGACACAAAGATTATGGAGTGGAAAAAAAAAAAAAACCAACAAAAAAAGCAAGAAGATAAAACAGTGATGAAGACCAGATTGCCTGGTGAAACAGATGCAAGCAACACATTAGGAAGTAAAGGCATTCGTCTGGAAAAAAGAAACCAGGCCATACTGACAGAATACACTGTACACATACTCTGGAGAGTGCTTGGGACCACAGTGAGCACGCAGTCAAATAGGAGCCCCCTGAGCATCTCCAGAAAGGGTTACAAAGGTGAATTGAAAAGGAAGAAAATGAATACAGGTATGGTATTTGCTGGCAATGTAGCCATAACATCTACATTCATTGATGTCCGCAATCCAAGCTGAAAAGTGAATAGCAGGAAAAGTCTTATAGGAGAATAATGAGAATAATTAAAAGGCTGAAAAACATACACTGGAGTAAAAGACTCCCAAAGAACTCAGTCTCTTAAAAAATGTTATAAAGATAAGCATCCATCTCTACCTACACCGAGAATATTGTTTTGTTTCAGTTCATTTAGTTTTGTTTTGTTTCACTTCGGTTTGTTTTTTTAATCTACTGGAGAAAGGCATCACAGGATCCAATGTCCTGACATACAAATACGGCAACTTCAGGCCAAAAATAAGGCACACATGTTTTTGCCAGAGAAGGACAGCTAATCATCAAAAGCACAGATCTGGTGGCTATGCTAGGTTCTCTATCACTGGCAATTTGAAAATGAAGGTTGACTATTTGTCCTAAAGATGTGCCTTACTTCAAAAAGAAAGTAATTCAGGGAAGAAATGGTCTGGCCTATGCTATCCTGGAGGTCAGGATTGATGTGCAGGCTGCTCCCCTCTGGCTTTATAAACTATGAATCTGTTCCTTAATTCTTTCATGGGGAGGTCTATGAGTTTGGGGTTTGCTTTTCCTACTGAATTGAAATTAGACATTATTGAATTTGTAGCATTAATTCTCTCAGACATCCAATAAATCAGACACATATTTTTTCTTGAGATGTTTAGTTCACTTTAGCCACAAAAAGACTGAGGAGGAACTTGGACTGGAACATGTGTATTACAAAGGGAGGAAGAGATAGCTTTATGGGCTGTGATGAGATGACCTCATCCAATATTGGCTTTCTTAGATGTCAAAACCCTAATTGTTTGGGATTGTTTTTTTTCTATTTGTTGTTTGCTTGTTTTCTTTTAATTGAGGCTGAACTTAGAGAGAATAGTCATAATGGAGCCCAAGCAGGACGAGCAGTTATTTCCCTCCACCCCCCTCCCGCCCTGGTATTTTCCCAAGGTTTTAACTTGAAGTGGATCTAATCTAAAGACTCCAACCTCCCTGTAGCCACATGCTGAATCAATTGAAAAGCAACCAACAGGTAAATATCTCTAGCACGGCACTGCTAATAATGCAGCAGACCTTTAGGAGAAGAGGAAACCCTTTTGACCCCTCTTGTGAAAGCTTTTCTGTGGCCTCAGGTTTGGTGGATTTTTTTTGTTAAACTGTCATTACAAATGCAAGAATCAGACACCTGCAAGAAGCCGATAACTTTACATACATCTACAATGGGGAAAATAGAGGCAAATAGGTTTTATTTGGCTTTAACAGAACACCAGGGAGAAATACAGAGGCAGATTGACTGACAAGGGCTTCAGTAGAAACCTGGCAGCTCGTAATGTGAGAAAGTGCGTGCAAATGTACAAAAAGCCAGTGGCCTTTTCTGAAACTAGGACACTTTGCCTGAAATATTCTACTTTTCCCCCATTGTTTCCTATCCTCCTGTGTTGAGGTCTAACCACAGAACAAGGCACCACTGACCTGCACTCCCATTCTGTATATCCATCTGGAACATGTCAAACGTTGGCAGCTTGCCCCTGTGTGAAACCCTGACAGGAGAAGGAGGTAACTATTGCGTATTTTTAAAGCAAATAAATTCTCCTGTGAGCTATGATCCTATCAGGTTTTGCATCACAAAAGGAGACAGGCTAGAATCACCATGTAAATAGGGAACTTCCAAGAAACCTTGAGGTATTAAAACAGGAGTGTCAGAAGAAGATACCAGAAGTTGCAAACATGCTCTTCTTGAAGGGAAGAATCAATGCAGTAGGATTACTGGAGAAATCCTCTCTCAGTTTAGATGTAAAACACATCTCCTATCTACTACTGGGCAAATAATG
Source organism: Psittacula echo (assembly GCF_963264785.1). Taxonomy (NCBI): domain Eukaryota; kingdom Metazoa; phylum Chordata; class Aves; order Psittaciformes; family Psittacidae; genus Psittacula; species Psittacula echo. The sequence continues at coordinate 7,864,243 of NC_137736.1, forward strand.
TTCATGAATGATGTCAGTTTTTTCAGCAGACAATAAAATAAATGATGAAGAATTTTGTAACTATTACTTGAAGATGTCTAGTCCTAAAGAAAGTGGGACCACTGGAGATTTCACAGAGCAGACCTGTTGTCTAAAATGAAAATATAAACCCGAATTCTGAGTAAAATTTTGCCTCTGATACCATCTTATCTTCTAATTTTACTCTAATAGGACAGGGGAGTTAAGGACAGTGAAGTTATGACAATTTAAAACAGTTGAGGTTTTGCTCCACAGTGGTTTTTATTATTTAATAGCAGAGTAAGTGATGTATTGCACCAAAGTAGTATGACCATTGTTCTGTTTCTCCTTCATAGGAGAAAAAGATTTCTGAGCTCCAAAGGTTGATGCATGTATCACCTTCTTTTGTGTCTCAATGTCTGTCCAAAGTTTTGCCTACAGTGAAATACACGGGGTCATTATGTTGAGTTGCACTTGTTATGCAAATGGCACCATTTTCCTCCCTGACCACTGACTGATGTTTAGACTCCGCTTCTAAAAAGTAACCTGGCATATTTCTGTATTTCCTACAGGAGGTTGTAGAGACAGACAGAATTCAGGATTTTGGCAAATTTGTGTTCAGCAGCTCCATAAAATGTCTAGGAAGGGATCTACCCTGTAGCATCAATGCTTGTGTATCCTGAGGATCACAGGTAGTGGCTAGGTTTGTGTGCTACCCCAAAACTGCAAATCCTGTTGCCACTTCCAGACTAAGCTACAGGAGTAGAGGAACCTGAGCTCTGGCTCTGAAGACAAGAATTTTCTCCATCCAGTTTACAGGCCCCGGATTTATTTCATCCAACCTTTAATACAGAAAACAGATTTCTCCCGGCCTTTCTTTGGTGTTACTGTAAACAGCAAAAGGTGAGGGGAGCCTGAAAGCTGCCTGCTGGCAACTGTATAGAGAAGACATAGAGAAGATGGAGCCAGGGCTCCCAAGGATTCCTGCTGGCTGCAGAAGTTCAGCTTCAGATGCTGAACTCTAACATTTCAGTTCACTTTAGTTGTTTGCATCACAGCTGGCCACTTTCATCCACTCTGCATTTGTGTGAAGGAGCCCTTCAATTCTTCATATAACCCTGCTGGGCTTCAGCAACAGGAGCACAGAGAGCGAAAGCAAAAAACATGTTCCATTTCTGTGCCAACAGATATTAGCTGAGAGGTCTCTGGTAACAGGGAGCGGTTGCACCAGAAACCAGCCACAGCCTCTGCAGGTTCAGGTGGACTAGCCAGCCTTTTTGTTTCTGAGGAATAGCCAAAATGTTTCTGAGGAACATCCAAAACTTTTCTGGCAAGAATAGATGTGGCAAACAGCTCAGATGGGGAATGCTGGCCACTGCAGAAATATAGAATCATAGAATAGTTTAGGCTGGAAAGGACCTTAAGATCCTTCATTTCCAACGCTCTGCCGTGGGCAGGGACACCTCACCCTAGAACTTGTTGCCCAAGGCTCTGTCCAGCCTGGCCTTGAACTCTGCCAGGGATGGAGCATTTACCACTTCTTTGGGCAACCTGTGTCAGCACCTCACCACCCTCAGAAGTAAAGAACTTTTTCCTTATATCTAACCTGAACTTCACCTGTCTCAGTATTTTCTATTCTATCCTTATTCTGTTTCAAAGTTCCTGTTTGCCGGCTGCCATGTCAAAGCTGTGAGGCAGCTCAGGGAAAAAATTTCATAAATAGCCCCCATAGTGCAAATTTATGTTTTTTTCACTGTTGTCATTCTCATCACTGAAAGGCAAGGCTGAAGGTCTAGCAGGCCAGATAATATTATGGTGTTCAGATTAATTTCATTTTTATCATTTTTATGGCTTTGCACCTTATTGTTTGGCAGTTAGTGGGAATAGATCAACTTTCCCTCAATTCTGAAATCTTCCCTCTTCGAATTAGCAAAACCATGTAATTTCCCTGGATAACGCAGCCATGTGGTCTAGTCTTCCTAGAAGGCTCTCCTTGTTTAAGTGTTTGTGACTATTTGCTGTACATGCTTTGGCACAAATAACCAAATGCTAGTTTTTTGTCAGAAGAATGATACACTGAGTAAAATCCGTGATTTTAGGGATGGGATCTTTTGCATCTGTAACAGAATTAAGAAGGTAAAAAGAGCATCTGAAGAGCAAAGAACAGGAGCTGCTCCTCCCTGATGTCACCTTCTGCACCCACCTTGAGGAACAGATGTCTGGGGACTGTTTCAAGTATGTTGTTGTCGGGGAGAGCATCTCTGTAAAGAGAGCTCATGCAAGTCTTCTTCCTTTGCATGTCACAGCTGTACCTGCTCAATACAGATACACCATTTGTGGTGAGGTTTTATCCCTGTTTCCAAACAGTGCCAGCACAGCCAAGAGAGCAGTGCTTAGAGCCAGCTCCTCCAGAAGCAGCAGCCAAGTATCCTGTTGGTGGCACCTCATCCAACCCCCTGCTGCTCATGGGACTGCAGGAGTGTCCTTGAAGTACTCTACCAGGAACCCCGGTGAATGAGAACCGGTTAGCATGGCCTTGTAAATTCTCCACTGCAGCCTTGCACAATGCTCTGGGAGGATGGTGGCTTTTCCCTGGTGCTGAGTGGTGGGATCCAGCAGCATAGTGCCCAGAGGTGTGTAGGGGTGCAGGGTGGAGAAAGCAGCCCTAGTAGTCCCTGCTACAGCATTTGTGCTCCTTTGGTCTCCTTTCCCCTGGAAGAGTTTTGCTAAGCCTGTGACCCACAGCTGGGAGTGCAGCACACCTTCTGGTGTGAGGAGGACCTGGGAAAAAGGGGAAGCTTTAGGGCTGTACAGTACACTGCTTGGAGCACCTTTGGCAGCTTGCACTTTCCTTTTTAACAATATGAATTAGTAGTTGTTATTAGCATAAAATCACCAGTTAAAACACTCTCAGCTCATTTTTTAACAGTGGAGCTAATTGCCCTTAAGTGCCCGAGCTCCAGCAAAACGAAATGGCACCTTTGTGCAGAAACCCCCAGCCTTTCCCTGGTACATCCATAACGACCTTTAAAATAAGCCGTTACAATTCTGACATGGTACCAGCCTGACACCTTGGGCTGGGGTTTAATTTTGAGTTATGGCCGTGTTAGGAAAACATATGATGTGGCCGTTTGTTTGCAGAAAGAAGGGGGGAAAAAAATCATAAAACCCTCTTTTTTTTATGAGCTGTCGCTTGATTCGTTCCTGGAGCCCCAAGTAGCAAGAGCCTAAATCAATGCACACAGCTGTTCTTGCTCCTCGGAGCCCAGCAGGTGTACTACCCAGTGCGCCTGCCATGTCCCCCCACTCACATCACAAATAATAACGTCTTACACACACCAGCCATCCATCACAGTTATGGCCGGCCCTGGCGAGGCCGCTGTTCTCAGGCTAGTGTAGAGATTATATGGGGTTTTTCTCTTCTTTTTTCCCCATGCCTTTTTACTGTAGAAATCCCCTGCCCGTGGATTATTAGTCACACTTTCTGGAGGCCTTTAATTGAATAACCTTTGGCTCTTGTGGCAAAGGAGAGAAAAAAAAAAGGAAGAAAAAAAAAAACCAAAACCCCCCACACCACAGTGTTTATTTGTGTTAAAAAACAATAGGCATATTGTGACTGGCGAAATCAATTAGTCTTCCTCTGCAGTAAGGGCCCACATCTGGTGTGATTTAAGTTAATGTAAGGGAAGGGCCACAGAGGCCCGAAGACCCTGAGTTCTCATTTCAACAGGTGACAGAGAAGGCATAAAAGGCTAATATATACTACAAGTGCGGAGGCGAGGCTATAAATACTGGAAGGTTTACTTAAGGAGGTAAAACAAAGCTAACCAATAATGCAAAAATAAATACCTTCCCGAGACAGGCCGTCACCAGGCATGTGTGGAGGCAGAAGGAGGCGAGGAGGGGGGTGATGGGGACAGCTTGGGAGGCATGGAGTGCTGGGCAGCACGAGGGAGCTGGGTTTGCTGTTTGGCTTGGGGCGCCTTCCTTCCATGGGGAAGATCGCCGTGGGGAAAAGGTAGTGGGGTGTTTGCTCAGCTCCTGTGTAGTTTCCCTTCGCTGGGGTCTAAAGGTGCTTGTAAGAGCCCCTGGCTCTGCCTGCCTCTTACAGGGACCCAGGCAATTCCTGCCAGACCATCTCAGTTCCATCTCCTGTCACTTCAGTTGTCCTGGTCGTTTTTCCTGCCTTGAGTTACAGCCACAGAACACTTCACAGACATGGGCACGTGTGTACTGGAGCTGGTTGCACTTCACTGACAGGTGAAGAGGATCAGGTGAGGTAGATTATATTTTTTAGCACACTGCTTTTTCAGAGTTCTGGGGGGATCCATAAGCCATCAAACTCGTGGAATCTGATTTCCTATGGATTTGTACACTGCATCCCTACAACTCTTCTTTTATTCTGCTGCTGCATGCAGCCAACTCCCTGCCTCTTCCTTGGCAGTACCTCCAGTACTTCTGCCTTCTCCTAGACCTTCCCCTATTCCTTCTATCTGATCTCAATATCCTCACCTCCTTCCAATGCCTTTCCATTACTGAAGATCCTAATGTGGACCTTTCTCCATTACTCAGATGCCAGTTTTCATAAAAAATTAAGGAACTTACCTCAGAGCTATTCAGCTCTCCCTCAGATTTGGTTGCAATTGTCCTTGAAGTTCAGCAGGTCTTAGAGAAGGACTGACATGCTTAAGAGGATGAATACTGCAGTTACAAAGGCATTCTTTGTAAAATGGACTTTGTAAAATGGACTGAAGGGTGTCCTGTAAACACCATGTGTGGATACACGTTTCTGCAAAGCTCACATGACGCCAGAACATCCAAACTGATGGTTTTGGCCACTTCTCTCCAATGTATTTCTGTAATGCTAGGACCATTTTCTGATGTCTGTCTGTGCATCCTGGAGCTCTGCAGCCAGCCATCCCAGTGATGCTGGCACAGCTGGAAACTGAGACTCTTTGAGCTGGGGAGCCACCACTGGGTGATGGTACTGGAGAGGTACCAAGGTTGATGCACATGCAGAAAGCAGATGCTATAGACCCAACTGAGGAGTGTCAGGACTCTTGTGTTTGCCTGGTAAGGGAAGGAGACAGAGTGCTTCTGGAGCCATCCCTGATGCTGAACACCACTCACCTCTCTCCAGCCCTGCTGTATCTGCACAATTACAACAGCACAAGATATCGAGTGGATAAGATGAATGAGGGGGATTCGCTTTTAACAAAAAGATACTATTACTGTAGCTATTGTTCCTGAGATTTTGATTTTCCCTTATTAACCTAAGAGGGAGAAATATGTATATTGTATGGTCCCTACTGAGAAATCACTGAATCACTGCTGATTTGTAGTGGGGATGTGTTTTGGCTCACTAACTCCAGTGATTTGTCCAAGTGGGAAATCTGATGATTTCATTTTAATTTCTTCACACCAGTGATAAAGTTACCCTGCAGCCACAGTCTCCATTGTCCTCCTCACAGGAGCTACTGGCAGGTACTGGGATTGGAAATAATATCATAATGATAATAAAGGTTTTTGTTGGAGTTTTTTGTGGTTGATTTTTTTTAAATCAGTTTCCAACAGCTGGTTGCCAGTTGCCCTCTGACACAGACACATAAAAGGGAAGTAGTGAGTCCTGTACCAGCAGGGATCACTGGAAGAAATGCAGCCCTCATAAATCAAGCCAGCACTGTTACATAGCTTTAGTACAATCAAGTGCACATGTGCAAGGGCGACTGAAGAGGGACCCCACTCACTGGCTGGGAGCAAACAGACCTAGTTCTCAAGGAAGGGGTATTCTTTCCACCATAGCAAGTGGGATGACCTGAGGCACGCTTCTTCAGGATTCATTAATGATAAACAAGCAGGCCTTTGGATGGCAAGAGTCCTTGTTGCAGTACTCTGAGGAGCAGGTTCTCAGGTGTTTTCTAGTGGTTTTCCACTAACAAGCCCACAGCAGTGGAGTTCTTACTCTCCCTGTAGAAGATCAGATCACTACTTGACACACCTTCATGGCAGGATGGAAAATACCTTTCGTTTGCTTCAATATATCCCCTTGCTCCACTCATATCCACCTAAGTCAGCTTTAGCAACGCTACTTTCTCTCTTTAATCTTTGAAGCCTTAGAGGGATTACTAGTGTCATCTCATCACTGCAGCAGAATCAAGCCAGACAAGTCTTCCTTCAGTTAATTCATCAAGTTTGAGGCCAGAGTGCCAACCCTGCACGTAACACTGCATAGCACTGACCAGAGAATGTCAGCAGGAACTTCTGCGCTGAGCTATATAACTTAAGGATCAAATATGTTAGAGATGCCTATTCTTTTTGGAACAAAGAAGTCATAATTGTTATTGCAGGAGCAGGGAAACAAAAGAAGCTAGGCTTGGCAGGCCTTGTAGGTATGGCATTTCCTATATGTTCCTACAGTTCAGCCGTCCAGCTTATGCATCCCTTTCCTGCTCATTGCCTGTTCCTTGAGTTTAAAGACCCCCCCTGGCAAAGGTGCAGGCTGGGAGCAGACTTCTGCCACAAGAGTAAAGGATGTAGGTTTTTCTCAGCTGACTTGTTCTGTGAAGACTATTGGATTCTCCCACATCAAGCTCTCAACAAGACAGAAGTCTTCATTACAAGGTTTAAGGGTGCCCACTACATGATGGAGGGGATCATTCTGGCTACCTAGAGTAGGCAGCTACCACCAGTTTACCCCATAGTCAGGAGACGGGATCCATCCAAAGCTGTCCCTGAGCAAGCTGAATTGCTTAGGTGCTCCATGGATCACCTCTGAACTGTGTCATACACTTGTGAAAGAAATGCAGCAGTAACTTAAAGACTTAAGGAGCTGAGAATCTTCTGCATCCTATGCTCATTCCAAAGGTTAAATATTGCATGTTCCCACTAGCTTAAATTCAAGTTACACTCACTGGATTTTGTTTCATTTTTTGGATTAATTAATATCAGACATCTTCTCCCAGACATACACTGTTTGAAGCCCTTGAGTGATTAATTCCTCCCTGTCAGGGAGAGAGATAGACTTTAACAAGGAAGTTTTAACTTTAAAGTGTATAGATGAGTTATACAACAAACTCTTCTGTGGTCCAGTTGATGCAATTACAGGGGTGACACAACAGAGTTTAGCAGTACAATGTTATGGATACCTCAATTTAGGATATGCATTTAAGGTTTCACGCAGCCAGCATTTGCATATCAATAGCATATGAAAACATGCATGTAATATCTTTTTCATCATAAAAGGTATTGAATCTAACATTGTTGTGGGTTGACCCTCCACAAGCACCCACAGAGCCACTCGCTAATTTCTCTCACCTCATTAGAATGGGGGAGGGAATAGAAAGTGCAAAAATGAGAAAGCGTGTGAGCTGAGATTAAAAAATCCAACTTAATAAGTGAAAGAAAAAGGAAACAAAACAAGAGATGCAAAGGCACTCACCACAAGCAGACCAATGTCCAGCCAGTCTCCAAGCAACAGGTAAATCAGAAGACAACAGCCACCCCCCAGTTTCTTCATCTACCCCTGTTTTTCTTGCTGAGCATGATATTATATCGTATGGAATACCCTTCCTGCCAATTCAGGTCAGCTTTACTGGCTGTGTCCTTTCCTGACCTCTTGCCTACCTCACTGGGAAGGGGTGGTTTGAGCACAGAACGAGATACAGAGAAAGCGCAAGCACTTCCCAGCAAAGTATCAGTGTGTTATCAACACTGCTTTAGCCACAAACCATACAAGCTGCCATGAAGAAAGTTCAACTCCACCCCAGCCAAACACAGTTCAAATACAGAGTTTCATCTTCAAGACATAGAAATTGGCCAATGTCTGTGCTAGAAGCTCACTGAGGATAGTGATCATGGAAGAAATAGTACAGACTGAAAATGGTAAGAGTGAAAATTAATTACCGGCAAATTGGGACCATTCTTTCTAAATTAACATGCAGTGTTATAGACACTGTAAGAAAGTATGTTGATTTGGAAAAGCACGGCTTATTTCTCTGTTAGAAACAGGAATTAGCCATGCTTTTGAAAGAGATATTGTATCCTGGCACACTGAACAAGTTTAAAAGTATTAGTGAACAAGCATTCAGCATGATCTCCATCTCTCCACCTGGTGCAGATGGCAGAAAGAACTAAAGCAGTCATTAGGTAGATATGAAAGTGCATGAAGGAGCAGAGACTACCTTTGTATAGCACGCTGGTGAAAAGGGGATGGGAATTATTCCTTTGACTCCAGATTCTCTATTTTTAAGTATTTTAAAATTTGACAGGAGAGCAACGAAGAGTCACAGCAATTGTTTCGGTCTATGGAAACTGCAATTATATTAAACGTGCAGAAACTTTGAGACTGGATTGCTTTTCCTTTCAGTACACTTTTCAGAGTTGAGCAGTACACTGTGGAAATACTTCCATGGAAAGCAAACACTAAATGCTTTAGGGGTTTTTGTCCACCATAGGAAGGCATAATTGGTACTGATGACAGAAGGCTGATGCCAGACAAATCCAAAGTCAAAATAGGCACATGCTTTGATAATATCATTACAAATTGCCAATTACAATACTGGGAGTCTATCTCTTCCTGTCTTTAGACTCCTATGTTAATGAACAACACAAACGATTTAATTTCAAGGTCCTGTGGTAACTGTGAGAACTAATGCCTGAATCCCCTTTAGCTCTCTGAGGTTGAACTGAGATAGCTCTTACTTTATTAGGATATTGATTATAGCTTTTACAGTAAGACATATTGGAATAGACATATTCTGAGATATTGGAATATCATAGATGGCAATGACTGTTGCTACTCCTTTCTCAGATTTTGTAACATTGTTGAGTTCAAACAGATTGATTGTATCAATACAAACACTATGAAGATGCTCTTAGGTTTTCCAGTGGTCTTTTGAAGTGGGGGCACCAGAAGCCATTGGTGGAGGCACACTCCCCTGTGTAACAGAATGGCTATAATTTCTCATAAAGCCTTGCAGACTACTTCCTTTTGCCCACTAAATGCTTCCTGTAGATATATTAGTTGCTGATTTAAATTTCTCATTAGCTTTCATTTTCTTTCCACTTACAAAAGTTCAGCAGGTTTTGGGATTTGTGCTCTCACCTCCGTGTCACAGAAAATCTTTCTTAATAAAACAGATGCTATTTGTTAAAAATCAGGATGTCAACCCCTCTCAAAAAGTCTGAACTCAGTGGCACATACATTTTGTCTTCGTAACTTACAGCTCCTACAGGTTTTCTCTTACCTGTTTCGTGCCCAGGCACATTCATGGATTTATTTTTCCCCAAAATTGTAGATTACCATATACTTCATTTGCCATGTCTGTATTATGTCTTTTTCATGACGAGATGAACTGCGAGTAATTACTCTGTGCAAGCACATGAAATGGAGTTTAAATATGTGCTAAGTACTTTCAAACAAAAGCTGTAACAAATGCCTGTGTGTGTGTGTGTGCCCTGGGTTAAGCCCTTACAGAAAAGAAAAGCTGGCATACTACTGAATGGTGGAAAGTGACTGGAATTGTTGGACAAGCTGTGGGGCTGGGCCATAGGAAGTTGGGGGAGTTGCTAGAGTGAAGATGCTTTTTTTCCAATTCAGCCAGCTGTAACATATAAATTGTTAAAATACTTTTCATACTGTTTCATAAAAACATGTGTTGATTTGTTTGTCTTCAAGCAATGCTTGTGAACAAATAAGAAATAGTTTTATAAATAGATGGAAATAAAAATAGAAATACAAGAAGAGAACAAATTGGATTAACTTGGGCTACAGGCATCCTTTTACAATGACTGTTTCCCAAAAAATGCTGACAGCTTGGTTTGGAAGTTCACGAGGTAAAACTGCTTGTGCTAGAAGTGGAAAGGTATGGGTGATCAAAGCCCATGTTTGGTGCAGTGGCAGTGTGCAGAGTTGTAGACTGTAGGCTTTTATTCAATTCTTTTTCTTCCATGTCCATCCCTCCAATAAGGGACAGGTGCAGAGTAGTGACGGCAGAGAACTGGTAATGCATCTTCTCTCCTTCAAGGCGCTATTGTCAGCTCGATGGAGCCATCAGTTGTGATGCTGAGCAGATTGCTCATCTTCTTTTGCTGCTGGTGGCAGCACATCAAACTATCCTTCACTCCATAATGGCCCAAACCACTTTATCAGTGCTTCAATTCTGATGCATGAAGCCCAAACCACTCTGAGTGGTTTGCAGACATTAATCAACTGACTGTGATTTGTAGCACTTAAGATGGAATATGATCATAAGAAGTGTCTCCGTTTACTTATCTATAAATTTCCTACAGCTATCCCTTGTCTTTCCACATCACAGTGACAGCGTGCAGTTAACTGATTGACAGGGGTAAAGAGCTTTAAGACCACCCAATGAAAGATGTTACAGAAGTAAGTGGCCGTAAGCAGCAGTGGTGCTTTGGCAGGATGGTGCTGTGTGTTTCACGCCGTGGGGATGGTGTAAATGAAGTATTTGCTTCGCATTCTTGGGCTCCCTTCGTGTGTGGTGCAGGAAAAGTGGTCACCCTCCGTGAAAGCAGGTTTTATGTTGTGTGACATAAACGCTGGAGACCACTGTATGTGCTGGGACATACGATACAGCTGACTTGCTGGCAAAATAATATAACCCACACCTCTGTGCCACGTCGGGATAAATCCCAGAGTGCACCTCTCAGAACAAGCGTATCCTGTCGTGAAATGTCAAGCAATCAACATCAATAAATAATGAGTTGAAAATGGCAAGGTGGCGTAAAACTGCACAGTCGTGCTTGGGAAGGTAGGAAAGCTGATTAAGTGTTATTTCCTGATCTGTAAATCATCAGTTCCAAACCTCTTTGTGTGTTGTCTATAAAATATTGGCTGTGGGCCTTTTGTTATAAAATGGTAACTAATTTTTATAGCAGCCCCGTAAATAGTAATTAACGTGCCACAAACTGAACAACATCCTGCTGTAAAAAATGGGAAAACCCTGTGCCTATTTTTTAAGAGACCTGCATTTGTGCCTGGGTAGGGATGAATATCTGCTTGTACCTGTTTGGGTGGGTAGGTGCACATCCACTGCTCTGTTGGGAAAGCTCTAGTCCCACCTTAAGAATATCCCTGGCCTGACCACGGAAGGACCAGTGATCTGAAGTCCACAGTTTCTTTTTGGTGCCTGCTGTATCAGAGGAGGCAGAAACGAATGATGAAGTAGATGATTACTGAACACAGCATTTTTCTTTCCAGCCTCTATCACTTAATATTTGGCTTATGCCCTGAAACATGAGAAGGACTTAGATCTCGTCTCAAAGCATTTTTTTCTGAGTCTGTCTAATAAAACTGTATATGCTCTCGTTATCCATATAAATCCCTAATCCCTTTCTGAATAGTAACAAACTGTTGACCTCAGCGATACCGTAAATCCCACAGGTTCAGCATCAGTGCTTAAAAAGAAAAAAACAACTCACCCCTCCACCTTCTCCTATTCACTTCCTCAGTTTTAAACTACTAATCTCATGGGTGTATTCAGCACCCTAAGAAGAGGGTCGATGGGCATGTTGAATTTACTGTAAGACACTGCCCACATCGACCATGGGAGGGAGTGGAGCTGGTGGGAGACGGAGGGCTGTGCAGCCCAGCCATGACCTGGAGCACATGCACAGCTCCAGGAGATGTTAACGGCCTGCAGCAACAACAGCCCTGTTCCTTTTGCCCCCCATTGCCTTCCTTCAGAAAATGTGCACCTGGCTGCACAAATGCTGAGAACCTTCGAATGCTCCCACTGGCAGCTCCATCTGCACGTCACAGTGGTGGGAGCTGCACACAGAGCATCCACCTCTAGCTTCTTCTGGTTTATGCCTGCCCTGCTTCAAGAGGGAAAGGAAACAGTTGAGCTGCTAAGCTATTACCCTGGCTTCTTGAGTTGTGTGCTGCAAGTGGCTGAACTAGTTGGTGCTACACATTAGATTTATTTCTGAATCAAACACATTTATTTAATAATTCCAGTGTTATCATGGACCTGTGAATTGGGGAATGTTACAAGCTTGAACTCTGGTACATTGCCTTATCAGTTATATCATATTCAGTGAAAAAAAGAGAAGAGAGTTTAAAACATGATTAAATGATTTTTGTCATTTTGGGTTGTATCCCAGTGGATAAGGAAGGCTCAGTTCAAGGTAGAGTTGTATCACACAGCTATTGCTCCACATCTGTTATGGCCTCAGTGCCTTCCAATTCCTTTATGTTATCTGTAGTCTTTTTGAGTCTCATAGCACATCTTGGTCTCTTCACTCGTCCTGTAATCAGCAGTGTTTAACTCCTGCTCTGCCCTGTCTTTTGATGCCTATGTACAGGCACAGTAATTTATGCTCCACACACACTGATGTGGTATTTCGTCTGTAAATCTTTACGTCTATGTTAGCAAGAAGTGTGGCACAGGGGGAGAAAACCAAGAGTGTTTTCTTGATTTTACTGCACACATCTGAGTGCACTGTATACACACTGGGGGGTTGGCTTTGTAATAGAAAGCCTGAGAGACAAAGTGTCCCAGCTTGTCACATGGCTTGAAGTAGCTGGAGGGAAAGGTATCCTAAAAACCTTTGCTCTCCAATCTATGGGCCAGGCCCTCAGCAGGCCATGCCCAGGAGAACCATACTGCCTTTCTGGCAGTTTTACACAGGTGATGATAGCACATCCTCATTCCTGCCATTGTTACCCACAGGACCTCAGGCAGGGCAGCAAACCTTACTTCTGTTCCTGGTTGTGTTGCTGTTCAGGTTGCTATTCCTGTCTTGTTTATGTTCCTGTTCCTTTGAGAGTGGCACTCAGGGTCTTACTGCTCAAACCTGCTGGCAATGGATGCACTAGCACCTACCACTCCGAATGTACTTTCACCAAAGAAGGAAGCCAGGGATGATGACTTTCCTAGGAGTCTTTGCTGAGGCAACTGCTTCACCAGGTTTGATTGAAGGCTCTGGTCCTGAGAGAAGAGTTATGATGGAAGAGGGCAATACTTTTCTTAGGACATGGACAGAGAGCAGCAGGCACAAAACTCCCAGATGCAGAGAGTGGGCATGGCAGAACATTAACAAAAAGGAGTAATAGAGGAAACAAAGGTTTCTGCAAGATGGAGAGAACAGCAAGAAAATGTAAGCCAGATAAAGAAGAGAAAAGATGCTGGGAAATGAGAAGAGATCATGATGCTCCTGGAAAGAGGAGCATTTGACCCTTCTATCCCCAATCCATGCGACAATGTGCACTTGTGTTCACACTTACTTCCACAAACATTGTTGTCTTCACTGGGGATGAGGGTCACTCACATAATCTTTGTGTGAGATTATGTTTTAAGAGACACCCAGACAACGAATACAGTGCAGTCTGATTCAACTCTGCCAGGGATGCTGCAGTTGCTCAGGAGGTTTGACCTGAGATGCTATTTTCCTTCTGCTGTGGTAACTGCTCTTTACAGCTCCACAAGGCAATGTCAGAAAAGGTATGCTTTTTAGTAGGTAAAATCCCTTTATGTAAAAGGTTACATATTGGTACAGGATTTCAGATTTTGCTGAACTTTTTGTAGTACTCAAACTATGGTTACTCAAATTGCTTATCTTTAAAACCATATTTTTAAGCAGAAAATAGAGCAATGTCCTCAATCAAAACTACAGTGATAAAAGCACGTATTAATTTCACAAGAAATATTGATGGTTAAAAATAGTTTCCTGCCCCCTAAAGAATGGGACCACTCCACAACAACTGAATTGCTATTGAAGTCAAAAGGCAGTGTAAAAATGCAAAAAGCAAGATCTGAATATGCAGAAAAAACTACTTTGGCCACTAAGGACCAGAGTCCCAAAGAGCTTACTACCTCTCTACTATTGATTACAGCAGGAATGGGAGTCAGGTTGCCAAGCACCCAAGTGACAAGATAATGCCCCTTTGTAACTCTCCAGCCTGATTTATCCACTTCCGACAGAGTTCTGTGAACAGGGTCTAGTTAAGAAATATGAACTTGTTAAACCTTGCTGAAAGGTTTGGAGTAAGGCTGCAATCTCCAGCGAGCAAAGTGCATCTCTCCCAGAGCAGGCTGCATGCTGGGGCCATTCATCATAAGCCACGGGTTGGGGTCTGGCAGGGAACAATTGATACGGTTTTGCCATTGAAGAGACAGTTTCCCTTTACAACATATGGAAGACAGATTACGCAGGCTCGTCCCAGTGTGAGTGGGGCTCAGATGAGAAGAATATATAGGTGAGAGAGGGACATCTAGAAATCAGTATCATCCACCACCTGTTTTCTGTTTTCAATATGCGGACCTGTGCCTTGCTGCTTCTGGAAGCATCTTCCTCTGCTTGCTTTTCAGTTCTCCCTGCAGATACATCCTCCATGTCCTAAACCCCAGGGTCTTTCGTCTTACATGGCTGGTGGCAGAAACTAATGGAAGATACTGGCCCTCCCCATCACTCTTCCACTTCTCTGTCCTCCCCTAGCAGGTTTGTCACATTCTCAAAGTGACAAATGCGGATATGAGAAGTGTTGGCAGGATGTCACAGGAAAGTGGTTTGGAAGACAAGAGTGAGGGTGGTGGGGAAATGCTGCTGCAAATGTTTTATCTTCTTCCACTAAAAAATTTGGTTCTTCACCTTTATTTTCTCCTTTCCTGACCCACATGAACCAGGCATAACCAATCTTAACAAAGCACTGACCACCTGCTTTCTTATGGAGAACACACCTGCAGGTAAGGAGAAATAGGGAGGATCTCAGTTAAAACATGGATTCACCCTTACAGAAGCAAAGCAACTCACAAAGCAATGTCATAAAACAAATTGCAAATTGCCATGAGAAGATAGAGAAAGAAATAGAAAGGATAATAAAGAGCAGAGAAAAGCAACCCACGTCATAAGTTCTTCAAGGGGAAGACAAAATGTACAGAAAATGCTTCTTAAGAACACAGTCTTTCTTGGTGAAAAATTAATCAGGTTTTGTAAAAGAGAAAAAGTAGGATTGATAAAGACTGTTTAAAGCAGAAAAGATAAAGCAAAGGTAAGTGTCAGAGCAAAATAAGCAAAGAAACAAAGTGAATAAATGTTTCTTAGGATTTCTGTGTGAAAAAGTGATGTTAGTGTGCAGCGTTACCTGCCTGCCCTGTGTGGGTTACTGCTTTGGCCTACAGGCCATTTGGTGTAATATTCACATGAAAGATGTGTGTCCTCTTTCAAATTAAGGGTGAATAAGGATCCCACATTAGTGGGATCACAGATGAATGGATGTGTGAGTCCATAGAAAAGCTCATCTGTGGCAGGAGTGGAGGTAAGTCAGGGCTAGAAGGGCAGGGGTATAAGGATCTCCTGCCTTTTAACACTGCAGAGAAGAGAGGCAGGAAAGGATCAAGAAAATTTTTTAGAGAAGTCAGTGAGAGTGAAAATGAAAGGAATAGCATTCCTCTTCATGTAGGAAAATCCCTTACTTAGTGAGAGAAGGGACTGGTTCTTTACAGTCCAGATGCTTTACAGCAGTTACATGTTGAAATTAAGAGCTGTGTAGAGTTTCAAGCTTGAGATGCAAAAGATGCCATCACACAGGAGACTACACATCATCACTCTTACTATTTACTGAGGTTGTGTGCTGGTTCGCCAATAATTTATTAATGCTTTGGGAGGTACAAAACCTGCAGCCTGTGGACTGGAGCTCACTGTGCAGGAGTTTCACCAGAGACTTCATTTTAGGAGTTATTCAATTTACCCTAAGTTACCAAGATACATCTGTCAGAGGCCTTAATGGCCCTGAACAGTCAGGTCACTCCACCCAACCACACTGCCCATGGGACCTGGAATCTGTTTCAGCTCAGGAACCTTTGTTGTAGTCTCATATCAAGCCCCATCTCTGCCCTACTTCGCCATCCATTCCTCACTGAGCTCCCCAAGTCATTTATGTCCAGTCACTCCTGGACATAATCCACCTTGCCTTGGGCTCTCAACAGAAACAGTTATCAGCCGCCTGGGTCTGCCATCCCTCTCCAGATCCTCTGCACATCCCTGTCTGGACTGGGATCACCCTTGGCTCCCCAGTTGTCCTCCCTTGTGTAGCAGCCCCATTCTTACTGCTTCTTGACTATCCCACTGCTTTGCATGACCTAATTAGCATCAATGCAGGGGCAAATGCCTGTCTCCTCTCTGGTCACTACATAATGAATGTAGGAAAACACAAGGGAGAGAAGGGAAAGGTTTACAGCAGATGGAAACGTGCTGTTTAAGACAATGTACATATAAAATTGCTGAAGGCCCTACTGATATTGCCCTTGGGCTATTCTCTATACCTACTTGCTGAGACCACAGGGTGTTCACTTAAGAAAGGTTGCTTGAGAGAAATTTCATTAGGGTTTTTGGTTTGTTTTTCAAGAAATGGTTTTGCCCCAGGACAAGAGAGGTTATAATTGTTTGAGGCTTGATTTGACAGACCTTCTTATGGGGTAATAAACGCTGATGAATTTAGGAAGAGATGCCAAGTCCATTTATTTTAAGATTAGCTAAAGAAATTACAAAGTTAGGGAACGAAAGCCTGAGGGCACTGAAGAGGGCATCTTGCATTATAGGGACTAGCAGACATTGGGCAAATGTGGGAACTCACGGAGGAACAAGAGGAGTGGGGCCTCTTATCTCTGGGTGGCCACAGCTTTATAGCAAAAGGAGGCTGTGTAATTACTTCTTGTAACAGGCTTCTTGTATTTGACTTTTTTTACTCCTGTAAGTTGAGCAAACAGACCCTTAAGCAGTTGCACTGGTTATGTTAGTCTCTCAGCATGGGTGTGTTGGAGGAATGCTGGTACTGACTTTTCTTACCAATGACAAATAGATGCTGGGTGTGGGAGATTTACAGTGTCTGTGAGAGTCATGAGGGATTAAAAATGAGTTCCTTGATGGAATGAGGCTCATGATTTGGGATTAGCCTATACGTCACATATCCCCAGCTGAAACAGAAAACTTTTGACAGGAGTGGGAGGGCCTCTTCATAAGCCTTCAGCAGCATGTCACTGGTTAGTGGCCAAAACTATGGACCTGTAACTTATCTTCAATGATGTTGTTTTTAGTGGGGAGAAGTTTGTGGGAGACTATGCCAGAAGAAAATAAAGAAGACTGCTGTGGTTGCAATTCAAGATAAGAGTTTTGTGGTATAGAGAAAGAAGAAAGGCAGGAATTTTTCCTCTTCCCTTTGCCCCAGACTATTTAGACAGCTGCACTAGCAAAGGATAGAAGGCCTGAAGAAAAGCAAAATAAGTTATGGAAGAGGGAAGATGAGGGCAGAACTTGATAATGCTTGATTTTCTCATTTTGGAACAGTGTCCCTAACGTTCCTCTTCAACCACTGTGTTGCAATCAGAAATGGGCTCATTTTCTCCAAATGCTTAGCAAAGGTATTGCTTGCTGTTACCAATCGGTGATCTGAACTCAAGTGCTATCTTTTTCTATTTACCCATCCTTTTCACCCTAAGTGAAAAGGTAGCCCATGTGAAGCAGCATAACTCTCACTTCCTCACTAAGTAACTTCTCACTGCCAGCTACCATCACGAGTTGGTATAAAACTGATTATTCAAATTTGACTTTTGTAGCAATCATATCTCACGAGCATCTGTAGTGATGCTTTACAACTTTTGGTACATCAGCAGCAATTCAAACATTGAATTCCCTCCTGATCAGTACACACTTCTTAACCTATAGCTAGCCCTTGAAGTTAGGCAACTTCATTAATGTATTTTTTATTTCAGCATCTGGTAGATGTATGGGTATGGCTACAGTACTTTCTCTTCCCTTTATTCTGTGCGTGTGTGTAACTATATTACAAACCTTATACCAATGAGCTCATTGAAATGAATGGAAAACCAGTCACATTTATCTAAGTCATCTGCTATTTGAACTGTAAGGTCATCATCCAACTTGGTTCTTTAACTTTATCCCTGCTGTTTAGCATGCATTTTATATGCAATCATTTCAGTTTTGTTATCATAGGCTTAAGATAATGGTTTGGCATAAAAGATGTTTGTTCCTCCTGTGAAATCACCATCAGATAGCAGTTTTTGCTATGCACTGCAGCTTGCCACTTGAGAGCTTGCCAATATAATGTTATTTGCTGTCATTGGAAACTTCTGTAGTGAAGTGCAGTGCATAGAAATGTTTGTAATTTCAAAGGGGAAGGATCCTTTTTTATCCTCTTTAATTTGAAAGAAAGTTTTTACGATGCCTTTCAAAATAGCATTTAACACCAAAATATTCTAAAAGCTCTACTTTCAGAATCCAGATGTAATGGCTTCCCATTTTGTTTCATCACATGGTGCTGGATTGTTCCCTTGTGTCTGAAAGTCTCAATCTACTGCTCTATTGTACATTTTTGCATTTAGGCTCCAGAGCCACAGTGGTTGCTCGTCCACAGAGCTTGGGTGTGTTCATGCAACATGCTACATCACATAATAAATATTGTAAACATTTCTGTATACATTGCTAACAGTTTTACTCTGATAGCTTTTAAATAACATTCTGCTATGTATCAAGCCTGCCTTTGAGGCTCAGCTCCCATTAAACACAGAGCGGATGTTGCATACAATGCTAAAGCCATGTTTGCCATGATGTGGAGGAGAAGCATTTTTTTTACATTTATTCTTACAGCCTGCATATAATGAAACTATGTATTCTGTTACAAAAGGAATAAGCCTATGATACAAAAATGGCACTGTAATTAATCACCTCTGGTACAATTCCAGACCTCTGCTGGTGCCAGCATTTTGCCATCACCAGTTTAATCCTTTTCCTGCTTCACTTTCATTCCCTCCCTTCTCTATCTTTGCCTAGAAATCAATTTTCTTTCCTTTTTCAGTACCAGAGCAGCCCCTCCAGCTTGAGGCAGTACCTGAGCTCACCTATAGTTCTATCTACTGTCCTGTAGCTACTCTGAGTGCAGCATATCCAGACTGTCCAACTTTCAGCTAACATGCATGGTTGCTTTTAAATAAGGCAGTTGTCAGAGCAGCAGGTAAGCCATCAAACCACAAGCCTAGATTTAGTGCCTGATATTAAGTATACTCTGCCACAGTTAGATTTCCTGCCTGTGTGAGGTAGCCTAAAGCCAGCTTGGCTGTGCCCTCAGCACATGCCAAAATACAGAGATAGATACCTTGTTAAGGGGACAAAAGAGAAGAGAACATTAGTGCTGCTGCTTGAAAGCAGGAGACTCAAACTGATCTTTGACAGCACTCAGTGTATGTGAATCCATTTGCAGGGTAGCAACAGAGATAAAACCATGTGAAAAGACCTGAGGAGACAGGAAGAAACAGTGGTTGGAAAATTACTTCCTGCGCTTCTTCCCTGTTTTGCAGAAGTTCATATATGATGCAAAGCGTTTCTGGGCTTTGCTGGGTTCCTTGAGTTTGATATACCCCAGCAGGGCTCAAGGCTCTGTTAATTTTGCTTCTTCACTGAGAAGTGTAAGTCTTTGTGTCTCTTTTGTGGCAATGGAATGATGTACAGTAAGTAAGTTACAGAGACCTGTGATCAGGAATTGAAAGGTTAATTGTAATGACATTTAAGTTGTTATCTCTAGGCATGGGAGGGCTTATGTGCATCCAAACTGGAACCAAAATAGCAACCTGGGTTTAAATCTGAACTTAGCAGTGAATCTTGGTGTGACAATGCTGTGCTTTTATATTCAGAATGGCCTTTTCCTATTAAGTAAATCTCAGTCAGATTTGCACAGAAGACACTAAAGCTGACATAGGGGTTCATCTATCCTCCGTTCCAGTAATGATGTAACAAAATCAAGGAAGTATGTGGAGGAGCCTCCAAAATATTCATGTACACACTTGAACTATAGGTATGATTTATAGGCCTAGTCTTTTTTTAGTTCCAGCCTATGTATGGATCAACCCCGAATTAACACCGTGCTGAGATGAATGGCACAGTTCATACCTCTTGGAGTTGTTGTTCCAGTTGGCCTGAAGATAAAATAACATCTCTTCATGACAGAGCTTAGAAAAACATAAGTGAAAATGGAGGCATATTCTCTATAATAATACACAAATACTGTCTCTTGATTTGATTTTTGGGATGTTTGCTGTAAATGCATTCATATGTATAAGGCGGGGGGGGGAGGGGAAGAGGGAAGGGAAACAAGCATGAAGGAGTGTTTCAGATTGAAGAACACAAATACCAAAGGGGTGTTAAAAAGCATGGCAGAGTGATAAACCTTGAGGACCCAGTCTAGAAATGAAAGTATTGTGATATTTCATACTTGGACAGAAGACTGAGACTCAAAAAGAGACTGACCCTGTGGCTGAGGTGGTGGAAAGTTTTGCGACAAACAGATCAGGCAAAGACTCTCAACTCTTAATGAAAGTTAAAAAGTTGATCATTGAAAGAAAACTGGCACATTTTTCAAGCAGTTATGGTATTGTAATAATATTGGTACCTGCAAGCCCCATGCTGCCCCTATTGGATCTCCCTTAGTTGTCTTTAAGAGAAACTTTGTGTGATCTTCTGCTCTCCTGTCTCTATTTCTGCCTTCTGATACATTTTCCTGTGTACTTTGCAGTTCTAACCCACAGTCCTTTACCCCTGTCTTGAGGGCAAAATATGGAAACACAGATGATTTGGGTGTAGATTTATTGAGTGTGTGCTGAGAGATAATTTGCTTGCATGAAAACTGCTTTGTGGAATGAGCCTCTGATGCTCAATGAGGAGTGTTTCGAGCAAGACCAGAGACTGAAGTAGTATTGTCAGAGGTAATGTATCTGGGAAAGAGCTGCTTATGAAAATTGCATTTACATTAAGCCTATAGCAAAACACTTAGGATGAAGGAAGAAACTATGCCTTCAGTAGTCATTAGCTCTCGGAGAATAATTTCTGGAATTACTTGGGCTCACTTCGATTGGTCCTTCCAGGTATGCAATGATGCTGTGAAATTCCTTTTGCTTTCTCAGCCTGCAGAGAAGGGAACTGCACTCTATTAAAGGATTTTTCCCCCCCTCTTTTACAAGGTTGTTTGTTATCTCGGAATGCAGGCCTGCACTGGAGCGTGTAATTACAACACCATGTCCTGGGTTAGAAAGAACTCAGACACTAAATTGTCCATGTCATCACCTGAATTTGACCATGAAATATAGCACAGAGGGACTGGGAAGGCAGCCTGTAAAGAGGTGAAGGCAGAACGGGCATTTTGGTGCACTGGGCAAATCCAATCTGCTCAACCCATTGCTGCAGTCCCACCGTGGCCATTTAATATTATTACCTGCTTCTTGCCCTTGAAATTGTGTTTCCACCTCTCTTTCCACGAGGTATGTCTGAGTGGAGGAGGTCAGGGTTAGGGAAGAATGTAATAAAACATGACTCATTTTACATGGGTGATCAGAGTCCTATTAAGTTGAAAAGAAGTTGATTTTTTAAAGAATGTCTTTTTTTTTCCTCATTCATTTTTTAATGTGTGCAGACACTAGAAAATAGAGGTCAGCTCTACTGTTCAAGGTGTTCAGAGATACCCCCAAAGCTGAAGTAAAACCACTTACACTTCTTCTTGTGGAAATTCTTCATTTTATTCATGAGCATCTTCCTGTTACCACAGATTTTGAGGTTAAGGCTTTTTCTTTGCTTCCACTGCATGTTACAGCAGAAAAAACTCTTAAGTCACCTATCTGTAGGACCAGGAAACAGCTCTTGCGGGGACCATCTCTGGGCTCAGAAGATAAAGGTTTGTTGTGGTGACAAGTATGTGACTGGAAAGAGAAGACAGTATTTCCCTTCTCTACCTACAGGTACCACTTACCATAGAGGAAACAGGAAGAAAGGTTTGCAGAAGGGTGTGTATAAAAACCACAAGACTTGCAAAGAAGAGTTTGTGCTTCTTCAAGCTTGGGAACCAAAAGAAGTCTTGGATAACAAAAATGATGGACCAAAAAGAAGAGCAGGACAATGACAGAAAGTAGTAGTTATAGAATAAAAAGACCACTTTCTTCTCTCCCTTAGTAGGCTTTGGAACAATAAAATCTCAGAATTATGTGCTCAATGGACCATTGTTAACTGTGTTGACGTTTTAAACCACCACAACACCCTCTAAAGAGGCAATTTAGGTTGTGTGATTAAACATCATTAATTAGGCATTAAATGTCAAATCAGAAAATGCCATTGTTAAGGCTGCATCTTTGCTTATTTGTTGGACTTTTAACAAATTGACAGTTTGCTTGTACATTTGATGTCTGTGAACATAAATTGCTGTCTGCAGCACCAGTAAAGGAAGCATGGAGGGTCTGTAGAGCCTTTATTAGGTAAGGGCGTTGTTAGATTCGAGATAGCTTTGTGGCTATTAAAAAATAATCATAGAATCACAGGATCAACTGTTGGAAAAGACATTAAAGATCATCAAGTCCAACCCTTACCCCAGCACTTCCAAGGCCACTGCCAGCCCATGTCACTGAGGACCTCATCTAGCACGGTTTGTGAACACTTCAGGGACAGGGACTCCAGCCCTGCCCTGGGCAGCTTGTTCCAATGCCTGAGTACCCTTTGGAGAAGGACTTGTTCCTCATCTCCATCTAAACCTCCCCTGGGGCAGCCTGAAGCTGTTTCCTCTTATCCTGTCCCTTGTTCCTTGGGAGAAGCGACCGACCCCACGTCACTACAACCTCCTTTCAGGCAGTTGTAGAGAGCGATAAGGTCCCCCCTGAGCCTTCTGTTCTCCAGATTAAACCCCTTCAGTTCCCTCAACCATTCCACATCAGATTTCTTATCCAGACCCTTCACCAGCTTTGTTGCCTGTTTCAATACTTTATTGTCCAGTGTGATTCTGCAATGTCCTGAACACTCCACTTTAAGTTTCTGATGTGCACCCAGTATAGCCCTACAGCTAGAAGAAGGTCTGGTCAGCTAAGTTATCTTGCTGCAAACACTAAGCTGTGAATAATGCTGGCCAGTGTGACACCATCTTGGTGGTAGTATCAGTATCTGTGGAATTTCTATCTGAAGAAGAAAAATAGATGAAAAGGAAGTTGGGAATTGTCTTCTGCAATCAATTGTTTTGAAAGCATGCAATGTTGTAAAGATGTGTGCATTCCAGTAGCCAAATTCTTGCAAAGATTTTTGCTGTTAAAATCTGATTATGGTTTATTCTTATCTATGATAAAAAAAATTGTGGTTTATCCTGGCATATGTAATGATCATTTTTACTGAAGTACTGCAGTAAAAAACAGGGTGCTGGAAAGCTCATGCTGATATGCTGTCATCTCAGAGGAATACTGCAAAAGAAATGTCCTGCTTGTTGGAATCCACCTTCCCTAATGAAAATAAGTGAACGAGTGCTCCATATGCGTTGTCATACAGATTATGCTATCTGTTGTTAGGGAGAAAGTCTTCATCTTTCTTTATCACACAGGAAGTAAGTAATATCCAATTCCCAAGCTGTTTCTTGGCCCCTTTCCAAAGCAGAACAAATTAATGTGCAAGAGACTTTCCAGTCTTCAGAAGCAATTTCTGTACTTCTGCATAAACTCGACACCCTTAACAAATCTCTGTGCAATTTTACATTTTCTTTCCCTCTAAACCCCTTGCCAAAGCCATCAGCTTGCAGTGGTTTAAGACACTTGAGTTTTTCAGATTGCTCTGAAACATTCACCTTGCAGATTACACTTCTGGTTGCACCCATCTCCATAAAAGGACCTTTGCAGTAAGAATTTCCGCATTGATTTCCATAATAAAAACATGCAGTGAACATACTGTTTCTGCTCCTCTGCTTCCTGGAAATTGATCTTATTCTATTATCTATCCCAGGTATACCTAGATCCTTCTTGTTTCTAATGCATCCAGCATGTATTATAGTTTGGTTCAGTGTCTCTGGGTATCTGTTCTTCCTATCAGTTTCCCCACTTTTTGTCTGCAATTTCTTTCCATCTCTATGGTATGACTCATGCTATCTCAAGGCAGGTATATTTTTAGTCAATTTTTGAGTCCTCATAACAAAAGCTGGGTTTTTTATCACAGCTCATTCTTTCACTTACTCACTAGTCATCTCCTGGGGCTTAATAGTCTCACTAGCACCTAGGGAAGCACGCTGTACAAAGTCCATAATTGATTGGGTCCCACGTGACTTCTGCATGTGAAGTTCAGTTGAGCAGACCATTTAACCACACCACTGCAATTTTCTTGAACTGGAAATAAATATTATGTTTACAGGGGCGTAATATTCGGTCTCTTCTAAGAAAAGTAGCTGGCCCATTACTTCAGAACATGTTGGAAAACACTGTTTTAGGCATTTTCACAGTGTCCCATTAGTTACTGCTGATCAGTGTGCCACCACCACCACTGCAACAGTGAAGGAATGCAGAGTGTAGAAGAGAGTCACTCAGAAAAAAATCTGTTAGCCTCAGTAGCACAGAATAATGGAGCTTTAGTGGTGCAGTTTAGTACCCTAATGCTAACCTTAACCCCACCTTAATCCAACCGTAACCCCAACCCAAACACTAACCCTCACCCTAACCTTAACCCTAACACTATGTTGCACATTAGAGAAATGATTCAAAAATGCACATACAAAAGCTTCCCTATTCAGTTCTTATTTTACTAAGATCTGTGTGAATTTCCTAGTTATAGGGAGGAAGAGGTTTCTCTAAGTCCTGATCAATGAAATAGAAAAAGTAGGAAAAGGGTGCCAGCAGACCTGCTCTGCTGGGAGTCTCCTAACCCCTTTTTGGATGCTGTGTGCAAGACTGAAAGAGTGTTGCTGTTCCCCAGGTTTTCTGCACTTGACCCTGAAAGACAGACCTTAATTGTGGCTTTCTAGTTAACAAGGTGAGAGGTATTACAAGAAAAGTACCGTACACCTTTCTTGCGCAAAAAGTCTATTTGGTGGAACTGTAATTGTCCATTCCACTTGATGTAGCAGTCCAATGTAACAGTGTCAGAAGTGCCGGCAGTGCATGTAAATCAAAGTTATTCACAGTTTTGGCAACCTGCCTGCAGTAGCCAAACCTGAAGCACTGCCTCCCTGAAGAGAGGAGCTGCCTGACAGCGCAGAGAACACTGGACCAAGGCACAGAGGCCTTTGGGCCGCTGGTGCTGTAGAGCAGCCCAGCAGCACAGTACTGTGGGGAATGGCCAGGAGGTGATGAGGAGTTGACATGCCAGCAGCTGGCTATGAGCCAAACATCTGGAAAGTATGCAGACAGTGCAATCAGAAGTGTAAGATCATGCTGGTATACTCTGATCCTTGTCCATGTTAGGAGTCTTTGCTAAATTTCTAGGACCTTATGGGCTACATAACTCTCAACTTCTTGGAAGACTGAATGATTTTAGCTAATGGCCACTTTACAGTCAGAGCTCTGAGTTCAGAAGAATGCAGATTTTTAATTTAAAAGGTCATTTTCATTTAAAAAGTCTCACTTACTTGCCCTTTCTGTCCATCATTCATGGGGATGTTCCATACCTAAATAGGTTTTGCATTCTGGGATCTTCGTTGTGTTTGCTTACAATTTGTAAGTTGGCTGAGTCCTGAAAACTCATTTTAAATTCCTTCTAAAGAAGGTTTCTTAAGAAATCAGGCTATGGAAATATCAGCCTCACTGTTCTGTCTTTTCACAGAGAATTACATGGTCTATATACATTCCTTCACTTTCCAGTCTCTGTTACCAGAAGAATTTTAAAACAGCCAGAACCAAAGAAATTTTATAAGTGCTGAGGAAAAATTCAAAATTATTTTAATTTCATCCATCCTTTACACTGAAAAGTCATTTGCTTTTAAGGATGGTGACCTCAGTGTTCATTCTGCTTGCGTTGCTTTCATTTGTTCATTTTCCACACAAAAAAAAGTCTCAAAACTTGGTTTTTTTCCCCCTCTAAAAATATCCCAACATGTGGCTACACTGATTAATCAACACTGTCAGCACAAAATCTCTTTTCCTGCCCACACAAAAGTGAAACAGCGACTGACCACAAAAAAGGAGAAAATTGTAATAATTGAGGAGAAAACACAGTAAGAGAATTCTGATGGATGCGGAAAGGAGGTTACAGCAACTGAGACTCAAAAATATTTTAAGGGAAACGAGTGCATAATCAGAAGCAAACCAAGGACTGACTTACTCATGTTCAGAAAACACCACATGTATATTTGGGATCAGATTTTCTGAGCACTTGCAATGGCTCGTCTTTCAAGTGGGGACACTGTGTTCAGGGCCCTTTAGGTCCAAACCTGTCAGGTCTGTAAGTACAAAGATGAATCTCAAATGCGCGACAAATAAGAGAACAAAATCTGAGCAGGAAACAAGAACAAGAAAAATCATATGATGGTTACCACAGACTTGGCAAAGAAGACCTTTGGTGCTGACAACAGATCAAACCAAGAATATCAGGAATGAGAAATTAGAAGGCAAAAAAAGTTTCAAAAGACAAATTAACAAAAATCAGAATGTAAAACTGGTTATGTCTTTTAGTGCATCCTTAACAATTAAAACAAAACGTAGTGAGCAGGGAAACCAAGTCATCCATTGCTTCATAAAAGCAGTACTGGAATGTTGCATGACTGCCAGGTTGGCCAGTCAAGCATGCCACTATGATAAAATGAAGTGTAGAGTGAAAAGATCATTAAAGGAAAAAAGAAAGGAAAAACTGAACTGAAAAAATAAATATCAAGTGGAAAAAAGTATTAAAGTGCAAAAAAATACATAAAGGAATGTAGTGTAACTCCATTGTGTATGGAAGCATTAATTGAACTGAAAAGAAAAGCTTGTCTGAAGTTTTCATCTTGAAAATACCTGTTTTTCCTATTATAGCACCTTTTCTTATCTGATGATTTCCACATTGTGCTTGCTGGTTATTCTATTTGTTATGTTTGCTGTTTGTCCCGTTGTGCTGGTCTCCTCATCTCATGCAGTTTCCTATTTAGCTCAGCATAATAACCCATAGTGGTTCAAATGGTCAGGAAAGGTGCTTAAAATATTGGTGCACTGGGGTACAGCAACATAGTGTTTGATGACCTCTGGTTTTACTGACAGCATTTGGAGAAGTGTTATGTGCTTGTGAGAATTACTCACCACTCTAAGTGAGCTGCATTCATTTTTTCACAGATTGCTGATCTTCCACAGGCAGCGGGCACTGCAGCCCTGTCCTCCAAGCATGATGCTTTTCCCTGGGGTAGAAAACCTAATTTTTACACCTTTCCTGAATGCACCCTGAAAGAATGAAGCCTTCCCTACAGAAAATGCCTGACTGGTGATTTGCTGCCATGAAAGATTTGTCTTGTCTCAGATGCTCACAGCCAGGCTAATTTCTGACTCTCCTGAATGCCAGAAGGAAACACAGTTCAAACTTTATTGCTGCTGCTGCTGCTGCCAGAAAACAATACATTATTTTCAAAGAACTCCTGTAACAAATCCATGGAGTACTTTGAATTCCTCTGGTTTATAATATAAGGAGCCATAAGGAAAAAAACTACCTCCTCATTTTGCCTTTCCAAGGAAGACATTAAAGTGACAGATTTAAAGGACATTTACAACTCCATTGAGCCAGGAGGACTTGATTGCGTTTTTCCACATAGGAAGGAGGTGTTGGGTATGCGTGTGTTCTGGGATGATATGTGGCTGCTGCCGGCCTTTCCAGATGGCCTGTGATGTCATTGCTAAAGACCCTAAAATCTGCTGCATGAGGAAAATCATTTCATGGCCCTCTGACAAGTTTTAAAATGGTCTTTGCATAAATTTAAGGGACCAAGGAGACAGGATAATAAACGGAAGGTGACAGAAAGGAGCAAAGAGAAGAGTATTCACATCCTGAATAGCAAAGCAGGGGCAAACCTGCCTGATCAGCACAGTTAGCTTGTCTGTATAACAGTTCTGAAAATCACCATTCACTGGCTGTTTACTATGGGACCAGTCCCTCAGGAGTTGTCTCTGGAGAACAGTGGTATGTCTTCATGGAGATGAGACCGTGGCCACTGAGGATGAAATGTGTGGGCCTGGATCATGCGGTTCACACATGGAGGATGTCAGGAGTGCACAAGGAGACAAGAAAGCACCTTAGCATGTTTGTGGGTCTCTGTTCATCATCCTGTCGAGGTAAGCTGTGTCTGGAAGCAGTCGATAGTGCTGGCAAAAGGCAGCTGTTCCTCAAAACAGCCTTGAATGGCAGCTGGCAAAGCAAAACATACAGCAAAATGCCCCTGTGCTGCTGCATGAGCTGAATGGACAGGCTTGCTTTGAGAAGGTCTCCTAGGAGAGGGAGAAGGGGGATGTCTGTCAGATGACACCAAGTCTCATTTGCAGAGCAGCAGGAGAAGCCCTGGCAGATGTTCCTACACCCGTGGATGAATAGAAACCTCCATCCGTTGGGGCATTGACTGCAAACTCGCCCCATGCAGCTGAACTTGCTGCTTTGGGAAATAAAAAGTGATGCAGAAAGTACACTGAGATGCAATAAATACACATCCTGCCACGTCCCTCCCTGCCCTTCACATCCACTCAGGCAGTCAGGAGTCTTTGAGGAGAACGTCTGCAGCCTCCCATCAGCCTGGTGGCTGCACATTTACCTGTCTGAGCACAAAAATGCCCGCAGTCTTGGCCAGTGATCTGGATTATACATTTTAACAGCAGGGTCTCGCTTTTGTTCCTTAAAGCCATCTGAGAAATAAAATCATTTAGAGTACAGATACAAGGGACTTTTGTTTTCCCATGAAATGCACCTGCCTAGTATTTGATGAGGACAACATACGCAGCTAATGAGCCCAGACAGCATGAAACTATATCCTGAATTGAGGTTTGAGTTTTATGGAATGCTGGTACCATTTTCAATAGGATTTTCTTGTTTGCTGTGTATGTTTGGAAGAGGAACAGAGGCACTGAACAGTGCCAAGAAAGTTTTACTTGAAGATATTCTTAATTGAAAAATAAATCTTATTTTTACTGTTGATGATGCAAATGTCCTATATATCTTCAGTTACATCTAGATCTTACTCACAGCTGCACAGAAATTGATAGGATCCTTGCACAAACTGAAACCTATTGTGTCCAACAGAAGAATGCATCTTATGAAAAATTCATTTTTCTCATGAGAATCTAACAGGTGCAGGAAAGCACTAAAGAATATGCCACAGACACGCAGCTCTAGACAAGATCTGTGAGTCTTTACTGAGAGAATGGGAGTTAAATTTATCAACTCCCAAAGTAATCAGCAAATCCGTTGAACAAGCAAAACATTTAAGAGTTTTCA
The DNA here is from genome assembly GCF_963264785.1 of Psittacula echo. Classification (NCBI taxonomy): domain Eukaryota; kingdom Metazoa; phylum Chordata; class Aves; order Psittaciformes; family Psittacidae; genus Psittacula; species Psittacula echo. The sequence continues at coordinate 7,893,433 of NC_137736.1, forward strand.
GTGAATAGACGAGTAAAAAAAGTGCTCAAGGCAAGGCAAAACACACACATTTATTCTACAACAGAACATAAGGAATGCAAATAAATGGAAGCACATAAAACAGCCTTGAAGAAAACAGGTTCAACCTATGATATAAGCATCTGGGAATGAAACAGTGAGAAGCTAACAGAAGAGGTTATTGCAGTGTTATGTATCAACAGTTGCAAAGGGAAAGACTACCCTGGAAAAGAAAATGTCTTTGTATTCAATCAAAAGAACTGGGTGCCAGTATTAGAAGGAAGGATTATCCAGTACGTGAGGATGCTGAATTAAAAGGCCATATCCTGTTCCTGTTGCTGCAAAATTCTTCACCGTATTTAGTTACCATGTTGTCCACATGTGTTGCCCAAACACTTGCTTTCAGAAAGTACTGGGGTTGAGGGTATTCCACTGGCCTCCATGGTAGCTGCAAGCCCATCAGGAAGTTCATGGATCTTACTTTCCGTTTGGGCAGTGAAAATCAGGACTTCATCTTCAGGCTGCAGGGGTGGGATCTGCAATCCCCTAAGCTGAGAAGTGAGAATATAGGTTTCTTCAACTGCAGTAGTTGTCTGGACTCCCTTTGTAGTCCAAGAAGAAAAAAATTCTCTCACCCAAAATAAGCCATGAACTGCACCAGAGAGGTGCCTTTCTGTTGGCATATACTCCAAAAAGAATTGATGATAACCAGCCCGTGTGAGGGAAACTGTATTACGTGAGTTAAATGAAATGAAACCCATGCCAGATTTCTACTCTTAAGAGACTGGAAATGAGAAGAGCAGAGGGACACTTCCAAACTAAACCCAAGCTCTTTCACTGATGTCTGTTCACCAAATAAAGAAATAAAGCTTAGGGTGGTGACCCCATTAGGCTCACTTATTGACAGCATTGACTAAGTAAGTCGGGAAATAGTTGCACAATTCTGAAAAGCTACTGGAGTATCACATATGCATCTGTGTTCCTGTATCTCCACATTCCTGTCTTCCTGCTACATTTCTATGGGTGCTTTAAAGGATAGACTGGGGGTGGCATCTTCCAAGAGGGAAATGGAGTGCAGAGGGGCAGAAATGGGGAGGGAAGTTCTTGGAACTGCTTTCTGCTGTGGAATGTTCTGTGATTTTGTCTCTGTAACTTGGCTACATCTTACATGGCTCAGAAAACCTCACTGAGCACTTTTAGGAGCTGGGGCAGGCACTCCTCTAAATTTAAACGAGCATCAAATCATCAACAGCAAAGCTGAAGATTTAATGGCACAGCGGAAGCGAGCTGACTGCAGGGCACCTTGCCAGCAACTTTCATGACTTGAAAAATACATCTGACATACCTGCAACACCATGTACATCATAATCCTTTTTGCCTCACAAGTACATTTGTTTCACACATTCTGAACAGAAAGATGTTGTATCCCCCATGCATTTGCTGTCCTCTTAAGACCATGCAATATGATTCTGCTTGAGCAGAGATTCAATAACCACTTGACAAAAAGACACATTCGTATCAAGTCTTTAATGAATTACCCTTAAAATCTTACCAGACACCTCCAATAAAGTCTTTAATGTGGTGTCAGAATGTAGAGAGATAGTGTGTACCTTTTAATCAGGGTAAAAGACAGAGCACTGTGCAACTTTACCACTGACCAGTATAAAACACATTAAATATGTTGAAATTGCATGAATACCTAGATTTTAACACTTTGTTTTGACTCTGTGCAAACCAGAACTGACCTCTTATGCTTCACTTTGTTGTCTCTGACACCAGGTTACACTGTTCGAAGATAGTGTGATGCCTCCTGCTGTAGATGGCTGGAAATGAAGGGGAAGGCAGCTCTTTTGCTTAAAACCCCTTTCTGTGATGAGTTCAGGTGCAGTTGGTGGTGAGGTTCTGGTAAGGAGACGAGAATCTGTTCCAAATTAGAATAACTTTGCTCCCCAGAAGGTCCTATGGGAGCAGAGAGGAAGGATTGCAGATGGGCTTAGTGTGGCCATCCCTGTATAGATAATGAATGAGAAACCTGCACAGTTGTATATACAGAAAGAAAAACACTTAAGTCTGTGATGAAAGGCCAGATGAAAAAGGAAAGTGTTATAATTCAACAGAATATAAAAGACAGCAGTGAGGCATCCTTTCTTCTAAGGAGACAGGTTACTGTATCACTTCCCTGAAATCACAGCAGGAATGATGGATTAGTTGGAAGGGAAAATTGGTGCCTGAGGCACTTCTGACTTCAGTGTTTCAAGTTGTCCATAATCCTTCGTAGCCTTCACCCAAACATGAAACCCTGTAATGAGCATAGGGAATTCTTAAGGGCAAGAAGTGCTCTCCCTAGTTATTTCCTGAAATCTAAGCCTGAAAGAAAGTACCAGTTTTCAGGTGCATGCCAGACCCTTTGTACTCATAACACCTTCAAAAGGGGATGCCTCTGGGCTGGACCCAAGCCAAACTAAAGAGATTATTTTTGTTTCAAACTGCAAGTGAGCCTGGTGAAATTCCTCACTGAGGAAGGATTGTTTCAGTCTGAGTTATATGAAAAATGTTTCATACTCCTTTCATAGTGTCCTTGGTTGAAATAAACCTTGAAGGAAGCCTGAACTAACATGGTCTTCTAACCTGTGCAAGTAAGACGAGGGGATTTTCCATGAAGAGAAGAGTCACGGGAGTCCAGACTGCAACATATGATTGAAACCTGCACTGGTTTTGTTACACAGAGGGTGGAAAGAGTCAGAGGGCAGAGACAGAAGCAAGGTGAGGGAAGGGCATTATATCCTTTTGCAAGAACCATGCTTCAGTGCACCTGTGTCTGTCTTGTTCTGCTCCACACAACCTCCACTTGTACTGGAAAACAGGAAAGCAAGACTCCATTTTCACAATTGCCAAAACCCTCTCAGAGACAGGACTTGATCATGTCTGAGTGGGAAATACCCATAGGAGTCGGCAGGCAGCATGCTTGGAAAGGTAAATTACCTCCTTTAGTCCCACAAAATGATACCTTACGTTAAATATGATTATTTAAATGTCATGATTGTCATTGATATCATTACTCATTTGAAAAGAAGATGGAGAGTTGCAGAACTGCAGCTTACTGAGTCATAAATTGGTGGCCTTTGGGAGGTGCTGCATCTTAGGTTTCTACCCCTAGTCAAAAAGGAGCCAAAATCAAGAGCCCTTGGGCATTGTCAGTGAAAGCTGAGCTGATGGGATCCCAGAGAGCACACGTCATACTCTAAATCTCTATAAAATCTGCTGTGAGCTGCTCTCATTTAGGTGCATGCTGAAGATTTATTTCAATAGGTGGAGCTTGGAAGGGCACCACATCCTCTTTTCAGTGGATTGTTCTCCACTGGGAGCAATCTATGCTGTGTGGCAGCAAATGGTGTCTGTAATATGGCTACAAGCTACCAAAGCTGAACCTGGCTGAGAGTGGCACCCATTGTGCCTCCAGGTTCATGGCTAGGGTGGATTAAAGCATCATAGAGAAACTGCAAGCTGGTCTGTCTCAGGTCAAGGAAGAAATTAGCAATGAGCCGTGGAAGGATATGCTTTCTGGGGCATGTAATTGAAGATCACATGGCAAGAAATTGTGCAGACTATTGCAATCATTTCTGGAATATATTCCTGAATTTGGCTCTTTGCATGCTTTAGAAAGGAAAAAGTTCAAGTTTATTACTTGAAAGTAATAAAACATTTGTGTATGAATAGTTGTAAGGAAAAGTATCAGGAGGAACTACTAAAGCAGGCGATACAGGAAAACATCTTTTCTTTGCAACTTTTATCATCGTCACACTTAAATATAATGGATAAATTTCCCCTTCTTAGGGCTTCTTGCAGGACCTTTCTTTCTCTTCCTTTAATCTTAAATACCAGTCCATTTTCAGCAGCAGTAAAGTGGGCTGGCAGCAATTCTCAGTTCATTTTTTTATTATAAAAATTAAATTGGCTATGATGAGCTTTTTGTAAAAGAAAGCGAGAACTGAAAATATCCAGAAAGTCACAAAGTACCGCCAAAAAGACATTTGGGAAGGGGTGAGGCTGTTTAAACTTACATTCTTCCCACTCTGGGCCAGCTGTGTTTCTCTTCTTCTCTCACACCCATCTTGTAAGCAGATGGAGTATTTTGAAGTGTTAATATAACGGAAAATAAACCAAACTAGATTATTAAAACAGCTCCTAATTTAGTGTAGTTTAGCTTAAAGCAGGCTAGGTACTCTCAGTAACTGCTGAGTAACATAGCCAGACTAGGTGAGGAAAAAACTAATTTGGCTTTTTTCAGTTTCAGGGGATTTTGGTGGTGAATACTGCAGGTAGAGCTGGAAAAAATGGGTTGCGAGTCTCTCCACTTGTAGCTTGCTTTAGAGATTCAAATGCTTGCCAGTGGAAGTTGCAAGGAAGATGAACTGGGAAAAAACAAAAACTAACCAGCAAAATCAAACCAACAGAACTAAAGGAGGTTACAGTTTCACTTGGATTTATTTTGCGCATGAGTCCATTCATAGACTCTTTCTCCCATTCTTCACATGGAAAAGGACACAGATAATGAAGATTTGCTGAGATGAATACTTCTTCCTTTCCCTAAAGACTGGTAAAGCAGCATGTGGTGATGGTGATATTCTCACTCTACAGGGTGGGTTAGAAGGTTCTGTGCCCGGATTGGTATACTTTCATGACAGATATGTGAAATGGTAATAAGCAGAAACCTGTCAAATGACACCAAAATGACTTATTATACCTTATTGGCAGTGTCCCATGGCTATTCTCTGATCCAAGAAGGAAAATTCTCCCCTCTGTTAGTCGAATGCTGTGAATCAGAAGTAACTCCATTTTAAAAATACAAAGAACTCTATTAAAAGATTTGTTAGGAATTGTTTTTTTCATATTTGTTGTGAATCCGACCACAAAATGCATGTGAAAGTCAAACTCTCAGTCTGCACAGAACTACTCCCCAGCAGCCAGAGAGGTACTGGGCACTCAAGAGATCACTTGAAAAGTAAAGAAGAGTCTCTATTTGCACACTAACAGCAACAAATTTAAAGGAAGCACTGCAAAAGGTCAATATTAGTTGCCTTAAAGAGACTGAAACCTTGAATGCACTTGTCTGGATGTACTGCTTTCCTACTCTGATTTAGGGAGTGGATTCTGAACACTTGACATAGGTCCCTGAGATATCCCCAAGTCTGCGCTTCAAGGAGGGCTTTCAAGTACAATGTGATGCCTTTAGGTCTTCACAATACTCCATGTACCCTTCAAAAGGTTAAAGGATTTTAATTTGGCACATTGGCAGAGGATTGTTTTGAAGAGGGCTTCCCAGGAACACTTAAGTTGTCTAAAGATTTTCATCTGGCTGCAGGGGGAGGATTTAAAACCAAAGCATCCAAATGCAACATGTTAATGCTCTAGGTGCAGTACTACAATACCTTAGGTGAATGGCCCGTGATCTTGCCAAAAGATACTATTAGCACGTTGTCAACTGCGAGAGCCAGAACAGCAGTGAGAAATGGCTTGTGTCTTCCTTCATACCACAGAGTTCATCCCTGGCTTTGCTTTTGCATTTGGGGTCATCTATTATCCCCCTGGAGAGGGGAAACAGTTTGACTGCACATGAACTTTCCTGGAGGCCTTCATTGTATGTAAATCCAGACCAACAACCCTACCTATAATGTGTACATGTCATGCATGCAATGTACATGTGCATGATACTCCATACATGTGCATGGAGATTCATGGCTGATTCTGGTACTCACAAGTCTGGTATTGGCTTTCCTAGCCCGGTCAACTTCAAAGGCTGGCTCTAAATGCAGGTCCAAACAAATGTGATCAGAAAAGAAATACAACGTCATCAAAATCTGTTTACATTTGTTTATTCTAGCAACTATTCCAAAGTTATCTTTCTGTGCTGGTTTTAAAAAGGCTCTTGTTCACTTACATATTGGGAGTTAAAATCTATGTCTGGCACCTCAGAGAAGCTAATTGTGAGGCTGGATTTCCTAAAATAAAGGCAAAAGCTCATTCCAAGTCAGCCTGTGGGAAATACTCTGCTTTTACAAATCTTGCAGACTGCTGCTCTTCCAGTTTTTACACCAGTATGTGACAGGACATTGGGCAGATTGGTTTGAACTGACAGATCCAGAGAGACCTTTGGTGATTAAAATTGCAGAGTAGAGTGGTGGCTGCAGGATGAAAATCAGAGTTTAGAAAGGGAAGGAGTGGAGGTAGATGCGAGATGGAGAAAGAAGAAAGAAGAGAGCTCAGAGATGGAATGAGACATAGAAAGAAGTAATACTAAAATAAATTTAGAAAGACATTAAAGGGATGTGATGAGAGAAATAGAGTAAAAGGCATGGAAAGGAGAAGTGTGAAGATGATGGGAAAGGTAGCGGAAATGACATAAGCCAGGCTTGGTAAAAGGAACAATAAAAACCAGAGTGGAGAGAGGAAGGGAGTGATAAATGGGAGAGAGGTAGTAGCTGCAGCAAGGTAATAGCCATAAACGTATGTTCTACATGAGGCTGCATAGCCAAGCTGAAATGCTGCACAGATTGCAGACATGCAGTTTACTCCGAGTGAAGCACACGCTCTCAAGTTCAAACATGAGCACACCCACACTCAGCCACATGCGCGCCTCCACACACACGTTCTCCAGCAAATGAACCTCGAGGTTCTTAGGTCAGTCCAAGTTTCATAAGCCCTAAAGAAGAAAGGCACAGAGGAGGTTTTTTTTTCATTGACTCAGTCTGGGTTTAAGTGGAAAAGTTATTCAGTTCTTTTGGGTTCTTTTGTTCCTCCTTTCTTCAAAAGTGTATTCACACGTGTTCAAATGAGTGCTAGTATGGGAAGTCACAGCCCCACAGAGGATGGAGGATATGCATTATGTCGTGATAGACCTTCCCACTTGATGTGGAAATGTGTCATGTAGCAGATGATGCAGCTGGGCAGACAATGGGAAGTTGTAGTCTCTTCAGACCTCCTTTACAACTCACTCTCTTCCATTCTTATAAACCTAAACAAAATGTGACCTTTGAAACCATAGGTTTTTTGCCCCTTATGGGAACTTTAGCTTTCCTGAGCTGTTCCACACAGAGCACAAGCCATGGTGGTACTTAGGTTATGTGAATCATGGCTCATCTCCATAAACACAAAGGCAAGCAGAGGAAGGGTCAGCAAGAGAACCCCAATAGCCTGATCAGAGAAAGGAGCAACCTGGTCTGGCCCCTGGCAAGGCTGTCACAGGAGATGATCAGCCCTATGGTTCTGGGCTGAAACCCACCAAGATGAGTCATACCGAAAGGCTGTCATCTGCTGAGTGGGAAGGACAGAGAACAAATTCATTTGACACATCCTGTTGTGAAGGATATTAACTCAGCACTGGATCACAGTACATGGCATCTGCTCCCTACTGGCAGACACTGCTCCTTCTTTTGTACCAGAAGAGACTCATAATGTTGTGACCAAAGGAGTCTCTTTAGGTCATCAGAGCAAACCCAGCCATGACTCAAGCTTCATCTGTGCACTCACTGAGTATGATCCTTATTGATGAGCACCAGCCATTTTCTGGTCTACTTATACATTTATTAGTCGCTGTGCCACCACAGAGGTGTTTAAAGCTGGGGGGCACTTTGTGGGTGATCTTTCAGATGCTGATATCCACTTGGAGGATACTGTGAGGTTTTTGAGGTTAGAGACTAGTGAACGTACATGTGAACCAATGAAATAAGAAGTTTTCTTTTCATATATCATAGCAGTTTTGACATCAGATCAGATATAGTATTTCGTGTCACTGGAGTTCTTCAGGATGTACAATTTTCACAGACAATCTTTGCCCCCCTTCTCTCTCCCTTGCCGGAATTGCTGTAGTGGGACATTTAGCTGAAAGGGAGAGGGATGAGTGGGAAGTGTGGGAAGTGTGGAATGAGTTCCTTTGTGTGTTACTCCCCAGAGCATGAGGAAAAGCAGGGTGACAGTGTCCTTTAGTGATACCCAAGGTATAAATAGTTCTTCATCTTCAAGTAACAAACCTATATGCACAGCTGGAAGGTGAATGTATGTGTAGATTGTCACTAGTGCATGAGTCTGTGCTTTGTTCCAGGATATGTCAGAAAAGATTTAAACAAAAAAAAGGGAATATGTATTTCAAATACATTGTACAGCCAGGATGCATGCGATTAGGGGGGACTTTTCTAAAGAAATAGACTAAGTAAGAGGGAAAAATAATGGGGGAATGTTTGCATTCAATATGAGAAGTACAAGTTTTGAACATGTATTTTTTGCAAGAGGCCAGTTTAGGGAAATTAAACTTTTTTTATTTTTGAATGATTGTTTGATATTGAGTTTTTAAATTGCTCTGGTGTTGGAACAAGGTCTGGAAGGTCTCCCTCTTTCTATATCTGCAAGCGAGTCTGCTTGGGAGATTGTAGAAGACTGCTCTGCTCTTCTGGCCTAGAAAAGCAAGTGAAATGCTAGTACCTGGACCACCTCTACACTCAAAGTTCCATCAGTCTGATTAAGTCAGGAAACAATTGAAAAAGATGAAAAGTAACTTATTTGTTTCATTTGCCTTGCTCTCTCACTGATTACACTAACACAATGTAAGGGCTTCATACATATAGCTATGTAAGTTTCTAAATTGATCTGTTGAATATGCTTGACCTCTGTGTTCAGAGATGGCTATTAGGAGAGAAGATGGAAGAAGAAAACAGCTAGGTTGCAGGGTCTGTTAAATGTAAAATAGAAGATGAGTGAGACTTGTTTAATTTCCAGCTTTCTGCACTGCGCAGACAGGAAACTGCATTTTATTTATATGATTAAATTAATTTTGGTTCAGAAGTTAATAGCATAATTCCCCTTGTGGGATCTGTCATGCATCGAAACTAAATCATCCCCTGTGGGTAATACAAAAAGGGGACTATGGACTCAGGAGAGTCATTTCCTTGTCATTAGCAAATTTCATCCTTATGTCTGGATACCAAGTACACTGTCCACAGCCCAACTGAGTCTTTTTCCTAGCTACAGAGAATATTGTTGCCTTTGAAGATTGCAAACTCTGGTTTTACTACTTTTAGAGTATTTTCATGGACTATTTTAATGGATATATCCTCTTGCCTTTCAAACTACTGCACCACAAAGGTACTTGAAAAGGTGCCATGCAGGACCTGTATACTGCAGGAGCAAACCATTGAGCTCATCCCACTAAAAGCCATCACGCTGTTGTGCCAGTCTCTCAGTCCTGCCCAGATTTGGCAGCTTTTACACTAAAACATGTGGACACAGCTCATTTTCCCCAGCCGAAGTGCTCTGCCCCATGCACTCCCCATGCTCAACCTGGGCTTCAGGGAAACTAGAGGATGTAGGTTCACTTCCACTTATGCCCAAGGGTAAATGGAAATGAGTATGGAGAAGCCTTACCCTGAACCCATTAAGGCAAGGGTCCCACCAACTGCCAGCACCCTGGCATGACTGCCACCCCAGGAGTCAGGGTACTGGCACTACCCTGGCTGGATAGCCTCATCCTCAAGCAGTGATGAGAGACAAGAACAAGAGGCTTCATCAGTGTTTGTGGTACATAATGCATTCCCATCTGGATAGAGGTGGGAAAACACAGGAGGAACATTGTCCTGGTCAATAAGGTACATGGGTCTTGAAACCATGATACGGGAAATGCTGTATCGCAGGCAATAACTGATAATCCTAGCACTGGCAAATGACAAAACATAGTAAAGATACAGTAAGGAAACTCTTCTGGTATCATTAAATTCCGACAAAGGAGACTGAGAGAGTATGCATGCTCGGGCATGCACTGTACCATGCCAACATGCCAACAGTGGGAAGTAAATAATTCCAGAAAGAATAGGAAATGAATTTCCAAGCCATGAAGTGAGGAACCTACAGCTGCATGCTATGTAGCTGGGAGCAGGGTCTGGAACTTTGGTGACCTGAGCTTTATTTCTGCCTCTGCCACTAGCCTAGCCTACACTGACCTTCTCTGTGTCTCAGATGCCCATGTGCAATGTGAGGGCATTGATTGAAGGGCTGTCAGGTCCTAAACTGAAAGGCATGGAATGAAAAGCATTAACCACTGATAAGCAATGCTGATGACATACTCTTTTTTTATCATGGTGACTTCCTGAGAAGCACCCAAAGTGTGTTTCTCTGTAAACTCTCCCTCCTGGTTTTCTTTCCAGATGGCTGAGCTGGCGTTGCCAATTAAAACCAAAGAGAACATTTGGGAAATGAAAGAGAGGAAAAGAAAGATATACAGAGCAGCAATTAGAGAAAAGACAGCTAAAATAGGTTCATGATGGCAAGGATTCCTTCATGTTTGAGGAATGTGTCCAAGGTGAGGTTTCTCTATTGTAAAGGCAATTTTGTGTTAAGAAATGGCCCCTTAAATTCTTTCCTCCTGAAGATAATGTGATGAAACAAGTAGATCTGAAATAGTCTGGGAACAGCTGAGCAATTACAGATGCTAGCAGAGTTCGTAAGAGAAGGTCAGCCTATTTATGAAACTTGTGTGTTGCTGGTTCACACAGAGTTAAATGCTTGAATCACTATTTGTGTCTTTGGAAATCTCACACAAAGCCTCCCTAGAGATATGTTTGCAAGAAATTTGCATCAGCTTAAAGTAAACTGGTTTAAACCAATAATTAATTGAAACTATTATAAAACCTTGTGTGACTCTTTTGCAGCTCACCAAAGCGCACGGCCATCAGGTGTTTAATACAAAGATCTCTCCATACATGAAGGCATATGGTTTGTCACTGATTCAGCTGAATATGTGGACATTCTTAGAGTGCTTTTGAGATTAGTTGTCTTGATTTACCACGATAAGCTAAACTGATTATAACACTGATAAAATTGTAGTGTCCTGCACCAAAAGTTAGGAAATACCCTAAATGAGGTGACCAATATGCATATCACAGTATCACACAGTATCACAGTATGTTAGAGATTGGAAGGGACCTCAAAAGATCATCTAGTCCAATCCCCCTGCCAGAGCAGGAACACCTAGATAAGGTTACACAGGAATGTGTCCAGGCGGGTTTTGAATGTCTCCAGAGAAGGAGACTCCACAACCCCCCTGGGCAGCCTGTTCCAGTGTTCTGTCACCCTCACTGAGAAGTTTCTTCTCAAGTTTAAGTGGAACCTCTTGTGTTCCAGTTTGTACCCATTACCCCTTGTCTTATCATTGTTAGCCATTGAGAAGAGCCTGGCTCCATCCTCATGACACTCCCCCTTTATATATTTATATACACTAATAAGGTCCCCCCGCAGTCTCCTCTTCTCCAAACTATAGAGACCCAGCTCCCTCAGCCTTTCCTCATAAGGGAGATGCTCCACTCCCTTAATCATCTTTGTCGCCCTGCGCTGGACTCTCTCCAGCAGTTCCCTGTCCTTCTTGAACTGAGGGGCCCAGAACTGGACACAATATTCCAGATGCGGTCTCACCAGGGCCGAGTAGAGGGGAAGGAGGACCTCTCTCGACCTACTGACCACCCCCCTTCTAATACACCCCAGGATGCCATTGGCCTTCTTGGCCACAAGGGCACAGTGTTGGCTCATGGTCATCCTGCCATCCACTAGGACCCCCAGGTCCCTCTCCCCTACACTGCTCTCTAACAGGTCGTTCCCCAACCTATACTGGAACCTGGGGTTGTTCCTGCCCAGATGCAGGACTCTGCACTTTCCCTTGTTATATTTCATCAAGTTTCTCCCTGCCCAACTCTCCAGCCTGTCCAGGTCTCGCTGGATGGCAGCACAGCCTTCTGGCGTGTCAGCCACTCCTCCCAGCTTAGTGTCATCAGCAAACTTGCTGACAGTACACTCAATTCCCTCATCTAAATCATTGATGAATATATTAAATAATACTGGTCCCAGTACTGACCCTTGAGGCACTCCACTAGATACAGGCCTCCAACTGGACTCCGCCCCATAGACTACAACTCTCTGGCTTCTGTCCTTCAGCCAGTTTGCAGTCCACCTCACTACCTGATCATCCAGGCCACACTTCCTCAATTTAGCTATGAGGATGCTGTGGGAGACTGTGTCAAATGCTTTGCAGAAGTCAAGGTAGACCACATCCACCGCTCTGCCATCATCCATCCACAATGTTATTTCCTCATAAAAGGCTAGGAGGTTGGTCAAGCATGACTTCCCTTTGGTAAAGCCATGTTGACTGCCCCTCATAACCCTCTTATCCTTGACATGCCTTAAGATGGCATCAAGGATAAGGTGTTCCATCACTTTCCCAGGGATGGAGGTGAGGCTGACCGGTCTATAGTTACCCGGGTCCTCCTTCTTGCCCTTTTTGAAGACTGGAGTGACATTTGCTTTCCTCCAGTCCTCAGGCACCTCTCCCGTTTCCCAAGACTTGGTAAAGATGATGGAGAGTGGCCTAGCAATGACTTCTGCCAGTTCCCTCAGCACCCGCGGGTGCATCCCATCTGGACCCATGGATTTATGGATGTCCAGATTGCTCAACTGGTCCCTAACCCATTCCTCATGGACTAAGGCAAACTGCTCCAGTGACCTGACTTCATCTGAGGTCTCAGGAGTACAGGGCTCTTCAGGACTGCCTCCGGCAGAGTAGACTGAGACAAAGAAGGCATTCAATAACTCTGCCATCTCAGTATCTTCTGTCACCAGGGCACCCATCCCATTCACCAGTGGGCCAACCTTGCCTCTGGTGTTAGTTTTATCAGCTATGTATTTGAAAAAGCTCTTTCTGTTGTCCTTGACCCCTCTGGCCAGATTTAATTCTAAGGAGGCCTTAGCCATCCTAGCTGCCTTCCTACATCCTCTAGCAGCAGCCTTATATTCCTCCCGAGTGGCCAGCCCCTCCTTCCATGACCTATAAACTCTCCTCTTCCACTTGAGCATACCCAGCAGTTCCTTATTCAGCCACGCAGGTCTCCTGGCCCTCTTCTTTGACTTCCTACGTGTTGGGATGCTCTGCTCTTGAGCTTGGAATAAGCAATCCTTGAATGCCAACCAACTATCTTGGGCCCCTTTACCTTCAAGCAGCCTTGCCCATGGGACTTCCCCTAGCAATTGCTTGAAAAGGCCAAAGTTTGCCCTGCTAAAGTCCAAGGTTGCAATTCTACTTGCTATTGTACTGGTCCTACCACACAAGATCCTGAATTCCACCATCTCGTGGTCGCTGCAACCAAGGCAGCCCTCAACCTTTACTGCTTCGACCAGCCCCTCCTTGTTAGTGAGGATGAGATCCAGCAGCGCTCCTCTCCTGGTTGGCTGATCCACCATTTGGATGAGGAAGTTATCATCCATACACTGGAGGAACCTCCTGGACTGTGGCTGGGTTGCTGAGTAGTCCTTCCAGCAAACATCAGGGAAGTTAAAATCCCCCACGACGACCATGGCCTGTGACTGTGAGGCCGCTCTCAGCTGCCTGTAGAAGGCCTCGTCAACTTCCTCACCCTGATCTGGTGGCCTGTAACAGACACCCACAACAGTATCGCCCCTGCCAGCCTGCCCCTTAATTCTCACCCACAGACTCTCAACTCGCTCGTCCCCTGTCCCTGGACAGAACTCAGTACATTGCAGCTGCTCTTGCACATAAAGAGCAACCCCACCACCCCGCCTGGCTGGCCTGTCTTTCCTGAAAAGGACATAGCCCTCCATGACTATATTCCAGTCATGCGAGCTGTCCCACCACGTCTCTGTAATTGCCACCAGATCATAATCTCCTGACTTAACACAGGTCTCCAACTCCTCCTGCTTATTTCCCATGCTGCACGCATTGGTGTACAGGCATTTCAAGGAGGGAGCTGGGCTCACCAATTTCACCCTAGGATTATAGGAGGCCTCCCAGTCTTCATCAATCCTAGAGTGCTGCCCCACTGGGGCAAGCCCAGTTACAACCCCATCCCCCTTCGAATCTAGTTTAAAGCTCTCCAAATGAGCCCTGCTAATTCATGCCCCAGCATCCTTTTGCCTCTGTGAGTTAAACCTTTCCCACGTGCCATCATCCGGACTGGAGCCTTATAAAACCAGCTGTTATCAAAGAACCCAAAGCCCTGCCTAAAGCACCAGTCTCGTAGCCAATCATTTACAGACTGAATTTTCCCATTCAGTCCCACATCATCACCGGAAGATGGAAGAAGTGAGGAGAAGATCACTTGAGCCCCAGACTCTTTCACCATCCGCCCCAAGGCCCTGTAGTCTTTCTTCATCCCCCTCAGACTGCGGGAAGCAGCTTCCCCCCCACCTGTCTGGAAGACCAGCAGCGGGTAGTAGTCTGTCGGGTGCACCAGGCTGGGGAGCGCCCTGGTGACATCCCTGATCCGGGCTCCAGGCAAACTACACACTTCCCTATGATGAGGGTCAACTCTGCATATCGGGCCCTCTGTTCCTCTCAGAAGGGAATCGCCTACGACAATGACTTTTCTTTCTTTCTTGTCAGAGGCAGTCTTGAGGTGCGAAGTCGACCGCCTTTTCCTATGTGACCTTGTAGTCTGGCCTTGCACCACATCCTCACTTACCTCTCCATCAAGATCCAGGGCCTCAAACCTATTACGGAGGGGCACCTGGGGAAGCAGGGCAGGAAGGGAGGAAGGTTGCCCACGGTTCCGAACTGGAACTCGCTTCCAGCCCTCATCGTCTTTTTGGTCCCTTACCTCTGCGCGACAGCTACAGAGCAGGGGCTGTCTCGGGTCATCCCCCTCTGTCTGAGAGGACAGGGGGTCCATCCCCTTGTGGGGAGTATCTCCCTGGAACCGTTCCTGCTGGCACGCCAGGGAGTTACTCCACCAGTCGATCTCCCTTTCACAGTCCCTGATGGTCCTCAGCGTCTCGACCTCCTCCTTAAGTTCTGCCACCAATCTAAGCAGATCTTCTACCTGCTCACACCTCACACAGGTGGAATGCTGGCCTCCCTCCCTCGGCAGCAGCAGGCTCTGGCACTCCCTGCAGCCAGAGACCTGAACAGCCACGGTTTGGGGCAGGGTCTCTGTCTGAGTTGCTACAGTCTCCTTACTGCAAGCCCTCCTTCTGGAGGCGACCATATTGGTCAGCAGTCTGGGACACCAGCAACAGAGTCCGCAACACGACCTGCTTGTTCCTCCCTGCGCCCGGTGGGCAGTGACCGGTCGCTGCCCTCCCAAAGGCTCTTTCAAGGCAAGGGGCAGGGGTGCGGTCGCCGTTACCGCGGGAACGCCCCCTGCCACGTCAGCCGCTCTCTCGCAAGGGCTGCTGGGGCTTCGGGGATCGGGAGATGTCGGGAATCGCGATGTCTCTGCGCTGTCCCCTCTGATTTTCCTAATCTCTTCTGACCCTCGTGGTCTCTGCAGCGTGCCGGCTCCGGCTCTAGCTGGGCTAGCTCCGATCAGCTGACTGACATATGCTGCAGTCTTTTGTTATGAGATCACATAATCTTCCTTCTAAAGGTGCCCCCCCACTCAGAGCATGGTGCTCAGTTACTGACACATTTTCCAGGGTTTTGCTTTAATCCTCGCTGTCCAGTGTGTGGTCCCTAGCCCTGTGTTACCAATCACCCTTCAGCCCCACCTATGAATGTAGAGCTATTAGTCCATGGGCAGGATTTCTATGCAACATACTCCATGAAGATGTGAGCGCCAAGCTGCGGAGCCTGATATAAAATAAGTAAATAAGTGACTCCTTTCATGGCACAGCATCATCTTCAAAGCACAGCTCCCATACACTCAGAGCTCAGCAATGGCCACCAGGCTTGGCCTCTTGTCTTGGGTACACAGAGGAAGGAGGAAAGCACAACTACTGACCATTCCCCAAAAAGCCCCAGTTGGAGTGATCTGACGGGCATTGCTCAGGAGCTCTGAGGCAAAAGCAAGGCTGGACTCTCTCAGGATGGCTTTCAGTTGTCTAAACCATAGCATGATCCTCTCTCTCTCACATCCTTTCTCTTTTTTCCTCCAGTGTTGTATTTATTTTGCAGGTTCTGCCTTCTCCAGCAGTTGTGCAAAGTCTCATAGACAACAGTTTTCTTCATGACACAACCCTCTTTCATCACCAGAGTGTTATCCACCTGCATATTACATGCGATGGGGATCCTGGAGAAAACGGTTGTGTTTATAATCAATCATCATGGTGTGCATGTGCAGAAGGACTGAACTTCAGTTTGATGGCTATCTTAATTTTGGTCCCTTCTGACTATTCAATACCTGATTTTGCAACCCTAATGATCTTTTAATGTAGTTTTTGTGTAAATTTTCTAAGTTTTTAAAACTGAAAACCTGGGAATTCCTTCATAAGAAGCAATAAGTACTTCCACAGGGACCATCAGGAGAGCTGATTCCTTCTTTCAAAGGCAGTTTTTTAATGTGATATACTAATAATTTTGATTCAAACTGAATAGAATCTCTATATGAAATGTAAATCCATATGGAAAAATAAAAATTCTTCCTTTTCAAAGTGTTTTAATGGAACATTTAGATCTCTCAGTATCCTCACGTCACTGAAAATGATTCAGTAATACTGACACATACTGGAGTCAGTGGTGGTGGTTTCTCCTCAGCAAGACCTGTATCTCCAGAGTCCTTCCTCCCTCCTGCCCCTTGGGAGAGCAGCACAGCTGGCCATAGTAGGAAGGGGTCATTTTGCATTTAGGCTAGATGATGATGAGGCAAACATTTTGCCCAGGAGATCTGCAACAATTTGCTAACAGGAGATGACCCATCAATCCTGTCTGGTCCTCACTTGAAAAAGCTGGCAGTATCCCTCTTCTCAGCAAGCTCAGAGTCCCCTACCCTGCCCTGAGGTGCCACCATCACCCTTTCCTGTCCCAGGCTGTGTTGCCCATCTCCAGGGTGGTGATGCAGAGGTGCCCATCAGCCCTATGCAGACACAGCCCGGGTAGGACCCAGAACTCGGTGTGCAACTTGCAGTGTGCAACAGTGCCTGTGTCTCCACAGTGAAGACAACCCTCCTGGCATAGAAGTGCCAGATCAAATGATTGCAGATGCTTATTTTCTTTTCCCTTCCAGCTTGTCCGTGACCCTTGAGCCTGCCCTTGTCCTGTTCCCATCTCCCCCTACACTTCAGCTCCTCATCTCCACCTCCTCATCTCAGTTTCCAGTCACCAGCTGCTTCTTTCAGTCCCAGCCTCCCCTTTTATTTCTAGTCTCCTCTCTCAGCCTCTCCCCACGATGCTCCCCCTAAGCCTGTATCTACTCCTCCACCTGAGCTCTCACCACTGCTGACCCTAAACTTTGAGGCACCAGCTTCTTGGTGAAAGCCCTGCCACGAATTTATACTAAGGATTGAAACTGTATTTTTCTGCCTTATAGATTTCCCGGGACATAGCTGGATTCTTTGGAATTTTTCCCTGATACCTTGAAAAAGAACAAATTAACCTGAACAGCCCCATAATGGGGCAGAAATCTGTTCTAAAAAATCCAGCAGTGGCTCAGGTTCAGCACAGTTCATTAAAACAGAGAGAAGAAACATATAATAGGAAGAGCAGAGCAACATTGAGTGTAGGTGTCATTTCCAGCTATGGCTACAATATTCCCATGTGGCCTTCATTAACCAAGGTGAGAGAAATGGCAAGAGAGACAATACAGTAGATTGTAGTCTCAATTTATGCTGCCCTATCTTAAGGGACAAAGAACCATATCTAGAGACATATGGTCACGCCTAGCAATAACCACTAGTCTGTTCACTATTAAATAAAGATGAGCATAAAAGGGTTTCTTCCATCTCATTGTGGGAAGTTATGGATTGCTGCCTGTGAAGCTTGTTGAGAAAGCACATGGTATTGCTGTTACCCTCCAGCTACACAAAAACATTTCCTTCTATATTGCATATGTACTCCCGTATCTTTCTGTGGAGTTTTAAAACCTGTTAGTAGTGCTGGAAGTAAGTCGCCTTTTCCAGCAAGAGAGGAAAGAAAGGCTTTGATCCTATTCATCCTGTCTACTTTGTCACCTACAGTGTTAAGAAAAAGAGAAGCCTCCAGTTGCCCATTTTGTGTGGTGCTCGTATATCTCTATGTATGTACGCCTGTGTGCATAGTACATGCATACGAGCATGAATGTGATTGTGCATGCAAGAGTATGTGTGATAACATCATCCAGATGCCACACCATACTGTTGGATTATGTCAGTCTCACCCAATGAAGCACACTGAGCAAATGCTAATAGTTAAGAGCTAATAAACACTACACTAGAAGGTCAGTGCTGAATCATTTGGATTGTGCACATGGTTCTCAGATACTTTTCCCCAGTATTTCCCTGTAGCTGTAGATAGGCTATGTGGATGCAGATCACCCTGTAGGAGGGATTTTTAAAGCCCTGCACTTTACTGAGTCAGCTCAATATGTTCAGAGAGAAACAGCCCCCATACAGTTGGACAACATTATTGCCAGAAAACAGACTTTGCAGGTTTCCAAAGGATGCTCTCAATTAGAAGTCCCATGTCTTTGATATGGTTGGCTCAAAGTGAAAAAGAGAGGTCATATTCACAGAGGTCAGAAATGAGAGAGCATACGATTCTTTGTCTCTTTCATCTTATTTCTCTGTACTTTCTTACCTTTGCTTTCTTACTAGTCTCTGTACATGACACATAATCATAGACTTCAGGCTGTGCTCCTGTCTTGACAGGGCAATCTTTATGTAAACCAAGTGAGAATGTCTTGGTTACTTGCATGATAGAGTGCTCTTTGCTTCCCTGTCTGCTATCCTTTTGGCCACCTGTAGCAGTTAATAAACTGGAACCTTTATTGACCAAATCATTGCCCACTTCCTCCCCTCAACTGACCTTCCTGTGAACTGCAAGGAGTTCCTGTTGAGACAGTAGATGTAGTTAGAAGTTATCCACATAGTGCTGGGGACAACTGTGGGAATAATGAAGATATTGAGAGAGTTCAAAAGAAACATTTTGGACCAGTAAAATAATTCTGTGTCAATCTCCGACTATTCATTTAACCTGCTTAAGGATTATTTAACCTTTTAGCCTTTCTAAAATTTGGGTGAATGTCAAGAGAAATAAAACATCTTACTGCTAGGACAGCAACAGACACACTACTAAAGTTTTTGGACCAGTACTGAACCAAGATTGATGTACATTCACATATGGTCTCTGTTGAGAGCTGAGCTACAGCTACTTGTAAGTTCAAGGCAACTTCCCAACCAGAAG
The DNA here is from genome assembly GCF_963264785.1 of Psittacula echo. Taxonomy (NCBI): domain Eukaryota; kingdom Metazoa; phylum Chordata; class Aves; order Psittaciformes; family Psittacidae; genus Psittacula; species Psittacula echo. The sequence continues at coordinate 7,912,568 of NC_137736.1, forward strand.
AGGCAGTTTGAGACCCACATTTGGAACAAGCTCTTCTGTTTAATCAGTGCTCTTCTAGAAGAGATATCCTCTCTCCTGCCCACCATGTGCTGCTCTGACAGGGGGATGGATTAGGGAGCAAGTATGTTATAGGGGGAGTTTGGAGATGACTAGTCAGGACCAAGGTGGATGGGAGCACACATTGGAAAGAGTCAAATGAGGTTGAGAGAATAAGAGGAGGAAAAGTTTCTCAGGAAGATTGCCATGAGTTCAGACCAGAGTCTGGGGACTTGAAAAGAAAGAGAAGAATGAACAGCTGACAGTGGGATACTTCTCTGAAGTTGAATGATATAGTTTTAGTAGGAAGGGTCTACCTTGGCCAGTGATCTAAAGGTTAAGACTTTTTCCATTGCTTTCCCAGAGTGCCCCCCTTTCCAAGCAATTTATCCCACAAGACAGCTTTCAGCCTTTATTTATGAAGCTAAGATGGCCAGCAGAAGTCTGGCAATAGAAGTTATCTAACTAGTCCTGGAGGTGGGAAAACACAACTCAGCATTAATGCAGACATGTCAGCAGCCATAAATAACCCATGAGTGTGAAAAGACACTGGTTTATCCTACAGAAGTGCCTTACCTCTCAAGACCAGTAAAGGTGCTCTGAGCAGCAAATGAAACATGCATTACTTATGGGTAGATGCCCTCACTTACTCTGAACCGTGCAGAACAAGATGTTTACTGCTTGTAGGGGGTCTGTCCACACCTTGAGGAGTTATTTCACCTAGCAATGTGGTCAAGCTCAAGGGCTTAGTTCTCAGGTTAGTAATTTCATAGACTGTAAAGCCAGAAAAGAGTTTAATGTTCACCTGGTCTGGCCTGGCCTCCCACATAGCACATGCCAAATAATGTCACCAAGTAAATCCTGCCTTAATTTCAACAACTTGTAGCTGAACCAAAGTGTATCTTATAAAAAAAAAAAGTTGTTTAACCTTGATTTTAAGACTCAAGTGATGGAGAATTTACCACATGCTATGGTAGTTTTCTTGCCAATGTTAATTACTTGCAGGGCTCTAAACGGGTTTGGCATTTCTCATTTGCCTTTCTTTTTTTTTTTTTTTTGACTTAATCTTATTTTACCTTTATTTTGCTAGATTCAACAACCTTTCCATGCTAGAAATTATATTAACTCACCTCTGAATTAATTTTGAACTTTAAACCAGGTTTTGTAAGCATGATCTGCCTTGCAAGTGCTGTCATCTAAAACTGTCTTTCAGGGACCCTTGTCCCTAACTGTGTTCCTCCTATCCCAGCATGCTCCCCATCCCACTCCTGCACCACAACCACACCACTGTGTAGGGCCAAATTTGGTAGCGTCAGCACCAACAGCTTTCAGTGATGGAGAGTGGTAGGAGGATTATTCAGTTCCTCAGATTTATTTGTAATACCAGTGGTCCCATTCCTCATCTCGTCTGTGATGGGTCAGATGCAGCCTGTGGGCCACTGACTGAACCACGCTGTCAGCAAAGTAGCATCTGGATGACTCAGTATTTGGCAGAAGTACCTCTAAAGTAACTGGGAGAACAGACAGACAGAACTGCTGCTGTGAATGTTGACATCTGTTTTTCAGCCCCAAAAGGGGGAGGAAAACCCCCCAAAACCCCAAAACAAAACAAAAAGCACAAACGCTGAGAAGCTGTATTTTTTTCGGGGTGGGGGGGGTGGGGGGGGTGGGGGGGCAGGGATACAAAATATGCTGGGTTTTTTCCCTTTTGAATGAATCAAAATATTTCACTTACTTTTGGATTAACACTGACCTGCACATGTGGACTGTCTTGGAGTTGTACCACCTCACTGCTGGACTTTGGCAACCTGTGGCCCAGATGTGGCAGAGTTGCACTCGCAGCGTCCTGTGAGCAGGATACCAGCACTGCAGCTCAGACCTGAGGCTGCAGAAGCATCTGTAGATCAGGCACAAGACTTTGGAGACTGCATCCTCAGCTCTTTAAACTGCTCAGTGTACCCTCTATATTGCTAATGTTTGACCTGTCTGGTCCATATAAAAAGAGCTGAAAAGCCCATACACAGCTCACATTATGTAATGCATCATGGTTCACCTGTAGATAGTTTCTCCTCCTCATCATAGTGGGGTTCCATGGGAGATACAGTCCACAGGGGTAATTTAGCTTGTGGTAAAGACTGGTGACCTAGGTTCCCCAAACTCTGATTGTCTGTGAATTGTCTGCAGTGTTGCAGGGCTTAATTGCCAGCTGCCCCAGATGAAACAGGGCATGTTGTCTTATCAAACAAAAATGAAGGATTTCCTCCAATGTGGACTTTTCTGGTGAAAAGGGTCTGTTCTGCAGAGATGCTTCCTGGTTCTTCTGTAAAAAAGAATCATCCCAGCAGAAATGTCCCAGACACCTATACATGCACCATAGGCAGGGGGTGAGTGTGTTGGGGATGTCTGGACAGCTGTGACTTTCCTTTCTGAGCTGACAATACACCTCAGCCACAGTGAGCACCTGTGGGATCTCATGTTGTTCAAGGTTTACCATTGGATGAGGCTTTTGGTTGCTAGAAGTAAATCTGGGGTTTAGTTATTAGAAGTTCCTACACAATTTTTTAAGGGCAGAGATGGTCATTATTTTGTCCTGGACAAATGCCAAGTCAGGCCACTCAATTTAGCTGCACTACATTTCCGTGTTCTTCCAAATAGCTGCTCTTTGCATAAGCAGTTGCTGAGTACTGTCACACAGACAATTCATCATTACTGTTCAATTTAACCTTCACCCCAGGGAGCTGACTTACCATCTTAAAGATTATCACACATTGCTGTATGATTCACAAATGACAGTACATTCTCCCTCCATCTGTGGTATGTGTTTCAACTGCAACCAGGAGCCTGAAACAGGGGAAAAAAAAAAAGTAAAAGGCAAGTCTGTTAATCCACCATGACACATACACCTTGATTTTATTTTATTGGAGGGATTTTATAAGGGCTATTATCTGCTGGTTTACATAATCCAACACTTCCCTTAGGGCAATCAAAATTGAGATTCATATGACTTAGAGTTTACAATCCAATGCAGCTGGCAAAACTGGGATTCAGATTCATGACCGCAAATGCAATCCTACTGCAAGCACTCTAAGAAGAACAAGAAAAAGGGGGTGGGAAAGACAGAGGATAAGAAAAGCCCTAGTGAAGTGATCTATCATATTGCCTGAGCAGGAGTGTCTGAGAACTGGTATCGTGAAATGAGTCAAAACTTTAGCTAATTTGATTCAAAGGTTGCATGACCTCTGCTAAGTGAGGGACTCCCTTTCCCTGCTGTCTTTGTCTGTTCTTAATAATTTAGCCAGCAGCAAGGTAAGATCTAAGATTGACTTTTTCTGCTAGAAACATGACTTCAGTCCAAGTATTTTAGCACCTGAACTCAAGTAAGGATAATAAATGTCAAAGAAATATTTATAGCTTGGTATATGGAGAATTTCCAGTTCCCTATACTGCAATAACACACATCCATCTGCTAACAGCATTAGAGCTGCAGTTTTAAAGCAGATAGTGCCTGAAAATAGAAGGCTGCAGTATGCACAGAAAGCTGTTGCATTTAGATGTTTGATATTAAGCTGATAATTAAATTAGAAATCAATTATCCAGCTTTGGGAAGCCATTTTTTTTCCTGGACTCAGGCCCATGCAGAAATTCAGAGTAAGCTCTGTGCCTCTTCCACTCCTCTATGTTCATTTAGCTGAAATTCATCCTTGCAATACCCAGCTGAGGGGAGGGAGCATACAGAAAAAAAAAAGGTTAAAGAGGAGTAATTGAAATCTAGAAGTGGAAAAAAGACTTCTTATCCCACCTAATAAATCCCCCTGGACAGTACAAGTGAATTATTCTTCAGAGCTTTGTCAAATCTAGTTTTAACCGATTGCAGTGATGGAAGCCCCATCTCTTCCTTTGGGAAAAAGCAGCACATTTGAACAAAGCTCCCTGCTAGCAAATATTTCCTGATACTAAGCCTGTATTTTCCTCCTTTCTTAAAGTGATCCCTTTAATGCTGGCTGGATCCAAGATTTTTTCCCAGTGAACTCAGGTCTGTGAGATCTGGAATGCTTACTGGAATGTATGTCTTTTCACCCCCAGATTATGGTTTGAAATCTGCCCTAAGCTTACAGTGTCTGGAAGCTGCAGCTGTAGCATATGCTTTCACAGGTCTGTGCGAAATAGGTTGAGGTGTGTAGTCCCACCCTGAACATACACAACACAAGCAAGGGCACAAAGCTGCTCCATCATTCTTTATTGCTTAGCCAGGTGCTGGTGGGAGCTAAGAAATCCTTTTGAGACTTGCAGACGCACCAGGCAGGAGATGAGCAAAGGTGGTGTGAGGGGCTTTTTGCTCTTGCTTTGTCTGCATCTGGGGTATCGAAGTGCTTTGCTTTTCACCCTTTAGGTTCTGGCACCTCTCACTAGAAGTGAAAAAGTAGGAATTCTGTAGAAATACCAGGATTTCAGCAGAACTGGAAAGGATGTCTGACTACGGGGTTTTCTTTAGAGATCTAAGATACAAAACTGAATTACTTCCTCGCTAATGAAGTGTTTAACATCTTTGGTAACAGAAATCAGAGGTGGAGAGCCACATAGGAGGCTGAAGTGAAAGCACAGATTTATTGCCTTCACTGATGTAGGACACCTGGTGCTCTGCACTGTAGGTGAGGAAAATGACGGGAAGCAATAGAGACAAATTGCTTCTGCCCTGTCACGGGGTGGGGATATGGTGCTGTTCAGTTGCAGGAGCAGCATCCATCTGCATCAGGGCTCTCTCAGGAGAGCCAGCAAGAAGGGCACCACTGGGGTCTGAGTGGTCTAAGACCAGCATTTCATCAGCACTGGCTCCAGGCTAAGTTTAGGCCAGTTTAGATGGGGTCTGAACACATCAGGACCAGTTACTGTGCCCAAGGGGCTGCCCTATACTGTGGGACAGCAGGAGTCCAGTGCTGCAGCCACTCCCTGCAGCTGACCACAGGGCTGTGAACCTGGTCCCAGTGTTAAACCAGTGTGACATTTGGAAAGTCCATCTCAGCCACAGCATGTGGGATTGCAGCGTGCTCAGATATTACATGTGACACAGCTCTGGCACATTACGACATTGCAGAAGCCAGGCTACATGTCTCTAGAGGGTGGGTGGAAGAATGAAGAACACGCTGTCTGTCTTTCCTCCTCTAGGTGGTGGTGGGGGGCATTTGCCTAACTACAACCATCCTCCTAAAGGGAAGGGGAGGGAGAGAGAAGGCAAGGGCACAAGAAATTTGGTGCAGGACAGCACTCCAGGGTTCAGTGCTGTCCCTGGCAGGTTCCCTGTGCTGATGTGCCATTCCTGTTCACAAAGAGCCCTCAGGGTCAGGCTCAGGTTTTCAGCCAGATAATTCAGTGATCCTTCTTTCATCACATGGCTTTCACCAGATCAGGACATCTGCATCACCCTTGGAGTGACACCCGTGGCCTGTTCGGGGGGGGGGGGGGGGATGTGGCAGTGTTGGGGGGGATGTGACAGTGTCTTCTCAGAGGGGTGAAGGTTTCATTCTCCGTTTCTCACTCCACAGATGATGAGGAAATAACAGCGGGCACTTTGTCACTCTTTTCCCTCAGGGTGCAGGAGCATTGGCAGCATGTCTGATCCCTTATCCTTAATATGCAGTTGATGGTACAGGTGAAAGTTTCATGACTTATTCCTCCCTTCTTTCCTCTCTCCCTCCCTTCCTTAGCCAAATCAGCAAAAAATGCTGGAACAGCTTTGTGCCACAGTTCTTCCGAAATGAAGAAAGGTGACTGCTGTCTCTGGTTAAATGTCAGGAAAACTTCCTAGCCTCTAATATTTACAGAAAGAAAGGTTATTCACTTTCAGGACCGGCCAGGTTAGGTCATGCAAATAAGATATTGTTCATAAAGTTACAAATGAGAACCTATTTGATACTTTATTCCTGCTTCTTGCTCCATCTCTTGGTCATTTCTTCACCAACTGCAGTCTCCTTGCAAGGCACACCTCATTCAAAATTATTCTGTTCTTTTTTCCCCCTCTCTCTCTAAGGAATTGTATTATTCTTATTAATTATCTTGCAGCTGAAATATTCTTAATTAGCCATGCTTGGTTTATAATATACTTCCTTGTGTGCTGTGCTAGTTAGCATGTCCTCATCAATAGGAGGGCTTGAACTTGAACAAGCTGCTGCAGCTTGGCAAAAGACAGCAGAGAATTCAGATTAGCTTGCTAAACAATGTTAAAAAAACAACACAAACCACACAAAAAATTCCCTTGTTGGTGAACCGGACCATACCTAAAGCATCATTCCCCAGAAAACATTGTTTCATGTGAAATTCAGCAGAACAGTGCAGGGTTTCTTTTAATCTTCTGTGATCACAGTCACACAGTGTAAAACTTGTTGTGGATCCTTATTTCAAGAGGTAACATAAGATCCTATAAGCTGAAAAGCTGCAACATCACGGCTCTAATAAGGGGCTTTGGAAGGTTTTGTCTGCTTTTCTTAAGCCGAGACCAGTTTCATATCAGACTGCAAACTCTCAGGGCAACTTTAAAATACATCATTGCTGAGTATGTGAGGAAGCAAGCTGAAAATGTGCCTTCTGCAGGAATTTGTGTGGGTAAAATCTGATCGCTCTGATGTTCATGGGAAATGAATGAAGCAGCAGGATAAGCATGGCCACAGTGAATTAATTTGGAAAGTTACACAAATTCTAGCCAAAATTATTTTTTTTCAACTTTTGCTGAGCTTTGCTGCAAGTCCTGTTGTATAAAACCATCTGTTCTTTTTCAGAGCAACCTTATTAAGACCCACTGATGAGATTTCATCTCCTTCCTATAGAGAATGTTTCAGCCTTTATTACAGTTACTTAAATGTGGGGAGCTGCAATCTTGCCACCCTGTTTGCACTCAGAAAATCTAATGATGGTAAATTTGCCATCTCTCCTTGAATACAATCACTCCTTCATTACACTGTCTCTCCTATTAGAGGTAAATTCCTGTTGTGCTTTAAACAGTTATTATTTATTGGCATAAATTAATGTCTATGCTGTGACTTATAGTAGGTCCCATGTTGGATTTATATGTCTGGTAAAATATGTTTCTACTGTAGATGTACGGGTGAAATGTGTGGAGACTGCCTGTTGCCAGCTGTACGTTTTTGAAACATTAGCCGAAAAAGCCACTTTATATAGTGAAAAGCTCCTTAAAAAACTATTCAAAGCTCTCATACAACATCTTTTGGAGAAAAAAATCAAATCAAAATAAAATTAGTTACTTTATTTCACTTCATGTTGCAGTTTTCATTTAAATTTGGTTCCTAAAGAGAAACCACATTATAGTTTTTGCTCCTTGCTTCTTTTCTCTTCCTTTGCCCTCTGTAAAAGTGAGAGAAAAAATAGGGAGAAATGAGAAATACACATACACGAAAAATGCAAGAAAGCACTGGAATAATCTTTCTCATTATTTTTGTTTTGCCAAAGGCAAAAGCAGAAAAAAAATATACATTTTTTTCTCTATTTTTGCCTTCCAAGAATAGAAATAAACATGTCAAAACCACTCATCTTCCATTTTCTCAGGCTTCTGGATTATTACAAGTTCTTTCTGGTGGAAAAAAGATGGGGGAAGTGATAGCCTAAATATCTAATACCTGAAAATGGCATAACAACAGGAAACAAACAAGGAAAGACAATAAAAATGGTCCACACTAAATTAATCTGGAAAATTGTCCATTAAAAATCTATCTGCAAGTGGAAATTGTTTCTAGTCAGAGACTTTTTTGACAGAAGTCTGTTTTTTGGCAGGAAAACTTCTTCCCACCTTGCTCATTTGATCTGAAATGAAAGGAAATATTTTGGGGTACTTCTTCCAGAAAACCTTTTCTGTGTGTGAGCTTTCTGAATCTTAAAACACCTTCTCTGTTTGATCTGATTTGAAATGAGTTGTACATGCCTGGAGTGGGTTTCCTTCAGAAAGCATAACATACACACATTAACCATCCTGCCACAAGGGCCCCCCTCTGTGCACAACTGCACAGAAGGGAGTCTGGAAAAAAACTTAACCAGAGACACCGAGGAAAACTGCTCTTACCACTAGCATCATGAGGTCTTTAGCTTCCACTAAAAACAGCAATGAGTTCAGTCTCTGAGGCCTCATTGAAAGATCTGAGAGCAGTAACTACATGATAGGCGTTTTATCTGTCTGAGGATAAACTGCTTGATGGGTTCTGCTGGGATTCAAAACCGCAGTCCTTGAAGTCTTGCTGCCTCAAACCAGTTACTTAGGTTGCTAAACCATCCCCAGCAGTGTTGGGGAAAGCATTGTTTTGTCTACTTACGATCCTTTGTGTGTGGAGGGATGTTTCATGTTTGCCGGTGCATCCAAAAGCACTGGATCATCAGTTTTGCAGCTCCAGCCCATCTTTTCTCCATTGATCCTGGCAAAAGTGAAGGAGAGTTTAGCTTTTTTCCAAACACTGGTGGTATTTTTCCACCAGTGCTACACTGCATGTAGCACTCAGTGTTTCATTGACTGGAAAGCATCCAGAGGATAGGAGAGGAAGACTTCTCTTCCTGTCCTTCAGGAGCAGGAAATGCTTTAATCAGGAGAATAACAAGGGTGTTGCAGGGTGGTGGGCTCTGACCTTTGGACTAGACGGTGATGTCAGTCTGCCCAAAGCTAGGGAGCTGCTGAAAAGAAATTCCTAACTTTTCTGAACCTGGACCAGATCCCCTCATCCTCTTCCTGCTTCTGTCACTCACTCCTGTTCTCCATGCCCAGGCAGTCTGTCCAGCTCAGAGATGGTGTTGTCAGAGGTGGTGGTGCACAGTGGGTAATGCCTGCCCCCCCGGTGTTATGCCTCCCCAGCTGAGCAGCTTTCCTCTGCAATGACAATAATAACAGGAGATCTCCTTTCTGGTTTGGTCAGGGGTTGAAGCTGAGCTCATGTTTGTGTATCCTGGCTGTTGAGATGGAAAGTGTGAACTTTACAGAAAATTAAATCTGCATAAAAGAGAATGGGGGAGGAGATCACTCTGGAAAAAGAGAGACTTGCAGACGGAGATCCCATTATGTTCAGACCTCACAGTGTCTCCCCACTCATTCATGCCAAGTGCAATGTGCGCTGGGTGTGAGGCAAAAGTCTTCAGACTTAGCCAAAGAAAGAGGCCTCAGCATGTGTTGCTGTGTTTAGCACTGAAGTCGGTATGGATCCTGGCCAGCTGCCAGTCACACTGGCATGGCTGTTATTAGATACCATTGTGTTAAGCTTAGCACTTTTTGCAGGCCAGAAAAAGTCCTTTTGTGTTTTCCCATACTCCTGACACATTTAGAAGAGTTTCAGCTTCAGACAGAAAAGACACAAGTAGTGCGAACACACACCTGACATGGGCATGGATGGGAAGAGATTGCTAAGGCAAGATGAAATCACCCTTGCTGGACTCAGTGCAGGCTGAGGTTCATTAGCTATCAAGCTTGGGTTGACATTTTATAAATAACTACATGGGGAAAGACATTCTCTGAATCACCTTTCGCAGAGCAAATTGCAAAAGAGAAGTAGCTAATTAGAGCTACAGGGAGCTGCATGGTGGCCATGCCAGTTGGCTTGTGCTGACCTGTTTGTGACTAGAAAGTCAGTCTGGATCCAGGTTTTGGTGCTTTATGTTTTTTCTGTCTTTAAATTATGTGATTTTATAGCCTAGGAAAAGCCAGAAATAGTGGAAGAAAATGAATAGTAAGCATGTGTTCTTCCCAGCATTCTTCCACAAGGTTATCCTCGCCTATCCCAGCCCTCAGCCCCAAGCACCGTATGAGGTGGGTGTGTGAGATAACCTCCTGGGACACTGTTGACTTGCACAGCAGAAGTTGCAGCTTCTATCATCTCGGTCTTTTTTTGGTGACCTTTCTTATCTGTTGAAGGCTGAAATGAAGTAAAATAAGACAAAACAGTCTCAGAACCAGACTGGTCATCCCCTGTGGTTAGACTTCTCTGCTCACCAGGGCAGCATTAGCCAACTCTTACAACTCCTCTTTTATGTCCTGCCAGAGCTACTCTCACGGTAGTAAGTCCATTGCATTTTTAGCCCTGCCTGGGGAAACCACTCTGTGCTAAGCTGCTTTTCTCCACTTGCTGGTGAAGGACAGATTGTCTCCTCTTTCCTCTCTTTGCACAACGCAGTAGTCTTCTCTGCTGCCACCTCTGATTCCCCCGAACTAAGGCATGGTTTAGAGAAGGATGTGTATGTGTCACAACGTGTGTCTTTGCAGTCAGATGAAAGGATTGTGCAATGGCTGCCCTGTAGCTGCAGGCTTAGCAAGGCAAGGTTTTATTTAGGGGGAGGATTTGTATGGGGTTCCAAAAAGAGAACTGGAGATTTAATGGATGTAGGTGGGGTTGAGGACATCCTACTACAGTGTCAAATTCCTACGTTGGGCAGAAATCACTTTCTTCTAGATGTGCAAATACAAGATGCATGAATCCTAGCAACAACCACACTAAAATGTACAGCTGTCAATATCCATGTGTCACAGAGGCTAGGAAAGGAAGCAAGATGAGGAGGCTTTACTCTTAAAACTTGGTATACATTGGAAAAAAAAGGCTTGGGAAACCATCCCCAGCAATTCTATTCAAAGCTCCTTTCTTAGTTCTCTTTATAGTCCTAAGCAAGTAAGTTTATGCTTTCAGGATCATTCCCCTCCCTGCTTTGCAGATTATTCCATGAAGGCCTGTGAAGCTCCTTGAATAATTTTCACTTCTTGTGGCATGACACGTCTCAGCATTAACAATGTTCTACACTTTCCAAAGCAGTACTCTTTTAAAGCGCTTCCTCATGAAATGCTCTGCCGAATGCAGATGGGAAGATTTCCATGCAAAATGTCTACCTTATGATGACTTTGGGAGGATTCATCAACTATTTTAGCTAAACTGGAGAAACAGTTTCCAAACATGAGATTAGAGGGAGAGAGATTTCATTAAGAAAATCCAGGCTTTGAAGTAAGGTCTGAATATTTGGCATAGGGCTGGTGCCTTTATACATGTTACGTGCTTTTCCCAACCCTGTGAAAATTCTTTTAAGTAAGTTTCACCAACATACTAACCCCTAATTTAGTAATTCTGTGCTTCCTGAGCAGGAGGTTTTTCAGACATTGGCAGCTTTGTCTCCTGAAGACACAACGTTTTCTGGGCATGCTCCTGGCCCCATAGCTCCAGTGTGTGTGCAGATTGACTGGAACAAAGATTTCCCCCTTTTCCATCCACTCTCTCCTACTTTATTCCCTCTTGCCTCTGCCAGCTTCCTTGCTTGTCTTTTCAGTGGTGGGGTGAAGCAGGCAGTTGTTCAACATAGCAGTTAGTCTAGAGGTAGCCTTTGGTGTGCCCATGGGCTCACCCCTGCTGTGCAGAAAAATAGAGATGGTTCCAGAAGCAGGACACAGGCTGCGGAGCAGGACTGGAGGAAACAGAGGAACAAGTGGGGATACAAGCCCACAGTTCAAATTATAAACTGAACCTAGTCATTCTGGTCTAGAAATTAAAAAAAAAATTTCTGGTCTAGAAAAAAGAAAATTTTTCTCCTTTTTTAAAATTTCTCCATTTTTTCTTGTCATTTAGGAAAATCCACAATGTATAAAGAATGCCTTGTTATATTTCTCTCCTTCTTTTTGTTCGTGCCCATCAACTCCTGCAGCAGATGATGTGAGCATCCTGCATAAGCTCCCCTCGCTGCTCAGCCTGGATTCCTCTTGAGATGGAAATGAGTTTGCAGTCACAGGTTAATATTGCACCAGCAGCTCCTAATTTTGTGTCCATGAATATACATCCTTAAAGATATTTGATATAGATTTAAAAGTGTGATTGTAATAATATTATGGAGTAGAGTTATGGCTTTGGGGAAGTAACTTTATGCTTCAGCTGTGGCACTGTGTTTCAAATGTACCTAGTGTTTAAATGTAGCTGGACAGAGGTGCTCATACCTAGGAGTTCATAGCTCCAGCTTGAAATGTGTTATTAATATTATGCATTTGAGCACAAGTAAATTTTCAAAAAGGAATCATCTTGTAATTTCCCTAAAAGGTAGAAAATCTCATAATCCTCATTGATAGACACTTTGCTATCCCATTTCAAAGTTTCAGGCAGGTTTCCTTCTTAGTCTCTTCAGCACACTAGGGAAGACTTCTCTTTCTTCCAAAAATATTACAAGAATAAAAACTTCCAGTGTGAATCCCACTGAATATAGGCATGCTTTGGTCCACTGACTGAAAATATCAGAGACTTATACATAGGGTAGAAGATAAATATTATAGATATTGTTTTATAGTTCTGTCTGTCATGTTGCAACTTGCGGTCTTTGTAAGACTATACCAACTTCAAGACTATGATCCTATGCTCCAGGAATACCAGGGAAGTTGGGAGCAATGGCTTGGAACAGAAATCTGGAAAGCATGCACAGCCGTCTCCATATTGGCTCAAAGTGAAATATGGCTTACAATGAAATCTGACAGTAGGTTGGAGAGGAAGCTGTGACCAAACTGCAGACAAGGTATACAGCCCACTGGAGAATGTTCTGAGCCACCAGGTTTGAGACAGGAACGATCCAGCCATCCTACAGTACATTGGGCAGTCCAGGAGGGACATTCAAATATAATTCAGTTGTCTTTATTGCTGCTAAAAAAATTGGAATTTAACGCCTGAGTTTACAGGAATTAGAGGGGGGTCAGCCTTTCTGCTTGACACAAAAGTTGCTTTGAGCTGTTTTAGGCACCATAAAGTTTTACTTAGATCTGCTCAGGCACGACTGTTCCCCTGTGAAAGAGCATGAAAGTCTGTGATATTCCAGTGCAAACGATGGCTGAGAACAAATGACATCAGAAGCCTTTACCTGTACCTTTGCTAGGTGGCAATGGTTGAAAATTAATTAAAAACAAGCAAAGCAGCAACAAATCTTATTAGAAAATCTTAAGACAGGAACTCAGATCAATTTAAGTTACAATTTTGCTAATTTATGTTACAAGAATAATTTCCAGGCACTCAAGTAAATGCTCACTGTGTTAGAAAACATGAAATTCAGCTTAAAAAAATCTATTTGTCTTCAGGGGCTTTTTTTTTTTTTTTTTTTTTTTTTTTCTGGTTTTTATGCCATCTTTAAAACTTTCAAGTCTTTCTTGATGTAGTCATGAAGCAGATCCAAGCATGATATGGTTGAGGTCAGTGATTATATGCTATAAAGTTCAAGCAGATTGTAAATAATCTACTATGTGAAAGAAGTAAGTTTCTCATTATTCTTCAAGGCTAGCACAATAAGCAACAGCTATGTGGCAGCTTGTACCTAAATTCCTGAATCACAGTTAGTAATCCTGTAGCTGATGTTGTCATGTTAAAAGCTAAATCAAATTTTCTGAATTATTAAGAAAGAAACTCCAAGCTCCATGGTTTAATAGGCTTAACAGCGGCTAATATCATTAAGACTGTTATAGATTTCAGTTACAAAAATTGACAGGAAATAGGGAAATGCAGTGAACACTGAACAAAGGGATATGCATAACTCAGTGTGGAGCTCCTTAGGGATAAGTTACCAAACCCAGGGAAGAACAACATACCATGAAATTAGTTTCAAAGTGTTCTCTAGAAGCATTTGCATCTCTGCAATGAAGCTGCTTTGCTATCCTTCCTAGTTATAGAAAGTTCAGAAAGTTCCATTCAGAGATTGGAAATACCCTTGTTAAGTGAACAAGCATAGACTACTGAAAGTGAGCCAGCAAAGCAAGTAGTTTTCAGGATAAAAACCAGCCAGACAAGCAATTTAATACACATCAGAGGTGTTTATGGATAAAAAAGGGCTTTGTTGACTACTTTTGTTGTAATACTTTGACTGGATGTTTTCTGGAATGTAATTAAACAGAGAAAGAACACCATATGGTAGAGTACAGATCATCAAACTCACTGAGGACTGTGCACATGTTGATTGTTCAGACCGCAGACGTGTGTGCAGAATGTGATACTGGGAGGGTGGTGTGATGCTAGAGAGGAGGAAAGGAGGAAGGTTATACAACATGACAGAGATTTCACTACAGAGGAGAAAAAAAAGGGCAGAAGCAGAAAGGTATGCAGTGTTCAACCAGAGTTGAGCGAAACCAGCATAACGAAGTGCATACTGCAATAGTCTTTTTCTGATGTAAGAGGAAAATATGCAAAAGTAACAGCTCCTACCACTTTGCTAAGCACTGCATATTCCAACAAAGCATCCACTGTGTGGACGAGAAGATAACAGTAGCGCTACACAGATGGCTTTTTCTTAGAATCAATGGCTGTTCTCACTGTAGCTCAAGATGAATGGATGCACCAACAAGTAAATGATTCTTATACCTTTGTACTGGACACAAACTGTTAAAGATTATCTACACAAAGGTGACAGTAAAAATGTAGTGCTTATATCTTCACTGAGAAGTATATCCTCTAGTTTGGTTTTTATGTTACAAATCTGAAGTCTTTAAAAGTGCAAAGAGGAAAAGCAGCCCTTATTGGATTAAGATAGACTGATTTTTCAATCTTTAAAAGATGCCTTTATCAGAGAAGGGAGAGAGCAAGACACTGAGAAAGAGTTTGAGAACATCTTCAAGATGATAGGGAAGCTGTCAGCACAGTAAAGAATAGGACTGAAAGTGTAGGATAATAGAACAGTTAGGGTTGGAAAGGACCTTAAGATCATCTAATTCCAACCCCCTGCCATGGGCAGGGACACCTCACACTAAACCATGTCACCCAAGGCTCTGTCAAACCTGGCTCTTGAACACTGCCAGAGATGAAGCATTCACCACTTCTCTGAGCTGTGATTTGGGCTGTATTTAGTTTCCAAGTGTCCCACTAAGACAGGTGGTAAGGAGGGTAATAGGTCCTGCATATCACCTTGACCTGGACAGAAACAGTGGAAAAGCATGACCACATCCTCAGGCACCTTAAGAAAGAGCTCTTGTTGCTGTAGTAAAACAGAAAAATTACAAATATGAATTTTTGGTAGTGTAAAAAAAAAAGGGGGGGGGAGAGATACTAAAGCAGCAAGATGTGATAATAGATATGAGGCTGGTCAGGAAAACATCAGTATTCCTGCGCCAATAGACAAGGAAGCCACAGAGAAACCCCTTGGACCAGTGTAGTGCATAGGAAAGTTTGCAATTAGCTCATTTACTTGAAGTAGCAACTGTGGATCACAGCCATGCAGAGCATGACAGAAAAACAAGCACCTGCAATGGAAGAAGGCTGAGGGAAAGTAACCAAGGGTGATGCTCATGAAGCTCAGAAGGGAATGTAGGAAGTGACCACTGAGAGATGTGCATAGGACACAGAATGCAAACTTCCACCAGCTGGCAAAGCTGAAGGGGTTAGTGGAAGAGGCTGGTCTCCCAGGAGACCATGACAGTAAATGCAAAAGCAAGTTGTCCACAAATGCCTCTGAGGAGGCTATCAGTATGGCTTTCCTATACAAGTGTAGTCAGAGTTGGAGACCAGTGGCTTGTATGTCACACACCCCAAAAAAACCCAGAGAGTCAGCATGTTCTAATAGAGAAGGCAGCTTTGGCCCTAGTCCAGAGGTGCAAAATTTCACTTTATTTATGGGAGGCCAGTGTTAGCTGAACTGACCATAAAACCTTCCCAAAATTGCCAAAAGGGACCCGGTAACATTTCATGCTGTACAATACACAAATTTCTTTTTTAGGTACAAGAGTACAATTTGAAAATTGAAGACAAATCCAGGAAAGATTCAGTGGTTCCAGAGATGTTTTTAAACATTAAATAGAAGACCAGTGGAGCAAAGTTCAGAACTTCATAGTATACAGGATATTTGCTTTATAGAATCATAGAAGTGTTAGGGTTAGAAGGGACTGCAAGATCATCCAGTTCCAACCCCACTGTCATGGGCAGGGTCACCTCACACTAGACCATGTCCAAGGCTTTATCCCACCTGCCTCGAACTCTGCCAGGTATGGAGCATTTACCACTTCTCTGGGCAATCTGTGCCAGTGCCTCACCACCCTCCCAGCAATTGCTTCTTCCTTATATCTAACCTAACTTCCCGTTTCAGTTTGAACCCATCACCCCTTGTCCTACCACAACAGTCTCTGATGAAGAGTCCCTCTCCAGCATCTTTGTAGCCCCTTCAGATACTGGAAGCTGCTCTGAGGTCTCCGAACAGCTTCTCTTCTCCAGGCTGAACAATCCCAACATTGTCAGCCTGTCTTCATATAGGAGGTGCTGCAGCCCCTGTTCATCCTTGTGGCCTCCTCTGGACTTGCTCCAACAGCCCCATGCTCTTCTTATGTTGAGGACACCAGAACTGTACACAGTGCTGCAAGTGAGGTTTCACGAGAGCAGAGTAGAGGGGCAGGATTACCTCTTTCAACCTGCTGGTCACGCTCCTCTTGATGAAGCCCATCACATGGGTGGTTTCAGGGCTCAAGCACAGACTGAAGCCTGTTCATGTTCAGTTTCTTATCGACCAGCACCCCCAAGTCCTTCTCCTAATGGCTGCTCTTCTCTGCCCAAGCTGCAGCTGTGCCTGGGATTACTTCAACTCAGGTGTAGGACCTTGCACTGGCTTGGTTGAACTTCGTGAGGTTGGCATTGACCATGTCTCGAGTATGTCAAGGTCTCTCTGGATCTCTTCCCTCCAGTGTGTCAACTGCACCACACAGCTTGGTGTCATCACAAACTTGCTGAGGGTGCATCAATCCCACTGTCCATGTTACCAACAAAGATGTTGAACAGGATTGGTCTCAACACTGACCCCTGAGGGACACCATTCGTTACCGGTCTCCACTTGGTCATTGAGATGTTGACCACCTTGTTTAAAATAAAACAAAATAAAACCAAAACCAAGATAGCTCTTAGATGAAACACAGGCTCCAACTGCTAAAGCTTCAAACTACTAGCTGAGAATGGCCAGGAACACACACACCATCACCACCACCACCATCAATTTGAGGGTAAGATCTCATTACAAGATGAAATTTTGTTTAAAGGTGTGAGATTGTTGAGTCCTAATGCACTACAGAAAAAAGAATCCAAGCCATTAGAAAGTATAAAAGAGCAGGGAGACATTTCCCCTGGCAAAATGATAATTGCTTCATGGGGAAAAGCAAGCACATGTTTATTTATGTTAGCTGCAAAACCATTCTGTGCTTGTTCTGCACTACTATTCTGACCAACATAAGACATGCTCAGTGTGTGCTATTGCAATTTAAGCACCTGTCAAATCCAGTTTTCTTTAACGTGACACTGTTGATTCAGTGGGGTCTGATAGATCGATGCCAATCTGTGGCCATAAATTCGAGCAGTTGCAAGTGAATTTAGGGTTTCAACACGAACTACTAATTACTATTTTTCCCAGTACAACAGATAGGTGGGAAATAGTGTAAAAATAACTGAAGAAGAATGCTTAGTCAGACTCTGACTTATATTTAGCTCCGTTAAATTGCAGATTGTCAGCATGGCTTGTCACCCTCTGATGTTTTGCTGAGTAGAAAACTAAAGCCAAGAATGGCCCAAACAATTAGAAGCTGATGTCAGAGATACTAGAGACCTGTGAAAGTGGAAAATAGCACGTAAAGGGGGAAAAAAAAGAAATATAAGATTCATGGTGTAGGAAACTACCTCCACTTCTTGAAAATCATGCATTTTAAACCAATCATGATATGAGGTCATTGCCTCTGATGGGCTGAGTCTGTGGAAGGACTGTAGCCACCTTGTCCAATTCCCAAAGATAGTGAGATACAGAGTACCAGCCAACAGCAGCAGCAGTCTGAGATGCAGTAGCCCTCAGATGTGGAATCACTAGAACCAGAGATTTGACTGTCACCTGAGATAATCACTGACATCCTGGTTAAATTTGAAGAGACAAGTACGAGTATAAGGAACTTTATAGGCCTAACTGACCACTGCTAATCTGCAATCCTAAAAGGTTGATTGTAATGTTTTTAATGATGTATTCTATTAATGATGGGCTTTAGGTCTTCTTATCAACTTATGGCTTGGAAGGGACAATGTGGTATTGAATGACACCAGGAAAAACTGCTTTCAGGACAGAGTCCAGGCTGTGCACTAAAGAAATACTGATTGCTGTCATGTACTGCTCATGGAACGCACCCAGAATAAAGGTCTTGCATATGGCTTCTAGACTAGACAATGAATCAGGGACTTGGACACAACCATGGCGTGAACACCAATGAATGAAGGCTAGCTAGATTTTGTGGGTGGCTGTTGGTGCTGGTACTGCAACAGTGGCCAGCCATCTGTGTGGTGCACATGCAATTTCACTAAGCATTAGGCCCTGGGGGATGCCAGGAATGTAGGCAAGAGGATGCTCTTTATTACAGGGCAGCAGCCACTAGGTGACTTTGAAAAAGCCATCCAAAAGACATGTGGATAACACTAAAATAATTTGATTACATGTGAACTCCAGCTTTAGAAATGTCAGTGGGTCTTTCATCATGAAACTTCATGTTCTTGAGCTTTTTCAAGCACTAAAATGACTTAAAAAGTCTATCACCTTCTGCCAGCTGCAGCCAAGGTCCATTCCGTATTCATCATCCTTTGTTTTATGGAGATCTGCAGTGCACTGAAGCTTGGCCTGTTGGTGGTGGGGTGCTTTGTGGCTACTTTGCACAAGGAAATCCTGCTGACTACCACTCTGGTGGTGTCTTCTCACAAGTAGGGTGTTCAGCAGCTATGGAGACTGCAAGAAAGAACCAGAGAGGCTGGATCAGGCACTTCAGAGGCAAACACTGGAGTGAGAAGCACGACAGAGTTTGAGCATGAAAGCTGGGGAAAGAGGAGGTCAAAGTCTAGACATTTGAGAGCAAAGGTTCACTTTGAATAGAGAAGAGGCCCTGGTGGCCTCTAAAATTACCATAAATGTCTGTTTACAGGAAGTGGTTGAACGGAACAGATCAAGTTAGAGCACTCAGGGGCCTTTAAAATTTAGAGAAATCCTGTGTTTATGAGGTGGAGGGGAATTGGTCAGAGCTGGGAACATTGCAAAACTGTTGGTGAATGGACTGGTTTCATTCAACCACAGGTCTGGGAAAGCAGGGCTCAGCAGGCACATGCCTTCACAGATGGCAACCCAGAGCAGTGTCCACACTGCAGAGCATATGCAATCCATGGGCAGCTTAATCTGCTTGCAAAATAAACGTGAAAATATCCCCACAGGGGAAACCTTATATATACTTGGGAGGCTCACTCCTGTTGCAGTCCGTGCTCCCTGAGCTGTTGAGCTTGTTCTCTTGAGTGCCTGAACAGCAGTGATCTAATACAAAAGGTCTTATCAAGTAGTCTGACTCTGCTCTCATCAGCCATCATATGGCTAAATGAGACTGGAGAAAATAAAGGGAGGGGGGAGAAGAAAAGCAAAGCAGAAGAAAAATGGGGCTCCCAATTACTGGCATGCACATCTCCACACAGACTAAGGGCTCACAGTTAGCAAACTGCTCATTAGAGCCAAGGCATTAAGTCATTTCTCCAGGGAAGAATAAAACTGAACTTAGAGTCCAAAACTCTGCCAGGAAAGGACAGGGGGAGGGGAGGAGGAGTGGTTCAAAGAAAGAGAGTAAAAAGGAGGCATAAGAGAAAAAGATACCAAGAAGAGAAAATGAATGGATGATGTGTAAGCCAAGAGAATGAAGGGGTTGAGGGGAAGAGAAGGAAAAAAAGGCAAGAAGAAAGGAGGGCAGCTGAGCTGTGGGATAACTATGGTGTTATAATACTCAGTAATTTCTCAGACTACCTTCTCTCTAGGCTGTGATGTAAACAGTTAAACAGGGAACACTTTCTGCCTTGATGGAGAAAACAGAAAGTGCTTAAGCAGCTTTGTGGCTACAGGGTCTGTCAGCGCTGTGGACATAGTCTCAGTGTTGCCCACTAACTCAGAACTCCAAAGCAGTGTTTCAATGCAATGTAACAACAAAGAAATGCACAGCCCTGATTTGCCTCAGGACCATCACAGACTTCCTTTTCTGGGAACTCTGTGCGTGGCTCAGTGGCGCTAATAGCAGTCCTAGAGCACCAGATTCTCTGCTTCACTTAGGCTGTCTTTACACATTGAGCAGTTTTCCTCCTCAACAACATGAAGAAGTAAGTCAGTGGAGAATCAAGCTCATGGTATTTTGTCTTTCACTAGAGCCTCCATCTGGCAACTCCAAAGCATTCTTGAGAGGTGAAACCACCTAACTGGCTAGCTATCATGGTGACTGCATTAAGGTTGGAACTGTATGGCTAGGTGATGTGTGCTGTCCGCCATCACCTAGCTACGCGGTCAAAACTGAAATAAGGCTTCTTGCCTTGCTATTATTATCTGCAAGGAAAGCTTTTGACCTGGAGTAAATATGTGCATCCAATGGGACCTGCAACCTACATAGGTAGTGATGTTAGGTTAGCGGGGGCTAACAGGGAAGGAATTGCTTTTCAAAGCCACCAGAATACAGAAGAGGATATAAATGAGTACATGGATGCACAAGATTTCATTCTTAAGAGCCGAGCAGATATTTTGTGAAACCTTTTCTATGATCTCCACCCCTAGAGATTTTCATAACATGCTGGACAAGGCTCTGAGCAACCTAGTCTACCTTTGCACCCATGCTGCTGCTTACTGTGTGCTCCAGAGGGCTGGGAAACCTGCTCCTTAGATCTTTCTGTGAGGGCAAAGCCAGACTGTTATGGCTCAAGCAACTAGTAAAAGTAATTTTAACTAATCTTCCTGTTTTAGATTGCAGCAGGTTAGTTCTGGTTAATGCTATTCCATCTGAGCTCTATTGAAAGGTTCATTGAATGAAATGGGTTTGATAATGTGTTCAGCTGCTTCACCTATGTCCTAAAGATATCTGCCTTCTTGGCCAAACAGTGGTTGAGCCACCAGTCCGGGAGGTATTTAAAAGACATGTAGATGTGGCACTTAGGGACATGGCTTAGAGGTGGTCTTGGTAGTGTTAGGTTTACAGTTGGGCTCAATGATCTTAAAGATCTTTTCCAGCCTAAGTGATTCTATGACTCTGCCTGGCTGCATCTCTTACCCAAACTGTAGTGTACTCTGGATGAGCAGCTATGAATAGGGAAATGAGAATTTGTTTAACCATAATTATAAAATTTAAAAATAATTTGTCATAGATTTCCAAATGAATGCACTGTTTTACACTGTGCTGAACCACTAATGAGCTCTGGCAAAGTCTGGGTCTGTGTTTGTGTGAGGTTTGCACTTTATTCTTAGGTTGAAGATGAATCACACTTAATACGTGTCTAGTAGTACAGCAGGACATTAAGCGGGTATGGATGTTTTAAATTAATCTTCCTTGGAAAATGCTGGTAAACAATGGTAATACTAAAGAAGGAACTGCTATAAGAAATTCCTAACTTAAAAAAGTTATTAAAATTGTGTAGGATTTTCCATCTTCTGATCAGCCAGGACATGATTTTTCCCTTAGGTTGTTGTCAAACTAAGCTTGTAATTCCCCACCACATTTACTTTTCAAGCATTGGCACATCACAATTATTTTCCAGTTCATTGGAGCATCTTGGTCCTTCCAAGATGCATTAAAAGTTATGAGTGCATCCAAGAATGGTGTTGACCCTGTAGTGGAGACCTGGTCCCAGCTCCTGACTGTACTTTAGATCTCTGAGGAGTTATTTGCCTGTGTACATTAAAATGTCTCTCAGATCATTGTAACCAAGACCAGAGGTACCACTCCTAAACACAGTGACCCCAGCTTTGTTCAATCTTGAGACTCACCCTTTCAGATCACATTGCAGTCACCGTATGAGATCTCCGTGGTATTTTTTAATATTAGATCATTGCTTGTAAGCCAGTAAGTAGGTTCAGAATGAGCAGCAAGACCCCCTGAAGTCTCCAATGCTCCAAAGGGAGGCAGATGTAATGTGAAGACCTTGTACTATCTTTATCCTCAACATGTGGGAGCAATAGGATTGTTTCTGGAGGCTCTGGCTCTGGGGGCCAGAAGAGCCAAATGGATTGTGTGACTGGAAAAGGGTAAACTTGCCAACCTCATTTTATTTCCAGGTTGAGGAGAGATTTGCAGGCAGACCTAGAAAGGAAGAAACTAGCACTAGCCTTCCTGACTCGTCTCCTGTGACAAGCCAGAAAGAGAAGCAGAGTAGAAAGACAAAAAGGAGATCTGAGAAATCTCAGCTTACGTGTGTTTTTCATTGGCACAAGCCACTCTTGCTTAGCATGGGCCAGGCTGCTGCTATGGGGACCCTGCAAGGAGCTCAGGGGCTCACGGCACACATGAGGCAATGGAAAAGCAGCAGGCAGGGACTAGAAATGGCTGAACTGTATTTTTCCAAAGTGAAGATCTTTGGTGGGCTGCAGATTACATTGGAAATCAGAGCCTACACCCCAGGATCCTGCAGCTGTCCCTCTCCCCTCTAATTTTTCTCTGTCAGATTTCAGAGCTAAAATTAACCACAAGGCCTTAGTGACACTATGTGAAAGTGTATGTGTGTACGCCTGGGCTTCCTCACCCCAGTGGGCTTAATCCTCTGCAGAAGATTGACAGGTTCATATGGATAGCAACTTTTTAACCAGTTCACTTCTAAATGTTGCTTTTGCTGTCTCTTCCCTTTACTGCCCTCTTCCCTCCAGGCTGAAAAGGACATCATGGTAGTGGGGATATGGTGGGAGCTGACTCCTCTGCTGTCCTGCAGTTGTGCTGAGGTACCTCCACAATGACCTGAGGCACTCCAATGTGGTCCTCATCAATGGCACCCCGCACTGCTCCCAAGATGCTCATCATACCTGTCCAGGAAAGGGGTGCTTGAAGGGCAGCACAGAGCTCCAGGCTGAAGTTCGCATACTGGAGCAGGAGGTGAACTTAATTTCTCAACCTTTCTTCAATGTACTCAAGCCCAAGCTGCACTGCTGTCTTCTGAGCATGCCTGTGCACACTGCCAGTGAGACGGAGCTCAGCAGTAGTGCATTCACAGATATTTTTGTTTCTGTTTCCAGTTGTGGTAAAAAAGCTTTGGAGGAGACTTTTGTTGAAGTGTTGGCAGCATACAAGTGCCTCGATCCAGATACGTGGCACTGCGTGCTAGTTTGTTGCTGGTTTCTGCTTCACACAAAGCCCTGCCAGTGTGGTCTCTGCACTAAACTGAAAGCTTGTCCATATCCATGAACTTCTTTGTATTAGCCACAGTACAGATATCCAGCCAAGGTGCTCACAGATGTGCTCCTTTCTCTACCTAAGCCACGTTTCTCTGAGGAGGCCTGTCAGTATTTTCCTGGTCAGGTTAGAGCATGTTGGCTTTGACTTGGCAGTGACTTGCCAAGACCTCGAAACAGGCAAGGGGAAAAGTATCTAAAGGCTAAAGCACTCATGTGAGGAGCTGCATGTGAGGCAACACACTCATCTTCCATAATCCTTTTTTTCAGCAATTCCACTGAAGTTACTCAGTATTTAAGCATCAAGAAGAAAGGAGAGAGCATGATTTGGCACCAACAAGAAAATACACAGGTGTTTTCTTTTTAATGAAACCTCATAGTGTTTCAGATTGAAGTGTCCACAGATATAATAGGAAGATACCCATCTACTATTGCACTTTCTTTCATGAAGGAAGAGGCAGCTTCAACCATGCTTGCATGGACCCAGGTCTGTTGAGGTTGATGTATGAGCTAGCAGGAGAATGGGAAATTCTAACTCCTAAGAGGGCCATCGTAGTGGCCTACAAGGAAGGAAAAACTTTGGAGGTGTCTATAAGGAGGAGATCACTTGATGTCCCAGTGCAAGGTAACACATAGCCATGGATTCCCACATTCCCTACCACAGGTTCCTAGAAACTGCAAACTCTGTTAAGCATTGCAGCCTCGTTTCATCTGTGGAAAAATGAGGCACAGTGAGTATATCTGTGACACAGCTTGGATTTTGGTTGGTTTTAATAGTACTACACTGAGCTACTGCTGTTGGTGTAGCACCGATATTCTCCACTGATGAAGATTTGTTCATTGGTTTTGAACAAAAAATAAAGCAACGGTTCTTCACCATCTTGAGTTAACACCATATAAACCACATTACTGGATCAGAGGTGACTGTTTACATGGGTTGGTTGATTTTAAATCCCACTTTTGCCTACACGAGTGTAACATGCAATATGGCCAGGGCCAGGATCACCCTGGAACCTGCTGCTGGTTCCTTTATTTGTCTTTGCTGCTTCAGTAATAGGTATAAAACAGGTAGTAGACAGAAGGAGTTCAGGTCTAGAGACCATGATTTGCTAAGCTATGTAAGACTACTTTGAGTGAAAGCTCCCTGCCACTGGAAAGCCAGAGAGTGACTTGGAACAGCTTGGTGACTCTGGCAAGGCAACAAAACACAGGGTTTAAGATTTTACTTTTTTTTTTTTTTGTGATGGTTTTAATTTAAATAAAGGATATGCATGCCTAACCCAATTTAATCTATCTGGGTTCTTATACCCCATTAATCACTGACTCGTATTAGCACCTCACACTGTCGTCTCTGCCACTGCAGAAAGCTGCTGAGATGACTGTCTCATCACA
Organism: Psittacula echo; assembly: GCF_963264785.1. Classification (NCBI taxonomy): domain Eukaryota; kingdom Metazoa; phylum Chordata; class Aves; order Psittaciformes; family Psittacidae; genus Psittacula; species Psittacula echo. The sequence goes on from NC_137736.1 coordinate 7,937,129, forward strand.
GGCATTCTGATGACTTGTTACTGGATTTTGTGTAAGCAATGAAACACCTAAGAAGCCAAAATGGTTCCCCGTTGCAATGCTGTAGAGGATTGATACAGGCAAGCATTGATGTAAGCTGATTGCCTCAAGCATGAGTGGCAGACACTGCAAAAACATGTTGTAAAACCCTTACTTCTTGGAACCTTTCAAAAACTTGCAACACTTAAAAACAGTGTTATTTTTTGAAAACAAGGTGGCTTTAGTTTGATTGCTCCATTTTGTATTATAAACCCTGTTCAAGGGTACATACTCGAAAACAGTTTTATTAAAAAGCAAAAGCAGCCACATAAATAAAAAACAAGGAGTAAAATAATCTAGGATGCATAGGGAAATGCTATGGATTATTTCATAGCTAACTCTCTCACCACAAAGAGACTGGGAACCAGCAGGGTTGGACGTCTTAAAAGCCCAGCTTTTATTAGCTCAAGCTATAATCATGATCATCTCACCTGCTGAACTGAATGTTTCGGGCAACTTTCATAGGGTTAAAATGAAGTCAGCATCCAGGCAGGGTCCACCTAGAAGAGGTAGATTTTGAAATGAACTCCCATTGATGTTTTTCGCTGTCTGATCTGAACCACTTTGGAAATTAAAGCTACTAATTTGAACTATTACCATTTCAGTGGTACCTGAAGATCTTGTCTTTTTCAAATACATTTATTTTCCTCAAGCTCCATGATAAGCTACTTCAGGTCTTTCAATTGTTAATCTTTGTACCACATACCTTTTTCAAAACCTTTTCTTCTCTGTTCAGGGCTCCAACCCACACACAGGCAGACAACTCTCCCCGGCCCACATCTAGGAATGAGGTGATTGGATCAGTCATTGCAGGTCAGTTATGAAGAGTTTATGGTCTGAGGTATGCTTGGACAAAGCATCCATTGAATTATTTCAGACAAGAAAGAAGTCACTGCAAATCCCAGTCTGTCTGCAGACAATTTAGAAATAGAAATGGTTTTCTGAATTAATTAGTCTGGCTAGCTTTAATCACAAAAAGAGCATGAAGGCATGGCTCTATACAAAGCAAAAAGGCACATAGCACATTACCTTAAAGTATGACTGAGCAGCTGACTACATTTATAATCATGACATAGACCTCTCAAAAAATCAGATTAGGAACGAACGAATACAGGCACTGTTTAAAGCTCATAGAAAATCAAAAGTGACTTGTCATTAAATGTAACATACTGGTTGTGTTGAAACATTTAAACTGTATTCTTAGTATAGCTGGGCATATACTGAGGAGTTTTCTTGAAATTTAAATCCAGCAGTTTTAGCTGAGTTAGCTACACTCTCTACATTGTGATGTGTTCAGGAGGTTAATTACAGTTTTGAATGGTAACAGCAGGTCAAAGGGGTATCTCGTAGGTACTTCATTTAAATTGCATACTGAAGGTCACTTTGGATATGACTTTGAAAATCACTTCCTTGCAGAAAAGATATATGTGGCCATTTAGAAACAGTGAAGGGTTAAAAGCTGTTCCCTCGGACTTATTCCTCATATTGGTACATGGCTGAAAACACCAGCTTGCTGATTGACGGGTTCACATGGGGCGACCTTCGCATTAGCAACGCGACTCTGGTTGCTGGGTAAACACAGGCAGATGGATCCAGCTCCAGTGATTTTCAGCAGTGATGGATGGCAAATGTATTTCTGATCCACATCACACCCTGAAGATCCCATGAAAATTATTTGGCAAGGGGAGGAAAGTATTAGATTCGGGTGACAAATAATTACCTGACATCAGCTGAGGCTTCTTCAGAAAGGTTATGCTGCAAATAACCAGCTTTTATATAACTTTGTTTTCATGAAATGATAGAAAGTCATACACACATAATTTATTTATGTGAGAAAAATGTAATCCAGCCAGTGGCTGACAAAAACTGCTCCTTGGAAATATCTAGCCAGGTAATTGTACTCCAGCACCACATAGGTTTCAGGGTAGTTTTGGAATGATTGTGTTTGTTTGTTTAAAGCATGCATGTTTTTCCTTGTTGCTATTGTTGATGTTGTATGTACTTTTTCAGTAGCAAGAATTAGCATTCAGACAAGACATTTACTCAGAGTCATTGTGGTTTCAGGAGTCTGCTTTTCAAGGACTTCAGCTCAAAAGTTCTTGACCTTTATTCCTTCTTCTCTTTTCCTGAGTCTGGTGCTTGGGCAGCAAAACCAGCATTTTACGTAGGTGGAGGCCAAATAAATACTTCTCCAAGCTTCAGTCCTTTGTTTTCAAAAAGTAGCCTGTTTATATGTAAAAATGTATATTAAATATTGCATATTGTAAATTACATAGCATATAATACATATGTTATACTATATTGCATTATATGTAGTATAGTAGATTATGTATACTGTATTTTGTATATGAAATATTTTATATTATTACTTATTCATATATATTTTGTTATATAATTTACATTATATTATCTATGTTTTGTATTTTACATATTATAACATACAATAAGTTTTTATATTATATCTAATTTGATTATATATTGTAAATAGACACAAATGCCTGGAGCAGGCCTGTGTTCAGAAGCCTACAAATGCTTCATGCCTCTCTTTAGCTGATAGGCGTCCCTTTCGCATGATAGGATCCTCAAAATGCGTGGTGTGTGAGTTCATGTATTCCTGCGGTGAGTTAAAATGACTGTTTGCACCTTCTGTCCTGCTTGTTACCATTCCTGCCAGGATAATCTGGTGTGGTTGTATCTGATAGGACATCAATAACAAGCCTAGAAGCTGGTATGTGTCATCATCTCCCCAAGATGGAGTGTCTTGTTTCTCTGTCTGTGTTGTGCTGTAAAGCTTCTGTCACTATTTCAACCTTCTTCACTAGAGATGGCAAAATTTCAGTGTGGCCCAAAGTTCTCCCCTTGTCTGTATGGTGAAGTTATTCTCCTGGTTTACAATGCATAGGAGCACAAAATTAATGGAAGCAATGACCACAGTGTAAGTTTCTGGAAGAGCTGAGGAAAAGAAGAATCAGTGTAATGCAGCCCATAAGCAAGGAAATCTTCCAACTTCCTTTTCCTTCTGGAGGGAGTTACCTGTCTCCCTCCTTTCTCACTTTTAATTAGAGTTACATATTTATGCACAACTCTGGACAAACCAACAAGATTACATGTATTTCTATTTTACATGAAGAAAGAAGCTTTCAGGCTTCTTTCATGCTTAATCATGCTTACAGACTTTTTTCCTTATATTGCTATTATCATTTATTATTCTTTCCTCTCACCTTTTCCCCCTTCAGTTTTCCTACATCCTGTTTTCCTCCCTCCTTCCTGGCTTCCTTTTTAACTTTTTCACTTCTCTTTCTCCTTCTCTGATATTCAGCTCTGTCCTTCATGTCCATATGCTTATTTCCACCAGGCAGGGGTCAGGCTGAGTACTACCAGAGGTAGTTCAGGAAACAAATACTAGGTAGATCGTGCTGCAGACAGCAGGCACGTTCAATTGTAGCACATCAGGACCTCCCACACTGGCTTCCCACAGAGATGAAAGATGGGGAAAGAGCTTCAGCATGAAGCTCAACAGGGATCCACACTGGTGGGGAAGGGGTGGCTGTGCCACTCATTCCTATGTAGAGGAGAACTTGGAGAAATGGTGTGCAATGCTGAGTGTCATGGTGCCCTTTCTCCAGTCTCAGTGCAGGATATGGCTTGTTAATCATAGGCAGATGAAGTGTTTTATCTATGTAATTGACATTATTTCCTTCAAAATTGCAGGCTGAAGATTGGGACGTATTTATTGAGTCATTTGGACTCTAACAATGAATTCTTTAATACAGACCCAGAGTATTGTGTGCTCTCAAGAATAAATCCTGATGTTTGGAAAGGGCGTATCAAACATATATGGTGCTGTCTGAAGCTGGCTTTTGAGAATGAATGATGGTAGTTACCCAGGGCTGTGCGGCAGGGGCACTCTGGTTTCACAAAGCTGTTTGTAGTCTGGGCTTTGTTTAGCGTCATCTCATCAGAATAATCACAGAAGCAGTGTGATGCTGGAGGGTAGTCATAACCAAAACACATCCAGCTGTCAACACACTGGAGAGACCTTTAATTTTGCAGACCTTAAGCTAAAGGCCAGAACAAGTGGCTGACTCAGTGGAGAATGTCTTTTCCCATGTCTGGGGCTGAAGAAGAGTGTGGTGGCCCTGGGACTCTGTGCTCAGTACCACATCAGAAAGCCCAGTGGAGTCAGCATGGTCCACACCAGCGCTGTGCTGGGGAGTTGGAGCGCAGCAGGAGCAGAGCACTGGTATCTCTCAAGGCTGGGGGGTCTTTCAGAGCATTATTGCTGGTCTCCTGGTTACAAAGCTCCATCCTGTGCAATGTTGTAACACTATCACTCAGCTCTAATTTCCTGTCACCTGCAACGCTCCTTCCCACATGGTCAGATCAACAGCTAGTGGTGCAGCATATGTAGACTGCTTATATTTCCTCTTCATAGTGTGAACCATGTGCACATTCATGCAGGAGGGTAGTGTGCTCTGTCTAGAGAATGAGCCTAAACAACTCTGCCATTTACAGGTCCTTTCCACTACAAAGAAACTGCATCACCTACAGATGAGAGACAGTACAAAATCAAGCCCACTATATAAATAAATGGTCTGTACAGGAGTTGGACTCGACGATCCCTATGGGTCCCTTCCAACTTGAGATATTCTATTATTCTGTTCAGGGCTTAAAATACTGAGGGTTCCACATATTTAGCAACCAGTAGTATAAGAACTACAACAGCAAAAAATTAGGATGCAGGGAAGGCATCATTAGTTAGACCAGAGTGCACCACAACTATAGGGTTCCACAAGCCAGAATGAACCAACAATTATACGTTACCATCAAAATCCCCACTTGTTAAACACTGAAGTGATGCTAAGATTTATAAGCATCTAGAGACACTCCACAAAACTGTTGGAAGATGTGAATTTTTAGTCAATTTTTAGTCTTCAGTGTCTTTTTCATTCTGATCACATGCAAGTGAAATAATTGGAGTCATAGAATATGGAAAAATCTGTGCCTGTCAAATTCAGTACAGATATATTTTCCTTGGTCTTCCTGTCGCATACCCTTCCCAGCAAATTCACAGCAAAACTACTTATTGTGTTACAAACACTATGTGTTGCAAATACTATGTATTGTTGTTATAAATACTACTTTATACTGCCAGAAATTGGAATAATTTCAAGACATAAAATCACTTTTGCTCCTTGCAATGAAAATAAGCTATTTATGTCTATATTTGTATCTAATCAGTTTCCAGGCAATGAGATGCCAGTAACCTCAAGATGAAATCTTGCTAGGTCAAGTACTGTTTTGTAACTTGAGGTATCTTAAAAACTAGCTGTAGGTTTATTCTGCCTTGCTTTGGCAAAACATTTGTCTGTGCTTTAGTAACAGCAATTCAAACCATATTTCTTAGCAAATCCTGGCTTTTTTCCTTTCTCTTATTGCATCCATCGTCATTGCACAGAGCTTTTACAAAGTTTTTAAGTTGGTGGGTAAATTAGGGGCCTGGAACCACCAGCCAGAAGCTATAAGTGGAAGCTTGGCTTTCACATACCAAAGATGCTCTTGTGTGATAAGATTGATGTTGCACTAATAAGTTCCTTGCACTTACAGTTTCTGATTTCTTCAGGTTTCAAGGGGTAAGTGGGAACCAGATGATACGGAGTACTGTGTCATCATGCAAAGAGGCTTGCTGGTTTGGGCAGGGGGATTTGACTATATAAATTCTGAATATGAAGCAAATACGATGGACTATCTCTTTTTAGTCACAATGGGTGGGATGCAGCTGACCAGATGTGGGCATCTTCGTCTGAATTAGATGTCTGGATGCATATCTCCCTTTACAGAGTATCAGTTACCTCATTGTAATGTCAGCATCTAAACTGAGTGAAACAGATCAGGTCCTGAAAGTGTTTATTTCTCTTTGTGGCTGCAAAGAGGACCCAGGGCAACCCGCTGGGTCATAAACTGCTTCCTTGCAGATACCTGAAATTAGGCGTGCTGAATCCTACCCTAAAAATTTGATCCAACTGCCTTTGAGGTTAGCTCCTGGTGACGCCAATGGGTATTGGATTAGTCTGTAAAGGCATTTGCTATGGAAGGCAGGGAAGAGGCTGTCACTCAGATAAATACAGGTAAAGGTATATTGTTGAATTTGACTGGTGCCATGAAATATTGGTGCCATGGAAGATTGCGGCAGTAGATTAGCAGTGCTGTGCACATCTGTGACCCTGAGACAGCTGACCCAATGAAATGATCTCCCTTAAGGAGGTAGATGGAGGCTGACAGCTAAGTCATGACTGTGCTGGGAGTAACATGGATGGTGTTGGAGATGGAACAAAAATACAAACTATTTTTATCGCCCCGACAGATTTATCCAGTGAACTTCCTTTAAACCACAGCCTCCTTTCAACAACTCAACTTTCCAGCTGGGAAATACAAATGCTTAAGTCTTTCTGTCCCTCAGGGATTCCCTTGTGCTGTATTTGATCTTCACTCTCTTCCCCAAAACCCAAAGCAATCACATTAGTGGCTATGCATATGACATGTTTTAATTCAACTTACAACCACTTCATGGTACGGTTAGCACTAATCATGCCCTTTGCTTGCCACAAGAGAGCAGCTTCTCAGAAGTCCAAGTGGCAACCGGACACCCTATCTGCTATGTACAAGTCTGGACTATATCTCCAAACATGATTAATAGTTAGCCAATAACAGAGGAAGTCCGCAGCAGTTTGTTTCTGCTACCAGTCTTGGATGGTACATGTCTGCCTTCCCATAACTAAATCTGTGTATTGTCCTTTTGCAGGCTGCAAGGAGCTTTCCATCTAAGCAGATGGATCCATCTCTCCTAGTCTGCCTTTTTCCCATCACTGTGAAACAGGAAATCCCACAGTGCATTGTCACTGATGGTGGTCATCTACTGATGGTGGACCAGCTAGGCGAACAGAAAAGCCACCTTACCCACTGCTCTCAAATGACTGGCTGCAGCCCTTCATTCTTCTTCCCAAAACAACCTGTCCCTTGGTTTGGCAGGCTTGTTTGCAGGATGAGAAACTGTGGCTAAAGTATGGCACTTCAGTATCTCTTAGAAAGGTTTTAAGGCTGTGATGAGGAACGGTTGCATTCACTTGTGTTCATCCCACCACTGACCAGAACCTGGGAGTGAAAATAAGGAAGGACAAGGCAGCAGCTGCAGCATCCATTTCATTTCTGAGACAGAGATAGCTGTGAAACTTGGAAGAGGCTGAGAATCTCCTGGAGGCAGCATTCACACAGTACTGTAAGGAGAAAAAGGAGAGATGTAGGCATTTTCTCTTGTTCCAATATGCACTGATCCCTGATAACTTCCATCGCCCACCAGTGTCTATAGCAGGAGGTCATGAAAGCACAGGGAAGAAAATTCCTGCTGTTGGAATTCCCCAGAAGGAATGATTTTACAGTCTGTAAAATACTGCCTGTGCTCTTGAAAAATTTCTAATAAAGCTGGATGCTTTTAACAGCTAAGGTCGAATTTGTCTTTAGACTACTCCCCATCTTAGAAATAGACTTGAATAAATTATTCCTGTCACACAAGAAAACTCTCTTGCTCACTAGAGTTCATGATTTCTTCAACATCCTTCCTTGGAGAGTAAGTGTCTAATAATGCGTGGCAGTAAGTAAAACCCAATATACAGTAAGCTGGCCTAAGTGGGGGGATCTTAAAAGACAGAAAGCTGGCAAAATTGACATTCATATTTCACTTATATTTGAAACTTGTTGTGGGCTTCCTTTCTCTGGGCATGGCTGGTTTTCCCTTCATTTATCTTTCAAGGTGTAATGTAAACAAGGGAGCAGTTTTTATGATGAGAAATGTTAGTAGCTACCCAAGGTCCAGGGGAAAGGACACCCACAGAGAGTTGTAATGCAGGGCAGCTTTTAGTCTGATTTACTGAGGTGGTTTTGCTGAAGAGTTGGGAATCGTGGCCCAGAACAACTATCCGTGTGACTCTGTACAGGATGGAGATGGGATGGAGCCTGCTGAAGGTAACAGCAAAGCTGTGGCTGGTCTCATCTGTAACGGCATTAACACTGGCTGGCTACACCAGGGGCATTTGCTCAGCTTTTCCTACAGCTGACAATCAACCAGACCACACCAACACCAGGGGCTCAAAAGCCTTATCCTGGGTAGCCCAAGGGCAGATTCTCAGACACTTGGATGTCACAGGCTGTTTTTCCATGGTGGTGCCACACTGCATGCCCTTGTGCAGGGAGATACTGCTACAGCATCACTGAGAGCAGCCTGGACATGTCCTGAGTATCTGTCAGGGCTACAGGCACCCTCCGTTCAATGTCTTGGGTTGCTGGAGAGATCACAAGCCTTGACCTGATGTGCCCCAAGCTCTCTGAATCCTTCACACCTCCTCAAAGCCTTTTCTCTTGCTCAGCTGACATTTTTGTAAAGTTCCCTGCTATTTAATGTCAGCTCATGTTTCAGTTTAAATCAGTCATCACCAATCTGCTGTGGCCCTCCAGATATATTACTTCCCTACCAGCTTAGACCATTCTTGCAAATTATTACCACCTCCTATAAATATGGCCGTGATGTTGCACAGTATCAATTCTCCTTGGAATGATGATTTATTTAAATAAGTAGAGAAAGGAGATTTGGGCTATTTTTAGGCTTCTTTCTATGATGCTATACAAAGATTTTCTCACCATGTTTTCCTGTTCAGCTATGCCATCTCAGACTTTTCACATGGTGGAAGAGGCATCCACAACAGTGCTCCCACATAGCTCTCAGCAACTGGCTTTCACTGTTCAGTTCTGTTATTACTAATTTGTTGTTTGTGTTCTGCAGTAAAACCAAGGGACCTCCAACAAGACTGGAGTGGCCTCCTCAGATAAGTGCAATATCCAACTAATGCTGACAATGAAGAGTTTACAGTGTTTTCCACTCAATTCAACTGAAGCATCATTGAAAAGCCCATCTGCCAGATGGGACTGGTCCAAAATGAAAGCTGAAAAATGTTATTTGTTATGGGGAGGAATATTTGAATCGAGCAGCTTCTTACCAGGAAACTACAAATTTTTTGCAGGGCCAGACCTATTTTTAATGAAAAATCTGTACCTGAAATACGGAAGATCTCTTCCACTCTCAAGTGAGGTTGTCTTGGCCTAGAATAGCCCAGGGCCTGGCAACTAAGGTATTTGTGTTTAAAGAAGAGTAGGTCCAGGCGTCTCAGACTTTTGAGTTAATCTTGAGCTTCTCACAAGCTGGGTGAATGATTCTAGCATGCCATTACCAGCTATTTCATCTATCAATTACCTCCATCCCCCTGTAAGTAATTTCAAAATGTTTTTGGTGCGTCTTAATGAAGGAAACACAACACATGTTAAGAACAAAAAATATTGACAAGGTGGAAAAGCTATTTGTGTCCCAGCTGCTGCTGTTATTGCCATTTGCCCAGCACAGAAGTAAAGTACAAAAAGATTCAATGACTTTCCCAAGTCATTTTCTCAAGGAATTGGTAGCAAACTGATCTGGGACACCTCATGGTTGAGGTCCTTTTCCAGGTAACAAGACTGTCTATCCCTTCAATGTAGTTTAGAACCCAGAAAATACGAGCCTGATTTTTGTCCTTTCTAGAAGTCAGCAAGACATTCGTATGGACTGAACAGATAAGTCGCAGGAGACTGTGGGTCACCTTATTCCCTGTCAAGCCTCTCACCTTCCCATGGAGTCAAGGCATTGTACTTCTGCACAAGAATTCCCTGCAGGCTTCTTTTGGAACTCTAAATATAACACTTCTCCTAATATATTTCAGTACTAATTAAGTTTTTGCTATTCCTCCCACAGAGGGTTATCAACATAGTTTACAAAGTGTCATCCTTTAGCAACTTCTCAAGAGTTGGCTGTTTCCCATCTCGCCCCCTCTGACACATTTACATGTTCTGTTTATACAAACACACAGATAACAAACCTCCCTGGTGTATCTAGAATATTTTGAACCAAAGAGAGAAAAAAGATCCCTTGCCAAGTTTTTCAGTAGCTGGAAATTACTTGTCACGTCCACAGACCAGTAATTCTTTTTATTTTTAAATGACTAACCACACTATGATTGATGGCTCACAGAAATGGGCTCAAAATAAGTCTGGCACAAATATAAGGAAGGAGGAGAGTAAATGGGATAAGGACTTTATGTGTCTACAGCAGGACATTGGTGGCATGAATGGCATAGCGGGCACAGAGGAAGGAAAAAATGTTTCATGCTATTTGTAGCTCAAACCTGCAGCTACAGATGGTGATACTGTCATGTAGCAAGGGCTCAGGACACTGCAAAAAGTAGCAACCTGCACTGAAAAGACTTGTCTCTTCCTGGATACTGGTGCCTCTGAAAATTCACTCATTTCTCCACTATGTGTAAATGCTGATAGCATCCTTGACTGAGTACTGGAGCTACATCCATACCTCCTGGACTGTTTTTGCGCTGTTCTACAATGCAATGTATTTTGTCGTTCCTTTTCCAGAGGCAGTATTTTCCATTTTCTTTTCTCAGCTGTTATCCTGTGTATTTTCAGCTCATATTCTACAGTGAATACTTTTGAGTGGAAATGCCAAACATGCGATCTTGGCAAACAGTGACAAGCATGTCACTTCAGGATGCAGTGAGAAGTACAAACAGCCAATGCCGTTTGCAGGGAGAATAAAGTTGATGGTATGATAAAGGATGTGGAGGATGGAGCACCCATTTAGACTATTGCTGTCTTGATCACTGGGCAGAACACTATCCTTAAAGCAAAACTAGGCTTAAATAAACCCAAATGCCATGGCATGCATTTAGCAGGACAAAATGGAGAGCTCTCTCCTGCCTGGGGAGGCTGGGCACACATCTTGGAAAGCAGAGGCTCTGGAAAGGTCATGGGGGTGGATAACTCCAAGCAGATGGCTGAGGCGGAGCAGCAAGTCAGACCCTACAGCTGAATGATCAAAATGAGGAATGGAAAATGAGCAGTCTAGTCTGCTTATCAAGAAGCACGTCACAGTCACAAGCTGTTACGGCACAGTCATATGTCAGCACATTCAGGTGGGGTCAGAAAGCTTAGAAGAAGATTGGACATGGTTCTCCCTGTGTGCCCCCTCCCTGAGTCTACACAGTCATTTAAGACTCTAGCTCCTTGCAAGACCTATGGCTCTGCTGTGTCCCAGAAATATCCCCTCCTACAAGACTCCTCACTGTTGCTGAAAGCAGGATCCATTTGGCACAGCTGATGTGGCTGTGGGCTTTCTTGTGCCCAAGCCATGTTAATGCTGCATTTCTTACTGAAAACCTGTTGCAGCTACGAGTGGCAAGCCGCATTGCTGGGTGAACAGTTACCATCGATTCCTAAAGCTGCTTTGCCATGATTTCATGTCTGAAATTGTTTAAATGGCTCACGTTTCCTGAAATAAGAATAACAAGAGTGCAATTTCATACTTTTCTTATGGTGAAACCTCATTAAAAGCTATGAGATATTTGGATTCGATGCTGTTCACACCTTTTCACCTCTGGTGGCACAGATTCCTGGGAATGATGATGATGGCTTGGCTTCGCAAATGAAGATTTGGGAAGGGCATTACCCACAGTCACTACAAGCACAATGACTAAGGGCAAGTGGACACTGCTTTGAGGCATAAACAGAATTTTGGTCTCCAGGAAACAAATCCTTTTGAAAAACCCTGGGAAATAAATTTTCTGGGAGCCCAAAATAAAAGAATTCACATTAAGTAAAAACATTAATAAAGTAAAATGCTTCCCAGTAAACAGTGGTAACACAGAAGGTGTACGTAGGCCTTTGCCAGCAATACGTAAACACTAGATTTCAGCCACAATGCAACAGCAGAACTTTTGTCTCAGGAAAACAAATTTCCTCTTGTAAAATGGGAAGCCAGAAAACTGTGCAGAAGTAAGGAGATGTTTCCCAGTTGCTAGAAGTATTACAAGATAATAATGAAGCAATAGAGGGCATGTCAGTGTTGTGAACACATGAAGGCTGAGGTGAAATACATCAGTTTTTCCTCTCAGCTCTCTCCCCATCTCTTCCCAAGAAACTAAGAAAAACAGCTTCTAGTGAGCTGAGCTTGCAACGTACAGATTAATCCATATAGGGCTTAGAAATAAATGCTCTATGACTTCCTCTGTCCTACTTGCTACTTGGATATTATACATTAAACTGTAATCTAAATATCACCCACTGTATATTCAGTGCATTAAGCTATATTTAACAGACCAGCTTATACTTCTTTATTTGTGATAATATATTTATCTATATATTTATATAAATATGTAGAAAGGGAGTATGTAGTATAGGGGGTCAGATATTTCCCATGAATATTTTTTTTCTGAATGGAAATGTAGTCTTTCAGAACTCTGAATTTCCCCATGGCATTTTGCTGGAATTTTTTACTCCCCACTGGGAAAAATAAAATTCTTTGTTTTGAATTAGCTCTGCTTAAATTGAAATACTTTGGTTCGTCAAACTGAATTAAAACATTTCATGATAGGGTAATTCGGCTTTAATTTATGTCCAGAGTTACTATGTGCCTTGTGGGCATTTTAATTTATAGACATCATACTCCCATAATGCACCATAATCGCCTCTCTCATTAAATTTTTGCAATGTACTCCGAGAGTCAGATGGCCACAAAACATCACAGGACGCTGGCTGGGAACTTTGTTGACTGAGAAACATGATGTATCACCCTCATGAGGCACTGCAGCAGTTCCAAGGGACACACAGTTACACTGAACCAAGCTGAATCTAAACTTTTTGGACAAATTTGCTTTCAGTGAAAAATCCCTGATTCAACATTTTGCCTGGATATGCATCCAAAATAAATGTTGATATCAGAACATTCTATAGAAAATGACATATAAATAGTGACAACTTTACTGTCTAATAAATAAGTCCTACCTTCAGGGTTGTAAGTGCTTTTCCCTCTGTTATATAGGAGCATGCACTGAAAGTTTTGATGTAGCACAAGCACCAGTGACCTGCCATCTTGGTAGAATTATTTGCCGTGACTTGCGTCAGGAGCATGAGGGGAATCTGGTGAATTTCAATAAAAGCTTGAAGGCTCCCCATCTCCCCAGAGAGATGAGAAATGGTTGAGCAGAGGAACCAGAGCGCAGGAATAGATAGCTTGTAAAAGATGTTTCTCTCACTGAAGAGAAAAAAATAAAAATTATACAGCATGAAAGTTAAGACTTCATTTCAAAATACCAGGAAATTCAGAGTTGCAATTGCCGTAGCCAGTTTATGGCTGCTAGTAGCATTCTTTTAAGGTCTTTAATTACATCAGCACACAACACAGGACATGAAGCTTGGAAAATATTTACATTGCAGCTCTGGATTAAATCTATTCATGCATAGAAATGTGACATATCTTGGGGTGATGCTGAAAGAAGGCAGAGAGTGCTATGGAATGGGTGCTCAGGTGATGATGGAGCATATAGTTATGAGCTGAGCACCAGAGTGCATGGCATGAAGCCTTGAGGTAGTACTGAAGGACCTTGGCTATAGTTGACATTACATGGAACTACAAGAGTCCAGTATGCAATTACCTGGGCTGGCCTTCAGCCAGGAGACCGTAGGATCATAGAATCATAGAATAGTTAGGGTTGAAAATGACCATAAGATCATCTAGTTCCAAGTTCCCTGCCATGGGCAGGGACACCTCACACTAAACCAAGTCATGCAAGGTTCTGTTCAACCCAGCCTTAAACACCGCCAGGGATGGAGCATTCACAGCTTCCTTGGGCAACCCATTCCAGTGCCTCACCACCCTCACAGTAAAGAACTTCTTCTTTATATCTAACCTGAACTTCCCCTGTTTAAATTGTAACCTGTTACCCCTTGTCCTATCACTACAGTCCCTAATGAAGAGTCCCTCCCCAGCATCCTTGCTGAAGACCTTTTTTTTTGTTAAAAATGATAAGGCAGATTTAGGATAAGATTTTCACAATGGCTTCTGCCAAGGTTAGATCTCCAGTCAGTGCTGCAAGAGGGAAAGGGCAAGAGCACTCCGTGCTGCCAGTATTACTATGAAAAGAACAAGTATGGACACAGTTTGCAGAAAGCATGTTGAATAAAAGTGAAAGAACAGAACAGTAATTTTGTTTGGGTTTAGTATTCAGGGAACTTCTGACTAACATGGTTTTCATTTTTCATTAGGCCGTCAAGGGACAGGGGGATTGTGTCAGTGAAATATGGAGATCCAGATTTGGGACAAAAATGGATGTAGGATTATGCACAACACCTGATTGCCCCTTCCAGAGGAAAATGCTCACATTCCAGGCTGAGAATACCTTCATCCAGTATCTGCTTTTCTCTGTTGTTGAAGGAACAATCCTAGCTATAGAGAAGTTAACTACATGTAACTGAGAAGTGTGTCAGATCAATTGCCTCTTCAAGGTCTCCCTAAGGATTGCTGTGAGGCAGCAGACCTATGTTTAGAAGACCTTATAGGACACTTGTTTTGCCAGCAGAATTGATGAGGTTTGCTGTATCAAAATTAGTGTGTGCTCTTGCCTGGCACGGAGACAGGGTCCTGTTCATGTTGCTCATGACCTTGACATGAAATACCAGCTGTCTTCCCCTTCTCTCTAACTCTTCAAGGTCATAAGAACATGAGACCTAATGAAGCTGAAGTCAGTTCAATGTCATTCCCACTTTCCCTGGTGATTTACTCAGAGCATCACAGCTAAGCACACCACAGAGATCCCCTCAGTCAATCCTTTGTCTCAAAGCCTTTTCTGGTCTGTATCTGTATTTATTTATAAGAGTGTCTTGACATTGGCATTGATGCCCAAAACACATCAATGAAGAATGCAGAAGAGGATCACAGAGGGTCCTAGAGCAGAAAGTTACTAAGTCAGCTGCTTATTCCTAGACTAAGGGGATCCCAGTCCTTCCCCCTTTTAACCACATCACATAAAAACAGAGGGAAGATGATCACTGCTGGAATCAGAAATGGCTGCAGGGAAAACTCCCTTCTCCTTCTCAACTTCTTACCACCCTATAGCAGCCACGGGATGAAATAGGTCTGCATTTGGCATTTTAATAGTCACTTTTCATTTTATAGACTTGGAAATTTCAAAAGAGAACACTCGCTGGAGAGATCCTTTTTTATGTGTCACAGTTTGTTCATGAACTCGCACCAACTGGCTCCATGTGTTGCTGTATTTGGCATTTTCAGAGAGGAGGAGGAATCTCCCTTCAGTCCTCTCCCAGGAGGTGACCTCCATTCTCGAGAAATACAGGGATTAGCTGAGCTAGCAGAGCATGTGCATAATGCTGCTGGGGAGAACGGAAAGTGCTGCATGGCTTCAGTGGAGTCCTGTTACATGCTCAGCACTGACAACTGCAAAAAGAAAGAAAGAGGCCACGAGAGCACGAGAGGGATTGAAGCATACAGGGTAGTGTCATGGCTACTGGACGTCACCTTCATGGATAAAAAAAGGCACTGCATTTACTGCTCGACCCACTCAGGGAATGCCTCAGATGTACCACCTGCTCGGCAATTTTACACACTTACTGTGAGCAAGGAAATTTTAAAGAATACCTTCAATAACTCCTAACTGCCAGCCTTTAAAAAGGGAAGTGTTAAAAACACAGGTTTCATACTGATTCAGTTGAGTGCTGTTGCCAGCTACACCGTGAGATTCAGGACTTTCTAAAGGGTATGTACTGTCTTCTCAACATCTACCTACTGGGGAAGTAGGCCACGTCGCACAGGGGCCCTCCTGATGCAGAGTCACTGGCACTGCAGCAGTAACAGGAATGACTAACATCTTCTGATCTTCCAGTCAGAAAAGTGATCTTTACCAAAATTAGCATGAGGATCCCTGAGGATTACTGAAGATTAGAACAGCCTAGATAGATGCTTACGTACTTGATGACATACTTGGTGATAAAAGCGTTAACAAACAAATATACTTACTGATGCCTGCTTTACCTCATCAGGCTGAGAAAAAAGTGGATTCAAATTAAAGGAAGGTTATTATTATTATTATTTCTAGATCAGTTGGTACGGTGTCCTGGACTTACGAATAGTGCGTTAATACTTAAAAAAAAAAAAAAAAAAAAAAAAAAAGGAAGAAAAGAGAAGATGAAGGACAATGAGAAAAATAAGGAAATAAGGTGGCCATGCCATGATGAAGGCAAAATATATTGATGACAGATAAAGTTTATATAGATGCACACACACATGCAGTAGCACATATAGAAGAATAGAAGATATACATCTTGTATTTATTTTACACAAAATCAGTAAAACTTCAGTTAGCCATATTTTTTAATGAATCCAAGAAATCCAATGCAAATTAACTTATTCAGTATTTGTGTTGCTAATGCCAAATGCCACATGCTGTCAACTCATTGTAAGCAAAATGTAAATAAAAATAAAACCCAGGTTTTTTTCTTTTTAAAAAAAGAAACATAGCTCACACTTATGTGCTGCTAAAGATGTGCCTCAGAATGTGGACTTTGCTTGGAAAATGTTTGACCTTATAGCTATGATTTTGCGCGAAAGCAACTATCGTGACAAGAATCTTTCAAAATGGTCATAACCATCATACTAGGCACCCAAATGTAGAAAGCTCCAAAAACTAAAAACACTGTCTTCCTCTGAAAAGGAATCAAGAGCCTGTGCAGTTCCTGGAGAACAAAACTTGGAAGGTAGCCCAAAAAAAGATCTATTGCATTAGAGTAGTGTACTGGTAGATGTGGCACAGTCCAGCAGTAGCTGTGTAAAACAGTAACTATAAACGTTTAAATATCTTAAAGTTAGATCTGGCTAACTTGCATTCAAAGTTTCTTTAGTGGATCAGGGAGCTTTCTCAGATACTGGATTTAATTTCTCAAGTTTTGAAGAACTGGAAAGATTCCAGTGAAATATTAAGAAGCTGGTCTGCTGACATTTGAAAATGATAAATGGCATAACAGGGGAAGTTATAGGTCAGTTAGGGTGATATTGACGCTGGGAAAAAATAACAGTGGGACACAATCAAAAACCAGTTAAAGTACAGAACTTCAGTGAGTGTTAGTCAATGAGGCTTCATGGAAAATGGATTCTATTAAAATAAATTCATCTTTTTCATTGAAAAGTTTGTGTTCCTGGCTGACAAAGGTAATCCTGTTAATGTGGGGCTCAATTCCTTCAAAATTTGCTTCTAAAATATTTTGCATTCTGATTAAAAGCTAGGAATCTTTCAAGACGCTGTTGCGCATACTAAACAAATTAGAAACCAGCTAAATGACTGAAAACTGTATTTACTAACAGGGAATTTTCAGTAGAGGTGTATGTTTCTAATGTGGTTTCACAGAGGTCTGGTTTTCATCTAGCTCTGTTGAGTATTTTTACTGATAATCTGAAAGTATATGAAGTATTTTTAATTCAGTTAGCTGACTGCACAAGATTTATGGCATAGTAAATGAGGATAGGAGCATCTGATCAGTATAAAGAAAACTGAGTTATTTGTTATGTTTATATATCCAAATATATGGTGCACATACAGCAACAAAAAAGCTTATATGAAGTTTGCAAGATGGGAGGCAATGGGTGCCTTGTTCCTTGTGAGAAATAGTTTGGGGCAGTGCCACTGTGAATCCCAAGAGGAATGTGCATGGTGGGGCTGGAAACTGCTCTCAGAGCAGCTGTACTGGAGCTGTTTCAGGGGGTGTTTTAGAACTACACCTCTGGGGAAACTGCTAAGCTGGGAAAGTTCCTGTGTTGTACAAGGTCACACAGAAATCTCATATCCCTGAATAAGCTCTTGATCTTGTTTGCTTTGACCGTCCTGTTAGGCTGACAAGAGCTCTGTCCAGGTTAGCTGGGAAGGCAGCTGTGAGAATGCCTCCCTTGAGAGAGCATATGCAGTGATAACACCACCAGATGATTTCTGCCGCTTAAGGAAGAAAATGGCCTTTGTAGCAGCTCATCTTTTTAGGAAGAAAGCCTGTAAATTCTGGGGAAGGAAAAGGATGATCTTAACGTCCTTTCCAACCCTAACTATTCTCTGATTCTATGATATTGGTTAGGCTTGAAGGCTGAAAAGATTTTGCTTGTGCCTCAAAGAACATCAGCATTGAAAGGATCTCTGTCAGGCTTACATTGTGTATGATGTCCTCTGGAAAGCTGTGAAGTAAGGAGATGAGAATTCAGTGCATCAGCCACAAGCCCCCTTACTCACCCTGGTGATGGGCACTAAAAGGACAAAAAGGAGCAGATAGGTAGTCTATGTGCAAAGACTTAGCAATTTTTTTTCCTGTGTGTGAATCTCTGCTTTCTCACCTACCACTGAACTGTTAAAGACTCTTACACCAGGTGTGAGATTTGTGTCAGAGTGCTAATGCAAAGTAGGCACCAGATTGATGAAACAGAAAGGTTCCTTGGTGGCAAAGGCAAGGTAATTCAGTTTCTGATGGGAGCCTGCATTGTTGTGGGCTTTTAGTACGGAAAAGAAGATGATCTTTGACAACCTAACATGAAAATGACTTTGACCTGCCCTTGAAACTTGCACCTGCTGTTCTGAAAGCATGGAGTTGCTGGGGGAGGGTTTTATTTACACTTTTCCATTTATATAATTTGATTTTGCAGGCAGAAATCAAGCCAGGCACTTCATGTAAGTCAGCAATAAGCTCACAAACATATAGGCTATACTGCTTGCTGGCACACAGGCTTACTGTGTTTGAATACTATGGCATTTCGGTTTGTGATTTCCGAATAAATCATACCTCGAACCTGCACATGGCTCGGGAGGAAGTGAAAATTCACAAGCATTTTTGGAACACCATCCAATGTTTGCATTTTATTCTGTCAAATGAAGGAATTTGCTGGTAATGGCACAGCTGGCAGAATAGCAGATCCAAATCTGATAGGATGCTTTGTGTTGCATACTGCTAGCCTGCACTGTGGAACTGTCCAGATAAAAAACAGTCTCAGCTAACTTCCAAGAAAAGGTCTGTGTCAGATGACAGAAGTGGTTGCAAGCATGACAGACATCCAGATGAGTGAAGGAACCAAATCTGTTCAGTGCAGAGAGATGGTGAAGAAGCAATGTTAACAAGCGAAAGGCATCCCTGAATTTGGGTGACAGCATCAGAATAGGGTTTTTTACACAGTTCATAATGAATCCATAGTGATCACAAAATCATCTGAGGACTGTGTCAATACTTAAATATTCAAAAGTGGGTGTGGTAGAAGAGACTAGTGAAGTTATAGTGGAAAATGATGTTTTTAAACGAAATAGCATGAACCCTTCTCTTCCGTTGGCAGAAACTAAGGAGGAGCTTTTCCCGTTATTCTATTCCACAGATTTAGCTACAGAAAGAACATCAGGGCACATTTCATTCCCGCTCAGTGTCAGGTATGACACTTGTCATTTCCTTCCAGACATAACTAGAAAAGATTTTAAACATGTGATGCCCAAACGCCATTTTGTGGGCCCTCAAGATATTCCTTTCTTGAAGCCCTCTTTTACAAACAAGCATAATTCTTGCTGCTTCTACTTTACTCATTTTGTCAGATGTATCATTATATTGAAGTCTTAGCCAAAACTTTCAAATTAAACCCTACAACCTTCTTGCCTTTCACAGCAATTTTCATCAACCTTTTTGTGGCACAGGTTCAGATTCTGATATTGTTAACTAAATTCGTCAGGCCTTTGTTGAGATTAGAGTTCTTATTTT
Source organism: Psittacula echo (assembly GCF_963264785.1). Taxonomy (NCBI): domain Eukaryota; kingdom Metazoa; phylum Chordata; class Aves; order Psittaciformes; family Psittacidae; genus Psittacula; species Psittacula echo. The sequence goes on from NC_137736.1 coordinate 7,956,890, forward strand.
TCCAAACCAGACACAATGCACACAACACCTCATCAGATAGCTAACCCTTTGAGTTTATAGTAAATAACAAAGCTTTATCTGGAATGCAGTACTATCATATGAACAGTAGTTAAAAACATACTTAAATGTCCTAATACTTTGTAAATGCCTACTAAAGTAGCACTAGACTTCTAGTTGCAGAAAGAGCAACACAAAGAAAATATGAGACTGCTAAACTTCTGATGTGATTCAAACCTATTGCATGCTACATACTGCTGAAATGTCTGCTTAGTACTGTGGCCTTATCAAGCCTGTTGATAGTTCACATTCTCTGGAAGCTCAGGATGAAAGCGAAATATATGCAGGCATCTCTCCCCTGTAAACTGCCAGCCCAACTATAAAAATCAGACTATATGGAAGTTCAGAAGAGATCTTTGACCAAACCATTTATCAGAGATTCACATCAAGCCTGGAATGATGGGCCTCTCTGAAGCTGAAGATCTGATAAGTTACGGTACTCTTACTGTAGACTTACAGAACCTGCAGAGTGACTTCTTTAAAAGGATGAACCATGATCACCAGGAGTGCCAGCAGACCTGTGTACGAAAAGGAGTGAAACAGCTCAACTGTTTATGGAGTGACAGATCAGGCTGCCAAGCAATAGGTTGTAGCCAAAAAAGTTATTATCAAAGAGTTGAGCGTATTTATATTTGGATTGCAAAAATACATTACGATAAACTTGTCCTTATTATTAGAAATAAATGAACAATGGAAATACAAATATGTAACAGTGGTATGTATCACAATGTATAACTACACTTGCACTATCTTGTTATAAAATGGATTTTAGAAAGCTTTACTTTAGAAAGTAAAGCTATTTGATATCAAAAAGAGGATGAAAATATGGTAAGATGGTGAAGTAATCCAGAAAGCTTTCTGAAAATGATCAAAACATTAGGCAACAGGCTGTGGAATAGAAAGAGAAAACAAGTGTAAGACAAGGAAGAAAACGACTCAATGCAAGGTAGGGAGGAAATAACTAAGTAGGTAACTTTGCCAAGTGTGGAAACAGTTTCCAAATAGTTTTTGAAGAGGAGTGAAAGATATTTATAACTAACATATTTATCTAGGGTGCCCATTGAAGAGGAGTGAAAGATATTTATAACTAACATATTTATCTAGGGTGCCCATTGCTTGTCCCAAATCTCTGAAGGTATCAGATTGGAGGTGACATTCTGTGGATGTTGGAAATTGGGGTAGAAAATTGATTTTAAAATGGAAAGAATTAATGTCATCTTATGACTAAAACAATAGTCATGTAGAATATGTCTACCTGAAGAAAATGGCAGGTACATGTCTCCGTTCCCAAGAAGATCTGTACTCTCTGACTGCACAGTGTGTCAGACAACACACCATGAGAGACACAAGAGCTCCTCATGTTCAGTTTCACTCTTGCAGACTTTAGCTAGCAATGCTATAGTGAGTTAGTACTTGATTTCATGTGCACACCAATCTCTTCAGATCTGTTGTGGACCTGAGTAGCTCATAACAGTTTGTAAAAGAGATGCTTCAAACCCCTGATCATCCTTGCAGCCTTCCACTGGACTTCTGAAAATGCAAGTTGCAACAGCATTTGTTCACTTAACAGTGCAGAAGCAGCTATCTTTTACCCTGTGTTTACATGAGTGAACTTGCTTCATGAAGTCTGGGTGACAGCAGCCAGTAGTGTGAAAGTCTGGTGTAAACTAGTTGTTTTACATTACCTGACCTGGCCTGTGGCCAATGGAAAGGTTATAGGACAAAGAGTTGACTTACAGTGGTGCATTTTCTGTCATCCCTCATGAATACGTTCTCCCTCTTCTTGGCCTTCTCGTGGCATAGAACCACTGGAAACCTCTCAGTGAGCTGAAGCTTGTTCTATGAGGGCAGTAAAGCAGACAGACTGTTCAGAGGGATTACAGGACACAGCTGGAGCAAGCCCTCAACAATCTGATTTATCCTCACAGCAGGCTCTGCTTTGAGAAAGGTCTTGGGCTAGAGACCTCCTTTGGATTGACAGGATCTTGTGATTCTAGGTCACAGTTACATATTTATCAAGCGATCCCAGTTTACCACTTTCTAGCTCCTGACTCCTGGGCACACTCAAAATCCTGATAGCACGTCTGGATGACAGCTGGTATTCGCCAATGCCTATGTAGCCTTTGGAGTGAGGGAGATGTGTGTCTTAGTACATTTCCTGGTCTGGATAATGCAGGGGCTTTAGGGAGATGGAAGTCTTTTGTGGGAAGATGCACCCAGAAGTGCTCAGTGACCTCAAAGGATCTTCAGAAAGGCCTCGTGACCTGCCACTGCCTGCTCCGTGAGGTGCACCCTCGAGTAAAGGGCATCATTTGCTGAGGTTGAATCTGTCACTCTCATACTTACCAGGTCCCCTGGAAGTTCAGCCTGCAGGGGCCCCAGGGGAGCAACCTCCAGCAGCACAAGGTGATTGTTACCAATGAGTGCTGGTGAAGATTAGAAAGGCCTCACACATCAAGTAAGAACAGACAATGCTCTGTTCTTTCATCCAAATGATGCTCTGAAGCACGTGAGTCTTCTCATTTTCTTCACATTTTCTTCAGCTCCTAGCCCCCCACCCTGGCTGCCTCTCATCCTCTGCTTGCTGAGCTCCATTGCTCCTGTGCAAAGCTGCAGCCCATTTAAATCAATTCTGACACCCAGCACCTCTCTGTTTTCTCAGCCTGTCTGCCCCAAATGTTTCCCTCCAACCTTGACAGAACGGGCATTCACAGGGCAGCTCCAGAATAACAAGTTTCCATTTCTGAGATGGTTGTATGGGGAGCTTTGTGGTGTGGCAACTGGCCAACTGGTGATCATTTAGCCAGGGGAGCTCACTACTGGGTAGTTAATTTGACATGCAGAGCAGAGTAGTTAGGCTTTCTCAAAAGTCCAGTCAGACACTTCTGGCTTCCCAGTATTAAATTATACCTGATGTGCGACACCAAAATATCAGCACTTGAGTGCAAACCTTGACTTGGGTGAGGCTGATCAGCCCAGCAGTGGCTCACTTGCTTTGACACAATCCATTTTCTCCAGCAGACTCTGGGACCATCTTGCTGCTTTAAGGAGAGATGCGAGTTGCTCTTGGCTCTCCACAACCGCTGCATCGCTAAGCTGGGAAAAAGAAATGGATGGTACCATAGTGGTGACAAACAGTGGTGATGAACACATACATATAAGGCTGGGAAAAGCTGGGCTTTTTTTCAGTGGTAACAGCCCAGGACTCCTAATTCACCCATTTTCCAGGAAATATTGCAAGTGTATAATCGAGAGCATGGTTGCAGAGATCGATTCCTACTTTACCGATGCGCTTTCTCCATCTCATTTAAAGCTTGGACTGAATAATCATTATCACCACATGGTAGCTATCAAGGGCTAGCTGAAACATTATAACAGCCTAATGCAGCCAATGCACATTAAAGTCTTAGCCAGCACCTGAATTGTCTGCCAGAACACTTTTGAGATAGATTGTTCTTGTGGTACTTGTATCACTGGCAGAAAGCAGAAATAGAGAAAATCTGGAAAACATTTCTCAGGGAAATATAAGTATCTGTGAAATGTTGTGGCGTCTAGAGCCAGATAGATGGTACTGAAATTCAGATTTCTTATTCAAATGGCTGTGGACTTCTGGAGTCTTTTGGGCTGTGAGACTGGTATTTCACACTTTCTGATTGTGTTTGCAGTTGTAATCAGTTGTTGGTTTCGGTCATTTATTTTTCCTGCAATTCTTTAGCCACTCATCTTGACCAAAGCGTGCTTTGGCATTGCTGTCCCTCTAACTAAAGAAACAGGAGAATTGTGCTTACTGAACTCAACTCCTTGGAAATCAGGAAAGAAATATTTAGACTATTAATAAGAAATGTATTCTTCTATTCCATGTGGCCCTGGACCTTCCTGCCTCAGTGATGCCCCCAGATTGCATACAGCACCCTGAGGACTGTAGGGAGCATTTGCTATCTGATTAGGCAGTTGCATATTAGGATGACAACTGGAACATAAACCAAAATAGCCATAAAGGAAGCAGAACAGTCCCACTGGGATAAATTTCCACTGCCATTCATATATGTCTCTCACACAGAACTAATTGTGAGAAGTGCTATAAGATGACTACTAGAGCCCTGTGTTGGCAAATGGAGAAGAAAAAAACCTGATTCTACATAAATACAGCTGGAATCTGTAGCACCCATTCACTAGAAAATTCTGATGTCTATTACACACTCCAGAGTTGTTCCTGCATGGAGTTCCTTTCGTGTCCATGTATTTGGTCAGGGTTTCTCACATTTAAAAGCAAATCCATCTACTCTGTGTGATCCTGATCCTTTTAAAAAAGAACACTTCCCCACTTAGGTTAAGAGCATTGAAAATCTGTTTCTGGTTTCAGGTGGAACAGTGAGTTGCACTACAGACACTCCATTCTCTGTTTCCAGCTCAGGTCACTTGAAGCTTATCATAGTCCAGATAAAAGAAATAAGTTACCTTGTATTATAAACCTTCTTTTTAACTTTGAAGGTCAGCTTGTTGGGAGATAGATTTTTAGGCAAGATTCTGAGCATGGGGTAGGAAACATGGGAAATGGTGCATGGGTTATGGAGGAGCTTTGTCTTCTGTCTCCATAGCAGAAAGGCTGCTTGGGTATCAGAGGCTGCCTTTTGCTAATGTCTTGAACTTCTAGAAATGTGGAAAACTCCCTTCCTCTGCCTGGGCTTTCCTCCCCATTAATTACCAAACAGCAGCTCCCTGTTCTCTCCTTTCTTCTGCACCTCCTTCATGTGCATATTTATGAACACTTTGTATAGCATGAGGCCGAACTGATCTCCACTGGAAAACCAACATAGAACTTTCGCACTTTCATATTGAAAAATACAGCTTTACAGGGAGTTTGAAGCTAGTCACTCTATGTTCTTTCTTAGATGAGGACAGCAGGCCACAATACAAGGGATATATTGAATACTAAACTGGCTGTACAATTGATATAAATATATTATTATTCTGTATGTTATTATGCTGATATGCTGTTTTTAAGCAGAGATTTAGACTGTATATTTGGAAAAATTTCTTTACCGAAAAGGTGAGCAGGCACTGGAACAGGCTTCCCAGGGAAGTGGTGGAATCACCATCCCTGTAAGCGTTCAAAAACCAGCCATTAGTGACATGGTTTAGTGGTGGACTTGGCAGTCCTGGCATAGAGGTTGGACTTGATGATCCTAAAGGTCTTTTCCAACCTAGTTGATTCTATGACTCTAAGAAGAAATGTAGATTGAAAATATCTCTCATCCTGATGAAAGGATGACAAAATATGGTTTTCCACCACTCCAGAAGTACCAAGACATCCTGACTGACCTCTGCCTGACATTTCTTACCAAGATGAAGTTTTTCAACAGACCAAAACTGTAGCTGGTTTATGAAGAAAATGTTTCCACAGCAAGGGCCAGTTCAGCTTTTTCCAAGTCCCCAGGAGGTTTGACAGACCTCACAGGACCTTCTGTGTCCCCTGCACCCTTTGTGGGCAAAGATCTGAGTTGAGCTTCCTCTTGCTGTTACACTACCATGATTCTCCCAGACTTTTTCATTCTGGTGGAAAAATGCTTGATTGATCTGAATTGCTTCTCTTTGAGGAGTTTTTGCATGTTCTCCCCTATGTGGGCAAAGAGAAACTTGCCAAACATCTCAAGCAAATTTTGTGGGAAAGCTGATGCAAAATCCCTTTAATCAGTTGTGTAGAAGGGAGTGTACTTATCCTGTAGAACTCTGTGTTCAGGTAACTTGCAATAAGAAATATGAGAGTGGCACTCCATCAAGTCATACTCCATAAAAAAAAAAACTTAAATATATTTTTGTAGGGTTTTTGTCTTTAATTTTTACTCTCTTCATTAGGAATTTACAGAAGAAAATTATATCTTTATATGTTTTGACTGAAAAACACAACGGACCTCTGAAAATTAGGAAGACATGCAAAGAACCTGAGTAAGCAGGAATGGAAGAACTTCCAATCAGACTGTTAAAAATGCCATGTGGCAGAATATGAGGAGGAAAGATAGAGGCAAATGCCCAAGTCCCAAAAGTCAGAGGATGCCAAGCAGGAACGGTAGCGCATCCAGGCAGGATATACACATATTTTGCTAGAATAGTGTCAAATGCCATGCTGAGAACCCCCAGCATGCAGCTACTCTATCCCACAGAATGCATACAGTCCAGCCACAGAGTTTCAATGATTTCAAATGTTTAGTTGCCATTAGCCCAAAAGGCAAATCTTTAAGTCTCCAGCCTCTTTCCAGGCTTGTGCAGCCACATTTATAGCAGGATTCATGAGTACTGGAGCAGATCCTCATCACTTACATGGGAATGCACCTATGGCTTCTTACACCCATTCAGGACTTTATAATAATGTTGTGATCACAACTGCATTAGTCTGAGACCAGTGTTTCTCAATGTTGCAAGAAGACTTCTTCAGAACCAGTTCTTTCTTCTTGTCTGAGACATTTGGTCACCTTCAGCTTTCTCTATTCACTTCCACAAAGAATATTCCGTACCTTAGGATCTTCCAGGTGCTATGAAGCCTGAACAGAACTGGATTTCCCTGGAGGAGACAGCTAACACCTCTGTTTGGTAACAGAGCTGTACTTGTAAGGTGAGTGAAAAGGTGATTTTTGGAAGAAGCAACCTTATTTGACCTTGTTTTAAGCTGTGGTGGCAGCTGAAAGAATCATCAGAATGGACCTACATTATTCTATAACGTCTTCTCTTAGGGTATGAGTTAAATGCCTTTGTTGCTGGGAGTTAGGCTCTTGGCTTGCAGAACTCTTTGTGCTACTGTTTCTTACCAGGCCTTAAAAAAAATATGTTTTGTTGGTCAGAAAACCCAGGAGGGAAACAGGAGCTACCTGTGCACTAAATGACTTCCTGCAAGTGCCATATGGTTCCCCTGCTGTGTGCTAAGTGACCACAGAAATGCACACCATGGTCACAAAAAATGGAAGCTGAGAAGCTGAGGACCACTGTGCTGACATGGCCCTTACCCTGTGTGGCTGGATGCATTCAACACCTTCTCTTAAGGCTTTTGTTTCAGCCTTTCTGGGAGGTGATCATATTTGTCACTGGTAAATATGATGGGGCACAGTACCAAGGGGTAGGCTTCTGTTATCTTTTAATTCCCTGCAACATGTGTAAGTCTGTCATTTTACGGATCGTGGAGGTTAGTAGAAGAGCTGGTGCTCAGAGGGCAGGGGAAGAGATGTCTGTTTTCAGATTAAGTGCTCCTAATGAGAGATTTTTGAAGCTAGCTCTTCTTGGTGTTTCCTATCACCTAATGACCTACCACTTCCCTTTTCTTCCTGATTAGTTAAATTTGACCACTAGTGTTTGCACCTTAACCTCCCAGCTTGCAGGGAGTGGGGAGAGTAAAACACCAGCAGCGGTTGATGCCGTAAATCAGAGGGATTTTAGAATCTGATGACAAACCAAATTCCTGTCAGAAAAGAGCTGAACTGACCCCTCCCAAACTGTCATCGAAGCCGGGTCATAAAAATCACAGCTGTCACCAAAGCATGCCAGGCCTCTGGGGGACATGCCATCCTGGGGACTCATCTGCTGCCTCCACGGCCAAATTCCAAGCCCTCAGGCACATTCCACTTGACATTTTGTCACATCTCTTGCTGGTGCATCTGTTCAGAGGCATTAACTCTTCCTAAATCACTTTATCCCTTTTTTTTTTCTCAGAAAAAAACAAGGCTATAGGAGATGTAGAGGTGTGGGCAGGGGTCTGTGGCATGAAAGAGAGCCTAAATGTTTAAAAGCTTGCAACCTCGGGGGTAACTGCTTCTGTAGGCCATGCTGTTACAGCAATAGCATCAGAAATAAAACCTGTGTCCACATAAACTTCAAAAAAATTACTTTAACTCACATTCAAATATCCAAAATGATAAGAATTCTTCCTAGTTATGTTCCCTTGAGCTTTGACCACATAGAGATCTGCTTCCAAAGGAGATGTGTGAGAATTAGGTCAGACCATGGTGGTCATGGTTGACCGGAGATAATTGTACACTCAATAATGGCATGTAAAAGTAAAGATGTTGAGGCACCTTTCTCAAACCAGCTGATGGGGTCCAAGTTCTTAGATGCCTCTGTGTGCATGAAGGAAAGGAATGTGTCTCTGTTCCACCTGTGCATGAGCTAATGACAAAACTGGCTGACGTGAATCCTAAGGCCAGAAAACTAGTAGTCCTTACAACTAGGATGGGAAAGTCTTACAACACAGGCATTAAAATTCACAGTTACAACTTCACTGTATCTCCAGACACCAGAGAGACTGTAATGTACTGAAGACTCGCTGTTGTTTTGGAATCACAAAATTTGAATGCATGTGGGCTAAAGGTCTAACTAGTTTCAGTGAGGATGGGGAATGACAGACATCTGCTGAGAAGAACCTGGGGAGTATTTGCTGAACTTCTCATGATATTAGTGACAAAACTTCTATGAGTTCCTAACAATAATAGACGTTAATTTCTTTACACACAACATCCCACATCCAACATCCTGCATCCTGATGAGGTAACTCACTACTGACTCTTGTGTTGGACAAGGAGATAACTAACTGAAGGGTCATTGGTAGCCTCAATGCCAGCAACGCTTGCAAGTTTTTCACTTGCAAACAGGATTACATGGAACTAACTTAATTTTATTTAAAACTCCAAAGGCCATTTCCCTGTGTTTGTATGCATTTCTGACTGGAAAACTTGGAAAAGCTCAACTATGCTTGAGAGTACTTTGTGGATCCCATCTCAGATGAATGCTCACAAGAGATCATTGTGTGCATGCGTAAAATGCTATTTTCTGGGGTATGGATGGAAATATAACCAAATGGAAATCACTCTGGTTAAAAGGTTATCCAAAAGCAGTGATTAAATAACAAGCTATCAGATAAAAAAACAAGAAAGAAAAAAGAGCAGGTGGTGAATATAAATTAAAAATATGTGTATGAGAAGCAAATTTTAAAATAAAAGTGACCAGTGTGGGTTTAAAGAGAACATTTGGTGACTGAACAAATTTGCTGACAAAATTTGCTGACAAATTTGGTGGCTTTCAATGATGGTCCCACAGCATTGGTGGATAAAGGAACAGAGACTGATAGCACAAGTCATCTATCCGGACCTGAAGAAGGCATTTGACACTGTTCCATACAACATCCTTGTTTCTAAACTTGGAGAGGCATGGGTTTGATGGATGGACCACTCAGTGGATAAGGAATTGGATGGATCGTCACACTCAAATTGCTGCAGTCAATGTCTCAATGTCTAAGTGGAGATCAGTGATGAGTGGTGTTCCTCAGGGGTCTGTATTGGGACTGGCGCTGTTTAACATCTTTGTCAGCCACATGGACAGTGGGATTGATTGCACCCTCAGCAAGTTTGCCAGTGACACCAAGCTGCGTGGTGCGGTCAACAAGCTGGTGGGATGGGATGCAGAGGGACCTTGACATGCTTGAGAGGTGGCCAATGCCAACCCCAATGAAGTTCAACAAGGACAAGTGCAAGGTCCTGCACAGGGGTTAGGGCAATCCCAAACACAAATACTGGCTGAGCAGAGAATGGGTTGAGAGCAGCCCTAAGGAGAAGGACTTGGGGGTGTCGAATGACAAAAAGCTCACCATGAGACGTCAATGTGCACTTGCAGCCCAGAAAACCAAATGTGTCTTGGGCTGCATCAAAAGAAGCATGACCAGTACTGTGTTCACCTTTGGGGCCCCCAGCACAAGAGGGACATGGACCTGCTTGAGCTCGTCCAGAGGAGGCCACAAAGATGATCAGAGGACTGGAGCACTTCTCCTATGGAGACTGGCTTCCAGTCCCTAAAGGGAGCCTACAGGAAATCTGGAGAGGGACTTCTTAGTCCCTTAGGGCATGTAGTGACAAGATAAGGGGAAATAGCTTTAAGCTGAAAGGGGGGAGATTTATATTAGACATTAGGAAGAAGTTCTTTACTGTGAGTGTGGTGAGATGCTGCAACAGCTTGCCGCATCCCTGGCAGTGTTCAAGGCCAGGTTGGATGGGGCTTGGAGCAATCTGGTCTACGGGAAGGTGTCCCTGCCCGTGGCAGGGGTGGAACTAGATGATCTTTAAGGTGCCTTCCAACACAAACCATTCTGTTATTCTATGATTTAAAAATGTATTAGAAAAAAAAAATCAAAAAAAGAGACCAAAAAAACCAAACCCCTTGCTTGAATACTGGTAGCTTTAACAGCAAGATTGTGAAGTCAGAGGTGTTCAGTCCACACTGTATTTCACTTTTACAAAACTCCATAGTGTGGAGTATTTATGGTACTATGGATGGAGTAAAGTTTGTGGTCTGCAGCAAAAGAAAGTGCAAGAAAGAAGCTACTTGAATCAAAGAACAAAGTTTCTTGAAGCTTTGAAGCTAATGAAGGGAACTTCCTGAATCATACTCTTCTTAAATCTTGGGAATCTGGGAAAATATGAAAGTTTTGGAAGATTCTTCTACTGTAGATACCTGGGGATGACAACCTGTATCTCTTTGTTCAAGGTCATGGTCCCTTACTTACTGGAGGTGCAGGGGCTTCCTCAGGGTCACACTAGCATAGACTTGGAGGGGGTTTCGCCACCTTCTGCTGTACAGAGCACAATTTGTTTGCAGGGCTGTCAGTTGTGTTCATGGATTGCTTCCCCACTCCTGCAGGGATATGGGCACACGGCCTGTTGGAAGCTTCTCCTGTGTCTTGCCCTTGGCTTTGGTCTTGGAACTTAATGTAAAAGTAGCTGGGCAACGTGAGTGTCATAAGTCAGTGATACACAGCAGGTCTCTGTGTATCAGAAGGACATCAGTGATACACAGAAGGACCCTGTTGGGCCCTTCTTCCCTGTGAATCTCTGAAAATACTTTCAAGAGTAACTTGAGAAGGTTCTGAATAACTACTAAAATTAAACATTTTAAGGTTCACAGAGCAGGTACATTTAACCAGAAAGCATAAAAGAGACTTGCTGAAGAGGGCTCTGAGCTATTGCTGTTGATATTTCACATGCCCAGGAATACTAAGAAAACTCCAGATGACTAGAATAAAAGCTATTTGTTGTTCCTGTGTTCAAGAGAATAAATGGGATTGCTCAAGCAAACACAGGCACATTAGGCTGGCACCAATCCCAGGGAAAATTATAGAAAGACTCACAGGAGATACAACTGGTAAAGAATTAAAGGATACTGATGCAATTAAAAACCATTGGTGAAATAATATGGAGAGCAGATCCTGTGGAAAAAATAAAGATCTCTTTAGAGGGTGATTACAACGTGACTGATAAAAGTATGTTTGCTGGCCAAAGCACTTGATTTTGTGCAATGAATTTCTGATGTAAGCTTCAGCTTGTACAAATGTCTAGGCTGTGCTTGTTGCTGAAGAATCTTCCACTGAAACTGACACTCTTTTTTTATAGGAATTTTCCCATTTGGAAAATTGAAACCATGATTTGGGTTTGGTGTATATTGTAATATTTCAGTTTGCCAAATGGAAGCAAAGCTGTACTTGCCCATGATACTGCAAAGTCTAATTATAAATATGGGTGTAACATGCTTATGTATTTTGTTGTTCCATCCTACTGGTAGGCTTCTCATTGGGGCTACATCTCCATGAAATGTTCTTGTGTCCATTCTGGACTGACCACAGCTCTGTCTGAAATCACATTCTTTGTGGGGGAACTATGAGGACTCTCAGTGCTTACCTGCACAATTTCAAGTTTATCAATCTACAACCAAATCACTCAGACCATGGACTCACTCAGTTTGCCTCTGGAGTTAGAACAGCAAATCTAAAGAGGTAATCAATAGCTTTGAAAGCTTCAGACCTCTGACACTGGTGTCTAAATCAATCTCTATCCAATGGAAAGAAGAAAGGCAGAGCTTACCAGGAATTTTCTCCAGTAGCACCTTGGTTGCTAAGCCTTCCGCTGCAAAAGTGTCCTTTGAAAGCAGCTGGTTCAGGTGACCAATGCAAAAGTGAGGCTAGTTGCACTACCCCTATGTGTTATGACAGCAGTGCACAACGCTTCTGAGGATTTATAACATCCTCTTTGCTTGAACCACAGCTTTGTACAGGCAACCTCTACTCTGCATTGCTTTGGAGGTCTCACATCTGGCAGCGCATGCCATGTGGTGGGTGGTCAGAGTACTACAGTCTTACATAGCCCAGTGGAAGGAGATCAGTGCAGGCACCCTTCCACATTAGTTAGAAGTTTGGTCTTTAATTATCTTATGTTTCATTGCTTTCAAACGGAAGAGGTTCTTTCTTCCTCTTTCTCCACATTCCTCCTCGTGTCTGTGACTTTCTCTGTCTTCTTCCTGTGCTTAGCAACCCCCAGCAGTTCTCCTTTCCCTGTTCCTTAAGGTTCCTCCTTCCCAGACTGTCCTTCCCCTTTTTTTCCTCTCCCTTTGGTCCTTTTCTTTTGCTTTCCTAGCCACCTCTTTTCTCCAGCATCTCTACCTCACAGACTCCCAGCTGGCAGCTTTCCACATTCCTCATCCTTGCTCCTGCTAGCCTCTGAGTCTTAATCTCTAGGAAACAATCTCTTCTCTCCCATATCCTTTAACCCATTGCATCTGGAAGCTGGTGCTGACACAGCTGCAGAGGCAGAAGGGACTGCTAGTGAACTGCCCACTCCCATGGCTACCACTGCAGCCTCACAGCTGTTCCTCTTCTCCCCAGTTCCCAGGTCAAACTGAGGGGTTTCTTTTTTGGGAGTAGGACAGAAGCACTTTGAATTTTTGCCTATCATTTGCCATTTGTTGGTTCTTCCCGAACTGCACCAAACTAAAAGGAAAGGAAATCAAATGCAACTGTGTTGATCCTGGATTTGCCACTTCTATCCTTCAAAAGAAATTCAACAAGACGCATGCATATGGCAACGAAGAACCATCACAGAAAGGGATAGCATGTTACATAGTAAATATTGACAGATATGTAGCACATATCTGTCCCACTCCTTACTTTTGTTCTCTGTCTCCCTTTCTTCATTCTTCTATCTCAACAGCCAGCCCTGTTTCTGCTTTCTTCCATCTGGCAGCTCTCACAATAATCTCACCCACCTGTTAAATGAGAGAACGTCAAGTTAAATTTACAGCAGGGCCTGGAAACAGGATGCTACAGGAAAGTATTTTAATTAAAATCCTCTAATTGAATGCATGCTTCCTTGTGAAAAGGGAGCTGCCAAGAAGGGCCTGATGTCACCACCTCTACCCCCATTTGCCACAAAAGAAGGGCAATTGAAACCAGCTCTCAATTGGAAAGAGGAAAAGGCATTTCCAGGGAGTTTTCCAGGGTCACCCTCGCAATGCCGTTAGATGGTTCATGGGAGTTTTACCCCTTTACTACAATCAGAGCTGAAGATGGTACAACAGCTCTACTACTTCTGTTCAGGCACTTTCCAGAGTAACAGGCTGGTATGTGTGTGTAAAAACGGGGCAGTACATATCTGAAACCTGAGCTCTAGATATAAATTCAACAAAAACAAAGCTTACCTCTAATGTGGAGATCACCACTGCACCAACTGTCCTGGGAATGCTCTGTGCTCTGCTAGGCAATCAAGTGACTTTAAGACCTGGTTTACTGCAGTTGTTGGAATATATGCATGAATGGAGAGCAAGTTTGATACAAAAAGGAGATAGAAAGACACAGCAAGAGACAAATATCTGGGGTTCCCATTCACAGAGTCTGGATGACCAAGTCTAGTGCTTATGAATGGGGCAGTGGAACTCTATCTGGATGAAACGTCAGCCTGAAATCTGCTGCAGAATATTAAACGTGGCATTAATATGTTAAATTGCAATTGTCCATTAACTGCACAGCACATTGGAGAGAGGAATAACAGACTGGGTATGTTCAAACAAGCAAGAGTAGGAGCCAAGAGGAAGTATTTGGGGAGAAGAGGGAATTAGCAAGTGCTGCAGAACTGCGTCACCGCAATGTAACTCTAACTCTTCTAAATACTATGCAAATCCATCAGCACTATATACTTACTGTAAGCATGAAACTTCTGACTTTTATTTCCTTGTTAGACAGTAGTTAACTCTTATGAAAAGAGAGGTACAGAGAATAAAATGCACAGTACATGCCTCTATCTAAAGACATAGTAGTATTACTAACGATTCACAACATCCTGCAATATTAACAAGCTTTTCCATTAAGTTGCCCACAGCATGCGGAGGAAAGTTTGGCACCACCACATTCCTGTGCCTTCAGCCTGGTAAAGGTCATTTCCCAAGAGCCTCAGGTCACAGTGCAGAAAGGTTCCCGGCACCCTCAGGTGTTTGCCAGCCCTCCTTCCTTGACAACAGAGAATCCTTTCATAAAACACATTCATTTTATGTTTCAATATTTTTATGCTTCATTGGCCGATTTAGAAATTGGAAAATCTTACATCCCCTCTTGAGAAATCTGGCAGGCACGTTTGGCTCATGCTGGGAAAGCAAACCTAGTGGCAAACCCTCCAGCCTTTGCTGAAATCTAAAAAAGACAGCCCAAAGGCTAAGGACATTTTGAACACCCTTCATGAATGCTGGGGACTCAAGCATGAAAGAAGTAAGATCTAGGGAAGGGTAAATTTTTCTTTCTACAGCAAATTCTGGGATGCAAGAGTGACTTCCAAACCAACAGGACAGCTCCCCTGAACAGTAGGACAATGGAGAATAGAGAAGGCAAGACTTGTTCTTTCAGCTTTTTTAGTCTCACCTACATACTTACCAAATGGAGAGTAAGCTTATCAGGAGCTCTAAGAAATTGTTGTTGAGTGCAGAAACAGTTTGCACAGGAGAAGCAGTATTTGCCTGTGCTTCAGTAATTCACATCACCAAAAAGTGCTCTGGAAAATACTCAAGCATTGCTTTGGTGCTAAGGAGCAGAGCTGGTGGACCAGAAGCGCAGAGCCAGTGCTGCAGGTGTTGGGAGGCTGAGAGTAGGGATAGGGGTTGCAGAGAAGCTCCTTGGTAAAGGATCTTGGAAAAGAACTGCTGACAGTAGAGATTACTCTGCCAGGCAGAGCTCAAAATGGATAGTTGTATATACATGACATCTTATGCAACCCAGGAAAATGGAAATGTCACACAGATGCTTACCATGTTTACTAAAGAAACACCTGCTGAAGATGCTCCACTGCATGAAGAACAATTATAGTGCTGAACTAGTGCACAAAAATTAAGAAATGTCCTTGAGAAACTGAAAGTTTATGTATCAACATTGTTTTATAGCTGCATTAACCAAAGTGCTCTACAAAAGTTACTAAATGAGCATGAAAGTAAGCTTCAGATCTTCAGCTGATAAAATATTCTGTGGTTTGCAAAATTTGCATTTTGCTTCCTGCTAAAAAAAACACTGGGGAGTTTGCAGCTTGCAATGAAATATTGACATTCTGCCTAAGATCCTCTGAGTAATCCACAGCACCACGAGTGTTCAGCCATTCGCTTAATTTGGACCATATGAACCTCATGAGTCATTTTCTAGCAATCAGAAGGTAACAGTTCAAGAGCAAGACACAGCAAAATATAGCTAGTGCCATATTACAAGCCTTGCCCAGTATACACACAGAGTGCCAGGAATATCCAGTCCTGCCCAGTTGTTATCAGGCTGTTAAGCTGATATATAAAAGACAGTGAGAAGTGTTGTCACTTGCAGAAGGGATCAACAAGGCTGACTGACCTCCAGAGCAGTGACTGTAAGTAGGAGAGTCAGCGTCGTTTTAAAGGAAGCTTTAAAAACAGAATAGAAGATAGGAAAGAAAATAAAAAGCAGAGGTTCAGGGAAAGCAAGGCTGAAAGGAACATTTTTGCCACCATTTAGTCTTTCCCTAGTGCTCATGGTATGGAAAAGCTAAATGTGACCAGTGGCAGAGACTGTATAAAAGCAGGATGCTGTTTTGATGAAGCAAACACTCAAAGTTCAAATAGTGCCCAGCAGAGTAACTTTAAAGAGAGGTGAGTTAGGTCAATGGAGGGTTGTTTTGGATCTCCTATTAAAGCTCAGCTCTGTGCTGCAGTTGACCTACAAAAGCTGGGTGATGGCAATGAAAGGGCTTCCAGCCAGTAGATGTTCATAAGAGACAAGCCCTGCCAGTATGCAGTGATGCTATCTGGCTGCCTTCTTGTGGCTTTTGGCAGCCTCAGTAATTGCAGCCAGTGCCTGAGAAAGTTGTGGCAACTGGGCTTGCCATTCAGTCCTCAAAGCTGTCACTCCAAGTTGGGTGTGAGGCTAAGCTGTATGGCCAAAGCCCTGAGTGGGTGTGAGAAGCTGGCGTTGACTTCTGTCAACCTACATGCGCTCTTTGGGGATGCAGCTCCAGTTTTTAACACCTCCAGCCTGGTACGTCTCACTGCTCCACTCGGCATTTTAAGGAAAATGATAATCACATATATTAGTTACAAAGAAAAAAGTAAAGTCCACACCACTCAGGTTAATAGCATTGCTACTGGAACACTCTGGAGCTTAAGGCACATCTGAGTCATCACCATCAGCTAAATGAGTGTAATATTTTTATTGAGGGAGCCTTGCATTTTGCAGTTATTAAGACTTTCAATGGAAGACCACATCTAGCGTGAATGTGTCCCTGAGGATACCATATTGTCATATGTGAATTGTAAACCAGAGAAATGGGTGCTCCAGAAGAGCCTGGTGAGGTCCCGGAAGTTACTCACATTGTGGATGATCTGTGTACACCAGAAGGGCCTGTTTGGAAATGAAAGTCTCCGAGTTCCAGATAGCTGCAGCTGAATCTGTGCCCACTGTTAGAAGGTATCAGTGCTTGAACACTTTGGGGTGCTTAAGGTCTGGAGAGTGCACAAGCACTTTCTAGCTTAGCAGTTGCTTACCTTTCTCCCAGGAATGGGTGCGAGTTCCAGAGGAGTGTGCTGGACCCATCCTTTCCACCTACAGCTGTAGCCACCCTTCCTTTTGCTAGTCCAGGACCACATCCCAGAGGGGTGTGATAATGTAAGAGAGGATCCCAGTTGCTGTTCAGAGGAAAAGTTTGACTCTTTTTCTAGCAAAAGAGACAAAAAGTGGTAATGAAGCCTGCATATGCTGGAAATGTTGTCACATACTGGAATTTCCCAGATTACTTTGGTGACCAGCTGTGTGGAGCTGAGCTGTGCCACTGGGTCCCGGGAGCACCTTCAGTTTTCTTCGTGCTTTTGATAGCTGATGAAAGCTGGGTGCTGCCAATCTTATCCATGCCCTCAGAAACTTTTTCCAAGTTGACTGTCTGCTCTGACCCCAGACTTGCTCCTGGACAGTTGTGGCCGAGAGCAGTGAAGCAGCATGAGCCAGGGCGGACTAAGCCTCCAAGTGAGACAGACCAAACACTCCCAGCTCCTAGACACATACTGTTCATTCCACCTGTCTGCTTCTCTCCTAGCTGAGCCTTACACCAACAGCTCCAGAGAAAAGCAAGAATGGTGATTCACAGTGTTTCAGAAGTGCTGTATAACTCTGAGGTACTACATTGCATCCTCCACCACCAATGTTCATGTTCATTGCCATTTGTCATAATCAGCTGGTAAATGCGCCCAACTCTACGCCAAGCAGACAACCTGGAAGTGGTATCAAAAAAGTCCTCCCCACTTTCAGCAATGTTACTCCCTTAAGGCTTGGTGTGCTCTAGAAAATGCATTCAAACTGGGATTTCTGGGAACAAATTCTCACCCTTCGTGGAAGCCCAGTATGCACAGCCTATACCAAAACCGCTAAAACTTATCTGCCTTGAGCCATGCACTGAGTTATTTGAGCCTACAGCTAGTCCAGGGAAAGGAAGATATCTTACCCCAAGCACTACTAATCCAAGAGTCAGTACCACTACTGCAACTCCTTCTCCAAATCTCCTTTGCACCGACACTGGTTTAAGCATCATTTAACAAAACATATGGCTTTCATTGCTTTCACCTATTTCTTCATTTTAGTGGCCAAAGGGACATTTTCCCAACTCTTGACATATATGTGATTGTTTCAAGTTCAAAATACAGCTATCAATCCTACATAAAACATGGGCCCCCTTTTCTGTTCTTCCACTCCCTAAAGAGGGAAAAGTTGCTGCCTCTCTGCTTTTCGCCCTCTCCCACTGCATCCCTTGCAGTTTCTCCAAGACTCATCCTTTGTGTTTCTCACAATTTACCTTACTGCTGGTGCTCCTTTCTCTCCTCTGCAGCACTTTGCCATCTACATCTTCACACTGGACCATTCTGCCCTCTCTTCTTGATATTCCTCACTTTTCTCTGTGCTCCCTCAAGCTCACCCATGTCACCTGCTTTGCTTTTGACCTCTTCTGTCTTGCACCCTGGACCCTCCTATGTGTCCCCAAGCTGTGACCTTAGCTAACTACAGCTGCCTATGTCATTCTCACTCCTTACCCCTGCTCCCCAAGCTTTCCCTAATTCCCTTCTAAGAAGCTGCCCCTTCCCTCTGTCTTTGTAGGCTCATTCTGCTCTTAGAGGCTTTCATTTCCAGGAGCATCCAGCCTGTGGAAGACTACTGGCATCTTCTTGGCTGAGGACTGACTCAATCCAAAGTTACTGGGGTGACTGTTCTGTTGGTCAAGACTCTGATAGAGAATGTTGGAAGATGGAGCTGTTTTGCATATCTCTGTCAGCAGATCCTGAGGGAAAATATCAGTGTTGGATAATTCGAAATTCATCAGACATCGCACTCTCTCTTGTTCTTCTCTTGAGCACCCTGATTTCTCCTCAAGGTTGTTCAGCATTTCTTCTGTCCTCAATGACTTTTGCTTTTCTGATTTTTTATCACTTTTTTCTTGCTGCTCAGGTTATAATGAGGGGTAAAATAATTGAATTGAAAACAAATGAAAAACTAATGAGTCTCAAAAAATACCCTCTAGACAATGTTCAATCACAAGGATAGAAAAAGCTGATTGTGAAGTGAGTGTACAAATCACAAAGAAAGGCTCAAAACCAAACTACATGTGAAACTGCAAATGGGGCAGTGGGGGGAGCAAAAGGAAAATGCATGACAAATCCACATGAAGTGTCCCAGACAGCTTTTGTCTGCACAGAAATGGTTTTATGGGTTTCTCTGCAGAAAAAGGAACAAAAAAAAAATTAAGGAGTTGGGTTCAAAAGATCAAGTTGCATTTTCATTGATCTCAGACTTGTAAGAGCTGCCCCATCAATCACAGTTGCTTAAAAATTCCTATTAATGGCCTCAAGTGCTGAGCTGCCCATATGGTTCATCTTTGTAACATTTGGGCATCTCCCTGGAAGCAGTGTGAGATCAGTCAGTGTCAGAGCCAGACACTCTGCACTCATCCCTACATTCCTGCAAGGAAAATAAGTATAACTCCAAGTCTGAGGAGCAATATCTGTTCCAGGGCAAAAGTAGCAGCAGAGGATGAAACAATAATAAAAAATTAATCATTTGGATGTCAGAGATACTGGGGACAATCCTTATGGGTCCCATCCAACTCAAGCTAATCTATGATTCTGAGTTGTGATAGAGAAGGTAGGAATCATCAGTAAGGCCAGGAGGCTGTTTCTGATGAGAGGGTCTTTCTGCAGAGAAATCTGCAAGGGGAGAAGAGTATTCACAATCCCTACTCCCTTCATGCTCTTGATTTGCCCCCAGATGTGTCATTATTTATTAAAAAAGGGAAATATCAATCTAAACAAGGCCAATGCATTGTCAGAGAGTGATAACTTCCTCTCCAGGTGGGCTGAGAGTTACATAGGATGCAAAGCTTAGGTGCTGCTCACACTGGGCCAGAGATGAACAACGGTCCACCTCCTGAGGTCTGAGCAGATGCAGCATGAGTAACACTGTGAGAAAAGACGTGCTGCAGAAGCAGCAGTAGAGCTGAGATGTCAATGGTGTCAGCCTTGCCTCTTCAGAAAGCCAGCCTCCTGCAGCAAAGGGCTTGCAAGCAGGATTAAAGTTAAACTTGTTGATCTGAGGTCTGCTGCATCCTGCGTGTGCAGGGACCCCCTCCTGCTTCTCATCAGCCTTTGTACAGGCACACACACACACACGCACACACAATTCCACTACAGTGAAGCTGTTTACAAGGAACACATACTGAATTTCAGTGTACATTCACTATTTCACACGTTTTCATCTAGTCTCCTTTTCCTCAAATGCTTATGCTTCATAGCTTTGAGGGGGAAAGGAAGGTAGCCTGCATTTTCTGGACATCTTTTTCTTTCTGGTTCTATGAAGTTTCTCTCTTTGTAGCTTAAAGAAACCACTGATTATTTTCTCTTGGCCAGTTTGATCCTGCTTTATGCTCACAGGAGCAAGAACGCTTTTTCTGGTGGCTGCCTCAGGATGCCGGCAAGATGCCATAGTCTGTGAAATAAGAAATGGTGACCTCATGAATAGGGGGAGGGAAAAGAGGGGGCGAGACTGAATTTTTTGTTTTCTACATTTAAATCCCGTCAGGCTTTATGTTTTCATTTGAAATTCTTTCCAAAATACTGTATCTATTTTCCTTCAAGACGCTATGACCAAAACGACTTTACGCTTTGCTTCCACTGATTATTTTTTTAAATAGAAAGAAATTATTTGTCTTCGAAAGGATTTAAAACTCATCCAACAAAAAGCACCCAGAAATAAAACAAAAAAAAAAAAAAAAAAAAAAAAAAACAAACATGGGAAGATGAGTTGTAGAAACAGTCAAGTCACAAAAGAGTTAAAGAAGTTCCTTATACTTGGCCAAGTTAAATAAGACCTGGAGGGACACATGGTTTTTTCCCCAGCACCCGCTTAACACCGGGGTGTGGGCTCATTAAATGCCTAGG
This sequence comes from Psittacula echo, assembly GCF_963264785.1. Taxonomy (NCBI): domain Eukaryota; kingdom Metazoa; phylum Chordata; class Aves; order Psittaciformes; family Psittacidae; genus Psittacula; species Psittacula echo. The sequence goes on from NC_137736.1 coordinate 7,977,713, forward strand.
AGGCAAAGTTGGCCCCCATTGTGTCTTGTTTAATTTGGCTGCTTGAAGCACTCACTTTTTTGTAATTTGGCTCTTCCTGCAGCTCTCACACCTTCCTTTAACATAAATGTCCTTCACCTTTTCAACATGCCTTTTCCCCAGCCTTCCATACCATATTGTTTGGACAACTGTCTCTTTCTCTATGTGCACCTACACGAGGCTGCTGGCACAGGGATGTGTTTATCCACACACAGAGGGAGAGTAAAACCAAACTGAAGAGCACCATTGGCACAAGCACTGTGTTTCCAGGGGTGCACTTTTCAGCTCTGCATCCTGGTAAGTGCCCAACAATTGTGCCCTGGAGATTCCTACTGGCCAGCAGCAGGACTGCTCTGGAGCACATGCAATGGTCAGTTTTTCCTGTGTGTGCAGCATTTTCAGCCTCAGCTGGAAACCTTTTCACCACTGCCTTGCTGTGCATCGGTGATAAAATACTAAGCTTGGTCCCACTAAGCCTGGATGTCTATCTGATGTTGCAACAGCAGCGTGAGAAATGTAGCTCCGACTACCTATGTTTGGTGGTGTCAGTCGTCACACAGCATGTTCTTCTCCCCATCTGACTTGAATTTTGAAGGTACAGACTGAGTAATGTTACCTTTAATATAGTACCAAATTGGCAAAGATGGGGACCAGTGATAATTATCAGTTTTGCAACAAATGGAGCAGAGACTGACGTAGGATATGCATGGCTAAAGGCAAGTCTTGTTCAGTTTACTGTCTGTAAAAGGCTACACTGGCTGGACCAGCAAGGGAGGTGGGATTACACAGTTATTCTCTAGTTGCCTTAGCCATTGAAGTCAGAGGATATCTTTTCAAGTACTATCACAAAGAGGAGGTTGTAGGTATTTTTCTGGCTATATAAAGCAGCAAAAGGTCTCTCAAAAATTAATCAACATAAAATAGAATTCAATGGAAAATCTGAAATTACGTTTTGTTGCTATATGAAAGTATTTATTTAGACATAAATCCCCAAGTTTGCTGAAAACCAGTCAACTCATTCTCACAATGAAGGAGATTAGTCTTCACTTGCAGCATTAGAGCACTCTAAAGCATCTACCTGTCTAAAAGGGCAGAGTCTAAAGTGGGTGAGAAAAATGTTGGAATGGAAGAAATGCCAGCTGCTGAGACCAGACTGCAATGTTGTGGGGGTGCATCTGTCCATGTCACTGCAGACTCTCTTTCAGGGGCTGCAGGGTCAGGGAACGCCATGTTCGTATCTGGAGACAGCATCAAGTACAGAACTCATACTCTTTCTTCTGTACACCACCCAAATAGTCCTAGAAGAGAGGCTGCAGCTGCAACGCCTCTTTGGGGTTGAAACCAGCAGCCAGTAACAGTTTTCTTTCCATTATTGCTGTGCAAAATAAATAAAACAAACAAAAATCGCTCCAGAAGCAAATCTGAAAAAGTGCAGTGAGAAGCCAGTGAAGCCAGGAAATGGAAATGGATGGCTGGACACTTTGGGATTGTTACAGGCAGCTCTGGTTCAGTAAGATTTGCTGGGCCGCTGCTTTGCTGTCCTGGGAGATACATTAGAAGATGATATTTAAAAATCATAAATAATCTCATTCTATTCAGCTTAAGTATTCTGGGAAACATTGATAAAAGTAGTGAAGAACTGAATCAAAGAGCTCCCTAGTGGTACAATTGTGGCAACAGCTGAAGAGAGAAAAAAATAGATATTATATTATAGGATAACATAACATATAACATAGATATTATGGATGGATGAACCTAGAGAATTTTTTAGGTTTAGATTCAATCTCAGTTGAAATTGTGAGCTCCATTCTTGCCTTGTGAGGGCAACTCATGGGTGCTCTCTGTTGTTCCCTCTGTTGTAGAACTGTTGGACTTAGAAATGTAAAATAGCATTAGCACTGGGCATCTAGTCCACAGCCCACCCAGAACTGCTCCTGCAGGACTTTGCTTTAAAGGTGTGACTCTCTTCCACAGCTAAATTCAGTTTGTCAAGCTACTTTGCTATTCCCCTTGAATTTCACTTTTCTTGTTTTATCTTCTCTTCACAGCTTGTTGTATATGGTAAGTAAATCGTTGGTGAAACTCAGTGTCAAAGGGTGTCAAACTGCCCTGAACATATGTCTGATTGATTTGTACATGGCTATGGCTGCATTTCATGCATATTGATCATTGATGCCAATACGATGAGTCTACCAACTTAGATCTGAAAGAGATGGACATTGGCAGATCCCTTCACATCAGGTATTACAGCATGCTTATACACTCACAAGATGAATATGACCTGGATATTAAAAAGGAGAAGGCAAAGAACTAGTTGTTGAACCTTCACTTCATCTTCTGGCTTTCTTTTTGCTGCTGATAATGCATTTGCTTTTGGACGGGTCTTTTATATGTTTCAGGAATCACAGGTATTGAGCTTTCACCTTGGAATCTTAGTTAATTACCCCTCTAAATCTTGGGTGACATTGCTGCAGATGGTCTTCTCCTTCTTCATTTTGTGGAGCTTGCTAGTAAAGCTTGACTTCTTGGGATTACAGTAAGAGAAATGGCACACACAGTGTGCTGTAGTCTGGGTGCCATTCTTCAGTTACTGGATTGCAGGTTTTCTGCTGTTGAGACATTCATGCTGTGATTTTGGTGAAAGCAACACATTCCTCAGTGTTTACCAGTTTCGCTGCTGTTGATCATGTCCCTGGCTATCAGCACAAGTCATTCTTTTAATCCTTGCTGTCTTGTTCATCTAGTGCTTTTACACACACATACTTCTTTTTAATTAATCTTAATATCTCTCTAAAATGGACTTTGCATAGAAACATAACATAAACCATGTTCTGGCCCCGGTTTGAATGGATGGTAGGCTGTACTTCAGTTTGCTGGGTTAATTGCATTGCAACATGTTCCAGCTTTACTGGGAGGGACAGATGCAGGTAACTACATCATGTCTCCAATCACTGGACTACATTATCTATTTAATATAACAAACTGACTGCAGCTTTCCTTCAAGCCTGTTCCAGGTCCAGTTACACCTGCTTAAAACGCAACTGTATTACTGTGCCATCACATGACCGGACACTAAGGGAAATGTTACAAACCACCTCAGGGAGGAGGGGAATGTGGGGCCATGTCATGCCTCCCGCCACCCCCTGATTCTTACAAAGGAAACAGTGGGAGAGCAGTGGGTGCTGCAGCATGTCCCTAGGGCTGTCATCTGGGCAGTCTGGAGGGAAAAGCCCTTCCCAGGCATAGGCATCTTCACTGAGAATGGCTATAGGCAGCCTGTCTTTCTGGCTGAACCAGCGCCACCTTCCCCATCATCCTAAGAGAAGGGCTGATGCTCTCTGCTTACAGCCCCACTTGGGCCGACTGTATCTCTGAAGCACTGCTGCACACAGTCAGCTGGAAAACAGTCCCCTGAGGTGTATAGAGTGCTGGATGCTCAAGAGGAGACATGAATGAGCAGAGCCTAGGAGTGCTTGTGAAAGCATCTGAAAGTAGCCCTATAGCAGCAGAGAAGTACATTATTTAGCTAAAAGCCAGAGGTTCCAAAATGATCCACAAATTTTGAATGTTACTGGAATAAGAACAGCATCTTCCACCAGTGTAAAATTATACAGGCTTCTAATCCTTCTCCCACATAGCATGCAATGAGTTCTACATCGAGTCAGAAAAAGAGAAGGTCAGTGCTCCAGAGATAGACTCTGCTGTTGATCATAGGATCGTGCTGTTGATTAGAGATACCCCTGTCACACCTGGGTCCACTTCAAATTCAGTGCTCAGCTTGTGTTTCTGGGGGAACATCAAGGGCCTTAAGCAAGTTTTCTGCTCAGGGGAGTGTTATCCTGGGAGGATTTCACCTGTACACATAATTAAGTAAACCATTTTAACGTGCTTTAGCCGGTTATTTTTTATGCCGCCCTCCAAACACTGCTGGACTTTTGCTTTGAGCAGTGACAGCCAAGGAATAAGTTTACTACTTTTTCCCATTCCACTCTTAGCTTGTTTTTAATCCTCATAGACTATCAGTGTAACTTTCACACCAAGTCACATTTGTGTACTTAAAACTTCATATCTCAGGACAGGGAAAGGGAAGCCTCTCTCAGGCCGGTTTTCCTGTTCTTTTTCAGTCTTGATGTTGAATATTCTGATCCTGAATCAACAAAACACTTAAGCATATGCTAAGATGAAGGAATGACTACCAGTCTAACCAAGCTTTCTCATTTCACATATGTGCCACATAAGAACTAAATAAATATGCTTATATGTAGGGTCAATAAATGCTCACTCTAAGGTAAATAAGTTTCATACTAGAGGCAATTGGATGGACTAAGGGCTTAGCTAGATCAGGGACAGTGTGCTCAACACCTTGAAAGATCACATTGCTGACGAGCCTAGGTGATAATTTCGAAGCTTTTCCTCATGGATTCCTGCTAAAACGCATGGAAACTGCGATTCCAGTTCTTCACACTAACGTTGAAGGTTGTGCTCTACACCTGTGTTTTGCTTTCTTCAGTGACTGTTTCCTGTGATAATTTTTGACAAAATTCATTTTCTTGTTCTAATCAAGATAAGAAACATGTATTTTGATACTGAGAATTAGTTTGATTTTGTTGAATCTCATTCTATTATTATCTGAGATACGGGCTCACTAACCAAGAACTAAACAGAATATAGAAGAAAGAGAAACCTAATGCAGAAAGAAGGAAACACTAGAAGGAAACACTGGCTCACACATCACACTATTAACCTGTAGAAGTCATTGCCATAGGATGGAGTCAAACCCAACAGCACAGCAAACATCAAAACACAGACTGAAGATTATTTCTGAAAGACTCTGACAGGACATAACAAAGGCTATAAAACTCCCTATTTCAGGGTTAAAAACAGAGGTAAACAGAAGACAACAAGGTGAAGGACAGATTCTCTCTCATCCATAGTCACTCAACCCTTTTTGGCAGGATCCATGGATAGACACAGTAAAAGCCAGAATGCAGTCATACAGACGAGGCACAGAACTGAAAAGTTGTAAACTCTGCAGCCATAACTTACATTCAGTTTTGAAGGGACTTCAGCTTCCCCACTACTTTCATTATTAATGTCTCAATCTCATATTAGAAATGTAATGTAGTGCAAATGAAAAACTGACACAGCATACCCCAAAATGACATTTTAAAATGAGAAAAACATTATACCATTATTTGCAATTATTATTTTCTACATTGACTGTGAAAAACTATCCTGAAGAGCTTTTTATTAGGCTTCAGCAATCAAAATAACAACTCTAGCTCGGCATAAGACACCCTTCGGCGAAGGGGGGCACCTTGCAAATCGCAAGCACTCAATTCTTGAAGTTTCTCAAGAAGACGGAAGCTTTATTTGCATTGTAATATTGCCTAGACTTCACAAGTTAGCACAGTGTCTTCATTTCCTCTGTTGTGCAAATATGTGGGACAGTGCTTGGAAATGTCTGTCTCCAGAAGATCGCCAAGGAAGTCTCACAGAGAGAGAAAAACACAGAGGGAACAATTGCAAAGATTTATTTAGCGCATTCTGTGCTTGGCACTTAGAAACAGAGTTCCGTGCATAGGGCAAATCTTTATACACCTTTTTCTTCATACATATTTTACATACCATTTTTATTGCCCTCTTTTATATTCATAATATTGAATCCCCCACTAGGCATATAAATACATTTATCTACAACACCTCACAACAAATCTCAATAATATCTGTTTTCTGTTACTTGGTATTTGCATTTTCACACAACTTAAATGCGTAACTTGCACCAAGCTACAATTGTTTTCTTATTTTTAAAGGACTTGAAGACAAAAAAAAAAAAAAAAACCCAGAAAAGAAAGATGTCAAAAGGCAACGATCTATTTGGTTAAACAGAGATCATGTGGCAGGTGGGAGGCTGGCGAATAGTCAGCCTCACTGTTACTGAAATACTAATGGTTTTCTATGGCAAATCTTGCATGCAAGGCCAGCTGCACTTCTGTAGAGCAGAGCTCTCTTTTCTCATTGCTCTTCCCTATGAGCTCAGTCTGTAGAGTTTCCTTCCACTGGGTTGAGTGCTATGGGTCACACATTCCCTACAACGGCTGTCATCCATTTGTCAACAGGAGCTGAGCTCCTCTCTCCCCCATGCATCTTTCCGAAGAGCCGTTCCTGCTTATGTCTGAGACTCAATTGAGAGTTAAACCTTTTCTTTCGCCCATGTCCATCTGCAGGCTGGGTGCTGGTAAGCCTGACCATCACAAAGAAACTGCCAGTCCATGGTGAAAATGCAGAAACCTCTTTGGGAGATGAAGATCCAGCCCAGCAGCACCATTCCTGTGCTACAGTGGCAGAAGGACCCAAGGGCCACTGTTCACTTCAGGAATGGGCTGAGTCATTCCAGTGTGAGGAACGGTCACAGAAAGGGGAGGTCTTTAAAGCCATGGGCAGCGCAGCTTCAGAAGATGAAGCCTTGGGAAGACTGCCTTTCTTCAACACCTGGAGGAGACAGCACAGGGGCATGGCTCCCTTGACGCTGAGAGCTCACACTAGCTGAGAGTTAATGCATAAACCGTATATTCAGATGCTTCTCTCCAGCTTCTCATTAAAGTCATGCCCTTCTCTCTGCAATGTCCAGAAAGAGCAGACACTTCATGCCAGGTCTGGAGGCCCTGGACTACAACAAGCTGTGACTGCTGTCAGTCGAGGCTTTCCACAGGGTTCTGTGGCACATACCTAGATGACTTATGTTCTTATTTATCATTACAATACTAGTTCTACTACAAGTTTGAAGGCAAAAAGGTACTGGGATGGGTTTATCCCTGGAAACGATGAAGGTCCAGCTGCCTTCAATGCCAAGGATAGGCATGACTTGTTAGACCATGTGCACAGACATCTGTGAGGAGGAGCCCTGAACCGCACCGTATTGTCTGTTGTCACAGGCGTTGGCTGCCTGCTGGTTGCTAGAGGGAGGGCTGATCATGTGCATCCCGTGATCCATCCCTGTGGAAAGGTATTGCCTCTCTCCAAAGGCCCCGCTAGATGGGGAAGAGCAGAGTAAAGTGCTTTGGGAGGTGGTGAGTTTCTCTGGGCTCGCCGCCAGCCTGGGGGAAGCAGGGAAATTGTATCCATAGAGGTTGTAAGGGTTGTGCAGGGAGAAGGCATTGTAGGAGCTCTGCTGCATGTGGCCACCACCAAACATGTGTGAAGAGGAGGAGGTGGAGGCAGGGTTGCCTGCTTGCATGACATACTGGAACTGGGAGCTAGGGAAGGATCCCAGCTGGCCGCTGTACGCCTCCATCTTGCTGTTGCTGGGCAGGGAGGAAGGAGCTGGCATTCCTGAGATCAAGGATGGAGTCCTCTGAGGCATGAAGGTTTCGGAGGGCTGTGAGGCAGAAGCGGTGCCACTCTGGAGCCGGTTGTAGCCGCTGTCACTCAGCCCTGGGTAGCTCTGCAAGGCAGCCATGTTGCTTCTGGCACACGGAGGATAATCAGACAGGTTGAGGTTGCAAAGCTGGCTCTCCCGGCAGCCCACGTTGAAAGTGTTGGGGGCCAGATGAAAGGCTGGAGGGGAGCAGGATGGAGAGAGAAGGTGAGAGGAAGCAGATGGTGATGGAGTGCCCGTGCTGGAGGTTGTCGGGGAGGTGCCTGTGCTGCCTCCTGCAAAACAAAACACATGGGAGGGTTTTCAGACCCCGGGATCACATCTGCACAATGAGACTGTCTCATTAAAAACCAGCCTAGTTTAATAAAGAAACAGGGGTGGTAAAATGGCCGCTGGAAAACTCTGCCTTTCTTGGCAAGGGCACTCACTTTATTAATAGCATCCCTTGGTCTTTCCTGCTGCTTTTTTGTTATGACTTTGTTTTTCAGCTGAGGTTTTCTTCCCTTTTGAAATAGGAGAGGGAAGCAAGCCTGCCACAGAGTAATCCAAGGCAGTGGGAAAAGCCGTAAGGAAGCACTGTGCTCAGTCAAGCAATCTGCCATTTTTAGGCATGTTTACCCTTCCTTTTCTGGGGGTTTCATGAGGGTGGGAATCCTTTCCCCTGTCTCCTGGTCTCCAGGAAGACCACCAGTCAGTGAGATGTATGGCCCCACTGCAAACATACTTCATCACCCATGCAGGGGGCTTGCAGGCTGAAAGCATGTTGGAGTTCTGCATTGTTCAACAGTCTTTTCGGGTGGCTCATGGTGCAGCAATACTGATTTAAGCCAGAAGTAACACCAAAATGGGGGAACACAGGTTCAATCTACAGCCTATTCCATGGAGCAGAGAAAGGGGATGTGTCAGGATTTTCAGTCATGTGCTTTAACTTTGAAGGGGATTCCATCTGCTGTATTATTGGTGTTAACAAAACATTGATATACATGCATGTAGGTAGTATCAATGTATTATACAATATAAGCTTATGGCACAATTTTGAGCTTAAGAAGAGATTATTTATGGACAAGATCTGGAATTAGAAGAAGCTTCCTGAGTCAACCAGGAAAATCAGTTCTGTACTTAAGTGAATGCAGTCTTCTGGTATGAAACATTTTTGTTTTCATGGGAATGTTTCTCTTTGCATGAGAAGCCATTTCTGCGTTAGGGCAGCTAACATTGAAGAGTCTTGTAAAAGGAGCAAAGAGGTGCTGGTGAAGAGATTTGAGGGGTTAAGGAAAATCAGAGGAACTAGACAGACAACTTCTGAGGCAGCATTTTGGGAAAGCTGGAAGATGATAGTTGAGAGGCAAAGGGACTAGAAAAGAGGGTATTAGACTGGGCAGCTGAAATTTAACCTAGGCAGAGATTGCACATAGAGTAAAAGGACAAGTAAAGTAAAGGAACAGTTTTCCCCTGTGTCTCTGTGGAAAAAAAAAAATAGCAGGGTTTTGATACCAGTCTAGGTCTGCTGCAGAACAGGAGGAACTGAGTGCAGTGCTGCTTGATGAAAAGAGAAATGGTGATGCTAATGGTTAAGAAATGCACTAGAAAGACAGGTTCTGTGTCAATACACAATGGTAAGAATGTAAGGAAGATTATATTTCTTTCTAACACATTAAGATTAAATAGAATGGGATGTTAAAGTGAAAATGTAACCTTGAGACATTTTAATTAAATTGAAACAAGAGCCAATAAGAAAGAAACCCAGCCTTGGGTAAGCACAGCCTGAAGTGGCCACCATCAACCCAGGGAGCATCAAGAAAGTGCATATTTCTGTGTTGCTAAGTCAAAGCAGTCATTTCCAATATCAGCCATGAGTAGGAATGCTTGTTGCCAAGCCACTGACTCCTTTTGCATTCATTCAGAAGCATAAATGAGGAGCATTGCATCAAGTCTTCATTAAAATCAATGAGAAAATCTGAAGTTTCAAATGACATCATGGACTCTCTGTATTCCCTTCCTAACATCACTGAAATGCTCAGAGTTGCTAGTGCCATTTAGCTCCAGAGTTCAAAGACTTTTTGTGTGAAATTCTAATTTAGCTTTCATTTGAAAAGGCAGATTTCCCTAGTTCATTTAAAGTCTCTGACAAACAACCTCTGGCTAACTTTTTTGTGGTAAATTGGTACCTCCTCAAGCCTTTCTCTCCGTCTTTCTATTACAGGCAGTTAATACTGCAGCAGGGTCAGCAGAATGGAACGTCTGCCTCTAGTAGTTTCATTGCAAAGTCTTTTTTGTTGAAATTGATGATAAAGGTGAGACTGAACTGAGGTAAATGACTATAGGCACACATTTTCCTGTTAGCCCTGCACTAAAGAGGGTAACTCCAACAGAGAGGGCAGGCAGACAGCTGAGTTCATACATCACCACTTAGCTATCAAAGCCCAAAGTACAGAGGTCACATAATCACAAAACAAATAGAGCACAAAGTGAGATGTATTAAACCCACAGTAATCCCGCACTTGATTCTTTACACCACATATTTCATGAACAAACTTCAGATGGTGACTTACTTGCTGACAGAGCCTGGAGAATAAGTAAAAATACATATGTATATATATGAGCATTTAATGATCTGCTTGAAATAAAATACATAGAATAAATTATTAACTGCAATGCCTTCATTTTGGTCTTCCTTTACCCTGTAGTTAACCTTTCCAAACTATGCAGAGGGAGAGCACAGACACCAGTTACCTCGAGCATTAGGCTTTAAAAATCTGCTAAGGAGTTATGATCAAGTCGTACCCATAACTGTGGCTTTGGGTCCAGGGAGTGAAAGAGATCACTGCTTGGCAACTGTGTGAGTTGCTTACTGGTTCCAAAACTGAGAACTGCACATTTCAGGTTACTCCCAAAGAAGGACTGAAGTGATTCTGCTCTGAAGTATCCCTATTTGCAGCCCAACAGAAAAACCCTGGAGCAACAACACAGCAAGTAGGAAACAAAAGAAGTTAGATGGTTTTTTCTTTTTCTCCATAACTTTAAAATGATGAGGATGTGAGAGATCTACCAACAGGAGCAAATGCCAGACCTGACAACTCTCATTCAAGAATGCTTTGCTGCCAATGCCAACCACACGCACAGGATGCACCATGCTTCTGCTGCAACAAAGAAGAGCAGAAGTTCCTGATCATTTCCAGAACAAACATGACACCTTTAAGAGGAACAGGAAACAATACAAAGCAAGGCCCATCTCAGTTCACTCTCTTCAGAAAGCAAATGGCTCCACTCTGCTTTGAATGAATATTTCTTATCCATCTCTGCTGGCAGCAGTAAGTATGGGCCAAACACAACCTGGACTTTTTGTTGTAAGTTATAACTTGGACTGTAGTTGTTAGAAAGTCAGCCAAATACCCCTAGAGATGGCAGCAAGCCCAGCAAGTATATCCACACCATACTACAGTCTCTGATACACAGATGTGTATGTCATTTTAATGGGAGGCATGGATACAAACCGATCTAGTACATAAGGCTATGTTTAGGTCTGGTTTAAGTCAACTGAAACCACATTTAAGCAAGAGAAAATCAATCTCTCAATAACTCTCCTCCATTCCTTTTCTCTACCCACTGTTCCCCCTGGAAATAGTTGCCAACACCAACAGCATTTACCAGCAGTGTCACAGTATCTCTCACCTCCATGCTTACCATGATTCCGAAGTGATTAATTACTATTGCATCCAGTCCCTAGAAGATCATTTCTGGCCCTGCTACATTAGTCCTACATATGTGCAGTTAGCAGGTCACATTTATATAAAATACAAGGTTGATAACTTCGAAGTCCCCTTTTTTGCATCTGAACCCTGTCCTGCATGGCAGAGGAAATTGTCTATCCTCACAGCGTCCAGGGCTTAGCCAAGCACTGGTGCCATCCTGAAAGAAGCCTGCTCTCTGGACATACAAGTGATAAGATTACCTTATCAAATGGACAGGAGCATTTCTGAAGAGGGAAAGTAGAGGATAATCTAGTGCAAGAAAGGTTAAAACTTGCAAACTGGACTGAAAAGTAAGAAATTATTGGTCAGGAGGGAAAGTGGGAAAAGAAGAATGAAATCATGGTGAAAGACAGGGTGACTCTGTGGAGAAGGTGGGATGTGAAGGCAAACCTTCTTCCTCATGCCAGCAATCCCTCTTGTAACCTGATGTGTAGAAGTGCTGGTTGAGAGCCAGTGTCAAATACATGCCCACAAACATTAGGGAAGAAACTACAGCTTCTCATCTGTGTGTAAATGGGAACTGCCATTAAAATATCACCTCAAGCAGCTTATGACTGGTCTTTCTTTTCTGTCATCTGTGTCCTTCTTGGTAATGGTGCTGTCTCTCCATATGTTTCAAACAGGTCCTTGCTTTTGTTTTTTGCCTAGACTGAGCTTGTGTTTATGACAATTTCAGGGTCAACTGCAAATGCAAACATACCCATTCCATGGGTATGATGTGCCATAAAAGAAGGGCCTGCAGTTGTCCTGAAACATCCAGCATGCCAGAGCATCTGAAAGGCAACAGGGACCTCTCCCACACAGGGCAGATTACATACAGAACTTCAAACACTGAAGTGCAAATGGAAAACACATTGCCAGCAGACAATGTTAGCTAAGGGAGCTTTCTGGAAACAGCGACATGGTAGAAGAGCATCAGTGCCAAGGGAGTCTGAAGCAATTGTGCATGGAAAATTTTCTGGGATCTCTTTTATGAATGACACCACAGTAGTCAGCTGACACAACTTATCTCAACCTCCTTTATCTGAAAGGAGCACATAAATCACGCTTTGTACTCCACTGCAGCATATTTTCCTTGCTAATGTTTCCAGGCACCAGTTGCTATCATCACCTGTGGTGTCTCTGTAGAAACCTCTCAGTCCTTGAAGTCCTTGCTTAGGACAGAGCAGGAGAGCAAGCTGAAGCTGAACTCAGCACAAGATACTTGAACATGAGTGCTATGCCCTGTGCAATGGCAAAGACCCATCAGCCAGGCAAGAGCTTTGGAGTAGTCTGGGCAACCTGATCGCTGCCGTTATCTGACCACATCAGCAGCCTGCAGCTCCTGTCATGGTTGGTCTCGGACAGTGATGATCTGGTATTTACCGTCTCTTAAGAGCAGATGTGGCTGAAGGTCCTTCAGGCTTGTACCTTGACTTTCTAACAAGGATGGGAACCACAAGTTGATTTGTCTTAAACTTTCACATTTTGATGAGCCAGGCAGCACAAAGTTATTATTCTTTGAGTGCAAATGCTTCTTAAACAGCTCAGCCCACTTCCACCTACAAGCTAGCTTAGTTTATTACGGCCACAGATAGGAGCTGCAGGTTCAGCATGGCCAGCCTGTGTTCTGGAGGCTGTACTCAGCCCAACAGAACAGTGTCTAGCCCACAGCCACCTTCTCTCACCTTCAGATGTGAACAGGATGTACCGTAAATGCCAGATCCTTAGGAGTGATAGGTGCACAACCTCACTGGTTGGTCTCCTGGAGGAGCCACAGCCACTCTTCTGACACATGCCCAACACACTGGTATCTCCATGGTGTGATAGACATGCACCTGAGCACCTGATGACACGGGAAAGAGGGGCTGTGGCCACTAGTCATGCGTCTGGCTCACAGCTCTCCTCCTAGCTCTTGACTTGAGTGAACAAGCCCTCCTGAGAGGCAGTTTATATTCACTTGGGCACAGAGCCATGCTAATGCAGTTCTCCAGCTTTCCAAATGGAGCTGGCTGGGAGCTGGCATGTGTCTGGCAAGCATGGAGCATAAACAGAAGATTCTGTCCATGCAGATATACTCTAAGCTACTCCTGAAATGTCTGATTTCTGTGAAGACTCTACAGACATGTACACATATGTGAAGATACTTTCTAAAGCATGGAAGAAACCAGCTCTTACCATTTTTTGCAATGGTCTGCCATTAGACACAACAGTAAGTAAATGTGATGGCATTCACACAGGAAACCAGATTTGCAATGGGTAAAATCGCATTCCTGACCTGTGCACTTGTACATGCATGCACTCTAAGTATGGCTTATGACACTTACTCCTTGTCTTCCAAGTTACTGCACCTTTGGTTGCAGAACAAAAATCAAGTAGTTTTCCACCTCTGGGCAAATAAGACAATAATGAGGGAGGGTTTGTGCAGATTGCCAGGAGGTCTGACAGACTATGAGGGCAAGTGAGTGACAGTGTAATCATCCAATCTCATGTCCTTTAAGAGGCAGGTCTAGCAGAAGCCTGGATCCATTTCTGCTTCAAGCAGCCTATGCCTCAGTCCTGCTCGACACTCACTTGCATCTAAATGCCACAAAATCAGTTGTCATTCTTGCCCTCATATATCATGACATCTTTTGCCTTGCAAGTATAACTGGAAGCCCAAGGTCTCTTTTCTCATTCCTAGCTTTCCAAAATTCAAGCCTAAAACCTTCAGAAGGACTAAAAGATTCTTCATCACATCCTTCTTGTGCCCTCACCACACTTCTGAGTTCTCTCTTCACCACCTGGGAAAATTAAACAGCTTTGATGCCTCTTCGTTGTTCTCTCACTAAGCAAGGGCAGGGCCACCTGGTGAGGTGCTGGATCTTCTCTTCATTTTTTCCCCATTCCTAGGAATGAAAAATTCCCACTTTCATGGAAATGAGAGCCATTTCTGCCTTCACAGAGTGTAGCTGCCTGTTTCCTCTCTAGAGCCTTTGGCCAATTATCAAATTATGAATCCGCTGGTAAAATCTTTAAAAGGCCCAAATGAGACCCAAAATCTACCGCAAGCCAAATTTCTGGGTTGGTAGAGGAAATATAAAGACTGCTTTGTAGTTCTCTGGGCTATAGCTTACAGAGCACAAAAGATGCTTACAGCAATAGATTTAAGGGTGAAAGTATGTAAGAATGGCACAAAAATAACGAATGAAAGGAAATTTTATTTAAGGTTAGTAAATTATAGAGAAAGACCTTTCTTATAAATTTGCCTCAAATTTCTCACTGGAATTAATGGTAGATCTATGACAACTCAGAATAACACTTTATGTCCCTTTAGCTCGTACAGATTTCTGCAACACAAACTGAGCAGTCAGAAAGTTAGAGATAAAACCTACCTCAGTCATCCTCCAAGATAAAATATTTTGAAGCTCTAATGGTAAAAAACAGCCCTTTTTTTCTAATGTGGACAAAAAGTATAATTTGGGATGCCTGATTTCCCATCTAAATCCAGAGCATGAAGGGGGCTTTCCCAAATAGTAAGAGACAACATCCCCTTCCCAGTCCCCACCAGATCATCTTTAACACAAGGGTTTCTGCTCCTCCTATAAACACATGGTATTCTTGTCTCAGAAGACCTGTTGAACATTACTTTTTGTCTTGTTTGCAGACAGTTGCAATGTGGCATGAGCTGTACATCAGCTCCTCCAGAAATGTCTCCTGTTTCCCTTCTTCAAGTACAGACAGATGAAATCAATTCAGGCATCTACTTTAGTGGAGAAAATTTCTCATCAGTGGTAACTATGCACTGTCCCTCATGCTTACAGCCATCAGCTGGGTGCAGACATTGACAATGGGGTCATGTAATGAAAGCTATCCGAGGAGATGACACTGAATGAAAACAGGATGCAGAAAAGGACTGCCTGTGGCACAAGTCCTTCAGAAAGTCACAACAGAAGCTGCTGCAACTTTGCAGCTGAGATTAACTGAAATCATGGCAATTTCTTTGGTGGTGAGAGAAGTAAACTGAATTGCAGACCTCTCCTGCCAATCTTGATGGAATCTGCTTTGGGCCAACATAGGCCCTAGAAGCTCCAGCACATTAAGTGATTAAAAAATAAGATAAACAACTATAAAACTACAGAAGCACTGTAGTTCACCATTTCTGAACTGAGGGAAAAGGTCGCAGTATTGTGGCAAGCTCAAAGCACATGCACTTTCTATCTGTAACAAAATAATGTGCCTCTCCGAGGAAATTATGCAAATCTTCAAAGTGTCATTGCCCTCTCCATACATTCATATGAAATATGATCACCACCCCCTTGAGATAACAGACATTTAGGCTTCAGTAATTAGAATTCAGGGTAAACACCTCCCTGGTGTAACAGAATGCTTCAGGCTTCTTTCAGGTCATCAAGGAGCGCCACAGAATTCGACTCTCAGCATCTCGTGTCACATCTGGGAGGGTATTTTAGCCTTTCACTGTGAAAGATGAGACTTTGAAGCACCAGACATGCCCATTCCTTAAAGAAAAACTGTCTGCAGCGCAACCAAGAAGAAGCTGGAACAGTTTGTTCCCTGTTGCTTCATTGAAATGAGGCAATCTACGAGCCATTTGAAGAATGCAGCAGAAACCAGCACTTGATCCCAATAACTCTGGCAACAACTGCTCTGTTTCCAATCTCCTCTTCAAGGTCAAAAGAATCAAGAAGATAATTGAGACCAAACCCAGATATCTGACCTCTGCCAATAACCTATACCATTCACAATTGATTTCGAAAGGGAAGCAGCATCCAGATTATCCTGGTGGCATTGCTGAGAAAACTGATGGTGGCTGTCAGGAGGCAAGTGTCCAAGCAGATGTATTTGTAGGTTGTTCATCCTCCTTTGACATCAGCAGCTCCGCTCTTTTGGGAGACACTATTTGGGGATCTGGGATCTCAGATAAACTGAAAGGCTTTTAACAGTCATTTGCTTCTTTCTGCCTCCAGGCACCTGTGATGCCTTCAGATGATGTTCTGGAGGGCAGTCTTCCCTCGACTTGACACCAACACACATTTGTGCATCCACAATACTGTTTTCAGATGGATGCAATCAGGACAGCTGTTTAATCACCACCCCCAGCACGGAGAAGAGTATTATACCAAAGAAGACATTAGTAACAAGCAGTACAGATAACCTTTGGCAAGACAGAGGTGATGCCTGCCCAAAAAGGGTAATGTTTACAGACAGGGAAGCTGCAAAAGCAGCAACAGCTCAGCTCAGGGAATCTGTCTCCCAGCTGCTGATGTATCCATGCAGCGTAGGGTCTGCCTACACACATCGCTACTACAAGAAAACATTGTTCCCTTCCAGCAGTAAATGGGAAGATTGAACCTCTTTACAGGAAGAAGAGGGGGCCTTTTGTGCAGATCCTTTCCCTTTCAGAGGGAGGCCAGTTTGTACACACACACTGCTTGAGAGATATGAGCACACCTGCCACTACAAGAGGTACCCACTGATACCAGAGATGGCAACAGATGTCTCACTGGCAAGAAGCATAACCCTCTTTGCCTTCAGTATGCTTTTAGACAAATTTACAGCTCTTGATACTAATCTCAACAACCACTAATGACAATTTTGCAGACTCGTTAGGAGATGGCCTCTCTACCTCTGGTC
Source organism: Psittacula echo (assembly GCF_963264785.1). Classification (NCBI taxonomy): domain Eukaryota; kingdom Metazoa; phylum Chordata; class Aves; order Psittaciformes; family Psittacidae; genus Psittacula; species Psittacula echo. Next base: position 7,994,474 of record NC_137736.1, read on the forward strand.
TCCAGTCCAAGATCAAAGTAGATGGTGAAGCTGACAGCATGTTGAATCTACTGAGAGCAGTTGGTAGAGTCCTCACTAAACACGTTTCTTAAAGTAAAGAAACCTCATTTGAATGGAAAGCTGCCTTTAGAACTCAGCAGTCAAAACTGTTTGACTCTCGTGGATTTGGTATGGAGGTATCAAAGCAGTAATTTAACGATGAAATAAAATTTTATGTGCTGCAAACCTGCTGCTATACCACATTGTGACTCTCATACTGGTCCGGAAATTCTGCTTAGGAGGCAATTCTATTTACCAGCTGCATGAATACCTTTGATTTTAATTCTTGCATAAATCATCAGCTTCTATAAGAAGGATCCGATACTAATCACTATTCTAGTACTGTCACAGCACCTTTCTACTCTCTATGTCCTGGCAAAACCTAACAGTCACCGACAGCGACCTACTCATCACAATATTTTGTGGGAAACTGTATATCACAGGAGCCAGCAATGGCATATTTTACTCTTGGAAAGTGACACAATCCAGAATTACTGGAACTCTAATTTTCTTTTTCACTCCTCTCTCCTTTCTTTTCTCTCTCTCCTTTTTTTCTTTTTTTTTTTGTTCTATTCCCTGCTAAAACCAAGAACCTGAGCCACAGATTTTTAATAATGAAAATCTGGATGAGGTTCAATCTAAATTTTGAAAATATATTCCAATTAAAGACTTTAATAGATTCTTGGCTTTCCCCACATCTCTTTGCCATGTGTATTCAATAATCCCAAGCCTCTTTTTTTCCTAGTAGGAAGTAGACTGCAAAGTGAGTGACATCATTCTCCAGAAGGTCAGCCTTTCCTGGACTTCTGTTGTCTGAGCACTTCTTGCAAAGATTTTGGTCAGGGCAACTTCTTTTTTTGTCCAAACTGGCTGCAAATCTGCTGTGATCTTGTCAAACATGATGCTTGCCCTGGTAAAGCTGCTACTTTTGGATTTCCTGCTCCAAAAGAGAGGGTTTGTTCTCAGGCCAGAGGGTTTCACTGACAGAAACAGCATATTCTGCTTCTTGCTATGGTGATCACTCAGGTCACAGACCTTCAAAGACTTACTGAGTTGCTTTATTTCAACAGCAACACATGCAAGTAAAGCTTATGGACCACTAGAGTCAGCCACATGAGGCATCTGTGTGACTGGATGATATCAGGCTTTCCAGTTTGTGTGGCAGCTGAAAGCTGTCATTATGTAGATTAGAAAGTTATTTAATCCTTGTATGAAACAGCTGCATCCAGTGCACTGAGTATCTATTTGGTGTGTCACTGTGGCCCTTGCTCAACATACAGCTTGGGCCAAACAAATGAGCATTGCGCTAGGATGTATGTTGAATGGCAAAAGGGATAATGTGGAAAAAATTATAATACTTTTAGACAATTGTATCATGTGGATGCATCTGGAATACTCTGTGCAGACTTGGTTTTAAATAAATTATTAAGGACTTAGAAAACTTCCCAGGTGAAAAGAAATGACTGGTACTATTCACTGTGAGAAGCACAGAAGAGGGACATAAAACTTTATAAAATAATTACATGTATGAAGGTGGATGAGGGAGAACTTCTGTTCTGCTTATTTCCACACATCCCACATAATGGGATGAATGTTCAGTTAGAGTAGAAAAATCAGAGCCAATTGAATGAAGCATCTTCCAAGCATTTGTGTCACAAAAACATAGAAGTTGCAGTCACAAGTGTCTATTGAGGATGGGTGACACAAAGCTGCCATGCATTCTTCTCTCTGTAAGATAGTATAAGCTGCAACAATTTCGTACTTCATCCTTTTGATTGACTATGAAAACTGAGTTTTCATTCTCAGGCATCTTTTCCATCCAACAAATCATTATCCCTTTTTTTTATTCTCTGAACTTTCTTCAATCTCTTTCCACCCTTTAAAAATACATGCAGTAGAAGACCATGTTGTAATGTCAGTTTGCAGATAGGAAATTGTGTCTGCACTAACTTACCACTATTTTTCTTCTACACAGAAGATAGCATGTCCCTTTTCATCACAGTATTACATACACTGTCCCTTGCTTGTGCGGTGGCTTATCTACCAAGACCTCCAAATTCCAATCAGCTCCAACACTTTCTGCTTTCCAGCATGCTCAGTGGGTACATTTATACAACATTTCGTTTCTAGAGACATGATACTGTATCTGGATGGACTAAAAGCCGTGCTTTGTTTGAATGCAGGCAGGTTACCAAGCAATCTCTTACTGCCCTTCATACTTTTGTCCCCATCATTACTGACCACTTTGCAGTTTTGGAGATTTGTTCCTTTTAGCAGGTACACTGTTAGTTCTGGACAAGTTAGTACTGGATCCAGTCTGTAAAGCAACACCGGGACTGTCCTTACTGGATAGGGTATTCACAGTTATCACATCAGTGTTGAGATCAGTCAGTTACTCATTTCTCACCATACACTAATGTTAACTTTTCCAAGCTGGCATGTGTGGCAGAAAGTTAAGTGCTCTCCAAAACTCCATCTTTCCTATACAGTTATTTCTATCAGTCAAACCTCTAACCTAAAGAAATAATTCAGGTGGATTTGTTCGACAAAACTGTTTTGGAAAAGACAAATAACACTTTTATTTCATTAAAAAATTACCAAGTGACAAACAAGCGCTAAGAATAAATAGCAATCGGTAGCACAGAAAAATATAGCAGGAAAGCAACAAAAGCACCAGATTTATGCTGCTGAAGTCCCAGGCTTCTGTCTTCTGCCCCAGAAAATGTAATTTTTTCTACCACAATGAAGGGGACTCACCTGTAGGAAATCCAGACTGAATTCCATAGTTCCTACAGGGAAACTGCTCCAGGACTTCACCAGGTTTCATATAACTGGAGCCTATTGCTTTTTCCCTATCCACCACTGACAGCGTCTTATTTCAATACTACTATGTACTTTTTCCCTCCTCACCAGTTTGAACAACCATAACTCACTCCTCACTGACAATATTTCTTCTAAGGCATGTGGCCACTTTTACTGCTCCCATCTTTTCTCTCTGTAGTTAAGTGTGCAATTCTCTTAAGCTACAGTGGTCACACCTAGTCCTAGAAGTGTCCTGTAGCCCCAGTGCAGTTTCCTGACTAAAAATTCAAGAGATAAAATGGAGGCTTGCAAGTCCTCAAATGCTTATTCAAAACTGCCACATACTCGCCCAGCTTTGGAGACAAAAAGCATGATCTAGAATTAAAGTGCCTGTTTATTAAAATAATACCCTAGAAATTTCTAATTCATAAATATGCCCTAACTATTCTATGATTCTGTGCAAGGGTATGAGATAACAAAATGCAGCTCTGAGCACTGACGCTTCAGATGGAAAAGAGGGACAAAGTCCCAGGTAAGTCACTTCCATGAAAAAACTGGCTAGGACTCAGAGGATCCAAGGTGCAATAGCTTATGCTGAAGTCAGCTGTTAAACACCAGTGATTCACTTACCTGTCACACAGTTCATGTGCTTGAAAGCAAGGAGATGAAGAGTTATGGGCACAGTACGTCCTGGTTATCTTACGTTTGGAGGGAACAATCACATGTGACTTAAAGCCATCTCAGCATTTCTTGCTTTTTTTGACAGCAACTCCGAAGTCTCCAGACCAATATATTTGTGCTGACCTTTGGGGCCTGTCCCAGCAACCAGAAATTAAAATAGACTGCTTGTACTTTGGATTTGCACCTATTGCTGAGACCCAGGGATCAACTTGTTAACAGCAACCGCTGGAGAGATGAGCATTATGACAGAGGGAATATTTCTGATTCATTATCTTGAGATCATTTTGCATGACTAAATGCAGACCTTGAGTGCACAGTTTTGTAGCGAGCTGTTAAGTTTTGACACTGACCTGTGGACGTAACTTTCATAAAGGGCTGTCCCTAAGCCTAATGGTTTGTGGTGCAGTGGTGGTGGTCTGCACAGAGCCAGATGGTCACAGGGTAGTGGCTTGCTTCCTTGTTTTTCAGCTGCCAAACTATATTAAAGCTAAAAATACATTGAATATTTTCCTTTCCTAATATTACCTTACCACGTAAGCAATAGCTGGACTTGCCATTAGGACGTTATCTGATCAGCAATGGGAGGGGAAGCGTGCGGGGGGGGAGAGGGGGGTGACACAGAGGAGGGAGGCTGCCTCAGCACTCTGATCAAGAGGAGAGGCTGTTATGTTTCTATTTAGGTGAGTGATGAAAACCCCTTTGAATCCCAGCTTTAACCCATCACTGGCCACAAGTGCTGCTCAGCACAAGCCCCTGAGTTTGTGCATGTCTTCCTCTGCCCCATGCTGCGCTGTGGTTGTGGAAAGACCACTCATGGGAAGTCTAATGCAGCCAGCAGGAGTGAGCTCTGTCCTCCTCTGGTGCTGTGCCACCAGAAAATGATTGAGCAGGTGACCTGGGCTCTGGGGTGTTGCACAGGGAGCTGGGGTGAGGAATAGACAGCCAGAAGATGTTCCTGTGCTGGATTCCCTTCCGATTCTGCCCTAGGGATAGGCAGATGCAGCAGCCACTGCTCCTCTCCCTCTACGGGAGACCACGCCATCTCTATGATGGATTGAAGGTCTAGAGGGAAGTTTTGGAGTGACATCAAGTTCAACTATGGGAGGCTGGAGAGTCTGCTACACAGGGCATGCATTTGACTTTGATTGTTTAACCTCATAACTGTCATATTTGAACAACGGGTTTGGATTGTCTCTTTTCTTGCATGTATATTGGAATAAAAAAAGGACCAGGTTACCCTGATACCTCTATTCCCAGTGTTTTTTAACTAGAAATAACTGCAATTAAGTGAATGGGGAAGTCCTATCCCTGGAAAAAAAAAAAAAAAAAAAAAAAAAGAGTAGAGTAATGCAGCCTGAAACTAGAGATGAAAGCCCTACTTAACAAATGAGAGATGTAAAGGGCAGAAGCTATGAAAAGACAGAGCATGAGCAAGCGGAAAATGCTTGGCCTACCTAATAATTCCTCCCAGATTCATACTAACAGAAAGTTTCTCCAGCAAAGCCACTGAATTTTGAAAGCAATGTGATCCTGGGGGAAAGCACATTTCTGGTCTTCTTTGCTTTGTGTTTCCACACAAATGGCAAATGTTAACTGTAAATGGAGAACAACATGTCTGGTATGCTGGAGCCTTTCCTCTCTGTGCTCTCTTCACACTGAACTCATGTTGTGTACTTGGGCTGGTTTGTCTAGCCCTATGCTCTATCCTGCTCCTCCTTCTATCTCTTGGAACTCCAGCTGTAGCACTGGGGATGCCAGGGAGATGAAGCAGCTCCATTGCACTTCATTGCACTGTTCTATTCTATGATTCTATAAGGCACTGTCTGTCCACCATTTCCATCCATCCTCTCTCCTCTTCCACAGCAGTCAAGGACTCAAGAAGGTCTCTGACATGCCCATTCTAGCAGCAGGACGCACAGAAGAGCACACCTTCTTGTGCCCTTTCTATAGCTCTTTTCATGCCCTTTTCTCACTCACCTTGCTGCTTCTGCATGGTAGTGAAGTCTTCAAAGGTGAGAGTGCGCACGGGAGGCCTCCAGAAGGCATAGGTCTCCATAATGGCTTCCAGCCCTGTCCTGTGCAATGAAAATAAAACAAGCAGAAAAGAATGTCAATCAGTTGGCACAGGTATTGGCGCTGGGGGAAGAGGGCTCTGACCTCATTTGACAGGCTGCCAGCAGTCACCAAAAGGTCACCTTGGCATCTGTGAATTCCTTAAGCAAGCCTTCCCGCACAGGTCACCAGAGGAAAGTGCAATTCCCCTAGTGCAGGATTGCGGAAGTTCTTACGAGTCTCTTGGTGCCTTTTAAATCTTTTTATATTTAACAAATATCCCAAACTTTCTTTATGCATTGCAGGGGACACATGACTGCCAGATACTTAAAGCATACTTTATCATAAAGCAGGCTTCCACACTTTGGGGATGCAAGCTGTCATGCAAACAAGGGCAGTCTGGGATTCAGCCTACAGAATCAGAGATTTTGTGAATTGCCTTTCCCCACCACTTTGTAGCTCTGGATGCTGTTCTGAAGTGCTATGGGAAGCCATCAAAAATGGAATCTCTTTGGTTTTGGAGTTCAACTAAAAATGCACGATGCTTTTTATAAAAGATCGATGGCATCTCTGCTTCTCATCTCATCTTCTGCATCGCTGCAAAGACAGTACCAAAGAGAAAAAGACAAAATAAGTGAGAACTTCTCCTGTTGGTCTCAGATTTGTTCTTAATTTCACCACAGAAAGCTAGCTTTGCTGAACATCTCTAGTGAGGACATAGGTGCATTATTAGGAAAAGACCCATCTTTACAAGATAACCACCTGGAGTTTCTTCCTAGGAAAGACTTCTCTCTGTGGAAGCTGCACATTGCTCCGTTCCCCATTCCTCACCTTCCCCTGCCTCTTTTCCAGCAGTAGGTTATAGCCCTTGCACTGACTGAACACGACTAGAGATGCTTCGTCAAATGTGAGAACATATCCCCTTTCAGTGCAAAAGGCTCTAACATCCCCAGAGCCTCTCATCAGATGTTGAGCTGATACTGGAGCTGCCTTTTGCTTATGAAAATGTCTTTCTGCACGTGCCTCCACTCACTCAGTTAACTTTCCAAACTCTCCCCGGAAGCTCAGATGCTTTAAATACATTGGAGTTGGCAAACCAAACTCTGTATTTTAAGAGGAGGTTTAGAAGAGAGGTTGTTGCATGGTGTTTATTAGCTGCTAAGCTGTTAGAAGTAGAAACAGAAGACATCTTTGCATAGCAGTCTCACACTGGTGCTGAGCACATTACAACAAAACTATTTGGTTAATACAGTGGCCTCTGCCAGCTCATGGAGCTCAGAGACAACAAGGCAGCACAGAATGTGAACCCATCTGCTAAGCTGAGCTCTATGTGCAAAAGCAGCTCTTTGACTACCGGTACCACCCCCAGGATTTCCTCTGCTCCCTGTGTGAGAAAGCCGCACATGTTCAGGCTCCATCTGCTTCTCAACACATGAAGCCGGGAAGAGAACAACACCTTTTTGCAGCCTCATAAAATGATCCCCAAAGCAAACACTGAGGGAGGACTTTCTGGTACCATATATCCAGGGGGCATAAAATGCCCTGGCCAAGTTGCTCTGCAACAAGACCTGCTGTTGGAAGGACCTAGCTTGATGATTAAAACCAAGTAATAGATGCAGAAATGCAGACTGAAGTGTCCAGCTGTACTAATCCAGCTGCTCTGCATCTGCCACAAGGATCATGCAGGGAAATAAGGAGGCCAGCTCACTAAAACCAGTGTTCACAATCTGGCTCAGACATTAGATCCCTGTGCACATAACCCCACTCTGCACCAGCATCTGACTTCCAGTTCTGCTCTCATGACTCCCCTTCCAGTAAAATCCAAGCCCTAATGGGAGGTGGCTCAGTGAAACAGTCAATGCAGATTAAAACTATTACCCCTGCCTCTGCCTGGAGCCTGCATCAGTTTCAGCTCAGGCTTACTCACAGTTCTGAGCTTCTAGCTCTCCGCCTATCACTTGCCCCTGTATCAATTCAGTTCTTGCAACTACCTTATAATCCGTAATTCTAAAAGAAAAGGGAAAAAAAAAAAAAGAAAAAAAGGAATGGGGGAATAAGAAGAAGGAATAAAAGAGTAAATTAGGAATTATATACTGCTGTCAAGGGTTGGACTCCATTGGGCCTGAGACGGTAAATGGCAGCAGTGGGGTTACCAGAGCAGCTTGCAAAGCTGCTCTATTCCTGCCCTGTATGCCAAGGAAAGTCAAAATGTGACTAGGAACCCACATTCTTCCGCTCCAGGGGAGCAGATCTAGAACAGCCCCTTTCTTGTCTACCTCTTTTTTCCACACTGCAACTGCCAGCAGCAACACTGCGGCTTCACTGGATTCCCCAGTTGCCCTGTAATGCTGAGGGCAGCTCTGCAGCCACAGGTGCCTGAAGAATGGATGCCAAACTCCACATCTGGCTTAAAGCCATCTCTTTCCTCTTCCTGTCCCAAATGAGAGTCCTTTACTCATCCCAAGGTGTGTACATGATGAACATGCCTTATAAAACACCCTCTCTAAGTATGCGGGTGACAGAGATCAAAGTTATGTCTAGTTCCCCTATGCACAAATTTAGGTCTCTATATACTAGATCATCCTTTTTTCCTGTTGGTTTGTTCATTTGTTTGTGCAGAACAAAAGTTATGAGTGTTTTTGAAATAGTATCTAAGCAGAACACATCCTTACTGAACTTTTGCATCCTTCCATGCGTCAGACAAGATCCATGAGACAGCAGCCTCACATGCTAGCTAAACTGAGAGGCACCTTCCACACCAAGATATGGAGTCTTGCAGAAAACGAACATGCAGCCATGCAGAAAACAGCTTTGGTGAGAAGCCACACCACCTTTTTGTGACTGATTTTACCACTCTAACCATAGCCTTTCAATATATCTTTTTTTTCCTGACTGTGATGTATTCCTGTTTTTGAAAGAAATGTTGAGGTGAGGAGCAAGAAACTCCATTGCCGTCTACTCCAAAAACCCTCTCTCCAATAGCAGTTTATGACATTGGTCTGATACCAAGATATCCAGAGACACATCACAGACCTCTACCACAGGACAGAAGGTTAGTGCTCTTCTAGTCAGCAGAAATACTGAAGTGCTATTTTGTGTGTGTTCTAGCCCCCAAGAGGGGAAACAAACCCCACATTGCCAATGAAGAGACATTTTGGGACAGCAATAAATGCTGTTTTCAGCATTTCTAAACTGTCAGCAGCTTCTTTCTGGGCTTTGGTGAGGGCTGCTGCTACCAAGTGTGATGGACATTATGCATATGTCTTCCACTCTTTCTTCCGAAAACTGAACTGAAAAATTGACTTCAAACTGTCTATCGGGCCATAAACCCTCCCCTCTCACACCATCTTTATGAAGGAAGTAAAAAAAAAAAAAAAAAAAAAATCAGAATAGGACTCACTGCCAGCTTCATTTTAATAAGGTCAGTCCTTTAAAATGCATCCAAAATTCTCTCTTTTTCATTCATTCTTTTATATTTAGTGCTATAAAGTTTTAATAATAGGCAATAAATGAAACAGTTCCATTGTCTGAAAAATGAAAAAAGATGTACAAGCTATCTGTGCACCTCCATAATCCATCCCATATGGCCGACCTTGACATTCCCACAGCACACAGGATTCAGGTCATCATTGCGTTGTTTACTGGGGAAGCCAAACTATTGGTTCCAAGCACCCTCCTGGCTCTCTTATCCTAGACAAAACCTCAAAGAGCATTTCCAACACAAACAACTTCTATTCACCTCAGCTGCCCACATCTGAAAGAAAAGTGCTGTTGGTTGCTGTCATCTTAGGGTTTTATTCTTCCATGACCCTGCTGTGTTTCCTGACTCTTGTCCCTGCAGGTTTCCTCCTGGATAAGGGGCTTCTGCAAGCATCCCACTGTCAGATAAACTTTACTCAGTCTCCAAAAAAAGGTTCTGTGGCATTAAATCTGCGCCCTCGCTACCCAAACGTTTGGCTAGCTGAGCTCCATGTGTCAAAGCCTCTGGTTCTCAATCTCTTAAAGTTCAGGAAAAGCAAGTGATGCCTGCCTCATGCATATACTTTGTCCCTTATCCTTTCACCACCGGGACTAGTTGTCTTGTTCCACTTCTACAGATAAAACAGAGAGGGACCAAAAATGATGTAGAGTGAATCTCTAATAAGCGGGTAAGACTTGACCTTCTAACACAGGTTAACTCCATCCATCAGGGCTGATGGCTATGTTGCTGAACACCATTAGTTAGCACGGTCTGAGTGCAAAACAATGTCCAGCTACCGAGTTGTTTCCCTCTGAAATGCTTCACTGCTCCTTCTCTCTGCAGAAGGACCGGGGCAGTCAGCTGTGAAGGGAGACAATCATACAAACAACTGAAGGAGACCCAAGAAGTTATCTGTGAAAAAAAATAGCTTTCCCAGATGGATACAGGCAGTTCCATCATGATGGGGTGTCCCCAGAGCAGCAGGTTTTTAGCAGTGTCTTGTACTAATGAAGGGAGACCATAGTTACAAGGAAATATAGAAGGAGGCTGTGAGCTGATGGAAGTGAAAGATTTTAACTGGAAACTGGTTTTAAAAACAACAGTTAACTCCATAATTTCTGCAGCAGGCAACAACAGTGAAACAATATCAGGATACAAAGGAAGTGAAATAAAAACATCCACCTCCATTTCATGGAAAAGCCTCAACACAAAGCAGAAAGGCAATGTCCTAGGAAAGAAGTGGCCTAAGAGGAGTTCTCCCAAAACCTCTTGGATACATGCTACACTTGTCTGCTTCACAAATGGTTGCTTTTTCTAATTACCCTGTTTCTTTTTCAAAGGAGGCCTACAATTTCAGCAGGATGCTCTCCATGTCCAGCCTGATGCACCGTAGCTAATCAAGGCTGTGAGGACATGGAAAGCTACTGAGCATCAAGGTTGGCACTCCAGCTGACCAGTGATCCTGATGAGATTACAGATTAACAAGAGGAAGAGAAGCTAGCCAGCACAGTGAAGAAAAGTCCCATTTGGAGAGCCTTTTCAAGACATAGCTTGGACCTTAATGCTTTTCTCCTTCCTATGTGCACATCTATGTACATGCCCTCTTTAAAGGGAGCAGCTGAGCATTAGAATGTCCTCCACTAGCTGACAACAGCAGTGCAACCTTAGCCAGACCACTGCTTGTGAGGCAGGCGCCTGACTGCTATATATGCTTGCAAATACCTTTGCCTGTTTTTTCTTCCTAAGGCCTCAGGCTGCTCTCTTTGATGTGTAATACCTTAAAGATTTTAAATCCTCTTTACATCAGCAGAGAGCCTTACTGAGCTCTCCCCACAGCTGCAGCCGTGTAGCAATTTCCTGCCCTTTCTTAAATCAATGAGCTACAAAGATCAGTAATTCCCAACCTTTTCAGGAAACTGTCCAAATTCACTGGGCTAGGACCTTATTAATGCCTTCCACGTTAATGTAGCCCACCATGTACCTGGAACTGCATCAATCCCTTTTCTAAAACCAGCCTCCAGTGCAGCTGTATCTCTGCACACAGGGAAGACCTTGTACCCAGGGCAGATACTACCCACACACAGAAGAGGAGAGCAGAGAAAAAGTCACATATGCTTCAACTATGAGAACTAATGGTCACGGCGGGGATTAAATAAGGGTGGTAACATAGCTATAGTAAGATGATAACAGGGGAGCTGAGCTAGGAAGTTGCTAGGTCAGTAAGATGTCTTCTTTGCAAGCATTTAAAAGAGTGATGAAAAACACAGGGCGCTTGCCCAATCACTGAACACTTCCCATACCAATCCGTGAATGAGGCAGTGGTTCTGGTGAACACACACAAGAGGAGCATGCAAGTAAAAACTGAATTACAGTGCCCATGGGGACTGCAAACGAAGGCTATGTAGATGATTTGCATTCTGGTCTGCACACTCAGAGCCTTGCTTTACAATCCTAGGGTTCTTGTAACATACTCATATATGTCTAATTCTATAAATAATTTAATGTTTGAAGCCTTTGTCACACTGATTTAAAGGATGCCTCCAACACATAGATCTGAAATATTTAGATCTGCTGCACACTCTGATGGATTCATGAATGGCAGAAAAAGTTGAGACTTTTTTGTTTGGACTTTCTTATTCTTTTTTGATAACTCTGTGGCTTTTACTAATTCAAAAGGGTTTTCTTATTAAATCTGCTTGTTTATTATTTCATTTTTTAAATATAAGGTATTCTAAATAACATTTAAGCTGTTCTACTTAATCTTTTCATAAAAATCCTGACAAAATTAAGTGACATACTCAAAGTGAAACAATTTGACATCACTGGAGAGAAACTGAAATTGTTTGAAACTAAAGCATTTTTGCACTTTTATCCTGCAAACCTATCAAAATCTTAGTTTTTATGCTAATGTAAAGCAACCTTTTGTGCTCTAAGTTTGGAAATTTCCTGTGAAAATCCAAATTTAAAAATGCCCTTCAGACAGCTCTACATATAATAAAGAACAAGCAAAAGTATCTCCTACAACCTTCATTATTTTGCAGTGCTAGCCTGTGACCTATTTGTTTGCTTTACAATTTGCAATCCTACATCTTTCTATCTCTGGTCTTCAATTTTGTAATAAAAAACATATTTTTTTTAAGAATCTGTACAGTATCTTTAAAAATTCATTTATTTTACCTAATTCTTTGGATATCATAGGACAATATCAGTAAACATTAACAGCTTACTAATGATTTATCAGAGATGCTAAATAATGTTTTTATTTTGTTTCTCAACAACAAATGAAAAAGCTCAGAAGAACATGAAAATGATAGAAATGAGCATAAACAAATTAATTACCCAGCAGAAAAGATAAACAGCAGCAAAACACATATACAGAAGAAAATAGCCTTGAAAGTAGTGGCAACAGAAAGGGTTCAAAGGTAGCAGTGAATGGGAAATTAAACATATGACACCAAAAAAAATACAGCCACAGAAAAAAATGTTGTCAAGCAGGAAATTCATAAGCTGTCTAAGAATATCAAAACCCTCTGTCAAGGTTTTGGACTGCAGGATCCAGGCAGAGGTAGGAGCAGCACTGGAGGAGACTTCTGTAAAGAAACGGGGTTAGTCTAGCTGGCTAATCTGGAAAGTGTTTTCTGAGGAAGCCATCAATATACATTGGATCTGTTTAGGCAAAGTAAACAGTCCTTCAAATTCCTCTAACATCTAGTCTACAGCAAATTTCTCCTGTAAAAATTAATTGGGATCACAAAACACCTTACTCAGCCTTAAATGCATGCCTTGTGCACTCATCAGTGGAAGGAGAGACCAGTGAGAAAACACAAACAAGCTCCTGTTACCTGTTTCTCCCAGAATCTCTGAAACCTTTAGCGAAGGGGTTTCTGTCAATTTTTAATCTGGTGATCTATAAAAAAAAGAAAATGAGAATTGGTTATCTCTCCAAATAAGTTTTTTGCTTTCAATAAGTGACAGTTAGTGATGATTACCACTCTTTGCCCAAACCACCTGTACAGCAATCTTTCATACGCATTTCCCCAGACATATATTAAAGTTGCTCTTCTGTCATCCATGAGCAGCTGATCCGATTAGCAAATGAATGGTGCCAGAGGCAGAAATCTGGCAGTATCAGGAAACTTGGCACAGCACTGGGGCTGAGAAGCTGTTCCCAAAGTACAAGCACAACTTGGGCCCAGGAGCTATAACTTATCAATGGCCATGTGGTTCAGGAAGCAGGCATTCTGCTCAGGTTTGGTTAGTATCTGGGATCATCCCAGCCTCAACACTCTGGATACCCAGCAGCTGGATGCACTCATGTACCTCCAAACACTGCTAAGGAGAAAAGACAAAGCACAGGCTACAGCCTCCAAAGACAGCAGCTGGCCACCCAGTCAAGTGCACAGGGTGCTGGTCTTCTGGTCAGCATCTGGGTGGCCTTTCAAGGGTTTTCTGGTCTGGAAAGCACCTTTGTTTTGCTTTTCCCCCTTCCTCTAAACAAAGAGGATGACAGCCAGACTGAATGCTTTGGGGAATCTTCCTTCCTGCTTTATTTTTAGGCACAAATTCCATGCTGGTAAATATGAAAAATAATACTGGGTGTTTGACCTTGCAGCCTGTGGTATCATACTCCCTGTCAGCTATTCTCCAACGTGGTGCAGCATGAATGCTTCCCTCTGCCAGCCTGAGTCCCTGAGACCCTGCCTCTGGGGTGAAAAGAGAGTGAGATCTCAAGATCCTATCAAATTTGAGGGTTTTTTGCTGAAACTGCTCAAAAAGGATGAGTTTAATACAGACTGATCTGAAGCGGATTTGCAGGTGGTTTGCTTCTGTCAGAATGAAGCCCTTACTGTGGATATTAACCTCAGATCTGGAATGCAGCTCCTATTTTTGCAGAAGCTTAATTTGTGAACTTAATTTCCGCTAGCCTGACTTTGCAGCTGTCCTGGGACTTGTGTGTACAGAGACAGATATGTTCTGTGGAGGATGGAATTACAGCAGAGGGAATCCCTGTGGTGGATTTGCTAACATTTTACAATTGTTTCCAGAGACACTTCTCCCAGTAAGACAAATTTTACAGCCACTGGAGGGCATGCAGGCATATTCAGGGGATTTCCACTTATTTATAAGGAAAAGATTTCCTCAATCCTGCAGAATATCCTTTACTGGTATTATAAAAATACCTCCTAAAAGAAAATTTAGGGGGCAAAACCCCACGTGTTTGGAATCCAGAGAAACAGGAAGAAATTTTAGTGCTTCTTTACAGTGAGGTAGCTTATAGAGCCAGTGCCTGAGAGGTGCCCTCCCTTGGCACCTCCACATCAGTGTAATTATGTCTTACAAGTCTGGTCATTAGGGAAGAATGACAGGCTTATTTCTTGTTAATTCTCCTTTCTTTTTCCTCTTTCCATGTCTGGGCTACAGTTAAAAGTCTGTGGAGTACATGCATTTGGGTGAGGGGGGGCAGGAAATTTCCAGTGCTCCAATGGCTGGAGCAAACCCACCATCGTGTTGCAATATTTTTTTCTGCTGGAATAGTTGATTCATTTTGGATCCTGACTTAAGTCTTTTAAGTGGACTAGACTGAGAAAAAGCTAGGAATGGGCATTCAGAAGCAGTCATGACAGCGTTGTTAGGATGTTGCTATAAACTGCCCTAAAGTGATCTGACATGGGTCTGTCCCTCCACCCAAGAATACTAAATACAATGACGTCCACTGTGTTCATGAAGTTATTGTCCAGAAGAATAGAAATCATGATAGAAAAAAATATTTTCTTCGCTCTTTCTGGTTCCAGACTCCTCTGCAACTTATGGCAGTAAATAGTATAACCTATTTCCCTAACAGGCTTGAAAACAGGTTATTTTTCTTCTAAGACAGTTTGCGCCCTCATTCTTCTAGCTTATACCTTACACTTTTTAAGCAGGTGCACTATTAACACAGTGAAAGTTTCACCAACTGAGATTCTGATTCACATAGCTGGGAAAAAAATACCTAACACAGCCCTTTTAATGCCCTGACAACCCCCACCTTAGTAAGGAGGCGAATGGCAGGAAAGGGAAATAGGATGTGCACAGTTACCTCTCACTTAAGAATAAAATAGGGAGTATGCGTACATGAACAAGAGAAAAGAAGCACACTGGGCCTGAAGCATTACAGAGGTAGTATGAAGGCTAATAGGAATCCTTAAGCAGAGGTAGGTGGCAGATGAGCAGTACATGAGGAGACTGCGAAGGGAATGGATGGAAATAAAGAACTTATACATTTATGTGTGCACTGAACATGCCTGCAGAAGCAATGAAGCAAACTCCACAATGACTAGGACACTGCCCACTGAAGGAGAAGGGGGAGCAAACATGTAATTCACAGCACAGTCTTTCTAAATCTCCTCTCTTTGCCGGTGTCTCAACGGCTCACATTTTACTAACAATTAATTTACACTTAAAGATACCATATCTTTGGGGAAAATACGGATAGACAGGATACTCTGTAATCAAACACTAGTGTGCACTGAGATTACATTTTGTAATGCCATGAAGATTAGTTTAAGAGAAAGGGCAGATCAGTGACAACATCAAGGTCTATACAGAGAGGATCCTACTGTGGCAACACCTTTTCCTTATGATATCTGATGTCAATAGTAACACTCTCCACTGGGAATCGTGCAAGATCTGAATCAAACATGAATTATGCATTATCACTTGCAATACATGGACTGCTGCTGCTTATGTTCAAAGGCTTCTTTGGTCGACAAACTGATGAGATTGTGTTTCTCTAAAACTTTTTTGCTTCACTGCTTAAAAAACCAACTATGTGTTTTCTCTGTGAGATAACAGAACTGGACTAGTTGTACTGCCTTAAAATTACAGTGGGGATAGGACATGAAGCAGCAAGGCAATGTGACCACAATCTCTTTATGGTTGACATCACCTACTTACTTTACAATAAAAACTGCAGGTACCTTATCTGCAAGGTGTTTTTCTGGCTAGATGCCTCACGTCTACACACTGTAGCAGAAATAAAACAGGGAACTTGTGAAGAGTATGATCTTCTTGAGCTACATTTCTCAAAGTTAACATCTCAGACACTTTGAGCCCACTGATGTTTTTATGAACACCCATCACAAAAGGAGTCTGAAGGCATGCAGCTTTACCTGTTGATTTTGGTAAGCTGTCACTGTTGTGAAGACAGTCTCAGGGAAGTTGAAGGTTTTCACCCCATCTCCTGAAGGAACTGGTTTTGTAGGAGAAAGATCACTGCTGAAATCCTTGCGGATGACATGAACACGGGGCTGGTACTTATGCATTGAATGCAAGATTATCTGAAGAAAAACAAAAGAATAAGGGAAAGGATTATTTTTGTCAAATATTCCACATGTCATTTAGATGTACAAGGAAGCAGGGCTGGAGTAAGGCTAATATGGAGAAAATCACCCTTTTCTTACAAGTATGCATCAGATTTTGCACTATGTGCACAGAGAAAAGAGCTTTATAGGATCAGGCAACATTTTGAGGAAAAATACCTAAGTAGGGAAAAAGGCTTCATAGCTGTGAAGAGTGGCTATAGACGTGTGCCCAGCAGGACACAGGAATATCAAAGCAGCAGCACCCTTTCAAGTCTGAGAGGAGCAAGGCTGGAGCAGCAGGCACCAGCATTAGCTTCTAACTTACATGGCCTTGATCATCAAGCTCGTTGTTGGTCAGCTTGAGCTTGTCAAAACTGACCACCTGCCTCATCCAGGTGTCTCCAGAAGCCAGCGAGTCAGGATGGATGTAAACCCTTGGGGGCACTGGGGAGTCTGCATTGCCAGCCACCATCCACTTGGAGCTGTGATACACATACCTGAAAGAGGAAGGGTAGATGGCTATGGGAAGTTGCCACTCACTCAGTCACTGGAGGAACATTTCCAGGGCTCTCTCTCTCCAGCCACCCTACCGCATGCACCCCAAGCTCTCATTTGCAGTCAGGGTAGAATGTGCTTTATTGCAACCTCCTACCTTCTAAATGAAAGCCAGATTACCCCTGAGCCACTTGTTCAGACTTGATTCATTATTAAAACCACCTTTGCAGCTCTTTTCCCTGTAAAACTCTGCCACATGTGGCTTCTCAACTCCTTAACCCTTTCTGAGTCAAAGGCTAGAAAATGTGAGTAAACAAAGCCCCCTGAAAATGTTAATAAATGCCCTGTAATTTCTGGCAATTTGCAATGGCTGTCATGCCAGACTGTGCAGAACACATGTGTCTTCACACAGAAAGATCAAAATCCAATGATTTTGATTTGGTTTTCCACTGGAAAAAAAGATAAACCAGAATTTCTTGGTTTAAAATGTTGCAAAATAGGAAATTCCATGTAGTATTGCAAATGTTAGGATTAGAGTAAAAAATAACATTTGTGTTCCAGATTTTTTGTGATCTTCTGTGTTCCTGATCTCCCCATCCCAAATATGCCATAAATTTCTCTACTACACCTTTGTCTAGACACGTTTTTTGCTTTCTGTCCTGTGGCTCCTTCAGCCTGAGGCATTTCATAACCAGTCCTGCTAATACCTCTGAGTTCTGCCCTGTGCTGTCCCTCACTGGGTCTCTGCTCAGCTCTGCTAAGCTATTTCAGTCCATGCCTACAAACAGTGACTCATTTCCTGTATTTTCACAAGAAAAACAAAATAATAATAATCTGCTCCCTTCACTGCTAGCTTGCTCTATGTGGCTACAAAAGCAAACAAGGACAGAAACAAAGTGTAAGAACAATATATTACTTTTCAATGTTAGCACTGTTAGAACACTCAAAGTGGGAAAACATCTAGCTGAGTATCAGACACTACCTTGATGCTTCCCAAGAAAAGCATTTTTCTGAGAAATATTCTAAACAATCTGAGAGCAAAAATGTAATATTTAGCATTTGAAACAGAGGATCAATTCTTGAATCTTTGATATGTGATGCAGCGAAGGCTATCTGGGGAAAAGAGTGACTAACATATCTATCTGGACTTGTGCAAGGCATTGGGCACTGTCCTGCGTGACATTCTTGCTTCTAACGGCCCAATGGCTAAGTGGAGACCACTTAGTGGTGTTCCTCAGGAGCCAAAGCTGTTCAACCTCTTTGTCAGCAACACAGGCAGTGGGATTGATGCAGCCTCAGGAAGTTTGCTGACAACACCAAGCTGTGTGGTGCAACTGACATGCCAGAGAGAAGGGATGCCATCCAAATGGACCTTGACTGTGCTCTGATGAGACCCCACCTGAAGTACTACATCCAGCTCTTGGATCCACAACATAAATAAAACATGGACCTGTTTGAGCAAGTCCAAAGGAGGGACATGAAGATGATCAAAGGGCTGGAGCAGCTCTGATCTGGAGACATGCTGAGAGAGCTGGGCTTGTTCAGCCTGAAGAAGAGAAAGTTCCGGAGAGATCTTATAGCAGCTTCCAGTGCCTAAAGGGGGCCTACAGGAAATCTGGAGAAGGAGTTTTTACAAGGGCATGTAGTGACAGAACAAGAGAGAATGGCTTTAACCTGCCAGAGGGGAGATTTAGGATAGATACAGGAAAAAATTATTCCCTGTGAGGGTGCTGAGGCGCTGGCACAGGGTGCCCAGAGAAGCTGTGGCTGCCCCATCCCTGGCAGTGTTCAAGGCCAGGTTGGACAGGACTTCGAGCAACCTGCTCTAGTGGAAGGTGTCCCCGCCTGTGGCAGGGGTGTTGGAACCAGATGATCTTTAAGGTCCCTTTCAACCTGAACCATATTATGATTCTGTGAATCTATGATGAAAAGACTTTCTCTCAGGGTTTTTTAACGAGTATGGATAAAGCACCTCTCTCTGGATAGTTTTCTGGGATGCAGAGGACCATGAGTTTTCCATAGTACTTTTTAGGAGCAGAATCCCATTAATATCAGAGCACTCTCTTCTTCCTGTCTTTCAGCTCAGCTGTGAAGATTCACTACAGGGTTTCTCAATGGCTCTACATTGTAATTTAGGGCCCATATCCCCCTGTGACTGCTCTGCTGGACAATTAATGCATTTAAAACAAAAATCACCCAAGTTAGCTCAGGCCAGACCCGAGATGCCCATCTTGGTTCAGCTGCTGCATTACCCATTCTTTTCTTGCTGAAGCAGTTTTAGAGGCTCCAGACTCCCCACTGATACCTCCAGTTATCAGTAACCTCAGACAGTCATTGCTAATCATGTCAATTGTGAAATGCATGCTAGGGATCTCTGTTTAAAAGCTGCTATTTGAAAAGAGCAAGATTTCCATCCGAAAGTGCAAAAGAGTATATTAACCTCTGGGTTTATCTCATGGTTCTGGTCAAATCAACTGTATTGGTGTAAATCAGCATGGTCTCTTCTAGCATACATTTGAAATGGTGTATAATAGCATCTGTCTTTCCTAGGCTGTCATTGATGAAAGATTATCATAAAGTTCCTACCTCTGCACCTGAAAAGCTTACCTGTATCTCTTGTTATCCACAGGCACAATGTCCATGGCAATATAATACTGCTGGTGGGGATCCAAACCTGTAATTTTGACTCTCATGGCTGGAAACATTCTCCTAGGAAAAGAAGAGTAGAAATCAAGAAGAAAATGGTGAATAGAGAAGCTGAAGGGGCTCCTTAGACCCCTCTCTGACACCAGCAGCACATTCTTTTACACAGCCCAGTTCTTGGCATAACTCCTCTAGGCTTGATGTGGGTCATTCTAGCAACGACTGTGCTGGAAGTGGTTTGAATCTTCAGATTTTTCCCACTTAAGAAAAGGGGTAGCAGAATAACAACCTGTGGGTAACAATAAAACACTCCCAGTCAAACATGTTGTCTGTTCCCAGCTCCTAGCAGACAATTCTGACATGCTCCACACAAATTATCCTCTCTAGGCATTTCTAGGATGGACAGTGTACCTTCTTCCTGGTATGTTTTCTGCATATTAATGAAATAATATTTAAAGTAAACCCATCAGTCTGAAAGATACCTTCACTCTTATGTTTACAGTTATTTAAGAAAAAAAGTCACCAAATTATATATATATGCTTAATATATATTAAAAATAAGCATATATACAAATATATGCTTTATATATATTAATAATAAGCATATACTAATATATGCTTGTTAGGCACATATTCCACATTTAACAGAAACACTGGTGTTATCATCATGATTTCCTTGAAGTCCTGGTAGTATTTTCTTTTTTGTGCAATCTGTTTAATAAGTGTTGTCTTTTCTACATCATACAATCCACCTATGTCTTAAGTGTTTTCTCCTGATGAGCAAGTTATGAAACTCTACAACAGCACAAATCAATTCTCAGCCATGAGAAGCTATTTTATTCTTTCCCATCTAGGCCAAATACACCTATTTGCAGAAAACGGTGGGAAGAAGGAGGTTGGTCCTCAGCCTTCACCTTACCCACAGCTCTTTCGTTTCAGGACATTGAGAAAGCAAGTTCTGACCTATTAGTTAACTACATCTGCATTGCAAAAGGACATTTATCATGGGGGGCAGGGAGAGCACCACAACGCAGCTGCTGGAGCACAGCTAATCCCAGTTATGAGAGACATAAAACTGTCAGAAGAATTGTCTGCAGAAACCCTTCAAGGAAAGAGCAGACTTGTGGAACTGATGGTGTGAGTTTGATAGCTGAATGATGGAGAGCGGGAAGAAATAACGGATAACTCTTACATGGCTCGAGGGCATTACCTTGTTTCTACCACAATGGCTCATTAAATCTGCCAAGCCAAATGGGGACAGGATGTGGCATTTTACAGCCCAGCTCTCCTTAATTGGAGAGAGGTGGCTTGAGAGCAGCTTAAGAGGTAGGTCATGTTTCAGAGAGCTGATGAGAAACCCAGGATTAAATCTGAGTCTCTTTGGGTCTAAGGCTGTGCATTATATTGGGAAAATTGAACACTGCATGTCCCAAGAAGCTCTGTCCAAATCTGCAACCCTGTGTAAAGTTGCAGTATCGCCTGTGGGGTTGTTTGCTTATGAAATACCTTGTAAAAGATTACTGCAGACCATTCGACAGGCTTAGAGGCTAATCTCAGAAGTGATTAGACAGAGCTTGGCTGATCTCAGTGCTTTCTCTCAGGTTTAAGTGCACTTCCAGAGTTTTGTAAATTATTACCAGTTTACTTTTTCTGTGGGTGTAAAAGTAACTTAGGTTTCTTTACCATAAGGATGCGGCCTGAAAGTGTCACAGCAGGTGTCAGCAGCACTGCTGTGTAGAAAAGGCAAAATGGAAAATACAAGCAGTGGCAACATAGAGATGTACTCAGGTGCAATCCTGGCTAAGTCCCTGTGCTCTGTGTTTCCTCTTGGCTGACTCTTGGCTCATCAGAGGCACCAGCCCTACAGAAAATAGGAAGCTCAAAGGTTTGGAAGAAATTCAGGCCATTTGAATATGGCTGTATTAATAAACAGTCAAGATTCTTTCATCTAGAAAGATATCATCTAGTTTTATAGTCAACAGCCTCAGACACAAAGGCCGTCTGTTTTCGTGGAGAACACATTGTGACATCTGATATAGTTTAGGAGGAGGCTTTATATCAGCAGCAGTTTGGGATGATCAAGTTATTTATATGTTAGCTTTACCACTCAACAGGAAAACAGTATTCCTAAACTTAGACTATGAATTTATATGCAGTTCCCTTTTAGGGGAAATATGATGTGATATGAAATAAAGTATTACAATTACTTTAGGGCCACATAGAAGTGTTTTTAAAAGCCTTTTTGCAACAACCATGTGCCTCAGTCTACTCAATTCTCTCCTCTTTCCATAATGAGAATGAGGTTTCTGAATCTCTGAATGTGAAGAAAATTAATTTTATATAAAGAGTTCTGAAACCTGATTAAAATAGTATTTGACAGCACAGTAGTGTACTGGTATTAAGAACCATGCCTGGAACTTTCAGCAGTAGAAAGAAGTACTTGGATTGTGGCAGCCAGCATTTTGTTGTTGTTGTTGTTTAAAACATTCATTTAATACAAAAACTCTAGTTAAATTTTCCTGTGTGAAAACTGTTCAAAGAAGGAGGATCATAGGTATAGCCCCAAACTGGACTTTTTTTTCCAACAAGCATTAGGTTTCAGTTTCTCATCCTTAGGTGCCTCAAGGTGACAACTCTTAGCCCTGCTCCTTGGACCAGCACGTACGATGCTTGTGTCAAGTTGGAACTGTCTTCAAAGCTGGCCTGCACTGAGTGAAGGCATGGGTCAGATGGCCTCCAAAGACCCCCTTCCAACATATATTCATTCTGTTTCACAGCTTAGTTCTAAAGAGGGCAGTTCCCCATTAGAGGATAAGAGATTAAAAGATACCTATCAGGTTGCCACAAAACACAAATGCAGTTCCTTGAAGCTCTTCAAACATTGGAAATGCTCCTTAGTGAGCAGAAGTCAGATGAGAGTTCTAAAGGATTGATACAGTTTACCATACAATTTTCATGACTGCTTAGTGAAATGATTTATACACTGCATAAACAAATAGGATTAAATTTGCTTAAGGGTGACATTTGCTAAATGCAAACACTAAAATGAAGCAATGTGTTCTTCAATTGTAGCAAAGGACAATTTGTCTATTGGTAGGAACAGGCGGAATAGTAATTTCACAGTCATAAAAAAATCTAGTTGAGAAACTCTCAAAAGAATTTGATTTAAGTTGGCAGATTAAGTATACACAGTATTTATGATGTGCTTGAGTTTTCAGGGCAGCCTGAAGTTATCATTGCTGGTTTAGACCTCATATTTCCTTGCATTTCAGACTGGTGCCAAATGTATTTTTCTTTAAGAAAACAAACCTGTGAGGAGTGAAAGTGAGGCAAGGCAAGAAAGGCAAGGCAAGGAATACCTTTCTGTTTCCCTCTGCACTGTCAGATCATATAGAGGATATGTTTGTGTAGACTGGAAAGACTGAGGGCAGGGTTTGGGAGCAAAAAGATGTCTTGTTTAGGAGGGAGTGGGAACACAGCAGATCTTCTCAGTATCTCCCAAAGGGGACATTTTGTGGAAGCTGGAGAAACCTTACCTGGCCCACTGGGCCAGAATCTCTGGGTGGCATTTTGGTAGCTGTAGCTGCCAGCCCTCGCTCTGAGAAGTCCTTTCCATGGGCCCCTTCAGAATCCACAGAGCTTCAGAACAAAATCCCTTCTGCTGTCTCTAACTGAACAGCACTGTGAGGCCTTTCCATTCTTCCACTGGAAATAAAAAAGCCCCAGTTGGTAATGTAAACAGCCCCAAGTACATTTCAGACAACTCAAACTCATGGTTTCAGGGAGGCAAGAAACTCCAGACAAAATACCATTTAACCCATCAGGAGGCACAGAGGAGTCAGGAGAGGACAAGGTCACTTGTTCCACTCAAAGAGTTGGATTTTCCAACTCTTATTACTGAGCCCGATCACAGCACTTAGGTCTGAGCCATCCTGCAGTACAGATCCAATTACTATGATACAACAGTTTAGATCATTTTTCTTTGTTGAGATGAGATTCTGGCTCTGTGACAGGTAGAACCTAGGTCCTCAGAGGAATACTTCCTGGCTATGCCTGTGTGCATGCCATAAACAGTAGGCTGCACTTCCCTTCTAGAGCAAGACTTCAAGCACTCTTCATAGTGTATATTCCCAGTAATAAGTACACTCTGCTTTCCCTTTTGGGTAGCACTTCTATGCAACAGTTAATTAACAGTTACCCCTGCAGCTCAGGTGACCATGAACTTCAGCTAGGGATTGGAAGGGGTGTGTGGGAAGAATTCAGATTCCTCTTCTGACATTGCCAGGGTACATTCATGACCACCATAGGTGAAGGAGAGTAGAGAAAAAGAGTTAAAGATGCTTTTAAGACTAGTTGCTTAAATCAGTATGACCTGGGGCTTAAGTTGAATTGTTTTTATTTTATGCAAAGTGTAAGGTTGCCTTTCAAACAAAAAGGAGATAAAGGTGATTGCAGATTTGAATGCACTGCAGCTGACAAAAAGCTATCTGCATCTGTTGCACAGAGAACAAAGGAGTCTTGTTAAAAGCATCTTATTAAATTCTGAATAACAGCGTTCTGGTGGAAAGGAAGAAAGGAAAAGTTCTAAGAGGACTGATGTAGGTTACAGCAACAAACAAACAAAAAAAAAAAGGTATCTATAAATACAGCACCAAGAAAAGAAAAAACAAAGCAGAATTAAATTCGAGTGAAAGTCTGAAAGTTAGAAAGTGTAGTAGACCTGACGTAGACAGGATATAGCTCCAGAAATATGTTTGAAATGAGAATGTAGGTTAGAAGCTAGCATTACACAGTAAGAACAGAAAGACACTCTGGGGTCAGGCAGGAACCAAGCAGTGCCTTACAAGTCATAGAAAATTAAGGAGCGGCTGCAGTTATAGGCAACTGAGTCTGTAATTACAAGGGCTTTCAAAACAAGAAGACCTTGCAGGACTCAAACAGGGTTTGAAAAGACAAAGCAACAAGAAGAGCAAAATTTTCCCTGGGGAAGGAAGAAGTTGCACATTACACTGTGTGTCACTCACAGTTTCAGTAAGTAGTAGGAAAACTTCAGCAAATAACACCAGTTCTGCTATTTTTGCCAGAAATCATAAAATCTAATCTATGGGATGCATCATATATCATGCATCCCATATGGAGCACTGCTAGGCTCAGCTCTCACCCCTCATAGATACATCCTCTCTGAAAGAAAAATGTTCAACCTGAGAAGTTAAACATTTAATTTGTGAATTTTATCATACCTATAAGGACTGTCTCCAATAAACAGATGTAGTACATAAAAAACTGCCCAACTCTTCATTGTGCTTTACAATGGTTAACTGCAAATATAGTCAGCAGAAAAAAAAAAAAAAAAAAACCTTCAATACTGTTAACATTGCTTCTTGAGAAGAATGTCATCAAGCAGTCAAAATACATGTATTTAGTAGCTATATAGATTTTGTGTGGGCAGCCAGTGATGAGCCAGTTTGCCATCAGGACTCAAGTAATGATAAGTATCTATTTTCAGGAATAAAGAATGTTATTTAGGATTGTAAAGAATATATGATTTTCACAGTAAGTTATGACTGTAGGGTGACACATGGTCTTTCATAAGCGGAACAATTTCCAAGACTTGAGTTTGCAAAGGCACTTGAGAATGCTATTAATGGTGCTACAGAAAAGAATCTCAGAAAGAGCCATTCTTTCCAGTCGTTACAGGTTTTCTAAATCTATTCCCTACTAAAAAAAAATCATCAAAATACATATTGGTTTGGACTTCTTGAAGTTAAGGTGTCTGTTATTCTTAACATGTGCTGTTAAACACCTCTGACAGCTGCATAAATAGGGAAAGGTATATTTCATCATAAACTGCAGACTCAGGTTTTCCTCAGAGCATAAACGTGTCTCCTCTGAAACATGAAAACCAAAATCTTTGAGCTAAAATCTAAGAAAAATCAAAACTTTTTTTTTTTTAAATCTTCTTTTTAATTTGGGTCCAGGTTGAAACAAAGAGAAAAAAGGGGGGGGGAGGGAGTATGGGGGGGGGGGAGGGAGGAGGGAGTGAATCTCGATATTTTGGGGTTTGGAATACTTTTTACAAAATGGGTCTCATTTTTCCTGGCATGGTGCTTCACTGGAACTGTAATTCAGGTGCATCAAGTACGCACATGGAAGGAAATATATGCATCTTGAAGTAATACTTAATCAGCTTCCTTTTACTACTGTGTAATTAGGGATATGCACCTATTGCTTGTTATGATGATATGTGATGTGTGAAACCTATTTGTCAGAAAGGCAACACGAATGGCAAGTTCCATGAACCACAGCTGACATGAAACAATTCAATTCTTAAATATCAGAACAAGAGTTTTATATTAAGCGTGTCAAAATACATAGTTCCAGTCAACACGTAGGAGTTTATAACTTGAAGACAGATGACAAATTTCAACAAATAATAACAAAAAAACCCCCAAAGACCAGCAATGTATGTAATATTGCAATTTCCTAAAAACTTTTAAGGAACTACAGAATCTTCTTTGTATATGTCCATCAGTCTCACCAAATAGAATTTTTTTCATTTTTGGGCTGGTCACTATGCTATATCTCCCCAGAATATTTCACTGTTTTTCCCCATGAACGCTTCCTTCTCCAGGACCCCTGCAAATGTTGTCTAGGCTTTTGTGAGTATTTGCATTGAACTATTTGAAAATTGCAGTGACATTCATGTTGCAATTGTTTTGATGACTTTAAAACAAAACCAAGACCCTGTAATCAAGGTGTAGCTTTTTAAGATCCTTTTATGGTCAGCTACTTCTTTCAGAAGTGCGCGAGCTGCCTAAATAATCTTCATACCACTAAACTCTGGGCATTTTATTGTGCACTGGTGTCGGAGGCTTTGAGGTATTTATGCTGCTATGAAGTCCACTCCGTGCATTGTAAGAGAAATCATTATAGATAATCCAGTGGGTAACAATATATTAAGTTTCTGAGACAGCATGTCCAGAAACACCACCAGGACAACAAAGTCAGAAGCAAGAAAGTTGGTTCTGCCAGTATCATATTTAATGATGCTGGATAGATCATTTAATCTGTTTAGGTCTCAATTTCACACCCTATGAAAAGAAGATAATAATTTTCTGTGTCTGCTTTGACACCACCAGAGAAAAGGTGATGCAGAATAGCAAGTATTATAATTCCTCTCACTTTGCCTCTTCCATTCGAGGCAGCAGCCCACTCTGTAGTGATGCAAAATGCTTCCTGTGCCAATGAGATTGTACATATCTAAAGCTGGGAGCTAATCTGGCTTTGATAATTTCAGGGATATAACTGACATAACTTCCTCGAGTTTTCTGAGGTTACAGAGCAACAGTGCTCACTTCACAAGAAAGTGAAACAAGAAGTTTAGCTCTTCTGGCAATTTCTGAGAGCACAGACATGGAACAGAGTTATAAACAGCATATTTTTCCCCCAAAACTGGGGGTAAATTCCCTCATGCGAACCTGCGGAAGGGGCAGAACAGCTCCAGGGCCGGTCACGTGGTCGGTGAGGCCGGCGCTGTCCGTGGTGCTGACGCTTTTAGTCAGGGCATTGATGGCCATTAACACCATTAGGTGGATGGAAGGAACGTTACGTGAATCAAACCGGGCTAAAATTCCCAGTTTAAGGAATCCAGAAACTCACAACTAGCTCCCAGCTGTGCTTTTGGCAAACAGATAGCAATGAAGATATTACCACTGGCTAACAGCATGGCAGGGTGAGGTTTTCTTTTTAAATAAATCTGGTTTATTTGTGGCTGTTCCTAACCTCATCTGACATTGTGTCATTTGCAATAGCAGAGGGAAACATTAAGCCTGCACATTTTTTATACAGGAAGTCATTAATATCTTATCTATTTAGAATTGCAGGAAGACATTTGTTTGGTGCAAAGGTTTAAATCAACAGGCTCATGAAGTGCTATGGGAACCTGAAAAGAAACTCAAATAGCATACCCCCAAATTCATAACTCGTCCTAAATTCAATACAGCCAACAGTACAATGATCATTTCCTGATTTATTTTCTCAAAGAAAAGACTATCCTCAACAGTTTCCTGCAGCTGCCAGTTCTCCTTTGCAGCCACTGATTCAGGCAGTAATACAAAACAACTTTACCTGTCTTAAGAAAGCCAGTAGGCAATACAGCCATGAAACTATGACAGCCATTTCTTCTACATAGTTATTCTTTTTTTTTTTTTTTTTTTTTTTTTTTTTTTAAACTAGATAGGAAGCCAGAGATATCTTACCTGCCTGCTTTTGTGATGATCATCTCAGTCCCAATGTCATGAAATCTTTTCCAGAGGTCAGCACACTGCAGCTCTACCTGGATCTCTTCCATGGATGAAGGTGGAGGAGGCTGAGGGCCTGAGCCACCAGATGTAAGGTCAGAATGGGAGCCGAATGAGCAGGACGTCCTTTCTGCCAGCACCTCTGTATCTGACCCAGTGCTCTGCTCTGAGTCTGCAAAGGAAACACACCAGGTAAGACACTTCAGTTTTACCTTCTGTGAGGGGTAGAACGCCAACAAGGGAAGAGCTACAGAACAGTACAATGGCCTTTATATATATATATATTTATTTATTTATTACATATATAAACATATATATTTATGGTTTGTTGTGATTTATGTCCTGATTTGGGGCTTTGGGTTTCCAACATGACATCTGGCATTTTTGTAAAGTTTTAGAAACAGCTGAGAAAAGGACCCTTGACATAAAATATAAATAGTAACAAACAATGTTGGGAATGGTGAACAAAATAGAGATTAAAAGATAAAAATGGAGGGAAAAAACCCACAAAAAGCAAAAAACAGTAATTCAACCCATAGTTTCAATCCAAGATTAGATAGGCTCAGTGGAAAAACAACATTCCATTTAATTGAATATCCTCACGCACTACTATTGAAGAGTTGGTTATTTTTAAACAACACAGTTTTCTCCTTTTAATATTCTTGTCATCAAAAATAATGAGCTTTTTTTTCATTTTTCTATTTGGCAGCGCCATTTTGGAAATGTATTTTGTTTGCTCCTATAATATCTTTTTCGGAACAATGACATTTCCTGGGAAAATAACCATGCAGCTTTTGGTGAAGAAAATGCTCTAGGCTACTGAAGGACAAAAAAGGGAGATAGTAAACATATGGAACATGTTACCAAGGAAAGAAATTGAAACAAATTGCGGAAAAGAACATATGAAACAACCACCTCTTTTTATGTGGGAGAAGAAGGCTTGCTCTAAAAATGAGCAAACAAATAAGAAAGTGTTTTCACTCATTTATAAGTCCAGGTTGGCATATTGAGTCAGATGGCCATTTCTTTGCAAAAGTATCTCATGTATGCATTAGGTAGGTAAAGTGTATATATACGGTCCTAATTCTCATGCAGGAGGACTAAGATGTAATTATGCAACTAGCGGCTCTTTTGCAACAGGGTGCACACTCACATTACATCAAAATAATTCACAATACATTCTGAAAAGCAACGTGTTTATGTTTTGGACCTGATTTTTAATAAACTGCTGATTGACAGAGGAATAAAGGGATGTGAAGCACTCAAACGCCTCAAGAAGAGCTCTGTGGATTTCAGAAGAAGGTACAGAAACAATACCTTAGAATACTCTCATTGATCACATAAGTACAAACATCCCAGAGAAGCAATAAAACATCTATTTGTACAAACAGAACATCTCTCTGCACTTGAAGAAAGAAAGAGATATCTCTGACTGCAGGGAAAACTTAAGGAGACAAAAAGTAACAATCTCTGTTAAAAATATGATTGTATCACCCCAGCTAAAATTCCTTCCATACCAAGCAAATGCAAGAAACTCTAATTCATGAAGGCTGAGTCTCACATTTACACTGTTTCTGACAGTGTCTCCTGGAGCTGCTTGCACATCAGTGTAGACGGCTATAGTTAAGAAGAGGCTTGGGGAGAAGATTCCACCTGCAGAACAACCAACCCTGCCTCCTGTCACATGGAAACATTTCTGGAAAACTCATACTGCTGCAGTGGTATGGACAAGAAGTATTTGGCTGATAAGTGCTATCAGGAAGCATTTATAAGGATGCTTTCAGTAAACTTTGCCAATTATTTAGACAATCTGCCGGTACAATGTAGAAATTCCCTAGGACATTAGAAATGTTTGGTATGTATTGCTCTCAATCCATTCTGAATATGGAGCCCTTTATGTCTCCCACTGACTTCCAAGTTAGGCTGAAGCAATAACAGGTCCATCTGTCTACAGGTGTAGCACAAACCTACCATGAGAGGAGACTAGTACTACACCCAAAACTGATACCTTGGACAAAAGCTGATTCAAGATAATACTAGTTAACCGGCTGGGGTTCTGTGATTACAAGACAGAGAATCAATCTGAGAGAACAGAGGGGATGAAACATTTGCTCCCTGCTTCAGAAGCCCAGTGATGAAGAGGCAAAGTGATAGATATCTGCTTCCTTTAGCTGAAATTATTCCACCTCAAAGGGTTGGAGTAAGTAAGCCTGAGTAGGGGTCACTGCGCTTAGGAAATTTTTTTCCTAGCAATGATTAATAACTTTATTCTTCAACAGAAAACAAGAGTATGCTTCACAAATCACAGTAAGAACTTTTTGTACACCTACTCTTGTGCTGAACTGTTACTGAAAAGTCTTACATCTTCTCTGAGGTCCTAAGAAAGTAAAGTTAGACTACATTATCTGGACCTAGGGAAAAGCTTTCATTATGGGGTCTTCCTCCTGAAATGAAGTACTAACTGCTAGCTTGAATCTACAGAGGCTGGTTTATGACACATCGTCTGTGCTTGGTTCAGGCACTCAGAAACTGTGCATCGTCTAAAGCAGTACGGCAAACGGCCAACAGATGGCACTTGGCTAGATGCTGTACCTGCATCATTTCAGCGCTTCCTGTACAGCCTTTCAAACTGAGCATGTGGTTGGAGCCTTTGGGATCCCTGGGAATTGACAGAATTACATGCTGCAGAAAATTGAATATCAAGAGACTTAAGCCCTTATCGCTGATTTTATGCTGATATCACTAAACTGGCTTTACAGAAGCTTCTTTAGCTTCTTTTAGAAGGAGGTTTTGACAATGATGGAAGTGGAAAAAGAGCCACAACCTTGGATATAATTTGCCATGCTGGTACAAATCAAAAATTGCAAAAAGAATTTACTAATGGTTGATAAGCCAGCATCTACCCAACCATTCACTACCACACAAAGGATAAAATAACATTTTTCTTACAAGGACTATTATTTTGTGCCTTGAAGTATGATGGATAATTACCCTCAGATCAAAGCACAGAACAGCAGGTACCTCTCCTTCATTCAGTTTTGGAAATGGGAGAGGGAGAGTCACTAGTGTTGCTGCTCTTAGTTCAGCCTCGGTAGGCACTAAGATGGGGGTTGTGTTTTCTTCAGCCTTTCGTCAGCTAAACCCACTTGAACAGTGTCATCCAGTTGGAGACACTGAGTTCATTACAGACCCAGGGAATTCAGGGAGGTTAGGTGTATCTGACATAGGAAAATCCTTCCTAATGACATCTAGCTCTATAAGACTCTGTGACTCTTAACTAGAGTTCCCTACATGTGTTAGAATTTTGACTTGATCAAGAGACAGGTGTGAACATCTGTAACTGAGCGACACAGAAGGGTAACAAGATAAGTCTTAAAATATGGTACTTAATTGTGGCAGCTGGCAGCTAGCACAGATCAAGCCAGTTTGCTGCACATACCTGCTCACAAGGAAACAAGACAAAAGATCTGAGTTTTCTTCAGCATTCAGACTGGGAGCTTGACTCTTTTCATACACCAGCTTTGGTGGAGCATGACTTCACTAAACTCAAAGACATTACTTCTACTTTACATTGATGTAAGCAGAGAGGAGTTAGGGAGTAGCTTCTGAAGCTGCAAAATAAAACAAGGCTGTGAACACCAAGGTGCTTAGTGTGGCTGGTACTACATATTGTGTCTAGCTGAAGGACAAACAGGATTTCTGAGGAAGATAAACTCCCTATAATTTCTCCTAGGTCCAAAGAGACAAGATATGATTATTTGCCTTTCCTTAATGAGATACTTTGTACAGAAGTCCACATGTTGAATACCCTGTTGGATAGCTTCCTATCATCCCTTCTTACCACACTGACCACATATCCAGCTACTGCAGTTTAAATATGTTGGACCTGGAGGAGAGGAAATTCCTTAGCCCTTTCAAGCAACCTTTGAGCCCAGCGACAAGACCACAGGGTCATTTTCAGAGCTCCCTACAGTACACCATGGCTGTTGCTGAGATTACAGAGGAACATTAAACTTGTTCAGATTTTATTTTCCTTAATCCTTTTCCCATTTCTACTATCTCCAGATTGCCCTGGAAATCCTCAGCTCAATTTCCTTTGATCCACAAATTCCCAGGCTTCTTGTTGGCAGATAGGAAGGAAAACACCATTCTCACAAGCATGGTGACTCTAAGGTCAGCATCCCTGCTGAGTGCCCCAAGATGATGGAAAATAACTCCAAACAGCTTCCTGCTCCAACATTATGTGTCCAGGGATCAGAGGCCTGTTACATAAACTGTAAGCTGCTACTGCCTGACTTCTTTCTA
Source organism: Psittacula echo (assembly GCF_963264785.1). NCBI lineage: Eukaryota > Metazoa > Chordata > Aves > Psittaciformes > Psittacidae > Psittacula > Psittacula echo. The sequence goes on from NC_137736.1 coordinate 8,026,591, forward strand.
CAGCTCAGCTGCCTAGTATTCCTCATGCACATTCCCTGCTTTCTCATCAATCTGATACAAGAGGCAAACTGGTATGTGAGATATTAAAAGACATTAATTTTCTAAGCAACTTCGTACATGGATCTTTAGCAGAATTTTCTCTGCAGCTGGAGACCAGCAGGGCTACTGCTTCCCTTATTTAACCAACAAAACAAAAAGAACTCAGTTTAGTCCTTGGCCATACCATGCAGGTTTTGCACTCAACAAATGTTTTACTCCAAGGTATCAAAGAATGTAAACTACAGGAGTGAGAACAATGACAAAAACCTTTCATACATAAAACACTAGCTACCCAGAGGAGCTCAAAAGAGTTATTACATTTCTTTTTTTTTTTTAGCTTCTTTTTCTTTCCTTTTTTATTTTTTTTTTATTTATTTGCATATGTGTAGATCTCTAATGTAGATCCTGTCAGATTCCATTAGCATAAAGATTTCTCCTGGGTGGAATGTGGCAGCTGTTACAAGCTGTTAAGGGTTTTTTTTTTTAACTGTTTATTTTTGTTTGCAAGGTTCATGAACATTTAGTGTAACAGGTGGTCCCTCCTCAATTTGCTGGCAATGGGGATCTGCAGACTACAAAGGTGGTACCAAATTCTGGACATTGCACAGGCAGAGACAATTTGGGGGACTTTCCTTTTTGTTTTCCTATGGACTCAGCTAAAATTCATAGGGCAGGTGCTTTGCTTTTGCTGCTGGTTAGACAGATCTCCTCATGGTTTTCTTTATACTTCTATTTTTCAAACTGACTACTGCCAACCCACAAAATCAGCAGCATAAGAGCCTTACATATAACAGTGTGACATTCCTGGAATCCAGATACAAAATGTCACCAACCTATGAAAGCTAAAGAACAGAAGCTCACTAAGTCTGAACAGTTTGTGAGAGTGAAAGTTCATCTGGCCATGATGGTGGTGGCTGCTGGTGCAATGAATTACTTCAGGTATACAATCCTTTTTCCCTGATAACTAATGCTTGGGCAGAAGCTAAACTAAAGACCTCAGTAACTTCAGAATCACACAAGAAGTCCGGCTGTGACAAAAACAGCAGAAGCAAAAGAGGTGAAGCAGGCTGGAGTTAACAGGGCCATTCAGATTAGCATGGTTGCATTTTACGCAGCTGATTCGACAATTGCTCTTGCTATAGGCAAAGGTTTCTGAACATTTCCCAGGTGATTGTAATCATATGCACATGCTGCACACAACAAATAACACAAAGATAGTTCTGCAGGTGTCCTTATAGATTGTCTTATCCTCCTGAACTGTTTTCCATTCATTCACATACCCTATCATGTTAATCATGCCTTCTTCCAACATTAAGCCCATTATCAACCGCATACTAGAATTTATAACATGTCTGTTGCTGATGATACAGTCACAGAAAGAGTTGGAAGGGGGCTTTTAAAGATCACCTAGTCTATCCCCCAATAATATTTATTATTATTATTGCATTAGTGACTACAAGTTGTAACCAATATCAGTATTTACTGATCTGGAGACAGTACAAGCTGAGAACTTCATCTCTGTTCATGCAGCATTGCAATCTCAGACAGCCAAAAGAAGCATTCAAGTAATTAATTCCAGCCTGAGACCATTTTATGAAACCACAGCAGGACAAAATGGGATTAATATCAGCAAGACTCAAAAAGACAAAACTAGAAGATGGGAAAATGTTGCATAGACAAATAAAGACACCTGGTACAGTCTCAAGAGAAATCAACGTGAGTCAAGTTGATTCTGATGTGAGAAATTCCTCTGGCACTTTAACCTCAAAGACTTCTTCATCCTCCTGAGTTATGGTTTTATAAGGTGTTTTTATATGATGACTTGAGCCAGGAAAGCTTTAAAATACACTCAAGCTGCCCTTACCAAAACAGAGTACAAGGCCAGTATGACATGGGATTATTACACAGCTATATCTCCATGGCAAACATAACTAGTAGGATAACATAAAAGCAAGCACAAAGACAGACGAACATGGTGGCTTTGGCTCTAAATCCAAGTCTTGCATCAACTGACCTTGCACTGCCAAGAACTGACTGCCTCTTGCCTTGCTTTATTGCATGTAAGACTCAACAAAGGAACACAAGCCCCAGCACAGAAAAAAAATCACTCTGATTCAGTGGCATGTTCCATCTGCTCTGCTCCACTCCAGCAATGCAAAACAGCTGTAAACCTGGTTTAATCAGCAAGTTAAATTGGGTTTATAGCTTCTCGGTATTGGCAAAAAAGTACAAAGCAGCTGGAGTTTACTGGTATATTTAGCCCTCCAGGTTTGCCCTCAAAAGTTAACTCTTGCTCCAACCAGGAGAAAAAAAAAATCAGCCATAGTTAAATTATAAAGTGATTTTTTTTTTATCTCACAATCACAAGAAAAAGAAAACTTACATATTTTGCCAACATAAAGTTTAGGACTAGACATTCAAGAGATCAGCTCCAGTTTTGAACTGCATCAGCTGAAAATGGAGATGCTGGCTGCTGGGCTCTGAAGTCATCCTTGGCAAATACAAATTCTCATTATAGAAGTGTAAGCTAGGTGACCAAGAGTGTTCTGAATAGTGTCACAGAACAGGATTTCTTTATAAACTTCATACGCTATTCTCTCAGGAATACTGGGAGAATATTCTCTCAGGAAAACTGCCTGCATCTCATCAGTCTGTGCTTTAGACTATCCATCACAACTGAAAATATCCCATCAAATGGATGGCAACCAAAAACCTGTTCTATAAACTCTCCCATCTCTGGATTGAGGTAAATTTTTGTTTAAAAGTATTTTATAAGCATAACCTTTCCCCTGCAGAGTCTTCTGGCAATCATATTTCAGAGGAACAAACCCCATTGAGGTAGCCAAACTTGGACTCAGTGTTTCATGTTGTGTTACTGTCTTCCAGAAAACAAAAATCAGCTTGGGAGGAAAATGCAATTTGAAATTTCAGTAGAGAAGAAACCAAGAGATTCCTAAAATTCCCTGAGGAGATTCTCTGCAGCTGTCAGTCGGCATTGCCTTAGAGCAAGGAATCACCAGCACAACTTCACAAAAAGACTGCTCAATAGCAAATATTCAGAAAGCTCATACTTAAAATGAGGGTTTTAAAAGAGTGTGCAGAAAAATAAGATTCAGTTAAATGAAGAGACAAAGTAAAAGAACGTAATAATCAAGAAAATGCAGAAGATGGAGAATGGCAACCTTTAAAAACATGAGAAGTACAAGGAAGAAAGTGGATGTTATTAAAAGAAGGAGGTGAAATTGATGACAACTTTAATCTGGCCAAGATCCTGAACTGTACAGACTACAAAGAATTTGTCTGGCCTATGTCCAAGAGTTTGTGTAAAATTAAAGAGTGGAAATGAACTTGAAAGTTAGGGAAAGCTAAAAAAAAAAAAATATATAAGAGACCAGGCATTAGGTGCATTATATGCTGTAGCCTGTAAACATAGAGTCATTATTCTTATAAACAAAACCATACAACAAATATTTACAGACCAGCCTAAACCACAATTTGTGCAGGAGTTTGAAACTAGATCCCTGCCCTGTGGCAGGCCCATCCCTGATGGGAGCAGGCACAAGCTCTGGGACAGTCTGTTTCTGGATTCTGTGGCTTGGACTGCTCCCTGCAAGCCAGGAAAAAAAAAAAAAAAAAGTCATTTTCAAAAGAGGAAAGCAGGAGACAAGATTAATGCTGCAGAGGTGTCTGCTCTCTCAATGTGACCAATGTGAGATATTAGAGAAAGGCTGGAAAACGCAGTCATCTCCTTGTAGGTATGAACACAGCCCAAAAAAATGAAGGTAAATGTTTTAAATTTTGGAAGCTGATATTTGGTGGCCTACAAACCACAGGGAAAGAGACATTACATATGTTCCCTATACCATGGTGGTTATCATGACAGCAATAGCAGGGAGACAGCTGGCATCTTAATAACAAGAAATATCCAACACTTTCCTGAGTCCTACTGAGCTCTTCACATTGCTGTCACATGGCAGCGAGTTCCACTGTTTAACTATGCACACAAAAAGGGAGGAGTCCTTTTTCATTTTAAAATGTGTTGCCTTTCTAGTATGAGTGTTCAGTTGCTGCAGTGTTATAACGAGATAAATACCACTCTACATATTGCTTGTATTTACTTTCTAGACAAAACCATTACAAAAGGAAGTCATTAGGAAATTTCCATGGGAATGGTTTTACAAGAAAAATGCAGCTCCATTAAGCTGAAGTTTCAAGTTTAAATTGTTCGTTTCATTCACAATCTACAATTTCCTTTGGGAAAACAGCACTTATCAAGCTAGTCCTGTTGAACCGATGTTTGGGTTTGTAATAGTTCAACAAACCATTAAACTACATTTTTTCCACTCACAAGTTACATTAGCCAAGCTGTCCTTCAGACCCCCCACACCCCTTTCTGAACTAGGCTTTGGAAGACTATCTGCCCTAGTACCATTTTGGTCTAAACACCTTGACTGTAATCCAGATCTCTTCAGCTTTTATGCATAATAAAGTTTCTCCTTGACTCTAAACATTTTAATTGCTCATTCTCTGAATCTATTCTATTTTTATTTACAGACATGTGCACACACACACAGACACATAAGTATATGTATGGCGTTTTTAAAAACATGTTTGGCTTTTGAATCAGTGATCTGCCCCTGGCTCACAGAGCAGAAATTATAGTATTTCCAATGGTATTTTCTGTTGGGAAGTTTCTTGCAACCTAAGGTTCTGTTGGTTGTTTTGATCACCTCTGCAGAGTGACCAGATGTTTTTACTGAACCATGAGCCTGGGGCATTTTTCACAAGTGATAAACATATTCTTCTTTTTATTTGCTTCACATACAAGTGATTTGCATCTAAACTAGCCTTTTTTTCTGTCTCTGGCTATGTAGCCTTCCAGATAGGGTTGAGAGAGAAGACTCTCCAGAAGCACCTGAGCACAGTGCTGACTTCTTTTTCTTAAAAAAAGACCGAGGCAGAAACTTAAACTATTGTTTTTGAAAGTGACAAAACAGGAGATGGAGTTGGTATGAGTTCACAGGGGAAAGAACCATGACAGACTGAATAGGCTACAGTGCTGCATTACAAGAGTATGGTGCATAGGCTTGGAAAGGATGCATTAGGAAATTCAATCCAACCTGTGCTATGAAAGGCAACGGTGAGATATGAAAATAGTTCAATTTGAAATCTGAAATATCAGACACATGCCAAGCCATAAATAGAATCTCCCCTTTAACTACACCCAAGAATGTACCTCATATCAATTTGAAATAATAAACAACTTTAAAATAATTGGGCAACTGCAAAGTGAACAATGTTTAGGATTAGATTATTCACAGAAAGTGTTAAAACTGTAGTTTTCAAAGTTGCAAAAACTGATGCTCCACTCCACATCCAGACAGTGTTACCAGGCACTGATGTTTAAGAACATCTAAACAACTAAACCGCTGCCCAATTGAGCTGAAGGATTAATGTAGGCAGCACTTCAACAGCAGCTGTAGTTGACAGAAGACAGGGAAGGGGATGCTGAAAGAGACTTATGGGTAAGAAAGGACAGATGAGTAGAATTCCATACTGTGTCATCTGACCAGACAAAATAACCCTGTGCAGTTCCAGGTGGTGCATACAAAGACAAAGCTCCCATGAAAGCCAAGCTGTGGCTGATTTTAGCAATCAGGGCACAAGGAAGCCGTGTAGCTAGCTACTCCCATTTCACATACAGCAGAGGAAGGAGGTGCCGAGTTACGTTCCTCCTCAATCCAGCAGACAGGCAGGATGAGGAAGCGACAGGCAACAGAAGAGCACAAGCTTCACGCCCATGTGCAAGAGGTGGCACAATACCAGGTATGAGCTGTTCCCCTATGGAGCAGCAGTGCAACAAGGAATGAGGTCATGGCTGAGAGAGACTCCAAGCCCTCCCCAGCACCACCACAGCAATTAAATTAAATTAACCCTACCCAAAAGTCAGACAGTCTGGACAGTCTGAACATCTGAGCTTGAACACCAACCATTTCACCCGGCAGGTCTGCTTCTTTTGGGCTGCATAACTTGTTAACACAGACATTGCCAGCAACTGAATTATGTATTTCAAAATCTCATAACTTTCAGACACTTTCACAGAGAAATAGCAGCATAAAACTGACGGCTTAGCCTGGAGGATCAGTCTCAGTGCATGTATTCTTTCCTTTTTCCTTAACATCCATGTTTCTTGGATGTGTATTTGTGGCTTGGCTTTTTCTCTTTTGCTGTCTTCAGCTCAAACTCCTAAAGTCACATCCTGACACACTTTTCCAACCGCAATCCCACACGCCAAAATCCCTACATGCAGTCACACATCCTGATTCCAGGAAGTGCACACTGCTGGACTTGTTGCCTTCCACTGAGCCACCCTGATTTACGCCTGCTGAAGCTATGGTCCTGAGTGTAATAACACCTACCCTGCACAGTTGTCCCACATGTGTGTATCCTATTATCCAAACAACAGATGCACTAGCATGCGTGCACACACATATTCCAACATCTGGCAATCACAAGCTAACTGTAATAACTCCGTGAACTTCATTCATCTTTGCAAAGCTCACAAACACTTCATCCATACATCCACTGAAGAGGTGCATAACCTTTTCCACTTCACTGAAAGAAGTATGTGCTCTTAACCTGTCTTTCATAGTCACACACACAGAAATACAACCAAGTGCTTGTACTTACTCTTAGAGGACATATTCCCTTTTGAATAACAGGGCATGAATGGCTCTTGACATAAACACTTCACAGGTGTTGTACATGGTGCGCATACAGATATACACCTCTATTTCTTGGTCATACCCGTATGTGTGCCTACATACCCTTACTTGCTATGAGGCTCACTTTTAAACTTTATAGCTAGAATTCATGCCAGCATAAAACTGATAAAAGGAAACAAAGAATCACATCCAAATATCCAGATACCAGTTAACTTTAAAACATCCCACTGCTTAACACTGGAATTGATACTTGTATAATTCATACTTTCTGATGCTGGAAATTTCCACTCTGTTTTCCTTTGTTTCTCTCATCCATACCTAATCTAAAAGATATGTTCAAGGAGAATGTCGGCAAAAACTTGTGATCTTTTGTAATCAGTATTGTATGAAAAATACTTCAATTTAAAATGCTTGTGCCTGCCTGGCTTTCACTTCAGCACACTGGAAACAATGGGATGTCCCACTGTGATGTTCTCAGCAAACTCTACCTTACAGCAAAATATGCTGGAAAGTTCACAGACTGGAAACACTGAAGTTACAAAGGTCTCAGGCTTGCCCAATTCCACCACCACTGATGTCAATGCCTCAATGGTGACCTCAGAAACTTGTTGGCTTCTGTTACCTCAGATAGCATCCTTTATGGATGTCAAAAACAGGGCTTGTAATTTTCTGTGTGCATGAATACCCACACATTTTCAACCACGCAGAACTAAACCATTTCATAACCCATTCTTTTAAAACCTTTACAAGCATGTACTACACTTGGAAAATTATATGCACATTTTGAGTTTATTGAGGCTTTTTTCAACCATCTTCTTTCTAAAAAAGTTAGAGTTTTTGACAGTAGGAAAAATGGCTTGCAGTATTTTGCAGTAGCTGAGAAGAAATGTGATGCTTTCTACTGAATTGCTTTAGAACTTCCAGTTACCAGATTAAGATTAGAATTTTCATGTGGAAAAGAAATATGCAAATTTTTTAAAATATTCACTCTCAGCTACTGGTAAGAATGCAAATATTCCATATGTTTTTGAAGTAGAAAATAACAAGGACTTACATCACCATTAACTTCTACTTTATGTTGCAGGATAAGAGTTTAAAACAATAAAGTTTCTCTATCTCAAGTGTGCAAAAATCCATGACAGCAAAATGAATGTACTTTATTATAAAAGCAACTTCTCAGGGTTCTGGGCATATTGTAATATCAGCTCTGAATCAATATGATTTGTTCCACATATCTCACTGTCCTACTAACTATGAAACAGAAGGGTAAATGTAATGATAGTTCATTAACCATCTCATTAGTAAACAGATTTGCAGATAATGTATTGAATTTGCAGTTTTCTTGTGCCTCCCAAAAAGCCCTGCTCAACCTCATGCTGCCATCCAGCATTAGACCTCACACACTGAGACACTCCTCCCACGCTTAGAGGTTTCCATCAAAACCAATTGTGGCACAGAGGAAGCTGATAGCATGCTACTGCAGAAAATACACTGAGTGGAAAGCCAAAATCATTCACAATAAAGTCTATGGACACCAATATACCAAGAATCCAGTATCAGATTGAATCCAATATCAGTGCTTGTTACCATTTAGCATATTCCACACAAAAAGCCTTCATGAAAAAGCATGCAGCTTTTCTGATGTGCAGAAAATATCTCACTTCCTTCCCAGATATGACTGTAGACTTACCTTACTAGTCAGCTCAAAAAGAGAAAAAGAGGCAAAGCAGAGCTTTAAGCTGACTGAGGTTTCACTATTAATGGAGTGCAAGTGCACAGGCAGCCAATCAGCACATTCTTACTGGGCCTCTGAACTTCTAATTTAATCACTTAATTGATTATCTCTGGTGCTTTTGAGCATTCTCCCATGCCCTCCTTGTTGCTGAAATGCTGCCACCTGTGGCTCACAAGTTCCTTTCAGCCCTTCCCATCCTACAGCCTGAGGTGGTTGGAGAAACACTAAACTAATAAGAAATCCACCAGTTCTTAGGGGGAAAAGGAGAAAATGATAGTTTCAAACCAACATACTTTCATCCCCTTTACTCTACCTTCCCTTGAATCATACTTCTGCCACCTTCTTCCTGTGTGGTAAAATTGTATGTGAAAAGCAGCCCAAGTTTGTTTTTAATGCTGCTGAGCTTGACCATGTGGCTACAAGAGGAGGCAGCAATTTCCTCTCCTGGTACAGTTGTGAAGCCACACAGTGATGCTTCAAAGCAAAGCTGTGACCCACCCCTTCCAGCCTGGAGCCCAGCAGGGTCTGAGGAGCAGCTGGACTCCTCTTCCGAGAGATGTGTTATGGAAGGAGAGGGAGGGAAAAGAAGAAAACAAGGATAAAACAGAAGTTAAACAAATGTACAGAGTTAGAAAGGAGAAGGAAGAGGTTAGGAATTAGGGCAGCTTATTGGAATTAGCTTCTTGACACCAAATGCTGGAAGGAGAAGACAGTCCAGGAAGCATTATAGCCTCATACCCCATACTTTCTCACAAAATACCTCAGCAGAAAGAATGCCTGTGAGTCAGCCTGATGTCCTCAATACTAAACAATTATTTTCCTCCTTTTCCACAGCTCTTATCAGCATGTCTTGCTTTCTACTGCTGGCATGAGGTCTGATGTGCTCGAGCAGATCAGCTCCTTTCTTTCTGTATGCACCAGGTGAGTAGGGACTTCTTCATCCATTTTGCTTGCCCATTTCCATTTCATGATAGAGGAAAACATGAACATAATAGAGAAGTTTGGTATTGCTTCAATAGAACACTCTTTGTTGCACAAAACACCCAGAATCCTGACTAAAGAATCTGTTCTTTATTTAAATCTTATGGTGTTTAACTGTAAAGAAAGCAGTACTAAAAAGCCATTCACCCATCTGCAGACTCCTTCTCCCAGCTCTGAGCAGGCAGCAGGTCTTACAACTCTCCTCCCTATAACAACATGATACAGTTGCAGGCAAGTTCCACTGAGGCATAGAGAAAAAAATAAATGAAAACGGAACACTAGTGACTGGCTGAAATTCAATGGCTATATCCATGACTGAATCTTGAGGCGTCTTTGCAAAATGCCAGTTTTGCAGCCACGGGTATCTTTTTGCTGCTAAAACAAGTCAGGATATTTACAGAAAAGTAAACTAATGCATTTTGGTGGCCTCATTGGAAAACAGGAGCAATGAGCTTCCCAGAGAATGCAGCAAAGCAAATCTGATGTTACATCTATTAAATCCCCTGTCTCTCCATTACATTTTCTGCAGTCAGGGCAAGCCCCTCACAAGCTCATTATATGACATATTTAACAGAAAGGCAGCTAACTTCCTTTTATGTATCTTGCTGTAAAATATGTGCCTTTCTTGGAAGGAAGACACAGCTAGAGAATAACCAGCTCCAGTGTTTACTGAGTGGGAGGAATGGAGAAGGTCACATCCATGAGACATGCTTTGTATAATAACTCTGGTGTTTCTAAATCCAGTGAGGCATCTCCACATGGACTTATAGGCCATAGATACTTTCAGGTTACTTAAACAGCAAGCATGATGCTGGCTTTGTTTTTTTCTTGAGTAAAGGGTATCTTACACTGTTTGGCACTCAATAAAAACCAGTAAGAATCTCCCATGCAGTAAACCCTCAGAGCACAAAGTAAGTGTGCTGTGCAGGATATTGCTGAGGCAACCTATGGTGTCCATCTCCATCCCACCCACAAATCCCTCCATCCTACCACACTCATAGAGCCTCACACCCTCAAAAATTGTACTTCTTGTGTCCCTTGTGTTTCAAGCAGCAGTGGCCATGCAGCACTCCCTGGCAGCAGAGCACTCCCCGCTCAATGGCACAATCAGGAGGTACTCTGTCCTAAGCCACAGCAATCCCCTTCTTCTAGAAAGGCTGTGGCAAAGAGCATTCCCTCACACCGGGAAAGACCGTGGTTCTCTCTTTCACAAAGCAGGGGGCACGAGTGCCAGCACACACATCCTGCAGCCAGTCAGCTGTGCTCTACCTTTTAATGTGGCATCATGCCGTTCACTTGCTACCTTCCACCTAACCCATTATATAGCAATAACTGTTACCAGCTATACGTAGAGAAAGAAAAGGAGGATATATACCAGAGGGTGCTACAAGACAGCTGCTCCTGCCATTCCGTAATGGCACTGTTGGTTTTTTGCAAGACTCCCCTTTCTTTATGAAACTCATGCAACTCAAATTTCAGAGACATTCTCAACAGACTTCAGTAAGTCCACACAAGCTTTGTTTGGAGGTCCACCACAAGCCTTCTCCTCAGCAGCAACAGACCTCCACCCTGACAACAGTAAGTGTGCCAGTCCTACCCATGAGGTACCACAGGAAAACATCATCTGAGAGTAAAAAAGTATTCACCCTTAGAATTCACCCTCAAAAGCTTTTCGCTGACATACTCTACCTCCCGTGCCCCCCCAGATATTCAGCATTTACCAGGCGAGAGTTTCAAATGCTGTAAAATGGTGGGTGACAATAGTTTTCTGTGTCACATCTGCCATGGGGCAATTTTGGCCGTGGTTGGAGCCCTTATATGAGAGTTTACCTGCACTCAGACAATCGTTATGCTAAACTTCCAAGAAGCACACAGACAGAGAGCATCTCTGCTGCAGAGGACAAGATTGAGCAGCCAGTTGGTGCAGTAGGAGGAGGAACTGAGGCTTATCAAACTCAGCTTAAACTGTGCATCCATGAAGTTGGCAATAACTTTCATACTCCTCGTGCTGGGCTTGATCCAGATTCGGATCTCATGCTGAAAAACTCCACAACCCACTCTCTATGTCCTAAAGACCTGCTGGGTGCTGGTGCTATCCTTTAAAAAATGAGACTAGCTTTCAGGAAAGAACTCAACTGAACCAAAGGTGAGATTTTAAAAGCCTACCCAACATAGTATTCCATTCTCTCTGTGTAACAGACAGCATCATCTTCAGGTCCAGATACCCTGTTTGCCAGTCCCTTAACCTTAAATGGACACAGCATAGATGTAAATAAAACACCTAACAGCACTGATGTGTTTATGACACAAAAACATGCTAATAATTACTGCAGGAATATTGCACTTTTTTTTCCACATAAACATACATTTTTACCAAATGAAGGAGTAACAGAGCTAAAAGCCAAAATCTTTATACTTATACCTATGTTTATCTAACTCTCAGGGCAAAGCAAACAGAAAAGCAAGTAATAAGTACAAAGTATGTTGCTACTCTTTAAATGAACAGGACAATACTAAACTTTGCAATGACTGAAGCAGGAATCTACTAGTATAAAATAATGGGCATCAAAGTTTTAGTTTCTAACCCTGGTCTAGCATTTAACATCAGAATGAGCAAACACAATAATAAGGTCCTATTAAGCCAGTCAAGAGCTCAAAGGAAATGTCTCAGATCTATATCTGAAATCAAGAATCAGTTGTTTTTCATGTAATAGTGATAGAAGCAGCAAGAAAAGGCATGTGTAGGTCAGCTTGCAGAGAGTGGCACACAGTAGGAATGGCTGTTAGACAAGAAGACAATTAAAGAAAAGAAAGTGTCTTCTCTGAAATGTCCATTCTGGAAGTCTGCATGAAAAAAAGAATGAGACTGACCTTTGCTAGGACAGACACCTCACTTCATTTCCAACCCTGCCTGTGAGATACAAGAGGAACCATCACCAGAGATTACCCATACCTAGAGATGTGAGACCCAGGCTCATAAGGAAAGCTGGAGCTTCCTCTGGGTTTCCTGCATAACACATTTCTCTACAAGGCTCTGAGAAGCCCTTTCTCTTTGACTTGGTTTCTTACAAACCATGTACAGTCAGTAGTCTGTCTCTGCGTTATGAAACTGATGCAGCATGAGCAAAATCTGTTCCTTTTTATGAAAAATCCAAAAGATTTGTCAGTACTTGCATGTTGTTCACTGAAGAATCATTTTTTCTGGGACCCAACACAGTCTTTGAACAGTTACATTTGTGTCAAAAGTCGCTGCAAGGATAAACTTCCCATCTGGTCAAGTGGCCCCTGAAAACGAAGCACAGTGGTGCCAGGGTCACACTGGGACCCACAGGCACAAGAGGACAGAGCTGAAACTGATCTGATAAACTTTCACCTGTATTTTTTGCCTTTAATGCCTAATTTCCAGTGACATTCCACTAATGCATGAAAACCAGTACCTGCTTGCAGGAGGCAATGCGCTTAGCAGGTAAGAATAACCTCCCAGCTGCCTCAGTTGAGTCAAAAGATGCTCTACAGACTTCAGCACCCCTTTGTGGTTACCCTACTCTTACCATATCCAGGTCCGGGCAGAGGAGCTTTGGAGCTGGCAGGGAACTAAGCAAGACCTTCAAATATGAAAATCCACATGCAGTGAATACTGCTTCTGTCCCATCCCTGCACACTGACCCACTGAATGGGTCCTGCAGACTGCTGATGTAAGGACTGTATGCTACTATTTCACCCTTACAGTGAGAGTGGCACTTGGCTTCAAAGGAACTGGAGTATGTGTACCTCCATCTATGAAATGTCTGTTTAACTGCTGTACTGAGCTGCTGGAGTGGAGCAAAGCAGCTTTCAGGCTGCTTAGCACCTGACCCACTGTTTTTTCTGATTTTATTATATCTTTTTTACAGAATCATTGCTATTTCACACTTTATTTCTTTCACAATCCTTACACTGTCTTTGCGCTCCCAGTGATTTACTGCACGTGATTTCCTCACATATATTTATGCACTCAAATACTCCATAGCTTTTTTTTCAAAGGCTTCCAAAGCACTCAAAAGAATCTGCCAGAAATGAGCAAAAAGAGTATTACAGTTCATAGAAATCAGTCACACAGGCCAGCACAGTCTGCCTAAGAACGAATAGAGCTTTCAAACTTCATTATGCAGCACGGGCGCCTTGGTAGTACAAACTACCAGAAAGCAAAAACCTCTGTGGCAGCACAGATTGTTTTGGTACAGAGCCTAATATCTCAATGAACGCTTTAATTTCTGTATACAATTTAAAGTAATTATGTGCAGAATTTCTCTCAGAAAACTATTATACTCTAGCTTCTCCAATGAGTCCAAGCAATCTCTTGCTTATTTTAGACCAAGGTTGGTTTGACAGGATTTACACAAGGGTTACACATGTGCAAGAGCAAAGACACACACTTTTATTTATTTACATACAATGCCCTCAAACCCCTGCCAGGAATATTTACCTGTGCCTGTGCTCAGCTGTGCCAGAAGTATCCTGGGGAAGTCCAAGCTGAATCACACTTACCAGAATTGCTCAAATCTGAGCCATTCCTTCACAGGGCTATGATTAATTCACAGTTACGACTTCGAAGTAGCAGTATATCCATTAACATTCACCATCAGCCAGACTGCCTTCCTGTACAAACATGAAGCCCCTCACAGAAGGCTAAGTCAGGCTCACTGATGGTGTCTGAGGACTTACACAAACCACCTGAAGTTGTCTCTTACAGCTTTGGCTCTATACCTAGATCCATCACGTAGTTTTAAACAATCTCACCTTGTTAACACTAGCACCGGTTCAATAGCTTTCACACTCACACATTTCACAGAGAAAGGACATCCCAGCCTGCCCAGGTCTCTCCCGGCTGTGGAAGGAAGTCAGGCTCCAAGGGAAAAGAGATCTGAGAGCCACCATGGACAGGAGGAGCCTTGGAAGCAAATCCCTTCTCCCAGCCTGTATCCTTTCACACTCTTTCCCATTTCTGTGCCATAGGCAATGGCAAGTGGCAGCCACTGTTGCTCTCTAAGGCTGCATGATACCTGAACACCTAGCAAAGAAAACAGGCACATCAGGCAGTTTTCTTGCTCTGCTCCTAAAGTAAAAGCATCCAGCAGGGATTATTACACAGCTGAGAACACAGCTGAATTTAGGTCTGATACAGTTGTCTCAGGAAAGGTAACCTTCTCACCTCCTAAGCCTAACACTCCAAATTTTATCTTTAATACCATAAAGACCTGTTCCTTAGAGACATACAGCTCTCTGCTCTCAGTAGTTTTAAATGGAGCAAACAAAGTATGATAGAGACAGTAAGAGCAAGAAGAATACAGGAGACAAAGGGTAGAAGAATCAAAATGAAATAAGGGAGTAGAAAAATAAAATAAAACAAAAAGGCAAAGACATAATGAAATAAAAGAATAAGGGAAAAAAAAAGCAAAAAGGGAAAATCTGCCCACACATAGACAAAATAATTCAGTGACTGCAGACTTACTAATCAACAAATTGAATCACTGAAAACATTCTCAAGAATTTCCTAAGTAGCTTGGAAGCCAATACTAATACTCAGGAGCCACCTCTACTGCCACAGAGAAGGCTACACCACTTTCTAGTCACTAAAATTAAAGTTTCAAATTCCTAATCTTAGGATCCCCTTAAAGATCCATTGGCTCATGTTCACCGCCCAAAACTCTTGAGACTATTCTGAGTCCAGATGCTTTCAGAGGAAACAGGTAGAAACACTGGGTTGCAGAGCCATAGGTAGGGGGAGAAAGTACAGGATAAGGAGAATGGGGAAAAGCTAAAGAGATCAGTGGGAGAAGAAATTAGAAGACAAAACAGTAAAGAGCTGTAACAGTACAGCTTTAAAAAAGCATAGAGTAAATAGTAAAGCAAAAAATGAATATACAGACATTACAAGGATGTTAGAAAGACATAAAAACATGAAAGAAAAACATAGAGAATAGCAAACCAAAGGAGAATGTGTTCTCCAGTGTAATATATTGCAGAAAACATTTCTACATTTCCATCTCAAATTACAAAGCTCTTTCAGAGGACCTTAGAATGGACCTACTCAGACAGCCAAAGCCAAGACCTGCCCTACCATCCTGTGAGAGCTCAGGTAGAACCAATTATGGTTATATTTGGAAAATATGCAAAGATAACGTGCAAGACAACAGATAACAGCACAAAACCACTGTCATACCATTTGGCCCCAAACTGAGGTGTGACCTCTCTCTTCTCTACCACCAGCAACCTCCAATAGCAGAAAGCACTCGCAAGAACCCAGGGATGAAAACTGCTCAGCTGCCCCAGCTTTTGCAGCTGTTAATGTAGCAAAGGAACAGGGGAAAACATTGTGCACAGCATTCAAAATTCCCCTAATAGTAGGGAGAGAGAAGACCAAGATGCCCTACACAAAATGAATATTAACAACAGAATTTACTGCAACCCATGTTGTTTCTCCCCTGTTTCTTCATCCACCAATACCTCTTGACCAAAACGGTTGAGAGGTTGCCAGCAGAAGGTTTGGTTGGGTCCCATGGTCCTCTAACTTCAGTGTCTTGAGGAGAAGCCTGTAACCACAGTGCATTACCAGGTGACAGGGCAACCATGACCCCTCCACACATGCCTTCCTTTTGCACTATATGAGGACTCTCAGTAGCAGAAATAGAATCATAGAATAGTTAGGGTTGGAAATGAGCATAAGATCACCCAGTTCCAACCCCTCTGCCATGGGCAGGAACACCTCACACTAAACCATGTCACCCAAGGCTCTGTCTAACCTGGCCTTGAACACCGCCAGGGATGGAGCATTCACAACTTCCCTGGGCAACCCATTCCAGTGCCTCACCACCCTCTCAGTAAAGAATTTCTTCCTTATATCCAATCTAAAATTCACCTGTTTAAGTTTTAACCCATTACCTCTTGTTCTATCACAACAGTCCCTAATGAAGAGTCCATCCCCAGCATCCCTATAGCCCCCCGTCAGATACTGGAAGGCTGCTATGAGGTCTCCATGCAGCCTTCTCTTCTCCAGGCTGAACAAATATTTAGGAGCATTGGTAAAACAGGGTTTGTGACTGAAACATTCAGGATGCCTAAAATGATCTTTAGATCTATGCACATTCAGCACAATGCTGAAGCATGTAACTATGAACCACAGTGACCTTGCTCACCCTGTATAGCCACCTAACCCACAGCACCAAACTAACTTAGGCAGTCCTGCCCTGGCCCCAAGAGGAAAATGTGGGATGAATCTCTGATGTGATTTCTTCTTTGGCTTTTTGTTCAGCCTGTGGAAGAGCTCTGCAGGGGTCAAGCGGTGTTTCTCCTGCAGTGCTCCTCCTCCTGACCAGAAGTGCATGCAGAAGGAGGTGGAAGTGGGAATAGATGGACCATGACACAAAGCTCAGGTCACCAGGCAAGAACAAAAGCTGGTTGGTTGCCCACTGCCCAGCCACAGGGACAGATGTGTAGGTACGTGTGCATTGTGCCTGCAGCAAATGACCCACTGAGGGAAGGTTTGAAATTCATGAGCAATAATTTAGTAATACAAGATACCAGCATTTTTCTTGACTCTGTTTTTCTAGTCCACCCAAGAAAGTGATGGTAAAATGAAACTATGGCTGAAGCTGGCCAAAACATGATGATGAAATAGTTTTTCTTTGTAAAAAGCCATTTTGTAACAGTAGAAGTATATCAAAGTGGTGTTATTACTGTTTCATAAAAGAAGCTATGTCTCGTTCCATGTTTCATTTTGCTTATTACAACCCTTTTCATACTGACGTGTAAAAACGTCAGTATTAAAATGTCCATGTATTTTTCTGAAATGTCTTGCATATTTCCACTTACTAAAATATTTCACTCTGTACTGTAAACAGTGATACAGGGAACAAACTATAAAGTACATACAAGGCAGAGCTGGAGTAAGAACAGATGCCGGAATGATCCAGCTGATGGAAGGAAAGGCTGCTCTTGTTCCCTTTCCACAATAACCCTTGATTTTGCAGGTGCTGTGCTCTGCTGCAGGCTCCATTTGGAATGGGGAGGCTGTACAGTCACATGCCTGTTACAGTGTAAAATGTCCTGAAAGAGCACGGCTGCTCTGGAAAACTCAAGTATCAGCAAGGACATCCATGTTCCTCAGACTTTAATCACTCCAAAAGTTTCAATTAACAAGCAAAGCAAGCTTGGGAAGGGGTGTCATTTGTTTGTTTGTTTGTTATTGTTTCTTTTGGTTTTGAGAGGGGTCTAACCTTGCAAGCTAGCCTGGTATTTGAGACTCAAGCTGAGGTCCTTCCAAGAGGCTCCCCTCCACTGAAATTGATTTTATTCTTGCAACTGCAGCAACACCTTTCTTAATGGAAAACAACCTTGCTGCTCTTGCTACTCTGACTCTATTGCAGTAGAAGAAATAAGAGGTTGTAAAAAAAGATTTCTTACTTTTTTAAAACAGAAATTACTCTAAGAGCAGCCATCCACAAAATAGTTATTTGCACACAGTGCTCCTAAGGTTACAAGAGATTTTTTTTAGCACAGGCTTTTGTTTATTTGTTTGCTTATTTGTGGAGGTACAATTCATGAGTAGCAGCTCTGCCGTCTGACTAAGAATCACTTTAAAATGTCACCTTCAGGACATAACCACACAAGTAAACAGTGGGTTAGAAAGTACCAACTCATTGCTCCCTGATTCCCCAAAAAAAACTGTGCTGCAGCATAATCTCAAGTCAAACAGACAGCACCCTCTGAAAGTGTACCCTAATGTAATGCAAAGTGTAAAGAAAAGCTCTTTCTTTGCCATTAGGAATAAAAACCAATGCTTCAGTGTCATTCACTGTAGTTTCTTCAATATTCCCTGTGGTGAATCCAGCTCCTTAAAAGTCCTCCTATGCAGCAGGCAGGCATGAGCCAGCTGAAAGTCATCTGCAGCGATCTTCTGTCCTGCTGCCTTATTTCTGTTCGAGTTTAGTGAGGGCTTCTTTTTTTTTTAGCATGAGATTTCAACGGAACTGAAAATATCTCATAGCACAAACTCTGCAGCATGCTGTGAGTAATTTACAGCTGCCAAAACCATCTAAGTCAAATCCCATGAGGGATTCTTCTTTCTTCAACCCATGCACGTTAGAAAACAAAAATGGCCAGCAGCCATCCTCCTTCTTCTCCTCTTTTGCTGAGCAGATTCCTGCAGCTGGAGCAATGTCATTAGCAGCTGCACTTACAGACTCCACGGCAGAAGCATGGCACAGTTTAGATATGCAACATGAGCAGTTCAATTCATAACAATAGCTTCACCTTTTCTCTTTTCTCTTTTGTTTTCTTTTTTCTTTTCTTTTCTTTCCTTTTCTTTCGTAGCCTTTCCTTCCCTTTCCTTCCTTTTCCTTCTTTCACTTCCCTTCCCAACAAATTGGAAGTGGGAGACAGACATAACTTAGGCATAACCGGTGTTCTGTCTGTATGGGTTTTGTGATAGTGTTTGATTAAAACTGGTTTTTTAAGGCAAACACTGGGAAATCTATAAAACACCATGCAAACCAAATACGCACACACAGCAATTCAGGTTTTTCCACCACAAAAATACACAAGAAGTCTCGAAAAATGTGTGCCTTGATTTATTGATTGAGGAAGTTGGGGTTTAGGAGGTTTTCTGCCCTCATTTTTCAATTTTCAGCCTACAAAGAGAAGCCTCAGGACTATGTAGTGTGTGCAAGGTGGTGAGTTCACCATCCATAAAATGCCAGAGAACACCTGAATGAAAAACAACAAAAGGCACCAAGTGTTGGATTAAGTCCTTGACCGTACAGAAGACAGAGAATGCAACTGTTAGCCAAGCTTTCAAAGCACTGCTTACCAAATTCAAAGAGCAAACGGAAGCAGAAAAGGATCAAAAAGAAGCAATGCCATGAGAACTCTTCAGAAAGAAAAAACTAATTGCAGAAAGACTCGGTAAATTGTAAATGTCACGTTTTGTGACTTGTGGGCAAAATTCCCCATCCAGCTTTGCTCAGTGCAAAGAAGGGTAGAGACAGGCATGACTCAGGGCTGCATGGGACCCTGCAGAAGAGCAAAGGTGTCAGGAAGGATAAACAGAAAGGCTGCTCCCAGCAGCTGCTCTTTGGTACAAAACAGACTGTGGGGACTCAGTGGAGAAGGTTCAAAGCAGTTCCCAGGGTTTCCTTTCCCCTTCTCCTCCAGACCCACTTCCCTGCCCACCACTTGTCCCAGCTGCTCTGGATTTAAGCCTGTGCACATTTAGTTTCTGTGCAGCAGTTATTCAAAATAGCTTTTACTCCTTATTAAAGGCCAATAATAGTTA
Organism: Psittacula echo; assembly: GCF_963264785.1. Lineage (NCBI taxonomy): Eukaryota > Metazoa > Chordata > Aves > Psittaciformes > Psittacidae > Psittacula > Psittacula echo. The sequence continues at coordinate 8,046,383 of NC_137736.1, forward strand.
TTCTGTGAATGCTGACAAGAAAGTGTTCTGTTCTGAAAACCTATATGGGGAATTTATTGTGCAGCCTGGCTATAAAGTATCAAAATGTTTTCCCTAGCTCTAGTGCAATGGGCCAGCTTTCCTCTGAATTTTTCCTATTCTAGAGGACAGAAGGATTCCAACCTTTTACTTTGCCTTGGAAAGCTGAAGCAGCAAAATTGTCCTCCTCTTGCAGAGCAGTATGTGATAGTTCGTTCGCTTACACTTCTCATTCTCCACTAACAGCGCAGAAAGTATCAGTTCATCTTTGCACAATGCAAAATGATAGTGAGAGATGCTGGCTGGGTTTCTGTGTGGGATGATTCCCATAGCCAGGTCCTGTGGTCCACTCCACAACAAAATGCAGGCTAGATCGGTTCTTTTCTAAAGAAGCTTCTCATTGTCTTGTGTGTTCCTCAAGCCAAAAGCAATTTTCTCCAACATTCTTCCTACCACTGCCTGCATGGGTTGTGGTAAAAGTCCATATATTTGTAAGGTTCTATTCAGAGATATTTTCAGCACACCAGAAAATGAAAAACATTTTAACAGAGGGAAAAATTAGCAACATATTAACTAAAACTGACTTACAATTTAAAGCCATCAGCAACCACTGGTATAGTTAGTACAAAAATCCTTTCCAGTTCAGGTTTGCTTTTGCTATGTAATTCATTCTTACATAGTCAATGTGACCTGAATGATGCTTTCCTGATGCTTCCTTTATACAAGAGTATTTTTGCTCTTCAATCTTTCCAACCCCTTGTTTTCCACTATTGTTATGATGACATTTTTCATACCACTTTCCTTTCCATGATGACTTCTTTTTTCAGCCTGGAAACTTCTGTACATGTTAATTTCAGTGATTTTCATGCCTCTCCTCCTTGATCTGGACAGCAAACTGCACTTCTAAAAGATGGGCTTTCTGCAGAATGTCTCAGTTATCCTTCTCCTTCCAGCCCCATGCAGACTGAGGAGATTTCCTTCTTGCTTACATTAGCCGCTCTTTAAAGACCTACTTCTTGTGCTTTAGACAGGTTCTAATAGAACCTTTAAGAAAGAATTCTTTAAGCAATGTTAAGCAAGCCAACTACACTTTACAGGGAACTCTCCAAGCTAGGTGAAGAGTAAATTATCTCACATTACATTAAGTCATCTCTCTATTTTTAAACCAATCTCAAGAAAACTGAAAAAAATACTCATGCTGCTTTAAAACTTACCGTATTCACAGGAATTCTTCTTCAAGGGGCTATCTACACAAAGATGTCCAGGAAAACTAGACTAATCTAGTAATTACCAGTGAAGCTGGTAATTTAAAGTGCATTTTCTAAAAAACATCTAGCCACTTACGTGGAAATCCCTACTGAGAATTAAGATGACCCTGAACTGATTTCACTCACTTCATCTCTAAAGATGATGATACTTATGATTGCCATGTAAATTAGCTAATATATTAAAAATCAATTCATATTAACTTTCCAGCATATCCTTCTGTAGCAAAGTCCTCAAGTATTACCATCTAAGTGCAAAAGGTTTCAGGAACTTCTGAGTAACTATTTGAGTACCCAGCAACTGTGTCAACGAAAAGAAACCATAACAGACTAAATTCATTTAAAAGTCTTTAAACTCCGTCATCTGTGGTGCTGATTACATATACTTCCAACTTATTTCAGTAGATCAGAGGCCCATTCGTCACATGAACTAAATGCACAGGATGGAGACAGTAGGAAGACAGGTCCAACAAGAAGAATGTAAGTTGTAAGCTACTCAAACAGCTCATTTTATCTCCAACCCAAGCCCAAGTCATGAGGATCTTTGGAAAAGCAACAGCAGAGAAGGATTTTTGTACCGAATCATCAATTGTTCTGATAGACCAGATATATAGTCTACAAAGCTCTTCTACACTCTCTCCCATACACCTATAGTCCACTTGGGAATGCACTGTGCCTGTATGTTTTCTGTAGGAAGGCATCAGACCAGTGCAGCCGCTCATCATGTAAATCCATGTATAGCTTTCTGCTCCTGCTGTCCCATATCCCTGACATTTGAATATCTGACTTTTTTTCCAGATTTACTTTTTAATAGAGTGTTGCTTTATTTTCACCATCTTTTACTACCTTTATTTGAACTTGCATACCAAGTTTTCTATATATTGACAATGTGTACAGAAAGAATTGGGACAATATTGAAGTTCTGGAGGTTTTGGAGGTGGCAGATCTATGTTTGCTTGTGCAAAATTGAAGTTCTTTTCTTGCTGCCCTCTGCCTCATTCACTGCCCACAGTTAAGCACTCTGGAAGACTCAGGTACTCTTACATTTGTCTTGGTAATACAAAGATTTCACCCTCTTACACTGTAAGTATTTCTAATGGCTAAGGAAGATGAGAAAATACCTTGGCCATGCTGTCTTCATGATTTGTGAGGTAATGCTGGTGTGTATTGTGATCATTTTGGATCAGTTTTAGAATATGCTGTTTACTTAAGTGAAATAAGTGAATTTGAGCAGAACCAAAAATTTACCTTCAGTCTCCTATTCATTTGTTGGGTATTGTCTTTTCTCTCTACATGAAGTAGCTGCAATTTTTCAGCCTCAGCCTCTGAAGGCTCCTTGAATGTCAGAAATAATTTCTGTTCACCAATTTTTTTTTGGGGGGACTGAGGAGAAATTAACATACATCCCCCAGGTAACTGTCAGTTGCTAGTGAACATTTCCCCTATTTCTCCCTTTCTCCTGTAATTTGCTTCTAACACCGACCTGAAGAAAAATGTTTCCCACCTAAAAGCGTTTCAATGTATGCAACTATAGTGGTACTCCGATTCCCATTTCCGGGTGGGAAGAGCAGGCTCAGAAGAATTCAAACCTACGGAAATTATGTTTAGTTCCGTAAACTGAGCAAATGCCAGGCTCTCCTCCAGAGCTTGAAGATGGAGGCAGAACCCTGCCATACAACAGGGGTAACTTGGTAGACCAAATAATGGAAGCCCTGTGTCTGCACAAATGACAGCAAGACTATAACCCTCCCATCTCAAAGCATCTGCAGTTCTAGTCTCACAGTAAACTATTAGCGTCCACCAAGACTTCCTGATAGCAGGTGCAAGTGCCTCCATTGAGATAATCACTTTCACAAGACTAGTTTGCTTGAGGGAGTGGAGAGAAGATTAGCACTTTTTGTGGTTAACAGTTAAACTGTCAAATTGTGTTCTCAAGCCAGACCTGAAAGCTGGTTAAAAGCACATGTGTGCTTGCATTTAGAAGCTACTTATTTCAATGTCCCAATAGAATTCCAGAGGAAAAAAAGTAGGGTCCATAGGAAACCATAGCATGAGGGAAACAGTGGACAAAGTAGGCAATTTTGGCTAGAACTTTAAATTACTTGAGTGAATCAAGGGTAAATTAGCCAAACCCAGCAAGGAAGTGTGCATTAGTAAGTGTTAAATGTATCAGGGGATTTACGGGCGTAACATTCTTCATCAGAAAACAGCAATGAATATCAGCTTGTACTCTATAAAACTAAGAATGTTGAATTAATAAGATCAATGCAGTCAGATACATTAATATAAATACAAAATAACAATTACTCATGTCTGGGGCTCAGAAGTAAGACAGCGCCATGTGAGAATGATGAAGAACATTTATATTTATTAGTAACAGAGGAGAACGCTGCATAAATTCAGATCAGTCCCCTAGGAGCAAGCATATTCAACTTGGCAGGCCAAGACCACTTGTACATAACTATTCTAAGAGACTTGGCTGAAGAGATCTCTGGCCTGCTGTGATGGTCTTGGATGTATCTTGGAAATGCAGGGGAACACTGAAAGACTAGAACAGTGTCAGTATGAAGTGAATGGGATGAACGGAGAAGCTCTACTGACAAGCCTGATATTCCTTCTGGGTAAGAAGAATGTGAAAGCCAGGAAGGGATCCCATTCATAAAATAACTGAAGAATAAGGGTATAAATAAAGCTTCATCACATAATTGTATGGAATATAAATCTTGTTAAACAGGGTATGCTAAAGTAGACAAATGCAAAGTTGTATATTTAGGAAAAAGAATGGGAGCTAAGCCTACAAATTGATGCTTGTGTTCTGAGCAGCAGTGTGTCTAAAAGGAGGGGAGTGGGTCACAGTGACAAGAAGCACCATCTGAACTCCCAGTGTAATGTTCTGGAAAAAAACGAGTAGCTGTTTAAACTGGAACCTATTAAGTGGGATTTGAGGTAGCTTAAATCTAGATTTTCAAAGGTTTTGAAAGTAGCGGTACTACTACTGGAATACTCTATACAGTCCTTTGCATATATTTTCTGAAGGATATTTAAAAGTTCAACAGGATAGAGAAAAGAAGCAGCAAAATTCCTTCTAGTTTGAAGAAAAATGTGTCACAGAGAAAGACAAAAGGAGCTCTGCCTGCTTCATATACCAAAGGAAGACAGGGTGAGTTTATTACAATGCAAGAATATGCTTACAATATAAAACATGAAATATAAGAGAATTCTTTAATTTCCTGGAGGAAGGAATGATGAGAACCAATGCAGGAAGGTGAAGCCCTTTTCTGAGGGAAAGGCAAGATGTGTTCTCAGCAGTGGGGTTATACCTCCTGCTGCAGACTGTGCTGAATGCTCTAGCTTCTGAACCTTTCAGATAAAGCCTACATGCTTTTCTAGAAGATACTCTTTGGGCAAATAAAAAGGTGACTGAGTAAGATGCTGCAATCTGTGATACATGAAAAGGTAAGGAGACAATTTAATGGTCTCTTTGGTCCTTAAACTCCATACATCTAAACTGATGTTACTTATCATCATTAGAAGGTAGGTGGGTCTCCATGGATTTTCATAAAAGTAACTAAGAATGTTGCTAGAGCCAAAGACCATTCCTTGCTCCACACAAGGATGCCATAAAGCTGCAGGCATCTCAAATTATTTCATTAAGAAGAAATAACTCTTGTAGTCTTTGTGCTCATTGAACTTAGAGGCTTTTGTATTAAAGCACTGAAAAATGAAGAGTCTGTTGGCTTTGGATAAAGTTGATGACTTCAAGAGGGCTTCACAGCCCATTTTCTGTGTAAGCCTTTGACCCTCTTAGTATTGAAAGCAAAAAAAACAGAAGTTCAACATGTGCATTTTCCCTAATAATATATGATAGCAAATACAGAAACAGTGAATATCACTTTGCATTGTAAAAGAAACATATAAGCTGCTAATGTATTATAGAATCATAGAATCATAGAATAGTTAGGGTTGGAAAGGACCTTGAGATCATCTAGTTCCAACCCCCTGCTATGGGCAGGGACACCCCACACTAAACCATGTCACCCAAGGCCTCATCCAACCTGGCCTTGAACACCGCCAAGGATGGAGCATTCACAACCACCCTGGGCAACCCAGGTTGAAAACAGTAAAATACTATAGCTAATCAGCATAATACTAAGAAAATCCTACAAAGGCCTCTAGGAGCCATCAGTAAGTTATTCAGTCTATGCTTCTTGTGGTCTGCAGCATGTTCCTGCTGCTACTGGGAAAGGTTTGATCTGCAATGTACGTAAGGTACTTGTGTTCACTTGTATTAAAAATAAAAAGCCACTACTATGAAAGAATGCTGCTCAAGCTAGAAAGCCAAAAGGTCTCTCTGAGTTTCATTATAAGGAGGATGCAGACGTTATAAGACTGACCAGTTTTCTAACCTATTCAGCAACTCTAAGCTTCAAAACTAGCAGAAGTTTGCATCATAAATAAAGATGAAAATATCCTGAGAGGTAAAGCAACTTCCTTTTCCTCTGATGAAGATGGACCAAAATCCATAAAGTGCTTCACCTTCCCCCATCACTGGCATGAATCCAGAGGATCTCTGTTGACAGAAGTATTATCAGGAGCACAAGTCTGCACCACCTTCCATACTAAAAAGAGCTCTCAAATAGATGGGCATGACAGTAAATTTGCAGCAAAGATGGCAAGAGTAATGTAAATGTTTGCACTAGGTCCTGAATTAGGTTTCTTTGCTATTCACTATTGCATCCCAGAGCATTTACTATTCTAGCTTATTCTATACTGTCCTCTGTAAGCTCAGAAGGAAAGAACAGAGAGAGGTATTTTTCTGCTTGCACATTTGTCATGCTTTACATCTTGCAATGTTTATGGCTTTGATGTGACTTTTTAAGGAGAAGCTTTCACTGGGCTTTGCATGGGCAAATTTGCCACATTCTCCCACTTCATGATTTCATCCAAACCATACTCCAGAAGCTCTGGTTTTAATATCCTAATGCATTTTTTTAGTTCAGAATCACAGAGAAATCAATACACAGGAAAGCAACGCCCTCAGACTATATAGAGTTCCTCTGTTAAATTACCATCTTCAAGCTCCCTTGATCAGGTCTGATTTCCTCTTTAAACTCCTTTAAAATCTCTTATGAGCCCTGGATATTACTGTAGAGCATATCCTGCTTTCAAACATGCTTTCACAACTGCTCCCAGTTTCAAGAGACTTAATAACAAGCAGCACTTCCCCCGTCTGGGCAGCAGAAATCTCTCTAGCGTGGCAGGGTGCCTTCCTTGCCTTGACTTTCAAAGAGAGAAAAAGCTCTGGGGACACCCAAAGCCTTCTGCATTGCCAAGTTACCCCGGATGGTGAGGCCCCCCTCCATATGTATGAAATAAAGCTCCTCATGGACACCCTCCTCTTGGCTGCAAGTGCTCAACGTGAGAAGAGTCCATCATGAACAGACCACGCTACCACTTGGGTTCAGGCAGTGTTTTAAACCCTGTCCTTAGTTTGATTTGGATGGTGTGCCACAGATCCACAGGCAAACAGCTGCTTTTTTGTGTAAACTGTCAGGCAAGGCCAGCAAAGGACCTATCTTAAAATACTGACACTCTCTCTTCTCTACTCTGTCAGCATCTCCATCTTGCAAGCACCTTCCACTTCAGTGGCCAGTACCTTCTTCTAATGAGTAATTTCTGGTCCCTCAAATTTGCAGTTGTGCTACAAAGGGCACAGGGCACAACAGTGCTTGGGGACCCAGAAGGGTAGAAATTTCCTATTTAAGACAGGAGAAATTCAGACTGGCTAAATTTAACTCAGTGTTAGGGCAGCAATACAGAATATGAAACACAGGAAGCAAGGAAGTTAACCAAGTGTAGTAAGAAGCATGAAAAGCTATATGAAGATTTGACATCTCCTCTGACAATAAAAGGGGGTACTTGATATTGCAACTTGCAGCATTGAATCATGTACAATGTTCCAGCTAAAAGGAATAGAATAACAGCCTTTAAGTTTAAGTGTTAGAAAAGCAACAGCTGGAAAGCCAATAGAACAGATGAACCAATTCAAATGATGCCTTTAAATGTTAAATGGTTGACCAGCTTAGGTCAACAAGTTTTATAAGCAATAAAAAATAAATAATAACACGACTCCACAATTACAAGAAGCTCCTTTGCAGACCAACAATGAAAGCTGCTTGAGATGCAATATGAGAATAGACACCATACCGCTCTTCAGGCCATCAAAAGGAAAAGGGGTGGCAGTTTTATTAGTCAAATACCTCCTTTTCATCCTAAAAGCCTGACTTTTGAAGATGGCAGATATATTCTGATCAAAGTCCTCTAAAAGGGTAACTTGAAAGAGTGTATACTCCATACTGCTCCATCCAGGGACAAGCCTCTTTCACCTTTTTTAAATGAAACTAATAATAATTTTTAATAAAATTTAGGACAAGAGAGATAATTATAGCCAGTTCATGAATCCAGTCCTTAATAGACCAAGGTGATCAGGATTTGCAGATAAGGTAACTTCAGGCTAGTAACCTTGTTAGATGCTGCTAATGTTCAAAAATTAGTAAGCTCTTAATTCAGGGATGCTGTTACTATTGTCAACCATGTGATGTATATTCAGACACTGATGTGTTCCCTGTCACTAGTAGCTTGTTAAATCCTGTTACTTTGATCTCTCTGGATGTAATCAGTCAGTATCCTCACTCCCCATGCCTAATTTTAAAAGGCTGCAATTTAAACCAAAGTATATTGATGGCAACTGGAAGGAACTCTGCTTATAACCTAGGGCAAAATAAGTATCTATAGCTTTTTCAGAGTTACCTGAAAGAAAACAGTAAGCTCACTGAGATAAGAAAACTCCGTGGGATGCTTATAAGGCAAGGATAAATGGTAAAGTTACCGGTAAAGTTACCGGTAAAGTTTTACATCTTAAAAAATTAAGAAGAAAAAGTGAAGAAAAAGGCCTGATGGAACCCTTTCAGTCTGAGATAAGCAGAAAGGTACTAACAGGTTTTGTTTAAAAATGCATAAATCCGCAAGGATTGGAAGGAGTGGATTTCCTGCAAATGTGTTCAACAGAACAGGTCTGAAAATGCATCAACTGAAACATTATAGAAGTAAAAGATGGTGGACAGACTTAAAAAAACCCACAGCTAATATGGCAGTTTCTTCAAAAGGGACAGCAAGGGACATCTGGTAACATGTTAAGAAGAGATGCTGGCTGATCTGAAAACAAAAGGTTTTATTGATTGCAAGTCAACTCTCTAAAAGCCAACAACTTTTAAAGTGCTTTAAGGACTTCTTTCCCACAGAACCACAAGAAAAATAAGAATTCTTGGATAACCCACTTAAAAGGAGGAAGTGAGTACTGTCATTAAAAGTTTGAATGCAAACAAAGCAGCAGGAACAGATGTGTTTATGACCAAATCCAATGTCTTTGACCTATTTATTAAGATCATGCAAGGAAGAAGTAGTTTCTGTTTTGGAAGAAACAAATAAACTAAAATTTTAAACCCTAGGTAGTTGCAACACTTGAAAATTCTATAGGTTGTACTTCTTGTCTCTGGATGTGGAAATGTATTTGATTCAATAACAGCGACTAGTCATGGCACTAAAAATATGATTTTGAAGATACGCTGACAAACTTGCACTTATGCTCTATAAAGATCCTATAACTCATCTGTTAGTGGATTGAATGTCTCCAAGTGGAAGACAGTTGACAAGGCCCTGCTGACAGCTGATAGCTGCTCATTTTGGCCAACAGGAATTAAGCAGAGTTCTCAAAATAAAGCAACTGGGGAACAGATCACAGATAGAACCAGTGATAACTCTATGAAAGCTTTAGCACAGAATGCCTCATAAGCAGAGATGTTCCAAACATGCAGATACTGCTCATCATATGGTTAGTCAAGATAAAAAGAAGGCTTGGGTTTCTGCATTTCCCCAAAAAAAGGTCAGATACAAAACTAGATTCAATGAGATACATCTAGATCTCAGGTTTTTTAATATGTCACAGTGTATTCATCTGGTCCAAAATATAAAATTTATTAAAAAAATTAAAAAGGACCTTTAAGAAACTGAGTAAGAACAGAGACTTCTGAGATGCTAAAAAAAAAAAAAAAAAAAAAAAAAAAAAATTTATAAACTCGCTCACATTCTTTTCCTTTTTCACTACTTGTATGTGTACCAGACAGCACTTTCAAGCCTTGAAAAGCTGTTGTCATGTGTTTCACTTGGAAACAGGCAAAACCAAACAGCTCTGTACTATGGAGGCCTCCCACCATGGGAAATATTAGAGGGCTGAAAGAGTGGCACATTATTCCAGAGCTCAGCTGAAATAAGGAACTTGGTAGAAGGATGTTTTATACATGTAGGCAAAGCCATGTTTGTTGACTGATACAGAATGAGAACGGTGTGAGGAAATTTCTGAGATGACTGCTGCATAAGAGAGAGATTAGGAACAAAAAAAAAAAACTAAGCCACCTCTTTACTTGTACTTCCTTGATATACAAAGATAAACAGGAAAAAACCTCTTTTCCCTTAATCTTTTCCAATTTACCATCTTGGTTAAAAATAAAGAATTCTTCACTCAATCTAATGTGTAGTTTTGCTTGTATTATGACAGCTGTCACCCATTTAGATTAACTTTTTTTGAGGAAGGTATCAAATCTTCTGAAAAGATCTGTGATAATAAAGTAAGAATTCCTCTCTTCAGTCAGCAATAGCAATCAGCAAGTACTGTATAAGAGCTCTCACCTGACCTTTTTGCCCTTTTGAGAAACTCACAAAGATGAACTCAAGGAAAAATTGAACAATTTCTAAAATAGATATAATATTAATGGAGAAATAGATACATCAGCATAGAGAATGAGAGGGAGAACACATAAGCTACTCATCTTCTAGGCGAGTTTCCCTCAAAACCAACTTTTAATAAAAGGTAGTTCTATCTATGTCTCTATCTCAGTAGCAATTCAGTGTATATTCTGTGGCAGTGACTTTTCCCACTGGAGAGCCTTTTGAGATGCAAATTCCTTTTCTATCATCCTGGCTTGTGCCAAGGACCCAAACATTCTGAGCAGACCTGACCAGAGCCCAAGCCCATGTAGCAGAAAGCAATATTTCCTCAGACCAGCTGGGCTGCCTGCGCCTCGCATGTAGATCACTTGGTGCAGAAGGAAGAGAGGACATCCCTTTTGATGTGAGATCCTAAGTGTTAAATGATTAAATGTGAAAGATGCCAACCCTCATCCTTGAAGCTGCCCTCTCCTTTCTTCCCTAAAGAGACAGCCTGCTAATTCTGGAATGCCTTGGAAACAGACGGGGAACCATTTCCAGAAGTTAGGCAGAAGAGGAAAAAGTGTTTGTAAATCCAGATTCTGTTCTTTACTTACACAAAAGGCAGAAATTCACCACATAGTAAGCCCAAATCATTAGCCACGATGTATTTTGTGAATATTATTGATTCCTTACTTATTGCACATATGTTATTCCCATACTACATTTCTTTATATTTCTTAACAGGCGTAATTCTTCTGTTGTGTGAATTGTATCACATTAATATTTTTGTGAATCTTGAATATCCTATTTTGCAATTCTTGAATTGTCTGTCTGGGTTTTGGTCTGGGTTTGTTGTTGGTTTTTTGTTTTTTTTTTCTCTAAACAGAAAATTGTCTTTGTTTTTTTGTTGTTTTTTTTTTTTTTCTTCTTTAATGGAAGGTAAATATCTTAGGAAGGACCTGGCCTGATGATCATGTGCCAGACAACATCTGGAGAAAATTATCAGCAGTAATGTTGCTGTAGGCAAGATGGTCTGAGAGTATGGACATGGTGAGTTTTCTAGGGAAAAGCAAAGAAAGAGGGTTCTGAAGCAAAAGGGGGAAAAAAGCTGGACAGTTGGGGAAGAGATAGTAAGAAACAAGCTGAACAGAGAGTAGCTTAAAGTAGCCAGGAATAAGCAAGAAGGAGCAGGGTTGTTGTACCCAAATAAACTTTTCATGATGGATAATTCTTCCCTATCCAGGCAGGTACGTCCTTGACAGAAAAGGTGTGTCTGGCCAGAAACCTTCTTCTGGGCATCTCATCCCAATTTGCTTCTCTGAAAAATCCCAGAGTGAGTATGATTGATCCTACAGTGTCTTAATAAACCAAGGAAGTAAAAACCACTAGATATGCAAGATCAAATTAAAGCCTCAAACCCATGTCCCAGGCTCTTGTGGATTACTGACAGGCAGTCATGGGCACACAGAAGAGGTGCAGCCCAGCCTGACCTCGTCGGTGTGGCTTGCCCTGTGCAATTCTTACTTTTATTGAACAAAGGAATTTATCTCAGGTTACACAGATAATGCCTATCTCACTGCTATTCTGCCCACTTGGCTACTGTATTTGTACTTCTGTCTTTCGGGTCAGCCTCACATAGTAACAACAAGGGAAAATTCACCCAGTTCACTGGAACTGATTTATAGCCACAAGAATGTGGGTTTTGTCTTTGTTTTCCTTTATGCTACTTCCCCTTTTCTCTACGGTAATCTTTTAAAGATTTTTGCCCCTAACGTTCTTGGACTTCATGTGCCTGATACAGCAAAGGCAGATACATCTAACTTCAAAGACCAGTCCAACTGCAGTCATGACTTGCATGGTACGGGTCTGGCCTGCTGAGCTCATGAAAGCAAAGTTTCATCTGTTTTGTGGATTGGGCTCCTGACCTGCCATAAAAATAAATGCTATCTTCTACAGTTACTAAATGGGAGACTGTTTCTTGTTACTGCTGTGGTATATGTGTCTCTTCCATATGCCTGTCATTAAAAATAATAAATTGGGTTCCCTTATCTTATGGAGATCTCTTCTTTTCCCCCTCCTGTTTTGGTCTCCTGTTCATTTCCACAGTCTTGCTGACAGACTCGCACAGTTTAGAGGGAAACAAAATGCAGCAGCCCTTTTCCCCCTGACAGTAGAAATGCTAGCAGTTCCCACCTTCATCTGATGTTCCACTTAACCAACTGCACTCTCCAAATGTGTAAGGGCAGAAGGTAAAAAATGCTGTGCAAAGCAAGAGGAAATAAAGTTTCATACAGAAATGGTATTTCCTCTCTTCTTCATCTTTGTTAAAACATCCATTTATTGTTTAATAAGCTGCCATTTTGTGTTGCTCTTCTTTTGGTTAATGCTGTATGTATTCTTCCTACACCATAAAACAAAACATTTGGATTATGTGATAGCTGCGGAAGATTTTAGAGTATTTTACTACTGAGTATTTTAGAGATTGAATGCTACCAATTAACAATGCCGCTGTTTGGAAATGCCATGTTATCAATTAGCACTAATATTTTCCAAGCAGTCACTTCATTGATATGCAGCTGATGTTAATAACAGTCTTGGTCCTCCAGACTTCATTTCTTATGGTTCCTCCAGTGAGCATTACACTTCACAGCGATTGCACCACAAGAAATAGAATTGGTTTTCTGCCTAGTTATTCACCAAGCAGTTGCGTAAAAATCAGCAAATCTCCATCTACTTTTATATGTAAACTGATTACAGTAAGTTTCTTTTTTGAAAGGATGGTAATTCACAGGTTTTGTTGCACCAGAGAAGATGTCCTTTGCCCTATCCCACCCCAGGCGCTCAAAACACCCCATTGATTTTTCACTGTTAACGTCCTTAGCAAATGAATAAGAAATAGTCCAAAGGCACTTTCTGTCTTGAGGATTTGTCCTTTTTACCCTTTTGTTATGGTTAGCTTAGTTCAGCAGTCCTAAATTCTTCTTTTGTGAAAAAGACGATTTTTAAAGCCCTTAGTTTCTCTCTGCTCAAAAAAAAAAAGCACGTTATGCTGTATTTCAGATTGCCTGCATAAAGCCTTACACTATATTTTTTTATCAAAGCAGTATGAAAATATGAAAAGCAAAGCTTCTCACGATATGTTATTGATTACTGCGATCATCTTTTTCTTTCATACTAGTCACCACAATCTTATTTACATATCAGGAATTAACCTGTCTCTGAAGTTCTGTCAAACACACAAAACTGTGATAAGAACTTGTGCAACTGAATATGATGAGAATTCATTTGATGTGTGTATGTGCTGAAATGCAATCCAGAAACATTTTTCAGCTTCTTTTGTATCACTGGCCACCTAGATCTTTTGAAAAAAGATTCGTGGACCATGTCACCACAATGGTTTTCCCTTACAAAAAAAAAAAATTGCCAAACATTTAATGTGTATTTACTACTTTAATTAGCATATCTTGTTTTCTTGCTCACAATTGTACTTGTGTTTTTAGGGTGTTTCACACTAGACCCACAAGTTCAGTCCCACTGCTATCAGATATAAGGACTGTTCCCCTTAACTGTAATCCTGCTACCATCAAGTGTAATATATGTTGAAGCTGGCTTAGTCACAATTACATGGAGAGTCATTGGAAAAGTGTATATTATCAGTGGGTTTAGCTCTCTTTATATTGAATTCATCTGCCGAGTGTCTCTTTACATTCCCTTTATGGCATTTCCATGCATTGTTCCACTCTCTCCCCAGTGTTCAGCTAGAAGGACAATGGGAAAAAGTAGTTCCACATTTCCATCTATCTATACACAAATACAGTATACCCATACATTCTTTTTCTCATTTTTTCCCCCCACCAAAAAGCTCCCAGGGCACAAAAGGAATGCTGGATCAGGACTGTCCATAGTCATGTGTTCCCTAGCATCCCACAGAGGGATGTTGTTGCTATTATTTTAACAGCAGATCTCTGCTGTTGTTGCTATTTTAATGGCAGATTTTAAAGCTTCCGCTGACATTGGTACAGACCCTGAAGCTCAGCTAGAGAAACAGAGGTGGTGAGCAGATGGTGATACAAAGGAGGAATGTTGTATCTATAAATATTCTAGTGAAATTCACATCCAGTATTCCACACAAGCAGCAACAAACTATGCTAAACTCTTACTATGGGGTTTAAATTAGTCTTATGTGGTAAATGGGCTCTTAATCTGGGTTTCCCTGCCAGGGAGATTCTAACTATCCTGTCAATACTCCACAGATGTAACTATTTAGTATCAAACCACTGAAAAAACTATAAAAGATTAATTCTGCATTAATTAGCATTGGAAAAATGTTAACATTTACCAAATAAGGGGAAACATTTCCTTCTGAGTTGTCAGGGCTTCTAAAACAGCCCAAGGGAAGGGGCAGTGGGTAAGGCACAGTGGGCTCTGGGAAAATGCTCCTGAATGGTTTGTCAGAGACAGCATTAAGGTGACGTTACAGTACATAGGTTGAATGTGAAACAACCCAAATCTCCTTCTGGAAAAATCAAGCAGATAAAATGACATTCATGAAACCCTGAAGTGCTTTAATAATGCAGTTTAATGCACTGAACTTCTCAAAACAAGAGTTAAGGCTAAGCTTTGCGTTCAGCTGATAATCTTCCACCATATTTAAGTGTACCTTAGATATCACACAATGGGTCTCACATACACATAGATTTATTTACCATTCATTGAACACTCAAATACCAGCTTAAACAAAATGACCAAAACTGATATGGCCGAAGTCTGGTTTAAGGTCAAGCAGCAGGTAAGTAGCAGGACTTGGGGCCAAGCTCTGCTTCCAATTGTCCGTACTCCTCTGCACTCACTATCAGGAAGCACTATATCCTTTAAACCAAGCTACCAAGCAAATCTGCAAGCACCTTACCTTCTGTGTGAATTTGCAGTCTCTAAAACAATAGGTTTGACATTATTTTTTGTATCTTCCAGTGCTAATTTGTCCACTAATTGCTAACAATTAGCATTTTGTAAGCTATCTCTCACCTCATCCCATAATGTGGGAAAGGGAAGAAAAGTGTTTAAAAGACCTGTGTCTTTTAAAAAGGTACAAATAATCAGTACCTTTTAGCAGCATATGCATAAGCATTATGCAGCTGCATTTGCTTCCTAAAGTGGCACTCAGATCTGAGAGTTGAAGAATGAAGCTATATGAAAGGCAAACCTTGTGTGAAAATGTGGGACATTTTTTCATCATCCTTTCATAAGCAAATTAAATAACTCTAACCTTTGAACACTGAGATATAAAATGTAGGGAGATAGATTGTCTGTCCATGTATCAAACATTTTAGCTATTTTTCTTAGGAAATTAGGATCACAGGAGGCTACCAGCTGATCAGTTATGCCTTTCCCCTTAATATTCTGGACCCACTGATCCAGATTGACTCACTGGCCGGCTTCAACCAACTTTGACAGAGGGATGGGCATCTCAAATGAATTACGTTTCTACAAATTCTGTGAAAATCGATTGGCTAAACCAATTGGCACCCTCAACTAAGAGGCTCTCTCGACTGCTTGCTCTATATCCTCATCCAGGCAGAACACCCTGAAGTAGGAGTCAGATGGAAAAAATGCTACCTTGTGCTTGGCTGGACTTGTATTGGGATGCTATGGGATATTCAGGGAAAAGTATCAGCAAACAACAGGGTACAACCATTTAGGAAGGGGCAGGAGGAATTAATGTTTCTGTGATGAGAGCATCAGGACATAAGGCAAGTCATTTGTCCAGCTGCTTGCAAGAAGTTTGTTTCTTTCATAGAAATACCCTTTAAAAGGAATCAAGAATTCAAGACCCAGAAGAAGAACAAAACTAGGCCTTTGGAGTGGGAAATGCTTATAAAATCTTTCTGAAGTGCAGTCATTCCTATTTCATTTTAGGAGATCTAAATACTAACATCTTGCCTATGCTCTGCAACTGGCTCTCAGTAAGATAGCTGCACCAGTGTGCAAGAAAAGAGAACAAGAAATACAGATGGCCTCTCTTCATAACTTTCCTACAACTGAAATCCAAAAACTGAGTAATAGCTAGCAAAGCACCTTTCCCCAACTCCGACTGATCAATGGCCAGAAAGAACAATAATTTATCCCCTAACAGACTGCTACTATTCCCATTCTTCATGTTGGGTCTGATAGGGCTTTGTGCAGTGTCTTTGCCTAGCTCCGTAAGATGACAGCAGGTTTGCAGTCTCTATGTCAACCTGATCTAGCACCAGATAAATGTAGCATGCTATAGCTAGACTAGATTTTTTCAATTATGGTCATGCAAGCCAGCATCATGCTTTAAACCTTGATAACATCTTTCAATTTTAAATGCAGTTTAACCTTTTAGGTTCAAGTAAATGTCTAAATTGCACCCAATGCATTTTCCAGCTCCCAGTTACTTCAGTGAGATTATTTTTTCTGAATAAGGACATATAAGGGATCACAGTTTCATTTTGTTTAACATTCTGTCTTGTGTTGCACCATAAAAGGTGACTTAAAAACTACTGCAGATTCTGAATGGACTTAAGTTCCATCATTAGAACTGCTAAATATGCAGAACAAGATCACGCACCAGGGAAATAAAAGCAAAGTCCCACTGGAGTTCAATAGCAAGCAACAAACGGGCTTGACAGTTTTACACTGGACGGAAAATGCAGAATGAAAATGAAGAACCTGATTCCTCACCTCACAACTACAATAATTTCAATACATGCCATTTTAATAGCGTTTTTGCTCACAACTATGTATTTATAACAGGAAAAATTGCATTCCTTTCTGAAATGTCTGTCCCTTACTAGAGTTACACACCATATCTAGTGTTTCTATAATTGAAGTATTAAAGAAATATATTTTACTCCATATTCTCTATTGTTTACTTTGTGCTATGGACAGAACTCTGTGCAGTTTCCATTTCCCCTACAATTAGGCGCTGATCCTACAAACACATAAATGTGAGCTCACCTTTCCTGCTGGGAGGGATTTTGATGGGAGTCTCACCACAAGAAAGGACATGTATATACTTTGGCAGGATCAGGGCCTCAGATAGCAAGGAGGAAGCTGGCTAACAGAAACCACCTTTGCAAACACAAAGAGGGAAAGACCCCAAGAATAAAAATTGAAGTTTTACACACTTCTTAGTGCCAGACAGGGTATTTAAAGGGAGCTGCAGGGCTTCAGAACTGAGGGGGGTAGGGGTGGGTATTTATTTTAAATCCAAGTTGAGAGTGTCCCTTTAAGGATTTATGGCATGGCATAGCCCAGGGCTTGCTTATTTTGGCCTATACTAAACTATTATTTTCTTTTGCTAAGAGATTCAGCAACTGAAAGTGCAGCTTTTTCTTATTCACAGCTGTTTGCTTCTGTACTATCACATATTTTCCCTCCAGCTTTTGCCCTTGCCTTGCCATCGGGGTGTAAATGATGCAGGAATTTCAACTGCTCTGCTTCAGTTTAGCAATCTAATCTTAGCAACCTAATCTTAGGCAAACGCTTGCAATCTGTCTTTCATTAAAAGAGTTTTTTGCACTTCTGTTTAACACAGGGAACTTTTTGAATTGCCCTTCTAAAAGAGGATTCCACCTCCACTTTTGCCTAGAGGAAAACCCTTGCTGCGTGAATATATTTCCTGGATAAATGGGAATGTTACTATTGGCGACTGGTTCTCATCAAAGACAAGCAGACAGTTCAACTCCTGAACGTTAAGTACTTGCTGCAAACTTAATGGGATAAATTGATGCATAAACCAATGCTTTTCCCATTTAAAAAGCAAAGGATTTTTTTTTGCTGCCCTATATAAGAACAGGTGTTCCATTGTAAAATGACAGTAGCTATCATCACCAAATGCCTGAAACCTTTCAGTGAGCATGATTCTCTTATTTCTAGCCATCAAATGCAACACTAGTGTCTAATAGCCGTTGCCATAACAAACACTAAGTGCAAAATAAGAACAGAAAATATTGGTATTTCTAAAATGTTTTAAATATGTTTAAATTCAGGGGTCTAGATTAAAGAAAAAAGATTAGACTACAGTCCTATTTAAAAAAAAAAAAAACAAACTCTCCAAAATACTATTAGTATAATATATACATGGACATAGTGTAAATCTGTATAGAAAGGCTTATACATACACACAACGGGGGGAAAGTATACAGCAAGCAAAATGGCATTTGAATCCAAATTCTTCGCTGTGCAATGTTAGGCAGTCACCCTTCCTGAACTAGTAAAAGCACTGGAAATTTCTTCCCTGCAAAAACTCCCCAGTTCTTAAACAAAACAAATCATAAAACATAAACAAAAATGAGAGAGAACCACATTCACTAAAAATCAGGAGTATCAGAGATTTGATTGAAGCCATTGTCACTGTTAAGCTTTTGTCACTTATACAGTGACAGGATGGGCTGGAATACTCAGCTGCTTGCTTGAGGGTAGCCTAAATTTAATTTAAGAAAATGTAACTATTAGACCTCCAGTTTCGCAAATCTCTTCTGTAAAGGGAAGATTTCACTGGCTGATTCCTGTGCTTTCCTTACTAAATCAGGATGCATTTTGAGCCAACAACTTGAATTGGAAAGCCTGTTACTTCTAATTGCTGTGCAAACTCTGCAGACTAAGCTTTCAGATTGCTCTCTGCAGTCACAAATGAGTAATGAACGATTTCTGTTCCCTTGTTTATTTTTAAAGCATACAAGAAGAAAGGGTTTTTCTCCCAACATCTTAGACAGAGGAAGAAGAAACATGTCTCAGGAATTTCTGATATTTTGTCACCAAATATTCCTTTCTAAAATGGAGATTTCACCAGTAATCCATCCTGCAGTGAAACAACACAAGACCTCTGTTCTACTTCAGAAAACTCTACTTTCTTGATTTCTTTATTATTCGATTAGGGCTTCCACTGTACTGAGATGTGTGTTCCTACTCAAATATCATCAAGCGGCCCTTTGAATTTATTATTAAACGATGTCAAACTCAGACCACAAGTAAAATAATGAAAAATCCTGGTTGAAGACCCTGTTTCCTAATGAGAGAAATACCAGGGAAGAGTTAAGAGCATTTGACCTGCTGTGCTCAAAGGAGCAAAGTCTGGCATACGAAATGAAGAGCACATCTTAGTATGTACATTGGAAAAAATTCAGCCAACCACAGTGTAAAAGGTTGGTGCGAATGTTGTCTTATTAAAGGAAGGTGACTAACCAGCAACACCTTCAAACTATTATTCTTTGTACAAGTGTAATGTCCCGAAATCCTGGATGTGGATTGACACTTCACTGTATTGCTAAACATAAGCAAAGGCTGTCACAAAAAGTCAACAAGTATGTGCAGCAACCCAAGTGCTAACAATGAATCACCTCTTGCTTCGGAAAGAAAGCTGGATAAGCATCCTGATTCACAGTAGAAGAGTCATAACGCAGATGAGTCAAAAATACTACAACTGTGAATCTGGAATAAAGAAAAAAGGATGCAGAAATAGGGAAAAAAGACTAAAAAAGAAGCACAATTATTTTTCAGGAAAAAAATACAAAATAATTATTATACACTTCATTAGATGACCATGATAATAACAAGCTTTTTCTTCCCTTCTATCTGCACAACTAACATCACCACTGTGGAAATGCAATGTGCATCTGAGATGTAATTCTTTATACTTTCATACAGGACCATAAAGCGATTTCATTAATATTCTGCAACTGTCTGAATATTC
This sequence comes from Psittacula echo, assembly GCF_963264785.1. Taxonomy (NCBI): domain Eukaryota; kingdom Metazoa; phylum Chordata; class Aves; order Psittaciformes; family Psittacidae; genus Psittacula; species Psittacula echo. Next base: position 8,066,150 of record NC_137736.1, read on the forward strand.
ATAAATAAAATGATTGTGGGTCAGCTCACAAATAACTATTTTCTTTTGAGTACAAATAATTGTAATAAGAAACTATTACTACCTTAATTCTTTATTTCAATAAAGAATCCTTTATTTCACCCTAGCCTTAGCCAGGGTGACATTTCCAATCAATTTTGCGCTGTGCAGAAAAGCTGCCTCCCTTCTCCTTCCATCCCCAGGAAAAACAATCAAATATACAAAATAATAAGTATAAATTTTGAGCAGAAGGAGGCAGCTGAATTAGCTCTAGTAGTTGATCATAAGTCATGTTTAATTACTTTCTTAACAATAAGAAGTGTGCTATGTATAATTTAATTAGCAATTCAAAATTGCCTCTAGGTATACCTATATAATAAATAACTATGCTCATTGCAGTAATGACTAATGTGTTCTCTGAGGCACATAAATAACCTTCTGTATACTCACAATTTCAATAGTAATAATCTAAAGAACTGAAATAGCTGATTTTTATCTACAATGGAAATCAATAATGTACAGCCAATACAGCTGCATAGTAAAATAGACTTAAAACTACTCCATCTCTTGATTGGAAAAAGGCTGAAGACCCGAATCAAAGTGGAAAAAGTAGTAAATAGGATTTTAAATATTATTTTTTAAAAATCACCGTAAAAGAAAATATTTCATCTTAAAGAATCTTTACTTTTCTTCTGAGATTCCCGATTTTTTCATATCAAACCATAGAGAACAAAGACCATGGAAGAATCCTTGTTCTTTTTCGTGAAATCATCTACTTATTTGAGAGGTTTTCCCATTTTTCCCCCAGGCCTCTTATATATCTAAGCTACACAAGATGATTACATTTGTCTGGTATAATGTACTAAGTTGCCTTCAAAAACTATTTCAAACTGTGTTTCATTTCTAGGAACCATGCGATTCATTAATTGGTGGTTGGGGGTGGAAAGAAGGGTACCCAGCTGCAGGGGGAAAGTCTGAAAATAGCTCCTAAATCCTCTTTGTGCCATGAGCAGCTGGTGGGTAGGAAATGAAACCCTGAACCGCTCCCTTTCCTGTCTCATTCTCTTCTTCCCTTCCCAACAGTGATCCCACTTTCTGCCTGTTTCTCTTCCTGATTTCACCATCACTTCATCCCCAGGAGGACAATGCACACATGCAGAGCTCAACATTAAAGTGAATCTAACACAACAGTGACCCTGTCCATTCACTGGTGTGTTATGTCCCTGCCCCTGCTAAGAAAGCCCCTCAGAGCAACACAGGGCACCCAGTCCTCATCCAGGCTGAGCTACAGCACTCCTAGTTTTGATTTGTTACTCTTCTACCATTTCTTAGAACATGAATAAGTCAGGACCTACAGAAGCCCAGGAATATCCCAGACCATCGGGTGCCAAGAACACAACCAGGAGCAGGGCGCCTGACATGGCAAAAGGACAGAGGCAACAAATGCCCCAGATGCTTTTCATCCCCATTTGGGGCTGAACTGCTTTTCTGTTAAAGGCTGTAACCAGACTGGATTACTCGCTTGTGTGCCCCAGATGTACTCAGTCAAGCCTCTCTCCATTTTTTCTAAATCAATTATTCCCAAATTACCCCGGATAAATGATGCTCAGCACCTTCATGTAACTCAAGCAATTAGTCTTGAAACACTTTTAATAAACAGCCACCTCACAATTGAATCTTTCATTCCAAGAAGCAGAACAAGGGGTTGTTTTTTTCCCCTGAAGCTGCATTATATTACTATATTTTCACAAAAGCTATTAATTATTGTCCATTTCTGTAATGGCACACTGCTAGGCACTTCCACAGCCACCCTCCCTTTCCTCAGCCCAGGCGCAATTTCCTGAGTTATGGAGTAAACAGAATTACTATGTGCAGAATAAGCCAAGCAGTCTGTAACGGGGCAATGTAGGCTTTCTGCTGCTCTGTCAGCGTTGCAAGGACCTGCAGAACAGAACTGTGATGTTACAGTCTTATGTGGGTAACACTCCCAAGCATTGAAGTGAATAACGTGACTGCCTTGCCTCTAGGCAGATGGAGACTTTGCTAGAGTTGTTTGATGGTAAATGAAGACCTTTTTTTATTTGCTTCAAGGAGCCTGGCACAGGAAACCCCCAAATCCTATAATAAATCTTCTGTTTATCTTTTAAATTCTGGAGCAAAATAAAAACTATTAGGCAGCCACAGCCATGTGCTGTATTCTGTATTTTCCCAGCTTCCTACAACCTTCTGGTATTAAAAAGATTAAGTTTCCTAAAGTGAAAAAACAACTTCTCTGTTTAAAATGACAGCCTTGTTGCCTTGTACGGAGCACTGGTTTATTGTATGACACAATAAAAAAAGCAAGAGCACTTCGAAATTTCAAAGATGGGCATAATCCAGAAACCTGCGTGGAATCCAATCTGGTAGTTTTCACACTATCAGACATTTACAGCAAAACTGAAAAGCAAATGAAAACATGATCCTTCCATAGCATAAAAATGATCACCCAGGCATTAACCTCACTGTCATGATTATCTTACTCATACAGACCAACACAGAATTCCAACAGACAAAAAAGAAATTCCTGTACGTAAGTCAAAATTATCCCACTCTTGACAGCTGTGCTAAGGGGGAAGGCTGCTTTCTGACTATCAGTGTCTGTTTCAGGCATTTCAGAGCAGAAATCAAGCGAGAGGTCAAGATCTCTGTGGCGATTACGCCTTCTTAACACCACTGAAAATAAGGTCACAAAAGCTGTGCCCTTGAAAATCAGCACCATGAAGTTCTTTGAAATGCCTTTTTTTTGCCCTGAGGAAACTGCTTAAAGCACAATTAAACTACATTTGCATTTATCTGTGCAAAATGCACTCATATGCAAAGCTGAAAAAGGGATGAGAGGGCAGCACTGGGATAATATCTTCAACTAAATTATGCTTAGAAGTGTTAACAATAGCACTAAGAAACATTCAATATATGTCCTCTGGAAAGGATTCTCTGTGCAGGACCGAGGACAACCCAGTGTGGCATGTAGGTGGAAAAAAAGTCTACCTGTGCATCTCTCCATCTATTTCCAAGGTCCCTTCTTCCACTGCAAATTTAGATTTACAGAACTGATCCACCAGCATTTCAGGGATAAAACATCAAGAACTTAATTTCGAAGACTCCCTAACCTACACATTGTATGCACCATACATTTCTGAATGTTGTGTTGTGCTCTCCTTCAATTTTCTGTCCATAAACTTTCACAGAGTTAGTCAGCACTTTTGGTATCTTATTTAGGGATACTACTATCAACTGATGCAGCTTCTTACGAAGTCTACAGTGCACATTTCTTTACTCATTAAAAGCAAAACACTCTGGTGTCTTCAGTTTTCTCCTTAGTTTTGGAGCAGATTTCTGATCAGAGAGTTCTCTATTTCCTGAAGCTCCTAAAATCAGAGGCTCAGGTTTGTTAATTCATTGGTCATGGGAAAAATGTTAACGCAAGCCGAGAGTGCACCCAGTCCTTGAGTGAAGCCGAAGAACTGTAAGTCATTCATAATTCTTCTGTGTGCTCTGGCCCGCTGATTTTAAAACCATTTTTGCTGCGGCTGCATTCATATAAGTATGCTGATTATTAATATGATTTCTGTCAGGTCTTAACCAGTTGCTTAAGTACTCTTCAGAAACTGTAAATCGGTTCTTTTAGAGGCGGTCGGCAATAATTTCTTCACAAGCTCCTTTCCAAGAGCTACACATGGGGACACTGCAGAAAATGGCCATTTAACAATACTGGAAGATCTTCCCCAAAAGCAAAGCCTTAAGAGGAATGAGCAGGTGTAGATGCAGTGCAGTGAAACCATCCACTATGCAGGGGCTGAATCCTACCATTCAGGAGTTTAACTGAAATTCTTTATACATATATATATAAAGCTGAATATATACATATTTGCCATATATATATTTATATGGTGAATTGACCAAGAAAATACAGCCTTGGAGAAAATAAAACTTATTTATGAAATCCTGCTGAAATCTGGCAAATAACTTTGCTTGTTAGAAGGAAAACTGGGAAGCAGTTTTCAATATCGCAGTGCTTGGTTTCATTATTATTTAAACCCAAAACGTCTCCTTTTTGTAATTGCAAATTCATGTTGTAATTTAGTTTTTAAATATTTTTTTAGATATTTAAACAAGGAGGTTTGGGGATCCATTTTTTTAAATAGTTGTGTAACGTAAAAAAATTCAGTAGTTTGATGATGCAAAAATGAATATTTAAAGGTAGGGTAAAACCTACATTTTCTTGTTTCTCAATAAAGTGAATTAAAAAAAACCTAAAAAAAAAAAAAAAAAAACCACCAGCTTTTATTCAACTTTTATTCACTTTTTTTCTGCTCAGTCCCAAAATTAAAAACCCTCCTCTGAATTTTCCTGTTGCTTCAAATCAACTGTTGCTGGCCTAAAACACTTGCTAAGTGGAGTCTTCTCTCGAGCAGCTGTAAATTGGCATTCGCAAATATACAGCAAACACTGGACAACCCACTGTCACAGAGGATGACTTGGACAGTCTTTTCACCATCTTTACACACAGTCATATCAGTAGTTGAACTGAGAAAACATCATATGGAAATCTTGTTGTAAACAGTATTGTCACGAGTGTTTTTGCCAATTCATGGATGGATTTCCTGATTCATTGTTTTCTGATCTTGCAAAATATGCCACTAGAAGGTGTCTCCAGCATGAATATTGTTGCTAGAACTTGAATTGGCACCACATTTCCTCTCAGAGTTTTAAAATTTCCCAATCTGCTTTCAAAAATATTTTCCATTTAATCTTACTATTATACCGTGTTATCTTTCCCTAGCCCTTCTCACCAGAGCACACTACAGCTTTTACCACAAGGAATGCAATGACATTTTATTTTGAGGCAGCAGATGCTCCATGTGCAGAGCATGCAGGATTAGTAACCTCTCTAAACCAGTATTGGAAATAAGCAGAAAAAAGCTACAGCATTGTTTTTTCTGTGGAAATAAAACTGGCTCAGCATTGCTGAACAGTGTACTCTACCTGTGGAAACTCTAGTTTGAATAATAAGCCAGAAAAGCCACATCTTTCAATGCCCTGCTATGAAGAGCTGCTTGGGCAGGACGAGGCACTTGGAGCACCGGGCAGCCCACATTCATCACCTTTCCTTGTACACCCAGGTAGAAAAACTGCTCTTCCTAATGGAGTCACACAGCTACTGAACTGGCAGGTACTGACCATTTGCGTGTATACCCACCCTGCTTTTGCTGTCAGGATTTAAACATCACTTTCAACCCCATTACTGCAAAGCAATTTTATTGTTCAGGAGCGTATCAGAGAGCTAATATCTAGCATAAAGTCCTGGGATTCCATTAACAGGCACCAGCAAGCTCAACCTCTCCAGGAAACAATATTGATTTCTGAAATGTCAGGTTTAGAAGTCTTATGCTTCTTTAATTGAGCTTGATTTTACATCACCAGCATAAACTATGGACCTCAATTTGGACACTTGGAGTGGTTTAAATCACACCTGAATAGATTTTACTTGCAACAACAACTGGTGTAAATGCCATTTTGAGCCTGGTCTCAATATATTCAGAATCTCTCAAGCGCTCTTGGACTGATTTTAGCACATCTTTTGAACTAATGTAAGCTTATTAATATAGATCAGAAGGCAGGAAAAAAAAGGAAAAATTAAAACCAACCAAACAAACAAACTACACTTAGCCTTTGAAGACATAATACCGTAAGCAAAGACTCATACAGGAATCCAACTAATTAAATAGGAACAGTGATCTGTATGAACAGAGGTGATGTAAGTGGCACCCACTGTGTTATAAAACAATGCAAATGTTCTTTTCCCAAATGTAGTTCTTGGAAGACATCTTTCAACTTTTTCATCTGAAAAAAATCATCAGTTTTCCTTAGAGACAGATACAGATAAAGCAGGACACTTCTGCCTGAGGAGAGGCTAGCTGGGCTGATATTTGATATAAGCGCTCAGTCCCAGGTGGGAGGAGGCAGAAGTGATTGATGGTTTGTAAGGAATTGCTTGACTTTTGCTTGTAACAGAAGCTTTGTGGATCCTCCCAAAGTTCTTGTCAAAGGCAAGAAACGTCTTTTGAAAAGGCAGCTTTGCCCTTCCCAGCAGATGGAATAAACCTGTGTAAGAAACGCTGCAGATTTAAAATACATATAAAAGAAAGGAAGAGGTTGTTTGACAAGCTGCCCTTTTTCTAGCACTCTGCTGCTCTGTAAGGTTTGTCTGTATTATTCTATTATCTGCCCCCTTAATACAGCGTGAGCAATTTACCTCTCTGCAGGAAGAGTTTCACAAACCCAGCAGCAGGAGTTCGCCAATTCAGGAAGACACATATTACCACAGAGACAAATCCTTCTCGCTCTCTGTTTCCTCCGGCTCCAAGGTCAGAGTTGCATGAACTTGACAAAGGCAACCCCTTCCCGTGCCCCCACCGGGGTCTCCTGGCTCTCATCTGGACAGCTCCATCTGCCTCCTCTGAGTAGGGCAAGAGCGTTAGCTCTGCGGCCAGAGTACAGGGGGAGCAGAGGCATTATGAGGGTCAGATTTTCGCATTTCCTCCCATCGTATACACGAGGGAGCAATGGATCTGAGCTCGGCATCCCCTTTTTAAGAGGAAAACTGATGATCCAACAGGTGGAATGAATTCATGCAATCCCAGTCACACACACATTTGTTAGAAAGACAGCGCATCAGTAAATCCCATTCCCAAGGACTTCTGCTACAGGCAAAGCTGATGCTATCTGCCTTACACCTCGTTGTTATGGAGCGCTGCTCACCAGCAAATCCTAAGGACCGTGCAAAGAACGGTGTACACCAGTGCACCCTACCTCAGGAAAGAGACGCGAGAAAGTTTTCTGTCAGCTCTCGAAATCCTAATGCCATTCACCGAGCACTCAAACAAAAGCTGAAGTGAGAAACCATGTCTGGAACTAAATTAAGTCACTCCTTATTCACGCCTTTAGCAGCCACTGCTCAAAGAGTAGGTCTTCACCAATATAGGCATTCAGAAGCAGTGATATTAACAAACAAAAATCACGTATTACCAATCCATTTCTCCCGCTTTTACAACCCGTTCCCCCTACGGCCGTGCAGAGGGAGAGGAGGAGCAGGTACCCCGCTGCGGAGCGGGGTTGGGGTGGGCACTGCTGCGCCCTCCCGGACCGGGCACGACAACAACGAGCCGAGGTAAAAGAGATGGTTTTACTCTTCCTCAAGCCATCGGATCTTAATCTTAGAGATAAGCGTCTGTAATAAACACGATGTAGGTTTGAAAACGTGTGCCATGTTGTTTTCTCTCGTTGCAAAGCCTCGCAACAGCTCGCTAATGTAGCTTCAGAAAAACATACGGAACGAAAAACAATTCGTAATGCAATGTCTTCGCGGCTTGACAAAAACAAAACCCACTCAACATGTCTTGATTTTTTGTCTTTTGTGTTGTTTCGTTGTTTATTGCTTTGCTGTTGCCGGTTTTGTTGGGGTTTGGGGGGTTGTTTGTTTGTTTGTTCTAACAGATGCGTGCATTTTTAATATACGCAAAGAAAAATACTTGTGGGATGTGCGACAGGAAGACTGCACGGGCGAAATTCGTTTACAAATTCACCGGCGTGTTTCTTTGCGAAGAATGTGACTGTCCGAAAGCCGAGAAATCAGACGTTTTGAGCCGCACTGTTTTGCTCTGCCCACGAAGCGCCCATGCAGCGCGTCTTACCGCGTACCGACCCCGACTGCCCAAGGGGGCTGCCGTGTGGGAGAAACGCGTCTGCGGGGAGAAGTGTAGCAGAAAAAAAACATCTGAAACTTTCGAAGGGAAAGGGCTCTGCTCGGCTCTGCCCCGGTCTGTCCCTGCACCCCTGGAGTGGCAGAGGAAAGGGCCGGCGAAAGCCACCGCTGTAAACGATGATAAATAATATACATATCAAGTGAGGCAGCGCCTGGGCCCCCCGTGACCTTTCCGCTGTTCAGGTTTAATCTATAAATACCCAGAAGTCATCCGAGCCCATTGTTTTGCTGCCCTCTGAAACCAAACCGGCAAAGGGGACGGAGAGGCGACCGCCGTCGCCAGCGCCCACCTACCCTCCTCCTCCTTATCATCATCCTTGTATATATCTCAGGGGCGGGAGAGCCGAGGGCCGACAGAAGATACGGGGCGACCGGCCCCGGCAGCGGGCAGCAGCATGGAAAGGCTCCAGCGAGCCCTTCGACCATCCCTGCCCCTCCACCCGGCCGCGGCCCCAAGTGGACTGGGAAGGGAAGAGGGGCAGAAACGTTGTAATCCCGAATTCCTTTTCACAACTCCGTGATTAAAATCCACATGAGATTAAAATCCGGCTTTATTTCTCTCCCCCCTCCTCCAACCCCCCCCCCCGCCCCCCTTTTAAATGAGTCTCGTAAAACAGCACATTAACTCTGGCGGCAAGATTCATGGTTGAGACATAAATAACTTGGATGCTCGGGAGACGGTTTTTTACAAACCTGTGAGATTTATCCTCTCGCTTTTCTCACCTTTCCCCACGCTATCCCGCCCCGGGCCACGCACCACCCCCCAGCCTGCTCACCTCGCCTGAAACGGGAAGACGCGGCCGCGGTGGTGACGAGGGAATTTCTCGGGCGCTCGAGGCTATTTGGGATCGCCAATATCGTCACCGAAAGGTTTGGGCAAAGCTGGAAAACCGCACGCTAGGGGTGAGGGATTTCGCCAAAACGGGGGAACGAAGGACCACTGCCTCACACCCCACCCCCCCCCCAAGGCTGCGCTTTGTACATGCCCAGCACCGAGGGCGTGAAGTCCCAAGCCGGCTGGGAGCGGGGCCGTTCCACTGATACCCCGCAACCCTCCATGGGGAGCCGGGTGTCATCCGCGGTGTAGACGGAGAGCAAAATCCTACACGAGAAACAGCCGCGAAAAGGAGAGCGGAGCCTTACTGTTCTCTTGGAGGAGTTTGATTCCCAGCGGCGAACGGTTTCCAGCCCTTCAAACCTTCCTGAGCTGAAATTGAGGGGGTTTACGCGAAAACATCGATAAATGCGGCTAAAGCGATTTCCGTTATCACACGCAAACCAGCACCTAATTCCCCAACGCCCAGTGCAACTTTTGGGCCTCTCCGTAAGCACACCCGCACCAATAATGCCTCCAGCAGAAGGAACAGCCCCGCGTTCCTCGGGAGTAGCGACTTGGAGTTTTGAACCTTTGGGACGCTATAAAAACTCCCCCTTTTTTTTTTTTTTTTCGCTAGATGGCTGGAGATTTGGCAAGTTCAAAATACTTTAGGTGTAAAGTTTGTTCTTAATTGAGTCTTGTAAAGCTGGAATTTGGTGGCCATTATAGAGCCGCTAATCAATTTTCACCCAGCAGCAAAGGTACACCGCGGAGGATTTAGCTTTAATGAAGTGACTGAGCAAATTACAGTGGCGGACTTTATTTAAAGTCTATCAACCTCCTAAAAATGATTTCTCAAACTGTTCTTGATTTCCTTTGCTTTATGAAAAACATCACGTTTGCTTTCTAAGGTTTCAGGCATTAGCAGCCATCCTCTCCCGCTCTCCAGTCTAGCGCAGGGGGAGTTTTCTAGGTTTTTTTATTTCGAATTCGTAGAGAAGCGGGAAAATTAAACTTTCAGACCGTCCAAAATATATATCCTACTGTGGCTAAAAATTAAAGAGAGACGGTTCTTAAAAAAGACTGGTGCAAATATCTTCTCTGTTATTGGAAAACGGATTTTTATTTTCTTTTTGGTCGTTTCATTGGCGTATTTATCATTTTGAACGGGGAAGAGTCGGAAGCCGCGAGCTGTAATTTTTAGTGCTGGCTTTTTTGACCGTTCCTGTCCCCTCTCCTTGACGCCCTTTGAGAGGGAGGTCCCAGGCACCAGATTTTGCCTCCTTCTCCTTAGGCTCCGCACCTGGAACGGGTGCTGCTCTTACAAGCAAATTTGAAATGCAGCTCCTTGAGAGCAGAGTGGGGCGAGGTCTCCAGAGTTCCCGGTCCTTCCCTCCCTTCAAAAACACTCCGTAGATTTCTTTTTAGACCTCAATGTCTAATGCTTTCTCTCTTCTTTTTTTTTTTTTTTTTTTTTTTTTTTTGATTACTAGTATTAATAATAATTTTGGTTTTCTTTTGTTGCCTTTGTTTCGTTGGGTTTTTTTAGAGCTGCGCTTTGGGCAGTTGATGCTCACTGATAGCGCGGGGAACGTCACGGCAATAAAAAGAAATCAATTAAAATATTTAAAAGGTGTTTTCTTCTCCAAGTGCCACGGAGTGGACTTGATGCGAGTGGAGGAAATCTCTGCCCTTTCTCCCTCTGGGTCGCGCACAGAAATGGCTTCACCTTTGCTCCCCACTCCTCCCAATAGGAAATTAAAAAAAGAAGTAAAGAGAAATTCTCTAAACTTCGCCGTCTCCGCACGCTGTGATTGTGAGAGCGGGGCTGCTCCCTCTGTCCCGTTCCAACTCGCTGGAGAGCCGGGCTGGAGGCAGCGCGGACGCTGAGGGCAGCGCGCTTTCACCCTTCGGTGTCACTACTTTTTCGGGACCGTCGTTTTAGGCCGCAGAGAGGCGGCCTGCGGGGGACACAGGAGCGGCTCTAGGGTTTCGCTTGAGCCAAATAACGGCTCCAAGAGACCGGCTCCCTTTAAATAAAAATGAATAAACAGAAGAACGTTTAAAATTAAACATGCGAATACCACGAGGGGCGTCTAGTCCTCTCTCTCCCCAAATACGACGCAGCCAAGCAAGGGCCCGGCGCCCGGCGCTGCTCCCTACTCGCCGGTTCCCGGGGAGACCCGAACGCCTCGGAGCTCCCCTCACCCGCTGCTCACTCTCCCTCTGAGGCCCTTTACCCTGCCGGGAGCAGTGTCCCTATGACAGGGAGAGACCTCCCTCCCCGGGGCCGCTCCCCGCGCTTGCACTATTGCGGGCGCGGAGCGAAGCCGCGCCGCTGAACCCCGGTGGGCCCTATCCCGGGGCAAGGATAAGGCCCCACAGCCACTCGCTGTCGGGCTGCCGTGGAGGTCTTGGGTGTGGGCTCGCCACAGGGTGCGGGTATGTGTGCGGGAGCTGGCGCTCGCCTCGGAGTGAGGCTGATCTGGGGCTCCCGCCTTCTCCACCGAAACGTCCGGTTAGGGCAGCACGGTCTCCGCGGAGCAGACTCGAGGTGGTGGCCCGTGTGTCTGAAAGCCGCATCGAAGAGTAGAGGGTTGATCCCTCCCGCGGGAGGATGCGAGTGTCGTGCCCCACTCTTTTGCCCCCGAAGCAGACGGCTTCCGGAGAAGCTCCGGAGCAAGACGAAACGCGTGTCCCGAGACACCCGGGAAGGACAATCGCGACCGGCAGGGACGGACGGGGAGGAGAGAGAGTGAAGAAGGAAGCGAAGGGGACATGCCGTTCCGATCGTGGAGTTATGGAGGGGCGGGGGGGGGGGGGGGGGGGGGAAGAATTAATAGGAGAAATGTTCTTGTGAACCGAAAAAGGGAAAAAAACCTAAGGAATCCCCGCAAAATCCGCCTCCCCTTTCCTTCTACCCCCAGCCCCGGATGTTTCCCCGGACTCGCTGTCCGTCCTGCCCGGCGCCGCCCTCCCGGCGAGCAGCTCCCGGCAGGGCTTCGCGGCGAGCGGGGTTGGGGCAGGGGGGGTCCGAAAAGAAAGTTGTTGCACTAACCGGGGTTGAGGTCCAGGCACTGAGTCGGGTCTTCATTGTCCCCTAGCTGGCCACTGGGGCTGAGGCTTTCCATGGACAAATCCAGCCCCTTGTCCTCCCAGTCTCGCAGTTTCCTCTTTTTATTTGTCCCGATCAAGGCTTCCACCGAGAAAGCGTGCGCTCGGGAGCTGAGGGCTACCGCCGATCTTCGCCTCTCACTCATCTTATCCCTCAGCCCGGACCCTTGGGCGGACGAGCAATCAGTGGCTGGGAGCGCAGAGCTCAGGGACCAGACGTAGAGCCTCTCGCCTCTGTCTCCCCCCACCCGTCCCCAGCTGCACCCCTAGAAGAACCAGCCCTCAGTAGACTCCTGAAGGCACTACATGAGGCTGCGATACTCCGTCGGCGGAGCCGGGAGGGTGTGCTCAGCGCAGGTCCCCAGCACTTGCTCAGAGGGGCTGCAGGCTGGATTATTTTTTTCCCTCCTTCTCCCCTTTCCTTCTGTCTCTCTCTGATTGATCCAAACTTCTGGGATTTTTTTTTTTTTTTATTTTTTTTTTTTCCTGCAGGAGCCGGGCAGCCTGCGTGCGCCTGTCAAGGGGAAAAAAAAAGAGAGAGGAAAAAAAACCCTCTCCGCGGCCAATAGGAAGCAACGATCGGGAGAGACCCAAAAGCTGCGACCCAATGGGGAGGGGAGGGAGACTCGGGCTTAAGGGAGAGGAATTTTGGCCATCTGAGTCCTGGAGCACCGGCCGGGAGAATTAACTGTTTGAAGATCGGAGAGCCAGTAGGAAAGCCATAGCTCTAAATGCAGAGAGGTAACAACTCCCGCACTTCGCTCCCCGCACCCAGGGGCTGCCGGCACCTAATCCCCAGGCAAAGTACCCCCGAGGGGCTTTACCACCCGGGGGTGCGGGTCAGGGGCTGGTTTTCAAACGTCACTCATGCTATGTATTCCTTGCGCTTGCCGGCGGCAACGGTGTTTGGCCCGACAAACACAACGTGTTGGAGGGGGGAACTGCACTTCAAAGCGATGCAGGCGACGTGGGGCAGTGGGGCAGATGGACCGGACCCCTCCCTCTCCCTCCCCACCCACCCGAGGAAGGGACAGCGCCTTCTCTTTGGGAAGGGAGGATTATTTTTTGTAAATACATGTATACTATTTTTTTCCCTTTCCCTGCTCACGCTATCCTGAAACCCTCCCGCCTGAGGACGGTCTGCAGCAGCTCTCACTCTCCTTAGGGGGGGCTAGCAAGAAAAAGGGGCAAGGGCCGAGTTTGAGAAGGAAGCATCGTGTGCCTTCAGTAGCTGATGGGACCGCGGAAAAAATAGGTGAAGTCAAACGAAGCACCGTCCAGGGAAAATACGGCAGGGAAAGCCGATGGGGATAACCTGATCCAGAGGATCGAGTACAGGTTCAAAATAAACAATAAATAATCATAAAGTAAGGGAGAGAATTACTATAAATCGAGCCACGGTGGAAAAGTGGGCGAGGATACACACCGAATGTCAGGAAGGGATTATTTTGGGCTGCTGTTTCTCCGATGCTCCCCGAAGACGTAGAGCTGCTTCCAACAGCGCAGGGGAGAGCGAAGTTTTTCTTAAGCGAGTTTTTTTTTTCGACGGGGCTGGAAAGAAGTGAAGGCGGCAGGGGATGGGACACAAATACTTCTTTTAGCTTTCAGAGTGATCCCTACGGTGCCCACATCTGCGTGGCCAGGCGAAGCCCTTCAGCCCGCTATTCCCGGCCTAAAGCACTGTGTCTCACCCGGGTGGCAGCAGCCCGCCGGGGTTCTAGATGCATGGACGGTGATTTGGGATGAAAAACGAGAAAAAAAAGCCGCTTCTTCGGGAAATCCCGGGAAAGCTAAGCCCTGCTATCTAGGCCGAGAAACAGGTTTTGCGCGTCCCCGTCACCCGCCCTACACCCCCTCCCCGCTGATCCTTTCCCCTCCCCTCTTGTACATTGCCTTTGACAGGTCACACGCCGAGGGCTCAGAGCCGGGCACAGCGGCGCGGCCACACGAGGTGTCGTGTCTGTCCTTGTCCCCTCTCGTCAACAGCGCGAGGAAGCGAGCAGAGGTGGGAGCCGGCGGCTGGACTGACGGAGGAGCGGGGACCCATAGCAGACACAAGCGTTTCCAGCCAGTGCCTAGGCTGTGTCCTTGCCCCTGCGAAGGAATGTCTCACAAACAAACAAACAAATCCCGTTTCCCGGTTTCCGAAAGCTTCGGAAACACTCCTCTGGAAGACAGGCAGCAAGGAAGGCTTTTGAAGAAGCTGGAGGAGATTTTAGAAAGAGAGCCCAAGAAAACAGAGGATTATTTATAGCGTTTTAGAGAGAGGAAACGGTGTTGGAAAGGCAGGGCGATTTAAACGAAATTTGGGGGCTGATGTAAGAGCTCAGAAATACGTTTTCCAGCACGTTAAGCGTGGTTTTACGGGTAGACAGTTTAAAGCAGCACCCTCCGTCCTCCGACCCTTTTCGGGTCTCTTACCTAGGGGCTCTCCGCGCTGCTGCTCGGGGTCTGCGAGCCGTGTCAGAGCCCTGGCAGCGGGACCCGGGCAGCCTCCACTGCAGCAAGCGGGAGTTCCTGTGCCAACACGGCCCCTAATTATCAGACCCCGGTAGCAGGGACGTGACAGCAGCTCCCCGCGGGGCCGGCAGCGGGGTCCGGAACCGCGAGGAGCAACAGCCGCCGCCGGCCGCTCTGCTCCCGCCTCCCTGCCTCTGCGCCTATGCTCGGGAGAATTAGGGCAGCTCGTACTCCCTCTGCCCGTCCACGCCGGGCAGTGCAAAGGCGATAAACACAAAGGCATTGCTGCTCCTCAGTCCGAGCGGAGGGAAAGGGCAACCCCCCAGTGGCCTTGCGGCCCCGCCACACGGGGATGTGCCGGGGGAAGAGGGGAGGGATGGGGATGGGAGGAGGGAGCCCACGCTGGCCCCTCGCAGGGATCTCTGCCCCCTGCGCTGAGAGTGCTCTCTCGCAGAAACCTGCACTCCTCAAGCCGCGGGATGGGGGTTTCCATACAGCCTTTGCACCAACATCTCGTTGAGCAAAACGCAGCCGCGCTGCGCTGCGGGCACCCGGTCGGTTCCCCGGGCTCTTACCAGCCGGAGAGGTGGTAGGAACCGGGTCCCCGCTCTCTGCGGCAAGCGGCCTAAATCTGAAGCCGGCCTGGGCTTAATCTGGATTTAAATCTGATTCTGTCCCCCAGCCGCCAGAGATGAATGTGTCCCTTTGCCTGGTCTTTATTCCAGACCCTCACTCGCAGAGATTGCTCCCATTAAATCCAGGAAACTGCTCCCTGGAATAAAGTGGCAGGAGCAAGGGTCGCAGGGCCAGGCCCCGGGGTTTATAAAGAAATCATTCACTCCCGCTTTCCAGTTATTGTAGAGAGAGCCTGAAAATATTTGTTTAGATATGGAAATATTTTGGGGGAAAAAAGGGAAATAAAGAGAGCCGGCTGCGGGGCAGGAGTGCTGTCCAGATGTGCTGCTTGCAAGGGCTGAGCCCAGCCAGTTTCAAACCCTGCTCCACCGCAAGGAAAACGTTACCGAGGGTCCTTCAGCCAGACCTAGCCCAGGAATTTACTCTTTAATAATTTTTTCTTTTTTCTTTTTTTTTCTTCTTTATTTTGTAAGTTCGTAATTTAAAACAATGTTAAAACTAGTGAGGGGGTGGAGGCTGAAGGCTGCCCGATAACGCGAGCGCGTGATTTACTGGATTTTAACGCAACGTCGATTTGCTTTTAAAACGGACCAGAGGATTTCGAGGCTGGTGAGTTTAAGGGGCGAGTTTCAAGCGAAGCCCGGTCGCCGCTTGGCAACTCGAGAGAGATGACGCTCCCGAGCTGCGCGGGGTCAGTTATTGTGACTGCGGGAAAAAAAATACGCCTGCAATTTATTTTTATGGTCTGCACAAACAGTATTGTTGCGTATTATTAAGTAATTCATAATTATACCCCTATTATGCCTGCTATTCGTCGTCCCCCGTCCCCCTCCCTTTCCCCGGTTTTCTCAGGCTTTGAGAATTGAACCACCGCAAAATATTTACAGTCTCAAGTGTTTTTAAATGGGCTTTGTTTGTGTTTTACAGAATAAAAATCTCTATTAGTGTTTAAACAAACACCATGCCAGTCTCTTAAGCCTTCCAGATGTTTGCAATAAAATGTCAGGTTTTGCCTTTGGGACTCAAAATAAAATTTAACTACCTTCACCCTGTAATTATTCTCTTAGCTCTCCCTTCCTAAATTTATCTGCTTTCTATCAGGAGAGGGGGGAAAAAATCCGATTATACACTTGGACTATAAAAACCAGCCACTACTTTCCCTCCATTTTACCAGGACTTCTCTCCCTCTTGTTTTGGCACCGCGGACCAAGGCGCGCACATTATTTCTGTCACTCCTGTTTTCGAGGTGGCAGAAGGAGATCAGGCAGAGCAGAAACTCATTGGCAAGGTTTCCTGGGCTTAAGGCCACAAAATGCGCTGTGTCTCCAGGCCCGTATCCCCCAGCTCAGCCCCATCCCGGCCCCAGTGTTCCTGGGAGGGAGAATGTGGGGGGAGAGACGAATCGGGAACTTAAATTGTCCCTGAACTTCCTCCAGCTCCGGGCGTTGCTTTTTCGCAGGCACTAATCAGACCTGACTGCATTTCGGAGCCTCCCCGTGGAGCTGTTTGGAAATAGGCAATTATTATGAATAATTCAAACAAAGCAGGTTCCCCCGCAAACAAAGACCAAAATCCCAGCTAGAGACCCTTCTGCCTTCCCAGCTAACTCACTTGGAACACCACAGGCAGGGTTAAAAGCCATGCATTTTGTATTTACCGCGTCAAACTTCAGAACAACCCGGAACGATAAGCGGGGCTCTTTCTTCGTTTGCCGCCTACAAACCCACCTCGCCCGGCTGTCAGCAGGCTCGCAGACTTTCCTCAGCTTTCAGCTTTCGCTGCTTGCATGAACCTCACAAATACACACGGGCGCGCTTGCTCTACTCCCGGCTCCCTGTGTGCTGCAGTCCCCGGGCACAGCCTAGGGGCGCGCCCGCACGGACACCCTCTTTCATCCCCTGGCACACCTCGGGACACCCCGCTTGGTACCCACGGGCACCCCGGGACACCCCACCGCATACCTTTGGGCACCTCGGGACACCCCGTTCACGTCCAGGAGTGTCCCCGGACACCCTGCTGCATACCCATGGGCACCCCCGGCCCCACTCCTGGCCGCTCCTGCCGCATTTCTATACTGTATTTACTTCCCCCTTTCCTCCTCCTGCAGAACCCTTCCTCCGCAGATGTTCTCCTCGCCCTGTGCTGAGGTGTTCCCAGACAGGTGAATCCGCACGGCTGCAGCTCTCGGGTGGTGAGGGCCAGGAGGCCGAGGCTGCGCTCGGCTCGACTCCTTTAGGAGACCTGTAAGTGTCTAAATCAGCCATGGCAGCCTGTCCACAGCTTGCCACTGGTGACGTTACCTTCCTGACAGCCGTATGTCCCCTCCTGCCCCCCGACAAGGGGTGGCAAAGCCGGACAAGGTCGCTCACCATACGGCTGATGCCAAAGGGAAAGGGGGCTCTCCCTGGACTCTGCTGCCTCCTGCACGCCCCCCTGGCCCCGTCTGCAGTGGGTTGCTGGGGTTTCCTCAGGGCCTCCTTTTCCCTGTCCCTGGGCCCCGTTTGCAGGTGGATGGGGAGAGAAGGAATTGAGAGAATTGGGAGGAATTGCCAGAGAGAAGGAATTGAGAGAAATCTCAGAGCGGTTCTTGTGTCTGGTGTGTTTTGGGGTTGTTTTAATCTAGTTTGGTTTGTTTGGCTTATTTTTTTTTTCCCCCAAGACATAAACCATCCTTGTGGGATTTCGGAGGACATCCGGGGAGTTAGGGGACCCTGGGAAGAGCGGGGAGAAGCCAGAAGCGGGGATGTATCTAGGCAATCTCTAGGACAAGAGCTTTGACCAGATTCCCTATGTCAGAGCCAGGGCGCATCGGCCGGTACCGAGAATACTGCCCGCCAGGCGACAAGCACCTCGCGGATGCCGAGAGGCTCAGCTACGTTGTGCTTGGGCTCTGCATCGCTGCTGCTCCGAGCCCGGGCCAGGCCGCGGCTGCCTTCTCCAGAGCCCCACGGCGCGGTCGGAGGGACGCGAAAACCACCGGGAAAGCGGGCCAGGGCCAGGCAGCGAGTGGGGCAGAGTCCTGGAGGGGAGATTTCAGCCTGAAAGGTGGCTGTTCTCAGCCGGGCATTGCTTTTCCGCCTGGAAAGAAAAATCAATCAGTTCCACACCGATAACGAACAGCATTTACACTGCGGCGCGTTGAAGAGGTACTTCAGATTATTGCCGCTGTTACAATTTGGGGTAGATTGAAGATGTTTGAGGTTTTGTAGTTTAGGGGGAGTTTCTGGTTGATTTCCACCTCAGCCCCAATGCAACTCTTGACTCCCAAACCCGCAGGATTGAGTGTGACGAGGGGGGAGATGTGGGGCTTCACCCGCACACGAGGCCCACGGTACATTGCTGCTGGAGCTGCCGGGCTGGGAGGAGGATCGGGAACTGTCACCTCCTCCGATGCAGGCCAGACCCACCTGGCAGCTTCCGTCCCCCCTAATTCCCCCTCCTTGTCCTCACACCTCGCACAGGCGAAAAGCGGCGTCCCCCAGAAAACGCTGCAGGTCTCGCACACAATGGTTCTCGTATGGGGCGCTGCAGGCGGACAACCGGCCCCTTGTTACCGAGACGGAATCCCAAGTCCGCTTTTCCAGGGAAGAAAGCCGAGCTGAGCAGAACATTTCAATGTGTGTTCAGTCAAATAAATAAATATAAGGGGATTTCTTTTTCCCCTTCTTCGAGGCACAGCTCTTTGAACCAAGAGAGGTCTGTGCGCTCTCCTACCTCATACATGATGTGTTATACTGTAAACAATCCCGGTTAGGGCCGACCCTAAAACGCTGCAGACTTTAATGGGACTATTCAAATGAGCGGCGACTCCGGGATGTGCTTACCATGCTATCGCCAGCCGGGATTTACCCCGCCAGGCACGACTGCAGAAGCAGGACAGCGATCCCTGGCAATGTACAGCCCCGGGAACTTCCAGTTCAGCTTAATTCTCCTCACGTGAAACTCGGCGGCGGTGTAAAGCAGGAGTGCCAGAACCTGGCTCCGGTTCCCACAAACCGGCCACGATCCGCCGGGCTCCGGCCCGGGCTCCCTTTCCGCCCTGCAAACCCCACTGGCTCTTGCTCCGCGCCCGGGTTTTACCCAGATTTAGTATTAAGAGAGCTTTTATTAGTCTCTAATACTGTTTTTATTAGTTTCTAGTAACCAAAAAGCTGCCGGGGACTGGGCTATCCCAGCTCGAAATTTTGGGCTGTTGCTGGAGGATTTGCTCCTGGTTTCTCGTTTGCGGTGCGCCCTGCCCACCTCTCAGGGCTTTTCCCCTGCTGGATGATAGAAACCTTGGAAGCGAACGGATGCGTGTCACACGGGCCGCTGATTCAGCCGAATCCCTCCCTCGGCGCAGCCTTGTAGTTTCTCTACAGCCCGTCCCGGTCATTCCCAGCAAAGGCGTGGAAACCTGCAAAGATCCCCCCGCTCCCTCCTCGGTGCTGGCTGGTTTCCTGTCGGGGTCACTTTCTGTCACGATATTGGTACTAGGAGTGAATTTATCTCCTCCCTTCATGCCCCGGAGGAGACGTGTCCACGCGATCCCGCGACTCCGCAGAGTGTGAGGTTCTCCCCCCGCTGCAAGGCCTCTCCCTGCCCCCGTGCCCTACCCCTGCGCGTCCCTGCCGGAGGGGGCACGGAGTCGCTCAGGGTCAAGCGAGTGGCGTGTGGCATTCCCGGAGGAGGAGCTCGAGGGCCGAGCCCACAGCCCACCCCCGGGGAGCAGAGAGCCCACTCCCCAGCGCTTTCGGGGCTGGCGCCGTGAGGCCGGGCACTGGCTCGGCAGCCGCGGTGAAGCCAGACCGGGACAGGGGGCCTGCGGGGGACCAGAGCTGCAGGGCCGGCCCCTTCAGTGCCTCCCCCTTCGCCTCTCCCGCAATGCCGCCTTTCAGGCTCTCCTAGAACAATGTTTTGCGGGCGGCGGTGATGCAGCAGCCAGCTCCTGCCCGCAGGGGCCGAATGGCGGGGACATCCCTGCAGCTGGGGGAAGCGGAGCCCCCCGGGCCAGTGTGAAGGCAGAAAGCCCGGCTGCGCTTCCCGAGGTTGCCCGGGATGGGCGCAGCAACCGGGAAGTTTCGTGTGAAACCGGCGCAACCGTCTCTGGCTTTGGGAAAAGCAGTGGCGGCTTCATCTCCTCGGGGTGCGCAGCCAGCGAGGGAGGAGGGGAAGGACGAGGGAGGGAGTGAGACCCGCTGCAGGGCTCGGGCCCGCCGCCCGTGCAGGGGATGTTCAGCCGCCGGCATCCAGCGGTTCCTCCGTGCCTGAGGGGCTCAATTGGTTCTCTTCCTGACCTGGGGTTTCGGTCAGGCGGGAGCGGCGTAACGAGCGCGGCCGCAACAGCAACCAGACGGAGCCAGCGTGTGCCTCACTGCAGCCGCGCTCAGGGAATAGGGGATCTGCCTCTGGAAAACAAAAACACAATAGCAATTAAGCGCTCATCTGAGTGTGACTGCTTGTTTGGCAGAGGCTGACCGGAACCTGGAGGCTTTCCCCTCGCCAACAAACACATATTTGCTCCCGTTTTCCTCCTTCCCCTTCGGTGCGGAGACCGGGACGAGCCTCAGGCTGTGGGTGCCCTCAAATCCCATCCCCTCGCTCGGAGGCGGGGTGGGGTGTGGGGAGGGAAATGCACATAAGGGACGAGCGTGGCCTCTTTTAAAATAGCAAGGCCGAGCAATAGCCTGAGTGAAAAATGCCCCCGTAGCAATCCCGACTGGAAGTTTTCTTCTTCACAGATATCTCGTTGCAGATCCGTCCGTTTGTTAAAATTCCCCTGTGCCTCGATAATCCTGCCCTGCCGCATTTGCTGGCTCTGCGCTGATGTGGTTTCTCCTCTTGCCCTTCAGGATTATAAAAATCTCTTCCTCTCCCTTCCTCTCTTTTCTCTCTAAAGCCGGGTTTCAGAGGAATGTTGGCTAAACCTCCTCATCTGCTGCTTTCTTTCTCCTGTGATGGCAAATTCGGCGTCATTTGTGGACTTGCCCAATGCAAACATTGCATTAAGAAGTATTTCAAGGCATATTATTGTTGTTCTGCAGTCCTTTGGTGTGGTCTATAGGCACCAATTGTTGATGTCTCTCTGCGACTCCCCAGTGTCAGCATCCCATTTCTGTCGCTCTTTCTCCCTCCTCTCCCTGCCATTTCTCCCCTTTTAAAAATACTGGTTTGGAACGGTCGCGGCAGACCCGCCGCCTCGCCCGCGGGTCACTGCGGTCCCATTTCTCAGAGGAAGGCCGCTTTCAGCGGCACCGATCTGCCCCCTCCCCTGGCGACCACAGATTTCCCCGCCCGCCGCTCCCGATGCTGCGGTGAGAGGCGGCCGTGTGCCAGCCTATGCTGCGGGGAGGTGACTGCCCTGCGCTGCCTGGCCGATGTCGCCAGCGACAGGAGCCAGGTCTTCGTGGTGCTAATGGCTCGCGTGGATCCAGGTGGCCCCACACTGAAACCCCGTCCACAGACGGGTTTGTTTCTGCCCCCTCAGAGACAGAAGTGCGAATCCTCGGCATTCAGGCACGGCAGAAGCAGGGTCAGGGCCGGGCATCCCTCCAGATCGGACACCCGGGAAAGACAGGCTCTGGAAACATCCCTAGGGGGGTACGACGGGCTCCCCTTCACGCTGGGATGTAGGAACAGCGGGCTGCCCCAAGGTCTATCTTGGAGATGGAAAAGCCATGCAACAGCAGCGACTGCTTAGTAAGAAAATGACCCGCGTTCAACACCGGGTTCAACACAACCCACGCTGGACAAACGGCGCTGTTTGTTTTTCAGTGGGAGATTGATGGGGTCCGTGTCTCTCGAATCCGCCCCTCTTTTCCCTTGCTTTTGACTCCGACCTCCTTATGGGCGGATTTCTCCCAGAGTCAAGCCCTTGGGCAGGTGACTGTGCCACGGTCAGGGAGGGGGCAGCCAGAGAAACTCCCCAGGCTCTCCGAGAGGAGGGTATCTGGCAGCCTGCTGCTGCCGTTCGCGCACTCTGCGATCCCCGAGGGCCCGGCGGCGGCCGTGGCCGTGACCTTAGGGACCGGTATGCCGGTCCAGGCGCCTCCGGGCAGGAGGGATCAGACAGGAGAGAACTTCTCCCACCCCAGCGGCGCAGGCACAGGCTCGGGTTGATTTTGGTAACGCCGCCCCACACTCCCTTAGCAGGCAGTTTGGAAGAGGGATTTTGTCTGGGGCTCTCACTTTTGAGGAGGGCTCAAAGAAGGCTGATCACGCACCAGCGAAAGCAGAGTACTACCCCACATCTCACGACTGCTCTGAAAAAGGTCGGGATCCTCTGCTATGCTATGTCCCCTGTCGCGCTTTTAACAGCTCCTGGGCTCCCCTGCATCACGTCCGTGTGTGAGCGCCTCTCCGTGGCATTGCGCCCCTCAGCCAGGAAAGGTCCCCCGCACGTTATGTGCACTGGCAGAGGCTTTTCCCTTGTGAAGGAGCAGGGATGTAAAACTAGCCCCGTGCAGATGTTCTGGCAAGCCGATCCGTTTGGCGAGCAAGCCCCGTCCTTCCCTGTCGCCTCATGCCTGCGCTGCCGGCGCTGGCTCCCTGCCCCGGACTGCCCGCTGACCCCATTCCCGGCGTGTTTGCCATTACGCTCCAAGTTACCCAACCAGTATTCAAAAAAAGGGGGAAAAAAAAATATAAATTGCTGCTTTGTGAGATCAAAGTAACGATTTCTGGTGCATCTGGAAACTGGAGAGAAAAATTGGAGCAGCAACAGTTGCACAACTTCAAAGTAGTTTTTAACAATGATTTTTCTTCTTCCTCTCCTCCCTAATCTTTCAAGCATCAGATAAGGACAATGGGCTCCGTGGCCGTTTTCCAAAGAAATAACCTGCCTAAAGGTCCGCGCAAACTCTCAAGTAGACAGGAAACACCTTACACGGCTTTCTTCTTTCGATCAAATAGAAATAATACAAGACTCATCTTTCTACAGGCCATAATGCTGTCGCTACTAAACGGCGTCTGCGGACTGTGTTATAACGTGTAGGGAAACGAGTTTCAGGCTCGGGCTGCCATTAAGTCTTTATTCTTTTATAGAGGCTTCTAACAACCCAGCACATGCCCCTTATAGCACAGCAGCCGAGTGTAACCCAATAACTTGCATTGAAGGAGCGTAGGGAGGTGGCGAGCAAAGATTTCACCAGCAGACGCCTTCGGGCTGACAGGGGATGCAGGGGACAGTGAGGGGCAGGTCCCGGGAGCGGCAGAGAAATGTTTGTCCCGTTTATTGGGAGGGATATGCCTGCCTCGCGGTCCTTACGATCCATCCCAAGAAGGGAGAAGAGAGCGGGTGGGGAAACCGAGCTCTCCTCTAGCCCCGCTCCCTGACAGGGTCACCACTTCGGGAGCTCGGTGGTCTTCAGTGCCACCTCCTCAGAGAAACACCGTGCCATTTCCCTCCCGCCGTGCTCCTCAAGTTCCTGAATCCTAAGG
Source organism: Psittacula echo (assembly GCF_963264785.1). Taxonomy (NCBI): domain Eukaryota; kingdom Metazoa; phylum Chordata; class Aves; order Psittaciformes; family Psittacidae; genus Psittacula; species Psittacula echo. The sequence goes on from NC_137736.1 coordinate 8,089,396, forward strand.
ACGGGGCAACGCCCTCAGGGACACGAAAAGGCCAAAAAGGGCGATCCCGCAGAGGCGGAGGCTCTGATGGCTTCGCCCTGCACTCCTGACCCAGTGTCCCCCCCGCACTTGTCCCTTTTGCCCCCTTAACGACTTCAGGACCGTGTCTTTGAACTTGGAGCAGAAGAGAAGAAACCCCCAAGAGCTGGGCGGTTTCCTGCGGGAGGGAAAAAGCCGATCGCGATTCTGCAGTGTGAGGAGAACAGAAAACCTTCACGAAGTTTTCAAAGTCGATGGTCAAGCATATAAAAGCAGAGAGCGAGAATCACCAGAGAGCAGCGGAGGAGAAATAACAGCGCTTAGCGAACAAAAGCAGCCCTCAGCCTCCTCTCCAGTACAGAAAAAGGCCCAGCTGGGTCACTAGGAGAGAACAAGCAGCTCATAGCCGTGCAGGGGCTCTGCGCCTTTAGCTGCAGGTCTGCCTCCAAGGCGACCCTTCCCCTCCCAGCGCTTCTTGCACGGGCAATGGAGCTGCGCTACCCTCAGCCCCGCTTCGTGGCCGCGGCCTCGCCCTTCACCTCCCCTGCGGCCCAGGGATCCCGGCGAGGGCCCCACGCCCAGTGGAAGACCCTCTTCCCTCCGCCCCGACACCGGGGAGACGGGCGGGACGGCCTGCTCTGTGCGGGTTTGACGTGACCAGCGGCTATTGTAGCCCGATCTTCTCCGGTTTTGGCATTGGGGTTTCCCCCCAGTTTTGATTTCTAAACCCACGGCTCGGGCTGCCGCCGTCTAGGCGTTGTTACGCGATTAATCCTCTTTGCTGCCTCAAACATTTCCAGACTCTTCATCCCCTCTTTAGGTTTCACGACCGATCCCCGGCGACTTGGTTTCCAGGTTTGCGCGGCGCGTCTCATAAGGGACATTTCAAAGGCCGCCTTTTCGTTCTAACCTCGGCTTTGGGAGCCAACTCGGCAAATACCCACCCCGTCCCGAGAGCCCAACACGGCGCACAAGCCCCGGAGCCTGGCTGGGGAGAAGACACTTCGGCTGCACCGCACAAAGCGTGGAGACCCGGCGTTCCACCGGCTCCCGGGGTTGCTCACGGCTTTATAGCACAGTCCCCCATGGGTCCCGGCCGTGAACACGAGCAAAGCTTCGATAAGAGCTTGTCCTTCACTCGGTACAAATCGTCATTGTAAAGAGCTACAGAGCAAATGTTTCTGGGTCGGGATCTCCGCAGCTGCAGAGCTTCCCTCCTCCACTGCTTCACGACTAAACGCCGTGCGGGATCGTCCTTTCAGAGAGAACCTTTCCGTCAGCCTGCTGCCGTTTCCTAAACTCTGTCTAGAAACAGAGCTGGGGTAGCGGCATTAACTTCCCGTCCTCTAGCCGTGACCCAAGATCTCGAAATCGATCATCTCCCCTTTGCTGCATCACAGAAAAGGAGAAATGCCGGGGAGGTGGTGTGGGGGGTAGGGTGGTGCACATACGGCTATTTCAGAAATCAGCTCATGCTTATTTCTGGACAAAAAAAACCCCCATAACAACAAACCAGAGATAAACCGGTAACCTATTTCAAATGCGCCTACCAGAAGACGAATGTTACTTCTTTCGCACACAATAGAGAGGTTGACACCTCGTTTACACGCTGGCGCAGCTCGGCAGCTTCTTACGGGTCTGTGTTCGTGTGTATAAATATAAATACATTTCTTTCAAAGACGTCTTCTGAATGTTGACTGCTGTGACTGGGTTTTGGGTTGGGGGCTTTAGCTGTTCAGGAAGGATACGGGTCTTTCTTTGTCTCATTACTCAAATAAGAACGAATTGGGGACGGCCTGGGGGGGAAATAAACTCGTACAGGATTGGACATACACTTGAATACTCACTGGTTTGACCTAGGTTGCCTTTCCCAGAAAGCCCACCCCAAAGGCAGATAGACAGGCAAACGGAGAGACCGGCAAGCAGGACACGGATAGATTTCGCACTTTAGAAAAGGGGCTTGAGTTCAGCCTGGAAGGGGGTTCAGAGAGTGGAGTTCACTCGGATTTATTGATTTGAATGGAAGCACATACCACTTTTGCAGGCACGAAATAAAACTGCACTGGCACTTCTGTATCAAACTCAGAGGCAGAAGGAGAACGCGGAATAAACTTTTCCTTGAGCAGCTGAACACGAATACCACACTCCAGACAAGATGGCCTGGTAGCTCAGGCACAGCACAAACGGGGGTCACAACCAGGGGCTACATCACTCATACTCACCCCTCTGCCTTTCCAGGGGGTCGTGTGGAGACCAGAGACAACACTTGTAGATGCTTTCAAACAGAAACCAGGCACGGACACGGCAGCATACACGAACACACACACACACACACATACACACAGGACGTTCCTCCACACACACTCACACAGCGACACACGCGGCTGAGAGGCAGGCGAGCCCCTCGGTGCAGGCTCCGAGCTAGGATGAGTTTCGGGAGCCCTCGCGGCCCCCCTGCTCTCCCGGTGTGACTTTGTGTGGGTTGCGGGGTTGCCCCGGCGGGAAGCCCCTGGTTCTATCAGGAAAGGCAGTGGAGACCGGGCTGACGGCTCCGGTGTGGCTGTACCTGAGAGCAGCCAGGGGCTGGCGACCCGACACCTTTCCCCCGCTTGCCCCTGCCTTCACCCCGCCGCGTTACCGGCCCTGCCTGCACCCATTCCTTGCAGCGCCCCCGGCTTTGCACAAACCCTCTTCTGTACACGGCTTCACACGGACCTTCCGTCGGTCGCTCTTACTTTTTTCCCATTCTCGATCTATTTGATATGACAATTTGCTCCTCAGCATATTTTCAGCAACAGCAATAACCGTTTTCCAGAGCATTTTTAGCTCTGTCTTAAAGTTAGATCCGATTCCTCAGAATTCGCTTTTAAGTGCGTCCGGCCCAGCCTTAGTTTAATCTCTCTGCCCAAACCATCCTATACCACTGCAGTGCCTTAGAATGTGAAAGGAGACAAATATGTATAAATATGCCTTTCCTGGCTCAAAGCTGCCCAGCTCGCAAGAATTAGGGGGGGAAAAAACTAAACCATATGTGTACAACGCCACATTCAGTATTGCATTATAAGATAAAGAGCTTTGCAGCATCGATTCAATGGAAGTCATTAAAAAGAAAGCGCGTGAAGGTTATATCTGTATTTGGGAGGCAAATACTGTTTAAAATATTTCGGACACAGCCAGGCTCGGTGAAGGTTAGCGAGGCACCATGCGAATAGCTGGTGTAGGCGCCTCAGTCGCCTGAAATAAAAGAGGCAGAAAAGACAATCGGCGGGGCTGACCCTCGCAACCCCGGGAAAAGCCGGGAGCGGGAACCTCCAGCTCGGGGTGAACACAGGCTTGGGGGGGGACACAAGACGGGACAGAAAGGCTGCTCCGAGTGATGTGATGCGCTGCGGCTTCATCACCAGTAGCCTCCGCTGAAAGCACGGGGAGATCGTCGGTACCCGCCTGGCTTTGCCGATGAAAAAGTGGAAATGATCAGCGGGGTTTAGCCGAGGCTGCACCCCGCACGGAAAGGTGCCGGCCGCTCAAGGTTTCATTTCTCGAAACGTACCAGCTCACTAATTGTTTTCTGTTTTCTTTTCTCTCCTAAATTGGTTTTCGTCGTAGGGAAGTTGCTGCAATTTTCCCCACTGAGATGCTTGAGAAGAAAGAGCACTGCAGTCCTTTCCTGACCCCCGCACGGCGTCTCCGGGCTATTTTCATGTGAACCTGGAGTTAAACCTCTCGCTCATCCGAAAGAGCGCAAAACTGCGGGGAATGTGACATGACGGAGTGCTCGACAGCTCCGAGATTTATTTCCTGCCTCAGCACAACACGCTCGCTTGAGCCGAAATCCGGCGAAGGCAATCACTGCCTTACTCTGAGCCTCCACTGAAAGCCCCTGGATGGGGGGACAGGAGCGCTTAGTTCTGCGCACCCGAGTGCGGGGCCCGAGAAGGTGGCCGAGGCGAAGGGCCTCGCACCAAGCCCCTCTCCTCCGTCTCTTCTGCTGGGCTCGGAGACTTGCAACGCTGCGACCCGGTGCAGGAGAGGAAGTAGGTGCAGGGCCACACGTGCCTCTTGCACGTCTAAAAGAGGCTCAGGGTTGGGACACACGGCCAGGGTCGGACGTGCCTTTCCAAACCCCGCGTCTCTGCTTTTGTTTCGAAGGGATATTTAGCTAAGCCCCAGCAAGAAGCAGCGGGAAAAGAATAAAGCCGAGAGGAGAAAAATAAAAAGGTCGTGTCTCGGAGCTCGTTCTGCAACTACAGAAAACGGACGTCTTTATCTGAAGATGGATTCACCCTGTTCTCGCTGCAGTTAGCAGGATCAGGTGTATTTAGTCCTGCCCAGTCTCGAAAACAAAGTGTGGCATGCTTCTCCCTCTTTCCCCACGTTACAGAGGCGACGGCTAGGGGCCAGCCTTTGGCTCGCCTCGTATTTTTCGAGTTTTGGGAAGCGGGGAGGGCTTAGCAAATAACTCGCTGTAAACAGATCTGATCGCTGCCATCCCGTATGCTTTCAAACCACTGAAATCATCCCCAGCCTCGGGCTCACTTTAAGGAAAGCGCTGGGGGATAATCGTCGAGAGAGGGAAAGGCCGAGAATCACCCTCGTCTCCCCTGCAGAGCTTCAGTACCCCGAAGGTGGGCAGGGTCTGCTTCGTTTTCTGCTCTGAAATTTACGGGAGGGCGAGGAAAGAGCCCTTCAGGATGCCGAGCTCTCGGGATGGTTTTGAGTGCTGGGGCTCTGCTCCATGCACTAAGCAAGCATCGTCAAAGGGAAAGGGAGAGACGGAGAGGACGCGGGGCTCGGAGAGGGGGCGCCTCCTATTTGGTTTTGGCGTTTGGGAGGGCTCGGTGAGTGCCTGGTGGCCACAGGAACACAGCCCAGCGCAGAGCTGACGGGAGACCTCCTGTATGGACCCCGCAAAGAGGGGCCGACCAGGGCTCCCTCCCCGTGAGGGTTCTCCGTGTGCCCGGTACACATACCCGACCAGCGGTACACGCAGAGCAGAACTCCACCCCCCCAGGGCCCGCGGCTGCCCCCTGGCGCCCACCGCTGCACACTGCGCTCCCCGCCCTCCGGACCGCGGCTCCCTCCGCGGGAAACAAGCGCTTTCCCCTTTGGGGAGCATGAGCTGCGTTCGCCGCCGCTTCTGAGCTCCGTTGAGCTTCCCGTCAAATCTGTGTGCTCCGCTGGCTGCTGTGTGCGGCGTGGTGTGGGGGGAGAGGGGCATCACCCCCTAGAGACACCCGTCGGCAGAGAGAGGGCCAGAAGAGGAGGGGGACCAGCTCCTTATAAAACCCCACCAAACCAAAGCAAACCAAACCGCTTGCTATCCAGGAAACTGAGTATTTACCCCCTCACTGTAGTGGCATTACCCTTCTTTTGGCATTAGACCCTCGCCTTTAAGTTGCAGGGAGGAGGCAAAGATTCAGGAGCTGCAGTAGGACCGCAGCAGAAGTTTGTTTTGGGACGCTTTCAGGCATTTTTTTCAGCAGAACAAAAAGTATTGAGTTATTAAGCAACAGCCTACAGGTTTCTGCGGAGCAGACAGCTTTGATGCTTTCACTGGATCCATTATTTATTACTCTGGATTGAACCATCTGCCCTCAAGCACATTTCACTCTGTTTATTTATGCCACAAGCACCACTAATAGAGCATCTCAGGAAGAAATACTGTAACTCAGCACCGAGTGAAGGTATCTTCAACTTGAAGGCTCAAAATGTATAGCAAATATTAGTTTAGCCTCCCAACACGTGTCATGTAGTCTCCTATGTCTCGTTTCATAGCAAAGGAAACTGAGGCAAAGCAGACTTCTGCAACTTGCTGAAAGGCATCAAACAAATAGAAGGTAAAAAATGTTTTTAGATTTCCTTTGATTAACCAATGAGCAAAACTCTTCCTGCAGAAACAATACCAAAGGAACAGACAATAAAGACTCAAACCAGATTAAAAATGGACCAAAAAGGCTTTGCTAATGTATATTCTGTTGTTTTCTATGAAGTTGTAGCAAAACATTCCAGGAAATAGGAAATCCTCTCTATTTGTTTTAATTCTCAGCTGCAGATACATTACACTTGATTTTTTTCTTTTTAACTAAAGAGAACTAAAACACCTCCCCACCTCTCCTCCTCCCCTCCCCACCCAACCTTCCAGCATCCATTAAACCTTCCCAGGCCACCTGGAGATCGCCCTTGACAACCCACTCATCATCTACTGCAATGTCCTCATAAACCACAAAGATGACATTCACACTTCAGCTAATTCATGTCACCCAAAGGCAAGCTGAGAGTAGAGTGAAGCCCTTTGAGCCAGGACTTTGCCGGTTTAAAGAAGGAAAAAAGCAGTTTCTCTTCTTGCCAGCATGTGATGCTGGTAAGCAAAATGGAATAAACCAACGGTGATGCTCATCACCTCAATTGCGCTGTTACTCTATAAACATATATTTTAACCCTGAAGCCCAGTTTAACAACACTTTCTTTGTAGGAATTAAGCTCCATAGAAATAAGCCCCTGCAAAAGCATATATCACCTTTAGTGGAGCCAGAACAATTGGCTCCCACACAGATGTCAGCAACACACCTGCATCCAAGATCTTCAGAATCCCAGCACATCCCTGAGCCACTTCTGCAACAGTTATTAAATACCAAAATGATGCTTTCCCAACACCAATACTATGCAATCTGCAGCCTTCATGCAGCCCATACAGTAAATTCATCCACTTCACAGTTTCTTTCTAGCAGGTTCATGTTGCTGAACACAAGCCAGGAGTGTCGCAGCTTGCATCGGTTGTCTCAACAGCAGCAGTAATCCTTTCCCAACCAACGTTTTCCCAGAGCCCTTCTGCCTTGCATGCCAACATGCAGGAATGCACTAACTCCAAGAGAGAAATGGGTTTAGTTGTTCACATCCAGTGCATACACAGACTGCAACTCCTGAGCTTCTTGAGAAGTGTTCTTGGTATGATGGGGAGGAGCTTTCTGTGCATCAAAACTAGAGTTAAACCATGGCCCTTTGAGATGCCTTGTCCACGTGGATTCCACATATGCCCCAGGAATGTCTGACTGGATTCTTTGAAGAGACAAAGCCATTGAAGCTCAGCATTAACTTTTGCATACCTTCCTTCCTGTTTCAAGAAAAAAGTATAACCTATATTTAAGAGCAAGAACCTCAGGAGTAACTTCCTGATCAGAACAGATGGAAGGCAGGACATACAGCACATATGGATAACAAGTCTTGAAGAATCACAGCTACTATAAGGTAAATACCCACCATTCCTCCCCACACCCCCACACCCCCCCCCCAAAATCCACACAACTTCAATTTAGGGGTTTGCAAGCACTTATGTCAGTAGCAGAAAGTTGATGAAGGTTGCCTAAAAAGAATGGATTCCATACTGCCATTTACAGTTTTACATTTACATTTGGCCCAAAAGCCTAAGAGAAAATTGCTCCTTCCCCCCCCCCCCCCCCCCCCCATTCTTGCTGTAGGAACATCTGCCAGGCAGGCAGTGAAGGAATAAGTGTGGGCAGAGCAAGACCCAGCCCACTCAGAAAGATCTTTCTTGGCTTGAACACTCAAGAGGCACTTAGTGAGATATTTGTTATTCATTCAGCAAACACCATGAAGAGTCTTGAAATACATTTGAACAACTGTTTCCAGTCACAATAAAAAGTCAGTCTCACAGCATTCAACATACAAGATATGGACTACTGGAGTACTCCGTCCAGCTCTGGGGCCCCCAACAGAAGAAGGATGTGGACCTGTTGGAGCAAGTCCAGAAGAGGCCATGAAGATGCTTCATAGGAGAGGTCTGGAGCAGCTCTGCTCTGGAGTCGGGCTGAGAGAGCTAGGCTTGTTCAGCCTGCAGAAGAGAAGGCTCTGGGGAGACCTTATTGAGGCCTTTCAAAACCTTAAGGGTGTCTACAGAAGAGCTGCTGAGGGACTTTTTATAAGAGCCTGTAGGGACAGAACAAGGGGGAATGGCTTTAACATGACAGAGGGGAGATGTAGATTGGATATAAGGAAGAAGTTTTTCCCTGTGAGAGTGGTGAGGTGCTGGCACAGGTTGCCCAGAGAAGCTGTGGCTGCGCCATCCTTGGCAGTGTTCAAGACAAAGTTGGATGGAGCTTGGAGCAACCTGGTCTAGTGGAAGGTGTCCCTGCCCATGGCAGGGGGTTGAACCTGTATGAGCTTTAAGGTTCCTTGCAACCCAAACCATTCTATGAGTCTTAAGATTTTACTTTACTCAGAGAGGGATGTGGTTTAGGGAAGGAAACATGAAGGTAATTGAAGCCAGAAAGCACCTACACCAGAAATGCTGGGTAATGCCAGAGAGTAGCCTTATTTTGGTAAGTTTTGTCTGTACTAAGCTTAACAATATGTTTCTATAAATCCTGGGGCATCAAGAAAGAAGTTTTCACCAAAGATAGTAGAGAACATACATTCAATGTTTTTAACAGAAGTTTCATTATTTCACATCAATGGATGACAATGAAGACACACAACAATGAAGACATGCCTCAGAAATCAAACCCATCAGAGAGTCATAGGTCAAACAGCACGTGGGATGAGTTACTCTGTCCATGCAGGATCCTGGCTGTGCTTTGTATGACCTGAAGTCTCCTCCTGAACTGCAAGCATCTGCTTTCAGAATGGTTTAGGACACCAAGAGAGATCTGGTACTATCTCGCTCTGCCCATAAGCTGTTGCTTCCCACCTGTAAGGGTTGATCCATTAACCCTTCAGATTAGGCTCATATTATCATTCCATTGGTTGTATTGAGGCTTACTTAGATGAGATGGCTTACTTAGCTCCACCATCACATATATTATTCTTGCAGCTGTTACTGACAAGTTTATGGAAATTAGACAGTTCAGTATAGTTTTCCTGGCAACAACAGACATCATCTTTCCTGAACAGAAAACCTTTTCCACTAGACTCTCTGTGCTAGCTTGATAGACTATTTCTCTCTGCAAAGCAATCAATCAGTTGTAAGCAAACAGGTAGGCAGCATCTCATTTGAGTGAACTCAAATGCAGAGATATTAGTAAAGGTGAAAGGCCCATCTGTTGTTTTGAACATAAATCTAACCTACCTGGACTACCGAAAGAGCATGCTCATTAGATTCAAGACTCAAACCCACATGGGTTCATATTGTTGCTATTACCAGAACCACACACAGACCCTCTCTGAGCTTTGTCATATCCTTGAGCCATATGAAATAGAATGTGCATTAGAGAAGTAATGAAAAATATAAATGAGTCATTCAGAATGGATCTCTGTCTCTTACTGATCCTTACTGCTTTTACAGCAGCTACTGAAATTGGTGGTGTAGTGAATCAAAACAAGGTGGTTTGGGAAATGCCCATTTTGGAAAAACATCCAAAGGCTTTGAATCTGAGGATTCGGTTTGGCTTTGGCTAATGGCTTTTAGACAGATTTCTGCTGACACAAACACCTAGCAAACTGTGGAGACCAGAAGAGTTAAGACTGCTGGTTTAGTACAGTCATAGAATCATAGAATGGTTTGGATTGGAAAAGACCTTAAGATCATCCAGTTCCAACCCCCCTGCCATGGGCAGTGACATCTCACACTAGATCATGTCGCCCAAGGCTTTGTCCAACCTGGCCTTGAACACTGCCAGGGGTGGAGTGTTTACCACTTCTCTGGGCAACCTGTGACAGCACCTCAACACCCTCACAGTCAAGAGTATATAAATGTTCCAGTGAGATCTTAGAAAGTCATTCACTGCGGAGTTGATGTTTATCTCTAGAGGTAAGCGAATCTCTTCAGTTACCTGGAGATGCTAGATCTGATACTGCAGATCCCAATGACTGTATATGTACTTCAGATGCATGAAACATACAGGAATGGGAAAAGGAGAAGATTTAAAGACTAAGACACAAATTACTGCACATATTCAAGGAAAAGTATCACTGAAGAAAAGGAACCTGAGACAGAGAGCAACACATCAAGGGGTAAGGTTGCCTTCCCAGCTTCCAACGCTTCTTTCTTCAACTCAGAAAGATGTGATTGGATCTGTTTCCCTCCCAGTCCTCCAAGAACATTTTACAATGACTTCCACAGAGCCACAGGGCATGTTTGCACTACCACTGCCATTGGGATCAGGAGTGTGTTTCTGCAGAAACTCCCCACTGCTCCCACTAACTGCATTTCAGCAGGCCTCACACGTTGCATCATTCAGTAATGGAACATGAATACGCATTTCAGAAGTGCACCTACTTCACTCCAAATGTAAATAAACAGTAAATCACTTGCACACTGGACTAGAATTAGTGTGAAACAAATCCTTCTGAGCTACACAGTATCAAGCCTTCTCAACAACTGTTCTCTAATGATCATGGTTGTTAGGAGTATTTCATCGGGCAGATGCAGCTTTCACTTTGAGAATTCCTCTGCAAGAGCTACTAAAATAAAAAGCTATGTCAACAGTCAGTAGGTGAATATATTCATTTTTTACAAGTTTAACTGTCCTGAGGAAGGAAAACCCAGAATGTTTCCCTACTTGAAGGAAATAGGTCAGGCAAGTAAGAGTTGTTTGACTGACAGGAGAAAGGGAAACTTCTAATGTATTATTGAATTTAAAAGAGATAAATTAGTAAATTTGACTGAAACACTGCCCAATACGTAATGTATTAAACCCCTACCTTAAAGAAGGGCTTTTTTGAAGTTCTTCTTCCTGCTTCACCTACATGATTCCCTGGAAAAATCTAACAGTTTTGAAAAGCCTGCTCAGAACAGTTTGGGTAATGAGCCAGAAATGCCTGCTGATGTCCATCCTCCCCTACTCCCCTTTATAAAATAAATACATTGTATTTAAGACACACAAATACCCTTATTCCATTTTTACTGCAAAGAAGGTGTTGAACATCAACCCTGTGCATTAGGTGGGAGTATCAGAAGTGTAAAGACACCTTGAAACTATGATTTGTCTTTTGAAAATACACTCCTATCTTTTTCACTAACAAAGAAGAACAGGTAGGAATTGGATACACTAATGTTAAAGATTTTCAGTATCTCCATGAGCACCGTGTTAGCTTCTCTTAAGGAACCTATTGTGGGACCTTTGCAGAAATCAACCCACATTACAGAAAGAGTGTCACAGCAAACCCTTTATACCAAGTCAGCAAGCAGCAGTAACCACGTGCCTGAAGTTTTTGTCGTAGTTTCCATGCAGACTATTACAGCTGTTAAAACACTGACAAAAGTGTTGTAAAACTACCTAAATATGCACAGTTACAACTGCGTCCTTTCCTAATCTGCTGCAGTTAATGTGAAACCAGGGCCTGTTCCTGAATATACTTATTCTTTCTAAAAGACATTACTTTGGGCTTGCCTATACCGAGTTTGGTTTCCCATCATTCTGTCTCCATCCATTCTGTTCCTCTAGTCTTTAACTTTAGAAACTGTGTCATCAGCAAGTTCACAGTATCACAGTATGTTAGAGATTGGAAGGGACCTCAAAGTCCTCTAGTCCAATCCCCCTGCCAGAGCAGGAACACCTAGATAAGGTTACATAGGAATGTGTCCAGGCGGGTTTTGAATGTCTCCAGAGAAGGAGACTCCACAACCTCCCTGGGCAGCCTGTTCCAGTGTTCTGTCACCCTCACTGAGAAGAAGTTTCTTCTCAAGTTTAAGTGGAACCTCTTGTGGTCGTTCTTGCATGGCAGTTCTCTCCTTCAGAGAGAACTAACAAATAAATACAGGGTCTCAGTACAGATCTGCAGACACTCAGTCCACAACTTCTTGTTTTGCAACATTAAGTAATTCTGTTTGAATCACCTCACTATGATAAGTGACTAAATTTTAAAACTACATAGCTTATGTGTTCTTTAAACAAACAACTGCATTACACAGACACATCCTCCCACCTCCAGTTTTACTGAGTTGTATAAGACTGAAATCCTTCATGACAAATGTCATAGTTATATCATGGCTATGAGATGCCAGAGTACAGGATTAACTCAATTTACATTACAGTACAGCAATTTCAAACATAGCACCATTAAGACCAGTGATACACTTACATATGCTGGCACATAGGACTCTAGTTATCTTTTAACACGTATTACTACCCCATCTTTGGAAGAGGCTGTTCTTTTTGACAATTTCCCTTTGCCACACATTCCCCAACAAATACCATGGTCCGTGGGTCCTGGTCTCACCTCTTGTGAGGCTTACGATCAGTGCAGTCTAACACTATTCTCCTATCACTGAGTTTTCTTGAGGCTCAGTAGTGAGAGTTCATAAAGACATATTTAGTCCCATTCTGGCTCTGACAGCACAATTTTCTAAACAAGTAACTTTATACATTTTACAGAAAGTCCTCTGACTTCTCAACCTAAGATTTCTTTCACACAGAATTACATTCTTTCCCCCTGTACCTTTTCTAAAGGATGCTGAACTGCAAATCCTGGAGCTCCCTGCTAAACCGAACACCAGGTGAAACAGCAGCAGCCGAAGCACATGTCCTTTCCCACTGAAGGACCTTAGACCTGATCAGAAGGATGGCACAGGTGACAGAAGTGAAATTCAAGTCCACTATCTGTGTTCTTTGGAAAAAGTATCAAAGGGACCATCTAGCACAGTAGTTACAGTGAGGTTTAGAGTATGGAAATCTGTATAACACACTTCACACCATCTAGATGCAGATACAAAATCACACTGAGTTTGAAGACAAAATAGGGAGAAGTAAGTTCTCTCTTCATCACCTGGGCTTTTATTCTGGTTATCCAAGAACACATTCAACCACCATATCAAAGCTGAATAACTACCAATGGGATGAGTTGTGTGTTTGTAATGAGCTCACATGCACAGGTAAGGATGTTTTTCAGAAGATGACAGATCTTTCTGCTAGATTCTGATCACCTCACCTGTACTTCAGCTTCTTGCAGTTGCCAATGGAAAAACCAAAACCCTATTTGGGCAACCCTATATTCTGGTTTTGCACGATTTCTCCATGAATTGTGATTCCTTCTGCTCTCCCTCTTTGACTATTCAGACAAGCTTAATGCTGGTACCATTGGAAATATGGTTTTGTGAACATTTTTTAATGCAAACACCTTCAATGTTCTACTTGGATTTTCCAGAGGAAAAAAGCTTTTGTTTCAAACCAAAATGATTAAGAAGATACAAATATCAAAATGCGTGTCCCAGGAAACAAAAGTCCTTGTGATTACTCATCAGAGTCTACTGAAATCCCACCAGTCTTCTTATTTCTTGATAGATGGGGGCAGCCAGTTCTTTGGCTTTCACTGCTCCATCCTCTAAAACCTTCATCAGATGGGATTTGTCTTCCTGGAGTTTCTTGATTTCATTCCTGATAGGTGCAAATTTTTTAATCACGGACTCTGCTACCACCATTTTGTACTGAGCAGTGTCCAGACCAACAGATTGGTGCAGTACCTCTTCAATGCTAAGCCCCGTCACTGCAGCATGGATGGACACCAGGTTGGAGACACCAGGGCGAGTGGCTGGATCGTAGGTCACCTCCGAGGTAAAGTCAGTCACGGCTTTGCGGAATTTCAGCACTATGTCGTCAGGGCTGTCTGCTATGCTCACAGTGGCCAACTTCTGCGGGTCTGACTTGGACATCTTCACTGCTGGGTTTCTGAGGGATTTTATTTTCTTTGTAGTACCTTAAGAAAAAAGAAAAGGGAATAATTATGAACAATTCTGAACACACCGAGGCAATGTTTTCCTATGACAGTTGCTAGAAGAATACTTTGCAGCAGCATGATCACAGAATCAATTGCGTTGGAAAAGACTTTTAAGACCATCAAGTCCACCCATTCCCCAGCACTGCCAAGGCCACCACTAACCCATGGCACTGAGGGCCTCGTCTACACACTTTGTGAACACTTCCAGGGATGGTGACTCCAGCACTGCCCTGGGCAGCTTGTTCCAATGCCTGACCAGCACCCCATGGGCAAGCCCTCCTTGCTTAAAAATGAGTTGTGAGCACAATCACATATACTCCTATTTAGTCCATATGCCCTCTCTGTCCTCCTAAGCTACCTTTATCCCCCTGTAAACTAAATGTAAATCTAAATGCATTTCTCCCCTCCTGGTAAGTAGAAACTTCTGCTGGGACAGTTCCTAATATTTTCTGTGGCTACATAGTGATTTTCCTCAAAAACTCTCTCCTCCCTTGCATTTCTGGCACTGGGGACAAGCTACCTAGACAGCATGGACTGCACATTATTGAAGGGTTCTCTAACAGTGGAGAAACAGGTTAAATCCAGTGGCAAAAAAGAATCCCAGAACAGTTAATCTCCTTACTTGAGGAAGTTTTTTCACCCAAAATCTCTTGGCAATTCTCCTAAATATCAATAAAGACAGTTATTAAAAGTTTCCTAACTAACCACTAATCAGCTCTGTTACAAGGAAGACTCTGTTCAGCTTAGAAAGGTGTGGGTATCATACTATCTATTGAGATGGATGTGTGTACATGAAATAGCAGTATTAAGGGTATACTGAAAAGTACTTTATAAGCATCAAACCAAACTGTTTCAGTCATTTACTAAGAAACATAATTCATGGAGTACATGAAGTATCACTCATCTAGAAAGTGCTCACACCAGTTGTTTTTTAGACACCTACTATAGCCAACTAAATTACTCACTCCTCATAGACAGCCTTATGTATTCAGCGAAAGAGTAAGTGCTCTTCCAGGGTCCAATTCAAACTGCCCTACAAAGTGCTCTGTTCTGAATCACCTTTTGGAAGAGGCTGTCTCTTTTCTGTAAATTTGAAGGAGTCCATGTAATCTAACTGCCTGCAGCTCATGAGTCTGAATAGGTCCCTAACTTCACTCATTGAGGAGATTTCATTGCTTTGCATATACTTGTGAACCTATGCAGGTATGCTTTTCACAGGGAAAGTGAAAAGTTCTTTTTTTTAAATCTTTTCTTCAGATTGAGCTTTTTATTTCCCGGGAAACAGCCTCACCTGCACCATAAGCTACACTCAGCTCCTCACAACAGTGCTTAGTATTGAATTGCTTATTAGAAACTGCAGAGCTTGCAATATCGAGTATTCTCTGAGCTCCATTCTGAGTCTAACACCATTTTTGTCACTGAGGCTTGAAAAGTGAGAAAGGTTTATTACTGCCTGTCTTTTCTAAGGTGAGAGCTCCTTGCCCTTTTGGGGCGAAGGTCTCTGCTGTGCATTCCTCTACATTACTTACAACAAAGATGTAATGCTTCTTCGTTGCCCAGTTCTTCACGTTTCTTAACAAACATGCCATTTGCGCCATCTGACTCCTCCTCACCCCCCGGCCTATGACCTAATGGCTGATAAGATTTTCCTTGTAAGTCTCCCTGAGTCTAATATCAAAACCCGAAAGTCTAAGCTCTGTAAGAGACCCTTACTGAAATATGCAAGTATATATTAAATACTTCAAAGATTTTTAGTACCTTCAAGCTGTTTAGCATGCTTAATGTAAACATCTACCACTCAGACCTTGAAGAATTCTGCTTGCTAGAGGTTTCGTCCTGTTGCTTACATGTCTGCTGAACTAGCAAGATGGAGCAGAGACCCCACTCTTAAAAGGTTCAACACTTGAAGAGTGAATCTGCACACAGCCCCCCCGGACTAGAATATCAGACGTCACATACATTCCTCTACTGAGGATTTGTAATGCCTTATGTCTATCTTGGGAGTTCAGTTTCACAGCCTCTAGTGTCTTGTTGTCAGTTTTTAATTTTCCACTCACTTAGCATCAGCTTGCTCCCTCTTCTTGGTCCCTGAAACTATTTCTAGAGTATTTAAATCCATATTCAACCCTGAAGTGCAGTTAAAGAGGAATTAAAAAAAAATAAATAACCAAGACCAGCTCACTTAAAATGGCTTTGGGCACAGGAAAGAATTCTCCATATTTCTTGTTGAAATGTTGTGCTATATCTTGGGCTAGTTCCAGGTGCAGGACTTGATCTTCTCCAACAGGAACATGTGTCGACCTTTTAATAAAAGACAGATACAGGAAACTCAGTAAAGCTTTCTGGTTCTGCTGAAATGTCACTCAAGACTGTCACAGCTTCTGTCATGACTGAGGGCCATACTGAGCCACACAGTCCAAGTCAGATATAGGTGATATGGCAACAAGATCCCAAACTGACTGTATCCCAGGATGAGCCTGCTTTTTGTGCTGAACAGAAGCACATCTCCAAGGGCAAAAATAGCCTTTTGTGAAAACATACACAGTGAAGATAGCAATAAGAACAAATAATTAAATTCAGCTCAAAGAAAGGTTTTTGTATTATCTCCTGCTGTCTCTTTAGAGATCAAAGAGCATGTGTTACAGCCTGCAAACAAAGAAAGATCTGCAAAGCATAAAGCACAAGCACCTTGCCTTGTTTTCTCAGGTTGAGAAGTTAGTACTGTGGATTTATCAAGGGAAGAAAAGAAGAGAGCAGTTCTTCCTCACGGGTCACCACTGTATAAGTATCATGTGGGTCAGTGCCTCTATTGCCACAAGTGTTATCATTCATAGATGAGAACTGTTAGGATCAAAGGATCAACTGATCTTCTGCATTGAACTCAATAGCTTGAATGCAGGTCTGGAGGGAAACACAATCTGCATCAGAGGACATCAGGAGGTGAAGAATCCACTACTTCCCCTGGTGATTCTTTCCCACAGTTAATCATGCTCACTAAAAATGTCTGTTTCTTTGAGATGAGGCAGACTTGAAGTCTTGCCAGCTTCTGATTACTCTCCCTTCCCCAGCTGATTTTTTCCTAAGGCTTGTGGGGTATTAAGCTCTGAATCCTGGATCTGTTCCAGTGTAAGAAAGTTCACTATGCATCTTTCAAATTCCCAGAAAATTTCGGTTCAACACGGTACTCCTTCCTTCTGATCCTGAATTACTGGGCTGACATCCAGGAATCAATTTGTCCACCTTTATCGCCCACCAAACAATCAGCAAGGCAACCTAAAAACAGTTACAGTAGCCAATAGGAAATCCCAGTGGCCTACAACTAACAGAAAGAAAATCAGTTACCATTATCAATATACCTTAAGCAGGTCAAGAGAAATGTTTCCATATGCCAAAATGGTTCCATATTCACAAAGTTGGCCACTAAACAGAAAACATATTATCTTTATAAATGCTCCTGCATGATTCTTTGGCTGCGTGGAGACCTCATAGCAGTCTTCCAGTATCTGAAGGGGGCCTACAAGGATGCTGGGGAGTGACTATTCATCAGGGACTGTAGTGACAGGACAAGAGGTAACGGGTTCAAACTTAAACAGGGGAAGTTTAGATTGGATATAAGGAAGACATTCTTTACTAAGAGGGTGGTGAGGCACTGGAATGGGTTGCCCAGGGAGGTTGTGAATGCTCCATCCTTGGCGGTGTTCAAGGCCAGGATGGATGAGGCCTTGGGTGACATGGTTTAGTGTGGTGTGTCCCTGCCCATGGCAGGGGGGTTGGAACTAGGTGATCTTGGGGTCCTTTCCAACTGTAACTATTCTATGGTTCTATGATTCTTTGTCTTTTTCCTTGCTGCTTTTATATATATATATACATATACATATAGATTTCTGTTCTAGGTCTATTTTTATTCCTTTCTGTCATATATTTACCTTCTGTCCATTTTCCTGTCTCTTTAATTCTTGGTTCATCTGAATCAGTACTGTTTTGCCCACCCTCCAGTTCTTAACTCTTCTTCATGACTGCCATGCTCTTCCTGTGTTTCCATTTCTTCCTGATTCTTGTTCCCTATATTATGTTTTCACATTAAAACATTTTTAATTAGAGATATTATGCAAATTTCTTCAAAGAGATATTGTTTCTCTTTCACTTCCTTGTTTTTTGCTCTGCCTGGACAGCCTGCTGTTAATACACATAGTAGCAAACAAATCACAGGCTTCACTAAGGAATCACACGATCTTATTAGAGATAACATAGGTGGTTGACCTCAACCAAAACAAGGTGATTTCTGATAAAGTTGTCTAAATTTCATTCTTAAATACTGCTTGACAATCAAATGGGATTCACTGCTTTGAAGAGAATTTTAATGTTCAAATTCATTCTGACTTTTGCTTGCTTCCCACTAGTTTTAATTAAAAATCAAGTGAATTAGAAATACCATCTACTGGTCTTCTGACATTACTGTTTTTCTCTACTAATGATCACTTCAGATTAAATTTCTCTAGCTACATTTTTCTGGGTTAACAACTGGCTAATCTTGGTTACTTTGTCCTCCTAAAGTCCCTAAAGTCTTTGTAGTTCCGTATGACTTCTCTGTCCCAACAAATATTCACAACTTCAGAACAATTCCAGAAAGCACATATGCTTGGAACATAAAAATCATTAATACATAGTGCATTGTCTCTAACAGTTATTTACTGAGGCAATTTAAAATAATGCACTACAAGTTCTATCAGCTAGGCTACAAACTTGGGCATGCTGAGTCAACCGTCCCTAACCAGGGTGTACTTCCACCCACATGGAACAGCACAAAAGAAATTGAACTAGCTCAGGTACCACAAGATGCAGTAAATTATTCACCAGTATCAACAGGCCTACATAGAATGACACACTAAGATGGGTATGCTATATACAGCCAGTTTAAGTATCTCTGCAGTATACTGCATAAGGCATAACTACTTAAAAAAAAGTATATGTATGTGTGTGAACATGTAATATATATAATTAAGCATGAATGGGTTAGAATTCCCTAATAATTATTTTGAAGTGATCAACTTTTTCTCTTTACAGCCCTGTCATTTGCTTTCAAACCAGGCTAGATTTGAACCAGCCACTTGAGAGGTAAAAAGCTGTCATCCATTTCCAATTTTCTGATCTAATCACACCCAGCTCCCCCACTTCAGAAGTTAGCATGTTGACCTGACAGACATTCATTCCAATGCAGCTGAACAGACATTGCCCATGGGCTCACATTCTGCCTCTTACTTGTACAGCAAAATATCTGCTGCTTGAAGCACAGGGTAGGTCAACAACCCAACAGTTCCTTCATTATTCTGGCTGGCACACTTCATCTGTTTGCAAAACAAAAACAGAGCAGAATCATGTTTTTGGTTAATAGTATCAGAGGCTGTGATTTTAATTAATTCATATCCATATCATTTTAGGATATAGAAATGAATTCAAATCCACATTGCTTTAGGATATGTATCATTAAATTCAAAGTAGTCAGGCTACTGTTTCTAATTCTGTTCTAGCAATGGCGTATCTACTTCTTGCTTTTAACAAATAACAGTTAAATACACTAAGCCCCTTAAAATCTTCATTATTTCATCATTACTATTCAAATATCTTTAGGTTTTTCTCACCCTCTGTCTCTGTCCACGAAGCTAAGTGCCTAAGGTTCAGGGAACCTAATTTGCAAAGCCTAGCACCTGTAACACTTATCTGTGGGCTTGGAAAGTCAATCCAGTCAAAGTTGGATTTAAAAGCTTAACTTTAGAACCTCAGGTTTGAAAAGGTTGGCTTTAATCTATGCCCTGCATTAACGCTGGTTGCTGTATTTAAGTTTTACTGTTTTTATTTAATTAAGAAGAAAAACAGTAAGAAAGCAAACATCTGGAGGTATTTAAGACTGCTCTGAACTCTGCCAGCCAAACTGCTCTTAATATAGGTTTTTTTTCTTCCTTTTTTGATACTTCTCTCTCCTGCTTTTTGGTTTTTCTACTTACAAAATGCCTAAATAAAATACAAGGAAATTAAATGCAAGAACTTCATTGATGTAGTCCTGCTGCTCATGTCCTAAGATTAAAAAGATGAACATTTGAAATTTGTAAAGGCAAACATTTAAGGTGCATTAACTTTATCACTCAGCACGTTTTTAATGTTTATAATTTCTATACTCCTCTTCCAACATATGCTTCTTTTGCACCCTCTCCCATAAGAAGTACAGAGCCACCACTCTTCATGGTAGGAAAACAAAAGCTGTTTATGGAACTCCTTCATCAGCAAGGCTCACAGTTTCCACTGCAATATCTCGTCGCTGTTTTGCATTATTAAAGAAGCATTGAAATAACTCCAAGTATCTAGCAAAATCACTTTAACTAGACAGAACAAACCTCCTATTTATTATAGTTTGTGCAAGTCTCTGCAAAAAATACTATGCTGTAGCTTCCAGCAGGAAAACGTTTACTGATAGCAACAGACCTGGAAAGACACATATTCCTTTTTCTGCCATAGGACTTAAACCTAAAGCAAGGGTAACCAAGATACAGTGGGTACATCACAAATAACAAGTATTTTAAGGACAGTAGTTCTACTGAATTCCCATATAATTCCACTGAACTTATGAAACTGTCCATACCTTCCACTGGGGCAAGCGTAGCAAACGTGGCACGTTAGTTAAGCACCCAAGAATCCACGCAAGTTCTGCATGCTCAGGAACCTGGAAGTACGAAGTCAGGATCGATTTTAGTCTTCTGCATTTATATGTCTATTTTCTCAAAATCAATAGAGATAAATAGTATTAGAGATCAGAAAACCATTTATTTTTGTCTTATTTTTTCAGTAAGGTGAAGTGACAGGCTAATGGAAAGTTCTGGGCACTGCATAAATTGAATGCACTACAGTCAAGCAGCATACAAGGGCTCTTGATCCTATCCACTCTTTTTCTAAAAAAGAAAGAAAATGCTTTAGTAACAACAGAGTTGAACACACATGTAAACTAGCCAACTGCTGTCCACTATGCCACAACTTTGAGACATCCCCACACTTTGAGGTAACACATTAATAGTTACAAAACCTCTTTGCCTTTCTCATTTCCAGTGCCAGTAAGTTACCCAAGCTTAATTTCTTCTGCATCAGGGCCCTGAATGCACTCATTTCCCTTAATTGTCCCTACCAACCTCACCTGAGCCCTCCATCCATATTCTCTGCCTAAGATCCCAGGAGCCCCAAGACCCATTTAAGGTCAGATCAGACTGCTCCTAACCTTGCCTGAGCTCCATTGCAACACAAGATGTCTGGTGGTATAATAACTGCAGGTCCTTCACAGAAGCCTGAGCTAATGGGTCAGGGGACAAGAAGAGCTGGGCTGCTCCACAAGGCTGTGACTGCAGACAGATCCAAGCTAGGCAAGAACAGTGACCTCCCTGAGCAGGACAATGTCGTGCAGTATTTAACCAGGACAGGGGTGGTGACAGTGAGAGTCTGGTGATCATCTGACATAGCAAGGTCAACCCAGGAAGCCCAGTGAGCAAATTGGGGCAGCAAGAACAGGGTTGAGCACAGGCACACACTGAGGAAGCTCAGCTGAAGACAGGGGACATGAGCCTAACCCTAAATGGAGCACCGGGGCCACTGGGCAGAAGGTGCCTGGGTGGAGGGCCTGGACGAAGCTTGTCAGGGCTTTGGGGGCACCAATAGGTCTGAATGACCCTGACCTGTCTGCAAAAGAGAAATAGCTGAAGTCAAACTACACTACAGCCTGAACTGAGGCTTAATTTGTCCATTTGTCCCTCAGTTCTGCAGTCCTATCAAAACTAATACTGATCTACAGGTGAAAGAGAAGGATTGGGTGTCCATATACCTGTTAGCTTCTTGACAGACATTCTTCAGCTTTGGCATTTCAAATACTTATTTTAGGACTAGTAAAAGAGGCAAGCATTGCTGATGCATGTGCCGTTCTTTCATTTCTTTCATGTCATTTTGTCTCTTGCTAGTTAGCTATGATGATCCATGTTCTGCTCTTTGCTTACATGTTTGATTCACTCTTCTCAGTATTGGCAGGTTTGGGTATTTAAGAGCATCTTAAAAAACCACCTCCAAGATGTTCAAAACTTCTCTAAGATGTTCAAAGCTTGCAACAATATATAGCAACCCAGATGGAAGACAGTAGAAAGTGTTTACAAACAAGTAAGAATTACTAGCATTGTTAATGGCAATTGCTTTGTTGTCAGATTGAAGTGCAGTAATATCCTAGCTAACAGACATTAGACTATTTCTGTTGTCAATGTTGTATAGTTGTATAGGGGTATCTGACTTCAAGGTAGCAGCTCAGTGGTTAAAGATAAATATTCCAGGCTGATTCTCTTTCCCTTCTTTCTGCCTTTCCTGCAGTCTTTTTTTCTTTTAATTTCCTCATGCTGATTTTCTCTGTCACAAGACAAAGTGCAACAAGATGCACCAAATGTACCTTCTGCAAGGCACAAAGAGCAAACTGAACTTTATAGAAAATACTAAGCTCAAGACCCCTATTTCATTTAGAAGACATCACCATCTGGTTCAAAGTGGTTTCTCATTCCTTTCTTCCAGTCACGGACAGAGAGGAGATGGTGCTCTGTTGCACTTGTGTTGACAAGGACTCCCTTAAAAAGCTACGCGCTCACTGATCCAGCTACGTCAGACATTGCTTCCACAGCCAAGACTGCATGTGTGCTTCACTGCATCAGGGGCTTTGACATTACATCAGTTACCAAACCACCAAATTATCTGAACAGCATTTGTAGACTTGAATCTGCAGTTCTGGGTTCTAGCAAGTTACATTCACTTCTAATTCGCAAACACACACAGTCCTTTGCTAGACTGCTGAATATCATGAAGAAAAAAGGGGGAGAAAATACACAGAAGGGCAGATGTTTCAGTTGGGGAAAAAAAATCAGAACTAGAGCCTAATGAGTTAACATTCATCACCCAAATTGCAGTAACTGACTGTATGTTAGCCTGTGAATCAGGAGGTACTAGGCTTAAACTACAAATCATTTATCAGACTTAAACACGGTTTAAGCTACTGTGTTTTACTTGGCAAGAGGGGCACGTAATTGCTGCATCTGGTTGGTCACCATGCATCAGCTCAAATGTGGTTACTCATTAAGCTACAGTACTCCATCACTTTGATTGCATAACTTCAGATACAAAGAAACTGGAAGAAGTGAAGATGTATACGATACCAGCAAAATAAAGGCCTATTCTATGCTTCCTTTCTGGCATGTATGTGTGCTACATGTTACTATACACTGGTGTAAGGAATCATTGTGTTCTGTCCTCAGAGCAGACTTCCAGCATCTGAAGGGGGCCTACAAGGATGCCAGACAGGGACTCTTCATCAGGGACCATAGTGGTATGACAAGGGGTAATGGATTCAAAGTGAAACAGGGAAGATTTAGGTTAGATATAAGGAACCCTCTTTACTGTGAGGATGGTGAGGCAATGGAACAGGCTGCCTAGAGGAGTAGTAAATGCTCCACCTCTGGCAGTATTCAAGGCCAGGTTGGAAGAGCATTGGGTGACATGGTCTAGTGTGAGGTGTCCCTGCTGATGATTTTGGAATCATGATGGGTTTGGAACTAGATGATCTTTAGGTCCTTTCCAACCCAAACTAGTCTATGATTCTATGACTTTCCTATTCAAAACATGATTTTGAAGACTTTCAAAAGAAGACTCCATTCAAGAATCCTAGAGGATTCTTTCAGGACTGAAATTATTTAAAATCAGTGTGACCACTTTTATTTAGACTTTTTTTCCTCCATGTGTAAGAATATCCTCAAAAAGGACACAAACTACTGTGCTTAATTCATCTAGATCTTAGCCTGATCTTCCTCATGCATTTTATCGAACTAAATATTAATCTTTGAATCTTTTGGATTCCAATAGGAAATGTATTTAATTGGAAAAGGCCTCCTTCCCAAAAGATGCCTTTTTTAACCAAAAGAATCAAATGCTTCCTGTAGTTTTATTTAGCATAAGGCATCATCTCACTTAACATCTCCTGATTACTATGATCGTCTTGATGTGTGGGTCAGTAACAATCTCAGTAACACATTTTCTCTTGGATTCAATCCCACAAGGACTTTTATTTTCCCACAGTACTACAGAGAGAGGCAATCCCTCTAGGAAATAGAAACGAAACAGAAAAGACATCTCATCTTTGTATCAACCTGTCAACTGATTTGCAGTTTCTTCCTATTGCGTTAGGTTGCATTTATTGTGCTACCACAAGGAAGACCTTTGTCAAAGGTCCCTCTTTACACAGTTTTCATTTAAAAAGTAGGAGCTCTTCTGCCCTTTCATTTTTAAAGGAGTTCACTCAGAATCTAACCACGTATCTGGGAAATAAAATATACAGGGTTTCAAACCATTCAGTTTATTCGGTGTATACTTGAACTAGTAAAGAATTTAGTTTGCATCTGACAAGAGTATGACGTACTTCAGGAATGCCCCCGCTTCCTGAAAGAGAACAGCTAATAAGCAGCTTAGCTCTTTTCCAATGGAGTCAGCAGTTTCTTAGCAGTGTCATCTCCCCCAGATCCCCCAGGATAAAAATCCTACAAAACTTAGAAAACCATAATTCTATGTCCAACAAACAGAACTCGCAGCCAGTGATGGTTCCTGAACTGTATGTCCAACCAACCTCCAAGATTGCCACAATCACTTCTAATTCTGAAAACCAGCTATCTAATCCATTAAACACTTCGTGTCAATTCCAGCTACTTTTGTGTTCTGAAAGAATATAATAGCTTATTTTCAATAAAAATATTTTTTTCTCAAGAAATATTTCTTGCAGTTTGGCTGAAAATCCCTGGAGGACTAACAGTCTTGCAAGTCCTGTATTTATTGTTTCCCTTACAAAGCCAACTACTCCCCATTACACAGTTTTCACAAACAAGTTTAACCAGATCCATATAGTAATCCCAAATCATATCCTTTGCTGAGTGAATACATCAAATCATTAACTTTTTTTTGTCCTGTGCTCTTGCCCACTTTAACAGTTTTCTTTCCTAATTTGTTCCAAGTCTGTAAAACCCATCAGTATTTCTCAAAGGGTCAAGATGGTCATCTATCTGCTATACCCAGTACCACATTTCCTCCTTAATTTCCATTGCATTAAGCATCCCCCACAACCTAGCTTACTAATCACTAATCAAAGAGTTACTTCCAGAACAAACGTCTTACATCCATTCCTTGTGGCCCAACAAGACCAAGGCTGCCCAGTCAGATTCCTTTTGTTTTTAAAGCACACTTATTTAGCAGAGGTGGCCACTTCCAAGTGACAATGAGCAGCTGTCTAGAAGGCACAACCATTTCTGCTTCTTCAGCTGGCTGAGTGCCCTGTCCCTTTCTTTTTACAGACAAAGAGCTTCTCAGTTGTTCACTCCTGCGGACATTTGACATTATTAAACTCAGATCACAAGTTACACTTGGATCACCTCAGAGATGTTACATGCTGAAGTGCAACCTCAGGGCTTCTCCTTGCAGATCTATTACTTTGTCCTTGATCTTAGCTATTCCCTACCAAGTTACTGCTGCTACTCACTGGCCACAGATGATATACATGGATAACCAATAGCTACTTTTAGTGCAACTAATTCTAGCTGACTTTCCATGCTGAGACATACAGCTCAGGAGGACAGCAAGCAATGAGGTTCAAGAACACAGATACTTTGAGCAGATCTGAAAGCTGGCAAACCAGCAACATTGGAATTTAGCTTTCTGAGGCTTATATACATAGTTGTGTGTCAGCAGCTGAAGTGGCAATCAACCTGCAAGAAGAGATGCAGTGCTCCATTTTCAAGACGGACTTCCTTAAGTTGCAACCTAAAGCCCTTCTCTGTAAGTGATTGCAAATTTGCTGTGTATCTGTTATGTGGAGCCAGCTTCCCCTGAGCAGTGTAACCTCATGAAGGGCTACATTTTAAATGGGCAATAAATGTCAAAGATTTGATTTTGACAGTGTAGAGGACAAACAGGTCTGGAGAGGTAATCTGGATACTTGTGTACGAAAAGAAATCTGACCAGAGGAAAGAAAGTGTCCTAAAGAAGGAAACAAAATGAAACCTTATTCGTTAGGATTTTTGTCTCTTCCAGAAGTACCAGTTAGTGCTCCCAAAAGGCCTTTTAGAAGAAGGTGCTGCTCACTTTTTTTTTTCTTGAATAAGAGGTAGGATTTTATTAATGCCTAAGGCTGCAAGCAGTATGTTCAGGACACTTGGTAATGCATCTCTGTATCATACGGCTACAGAGAATAAGAAGGCCATAAACAAAACAAAATAGACTGCTCTTGAATCAAATGCACACAGCAACTGAACACCCAGCAAGGTACTTTCATGACAGAAAATTTGACGTGGTATCCCGAATTCCTGTTCAAAGAAATAATTCAGGTGTAGGTGGAGTAAGTTCATGGTTACAAAGGCAATATCTGATTTACACAGAACACATTAAGCAATACGCTGAATTGGTGGGTGGTTATCTAGCTGTCACTGGTAAATCTATCAGCATTTACACTTTTCACTGTTACCTTTGAACATGTTCACAACTTCTCTTTATGTATATTTAGTTAAAACTTATAGAATAAGACCCTGACCATGAATACCTCCAGTGGAATCAGGTGACTTGGTTATAAACCCAGAAGAGCACAGTATTTTGGCCAAGGAACCCTTTTCCCTCCCTTTATTCATTATGAAATTAAATTACTTGCAGAAACAAGCTCCTAGTCTAACTGACAACACTGTTTGAGGAAGTAGTTTGGTGTGGCCAGAAGACTGGTGGGGAGAGGAACACCCAATAGCTACATAACAGTATGAGATAAACCAGGTAAATTAATGAAGAAGGAAGGGAAAAAAAGAAAGAAATCCTGCTGAACCATGACTTTTCTTCCCACTGAGCTCCAATTACGTCTAGCCCAGTCCTATGGGGGAGAAAACAGAGGGATGAGAGAAGCAGAATCATTTTCTAAATTAAACAGTTACATACTTCCTCTTCTGACAGGAAGTTTTCAATGGACCATGCTAAATTATGGACTTTAATGAATTTATAAGCTATGATGCAATGGAAGCTTTTCAGCCCCTCTGAAAATTGGACAAGAAGTAGCATGAATGTATTCCAACTTTGCCCACAAAACAAAGCAGCTGGATACTTCTGGAAAATAATAGCAGGGAAAGAGTGTGCACATTGAAATTATCGTAGTTTGGCTTTTCAAGGCTAAGACAAATTGGCAAATTCCCACCTCCCAGAGTTACTTCTTCAATTTGCTTGCACACTGCAAGGATACTGCAGCTGATTAAACTTGGGAAATAAATCACCCCCTCCAGAAGGCTGAAAACTGCAATTTTCTACCCAGAAACAGAATGTTATGTTGTCCAGAAACTCACAATGCTCTTCATAGAAGTGTGAGTGCAGCAAAACAGGCACTGCTGCTAAATCAGCTCTGAGGGAATTTTAGTTTCTCTTGGAACATTCTGCATGTGTCTACTACAACAGGTAAGTGGACAGAAAGAACAGCCTGAGACCACATAAGAGCAACTGCAGTTTCTGCCATTGTTTTGACTGTGAAGCAGATGGGATACGAGATGGTTATGGGTAAGAATTGAAATGTGTATTGTACCCACCAGGAATCAGAGAAAATGGGTTATGCCATATAAGCTTCCCATGTGTGCAGATTGCTTACTGTCTTCCTTATTTCTGCCCTGTAGTCCTTTTTGGTTTTCATAAAACAGTCTAAGTTTTATGAAAGACAACTGGTACAGCTTTTATCAGTTATGGTACAACTTAAAGAATATATTTGCTCTTTCTTCTAAGATTTTCAGGATATATTGGATATGTCATTATTCTGTTGCTTCTCTTTTATGCCTGATAAGCAAAGGCAGGCAGTTAAAGCATATCTTGACATTATTTTCTCCAAGAGCAAATTGGGGTTTGCACATCTCGCAGCTGTGCTCCAAAGAAAAAGGCATCATCTTGAAATCTGCATTTATTTGTGTTGTTTTAGAAATTGTCCCTCTTCTATGACTTGTCTCACAAGTTGACTTGTCTTCCTACTTCAGAAAATAGGATTGAACAAGCTGTAACAGAAGAGCTGCTCTCACTGGGAGGCCACTCCAGTGTCCAACATGTTCCACAACTGGGTTTTCCTAGATACTCTAATAAAATGTGCTTGCTTGTAACCCTTCGCAGACAATGCAGTTCCAAACACTCCCCTAAATATTCAGCATCATCCTTCTTGCTTCTAAATATTTTGAAGGTATCATCACTTGTTCTTTGTAGCCACTACTCCCCTAAGCTGGAGTTCAAGTTTGTACATGTTAATGTAAGTGTGGGAGGCATTTGGTGAACTGCTATGTATGGACAAGAAATATACGGCCAGCTATTAACTTCCTGTTTATATATATTATAAAACCCTGTAGTTTATAAATGGTATATTCTGAAGCATACAAAACTAATTTTCATAAAACTAGCACTTTAATGGTAATCTAGCTGTATACCTGATACATCAGAAACAGCCTTTCATCTCTGGATTGTATTGGAAAGGATGGTAAAATGTGGGAAAAGTCTGGAGCTCTGGATTACAGATTCAATCTGCAAAAACACTGCTGTAAATAACAGTATACTGGCAGTGAAACTCTTACCAAATGCACAAGCCTTTTGGGAAAAAAAGAGATCAATATTCTTTTTCACATATTACAAACATTCCAGAGAAGCAACAGAAGTGGCAACAGAAAGAAAGTACAGGAACAGTAAAGTCAAACAAACCAACACATCCCTCTCTTTAGTAACTGTAGACCATTCTTACCCAGGTTAATCCAGAGAAAGTTAAGAGGCCACAGTAGCATTTACAATGACTGCCTGATCAATTCCCTTCACGGGGCTTACCATTACCACCATCCTTTTGCAGTGCAGGCATTGAATTCTGCTCTTACTGTTCCAGAATCAGGGTACTACCAGCAGTTAGTTGTGTTAATCAGAAGAAACCGCAGTAGCACTTCCGTGAGCTACAGTTCTCCTAATTCTCAAGATAGAACTCAAAATACATTAATAATTGTAGAGTTAATCTACTGAGAAATCTCTCATTTATGAGTTTGATCTGGTATTGAAGAGAGACATTTACTTTGCCCGTAAGCAAGTACCTAAAGCAGTTCTTTATTTGCAGCTGGATTTTCACTGCTTTCCCAAGACCTCTGGAAACACAACCTATTTCAGGATACAAATGGGTTTTATCACTTTACTTTACACCTCAGCCAGATGTTTGTAAACAAAATAGTGGGGTTTCAGACCGCCCTTGGAGAGTGCTGCAGTGGCTGGAAAGGGGAGGCCAGCTCCTTCTTTGGAAAATGAAGCAGTTACCAAGTCAAAAATCAAGCCATAAACTTTTCTGATTAGCAATAGCTGCAATCCATTTCACACCCTTGTTTTTAGGAACAATCATCTCGATATTATGACATTCCATACTATACTATTTCATTATCATACTAAAACAATAATCACATTAGCAAGGTTCCTGTCTCCTTTCCTTGCATCAAGCACTACACACAGATATTCCTTTTAATTGCTTCCAGAGAAACATCTGGTCCTGCCAATGCGGTTATAACAGATCATAGTGCATCTCTGGGTATACTTGACCACTACATACAGCTTGAATAGACTTGTTCTGGGGGAAGGCAACACACCACTTCAGCCTGAACCACTTCAGAAACAGTCTGGATTCACAAACAATTGTAAAAGACCTTCTTTGGTACTAGAAAAAGGACCTTCAGGTCCAGAGAAGGGCAATGGAGCTGGTGAAGTGTCTGGAGTACAAGTCTGATGAGGAACGACTGAAGGACCTGGTGCGGTTTAGTCTGGAGAAGGCTCAGGGGGGACCTTATCACGCTCTACAACTACCTGACAGGAGGTTGTAGTGAGATGGGATCAGTCTCTTCTTCCACGTAAAAAGAAACAGAACAAGAAGAAACAGCCTCAAGCAGTGCCAGGGGATGTTTAGGTTGGTTATTAGGAACAATAATAGCCAACTTTTTTTCTCTGTTAGTCTCTTTAACAAAGGCCAGCCTATCCACCATAACAGACATCAGATTAATTTTTGGTGTTGGAAACTTTTGTTTGCTAAAGCTGAACATTTTTCAAGCCTAGCTAGCTAAAGTTTCACTGGCTGTTGACTGCCCTGGTTCTGTAGAAGCATCAGTTACAGTTCTGTCCTCCCATCATTTTCGAGTCTGATACTTTCTCTTTAGAGACTCAAAGACTCAATCTCTGCATTATTATATTCTGAAAGATACAGCATGCTTTCTGTGGTTGCTCAGCCTGCAAAAGAGAAGGCTCTGGGGAGACCTTATTGAGGCCTTTCAATACCTTAAAGGTGTCTACAAAAGAGCTGCTGAGGGAGGTTTTACAAGGTCCTGTAGCGACAGGACAAGGGGGAATGGCTTTAACCTGCCAGAGGGAAGATTGAGACTGGATATAAGGAAGAAGTTCTTCCCCGTGAGGGTGGCGAGGCGCTGGCACAGGTTGCCCAAAGAAGCTGTGTCTGCTCCATCCTTGGCAGTGTTCAAGGTCAGGTTGGATGGGGCTTGGAGCAACCTGGTCTAGCGGATGGGTTGCTTGGAGAGACCTGGTCCGTGGCAGGCGGTTGGAGCTGAATGAGCTTTACGGTCCCTTCTAACCTAAACTAGTTTGGGATTCTAATGACTGTAATGTAAGAGCCTCACTGATAATCTGCTGGCTTCAAGGGAAGTCTGTGTGCTGGCTTTAGGAAGACCTGAACAGCAGTAGTTTAGCTTTTGGACATGTAAGAATGTATGAAAAGCAACACTGGAACAGCTCAAATATTAATCTCCAAGAGAAACCATCAGAAAAGAGCCTAAGTACAAAACAGCATCCCAACTGTGGTTGCAGCATTACCTGCAGAAGTGGTACCTGAATTCATACACGTTTCAGCATGCACCGTATCTTCTGCCAAGGAGTTTTGTAGCCTAATTTTGGATTTCATGAAATTCAGCTCATGCTGAATCTACCAGGTGCTAACTTATTTTGACACATGATTTTGATTCATGTTCTTCAATGGATAAACCACACAATTCTCTATTTTCTCCACTTTACTTGCCGTTTTATAAACCTTCACTTTATTCTTCTCTAACCATAACCTTCTTCAGCTCCTAGGCTGAAAAGTCCTGTCTGTGTATCTAGTCTGTGTTGTAACTAGCTGAATCATTCAACCGCTTGAAAGAAATTAAAAACAGAACTCCAGGTTGTTTTTTACTGCATCATTGGCTTTCCAGTTTATGTAGCCTCCATATGAATGAATTTAAGTCAGAGTAGAGACAAAATAAAACCTAAGCTGGTAACTTCTTAAAAAGGATAAACAGATTTGAACAAAGGATAAATAAATTTAAACATTTCTCCACTAGAATTCTGAGCTAATCTATTTTTTTTTTTTTTTAATACAGAGGAAAAATGAAGCAGGAAGTATATCTGTCTTCATCATTTCAATATCCACCATGGATATGGAGCTATGATTGTCATTTGCAGTTTGACAACCACAGGAAATTCTGCCCGTAAAGAACCATGTTCAAAGGAGGAATTTAATATCACAATTTCATCTTGTACTGATACAATTCAGGCTCTATGCATATCAACTTTGCAGTTGTTGCAAGTCAGACATCTGTTAAAGATGTCTTCAGAAGAGCAGAAGCTATGACACATCTACCTCCGTTGGAAACCATGTAAGTTTGCCAGTTTAGAGTCAATAACAGAAAGTTAATGAGGCAAGAAACTAAATTGTGTTCCAAGAAAATGCAGCATGTGATAGACTAAGCTGACATATGCCAAGTAGGAAGGTAAGCCCAGTACCCCTTGGGGTGGTCAAGAGTAGAAGCAAATAGTCTCACATATGAATTACCAGATCAGGTGGAAAAAGGTGCATATGTAAAGCAGGTTATAGTGAAGGGAAAAAAAAAAATCCCAGAGAAGACATTAAGTCCCTGGTGATGGAACCTACACAAAACTTACCATGCCAACTACCTGCTGGAGATAATTGTGCAGCTGGCAGACTAATTGCTAGGTGCTGATATGAAATCACAGAAATGTGTTTTACTTGCCTTTACTGGCTTTATGGTTGCACAGACTACATATATGCATTTATGCATTTATGATTTAACCTTTTGTGACTAAAGTGGGACTTAAAGAGCTAAATTAACAGTTTCCTAACAGGCTTTTCCAGTGTTTTACTCATAACCTACATTAACTCCTAGCTCTGCCTGGGAAATTTCAAGTATACTTATCCCTAAATGGACTTCTCAAACATGGTTTCAGCCACTTCGAAACAGCAGCAAGGCCTAAGTTTGCAATGGAACATTGCTAACATTTTCTACACTGACACAAAGCTGATCAATGCTATACTCAGTCATTAACATGTGTGGAAAGCCACTTACTGAGGAACAAACCTAATGTAACAGGAGCACTAACCAGCGACTGTCGGAACAGGAAACACTTCTTTGGGTCAATACCACAGGCAAGGATGGAAGCAGTGGTGTCCAGTATGTTCTGGCGCAGGACAGCTGGTTCCTTGGGCATGGTGAGAGAGTGCATGTCCATAATGCTATATAGTACTGAGCTGCACTCTTCCTGCAGATTCACCCAGTTCTGAATGGCTCCAAGGTAGTTACCCAGATGAGGCGTCCCAGTTGGCTGGATACCAGAGAAAATCCGATCCACGACCATATTCTGTTAGCAAACAATTGGTAAAATAAACAAGTGAATTTTTGGGACAGACTCTTTTACATTTTATAGTCATTAATAAAGCCTCACGCCTGTCTCTACTCCTATCACTGTATTCATTTATAAATTATCTCAGAATTAACTAAAAGTAATTGCAGTAAGTCAGTCCTAATACTCCATCGTACTGCAGAGAGACTGACAACCACTGTTGATTTTAAGCTGTCAGACTGCATATACAAACTGACATAGCTGTAAATGTCAGTGAAAACTAGATCTCAGAAAACAAGTCATAGATTCCTTCATCCTTTTTTGATCCTTTTGATACTCATCTTTCATCCTTCTATGATTCTATGATTTGGAACTGAAGCTGTATGTTTCTCTTTAGTGCATTATCCAGTTTGATACAGAAACTCAGGATCATAGCCTAGAGAAATGGAAACATTTTTGTGGTAAACATATGCAATATCCCAGTAGACTGCCAGCTTAATCCCACCAACACTCAAGTCTTATTTTTCTAGCTGCAAAGACCATTTTGAGCAGTTCCTGAAAGAAGCCAAGTCCTTGTCCCAGAGGTCAAAGAAAAATGAAGAGATTATCAAAATTCTGAAACTACCCATCTTGGCAGCAGTAGTGTTTCTGAAAGGGTTCTACAAAGAAATACTGCTATAGCTCAAGGTCACACCTGGAATACTGTAGATGCACAAGTACCAGTAAAATGTCAACATCTGATGAGATTTCACAGAGAAGCAGCAAAAAAAGTCATGAAGAAGCTAAGGTTGGGAGTAAAGATTTAAAAACTTGAAAAATGTATAGTTTGGCTAAGTGACAGTTACCATTTTGGAAAGTTTGTTTTCCTGCATCCCAGCCCTCCATTTGACCATTTTCTCAGAGCCCCAAGCTGTCAGCATATGATCGATTACCTCCTCGACCTTCCCAAAGAATTCCACTATATCCAGAAGTAACTCAGCAATGTTCCATGTGAAAATGCTCGCTACATGCCAAGCTGTAAGAGCATGTAAGACTTACAAATGAGGGTCCCACCAACCTCAGCACGGAGCCCTAGTCACAAAGCTGCTCAATACAAACCCTCAGTCTCTTGTACAGCAGGAACATCAACTTCATTATCCCTCTGGCTACATGATCATTTTCCTGCTATATTTTATAAGACACACTGATATCAAAGTAGAGCGATCAATGTAGTCTGTTTTCATTGCTGTGAATCTCTTACATACTACTACAAAACCACAAAAAATGGCAGCAAAAGTCAAGGCCAAGTACCATTATCTTTAACTGTTAAAAAAAAAAACAACCCAAAACCTTCAAATTGACTTAATTTTGACTCAGACTCCAGAAAAAATGAATAAGAATTTCCAAGTAGATAGGACTTCGTGCTTTTAAACATGATCTACAGTTCAGCCATTTTCTTCAAAATGTGCTGGATAATTCTCATTGCTTTCAAAGTAAGCCTGGTTTTCAGCTAAGCCAATTTTCTTATCCAATGTTAAAGTGTTTGTGCTGATAGGTAAGAGCAAGTTTGGGTTAGCAGCGATGCTGGCTTTTCCTGCTCACATAAATACCTACACATTTCAGTGCAGGTGGTAACCCCCCTCACCCCATCCTAAATATCTTCTTGACTTCTAGTATATTCTTGAGTAATTTTCTAAGATCTCTTCTAGAACCTCCAGCACAGGAGCTGCGAACTAGTCACTGCAATGAAAAGCACACGATTTCCTCCAACAGCAATTCTAACTTCAAGTGGTTGTGCTCCAGCCCTTGACCACCCGTGCCTTTTTCCTGCATTACACAAACATGGAATTATGCTACTTCATTTTTCTTTTTTTTTTTTTTTTTTTTTGCCATTTGATCTCCTATTTTCGTAGGAAACTACAGCAGAGCATTTGTAACCACTCACAGAACCCACTCACCTCCCACTAGGCTAATACCTGGCCCAAGGGCTGCAACAAGCTTCTTGTTGGTGCTGAGAAGGGCCTCAATGTCCATAAATCAGGTGAAGTCTTGTAGAAACTCAGGGAACTTTGGGTGCACTGGGCTTCAGAGCTGTACGTCTGTTACTAAGGGCATAGATCACTTGCTAGGCAATGCAATAAGTACTTTACAGGCATAACATGTGTCTTTTGCTTCCCACATTCCTGCTCTTCACCAGGAGAATAAGAACTCAAGAAGAAAGCAAGACTATAAACAGATGATGACTACAATGGTGTTCTGCCCTACAGGGATCCCAGAACAGCTGGTTAGTTGTCAGAGCACGTTTCCTCCTCTCATCTGTCTTCTATCACTCAGTTCAAATCGTGATACTCCTTCACACAATTCTAATTCTCCTCAGAGCTGCCTACTTTGCAGCACCCATTTAGATGTCTAATCACACTCTGTCACACAAGCTATAAGTTCTTACAGCATTAATATCCATTTTCTTATCAGTTTCATCCCTCCTGTATTCATGTATTCTTTTCTTCCTCCACTTGCGCTTTTCACACCCTGCTTCCTGGAAGAACTCTTGCATGGAATATCAATACAGTAAGGAGGCACAGAGAATGCCATATGGTAAGGTAGCTATTGTTACTGTTACTTCAGTGACTTTATGCAACAAGTTTCCTACCTGCACTGCTAGAATAGCTTAGAAACCTCCTAATCTTCTAGAAATCCACTATGGATGTGCATTAAATAAAGTGTGTTGGGATGACCATGTTAAAAGCATGGTGCAGAAACTTGTACATCTTTCAACTGCAGTCTAGACAAGGACAGCATCACCCGAAATGTCTTCTGATGTCATTGCTTCTTTTCTCTGGGACACTGAAGCTAATGCTACTTCAGTGCAGAAGCAGCTCTACCCCCTGGGGTAAATGCATGTTATAACCCTCTGCGCAGTCAGCACAGATCAGCCAATACTCTGACCCAAAAAGAGCTGGCACCCTGAGCCTGTGCACTCCACAAACTTTGCTAGTCCCCAAGTCACAAAGACTCCATTCCCTTGCAGCTACAGTCCCTGCTTCATATGCTTCCTATGCCATGTTCCTTCTCTGCCTTTTCCTCTGCCCAGATCACTGCCCAGTTTGGAGATTATGTCACTACGAACATACTGGATGTACTGGCAAAATTATATTCCCTAATTTGAGTATAATGTACTTAAATATTGGTACAGATACAATAGTGACATTTAAATAGGCAGTTTGAGAATATTTTTCACTAGGAAAATACAAGACATCAGAATTTCAACATAAACTGTACATTCAAATTCTGTACTAACTCCAAAGATATGAAGGGTAACAACAAGCAGATTAAACAGATTAAAGATAGGTTTATTGTAATACTACAT
Organism: Psittacula echo; assembly: GCF_963264785.1. NCBI lineage: Eukaryota > Metazoa > Chordata > Aves > Psittaciformes > Psittacidae > Psittacula > Psittacula echo. The sequence goes on from NC_137736.1 coordinate 8,125,166, forward strand.
AAGTTAGCATCTGGTGCCACACTACATGCTGGAAAGAAAACACCCAAGTACAACGTAAAATGGACAGTTTCATATAAAGAGAGAACAAAGTTCCCTGTCTATTCAGTAAGGAGAGTATCTGTGAAAGCAAGCATGGCATCTTTATGTGCTTGTATGTTCATAGAATCATAGAATAGTTAGGGTTGGAAAGGACCTTAAGATCCTCTAGATCCAACGGGTTAAAACTTAAACAGAGGAATTTTAGATTGGATATAAGTAAGAAATTCTTTACTGTAAGGGTGGTGAGGCACTGGAATGGGTTGCCCAGGGAGGTTGTGAATGCTCCATCCTTGGTGGAGTTCAAGGCCAGGTTGGATGAGGCCTTGGGTGGCATGGTTTAGCGTGAGGTGTTCCTGCCCATGGACAGGGCATGTAGGAACTAGATGATTTAAAGGTCCTGGTAAATAACTACTTAGAAAAGGTTTGTTCAGTATATGGGCAATAAGTAACAAGTTAAACACAAACAACAAACAGTAGCAGTATTATACTGGGTCTAAACTCAGCAATTACTTAACCTGAAGTCTGGAATTTGCAGAAACAAGTAAATCCAATAACAAAAACTGAGCCAGGCTGGACCTCGATAAAGCATAGCAAGTAAATTACAAAGAACAAACCCTCACTGGCTCCCAGCTGAGGGACCAGTTGACGACAAGTCTTTCATCTTTAACTCCTTTGATTCCATTTAACAACATAAAGCACGACATGTGACAGCGAATGGCATGGTATGAAATATTCCATTGTGTTAGCAGAAGTCTATATTAAAAAAAGCCCCCACAAAAAAAACCCTTAAATGAATCTTGGACTTCTAGCACTAAAAATATACAGAGAACATTGCTCCTTTGGAGAGAGTTTATGTTCCCTGTTTGTTCACTCTGTGAGAAGCAGCGGGTGGCATAGCAGCGTGGCAGGGGAGTTTTGCTGGTACCATGAAATCATGGGGCTGGAATGCACTTCAATGGAGCTCTTAGGTCAGGGGATGGGAGCTGTGTGCTCTCAAGTACTAGGGTTGGAAAACGATAAAAACAAAAGGAGTGAAGGCTTCCCAGTGGAGCAGAGTGAAAGCCACAAGACATGCAGCTCCAGCCCACAGGCACTCACTCATTCAGACATCTGTAGTAAGCACAGTGTGAGCCTGCTGTTCGTGTGTTTAACTCTGTGTGGTGTGTGCACCTACACCAGTAGTGCTGCATGTTAATCTTCACTCCTGGTAAGAGCATAGTATCTGACAGATGTTTTGACATCTATTATTTTCCTCTCAATGAGACTTCTGCGTGGCAATTCCAGACACCACAGTGCATTTCACATCAGCATTTTGAATGAAGCTTGGCCCAAACCCTGCTAAGATTCAGGTGTTCTCTTCCTAAACTCCTTTTTCATGATGAGATAAACTTCTTCTCTTTATAATGAAAAACTGTCAATACCCAAATGCTCTCAAATGATGAGGAATAAGCATTACATTCTTGTCCCAGAGTAGGATGGCTAAAGATACCCTGAAGTATGGGCACATTCATTTTCAGTGCAAAACAGTATACTAGAAAAAAAACAGAGCTTCCAAAATCCAATGCAGCTCTCTTGGACCAAAGCAAAAATCTTCTCAGTATGTCATGCTTGTAGTAAGGAGACCTGCAACTGTTAAGTCCTCAATTCAGCAGCCAAAGCCACACTCATTCCCTGCTCATGAGACAAATGTGCCAGAACTGGAGAACACATCAAACTTGCTAGAGTTAAGGAAAAGATCCATGCATACCATTCCATGTCACTTGTCAATTCTTAGTATCCTGGCTATACCTTTCATGTTTAGCTTTATGAATTCTATGAGGACTGAACACAAGGATTTACCTGTTGAATACACATATTTGCCTTGAATTTCAACAGAAAACTGCTTCTCAAATTCATAGTAAGATCAGTCATAATATAGTTTTTCCACTTCACGAAGGAGCTAAACAAAATCAAGTGAAAGCATTCACAGGATCTGTTTTAAAAGCCTCTCTTCTTCATAACTCTGCAGAAATAAATTGCCATCCTACACCTAATGACAGCAGGCAAGCCACAACTATAAAGAAACCTTCTGCCTACATTTTTATCACTTTGTGGGTTTTAAACCCAGAAAAAGCTAGCACCCATTCAAGGAGGTAGGAGAAAGCTGCAATGTGACAATTCTCAGGATTACTTTATCCTTTTAGTTTGGTATAGGAAAACATTTACACAATTACATAAAAGTATACATCAAAATTTGGCTGATCAGAGTCCAGTTTAGACCTATTATTTGACATAACACACCATAAGGTGATGACATTAATCCTGCCCTAGAAGTACAGAGGCACTACATCTCGGCTTCCCAATCTATTCAAGTGATGGAGGAGATGGAGTCTTACGTTTTCAAGACTACAACTAGCGAGATAGAGAGATAGAAAAATCAAATCCCAAAGAGTCTTTTACCAGTTGTGCCCTGTGAGTAACTGAAGGGAAGGACAGAACTTCAGACGAATTAATTTCTTTGGACTTTGTTCATAAATCTATCCCAGCAAGCAAACTGTCGGGAGACAGGGTTATGCCTCTAGCCATAATGTATCCAATAAACATTTTCACCTTTGAATTAAAACAGAGACTTGCTCAGAAGCTCACCTTTGTGCTGAAACATAAGCAGGAGATATCAAACTGCACACTGTTAGTGAACATTATGACAGTGTTACAAGAGCAGCTGCACTAGGACACCCCTGCCCCCTCCCCCCCCCCACAGTGGTGGCTACTCTTCACATGTTATAGCATTTAGCCGCTCTGCTTTACATTAACAGCTATTTAGTTGGGGCAGAACAGGTGAAAAGCCAAGTGAGATCCAGCAGCACCAGAGCTAATTCTAAACACAGGTGGTGGGCACGATGGAAAGAGCAGGAAGTCGACCGGAGAATCACTGCTGACATCCAGGACAAGGAAGATTGATGGCTTCCCTCTCTAGTTTTCCCCACTGTGTAGGCACGCAGGGGGTGGGGGAAAGCGACGGAGAAGCTGCTGTGCTGGCGACATACCACACCACCAGCCTCCACAGCACCAGTGCTGATTAATGACACTGGAACGACTCAGGAAACAGCAAAGGATCATTCACAGACTTTGCTGCTCTTGTCAGACTTTTATCCGTGGTGGTTCATTTTGCCCCAGTTGTTCCAAACTGAAGTGAGATCAGATTTGCCAGAGGAAAAGCGAATGGCAAAGTGAAAGGGAAGAAAGAGCTGCATTAAGCAAACACAGAGATGAGTAAAGCACACAAATGGGAAAAGTTGACATCTGAAACGTGAAGATCCTCCCAACAGGAATCAAAAAGGGAAAACCCAACCAAACCCCAAACCTGTGCCTCAACCTCAGAGACAAAAGAACGTCTTTGGCTGACAAAAGTCCCCGACTACTCCATCTTTGGCATCTGTCTACAAGGCTTTTTATTTCCCCCATTAATACTTTGCAACTTCAAAGCTCTTGCTGCTAAAATGATATGCTCATCTGTTAACAGTCTTAGCAAAACCTGTCTTAAGACAGTTATTAAACAGCAAAGTGAAGGGAAACCAGAGGAGTCTGATTTTACTAGCTAAAGCATAAATTTTAAAGCCTAATTTGGACAATTGAAGTGTTAATGTTATTCGAGATAGAAAAAATAAATGAAAGAAAAGGGAAACTTAGAAGCAGTCTATGTACTACAGACTTTGCTTCAGTTATTGCTTTTATAGTAATTTCTTGACCACAAACTTGCTGTAGAAACCTTTAAAACATGTTTACCTTCATCTGGTAATTCAATACATCAAATTCAGCTCGTACAAGTGCTATTTCACCAGGCTTAATTCTTAAAATTAGGGATTAAAGATCTTAAATTAAATTAGAAAGAAACATATTTAGACCAGAGCAGATTTTCAGACAACTTCTGAGAAAGGATTAACTCATTGCCCAGAAACTGAACTAAATTAAGATTCAAACAGCAGTGCCTGGTGCCCCTTTCTTGAATGTCAAATGCATTTATATTTAAACCAATGTAAGATTTTAATATTTATATTTAAAATGAGAAACACATTTAAAGGAGGAACATTTACAGTGCATGCTAACCCCACCTTATAAATTTAACTCTGCCCTCTAGGGCTAGCAAAAGAACACTGTATAACTGTATTTGGGTTAGGCTGCCCTCTCATGCTGCCTTGTTAAAGATGACTAAGCAAATGGATCCTTTAATGTGGTATGCTGAGTCCCACAAATGGATTCTCCCATTTGCCTTCATGAGCTCCACGCGCCACTCAGTGTGGCAGTGACAGCTGTACTGACAGACACAAGGATCATCTGCAGCAGTTCATACCGCCACACAAGACAAGGTACCTCTGGACCCAAGGCAAGTGCAGACCCTTCCCTCCCCGCCGTGTGAAATGGGTTATATAAACCCTGGCTAAAGGACTCCAAAGCAGCCAGCAGTCTACAGAACATAAGAGCTGGCTCAATCACTCTGCAGAGGTCCCAGGACAAGAAGTGATGATAACATTTGACAGAGTGGGCCAGGTTTGAGCAGGGGCGGTGAAGGAATCAAGCACCGGGTCTGCATGCAGCCCAGCGGCTGTCACCAATCTTATTCTACATCACGATGTCTTCCTTAGCAAGGACACAGCCTGACAGGCTCTCTCTTTTTGTGGCTCCCTACACTTCTCCATACCAACTGGAAGGACAGCATGTGACAGCTATTGTTCAGAGCTCAGTCATTAAGCAAAGAGGCTCAGTTACAGAGCAGGTCCAATGTATGCTGACACATGCATTACTTCTGCACCTCCTGAGTTTCAAAGACATACATAGAGCTGCAATTAATGGTCTCAGATGGTCCAAGACAGGCAGCAGCCTATTAGCCTTAACCTTGCATTAATTATTCTCAAACCATTCACTGGTATTTCTTAAGCTAAGGCAATAAAGCTTCTCCAATCAAACTACCTAGCACTGCCACTGAGTGCAGGCCTTAGCAGCCCATTTCACCCAGACTCAGTGAAAGGGCAAAGGATTTAATAACACTATGTTCTCATAGCTACCACACAAGTAAGTTGTGAAGAGATAAACTAAATCAGTGCCTCGCTGACAGGAGGCTGCAGCAGGAGCTAAGTATCACAGTATCACAGTATGTTAGAGATTGGAAGGGACCTCAAAAGATCATCTAGTCCAATCCCCCTGCCAGAGCAGGAACACCTAGATAAGGTTACACAGGAATGTGTCCAGGCGGGCTTTGAATGTCTCCAGAGAAGGAGACTCCACAACCTCCCTGGGCAGCCTGTTCCAGTGTTCTGTCACCCTCACTGAGAAGAAGTTTCTTCTCAAGTTTAAGTGGAACTTCTTGTGTTCCAGTTTATACCCATTACCCCTTGTCTTATCATTGTTTGCCATTGAGAAGAGCCTGGCTCCATCCTCATGACACTCCCCCTTTATATATTTATATACACTAATAAGGTCCCCCCTCAGTCTCCTCTTCTCCAAACTATAGAGACCCAGCTCCCTCAGCCTTTCCTCATAAGGGAGATGCTCCACTCCCTTAATCATCTTAGTCGCCCTGCGCTGGACTCTCTCCAGCAGGTCCCTGTCCTTCTTGAACTGAGGGGCCCAGAACTGGACACAATATTCCAGATGCGGTCTCACCAGGGCAGAGTAGAGGGGAAGGAGGACCTCTCTCGACCTACTGACCACCCCCCTTCTAATACACCCCAGGATGCCATTGGCCTTCTTGGCCACAAGGGCACAGTGTTGGCTCATGGTCATCCTGCCGTCCACTAGGACCCCCAGGTCCCTCTCCCCTACACTACTCTCTAACAGGTCGTTCCCCAACCTATACTGGAACCTGGGGTTGTTCCTGCCCAGATGCAGGACTCTACACTTTCCCTTGTTATATTTCATCAAGTTTCTCCCTGCCCAACTCTCCAGCCTGTCCAGGTCTCGCTGGATGGCAGCACAGCCTTCTGGCGTGTCAGCCACTCCTCCCAGCTTAGTGTCATCAGCAAACTTGCTGACAGTACACTCAATTCCCTCATCTAAATCATTGATGAATATATTAAATAATACTGGTCCCAATACTGACCCTTGAGGCACTCCACTAGATACAGGCCTCCAACTAGACTCCGCCCCATAGACTACAACTCTCTGGCTTCTGTCCTTCAGCCAGTTCGCAGTCCATCTCACTACCTGATCATCCAGGCCACACTTCCTCAATTTAGCTATGAGGATGCTGTGGGAGACTGTGTCAAATGCTTTGCTGAAGTCAAGGTAGACCACATCCACCGCTCTGCCATCATCCATCCACAATGTTATTTCCTCATAAAAGGCTATGAGGTTGGTCAAGCATGACTTCCCCTTGGTAAAGCCATGTTGACTGCCCCTCATAACCCTCTTATCCTTGACATGCCTTAAGATGGCATCAAGGATAAGGTGTTCCATCACTTTCCCAGGGATGGAGGTGAGGCTGACCGGTCTATAGTTACCCGGGTCCTCCTTCTTGCCCTTTTTGAAGACTGGAGTGACATTTGCTTTCCTCCAGTCCTCAGGCACCTCTCCCGTTTCCCAAGACTTGGTAAAGATGATGGAGAGTGGTCTAGCAATGACTTCCGTGTCCTGAACTATTCAGCAGAAACATCCTGCCCTGCCAGGCAAGGCATGAAGGTCAGGCCAGTTCAGTACATGCTGCCTCAAAGTCCATTAGATGATGCACACAGTGCTTGAAACTGAGTATTTGGTAGTTACAGTACTGTAGGCATTGCTTGGAGAAGGCGGCACAAGCGAAGAGGAAGCAGCAAGCAAACATTTCAAAGCTGAGGGCACAAATGCCTTCTGGAAACAGTTCTCTCCAGGTCTAATGACCGCTGATCCAGCCACAGTCCTGGCACGGCAGCAGCAGGGCTGGGGACAGAGCAGAGACACTCCTGAGGGAACTCACCTATGTGGAGTTATTCTGTACCAGTTAGCTCAACTCTAACTCCTGGGAAAATACAGCGAGCTTTGAAGGAATTAGAGCTCTTAACAGTAGCCAGATGTATTTCTCAAGAACTAGTGATACCAGATCACCGTGATGCCCTTCTATAGCACAAGGAGAAGTAGTACTAAAGGTTCCATCCTGATTTTCATTAAGTTCCAATATTATATGTTTCCACCAAGATAGAGAAATAGCACCTAGAACATGGTATTATATGCTGGAGGTGAAACTGGACAGAAAAAGACCTCAAACCAAACCAGAACTTATTGATGGCTTACAGTGATTGTGGCAAGATATACAACTACAGTTTTGCAGGGTTCTGTCCTGGGTCCAGTATTATTTGATATTTTAATATCTTCATTAGTAAACTGGATAATGAAATAAAGAGCATTCATTAAATCTGCAGCTGATTCCACAAAGGTGGAAGTATGATAAGGCCTCAAAATGATCTTGACAAAGCAAAGAAATGGTCTGAGAAAACAGGATACTATTTGCCAGCCAAAAATTACACGGATCTATACAGAAAGGACAATCAAGTGCACAAACACAATAAGGAATAGAGCTGTCCAGGCAACAACTGCACAACAGGATCTGGGGTTTGTAACATTTTAGAAGGTGAGCATGAATCAAGACGATGTTGCTGCAAACCCACCAAATTTATAAATTACACCAAAAAGGAACAGGAATATAAGAATAGGATTAAAATCCAGAAGACACAAACCAGTTTGCTCATCTTACTCAGGATGAGGATAGCTTCAATGATGGGGATGGCCTCAACTGGGACATGTTTTAGGTGCTGGATTTCAAAACAGTGCTAGAAAGAGGCCATAGAAGTACAGTCAAGTCCAATGAGAGGCCTCAGAGATACAACTCCAGGGGAGAGCCTGAAAGAACTGAGGTTTAGTCCAGTGGACAGCACACTGGGGAGAAACAAGGTTTTTAACACGCCTTAAAAACCACAGTCTTCTACATAAGACTTTGGGGATCACGGTTAGCAGGGTAAGAAACAGTGAGTTTAAGCTGCAGTAAGAAAGATTCAGATCAGAGGTAAATAAAAGTTTCCAACAGTAAGAAAAAACATTTCAGAAGAGTGCTTAGAGAGGCTCTTTGTTAAATACATATATATATGTGTATATATATACACACACGAGATGTATTGATAAAGATGTAGGGGCATTTAATTTTTACTTGAGGCCAGGGGAAGCACCAGGTCACCTCCACCGGGGTCTCTTCTAGTTCCCCGAGCTTATGATCATATGCTCAAAGTGAGATGACCAAAGAGGATGGAAGAGAAGTCAGAATTTTATTTAGATAGGCTACATCTAATGCCATGTCAAGATTCAAGCTTTTCTACCTACATTTAACTGAATTTCATAGTTGAGGCCTTTTCACAGCTGAACACTGACATTCCACGTTGTTGAGAGATGTAAAATACAGGTTAACATTTAATACTGGTAAACTGGGACATCATATCCACATTTAGAAATTTACACTACTTCAGTAGGATAAAAACACGTGAAGAATTAGCACTCATTTTGCCACAAGATACAGGTGTCACTGTCAAAATGTAAAGAAAAGAATCTTGTGTTTCTAAGTGATAGGTAATTTCAGACACAAAATGTTGATATGATTTTAGATTAATAGAAGAAACCATTTTAAGAAGCAAAACCATCACGATCCTAAAGCAAAACAACAGCTAAAGAATACCCCCATAACTAAACACTTCCAGAGAAATCAGAGAAGTTCTACGGTTTTGATCCCAGTAGTATCCAGATCTCTTAAGAACATCTCCTTGCTCTTCCTCCTTCTCTGACTTCTAGCTGAAAGGGAGTTTACTGTATTTCTTCACGGCTTTGTTCAAATGAGGAGTCTGCCTGCTACCAGGATGGCCTTATGGGATACAAAGACTATCAACTTACAGTGAGAGGGATGTGTTTTACAACATTTTTTTTTTTGTTTGGAATTACTACATTTCTTCAGAATATTGTCCTAGAAACCCAAAGAATAGTTGACTTCCTCTCCATTATTTTACTTGGCAATTTCCTATAGCAAGGAAAAAGTTGGCTTCATTTCACATGGGGCCAAAATGAACATAGCTGTTCAAAAACCTTCACCCTGTGGTCACTGCCTGGAATTCATCTCAGGTGAAAAGTCATAAACCACCTAATGGCTGCTGACAGGCCGGAGGATGTGGCAATAAGTGCACACATGCACAAGGACAATGCTACAGCTGGTCCTCTTTGTCTATGCTGAAGAGAATTCTATCATAGAATCATACAATAGTTTGGGATAAAAGGGACCTTTGAAGGTAATCTAGTGCAACCCCCCTACAATGAGCAGGGACATCTTCAACTAGATCAGGTTGCTCAGAACCACATTCAGCCTGGCTTTGAAAATCTCCAGCGATGGGGCATCCACCACCTCTTTGGGCAACCTGTGCCAGTGTTTTACCGCCCTCATTGTAAAGAATTTTTTTCCTCACATCCAGCCTGAATCTCCCCTCACTGAGTTTAAAACCATCACCTCATATCCTGTCACAACAGGCCCTACTAAAAAGTCTCTAGCCATCTTTCTTATTTCTCACCCTTTTAAGAACTGACAAGTTCTCACAGGAGAGGTACTCCAGCGTCTAGTCACTTTTGCGGCTTTCTCTGGACCCCCTCCAACAGGTCCATGTCTTTCCTGTACAGAAGACCCCTGAGCTGGACACAGTGCTCCAGGTGGGTTGTCACCAGAGTAGAGGGGCAGAATCACCTCCATTGAGCTGCTGGCCATGTTCCTCTGGATGCAGCCCAGGATACGCTGGGCTGTAAGTGTACACTGCAAGCTCATGTCCAGCTCTTCATCCACCAGTACCCCCAAGCTCTTCTCCTCAGGGCTGCTCTCAACCCCTTCATCCCCCAGCCTGTATTGATACCAGGGGTTGCCCTGACCCACGTGCAGGACCCTGCACTTGGCCAGTTGAACCTCATGGGGCTTGCATGGGCCCCCTCTCAAGCCTGGACAAGTCCCTCTAAATAGCATCCTGTCCCTCAGCAGTGTCAACTGCACCACTCAGCTTGGTGTCATCTGCAAACTTGCTGACAGCACACTCAGGCAATTTAAATATTTTAGACCTAAGAATCATACTTGTATCAGGGACTTCTAGAGAATTTTACAAATGTTTTCCCAAGGCAGACAGTACTCACAGACTACATTTAAACTGGTTTTATCAGTGCAGGTTGGTTCTGAAATCACCAGATTGTGCTATTTCCACACAAAGGACAAACAACAGCTGAAGAATAGATGAGTGGCACAGAGGTGTTCATTTGTGCTCACATCCTGCCCTCAAAGAGAATGTAGCCAAGGCATGTTCTTGTGTCCAGGAGCACAGAAGCTCATCTGGATGCCCTAGTTTAGATAAAAGCACTGAGCCCCAAAAGCCCATATAAACTATCTTCTCTCCCTAAGGAATTTAATCTGAGGTTGAATTAAAACCAGGATCAGTACAGTGTCTGTACTGCCACGGAACAAGCAGACTGAATTTATAACTGATGAAGTTTTCTATATACAGAGCAAATTCTTTGCTTATATAAGAGGAAGTTCTTGCAGGACTGATATCTAATGTGCATCTTCAAGCACTAGTACAATAAACCCCTGCTTAAACAAGTCTGTCCCTTGGTCATTAACGTCTAAGGAATGTAAACCAAAAACCAATACAGGGGAGGATTTATAGCAGTACAGTTAATGCTTACCATGTTTGAGACCTAAATCATGTAGAAGTTTATAGCATATTACCTGCAATACTAGAATGGGCACAGCACATGCCAGCCAAGTCACAGCAACTGCTTCTTACACACCTTGAATCCAGAAATGGCAAATGAAACCTCCCTAGTCAGTGTGTGAGGCTCATTGCTCTCTTAGAAAGATGATATCTCTCTTGCTAACTTACCTGTATCACCCAGACTGGCCCACAGCAAACCAGGCAAATTACTAACTCCCAGTTTGGATGCACCCTTTGGAGTATGCCAGTGTAAAAGAAGCTGTTCATACTGCAGGTATCCCAGAGATGTGTAATACTCTGAGTACTGGTGAGTATTCTACTCGAGACTTACAATCAGTGTTGCATGGTCAACTGTAACAACGTCTCTCTGAAGGGAGTGACTGAACCTTTGGCTGTTCTGACCTGGCTTAATGCTTGATGAACATGCAAAGTTCTAACATTACTTTCATTCTGCAACGATCTTAAATGTGGACATCTTCCAGAAAAGAAAAATCCCAAAACAACAAACCAGAACAAAATGAAACAAACAAACAAAAAAAAACAACCCTGCAAAATACAACCCCAAAAAGCTTAGTGGAAATGTATGAAGAGCAGAATATGCACTCATTCCTGCTGACAGAAATTGCACGGGCTAATCTGTTGCCAGCAGAGATGCAAAATGAGATTCAATCAGGAATTCAGGGTGCTGGACCCTTCTTTCCCCTTATATAAGCAACAAAGAGGCTTTGAAATGTTTGAAATGGTTTTGTTCTTCCACGCAAACGGAAAGCACCCTATGGATTCCTATTAGGTAAAGTCTTCCCACATCTTGGCAAGTATGCGATTTCAAGAAAAATATTTGCAAATGGATAACTCAATTCAAGTAGAAGTCAAAGACCACCTTTGAAAGAAACTTTGATGTGGCTATAAGAATGTGACTATATCTCTTTAGGAATGATAGCAGAAAGTGGTTCTGTCATCAAAAGTTTGTACCTCTCCATATTTCGTTGTGGCTGTTAATGTAAAAAAGCAATGCTGGTGAGAAGTGAATGCCTGTAAGACCTAGGATTAAGGCACAATTCCTGAAAAGACCTGTTCTTGCTGTTGTATAAGCTCAAAACATGCCATTTAGCAATCTCACTGCTAAAGTACAGGGTTATTAGAGCATCTCCAACTGTGAAAGAAAGTGACAGAAGAAAGTTGCCATGTGAATCTTTGGCATCAGGAAGCCTGGAGTCTTTTATTGACATGGAAATGTTGCTCTGTCTTTTCCAAAGTACAGCTAACATGGTGGATTCCAGTCAGAGCCATGCATCTGGCAAAGAAAAGAAGATGGTGAGCCTAGGGAGCTGTGAAGAAGTTGGCAACTTAATGCTTTTCAATGCTGGCCAATGACCTTCCAACTGAGATTAATAGTTCAGCATCTAGATTGTGAGGAGGACACTATGAAGACCAAGGTACACTATTTGATTGTCACTGAGTCTATGTGACCAGAAACAACAGTGGTGGGATTCAAAGCCACATATACATGAACAACTGGCTGACGCACTGGTAAAGATCACTACTGGTGCTGCCAGGAAAAAGCAGCAGGTCATAGCAGTAGGAGACTCTACTTTGAAAGGCACAGAGGCATCCATCTGTTGGCCTGATCCAGTCTCAAGGGAGGTGTGTTGCCTAGCAGGGGCTTGGATCAGGGATGTTGCAGAGAGGCTGCCTGGTCTAGTAAGTCCCACTGACTATTACCCCCTTCTACTCATCCATGTGGGTGCTAGTGATACAGATAGCAGTAGCCTGGAAAACATTAAGAAGGACTACAGAGCCCTGGGAGACGTGGTTAGGGGCTCTGGAGCTCAGACAGTCTTTTCATCAATTCTCCAGGATAAAGGGGAAGACCTTAAAAAGGCTAGGCGGATTTGCCAGGTTAATAAATGGTTAGAACAGGGGTGCCATAGTCAGGGGTTTGGGTATTTAGAACATGGGACTTGATTTGGAAAGCAAGGTCTACTGGAGGCTGGTGGAGGTGGTCTAACAACGAAGGGGAAGAACAGTTTTGGTAGAAGGCTTGCCAGGCTGGTCAAGGTTGCTTTAAACTAGATGTGTTGGGGGAGGGGGGCATCGTTCCATCCCAACACTCCCAGTCAGTTGCCAGCACCTATAATAAATGCTCGGAGCAATGTAGAGATATTTCAGTCTCTCCACCCAGTGAGCTGGCTTCATTTGGAGATTGGCTCAGATGCCTCTATACAAACACCTGTAGTATGGGGAACAAACAAGAGGAATTAGACATGTGTGCACGTCTATGAGAATATGATATAATAGGAGCCATCCCATCATGTTTCTGTGATACCTATGACTGGAGTGTTGGAATGGAAGGTTACAGGTTCTTTAGAAAAGACAGGCCCGGCAGTCGGGGAGGGGGAGCCGCTATTTATGTTAGGGATAGGCTGGAGAGTATGGAACTCTGTCTGGGGACAGGTGGTCAGTTAACAGAGTTTGAGGGTCAGGGTTAAAGGGAGAACAGCGATGGGGGACATTACTGTGGAGATCTGTTACAGGCCGCCTGATCAAGAGGACTCTGTGGATGAAATGCTCTATAGACAGATAGGAACAGCCTCACGCTCGCAGGTCCTTGTCCTCATGGGGGACTTCAATCACCCCGATATCTGTTGAAGGGATGGTATGGCCCGGCACAAGCAATCCAGGAGGTTCCTCAGTTGTGTGGAAGACAACTTCCTTCTGCAAGTAATGGAGGAGCCGACAAGGAGAAGTGCCATGCTTGACCTCGTGCTCACCAACAGGGAAGGGCTTGTTGGAAATGGGATGCTCCAGGGCAACCTTGGTTGTAGTGATCATGAGATGGTCAAGCTCGAGATCCTCAGGACAGAGAGAAGAGCGTGCAGCAAGCTCACTGCCCTGGACTTCAAGAGAGCAGACTTTGCCCTCTTCAGGAACCTCCTTAGTAAGGTTCCATGGGATATAGCCCTAGAGGGCAGGGAAGCCCAAGACTGTTGGTTGATATCCAAGGATCACCTGCTACAAGCTCAGGAGTGTTGCATCCCAACTAGAAGAAAGTGCAGCAGGAGGGCCAGGAGACCTCCTTGGATGGATAAGAAGTTGCTGAGGAAACTTAGAGGGGAAAAAAAAAAAAGAGGCTTACAAAAGGTGGAAGCAGGGACACGCGGCCTGGGAAGAATACAGGGATGTTGTCCAGGAAGCTAGGGACCAGGTTAGGAAAGCTAAGGCCCAGTTAGAATTAAACTTGGCTAGGGATGTGAAAGATAACAGGAAGGGATTCTGTAGGTACGTTGCAAATGAAAGACACACTAAGGACAACGTGAGCCCTCTCCGGAAGCTATCAGGAGAACTGGCTACCCTGGATCTGGAGAAGGCTGAGGTTCTTAATGACTTCTTTGCCTTGGTCTTCACTGGCAAATGCTCTGAACACACCACCCAAGTCTTGGAAGGCAGACGTAGGGACTGTGAGAATGAAAACCCTAGGCCCACTGTAGGAGAGGATCTGGTTTGAGACCACCTTAAGAACCTGAACATGCACAAGCCTGATGAAATCCATCTATGCATCCTGAAGGAGCTGGTGAATGAAGTTGCTAAGCCACTGTCCATCATATTTGAAAAATCATGGCAGTCAGGTAAAGTTCCTGATGACTGGAAAAAGGGTAATATAACCCCCATTTTCAAGAAGGGGAAAATGGATCACCCAGGGAATTACAGACCAGTCAGTCTCGCTTCTCTGCCTGGCAAAATATTGGAGCAGATTCTCCTGGAAGGCATGCTAAGGCACATGAAAAACAACAAGGTGCTTGGTGACAGCCAGCATGGCTTCACTAAGGGGAAATCCTGCCTGACCAATCTGGTGGCCTACTACAATGGAGCTACAGAATTGATGGACAAGGGCAGAGCAGTTGATGTCATCTACCTGGACTTGTGCAAAGTGTTCGACACTGTCCCACATGACATCCTTGTCTCTAAATTGGAGAGACATCAATTTGATAGATGGACCCCTCAGTGGATAAAGAACTGGCTGGATGGCCACACGCAGAGTTGTGGTCAATGGCTCAATGTCCAGCTGGAGACCAGTAACGAGTGGTGTCCCTCAGGGATCGGTGTTGGGACCTGTCTTGTTCAACATCTTTGTCGGTGACATGGACAGTGGGATTGAGGGTGCCCTCAGCAAGTTTGTCGATGACACCAAGCTGTGTGGTTCGGTTGATAACACTGGAGGGAAGGGATGCCACCCAGAGGGACCTTGACATGCATGTGAGGTGGGCTGATGCCAACCTTATGAAGTATAACCATGCCAAGTGCAAGGTCCTACACCTGGGTTGGAGCAATCCCAGGCACAGCTACAGGTTGGGCAGAGAAGAAACTCAGACCAGCCCTGCGAAGGACTTGGGGGTGTTGGTCGATGAAAAACTTAACATGAGCCAGTAGTGTGCACTTGCAGCCTAGAAAGCCAACTGTATCTTGGGCTGCATCAAAAGGAGCATGACTAGCAGGTCAAAGAAGCTGATCCTGCCCCTCTAGTCTGCTCTCGTAAGACCTCACTTGGAGTATTGTACACAGTTCTGCTATCCTTAACATAAAAAGGACATGGAACTGTTGGAACAAGTCCAGAGGAGGGCCACAAGGATGATCAGGGGACTGGAGCACCTCCCATATGAAGACAGGCTGAGAAAGTTGAGTCTGTTCAGCCTGGAGAAGAGAAGGCTGCGTGGAGACCTCATAGCAGCCTTCCAGTATCTGAAGGGGGCCTATAAGGATGCTGGAGAGGGACTCTTCATTAGGGACTGTAGTGATAGGACAAGGGGTAATGGGTTAAAACTTAAACAGGGGAAGTTTAGATTGGCTATAAGGAGGAGTTTCTTTACTGGGAGGGTGGTGAGGCACTGGAATGCGTTGCCCAAGGATTTGTGAATGCTCCATCCCTGGCGGTGTTCAAGGCCAGGCTGGATGAGGCCTTGGGTGACGTAGTTTAGTGGGAGGTGTCCCTGGCCATGGCAGGGGGTTTGGAACTAGATGATCTTAAGGTCCTTTCCAACCTTAACTATTCTATGATTCTATGATACTCTACCTGTCAGAGTGGAAGTACATATAGAATTTCCTATCACTTCCACTTCTGAATACTTCTGGAAATTAGAAGTTATACAGGAGCTCTGAGCCTCAAAAATGGAAACTCAGCATTACCAAACCCTGAGATCTTTCTGCACAGGAACATAAATAGTGACACCCACCTAAGTAGGTGAACTAGACAGGCTTACCCCACTTGGAATATCAATAAGCAGCACTTAATCCATGTTGTAATGTGCACGTTAAGGCTGCAAACCCCTTATTTATAAACAAGTTAATTTAAACAAAAGAAAAGTTCCTTGTCTATGCAGTTCTGAAAGTGCCATCTAAATACAAATGAAGCATAGTAGCAGGTTATCTGCCTGTTTATGAAGAAAACATCAGCATCCTGCTTATAGTTCATAATATAGATTCATAGAGTGCTTTGGGTTGGAAAGGACCTTAAGATCATCCAGTTCCAACCCCACTGACATGGGTAGAAATGCCTCACACCAGACCATGTTGCCCAAGGCTCTGTCCAGCCTGGCCTTGAACACCGCCAGGGATGGAGCATTCACCACTTCTTTGGGCAACCTGTGTCAGCACCTCACCAACCTCACAGTAAAGAACTTCTTCCTTATATCTAACCTGAACCTCCCCTGTTTAAGGTTAAACCCATCATCCCTTGTCCTATCACTACAGTCCCTGATGAAGAGTCCCTCTCCAGCATCCTTGTAACTCCCTTCAGATACTGGAAGGCTTCTCTGAGATCTCCACACAGTTTTCTTCTCCAGGCTGAACGGCCCCAGCTTTCTCAGCCTGTCTTCGTCTGGAAGTGCTCCAGCCCATGATCATCCTTGTGGCCTCCTCTGGACTTGCTCCAACAGTTCCACATCCTTCTTACATTGAGGACACCAGAACTGTACACAGTGCTTGTCCTATGTGCAATACCATGAAAACTGAGAAAACCCCTAGTAGTGCTCCCTCCACACAACACTCATTCTTCAGTCAGATATCATGCAGATATTACCAAAGCAATGGGGTAATCTTCACCTTTCCATGATTTCTGCCAGCCCCAGGAAGCATAATTCAAAGAACTCCAAGTTAACAGTAAAAGCAGACATTTCATTTCTGGTAGCAATCATCACATTTCAGCAGAAGAATGAAGGAAATGAAAAGTATATATACTTCATTGTTCATTTGTATGTCTACGTAGGTACAAATATGTATCTATTTCCTTTCCCTGGTGGTGAGAACTTCAGCCTGCTTTCAAGGTGGCTATCTCTATGAGCAAAAATGTGTTTAATCTGCCCAGTGGATATACAGATTTGTCTGATACAACAGAAAGCATCAAATCTTCTCTGTGAGTTGTCTGAGCTGGGGACTCCAAGAACGCAGTTGTTATAGACACGGCTCAAATAACCAAAAGGAAAACAATTTCAATTCACTACTTATAAACTCAGCAGAGCTCAAAAAGATCTATGCTCTGATCTGTGACTTAACTGACTTCATGGTAAGGGGGTTTCTTCACTTCAGCTTCTGATCCTCCTGTAATTTGAGTCAACTCCACAAAGTGTTTGTTCATCTAACCTAGAGTCCCAGCAAAACCACAACTTGTGTCATGGAAAAAGGAACTGTTAATGTCTAGAATAGCACTTGCTGTATTGGTAAATGGAAATTCTAGCTGCCAATGAAACAGTGTAAAACAAGACCCCCAGTCTGCGGTGCAGAGACAGAGGTGATCCACTACAGACTGTGTAATTCACGATACGTTTGCCCAACATACATACTGGAGAGATTTACACAGACCTTCAACGTCCAGAACTCCCAGAGTTGCATCTTTCACTAAACTCACTGTACAAAAGCAAGTTAATAAAACCAGAAGTCTCTCAAGAGAAAAAACAGGCTCAGCCAAGAGACTGAAAGCAAGGGCCAGAGGCAGAAAGAATGGTGGGACTCTACCCAAGCCCTGCCAAGATGCCAGAAGAAAGGGGTGTTTCCTGCTAAAACAATCTACATTTGGCAGAGTTTATTGTTAGAAGTCCATTAAGGAAATGAATAGGACCCATTCACGCCTCAAAGATCCTTCATTTCTGTCTACAATGGGTGCTCTCTCCTGTGCAGCTACAGCAGTGTCCAGAATCCATCAGAGACAAGGCATTAAGCAAGGCAGATGAGTAGTTTCTCTACCAGTTGAAGGTCTAATAAATCTGTGTGGAAATCTGATTTCTCTTAAACTCAGTGAAGACCCAAGAAACATATTAAAAGTGCATACTAACTTCCCTTTAGCTCTGAAAATGATACACAACTAACGGGTTCATTCTGGCCTAGAGAACTTTTGAATGCTTTACTGAAAGATCAGATCTAGTTTCTCTAGAGGATTAAACATAAAACAATTAGTGATTAAAATAATAACAAATGATTGATTAGGAAAGAATCAGAGAATCATAGTCTTGCATTCCAACCTGGATAGGAGACACAAGAGCTTTAATCCAAAGGCTGGAACTTTTTCTAACTGCAGCTGGTTTTGAGAGAAGTTGGGTAACTAAATAACTTTAAGTATTTGTGTCCAACAACAACAATAGCAAAAAAAGTTCAAATTCAGGAAAACAGGAAATAAAAATCTAAAAAAGCTACCAATTTTTACACATGAATCCACAACAGAGGCCGCTTGTATTTGGAAAGCACTTCTCAAGTCACTTAGATCTTTCCTAAAGGTCCCGTAGTTTACAACATGGTGAACCACCCCATACTGTGCAACAGGAAACAGCCATCTAACAGGTTATTTGCATTTCCAGCTTTTTTTCCCTCAGTCAAAAGCACTTTACTACTTTCAAAGTTTATGCTGACTAGAGGAAAAAAAAAAAAAAAAAAAGAGATGCCACGATGGGGACAGTCACAAACTCAAATCCAAGGCAGGCACTGCAAAACCTGTCTGCTCATCCGTCAACCTCAGTACACAACTGCCTGGACCTGCTGCAGTAACCTGTTTATGTGTGCAGTTTGTTACAGACATCTGGGGACTCATTTCATTACTGGGTAACAAAAGTGACACCAACAAGTACAAGATGGGAACACTTTTAAACTGTTTGCATTTCATTCATAACAAATCTGAATGATGACAAAAACAGCTCTCCCTCCCACTGGAGTTTTACCTACGATCTTCGAAATTGTAGGTAAGAATTAGGGCCTGGTAATTTCAGGTTTTTTCCTTTCTCCAGAACTCATACGGTAACTATAGCTCAAAATTATCAAGATTAAATTTGCATTCTGGGCAAAAAAACCCCACTTTAATGGTCTTTTCCAAAACAACCCTTCTGCCTTTCTCACAGTCAGCTTCATTAAAATGTATGAAACATGGCCAGTCATTAATATGAGCAGCACAATAACAACAGCACAATAACAACAAGGGAGTGACTAGGTGCTTGAATACAGAAAGAACAAGACTTCCACAAAAAATGAATCAAATTTCATCTGAAGATCTCTTCTTAAAGTAGTGACAATACTGACCAGGATCAGGGAGGTTCACAGAGGCCCAGCAAAGGATCAGAAGACCAAAAAAGGACAAATGCCATTCCTGTCTCCAAAAACACAGGAAAAGAGAAGCAGAAGGGTGGTAGTCTGCTTAGCATCAATTCTCAGAGAAAAAAATAATCTTCTGCAATTCCCTAGAAGATAACTAGAGAAAAAAAACAGCAAACATGGAGTTGTTAAGAGCAAAAGATGCCAGATTAGTCTAAAATAGGCCTTGAGATCCATTTAGTAAATGCATCTTGATGCTAGCACTATCTTTGGTCACAAACCATAAAGCAAGCTAGAGAAACTACACACAGGGATCTGTTCTGTGGCAGTTTTCCAGGAATTAACTCAGGTAAAGGAACATGAACATTCCTAAACAAGCTGATAAAATTACCATCAGATTACAATGTTGGCTAAGATTCCTTGGATTTGAAAGTCTTGTGCTCAAAGTGGTTGTGACTAAACATTCACCAGAGCTGTTTTCTGTGCCACACTGACCAACAGGTAGAAGCAGCATCCTTGGGACTGTGGGACTCAAACCAATCTTCTCTTTGTATAATCTGAATGGTGTCTTCTAGAGTTACTGTCCTGAGTTTTATTATACCAAATCCAACTTTGAGTGCCAGAAAAAAACCCACCAAACTCTAGCACCAAAGAGGAAAGTATTTTGTGTTTAAAAAATGCCAAGTCTCATGGCTGGAAGATGCAGTTCTGTATTACATGAAGCTGCAAGAGAATCCACTTCCAGATGCATCACTCCTGTGAAGGTGATAAGGCAGGTAGGGCAGCAAAACATATAGGTTAGCAATAACAATAGAGCCATGTGTGAAGGTCAGGGAAAGCCTTATATATCAAACAGCAGAGATCAGGGTAGGGAAAAAGGCAGCAAAATGGTTTTGTTTTAAAAGATGTTTGCAGGAAGAAAAGCAGTATAGATATTAGAGTATTCTTACAATAACTGTAATACTGATAACTACTTTGCTACTAGGAAAAAAAAATGGTGCCAAAAACTCCTTAATTTTCCTTGAAGGAAGCCTGGAAAGCCATCTAGTGATGCATGAGACTCTGCAATCTAAAGCAAGAATTCATCATTCTTCTACTTCACAAGGGTAACAGTGAAGGCAGTAAACTACCTCCTGCTATGTCTAAAGCATGCTGTGTAGCAGGAGCTGAAGGGGTATGTGCAATGCTGACTAGGCTTCTCTCTGAACAAATCAGAAGTCCATTATGGGATAGAGAGAAGAAAAAGAGATACCCTGTCCAACAGGTTGAGTTCACAACAGTAGAGAAATGCTCCACAGTTTAGTCACTGGCATTGGTAGTGCTGCCGATAGGTAAGATTTTCTTCTGTAACCACCTAAGCACAAACAGTCCCTATCTTTACTTCGTTCACTTAGGATTTTGCTGTTAACATCAGCAGATGTGATAGTTAGCAATTAAAGTCTGAACTGGAGAAAAGAAAGCCTACACAGGCTAGGATTTGACTACTAGCCACTTCTGATCTTAAATTATTTGGCTTTGCAACAGTAAGACTCCAGCGAGATTATCAGTTGAAGATACTGATGTAATTCACTGGCTGACACAGTGTGAGGCCTGATTTAGTAAGATATAACCGAGCAGCAAATTCCAGAGCTTTGCTGACAGGACTAAACCTAATTCCTATTTTATCAGGTCACACACCAACTGAATCACCTTGGATTAAATTTTCCCACTGACAGGTTATGCCATAGTTGGATTTCTCAGCATGTTATCAGTAATTTCCTGGAGTACCTGTTAGTTGCCATTTTTAAGAGTGTCTTAACAAAGAAACAGACTTGACAAAATGACTTTGTATAACTGTAGTTTAGAGACCACTTAAGAAGAGTAAATCAAGGAGTTTGAAAATAAGCTCTTAAAAATCAAGATGCCCATAAAATAAGGAATCTGTCCAACAAAATGTTACTTTTTTCTTAACCACATATATTACGCCTACGTATTCTAGTTGTGTACTAGAAATACACACAACAAAAAGTATAGAGGAACTTTTCCACAGCATAATAAAGCCAGCATAAGGATGAACTGAGCAATACAATGAAACAAAGCTGAAACCGCAGAAATTACTCCTTAAAATAGCTATGTCTGCATTAGCAAAAGCTAAATTATTAAAACTATAAGGGTGCCAGTAGCTATATACTGCTGAAGCTTGAAGACAAATGTATTTCCAGCTTGAAATCTAAATATTCCTCATTAGCACACAGCAAATACATGATCTGTTCCAAACTGTCTGCCATAATAGTAAAAGCACTCTGAAGTCCAGCCTGGCAACAGAAACAGCATAAATTAGGAAGCCAGGGCTTTTTTTTTTTTCTTTCAATTCTTTTGAAGAAGCACTGAAGTACCACTTCAATTCCAGTGCAATTCTTTCCAGACGTAAGAAGGCACTTAAAGTGAGAGAGAAAAGTGACAAAAGCCCACAGCATATTGGACTTGCACATTTACAGAGAAGCAACTCAGATCACTGCTGTTATCTGAGGGCAGGCAGTAGGAAGTCACATCACCAACAGTAACTTTGGGCTTCTTGGGTTTTAAAAGAAAATATTTAAAGAAAAGCAGGAAGCAAGTCCATTCTCAGACCTATCACATCTAGAGGTCATCAGGTAACAGTAACCAGGTGACAAAGCACCTGAGAAGTAACCTTGATCTGACGGGTGACTCAGATGACAAAGAAGTTCATATCAGAACAAACATTAAGTTGTAACAGAGTCAAGTTCACTCAGAGCAGATTTTTCTATTATGTAAAATAAACTGGAATCTTTTGCTAAAGGAATGAAGGCAGGGGAGACCACCTGCTAGGATACTGAATGGATCTCAAAGAGTCACCATGAGTAACTCGAAAGATAAGCATACACAAGCCCTTTCAATATTTTTCAAGGCATTTTGCAGTTCTTGGTCTAAAACTAAAGAGTGGTTTGAGGCATCTTTGCAGCAGCTGCATTTTGTTTGATTTGGCAAACAAAATATAGGGACAGTGTAACTGTTCAAATGTTAAGTGTTAAAAACCTAGCAAGATTGAGGTGAAATGAAACCAAAGCGCCTAAAGGAAAGGAAACACTCAAAAGCTGATTGAGTTTGTCATAGTTAGACTGTTTAGGCCTTCTATGTAGTTAAAATTCAAAGTGGTCTTACACACAACCGAATTCTGAAGCAAAAAAATGTAAGCGGAAACCTTACCTCTGCCTCATAGTAACATCTACTAAGAAGCATTCAGTTACTAAGTAAAATACTGGTTAGGAAAGTTTCATATGGGATAACAGGTTCTTCCTCTTTTCCTCTCACTCCAGCTCCTCAACAGAAAGAGCAGAATCAAGGTTATTTGCATGCTGTTAGCTGTCTTGAGAAGTAATCGAAATATGCCTTAATTTCTTATGTTTAACCTTAAAAATCCTAGTTCTGAAATAACTCAAGCATTTCCAGAACTTGTAGTTTACTCATCACTATACACACCAACCTTTTGTGTATGAGTGCTGTGCTTTAGCTTGAAATTCTAAGAGTAACAGCCCTGTGGTTAACAGATAAAATTCAGTTGCTGCAAGGTTACACTTAGCAGGGATTACAGCAAGAAACCAAAAGCCATCTCTGATCTCCTTATTTCTGTTTCTCCTCACAAGTAACATGAGACACATCTATCCTGACCCCATTCTGGACAGCATTCCAGTATAGAAACATAGTATACCATTCAGGATCTGGATGATACATGAATGTAAGCACAATGTTAATGACAAAGAATTGTCCAGCTAAGAGAAACAAACATTCACTAAAATGACTTCAACATGTAGTATTATTGTCATCAGCTTAATAAATAATTCTTTGACCAATTTTAAAAGCAAGACTACAAGCTACATAAAAACTTAGACTAGGAAGGCAAATCATTCACAGACAGAAAAGTTTCTATGAAGAAGGCTACCTATTAACACACACTCACTGAATATATTCCTACCCAAACTGGCTGACCCTTAGGTTATGTCCCCATACACACGTATCATCCCAAATATGACCAACGCAATAATTTGCTCATCTATTTCAAATTTGTCATGGAATGGGGGAAAACGGGCAAGCTCCTGCTCCTTACAATGCGAATCTCATATGCATTAAGCAAGTTTAACTACTACTACACCCCACCAAAGCTGTGCAAGTAGCAAGATGTAGGGTTTACATACATGCTCTAACTAATGTTCAGACACCCATGCTGCTGGAGAAGACGGGTGTTTGTGGCCTGTAGTTACGTTTAAAGCCGGAAAATGATGCTCTAAGGAAAAAGTACAGACCAACGCCGAACCTCAAATAACGTCCCGTGGTACCTCAGCGCCTGAACGACCCGAGGACACGGACCAGGCGAGCCCCCACACCTCACTCGCTAGCTCAGGCCTGTCTCCCTCCCTCATTCCCGTGCTCCAAACCCCGTGTGCCCCGCAGGGCAGGAGCTCATACAGCTGAGAGGCGGCAGAGACAACCGACTGGACAGCAGAAAGGATGGGGTCGAGCAAAGGGCGGGGTGAAAAACGGCGAGAGGAGCATCCCACCCTGCCTTGCCCGGCCCCGCGCCGCCACCGCCCCGGCCTCCTCACCGCGCATGCGCCGAGCTGGCCCGCTGCAAAGGGGGCGGGTTGATGGCGGGGCCGATCTCGCCTGGAGCGCAGGAGCGCAGGGCTCAGCTGAAGCTGGGGAACCCGGGAAGGGACCCCACGGGACGTGCCTGGTGCCCCAGGCCGGTTACCTGGCTGAGAGTCCCGCGGTGCAGGGCCCGGATCAAGCCACTCGGTGTCGCCATGGCAAAGGCGGGAAGGGCTTTGTGGGGGTGGGGAAAAAACATGCCGGGAGCCCGGAAGGCGCCGCGCATGCGCTACTCAGCGGCCGGGCCGGGGGCTGGAATGCTAGTGTGCATGCGCAGTGCCGGCAGCGGAAGGCGAGCTGTCAGGGGAGCTGAGCACCGCGGCGGTGGTTAGCGCAGGCGTGGGCATTGCAGGGACGCGAGGGAGCGGGGGGGTCAGGTTGTCCGTTGGTCGTGAAGCGCCTCGCATGTCTGCTTACGTGTCCTGCCTCATTGCCCTTGAAACTGTCCTTATCAGCAGTTTGTCCCTTCCAACCCTGTATAACCCCCGAGATCTCACCGACCCGTGCTCCTCTCGGGTATCTGAAGTGTGCCCGCGGCAGCGTTTTCACCAAGAGATCTGCAGCCTGGCTCTTGTATGAAGATGCCCACCTCTGCGGGCCTCACTTGTCTTTAATCAGCAAAGTAGCTAAAGTCCGTACCCACAGAAAACCTTGAAATCTCCGCTTTGAATCTACCCTGCTTTGCCCCAAACACCAAGAGCAGCTCTCTTCGTCTTTCACCCCTGACATGGTATGTCCCCAAAAATCCAGTCTTAGTGCTCACGTTGCTTCCAGTGCATTGTAGAATCACAGAATGGTTTGGATTGGAAAGGACCTTAAGATCATCCAGTTCCAACCCTCCCGCCATAGGCAGGGACACCTCACACTAGACCATGTAACCCAAGGCTATGTCCAACCTGACCTTGAACACTGCCAGGAATGGAGCATTTACCACTTTTTTGGGCAACCTGTTCCAGCGCTTCACCACCCTCACAGTAAAGAACTCCTTCTGTATATCTAACCTAAATCTTCCCTGTTTAAGCTTGAATGCATCATCCCTTGTCCTATTGCTGCAGCCCCTGAAGAGTCCCTCTCCAGCATCATTGTAGCCCTCTTCAGACACTGGGCGCTGCTCTGAGGTATCCACGCAGCTTCTCTTCTCCAGGTTGAACAGCCCCAACTTTCTCAGCCGGTCTCCATACAGGAGGTGCTCCAGTCCCCTGATCATCCTCGTGGCCTCCTCTGGACTTGCTCCAACAGCTCCATGTCCTTATGTTGGTGGCACAGATAACAGAACCAAAACAAATGAGTAACACTGAAGCTATAAATGAGGTGTAACTTGCTCCTGAAGACTCTTGCACATCAGCTCTTGGTGCTGGCTCTTTTGGAAAGGGTGCCGGGTTTCTTCCTGGTTAATTTCTACCCAGTTCAATTCCCACACAAAATGCTTGTTACCCATGTTCAGGTGATGGGGAAACAAACTAGCAATCTGGAAAGAAGGTGCACTTGCAGGTTTGTTAGCAGTGGCACTATGCATCATATGGGTGATTATTTCCATTAGCCAACTCAGTACTGAGCAAGATTAGTCCAAACCCTGTCACTGAGGATATTACCACAGAATGTTCCTAACTGTAAATTCCTAAAGTGATTTTAATAGCTGAAAGTGCTGTAAGTTTACATAACTATTTATTTTCACTTTGATGCATTAGTTATAACGTTTTTAAAATGTTAAAAGTCTGTCTGTACCGTGCTTAGTACACTGGAGTACTTAGTACACTAATATTCATTTAGTTCCCCAGACACTACTATAATACAAAGTGTAAAAATTCTACTTTGCATAGTCAACAATAACTTTATTTTGAAGTCAGAAATTGTACATGTAATTTTTTCATCATTTTTATCATCACTATAGATATTGCTTATAATTTGAGCTAAAAACTTCAGTGTGCAGCAGTAATCTTTGCCTGATGTTTTTACTCAGTGTTACGTTTCAGCAAAAATGTCAGCCAATTTTGAGAACATAACTAGGCAAAAATCATGTGGAGCTGGTGGAATTGTAGGAAACATCAGGGGAGAAGATGAAAAATGGAAAAATCCAGGTGATATTTTTTGTGATTTTCTGGGCCTGAGCCTGCAGGATATTAGGCAAGAGCCCGTGGCTGCCTCACTAAGCTGAGACTGAAGACATGCTTTGAGTGGTCCATCAGACAACAACCCTGATGGTGGGAAGGATGCACAGAAGCTTAACCTCTGCCTCACAACTAGAACTGTTCTCTGCTGGAGACTAATTACAGCAGGTAGAGCTGTCTTTAACACAGTGAAGAGGACAATGCTGGAGGGATAAATGGAATATAAACTTAAGCTTCCAAAAGTTGTAAAGAAAATTGAGATAATGTGATGATTAAATGTTAAGACAATATTTCAGTTGTAAAGAATTCAAAACCAAACTCTTTTCCAGAATGTAAGTACCAAGGAGAAAGCTTTTGGCATCTACTGACAAATATATATATACTGACAAATACAAATATAATGTTATAAATTAGTAAGTCAGACATTGGTTTGAGGCAAAAATGATGAAGAAAAAAAAGCTGTGTGGGATTCAGTGGTAAAAGACTAAGGAATGAAAGTATAATTAATACTAGTTTAACAGTATAAGTGTTAATTTTCAAAGTTATTAAAATTTGAGTTAATAAATGGAACAGTAAAAGATGATGCTTTTTAGACTTTTGTAATACCTTTGACCTAGTACCTCAGAGCATTCTGATTAACCACACCAGAGAAGCACACATTAGGTGACAAAGGGCTGATTAGCTGACAACTCTCCAAAAGTACGTGCTACATTTGAATGAGGAGACATTTAGTTGAGTTCTATGGTGACTAGAGCTTTGCCCTAATCAGTATTCTTACCAGTAATATGGAAATAGATCCTGAATAATTTATGTTGAAATATGCCCGTGACACAAATATTGTCAGACTTGTAAATAACACTAAACACATGGTGATCTCTCAGACTGCTCTGATAATAAGAGTGTTTTAAAACAGAGCATGTTTTAAAATCAAACTGAAACGAAAATAAAAACTTTAATTCAAGTTGGTTGGTTGTTTTTTTTTTTTTAACTAGAACTGAGCCTGTGTTATTACTTTGAAGTCTTTGTTGAACCCAAACTCAAGCTGAACAACAACAAAAAGAATTCAATGCAATATTCACAGTAGCTCTTTAACACAAGAAAAGCTACTATGACAGAAATCTAGCAGGAGCAGAAGAGTAAGCAGGGGATATTCTTGGTGCAGGCAGAGAGGGAGAATGGTGTCAATGTACAAGGTGGGTGAGAAGAGGAAGAAATTGGCTTAAAAGTCCCAGAGAAGAAAATACTGCTTGTATCCTGAGAGGTGGCCTAGTGAGATGAGGAGGAAGATTCACTGCTCATACTTACTGCCTTCTGAAATCTCCTGCTGCTGCCAAAACTCTTCTGACTTTTTCTCATGTATGATTCCTAAACACTTCCCCCACCCGTATTACCCCAATGCACATTGTGAACCCGTGCAAGACTGTTTAAATGTGTGGAACCTCTACTGAGCCCTCAAATTAGGAAAATACCAGTAAAATATGAGCACGAATTAGAACTCAGTCAAAATATCATTAGTGCAATTCTTGCTTTTAATACAGCCAGACTGACTTGATTTAGAGACAAGAGTTCTAGACCGTATTTTTCAGGTGAGTGTGTCCCCCCTGGAAAACAGTGATTCTGAGAAAGATCTAGTTTGTGTTGACAAGCAACTCTACTTGCTAGTGCAGTGCTGTAGCTGAAATGGTCATTTAAGTGATTTTTAGTACTATTTTCAGTCAGTAAATATGAAGCCCACTTTGGGTTTCCATGCTTCAAAATATAGAAAAGATTTATTGAACAATCAAGGAAAAAAATACTGAAAGGAAAAAATACTGAAAAATCAAGGAAAAAACTACAGGCGATAGCCATGAATGTATTGAAGAGAAAACTTACACATCTGCTCAAATAAGTGATTAGTGAAAAGGAGCAGAAGAGAAAGTCTGTGATACTGTGTTGTTTTTTTTTTTCCTCGGGGTAGAAAAACCTCTATAGCTGGGCTATGGCCCCCAGAACTTTTTTAAGCTTTGAAGAGGCAGTGCTTTACACAAGCATTGGTTGATCTACAATGTGAATGGGGTTCTGGGAATTAGTTAGGAACCAGTAGAGAGTTTTTATGCATAACTTCCTTGCCTTATTTAATGTAGAAATTAGAAGTCATTTGTTTGTTGGCAGCAGATTGTAAAAAGGAAGAGCGGTTAAAGAAGATGACTGAATTTTGAAAACCTGGCTTTATCCCTTGCCACTGTCAAAAATCATGGGCACCAAATCAGTTTTTGTTCCTCTCCTGAAAAGTGAGCAGAAATTCTGTGCACTCCTAGATAAAAACTAATCTTTTGCTACTGTACTTCTAATATGCCACATGCTAAAAACATAAAACAGCCTAAAATATTAGAACCTCTGTTAATTTAACATGTAATTTTTATGTTTTATGCTTCATATATTTGTGCTTTAGCTTCTATCTTCAAAACAGAGTAACAGCTATTCAAGTCAGCATTGTCAAAATGATTTCACTAATACTCTTGAATCATTCATGTTCTCTAATAAAAGTAAAGAAGAATAATGTAGAAGAAATTAATACATTTCTACTTAATGGAAGGATTATGACAGAAAACCCTATGTTATGAAAGTTTTAGGACACCATTTTGAATAAAAAATATTTAAAAACCTGAAGAATAATCAATGAAACAAGAGCCTTGCAGAAAAAAATAGTGTGATATCATATAGCTAGAGACAGAATGCTAATACATATAGAGAGGAAGAGTGAGAAATTAATTAAAATCATATCACAGAGTTGATGCTGCCATTTCTCATTTTCTGAATGCTTGATCATGTTTTTTAATGTAGCTCAGGGGAAGGGTAATTATAATGTCTTTATTTCCTACAATATTGATCAGGTACTGTTTAAAATAGGATCCCTTTTTGCTATGCATTGCTCAAGTGTACACCGGGTGACATTCCTGTCTCCAAAGAGCTCATAGTCTAAACAGGCAAAATGGGCACAGATCAAACAGTGTGTGACACAGTGAGATAAATGAATTTACCATGTAAATACTGTAACTCCTGTTGTTTTTTAAGTGAAGGATGTCATTAGCATGGTACTGCCTGAATGAAAGAGCAAGGAAAGGTGATTTAGGCAAACTGCAGTTGATAAAGAACGAAGATTAAGTAGGGTGGGGGCTAAAGAAGAGAGTAAGAGAACCTGTTCACATTGTCATACATAAAAGTACTTCACTTGAGACATGTAGGCTGACATAGTTTAAAAGCACAGCTTTGAAATTCTCAAGAGCCTGGAGGTTAGTAGCAAGACTGGCTGAAGAGGGTGAATCAATTACTCTTACCTGTTTCATTTTACATTTTACACATGCTATGGAAGAATCTTTGACCCATTTTATACATCTGTCTGTTCAATGAAGCTTTGGCGGGGTAGTATTGAAATCACTGAAGATCTGGCAGAAAGCATGAAGAAGTGTTGTGTTGTCTTTTGTATGCTGAAACTGTTGATAGTATCATAGCGTTGCAGAGAGCTATATCCTGTGAAGTTCATGGAAAAACATTCTACTGGTAACCACTGAGAAAGAAAAACACCTAGAATCTTCTGAAATCTGTAAACCTTTTCTCCCTGTAATGTACTGTGGAAAAAAGAAATCTTTCCTAGATGTTCTTTTGTATTATCATCAGTTATGGTGGCTGTGTTCTTTACATTCATTTTGAATCTGTGTTTCCTGTCATGAGCAGATTAAAAACAGAAGAGAGCGGAGTGAAAGTTTTCTATTGCAAACATCTGTGTCTGAAAAAGGATTGTATTTCCATGTCCTGGAACATCAAGGGGAAAAACGTGCCCTCCCCAGACGCACACCTTCGGTTTGCAGCAATAAGGAGTTTATAGACAAGGTGGCTTTACTACAGTAAATAGAAAACCCAATTCTGCTATTATTTCCAGTGCTTAATCCAGCCGGGGTGTCTGAGGAGACCTTCAATCATTGTTCACAGCAGAGAGCTATCTTTTTCTAGATCTCAAAAATGCTTCACATATTTTTGGGTGTAACCTAAGCAGTGCTTTTAATGACTCCTGTCTTTTGTAACTGAAGCTCAGTTTTATATGCAAATACTGCTGCCTAGATAAGTGTTCTTAGAGACTGCCAGCAGAAATGGTGAATGGTCATACTTACCCTCTGTGAGTTAAATGAAATCCACCAGCAGAAAAAATGGCTAAGTCAATGGACTTCACAAAGAAAAAAGTAGTGCTGGCCTGTCATCCATATCTGTCTGGAAAATTGGAGAAAAGATGGTATAAGAAGCACTGGGGGCCAGATATACAGTACTTCCTTATATTTTCTGGTATTCTTACAGGAATTTATCTCTAGAAAGAAGGAAATTTGTTGGTTTATGTGCTACCCTGAGACCTTCGTATCTGCTACATAAATGCCTTCCTTTTAAAATTTCAACATACTAATATGCATTGAAGCAAATACCACTCAAAATACAAAATACATTTAACTAGATTCATATAGTTGCTCACCCCATTGTACCCAAAGATTTGTTAAGTTGTATGCAAAACTAGGAACAAATCTGGGAAATTGTTTATAAAATCATCATCTGAGCTGGTTCTTGGGCATTAAGGAGACTTTTGCTGGTGTGCAATACTGATTTTTCCTGTCTGAAGTGGAAGCACATTTTCAAGTAATAGTCCATGGATTAGAGTTTTACTTTGGGAAAAATTGTTAATGAGGATGGTCTTCTCTCTCCTAGTCATTTTCCCCATCTGCCAAACCTTCTTCAGGTATACCCGACTGATGGTGACATCTCAATACCTGTGAATAGGAATTCACACAGTCTGAACCTCTGCTTTGTAATTCTGGTGGTTCAGTTTAGTAAGAGAATCTCACAGCTGCCTTTTTACAATGACATCTCTCTTTCTCTAGAGGATATATTACAGTGTGAACATTTGCTTGTGACTTACATGTCTGTCCAAGGTGCTCAGAAGAGATTCTGCAAAGAATAATGAAGTGTATCCCTCAACTTGTATGTTGGAATAAGGATCTTAAAGATGTGAGAGTAAGGTACAGAGATATCTGCCTGCCTATTTCTCATTTAGATCAGTGGTCATTACACAGCAGACACTTTTGAAAAGTTTTTTATGTGAAAACTATGGTTTATTTTTATATGTTGTTCCAGTTCCTAAAAAATATGCCTTATTTACGACCTAAATTAAGTCTTACTTCACTTTCCAACTTTACATTGTATATCCTTATTGCCTTTTAAGCTAAGCAAAGTTTTGCTTCTCCTCCTGTTATCAGAGTGGGTTGTGTTTTGTTGTTGTGGTGTTGATGTTTTTGTCATTCTCTTTAAGAAATGTCATGGACTGATACTTTTCAAAACCACCATGAAATAGGCTTTACACATTTGAAATTACACTTGTGGCTCCTTCATCTTTTCAATTTTTCAAGCTCTTCTGGTGAGGGTAAGCACCAAAATGTGCCACATACTATTGCAATTCTCAGTGCAATTTGTCCGCTTCTACTCAGTGAAAGAAGTGTTGCTAAGAAAGTTTGCAGCTGATGCACAGATTGACAGAACAGTAAATAACCTTTATATAGCTGAGAAGCGTGAGTTGCAGTACTGCACTGAGAGTTCGCGTTCCTTCTATTTGATCTCTGTCTACCGATTTCCAACTGTTGGTTTCCACAGTCCTTCAACTTGTAAGAGTGACACAGGGTTTTTACTTCCAGGTGTGTGACCTTCCCTAGCTATGTATATTCAGACACATTGCTTGAATGAGTTCCCCTCCTACCAAACAACGCCACCATGTAGAACTGGCTCTTTCTCAATCCTGTTTATCATTCCACCAAGCTTCCCATCATCTGCAGAGATACTAGCGGTGCTTTCATGTTTTCTTCCATTTATCTTTTAAATGCTAATTGCTAAAATGGGATCAGGGGCTTAACACCTCTTGATTCAACATCCATTGAATGCATAGTTCAATATTCACGTCACTGATTATTTCACTGTTCATTCAAAAAAATAAGACTGGCAGGAAGTACCAAAACCAACACTTTATAGTAATGCAGATCTGGCACAGCCGAGCGTGTTTCTAGATACCAGGAAGACTGAAGTACATAAAATACAGATCTGCACTTCAGAGATAATTATCTCTAAAAAAGTCATTTCCATGTGTTAATGTAATATCAAATGACACTCCCAGAGAAAGAGTTTCAATGTTTTTTTTTCTTTTACCATTTATGCGCTCGTTCATGGCATGAATATGCTCTGAATATTGTGTTTCCATCTGGGGAACACAGAACACCTCTGGTTTATGGGATACTTTAACTGGGTTTGCAGCTGCTTTGTTTCACCAGAGCAATGAAAAGCTGCTCAGACTGTAGCACCCTTTGCCTTCTGCACTCCAAATGCCAATGCCTGCTGATTTGTCACCTTCTACCACTAGTTATTCTTTATACACAACCTCCTTGTTTGCATTCCCTTAGCCTGGCTTCATCACGTGAACGTATGAAATCTCTGAGGCTGAGAGCATCAGGTTGGTTGGGGGTGACAGCTCTGCCACCTGCTTTTCTTATGTTACCATCTCAGAGAGCCAGGCTGACTGAGGGATTGCATAGCCATGAGCTCTTGCTGGGCTCACCAAGCAGCATCCCTCCATGTCTCCAGCTCTTATGGCCTTTTGATGATGGTGACAGCAACTGATCAGCTCTTCACAGCTCTACCCTGAGCCCTCTGCCTCAGCTCCTTGCCTTTTCTCCATCTCATGGCAGACGTGACTCTGTCCCTTTGAGCAGCAAAAATAGTTTGCTTACAAGCCTGGAATCAACCATCTACATGTGTCTACTTCTCTCTCCATCACTTCTCCAGGGGGAGTGCTTCTGGTTTCCCCTTCAGTGCAAAAAATGAGCACACTGCCTTCCACCTCCCTCTCAACTTGTCTGTGAAGAGGATCTGGCACAATAGGTGCTTTCCTCCCAGATGCTTCCTATGAATGGCCATACTTGCTGGGCTTTTTTTTTTTTGAACTAAAAGTTGTTTGTTGTTGTTTTTCCCCCATGCAGAATTGTTCCCTTTTGGACTGACCACCATCATCCATTGTTCTCCATGAAACAGAAACTGCCATTGCCCTCGGGGGAGATGGTGGCTGCCTATACTGTGAGGCATCATAAAACGCAGACCCCGTTGGGAACAATGGGAAAAGCCTTCTCAACGTGGCCACCAGCTGAGGCTTGCCACCGCTCTTGGCCCATACAGAGCACAGCCATGTTGAGGGGAGGTAGTGATCTACTGAGCAGCCTCTGGGCCCTGCCTGAGGGAAAAACACGATTCCATGCAATAGGAAAAATACTCAGACAAAACCAGCTTAATTACAAGGAGCAAGTGAAATAAAGTCTTCATGCAAGGTTACAATGAATTCCTCTTATGTGGGAGCTAGCAGAGCTTTTAGCCATGTTTGTAGGGGAGACTGAAGTCCTTTTTCACTGCTCTCTCCCACTGATGTCTTGACTCCCCCTTAAGTTCTAAGAGAACAAAAATCTTATTTGACAGTTTTAATAGGAAACGATTTTTGTCACAGAATAATAAGCATTTCATCTATGAAGATGTAATATTTTTCCACCCTCCCTTTTCAATGGGCAGCCTCCTGCCTCATGTACTCTTGGGTCACTGCAGACTGTATTCTTTTTACCAAGACAGGAGACAGAGAGGTCTAATAATGGGTGGTCTGTGTTTTAAAATGGCTGATTTTTAATCTCTAAGCAAATTAATATATTCAAATACATCTTTGAAACTACCAGAAGATGTCTGGTAATCAAATCATACATATTGTATTTTTGAGGAGGGTGTACTGTAAAGAGAGTTAAGAATAATCAATCCAGCATGCCCGACTTTGCAAATTCTAACTCAAGAGTCTTCAGTTGCCTCTAAAACATGCATTCAGTGATAGAAAATATTTCAAGGATGATGAAATTTGAGGGCATACATCATAATTTTGCACAAGTCATGGTGTAAGAGGGTTGTGATTACTTTCCAAAGTGAGCATTGTGATTCAAGGAAATAAGTGGAAAATAAACAAATAGAGAAAAAAAAAAGAAAAGGAAATAAAGAACTTACTTAATAAGATTCAAACTGTTCAAGCAATTAAAATCACAATTAGCATGTTCACCCAATTCAAACTGTAATCTGTTAAAATCCCATGTACATAAGTCTTCAGAGCTGCATACTTTCACATTTACAGTTCTATAGAATGAGCAGTGTTTTGCTGCTATTATTCTTCCTAGCAGAAAATCCTCTTAAGAACAGAAGCCTTAACCCTGCCACCATAGAATCATAAAATCATAGAACAGTTAGGGTTGGAAAGGACCTTAAGATCCCATGAGCAGGGACACCTCCCACTAAACCGTGTCACCCAAGGCTCTGTCCAACCTGGCCTTGAACACCGCCAGGGATGGAGCATTCACAACTTCCCTGGGCAACCCAAAACCCATATTATTATGCCTATGGCCGTTTCAGTGGCTTTGTATTTAAATTGATAAAGTTGATCTTTAAAGTTCAGTTATGTGCTCTTTCTTCTCCAAATTAACTACTTCGGAAGTAGTGGATCATCTAGAGTGATGAAGCTGCATTCTCAACTGTGACACTGAGCTACTGGCGTTATGCTCCTAATAATGTCTGGGAGCTGAGAGGCAGCTTTTTGGGTTTCTTATAATCCATAAATGCCACTCGGGGTACTAGGTGTGCTCGCTGCCTTCCATGCTGCCAAAAGAAGGAATGCCCTGTGTTTAGTAATAACAGAAAGAATGGAGGCTACTGCCCAAAGTAAACACTGCATACAGGGTTGGAGGATTGATTAGAGTGAATAAAACAGTGGAAAGCAGGATGAAATAGGCAGGGAGCAAACCCAAAAATCATGGTGCAAGAAATGAAGTGAATACACAATGGCCTTGAAAGCAAGCCAAGGGAATGAGCTTTTTGAGCAGAGCCTTGACTGCAAGCAGAACTGGTATCCTGAGCAAAGCAACGGGTTCTTGTTCAATCTTACTGTATTTCAAGAAGCGGGACTTTGTTTTGTAGTAAAACAGGATTACTTCAAAGGAATACCTGGCTCTTGTAATCAATTTCTCATTCTAATGGAAACAGCCTGTGATGTTATGCATATGGGCTGACTGCTCAGTCCACGATGGAGTTAGACAATGCAGAGAGAGCAAACAATGAGGAAAAACAGTGAGGGAGGAGGACAGAGGGAGGTTTTAGAAAAAGACATGGTAAAATGGAAGAAAAATTCCAACTTACAGGGAATTAATCTAAGGCACAGAGAGTTAAAGAATGTAGTCAGGCTGTATTCTTCCGCATGATAGTCAGCTGGAAGATGCTGGTGGCTCTGGCAAAGAACAATTGCTAATGTGTACTCATGTTTGAATTGCTAATAAAGAAGACCCTGTCCCTTCTGCCCCATTGCTGTTTCAGAAAAGCAGCCCTCTCTGACCGGCAAGCAGGCACCACGGTGGAGGGTTAAAACACACGAAGCTGCTGCCCATTTGGAACACACTCTGTCTCTTTTCACATCTGCAGAGCATTTAGCTGCTTGCATCTGGTTGTGTTTGCGCAAATATAATTCCATATTCACTAATAATTCCCGAGGCTAAAGGCCCCTCTCCTGTAACCTTGTTAATATTCTCACAAGGCCTGGTGTGAACGCCTCACAGCGCTTGGATTAGAATTCAGTCTGGTGGGTTTTTCTCCCCCACCCCGTCTCTTACTCTTTCTCTCTCTCGTACTTTTCTGGCCTCCAGTTTCCTGGCCACCCACATGACGAGACACTCTCCCTCCCGCTCTCTCCCCATTCTCAGTTTCAAGGAATTTCCTTTTGTCAAAGGCAAAGTGTGATTGACATATTTTCCCCCTCTTAAGTGCAGTCTTCTTAATACTTGATTTAACTATGTCCTTATGGGGCTCGTATAATCATTACCTAGGTGAGAAAGAGACCCCCTGCTCTCTCTCTACCATCCGATCTTGGGCTTCAAGTGCCAAACTGCTGACTGCTTAGTGCTTTCTACATGGTTTTATTCCCTTCTTAAAAACGCTTTTATTAATTTGGTGGTGATGAGGGCTTCCAGATTTACAGCACTGGAAGCTGAAGTCATTTGTTTGTCCACAAAACAGGTACCACTGAAGCAGCAGAACTGCTGACTCCCCTATCAATGTGCCTTGGGATCCCCTTTCAAAGCACCTCACCCCAGCCAGAAAGTCACCTTGTACTCTGGCCTTTCTGGGGAGAAGGCAGTTCAATTTTGCCAAGTGCTAAGACTGATAAAAAACTGAAGCAGAGCTCACCCTGACCATCAGTTGTCACAGGAGTTGGGGATGTAAGAGTTTTGCTCATTCACTTCCGGTCACTCCTTTCTTTAGCACAAGGAATGGTGTTTTCCTGTTGTTCTGCAGCATATTTTCCATGCGACCTGGATAGCATGGGCCCTGGCCAGCTGCCCACCCCAGGTAGAGACCAAGGTGTGCATGATGGTGGGAGCAAGAGGCTGAAGAAGAGAGGCTGAGGGGACTCGGAAGGTGGATGGGCTGCTGCAAGGAGAAGAGGAAGGCAAGTCCCCAAGCTGATAGCCTGAAGTCTTTGATGAGCCCCTGGTTAATTTGTATAGGGCACCCTGCTGTACTGCTCTAGCTTTATCCACATCGTGTATATTGGGCCAGGAAAGTAAAACTCTACGTTGTGATGGCTGTGGGTTGGCTGTAGGAATTTAGCTGAAGAGGTTGCTCAGACTGAGCCAAACATTTTCAACACAAGGACTATTAACAAGCTTTAGACTAAATATTTGCAACATCTAAACACACTTTTTAATCAATATGAGAGTAAACCAGAGTTTTGTTTTCCATTTAACAGGAAGTCATGGAAACTGTTATAGCCAA
Source organism: Psittacula echo (assembly GCF_963264785.1). Classification (NCBI taxonomy): domain Eukaryota; kingdom Metazoa; phylum Chordata; class Aves; order Psittaciformes; family Psittacidae; genus Psittacula; species Psittacula echo. The sequence goes on from NC_137736.1 coordinate 8,162,151, forward strand.
CAGTATAGCCAACAATATAGCTAACAATACTATAACTGATTGTTTTAGCCAACAATATAGCCAACAACCTAAGGAAATGTTTATGATTAAGTATATTCAAAATTTAGGCCATGTTATTATAATGCCTTATTTTCAGTTGTGTATGAACTTTGCTGCATTTGAAATAGCTAGGGTGAAATTTGCCATGTCAGGGATTAATCTCTCTACCTTGCGTCCTTCTTTTCCGCTTTCTTTGAAAAAGGGAGGAAAAAATAGTTGAGTTTTCAGAAAAAGAAAGTTAGGGAGACTTTATTCTAATGTATATGCTAAAAATCTTTAGCTAAAAAACTTGTCTTTTGATCAGCAGTTGGGACGGAGGATCCCTCTGATGTCATAAATTTATAACTTGCCTATTTCTGTGCAAATTTTTGCACATTTACTCAAGTTCTGAGCCTCAGAAAGCCCCACTTTGCACCAAGACATTAGAAATGTCTGTTCTCTGAAGGATTTCCGCCTGTTCACAAACCCAGTAGTGGATGGCAACCTTCTTTCCACTGCAACAGTGGGGTGCATGGTGTGGCTGCATTGTCTCAGAGCACAGCAGATGAACAGTGATGCTGCCTCCCCTGTGGTTTCAGTGTTTGACTGACAGAGCATGGGAGGGAAGAAGGAACCTTGCTGACAAGACAAGACTGCAGAAGGTAGGGAGCTGGGACCAGAGTACTGGGAACAAAGACACAACGAGCTACTTGGCCCAATATCCTTAAGTTCTGGGTAAGGGTGGGGGGCTTACAGGTAGGACTGGAAACATGACAGGGATGAGGCATGGACCTCAGGTGTTTGTCTCAGGAAACTGAACAGGCATTTTCACCCATTTGAACTACAAAAATTAAATAGAAACACCCCCACCCTGCACCCCGCCTCCGAAAATGAACGATTCAGGATTCAGGGCAGAGTTTGGAGGATGTGCAGTGGATATGACATGAATCACTTACTGAACAGTGAGTATAAAAGAAGACCTCAAATATACAGGATCTTCTCCAGAGATTCAGTGGGAAAATATAAATTATAATTACATAATATTATTATGTAATATTAAATTACATAATAATTTAATTGATTATGTAATTAAAGACAGTGAGATGGCTCATAGATAGGGCTGAAATAGGTCAGGCTTATTGCTGAGGATCCTTAACGTCCAAATGTTTAACTTTGCAACATTAATAGTTTCTTAACATAGCATTATTTATACAGTAATACCTGGGATAGCATATAGGCCAGGACCCACACTGCTGTAAAGTGAGTTACATTCTGTATCTCATCAATTAATTAAATTAGCCCTCTTTACCTTAGCTCTGGCTCCAAGGCACAAGGATTCAAAAGAAGGCTTTGCAAAGCCAGCTCCTGTGTATTGTGGAATGAAGTGCGAGCAAAAGGTAATGATATAAGAGAAATCCATTCATTTTTGTCTTCCTTTCTTCACACAAACATGTGCAGCTGTGCCCCATATCTGCTGAAAATAGTCATCAACACAGTATGGCAATGAATATTTTCAACCATTCTTTTAAGAAAGCTTTTATCTTTTTTTGGCCTCACAATGTCTCCAGGCAATCTATCTCCATTGTCAGGGCCTTGCTTAGTGGAGTATTGTTTCAAGCAGCACAGCTCAGAACTCTTTTTTTGGTATGTGCCAGGGAAGGAGTTAATTTGTAGATGGCTTCAGCAGCTTGTCAGATCCCAGTCCTCAACCTGTTCATTGACATCAAGTACCTGTGAAGCCCATGGCAAAGGATGCCTCACCTCCTTGACTGCCCAGAACAAACATGAAATGGCAGTTTACTAGCAAATTGATAAACAAACATTTTTGTTCCTTCATCCCTCTAAGCAAATAGCAAGCATGAGGGGTACTGGACCTTTTGTTATTAAATCAGTAGTTGAACAACTACACTGTGAACATTGACTGATAGCAAGAACAAACAGCTCTATTAAGATGTGGAATAAGGTAGCAAAAGAATCCCAAACCAAAACACTTTCATCTAGAAACAGGGAAAAAAGGGATATGGCAACTGGTGTTTCTGTTCAGACGCAAGTGATTCTTTACTACGAGGGTGCTGAGGCGCTGGCACAGGTTGCCCAGAGAGGCTGTGGCTACCCCATCCCTGGCAGTGTTCAAGGCCAGGCTGGATGAGGCTTGGAGCAACCTGGTCTAGTGGAAGGTGTTCCTGCCTGTGGCAAGGAGTTGGAACTGGATGAGCTTTAAGGTCCCTTCCAACTAAACCATTCTGTGATTCTGTGAGGACTTCCCTTCTGCATCCAATTTTGAGCTGCCTACAGACATGTAAGGTGCTGCTGAGGGCTGAGATGTCAGACCAAGAGCCTCCTTTAGGCTTTCCAGAGGCAGCTCCTGTTCCCATTGGATGCTTTGGACAGAGAATAGCATTGTTCTGGGAGCTGCAGTTGCACTGAGAGAATTTATACACAGTGACAAATCCCTCCTGTCCTGACCCTTCCTGACTCCTGGACATCTGTAAAGGAACACCCCTGAGAGGGTATCTGTAAAGAACCATTTATTCTGCAGTGAAGGGTAATCTCATAATAACCAGGGAGTTCCTCCAAGTTTCTGGGAGTATGGGGTGAACGTTGCCAGTGTTGCTGGCTAAAACGCTGTGAACACATATACAATGGAGGCTCTGAAGAAGGCAGAGCAGCTCAGCACCCACAGTCCATGTTTATTTTCTCCAGAGATGAAGGGGGGACTGCAGGTCAGCAGGAATTGTGCATTCTGACTGATATTTATTGACTCAGAAGTCCTTGCTGACAGACAGACAGACAGACAGACAGTCAGGGAAAGGTTCCATTACAGTGACGTCGTTTCTTTCCCTCTTCACCCCTGAGGCTTTTGCTGCTGACACTCTTTACACATTGCTGTGGCTTCTCCAGCTGGTGCTGGGGCAAATGGCAGCTGCCTTTCACCTCTCTGATGCTGGAAGCCTGGGTGTCCCTAGGGAACATGACTGTCAGGCTTTCAGTGACATGCTGCAGCACATCTATCAGAGATGTAACAACACCAGAGAGCTTCGTGTTAAGCCTTCCCTCTGAGACCTGGGTTAAGACTGGAGGTCTGGGTCAGATGCTGAAGGTGAACTCTGGGTGGCTACTGGGGGTTAATGTACAGGGTCTCTCTGAAAAAGAAATGTATCCCTGCACTGTGCTCAGCCCTGTTTCTACCTTCTATTCCCTGATGCAGTCACTGCTAATTAGTCTTTGATTTCCCTACTCAAATATTGTGCTTAAGGAGAGATTTGAGTCCTTTCTGTGAGTGATGCTATGGCACCCTGAGCAGCCTCTGTTCGAGCCAGGGCTCATTACTTCAATACTTTTGATTCCTAGTATGGTTGTGTTTGGATTTAGAATCACAGAATCATGGAATGATTTGGGTTGGAAGGAACATAAAGCTTATCCAGTTCCAACCTGCTGCCACAGGTAGGGACACCTTCCACTAGACCAGGTTGCTCAAGTCTGGATGCTTAGGTCTGTTGCAGGCTGTACAGTCACCTATGCTTTTAGCCACACAGGGTAGCCTTTTTTAATGAGCCCTCACCGGCAATGCAAAATACTGGATCTTTTATCCTTTGTCAGAACAGAGAAGCCAAATGTCCATGTTTAAATAGGATAAATTATTTCTCTTGTCCCCACACCTCTCCACTGTTTTTTAAGATGAATTATCTCACTTCAAGTCCAATAAACCAAAGGTGGCAGTTTCTAAAGGCTGCAGCAGGCTGGGGTACAGGATATCTGGAATGTTTGCAGCAAAGCAGTATCAGATGGATCAGATCGCATGTTCTTTACTCACTTTAAAAAGACCATGCTTGCAGCATGGGTAAGTGAATCACTTGCTTAGTGAAAGTTACATTAGGGATGATAAGAAGTGCAATATGAGGGTGACCTTTTAGATTCAGTCTTTATGAATATGCCATCTCTGCAAATACAAATGTATATGAATGAGAACCCAAGCATCAGATAATTCAGTGCACTTCTTGATTGCCAGTGCAAGATTCTGTGCAGCAGTGCATGTTTTATTTTAACAGTCTTAAATGATGAGGTATCTTCCACATTTGGATTTGGGCTGTTTTTTTAGTAATGTGATTCATACAGCGAGGCGTGGCTGCAACACTTTCTGTTCTGCGACAGAATGCTTCTTACGTCACCTATCATATATGGAATTCTTTTCAGGCTCTCCCTCATTAAAAACGGATGCTTAGATCTCCTGCCTCTCTAATGTACAGGGGCAGATCTAGGCATATTTTCACTTCTAAAAGATTTCCTCTCCTTTTCATTAATGACAGCTGTAAAGTTGCCTAAGGACTGAGGAGATTTTCCTGTACACTGCTGGATGTTTACTGTCTTGGTCATCTCTTTGTGGACAGCCACAATGGTTTTGTTCTCCCAGTGAAGGTCCTTTAAGCATAACCTATTTTCCCTAATGTGGCCTTCCCAGTAAACAGGAGTAAAGAGGGTGAGGGGTTCAGTATGTGTACAAATGCCAATGATGGGATGGTATTACAAGGGAGGGAGTAACTTAAGCATTGAGTCTTTCCTGAGGGCTGACTTACACAACTGGGATTCCCCAAGCTAATTCCTGTTACAATAAGAGCAAACCTTAATTTAAAAGCAAACTTGATGTTTACCAGTCTGTTACATGACTGGCTCACTGTACCTTTCTTTTCTCAATCTTTAATCCACTACTTTTCTCATCTTTTCCCATGCAGTCCATTGTCCTTATGTCAGTGGATGCACAGTACAAGGGGTGTTCTTATTAGATTGGAACAGGTTCCTTGCTACTGAAATATACTATGCATGGGCCAGATTCCTGTGTGAGAACATCTTGGACATGACACCCATGCACATGGAAGATGCTGACATCAAACAGTGAAGGTTACCTGTTTAACAGGAGCAGGCACAGATGCAAACATGTCCTGGATTTTGAGGTGAAAATTTTTGATCCTGTGCAAATGTCTTTAAACCAGTTATGTCTGATCTCTAACTCAGATCCTATTTAATCTCTTTGAAGGACACTCCATTGTGTTTTCTTTCTTCTATCCTGTCTCTTGGTCAAAGTGCTACTATAGCTCATTCAGCCACCGTGTCAACCTTTGGTCCTGATTTTGCTCAGCACTTCTTCAGAGCCTGTGATTGTGTCTGTTTGTGTTAGGTGTATTCTGGAAACAGCTGCTTTTGCAGCTTTTTTGCATCCTTACCTGTAGCTAGATCTTAATTTCTCCTTTCAAACCTCAGTAAACTGCACTCAGCTTAGCTATCTCTGTTGCTGCAGGGGAAACACACTTTGTAGTTTTGCCTTCTACCAGTGAATCCTCACCAATGAAGGATGCTGATCACACAGACAACCTACCCATGTGATTTTCTGCAGTCACTATGAGACAGTAATGTGAGGTATGAAATGTATAGAATGTGATGCACCTAACTGATCCTCCCACATAAATATATACTCACAGTTTTGTAGTTTTATGTTTAGATACCTTAACTGATGCTGGATATCCACAGATACTGAACGCTATGTATGTACAGAAAGAAACTAAGGTTTAGTTATAACTGGAAACTAAGTAAATTTTCCCTGGTGGGATCAAGTTTGTCTTTCAATGATGCCAGAGCACCCTAGTGTATATTAGCACACATTAGCTAAGCATATAAGCTATATTTTAACAAATTGAAATGGACCCAAAAAAGAGCTGGTTTCCTTTGGGCTTGCACATACTTGTTATGTATTTAGGTCCTGCTATGGACAAACAGGGCCCAGTGCAGTAACATATTTCTTTTTGCTAGCTTTGTACTTCACCTGGTGGATTCTGGAGGATCATGAGCTTCCTTTCTTTAAGACATTTCAAGAATGGCCAAACTGTCGCTTGCAAAATAAGTATTTCCTGGCACTTGGTTAGTCCAGTCCATTTCTTGCCATACTCTTCTGAAGGTCCTCAAGGCATGTGTATGGAGATTATAGGTTTTGTGGGTTGTTCTCATGGACAGTGCCACCAAGTAATCTATGCAGTCCCCATTACCAAAGAGACATGTAAGTGACATGATGGCATGTGATAGGACATATCAGGACACGATGCATATCTGGGAACTTAACAGAAAGACTCAAACTGAAGAGAACAACCCAAAAATGTCCCCATAGGAGGCTCTAGGGCCCATCTCAGCAGAAATGGGTGAGTCAGTGCTTTCCCAGGGCATAATGCTCTCCAGCCATACTTTGTGCCTCCTTCAGCACATTGCCCATGCCCTTGTGCCAGATTCTTCAAGCAGGCAAGATGGCCCAGGTATGCAGTGCCATAGAAACTCCTGTGAGTCGTAGGGATTTCTGGATCGCTAGTTCTGCCACTCTTCTGGTGCTGGTACAGAGGCCACAGTGCAACACAGACTTTGTTTTTGTACATGGATCCCCCCTATTTAAGCTATGCTGGTTCAGCACAATCAGAAAGAAAAAATTAGTAGGAGTTAAAAGATACTTTTCTGAGTAAAGGAAAAATAACCCCTCAATCCTTAAGAGATGAATCTGGGTTGAAGATTGAAATACAGATATGAAGAATGAAGATGCAATGTTGCAGCCTGGTCATTTTGTTGAGCATTAGTGCATTTTGACATACATGAGGATAGGGGAAAAAAAATTGTTAATTAAGTCTTGTTGTCTAAAATAAACAAGGTTGCACTCACCTAATGCAGACAGCAATGTAGTTTTTGTCACAGGCTCTTGAGCATACATGTTTAAATTGGGAAAACCAAAGCTTTTGGGCTCAGGTTTTGCAACATAGTTCAGTTGCATTATAAATTGGGAATGATGAAATCTGAAGTGGCAAATGATTGTTATTGATGCTTTTCTTTAAAGGCTTGACTGTGTACCCTTTGTTCTATCTTTCCTTTTGTGTGTATCTTGTGTGTCCCTACTTTATTCCCATGTCTGTCATCTGAACCTAACATACCTGCTATTAACATGCAGTGTTAATACTATAGACTCAATTTTCAGCAGGGCAGCACAAAACCGAAAGCAGATGCCTTAGGCTTCCACTGGAATTCAGCACCTCTGAAAATCAGGCACTCATGTTTTTCAGTTGGAGGAGCAGATCCCCTTCTAGAAAATAACGCTTTGCATTTACAATTGAAAGAACATTCAATCTCGGTAGGTTTTCAAGCACCGTGTGTGCTGCACGGTGTTTGCACAGCAATCTGGCAGCCATTGCTAGGGAGCATTAAGCAACGAGATCTTGTAGTGAACAGTGGAATGATTTTTTATTTAGAGATTACATAACTCTAACAAAATGGAAACCAGCCCCTGCGCTTCACTGCAGCCCAGAACTTTCTCTTCCCAGATGGAGGATGACCTTTAATTGTGTCAGTTCCACCCCACATCCTCAGAAAACAAGGGCAGCTGCTTCACACATGAAGGGAAGCAGAGACTGAAGCAGCCATGTTGATCAAGCATAGATCATGACTGAGGTAACTTTACAATAGCGGCATGAATGAGACCCCATCTGTCAGTCACCTTTGTGAGAGTCTCCAGGCAAAAATAACTGATCTTAAATGTCACAAACGAACCAGCTCCAGTGGCCACTGTGGTAGCAATAGTGACACATCCAGAAAACCTACTTGGGTCACGGTTTAACCCATGGGGGATCACTCAGGGTGTGATGCTAGCAGTGCAAAGAGGAACACTGCACTGGAGATGCTCACTTAGCAGCAGTGGTATGGCAGGATTGGTGGGGAGCTGATGGTGCCCATGGGCTCAGTCTGCTGAAAGAGGAATTGCCATGTGGACTTCTTGCAACTGAGACTCCTGGCAAAGACAGAGAGAATAGAAACCCACTGATACTTCTGCCACGAGTTAATCAGTACTCCCGTACATGCTTTATTGATAATTGTCCTAAAAACTCCAACACCATTTGTGATCCCCTATCTTTCACTCCTTTTGTTCCAGCCACTCTCCTAAATCTGCAGGTTTTTGATTTTCTTTCCCTGTTCCTTTAATGTCTTCATGGTGCTGAGGGGGTGGGTAGGTGCTGGGACCCCTTCTGCGGAGCAGCTGTGGTTGCTTCCTGAGGATGTGTGAGAGTTGGGAGGGATTGCGAGGCATGACTTTTTGCTGTATGCTGAAAGGCTTTCTCCATCAACCTGAAGAAGAACCTGAGAAGTGGTGAAAAGGTATAGAGTTGTCATCCCCAAAACAAAAGCGATTGCACAGTTGGGAATTAACTGGGTAGTGTCTGGGTCCTCTGATGAACTGAGATGATTCCATTACCCACAACTTGCTGTAAATCAGCAAGTCCTCTGCTCTGAAATAGGCATTCAGTGTTTGCGCTGCTATTCCTTAAAGTTCGCAGTTCTTGATCGGAGAAATTACTTCAGTGGTTGCAGTGGTTGGCATGGAGTCACAGCAGTAAAGACTATATCAGTTCTCTTGACAAAGTTATCACTGAATGCAGTCACATGCTAAAATACAGTTTGAAAATAGGAATTCACTTTGACTGTTTATGTTAACTTTCTGTGAACAGTCAAGCGGTTTACTTTTATTGACAAGAAAATCTGTAAAAAGTCAATGTCAGAGGTACATATGTGTGCATTTAAGTGAACTAGTTTTAAGTTCTCGTGCATAGGCATTCAGTTATGAAGTGCTTACACATTCCCCCAGCCAAAGGAATGGAAACAATACAATGTGATTTATCTGACCAATCAAACCTAACCCAGACAGCTGCAGCGCAGGCTCTCATGCTGGCTGCTGTTTCCTTGTGGCAGAAGAAGAGAGCAGACGCCTCGAATGACTGTTTCTGTTGTGAGCTGGTCAGTTGGCTCTTCTTACTGATGACTCAGAAGCTAGAAAAAGCACAACCTGCCTCGAAGGGTCCGATGTGAAAAGTACAGGAGGCCGCTAAACCTGGAGCTCACTGAGCAGCTGCCTGTGGGTGGTATTCACCAAATAGGCCTTTCGTTTCTGTGTTTAGATATGAATATGTTGATAGGGAACAACATGCATGCTGTACTGGATATGAAATCCATTCCCCCCCCAATTGATTCAAAATCATTAAAAGAACTGTTGACAAGTTCTAGGCAACAAGTAGCATATTAGGACAAAATGGTGCAAAATCTGCTGACACTTGGTGTCACAGTGTGGTTCTCATGCAACATGGGGACGCATGATGTCCTCACTGAAATAACAGCTTCAAGCTATACCTGGGTAATGCTCCTGTGTGAAGATTCCTGTGAAAATTTGGAAATGAAATACAAAGGCCTCATTAAAAAGACAAAAACCACCACTAAGAGCAACACCTAGATCACACAATGATATGCCAAAATGGCAGCAAAGCTGCTGCCAAGCCTGAAGATGTCTGAATTCCCCACAGGGCTATACCCTTGCCAGCAAAGCTCTGTGTGATCTTGAAGGTCTGCTGCTGATTGCTTAAAGCTTGACTGAATTAGATAGCACAGCATATAACTTGAAAAACCTCCAGAAGAAAACCAGTGTGGTGTGAGTGGGAATTCCCCCACGTACCCTTCAGGTTTCTGTGATACAAGGAAAATCCATGCCTGGAATTCAGGCAGCTTGGCCTGTCACCTCCTCTGCTGGTGATCCTACCTGGCAGCGTGGGTTAGTTCGTAGCTCCCTTGCCACCTCTTACTTGTCTTCCATAGAATCACAGACTGGTTTGGGTTGGAAGGGACCTTAAAGCTCATCCAGTTCCAACCCCCTGCTGCGGGCAGGGACACCTTCCACTAGAGCAGGTTGCTCCAAGCCCCGTCCAGCCTGGCCTTGAACACTGCCAGGGATGGGGCAGCCACAGATTCTCTGAGCAACCTGTGCCAGTGCGTCACTGCCCTCACAGGGAAGAACTATATCTAATCCTTATATCTAATCTCAATCTTCCTTCTGTCAGTTTAAAGCCATTCCCCCTTGTCCTGTCACTAAATGCCCTTGTAAAAAGTCCCTCTCCAGATTTCTTATAGGCCATGGATATTTTCTTCATCTTTCTGTATTGCAGGGAGTGTCTGCAGAGAATTCAGGAGAAAAGGTAACCTGAAATAAATCTTCCGTATTTTCAAGGGGTACTTTTTGACCCAGGTCTGGATTTGGAACAAAATTGGTCCTCAAGTCATATACTTAATCAGCTCTGGTAGCATGACCTGCTTGCTGTCTAAAGGCTTTTCAAACAAAGATCTACCTTTAAAACCAAACAATTTTGAAAATGATAAAAAGTGTGTTTTTCCCTGTTTAAACCAGAAATCAGCCCCAGATAGGTTTATGATGATTTTCGTTCTGTCACTCCACCCCGCTCCGGTTTCAGGCGAAACCCGAGTGCAGCCCGACGTGCCCGTTGCGGTGAAGACCATTCACCGGGGCGGGGGGCGGGGGGTGTGTGTGCAGTGTGTGTAAGCTCCCGCAGCGGGGTCGGTTCCCATTTGCTCCCGGCCGCCCTCTGGTGGCGCGGTGCTGTGCGGCCCGGCCCTGTCGCGGCGGTGATTGCGGGCAGGGAGCTGTGTCCTCATGGGGAGCTTCTGGTGGCAGCGGCGAACATGTGCTGCTCACGTTTGATTTGTATCTTGTTCGGGACGGCCGTGTGAGCGGCACGGTGAATCCGACACGTTTTCTCAATCTGGACCTCAAGCAAGTAGGATTGACAGCTGGAGAAAACCATCTATTCCAAGCACTAAATAGGTTATCTGCCATCCGTAAGAAAGAAAAGCAGTGAGCTTTAGAACCGTGCCTCCCAGCCATGCCCTTGGTTTTGACTTTGCCACTGGCAAGGCTGAGTGCCTGACCCCTGCTAACGTGCGGTGCCTTTAATAAGGAGAGGGAGGGAAGTAATTTTATACTCAGCGTGTGAGTGATTCATGTTCTCAGAGGGGATAAAAATGTTATTAGAAAATTCTCCTGCCAAATGTGTGGCAAATGAAACCAATTTATTAATGCTGTGGAGGCAATGTGTGAAATTGGGATAAGAGGTGAAGTGCGGTCTTACCCCTGTGCTTACCATGGCAGAATGTGCTGCAAGACAAAGGGCTCCTGTCCTCAGGGGATGCTGCTGTTGTGACCACAAGCACTAGCAGCAAGCAGAAGGTTTCAGCTCAGATGCACTTCAAAGTGTTGTTGGAGTGAGAGATATAGAGTCTGAAAGAGCAGACCTTGATCATGAGCCATCAAACTGCTGCTTGAAACCTGTAAAACATTGTCAGGACACCTTTGAAAATGCTTTTATTCTTTCCATAGTTCAAGGCTTCCTCTTAATTTAGCGTTATTTACTCGATTATGTGTTAAGCAGTCTCAGTGTGTTCTGTGTTGAATAAGACACAAAACAAAACCAGTCCCAGACCACAGAATACTCCCAGTTTGAAGCAAGGTCCATGCAACTAAAGCATGGTTTTAAAGCCAAGCAAGAGGCCTAGACATGGTCCATGCTTTTATACTAATGTATTTTACATGGGATAGTGGTGAAGGTGACCATATGTTCCTGAAGTACCTACAAAGCAGGTGCTATCCTATTGAGAAAAGCAAGGTGAAAGAAGTTTATATTGAAGTGACTCCTGAAAGATCAAGAGTCACTTGCCTGGTGCCCTTAATCTGAAGAGGTCTGTGATCCTTTCTCCATCCCCCTAGTTTTTGCTTTCCTGCCAATGCCGTGTTTGTTGCAACTGAGTAAGACTTTGTTGGAGCATGAAACAGCATGAATGGAGAATTAAGCAGGATGAGCAAGTCTCAGCTCTGTATCTTTAAACCTCATATGCAAATAGCATCATCTGCTTGTTTTCAGCACCTGGAAGACATCAGCATCTGGGCAAAGAACAGTCAGGCAGAGCATGTCAGGGTAGAGGAAATCTGAGGGGGAATTTCCGCCTTGAAAATCTCATCCTCTCCAGAACAGGATGTGCGCTTCATCGAATGGTATCTGACTTCAAATTATCATGTAAGTAGACATACTCAGTTCTTCTGGATTCCTTTCTCTTCCTGAACAGCCTCCAAAACACAGACACTAATAACTCCATTTCTTAGTTGCAGGTATCTAGAAACATGGGTCTTGTTCAATCAGACCTTGATTTCACTGTGGCAATCGTCATCTCCAAGGTGTTTTGTTGCATTATTCTATACTCAGAAACAAGGCTGAGGATTGTTCTGATAAATTTCTGAGGAGCTATAATCCTGCCATTAGCTCAGTTAGGCCATCCAAGTCCAATCTTTCCACTCACCTTTCATTCAAGAAAGCACTTCTCATATTATCCCCAGACTCTGACAGTAGAGCAAAAGAGGTGAAATCAAGCTCTGAACAAAGAAGTGAAATGTATTCACAGTGTTCCCAAACAAGAAATGTGAAAACTGTCTCTTGTTCTTTCATGAGGAATCATAGAATGGTTTGGGTTGGAAAGGGTTAGGGATCATTTTAAGGTCATCCAGTTCCACACCCTGCCATGGGCAGGGATGCCTCACACTAGACCAGGTTGCCCAAGGGTCCAGCCTGGCCTTGAACACTACCAGGGATGGGGCATTCACCACTTCCTTGAGCAAACTGTGCCAGTGTTGATGAAAGATTATAAGGAATATTATTTAGCTACTATAGTCAAACACACACAGTATGAATGAATGCATATCTTTTTCATTAACTTCATGGACTTCATGGACTTGACGCCTAAATAAAGTTGTGCAGATTTATCTAGTCTCAAAAGTATGGTATATTTTTTTTTCTTTTAATTATTGTTGTTTTTTGTTGTTGTTGCTGTTATTTATTTTTTTTTCTTTTCAGTCTAGTTTCTATTAATGAACCTTGTGCTGGTAATTTTATTCAGATACGGGATTTTTTCAAGCTTCCTCACCTGCCATTGTGCCACTTTCCGCCTGCCATTGAACCAGCAAATGAATTCCACCAGATCTTAACATTATTTGTATTTTGTCTATAGCAGGGATAAATGAACTAGTTTCTAAGTCACAGACCACAGCAGCTCAGCTACAGCTGAGTGATCCAGAAGCTGAATTAATTGTTGGGGTTAGTAGAAAGTGCCCAGTCATCCGTCAGGCAGGTTTCTCCTTCTAGCTGTGTTTATGCCTGGAATCAAAAGGTGATGTTTGCAGAATCAGTAGCCCTGTCTTTGTACTCCAAATTGTCAGATTGCAGCATTCACTTTTCTTGCCATTACACACAAGTCCTTTGAAGAGTAATTGTCAGGATGTAGTATTCTTAAGTAGAGTCCAAGGTATCTAACACATAAAAACCCATAAATAAATAAAGGCTACAATTGATTAACAGAAAAAACTTCAAACTCCATATATATATGTCAGAGTTCCCAGCTTCATGAGAAAGCCATATGTCATATTCCTAATCCAAGCCCCACAGTGTTTTTACCATCAAAAGATGATCATTGTTGCAAGTTCCTGGTTCCCATGTCTCTGAACTTTGTGGATGAGCTTCTACATACTCTACATTTTAAGAACAGCTTTGAGAGTCAAAGCTTAATTCCAGCATTTGTCCACCCTCTTTATGGCAGTGACGTTAGAAATACCTGGCTGTGGGCTCACTCAGTTGTTACAGCCAAGGAAAACTCTTAGGCACTTATTACACTTTGAAAATACATCCAAGTATATGCTTGCCTGGACAATGGATGTACTTAGTGTTTTCTGACTGATCAGCCACTTCTGTATATTCTTTGAGCCCTTCAACAACATAAAGAACCCAGTACGTTCGATCCATGAACTTTCTTGAAGGGTCTTCAGAGCAGATAGAATCTGTAGACAGCCTAAGCAAAGGATACTGGTTCCTAGATTAAGACAAGATGGACACATGGAACTGCATCTCAGAAGATAAAATCTGAGATGAGTAGGCTGTTCAAACCATTCTCCAGCAACCTGTTAGCCATATTCCCACCATACTTTTTTCTGCTCTTTTACTAACATGAAACTATCAATACAATCCCTTCAGCCATCGAGAAAGCCAGGAAAATTTCCCTGTTGGTAGAGGAAGAGAAGTCTTCTCTGTGGCATCCCTGGAAAGCACTGTGTTACATCTCATGAGATCTAAGAATTTACAGTCCATTGCTAGTTCTGGAAATGCATTCCCTCAATAGAATCACAGAATTAGAATGGTTTGGGTTGGAAAGACCTTAAGATCATCCAGTTCCAGCCCCCTGCCATGGGCAGGGACACCTCACACCTCACACCTCACGACCATGTTGCCCAAGGCTCTGTCCAACATGGCCTTGAACACTGCCAGGGATGGCGCATTTACCACTTCTCTGGGCAACCTGTCCCAGTGCCTCACCACCCTCACAATAAAGAACATCTTCCTTACATCTAACCTGAAGTTCCCCTGTTTAAGGTTAAACCCATCACCCCTTGTCCTATTACTACAGTCCCTGATGAAGAGTCCCTGTCTGACATCCTTGTAGGCCCCCTTCAGGTACTGGAAGAATAAAAGCTGTTATTTTCTCAGTTCCAGTTTGCAGACCTATTATACGAATTGGCTAACCCGCTGCTAAAGTCTGTCATGAGTGAACAATTACAGAAGATTATAGTCTGAGTAGGAGTAAAGACAATAGAAGACAAATAATTTAATGAATTCTGGGAACATGGTTGGTATCTTTTAGTAGTTTAATTTTGGTGTCTAATAATGACACCAAAGAACTGAGGCTCTTCCACTAATAGGCTTCAAAAATGGCTTCTGGAATGGATTCTTTGGGGTTAGTGAAGAAATCAAGCTTACTTTGCCATCTCCCCATCAGCAAGGAAGCACTAGTAAGGGCTCTCCTCAACAGTTAGTGATTGTTATGATGAGTGTTTGGAGTTAATATCTCTGAAATATTGTCATGTGTCAGATCTAGGTGAAACTGGCTAACCTGTTCAAGCAACATTGTAAGAAGGAAAAGAATAGAAAGGAAATTATAAGCAAGCTAACTTCACAATCTTCCATCTTCCTTTTCAACAGCCCACTTGTCCTTATAAGCTTTGCTTCTTCAGGCAGCAGTTTTAGTTTACCCTCTGAGCAGCAAAAGCACCCAACAGTCTTTTCTCCCACAGGTTGGTAATTTACTGATGAAAAGGACAAATAACTGGTTTCTGATGTCACCTGTGCTGGTGTGGCAATCCTCTGGAGCTCTGCTGAAGTCACTAGAGTTACTCTGCATTTGCACTGATATGAGCAGATCAAAACTTAGAACCATTTGAAACTTCCTTTTTTAGGGAAGCGTAAGAATTTCCATTTTGTATTACAATACTGAATTGGGAATTGTTTATTATTATTATACTGTTATTATCTTATGGCCTCAGTGTTAGTGGGAAGAGTCATCTCTCAATGTAATTTTGTATTTCCTGGATCTTCGAATGTCTCAGCCACAGTGCTTTAGCCAGTAGCAGTGCAGATGTGACTGAGATGTAACAACCTCATGGTATTGCTTTACCACATAAACTGTGATTTTCAGTTGTGTAGCATATCATTTGCATTTGTTGTTGTTTGCAGCTGTGTGACAGCAGAGCTCTTCACAGTGTGCCAGAACTGTATTTGGTCTTGGATGTTAACATTTTCACAACAGGACTGAGTGATTTTGGCTGGGGCTGGTTTGCTTTCGTAGGCATATACATTTATATACATACCCAATTGTGCCTGCTCCACTGTTCTGCAAGTCTGTTTAATGCTGATCTTTGAATCACAGAATAGTTTGGGTTGGAAGGGACCTCCAAAGGTCACCTAGTGATCACCTAGCATTGTGTTTTGAGAGAAGCTGAAGTAATTATGAAGATAGGCTGAGAAAGTTGGGGCTGTTCAGCCTGGAGAAGAGAAGGCTGTGTGGAGACCTCATAGCAGCCTTCCAGTATTTGAAGGGGGCCTACAAGGATGCTGGGGAGGGACTATTCATCAGGGACTGTAGTGACAGGACAAGGGGTAACGGGTTCAAACTTAAACAGGGGAAGTTTAGATTGGATATAAGGAAGAAGTTCTTTACTTTAAGGGTTTCGAGGCACTGGAATGGGTTGCCCAAGGAAGTTGTGAATGCTCCATCCCTGGCAGTGTTCAAGGCCAGGTTGGACAGAGCCTTGGGTGACATGGTTTAGTGTGAGGTGTCCCTGCCCATGGCAGAGGGATTGGAAGTGGACTATCTTAAGGTCCCTTCCAACCCTAACTATTCTATGATTCTATAATTACATGGTAAAACTGAAACCAACGATTCTGATCAGGGAAATTTGTCTGCAACAAAGAGTCCTTTGCACTGTTAGATTAATATAAATACAACTCTTAGTGACTGCCATCTCTCCTAGCACTGGACTGGATGACATTGGAGTTGATATGCTACAACTGAATGGAAGGAAAGAATGCAAGATAATCGGAATAACATGTTGCTGTCTTGATAGGATGCTGAGCATTGTAAATCAGTGTGGACTTCAGCCAGAAACAGTCTTCAGCCCCTGCTGAGAGTGTCAGCAGCACGGAGCTCCCCAAGTTTATGTCCCTTTGCACAAAAGTTGTGCAAATTTGAGCCCCTCCTCTCTTGTTCAATAAATTCTGAAATAGAGAAATCTTGATTCTCCATTTCTGGAACTGCTGATTTAAATCTCTAGGGATTTGGTTGGAGTTTGGGTGTTTTTTGCTGGTTTTTTTTGTTTTTTTTTTTTTTTTTTTTTTTCTTTTTTGCTTGTGTATTTTTCCTCTTAAAATGTCTTCAGTTGGATGAAATAAATTTTTTTCTACAGCGTATTGGCAGAAACAGTAGAACATCACTCATAGAATCCCAACGTATTTTCAGCCAGTGCTAAAAACATGTTCAGATATGCTGACAATAGACAGTGAGAGCCGATTCTGGCCTTAACATCAGCTAGTAAAACACTGTCTTCAGATGAAATGCATCACCCTACACTAAGGTTAAATAAGGTATTTGGAAGGCAGTTTCTTTATGCTTTTGCTTCTGTTTTGACAGAGCATGCCCTTTGTGGTGAGCTCTTTGGGTGAAATTCCACAGTCCCCAGCTGGAGTGTCAATAGAAGTGGAAATCCTTAGGTGGTGAAGTGTTGTATCTGTAGTCGGCCAAAAGTCAGGTGAATAAACATCATTTCCATGACAAACATAACCCATAGTCAATGAATACCATGACTGAGCAGAATGTGGTCAATTTGTGTGATACCATACTGGAATCTCTCCCATACTCCTCCTTACCTGTTAGGTTTCTTCCTTTTAGGTTCATGTCCAGTTTCCCTCTCTTTCAGGATGTTAATGTTACAGCCTGCGGAATTCTTGTTGAGCTGTCACACAAAGGATGTTCCTGAGATTGTAGAAGGTGCAACTTAAATATATGATCTGAAAAGGAACTGGCTTGATCTATTAAATCCCACAGTTAGTGAGCTGTCAAAGTGTTCTTATTGTGAAGTTCTGCATGAGGCTGACACAGAGTACCTACCCCTACCCTGCTGGAATAAAGTAGGTTTTTTCCCCTGTTTTGAGTTAATGGAATCCTATGCACTAGTAGGACAAAGAAAGAGTGTAGCCCTGATGTGATGAAGTCTCTCAGTTGGGAAGCGGTAACTCAGAAAGGAAAGTCCAGCTTGTGGTGAATGACTGAGTACGACCTTTTGGTGCAGTGCTATGGCTGAGTGACCCCAGTGAGTGATGGCTGGGTAGTCACTGAGTGTATAAACAGACAACACTGAATAAAGAGATCAGATTTCCTCTGCAAACAGCACTGGTGATATGTATCTGACACTAGATGTGTGCCCGGTTCTGCTGTCTACACTTCAAAAAGGTGATGAAAAAATGACGAGGGTTTAGAAACAATTACAAATATGACCGCAAAGGGAGTCTTCCTAATGAGAGAGCAGCTCAAGTGGAAGTTAGATGAAAGCTGAATGGTGGTGGTAGGTAACTGTATGGACAGGAGATTTTAATCAGCTTGGGCAGAGGCAGAAATGACAAAGAGACTAAGAATTTACATATTGCGAGATAGACAAATCCACACTGAAAATCAAGTTCAGACAGTTATCACGGGGCCAAAGAGTTGCCTGAAAAAAACTCATCAGCAAATGCAGTGTGTTTTTCTTTACTAGAAGTGACTGGGTAAATTTACATTATGGCTCTCTGTGTGCCCGTGAGATGTTCTCTAGCTTAGCAAGAGGTTTTCAGGGTTTATATAAGACTTCTGTGCCCCTTACTGCACTGGAAGTCAAGATAACCTCACAGTTTTTTCCTTTACCTGTAAAATCTATATGCCTACCTGCTTATCTGCTTGTTTAGCATGTGGGATTGCTTATTCTCCTTTGGGGGGAGGGGGGGAAGTTGAGCACAATCCTGAAAGCTGAGATTTTTTTCTACTAAGAATCTAGAGGAAGAGTGAATTAAAGTCACTGAGCTCACTCTTCAGATTCTCACCATAAACAAAGAAGCTTGCCTATGCTGATTTCAGTTTTCTTCTTGCCTGAAAACGACACATTTGGCAAATAACTGGGATCTTGCTGCTGCTGCTTCTTGTGTCTTCACCTCACTCCTTAGTTTCTTCGGGCCAACTGCAGCTGTTGTGTGGGTGCTGAGCAGCTCGGAAAATAATGATTTGGAACTCAAC
The DNA here is from genome assembly GCF_963264785.1 of Psittacula echo. NCBI lineage: Eukaryota > Metazoa > Chordata > Aves > Psittaciformes > Psittacidae > Psittacula > Psittacula echo. The sequence continues at coordinate 8,180,712 of NC_137736.1, forward strand.
AGCGTATTGTGTGTGAGCAATGAATTTATTGCCAAGAATATGTATAAAATAAATTACTGCCATGAGTTGTTTAGAAATCCTTACTCTTTTTTTAGCTATGGCATCTCCTTATGCAGCTTGGCCACTGCTGGCAGGCTGAAGCTCTGGCAGGGACTGGGTGTACCTGGGCAGGAAACTGTGACTTGGAATGTGACAGCAGGAGGCTGAAAGAGGGAATCAAAGGTGCTGGCTGAAAGGCTGAAGGTAGGGTTTGCTCTGGCATGGTGTGGGGCCAAGGTAATTTGTGTGAGGCAGGCAGCTGTGAACAGCTGGATGAGGAGAGCAGGACCAAGGTGAGAAAGAAGCAGGACAGAGACACATAGTAGGATGGGTTAAAAGAGCCAAATTGGAAGGAAGAGTCTTCATTCCTTTACAGGCTCTGGACTGGAAACTGAGAATCATGAATTCGTTCTTCAATCACTTACCTGCGAATAATACTGTGAGAGGGCTTAATCTCTATCGGGTATTTGACAACACATTTTAGAGCGTGTTGGTTGAATTTATTACTCCTGTTGACGAAGCATACATGTGCCACTAGTATGCCATGTTTTTGTGGTTCTAGGTTTTCAGTGTGAAGGTGAAACTTTGAAAGAAAAAATGTCATATGGTTGTGTAATTAATGGTAGAACCATAGTGTGCATCCACACTATGTAGGCAGCATAAAAGGCGGCACACTAATTATTTCTGACTTCACGTTATCTGTCATTGCAATGGCTACTTGTTTTTTAGTAGTGTTTTTATAACAACATCTTTCAGTTTGTTGACTAGTGTGGTTCAGCCTGGCAGGTAACCTGAGTCTCTAATCTAGTAGGTGATGACTGCTTTCTGCAGGACTTCTGCCTGAGCATACTGGTGTTGCAACTCAGCCTCTGCTGAAATCCTCAGTCTGCCTTCATTTTCTCATACTCTTATCATTCTCTTTCTACGGCTTCCCTGAATCCCATCTGTCCAAACCAGCGCATGCCAAATTCTGCTGCCCATCTGTTCGCCTACACAGAGAAGCGTGACCACATCCCCACAGCCTCAACCAATTTCATTCACTTCCTGCTGTCTTTGGATTCCAGATAAAGCTTTTTTTTAAGAAACCTTCCCCTCATCCACTTACTGATGCTGATGTGTGTGCTTTTATTTAGAAGGAGGCTTTATCACAATTGGCTGTGTTGCCCTCCTAAAAATGACTGTGTAAGTTCGTGAATTGAGACCATGGGAAGGGCATGCATTTCTTCGTGTCTGTTCCCATTATGCGTTCAGTCCTGGTGCCTCCACATTTCAGCTGTCACCTGGTTTCATCAGGAAGTTCTTGCATCAAGAATTTGCATTTGTCCATTTCTATGCTAGCAGTAGCATCAAATGCCCCACTCATCAATATGTCCCTGTTATGCTTGATGTTATATGAACACATGAAAATACAGCCTCTTCCCCAAATTGCTTGCAATGTGCTAGCACCACGTACCTCATATCCCTGCAGCAAGCAGTTCTCATTTTATTCCCTGGTTTAGATACCTGCAAAATCAACATAATCTGGAGACAATGGATGATTTTACTTAGGCCACGAAACCTCTGTTTGTTGCTGATAACTTTGGTTCACTATTCAAGCATACCGAGGCAAAATGGTCTGGATTCAGAAGCCTTTGTATCCCAGCTCCTACTTTTCCCTACATGTTATTCTATAACATAAGTCCCTGATCTATGGACATTTGTTTTATAGCCCTATGTAAAGTACCATGTGTTTTACAGAACAGAACAATAGTGACAGCCACATATTCAGTAAATGTGGTTTGCGATTTGGACGTCTTTCCTCCCTCTCTCTGTCTCTCTTCAGGTCACTGTATTGTTTTCAGAACCGGTATATCTCAGCAAGTTACATGTAATTGGTCTCTGCTTTACCTGGGAACTCCTGGAGTCCTGTGCCAAGAGTTTGTCACAAATTTAAGACATGCAGTTTATAGAAAAGATAATCCCAGCAAAGTGGTAAAATTTAGCTTCTTTTTTGCAGTCATGACATCCAAGCAATGAGTAAACCCACCAGAATACCTGTCTGGCAGCATACACCACTGTTCTGCCGGTCTGTAAGCCAAAGCACTTCAAGTGATGACCAGTGAAAGCAGGACACCATTGCCTGGGAAACCAAATAAATAGAAGCACACAGCCATCCATCACTGCCATCTGGAAAAGATTGGGCTGAACGTCTTCCTGTCAGGATCTGCTACAGTATTTATTTGTATAGCTGAGCTTTGACTTTGGGGATTTCAGCAAAATATTCCTGTCAGCAGTGATCCGAAGGGAAGATTTGGGCCTGATTGTCAGGCTGGTGTTAATTCTTCTGGTCAATTTTGCAAAATTATAATTGTAACTAATAGTTGCATTTCTTTTTTTCACATGTAGGGACTTCACAAGTGTGGAAACAACATGCAAGAGATGATCTCATTTTGGCATTATGTGCACGTGTTACCAAAGCACCATGAATGATCATGAGTTGGTGATATATACAGGTGTAAATGATTCATGATGGATGAGTTTGCTCCTCCAGCGTATGTCTAAACCTGATAAGAAGAACCAAGATTTTTGCTTAACACAAATAGTTTACTGGGTTCTCCTAACATCAGAAGATAAGTAAAAGCTGAAAGATGGACTTATTTTAAACATTCAAAATAGGAACATCTGAATGAACTAATGTGCAAGGAGCTTGTGAATCAGATAAGTAGTTCTGAGGTTAAGGCTGAGCTAATGGATGTATATTGCAATGCAGCAAACAAACCTTGAAGTTTAATAAAGAGATACTTAAAACTGAAGGACAGCATGAGGCATACAAGATACACAGAACAGAAGACGGTAAAGAAGCAATTTTTGGTTACAACACTGCAATGAAAAGTGCATTCATGTATTTAAGTGGGGACACAAGAATAGGGAACAATGTAAACGTGCATTTGCTGCTAACCACCAAGGCAGAAGAGAGTAAGAATGAAATGTTCTCAAACCAGCAAATGCCACAAAATGCCAAGTTTAGGGAGAAGCATAAGCTTTATGTATGCTGATAACTGTCAGAAATTTCCTTTAGTCAAAGAAGGACTAAACAGTTTTCTAAACTGAATGGGAAAAATAACTTTATTGTTCAGAAGGGAGGGTGTCTAGTCAGTGAAGACACTGTCTGGTATCTGTTTTGCCATCTGAGAGAGCTAGAGAGGATGGGAGAGGCAGAGAGTAGCTTGGCACCAGGATTCAGGAGGTTCTGCTGAGAGACGACACGGAGCAAATTACTGAATTCACTAACGGAGTGAAGAAGTAAAAGAAAGTAAAAAAAAAAAAAAAAAAGTCAAGAAAAAAATAGAGGGGATAAAAGAAGATTAGGAAATGTAGGACCAAACCCTCAATCCAACGTTCATTGGATTTAATTTACTTAAGTTAGCTCCATTTGACTTCCATGAGAATTTAAAGGAATAAAACCACAGTAAAGCAGAACTGGGGCATTGCAATTTTGATTCTAACAGATGAAAGAACAAGCACTGAAAAAAACTGGGTTCCTCAGTGGAAGAGTAATGGCAGCCATGTGCATTCGTATTGTCCTTTTCTGAATGGACATAGTGAGCCTGACAATAAATTAGTTCGTCCCATCAGTGTCTTCAATTTTACACCCTCGTGCTAGTGTTAAATGTGTGGGAGCAGGGAAATCCAGAGCTTTTCCACAGATGGCCTGGCCTTCAGTATATCCCTGAGGATTGCTATGCTCTGAGAGAGGAACCATTTTCCTTCCTGGGAGAGCTGTGTCCTTCTCATAGCCCTCCTAAGAAGAACCATGAAGACATCCTCATAGAGTTTGCCTTTCCCCCGAGTCTTCTCTTGCAGACCCATTGTAATTCCATCACAAAGAGCTAGCATTCCTTTATGCAAAAAACATTTTCAGAGAACAAAAAGCAGGCAGCATATGTAATGAGGAGCTGTTCTGAGACGGGAGGTTTGAAACACAACTGATCTGTAAATGAAAATGTTGGGATAAAGAGCGTCAAAGCAAGATCTGATAATGTTGGGATAAAGATGATCAAAGGGAGAGGAGAAGACTGGCAAAGGAAGAAGAATGGGTTAAGGCCTAACCTAGATTCTTTAATTTTCCAAAGGAACAGGAAGGAAGAAGGACAAACCACTCAGGTAACATTAGTTGTTGAGCTAGGTCTCAGAACATATAGCCCTTGGAAGGATGGCTGCCCAGGAATATAGATGAATTCACGTAATGGGTAACTTTTAATGTAATTTTTTATTTCTTGCATTACAGATGGCATTTTCTAGAAAGGAAATGAAAACACAGTGTGCTTATTCTGTGGGACGAAAGGCAGAGATTTAATTAACACATTCAGAGAAAGAACCAGTGCGAGTTAAGAACAGAATTCGGGAGTCAGCATTCTTTAGTGGGCAAAGCTGAAGTGAACATATCTGAGAGTAAGAGCCACTATTAAGGTAAAAAAACTCTTGCTGCAGAAGACCTTGGTCTGGCCAAAACAAAGTGCTGATGATTTGCAGGAAACTGATTTATAATAGATTTGGTCCAGAGTACATGCAGACAAGGATTTTCCTAACCTTCCAGCTCTGTGCTAAAACTGTCATTCTTTCCAGTTGAGTGACAGTATGTGCTGCCACATAGTATTCAAGAGCAATAATACATAGATGAAGAGATGAATGAAGTAATAAACAAAGGTGGAATTATATGCTTCCAGGTGTGAAAGGCATATAATTTCTATATTATTATACAGGAATGGTTATGAAACTGTCAGACTTGAAAGCAATGGTATGAGAGCAGTAGACGAAATTTCCACAGTGACTGGCTTGCTTTCCAGTGGACATGGGACCTTGGCATTCTATGAATAAAATGTAGAAACTCTTGTCTTTACTGAAGCTTAACAGAACAACAGCAACAAATGAAAGCAAGGAGGAGAATGGAAAATGAGAAGAAATAACATTAAAAATTCCCACGTCTGCTGGACTGTGGCTTTATGTTGTTTGGATAATAACTCTGGGACTTTAATCTACTGTGGTGATACATGTACTACCAACGCTTATTTAGATGGACGGATGTTCCAGAAATGCTAAAAACATCACACCTGCTTTCTGTATACAGTGTCTTTCTTACTGGGAGGACTCACTCTAGAGATGTCAGACAGTGTTGCATCTGCATTCCTTGGACATACTTCATTGGAGGAGGCAGGAGGTTTATTTCTGCTTTGCTCTCTCGAGGTATCATGATGCACAGTTATAACTTTGTGGTTGTATTAGCGTGTCCCTCCTCGCTTCAGCTCGTCACTTCCTCGGCTATGATGCTGCCTTTGGCTGTTTTACTGACATGTAGTAGGTAGCTCACAGTGTCCTGCAACACAGAAGGCATCATCAGGTCTTCTGAGTGCAGATGTCTTTTTATTTTTGTTACATTATATTCTGCCTCAGATTTGGAAAAGGGGAGCATTGGGATTGTCCTAAAATCAGACTGAACTCCCACTGTGCCTTTTCACCTCATTTCATGCTACTGATTCCTAATATTTACCTGTGCGTCTTGTGATAGATAATATCTTAGTTTATTCACTTTGCAGAAGGGATTGTGTATCTCATCCTTTGTCCATAAAAGCAGAGTGTTTTCATTTTTACAAGTCTATAGAAAGACAATAAGAATATTAAAATCTATTATTTTAAAGTATATTTTATGACTTTTAAGTGAGTCACATAATTTTATTGCATTTGAGTTTCTGAACTCTATGTTTGGCAATGCGTTAGTGTGAAACTAAAGGGTAAATTTTGCTGTTGGCTTTCAGAAGTGCAAAACTACACCACTATGTGGGGCTCAGATCAGTTGACCTCCTCTCTGCTAACAAACATCATTTTGTTTTGTTTCTCTAAGCTGCCTCCAAATACGCTGTATGCATTGGTTCGAACAGGGAGGGATTTCTGTCATTTTAGAAGAAAGATACACAGGAAGTCTCTAGTGAAAAGAAAGGAAAAAAAAACCAAAGTTGCCTGCTTGAACACAGGCTAGATTTTGCTTTGATGAAGCCACAAAGAATTTGAGCACATATGAAGAACGTCTTATGAAAATTTTTAGAACCCAAGTAAGATGTGCTTCTCCCCTTCAAGCATTAATGCAGAGCAATCCCTCATATCCCATTTGATGCATTAGTGCATCAAGGACCTTCAATTTATGACTCTGATATGTCTCAGATACCTTCTGTTCAATTTTCTCCTTCAAGCTAGGCAGCTGTCCTTATTCTAGGACATCTTTAAATACAGGAAGACGAGAAAGGCGGAAGACAAAAAGTACCGCTTATATCGTTCTACTGACAATGATTTTAAAGTGATAGAAAATGAAGGGGGAAGCAGGAGGCTGAGTGAAAGCAAATGTAGAGCCCATCATCAAAAAGAGGAGCAAGATTGATGCTAGTGAATGCTGTGGCTGTCTCAGATGGCATGCAGGCTACCAGCTGGACTGTTAGCTGTGGTATACATATTTTGGTTGTTTTAAAACAAATATTTATGATAACTTCTTGCAAACATTTTTCTCATTTCGTGAGTCACACTCCATGAACTGAGGCTTCTAGGCCAGGACTTGTTTAAGAGTCAGGAGTAGAGCTGGTAGATATTTTTTACCTGAAAACAGTTTTTTCGATGAAAAATGGCCTCTTTTGTGAAACCCTCTGTATTTAATGAAAAACAGAAAGCAAATATGTTCTTTGAGTCAAAGTTAAGAGTAAATATCATCCCAAGGCAGTGTGAGCTCCACATGAAGGGGGAAATCAAAGAGTAGGAAAGCACACACACTCCCTAGAGCTTCTTTCACTCAGAACCTGTCATTTCCTCCATAGGGGTGCTTAATTTAAACTGGTGCAGGATGCGAATCTTGAATACAGAGGGGAAAAACAGTTACAGGATGAAGACCAGAGCTGTTGAATGCCTTATCGGAGAACATCAGCTAAGGGCTGAACATAGTTGTCTTCAGATCTAGAGAACATGGCCTACCTGTTTGAATGACTTGCCCATTCGATGATACCTTCTAGGTACTTTTTGTCTCAGTGTTATTCATAGTCTTCCAGTGATTCTGGAATGCTTATGGTCTGACATGGGTTCCCAAACACAGTGAGCTGTGGCTGAAGCATTTTGCTATATATAAATATAATATAAAAAATAATAATATAATATAATAAATATAATTACCTTCAAGTTGTCATAGTTTCCTGATGTGCTTAGTCTCTATTTAGATCTAGTAGTAAACTATATTCCTCTCTATCATTTAAGTATTTGTCTAGTAAATAGTTTTGGGGTCATACGTCATTGAATCTCTCTGTGTGTAAGCATATGTGAGCTCTCCAAGACTAAATCTAATCCTCAACATCATGCTGTGTAGAGGGTGTCAGCCTTGCATTGTACAAAGGAGTTTGTTTATTTACTAGCTTGGTGCTTCATTCCTTAAAAACATAGTATAAGAGAGACTAATACTGTGACTGATTGCATTTCTCTGATGTACTCTTATAAGCTGGTGTCTTAATTACATTACTTGTCGAGGTGAAGCATTTCATACAGTCCCCAGAGGCATAGATACACTGAACAGGACCTCTGGTGACTTTGGAGTTTTCTTAGGGGAAGCTTATCGTAGAAAAGGTCCCTTTTCAGAGGAGCAATGAACTGAGGCCATGGATCACCTAGGAATTTAGCTGGCAGCTCTGACAGCTGTGAAATTGTCCTATCAGCAGTGTCATCAAAGGGAGTGCCACATAGAACCTGAAAGGGAGCTAAATGACTAGGTATTCCCTATTAATTTCCTCATACTTGTTCCTGAACTGAGTCATTTCTTCCTTAATGGTGCATCGTGTTGGAATAAACTTTGTACTTTTCCCTTAAAATGTGGTCAGACATCACGGGGAACTCTGCGTGAAGGAGAAGTTAACGTAAGGAGCATGTGCTCCCTTAGAGGCTGTCCTACATCCACTGCAGGTGTAGGACTCCTCGCTGTTCTGCTGGACTGTTCTCCACTGAATTGTAAGGAAAAAGACGTGCTGTGTTTGGAAAGGGAAGTCTCCCTTGCTGAGCCATATCCACAGCTCCTTGATAAGCAACAGCAGTCTTAGAAAAGGGTTAGTAGCTTTTCCACTAACTTAATTTTCACTTGACTTCTAGTCTAATTGCACCTTTGATGTCCAAGGTTGTTTCACTTGCATTAAGGTGATTGTTAAATAGCCAGTGGATGCATAGGGCTTTATGATGGATATGCTAAGACACATCTCTGCTTGTGCTTCATGGTAAGTTTAGTTCAACATGGATTGAGAGTCACACTCTTTATTTTTAATTTCCTTCTATTTATGCTGACATTTTGAAAAAAAAAATGCATTTTGTTGATTTATAATTTTTTTGGAAGAGAGATTCTTATACAATGTCACTTCTGGTAAATGCAAATAAAAAGGAGCATACACACAATTGTGGGGTTTGATATATTTGAACAACATTCCTTAGCAGTTCTTTTTTGTAACATTTTCTTCCACTTTTTTTAGCCTGTGAGATATTGACCTTTTACTCCCAGAGCTGAGAAAAGACATTCTGATTTCTAGGGCTCTACCAAGAATCAGTGGAACCCTGAGGAGTCAAGGATGCTGCTGAGCCTCAGCCTGTCTGAAGTGTGGATACATCCTCAACCTCAGATGGAAGAAGGAACAGTTGCAACTAAATGACAAAGCTTACTGATAGCAGCCAAATGGGAATGGTTGCTAAAGCTGAAACTGCAGATTGATTTTTTCAGTTCAAAGCCTCTCCGATTTGTGCATCACTATCGGAAATTCTCACCTATGGGACTCACATTTTCCAGTCTGACCACTGGCCAGGTGTTTTAAGAAGTGTGAGCAAAAGGGAGGTAGTAATTCCTGAGCATGAGGAGTAGTGCAAAGCCCATACTCGCTGACTCTAGAAGGAGTGACGGAACTGCTCTAGTGATCGTACAGCTGCAGACAGAGACTTCCAGTTAGCAGAGAAAATTTCTTGCCCAAAGGCAAAAGTTTGTGAGTGTCCTGATGAAAATTGGTTTGCTTTTGTCTGAATAACAAGCACTCAGAAATTGCACTTGGTTTGGGCTCAGCTCATTTTAAAGAGCTCTTGTGGTACTTCTAATAGCAAACGCCCACTGGAGCCTTTACTGTGTTCATTGTGTTTCCTGTATATAAATTATTTTCATGAAGTGTTTGGCATATGCAGTAGTGGAGGGCACTCTGCATGTGTATTTGAAGTAGGGGAAATAATATGGCAGAAGTAGGCAGATTTCATTAGTGCTGTAGCATTATAATCACTGTTACAATAATTGCTTTGGCATTCTGGAGGATCAAAATGCCATGGAAATACAAGTTATAATGTAGTTATATAAAATTAGAGCAGCAGTAAAAACGAGAGTGGGCTAGCGGCAGGACAGGATACATGAGAAAACAATTCCTAAAGCGAAACATGGATTAAAGGTTCATTTAAGCAGGTTGCTATGTAACTCTGGACTGACCACAAGCATGTTAAGGCAGCATTCAGCTCCTCTGTAAAACATTTGCTGGTCCACAGGAAGAGTTTGTTGCATTAAGTAATTTATGGGGTGCTAAGAAGTTCCTTAAGCTATTATTAAAAACATACAAAATCTTCCCTGGTTAGGACTCTAGTAACTCAGACTTCTAACTAAGCAGAACTGATAGGGCAGGCCTTTTGATGTTTAATGAGTTCTGAAGCAGATGTGAGATGTGATAGACAGGGGAGCCAGAGTGATTTAGTGCTCATGGAACAAAATGATGAGATCCCCTCCTGAAAAAGAAAATGTAGCTAAAAAGGACAGGGTTTTTTTCTTACACACACCTCCCCCCCCCAACCCTTCTCGGTGCATGTGTTTCTGATTTCCTCACCCCGTGCCTCTCAGTGCTGGCTCGTTTCCATTTAAACACACACAGAACACTGAAAACTAATTAGCCCTGGATGCAGCCACAGGAAGTTCGCCTGCCAAGTCCCCTTTCCCCCACAATTCCTCAACTTTCTCAGCTTGCCTCAGGCCAAGGGCCTTGCACTGGGCCTCTCTGTGTAGGTTGCCAGGTCTAATTTTACAATTTCCCTTCACCTTATCAAGTGTGCCCCAGGCCCAACAAGGGGGAAAGGATCAGATCCAATGTTGTGTTGTGGGCCTTTCTCCCCCACACCCAGTCCCCACCCACCTCTTTTCTTTTCTGCATCAATTTTGGGAGTCTTGGTCATATCTAGTTTCAGTGTTGACTTGTTAATCTGACCTTTGCTAATGCTTTTTAAAGGAACCAAAGAGAACTTCACCATCTTGTAAAACTTGAAAGTCCCTCCTCTCCAAGACTTTGCTTCAAGGTTAACAAATTTTCCCGAGAGCCAGAGGACTACAGGTGTCAACCATTTTCAGGCATCTCATTTCAAAGCAGAGCCCACCACAATCCCAATGCAAGAAGCCAGAGACTGATTAGAAGAAAGCAGCAGGCTGGATGCCAGCCTACAGTGGGTAGAGCCATGACACATGCAGCTCAACTAGAAAATGCCAGCATGGCTGCAAAGTTATGGAGGTTTAGAAGCATACTGGGGTTTTCCTCTTGACTGTTGCTGTATGACACTTAGCAAAAGTCACTTCAGCTCTTTTGATATCCCTTTCAAGGCCTGATGATACAGGATATACCTCTACAGAGAGTATTTTGAGCTTTGTCATTCAAGTACATGACAGCTGTTATCAAATCTCAGCAGAAAGCGGTGAAGAAGGAAAAACATCAGGCAGCTGAGCTCCTCTCTTCCTTCTTCTGTGGTAGAGATAAGTGGGAACTGACGGCCTTGTTGGACTGTTGCCCATCCAGTTCAGTGTCCAGATCCCACGTGATCTAGAATGAAGTCATTAGAAGATCTGAACAGGCTTGAGGATCCTGTGATACAGTGAGTGAGAAAAGGGAAGAGGCTTAATTTGACCTTATTGTCCAGTGACATTGAGATTTCCAGGAGTTAGGAAGTGCCATAAACCCTCAAATACAAAATGTTTGCTATTGTTGCCTGTGACAACTGTGAATGTTCTTGAAAACCACATTAAATATCCGGTCCTTTTTTATTGCTGTTAGGTTTTGGGCTGTGCCAGTTTCCCGGAGGAAGGAGTTCCACAGTGTAATTGCATGCTGCGTGAACAACGGCCTTTTTCCATGGCTGTGCTCAGTGCAATCTGGAGAAACTCATGCTGCATCTGGTGGTGCTGCACCTGCCCTGTAGACAGAGAACTCCAGCCTGGTTTGCTGGGAGAAGGGGGTCATCTGGGAACCAGCTCTACATTAACTCAGAGTTTGGAAATAACCTGAAGGATAATATTAAATACAGTGCAAGGAAGGGCTGCTGTAGGAAAAGAATAAGATCCTATTTTTGTTTCATTCTCCCTTGATGCAAAACCTGAGAAAGGTTTTGTTTGAGTTTTGTAGTGAAGTCACAATTTAAACATATTTACCATCTTACCTTTGATTTTTACTGTGAGAGTGGTGAGGCACTGGCACAGGTTGTGCAAAGAAGTGGTAAATGCTCCACCCCTGTCAGTGTTTAAGGCCAGGTTGGACAGAGCCTTGGGTGACATGGTCTAGTGTAAGGCATCCCTGCCCAAGGCAGGGTGGTGGACCTGGATGATCTTAAGGTCCTTTCCAACCCAAACCGTTCTGTGATTCTAGGATTCTATGATTCCACTTGCAAGAAAATAGCCTCTTAGTTTTTTGGTCTTTGCCTGAGTGTCAGGACTTTAAGATTATCACATTGCTATTGGTTGCTCTGAAGACATGTGAATCCCGGTGAGAACTAAACAGTGGACACGTGCATCTTAATAGAACAAAATCAGGAACAAAGCAGTTTTTATGCAAACATCCATATTCTTTTTAGCAGGAGCAGAGCAACGCAGAAGATAAAAAAGATAGATAGATAGATAAAAAAGATTTCTGACTCTTGTTTTAAAGTTTTTTGGGAGGTATTATCAGATATAGTGACCTACAGCTCTGAAACCACAGCGCACATGTTGTGTCTTAGGCACTGAGAGTGCATGCCGCTAACTCAGCTCAGTTCTCAGAGCTCTCCACTTGTCCCTAAGAGCAAAAGGAGGAAAACAAAAGTCTAACATAAGAAGTTGTTTTCTTTTCATACCTGTGAAGTCAAAGAAGAGCTGATGTTTTACTAGAGTCCTATGAGCCAATGTGGCTGGTATTGAAGCTATGACATGTATCTGGTTGCAAGTAGAGCTAGCTAAAAGAATTTCCATTCAAATGTTACTTTGTAAGACAACAAAAAGCAAGTTTTAAGATGTTCACATGTTCGTCTTAAAACCTAAACCTCAAATGTTAGAGTGCCATTTCGGAGTCCTTTGGGGCAATGATTTGTCAGCTTTGTCTGTTGGTCAAAAATGTGTGTGTTTGTTTTTCTTTTTTTTTTTCTCAGTTCTAGCCTTTTAAAAAGCAGATGTTAGAAATATTGTGCTTTCCCAGCACAGACTTAATGAGGCAGGGCTAAGACAGCAGCAGTCCTGACTTCAAACTCCAAGTCACTGGATGCGCCTGTTGCTACGTCGTTACTTAAAGCCTCAGCAGCATGGTGGGGTAAGCCCAAATCTGTGAAATGTGGCTTGTGTTTCTGTACCTACACATACTGGCTTGTATCCAGACTCCTGGAAGAGCACAGAATGTTATTCTGGCAACTCTCTGCCTAGTAAGAGGGTACAATTGGACATGCACATATCTCAGTCTTCGCTTTGCTAAGCCTTGAGTCCCTGAAGCCTGTTTCAATAGGAAGAACACCTCTGTTTTCTGCATTTGCTCCTTAAATAACCAATTATACCCTTAAGAAACCAGCTGAATCCCAGTTCTAAGTGTGGCATAGTCTTTGCTGGAGAAGGGAATAAATAGATCAGAATTCATAAGATCCTGTTCAAAATCAAGGTTTAATAACAAATAACGACAGCAAGAACATTTTTGTCACAATTAACCTTCTGCTATTAGTCATCCCTTTTAATACATTTATATTCATTTCAAAGAAGGTCTTATGTGAGGCTTCTCTGACATACTAAAATGCTTACTTTTGCTTTCTCCCGTCAAGTTTCTCTTTTAGAAATTTTTACGTTTCTGAAGTTATTCTTGAGAAAGTCTCTGTCCACTTGTGATACAAGTGGAGCCATTGGTGATGCCTGAGCATGGTGCACAGCTACAAGTGAGTGTACATGGTTGGGTTTAAGGAGACAGGATTATTATATCTGAGTGTCGTGACAAAAGGATCACATCTTGAACTGTGTGAGGAGCTGGTCTCTCACCACTGAATTTGTGATCAGCAGTAATTTCCCTCCTGTTAAACAGGCCTGAATACATAAGATCTTAATGATCTTTCTTCAGGATCCTTCTTATTTAAAACAAGAGGATTATCTGTGAAGCCCTTTCTTAGGAAAATGCATTTGTGCATTGTATACACAGACACTTAGCAGAATGAAATTTCTGTTATATTTTGCCATGAAAAAACAGTACATGGGAATGTTCTAGATCAGGACTCCAAGCTTAATGCAACACCCTCACCTGCTGCTGTTGTGTTTTGGAAGATAAATGGAGCAGGAGGAAAAGACAGCCAAGTTAGACTGTGATCCCCAGTGCTCTGTCCATCACTTTTGGTGATGTCTTCAGGCTATAGCCCTTAGATTATAGTTGCTGAGTATGATTTTGGCATTTACAACTAGCAGTCTTCTCAACTTTGGCTCTGTGTTCCTTATCCTGTTCCTTTCCTCCACTCCATTTCTGTGCTATCTCTCCTCTAAGTGTCCTCAGGCTTTGATCTGCATTCTATTTCATATACACCCTACTCTTCTGACACAGGGAAAGGCAAAATTCGTATTCCCCAAACAGATCAAGTCTCCCAAAGAAGACCAAGCAAATCAGATAATAATGAGCATAAACCACTTTCAAATTACTGTAGTTGGATGCATATCCTTTTCTTCACCCTCTCGTCTTGTTTATACACTAGAGCTGGTTGAGAAGAGTTTAATTTTGCTTTATTTGGGCATTTTCCCAGGGAATTCGGATTCTTTCAGAAAAAATCAGCATGCCCCCAGAAATGAAGATTTGCAACATAAATGTACTCATTTACATGGTTTACTTGATGCCTTTCTTCTCCCTAGTTGTCAGACTTTTGCCTCACACAGCATCTCTCTCACCATCAGTCTTTCCTGGTGCACCATTGTGGCAGAGCAAGAAGAAGTTACTCGGGACATCCTACTGCAGAGACATAGTGACATGAGTTACCCAAACAACAATTCTTCATAGATGCAAGCTAAGATTTCTCAATAGAAATGTCATTAATGCTGCTGGTACTGCTGTGCAGTACTGGCTACGAGGCTGCGCAGTCAGCTTTTCCGATCAATCTCCCCTCTGTTTGGAGCACTAGAAGGCAAAGATATTCATATAGGCAGCTTTGTGGCAAAGAACTTAGGGGACATGACACTGAAGTTATATGTTTTTTATGTTTTGAAAAGGGCTAATAGTTCTGATACCTGTTTTCCAGTAAGCATTTTACACAGATGGATACTTGGTACATTTCTGGTACTTACCAGTCACAAACAAACAGCTGCAGGGGCAGAATATGGCAGATGGGAACTAGCAAGAGGGAAATATTTAAGCTGCTATATGAAAAGCAAATAAATAAAAATAATATTGCTTGTGAAAGTGAAATAACAGTATTAATGACCCCTACTCTGTCAGTGGGAAAAAAATGACCTCTCCAGTGCAGCTGACATAGAATCATAGAATGGTTTGGTTTGGAAAGGACCTTGAGATCATCCAGTTCCAACCCCCTGCCATGGGCAGGGACGCCTCACATTAGACCATGTCGCCCAAGGCTCTATCCAGCCTGGCCTTGAACAATGCCAGGGATGAAGCATTCACCAGTTCTCTGGGCAACCTCTGCCAGCACCTCACCACCCTCACAGTAAGAACTTCTTCCTTATATTTTAGCTTCCCCTGTTTCAGTTTGAACCCATCACCCCTTGTCCTATTGCTACAATCCTTGATGAAGAGTCCCTCTCCAGCACCCTTCAGACACTGCTCCAAGGTCTCCATGCAACTTCTCTTCTCCAGACTGAACAGGCCCAACTTTCTCAGCCTGCCTTCTCACAAAAGTCTCTGATGCCACTGTCATCTTGGGTTCCTATCTCTAAGAAGCTATCTGTCTCTCTCTAAAATATATCCATGTATATAAACATGGCTTTTTATTTTTGAAACACATGAAATAATTTAGATCAAACTAGAAAATAACTTCCAAATGCCCACTTTTGCTTGCACTCTTATGAGAACTTATGGGGAGGATAACACATATTTTTCTTACAAAGAAAATGAAAATGTCATTGTTTCCCCCAAATAAATCTGAAAAATTGATTTTGAAAAAATGCATCTTTGAGATCAACCCCTCCCATGTCAATACATCATATGAGAAACCAGTCACCTCTGCAGAAATAGTTATTGGTTTCCATCATGTTGCATCGTTTAAAAGATGACACAGCATGCTCTGCAGAGTGCAGAATTTCCTCTCCTCTGCTCTCTCTTCTACTTTAATTGCATTTCTGTTCTTAGCATTACATAACTTTAAAGGCATGTTATAAATATTGTTCTGCATCATAGATCAGGCCTATGATTTATACAACATTTTCACTTTGACATAAAGAAAAAGCAAAACATGGGAAATTAAAATAAAAGAAGCCAACTTGCCCATTTAAAAGACATTTTGCCTTTATTTTGCAGAAGCCGAATTGATGTGTTTTGCATAGCAGGATTATTCTGCAAAGTTGGTTTGGAAAAGTTTGATTAAAAGCCCTGAGACTTTTTACAGGCAGGAAACATACTTATGGATTTTTCTCCCATGTCTATGGTTTCATGTAGTTGTTTTTATTGTATTATTTTAAATTCAAGATGAAATCACGGCTGATTCCCACCCAGAGTGAGGTAACCATATTAACAACAGTGGGGAACACCACACTGACAACACAGGCAGATGTGAGAATAACCAGCTGAATTCCCTGAGTTTTACAAACTAGAGCAAGAAAGAGGGGTATGACAGGTACAGACATTTAGTCTTTTCTCAAGTTGCTCCAGCAATTTTAAAGTTCAACTACTGCAACTTAGAGCAGGATCATTATCCCAACACATATTACTCCTTGTTACAAAATCCATGTGATTGTTAGGGAGTGTTTTGCTTGATTAGCAACCTTGCAGTCTAACCTTCATTTTCACCTTGGTTTTGCATATGAAATGATAACTATACAAAGTGTCATGTGTATCATTCAGTGCATAAATATATTAACATTTGTCTTATAGATGGATCTCCGAGTCTCATGTGGCTCATCCGAAAGTGACTTTCATTTTTAATTGTAGTAATGAATTGAAATAGATATTTTGGTAACATATTTACTTGGAGAATCCACTTCCCAGTGTGGAAGTTCTGGAAGGCTTTACCCAGAAAGGTAAACTTTTTTGACATCTTCACCTAAACCACAACATCTCAACACCCTGAACCATGTTTTCCTTTGATTTTTTTGAACCATGTTTCATTATTAAAGTAAGCTTGTGTATTGCATTACAAGCTCTGTAGTTTAAGCTCCTGTTCTTTCTTCAGGGTTGGATTCTCTGGCTGGACAACACCTTTCCACGATGTACCCACAACCTAGTTATTCACAGGACAAGCTTCCTCAGAAAAGGAGCAGCATGGGAAGTGCATATGAAGGTGGGATGGATGGTTTCAATAATGTAAAAAACATGAGAAAGCAATGACAGCTTTTCTGTTGGCACAGAGCTGGGGACGTCATCAGAACAGAAAAGGTTGTGATTCACACAGGAAGAAGCAGATGGCTGTGAATATTGGTGCATAGAAAGGGGAGGAACAAGATAAGTACAGAGGTTTTTACTTGATGGCAGGTTTGCTGTGAGTTGCCAGTATGATGTGGCTGTGGAGAAAACAAATGTCATCCTACACTATCTTAAGGCATTTTTAACAGAGGTCAACTTCTAATTTCATGATACAAGAGTTCCGTGAGAACAGAGTTCATGCCTGGTAGAGGCTAAACTGGAAGTAAAATTGTACAGGGTGCCTGCTGGAGTGTCTGTGAATAGGAAGCTTGTCTTTTTTAACTCAGCTATGAGAAGACCAGGAAGAAGATACTGATGTTCTCTATGTGTAATCCAGGGCTAAGCAGACAGGGTACGGAAGAGCAA
Organism: Psittacula echo; assembly: GCF_963264785.1. Lineage (NCBI taxonomy): Eukaryota > Metazoa > Chordata > Aves > Psittaciformes > Psittacidae > Psittacula > Psittacula echo. The sequence goes on from NC_137736.1 coordinate 8,197,991, forward strand.
TATAAACTGAATGACCATCCTGGCTCGAGAACAAATGGCTCTGTGCAAACGTGTGCTGTGGATTGGGAGAGTGGGGAAAAGCTTCAGTAGGACTAATGGGAACTGGAAGCTGAACAAACTTTAAGACAGGGCTGGTAAATATTTTAAAAGGATTACATGACGTGATTGCCTGCCTTGGTGACTCAGGAGGTTCATTACAGCCCTGTGTTCCACTTCCTTTCAGGCAACTTAGTCCTTCCCTGGAAACCAGCCCTTGGAGGAAAAAGGGTCTAAAAGAGAGTTCCTTGGATGAGCTGTCTGCCCACAGATCAATTGCATGGCTTGTGCCAGTGGCCTCTTTGCACATTTTAAACAATGAAGATTGTGCCTGTTGTGTCTTAGTGCGCTTCTTCAAGCTGTCACACGGCATCTGTCACAGGTTTGCCAGGAGCTGGGTAGAAAACTTCTGTTTCATGTGCTCCATATGGTTACTGTCTAGGAGGTGACACCACCTAAATGCCCATAGTCCTGGCTCTCCCCTCAAAAGGAAGAGTGATTAGGGAAAAAATCAACCAAACCTCCTCCCCTTTCCCCTAAAAAGAAGTGCAAAAGTCCTGATGAATGGAATCAACTCAGGAGCAACAACTCATCTTCAGGCTTCATAATTTGTTATGGATACCTAATTGCAGCATTGTTTTTTGTGGTTTTGTTTTGGGTGGGAAGTCTGCAATTCCTGTTAATGCTTTGTAACGTACTTTGTGACATGTGGTAATGCTAGGGAGAATAAAGACCAGGAAACATATGTGGCTGACAGGCAGGGCCAGTTGTTTTCCTTCTGCCAAGTAGGCTGCCTTCATATGTGTTTCTGGCAGCAAGCTGTATGACACCTCAGGTTCCCTCTCGGGTCTTTCCAAGAGTAACAGAGATTTTCTTCCTTGCAAAGGAAAAATGAAATCATGACAAAAAGTAATAAAAGCCATCATCCCAAGGCATCCAAAGGGGTTTAAGACAGGAGGTTTGGGAGGGTTTCTAGCTCAGAATTATTTTGTTGCAGGTTATTACTGGGTGCTATAGTTCATGTGTTTTATTTTGAAGTGTTCTATTTCTTTAAGGTGGTGATCTTCAATATGCCAAAAGCATCACTGGATGATCTTACGCCATTTTGTATAGCCTAGGTGTGTCTTTCAAACTGTGAGAGCTGCTTCTGAGGTATTTTGAAAACACAGTTTGCTAACTGAAGTTTTGTGTTGAATTTACCTTTTCACAGTGTCTGCATTGGTGCATTCTGGAGCAGCAATGGTAGTTCCCCTGCTGTGCAGAAGGAGCTGGCAGCTAAGTGAGTGATGGTCTACTGGAGCTCTCCTGCACTACAGATGCTGGGAAGATGAGTGTCCCAAGCCCACCCAAGTGATCAGCCTGTCTACTTTGTAATATATGTGTTAGTCCAGCAATGCCATAAACTGTGTTTCCCTTCTCTCCAATCAAGACAACTCTTGTTATTTCATCCTCTCTGAGAAAATGGCTTCCTATTTCTTTCCCTTTGCTTAAGAAAGTCTTCACCTCCCCAGTCTCTCAATGTCTCTTTGGTTGTTCTCTCTGTACTTTACAGTCCCCTATGGTCTTTACAATCCTACTACACCACACAGTCCCCTGGACAAACTGACAGCTCTTCCTTGCATGCAGTGCCTTCACAAGTTTTTGTAACTCCTTCCTTTTTATTCTCTGTGGTCTCCCCACACATCCCTATTTTTCTTATGTCTCGTCCTCCTCCTAACATGCTTTATGATCTCTTTGCCAGTGCAGAGTCATTCCCAGTAACATCTTTACTGCTCATTTAATAATCTCTAATGGTTGAAATATCACGAGAGGCAGGACTTGCCTAAATAGATGATAAATCAAAGATGAGACCCTAATCTTCTTTAAAAAAACCCAATCCCATTTGTCTTCTTTCCCAGCTTTGCCAACACTACAAACCAGGCTGTCTTACATTTTGTATGTATGATCTCATGTCAGAGCAGAAGCTTTCTGGAAAATTTGAGGCAAATTGGATGAGGCATTTTTGGATTCATATAGAAATTGAAGCATTCTTTTAAACAGATTTCTTTTTCCCTTTTTCCACACTTTTTTTTTTTTTTTTTTTTTTTTTGGCTTGTCATGATTCAAAAGCAACATGGGCTGGAAAATTCCAGATATGCCAAGACCATGGGTTTTCTCCACAGACTCTAGGTTTTCAGGTTCTTCTAGGGGTCCAGAGAGGAAAATGAGTAAAAGGGGCAGTCCTTTTCTGTTGGATGTATTCTCCCTTCCCTGCCTGAAGGACCTTCAATGGGTACTGAAGGATAACCTCCTGTGGACTTACCCACTGCCTCTCAAATGCAGAGACAGGGACAGAGCTGACCAAACTGAGCCAAGTCCATACATGTTCGTTGTCAACCTGTTTTATGGTTACGGAATGCTGGTTGTTGAATGTGTCACACCAGCACTTTATCAATACGTGTTCTTTTCAGCTTGAACTCTAAGTTGATAACATTGAGTTTGTTGGACTAATACAAATTGATTTTTTTCTCCCAGCAAAATAGACTATTTTTTCAAGAGGCCTTTTTTTTTTGTTCAGTGTAAAAGCAGATAATTAATTTCAATTTTGTGCATTGTTTTTAATCTTCAGAAAATTACCTTTAGGCACATTTCAAAACAATATTTTGTGGAAAAATCAAAGTATTTATAAAGAAAATGTTGGAATCAGGGCTTTTTTTCTGTCCTCAGAAAAGTTCTCTGTCTCTGCAGACTTCAAATTCCAAAATTCTTTATGAATTTTGGAATAATTTTGATTAACCCCAAATGATTTATTTTTTTTTCTGGGAAAATATGTTAATTATTTACACCAATATCTTTTGGAGCCCTATTTAATTTTTTTTCCTAGGATGATCTCATCAATGGCTGGTGTCTATGACTAGTTTGGTAAAAGTTCATTAACTATGCTGAAAAACCACCTATGGATGCCTAAGAACTTTGCTTGCTGATTTTTATGAGGCCAAGAAATCTCACCCCAGCCAGCTATGATATATTTAAGTTCTTTTGTAGCTTCCCTTCTTGGATACAGCATATGTTGGATTCTCAGTGGCTGTGGTGGAATTCACCATTGGTGAAGGAGTGGTAAGCCCTGAAGAGGTGACTGGAAGTTCTGTATGTTCCAGAAAACTGGAAGTTCCAGTTTTCCTCCATGATAACGAAGGAATCCAAAGAGTCAGGCTTCTCAGGTGCTCTCTCCCTGTTCAAGAAGTAAGCTATGAGTGTGGGTTTTACTCTTTGCATGATTTGTTGCTATCAGAAACAGAGGAAATTGTGCTTTTAGAAGGTACTCAGTATGTTAAAAAATAAAGCATAAAATAATGGTACAAAATGTGAGTTTATCTTGGGAGTGAGTAAAGTGGAGATGAAACTGTGCCTTTTCTTGCTCCCTTTTTCCTCCTTTTCTCTCACGTAAAAACTGTAAGAATTCATGAGTAGCATGGATATAATCTGCTATATATGACTAGAGCTTTGTAAGGGGTTAAGGCAGAAGTAAGGCTTGCATAACTATTTTATACTGGGCAAGTTGGCAGTGATGGGCAGTGTGGTGCAGTGCTTTTGGGAGCACAGTGTGACTGCAAGGGCAGAACAGGACCACAGCAGCCAGCACAGATTTCATGTCACACCCTGGTATTTAAATTGGGTTCTGTGCTGGCCTTTGGCACAAGATTAATTTTATTATAGAAAGGGGTGACATTTCTTTCACAGAAAAAACAGCACTCCAGCAATCTAAATTAAATTAATATCGAAAAAATGTTATTCATATCTGAGGAATGAAAAATAATGGTGAAAGACTAGAGTTTAATATGGATAGATTTAATGGGAAATTCAGCAAGGGAACTTAAAAATCTAAACTCACAAAAAGTTTGAGATTGCAACAACCTTTAGTCTGCTTTCATCTCAGTGCACAACTTACATTTATAATAATGAAAAAAATCCACATAGATTTGCAGTCCTTCTCTACATTGACAAGATGAGCCATCAATGTGCACTGTATGTGATTTAAGGATGTCTTAAGCACCCTCCCAGGACAAATGGACATCTATGCAAACAGAATCTATCTTCCAACTCTTGTGTCTATGGCAAAGTCTTGACCTTTATGCTTCACATAAGGAACAAAGATTCCCAGCTTTCCATTTAAATTCTCCATTCCATGTACTGAAAATATTAAAACAATTTAATCTCTTTACAATCCCCAGTGGTGCCCTTTAAATCAGCTTTTCATTGGGAACTGACTACATACTTTCTGTAACTTAAACTGAAATTGGGGAGTTGTAAGCTGCCAGCAAAATATGAAGGTATGCTACATTTGCCCAGATATATAAGATATGACGAGTTTTAATATGTATTAAATTTAACAGGTGCTGTGACCTGCATAGATACACACTATGCAAAGGCATACTCCAGAGAACTCTGCATTCCCTGCTAGTCCTGCATTTCTGTCCTTTCCAACATATTTTTATCTGTAATCTTACCTCCCATTTCTTACAATTCAGATTCATTTTATTTAAGCAACATTATCTGTATTTTTATCAAGTTCCTAAATTACAGGCACCATATGCAACCTTAGCTCCAGCTTCGCAGAGGTGTTAGTTGAGGTAATTGCAAACTGCTTAGATAAGCTGTAGGCTTTGACAGAAACAGAACAAAACTCGAATGTCACATTTCTCACCTAGTCAAAAAAGCTGTTTCTCTCACATGCTTACTATTTGAATCTTTAGGTGGAGAAATTAGTAGGCAGGAGGTGAATGGGGAGAAACAAGAATGGTTTTATTTTTGCGAAAGGTCCTTTAGACTATGGAGAACCATCCATTGTTACCTTGCAGCTGGGATGTAAAGCCGAGCACGTAAAAGTGCTGTTGCGATGAGTTCAGAGGAGAGACATGGAGGTGCTTCATAGGAGAGGGCTGGAGCAGCTCTGCTCTAGAGACAGGCTGAGAGAGCTGGCCTGTTCAGCCTGGAGAAGAGAAGGCTCCAGGGAGACCTTAGAGCAGCTCCCAGTGCCTAAAGGGGTTACAAGAAACCTGGAGAAGGGCTTTGAACAAAAGCCTGTAGGGACAGGACAATGGGAATGACTTTAACCTGCCAGAGGAGAGATTGAGATGAGCTCTTAGGCAGAAGTTCTTCCCTGTGAGGGTGCTGAGGCGCTTGCACAGGGTGCCCAGAGAAGCTGTGGCTGCTCCCTCCCTGGCAGTGTTCAAGGTCAGGTTGGACACAGGGGCTTGGAGCAACCTGCCCTAGTGGAAGATGCCCCTGCCGTGGCAGGGGGTTGGAACTGGATGAGCTTTAAAGTCCCTTCAACCCAAACCAGTCTGGGATTCTATGATTCTATGAAATATGAGTGATCACCATTTACACATGTTTCACATGGTCTTGAACATTGATAATAGATGTAAGGGAATAAGATGTTGAATTATTGGGAGATAGGGCCTCTTCTGAGCTTGCCAGCAAAGCTCAAAAGTGCACATTGATTTAAAAATTATATGTCTTGCTGGGAAGAAGTGCTTCTTGCTTATCATTTATTGTGTCCACACTTTGACTTTGCTGGTATTGCAGGTTCTATCTCCCAGATAGTGACTCCCAGTTTTTTTTAATGTCTAACCCACTCAGACATTAATAAAGACACCACTCCTTACCCCCATATTCACAGTCATGTTACATGTTTTCTGAATGTAAAACACACACCCTCAGTTACTCAGAACTTCCACATCCACCAGTCCTTCTGTAGCTCAAGGAAGTCACAGTGAGATTTCCAACCCAGTTTACAGTGGGTATCTGCCAATTGGTGAGATGTAGGTTCTCTCACATTTTGTTTTCCTTCTTCTGTCAAAGAAGGATGTTGAAACATCACTGAGAAAGCTTTGTGAGAGGAAAAAGTCATCATCTCAGAGGACTAAAATAGAACCATATTTTGCTCTCTGTCTGGATCAGTATTTTCATTGATAATGCTCTGTACGCAGAAGGAAGGAGACAGCTCAACACAAAAAAGAAGATGCTTTTAGACCTAAAGAAGCTGCATGTGGCTAAAAGCTGAAAAACAGCTTATTAAAAACAGAAGAGGTAAAAGAAAGATTAAACCCCTGTAAACACAAGGCATTGATGATGTTTCCAGAGATTTTAAAACCCAGAGCAACCACTTGTACAGTACTTGTAGTCTAAGCTTTTCCATAAGATAGGCCAAATAATTGCACTTGGTGGTTCCATAAGTAGAACAGTATCTTCTGCTTTATCTCTAAGTTAGCTTTTAGAAATACATTCCATTATTTATTTGGAAGTCTCAACTGATGAAGAGTTGCTTGAATAAGTGACTTTAATGGTTATTTTGATAGACAAGAATGTATCTCTTATTTATACTCTGAAATTCTCTTCCTTCAGTTTCTAGTCACTGTATTTCCTTTTGCTTTTACCTGTCTTTTCCTGGAAATCTTTTCCTCATGAATAGACACCTGTGACAGCCAGAGACGCACAAGCCCAATTCCATTTCAAACTTATGAAGCTTTCTACTGGAAAAATGAGTCTTCTATAAGGATTTCTGTTAGTATTGGTCTGTTTGAACGAATCATCAACCTCCATACTTATAGTGAAGGTGCTGAATCTTCCAAAGACTTACTTTAAGTGTTGAGCCACAACAATACCACTTGTATTTTAAGAATCAATGGGTCATGTACCTTAAGGTACACATTGTGTGATAGGTTACAACTCTGGTACAAGAGGCCTGGTATTTGAAAGCTAAATCTGGTCAAATTGAGACTGGATATGAAGCATATGCATTGCTGTGGAGTTAGTTAACTACTGAAGCAACTTATTTATGGACAAGCTGGTCTAGTGTAAGGTGTCCCTGACCATGGCAGGGGGGATTGGAACTGGATGATCTTAAGGTCCTTTCCAACCTAACAATTCTATGATTCTATGACATGGTGGATTTTCCAGTACTTGAAGACTTTAAATCAAGCCTTTGAGCATATGGAAAGGATGAATATCAGGACTGGTGCAGAGGTAAATGTTTTGGATAGTTTGTTTGCCTTTACTTTCTAGTAAAACCTACAAGTGAAAAGGATAAGAGGAAACCTTATTTGTTGGGACCACATAGTACATGCAGAATGAATAAACTTGCTGTGGTTATGAAGTTTAGAGTGGAAGAAAAAGTGAGGGTGGGGATAAAATACAGAGCAAAATCTTTCTAGGGATTTTTTTTTTTTTTTTTTTTTGATGAGTTATGTCTAGGCAGCAAAGGGTACCCAGTGTATAAAACAAAGAAAGTGAAAGAAAATATGCTGTAAGCAGCTGTATCCACTGTGGTGGGCATCTCTGCAATGTGCAGAATTGAAAGCTGTATTCTGAGATATAGCTTGATTCTGTCAGATGGTTGCATCGGTTTTGAGCTTGAGGAACAGTGTGGGCTCAGCAGGGTACAGCACCCACAGTCCTAAAGCCTGGCAATTATTCATAGGTTCTTACAGACTTTCCATCTGAGCCTCATTTTGCAGCAGAATTTCCACCCACCGTCAATGTACAGCTGAATAGTGTCTCCCAGCCCATCACTGCAGGTGTGTGATGGTCCCATGACCAACCAGAAGACAAAACAGGAACAAAAGGTGATTGTGTGTAACTACCCTCAATGCCATCTTCTATTGCAAATCACTGATAACAACAGCTGAAACCAAAAGGAAGCCCCAGTTTGCATGGTCAGCCCTGAAATCTGATGTGCACTGTGCTGACACATTAACATTGCAATGTTGCTCTGTCACATATCTCATCTCTAAATTCTTCCCGTTTTTACGAAGATGATTTTTTAATGCTACAAATCTTGTGTCTTCCCATCCAACACCTATTAGTTAATATAAAATTGTTCGGAATAATTTGGAGCTGCACAGAAAATGCAAGCAAATTTGAGTGAGGAGCTGGGATTACTAGAAAAATAGATATCTTTAGACTGAGGGCCTTACTGAGTCCCACAGTGGATATATTACTTTCCTACTATTACTATTTCCTAATATTTCCTACTATTACTATTGAACAACACTTGGCGCTTCAAGACTTACCAGTAATTACCTGAATGAAGAATGGAAAAGTTGCATGCTTAAGGATCTTGAGAACATCTCCAGTGTGTTGGGGGAAAGGTGGGTCACTGTTGTCTCCTTTGAGTCTGGGCAATGCAGACCACGTAGTCCGATTGTACCCAGCAAGCAGAATTCCATTGCTGAGGCTGACTTCACGCAGAGCTGTCTTGCGAAGTGAAGCAGCTCCAAGGGATGCATGGCTGCTGGCTCTCCTTGGCTGCTGCTGTAGCTACCTTCTGTGAAGGGTATTAAAACCCAGATGGACACAGTGATTAACTGCTTCTCAGTTCCCCTCTTGATAAAATTACACGAACTTCAATAGAAAAGGAACTGGGAGGATATACTTTAATGCTGCAAATACTTTGACATCATATTAGAGTGAATACTCCAGCAAGACCTTCCCAAGGCAGAAGAAGAGGTTTAAGGAGAGGTTTAAGAGGAGGTTAAAGGAGAGGTTTATAAACTAAGCAATACGATTCCTCCAGAACACGAAATATAATGAAAACGAGTGCACCACTTCTGAATTAAAAGTAAGTAAAAACATATCTCCACAAGAAGCTCCAGTGTTCTGGGTTTAGCAGTAGCAGTAATTTTTTCTCCTTCTTAGTAGCTGGTGCAGTGCTGTGTTTTTGACTTTTGGCCTGGGAGCAGAGCTGATAACACTGATGCTTGGTCTGACCAAGGACTTTGTGAGTCTCATGCTCTGCCAGGGAGGAGGGGAAGCTGGGAGGAAGCAGGGACAGACCACCTGACCCAAACTAGCCAAAGAGGTATTCCATACCACAGCACATCATGCCCGGGATGTAAGTGGAAGTTATCTGGAAGGGCTAGTTCACTGCTGGGTGGGGAGTGAGTTATCGGTCGGCGAGTGGTGAGGTGTTGTATTCTCTTCCTTTGTTATTTCCTTTATCATTATTATTGTTGGTGGTAGCAGTAGTGATTTGTGTTATACTTTAGTTACTAAACTGTTCATATCTCAACCTGTGGGAGTTGCATTCTTTCTGTTCTGCTTCCCATCCCTCCAGGAGAGGGGGGAAGAAAAGGTGGGGGGAAGTAGACTGCATGGTTCTAATTTACGGACTGGGCTTAAACCACTACATCCAGTAAGGAGAAAGCTTTGTAGTTGCTATTCTAACTATCAGGACTGGCAGCACATATACATGTAGCAAGTCACCGTGTAAATCTGAAGGTGAACCCTCTGTCTGAGGAGTTAAGGTATCAGGTTAAGAAACTTCACTGAATTGCCATTAATTGTTAAAGACTTGATGGCTGTCTTCTGGACTTGCTTCCAACAGAGATATGCCAGAGAAATGTTTGCTGGCCATGACAATGACTGTCTGACAACAGATGTTACAGTAGGAGTAAAAATTACAGAATCATCTTAGGTTGATCTAGAATATATTGCTAATATTACCTAGCACAGAGACTGCCAACAAGCTATGGGGTTGTTGGAAGAGTTGTAAAAAAATGGTAGGCCTCTAGAGGATCTAAGATCAGAGTCATAAAACAAAAGGTTTTAGATTTTTTTTCAGTGACATTAGTAGCCCCTGCTTAAGTTATAGCATATCCTTTGCAAATCTTTGCAGTTTTGATGTAAAGCATTGTTGTAATGGAAAATGCCTCATGTCTCTCAGTAGGTGATTTCAGTGCTGAATTAGAAATGCTTTCTAATCCAGATTTGTAACTCTCATTGTCTTTTCTTGCTAAACTGAAGAGCTTTTTCTTATCAGGTATCTCTTCCTCACATTGGCATTTGTGGGTAAGGTTCAAATCTCTTCTCAAGTGTCTATTGGATAAGCTAGGTTTGTCTTTCCTCCTCACTATACAGCATATTTTCCTGACCCCATATTAGTCATTAAATTATTTTCTGAACCCCTTCCAATGTCTACAGTTCTCTTGTGGGTGTGGACACCAGAACTGTGGAACCATCATGCCAATCACAATAATATTTTAGCTGTGGGTATTAACTGTTTCATTGCCTATTTCTGTGCAGAAATTAAAAAGATGGGAGACAGATGGTTATGTAGGCAGCTCCTGATAGCAATGCAGAAGAACCTGAGCTCCAGTCCTCCAGGATGCCGCTGGGAAAAGCCATTCTCTTGTAACAGAGAGAGGGAACTTAGAGAGACCAGCTTCCCTAAGCCAAGGCTACCCATAGTCAGAAGCCTCGGAGAGAAAATGGCTTTGCTCATGTTGTTGATACATCCTTATCTAGCAGTGTGTGGACAGATTTTCTCAGGCAGTTGATTCAGAAAAAACCAGATTTACTCTTTGGCCATCAACCAGGTTCCTGGTTCAAGAACTTTCCTGACAGTTTTCCATGTGGGATATTACTCTGATTCATGTTTGGCCTGTAGCAATAATTCAGTCCTTCCATACAGTAATTTTATGCTTTTCTAGTTTGTTTTCTTGGAAGATCCCAAAAATGTCATAAATATTCATAGATTTACATTTGCAGCAATTCAAGGAAAAAAGTAAATATGGTGGCCTTAATAAGATTATTCTGTGTCTTGTTTTAATGCTGCATGTGAAATCTGTTGCAGAGAGTTAAATAGACCTAGTTTCTCATGCAAGCTACAGAGTCAATCATATCTCTCTCTACTTGATATTAGAATTATTGCAGTCTGCATTGAAAATTATCTCCTCCTTTATCTGTGTAAGTAACCAACCCTGTTACTTCATGATTCCCTTGCTATACTCCACAGATACCTAGCTATGTGTTGGAAAAGAACCTTTGAGTATGTGACACAGCCTGTTGGGATATTCTTGAAGACAAGGTGTTGAACATGGCTCATTTTTTTCAGGAGCAGGGTATTTTCCTCTTAGCATTCAAATGAAGAAGGAAATGTGAGGGTAACTGCCCTGAAAGCAAAACGGAATATTCCTGGTTTGCGCATTCTTCCTTTTGGACTGTGTCCCCTTGGCTTGCAGAGAAAACCAAAAGAAGAGCGTAGGAAGTTTTTTTTCAGTGTGTTTGTCTCAGCTGTGGTCCTTTGTGCTATGAGAAACCTCTCAAGCAGCTCCAGCAAGTATCTTCTTTCTGCTCCCTTCCACATCCTCCTTTATTCCTAGGTCCCCCTCCCCCTCCTCACTTTCTTTCATGTGGATCAAGGCCTGGAAAATGACAAGCCTCTTGATTAATAGATACAGAAAGTCTTCTTATGTAATTTATTTGCTTTCTGCACCTGACTAGAATCACTAGGTTTATCTGGAAAGGAAAATATATCGTCCTTCCTGACTCCGAGTGGCAGCAGAGAGAGCTGAGCATGTGATCTCAAGCTGCGCATGGAAAGCAAACAAAACGCCATTTCTGTATTTTGTAAGCATCTCAGGTCATAAAAGTGTCAGCACGCTATATTTCTTGCTGGGATCCTCTCTGTTTTATTATCTGAGCCATTTCCATTGTGTTGAATGTGCAAGGAGAGTCTCCAAAGCAGGCAACATCTGTTTCCCTGTCATGTTTTTGATTATCAGCTCCATATTCCTTGCAAGTCTGCTCACATATTCCAATCAAACTCAATGGGGGCTTCAACAGTGAGGACACTTCCTTATCTCCCTTCCCCCAGACTCTCCATCCATCATTCTCACATGCTGGCCCACTAAATGCTGATGCAAGAGGCCTGTTCTTTACACTCGGGTAACACACTCATGACCTCTCCAATTTGTTTTGTTTGCCTAAGTCTAATTGCTGTGAGCATACCTGCTGCTTAGTCCTGGGCAGGGGAGAGGGGAAAGGAAGGAGGCAGGTGGGACATCTGACTGGTTTTTGGTTTGGTACCTGTGGAGAGCAGTTTGCTAATGTAGTTTTAGATTTGTTTCCCAGTTCTCTTCCCTCAAGAGGAATTTTCTTCCCCTCTTTCTTAGCTCCCAATGGCTAAATCAATCTTTCTGTCGTTTGCCAAGAGGTCTGTTTTACCATTTATGCAGGAATTTCAACCCGTAGATGGGGATTCTGCCAATAAGAATCAATTAAAGCAATTGTCTATTGCCTATGGTATTGCAGTTGCAGGATATCTGGCACACTGAGATCTGGGAATGCAGAGATGTAAGTTACACTGAGCTACAAGTTGTTTATCCAGTGATGTTTTACATGTATTTTCTCTGGATATTTTTGTGTCCTTGTGCAGAATGGCAGTGAACAGTTGTAGGGTGATGCAACTAGCACTGCACTTGAGATACAGAGGTGGCAGTCTGTAGAAGTAAATTGTATTTATAATTGTATTTAGTAGGTAACACACCCATGCATCCACAATAAAGCCACATTGTGAATCCACATGGCAGAACTTTCCAGCCTCAGTCAAAGGCACTGCTGACACGCGTATTCAAGCTCAAAGCCTGAATGGAAGAAATGTATGTACTCTCCAGATCCTATACTGCTAGCAGTCCTGAGGCTAATGATGGATCTCTCAGGTTCCAGGCTTGCTTGCACACCCCAGGTTAAACCACTTGACAAATTTAGGGTCATAAAAGAATTTTTCTGTAGATCATGTTGATCAGCACAATTTGCCCTGTTGTGCCATGCATCTTGTAGATGCCCCTTGCATCTAAGGCTTCCTAAATGTAGAAATAGCCATTGAAAGGATGGGCATCTCTTTGACCAGTTCTGACACAGTTTCTGGTGTGGGGAAGGGAGGGACGCTGGGTGGTGCTGATTTGAAGAGCTTTGCATCCCATAGTACCTGCTGAGCTGCTTCAAAACACACATCCTAGAGGGAGAGTAAGAGTTCCTGAGAAGAAGGGAGTAAAGTGGGTAACCCACATAGTAAAGTGAGTGACTGGGATGGATTAGAAGGGGATATAGGGTATGAGCAGCCTGATCGGGAATTGTGAGCTGGGTCAGAAATGCAAAAAGAAGTGATCAAGAAGAAAAGGAGGTAACAGAAAATTGAGGGGTGGAGTAAGGGGTGGGTTTGGAGGTGATGGTGAGAGGAGATTCACAGAATGCTGTATAGGAAAAACAGATAGGGCAGGTGAGAAGTGAAAGAGTGTGAATGAACATGGGAACACCCATAAAAAGCAGAAGAGGAGCGGAAGCAGAGATTGCAAATAGCAGAAGCTTGCTGTAAGGGATCCAGGCACAACACACACAATAGCACAGCTGAGGTTACTCATTCACAGCCTTTTGCTTATATTTCATACACCCTTTAATTATATTATAAGACATCTTTTTTTACTTTTTTTCTTCTTTTCATGTGAATCCTACTTTTTCTACCTCCCTCAATGGCCAGCAATGTATTTACATCATCTACTATTGCCTGAGTTTCTACACTCTATACAGAATTTTTAGTTATAATGTTTGTATTTACTGCATACTATGCGATTGGAGCTAACTAACATTATTTCCCAGATTGATTTTTTTATTTCCACTGCATAAAAGTCTGCATGGCCTCATTAGTTTCATTGGCATAAATTGTCATATTGTTTTGATTAGTTCACTTGGCAATTTCTATTATTAGACTGTTCTATCAAATAGAATATTTTAATAAAAGCATAATAATAAACCTTAACCTTCACTAAAATACACAGCAGAGAGTTTGCATTAATTAAATTAAATATTTCAGCTTGAAAGCAAACCAGCACCTAAGAAAGCACCTGAAGAAAACATTTCAGTTATCTTGAATTAAGATTTGTGGTAGTTTTCCTGCCCTACCCTGTCCCTGGGGCAAAACCTGGGGCTGAGCGCCACCTTGGGCCACTTTGGTGAGCATGGCCATCCAGTACACACTTTCTGATTAGCTAGCTGGAAGCAGTGTGTGTTCTGATTGGCCAGTCAGAGGTCATGTGTATTCTGATTGGCTGGCCAGAAGTTGTGAGTATTCTGATTGGCTACCTGACTGTCCTGGCTGCCCTGGTGCGGCTGTAAAGTTGATCTGGAACCATTCCTCTGCTCTCCTGCAGGCATGGGACAAGGTGGGACACAGGCAGATGTGAACCCAGGCCACTGATTCGACAGCACTGGCAGGTCACAGCTCTGCTCATGGTGAATTATGGTCACGAGCATCTGATAAAGCCACAGGAAGGGAAAAATGGCATAGAAGATTCTTGAATTGGATATCTGGGCACCCAAAAGCCTTTGAAAGGACACTGAACTTCTGGTGTGGGAGATGAGGAGATAGCTGCTTGTGATACTTTAAAAAGGCTGTTCAGCTGAACATTCAACAAAGAGGTTCTTGAGCATGAATTGGAGTTAGAATTGTGAAAGCAATTGCCACTGTAGAAGAAAACATGTATTAAGACAGCAGCAAAATTGAATGACACAGTAAAGAATTATGGATCCTGCTACTGTGAATGAATGACTTCAGTTTTGTTCATGGATATTTCACATGTGCTAACCAGGAAATATAATCCAATAAAGGGCAATGTACTATGCATTAGTACAAGGGGATCTTATTGCAGATTGACCCAGGGCCTAGCTCTGCAATGGGTAAAAAAGCAAGAGCCAAGGAACATTGAACTTCTAAGCACAGTTTGGCCACAACTTGCTGTCTGGTCTCTTATGCAATGTAAAGGAGCCACAGAGTTCTGCCCTGTCTAGATCTCATCTGCTTGGCCTTCCCAGTTTGCTCCCCCCATGCTTTGCCAACTCTTCTGCCCTTTGCTGTATTTAGAAGCCTCTGTCTTGCCTCTGCCTTCCATGCCATTCCTTCACAATACTTCCCCCCACTCAGGCAGATTGTGAGCTTCCCATACATTCTGTGGTCCCTTCTTTAAAAAGAAGGTCCCTTCACCTCGCCTTCCATTACAGGTTTCTACACCAATGCTGCACCAAGGGGCAGTTGCAGTGATTTAACAGGGAGATGACAGAGCACCAGTTCTGCTGCCCTGGCCTGGCTGTTCTTTAATATGCAGGGTAGATACTAGGGTAGATGTAGGCTATAAGTTTTTGGCAGGCAAGCTCCCATTACGTTTGCAAATGTAGTTTTTACGCTATATGCATGATTGATAAAAGCAGGCACAATACTGGAAAACCGGACGAAAGCAATTATAATGTTATTAAAAACAAAGAAAGTGTCCCACATGTCTTATTTCTATTCAGTTTAAGAACATTTACTCATGGGCCCCGTATGCCAGTCATGTGTAGCGCAGCAATTTTTCGGTCCAGACACACCAGGAATATGGATTCAGTCTGGAAGAGAAGCTATAGCCATGCTTTGCAGTAGGGGATGTGCCACCTTATGACTTGTGCCACCTTATGGAGAGCTCCTTATGAAGAACTTTGTTTGCCGTGATCCCACAGTGTGTGCATCATTTGAATGCCTAAACCCAGCGCTGTCCTTGAGCTCTCATCCTGTGCATCTGATCTCACCTGCCAAAGGATAAGTAAGCAGCAGGATCTATGTCATGGAAGCATGAAGAGAAAGTAGACTTCGTCAGACACAAGTTTTTAAAACAGATCTTAGTAGTGTGTGAGATGAATGTGAAAAGGGAGAACAGCAGGTGGAGCAGGTCCAACCAGAGATCTTTGGAACAGAACCAGCTTCAAATGTGCCTTACATGGTCCCCTGAGCACCCACCTTCCTGTCCTGCACTACAGCAAGCCAGCCACACCGCCTCCTATTTTATCCCTTCTCCAGGTCTCTAATGCAGACATGTCACCTTCACCTTCTTCCTGTCCCTGTTGTGGCTGGCTTCCACTGCTTGAGGTTAGTGAGATGAATCACAGCAGTCTTCAAGCAGTTTTAGCTTTCAGGAGGCACTGGCCTGGCAGCCAGATTGGGAAGTGCTGAGATTGCTTTGCTGCTAAGGCACCACAGTGCTAAGCTGCTTTGCCTTGCCTTATTTTAAGGGCTGTGTCAATCGTGTTGTAACTCTAGACTTGGGCCTTTAGTTTTAATAGCACAATTTAAAATGCTTTGTCCATAACAGGCAAAATGAAAACTGCCTGAAAACCAGCTTGCAATCAATAGGTCTCCAGAAGTCTGCAGAACTTTGAACACAGAGTGATAATTTTGATGTTTTCTAGTTTTTTCATAATGGAAAAGAGAGTAAGAATCAACTTCCTTGTGTCTGCAGGCAGGAGGGCACTACCTCAGGCTAAAGTGAATAGAGCAAAACCGGAAAAGCCAAAGAATCAGAATGTAGGTCACTGGGTGACAAAACTGAATCCTTCTTGGGGAAAAAATATAAACTAATACATATGGGGAAATGATGTAAAGCACATTATTCACCAAGGGGGCCGTGGAAATAGGTAGGCTGAAAGAGACCTAAGTCTGAGAGCAAACAGTAAATTAGCCATGAGTTTGCAATGTGCCAGCGATGCGGTTTGGGATGCACGCACAAAGGCACCACATCAGAGAACATAATAATAAACCCCCTCTCTATGGGCCTGGTGTGACCACACCTGAAAGTTTCAGGGACTTTGAAGTCAGTGGAGCTGTGCCAGTGAACACCAGCTGAGCATCTGCCTTTTGGGTTTGGTTATAGCTGCATCATTACTAGAGAGTTACTGACAAATGGGCAGAATCCAGTGGAAAGGAACAAAAATGATGACTGAGCTGGTAAGGCTGACACCTGTAAGCACATGTATATATAGATACATCTAATATATATATGTATATATAGAGAAAAATTATTAAGTAAACTCTAGATAAGAAATGTTCAAACATTGGGAAAACTCCATTTATTCAAACTCCAAACAGCTGGGTTGTTTGATTTCAGCTATAATGCCCTTTAGTACGTAGTCCCCAAGGACCTTTTGTGGAATGGTTGGTCTTTGACTGCAGACTGCACAAGAAAAAAGGTGCGTTTGTGAACAAACATGGGTATCCACTGTTAAATAGAGGGTCTCTTCCTGGATTCATCATACTGGTTATTCTGTATTTAGCTATTTCAGCAAGAGACCTAGATCTGATAAGGACCCACAGTTGTCATGAACTTCAATGCCAAGTGCTAAGGTCCATGTCTGACCTCAGTTATACAGATATAAATATAGATGTATACATCTTAGTGTAGGGGTCTAGATTTGAATGGCTTAGAGGACAACAGCTGAAATTGCCATGAAGATTCAGACTTTTTCCATTTCATTATCTAAAGATACACTGACCCTGACAGCTAGTAAAGGCTATTTATTGTAATGTCCCTTGAAAGGAATTCCCAAAGATGAAAGTTCCCTGTCATTCTGTATAAGACTATCCAGGCCTTGATCCAGAGTTCTGGAAGTCAGCAAAAATCTTTCCATTGACTTCAAAGTGTTTCGGACCATTCCTAGATACCACCACAAATTTCACTTCATTCTTTCTTTCCAACTGGGTTGTCTGAAATTGTGCAGTGTGTGATTGAATCCCTCTGTCCCTTGCATAGCATGCATGCCAGCTCCCTTTAACACCTTCTGAGAAGCTTATGATGTGAAATGACATATTAAGTTGCTGTAGGCATCCTCTTTCCAATCTGGACCCCAGCTGTTTGAGGTCCTAAAGGACAATGTGAAAGCAACAACTGATATATCTAAAGAACCTCTAAACACCTAACTTTAGCTAAGCACCTCTAGATGTCTGGCTATGAAGTTAATCTAGTTTTGGATACATAAACCTCAGAGGCAGACAAGTGATTTCAAATTTACTTACTCATTAACCCTGATAAAAGTAGACATTTTTCATGCTGCCAGTGATTAGTGACGAGTGGGGCTGGTATCGGAACTGATCCTGTTCAACATCTTTGTCAGTGACATGGGCAGTGGGATAGATGCACCCTCAGCAAGTTTGCTGATGACATCAATTTGTGTGGTGTGGTCAACACACTGGAGGGAAGGAATGGTATCCAGAGGGACCTGGACATGCCTGAGCATGGACATGCCAGTGCAAACCTCATGATGTTCAACAAGGCCAAGTGCAAGGTCCTGTCCCTGGGTCAGGGCAATCCCAGGCACAGCTGCAGGGTGGGCAGAGAAGTGATTCAGAGCAGCCCTGTGAAGAAGGACTTGGGGGTGTTGGTAGATGAGTAGCTCAACCTGAGCCAGCTTCAATGTGCGTTTGAGCCCAGAAAGCCAGCCTTTCAGGGAGTTAGAATTGGATGATCTGTAAGGTCCCTTCCAAAAGAAACCATTCTGTGATTCTATGCCTCTATGATCATACTGCAGAAGAGTCTCAGTGCTGAATTGCCAAAACAGAGAACCTGACCTCTTAACCATCAGAGACCCAGATGATCCACACTGCATGCAGAGATGAATGTGAGTATAATCAGGGAGACTTTTACTCTCAGAAAATGACAAAACTTCTAAAGTATTCACTCAAAAAAGTGTGTTAAAGACAGATAAGCTTCATATGGTGAAAACTTGATTTCTGTCATGTTCTGCTGCCACCGTATGATTGCATAGGTTAAAAAAGGGTAGTGGAATTCTGTAGTGAAATAAATATATAGAAGAGGAGACCATTTATCCTTATGCCAGATGACTGTGGAGTGGAAAAAGAACATGTTGAGCAAGGCAGAGAAGAGGTCAGTGTATTCTCCATCATAGAGGCAAAGTAATAGTATGCCCTACTAATAAACCTGCACAGAACCAAACAAGAATGCCGTGTGTATAGAAACACACTCTAAATACCACAACAACTGACAGAGAGGAAATGAGATGATGGGGAGGGCACATCTGGCAAATCAAACAGTAACTCTCCATATCAACCAGGTGCGGATGTCAGACTGTACCCTGCATTTTGAAAGCTCTTAGAAGGTGCCCTGACCATGTCAGACAGGCCTGCTTTTGTGCTTCTCTATCAGTCCCAGACACCTATAGGCAGGTGGATTATTAGCTATGTCACAGCTTCACACTACCTTTCTTGAATGAATCCGTATTTCCTGGAGCAGTGCTTGATCCCTGTTGGGAGCCAGTTTCCAACTTCATTGTGAGACTGAGTGCCCATCCTTTTAATGTGAAGTCCTCTCTGAATGGTCATGGGAATTGTAAAATAATGATGGATTAGTCTGACATGGCCTGTGGTGAGCAGGAACACCGTTCATGACTAAGGGCTTGGAGGTGGCCATCAGATAAAATCATATCTAATCTTTTTCAGAACAGAAGAGAAGGGGATAGACAGCAGCGGAATGCACTTAAGAGAAATAGATACACACATGAAAGAAAAGGGCCTTGATATTTAAAACATTTATGGCCTTAAAAGGCATGAAAACTGATACTAGCCATTAACTAATAGATGTTCTGCCTTTGTGATGCAGCTTACATCCCTAACCAAAACCACATCTCTGCTCTGACTTTGTCTGAAGCCAGGTGCACAGATGATTAAATTTTGGGCCAGCTACAAGGAGAGTGTCTCCATCCTGTCCTCTCCTCTAAGCACACACCATCTGTATGATACTTATTCATCTCCTTTTGCTGGGCTGACATACTGAGCCCATATTCTTCCAGCATCAGTTGTCCTCATACTGTCAAGCTGTGCAAATGTAAAATAAGCTGTGCTTAAGGGTGTAAAAGACTCTGGGAGTAGGCCTGTGCTGTATTAAGCAGTATTAGCGCCTCTGCTGTAACCTTTATGTTGTTTATATATGTTTTCACAAAATAGATTTGGGCTTTTAGCTATCCACTGTTGTGAATGTGCCCTTTACTTCTGTGTTCACTTTATTTAAAAGCTGTGTCCCTGTGCACCTCCTCTGAGTGAATCAGAAGAGGGAAGAGGCTGGCTTTGTACCTCAGGGCATATGGATTCCTTGTAATCAGTGGAGGGGGGATTGCTTAAAGCATTTTTAATTTATTTTCTGAACAGAATTCTTAAGCCCCTGTTCCTGTGTCATAGGCCTGCTCGTAGCAGGAAATGATAAACCCAGACCCTGGCTCTTTGAGGAAAGGATAGGTGGAGAAAAGGACTTCAAATACATGTATGTTTCTCATAAAAAGAGAAGACTGCTACATTCGGTGTGCTGAACATACCAGACAATAGGCACAGGCTCCATTCTTTTTCTTCTTTTTCTTTTTTTATTTTTTTTGTTGCTCTCCCTCTGGTCTAAGCCACAGAGCCCAACAAGTTCAAATATATGCAATACATTTGACCCAAATACATGCAAATGTTATTTAGACCTGGATCCAATGCTGTCACCCAGGTTTCCTGTTCTACCAGACGTTAAGCAGCACAAGATAGAATCATAGAATCATAGAATGGTTTGGGTTAGAAAAGACCTGAAGATCATCCAGTTCCAACCCCCTGCGACAGGCAGGGACACCTCACACTTGACCAGGTCGCTCCAAGCCCCATCCAACTTTGCCTTGAACACCTCCAGGGAAGGAACACTCAACTGCCTTGGGCAACCCATTCCAGTGCCTCACCACCCTCACAGTAAAGAACTTTTTCCTTATCTCTAATCTGAACTTCCTCTCTTCCAGTTTGAACCCATCACCCCTTGTCCTGTTGCTACAGTCCCTGATGAAGAGTTCCTCTGCAGCGTCATTGTAGGCTCTCTTCAGACCCTGGAAGCTGCTCTGAGGTCTCCATGTAGCTTCTGTTCTCCAGGCTGGACAGCCCCAACTTTCCATTTCAAATTCCTCCAAAGCAGGGCACTGCTGACTGGCCTTACCCTTCATTTTTTCTTTGTTTCCTCCAAAACGCAAAAAGAAATTTTCTTCCTCATTTGTCACAAGGCTTTATGAGAGGCCCCACCACCAGTACATTGCAAGACCATACAGTGCACAAAAGCCCAGAAGGGTGAGGCTAGATCTGTGCTGTCATTGCTTCACCAACAGACCATCCACCAGTACTGCCTCAGTTTCCACCTCATAGACTGGCTCAGATTTAGGGTGTGCTGGGTCTAGGACAGACCAGACAGGAGGATGGATACATGGAAACATTTCTGGACATAAGGAGAGAAATTAACATCTTGATCTATCAGACAACTACTTGCCAATATATGGCAAATGCATTCTGTTAAAGAGCATCCTTGGAAGTGGATTGCTAAAGGTCAGCTAACCTTCTGGTGCCTTAGGAGAGCATGGGAATCACAATCTACGGTTCATAGGCTTTTCCTAGTCAGAGTGCTTGCTTTTCTCAGCCGTTTAATAAAGCTTGTCAAGGAGAACCATAGCTCAAGTAAAACTACAAACATATGATAGATAAACACACATTCGTGTTTAGCAGACAGATATAGGTGTAATGGAAAAGTGGAACAGCAGACCATAGAAGGGCTGCTTACAGAAATACCAAGTTCCATATCAAGATAGGTTTTAGTGAGCTCTTACAGTAAATAGGGCAAGAAATGTAAATGTAACAAACATATTCAGGCTTATCTGGTTGTTAAATTTGATATAAACATGTTCAATGTCCACTCTGCCACGTATAAAATACAGCCCAAATATAGGACATTAGTAACAAAAATAGATCTTGTTTTTAACTAAAATTTACCCTAAATTAAGGATGGAGTACATCCTTATTTTTTCTCTGAGAAAAGCTGTATATCCTCTTCTCTCCAGCATGGAACTTGGGGAAAAATGTGGAAACACTGCAAATCAATTAGGAATAATGAGATACAATAATTTTATGGTGACATTATTAGTGAGATGATTTACTATACTTGAGATTATAATGCTTTCACTGGGGAAAGAATTGGCTTTGCTGGAGGAAAAGTAAGCGGGAGAGCAATGCAGTAGCCAACAAGTAAGCAACATTCCCAAAGAACCTCCAAACTAACAGAGCAACAGCCAAATTTCAGGCTTCAAAAGCGACGCAGCTGGAAAAGACATTGAACAGTTAAAAAGCCCTCAGAGAAGAGAAAGAAAGAAAAGATGAATGCACAAGACTGTCAGCGGGTTCTGTCTGCAAGCAGATATGTTGGTCTGCTGGGTTAAAACCTGTTTGCTCTGTAAGGGATTTTGCTCCAAAGAAATAATCATTTTCATCAGGACAGCTGATCACAGGGTAGTTACTGCCCTTGCTTCTGGAAGGGACAGGGCTGGAGATACTGGAGGGAATCTAGTCCCAGGAAAGAAGTTCTGGTGTCCTTCAGAGCAGCTTGAGGATCCTTTTCCCAGCCACTGACGTGTCCCAAGCAGCTCTATCACACAACCCTTGCAGAGGCTCCAGTCCTGCGTGGAAATGCATTGAGAGAGGCTGGTGTTAAGCCTGCTGCTGTAGACCTTCCTGGTTGATAGGAGCCAGCAGAAGGGACAAGGAGGAAATCAGCGTAAAATGGAGGAAGTATGCTATATTTGAAAAATAAAAATGCCTGTCAGACAACCTCATCTTAGGTTTCACTGCCTAAAGGAGATTGGTTTTTTCAATAGGCTGAGGAGGCTGATGAGAAATTGATTCCTAGAGCAAGCACATGCGTTATTTTCTGGATATACCTCTCTTTGTTAAAGAAAGTCAATAACAAATAAGAGGCAAACAGAATACAAAGCTTTTCCCCTCCACTGTCCCTCAGCTAGCATAGTACTGCATCTTCCCCTGCAACAGAAAAATAAAAGATAAGAGCAGCACTGAAGAGCTGAAAAAAGCTGGAAATTTCATCCACAGACAAATTAGCTGCATTGCATTTAATATTCCCAATGAGGAAATGAAAAGAAATTCATTCTGTCCCTGCTCTCCACAAGTTCACCAGAAGGAATGAGATCCCTTAATGAAGGAAGAGGAAGACTGACTGCTTAGTTTTTACTTTTTTCCCAAGCTTTCTTTTGCCCTAAAATAAAATTATGAGAAATAAATGGTGCATGTAAAAAACCCCAAAAAATCAAACCACTCTGGAAACACTGCAGTCATTCCAATTTCTCATTGTAGTAGATACTACATTCTAAAGAATTCTTTAATAGTCTAGTAGAAGAGTCGGCCAAATGGAGCAATTCATTCCCTCTTTAAATGAAGCAAATCAATTCAACCAAACAAACTACATCCAAGGAATTCTTTCTGTTCTTTCAGGGTTGATAGCTTAACGCTGGGGGATATTATGAAAGAATATATATTTGACAGCTAATTTTCTTTTTGAATAAACACTATGCATAAATTTGAAGAAAAGAGGAAGGTCTGGATGAAAAAGGAGATGGATGGGAAAGTAGAGGGGAGCTTAGGACTTCGTCTGCACTGGTGACACCTTGGTGTGATTAGATGAATGAGAAATAGAGGCTGAACAGCAGAACTGAGCCTAACGCAGGCTTCACAAAGAAGTGCGGTTGTGCCTAGACACAATTGTTGAAGTATTTGTCATTGTTTAAAGAACTAGATGTGAACTAGTCACTGGTTTTGCAGCTCAAGTTTATAAAAACTGTTTATCTCTCAGTTCATTTAAAAATGCAGAACAGAGAAGTTTTCTATACAACACAGCAAATTATATGAGGTTCAACAAGGCAAAGAGCTGGGTTCTGCATTAGGGCCACAACAACCCTATGCAATGCTCCAGGCTTGAGGAAGAGCAGTTGGAAACTGCTCATGGAAAAGGACCTCAGGATGCTGATTGATGGAGCTGAACACGAGCAGCTTGTGCCCAGGCAGCCAATATGCCAGCAGCATCCTGGCCTGTATCAGCACCAGTGTGGCAGCAGGGCCAGGGCAGTGATTGTCCCCTTGTACTTGGGTGAGGCTGCACCTCGAATCCTGTGTTCAGTTCTCAGCCCCTCACTACAAGAGAGACATTGAGGTGCTGGAGCAGGGCCAGAGAAGGACAATGGAGCTGGTGAAAGGTTTAGAGCACAAGCATGATGAGGAACAGCTGAGGGACCTAGGGGGGTTTAGTCTGGAGAAGAGAAGGCGCAGGGAAAACCTTATCACTCTCTGCAACTGCCTGACAGGGGGTTGCAGGGAGGTGGAGTCGGTCTCTGCTTCCAAGTAACAAGCGATGGGACAAGAGGAAACAGCCTCAAGCTGCACCAGGGGAGGTTGAAACTGGAGATGAGGAACAATTCCCCAAGGGTGGTCAGGCATTGGAACAGGCTGCCCAGGGCAGTGGTGGAGTCACCAGACTTGGAGGTATTTAAAAGATGTGTAGATGTGGCACTTAGGGACATGTTTTAGTGGTGGACTTGGCAGCTCTGGGTTAATGGTTGCACTTGGTGATCATAAAGGTCTTTTCTAACCTAGATGATTGTAGGTTTCTATGATTCTGTGTAAGAAAGAGGTAAATGAACACTGCTCTCCTGGTTTTGGTCAAGGATTCTTGAAGCCTGGTAGCTTCTCTGCAACAACGAGCATAGCAGATGCCTTTAGAAGTGTAAGAACAGGTAATGCTTCAATGACATTCTCCTAACCATCAAACAAATTTAGCTCTTTTTCTCTAATATCCTTTGATGTAGTGCACTTCCAAACATTTGCTCTTAAATGTTTGGAAGTCATATCTCCTTGAAACCATGTATATTTTTCATATCCATGACATCCTTAGGCAAAGTACTCCACAGTTTTATTACTTGTACAAAACATCACTTTCCTTTGTTGGTTTTTAACTTAGTTCCTCATAGCTTCATTTTGTTGTTCCTAGTTCATAAGCTGGAAGAACTTAACTATCATAATGCATCATTACCATTTCATTTAGGCTTTTGCAGAACTCTCTCATATGCCTCTTCCTTTCCAGGCAGAAAAGTTCCAGTCCACTGAGTCGCTCCTCCTAGAGAAGTCATCCCATGCCTTTGATCATCCTTGTAGCTATTTGAATGTTTTTGAGTTCCATTTTATCTTTTTTTGAGATGGTAACAACAGAATTACACACAGATTCAAGTCTGGGTCTAACCATGGGGTTATACATGAGCATGGTTCATGATTCACTGTTTTGCTCTCTGGTGTTTTCCTAGTAACTCCTAACTTCTGATTTGCTTTCTACTTGCTCCTGAGCACTGAGCTAACATCCTCATGGAAATATATGCTCATGTTTCATCCCTTAGTGGCAATGGTCAGCACTGAATTGAGGTCATCAATCCCTATGAGAAATGGCAACTCTTCCTTGTGTGCATTGCTTTGTACTTATCTGCACTGAATTTTATCTGTGAATTTAGTCATTCATCACTCAGTCCATTCAGAGTCTGCCTTCATCCTCATTAACTTAATATCTTTGTACCACCTACTAATGTTGTTACCTGACTGCTCACACCCTGCTTCAGGTCATTTACAAATAAGTTGAACGCAGACCCTTGTGCAACTCTCCTGGTGCCATCTGTCTGCTCTGAAAATGTTTATCCTTACTTTCTGTTTCTTTTATTTCAATTAGTTGTTTTTCAGGATTATTCTTCTTATACTTTGGCTGCTTCAGGTAGTCAGCAGCCTTTGGTGAGGGACTTCTCAAGACAGGTTCTGTCCACAGGACTGTCGTCACATATCTGCTGCTGATCCTTTCAGAGACACCCAAGGAAGCCTTTTACACAGGACTTTTCTTTACACAAGAAAATCTTACTCTTTTGAAATATATCCTATTTCTTCACATATTAATGAATTCTCTAGTGAGTGTTAACGATTTTTCAAGAACAGAATTTACCCTCTCACACATGCACCACCTGGTCTCCTGAGCTGCACTGCTCACCTTTTTTAGGCTTAAAAACTAGCATAAAGCATAAGATCTGTGTTTCCCTGGATCCTTCCACCATAACCTGTTTTAATGATTGGCTTCATATGTGTCACCTTCCAGTCTTCAGGTTCCAAGAAGGTTTCAAGTATGAGGTTGCACACAGTGATCAGAAATTCAGCGTTTCCATACTTTATTTCTTCTAGGTACCATCTGGCTTAAGCAATTTGTTAATTTTCACTGTATCTCTTTGAAACACAATTACTTTGATTTCAGACATATCCTGTGCATTTTCTCTGTATGAAGATTTCACCCATTTCTTCACAGTGAACAACAATGCAGAATGGCTTAGTTGTCTCTAAGTTTCACCTTATCACTAGCTGGCCATGCACAGTCCCTTGCAGGTTATTCACTCCTGACTTTTTTGATGAAGTACTTGTTTTGATTTCTACAGCTGGTTCTCCCCAAACCTGTTTTTATCCTTCCTAATTAGGATTTTGCTTTTAATCTGCCTGACTACACTATTCATTTCACTTTATTGGTTTGGATACAATAGGCATCTTCTTGAAAAACGCCTTCTTACTGCTAATAAACTTGCTTATTTGGCTGTTTGTGTGTGCTGGCCTCCTTTAATCCATTCTCCAGCCTTTCTCAATAGGTCATACACAGTGGTATTATGCTTCCAGTCGGGTGTTCTTCAGAAGTTTCCATGCTGCTTGTTAGGATTTCTCTTTGCTGACCTTTCTAGATTCTTTTTAACAAGCTTCTTCATTTCTGCATAGCTTTTCTTGAAGCTGAGGACAATGGCAGTGGTGTATTTGGCTCCTGTAGAGCTGGTGAAGCAGCTCTACAGAGTCATTGTCACAAAGTGGAGCTTCCACTGGAAGGGCTAGAGCCACAAAGCCAAGCACTTCATTTGCTCCTGTGGGCTCTCTAATGAGAGAGGGACTCTAATGGACTAATTGCTGACAGAGCCCAAAAATGTCATATTTGTTTCATGTCCTTGCATGACATTTGTCAATCTACAGGAGGGCAGTTGATGTGTCCCACTATCATTTTTCCTGCCTCTCTGATCTCTTTCAGCTTATCAGATTCAACACACTTTGCTGTTCTGGGACAGTAACATTACCTGAAGAACAAAGTTATAACTATATTCTTCCTATTTAGGTCTGGATTTTCAACCTCTACAGCCTTTATTGTACTTATTGAGTTGATGAGCTTGTAAAGTTGATTTGATGCTCAACTTTAAATAAGGTAGAGCACTGATCTGCCTCTGATACAGTTTATCTTTACTATGTACTTTATGGCTTAGTGTTCCATTGACTTTCTTTATTTCCCCAGGTTTCCAATATGTTTGGTGTATCAGTGTCTGCATTTTGGATCAGATATTCTCATTCCTCATCTTATTTTTTAGCTATCAAGCACTGTGTAGAAATGAGTGCAGCACTACTTTGGTTCTTTTACTGGCACCTTATATAGAACCCAGTATGATTGTTCCCCTTTCCTTCCTGGATTACTAGAATTTTCTGGACTGTGCTTTTCTTCAGGATTCAGAACCTTTCAATTTTTTTTTCCTCATAAGTTTACTCATGGTAAGCCTGGGCTTATCCACACCTTTCAGCTTTCCCCAACTACCTGTACTTTCCAGAATGCTGGGGAATATTTTCATTTTAAAATGATTTTCTAGGGCCTTCATTTTGCTAAGAAAGTCTGAGAATGTTTTCAATTCAATTGTTGCAAGACCAAGCAATATCATGGAAGAGGGATAGATATGTTAGATGTGTTAGGTATGTTTGGATGATGGAGGGGGAGTCTTTATCAGGGACTGTAGCGATAGGACAAGGGGTGATGGGTTTAAATTGAAACAGGGGAAGTTCAGGTTAGATATAAGGAAGAAGTTTTTTACTGTGAGGGTGGTGAGGCACTTGCACAGGTTGCCCAAAGGAACTGTGGCTGCCCCATCCCTGGCAGTGTTCAAGGCCAGGCTGGACAGAGCCTTCGGAGGCATGGTCTAATGTGAGGCATCTCTGCCCATGACAGGGGGTTGAAACTGGATGATCTTAAGGTCATTTCCAATCCTAACTATTCTGCGATCCTGTTTTCAAATCAGTGAAATTCCTGCTAGGATACTGTGAGGACAGTCTGAAAGCCAGAACTATGAGCTGTTATCTTTGGGGAATCATAGAGTACAGGGATAAAGGGGTTGCCTCTTACAATTGTTTTAAATAATGAGGGGGCAGGAGAAGCAATTGCTGAGCCTCCAGAAGTTAACTACAAGGTGAGTGGCAACCAATCATACCAAAATCATACCAAACCAATCTAATATGCTTCTGTGATGGAACTTGTGGATAGGGGAGAACAGCAAAATGATGTAACTTAACTTTCATAAGGCTTTGAGCATTGTCTCACACAAGCTTCTCAGAAACAAGCCAAGGAAATATTGGCTATGTACAATTTTTAGCAGGTGAGTGTAATATTGGTTGAAAAGTATGTTCAGAGAGTAGTCCTTTATAGTTCATTATTAGCCTGGAAGAATATGTGGATTGAGATCTGTATTGCTAACTTTTTAATTAATCATATGGATGACAGATTAGAGAATACATTTATTATATTTCCATATTATATTGAACTGGGAGGGCTTGAAATTATTTTAGATGGCCTTGACAGACTAGAGTCTGGAAAAGCTAGGATGTAGGTTTTTTAGGAAAACAACATCTTCTCCCTTTTTCTATCAATCATCAGCTGTGTATGAGCTGGAAAGCAGCATTGCAGGGAGGAATCTGGAGGCTGCAGTGTGTCCCAAAATGAAAACTGCATTCCTCTCAGTGGAAAGTTGCCACAGAGCAATGTGCAAACAGGGTCATGGTGCCTCAACTCAGCTGATTCCCTGCTCTCAGACTGAATGTCAGCCACAGGACTGCCTCTGAAGTGGGACCAGGGCAGCCCTCTGATCCCATGCTGTGACCTCAAAAGAGCAGGTTCTCTGCTTTCATGAGAGGACTGAATCTGTATTGAAAGTCTAGATGTTAGCCATTACAGACAAGTCAACTTCCAAGGCATCAGTACAGTTTTATTGTCAGGCATCAGTCGTGGGATTCCAGAGTCCTAGGCTCAGCTTAAACACTGATTCAGTCTTAAGGCTTAAAGGAGCTCCTCAATTATGGTTTTGAGTCTGTGTTCTCATTCAGATGGAGAGTCATAAAAATCTCCTTTATTTTCTGACCCTCCATGACCATGGAACCTGAAGGCTGAGGTGGATTTTTCATGATAGAAACTGTTCTTGACATTGTTGCTCAAAGGCCTCTTTTATATCATATATTCCATCAGGTTCAGCCTGTTTCTCCGAGCAGACATCCTGGATGTATTAGGGTGTCTCTGTTGTGTATTTGGAATGGAGGGGTTTTTTTGACATCTATTTCCTCTCAAAATTTTTAGCAAAAATGAGAGTTCTTTGCTAGGTGTTTGATGTCTGGGGTTTGAGACTTCCATTATCCTTAGCCTGACATTTATCCTTCTGGAAAAGAGATAAGGCTACTCCTTTGAAAGAGATGAACAAAAGTGTTTGGCTCCTTTCTTTATCTCAGGATGTAATGGCATATCTGAAGAAATGAGTAAGAAACATACTACTAAGTAATGAATACAAAAACAATCTCCTACCTTTACAGCTGTATAAACAGGAGTATTGGTCTATTCTTTCTCCTTTGTTCCAGATAATGGCAGGAGAGGATTCTGCTGGAGGATCATGTCCTGTTTCCGGTGCTTTAATTCTGGAAGGATGTGGAACAGCTGATGAGTCAGAGGACAGAATTGGGAATGACCAGAAGTCTAGAAAACATGGCTCAAGAGGAAAGGCCGAAGGAATTTGCATAGTTTGGTTTAGAAAAGAGATAATAGAGGGGGTGGCCATGCAATCATCTTTAAATATTTTAAAGACAGACATAAAGAGAACAGGAGTGAATCTTTTTCTGTGTCCATTATGGGCAGGTAACAGCTTAAATTATGGGAAGGGAGATCCAGGTGAAACATCTGTAAATGTTCCTTGTGTTGAGGGTAGTAAATCAATGAAACTGGTTTTCTTTGGAGGTTGTGGCACCTCCATGAATGGACATGGGCACAAGTATGGCTGATTCTGATTTCAGGAAGAGGAGTGGACTTCTTGATGGCTTCTCCTCTGAGTCCTACTTTTCTGGTCTTCTATGGCAGCTGTGCAATGGCAGATAAAGACTTAGTCCTCACTGATTCCCAAGTGGTGGTCATAGAGCAGCAACACTGCTACTGCAGATGGCAGTTACTGGGACTTTGCCCAGCTTATAAAATGGAAGTGGGACAACAAGCCCATAATGTTCTTCATCTTAGAGGGTGCAGGTCCCAGGTTCATCTTGATTCTGTTTCTATTCTGCACTATGGATTTGAGTGAGCTGCTTCTTTCACTGCCAGGGTACCATGGTGCTTTAAAAACAAGGCAGAGGAGGAAGAGAAAGCCTAGATAGCTATGCAAGCCTAGCTGGCCTAGTAGGCCAGGTAAGGTTATAGACAAAATAAACTGTAGCTAAACCTACGTAAGGGTATATTATGATTAATGTCATATCCAGCTGCCTCTGACTCCATGACTTCAACAGGAACATGAAAATCAAGGGGAAAACTCAAAGCTGAGTCATGATTGAGCTCCTCTGCTGCTCCACCTTGTGTGAGCTCAGTGTCTTTGGAGGCAGCTTTGGCAGCAGCTAGTGAGAACCAATCTGTGTTCTGGGAAGCACAGCATCTGTGCTCCTTCTTCCCTAACTTTTACTCACTTCATGCCCTTACCCCTATTTTGCATCTTGTACTTATTTGTGCAGTTATTTGCTTGACAGTGATCATAGATACGTGTCTGAGACAAGCAATGCTGTATGACTCTGGAACTTCTCTTTTGTATGGTTGTGTGCTCAGCCTGTGACCCCGCTACCTTCCCTCCCTCCTACCTGCAGCTCATGACTCCTACCACAACAGTAACTGGGTCTCATGCATCAAACCTTGATGTGATCTTTCTTCCCAAACTATTGGCTTGATTCCAGCTGAACCAGTTCTGGACATATTAGCAAAGTAATGTCTATTTTACAGCCAAGGGTGCAGAGCACAGAGGTTAGTACCAGTGAGGTGGTCATGTCTAGAACAGCTCTGAACGCTCAGAGACTGGAAGCCGTGGGAGGCTGTGCCAACACAGTGTTACCAGCAATGAACTGGCTGTGGACTAGCAGCCTCAGTGTTTCTTTCCAGACCCAATCTGCTTTTGCATCCAGCAATCTCAC
Organism: Psittacula echo; assembly: GCF_963264785.1. NCBI lineage: Eukaryota > Metazoa > Chordata > Aves > Psittaciformes > Psittacidae > Psittacula > Psittacula echo. The sequence continues at coordinate 8,228,793 of NC_137736.1, forward strand.
TGTGTCCTGTTTTTTACTGGTTTAGCAGATCTTTGCTTGGTGCTCTGTGATGCATGCTAGTTAAACCTCATCTGCTTCTGACCCTTTTTCTAATGCCGATGCAGATGCCAATGTGAGATTCTGCAACTTTATTGGAAGACTTGTGATTAGGTGACATTGGCATGTCAGGTAAGCCAGAAAGAAAGGCTCAGAAATGACATCTTAACACATGTGACAGTACACAAGAGATGTGACACTTTATATGATTGGACTTGCAGAAACACAGTACAGAGCATGGTCCTCAGGAGACATCTGCTAGCAGGAAACACTTGTCCTTTTTGAGACTCTAACACTGGGGATACATGAGACCTGTTTTCCCAAAGGGCTCTGTAGCTATTTGCTGCTCTGCAGAGTAATGCTGCGAATAAACCAAGCTCTCTTCTGGGTTTTGGAGACAGAGGTGGTTAAACATCTGGTAGTCTCCTAGGACTCTTTCTGCCCACTGTGTCACAGGCTGTCCCCTTCTGCCTTTTCCCCGAATCTGCCTCCTTCTCTTGATTATTCTATCCCCCTGAAGTGCTGTCATCCTGTCATGTCCTTGCCCTGTTTTACTCCAATCTGCTCTGTCTCTGACCTTATCACCTTTGCACATCCCACCCTGCCTGTCCCTAGGTCCTGTCCAGCATCTCCTCTTTAGAGCCACTATTTTTCAATTCCTTCTCCCCTCTTCCTTAAGGATGCAGTCAAACACTGGTGGCATAGGGGGGTGGGAGAGTCCGGGGTGGCCTGCTCTCTGCCCTCTGCTCCTATTTGGGGCTTTCAGAGTTGCTCTGACTGTGGGCAGAAGCATGCTCTGCACTAGTTAAGTCTTCAGTAAAAATAACATCTGGATTTCAGACAAGCTCTGCTGAGCATGTGCAAGCAGAGAGCAGTGATTTACAGCTAGGTCAGATCTGGCTGGATTTTCATATGGCCAGCAAGTACAGGCTGACACCCCCAGGGATCAGCCCCCGCTCATTTCAAACCCCTGCATGAAGCACTGAACTACAGGGAAACCACTGTAAGACATTTTCAGCATGGGCCAACCACCATAGTTTTCAATAACCTCATTCTTGGATGTTGCTGACTGGCTTTCAGTGAAATGTTCCCAAAAAACTTCAGCTCAAAATTGAGGATGGAAAATTTCAGCCTAGAATGATTAAAATATGACAAAATTAAAAGCAACTGAAAATTGGATCTTATAATCAAAAGTGTTAGGCAATGTTAAATACAAGATCTGTTGCCATCTCCCCCTATAATAGATGAATGGCTATTTAAGTATTTAATTTTGTGAAAACTTTCTTGCATGACTGACATGAAAGAAAAAAACATTTTCCTTCCAAACATGGGGCATGGGCCCAAGACAGACATCTGATAAGGAAAAACAATGGTTACTGTATTCAAACTGTTACGTGATCTGAGTTATTTACGTTGCTTAGAGTTTACCAGATTCTTCACTGATGCACTGTAAAGTCCCAGACTGAACCCATGGCATCAGTGCATCAGTGAGCTCAATGTCAGCTTGACCCATGGTGGTTTGCCATCTGTGAGAAGGCAATCAAAATATAACCCACTGTAGTAATGAGCACTGTGATTCTAAGAGGAACTGGAGCACAGATTTGCACAGGATCTTTGTGTTTGGACTCATGAGCCTTTGACTATTCTTGTATTGAACAATAAGCAACTGCGAAAGCCCATCTATGCTGATATGTGCAAAAATCAAGCTGTTGGCTGTGCTTGATGCTACCTGCAAGGCTGGAGCAGATGTGTGAGTATATCCTATATTGTTTTCTTCACTCCTCAAAAGAAGACAGCAAGGCTTCCAGTGAAGTTTGTAGAAAGCATTTTTAAGTCTTATTGTACTTTAATGAAAACTTGCCCACTTTTTTTCAAGTATATAGCAGGGGCTCCAAAAAAAGTTATTGTCTCTGTGGCAAATTAGTGCTTCACAGCTAAATCCGTATTACCAGTATCCAAGAAAATACTCCTTATATAATGACAAGAAGTCATTTCTACTTTGAATTGAGTCCATTGCTGAAGGGAGAGAATATAGCTAGATGCAAAGTACAGTCTCTTAAAAGCCGCAGCACAAAAGTAGAGATTTTCCCCCTTTCCTGATCCAAAATACAGTAGTCACAGACTATTTTTAATTCATGTAAAATTATGATAACCATGAAACCATAAACTTTATGGTTTGGTGAGAAGGCTCCAATTTGAATCCCCTCAAGTAAAGGAGTACTGAGATCAGCATAATAAGATATACAACGGGAGACCCTGCAGATAACTTGTAGGCTGAAATGAAGATTAGGCCAGACCAGATGTAGCTACATTTATTGCTAGGCTGTACACCAGAAAATGTTAAGAATAAAGCATAGGGAATGAAGATTTCCAACCATATTAGCAGGCACTCTTGGGACGTGATCATATCAGTTTTAAGGCCAAAGTGGCTGGCAGGCCATCAAGTACTGTTTTTTTTATTGTTTTGTTACTAACACCATAGATAAATATATATGACCCAAAGCTGACATCTAGTGGATAGAGAATGAGAGCAGGATTTTCCTTCCCTTCCCAGGGATGCGCTTCCTTGTGTGAGACTTTGCTCTTCTCGTCAGAGATGAGACTTTGCTCTTCTCTTCAGAGGTGACTCGAAGGCTGTTTGCATCACGGGAGGCAAAGCGAGCCAAGGAACTCATTGGCACTCCAGCAATGTGTCACCTTGTCTTCTGCATGACACCCGTATCCATAGCTAGATGCCAGAATCAGGCTTCACAGTGCTGATGGACAGCATGAGCCCTGAAGGCTGAAGTTTGAAGAGTTTCAAAAGCAATAGTCATGCCTGGCACAGTTTGGGTAGAGCCTCATGAATACACCCAACAGAAGAATAGGTGTCAGTGACCTAGGATTTCTGCAGTCCTGGATCAGATCAGTCTCTTGGACACAAGGTCCTGAGGCTGCAGCTCTGTTCAGCTTCTAGCTGTTTCCCAGTCCTTTGGCTCACTTGCTTGCCCAGCTTGGGTGGGGAAAGCAACAATCCTCGTAAGACTTAGGGAATGTTTTCAGGAGTTCCTGCCTCACCCTCTGCACCTGGTATCATATGTTTATGAGAAAAATACCTTCATTGTCCATTATTAAAAATCAAAGTTTCAAGCTGTCATGGAAAATTTGAAAACATGAACCCTAAAAACTAAGAAAAACAAAGGTCAAATAAAACTGTCCAGTGTTTGCTTTTCATATCTTGCAAATTTAAGTCAATGCCATAAATCTGTTGGCACCTTAGTCGCGATTTGTAATGCTTAGCAGGAGAGAAGGAGAGAAGCTAAGAGAAGTCTCACCAGCTCCAAGCAAAGGAAAGGGAGAAGAGGGGTGGCTCTGCTGGGAGCTGACTGGTTGGGGAGCCAAAGGAGGGAATCTGCAAGCTCAGTGGGAGAGAAACTGGATCATGAGAGCACTCATAGTCCTTCAAAAATGGCAGAAGACAAGAGGGTGCTTCACTTGCTCATATACTGTAGGAAGAAAAACGCCTCCTTCACACACGGTGGTAAAGATTCAAGGCTCTGTAGCTGTGGGCTGTAGCAACTCACACTGTCTGTGGATCATCATTTTGGTGGGATTTGTAACACATTCAGCAGCAAGTTACCAACAGTGTAGAGATGCAATAAAAACCACTGAAATCCTGCTGCTCCCCTAAAGGAACACGCAGTCTTCAGCCACTGCTAAGGAGCACAACTCCAGTGCTGCTGACAAGGCTATGCATGTTTTTTGAAGGAGTTTTTAATCACCTGATAGCAAAACAAAGCCAGTGTTATACAAACAGTACAAAGTTGACTGCAGGGTTGAGCTTTAATCTCTGGTGGTTGCTTATTGACTCTGTTAAAAACAGCAGCTACTCAGTGAAAAGAGCTCCTCTACATCCTGTTTGCAGGTGAACTTGAAGGAGAGGATCTCACCACCTGCAGCTCTCCCTGAAACCCAAAGTAAGTCTGAGCTTAGATCTGAATTGGGAGACGATGAGGTCTGGGCCTGGGTTCTTTAAATTTCCCATTTATTTGCCATGGGAGGACTTGGTTTATCTTTTTCTGATTGCCAGCTTTGACCTTCCTAACAGTTGGAACAGCAGAAGTCGTGATATGTGGTTTATGGTATATCATGATGCATGATATACAAAGACTTGTGCTATCAGCAGTGCTTGATGTCTTGAAGGCATACAGAGAGAGTTTGGGATATTTTTATCACCTACTACCTAATGCCTGTCGGAGGAGACAAAACAATACCGAAGAGAGTCACATTTCTTCATCTTCCAGACAGTCCCTCTTTTTGGGCTCTTTCCTAGCTGAGAATCAAGAAGCCTTATTTTCAAGTATATACAAAGAGACCTCAGTCAGCGAGACATACCCATGTCTGCAGTTTGACAGGTTGGATCTGTGTACATAACACGTGTTCTGTGCCAGAAGTGCACAATGCTGGACACATAGAAAGGGTTCTGGTTCCCTTGCAACCCCTGCTAATCAGAGGTGGGAGGCTAATCCTGAAATCTCGGATATTTACTTCTTCCTGGACATTTTTAAGAGGTTCAACCAAACCACACTGGTTTAAAACGACATGTTTCTAGACACTCTACACAATGCCCATTTTAATCCTAGCTGTGGAAGTCATTGCAACAAGCAATTTAGTAAATTGATTTTGTCCGTGCTTTGTACATGTTGCCTCACACACAGGCATGGTTGGCCAAAACATTCATTTGCATAGTTTTTGGGCCTGCCTCATTCAAAAGCATCGAGGTGCAGGCATTTGCTAGGAAGCATTTATATTGGTTTATTTGGACGTGTGGGTCACTCAATGCCACTTCTGTTCACTGAGAGGCTGAGGACTTTAGAATCATGTTTCATGTTGTGGAATTTGCTTTTTGACAGTGTTTTCTCCTAGTTTGTCCAAATTCTGTATGCTCTTTTTTCAGTATGTATCAGTGCTCCAGTATGTAATGCAAACACCCAGAAGATATTTGCTACAAAAGAGAAATGAAGATGCTTTGTTTTTCCACAGTGCTGGCCTTGACAATGACTTGCACTCAGCGTCTGGACATACTTTTACAATGTGTTCATGCTGGAGCAGACTAGATGCAGACACTGTATTTACTTGCTTCCAGATTTCATGAGCTTGAATTTAGTCGCTGTGCTCTATAACAAGTTGTTCCGTCAGGGAGCCATCCAAAGGGGTAATCCAGCAAAGGATATTCTGGGACAACCTTTGGGGAGAATTAGTGGAACAAATGGCCCAGCTAGTTTTAAGGTGGAATTTATGACAAAATTACAGAATTGCTGCGTCTTAAAATAGCAGAGGACCTAAAATAGACAGAATAAAGAGGGTCACAAAGATTCAAGCTTCTTCCTAGACTTATGGCTACCTCTGCAAGTTTTCCTCATACTAGGGGAGAGAATGCACGGCTAGATAGATTGAGACAACCTCTCAGCAACTTTTCTATGAGACAAATGGGTCCAAGGTCTGCATTAAGTGACATTAGAGCCCCTGGAAGAGAGAAGGAGAGATGAAAAATCTAACTTCTGCTCCATGTTACTCTTTTCTTTAAGGTTTCCAGAGCCTCTCTCGGCAATGGCTATGGTGTGTCTTTCAGACTTTGAAGCTTATGCTAAAAAGCATTTACCCAAGATTGCTTGGGATTTTTTTGCAGCTGGAGCAGATGACTGTAGCACCCGCGATGAAAACATCCTGGCATATAAAAGGTAATGTGAGGAGGAAATGTTGTACTAGAAGCTTTAAAACTATGGTTTTGTGCAAGTGTTAGGGCTTCACAAGCAAAATACCTAGCACCTTGTGCTTTTAAGGTGGCCCTGAAGCAAAATGCACTTACTGGAATGACATACAGAGTATACTCTGATGCTAGGCTGAATATGACAGGTTGTATGAGGTGTAAAGGATGCTGAGGTTCAGACAAACAAACAGTAGGGTGTGGTATGGTATGGTGTGGTATGGAATGGTGTGGTGTGGTTGTGGTTGTGGTGTGGTGTGGTTGTGGTGTGGTGTGGTGTGGTGTGGCATGGCATCAGATGGCATGGCAGGACAGGAAAGGGGATGGATAGCTGTAATAGAAAGAGGTGTAATGGGGAGCATCTGGCAAACGGCAGGAAGCCTACCTGCAAGCAGGATGGGATTTGGGGAATGTGCTGCAGACAGTCAGAACAAGCACAATGTACAGTGAGGACAGACATATGAACAGTGGGGTGGAAGGCCTGAGTCTTGGCTGTGACCTGGGCTGGGCTGCAAGTCAAAGGAATCTGTGAGATGGAGAGTGGGAGAACAAGACCCAGTGAGCTGAGGTGGGAAATGCAAAGATGATGTATTGTGGCCAGTAAGCAGGAGTATGAGGCTAACGAAAAGTGAGAGTGGCTGAAGGCTGAACTACTGGCTGAATTGATGTCTAAAAGCAAGGAGAAAAGACAAAGAGCCTAGGTTATATGATGTTTTCTCTGTTGGCTCAGGTTCCTGCATTGCAACAGGTAAATGAAGACCTGGTTTCCATGAAACTTCAGAAATGCCACTGAACAGCCATTATCCTGAAGGATTTTTTTTTTTTTTTTTTTTTTGCTTTACAGAATTCATTTCCGGCCACGTATGCTGCGAGATGTATCCGTGATGGACATTAGGACTAAGCTCTTGGGGACTGAAATCAGCTTTCCTGTAGGAATCGCCCCTACTGGCTTCCATCAGCTAGCATGGCCTGATGGAGAGAAAAGCACAGCCAGAGGTACTCTTCTGCTTCATTGTCATGTAGCAAAAACGGGTTTCTGGAAAATGTTTCAAGAAGCTGTTAGGATGACTTGAAGTGTGTCTGAAGAGAATCTGCAGGCTTGAAGGGGCAAACTCCTTTTCCACTTTCTGACACCCCTTTTCATGGACGGCCCACTTGGGTTGGGTGACACAAGTGCATGGGAAGCTGTTTAGACATTGCTTTTATCCTCCAGCTACCACTAATGTGAGATCCACCCTGTTGAGGCTGCTCCAAACTTAAGGCAGAGGCAGTGGACACATTTCTGACTTACATCAAGAGCAATATGAGGTTCTTAGTCCTGGGGGCTCTAGATAGCATGTAAACATGGTGGATGGGACTCAGCCTGTAAACTCCTTGTTACTGGTTAAGAGCAGTGTCTGCCTTGGAGAAAGGATAACCTCTCTTCCCAATTCCTGTGGCAGATTTGGAGGCAGATCCCTAGAAATGTTAGCTTGTTTTTTTTCCTGTATGTGTTTCCATCTCCAGTGAGTGCCTCTGACATGCATTCCTACAGGGACAGAGTCATAAAGATAAAGCTGATGCTTTAAAAATAAACAGTTGCAAAATGAAAGCACCACTTGGTAGCTTACATCCCTTCTCACTTTCTCAACCATGATCCTACAACAGTGCATGGTAAAATGGCCATTTTTAATCCCCGGGGGCATAACTGCCAATTAGTCTCTGTAAGCAGGACATAGTTTTGTACCTGATATCTGGCAAGACTGTTCAAATAATTTTGGTTCTGATTGTTCTCCAATGCCTTCCAAAGCGGCCACAGCGATGAATACCTGTTACATTGCCAGCACGTACTCCACTTGTACATTGGAAGAGATCGCTGCAGCTGCCCCTGGCGGCATCCGGTGGTTCCAGCTCTACATCCACCGCAATAGGGCAGTTTCCCAGCAGCTGGTCCAACAGGCAGAGGCCTTGGGCTTCCAGGGCCTTGTCCTCACCGCGGATCTGCCCTACACGGGCAAAAGACGTGATGATATCCGCAATGGTTTCCGCCTTCCTCCCCACATGAAACTGAAGAACTTGGAAGGAGCCTTTGAGGTTTGTAAAATGAGCCTGTCCGTTCATTCACTGTGCTGGTGTGTACCACATGAGACAAAAAAACCCACCAGATAACTGCTGCTTTGGCATCTGCTGTATCCAGGATGTATCTTCTCCCTTTCTGGTTCTCCAGCGTCCTGGCTTGACCTCCTGCCAGCCTGGCTTCTGGCTTCAAAATCCCAGGCCAGCTGCCTTAGAAACACTGATCTCCATCTCCACTGTAATTATTCTCTTCTGAAGACATGTGCTTTCTGGAGCTGGTGAACGTGTCTGTTAGCAAGTTTAATTAATCTGTTTCATGGCAGGGAAAGACTTTAAGGGGCCTCTGTATTGCTACAGTTCATGAGGTTTCCTTCTGTCCTATGGCTGTAGGGGGATGACTGTTCCGAGTACGGACTGCCACCCAACAGCTTGGATCCTTCGGTAACCTGGAATGATATCTACTGGTTGCGGAGCCTGACCCACCTGCCCATCATCGTCAAAGGCATCTTGACGAAAGAAGATGCAGAGCTGGCAGTGAGACATGGGGTTCAGGGAATTATTGTGTCCAACCATGGTGGAAGGCAACTGGATGGAGGACCTGCCACTGTAAGTGAGAAAACAGATGTCCCATGAGTGTTTATTGTATGCACATCTGTGCTAATGTGGATATCTCTACACTTGTTTTTGTCTTTATGCTTTTGGTGGACTAGTGTGTTCATTGTGTGGCTATGGATGTGTGCAGATGTGCTTTAGTTTTAAACTGGCAAGATGCATGCTTTAGCATGTGCTACCACTGAAGTATTTTCTCAGCTTCTTGGGAGGGTCCTGTGAGCAGCACTGAACCCACACAGCTGCAGATAAACTAATGGTCTAAGTTAGTAATAGTTTTTTGCCTATGTCTTCAGTAGCTGGTGCAGTGCATAAATACTCTTTGTGCACTGCAGCAAAAATAAAATGAAGCTCTGGAACCAAAAATGTACGAATGAGAGCAGAATGTATTCTTGTTATTCACATCTGCCAAAACACACACAAACAATGCAGCTAGATTGAGGGAGATGTCTGCTTGTGTATTTACACACTCAAGTCTAAATGGGAATTTGTTGACTTTCATGAGCCAGAAAAAGAATAACTTATCTGAAGAAAGTAATCTGTACAAAGAAATCATGGTTTGTTTGGACGTATGCATGCTTCACTGGTTTAATTTGTCTTCTGTCAGTCTTCTCAGTTGTTCTTATTTTACAGTTCTATTTGCATAGTATCTTACGGACTTTCTTTTCTTTATATTCCTCTGTCAAATAAAAACAGGTCCAAGGAAATTCTCTTTTATTCTATGTGAAGACTGACAATAATGAATTAAAAATACATTAATCTAAATGCTAAGGACATAATAATGGAAATGGCATCCACATTGAAGTGCTCTTCTATCTTCGAAGTTTCTTAACATATACAGACAAACCAGTACATACGTAGCTCAGCTGTGCTACTCCTCTGGTACCAACCTTGGCAGCAAACGCTATTGTACCTTCTCCTGCTGAGTTGCTCCCGGAAAATTTCAGCCTGAAAGTTTTCAATCTGAAATCCTAAAAAAAAAATAGGACTGTTTGAAAAAATCTACCCAGTAATCTTAGTTACAGCTGCTCTGATTAACAAAGATGAAAACAAGGCAGAAGAGTATCTAACACTGCAGAAAAGGGTTTGCTGTGGAGTTATTTAGGTCTAGTGCAATGTTCTGTCACTGATTATACTGCCTTTGGGACCAGAGCTACCATTTCTGCGTGATACTGCCCTGCACTACCAGCCTGGCATTGCATTGTGCTCTACAAAAAAGGATCCTTAGAGAATCAGGAGACAACCTGGAGGAAATGTTACACTGACCATACCACATAGCAAACTAAATCCTTCATAGATGCTTTAGGGGGTTTGAGGAGGCTTTTGACATGTGGTTACCAGGATTAGATTGAAATGTAAGTGTCAGGGTAAAGTTTGACATCAGCCTTTTTTACAGACTTTTGCATCATTCATCGTTGTCTCAAATGAAAGTAAGATATTAATGAACATTATTTCCTTAGAAATTTATTTTCTAAATCTTTCAGAAAAAAACTGAAGAAGTTGTTTTTTCACTCATCAGAAGTGCTAGCAAAGAATATCAGTATAAGCAAAGCACTGGAAAATGAAACTCACTATCTGGCAAACAGAACAGGGAACTGCACTTTATTCTATAGCTTTTGGTGCTAAGCTATTTGTGAATGCACATTTAATTTCAAGCAGGTATGCTACCCAGCATTCCTCTTCAGAATATGTCCTCTTTCTCTTGGAATTAAAAGCTGACCTCAAAATGAGAGTGGCTGCTTCTTTGCAGATTGATGCTCTGGTTGAGGTTGTGGATGCAGTACAAGGAAAAATCGAAGTCTATTTAGATGGTGGAATACGAAAAGGAAGTGATGTATTGAAAGCACTGGCACTGGGAGCAAAATGCGTCTTTATTGGAAGACCAGCTTTATGGGGTTTGGCTTACAAGGTGAGTAAGGAGCTTTGATTTTGTATGTCTACTTCTCATACTCTCCAACACCCTGTTGTTATTTTAAAGTCATATAGTTTTCAGCAGTGAAGGATCTACTCTTTTGTTTTGTTTTGCTGAATTTTAAGTGGAAACACATCAAATTGAGTCAAACCCACGCATTCTCTGTGCTTTAAAAATACCACTGAATTTTACAGTTTTACACATGATTTTGACGCTGATAACACTGTTCTGTGGGACTTCCTTGGGGTTGTAGTTTGGTGCTAAAATACTGTAAGTCTTAGGACCATCAGTGCTTCAGAAAATTAGAGGCAGGCTTATTTGCTACATAGATCAGTCTGACAATTTTATTTGCTGTCAGCTTACTTGGAAACAATCTATGGTTTTAATACAGCAGTTTCACAGCCATGTTGAGAAATCCATCCCGAACTCCATCTCACTGATGTCTGTAACATTTTGAACAAGACCAAGCACAATCATGTCCTGTAGGTGCCTGAGCCACTACTCAAGCTTTGCTCTTCTTGACATCATCTTTCTATGATCCAGAGTCACAAATTAGGCCTCTGATGCAGATGGTTAACATAATATAATTAATATTAAAATGTAATTATACCAGTTGTTGGCTTTGCTGCATTTTTCCTTTTCAGCTCCTTGATTGGAGCTTTCAAGCTTTTATCTAAAAGAAAAGAAATACTTATTTTTATGGCCTAGAAATATTTCCTGTCTTTTAAATGAGACTCCTGTCCAGTGCTGCGATTGCTGTGGGTTCCAGTAGCTATGCTTTGAGCAAGAAATCACCTAAATCTTCTGAGAAACATGGAGGAGTTGGCAGCACCGTTCTGTTGCCAGCAGAGAAAAAGGGCCTGACATGAAAAGGATGTTGCTGTGAGTTGCCTGCCTTTTTCTACAGTGCATACAGGAAGGAAATGGGTTTTTGAGTTCATCCATGGAGTAGAATATCCTAAACATTGCAACACATCCTATCTCAGTGGCATTACCCAGCATGCAAGAGCAGAAGGGCATGAGCGAGCACTGACATTGGCTGCAGCCAAAGCATTCTTTATTGCAAGAAATGAAAATAAAAATTAAGGAAAAAAAAAGACAAAAGAAAGAATGCCCCGGTCTTTTATAGTAAGATCAAAATCATTTTATAGGATTTTGAGCTTCTTGGTGTCACTTGCTCAGAGGAAAACACAGAGTGTACTCTTTTTAAAGATTCAGTCTGGTGTTTGAGTAAATTGAAGTTTTTTAAGCTGTTCCATATTTAAAACTCTCATTACTGTCAGCATTAGAAGTCTTGACATTTTAAAACAATCCCATTGGTGGGGGTTAACTGAAACCTAAGAAAAAAACACCAAACAAAAAAAAAAGCTAGAAAGTATCAGCAATGAAAACCAGCTTTGTTTTCTTTCCCTGTTCATAGAATCTTAGAATCTCAGAATGGTTTGGGTTGGAAAGGACCTTAAGAGCATCCAGTTCCAACCCCCCTGCCATGAGAGGAAGAACATCTAAATTAATCTGGGAGAAACTGAACACATCCATCATACCATTTTAATCATTCATCTGTATGAGAGACTGGAATTGGCATGGACTGAAAGGACTGTCCCAGCTCTCACAGAGCAAGCATCCTACTGCATTGCTCTGTGCCAATGCTCCTTTTACCCTGATTGCTTTCTCTGTTGGAGCAGGGCGAAGAGGGGCTTCAAGATGTGCTGCGGATTTTGCAGGATGAGTTTCGCTTGTCAATGGCTTTAGCTGGTAAGCATTTGGCAGGTTGCTTGTAATTGCTGGTACAGAGGTTTCTGCATGCCAGCCATCTCAAATCTGATGGATGGGACACAAAAAGGGAATCCATGTGAGCTGTGCTGGTTCTAGTTGCTATATTTAAGGTGATTCTTTGCTTCCTGTGAAACCATTTGGCATTTCAGGTGTTCTAGCAATGAAGCTTGCAAGGAGAAAGTTCAAGCCGCTTTCTTACCCCAACTAAGGAGATGCAAAACTGCTAACTAGAGTTGAGCAAAATGTGGAATTTCTGTTCTTCTGGTAATTGCAGCATATGTTTTTGAGTATTTAATTTAATGTTTACCAGGGTAAAATGCAACCAATTTTCTTCCTGCATGAAAAATTCAGAAAAAATAGATGCAATTTTTTTCTCTATGTATTAGAGAACATGGTCTGTTGGTGCAGGTTCTAATCTCTCCATCATACATCCTTTAAAATCCTCTGTATCTCTCCAAGCTTTTACTGTTGTTCCTCATTCTGCATTTCCCACTTTCTGCTCCTACCTGTACCTGTGACATCTGACCCCCTCACTGAACAGCAAATTTACACAGCCTAGTACAAACTCCAGTTTCATACATGAACAAGTACAATGTGCAGATCCAGTGCAGAAGTATTCAGACATCAGCAAAGGATCTTATCCCACTTCAGGTCATGTTTTAAAGATTTTTGTGCTCTAGCAACCCTGAACTCAAGTGGATAGAAATGTTGACTGGGAGACTGGAACTGAAATCCCAGTGAGTATTTCTTAACAAGCTGGTTTTTCAGGTTACTCTTTCAACTATAAAGATTCCTACAAGTTTGGGGCTTTTTTTCCAGATTCTTTCACACTTCCTGAAATGCAAAGGGCACCGAACTCTGCAAGAGTAGCAGGCTGGGACCTTTTTGGCAGTGCTGTGAAATTCCACCCAGAAATTTACCAACTGAAATGGCAAATCTCTACCTCTGGTCGCTTGACACAGAACAATCCCTGTGTCTCCTCTGTTTACCTTTCACTTCTGGATGGATCAGATAGCTTCCTGCTCAGCTTGTTATAAGGAGCCTTTTTATTTCACGTTTCATACTCCTGTTGTGTGGCAAGCCCAATGCCTAAGCTCAAGGCTGACGATGCCATTGAGGAGTAGGGCTCTGCTGAAGGAGCTATTGAAGTACCAACCCATCCCCAAATGGCTCATACAAGACTGGAGTGGGGGCCTTCCAAGTTCCACCCACAGACCTTTCTCTTTCACCAACATGTTTCCTTTCTCTGTTTCAGGCTGTGCCAGCATCTCGGAGATTGGTCGACACCTAGTTCAGTTCTCAAAGCTGTGAAGGGCCTCCTGCAATGCCCACCAAACAGAGGCACCTCACGCTGGGGTCCCAACCAGACTGAAGAGAGAAAAAGGAGGTGCAGACATTGAATGTGCAAAAACTATCGGATAACGCCTGCAGAAAACTTCTTAGGAGATTAGGAAAGGCTCCATGTTGCAAGGGCTCGTCTCTGCTTTTACTGAGATCAATGAGTTCCTCAACACCTTGAGTAATCGTTGCTTGCTTTAATACATTTTCTTTAAACCAGATGCTTTGTGGCATTACTTGTATTGAGCCTAACTCCCAAGCTCTGCTGTAGTAGCCAGACATGGAAAATTAAGTCCCTTGATGTAAAATATCCTCCTAGTCCCTTCTCCCCTTTCAGATCAGCATGTATTCCAATGCCTGTACACATGGCTTATTCTGCATGCCCCTGGGAGGAAGGGGCAGGGAAGATTCTGATGGCCAGGTTTGTGCGAGTATGATGCCACAGGGATCACTACCAATGGGGAGCTGCTACAGAACTGGACATGTGCATCCTGGGCCAAATAATAAAGCTCTCTTTAGGTGAGGTTCTGAGGGCAAGCCATGGCCTGTGGCAGAGTACCACTCAGGGAAAGAGGCAGCTCACAGTGTCACAGCCCACTTTGTCACTGGCAGATGCCTCAGTGCCCACTTCCCTGCCATGTGCCGGAGGAGCCACGTTGTCAAGAAGTGACCTTCTGTAGAAGCCCTGCTTTCAATTTGCCTTAATGAGACAGAAGATTGAGCCCTATTGGTTTACTCTGTTTAGACCTGAATTTCTCAAAGAGATAAGAGTGTCTGCAGTGATCTTTCAAAGGCCTTCACATTGAGGCCTTTCCTCTGCTCCAGTAATAACAATCCTTGCTGGCAGACTGACAGCCCAGCAGATAAGACTCAGGAATCACACTACATTGCACACACTGATGGATTTCAAGGATGTACAAGAGACTGAGTCAGCTGGATGTGCTCAGTCCTGAGAAGGCTAAAGGCAAGGGGAGGGGGTGTCACATCGCTGTCTTTTACTACTGAGTCAGAGGAAACAGGAAAGATGCAGCCCAATTTCTTGGATGTGTGCAGTAAAAGGCCAAAAGGTAATGGGCACAAGTTGCAATGAGGAAAATTCCAGCTAGAAATTAGTGGGAATAAAATCAGCATGAGGGTGGTCAGACACTGCAACAGAGGGTTTCTTGAACACTCATCCCTAGTGATATTCAGAGCTTGACTGGTCAAGGGCCTGAGCAATCTCATCTGATCTGATGCTGCTTTGAGAAGAGACTGGGTCAGAGACCTCCAGAGGCTCCTTTCAATCTAAATTGTTGGAGGACATCACAGAATCATAAAATCAGAGCCACCCATCAGATCTGTACCCTGCTGTACTGGTGTGTTGCCATGGCCAGCTACCATGAAGCTGCAGAAGCAGTACTTTCCCTCTGTGGAAAAGGCTGCAAAAAGCATTTTCTGAGAGAAAAATAAAGCTATTTGGTGAGTGAACTTAAAAGAAGAGCTCACAGGGTTTGACCAGCTGAGAGTATATTGAACAAGGCCATCCTACAGCTTTTCCAAGACTCTGAAAGTTTTCTATGGTCTGGATTAAACCGACATGTACCAGTCTCATGCCCCCCATCCTGCTTTCTGTATTTGGTTATTGTGAATGTCCCTAATACAAATTCAAGTAAGGTCAAATCTTTCAAAAGAACTGTGCCCAAAGAGATCGTAAACATGTAGTTTAAGGACTAATCAAACCGTGCTGCCCCCAAGCATCTCTGCAGGATGTAGCAGGGCCAGGGAATCAGTCCATTTATCTAAAAAGTAGATCCAAATATAAGCATTTTGCTTTTGCATATGGTGCAAATATCTACAGCATTTAAATACATAATTCACTCATCAGTTTCAGTTGAGGAAACACAGCTCTGCCTAATGCTAAAGGGAAAATTAGACTAAATGGTTTTAGTTGATTGCCCAATTCATGTGCTGTCTAATATAGCAAAGGATCCTAACAAGGCTTTCTGATCTTGAAGATCATGTAACAAAAGTTTACAATCACTTTCTCCTTTCTAGAGGAAGAATTTTGGTATTACTGGAATAGGAGGTATTTTCTTTGTCAGGTTTGAATATACAGAAACACTGAGGTTTCTTAAGGTGGTTATCTTCATACCTTGGTTAAAGTATCTTAAAACTGCTCCCCACTCTACAAAGTTGTGTTTATTCAGAGTCTGATTCAGCACAGCTGTCCAAAAGTTAATCATTTAAGTCTTCTTGTCTCTTGTCAATGTGTAACCAGAAGAGAGAAGAAAGTGTTTCCAGGAGGGAACAGTGTCTCCCACCATGAAGGGGAGAAGCTTTGCTTGACCAAATTGATATCTCAAAGTACAACCTCTTTCCTAGAGCTGCAGGCATGTAGGCATCTTTAGTTTACAGGTATATGATGGCTCCTAGTGGTCAGAAGTCTGGTGGACTCTGGTCTTGTTGCTCGTTGACACTATTTTGGGGTGTACAGCATCTGCCTTTACGCCCTTCAGGGAACACCAGAGACAGTCTTGTTTGCAGCACAGAGAAGCTGTCACACCACCCTGCATTCCCACAGGGCAACATCAACAAGAAACAGAGAGTATAAATGTTGTCTTTAGGTGAGGCCACAGGAAGAACCAGCAGGTCTGCTCTGGAACTGAGCAAACTGCTGCTGTCTGATCCCTGGCATCCACAAGCAGCAGTTCAAATGGAGGCTGCTATGTAGCAATGTATAAAATTCCCTCAAACTAAGCCAGGCACCTGGCCCAGTAGTGCCTAAGAGGACAAAAGCACACCAGCACTAAATCACCCTACAGTCCCCAATGTAGCACTCATAGAATCATAGAATAGTTAGGGTTGGAAAGGACCTTAAGATCATTCAGTTCCAACCTCCCTGCCATGGGCAGGGACATCTTACACTAAACCATGTCACCCAAGGCTCAGTCCAACCTGGCCTTGAACACTGCCAGGGATGGAGCATTTACCACTTTTCTAGGCAACCTGTTCCAGCACCTCATCACCCTCACAGTCAAGAACTTCTTCCTTACATCTAACCTGAACTTCCCCTGTTTCAGTTTAAACCCATTACCCCTTGTCCTATCACTACACTCCCTGATGAGGAGTCCGTCTCCAGCATCCTTGTAGCCACCTTCAGATACTGTAAGACTGCTCTGAAGTCTCCACACATATTCTTTTATGAAGCACTACTCCTGCTAAACTTGGCCATTCTAATAAGTAAGCTTGGTTTAAGAGACTATTTTCTATCCTAAGAGGCGATGTTGTATTGCCTGTTTTTATAACGCCTCTTTAAGGCATTTTGTTCCCTTTCTAACAGTAAAAAGGAAGCCCTGTTTCAGAGAACATTGGTTGCAGCAGCAGGCTTTGGTCAGTTATTTTCCCTTGCAAAATGCGTACACTGCACACAATTGATTTGCAACAGTTTCTGATAAGAACATACAGTGTCAAGGTTCTTACTGAGGGAAGCCAAGGAAAGAAGCACTGATAACAAATTGTTTAAAGCTTTGTGGGGGTAAGGGAAGGATTCTCAAGGACTCTGTGATTGAAACAGTTGTCGCAACTCTGCCGTCTGTGTCAGCTAAAATGCTTCTCTTCTCCAACAGAAATGGTTTGGCTTTCTTCTGTCACTTGTGGGCTCAGTTTTGCTCTAAGAAAGTAACAATGTGGGGGTGCTGCCTCTATAGTTTTTCTCTTTAATGAGGGAACAAAATTCATGACAGAATTAAAGAAACGGGAGTTTAGCAGTTATTCACATGAATGCAAGCAGAGCATTTTTAGAGATCCATTCCAGCTGTGCCTGGGATCAGTGATCCCCTTCCCAGTAGTTTCAGCCTCAGTCGTTGCATTTCTGGGCTTCTTTGTAACTCCCTTCTTGCTTAAGCAGCTATGGATTTATCATCCTGCTTCAGTAGGGATGTCTGCCTGACCCTGTGTGAGGAGGAGAGGAAATACAGCCCCAGACAGCGTGTCCTGACAGTGCACAAAGATCCAGGAAGGCAGTGAAGGTATTAGGAGCTTCAGGCTAAGACCTAAGCCCTGCTCTGGTCCCACACCAGAAAACAGCTTTCCTAGAACTGAAGTGAAACCCTAGGGAGAAACTCCAGGGCATTTTCCCTATATTTTGGAGATGTAAAAGGTAACAACACAGTTGGCTGCAATGACACAGCCAGCCAGCCCCAGCCTTACTTTAACCAGGGGCCCTCACATCAGACTTTGCAGAAAGGAATCTTTTTTTCCCGCTGCTTTAGTGTAATTTTAGTGGTACATCAGACCTTTTCATGCCTTTGAATGCTTCAAGTGTCCTGAACAAATACAAAATCTCAGAGGTTAGCTTTCGAGCTTGTACAGAGGAAGTAAGAAACCCATGCTGTCATGAGGGAGCCCAGTATCCAGAAAAGTACAGCAGCAGAGTCCACTCCTCAAACCCTTACATCTACTCCTGCTATTTACATTTAATTGTAATGCCCTCTACCCTCATATTAACACTGTATTACACAAGCAAGTGCAGATACAGGGAATTATCAGCATGAGGTTTACCCTCCAAGGATCCAGGCACACAAGACCTTGCTGCATTCCTCCTCTTCGAGAGGGGGAGGTGGAAACACCACATTCGTTTGCAATGTGAGAGAGAGGGGAAGCAAAATGACCGAGGTGGTGCTCTGCAGCATATAAATACAGGCAAGTCTCCTCCACAGGCTTTTGAGCTCTAGAGAGGTGGAGCCAAGGATTGAAGCAGACTTTAGTGGGGTTTGTTTGGCATTGAAGTTGATTGGGGACATTTTCAGATTTGTTTATTTCTTTAATTTGTAATAGTCTGTAAAGAGTTTTTTCTTTGCATGGAAAAGTGTGTCGGCTACTTCTGAATAGGAATAGCTAGCAAAAGTAAGACATGCTTTAAGAACTGCTGTTTAATGCAGGCACGAACGTTTGTTTTCCAGGAGTCTCTCCTTTTGATAACAGCCTTTGATCTGTAAAGACTCCAGGTTGATGTTGTGTGTTCATTTCCTCAGGCAGGAGGGGAACCGGCTGGTGGAAGCTCAAGACGCAGCCAGTTTGCCTCCGAGGAGCAGCCCAGAGCAATGTCCCTGGCTGGGGTAAGCTGCCTGGTGACAGGAGCAGGAGGATTTCTTGGCCAGAGGATTGTGCGCTTGCTGCTGGAAGAAGAGGAGGCGCTGGCTGAGATCCGACTGCTGGACAAAGCCTTTAGCGAGGAAGCGCTCAGGGAATTTGGAAGTAAGTCTCCTCTCTTAAGGACTGTGTGTTGTGGGTGTATGTGCTGTTGTCTCATGTGAATGCCTGGAAGTCTTTGCCTCTCATCCAAACCAGTTTTTGCAGGTAGAGGTTTTATTTCAAGGAAGTCTTGCTTTATCCCTTCCTCTCGCACCAGCAATCAGGCATAAAACATTTTTCAGAAACAGACATTTATAGATTGATTGATGCTTGAGCATTGAGTGGTTTTGCACTGCTAACCCAGTACTGCTCCAAAGGGGAAAGAAAGTAGAGGAGAAGGAATATGGGTCTTTTTCCCAGGACTTTTGCTGCTAGAAAGTTCCTTCTTTGGGAATCTTCCTCATGGCTTTTCACTCAGTTTCAGACGTTCATTTGCCTTTATCACTGTATTCAAAACAGAAAGGCAGAGTAGCAGTAGAACAGCCAGTAGCTTGCTTAGGCCAAACAAACCAATAAATTGCTTTACCCTTTAGAAATGAAAATAGGATGCAATTTGTAATTTTCTCCTATGAATACACAAAGTAGAGCATTTGAATGAACCATCCAGTTAACCAAGGAGGTGAAGGTCTCTCATGAGGAGTGCCTTTCCCCACCATCTACCCCATGGCTGTTAGGACCTCTGTAAAACAGCACTAAGAAACTTAAGCTAAGTCCCACAAGCCATTGCTGTTTGCTTGAACTTTAAACAACACACAGAAAAGAGAAAGACAGTTTAGGGCAAATAGTCTGACTGGACTGGCCGCTGAGTCAGGCACTGCTCACAACAGGACACTGAATCTTACTGAATAATCATTGCATTTCCAAGCAAAAATTATCCCACAGAAAGCAGGGAACATTGCTTATGGCTCAGAGAGCACAGAAACCATTGGTGAAGTAGAAGCAGCTTTCCCAGTGGGTACTTCTTCATAATCACTGTAGGCAGAGATAGAGACCTGAGTTGAATTCATTTTGTATCTCCCACACACACATGCTTCTTCTGATCCCTGGGCAATGGTTTGTGCAGATGGAAATCAAGTTTCTCTCTGCTGTTCATCTCAGTCTGAAACCCCTGTCTGTCCATCATTTCTTCTTTCCTCCCCCTGCTTCCAAGATCACCTGCAGCTTTCCTTTTCCCCGGAGCAAAACAAGATCAATCTGCTGATTCCTGACAGGTAGCTGATGCTGGTAAAGTGAATCAGGCCCATAATGTACTTAGCATGACAACTTCTGCTGGCTGAAGTGGAATGGAGGAGCAGCTTTCCTACCTCATATCACACACAACTTAAATTGAAACCCCAAACAAGGCACAAAGCAGCTAGATACCAGATTTCTGGTGACTGATACCAACTATGCATCTAATGAGCTTTAGAAGAGATGTATCTCTTTTATATTTTTCCTGAAAGATTTGATCTGCATGTACAGAAACTCCATTTTTCTAACTCCTGCCTAGGCACAGTGGCAACTCTGAAGGGGCCACATGTGAGCATTTACATTGTGAAAACTATGTATGTCAGTCCTTTGGATTATTGCAACCTGCAAAGCCTTACTCATGGAGAACATCAGCCTAAGGGCTGTACAAAGATCAATGTTTATTAGAGCAAATCTAACTGCCAGGTGCTTAACAAAAAGCCTAGCCCCATAATCTGACTCTTTTGCATCCATGCAAGTAGAGGTCAGTGTAAAGCTTCTGGAAACAGAGCCCTAGGAAATGAATGCACTCTGTAAAATGAAAGAACATAAGGGAGCACGTGGCAGTGACCGGGTGACCGTGCCGGGCAGTAACTCTAGATTTAGGAACAGTTTTGTAAATGTTTCACAGATTTTACATATCAGACCAACTGTGATTAAAAAAATAGACCCTTGAGCCTATTGCCTCAGAATAATTGTTAAATTAATACAGGATTACATTCTATCACGCTACAGAGATCATGGGATAAAACCATTGTAAAAGCTACTCTGCTCGGTTCCAGATCCCAGCAGCTGTCTCTCTTCTCCATTAAAGACATGGGATGAAATCCTGCCTGCTCTGGAGCTGGTGACACAGCACTAAGATGGTTTCAGTAAGGGCTGAGGCTAAAAGCTGCATAAATGAATCGGGTTCTAAAACGGGCATTTGGTTGTGCTGGGAGAAGACAGAGGATGCCCCTTTGCTGCAGCCGCTTCCTGGGGAGCCCTCCAGTGCAGGCACAGCAGGGGCTGGCCAGAGCGCTTGCTGTAATGGCACCACCTCCTGAAGGACATGCTGAGAAAGTCCTCACAGCTGCAGCCAGTCGAAAGACGGGCCAGAAGAGCAGCATCGCCTCCAGGAGGTCATCCTCTGCTGCCTCAGTTTTGTTAATGCAGTTCTGGGCCGTATTAAAGGATGCTTCTGCCCAGCAAAACTTAGGAAAGGATGGCTCTGAGACCTAGAGCTCCACCAGGATCACACACACTGGCTCCTGGGAGGGCTTCTAAAGCAGGAATTGAAGCAAGCCAGGGTTGAGGTAGCTCAGGAGAACAGCCTTGAGAGTTCAGCTTCGGACCAGAAAGATGTGCATGCTAAACATGACCGCCCAGCCCAGACATCGAAATGAAGCCAGAGCTGGATTTAGAAGAGGCACAGTAAATCCTGGCCAAGATACATAAAAAAGATGTGTCAGAACTGAAAGTAATGTATTAAAGGAGCTGCAATATGGGCAAGGTCAAGGGGCAGAAAATAGGTGTGAACACAGCTCTGTGCACACATGCTGTGGGAGGAGAGAGATCATTTATCACCTTGAAGACAGGAGAATGCAATGTGTGGCTCTTTGGTATACTTGGATTATCACTTCTATAAAGAGCCAGTCACCAGAACAGACACAAGCGAAGCTATCCCTGCTGTGAACTTTAGAACAGTCACACCTGAAGGACGCTCCAGGCCCTTGATAGCAGTGGGAAAGGGTTTTCTTCTAAACAACAACAAAAGAGAAAGAACCATGGTGAATATTGGCTCCAAAAATATGGTAGGTAATTCAGCATACACTTCTAAAGCACTGTAGTTAGCACTGAATAATATAGCACTGGAAAATGCCTTCTGTTTAGCTAGCTTTAAAATATCCACTCCCTTCAGTGCTCTTCTGAGGATGCTTGGGAGGCCTTTTGCTTTGTTTTCTGCTGCCTTTGCAGAGTTCCAGGGTAAGACTGAGGTGAAAATCCTGGAAGGGGACATTCGGGATGTGATGCTCCTGCACCGTGCCTGTCAGGGCATCTCCCTTGTCATCCACACGGCTTCCATCATTGACACCTTGGGCCTCGTAGAGAAGCAGCTGCTCTGGGAAGTCAATGTGACAGGTAAGCAAGTGAAACAGCTTTCCCACAGCCGTGTCTACTGTGTCCTGATCCTCATCTGCTCAGGAAAGGGAGCACCCGGCCTGGTTTTCTGAGCCAGATTACCTGGGTACATCTTGCACAGCCATACCTGCGAGTGAAAAGCATGCCTTTGTGCAGCCCTACAGAGCTGTAGACCTCTCCACACCCAGTGTGCACTGGTCTTCTACTGCAGGATCATTTACTCTAGTCAGCACTCACATATGCCCATCCTGACATCTGCACAGATCTGCCTTCAGTGGGGATAGCCACAATACCATGCTCAGTGGACCTTTCTGGAAGCAATTAACCTTCTGAAATCTCAGTACATATCCGAGAAACCAGTTCTTATTCTCCCTCCTCATGAAGCATACTGCCTGTGTATATTTATCAGTTGCTACAAACACTGCAGGCTTTGGCTGCAATTACAGCAACCTTGTGTTGCTAACATCCCACCCCCTGTGGCTCTCTGCATCCTACCCTTTTTCTTCCTCCCCTTTACCATTATGTCTGTGTGTGCATGAATGCAGTTCAGAGAAGCAGCTGCTCTCCCACCTTGGTCTTATCATTAAATATCCCCCACCAAACTCAAAGCTGTGTGAGGGAGGGGTTTCAGTAACTTCTCAGCCAGTGATGGGACCTCCATTTCTACCAAGGAACCCCTGTTCCTCATCAGCTCAGATGAAGGCGAAAGCTTTTGTCTAGGCAGTGTGGCATCAGCTGCCAAGAAATTTAAATGTCCTAAAAGAACAACTTCATCTCACTCCCTGTGATCCCAAAACCCTCTGTGCCTTTCAATGAACTGGTGCTGCCTAACCTGCATGCACACTCACCTCCCTGGCTGTACTGCTTCAGTTCCTTGGTGAAGACCTGAGGACAACGTTCTTACTTCTGTGAGTAGTTTTCCTGGTTCTTTGTTCCTCTCTGCCATTGATACAGGGCTTCTTCACAGAAAAATAAGGAACATACCCCTACAGGCATCACATTAACAAATACTGGCTACTCACCAGCGTTCATAGCAAGGGAGCGTTCTTTGTAGTTGAGTTGTGGGGTTGGAACTAGATGATCTTAAGGTCCTTTCCAACCTTAACTATTCTATGATTCTATGCACCTTGAAAACAGTAGGTTGGCACTTTGGCTGTTTTCTCCTGGCTGTACATTCAGCTTCCAGACCCTTTCATTTCTGCTCAGTCAAAGCTTCAAACTGTCAGTCACCACAAATTAGAGCCCAGCAGGCAGCTTCTTAGCTCCCTGCCAGGAAGGAAGAGCAGAAAGGTGAGTTCCTGTAAACCTGTGCATTGGGTACTATGACAAATACATATACTGGCATGGTAGTTCAGAAAGAGGACTTGTGAAACTCTTTCTTTATGAACATACTCCTGCTACAATCTGGCTTTCACAGCAGAATGTGTTGCCTGAACCTATGGGGGGAAACAAAAACCACAACATAAACCTAGACAAATATTAAAATGTCCCTAAAGCAGAAAGCTCTCTAACTCTGAGCTAGAGTCAGAGCTAGAGAGTTTGAGTGTGCTCCATCATTTCTTTTGGCAGGTCTAGGCTTAAGCACAAAGTATTGAGGTTTGCATAAACCCTTCAGATCTCCCCAAACAGTGTACCTGTGGATGAAGTAAAGCCCACTGGGCCTGTGAGGGTTAGCTGATAACACTTGGTAGAACCAAAGCCCACACCAGACCTGCTCCTAGAGCCAACTGACCCGAAGATCAATCAGTAAACACTGCTGTCCTCTTCCCTCTTGGCCTCCATTTCCATTCTGATGTTTTTCTGGCTTTCTGACCAGCCAAGACAGTATATACTACATAGACTTGCAGCAAACGTGTTTTGGTTCTCCTAGAAAACAGAACTTTTATAACACAAATATGTCAAGAAATCAGCTGTCAATATTCACAACCCAGAACAGAAGCAAACAAACGCAACTCGTTGTGATGCAGGGCTTTGCTCTGCCTCACACGTCACACACGTGTGTGGCCTCAGCACAAAAATAGCTCTGTAGAAGGGGAGTGAAATTTTAGGTTGGAAGGGAATTAAGAAAATAATTGAATATAATCCAAACAAAAGTAGCCTGTGTGAATCAGAACCCCATCCAGAAGGGCTTCGTGTGCAAACAACACTTGGAGACCTGCTCCATGGCAGATTTACTTCATTACGTGTGAATATATGAAAGATACTCAAATTCTCATTACTGTAAGAATCTTTTCATTTTTCACGTACAACTTTGGGCTGCAAATAAACCACATTTTATTTGGGTGAACTGGATCTTGAACAGATACCAACTGTTAAGATAATTTTATGTTTGCTTCATTTGATTTTATCTAACCCTTCTGCACTTTATTACTTGCCCTCATGTTCTAAACAGCATTGATAGCAAGAATTGAGCTATTAGTTTTTAAAATAATATATTTTGTTAATTACTGTTCCAGATGAGCCTGGCTCGAGTGTCACCTAAACATAGTTCCTTGCATGGTTCCTTCACATTTTATTCCTGGCTGTGTAACCTTTTTTTCTTTGCGCTTCTTTGGTATTTCTTAAACCTCTTTCTTTTTCTCTTTTGAGCTTAGAAAACATAATTTTGGTGCCCTGACAATATTCAATTCAATAATTCTTTGCATTTTTCACTCATTAATGGGTCCATGTTTTGCTGCCAATATTCCTTGGTCCTCTGAACCCCTTTTATTCATTATATTCTCTCTAGCAACACTAGCCTGCTCTGCATAGTTCTGCCTTGAGTTGTGACAGACTCAGCAGACTTGTTCGATCATTCCTATGCCTCACTGCTAGTGTTTGATATTATCCCTTAGATGTTAGGCCACACCCTTGTGATATCTTATCAGTCATTTGGGTTTAATGTTCCTTTGCCAAAGACATTTTGAAACGTCTTTGCACTGTGTCTTCTGTTCCCAAGTCACTGGCCCTTTCACACATAATTTCTGTTGTTACACCATGCACAACAAATGAGGCAATTTGTGCCTCAAAGCTCAGAAGTAAAAGAGAAGAGTTTACTTGCAATTAAACCAGCACAACTGATTTAAGTATTTATATCCACTTGAATGTGCTCTCCTAGCTTAACCCTCTTGGCTATTTGAAAGACCCTGAACTTGCCAGTTTACCTCTACTCCCCTTGATGAAAGCATTGTGATAGGATTTTAAAAGTAAGAAATCCTGTACTACTGCAAATAAGAGCCAGAATATGCTGAAAAAGGAGGCATACGTACACAAGCATCACTTTGCTCACTGCACTTTATGTTCTTTTATTGCATGGTGTTGTGCATTGTTCATAAGATCTCCCTCTTCAAGCCCTGCATTGAACACAATTAGATAGTGTACAGACTTGCATGGGGTGAAGCTGATTTTGGAGACAACTTCTGAAGGTTCTCTGCCTTAAGCCAAGCCAATCCAACCGATCTCCAGCTGCAGAGAGGGGAGATCTAGCCAAGCTCACGCCAGAGATGCAGTTTCTGACCTAAGTCCCCCACTTTTTCCAGCCTGCGGAGCTCTAGACTGACTTGCATGTTTCTCTTTTGAAGGTACACAGCTACTGCTGGAGGCATGTGTCCGCTGTAACATCCAGCACTTCATATATACTAGTACTATAGAAGTGACAGGCCCCAACTGCAAAGGTGACCCCATTTTCAATGGTGATGAAGATACAGCTTATGAGAGTGTGTCAAAATTTCCTTATGCCCAGAGTAAGAGACTGGCAGAAGATTCTGTGTTGAAAGCAGATGGCCAGGTGCTTAAAGATGGTGGCACACTGATGACCTGTGCCCTGAGATCCATGTACATCTTTGGAGAAGGATGCCCATTTCTTCTAGGTCATCTGGATAAGTGTCTGTTGAACAGAAATGTCTACCTGCGCTTCTCCAGGAAGGAGGCTCTGGTGAACCCCGTGTATGTGGGAAATATCGCCTGGGCACACGTGCAGGCAGCCAGAGCCCTGCAAGACCCACAGAAAGCCAAGCACATCAGGGGGCAGTTCTACTACATCTCGGATGATACTCCTCATATGAGCTATGCAGATCTGAATTACGAGCTGACCAGGGACCTGGGGTTTGGGATTGAGCCCCAGCTCCCCATGCCTCTGACAATGCTGTATTACTTCTCTCTGCTGCTGGAGATTGTGAGCTTCTTGCTCCGGCCCTTTGTCAGATACATCCCCTCCACCAACCGTCACTTGGTCACTCTACTGAACACCCCATTCACCTTCTCTTACAGAAAAGCACGGAATGATTTTGGCTACGTGCCCCGCTACACGTGGGAAGAGGCAAAGCAGAGCACTGGTCAGTGGATTGCTTCTGTGGTCCCACAGAGAAGGCTGTACTTGAAAAGCAAGGCTGCCTAAGTCTTAGGAGGAGCTGAGACCTGGCTAAACAAGTAGGGCCTTGAGCTAGAGGAGAGCTGGGTGAACAGCAGCAGCAGCAGATAACTCAAAGTGTTTAAATGGAGACTTTGTGTATCAGCCTCCTCATCTCCCCTCCCAACCCATGGCAAATAGAAGTGAATCTTTCATTTGTTTGTTGAGTACAGGCTGACCAGGGTGACTTCACTGCACAGGCCATATCCACTTCTACATCTTGTGCAGCACAAAGACATTGCCTTAGTACAACTCCACACAACCCATGTTGTGAACACGCCCTTCTTTTCACTCCATGCCACCTTTAAGGCTTTTGTAAAGCACTATTTATCCTAGAACTGTGACTACACTTTACAAATATATACTACTCAGCTATATGCTGCGCACTCAGCTCTTGCCAGCCTTACCAAACACGGAGTAGGTAGAAGCCACATGATTGCAAAAGCTGTTACAAATCTTGCTCACATTTTCAAGAGCGTTGTCCGGTTTCATGCGCCATTCACCTGATAGTCAAACTTGAGAGCAAATCTGGGCCCTGTAAGCATTGCGAGGCCTAAAGTACAAAGTAAGTGAGACATAAGTTTAGTTAGTATGGTGTATGGAAGGAGAGAAGGGTGAGATTTTGTCAGATGAGTGCTTTCTCATCCATTGTCATTTTCTTAGTTATCAATTCCAATACTGCAGAAGATCTGGCTGCCCAGAAGAACAACAGCTTCAACAAGATGAAGAGGAGAAAAGTACTGCAGGACAACATCTTGGTTTCTGAAGGGTTTCAGCTGCAGAGTCATGGCATTTGTGAACTCTGAAGAAAAATAAACAGTGCTGAAAGTGAAAAATCATGCTGTTTCTGGGTTTCAGCTGTGAACAAAGGCTACCTTCAGCTGATAGCTGCATGTGTGCTGTCCCTGTGCTTTTCTGATAGCCACATGAGTTTCTGCAGAATGTGTGACTTGACTTTCAGACCAAAAATGTAGAAGCTGTCTGAATAAATAGATGTGATCCTCTGTTTGCCTCTTAAACATAGAGCTCACTTGTTGAGAACGACTCTGAAAGATGGGAATTTCTCTGTTCTGTTCAGGATGGTGTCACAGAAGCATTTTATCTGACTCAGTACTAATGTAAATAAATCACATTTCCAGAGATGTTGGCAGCTTAAAGTCTGTGTTCAATTATTCAGTGCCCTGGACATTAGATACTCCCAGTGCAAATATCACCATTTTCTTTACTAACATGTTGGGTGAAGTATGTGAGCTCTGAAGCAGAAAAGTACCAGCCACCAGGACTTCTGCTCATACTTTGGGGAGCCAGGAATAAGTTTTCCAGGCTCCCACTGATGGCTGTGTAAACACTTAGCAAACTAATACTTTGACAGATAACCATGTCAACATCTCTACCCTGCTCCACCGAGCAAACAGTATGCTGAACACCTTCATCAGAGTTCCTCCTTTATCACTGAGCACACGAATCTATTCCATCCTGAAGGATACCCATCCCCAGCCCCTTTGCCCTCTGCCCTCACACCACCAGAAGTCAAACCTCCAGGATCTAGCCCCCTGCTCTAACCCTATACCCTACTGCCCTCTGATGGGAGCTCTCTTCCTCTCCTGCTCCCTCCATCAGTGCTTTTTCTCTCCCTTCATGTTCTTATTCTGTCTAGACCTCCCTGGTGACAAATCTGTTTAGCTACAGCCCCTCTGTTCATGTCTTCTTCCCTTGAGCCTCACCAGTCACATTCTTTTCCCTTTCAGTCCCCTACATTTTTGGCTTTTTTCTCACCAAATGGCTCCTTTCCATTCCCCTCTGTACATACTTGGTTCCCCTCGGGTTCCCTCCATTTCTGTTCCCATTTACAGCCCCTTCTGGGCCCTTTGTTTGCAGTCTTTGTCCCTCCAGTCACCACCATTCATACTCTGCTCCCTTGCAGTTTCCTGCTTTCACTCTGTTCTTAGGCAGAAGACACTGAGCTGGCCATAAGCCTCCAAAAGATTCCCAAGTATGTAAAATCCACAGACCTCTGAGTGCTGCTCCTAAAGCTATTGATCAGCTCCATATACTTACATATACACAGTTATCTCCGTTGCCTCCAGGGTGGAATAAGGCTCTTTCTCTTTTGTGTAAGACAAAATACTGCTGAAGGCGGTTATTAAACCCTGCTTAGAAAAGCACAAAGAAGGTGTTTAACACAGTAACACCCATTATTTTTCTAGGCTAGTGGTATTTCATTCTGCAGTCTAGTGTAATGATGGGTGCAGCCATGGCTGCTCTATCGCTGAAGTAGGAGTAGAAAGGACAATCCGGGCACACGGAAACAGAGCAGGAAAGGAGTGGGGAGAACAGAAGAAGAGTGGCTATTTAATAGGGGAAGGCACTTAATACTTCAGAGAGCTAGCATATTACAACACGAACCAGAAAACTGGGACATCTTTGCCCAGGTTTAACAGAGCTCCTAAAATACCTACATACGCTGCCAGAGCAAATATAAAACAACTCTTCTTCCACAGTTCAGTGACTCATTTCATGAATATAGGCTCCCACTGTCAAAGCCTACTTTGTCATTTCTGCCTTCTCAGTAGGACAGTGGGACATCTTCATCTCTCCAACGGCCATGCCCCCAACAATCAGATTTCTAAGTATGGAATTCCTCTTTTGCTGAACTTCCTCCCTGTTTCTTGCTACCACATCCCTTCCTTCAGTCTCCATGACAAGATTTTCCTGCTTACAGGAAGCTTATTCCCACTTTTGTCCCTACCCTGCCACCCTCCTCACACCTCATCAGCAACCCACACTTACTGTGACAGGGGACCTTGCCTCTCCTTAGTGGTTTCTTCCTTCATTCAATCACACTATAGAACTTATAACTGATTTTTCTTTAAGGCAAGGCACCAATACTCATAGACCCCAGAGGAATGTTCTCCCGCTGCCTATTTCAGGTGAAGTTTACAGGGGTTGTCTTGGTTTCGAAGCACTTCCTGCAGAGGACACATAGGAGGTTTTTCTCCTGTATCCAGAGTGCTTGTCTCCTATGTCATCTTTTGGGTGGAGAACGATATCATGGAGGCCCTCAAGGGCATGAATGCTGTCATCCTGTCTCCCCCAAGGAGGTCTCCAGTGCATTTCTGACGTGGGCTGGCTCTCATATGCCTCTGCCTTGCTACACCACTGAAAAGCATTATCTTCAAATGCCTCTGGTAATGTCTCATATTATTTCATGTTCTAGGGACCATCTGCCAGGCGACCATCATCTTCATTTCTACTCATCAGCTTCATGAAAGAGAAGCTAACTTGAAAGCTCAGCAAAAAAGCAAGATAAGGGAAAGGACTTAGAGACTATGAGCCTTCACTACACTTGTTTAAGGTTGGACTTGGAGGGCAACAACCCTCCCTCACCCAGGGATTCAGGATTGCTGCCATGCTTAATCCCTGGCAACTAATGATGACCTGGCTCTGACTGTAAACTCAAAACCGAAGTGAATTTCCTGGCTTTATATTATGGAGCTACTGAATTAATTTGGTGTATTCCTCACCTTTGGAGATATTCTTGGGTAGAGCCTTTCCTACAGCCTCCTTGAAAATGGCTGCACACAGCTCCTTCTCTCCTTCCATCTGGAGACCACCTGTGAATGGATTCTGAATGAGGCTGCAGAGCAGCAGTAAACACCTCCCACACCATCATATCCTTCCAGTGCTGGAAGGACACTCTCCACTCTACAGGCTATCCCAGGTAATCACCTCTTAGCATGATCACTCCCCCATCCCTCATCCCATCGCCTGGTGAACTTGAGTGCTTGAGGAGCACCGGCCTCCTTGGCACTGCCCTTGCCTCCAGCATCACCAAGGCAGGGAAGGTGTCTGGGAGAAGCCCTGACCTCAGGCTCAGGTCACCATCTGGTTGTATGAGGGCAGTTATAATCTGCCTTTGAGAGTCTTCATATGTATGCCTCAGTTTTTGCCAATGATGACATAATTTATGGAGTTTTAAGGTCTCAATACACAGGAGAGTTCCCTTAGCTTGTTGGCCAGCTTGTTAACACTTCAAAGCCATGGTCTCACCCATAACCCTTCTCAAGGACTTTCTCCTTCAGCCTGGTTTGAAGATCTTTCTGTAGAAGTTATGCTGTAGCACTTTCTCCTCAGATTAATTACCAAGTGATGCTCTTCAGAAAGTCGTCCAAGCCTCTTAAAAATTATTACAACAGCTCTCAAGGCTAAGAGGACAATTGCACGGTGAGTTCTTACTGCCTGAATAATGTAGTCTGGAGCCTTTCAACCCCTTATGTCCAATGAGCCTAGTAACTTGGCCCCAGCTGAAACATATCATGCAGAAAAGCATCCAGACCCCATCTCTAGGTGTCAAGGGAAGAAGAATGTATCACTTTGCTTGGTGATTAGGCCTTTTCACTGTTAAAAATTTATAGCTTATTTTCTTTTATAATTTTATGGCTTTATATTTATAAATACAGATTTATAGCTTATAGTCTAGATCTGTCAAGGTTCAGTTTCTGGCTTTTGATTCTTGCTATGCTTGCTTTACTAGAATAAAAAGCTTTTGGAAGGCTGATGTTCCGCCCAGTGAAGGTACTTAAATACTCTGCAATCACCTCACCCTTTCATTTTTATTTCTTTATAGAAAAACTACCAGAATGGAGCATCTTCAGTTTCTCATTATAAGATGTTTTCTTTATCAAATAGTCTTGCACCTCACGTTATTCAATGTGGTGATTTCACTGGAAGCTAGATACACATTTTTATGCTAATCCCACGTGCAACTTTAGGCATTTAAGGTCTGTATTAAACTGAACCAAAAGCACACTGGATTTTTACATGCACTTGGGCTTTCTACATGCTCTACTAGTAAATGCTGATGACATAAGAAATGGTTCATACCCACCACGATGTTCAAGACAGCCACTGTCATGCCAGGCTTCTTTTGATGTCTCTTGTCTATGAGGCTCTTGAAAGAAACTCTGGCCCAGAGGTATTGCTGATACAATGTGGTCTTTCAGCTCCAAAAGGAATAATTAAGACATGAAAACCGTTTGATGCTGAGCACAGCAAGGTAAGTTTTGCCTTGGAAAATGTTGTTGAGGTGGATTTTTCCTCAGCCCTCCAAAATTTACTAGTTACACATCTACAGAGAGAAAACCTTCACTTTTACAATGATCTCATTTACTTGGAACACTCAGTTCATGGTGTGCTATAAATGAGTGAAGGGAAATAAGAAAATGTCACCACGGGAGCTTGATCACCCTTTGTCATAAGTGTTGTGATAGGCTGTGACAGGCTGCAAAGCGACCAGGTGTCACTGCAGGACACAGACCCTGGTTGGTAGCTGGATGCACTGTCAGCGTCTCTCTGCTGGGGCAGGGAAGCAGGAAGACGTGCTCTGAAAGCCGTGCTGGACATCAGGGCCCAGGCTGCGGGAGGCAGAGGCATCGAGGGCAAAGCTTCCTGCTGTAGTGGAAAGACTGGTGGGAAGTGGCCACTGGGCAGGTGTGGGTGACATCCCAGTGTAAGGACCAGGCCCACACGCTGATTTCATCACCCCTTCACAAAGAATGTCATGGACTGACTGCTCAGTGGGTGAATTGCTTCTTACGTGTCCCCTTCCTGCAGCTCTTGGACTAGGACACACCGGTCAGAGTGAGATCTGAGCCTAGTGCTTACTCCTCGGTGGCATCCTTTGCTTGTAAAGGCAGGAGTTTATGATCAACTAGGTGGTAGGAGTGATGCTTGTTTCGTGCAGTTTAGCTCTGCTGGTGCTGTCGGTCTATGCCTCTTACTACCACAAGATGGTATCTTAAGGAATAGTTTCCCCTCACTCGCTCTGAGAAGCTCAATTGAATATTCTGGCTGCGAGTTTCTGTGTTCACAGAACCTGCACTTTTATCACAGATAACACAGTGCAAGGTTGCTGGGGCAGGCTGCCTGCTACCAAGTACAGTAGATTCTGACAAACAGAGCCAAAGGATTAAGACTGATATGTCCAGCATCCATGCAAGTGTTCATCCTCCCTCCACTCCTGCTTACAACCCTGGGTGCTCTGCAACCCCTCTCACAAGTCAAAATTTCACAGTGTAGCTTGAAACAGATGCTTGACATGATGGATCTATTTCAAGAAAAGATCTCTTGTTCTTCCTCTAAAGACTGCTCAAGTGAGAGTGATGCCATGCGTAGCTGTGATGTCGTTCCTCCCTTCCCTTGTCCCTCCAGAACTCCTGCAGCAAGTGGCAGGAGAACAAGTGATAAAAGTCAAGTGTATGAATCCCATTCATTATTCACTTTGGAGTGGAAAAATAAACCTACTTGTATAAAGATCAGTGCAATAACCCTACAATAATTGTGGGGCTCACATTTATATCACAGAACATTGTACTCGGACATCACGTTATTCAGTGTTGTGTTTTGTACTTGGTTGCTGCGAGCCATCTCACTAAAAACAGGATGTTGCCAATTTTTGGAGCAGAGCAGTCAATAGGAGAAATTGCCTGCTCTGTCTGGAGAATGAAAATCTGTGTCTGTATTAGATTGAAGTTAAAAAACATTTGCTTTCCAAACAGCAAGTTACCCTTCCTTTAGTATCTTTAGCAGTGCTCAGGGCAAGCTTAATGCTGCAGTGCCCACCCTTGATCATTTCATGAGGCTGGAGACTCTACCAGACTGGGAGATGTGCCAACTTTTCTTTTTCTTTTCCTTTTCTTTCTAAAAGTGTTTCTCATCATTCTGAAAGAAAAGGGATGGGAAGAACTCGGAAATATTAAACTATGAGTGACCCAAAGGCTCAAAGTAAAAATCCCAAAACAACTGAAGACGTGGAAAAAGTTCCTCAAAGGTGTTATTTAGAAGCACTCTCAGGATTCTTGCAGCCTGCCTCAAGTGTGAAAAATGGGTGTTGTCAAGCAGCTAAAAACTCAACTACAGCCTTTCCTCAGCAGGAACCAGTTGTAACCCCACAGTATCCACAGAGGTTACTGAGCCCTCCCATAAGGTGTGTTTGCCCCCAGCCAGGAATAAGGTTCCTCACGGTCACAGTTCATGTCCCACATCACAGACTTGCCACTGTCCTTTGTGTTGATCAGTTCAGAACATGATGCTGTGTCCCCTGCACTCAGCTGGGTCTGCTGAGCCTTGCTGGCTCCTGAATCAGGGCACTTGGCACATCCTGGTCAGGCAGCTGCAGTAGGTGTTACACACACAGAGGAGGTTCAGCATCTGGGAGGCAGACGATGAGTGTCTGACGTTTGAACCTCATGTTCACCATTTTGGAAGTCAGTCTGATACCATGACTGAAAACAAATCACAGTTTTCAAATTTTGGGCAGACTATCCTGGATGTGTCTTGAACACATCAGTCAACAGAGAGGGGAGCAAAGTTGTACCAGCACTGGAGTACAGCTGTATCAGTGGACTTTTACTGACAGCTCAAGTTGGCAAAGAAGTTTCTACTGCAGGCGTAAAATACGGATGTGGGCAGAGTATTTTTCTGATGCAGCTGACAAGCATCTGGCACTGAACATAACCTGCTCACAGGGAACATCTCCAGGGCTATGCACCGTGCTCTGCCAAGGAGCTGTTTTCCTCATAGACTTCTGCTTTATTAAGAAATAGCAGAAGCAGGAACTGGAGGAAATCAGAGGCAGTATATAGAAAGGTTTACTTAGACTGCACACCTGGAAAAGTAGCATCTCTGTGTTATTAGAGCTAATAAAGAAATCAATGGAACGATGTCTCCTGAATGCGGCAGTAAATTTTCCCCTGTTGTCACTGAACTCATCAAAGTCTGCTTCAGAGGAAAGTCATTAATCCATAAGCTGATGACTGGTGACTACGCAAAGATTTGTGGGAGTTTTTTTCCTGGGGGAAATTTCCACTTCAGTTGAAATATATTCTAAACAGAACCTGAAAAGCTAACTTTGCTGTGATACAAGTTGGAATACAGATTCTGAGGTTACAGAAGCTTGGCATAAGGCTTTAGCAGACTATAGCATTAGTTTTATAGGAATGGTTGCTCAAGTAACACTGGTTCTAAGATTTGAGCATACTTACACCAATAATGTATGGGTTTTTTGAAATTATGTGCTTGGCTAAAGTTTAAACATTTATAACTGTGTCAATACATATTTAATAAGAGGACATTTGCAAAAATCCCAGTGACCTGTCAGGGAAATTTCTTGATGTAAACATAAATGAGTGTAGAAATAACTCACAAAGCACCTTAAGTAATAACTAGATACGTACCCAAATAAAGGACAAGATGAGCCATACGCAAGTATGGGCAAAATAGAATGCAAGAGCATGCATGTCATGGCAGTCAGGTGAAGTTCCCAACGACTGGAAAAAGGGAAATATAACCCCCATTTTCAAGAAGGGGAAAATGGATGACCCCGGGAATTACAGACCAGTCAGTCTCACCTCTGTGCCTGGCAAAATCTTGGAGCAGATTCTCCTGGAAGGCATGCTAAGGCACATGAAAAACAAGGAGGTGGTTGGTGACAGCCAGCATGGCTTCACTAAGGGGAAATCCTGCCTGACCAATTTGGTGGACTTCTATGATGGGGCTATGGAACTGATGGATCGGGGCAGAGCAGTTGATGTCATCTTCCTGGACTTGTGCAAAGCGTTTGACACTGTCCCACACGACATCCTTGTCTCTACATTGGAGAGACATCAATTTGATGGGTGGACCACTTGGTGGATAAAGAACTGGCTGGATAGCCGCACGCAAAGAGTTGTGGTCAATGGCTCGATGTCCAGCTGGAGACCAGTAACGAGCGGTGTCCCTCAGGGATGGGTGTTGGGACCGGTCTTGTTCAACATCTTTGTCGGTGACCTGGACAGTGGGATTGAGTGTGCCCTCAAAAAGTTTGCCGATGACACCAAGCTGTGTGTTTCGGTTGATACGCCGGAGGGAAGGGATGCCATCCAGAGGGACCTCGACACGCTTGTGAGGTGGGCTGATGCCAACCTTATGAAGTTTAACCATGACAAGTGCAAGGTCCTACACCTGGGTTGGAGCAAAGAAGAGATTCAGAGCAGCCCTGCGAAGAAGGACTTGGGGGTGTTGGTTGATGAGAAAATGAACATGAGCCAGCAGTGTGTGCTTGCAGCCCAGAAAGCCAACTGTATCCTGGGCTGCATCAAGAGGAGTGTGACGAATGAGGTGATCCTGCCCCTCTGCTCTCGTGAGACCTCACTTGGAGTATTGTGTCTGTTCTGGTGTCCTCAACATAAAAAGGACATGGAACTGTTGGAACAAGTCCAGAGGAGGGCCACGAGGATGATCAGGGGAATGGAGCACCTCCCATATGAAGATAGGCTGAGAAAGTTGGGGCTGTTCAGCCTGAAGAAGAGAAGGCTGCCTGGAGACCTCATAGCAGCCTTCCAGTATCTGAAGGGGGCCTACAAGGATGCTGGGGATGGACTATTCGTCAGGGACTGTAGTGACAGGACAAGGGGTAACGGGTTAAAACTTAAGCAGGGGAAGTTTAGATTGGATATAAGGAAGAAATTTACTGTGAGGGTGGTGAGGCACTGGAATGAGTTGCCCAGGGAGGTTGTGAATGCTCCATCCTTGGTGGTGTTCAAGGCCAGGTTGGATGAGGCCTTGGGTGGCATGGCTTAGTGGGAAGTGTCCCTGCCCATGGCAGGGGGGTTGGAACTAAATGATCTCAAGGTCCTTTCCAACCCTAACTATTCTGTGATTCTATTATTCCATGCAACAGATGGCATCTTCAGAGATTCTGTCTCTGAGGGTACTGATGATCTTTACTTATTTTGCTGTGCAAGAATAATTGAATAAAGTACTATTTGTGGTCTGCACCACTCTACCATTTTGGTATCATATTCCTTGTTCCTCATTTCTTGTTCAATAACAAATCTTCAGATAAAAGAGATTGGTGTCATATGTTGATAGCACTGTGTTTCAACACACTGCAGTCTCTTTCTGATTCAGCCACATCAAGTCTGGTGGTGAAAGTTCATCAAATAACTACATTAAAAAACTCCATAGCAAGTATTTGGGTGATTTTCTATTCATTTATATTCTATT
Organism: Psittacula echo; assembly: GCF_963264785.1. Lineage (NCBI taxonomy): Eukaryota > Metazoa > Chordata > Aves > Psittaciformes > Psittacidae > Psittacula > Psittacula echo. Next base: position 8,265,216 of record NC_137736.1, read on the forward strand.
CTACTCAACCAGCATAGCAAATGTGAACCAATTACTCCCATCCATGTAGATAAGAAAGCGGTTTTTTTCTGATCCAATGGCATTTTACACTTGACCTGTACTAGAAAGAGGTAATAGCACAAAGGAAAGGGCTTTTGTAAATGTGGGACAGGAAAGGACCTCCTATATCTTCGATATATATCAATATATATATATAGATATATATATCGATATATATAAAATATATATATATATATAACTTCGATATATGCACAACCTCATCTGCATGTGAACCGGCACCAACAGAAGAATGTTTCCTTTCCAAAGCCCACAGAATGCCTTTGGACGGAGAGAAGTCAACTCCCAGGGCTATGAGATGAAACCTAAAAATAGCCCATTAAGGATTAATTTTAGGATTTTAAAATAAAGCTAATTAACAAAAAGAGGAAAAGTGCATGGTCTTCAGGAAGGAGCACACACACAGAGTATACGAGGGAAAGAAGGGGGGGCGGGTGCCATGCAGGAAGAGCACCAAAGGAGAAATAAGAAGATTTTTGAGGATATTTGCTATGTATCCTTGGATAGGGGACATGCAACAAAGGTGTGTTTCAGAAGCAGAGGGATGAAGCACTTAACTTGAAGAGGCAGAGATAATGCAGTGCAACCACAAAGGATCCCATTTGAAGAGCAGTGAAGATAGCCTTAGGCATTGGCCAAAATGTTGTATAGAAGGAGAGAGAGCTTGGTAGTACTAGACCAGGAGGCAAGGTTTTGTGTGTCAGGATTCAGTGGCTGAAACAGAACGTCATTGATAGACACAGCAAACATGCTTTGCTACAAGAAATGAATTTCAGCAAGGTAGCTTAAGGGCTGAGCACACCACGGGAAGATCAATGGATGCAAAAGACGCTGGATTACCAGTGGCACTATGGTAGGACACTGGGTGCACTATGAACATGCAGTGCTTTTGTAGAAAGCTGAAGGCATAACTGGATCTGGAGATGGATGACACATTAGGAGGGCAGGCATGTACCTGGTCTTATGTGCTGCGCTGAATTACAGCACTTTGGAAGCAATTTTCTCTTATGAAGTAACTGACAGAGCTCATGCATCCTGAGGCAGAAGGACCCTGGCAAGTCTGAGCAACACCAAAAGGGTGACAGATGAGGCCCTTAGTGACGTGGGTTAGTGGTGGACTTCGCAGTGCTGGGGAACAGTTTGGCTTGATGATCTTAAAGGTCTTCTCCAACCAAGATGATTCTTTGATCAGATACAAAGCACCGAAACAGGACAGGATGGTAGTCATGGCATGCCATGGAAACAAGGCACTGCATATGAGCAGTATGGCTGATGTCAGGCAGTAAGCGTTATCTACAACTAATGGGAATCAGAAAGCAAATCAGGTTATTCACTTGCTGCACTGCAAAATGGAGAGCTATAGCAGCAAAAGGTGCAAGGGGGAAAATAAGCTCATCCAAAGTCATTTCCTCATAGCAATTTCCCTGTGAACAATATTAAACAACTACAAACTTCTTCCTTTCCGCAGAAGGCAGAGGAATGGATGGACAGAATTAATTGCCCAATTCACCATTGGGCTACTTAATATCAAGAAAAGCTAGGGGTTTAACCAGGTGTCTTATGAGAATTAAGTTCATTTAGTAACATCTTTTCTGCCTGCTCCATTTAGAATCTTCAAACTTTTTAGCCACTTCCACACAAATGCAATAGAAGGGTAGATTTGTTTGTGGGAATTGGTGGGTTTCTCAACAGCACATAGAAAGAACCTCAACTTGCTGTTGAGAGAAATCTGAGCAGTACAGCAACCTGTTCAAAGCAAACCAGGGTACATGGGTTTAATTTTGCAACAGGGACACCTGATACGTGTTTGACAAAGTCCCTAGGAGAGCTGCAGGGGAAAGAAAAGCTGCAGCACCATCAAGCCTATGAAATCAGGTCAGCTTCACAGCCTTCACAGCTGCAGGAGGTTGCTATTGGAGGCAAAGGACACAAATGGTACCTTTTTCACTTAAAGACATTCTTTATTCAATCTTTTTTATATACAATATTATTTTTAATCTGTAAAAAGTACATATGCAGGATTCCAGGTCAGAGGCAGAAGGTTTCCACATCAGAAGGGAGACTTTTGCCCTTTCATTATTTTGGAGGAAAAATAATCTGTCCATTTTAGACAAAGCAAGAATAAAGGCAGAATTCAAATCCAACCTCCACCAAGCAATTAGGATTAAAGGCAACAATTCACCATAACAAGTCAGGCTGTTTCCTTTGACTTTGATGGTTCCCAACTTCCCTGGGCAATTCCAGAGCAGTTTGTTAGAAGGGGCTGACAGCCAAAGCAGCTAGTGCTTATCATCTCTACTACAGTTGTATGCACATAACCTGCACATAACCTGCAAAAGAGCTTGGGTTTCCTCTTTGGATGGCAACTCAAACTCTTCAGTCAGAAGACTGTTTCTCAACATTCAAGGAGTGGAAAACGGATGTCTTATCAGGGTGAACAGATCTCCAAACTACAGTGTGGTTCAAGAGCTCGCTTTCATATTGCTCTAGTAACAAGAAGCCTGTTTCTTATTTGTCCCCTTAAAAACATGCACATAAAAGCCCAGCAGGGCTTTGCTTACATGTAAATTAGCATACGGTAGACCATTAATCTTAAAGGATGGTATTACAGGGAGTTTGTATTCTTGCTTTTCAGAACCCACACTCAACATTCAAATCTTGCAAAACACTGGGTGGGAATATGTCAGTGATTGGGAGGTAGAAGACAGTGATCCACAAATTTGAATTAGGGAGATAAAGAAGCCTCAGAGCTGTGACTGGCACAGGGAACTACCATTTTCTCCCTTTATTACAGGGTACTTACTATTTTTCATACTTTTCTTAAACATTCCATCTTTAAGGACTACATTGTGCAGCAAAATGAACACCCCACATATTCAGGGTTTTTTGCTTTGCTAAGAGGACAAAGCTAAGAAGCTGACTTCTTGATTGCAGGACACACAGCTCCAGGGTGGTCAGTGGAAGCTGCAGAAATCTGGCTTCTTTGAAAATTCAAGCTGTAAGTGTTAGGAAAAAGTTTACTGCAGATCCTGACAACAGGCAAGCTTAAGGCTCGGGTTAGGAAAAGAACTGAACATCCTTGTTTTGACTGCATGCAAACAGGAAATAGACAATTCTGGGATTTCCAGGCTCTTGCCCAAATCCAGTGTGCCAAAAACGTACATTATTTTCTGTTCTTTATTTCATCCTGTAAGGGGAGAGGGCATTGTAGAAATTGGTAAAATGGGACAGCTACCTAAAGAAAAGGAGGATTGTTTTGTTAGAGAATACAGTGCAAGACTTGGAAACAACTAGGACTAAAAAGTCATTTTGTGCTTAAATTTACACTCTATCTTCATGAAAGTAAGACAGCAGCCACAGAATGAAATGGCAATATTCTACTGTACCTTCTGTACCCAGAGGGGAAACAGTCTGAGCTTTGGGTTGTAACACCATTCTGCGCATCAGAACCTACTTCTCTGTGAAGGACTCAGGACAAGGACACGTCAGAGGTTTCAATATCCATAGTGCTTAGTTATTATGCACACACCTCACCCAGAACCCGTTACCTCCAAACTCAGCTTGCTCTAGGGAAATCTCAGGATGAGATTCTTGAATGACACAGTAATTAGTCCTTAAAATTCATTATTTTTGATAGATTGTGCACATCAGTAGCTTCTGGAGGAAAAGGGTAGTTTGTGTTTTAAAAAATGACAGACATTGTCACAAAAAGTGACAGCCATTGGGGTAACCAGAAAATGGGAAACAAGTGTTCTTTATTTGGTAGCTGCTGCTTATCTACACAAAGAAGAAATAGCAGTGCTGTATGTCTGTTTTGAGAAAAATACCATCCCAGAACATGAAATGGCTTAGGTCCTCAATGCAAGCATTCTTGTGGTGATGAGTTAAACCCATTGGGATTCATGGAGGAACTAATTTGAAGGGTTGCTCTTTAATTCATGAGAGGGGCTAGAGGAGCAGCAACAAGAAGTTTGCTGTTCTGGGACTCCAGAATTCTGTCCTTGCCCTTCCTCTGAACAGACTGGCAGCCATTCTACATGTCCATTCATCAGATGTATGGGAATGGGTGATATGGAGTGGAAAGTGCTTTTTTTTTTGGTATTTATTTTTTTAAACAGAAGAATCTGCTCTTCCTCTTTCTCCTTTGTACCTGGAGAAGTTGAGAAGAACAAGGAAAATCAAGTGCAATTTTAAACGAGCAATGGGAAAAAACTCAGTTTGAAAACACAACCTATCTGAACTTTGGGAAATGCAAAATGACCAGCTCTTCAGTAAGCCACTGAATACCAATTAGAAAAATAAGTTAATGTGGGACTGGTAAGAAGAATCCATTTATTAAGTGATTTCTGATTTTAGATAAACAATTACTTGATTCAGTATTATTTACTATATCAATTCCTTTCTTGGTTCTTCAATTATTTTTAAGCAACTGCTTCAACTTAGAATAACTAAGCAACTGGTATTGAGGTAAAAACACAGACACTGGAGTTTTCTCCAAGCTCTGTGTCTTCCTCCTCTGAAAATAAAGTAACTGTCTGGAAAAGAGCATCTGATAGCATTTTTTTCTTAGATCATGATTTCTATGTCTAAGTTAGTGTCAGAGATGAGTGAAGGAAAATTTTATGGGGGACATTGTACTATAATGTACAGTCAGATATGATAGAAAAGCTTTTCTATATAAAACTTCATATAAAAACATCTTTTGAAGGGAAAAATAGCACTCACTCCCTTTCTATCTGATGCTGCACTGCCGTAGCTCACTGAAGAGTTCTACCATTCACCTCAGTATGAAAACACAATCAAGATCTTTTAAAGACTCAACCTGTGCGCTAAATAGGAGGGAAAGGAGCGCCTCACAGCTCCTTTTCAGCAAAGGGGTCAGTCACCATGGCAAAAGGATTTGAGAGCTATAAAGGGGAATAGAAAGAATAATTTGAGCTGTAAGGATTCTGGAAAAACATTTAAAAAGAAAAAAAAAAACAAAGAGAGATTGAGATGTACCTGAAGAAACTAAAATTTCTTTTAGCAACTAAGTGAAGACTGAAGCAGACTCCATGTAAGTGATGCATAGCACAGTCCAGGAGCTCTTGGAAAAAAAAAAAAAACCACGCAGGTAGCAGCATCTCATTTCTCATAAACTAATGGAAAAAGAGTCTTTAGTTTCTTTTTCCACCCCTATGTCAGAGATGTTTCCAAAGAAGATCATGCTGATTTGGTACCAGAGCACCCAGGAGAAAAGGAGTTTTCTAAATTAAATGAAAGGCAGCTTTGGGCTTCCACACAAACCTGCAAAGAAGGTTCCATCAATAGTATCCAACTGAGGAAACTGTTTAGAAAAATATAAACCAACAAACTCCTGCTGCTTAGCTCAAGGGGAGAGAGCATTTTTAAGTGCCATCTATTGTATCCACCTATAGAAATCATGAGAGACAGTTTTTCTCATTTTGCCATCTCCGTTTTTTTAGCTAAAAGAACTAGGACTAATAGGAGAATGTTTTTTTCCATGTGACATGATTTCTGAGGAAGGGAAGCTCAGGTTCCTTCCTACTCCTGCAAGTTGCTCCAGATTCTGACTGTAGCTTGCCAAATGAAGAAAGCCCATGTTGCTGACAGAGAGCTACATAGCAAATGCTTACTAAATGGGTTTTTTTGGTTGCAAGCATACAACACAGATCTTTCAGCATTATTCTGAAAAGGGGAAAATGAGGAGGCAATAGTTTTTATAGTTTAAAGTTTAGTTTTAATAGCTTAGTGGCCCTGAGAATGGCTGCCAGTCTGGACAAACAGATGCTCCTTAGGAAATTCAGAGAAGGTACAGAAAGCAATTCAAATCCTGCTGCTGCTGGTGCAGTGATGTTGCTTTTGTTGTTGCTTTGCTCATGCCATCCTTAAGCAAATAAAAAAAAAATAAAAAAGAAAAAGAAAATCTAGGTATTTGGAAGCCACCTGATCTGAAGAGGTGACTGGTGTGTGTTCCTTGTTCAGAACAGCAGCAGCAGCAAGTTCCTCTCCCTAGACGGGAAAGCCTCTTCTTCCTTAAGCTGCTGTGCTTCTATTAAACAACAGATTCCATGTCTTGCTAAGGTTCAAAGCGCATGAAGTCTCTGTCCTGCAAATACCACACTAATGTGTTTTGGTCATGTATAAAACAGAACTTTTAACTTATCTATATGTTGAAGAGCTTCATTTCTCACGCTGGTACGTGCTTGACTCAGGTCTAGTTTTATCAAGCGTATGTCTCCTCTCCTGCTTAAAAGTCTCAAGTGGTCCATGTAAACAAAACAGAGCTGAAAACAGTCTCTCTTTCTCTTCATAGAGCTGTTTTTATCGATATGTAGGGTTTCCTGATAGTGTGGTGTTGGCTAAATGTAAAACAGGCAGAGGATGAGCTTCTGTGTTAAAAACCCAGTTGTCTAATGGTAGAAGATCATCATTGGAGAACAGCAGATACAAATACCTAGACATGAAGAGAGAATGGAAAAACAGTGGGTATTAAAGCAGAGCAATAGACAAGCAGGGGCAACACAGCAGCTTCAGGCCCCACCAGTCAGCAGTTAAAGCTATAAACAAGTTACTTGCTTTCAATCTTTGTATAGCACCTACAAAACCTTCTTCATTATAATGATCTGAAGAGTCATTTTGATCATGATCAAGCCCTTCAATGAAAAGTTGATATAAAGGCAGCATTTTAATCTTTCCAAGTAACTTCTGTTTTTCAAGACTCCTTTTGAAGGCTTGCAATGTAAAACAAACATCAAGACACCAAGCAAAAGGATTTGGGGGACAGGGGAGCAGAGATTAAGTTGGCAAAAAAGTCTTCTTTATAGAGTAAACCCACCTGGAAATGATTTATTCCAAATCAAAGATTTCAAAGAAGCACAAGAGAAGCCAGGTATCTGACTTGTCAATGCCATGCTGGAAGATGGTTCACCTTCTGATGGGAGGAAATGGGCCAATATATTGTGCAGAGGGGATTCATAAACATTGTACATTATAAAGCAATGCAGAGTAAATGAAGCATGGAACAAGATTAAGGTTTCTGGACATACATGGATGAAGAGTATTTCTTGGTTCTTTTTTCTTAATACATCCTTTTGATGTGGCTGTGCTATACTTTGTAGAAGATATTGGTGGAAGAGATCTTTGTCAAGGCTTCCAAACTCAACTGCTAAAATTCAAAAGACATTTATTTGTCCTGTTGCAGAAAACCTGACTGTGCAAGTGTAACATCATGGTTGCACAGGATTTCTCAGCTCCTGCTGTAGTTTGCTTTCCTGCCATCCAGAAAATGACAGGTCTTGCAGTATGTGACCAGGCAAGAGTGTCATTCCCATTAGTGGGCTCTGTCACATTCAGAATGTGCACACGTGTGGTTCTGCCTTCACTCTGCTGAGGCTGCTCTTACTTTGCTCTCTCTCAATCAGTGGCTGATAGTGTCTACTGTCTGCAGCCATGTGTCACTGCTTGATCATTCTCCCGTGGCCTTTATTTACCAGTTGTATCTGCAGAACAACTCAGTGAGCGAAGCTCTACTTCTCCTTCCCTTCCTCCCCAGTTAACTTCTTAGAGATGAAAATTTCTAGTTGAGATGATTCAGTTTTGTCCTGCATGTCTAGTCTCTTTCTCTACATTTTTCATTTGTCTTTAAAGTGTCATTCCTTTTCTTTCCTCCTTACTCCTACCTTGCTTTCTCTCCCTGTAGCTCTCCAAACTCTTTCTCACCACAGCAGCAATGTTTCACCTTACTCAAATTCACCTTCATAACTTTGTTCACATTTTTCCTTTGAATAACTTAGCAACCTATTTCTATGTCTTGCTCCTTCCCACTCAATAGCTACCTGCTTGCCACTCCTACTGGCCAAACTCTCTTAATTTGCCAAGTATATATGCTGAGCCAAAGTATCCAAGTACCAACAGAGCATGTTTGGGAGGGGCATCAATTTTGAATTTCAGGGAAATGAAGATGCAGAATATACCATAGCAGAAAAGATCACTGTAGGCATTCCATAACACACATTTCATGTCCCTCTTCTGAGGGACATTTTCATTTTCCTTATGGCATTACACCCAACCCTTCTGTCTTTATTTTCATTGCCATCTGCACTATCCTGACCTTTTGTTCTCTATTTTATCTCAAGGTGATACCAGTTTCTGGTTTGGCTATGCCAATTGCATAAACATTAGACATCTAATACCCAGCTCTCCAATAAAACTTCGTTTTGTTTCACAAATAGAAAATGATCCAAACCAAAAGTCAATAAAAATTTCTGAGTTCTTTCCTAGAACTGTCTTCTTCTACAATGCTTTCACTGCAGTACATCTGAGCGATGCATCAGTGAACTTTCAGATACCCTTGTGATTATTTAAGATGCAGACAGGATTCTGGTGATACTTCAAAGGTCAGCCTTGTCACCACAGAAATCCCTTAGGAGCAGATTTCATTCTTCAATTTAACTTTTATAGGCAGATCTATCACATCAGATCAGCTCCTGGGGAGGTATTGCTTCTCTGACTGGACCCATTTGAAACTGCTGCCTCTCTCTGTGGGAGTACAGCTTTTTGTCTCCAGAAAATGAAAGAGCAAGTAAAATAAAATAAAACAGAGGAAGTAGCAGTGGCTTTCTTTTTATAACAATAACATGGGGTAACAAAGGATTCTGACCATGGAGAGCAATTTGGTAAGGAGACAGAAGAACAGAATAGCCAGACTCTCCTTTTACACATGATGAACTCAGAGCCCCATCTTGCCAGTGAAACATGTTGTGGTTGCCTGAAGCAGACACCCGTACTGCCGCTTTCAGGACTTGCTTTCTCCCTGCTGCATTTTGAGCTCCCAATACCCGAAATCAATCTTCACGTACATCAGCTACAGCTAAAGCCTGAACATTTAAGATTGCCGATATATTGCTGTATAGAAACACTGTTTATTCTGCAAGCCTGCATGACATGCAAGACTGCCAAGTGGTTACAACTGTTTCTTTGTCATATAACTGTGTTATAAAGACAGAAAGGGCACCTAAATACATCTTTGCTGCTGACAAAGGGATGTATCATCCCTTCCATCACACATTGGCATAAAGCGGTGTAGATAGATAAGCAGAGGCAACAACTTCTAATAGCAGTTCTGGCTTCATTCACACTGCCAGCAGTGGCTTCTGGCTATGGATTTACCCAACTAAAACATTCTCCTAGGTGTTATGCAGGAGGAAAAAATGAAGGATAGGGAATATAGCCATCTCAGACACTTTTCTTCCAGAAGCAGACCATTCACAAGATTTCAGGGAGGTAATTCAGGAATCCTGGTAGATTTCAATGCCAGAACTATATAACTAAATTTACTGATGTAACTTGGGTATCAGGAAAATTGTCACACATTAGAAGTCACTGTTTTACAGGCAAAACCCCAGAGTGATCACAACCATGTGACAAGAGTGCTCTTGATTGCTGGTTTGTGTCAGTGCTGGAGGAGATGAATACATGCTAGCTCAGGTTTAATAAAATCCCACTAACATATGCCTATCTTTATGCTATTTTTTTTTTTTATACTGTTATCATGTCTGTAAGTCAGATGTTACAACAGAATTTCTTGTTATTAAATAGAAACATGGTGGAAAACCAATGACTTTGAACATTTTTACCTTGAATCAAATATGCAACAGAGTGCATTAGCTTATGCAGGGTGGACTACAGGTACCCTATTGATTTGACTAAAATGAAAAATATGCATGTAAGTATGTAAGAGATTATAAAATAGGCCTGAAACTCTTGCTTAGACTAAAAAGCATTCTAGAAAAATTATGGGATACAGTCATTCAAGGGCATGAAGGACTTTTGTTCTATGCATTTCCTCCTTTCCAGTGACACACAGAGGAGAAACATGTTCTACAATATCAGAGCATAGCACATACTTGTATGTGACATGTCAAGTCAGTGTATCTGTCTTTAAAACTAAAGGTCTCCCAGTATAAGTGTCTTGTTTGGGAAATTCCACTTGTATTTTCTGCTGGTAGAAGGGCTATCTGGGACCCTAAAGCTGGGAAAAAAAGAAAGCCCAATGCATAAACCACCCTGACAAGACAAGGGTTTATTTGCTGAGCCACCACATTCTTCTTGAATCATGTGGTTAGCTTTTAGAGTCAGAGGCAAGAGCGAAGAGAACTTACTTCAAAGTTTCAGCAAGGAAAAAACTCTGCTGTACATCATCATATGTAGGAGATGAGGAATAGACATCCTTGACACCAGAAAAGCCACCGCTGACTCGGCAATACTTTTCAATTGCCTGCAAATAGGAAGGGAAAAGGAAAATTTAATTGTAGAGCAAAATTTGGAAACATGAAAGGCTCGGGCTCGATCAACGAAGGGTCCATTCACCAAATTCATGTCTCTCAGTTTAAAGACAAGGATGTTGTGCAAGACAGTATCGAATGCTTTGCACAAGTCCAGGCTGACGACATCAGCTGCTCTGCCCCTATCCATCAGTTCTGTAGCCCCATCATAGAAGGCCACCAAATTGGTCAGGCATGATTTGCCCTTAGTGAAGCCATGTTGGCTGTCACCAACCATACTGTACTCATCTTTAGGGACTGTTGATTTCATCTTATAAACTCCTCTAGCTGCTGTTCTCTCCCCACATTTCCATCTCTGATATGTGCTCTTCTCCAGTTCCCCTTTATACACTGGCAACTCTAGTCAGCTTGTGTGTTGGACTGCAGGAGAGCTCTTTAATCTTTAAAGCATAAAGTTTAAATCCATAAACATTCTGTGCAGAAAGGGGCCAATGGATCCATGATTCAGAAATCACCCAGCTAGTCAGCTGCAACACAGTACAGCAAAAAGCACAATGGAAGAGGAGGAGACTGGAAAGAAGGCGTTAGTAGCTCAGAGGACCCCTCGCCTACACTTTCATTATTCCACTCACATGCACGACCTTACAGCACACAAGGATATCAGCCATTAAAACCAGCTCCAAAGAAATAACTCTGAAATGATTCACACGTTATTTGTGCTTCCCTGCTGCCTTGGCAGTGCTTCCTCAGCAGACGCCAACTCTTTTAATAGATTCATGCAGGGACAGAAAAGGAACAGTGATGAAGGAAAATATTTGGTTCAGGATGTCTGTCATTACCAACTACCGAACACAGCTACATGTAGTTCAGTAATCTATGATTCTGCCCGTTAGCCTGTATGAAGTTTTTTCTGCATGATGCTTTAGGTCTAGATTTTAATTAATTCTGGGTTTTGCCAGTTATACTCAACAGAAGCTGAGGGGAATCAAGGCAGGGGGAACAAATAAGTTTTGAATGATGTCCCTTTTTAAGCAGAGAAAACAAATTCTATCAAACTTAACTCTTCAAGGTCCTTACTATAGCCTCTGCATACTAGAAATACTTGGAAACAAAGGAGAATTTGAATACAGACACAAAGAATGCTGGCACATGCCATTACTGAAATCAGGAGAAGAAGTGAAAAGATAGTGAGTCACAGCACATCAGGTACTACAGCTAACCTCCTGCTAGTACGCAGGAGGTTACTTACTTACTTTCCACTCCCACCCTGTGGAAATGTGAGGTTGTTCATAGACCAAAGAATAATCCAGACTGTACAGAGTTCTTTCAAAATTCTGAAGATTTAAAAATTTTCCTTAAAAAGAAGCAACAGGCACTGGCAAAAGGATGTTACTGGAATGGCTGTGGCTCTAGAGCCTGAGCTTATGCCAAGAAAGGTATAGTGTTCCCTGGCAAGCTGGAATCCTCACTGTAATTCCTTATCTCCAGTGGAGCTTTCTCCAAGTTCAAATGGCAATGCTTACTTTCTGTTGTGACTTGAGCCTGAAAGGAAGAAGTGGCTGGATGAATTCTTTTCAGATGCAGTTACTGGTGCAGTCCAGGCTACACTGAGACTATTCACATGCTGGGATTTGGCTTGACCAGGTTTTTCTCTACAGTCTAGACAGAAAGGTGTACGCGACACACCTAGCCTAACAGCATCGCATGTGTGATGATCCCTTTGTCTGCATGCTCGTGCACAGCACAATTGATGCTGGATACTGGATATCACATGACAGCAAACAAGCAAAAAAAAAAAAAAAAAAAAGAAAGGAAAAGGAAAAAAGTAATTGCTTGGCTGACTTCTGCAGAACTAATGCATATGCTGCTTGGGGAACCATTTGCATGTTCCTTCCAACAAGTCCTACTGCTGCTAGGCAGTTGTTACATGAATAAACAAGAGCCAAAGTGCTTTCCTTTCTAGGCAGGAAATGAAGGCCTCCTCTTGTCACTGTCCCCTTGTTTATAATACTGCAGAATGTGACCTTGCCTCTGCTCTGAGCATAGCAAGAAGGCGGGAAAGCTCCAATGGTTATAATCCTGCCAGAATTTCTAGCATGCGTTGTCTGACCTTGAAGGTGCTCCTCTGGTCAGTGACTCGGCAACCCTGACACTGCATGCCACAGCTCAGACAGGAAAAACTTGAAATAATGGTGGCAAAATTAACAGAAGGAACAAATGGTTCCCTTGTTAGGGCACTGGCTCCTTCACCCTCAAGAATTACATTCCCAAATGAGCATAGGAAACACAACTTGTTTACTCTGGAGAGTGTAGATAACAGATAGCACTGAGATCTCACTCTGTGCTGTACAGGTCTCATACTTGGATAACCAAGTGCAAGGCTGGTGAAGCTAGCAGGCTAGGAACCTGAAGAAAGGAAATGTGTGGTTTATATTGATTCTCTCCCTCTTACAATTACGAAGTAGCCTTACATCTTCAGAAATTTCTCTCTGGGGAGACAGTCTCTGGCTAGACTGGAGTTCAGGATAGGTTGAGGATTTATCCTAGTTTATGAGAGATCTAGACAATGCAGGTAGTAGCAATGAACTGTAGAGGAAATGTTTCCTGGAAGACAGCTATACAGGTGTTCATTTACCAATGCATAAACAAACTGTCCTTGATTCAAAGGTGTACAGCACTTAAGGACACTGGCTGAAAAGCTTGGTGCTGTAGACAAGCTACTTAAAAAGCACTTGAAATTTGCAGTGTTCTGCCTTCTCACAGATCTCAGAGTACTTAATGTAGAGGCATCTGATTTGTCACCTAGATACTCTTCCACTCAAGAGCTGAAGACCACTCTCCTTGATAAAACGATGCTAATGTTATTGCACCCCAGAATACAGAGAAATCCTAGATGACTGGAAGGGTATCAAGGTAATGCTACGATTATGTGGCATTGGCAGTCTGAATAATTTTAGGACAGCAGACCTGATGTTAGTTCCAAACAACTACAGAAACACATGTAAAAAATATAGGAGAATAAGAGTACAACTGACACAAATCAGGACGATTTTACAGGAAACTATCCCTCTCACAAGCTTGCTCTCATTCTTTGAGGTCTACAGAACTGACAGATAAAGGGAACTGCAGAGGCATAATAAACTTGACAAGGTTTTAAAGCAATTGTCATGGTACCAAGAGATGTTAAGACAAAGCAGCACTATACCATAGCAATATCACTATCTTAATTTAAAACTGACTGACAGTGCTCTAAGCACACACTGGCAATATAAAATCATCACCAAACAGAGCTGCTTCTCACAGAGATCCACGAGGAGAGGTCTGAAGTTTTATCAACCACTACAACACTACTGCTGGCAAAAATGACATAGGTAAATAACAGCAGACAGTGTAATCTGTATTTAGCAACTGGAGCCCAAACAAAGTGAGTTTCATATAATCAGGCACATATCCCTAAATCTAGACAGAAAGGCTGTCCAGATTTAGAACCAGATTAGTCTGGAAAGTCAAGACACAGAGACACTTCAAAGAATTCAGTGGCCACATGAGACAATTCAGTCTGAGTTCCTGTTAGGATATTGTGGCAAGTGCACACACAGGGACAGTAAACAGGAGCAGGGACATCATTTGACTTTTGCAGAGGGCTCTGGGTAAAGTCAAAACCGGAATATAAAATCCTAGAACTCATTTTCATGCGAGGATGATGAACTGGCGTGGGTGCAGACATGAGGAGAAAATGCTTCACAGCAAGAGACAGTACAATTTGTTTACCATCTTAAGTAGACTCAGTAGCAAGCTTATTACAATCTAGGAAAACTCTTTGGAAAGAAAACATGAAGGAATAAAAGACATTTCAATATGGATATAAAGTCATACGAAAATCCAGTGATTGACAGCTGAAACTAGACAAATTCGAATGTAAAATAAAGCATGTATTTTTAACAGCAAATAAATAATATATAATAATAAGCAAATTAATTAATGGAACCAACTATGAGAAGAAGTGGATTTTCTAGTTCCCTTTATTCAAATCAAGAGCAGAACAGAATACGAGATAGTGAACTCTTGCCAAACACATGTATCTCAGCTCAAAAATGACACAAAGGGACATTTCAGGGGCTATGACATACAGGGAGGCCAGCTGATCTATGCTATTCAGAAATAAAATAGGAGGTGTCTCTAGATCAGACCGCAGCTCTCTCAGCTTCTCTGAGGGTGTTTTTGTGGTTCCATGTGTGGTGGTTCTTGACTATGCCAACAATATGCTCATAAAACTGTGCTACTTTCTCACCAGCTGTGGTACTCACAGCTTCCAACGGGTGAACTCTGAACCTGTGTTTCTTTCACCTCCAACCTATGCCTGGCTCTTTTCTCTCTTCCTGGCTTCACTAAGTAGACAGCTATAGGTCTTTCCACAGCCTCTTACTGTTAAGCCCCAGTTTGCCTGAAGTTAGCCTGAACTTGAGATCTTCTATATTATTTTCACTGTAAGCAGAAAGTCTGACTGAACTCTGCAGCCTCCATGGTGCAACCCTACTTTGTCAGGCATGCAAGTCCCCAACAAATAGTTGAACACTTCATTCACACAACTTAGATTAGTAATTGGCTTTACATACGTAACACAAAGAGGTGGCTCTTATTGCTTTGAAATAATTAGCCTAAAAAAGATTTTAGTAATTTTCTGTATTTAACCTGAATATCTTGCATGCATATTTCTGTAATACTTTAGCCAGCCCCCCAGCATACCATCATCCAATTTGGCTGGTCCAATATAAGATGGATGTTGTCTCTAGTACAGTAGTACTGTCTCTAGCTAAGTACAGTATTAGGGAAAACTAGCCTGCTGTTTATTAGGAAAGAGACAGAGAGCCTTGATTCCCTTGATTGAGGGAATATAAGATTCAACTTCCTGGTTCTTCCTCACAGTCACTGGATTTGGAGCGATGTGACTAAACAGGCCTCGGTTGAAGCACATTTGTACTAAAATGCTCAAGTTTTGTCCAAAAAGTCTAGATTATAAGGCCAAAAAGAAGCTTCCAATTGTGAAAGAGATAAAGAAAGTACAGCACAAAGCTCTGCAAACACACACAATCCAGCCCTCTGTGCAAATCCCCATTAGTAAGAGGCAGAGAGAGCTCTGGGCTGTGAATGCTAATGAAACTTCAGTCATGCAGTATACTTAAAAGCCAGGTGGTTCTGCAATGTATCCCTGATCATCTCTAAAGAGTTCTTAAATTGACAGAAGCAGACATCTAACATATCAGTGAGTTAACCCAAACCCATTTGGGTGGGGATGTATTCATCCATTCAAACCAGTAAACAAGGGACACCACCAAGAACTCAGGCATCAAACAAGTTAGACCATGTTCAGTGCAGAAAAATAAGACCATTTAGAACTCAGAAACAAAACTCTGTTTCCACAACAGTTTAAAAGAACAACCAGACTTCTGATGAGGAAACTATCATTCACCACAAGAAGTCTGTAATACAGATTTCAAAGTATGCTTCAGTTGTTGAGAAGCAAAAGGAAAGCACAGTGTTGTACAAGAGCAGCAAGCCAAATGCTCTGTGTGGCATACCAGATTCTTCTCTATTTATAAAAGGAGGAATAAACACAACCAGAGCTGTGTGTGGTAGGGAAAAAGGAAAAGTGGTGAGTAGGTGTGAGGAGTAAACACAAGAACTTATTATCTAAATGCAGGTAACAGAAAACCCTGGGGAACAAAAAGCTAAAGCTTCCCAAACTTCTGTGTTAGGATGATGGTGGGGTAAGAAACTCTGTAATTGTTGGAGGGAGGGGTATGCAAAACCATTTCTGAAGAGTTCAGAAATAGTTTTATGGCTATGTTGGATAAAGAAACTTTTTTATTGAGGAAGCAAGTAAGAAAAGGCCCTCTGTAAGGACAGAGGTAGTTCAGCACATGGGTTGCTTGCTTTACACAACTTCAATACAGCTTGACAGAAGGATAAACCAAAATTGTACCCTGCACACAGAGAAAACTGCAGACCGGGGAGGAGGGAGGGAGGGTTTGGTTTGCAAACATGAAGGCAAATGGAGAAAAGTGAACAAAATACAATTCAAAGACATGCTTTGCAGTGTCCTTAAGAGACAGATCCTGGCCTGAAACATTACATTTGTGAATTCTTTAACATAGTACACAGGCCCCCATCTCTGCTCAGATCATCCAGCCATAGCTTCTGCCAGGATCTGGTGCTACATCAGCAAGCCTTTGCAGTACCCACACCAGCAATGAGCAGGCTGCTAGATCTGTTTGTTTGTCATATTAGAGACATGCATAGTTTGGGCAGGAGGGATGATCTGACTCCATGTTTCATGCTTTGGAGAGGGAGGCAATGCATTCTCTAACACAAATGTGACAAATGTTGAACCTCTTTCCAGAGTGACATACTGTTAGTTATATCAAAACAGCCTACAAAGAAAAACTTTGTCCAGACTAGGACACAATGTTAAAATACTTGAACTCTCTATGTAGTTGTGACTGCACTGAAGGACTGATAGGGATGAGCTCAGCTAAATACTCTGACTCATTAACCATCTTTCACCTGAGGAATACAAGCTTCTCAACAGAGCTTTTCCTCAAAGTACTTTTTTAGGTCTCTTGCCTCTGGAACAAAGCTGGTTTTAACCTGCAGAATAAAGTTTCTCCAGGCACTTGGTTCATCTCTTCCTTTGCTCTTCCTCATGGCCTTTGGCTGTAGTCAAAATATTTCATTAGTGTCTTCACATTTTTAATATTCACTCTCATCTCTGAAACTGGCTTTGACCTGTGTTGCCACAGACAGCTGGAGCTGTAGTAGGGAAGTAGAGGAGCTATAGTAATCCACAGATCTTGAAGACGACCAGAAAACTGCTTGGACAGCAAATCAGTTTAGCACAAGCCCAACACAGACCAGCAGGTGGAAGCAGTGAGAAAGATGAGACCAAACAGCCTCACAAGTTGCCTTTTAAATGCTTCCGAGGGTTCAAACTCTTTTGGGGATTACAAATAATTTTTGCAGTTAGAATATTACACTGTTATGTGAAAATGCTGCCTAGTTATTCACATAGCACATAACCAATGAGTGGCAGATGAAGGAGTTATCTAAGTACAAAGGATGAATGAAGGAAGGCCATGAGCACAGATCTGTGTCTAACAACGAATCTAGGCTTCTGTAGACCAGTACTAGCATTTCTAATGAGAAAGACTCAGAAACATTTTCGCACTCAGGAATTTGACTAAAACATTCAACAACCAGATTTAAACCCGGGAAATCAGATAAAAAAAATCTCTAAAGTACCTTAGTAACAATTTTTAAGTTCTGCTTATATGACATTACTTACTGATTTATCATCTACTTCTTATAATGCTGTAATTTTTGTTATAATTAAGTAAATCTAAAATGACTGGCAATTTTTCTTCCTTCCAGTCAGACAACTAAGAAAAGAAAAAGCCATGATACCAACCCACATATACGTATGTGCACGCTATGTAGTCTACAAACCATTTGAGAACAGTCGTCCTACCACTTGTGTGATAGCTGACAAAGAAGAAACTGTAAGAAATAGCTTAGCTTTTATTCTGAGTGAGAACACATGCTTAGCAAAGTTATTTATAATACACTTTCATTTCCCAAGATGAATTACTTCTCTCAGGGGCCTGTGGACTACAGATAACAGTAGAAGTCATAACCAGTAGATTCTATTTCCATGCCTAAAACTCATCAGCTTTATAATGCTGAATGCATCTCTCATCTGTGCATCTGGTTCAGCAGTTGAAAAACAGGAATATCTGTGCACACCCCCATATGTATCCTGGTTTATGGGAACTTGTGAAAATCAATTACCATTTGAAGCGCTTCAGTACCATGAGCTTAAAGTAGCTACAGAAGAAAAATACATGGAATTAAATTATGGACAGATAATTAATACAGTTACCTGTGTTGCCTCCCAGCCCCACTGCCTGTACTTGGGATCGTGGGTAAACCTCCACATATACCAGTAGGTCTCAATCACCTCTGGTCTTAGGATGTAATACTTCTCATTCTGCCGCACAGCCACTGCCTCTACGCCACCATCAAATTTGAATGCTTCTGGACCCAGCTTTAATGCTGCAAAGGTAAGAAGAAAATAAAAAAAAAAGAAAAAGAAAGAAAAAAATGATTCAATGATTCCTTACCACTCTTTGCAGGAAGGGTGGGTGGGAGACTGCTAGATCCCAAGCATGTAAGAAAAACAAAATGAGCTTGTCTTTAAGCAGTTTCCTAAGTATTTCCTATTGTTGAGGCCTATAATTTGTTATGAATAATTTACCCAATTCCTGTGAGAAAAGTACCTATCTTGACAGTAATCCTCTTGAAACCTAATGAAACACTAAGAATATAAACACATTCATCATTAACACCTTCAATTCTAGGATAAAATTAAAGTGCCTGACACCAGTTCTTACCAACAAAAGGAAAAAAAGTCAGCAGAGGTTTGATGTCCTTTGATCCCAGCCAGCTCAGCAGGAAAACAACAAAACCAGGTACCACCATCTCAATTAACCTGCATCTTTAACCAAACTCTCTTGGTTTACGCTAGTGACATGCTAACTGATGTGCTTCATAATGTGATCCTCAAGTAAATGGTTTACAACTAGGCAATGAAAACTTAGCCACACCTGAACATAAATCTCTGAACTAAGAGATTCACTATTTCAGCCCTTAAAGAAGCTATAACAGCCCTGTGCCAGCATCTGGAAGTCTACTCATTTAAGAAGGCACCTGCAGAGAAGCTGTCTATAATATGAAGATGCAATTACATACATTTTTTATTATACAGCTACACATAATTCCTCAAAAATGCACCCTTATCTACAGCTGCACCCCACTCTTTACTTTAGCAGAGTTTTTAAGGTGCTGAACTTTGAAGCTGCCCTCAAACTTTAAGTATTATCAAAGCCATTGTGTCATTCCTATGGGCTAGAGGCTCCAATTAACCTTGGTCTCATGAGTCAGAGAGGGGAGCCTTAGAATACTACAATGAAAAATCTGAGCACTCCCAGTGTGTGCCCCAGCAGAAAATCTCCAACAAAGAGTTCCCTATTATTTTTGTTTCAAGGGAGTACAGCTCCAGATGCCAATAGAGAAAAAGCACTACTCTTACACTTCAGCCACACGCATGGCAAAGGAAAACCCCATCAAGAAATGGTTACAATAGTTCTTTCAAAATTGGTCATTTTACTAGCTTCAGTAAAAAAAAAAAAGTACAAATTTTACTGCAATATCAATGAGACTAGATACAGAATTTTACCTATCCAAAATTAAGAAGATAAGAATGGCCATTCTGGACCAGATGGAAGCTCTGTCTGGTGCAGTATCACTTCTCCAGCAATGGCTAAAATCAGACACAGATGGGGAAGAGAAAGAATGGGCCAAGTATATGAGAGACCTTTTCACCTTCGCTATCAGTCTGCAAATTTTTTGAGCTCAAGACTTCTCCTAAACTAGACATACTTTTGAACATGGTGGGTAATTTTTGATAGATTTATTTTCCAATATTTATCTGGTGTTTCACAGAATCACAGAACGGTTTGGGTTGGAAAGGACCTTAAGATCATCTAGTTCCACCACCCTGCCACAGGCAGTGACACCTTCCACTAGACCAGGTTGCTCGAAGTCCCATTCACCTGGCCTTGAACACTGCCAGGGATAGGGCAGCCACAGCTTCTCTGGTAAAACCTGTGTACGTCTTAAGCATCCAGACACACCTCTGCTAAGGCATTCCACATGTCTAATATCTCGTTGGTGTAGAACCACATTTTTTGTTCTTTTCCACTTTCAGCTCGGTCCCTGCTAGACTTATTCAATAGTCTGGAGGTCTTGCCTTAGAGAAGAGAGCGAACAACTGATTCCCATCCACTCTCTCCAGTCCCTGGTGATGTTGCAAATCTGTTGCATCCTACCTAGAATGTGCCTTTTCCATGCTGAAGAATACTACCTAATTCAATTGTTCTTTGACCGGAAACTGTTTCATATCTTTAAGTTTCCTCCTAGCCTTTCTCTCTGCAATTCTTCCAATGTTGCTATATCCTTTGTGAAATGAGAGGACCAGCCTGAATACAGCACTAAAAGTGTGGACAAGGTTAATATAGTGACATAATGACATTTTCTATTTTGCTCTTGCTCACTTTGTTTTTCCTGACTGCTACTAAGCTGGCATTTTCATAATCTCAAGAGCAATTTTCTGAGTTGTAATGGTCAGTTCAGAGCTCATTGTTTTATATGTGAGGTTATGAATAATTTTTTTTGCAGGTGCCTCACTCTACATTTAACTACATAGGATTTAATTTAGTAATTTATTGTAGAATTACTCAACCTCATAAAACCTCTGTGCAATTTTTCTGCTTTCTTTCATCCTTGGTATCCTGAATAGGTTTTTGAATTATTATCAGTATCTTTGTCTTACTGTTCCTGCCCTTTTCCTAATTATTTATATGTGTGTACATAGAATCATAGAATCAACCAGGTTGGAAAATACCTTTAAGATCAAGTCCAACTGTTCCCCAGCACTGCCACCACTAAACCATATCACTAAGCATCTATGGCCATGAATCAGTCCACACCAAAGCAGGTACATCTTGAAGCATCTATGGCTATAGTCATGTCTGATCTGCAGTAGTTACACCTCTGAAAGGGACTGTGGCTCAAGGATAGGTGAAGGTACACCTTGAAGCATCCGTGGCTGTGGATAAGTCCATGCTGTGATAATATGCGTATATTTTTATTTATATATACATATATGCATGTATTAAAATATAAAATATAAAATGTAAATATACTATACATATATAGACATCTATACACACACATGTATAAATATATATCAGAGCATCACTGGTTAACTACCATTTGTCCATTGCAAGACCTGACTAATTTACCTCTACCCTATTTGTTATACTACAGCCATTTATTTTCTCCATGCAGGTACTTGCTGTTTATGCAGTAGCTGCTTAATATCCCTGAAGGGCCTTGTGAAAAAGCCTTTTGGAAATATGGCAAACCGTGCAGCCGCATTAGTCTTATCTACCAAAGAAGCAGGATTTCAGGCAATTCTTGTGATGCATAACCTGCAGGAACTGTGACACCTCCACTTGCTTCGTAGCCTGATGGTGCATTGGATCTTTACTTATTTACTCAGATCTACTTCTAATGTTATTGGGCACTACAAGAAATTCTACCACCCAAGGATGGGTGACCCCTACATATTGTGACAATCTCACTGAAGTTTTACCTGAAACCAAGGATGAAAAATTAATCACAGCATTTCTACTAATAGCTGACTAAAGTAAAGAAGCTACTATGAACATAGTACCTTTCAAGGGAGTATTCTAAGCAAAGAACTATCTAAGGCCATTTTACAATGCTATAGTGGTCACACTTTAACCCAGGTATTTTAGCATTATTGGGGCTGATAGGCTGGGCAGGGAGAGCAGATGAGAACATCTCACATTATAGTGCAAAATTGCAAAGCTAATTAGAACTATTTTAAAAGATATTTTAACTGATGTAACACTTCAATGAGAGCTGTATTTAAAGCTGCTAAAACTAAGGGCAAAAAGGACTTCTAGATAAATATCTATATAGCTCCTTGTAGAAATAATCTTGAAAACAGTGTAATTTTTTTTGCATGTTCCTTTAAGACTAGAGTCAATCTAGCAATAAATTTCCTGAAAGTAATAATAATAATAGCAATAATAATAACTATTATTATTATTGCATAATATTATAATAATAGTTTCTAGGGCTTAATTCATATAAAATTTGAGGAAGAGAAACTCCAAGATCCTTTTTTATTGAGACTTTCTGAACCATTCCATCAACATACATTGTTATTTTATACTTCTCAATTATCTTGTTTCTTCCATCTTTCCCTGTTTAGTGCTTACTGAAAATCTTGGGACAGAGACAACATCTACTCATACCCTTACCATGTCTCATCTGAAACCTCAAGTCATCTGGCTTATTCTGCATTGGAAACGTCACATACATGAACCAGCTAAAGCTGTACCCAGACTTGAGGACAGTTCTTCATGAAATTTTAAAGACATGCAAAAAACTTCATCCTAAAATAATCTGTATGTAGTATGTAAAGGATTGACTGACTGTCAGCTAATGGCTGGGAAAATTCTCATGTGTAAGGGATGATATCTTTTACTAAAAACACCGTGTGCTATAAACCAGTACACGCTGCCATCTATATAAATAATCTTGCTAATTAATCTAACCTTTACAATACCTATGAAAGCTCGTTATTCACATTGATTTGTTAGTGGTCTTTCTGTTCTTTCAGTTTCATTGGACATTCTTTTTTTTTTTCACCATTCACGGATTTTGCATTAGCAGTTATTTTATGCCTTTGCCATATTTCTTAATTCTGCATGGAAATTAAAGTTGTTTCATAATGTAGTAATTTTATACTAAAATATTATAACACCAGGCATGTACTGCAGTTTATTATAAGCAACCCTGGGAAGACACAGGAAAGGACAACTCTGGTTCATCTGAAGAAAAGAGCTCTCTAGCCTCAGCACTCAGCCTCCTCAGGGGACAGCGAATAGGGAGAGTTCTTCCAAGTCTATAGGAAAAAGAGATCAGGCTCTCCCCTTTGCTGAAACATAAAGGTATCATTTGAATCAGGATGACTGTCTGCCTTCTGAAAGAGAGTGTTTTTCTGCAGCCAGATAGCTCTGCATTGAAGTGTACAATTCTGTTTCAAATCCTGTTATTAAATCATAATGAAGTTGATATTTTGCATGTAACGATTATTTGCTTTGAAAAATCAGTCCAGGGAGAAAAAAAACCCCACATTCCTGAGATTGCAGGATTGAACAAAAGAAAACTAGGGCACTGCAAACGTATAGCTGTCTGTACAGCTTCCAAACTGCTTCCTGCATGTGTGTGTGTCCTTATTCAGTCATTAAATATGCAACCCTAACTTCTACCCCTCACCATCTTTTGACTTATTTAGGGTACAGAAGAAACATCTGAAGGAATAAAATTAGGAGGGCACAAACAACTGTAAATTTGGCAGTGCTTACTTTTAAGTGTCAAATGAAACATTTAAATTAAGCTTTTCAGAATGCAACAACAGTTACTGTGTCCTACCTTTTCCCTTAAGCATTCTCCTGTTTTTTTCTTCCTTTTTCTTTTTTTTTTTTTTTTTTTTTTTTAATGCTGTTGCTACCCAGGTAAAAGCATCACTTATGGGATTGAATTCTTTAAAATGACAGGCAATTATACAGTGATATTACATAATCCTGTGAATAACACATGAATTCTCATCTTAAAACTGATTTTTAGTTACAATTACTTCTACTAGGAAGTTATTCTGGAAGCTCACTTCTCTGACGGCTACACAAAGCTATTTACAATTTCCAACCTACATTTATTCATGGCAAGCTTACTAATCTTGCTCTTGGTACAACTGTGTAGTTTATATCTTAAAATAACTCCTTCTTTTCACTCTTTACCCCTTGAGATGACAACAGATTTATTTCCTTTTTTGGCATTATTTTTCAAGGCTGAGCAGGCCAAGCTGTCTTATTTTTCAACTGTAAAACAAAAGCTCTGTTGCTCTAATAATTCTGTTGGTTCTTGGTTTGCATTTGTTCTGCTTGAAGTTCAAATTCGTATAGCACATTCTGGATGACAAACGATACATGTCTTCTAAGGCAGTGTTAATATTCCCTAATCTCTGTTGAAAATTCCTCACCTGATACAGACAAGGACTGCACTGAGCAGGTTCCTCTAAACTCCTAGTTTAGAGAAAGAGTTCCTGCCTTTTTTACTAGTGAACTTACTTCTGACAGTCCAGCCCTCAAGATCTTGTTTGCTATTCTGCGACTCTTCTGTTTTAATTGTGTCTTATGATCTTATGGCCACTGTAATTCCAATCAGCACACTCCAACTTCATGCAGAGGTCACTATTAAAAAATGCAAAATAAACCTGTTCCAAAAGACGGAACTTGGGAACCTTCCAGCTCAACAGCGAAGCCTGTATTGCCTCCTCTCTAGTCAGGTCTTTGGCTGTCTCACAGTTTGCATAATAGTCATCATCTTCTCTAGTTTAATTGTACTTATCCAGAATGTACTATCGCTAAAACTAATAAAAGCTGTATTTACAAATTTTTAACTCTACATAACAGTAAGAACAGTATATATGAAATGAAAAACTGCCCTATATATCTGGGAGGACAAGAGTCCACATACAGTCCTTCCTCCCTGCACTCATATAACCTATCTTAGCCGACTGATTCAAAAATAGGAAGGAACCACATGCAATCTGTTTTTACATTTACTCACCATGATGTAGATCACAATTAAATATGTGGATGTTCAAAATTTATACTGGTATAGAAACCACTGCATGTTAGATAAGACATAGGTCCATAACACATCTTAAAAAATAATTACAACAATTTCTGTATTTTAACTAGTGAAATAACTAGATTAGGAATAGATCTTACTTGTCCTGTCATATGACTCGTGACATGTATGTGCAATTTCAGCTCCAAGCTGCAAATAATGTCCAGCTTTATCATCTCTGGAACCATCTGCTCCAAGGGCAAACATTCCCCCTGCAAAACAGGTCAAGTGGCCCATCTTTCTTTCAAGGTGCCCGTTCTTCCACTCCCCAATGAAGGTCAGTCCTCCATTGGACTTTCTGACAAGATGCTTTTCTATGGCCTACAAGAAGATTAAGAGAACTTTTAAATACTGTTTCACATGCACTGTTTTACGTAACTAAACTCTCTTTGGAAGAATAAAGTACTGCTTTTAAAACAACAACAAAAAATTCTTCTTTCAAATTCACTTCTTAGCACTTCAGGAGCAAACAGCTATAATATAATTTCAATACATGCAAGAAATACCCTAACTGTTAAAAGATGTTAATAAGATCGAACACAGGAAAATAACAACACAGATAAAATTGTACTTTTAGCTGAGAACTCAGCATGTATTTTATGGCTCAAACAGTGTTTGTCTACTCATTAACTCTGAGAAGTACCTATACGTTCTGCTGTACAGTTTGTGTGTACTCCTAAGATACATCCACATTGGAATGTTTTGGTCAGCAATATATGTACAGGTAGCACCTGTACTTTCAGTCAGTCTTTAATAGGAAGTGACAGGAATGATCCAGCCCCCTTTTAGCTGCTTCTCTGTGGCAGCTTTCTGATTACATGTGGTCAAAGGATGGGTGAGGGTTAGAGTAACTGTTAAAAAAAAATATCACCTTACAGGTGAGGCAACTGCTGCCTTCTTTGCGCATTTGTACCTATATTGTTGCTTGTGGCTTGTAAATGGATTCTTCTGGTAGTAGGAAGGAGAACAGCTGACCTAACATTCCGAAGTTTGCAGGCTATGTGATACAACACATTTATGTAAGCCTCTTTCAGAGAGGTTCACAATCCCCACCAATCTACTGAAATACTATCTTAAGCATTAGACAGTTTTTCTTTTACCTAGGATCTTGTTACAATTGAGATCTATAATAGTAAAGGCAATTATCTTTTTACCATGGAGACATTGTTCCTATCTTCTCTTCAGAAATCTCCTTAGTACTTCCACACATAACCATCTGATGGGTTCACAACTTTCTTCAAAGCACATGACTGGTAACAGTACTCCAAGGCTGATTGGAGTTGAAGGATTAAAGTGCCTTTAAAAAGGCATTTTCTACTCTCCTTGCCATCCACAAGATCTATTACAGAAGTGAATTACTATCCCTCTTCATTAATTTTCTGGTATCTACAACAAATTACATCCCAAATGCCCACAACCGTTTGCACTGAAGCTTAGATATACTGAGAACATCCAGGCAGAGGATCCTGCATGTAAATGAAGCGGTTATTGTGGATATGGAGGTCATGTCTGCTGCACACCCTTGTCTCCTTGTTATCCACACAGTGCCAACTACGCAGTTTGCTACAATAAAGATTCAAGCAATAAGTACATAGATTAATCAGCTTGCAACCTGTAATTCAGGTTCAAAAGCAGAGAGCAAAATAGCTTTTCCCTCAAAATAAAAAACGTGAGACTGTTTTATTTTCAATAACATGGACAAATGAAAAGTTTCAAGGTCTTCCTGTGACTGTAGTAGTTATACTTCAGTGATACAGGACTGTTAGAGCAGATGCACTGAACCCATCAATATCTGGTAACATGGAAGTCCTTTATCCAGATACACAGTGCAGAGAGAACACAGAAATAACTGAGAGAGCAGAACCCAGTCCATCTCTGCCAGCTGCCAGAGTGGTTGTCCAACAATCATGCACATTGGCATTGGGTACCATGGCTTTCCGCAGAGCCCTGGGAGGAGCAGTAAGAGACTCTGGAGACCAGGAAGCTTTCTCATCAGTCCTCCTGATCACTGGGAAGGGGTTTGAAAGGGCCAGTCGAATTGGGCTATTCAACAATGGTTACAGGACTGGTGCCACAGACAGGGTTTCAACTACTTAGATCATGGGACTTGCTTTGAGAAACATGGGGCTTTAAACTAAAGTTGCTGGGGCAGGGGAATCTCAATCAATCCTGCTCCTACCAGTTTGATGCTATTGCCAGTAAGAGATGCCCAGAGCTTGCAGAGGGGTCACAGGTCAGCAGGAGAGCACCAGAACATCAGCACAAAGGAATTCCAGCCACTCCAATGAGTAAGCTGGCAGCCATATATCAGGTTAGGAAGGCTGAAGACCCAACAGAATTAAATCTGGCCAGGGATGTAAAGAACAACAAAGAAAGCTTCTGTAAGTACAGTGGGGATAAAAAGGAACATGAGGGAAAATGTGGGCCCTCTCCAGAAGAAAATGGGAGACCTGGTTACCCTGGACATGGAGAAGGCTGAGGTACCCAGCGACGTTTTTGCCTCAGCCTTCACCGGCAAGTGCTCCAGCCACACCACCCAAGTTGCAGAAGGCAAAGGCAGGACTGGGAAAATGAACTGCCTGCTGTAGGAGAAGATCAGTTTCAAGATCATTTAAGGAACCTGAACGTGCACAAGTATATGGGACCTGATGAGATGTACCTGTGGGTGCAGAGGGAACTGGCTAAGCCACTATCCATCATATCTGAGAAGCTGTGGCAGTCTGGGGAACGTCCTACTGACTGGAAAGGGTGAAACATAACCCCTGTTTTTCAAAACGGAAAAAAAGGAAGACTTGTGGAACTTCAGGCCAGTCAGTCTCACCTGGATTATGGAGCAGATCCTCCTGGAAACTATGCTAAGGCACACGGAAAATAAGGGTGATTGGTGACAGCCAACATGGCTTCACTAAGAGCAAATCGTGCCTGACCAGTTGGGTGGCCTTCTATGATGAGGCTGCAGCACTGGTGAGTAAGGGAAGAGTGACTGGTTTCATCTCCCTGGGCTTGTGCAAGGCATGAACACATTGTTCCACAATGCATAGAGCAGTATGGTTTGTAGAGGTTCAAACAGGTAGGTCTGGCTGAGGGAAAGCTGAATAGGAAACCATCTAGTGGTTTGCACATATCACAAATGAAGCAGGAACAGCTCAGTTCTTTCTCCCTTCTCTCCACAGTGTGTTTTACCTAGTCCCAAATTGCTTTGCTGTGTTTCCATTCAGAGACAGAGATCTGCCCATACATAATGTTTGCAAGACTAGGCTTACAATGGAGAGGATGAAATAATCACAATGGATGTTAAACACCAACTGCTATATATTTGTAAACCAACGGGACCCAATAAACTGTATTTTAGACTATTAAAAGCACTCAATTAATGTTTTGAACCACTGATGTTGACTTTAACAAAGCCTGGAAAGCTAAGAAAATTCAAAAGGACTGGGAAATAGCTAGTGCTTTAACAGTATTTTAAAAGGCTAATTGAACAATCATGTAAAATGAATGTTTGTTTGACACGTGCATACTGATATTAGGAATAGTAGGAATTTCTGGAATTTCCTTGGTATTGCACAAAATATTAGTCCTAAATGAAATCAAAGCAGCTCATAGGAAGTGGATTAAAAGTTGGTGTGCTAGAACAGTTCAAAGTGAAACCAACAATTGTGAAAAATCCTCATCCCGTGAAGATTCTGCAAAAACACTTCTATACAATGCTAGGCAGCATTTCTACCAACAATCTGCAAGAAACAAATGCTAAAAGAAATGTGCAGATTGCACAAAAATTGATGGAGCTATAGATAGTGATAAAGGAAAAGTCAGTCTTGTGAAATCATTCAGAACAGGGAACGAAGTGGGTTTTGCCTGAACCTGTTTTGGTAGGAATCGCACATCAAGGAATCATGAATGTAAATCACAGTAGTAGGAAAGCAGTAAATCAAAATTACTATAATCAACTTCAGAGCAAAACCAAGTGGAAAGCAGATGACACTGAGGCAAAGGTTAAGAGTGCAAACATAGCTCTTGGCTGGATGAAGAGGCGAATATGGACAGGAAATCAGGTGTTGAACCATTACATTCTTGTCTCCATACTGAAGATACTGGAAAGTACTTAGAAAAAAAGCTTAAGAAATAATTCAGAATCTGCTTTATATTATGATACTCAAGAAAATAATGCATCTCTTCTATGAGAGAATGTGTGTCACACCTTGGTTAGATACATAATGCAGATAACCCTGGAAAACAATGTAGGGGAGGAAAAAAGGTCAAGTATCTGAAAGTCAAATTCAGGTCAGAAATAAGATATATTACAGCTTCAAAGCAATTTTAGACTAGAACTTTCACTATATATCTTTTAAAATGTGAATTTTTAGGTGTTTTTTGCTTTAGGAGCTTGTGTTGAAGAAACACAGCATGCACAGATCATGGAACAAGTTAGGCACCAAGCACATATCTGCACTTGGACAAGACTACGCAGTCCCAGCTGCTGTTGGTACCCCAGCCAACTTGATTAAAACCAGCTTAGTTACTCTCCACATGTCTTAACTGTAGCACCGGCATGTTAGCATGTATAGGCACAAGCAAGCCTGACAAAAGAAGATGCCTGTGTATGGGGAAATTATAAGAAAGTAAGAGCTGGGCAGCATAAAGCTCAGAGCCACCACTAAAAGGCCACTGCTCCAAATCCCACTGAACTATCGGGCAGCGCTGCTGTGCTTGGGCAAGCACTACTTCATCTGTGAGAGGGAGCAAGATCACATCACAAAAGAACCACGAGCAAGGAATAGGTATGAACTACATTTTACAACATAAATATGGAATATAACCTCTAAATGTTTTGTAAAATAAAGAATAAAACAATTCAGAACTTCAACCCCTAAGTGATTCTGAACACTGGAAAGAAGTGACTTGGCTGTTCTGCAGACATCTTAGGGTTGTTCAATCTCTTTCTAATAAACTATAGCTTAGGCATTTAGATTATACAATTTTGGACAAGCTGATTATTTTTAGCACAACAATCTACATCAGATGTGTTCCACAATAACACTTCTTAAACTACGGAGAGTGAAAGCTAGTATTATTCACCACTTGATTTCTTAAAGCTTACATAATCAAAACCAGCCCTGGGGGTGCTTTGGTTGGGGTTTTTGGGGTTGGGGTTTTTTTTTTTAAGTATTAAGGATGGTTTTGCAGTTCAACTGTATGGGAAAACTCCATGAATTATAATCACCTCAATGGCATCGTCGTACATTTTTCTTGCCTCTGTGTCCATCTTGTCTGACATAAGCCAGGCTTTCAATAAATATTCATAAAAACTGTCTCCCAGCCCGCCCACGGATGTGTGATCTGTAAGAGAAAAAAAAGAACACACAAAAAAAAGAGTTGAATTTGTTATATAATAACACCTTAAATTTATTCAAAATAGAAACTTACGGTGTTAAGGCCTACTGTTGTAGTGTTACCAATATTCCAAGCCTGCTTAGCAGGACAAAGTGGCACCGTATCTCTTTCCACTTCAAACTTACTTGCTAGGTATGGAACCTGCTTTACGTGTTCACTGTCATTCTGCACAGGCTATCCCTCACATCAAAAATTAGTTTAACCTCTGTTTTTCCTTCATTCCACAGAACCTGACTGTTTTGCTGCTGGGGCTTAAAATCTTTTATATATGTTAAAAATTAAATGCAACACCCCCCCCCCCCCCCCCCCCCCCCCGTAAGATCTCTGTATCCAGGATACAATCAGGTCATGTGGCTGGCTATGAACAGCCATGAACTACACCAAACCCTATCTTTCCAGGAGCTTTTTATTTCCAACAAGGTAGTTACTTTCACAAGCACAGACACTGCTACTCTGTGCTGACAGAATAGCTCACACATGTAGGTAGTTCTTACACAGAGGGGTAGGTGAGGACTACCTGCATTCGTCTCTGGGTGAACTATCATGCATTCCCACAAAAAGCCAACTGATGGGGTGAGTCAGCCTCAGAGCTCCTGTGACAACCACAGTAAGCACTCCCTCAGTACACCCTTCATTCAAAAAGCAATACACTCACAGCATGAGAGTGACTTCAACCAGAACAGCACATAACCTTTTCTTTCCCAGTGTTACAGCCCACAAAACACTGGCACCAGAACAGTCTTAGTCTGCTCAGGCTAGGCGAAGGAAATGTTTAAGACCAACTCTGCCACAATACCAGAAATTCACTGCCCTAAACATGGCTGTTACACTCACACAAGTTCCCTTTTATTGGATGAAACAAAGATATGATACTTCCTTTTCCAAAGTACCTCCAAAAAACTGTATCATTCACAGCCTTCTGTGATGAAGGTGTACAAGAGAGGTCTGGAGCTCTCCTTCTGTGCTTTTTCTGTCCAAGCACTGTCCTGCCCCTGCATGCCTGCTTGTCTCTGAAGAGGTGAATAGGAGGTTAGAGCTGGTAGATGCTTCTAGCCTCTTGACTCCTCTGCTACGTACCAATGGATTTCTAAACAAAGGAAGGATCAAATGGAAAGCCTGTAGCCTTTCCACTTGGCTTCAGGTTGTGAATTTGCAGGAAATGACTTCATACTCATCTATCTCAGTATATTCTAGACAGCCTTTTCACACCCAGCTACTCAGTGATTTAGCTGCAATGAGTTTTCATAAGCTTTCTAGCTCTGAGCTGTAAGAGGACACGCAGGTCTGAAAATTAAAAGCAGTCTTTTTTGACAGATTGCGGGACTTTGACAACTTGCTCTCACCTGCAGTGAACATGCTGAAGACGTAGCAAATATATAGCTACTGAAATCTGTAGATCTGGGTCATCATGTGTCATTCTCTCCTATAAACAAGGTCCCTACCCAAACTTATCATCAGAAGGTCCACGGTGCTTATCACTCTCTTCTGCTTATTGAACTACAGCTCAGATGGATTCAGAGATTTAACTCAGCTCAACTCAAAATGTTTTGCTCACAAAAGTTTTTCAATCAGTGCTAACCTTGTATGTCAATGCAGAGTACTAAGAAGGAACACCTCGTGATTTGAATAACTGAGTTTACAATAGCACCTTGGCACTGGGTACTCTTCAGTAGACAGCTGTGAAGGTAATCATTATATTTAAAATGCTGTATTTTGCAAATTAAAAAAATGGATTTCATTTTTATTATATATTTGATCTACAAGAATTATCTGATTATTTCTATGTAATTCAAAGGCTTTTACTGTGAAGAAGTGTTTCACAGTGAAATCCTGAAGAAAAATTCTTTCCAGGTTAAGATAAATACAGCAAAGAGAACAGAGTATGAGGGCATATCAAATATGGCAGATGCCACATATTCTCTTCAATGACATGTACACATTCTTAATAACACTCATTCCTTCCAATCAAGACAAATTAAGATACATTTTTCATTCCCCAATTTTTTCAAATGCAGGCCCAGATGACTGGGCAAACATAAAAGGATTCCAGTCAAGGATTCCTTGGGAAGTCATACTTTACATTGGCATGCATAGTAGCTGCATTTGCAAAGAATACCTTCAACTATTGCCATAAAAAGTAATTCCAAAAAGCCCTGGTTTTTCACACACTTGAAAGTATGTTTTGTGCAAATCTGTGCTGTTAGTCTGTAGTCTGTCTGTCAGTTGAAGGCTTCCTCCTTGCCAGAAAGAGCCAAATATAATCTTAATAGAACGACAATGATATTTAACATTCACAGCACCATTTTTGCTCAGCTACTTCAAAAGCTTTGTATCCTGTTCAATATTGCCATTTTCCATAAACAGCATGCAATTGCAAAAAAAAATCAATTTCATAGAAATATTTTAATGAGTTTTTAATTTATTGATGAAAAGATCTATATTTAGTCAAATTTTAGTCATATATTGTGTCTCAGCTAATACTAAAAAAATCATGTCCACCTCTTTCCCACAGACTGAACGGAGGATCTTCTCTTAAATTCTCACACCATCAGTTATCTAATATTTCTAAAGCTAGTTTCACTCCAAATGATCTTAGCGCACTGCTGAAACAGTCTTCTCTTACAAGAACCCAGCAAACCACAGAATTACAGAGCAGGTCAGAAAGGAGTGTACATACTCTCTAACTGAAATGACAATGAATCTCAGCTCGAGACAGGAGGGAGAGTCTCTGGTGATTTGTCCTTTGTCAGTGAAATTGTTTCTTTACAAATCCGGAGAGACAAATCAACTTGTTTTTCCACAGCTAGTTTTTCAGGGCACAGGCTGCAGGGTTCCCTCTTCGCAATTACAACTGAAGCACTGTGATGGCTCTGGCTGCTCTTCCTCTCCAAGACTCATTTTTGGGGATAGTAGTAGATAATAGGGACAGTAGGCATTCACATAACTCATTCTCATGTTACAAATATGTGCTGCTTCCTTTAGTTTAGAGGGAAAGTTTAGTTCAGTAAGCAACACAGTATTTTCCACAACAACTGAAAGCCCCCTAAAGGTAACATTAATAACAAAACTTGCTCTAATGAAGGTCTACCTGCTCTCTAGAGCAAACTTAAGATGGGTAAATTATTTTTAAGCAGATGGCTTTAAGTAGTTAACAGCAGCTTAATGAGGCAAATGAAAAACAGTTCATGATTTGCTAAACCCTCTCTGCTTTGTGCCTTAATTGTTCAATTGTCATTTCTTGGCAATGAGCAGGAATAAAGAAAGAAGCCAGGCATTGTTTTAAAAGCAGCACATCAAGCCAGAACTGTTGCTGCAGTGACAACACCTGAGGGCGAGGCTTCCTGTTACCCATGAGCAGATGGGTAATGAGCTGCTGTCCCTTCTTGACCCCAGGGCACGTCCTCCTGTCCTTCCACTGTGCCCATAAAGGTTATGCATCATTTACTGCACGTGGAAGGAAAAGATGCAATAAAATGCTGAGCAGAAATATGTTTAGTGTGCATGGGCTGCTGTGCTGAAAAGCAGTATGGTGAGATAACATAGCAGCACATAAGCACAAGCAGGTGGAGATGAGGGTCAACTATACCCATAGCATTTTTAATTCATGAATTTGTAACTAAAACACTGATTTAATATTTTTAAGTACAGACAGCTAGAGAACAGCTAGTTGTTAGTTATGGCTCTAAAGTAAAGGAAAACTAACTTAAACCTGCCTCATGTTAAACCAAATAGACTGGAAGCATCAAGATGAACCAACTACTGATTAATTTAAACCATTTAATAGTACAGAACTACTTTGCAACAAGATAATAAAGGGGTAAAAAGGGGGGCTGATTTCCCTTAAGGGTTACAAACACATAATCTTTGGCAAAGTGCTATTGTAATATGTCAGAGAAGGAGTTCGAGTGGAAAAGATAAGTGACCTGGACGGCAGTGAAGTGATTAAGCTACTATTACTTTTGTTAAGAAATCCACACACTCCATGACCATTGGTTGTTCTGGGTATCAACTGACCTTGCACTGCAGAAGTCCTCTTTCTCTGTATTGGAAACTCTTAAAAAACTGTTTTCCTGTTTGTCTTTAGAGTAGCTCTGATTAAATTTCAGTTCAATCTTCACTTCATGTAGCTGGGCTTAGTGCCCCTCAGTTGCTCCAAATAGGTGCAAGCTCCCTTTCTAATCCTTTAATCCAGAAAGCTGGGGGCCTGGAAATTGCAGCAGCTGCAATTCACAGTGGAAATTCAACCTAAGGATGCCATAAACAATAATGGATGGCTTAAAAGTGCGAACACTTGTAGATTAACTGTAGCAGAGGCAGCCCTGATAAAAGGAGGTGGAGGTACAATTTCTAGTCAGCTACGAATCATTTATCACTAATGAACATGTTACCAGCATGAACATTTTTCTAAAAACATGCAGGTTGTCACATAACAGAACTACATTAAAAGAAGAGTTAAGCTTGCAAAGCCAAGTATTTTTAAGTTAGGAGATAGCTGAACAGACACTGCTTCCTATTCTACTGCCTGGTGCCACAGAACAGAAGATTCTAGGAACAAGAAGAACCCAACTCTGCTCCTCCCAGCCTGGGAATGTGTGATGGTGCCTGCTCAGCACACACCGCTCTACAGAACGTAGCAGCTCAACTCTGAATACTCCATATGGAGACAGTAGATGTATTTTTTAAAGACCTGGAAAAATACGGATGGTTTTCTCTTCAAGCAGTCCTGAAACAAGTAATTCCCATAGTATTTTATATCCAAAACATGATGGTTCTTGAGATTCTTAAATAAAACAAGATTTAACCTGGGTAGAATCACATTCCACCTCTAGCTTCACTGAGATACGGCTGAAGCATTTTTCTCAAAGCTGTTTCATAAACCCCAACAAAACAGCTTGAGGCAGACAGAATATTCCAGCTGGAAGAGTTGAAGTTTGGCAGCTACAAGAAACTGAAAACACAATCACTTAATGGAAAGTGTTGAACAATATTAATTGTAAGTGCTACCAGTTTCTTTTAAAATAAAACTTAAGCAAAACAGCCTCCTAGAACTGCAGTGATTATCAAACTAAAGATTAAAATTCTGAAGCTCACCCAATTCAAGTGTGTGCAAAGACACAAATAATTTTAGACAGACCAGCAAGTACAACTAGCTGAACTGGAACATATGCTTAGGTAACTCATGTTGTTAGAACAAAATGCATCTTCAAATTGAACGTAGTTCAAGGTTCTGTAATGTCAAAGGAGTATCCTCATTTGGTAGCTTACAACAGGCTCTCCTTTCACACTCAGGAATTCACAGCTGGAACAAGTATTTTCCTTTTTGTATTCAAACTTCCCTAAAACTTCAAAACATTCCAGCTATTTATAATTCTGGAGACTGAGCTCACCTCTCAGTGACCTAAATTCACAAATTAAAGAGCAATCATAGAATAATAAGGGTTAGAAAGGACCTTAAGACCATCTAGTTCCAAACCCCCTGCCATGGGCAGACACTAGACCATGTCACCAAAGGCTCTCTCCAACTTGGCCTTGAACACTGCCAGTGACGGAGCATTCACCACTTCTTTGGGCAACCTGTGCCAGTGCCTCTCCACCCTCACAGTAAATACCTCTTTCAATTAGAACCTATGACCCCTTGTCCTATCACTACAGTCTCTGATGAAGAGTTCCTCTCCAGCATCCTTGTAAGCCCCCTTCAGATACTGGAAGGCTGCTATGAGGTCTCCACATAGCCTTCTCCAAGCTGAACAGCCCCAACTTTCTCAGCCTGTCTTCATATGGGAGGTGCTCCAGGCTCCTGATCATCCTCGTGGCCTTCCTCTGGACTTGTTCCAACAGTTCCATGTCCTTTTTATGTTGAGGACACCAGAACTGTACACAATACTCCAAGTGGGATCTCACGAGAGCAGAGTAGAGGGGCAGGATCACCTCCTTCGACCTGCTGGTCACGCTCCTTTTGATGCAGCTCAATACACAGGGAGCTTCTGATATGCAAGCGCACACTGAAGACGGCTCATGTTCAGTTTCTCATCGACCAACATCCCCAAGTCTTTCTCCACAGGGCTGCTGAATCTCTTCTCCACCCAACCTGTAGCTGTGTCTGGGATTGCTCCAACCCAGGTGTAGGACTTTGCACTTGGCTTGGTTGAACTTCATGAGGTTGGCACTGGCCACCTCTCAAGCGTGTCCAAGTCCCTCTGGATCCCATCCCTTCCCTCCAGTGTATCAATCGAACCACAAAGCTTGGTGTCATCACAAACTTGCTGTGGGTGCATCAATCCCATTGTCCATGTCGCCGACAAAGATGGTGAACAGGATTGGTCTCAACACTGACCCCTGAGGGACACCACTCATTACCGGTCTCCAGTTGGACATTGAGCCATTGACTGCAACTCTCTGCACGTGACCATCCAGCCATTCAAACACATGAAGTCCATGTGCAAAAATCAAAGCCACATTACCCCTTTACATTGGTGCTTCTACTGAAAAGTGGCCTTTTATCACTTGAAGTTGTCTTTTCCAGATTACTACACTCACCAACCGAACCACCTGAATGAAGCATACTTGCCTCTCTGTCAAGTCTGGAGTCAGTGTAAATCCCACCTGTGCTGCCAGCTTTAACTAAGCTGTTGGAATTTGCAGTGGATTCATGGGAAGTCATACACATGTTTACCTGACAAGGTGGCTGTAAAAAACAGCTAAGGGATGATACCATCTACTACAAACAATACGCCTCTAGGTATGTGTCCACAATGCAAAAGAGTCCCTTTTGAGTAAGAGTTTCTACCTAGGGGGATTGTCAACCTCTTAGGGTCATTACAACCTTCAGTTTATTCACCTCAGTCTTCCTATAAAATCTCAACTCTCCTCTTGCAGAGTAAAACCAAGAAGCTGGGAGAGAGAAAAAACCTTTATTAGATTAAATCTAGCCCAATATTCTTCTATGCAAAATTAACTGGCAAAACCATTGTCAACAACTTTGCCCTCTCCCTTCAAGCTGTATTGATACATATTGACCATAGCAATTTACATGCTTAGATATGTACGTGTGTATATACATGACACATGAATGCTGACAGTCAAAAGAGATTCAAAGAAGCAATGAAAGACACTCCCTGTTTTTGATGTACTTACAGATTTCACCACATGCAATATAAATCCAGGCTACTCTGCATGTTTTCTTTCTCCTAGACTTGTGTCTATGTATGTATTATTTTTCTTCTTATGGTACATGCCTGAAATTGCACCTAGAGCTATTTGAAGTTTTGGTCACTATGTAGGTGCAAGAAAATTATGCTAATTGTAAGACTTACTCTGTCCATGTTCTGTGACTGAGACTGAGCTACCACACCCTACATTTTGACTGCATTCATCACCATCTCTCTCTTACTTTTGACTACATAGGCCAAGAAGTTCCACAGTGTGATCTGCAATAAAAGTCAGCTATGACTTCACATAGATCTCCAAGATGAGATGGTATTTTAGCTTGCTGCTAAAGGTAACTAAAGGTGCTAAAGCAACAGGACAGTCCAGCTGCCAGTGCCACTTCATGATTAAAAGAACTTACCATGAAGATATCTTAAATGTCCACTGAACAAAATGATAGACCCTGTCCCCTCAATGTCACCACAATGGAAACAATTCTTATGTGACCACCAGAAGGTAAATCTCCACAAGTAATTCAGAATATGAAGTCTTACATATTGATGACAGAACGAAAAGAAACGGACTGTTATGTGTCATCTGAATCTATCAGTGGTTGAGAGACCAATGCCAATATAAACACCTAGGTGCATAGCCTCCAACAAGTGATACAGAAGGAATAATATAAAAATGAGTAACTGTAATTCAGGATGTAACATGTTTGTAACTGGACTTTGATAGGCTTCCCTTTGATAAGAAATGAGTAAGTCAAGAATGGGTCAGAAACACAGCTTAGGTAGATAGAGATCAAGTACAAATATTAGTTATTGAAGAAGTAACGAGATTTCACAGGAGCTCAAACTTTAAAAGCTCACAGACCACATGTCAAAGGATGCCAATCATTTTAAGTTGGCTGTCTTCAAAGCCAACAAATTAAGCTCTCAAGAATATCAGGCAGTACCCTAAGACATGGGCTCTGTGTGAGGAGAATAAATGTTAAAGCAATTGCTGGACAGATTTGAAATTCTAGGTATCGATACACTCCCCACCAAGATCATGCTCTGAAAGCACAGTTTGGTGGTGTAGCAAAAGAAAATATCCACCACTTGCCGCAGAAATGTGTGCAAGCACTTTCAAAACCCAGCTCTGCCATATCCAAATCCTTTTTTTAGGAAGTTTTTACAGACACTACGTTTCAAATCCTTAACTCATATACATGTTTAACCTTCCAGTAACTCTAGAATCTTTAACACACTAAAAAAAGCTTTTATTTGTTCAGCTTTTGCAACATCTTGCTCAACAGACCAGCAAAATGTCTTAACCTTGTAAAGTTATAAAAGCACATTCTCTGTAACACACAGCTCTGCTGTATTTCATTAAAACAAAGTTTTAATAGATTAACTTGCTCTTGGCTTCTAATGAATAAACAAATTTGAATGCAGCCTTTTCTTGGAACAGTTAATTACATTTGTACAAGGTTGTAAAGCAGAAGGGCAAGGGGAATTCCCCAGTAGAGATGACACAGTTTATTTTCTATTCAAAACACATGCACTTTCCTAAATACAGAGCACGACAGAATATTTTGGAAAGAAAAATTAAGGACATCCTCCAAGACAGTGAAGAAAATGAAACAGCAGAAAGCCACCCCCACCTCCTCATTTGCAACTGGTACATGCATGCCCACTGCTGGAAGTCTGGAAGTCATGTTGTAGTTTTGTTTTTTATGTACTCAACTGAAAGCAGATTCAAAGCAAAAAACCCTCACCTCAATAAATGCTTGCACCTACCTCCAAACTAACCACCACATAGACCACATAGCTTGAGTTCTACAACCGATGTTCTTAGCAGAACTTTACTTACTCTATCAAATAAATGATGAAGTCAGGTCGGGAACTACCTCTACAACGGACAAATTAATTATTTCAATCCTTCCCCATTTCTATTTAAGAGAAAGAAAATCTTTCCTTATGCCAAAGGGGAAAAATCACCCCAAAATGAAAGCACTGGAAACTATCATCCACAAGTTCAAATTGAAGGTAGTTATCTTAAGAGTTCTGTAAAGTGCTTGGAAAATACAGGCTTACCTGGCACTATTCCCTTTCACTTCCTTCTAGGTTATGGATGTTTTGCCAGAATTTGACTTTAAATTTCACAACTTGATTTTTAGCTACTTTTGGCAATGCTGGTTTCTTAAATGTTGTCTAGAGCAAACAATGTAAGGAAGGAGGGAGAAAATGCAAAGTACCTTCATAGATAAAGAAGACTAGTAGCTTCAGTTGGCAAAGACAGGAATTTTCCAACATTAGCATCTTTCTCGTCACCCAGAACTAGACCATCAACCTCTTAATTTATGCTACAATTATATTTTTATCTGAAATATTTATCTGCAATATTTCTTTAATCTTTTGAAAGACCACTTTATTCTTCAGTCTTCTTCACTTCACCTAATCTCCCGGAGGTAGATGTAAAGACTGAAAGGGTTTCTTGCATCATTTTAACAATGAAAGTCCCAGTAATAGAAATTTGCATAGCGGTTTATTTCTCAACCTCTGCAGCACCTTTGAAAGTTTGTATTCAAGAGATCCACTCTTCCTATATGTCAGATAGAGCTCCCACTGCCAGGACAGCACTCTTCAGCTCACATGCTGACTGTTCTCAGAATTAGCATTCTCCCATGCAGGGATACGCGGAATGTGAGAGCAAAGATAAAGAATTATTCTGGACAAGGAGTATTCAGCATTAAAGAAATAATAAATGACAAGGAAACTGGTAAATTAAACACACAGCCATTAACAAGCAGGTGGTAACAGACAATAACACAGACCAGAAGCTTCAGCTACTGATTGATAGGCCATAAAAGGAAATGCTCTGGCACAGCCTCAGAGAGCCAATCTGAACTTTGTCACTGATAAGAAGGGGGAAATGATTGTCATGAGCATTATGAGGTATTTCAGGGGCCTTGCAGGGCTGTGCAAAATGTATTTATGGAAGAGCAGAACAGGGCTGTGACTTCAGTTAAAACTTACTATGGGCCATTTTAGGGCCAAAGGAAGGGAAAGGGAATGATCAGGGTGGATTAGGGAAGAATGACCAAAGGGAAAATGGAGAGGAGATGATTTAAAAGTACCTGGTCACATGTAAATAGGCTGGGGATTACCACACTTGTCTGCCTGCACCCTTGACCCTTCAGGAGCACAGTCTGCCTCATTTTCTTATTAAATCCTTTATGTTCTTGCATGTAATTCCACTCACTATTCTATCAGCAGCTGGAGGAGAGGCCACAGGTAGCAAAGCCTGCAGACCTAAGTGCCAGCACCTGGAGAACGTGGCATGCAGTGGAGGTCTGGGTGTCAGTAACTGGAGGAACTGGGATGTGTGTTGTAAGGTTGGAGTGCCAGCAACTGGAGAACGGGGCCTTCAGCAGGTCACAGGGGCCAACAGGTTAGGGTGGCAGTGGCTGGAGAAAAGTGGGCCAGAGGGGCCTAGGTTTGTGTTTCAACAACTGCGAAGACCCACGTGTGTTTGTTTTCCCAGTGAATTTAATCCTGAGTGCATATGTGTATGTGGAATTCACATCAGCAAACTTGAAGGTGAGCAGGAGGAGACCTGCATCTGAAAAGCCTGATGGTTGCATAGCCCTGGTCAAGGGTTCAGGCACAGGTATTAAGTAGACCGAGAGCCTCTGCTAATACTTGAAAAATCTGTGAGTGTACTTGTGAAGGGAGTGCAAGTGCATGCGTTTATCTGACTGAACACCAGGAGGATGAGCAAGACCTAGCCACCTCTACGTATGTGTTACATGAATTGTAGCAGTACTATGTGTGGGTGCTACAAAGGAAGTGTTGTCAGTGGCAGTCTGTGTGGACAGCCACATTAGTGTCATAGAATCATAGAATAGTTAGGGTTGGAAAGGACCTTAAGATCATCTAGTTCCAAACACCCTGCCATGGGCAGGGACACCTCACACTAAACCATGTCATTCAAGGCTTCGTCCGCCAAGGATGGAGCATTCACAACCTCCCTGAGCAACCCATTCCAGTGCCTCACCACCCTCTCAGTAAAGAATTTCTTCCTTATATCCAATCTAAACTTCCCCTGCTTAAGTTTTAACTCGTTACCCCTTGTCCTGTCACTACAGTCCCTGATGAATAGTTCATCCCCAGCATCCTTGTAGGCTCCCTTCAGATACTGGAAGGCTGCTATGAGGTCTCCACGCAGCCTTCTCTTCTCCAGGCTGAACAGCCCCAACTTCCTCAGCCTATCTTCCTATGGGAGGTGCTCCAGTCCCCTGATCATCCTCGTGGCCCTCCTCTGGACTTGTTCCAACAGTTCCATGTCCTTTTCATGTTGAAGACACCAGAACAGTACACAATACTCCAAGTGAGGTCTCACGAGAGCAGAGTAGAGGGGCAGGATCACCTCCTTCGACCTGCTGGTCAAGCTACTCTTGATGCAGCCCAGGATACGGTGGCTGCGAGCGCACACTGCCGGCTCATGTTCATTTTCTCATCAACCAACACCCCCAAGTCCTTCTCTGCAGGGCTGCTCTGAATCTCTTCTCTGCCCAACCTGTAGCTGTGCCTGGGATTGCTCCAACCCAGGTGTAGGACCTTGCACTTGGCATGGTTAAACTTCATATAGTTGGCATCAGCCCACCTCACAAGCGTGTCGAGGTCCCTCTGGATGGCATCCCTTCCCTGCAGCGTATCAACTGAACCACACAGCTTGGTGTCATCAGCAAACTTGCTGAGGGTGTACTCAATCCCACTGTCCATGTCACCAACAAAGATGTTGAACAAGACAGGTCCCAACACTGATCCCTGAGGGACACCACTCGTTACTGGTTTCCAGCTGGACATTGAGCCATTGACCACAACTCTTTGCGTGCGGCCATCCAGCCAGTTCTTTATCCACCGAGTGG
Organism: Psittacula echo; assembly: GCF_963264785.1. NCBI lineage: Eukaryota > Metazoa > Chordata > Aves > Psittaciformes > Psittacidae > Psittacula > Psittacula echo. The sequence continues at coordinate 8,307,423 of NC_137736.1, forward strand.
TCCACCCATCAAATTGATGTCTCTCCAATTTAGAGACAAGGATGTCGTGTGGGACAGTGTCAAAGGCTTTGCACAAGTCCAGGTAGATGACGTCAACTGCTCTACCCCTGTCCATCAGTTCGGCAGCCCCATTCATAGAAGTCCACCAAATTGGTCAGTCACGATTTCCCCTTAGTGAAGCCATGCTGGCTGTCACCAAGCACCTTGTTGTTTTTCATGTGCCTTAGCATGCCTTCCAGGACAATCTGCTCCAAGATTTTGCCAGGCAGAGAGGTGAGACTGACTGGTCTGTAATTCCCCGGGTCATCCATTTTCCCCTTCTTGAAAATGGGGATTATATTTCCCTTCTCCCAGTCGTCGGGAACTTCACCTGACTGCCATGATTTTTCAAATATGGTGTCCTCGTAGGTGTGTGTACCTCTAGGATATATCCTCAGCCTCTCTACTGGCCAACCTGCAAATGGGAACAGCAGCAGCCACATCCATTGGACTGGAATGGAGAGACCTGTACCTCTCTGGACTTTAATAGCCGGGAAGGAGGAATAAGCAGATCTTGGATTGCTGGATGCAGTGGTTTTCTTCACATATTTAACAAAGTGCATTTAGATCAAATTTATTTAAAATTTTCCTTTGAATATTACCAAATAAATATAGACATATGGTGCTATGTATTTGATAAAATGTCATATCACAAATGAAAGTAGATAGAGTGTATTCCTCATGGTTTGTCTATTACATGCAAGAGTTTAAATTAAGCAGTTCAGTTAATTACCCAGCCCAGCCCAAGAGAATTAGCCTAACCCCAGCTGTACAAGCAGGCATAAAAAATGATGAATATTCACTCAGTATGTGCACTTATTTAATGACAGTGACTGAAAACTGGTTTTGTTGGTTTTGCTACATGGTGAAAATGGCACCATTTTAACAGAAGTGTAAATCTAATCCAGTTCAACTAAATTAACAGAATCTTTCCGTAAAAAGTATTTTAAAATTGAAAATGCTTGGTTTGGTTTCATTTAAGCACCAAAAGGTGCTAAGGCAGTGTGTGCAACAAGGCAGGCTGAACACGTGCATGAATCCCCTTATTTGTCTTCAGAGGACTTGTACATGACTGACAGCATTTAAATTTAGTGCATTAAATACACACCAGATATCACAGTGCTGGTGAGTCCTTGTAAAAGTGCTGACAGAGTGCCCCTCATTGAGTTTTTAACTTAATCCACTTGCAAATTTGACCAAAGGATCTTGGTTTTGGTAAGGAGACACGAACAAAGCACTGTAGAACAGACCAACTCTGAATGCTCATCACATCAACATTCAGTGATTGTAATTTCAGAATCTGCTGTTACATTCCTAATACCAACGCTCAGCTCATGCACCGTAAATTCACATACCAGCTTACTTTACAGCAATTAGTTTACATGCTCACATATCACTGAAGCATAACAAACACAGAATGGATTACTTCTTGCTTATTTACTTGTACATGGAAGCCATATACAGCCTAAAAACCAGTTAAACTGACAACTTCCAACCCAGGTAACTCCCAGGTGCAGGTAGTGAGATTTGAAGGCAGATATTTGAGTTCCACTTCAATAATGTTATTACTTCCAAGAGATGTTGGAACCAGATGAAATGCAAGAATTTATTCTCAGTACTGGAAAACAGAAAGAAAGAATGCCCAATCTATAGACATGTGCAAACACGAGTGGCACGGCCTGACCTGGCAATAACATGCAGATTGGCATTTTCTCTGCTATTGCTGTTTTAACTGGTATTCTAGTCTAAGCTGTTTGCAAATGCAAATTAGATTTAAATTTTCTCAACATATTTCATTTAAAATAAATATTTTTTCTTCAGTACAAATTCATTTCCATCATTCTGAAATCTCTTGCTTTAATCAAAATTCTAGTTGTTCTATCTGCTTAGCAGGCTTCTCTAGAAAGCACTGCTATTGGTTTTGAAAATAATCTAAATTCAAAGTTCTGACACTTGTACCAAACCAACTACTTACCAAGTGGAACAAAAAGCTAGCAAAGTTAACTGTAGGTTAACGTGAGAGGTTAGAAAATGCTTCTTGCCAACTATTTTGCTTTCAGTCGTACAGAAATGGAAACCCCAAGGCAGAAGTATTTTAAATCACTTGTTCCTACTGCACCATCACCTTACTCCATAAGTAAAAATTGCATCTGTCAACATTCCTGTGGGCATTATAGTTCTGCCTTCTAGCAAAAGCCACAGTGAGCTGATAAATCCTGAACTAAACCACCCTTTCTGTGATTCAACTCATGCTGTAATAACATCTGCACATTACAAGCTTAAACACAAATATTTAGCCTACACATATGTCGTGGTTTAAGCCCAGGCCGCAAATCAGAACCATGCAGTCTACTTCCCCCACACACACCTTTCTTCCCTCCGCTTCTGGAGGGACGGGGAGGAGAATCAAAAGAATGCAACTCGCATGGGTTGAGATAAGAACAGTTTAATAACTAAGGTATAACACAAACCACTACTGCTACCACTAATAGTAATAATGATAAAGGAAATAACAAGGAAGAGAATACAACCGCTCACCAACCGGTACCTCACCCCCACCCCGCAGTCCTCCAGCCCTTCCGGGGACTCTCCGTTCTACATCCTGGGCATGACGTGCTGTGGTATGGAATACCGCTTTGGCTAGTTTGGGTCAGGTGTCCTGTCCCTGCTTCCTCCCGGCTTCTCCTCCTCCCTGGCAGAGCATGAGACTCACAAAGTCCTTGGTCAGACTAAACATCAGTGTTATCAGCTTTGTTCCCAGGCCAAAAGTCAAAAAACACAGTGCTGCAACAGCTACTAAGAAGGAGAAAAACTGACTGCTACTGCTGAACCCAGGACAGTATAACATCATTTTCCTCCTCGGTACAATGAATTCCATTCCTGCAACACAGCAGTAAGGGTCCAGTTATGTATAGCTGCATTACAATGCATTTCCACTGGAAACTATGCAGATACAGCAATGACCAGTAAGCCGTTCACCCAGCAGATTTTAGGACTGGGTTTTATGCCATTCAAATGGAAAGAAATGATGGGATAGAATGGTAGTCCCTGCGCAGCCCTGCCTGCTGCGGCCCCCAACCCTGCCTGCTGCTGCTTCACAAGGTAATCCGTCACCAGAATCCTTCTTCAAGTGCTATGTCAAATGCGTTAAACTCACAGAGAAATATATATTCATAAAAACATACACATTAAGAAGACATGGCTATAGACTAATGTCACACTACATGACTTTACTCATCCCTGCAACTTGTTAAGGACCTGGAAGCAATGGTCACATCATTCTTGATGAACCCATACTAACTAATTGACTGATAATTACTTTACTGATTATATCTTTTCAGGTATATATATAAAGGTCTAATCAGAAGCACTGGCTGGATTGAACAAAACCATGTCTTTGTAAGCACCAGCAGAAGCAGCAGAACAATGAACAAACAGAAGAGTCTGCATGTCTCAGGTCACTGTCACCAAACATCATTCCCCAGCAGTGAAACTGCAGAACATGCTGTTTCTATTGTGATCAAAAGGCCTGCACTCTGATAAAGTAGCACTCTGATAAAGTAAACCACAGGAGAAATGACTCATCAGCCTTTGCATCCTAACATCTAAAGGATGGTAACACGGCTGCAGCATATCACATACAACATACTAACCCAAACCCAGAACAGACCACGTTTAAGCATACAGTTAAATGAGCAAAAGCAGACAAGACATAACAACATGGCCTAAGCTTTGGAGGCTAAAGACAGAAATATTTTGAGGCATAGAAAAAACCCCATAACAATTGCTGACACCCAAAAGGCCTGAAAGATCTGTCCAAAAGCTAGCTCATCATCATCATTCAAGAACCCTGCATAGGTAAAGAGGACTGGCTAGCTAGTGTCTCTTTTTCTTTGAGTCCAGATAACTTGAACATGTCTTGGTACTTATGAGTATGAGTGAATTAGACTTAGGGGAAAATCACAGTAGGTAAAAACAAGCTTGCTGAATGACCCAACAAACCCCCTAATCACTAAATTCCAGGAAGTAAGTTTGTGACTCATGAGCAGCACAGAAAAGTTAAAGGCTCTGTAATAAAGTTGTATTTCTTTTTATCCTAACAACTTAAGTCTCAGCCTGTAACCCTAACCTTTCATCTTGAACATATTATCTTTCAAAATTCAATTAATGAGTATGTTTGAGCTCCATCAAACTTCTGCAAAGTTACAACTCTCACTGTATGTTTATTCTTGGTGACCAAGATTCTTTTCTTCCCCAGAGCTGCTAATTCTGAGCATTATGATGTTGTGATATGCCACATTAGACTACTTCTGACAAAAATAGCAGGAGCAATTGGTTAGGACCAGAAAAAGAGGAATAGAAAAAAATATTTCAGAACAACAACATAAAATTGTGTTTTCTATAAATAGCGGGTGAATATTTGTATTCGTTCACTTTCTTTTTTTCCTGAATCCGTTGTTAAACCTAAATTTGTCTGAAGAATTTTTCTCCTCAATTCATGTGTCTGTCTCAAAGGGTGTCACTACTCACCCAAAGATATTAGATGCTTTGCAGAGAATTTTGGCTGTAACAATGGGATTAGACAACTCACTGCAGTGGCAGCTGCATTCACTTCCCTCATACACCAGACTCAAAGTCAGAAGCAAATACTTAGTTTGCAAGCCAGAACATGATCTGCTGGGTATTTACAGTGAACCACTGAAACCCCTGAAACCTGTCAATGATGTCAAACAGGACAGAAATAGATAGTCTTGCTTATTTTTCCTAAACGAACTTGAATTCATAAAAGAAACTGGAACAAAAACCTTGAAGGGAAAGATTCTCTTCTATCACACCCACTATGAAAAAACTACACTACTCAATTTTTCTTGGAAGAACCACTTAAAGAAATCATGTTTGCGTGTCTTTGTGTTTCTCTGACATCGTCAGAATCAGCAACAAAAACCTATTTTTCCTTTTCACTCACAAGCCTTTTTTTTCTTTATACGAGACACAATGATACCAGCAGGATCTATAAGGAAGGTCATCATGCCATGTCACATGGCACTAAGTATAACTATGTTTGTAAATGTCAGTCCTTAACACCAGGTGAAGGAGCTCAAACTTCACCACCACAAACATACATTACTTCTACACTGCCTTACAGTAATCCATTTTGCAGATGGTTTGCAGAACAAAACCAGGAACAAAGTCAAAATGAGGAAACTCCAGCCTCATTTTTTATTACTGAAGATTTTACTGACTGATAAAAGTAAGGGCAAGCAACAGGTTTAGTACGAAGCTGTTTTCAGAAAGTATCATGAAAACCAAGCTGCATGACTTCAGAGAGAGTGACAGGCAAAAATTGGTTTTGGGAAGTCTCAAGTCTAAGTAATCCTTCTACGCTGCCTGTTCTCAAGCAGTGCTGTTCGTACCCTTACAGAATCAGTTGTCTGTTCTCCTCAGAACAACTCAGTAACACAATAAGAAGTAGAGCCTGAATTCATAATGAATAAAATAGGAATACTCACGCTGACCCCATCGGCCTGTTCTTGGATTCAAATAATTTGGATAAAGTCCATTAGGACGATCCATTTTTTGAAGTAACTTCCGAATGTGCATGACCTAAATGAAATCAAGAATCATGATCACCACTAACAATGTTCATCTGCTCTCTCCACACAGTGAAATCTCATATGTTTTCTTTTTCTTTTTTTGGTAGTAAATTTTCTCAATCTGAACCCATAAGCTTTGAGGGCTCTCTGCAGATTTGTATGTTTTTGTTTGCAAAGGACTGCTCACATAAACATGGTTAAAACCTATAATTTTTAAATGTACACTGAAAGAAATAAGGAAACTTGTCATAAATTTCTACTTGAAAAAGACATTTATTTGGTAACAGAAATACCTGCATGCAAAAATTTACCTGCAACCAAGAATGCAAATAGAATTCAGTACCGAAAGTACATCTCCTCAAACACAATTTATCATGAAACAGTGTAAAAGACACTTGTATGATAAAAAAAACCTGAATTTGAGACCCACCTTGTTGTAGTATACAGGGTCCCCTGTCAAATAGCTGAGGTGGACAAATTCCATGTGCAGAGTACCAAACTCAGAGAGGATGCTGCTGCCAGCAGAGGCCCAGCCCCAGTTTCTACCTACACCACTGGATTCCAACAAATATGCATAGAAAAAAGGAGAAAACAACAAAAGAATCAGAATTACAGCATTAGTAACAATCACCACAGCACATTAAACAAGTAACAGCAAAATATTAACCCGTACTTAAGATTACAGGATTGTAGTTTGATTGATCGGTTGCTTCATTGGTTGTGTCTTTGTGGAAAAAAGATAGCATAACCTCATCAGCAAAAAGTCCTGTGATTAAAAGTTATAATATTTTGATGTCACAGAAATATAATGTCTTAACACTGGGCCCAATCTCAATTTCTTATTTATTGTAAATTTTTAAGAACAAGAATCAAAAGCAATTATCAGATGAGTATACTTCCAAAGGTGGCAGCATTTGCTTCCTTGTTCTGCCAAACATCTGCTCTGTTCCCTTTACTTGTGTGACTTGTGCTTCAAGCTAGTATTAAACATTCCAGTAGGATGGGAGTGGGTCCTATCTGTATCTACATAAAACAGTATGTTTACTATAGGCAGAACATTGTGATTTCCTCGAGCTGACATAAAGAATCAACAGAAAGCATCATATACCTTGAATCTTTTTCACTGTAAGAGATACCATCTTGGTAAGTCATAACTCCTAAACTGCCTCTGGTTTAACTTAATTTGGGAGTTTTCAACACCTTTCAGGATTAGGTCTTTTAATTTTCCTGGAGATGACTTCTACTTTTTCTCATAAAAGATTTCAGTTATCAGTAAGACTATAATCAATTAGGAATGACTTCTTATTTTTTCAATTACAAATTAGAAAGAGGAAATGTAAAAGAAAAATGTTGGTTATGGAGCCGTATTTGTAGCTCTGACCCCACCTTTTTATAATACAGTAACTAGAGTGTAGAGAGACAAAACCATAGCTTGTCTCAGGGTTTTTTTTTTATATGGGTCTGATAAAAAGAGAAAATGCAGTGTTTCATTATGAATGCAAAAAGCTAAAAAAGCCACAAGACAATAAATCACCAACTATTTCTTTAAGGTCTTGTCTTCTATTGCACGTGAGCCTCATGATAAATGTTCTCATATATGCCTGCTACTGTCACTGCCCTCTGGCATGCCAGCCACTGCTGTCTTGATAATGTATAGAACCAGTCAGCATCAGACAAGAGACTGATGCAGTAAATGCATAAACAATACCATCATGCAGGAAATTTCTGCCACTCCAATCTTTTCCCTTCCACCAACAGCAAATCCTGTTCCCTGGTCCAGCCTTTCTGACTGTCCTCTGTATGCTTAGCCTCCATGTTTTCCTGATAAGTACCCATGCATCTACTGCTTGCAGCTTCTTAAACCTCACCATCTGTGTTGCTTAAGCCAGTGAAGCAGATCCTTTGCTTCCTGAGGAGGATGGCCACTGGGGCCCTTCAACCATACTGGAATCACGGTGCAGTGATTGCTAACCAAAGCAAAAAAAAACCCCTAACTTATGCACAGAGGAATTTCAAGCCCTATGAAACTGCAGAAGGAACACAAGACTGAGTAAACCATAATTCTGTGCAGAAAGAACGTAAGGAAATTTAACCCAACAATAATTAATTGCACAGAGATCCAATAAATGGCCCTAGAGGGGGAAGTGCAGCACGAGCAAAGCAGAGAAAACCAGGGCAGGGTAGTGAGGCCCTGCGCCAAAAGAAAGGCAAACCACATCTCCATGGTCTTCACCCAAGGAATGACAGCAAAGGGAGAATTGTTTCCTGATCTCCAAAAGTCATGTAAGGCTAATGCTCTCAAAGTCATCTCAAACCTCAGCACAGTCTAATAAAGCACAGCAAATGTCTCTCCTAAAAGGAAAACAATTTAGAACAATTCAAAGCTCTCTGCTATTTACCATCATGAATTGCTTAGGAGTATACACACAATCTAGACATGCATCTCAACTCAGCTACTGTTTAAGTACATAAGAAAGATGTTAAAAACGCCTTGCATCAAAAACACTCTCCTAATCTAAGGGAAATCCCAGGACTGAACAAGCAATATAGGGCAAATTAACCAAGGCAATTCTCTTCCACAGGGCAATGAAAGACTATCTAAGTTCAGTGTCAGTCCCAAACAGCCACCTAAAGAAACCTCTCCTCCACGCATCATTGTGGATTTCAGCACACTAGCCTTTATAGCTCAGCTGAACTGTAAGATGAATGAATATCTGCAGCTTCCCGTTGTTTTCTCAAACACTGTGAGTCTTCTAAAGGTAACATACAGCTCACACAGTACATAAAACCCAGGAAGTTCAACCATGGCCTGCAAACTATTTTGTTTTTTTCTATAGGCTCTTTAAAGAACCAATGATTGAGCTCTAGGGCAACACATATAATAACGCACTGGGTATGTTCCAATGCCATATTGAACTCTTATTGCAGAATCAGGAGAAAAAAACCAACATGGTCACAGTTTGTTGCAGTTAAGGAGACAGGATGCTCTGAACTATTCTAAAGTGCCCAGAATGCCAATTTGTCTTGCAGCATCTTCTGCAGTCCCACTACTAAGAAAAACTGACATATGCCATTACTCATTGTAAGTTGGGAAGGAGGAGAAGGAACACACTTCCCCACAAAAGAAAATTCATTACCTTTTCAGATTCACCATTGCCCATGGTATACCCGTAGGTGTGTTGAAGGCTGGAAGAAGTTTTCCTGCCAGTTGCACTGCTTTGATCTTGAAGACCTAAGATAGTAGGATCAATTGCAAAGAGTTACAAAGCCTGATCTACCTCCAAGAACTAAAAAGACTGAAACCTCCTTGCCCCACCCACCTCTTTGTATTAAAAAGCTTTACATTGTAAAAAATACGGTAAATTATATTTTTTTTTCAGTTGTTCACTTTATAAATTTCATTAAGATTTGAATGTGGAAAGAAAACTTGTCATTTTCATTTCTTTCCTTCCCTATTCACCAGCAACAGTGCTTAGGTTCCAGTTAAAGAAGGAAATAAATTCTCCTCCCACCTCCCTCCACCAGTATAAGGAATTTCAAGTGTTTTCTAAAGGAGTCTTTAAACCATACTTTATATTTTGTAGCTAAAAATCAAGAGAAGAGAAAACTCCCCCATCCCACACACAAGTATTTTAACTTTTACAGACTTCCAATCTCTTTTTAACAAGAAATATATATATAGTGCAGACAGAGTTTCTATTGTTTCATGAACATTGTGCAAAACCATATATACACAGTTCCCTGCCGCTTTTCCTTCATTCAGAAAGTATCAAAAAATAATTATAGGCTTCATCTTCATCTCAAATCTGACTACTCATAGAAATACTGATGGGACAAAATGTCTTTCATTTCTAGTGTTGCTTCTACTTACTTTTGGGCGATAACTCTGTAATAGCCTCATTCATAGCCTAATATTTACTAGTTAAACGAACAATTGAGAGAAAGTTCCTTCTAAGCCTATAAGAAGCACCTTTTTCAAAGAATGCATTATTTAGTAGATCCCCATGACATAAAACTGGCTTTACCAGCTAGTTGCTAGCATACATTTTCAGTATTCACTCCATTTCTGCAGAAGTATCTTCTTTATTTGGAGATAACATTATTAATCAGTTTGAAGCATTGTATGAACATATAACTAAAAGAGCTACCATGCCCCCAAATAACTTATGAAACATAGACATCGGACAAGGGGTACTGGGTGTAAACTGGAGCATAGGAGGTTCCATGTGAACGTCAGGAAAAACTTCTTTACTGTGAGAGTGACACAGCACTGGAACAGGTTGCCCAGGGGGGTTGTGGAGTCTCCTACGCTAAAGATATTCAAGGCCCGCCTGGACAAGTTCTGTGATTCTGTGATCTGTCTGGTGACCAGCAACAGGACACAAGGAAATAGAATGAAGCTGTATCAGAGGAGGTTCAATTGGACATAGGAGAAGGTTCTTCACTGAGAGGGTGGTCACAGCACCAAGCCTGTCAGAGTTCAGGAGTGTCTGGAAGATGTTCTTAGTGAAATGGTTTAGTTTTAGGTAGTCCAGTGAGGGGTAGAGTTGGACTCGATGACCCTTATGGGTCTCTTCCAACTTGACATATTCTGTGAGTCTATTATCATCAACTACCTGAGCAATATTCTGTAATCAAGAAGAATAAAAGCTTTAAGAAGGACTGTAAGAATGGATTTATAAAAGGCTTTGTTGGATTTATAAAAATGATTTCTCCCTTTTCTAAAGTCTATGGAGGAAAACAGAAGAGATACTCACTGAAGAAGCAAGCTGAAAAGTTACTGAAAAACAAGCAATCAAGAGCATCCTCATATTTCATATGAAGGTGGGAAAAGATCAATATCTTAATATTTGAAAAGATGACTAGTGAGACGTGAAATAAACCAGAAAAGAATATTAAAGCTGACATCTAATTGTATTTGATGCAGTGGAGTATGGAGAGATGGAGGTGGATCTGAAAGCAATGAGCCAGGAAAAAGAACTTTTACAGAGGTACTCTAAATGAATTGTAAGATGGGATATGTCTAAACTGAAAAAGAGGACACCTCAGAATATAGTTTGATAGAACTGTGAAGAGAGGCAATATGGCTTGAATGATTTTTAGGAAAGATACTGACAAAAGACAACCTCTGAGAAAATATGCATAAATTTAGCAATAAAATCAAGATAACGCATTCACCTTGAATAGAGGACCAAGTCAAAATAGGAAGGCATAATATAAGTAAGAAGTATAATACAGGTAGAGTCTATGGTAACTGGGGAGAAAGAAACCCTGAAGAGAACTGAAAGCTCAGTTCTATATAAACTACCTGATGTGCATACACAAATACATGTCAAAAATTCATGCTGAACTTTTAGATTTGCAAGTAGTAGATGGGTCAAGACCAGACAGAACAATCTATAGAAAGTCATCCAAAGGGAGTTCTTCTAGTTCAGACAAGCTTCAACACCTAATCCAGAACAGAATGTTGACTTCCAGTTAATTGCCCTAGTTTGGAAAGATATTTGCTTAGCTTCAGCTTTTGGATCCTGCACCCTCTGGAAGTGCTACTGTATTATTCATTAATAAAAGATACTGAAGCATTAAGGTAAGAATATTCAATGAGAGAACCTCCCTAGAAAATTCATTGCTAGAATAATATTCTTAATGGGTAACGATCTACTGCTATCTAACTTTTAATCAATTTGAAATATACAATGATTTTGGGGAACAAGTTATAGCATTAGGAACAGGTTTTAGTAAGAGTGTATGAAACAAAGTTTGAGCTAATCTAAATGTGCGGGAAACTAGACAAGGTCAGTTAAAGCAAAGCAATCAATATGCCGCTTCAGCATGTGAGCAAACCAGAGCATCAGCAACCACTGCTACTTCACATAACCATGTTCAGACAACCTGCAAAAACTTGCTGTGCCCTCCTGGCACCTCTGTTGGCTTCAAGACTCTATGTAGCATCAGAAGTTAAAACATTACCTCTCTATATCCCTCCAAGACTGAATGCAAAGAAACACTTAAAAACTTGTCTGAAGACATATCTTTACTTTCCATTACTGCCACCTCAGTCCTATCTCACTGCTGTTTCTGGATAACAAAACCACCCAGTGCCTAATCCACTATTAACATATGCAGACTGGAGTGAGAACTGGAAGACAGTTGCATATGTTTTTATCAGAGCAAAGTGACCAGAAGAGCATATTTGGAGAGATGTAAAGAAAGAAATGTAGCCAGCAGCAGCGGATGAGATGCCCTTTATGGGAGACTGCAGATGTGATGAGAGTCCTCTGTTGAGCTCATTACAGTGACTTCTTTTACTGAGTTTCAGACTTACCATAAAAGCTTTAGCTTTTAGATAACATGGTGGCATCAGGCAAAGTGGTTGCTGAGCACACAGGAAAGATTTTTACTCCTATTTTTTTTTTTTTAATAGGTTGAACGGATAGACTCTGTTTCAGCCCTATCAGTTTCCTGTTGGCAGGCAATGCATTTCAAGAAATATATAGGCAGAAAGAACAGAGAGCAACAAAATGAGTGGAAGCCTGGAAAATAGATCTCATTAGGAAACAGCAAAAGAATCGAGGTTATTTAGTTCAGAGAAAAGACGTTCAAGAGAGGACAAGATAATGAATGAATTTCGGTATATAAAAGGCTAATACAATGAAAAAGACAGGATTTTGTTTGTTTTTCTGTGGACATGAAAAATACAAAATAACACCAAAATGAAGCAAGAAAAAGTAAATTAGTTATTAGAAAAAAAAGTTGGTTATAAGGATAACTAATACCAGAGTGTGACTCTGCTGCAGAGTCATCCATACAGCTTGTAAAAACACACTGTACAATGCATGCAACTACAAAGACCAATGTGGTTTGACTCTGCCCGGGAACAGAAGACTAAGATCTACACAGCTTCCTTACTGCTCTTCCAGCTATACTGCTCTAATGGGTTTATCTGGCAAGGTTTTGGTAGTGGGGGGCTAGAGGGGTGGCTTCTGTGAGAAGCAGATAGAAGGTTCCCTTTTGTCACACAGAGCCAGTGTCAGCTGGCTCCAAGATGGACCCATCACTGGCCAAGGCCAAGCCCATCACTGACAGTGATAGCACCTCTGGGGTAATGTGTTCAAGAAGGGGAAAAGACCTGTGCAACTACAGACAGAGAGGGGAGTGAAAACAGAGAACCAGCTCTGCAGACACCAAGGTCAGTGACGAAGAAGGGGAGAAGGTGCTCCAGGTGATGAAAGCAGAGGACCCTCTGATGCTCCCTGCAGCCTGCAGTGCAGACCATGGTGAGACAGACTCTGCCTCTGCAGCCCATGGAGGTCCATAGTGGAGCAGATAACCCCCTGCAGCCCATGGAGGTCCACAGAGGAGCAGATATCCTCGACCAGCCCATGGAGGTCCATGTGGAGCAGATTTCTCCCTGTAGCCCATGGAGGTCCATGGTGTAGCAGACATCCTCCTGCAGTCCATGGAAGTCCACGTGGAGCAGATATTCACCTGCAGCCCACAGAGGTTCATGTGGAGCAGATATCCCCCTGCAGTCCATGGATTACCCCAAACCAGACAGAGGAATGGCCGAAGGAGGCTGTGAACTGTGGGAAGCCAGTGCTGAAGCAGCTCCTGGCAGGACCTGTGTCCCCATGGAGAGAGGAGCCCATGCTGGAAGAGGTTTGCTGCAGGACTTGTGACCCTGCAGGTGACCCATGCTGGAGCAGACTGTCCCTGAAGGATGCACCCCACAGAAGGGACCCACACTAGAGCAGCCTGTTCCTGAAGAATGCACCTGTGGGAGGGACTCACACTGGAGCAGTTCATGGAGCTCTCTCCTACAGGAAGGACCCCACACTGGAGAAGGGGAAGAGTGTGAGGAGTCCTCCCCTGTGGAGAAAGAGGGTCAGAGACAATCTGTGATGAACTGACCACAACCCCCATTCCTAGTCCCCTGCACCACTATGTCAGAGGAGGTAGAGAAAATCAGGAGTAAAGTTAATCCCAGGAAGAAGAGAAGGGTGGGGAAGATGTTTTAAGATTTGATTTTATCTTCTTGTTGGAGCTGATTTGACCGGCAATAATTGAAACTGGTTTCCCCAAGTGGAGTTTGTTTTGCCTGTGACAGTAACTGGTGAGTGATGGCCCTTGTCCTTATGTTGACTCACAAGCCTTTGTTGTATTCTGTTTTCCTGCCCTCGGTCCAGCTGAGTGGGAGTCATAAACAGCTTTGGTGGGCACCTGGTGTCCAGCCAGAATCAACCACCACCAGTGAATCAAATGGCTTGTTCCATGCATGTAAGAGGAAAGTGTTTTGTCTCTCTTGGGATCTACTACCTATCCTGTAGACTCACACAGCACCTTTGTAACTGGTGCATAAACCATAGAGACCACCCACCCACCAGTTTCTTTGCTATGTGCTCCAGAATACAGAACATTGTAAGAGAGAAGGGGCAGCACAGAAACTGCTCTCCAAGAAGTGCTGTTCCTGCAGGCTAAATCCATCTGTTTTCAAATGTGCATCCCCCACCTTGCATTAACGACAGAATTTAGCATGTGCAGGTAACAGATCAGAGTTTTCTTAAAGTAAAGACCCTCTAACAGCTCTAGCAAGACATCCTAGTTTGGAGATGCAAACCTGCTGTTCTAGGTAAATGTGTAGTAATCCCAGGGGAGTTGTTCTGTCCAGTCTCAACATACAGACATTGATTTCAGAAGTGTTTCAGAAGCCACCACAGACTTGGAGAAGTATTTCCATTTCACACACCAAAATCTAATACACTAAATCTATCAGTTTACATGGTCTTAGGTAGGCTAATGCTTCCTTCTGCAAATGCTGTAAAGCAATGGAAGAATTTTTCCCACATCAAATACAAATCAAGCTGTTTACAGGTAAAATGGAAGAGAGTGAAAATTACCAGAAAAGGCAAATCTCAACTCTTAAATTGGGTGAATCTTTCATTAAGATGAAACCGTCAATCAGTATCTACAGACCAGTTGTGAGGGCCTGAATCATTTTCATCCATTAAATTGATGCTGCCACCCACCCCACAATATGAAAGCTTGGTTCTGAGTCTATTAATCCAAGTAAGGCAAAAACATTTAGCAGAAAAGGCCTTAAAGATTAGGATGAGCCTTCAAAAGCCTTATTGATGTAACCAATGACTGCTGAGATGCATTGCTGCATCTCTAAGAAGACTAGATTATGCTTAATACTGCTGTTAGGTGTTCTATTTCAGCACTGTGAATGGCAAACAGCCTCGACTGGCCTCTGTTTCTAACTCTAAGGGGGGATTATAGATGTTTTATACAACTAATGAATCTCTTTTGTTTATGTGCATAGATCAGTCTTTGAGTCATTCTTCTTACACAGTAACAAAGGCCAGATTTCTGCTTAATCTGAGTTATTAACTAGTGAGTGTGTGTGGTTATGCAATGTGGCTGGTTCTGTAAGTTTGGTAACTTTTGATCCTCAAGAAACCATCACACAAAACAGACATACTGCACAAGTTCACAAACACTCCTGTGTTTTACAGTGTTCCCAGGGCATTCCCTATTACAAGCAGGGACCACCCTGCTACCATGAAATGAAGAAATTACTACCTCTTTACATATTTGCTTCTAATAAATTTAATGGATTTAATTACAAAGGCATCTTGTGAGATAAAGGAGATGCAATTTAGATTCTGGTAACATTTCAGCTATCATAGTATGACTTGAGAGTGGGAGAGCACTTTGGATATTTTTTATAGATGTTTGTGAGTGATGATTGAAGAACTGGTCCCAGAGAATGCAAATCCATGTTCCTGTGAGATTTAGTAAGGCAGCTACAAACTACACCACCTATAGTGCCAAAAAAATGTAGAATTACATAAATACAACAGCATCTCTTCAGCATTGTAGGTCTCTTGAGCCATAGCAGATGTTCAAGGAAGGAATATTTGCAGATACTGTAAAGACAATGTCATAGCTAAAGTACTTCTTCTGTCTTTGGTGAGCTGTAATGACTACCAAAGTACTTGACGAAGAATACTTAGCATTTCTGAAAGAGTGAAAATCTTTAAACAAGAGAAGACATATCCTGAAAAAGGATGCTCTAGGAATTTAGATTCATGACAGGAAAAAAGTAATATGAAAATTAAAAATCAAACTCCAGCTCATCAGTCTAAGATTAGAGCTAATAAAAAAGAGGAATCAACTTGAATCTGGACTATGGTGTCAACTTAAAATGGCTGTGGTGTCAATTTGCTCTGCTTTCTTTACTTCTTCCCTTCAGATATCTGTACATATTGACAAGGTCCCTCCCAAGCCTTCTTTCCTCCAGGCTGAAGAGTCCCAGCTCTCTCAGCCTTTCCTCAGATGAGAGATGCTCCAGTCCTTTAAACATCTTTCTGGCCCTTCACTGGACTCTCTCCAGTATGTTGATGTCTCTTTTCTACTGGGGAGCTCAGAATTGGATACAGCACTCCAGGTGGGTCTGCACCAGCACTGAATAAAAGGAAAGGATCACCTCCCTTGACCTGCTGGAAACACTCCTAATGCAGCTCAGGATATTCACTCTCTTTGCAGCAAGGACACATTGCTGGCTCATGGTCAACTTGGTTTGCGAAGCTGCTTTGCAGATGGTTAACCTCCAGCATATATTTGTGCATGGGGTTGTTCCTCCCCAGATGCAGGAGTTTGCAATTGACTTCATTGAAGTGCATAAGGTTCCTGTCAGCCCATTTCTCCAGCCTGCTGAGATTCCTCTGAGTGGGTCCCAGTGTGTTGTCATCAGCAAACTTGCCAAGGGTGCACTCTGCCTCATTAATGAAGATATTGAACAGGACTGGACCCAGTATTGATACCTGAGGTACACCGCTAGTTACTGGACTCCAAATATATTTTGCACCACTCATCATTACCCTCTGGGCTTGGCCATTCAGCCAATTTTCAATCCACCTCACTACCAGCTCACCCAGCCCATACTTTACCAGCTTCATTTTGAGGATCTCATGGGAGACAGTGCTGAAAGCCTTACTAAAGTCTAAGGAGACAATATCCACTGCCCTCTCTTCATCTCCCAGGCCAGTCATTTCATCACAGGTTTTCAGGGTTGGCTGAGCATGACTTCTCCTTTGGGAATCCACGGCAGCTCCTCCCAATCACCTTGTCACTCATAGTCCAGGGAACAGAGTAGTTTTTCTAGAGTAGTTGTTCCATCACCTTCCCAGAGACTGAAGTAAGACTGACTGACCTGTAGTTCCCTGGGTCCTCCTTCTTGCCCTTTTTGAAAGTAGGAGTGATCTAAGGGTGATGCCATTCATCTTGTGTATTAGCTTTGGTACCCAATGACACCAATTTAAACCTCAGCCTCTTAATGTACAATTCTGTAAGGCATGCAGCTGTTTGCGCAGAAGATGTTGACAGGCAGACAGAAAGAAACTGGGCTTGATGCCTTAATTCTAACAGTCTCCACAGTTTTTAAACACTGCCAAATTCACCCTGATGGAAGTACAGGACCAGTTGTTCTATTCATGCAACTGTTGCTGCAGAGTCCTCCTGTGCTAGGATAATTCTGGTCAAGACCAACAGGATAAAGCAGAAATTACTTCATACGTCAATACTACATAGCTTGCTGATTTACTTGTTTCATAAGACACTAAAATGCTTCATGAAACATTCTTTCTTCCAAAATAAAAAAGAAATAACACCAAAATAAAAAAAAAATAAAAATCAGGAAGTCAACATTTAAACACTGATGAACATTTATGACTGCCTCCTCCTGCACCCATTCTGATCCAGACCTCTCTTCCCTTTACAGGTTTCTAAAGCCAAACCAGGTATTTTTTTCCGCAAAAAGAAAAATAACATTCTGAAGCGCTTTTATGAAACTCCTTTAGTTTTCAAAACATGCAGACTAGGCTGATGGTTTCTTTAGCCAGTGAGACCACAATCAGATTTCTACAAAGAGAATCATGCTGCCTAACTCCCTGAAAGATCTGCTTTGAATGACAATTTGAACGAACGGTAGGATGGCAAGAAAGGCTGTTCAGTTTCAGATGATGCATGAAATTAGGTGATATAACAGTTGCTTCCGATCTAAAAATAATGGCTACACAGTCCTGCTGTCTGTTAGTATGTCTGTCTGAAATTCAGAGACTCAACTTGTAAAAAAGATTTAATGCCATGTATCAGAATTATCCTGACTTCAAAGGAAAAGGCAGCAACTGTGCACATTCTCCTTCTGAAATAAAAAGCTCAGTAAAGCCCACACAACTGTACAGGCCCATTCATACCCCCATGCTACCAGGTCTCCTCTTTCCTAGAGACTCTAGACTTCTGAGATGAAAAATGTCACCTTCTTAGTGTAAGGACACCTCACACTAGACCATGTCACCCAAGGCTCTGTCCAGCCTGGCCTTGAACAGTGACAGGGATGGAGCATTTACCACTTCTTTAGGCAACCTGTGAAAGCGCCTTACCACCCTCACAGTAAAGAACTTCTCCCTTGTATCTAACCTGAACTTCCCCTGTTTCAGTTTGAACCCATCACCCCTTGTCCTATCACTACAGTCCCTGATGAAGAGTCCCTCTCCAGCATCCTTGTAGGTCCCCTTCAGATACCAGAAGCTAAGGTCTCCTCACAGCTTCTCTTCCCCAGGCTAAACAGCCCCAGCTTTCTCAGCCTACCTTCATACGGGAGGTGCTCCAGCCCCTGATCATCTTCGTGGCCTGCTTTGTACTTGCTCAAATACTTGAACTGCATTAGTTACATGCAGATAAGACAGATTACCTGGTTGAATACGACCTTTCCTATTTATATTTTACAAATTAGCAAATATATGTTCAAATGCTCCTTCTTAGATACAAGATAATAAATACTATGGTGGCTTTCTACCACCAGCAGAGAAAGAATTGCAAACAGAATTCTTAAGTGATGTTATCTTTATCTTTTACTTTAAGTTTTCCTAAGCTGCTTTCCTGGACAACAGAATCTAGTTACTGTTGACTGAAACATCTTAGGATCCAATGAAATATTCATTGTTTTCACACTATTTATTATTTGTTTAAATCCACATGAGAAAGTTTGGGCATGTATTAACTTATCAGAAATATTTGGAATTTTTGCTCTAGAAGACCTAGCCATAAAAATCTGGCATACACTGGCCACCCAGCTAATCACATTTTAACTCCCTGGCACTGGCTAATAACATCTCAATTAAACCGTATCATTTTGTTCACTTCAATAGCTGTGTCAGCTTCCTTGGCATGGGTTTCATGCATATCTGAGTAGAAAAGTTAAACATTCTCCATTTTTAAAGGGACTTCAAATCTGAAGCATTTTACACCCGTCAGTCAACACCACAGATCCCTTAAAATTCAGAATAAATGTAATGAAAAACTGGCATATAAATGCCTCCTCGAGCTGATCATTCCCAGAAGAGATATATTGCACTGGTTTTCCTCCTGCCTAACTAAGCCAAAACCCATGGTATTCTCGAGTTTATTTACTCTTCTATTATTATTACTATTATTAGAAAGTTGCTTCCAGCCTAGGCAATTTTTATGCTTCCTCTTTCCTGCTTTTCATATCTCTTTTTCACTGTAAATTTACCCACACAAGCAGTATTAACCTTCCAGATTAGTTACATTTGTAAGTAAATCGTTTCAGGACTAGAAGCAACAATCTTGATTTTGCACAACATACCAATCATATAATCAACCTTTAAGATCAAGTCCACCCATTACCCCAGGACTGCCAAGACCACCACTGAACCAGCACTCATGCCTAAACATGCTCTAAGGGTAGAAGAGGGCTTTTAAAAGAGACTCATTTCAGACAATTTCTTGTTGTTGCAGGAGCTGCGGTAGCACAGGAAACCAAGATGTGAGAGCACAGACAATATCTGGCATCTGGGTTACATGTTTTCCTGCTAGTTGCTGGCAGCAAGAAAGATTGATTTAAAGAGTGTGGAAAGAAGGAATGCAGAAAGAAAGGAGAGAAAAATGAATCCGAATGGCCATCAGGAAACCAAACAAAAGCGCCATCAAGGGACAGAAGATCAGTATGGAGCTTTGCCAGCAGAGAAACAGAAGTAGTAAAAGATAGGGTTTCCAGTCTCCCACCTCACAGAAAGGGAAGTGTCAGGGAAATTGTTAAGAGAGCACAAATAGGAGCTGAAGGGAAGAAACAAAAGGCATGAGAAGGAAGGACAGGGAATGAATGACAGGCCAAAGCAGACAAAGCATAGCAAGGGACTATGTAGGAAATGCCAAGAGTGTAGTTGTAAGGAATGGGAGTATGAGAAACATCTTGTGGAATCTGATAGGGGAAGAATGCTTTTCATCTCTAGAACATATTCTTAGGACCTAGAATTGACCCCAATATATCAGCCTTTCAACATGCCTTCATAGCGAAACGCAACCAAGCAAATCAAATGGTAAGAATGAATCTCTCTAATTAATCAGCGATCTTTGGCATTTTGGTACTACCCATTGCTCTACTGAGTTAAGTAACAGACTGCATTGTGCCTGAAGGTCCCAACCCAACCGACGATCTAGTCCCTCTACGGTTTTTAAGAAGCAAAATCTATATAAAAAACCCTAAGAAATGGTTCTGAAGACAAGTAATTAAGCTATTTGTGCTATACTTACAAGCCTTATGAGAATCATTTTTGTGCAATAAAAATTATCTACCTTCTCTGATTATTAATCACTCTTCACACTGGCTTTCTTTGTGGTAATACCCTCTCCCAAAATGTTCTTCACTCATGTCAAATCTCTCCTTGATTCCCCACATATTTTTCTCTGCCAGGTCATCTTTTTTTACACTCTTATCAATTTCTACTTTCTTTCTCAGTTATTCCTGTCTCCTGTTTCTCTTGAATGTGCTGCCAAGCTCTTCATTTTAAATTAATCTTGATTTCCCCTTTAGACATTGCCAGAAATTACTTAGTCCCCTTTAGACTGTATTTGCCTACCCAAAACCAGTTAAACAGAGATGAAATTACATATTGTTTCACATGATGTGCACTTTTTACACACAGAGCCTCCCTCCTCTCATTGGTATGATGAGGGGTTGGAATTAGATATTAAGGTCCTTTCCAAACCTATTTTATGACTCGATGTTACAGATCACAATGCAAAATCAATCTAGGGAAAAAAAAAAAAAATCACATAGCTTTTACTTCTTCAAAACCAGATCCTTTACAGACCATCAGACGCAGAATCCATTGCTTTACACTGCACTGATGAAATGCGTTAATAGTGGTTTGCATGTTGTTTGGGTTGGTTTTGTTTTTAATGAATAGGTTTGTTTTCAGGGATTTACAGACATATTTAGTTCATCTACAGTTAATTTACGTATTAGGACCAAGCTCTGACAGAAAATTATTTGGCAGATAAAAGCAATGAGCAATGACTTAGTAAGCACTAAATCTTCAGAGCTGCATAAATTCTGCAAAGCACTTGAAAAAGCAGACATTTCTTTTGAAAAATGAGAAAAACACCCTGATCTCCTACAGCAGAACTTAGAGATCTCAGGGCCAGAAATAACATGCAAAGACTATTTTATGCCATGCAAACAAAAATCAAAGGCTCAACAGAGCAACAATGTTATCATCTATATAAATTATAATTATCAAGCTACCTTGATAATCACATCAGTAAGTAGCATTTAAGCAAAGCATTGCTTCCAGAGATAGATCTGGACTGAGTTTTATACCACATACTGATTATTCATGTGTCCAGGAGGCGTAACTGTCAGTCCTCTACCTTTTCATTATTTTCCTACCTCTTCTGCTGGTTTTGCACATCCTTTTAAGAGCACGATTACCACGAAGTTTCAAGCAGAAATAAGTTCCTCATTGTAGTCAGAACTACTATTTATAAATCCAAATGCTCATAGGTCTTTTGCCACAAGATTTCATTCCAAAATTCAAACTGCCCTCCTTGCCTTTTCCAAGTTCCACATACTCTTCATAGCTATAGCTACTGAAAACATATTCCCTGGTCCTGTTCCCATGTTGGTCTAGCCAGCATGGGTTGTTTGATCTTCTTGTAAGTTACAGCCTGCATCTACACCATTAGTAACATTAAAATGGATTTAACCTACACACACCAAGTTGAACAATTGATTACATTTCTCTGGAGTTTTCTATTTATTTGTCGTTTCAGAATGAGAAATCTACAATCAGCTATAAATTCTTCTGAGAATATTTATTGTCAAGTCACTACTTCAATGACGATCTTTTATTTTCCATTAATTGAATTTCTGGGATAGGGAAGAGAAATTAAATCAGACAAACTATCTCACGGATACCTAGGTCACCTTAAAGGACCTTTTCTGAACCTGGACATATATAGTTGGGTTCTTTTTGCTTAGGCATTTATCTGCAATTTTCTATTTTGAATTTTAAAGATGAATGTTAAAAGGCTTGAGAATTTCTTGGTCACTTCTTTAAAGATTTGTTTGCTGATTATCCAATTCATAAATGATAACACAATCCTACTGTAGACAGCAGCCTCTTGTCTCCTAAGAGACTAGAAGAGTGCACCCTCTTTCTCCTGTGATGACTGCACATGTCATTAGAGGCAACGTGATTTGTGTTAATATTTTTGCTAGGTTTTAGTAATTTTCCTTCACAGTCATTGTAGCATTCATGGCGTTTATTTTTCTCTCACAGTACCTATTCTTATCTCTAAAGTTCCTTTTGAAAAGGAAAATGTAATAGTTAGCACTGAATGAAAACAAGTTCAAAAAGGCAACACCAGCCAAAGACACCTGGTTTTAAAGTGGTATCATGTCCAGAGTCATACCGTTGTTTTGGTTTAAAGTGAAAAGATATCCTACTGAAAGAGCAGCATTTTCAGTTGACAAAAGAGAATGCCATGCTCCCTGTCTGGATCAGCTCAAGCATGAAAATCCTTTATGCAGACACTAACTTAGGAGGAAAGAACATAGGAAAACTCATTGGGTAGAAAGTCATGTATTAGTGTGCCAACAGTAATGCCAGTAAATGAATGTCTGGATACTGTGCTTGCTGTGACTGGTGCCCATCAGCATCAGTATGACCGGTTTAACTACTGAAGAGGCAGCCAAAATAGACATGGTCATCAGGAGATACGTGGCATATGAGTAGCTGCAAAAGATCTTGTCTTTCTCAGCTTTTGTAGCCCTCTACAGGAACATGACCAAAGAGTAAGCTTTAAGAGTGGCTACCCCTGCACAGTTAATGTATTTTCTAATTCTAACAGCTTGTCGTTTATTTGCATCAGTTTAAAGCATGTTATACTAAAAGGTCATGCTATTTCCAATCAGACTTTAAGTAGAGGGAACTAAATTGCAATGAAGTCAGTTTCACCCTCTTTGTCTTCTCCTTGGTTGCCCTGGGGTACCAAAATGCAGCAATAAATTGGGCTATGTGTAATTTGTCAGAAAATGCTTACTACAGCCTAGTAAACACATTACAAGGTTTACTATCTGCACTGCAGCAAGCAGTGGCACTGCCCAACATGTGACAATGCTTTAACACTCAAGAGAGAAAAAAGGATTTCTTTTTTCAGGCTGTGTCCTGCCTAAGGACCAGGGAGCTGTCATGACTACTTAGGAATAAGCAGCTCAGCTTCTGGCAACAAACTGAAATCCAATCTTCATTGGCTAGCACATATACAACGCTGTTATCTCTTTCGATAGTTTTAAACCTTTGAAGGAAAACTTCATTTAGAAAAGCCCCTTCATAGGTACAGTCAAAACTTCTGTGAAACCAGTTTACAAAACACATTGTCTTGCTTACCAAAACCCTATACTTTAAATAGATAGGTCAGTTGTTGGGGATATCTGTTGGCATAATATACTATATTATAATTTTACTAGGGAGTCTCCTGAAGAGAAGAGATGGTGCCTGGCAGTTTGCTGAAAAGGATTCGTTTGATTATCTGTTAATAGATGTCCTGGTTTAGCAGTAGCAGTCATTTTTTCTACTGGTGCAGTGCTGTGTTTTTGACTTTCCGCCTGGGAACAGGGCTGATAACAGCGATGTTTAGACTGACCAAGGACTTTGAGAGTCTCATGCTCTGCCAGGGAGGAGGAGAAGCCAGGAGGAGGCAGGGACAGGACACCTGACCCAAACTAGCCAAAGAGGTATTCCATACCACAGCACGTCATGCCCAGGAGGTAGAACTGAGAGTTCCCGGAAGGGCTGGATCATGGCAGGGTGGGGGTGAGGTACCGGTTGGTGAGCGGTTGTATTCTCTTCCTTGTTATTTCCTTTATCATTATTACTATTAGTGGTAGCAGTAGTGATTTGTGTTATACCTTAGTTATTAAACTGTTCTTATCTCAACCCGTGGGAGCTGCATTTCTTTTGATTCTCCTCCCCGTCCCTCCAGAAGCGGAGGGAAGAAAGGTGGGGGGGGAAGTGGACTGCGTGGTTCTGATTTACGGCCTGGGCTTAAACCACGACAATAGAGTACCAGGCAGTTGCTACCATCTCTTGTTCTATTTTAAATGAGATTTCAGGCTTGATTTATCCACGTATTTTATTATTATTTTGTCCAAAAAATGTGTCATTTCAATGGTGCTTATACAGATGCTAAAGGCAATCAAAAGAAAAGCAAATGCTTCATATCTAAGGCTGGCAAAGGTAAACACAGTAAATATTCTTATATATATATGTTTATGGTATTGCAAATACCATAACTAACTTTGTTCAACAAAAACCAAAACAGTAATCTACCCCTTTTACTGTATTAATAAATCAGCAGCAACAAGAACACTTCATCATAATGGTGTGTTCTCCTGCAACTATCACACAACATAATACTCACTTTGTTTTCTTACTTGAGACCATTACTCAAGCACAGCCACGTACGCCACACAACTGACCCTCTATCCATCTTCTGTCATTCCATGTGTTACTGCTAGCAGGAGTATTTTATTTGCCACTACCAGTCACACCAGGAGCTTTAATGATTTGTGAAGCTCCATTTAATGGAAAAAAGGCAAGCAGTCAACAGTAGCTTATGCATTCTCTCCACAGACAAACACTGTTCATACCAGATGAGATGCTTAGTTACTGTAAAGGCAAGATGGTGTTACTCCTTGCACACCTTACAAATCTCTTTATGGACTATTAACAAATGAGCTCACGGCAAAGCATGTAAGTGTCCCTTAATAATCCTAATTGTCAATCACTTGCTTTACAAACCACAACATATGCAATAACTGGAACCAAACCCTGACACCTGCTGCAAACAGCTGCAGTGAAACTTTGTGGGGAGAAACCCAGAAGCCATGGGCTCAACACAGTTTTTACCAGATGTCAGTCAAGAGAGTTACACCTAGATTTTCACAGTCCACTGCTCACTGCAACATTCCTTTTTCTGGTTCACCTGGCTTCAGGAAATGTTCTCAATCTTCAGTTTTAAGGACTCTAATGTGTCAGTGAGGGCCACAGACACTCAGGGTGCTAACTGCTGAGTAAAGGTGAAGTTATACTTCTGTTCACTAAAGCACCCCAACTCCAGTGAACAGCTTCAGTACTTTTATCCTTAAGTCTATCCACTATCCAATTACCGATGTTTGAGATTAGCATGACAACAGGCACTTTCACAAGAATACTGCAAACCTTCATGAATGAACATTTATGGCACACATGCTCAACAGAGCTTTACAGAAAAGAGTAAGAACAGAATGTTCATCCTGGGTGCATAAACACAGGTGTTAGCCACCCACCTGCCAATACTCCTGCACAGAAGCTTTTCCCCTTCACTTTTCCCCCTGGCTGCGTTTGCATTTCATCCATATGCATGCAGACCTCCTAAGCACCCTGACACCTACTGACCATCTCGGATCTGGAACAGAGGAGTGGCTGTAGCACCCCATGTAGCACATGGGGAAAATGCACACTCAGAAAAACCACCTTGGAAGATGCATTCTACAGCCCGTGATACAATTAGAAATACTCACAGAACAGGCCTATTACTGCTTCCTAGTCTCTTCTCACTAGGGATGATTCCTTAAGAGCAGAGATAGTCAGATTTATTTATGAGGCTGGTTCCAGACCCATAAGAAATTCACATTTTCAGCCTTTATATTGTCTTCCTTCCTTGTTGAGAATGATGGTGATGGCAGGGGCCTCATCACTAGAATTGCCTCAGAGAAAAAGGAAGCTGCAACTTCTCTGGATGCTCTAAGGAACAAATAAATGGTACTCAAAGATAGTACTCAAGGGAGATGCCACACTATCCAGAAACAGAGGACATTCCTTTGATTGGGATCCCTGTGAAGATACTACCATTCCTGTAGATTTCCTCAAAAATTTGGACTTTACTTATTTATTCTTTGAGAAGTTGGACAGACATTTGGCATGTAATGTAATACGAGTGTATCACATTCACTCTAGCAGTGGGTACAGGCACTGTCAGAGGCTATTGGGCAGGAGCCAAAGAGAAGCAACCACAATTCATTAACTGCAACTGTAAAGGAATCAAATTTTGAACACACAGCAGTCAACTGGCATCCTTATGTTTTTGCAAAGATCACTGTTGTTCTTTATGTTGCTTATGCTTTAGTGCTCCTATGGTCATTTCATTATGTGTTTAATTTATGAACATTCATAATGTGTTTAATTACAGGATTATTCTGTATGTATGCACCACCTGGGCTCTACAGCTGTTTGTCTTTTTCCTTGAACAAACTCCCATTTAGAGAGCAGAAAGTTCAGTTACAGTGTCTTCACAAAGCTTGGAAGTGAAGAAATCACTCGTAGCAGGGTTCAGCAACTCACTGCTGCCTTTTGGATGGTCTTCAGAAATGAGGAACAATGGGCTTGGATCCTGCAAGATCCTTCAAGAATCTCCATCTGCCTTGAGGGGCTCAAAGAACTTCACATAGCCAATATTAAGAACTGCACCTTGTTTCTGCTGGCATTGTTGGTCTGCGATGTCTTCCTTATATTTATTGCTCCTTCACTAATCAGGTGTGGGAACAGCACAATGGAAATTATAGCTCTTGGACCATTTGATTCAGCACACCATAAGAAAATCCCACTTCTGCTTAAGATTCTACTGTGGTACCCTACCTCAGGATCTGACAGAACTTTTACTGTCCTAAGCTTTGAGAATATTGTAATTCCTGGTCTCCTGGTAGCCTACCCTCACAGATCAAACATTCAGGTATACTCATCATGGATCAATTTTGTAACTTCTATTGCAGCTTCTAGCTGTGGTGTTGGCAAGCTTTGTTGTTTCAGCATTAGCACAGAAAGATCAGCCAGCTCTTTTCTACTTTGTGCCATTCATTCTTATTGTTTGCCTGGTTGTTGCTTTTTTGCACCAGAAGCTGAGAGCTTTATGGACAGGCAGTGATTTTATACATCAGGCCTCCTGTTCTCAGAAGTCAGTATCAAGTAGCCTGACGCCCAGAAAGACCGAGATCCACGAATAGGATGAAGAAGGGGAAGAACATGTAAATCAATCATATGCCAAATAAAGACCAATTAGATAATTTGTGTTGAAAAGAATAATTTACCAATACCAACATACATAGTAAAGAGAAAACCTCATGTCACCTAGTGAAAAAGCAATCACCAAGTATGACTGATCTTGAACAAAATCTTTAATCAGAGAACTGCATAGATACCATGGAAGAATTCCAGAGCCGCATCCTGAGAAACCAGCTATTAAATATAGCTGATTTCCAAGTAACAGAGAAACCTCCAGAGGAAGAGACTTTAAAAGACTGTATGAACAGCTCCAATCTAAAAATAAAAGTGTAACTTGCACTTCACAAAAAGAAAAAAGGTGCTATTGCAAGTGCTTTATGTCACTCTGACCTCTGTGCATACATGATACTCTTCCATTATGCATTTCTACATTTCTACCCCGGCGCTATTACATGCAATAAAGTGATATCAAGCTATTTTATTAGTGTTGGATAAGAAGTTGAAGATAACCACAAAGTACACTGAGCATTCTTATACAGCAAGTCTAGGGAACTGGAATAAGCATAAAGGAACCTGCTGTTCCTTTATGTCAATGCTAAATAATGCCTTGATAGGCATCAAGAACCATAAAACCCATGGATTCATAAGATAAAAATTGTATTGTGTATGGTGTGTATTGTTTGCTGTGAGCAAACTCCAGAGGAAGACCTAAACCTAGCAGATTCTGAAGGCAGAAAAAGGCTCACTCCCATCAACGCAAGGTCAGCTTTTCAGTTGCTACAAAGGAGAGGGAAGTGCAAAATTATGTGCTTCTCCTTCCCTTTGGGCCTCCTGTAACAGACCACGTGAACCACCAGCAGAAAGCACTGCTAGCAGTTGATCCGACTGCAGATGGGGGACTTGAAGAGTGTTGACAGTAAAGAAGGTGAAGCAGGTAGGACTTGATGAAAAATAAACTAGCAGTTTCTTTTAACATATACACTGGGTTTTTTGCTTTGCCACTAAGCTATTCTTCCAAAGAGAAAACACTCCTATAACAGAAAATTCACAGATCCCAGAATGATGCCCAAGACATAAAGAACCAACATATATGGGGTTTTCTCCTGGTTATTTTTAGAGCTGTGGGCTTAAAATCCCTGGAATTCGTTGATACGTATAAGGTGCTCTTTTTTTAGGGCAAAGACACATACTCTTACTGTGAGGATGGTGAGGCGCTGGCACAGGGTGCCCAGAGAAGCTGTCGCTGCCCCATCTCTAGCAGTGTTCAGGGCCAGGTTGGACGGGGCTTGGAGCAACCTGGTCTAGTGGAAGGTATCCCTGCCCGTGGCAGGGGATTGGAACTCTAGATGATATTTAACGTCCCTTCCAACGTAAACCACTATGACTCTATGATATGAACACCTGAAAGTGCATCAAACCTTAAGCCATGAAGTATGTCTGGAAGCTAGATGTTTTAGGCTTTAGAAGGGCCATGAAAAATAAAGGATAAACTCAAACAAATCAAAGACATAGGTAATATATCAAAAGATATCAGAAAACCTATGACTTAATCTGTAGCATGGTATCGAGCATGGTATGTGAAGAGGTCACAGCAATGTTATTGCTGGACCAAAGAAGTCCATAGTTGCAGGCATTTGGGTATATGCAGCCTTTCAATCTAAGCATGTCTTTGCACAAGTGCTCAGAAGTAGAAGTATCCAATCTTTTTCAATAGAAGTTTCAAAAGTGGGATAAAATTGGCTTGATGTTTCTCAGTTTGTCCCAAAGAAAATTGTAAGATTACGTAGCTCTTTTGTGAAGTAAAACTACAGCCTTGCAGGACAAGTGACAAAACTATTATTTCTACCTTCCTGGAATTACAGAATATCAAACCAAGCTATTGGAACAAGAAGCTAGTGACTTGACATTTCAGGTTTACTTGAGTGGATATATCTTTTGAAAACATTTTGATAAAAGAAGCATTTCAAAGTTCTAATAAAATGGTCCTAAACTGGCCAAGACCAGCACAGAAACAAGTTTTGAAGTTCTCATAATCTAAGAATTTGGTTACTTTAGACAACTTACTGCTGTAAAATTAGTTTGCAAACTACAGAGAAGCCAAGAGACTAAAAAATTCTTCCTATGCAACATTTGCTAGAATACATTAAATTTGACAGATACATTCATGTCTTCTTACCTCTTGTCCTGAAAGGTAGTATGCTGCTAGAAGACCGCCAATGAAGCGAATATTGACCTCAAAAACAGATACTTCAGAATTCTAGAACAGAAAGAAAGAGTCAATATTTAACTAACTCCCTAATCAGGAATGGGAAAATAATCATCAAAGCAGAGGCTTTGTTTGTATTGTTTCAGTATCTAGATTCATACTGAACTTCCCATGCACATCTTCATGACACCAAATGATAATTCTAGTTATAACTTCAACTGATTTTTAAAAATCAAACTAGTTTTTCTCCTGCTCTCTAATCTTATCACCACAAAGTGCAATTAAAGTTGTTTGGGAATAGTGGGAAGGAAGAAAAGACCTGCGTATTTCCATAATACAGCATCTTTTCTCTTACATTTAAGCATACCACTGCCATCCCTGGAGATGTTCAAGGCCAGGCTGGATGTGGTTCTGGGCAACCTGATCTAGCTGAAGATGCCCCTCCTCATTGCAGTAGGTTTGGACTAGAGGAGCTTTGAAGGTACCTTCCAACCCAAACTGTTCTATGATTCTCTGACACCAAATCTTCTGGGTTTACAGGATAAAGCTAAATAATAATTAGGTAATTCCTCTAATGCACTTTCTTAACCTGAATTACGAATGAGTCTTAAACTTAGAGCTCCATTTTAACATAGTCTCTATCTAGGAATAGCATTTACGTATCTAGTGACATGACACATAGTACTGCAACACCATCGAGAAACTCAAGACTAAACCATTTTACTGCCTTCCTCCACATTAATATCATTGGGCTAAATTCACCAGTATCTTATGACTCATTTGAACCATTGAAAATTTAAGAGGAACTAGCTTGTTCTTACATCTGTCTGCCTCTGCACTCCATTCACTCCTTTGCCTGCATACATCCTATCTGCCTCCTTCATAAACTTCTAATTCAAGCCGTTAAACACAGAAATGCAGTTATCTTAGAAGATTTTGAGATAAAGGAGACTTCTCCTTTCATCCAGAAAAGTCACTACAATGTACGCTGTACAAGTTGACCCATCTGTTAGTGCACAGTTCAAATTTATGGGTATATCTTTCCTTTCACACTATTTCTATGGCACCTGAAGTTGTATTGTGCATTTTGCTTGTATCCAAAATAAATGTGCTTTGCACATATTACGTATTTCAGAAAGATTCTATGAATACTCTAACAGGTTCCTCGAATAGCATTGATGATTAGAAGTCTGAAGTTTGAAATACTCCCAAATATAGGTTTTTAGTAAAAAGATGTTTTTCTTCACATATAGGTGACACAAGAAAAGTATCAACAGTGCAGCATATTATTCCACTTAATACCTATGAAGGTCATGAATCACAGAAGCAATAGTACAGTGTAGAGTGAAAAATGATTTATATTTCCTAATAAAAGAATCCAAGAGCAACAAATTTATATATTTATTTATAAACTTCAAGCCATGTAAGGAAATTACTCAAATCTGGTGTACAAGACAAGTCATTAACCTTCAGAAGTGTTCTCTGATACATAGGAAGCTGTCATTGAACCTTAGACTCTTGGAATACACAGTGTGATTCTAAACCTACTTTGAGGACAACCTTCCTGGTCTAGTGGAGGGTGTCCCTGCCAATGGCAGATGTTTGGAACTAGATGGTCTTTAAAGGTCCCTTCCAACCCAAACCAGTTTGTGATTCTGTGATTTTATGTGAATTTCTACAATTTATATTGAGACAACTTTAGATCAGACAAAAGTTATGGAAGTAATTTAGTTTACCCTCATAACAGTACCATTATGTCTATGCTTTCTGATACATAGCATCTTCAGTTTTAGACTAAATAATTATCTGACATTAACTGCAAAAAGCAGAGTAGAATTTCTTTAATGTTTGCCAGAAAGTCAATGTATAAAACAAAAGGAAAACACTCAAACAAATAATTTCTGAAACATAAGGTATAACATAAACCCAACAGGAAGAATCTGCTCAATTCTGACTGTATCCCTACATTTCATTTTGTGCATTACTGGAATGTCCAGTAATTGTCCAGGGTAAGTCCAAGGATTGAAATACAAATTGCACCACGATCTGGTGACAGTCTCTGAATCAGTAATAGGAACACTAACTGAGAAGGATAAAATAAAGCCATTTCTTCCATTTTAACACTTCCCAACTCTGCACACACACACAAAAAATATTGCTGTATGATCAACTGGGAAATTTTTTTGATAGATTCAGAACAGGCAAACTATGATGATCCAGATGGCATTCTTCATGTTAAAACATCTTAAGAACATGGAAGAAGAAAAGATTTTACTGTTAGGTAATTTATACACTATGGTTTGGGAAGAAATTGTCTTTTACAGTTCAGTTACTTCCAACTACTATGACCTAGTAAAACCTCATTTCTGCCTTCATTTGTGACACCTTGTTGGTTCTCACTGACCACTTCCTGTCCCTTCCACTTTCCAATTATAAGTTGGACTTTGGAAATACAATATATAGCTATATCTTTGCTTATAATTTGAAGTGTGAAAGGGTTGGGATGTTGCAAACAGAGAACTTTCCTAAAGCCTACACTGATACTTTGAATCCTAAGTTTTTTAAGTTCCAGCTGAAAGACCTCTTCTGTCTCCCCTCCAAGTGGAACACTGTGAAAAAGACTAGGGAAGTATTAAGGACAGCTCTACTTACCACACTGAAATCAAGGTTTTTGTCAATCCACTCTTGTCCTTCTCTGAATTCATCGTGAAGCCCCATGATATAAAGAGTATCCAATGCATCTACTATGGTAGCACCCATTTGTGAGTTTCCTGCACACAAAAAGAAGGATTTCTATTACAAGTGGTTATTTTATTACTTTTCTTAAACTTCACAAGCATGAGAAAATAACCCAAGTGGTAGTAAAGCAAAGTTACAACACAGATGACAGCACAAAGAATAATCAAAACAAGCAAGGAATTAGCAGCTACATAGGAGGATAACACTTCTCTTTCAAAACAGCAGTCCTCCGGCACAGTTTGGCTTCTGGGGACAAAAAGACAACTAAAGACAGAAAAAAAAAAAAAAACCTTCTCATCTGCTTTCCTAACCTGACCATAAGCAACTGTACTTTGACACAAAAAAAGGACAGAAAGACATCCAGCTTCAAAAAGCTATCAGGAATTCTAGGACAGAAGTGTTAAAAAAAAAAAAAAAAAAAAAGGCAAGCATATACAAGATAAAGCAACTGGTACTTGCAGTAATGCCTTGCACTTCCCAACACTGACTACTGAAACAGTAATTATAGAAGCTACCTAGTCACTAAAGCATGGGCTGATGAGCATGGACACCCAGACCTGGCTTGACTGATAAAGCCACAGCTCCAAGATGTTCGCATCATTGCCTGCAAAGGACCTACACTATGAGATGCTGATGGATTCCTCAGCTGCCACCATTTAAAGTGTAGCATTTAAAGCCAAATAAAAATCAATGGTGCTTTACTCTAAAATACTGTTCGCTTGAAACAGCAGCAATTTCCAGGCGATTGATGAGTGACTCATCAGTTTGTACAAAGGAGACAAGATGAGGAGGTGGTGAGCTACTGCCCGTGTTGGCCTTGACCTCCTTAGTCCATCTCAACCTAAGCTGTTGCCTTTAGTAGGCAGAGGTCTTCGTTTCTAGAGGAAAGCAAAAAATACCATTTTTTGCATTTATTTTCATGGTGTGTATGAAACTTCCTATGCACTAAAAGTAGCCAAATTTCACTGTTCATACCAGTATTCTATAAAACAGTACAGTATTTTCATGATTAGCAATTTAATGACAGTAGTATCCTAGCAAGTTACGCCAATTTTATTTTTTTAATGTGCTTTTCATCCACAGCAAAATCTCTGTAGTGCAGTGTTCCTGCTTGTTGTTTCTATTCATTCATTTCTGGTTTTTACAAGTTTAGAGGGGTTTTTTTTGTCCTCAAGCATAACAATAACTGAAGCCATCATCCCCACTGTATTTCTTTTCCCACACCTAAATGACACTTATATGCAAGCTTAACTTCATTTTCAGGGATTTCTTTCCCTGAATAATAAAAAGCAGCCTCTATGACAAAGTAATCACCAACTAATTTCTTCAGAAACAGCCATGCATCTGTTTTAATTTAAACTAGATATGGAAAAACTAAAGTCATGGTGTTTGTTAAGAATATTCAAGTATAGAACAGGATACGCTACCTTTCACAAGATTAAAGACACATTCTTCAACAAATGGGCCACCAGGCATATCTATAACTTTCAGGAAATGAATTCACTGTGGTGGGGTAAGTACTGTAAGGTTGAATGCCTTCAGCCAAATGACAAATTCCACTACTTGTGCTGAAGTGGAGGTTGCTTTGCGCAGAGCTACAGCATGCATTTGACTCTGCACCTTTTCATAAGTATTAATGTGACAGTTATCTAATTAAGAACTTTAAATACACAAATCAGACCATGACACAATGACTAACTTCAGTATTAGCCAACAAGGCATTTTTGACCTGGAGCTGAAGTGTGTTATACTGCTATGGCACTCAAACCAATTTCTGTTCCTTATTAAATCACACTGATATCAGCAATTTCCAAATACACTCAGTGTTTGAACAAATAGGAATAATCCTGAAAGTTCCTCTTGTAATAGTTTCAAAAAATAAAAACTTTTTGACTTAAACACGGTTATAAACACATCAGTAAGCTCTCATATTTGACATCTAGCATGGGGTGTAGAGAATACACTGCATGGGCATGGACTGGTGTGTCATTGCCCCTCCAGTCCAGTAGAGCAAAACAGACTTGCTCAGCATTTTTTGCCCCTAAGAGTCAATTAAAGGCATAGATACATATTGTAAGATTTTGTCTGGGCTACACTCCAAAATTTTCTTCAATCTCTCCCGGATGATGCCTTTTTGCCCCTCTCATCTTTTATGTCTATCTTTCCTAAACCTACAAACATCCAACAAAACATGTGGGTGTGAACAAAGCCCCTTCCGCTCACACACACTTCTTATACGAGCAGTGATGGGTGCCTGTTTCTGAAATGCAGATCAGTATGGTTTTAGCTTCTAGACTCCATGCGAGAGCTCAACTATTTCTTACCATGGTCTCCTAAGGATCGCATTTATACCACAACCCATAATAAATTATTATTTTTTTCTTATTTCTTACTCATAAGTAGGCTATTTCAAACAAATTTGGTTTGGTTTTCCTTTTTAACTGCACACCAGCCTGTTTTCCTTGAGGAAGACTCAGCACAATCTTTGGGTTTTAAACCTTTTTGGCTGAACACATTTCCAAAGGGCCAAGAGATGACAAGCCAGCGTTTTGCAACAGACTGTCTACCCAGTCTTCTCCCTTTACTGTCAATCAGGCAGCACAAAACAAGCTAATTCCCTCTTCTGGACACTGAGGGAGAAGAATCCAAAATGCAGAGTTCATACCCAGAAGTCTTGTGCCTACAAGAACAGAGGACACAATGCAACAGAAGTCAACGCACATAACACCTTGGCTGGCCCATGTTACAAGATAGGTATAATTTACAGCCATTTGCAGGCTGCACAAGGTTGGGTTAGAGAGTAAAATTAATGAGTTGCTCTCAGCTTCTCTCTTGGAGGACAATGTAGAAAGGATGTCATTCTTAATTTGTTTCTAAGTAATAGCTTTCATGAAATCCGTCTGTATCTGCTGAGGTCCATGACTTAACCAGAACAGGCAGTGATGCTGTCATTGCTGTCTTACTCCATCTAAAAAACGCACTGCACTGATAGCAAAAGCTAAAGCAGGAAGAAACAGTAAGTGTTCAGTGACCACTGGCCTGCATTGGAGTCACATGTGACGCTACAGGGAAAACAGGCTACAATGGATAGGCAGCTGTACTTCCCCCTCCTGATATTGATACAAGCCATTCAGTCTAAAGTCACAAAGAGAAATCATTTTCCATTCATAACAGAGTATGGGTTTTTCCCTTTCATAACCATACTAAGATTCATCAATTTTGCCTTAAAAGAGAAGGGGAAAGTCTTTCTGGACTTAAACTGCAGAAAGTGTCATTTATAAGAAATGAAGTAACTCTAAACAATGAGATAATAGTATACACTGCTTGCTACCACCTCAACCAGTCTGATCTATTATTGCTCTGAATACAGAGAGAGCAGATGTCTCATTGTGGTGAAAAAGGCTATAAAACAGTTAAATTATAACAGAAAATAACACTTCTCCTAGCAGAAGGCACTCCTCCCAGGGTCTGCCTCTGTTCAATACAAAGGCTCAGTTGGTCACGTTGAATAAGATAATAACTGATTCCAAAAGGGCTCAGTTTTACAAATGTCAGATTAGGAAGTTTCCTCTTTATATAATTATAGTTCTAGTTGATTGAGCTCCAAATTTAATGTAGTTTGCTTAATGAATGCAATGCTCATTCTTCTAAATAAAACAGAACATCTATCATGAGCTAATGGAAGGAATTTAGCAGTGAAATGGCTGAACTATTAACAAAAACATGCACACTTTCATTAAGCAAGAGTATTATTCCAAAGGACTGCAAAATAGTAATTCAGATTTATATTTAGGTAGACCTCAGTTTCCTGGGATTAGACCAATAATACCTTCACTTGATAGCACATAAATCTACAGTCGGAAATATCTAACAAATCATATGACTAAGTGCAAATAGCAGGGCCATTGAAAGAAAAATTGTTTTCATATCTAAAATTCTTTCAGTATGCTAACATGCTAGATGAAGAATTGGTTTATTTATACCATTTTAAAGTCTCACAAGAGACTATCAAAGTACAAGGAGACAGATCTTTGTGATGTATTCCATGACAAAAGGAATATGAAGAAAATAAATAGCCCATTTCCATTGTACCATAAGTATAGAGATTTAGAAAGTCTGATACTTATTATGTGGAAGCAGAAGAGGCTATGAGCACTGAGGTACTAGAGAAAATAGGTGAACCAGCATAGATCAATTATGACCAGAGAAGACCATGAAAATCTGAGACACAGACACATTATGTAAATAAGGAACTAGATGACAAATTAAAATTCTACACCAGCAAACTGAGGTCATGCATACTGAGGAATCATCAAATAGGTGCTTCACAGAAATTTCCATTATTTGACACACTGAATCACAGAATGGTTTGGGTTGGAAAAGATCTTAAGATCATCCAGTTCCAACCTTCTGCCATGGGCAGGGACGCCTCACACTAGACCATGTCACCCAAAGCTCTGTCCAACCTGGCCTTGAACACTGCCAGGGATGGGGCAACCACAGCTTCTCTGGGCAACCTGTGCCAGTGCCTCACCACCCTCACAGTAAAGAGCTTCTTCCTTATATCTAACCTGAACTTGCCTTGTTTTAGTTTGAACCCATTTCCCCTTGTCCTATTGCTACAGTCCCTGATGAAGAGTCCCCCCAACTCCAGCATCCTTACAAGCCCCCTTGAGATACTGGAAGTTGCTGAGGTTTCCACGCAGCTTCTCTTCTCCAGGCTGAACAGCCCCAACTTTCTCAGCGTGTCTTCATACATATCCCATATCTATTCCTTTCTTCAACAGGTATACACCAGAGACAAGTTCATTACTTCTTCCAAAAAAGCACTTCCACGGAGGCTTTCTTTAGCCTGAATTGATGGCTGAGCATGTGTACTGGGTCTGGTTGGAATACAGTTATTTTTCTTCACAGCAGAACATATGGTGCAGTGTTTTGGATTCATGACTAAACCAGTGTTGATAACACACCAGAGTTTTGGCAGAACAGGGGACAGCCTGGCACGCAGCCATTCCTCAAGGACCACTTGGGCTTCAGTCTGCTTGTGGGAGGTGGTGAGTGAGTGCCTTTGCATTACTTTCCCCCTCTCACCCCTTTACTTAGAGAAGTACCTTTTCCTCAATGCATGGTCTTTCTTGCTTTTGCTCTTCCTGTTCTCTCCCCTCTCTCACTGGGGAGAAAATTCTCCTTCTTTCCCTTTCACCATCTGTCTGTACTTCAAAACTCTTGTGTTACAAGTGTGTTAGTGTCTTACAACACAATTGGCATCTACCCAAAGATGAGTTAGAGGAGTAACAAACCCAAAGGAAATTCAGCCTATTCAAATGGATCTCTCATTACCAAAATACACATTAGGTCACAGCAGGGCTACTACAAAGTCAAGGCAACCAGCCTAAGTGGAAAGTTACCATGAGGCCACTCTGCCTCCAAGGAAAGTCATATACAATAGGTCTAATAGGTGCATGTAGCCATTCTTACCCTTCTCCCTTATGCAGTGACCAAAAAGGAAATATTCTATTACTAAGCAGAAAAGACAGCAGATTAAAGATCCTGAAGTGAGATGCTCATCAGTTTGTTTACAATCAAAGTAGGGTTTGACTATTTCCTCAACCAGTGACAAAAATCACAGAGGAATCTAAGAGACCGTTATTCTGGTTTACAAGGATAGCCTATGGATACCACCAGCAGCTATGTTTTGAAGAAAGCTAAGGGAATTGGTGAGACTGCTCGAGTAAAAACAAGAAGTTGGGTATAGTAAAAGCATTTGGACTGATATAGAGGCAACTGCATCTACATCATACAAATAGCAAGTAAGTCTGTTGCAATCCTTGCTATGGAAATAAGTTATTTTATACTCTAGAAAGCCAACTTCTCTTCATAAGCATTAGAAAGCTGGAATCTATAGTTAGTTATACATAGAGACTAGAGATCTGCATTTAAGGAAATGGCTTTCACTCTTAAAACAGCACAGCCAATGGGATGATCATACTAATGGACAGAACCATAAGATACAAATAGACCTTGCGTGCAAGAAATAGTATTGTCTCAGCCACTTTCATCTAGCTCATTTTTTCAGGGCCCTGGACAGACATCATTTACTCGAAGCAGAACTTATTCCTACTGGTTCAAAACACCTTTGATTAGTGGTCTCATTAACTGGTGGTGGAAAGAGGATTCCTCTGAGAAAGGAATCTAAGAGGAACAAAGTGCCAAGTGGCAATTAAACTTAATTCCTAAGCTGAATTTCTGCTCTGTTCTGAACCAGACAGTGATCCAGCACTACTGCTAGAGCAACCCAATGATGAATGAGTCCAAGCATAGAGCAGCTCCTCCCTTATTCCATCACCATGATTTGAGAAACTGAATAGATGTAAACCCTTATGAAAGTAGCATACCCTGGCACACTTTGAACCTAAAAGATCAGTTATTTTTCACACAGGTGTTTTAATCCTTAGCAACAGAGTGAAAATGCTTCCTTGATAAACTCAGCCTCACATTAAGTATGGAGTTATTAGTCTTAAAGAAATAAATATTCTTGTTATTGATATTCCTGCCTGCGCAGTTTCAGAATGCCTGAAAAATGCAGAGTGGGCAAGACTGTACTGATGTAGGAAAAATATTGCAATTGCTACTCAAAAAGATTCACAGAATTCAAGTTTTCAGACTGTAGCAACAGGATTTCTTAATGTGATAGACAATTACAGCTGTGGTAGGAAAATACGTAACATGAAAATTAAATGCAAACAATTATCAACCCAGTTTTCTGTAGATCCAATGAAGCTCTGGCAATAAAGCTGCCAGTACTGCAGCATACCACTTGTAAAGTGTCTTAATGACTCAAAGAACAAGGTAACATTTAAGAAAATGAATTAAATTTTTGAACAAGAGTTTAATTACACTGTGAAAACAAGTGCCTCAAAATTAGTCAATGAAACTATGCGTTGCATACAAAACTGCACTGTATTTCAGCTCAGCTATAAAATGCAATGAATAGGCCTTTAAGTATCAATGAAGAAACCAATCACCTTTAACATTTTAGACTAATTAAAAAAGCAGAACAAAAACCTAAGCATGTTGATTGCTGAGTTCTGTTAAATTCCTGATAATAGACAACATGAAAACGAGTTTTTAATCTTTTGTACCAGACAGTATTTTAGCATATAAATTACATTAAATAATCAATTGCAATGCTTGCCTTAATT
The DNA here is from genome assembly GCF_963264785.1 of Psittacula echo. Taxonomy (NCBI): domain Eukaryota; kingdom Metazoa; phylum Chordata; class Aves; order Psittaciformes; family Psittacidae; genus Psittacula; species Psittacula echo. The sequence goes on from NC_137736.1 coordinate 8,346,610, forward strand.
TTATAAATGAGGAAGAAATGGAAGTGAAGCATCAAAGTGTATGTCAGTCTTTGTTAAAGAAGCGGACCTGCAGGTAGATGTTATTAATCAACAAACTGCTGCTTAAACAGCTACGTCCTTAAGACCCGAATTTAAAAACTCTTAGTATTTATACTGCAGTAAACCTTCCCCTTCTCTGTTCCTCACTTGACTGCTTCACTTTGCTCTCCAGCTAAATCTTACATAGCCTTTAGCTACATTCAAAATTCATACAAGCAACAGTTGAATGCAGTCCCTCTAGTACAAAGTCTGAGTGTTCTCAAAACTAGAGAAAGGCTTAACATACTAATTCCAGACAGTTTCGATTTTCTACATTTCCACCCAATTGTCTTCTCCATATTTTTCTTATTTTGGTTTTAAGCACAACCACAAAACTGAATTATAGAAGATAGGAAGACTGTGTGCATACCATAATTGTGATTAATGCTGAAACTATGATCTGAGTTAGTGGTTAACACCTAATATTAACTGAAAGGCTGCAATGTCATGACAGAAAGATTAGGATAGGCTTCAGAGTAGGAAAGGAATGACTGAGAGGAGATTCCATTGAGTACAAAGGAGGGAACAGAAGCATATCAGAAGGGAGGCAAGAATAACAAATGAGAACAGCATGGTGATGGCAACTGGCTACACCCATGAAGCAATCAAAACTAACTAAATACACATATCTGGAGCAACTCCATTTTGAGAAATCAAGAAGTGGAAGATTGATGGGAAGAGGATCTGTGAATGATGGCTCAAAGGTATGTAGAACCTAAATACAGGCAGCAGCCAGCTAAACCCAGCAGCTTGCAAAGCAAGATTAATATTTGACAATAAATAAGAGAGTGAGAAGTTATCTGGACTCAAGCAGAGTTACGTGGCCTGAGTGTAGAAATCTTATGTATGAAGCAAGCCAAGTACTGATTTTCCAAGGCAGTAAAGATACAATTTCTTACAGATAACTGTAAGCTAAAGTACTTTGTCAGCTAGGCAGTAGGAAAAGTATCACAAACCCCACACCTCTAACAGCCATGTCAGGTAAGCTTTTCTATCTTTAGATAACAGCTTGGGCTACTTCCACACATTTTGGCCCGAGCTACATTCTAAATTTTCTTTAAGACAGCTGAAAGGGAGCCTATTCCAGTGTGGGAGCCACAAAAATTCATTAGAATGGTGCAAAATTTGAGTGAACAATATTGGGTGTGTTAGGCACAAGCACAGCACTGCACACATGTGGTTGAACTGTTTCTAAATTACAGCTGCCTCATACATCTGCTGGCTTCATCTGATAGACAAAGAGTACTTGCATCTGCCTCCCACTTTGCACACATGCCGGTGGAGTTGTCCTTAGTATATTTAGGTTTGGAACTCAGTACGCTAATCCTTCTTTAGTTGTCATGCCTGTTTACTTAATATTTTAACACAGTCCAAAATAGACAGCACAGCCTTAGTTTAATTTCCTTATCAAAACCCCTGTTCTTAATTCTGAATGATAGGAAACAATTTTGAACTTGGAAATAGCATTCCCACAACCTAAATAATTCCCAAATCAAAACAAACATAAGTCCAGAGATTCCCAATGGGAAACAAATACATTTTTTTTCCCCCTCAGAGCAAACCATCTGGTTTGTAAGAGGAAAAACAGGAAAGGATGCCTTTAGAGAGAATACAAATTCTCAAATTGAGCCTGAGCCTTGAACTCTAATATGACTGAATTTCTTCATTACCATTTGATTTAGATATTTACCTCACTATAAGACAGGTTACAGAAATGAGGTGTGTTTAATAATGCCACAAGATTAAACATCAGTTCAGAAATACATAAGAAAGCCACTGAGCACAACTGACCTAAATGTGTTGTACATGAGCTAATACAAACTGGATGAGAAGAATTCAGTGGGAACAGCGCATTATTAAAAAGAACAGAAGGCAACAGCTGCTCATGGTGAATTTTCCTGATACGCATAGGCACACTTGTAACAGTTTGATGGATAGCAGTACCATGCAAACAATATTCTTAGCTAACACAGTTGTCTTTATCTATGGCACCAGTATTGTAAACCAGTTAGAGGAAACAGACAGCCACATTGCATCCTGCCTGCACACATTTGCAAGTTTTAGAGAACAACCATATTATGAATAACCATGACATCTATGGCAGTGAAATAATAGCTTGCTAGTTTACAAAACACTATTAGCAGCAGCAGAGGACATCTTGAAATTAGATCAACTGAAGAAAAGTCAGAAATTTTGTAAAGGGAACTCATATCTTAGCACCAATAAGTGTCTTAAAAAGCAATCCAAAAAGCAGTCTTTTTAAGAAGTGAACTTGCATATGGACAGAGAATACATACAGAAGGTATGTGAGAACATCCCTTAACAAAGGTTCTTCAGAAAACTAACTTGCCACAGGGTAAGAGAAAAATCATATTCTCAGACGAATAATTGTTTAAAAGATAGGAAACAGGGTAAGTGTAGGCAGCCAATACTCATTGCAAGGGAAGACCACCAGTGGCATCCTGCAGAGATGAATTGTTAGGCACATGCTTATTTATGAAATCATTTGGAAATATTTATAAATCATATTTATAAATAATTCAGATGAGGACTTTGAAAAGGAATGCCACTGCAGAAAAACCACCCTAGTGTGAGTTTCTAGACTCCGTAACGACCCTAAAAGATGCAAAATACAATTATTATGAAAGTATCTATGAACAAAACGAGAAACAGAACAAAGTTTTAGTCATCCTCTCAAAGAAAAAAAGACAAAACAAATCAGACTTGAAAAGATACAAAGAAAGCTGATAACGTATAAAGTATGAAAACACAGATGTATGAGAAATTACTGAACAGACCAAGACTCTCCATGTAAGACAGACAAACAGGTGAGGGCATAAGCAGTTCTAACTCATGAATGGCAAGGAAGAGATATATAATGGGTCTTTTTTTTTTTTTTTTTTCCCAGTACCAAAACCTTGGACAGTGAGCAGACATCAAAACTAACAAGCTGACTACACAATATGGAAACAAGCTATGGAACCACTTGTAATGGGATATAGTGGGTGCTCTGAAATTCAGACTCAAAAGCAGATTGGACAAAATAATGGAAAAATAAACTATAAGAGTAAATAAAACTTGCTGCCTCTGACCACAGAAGCACTAACACTGCACAAACCTCTGTAAGCCTGAAGAGTGCCCTGAAAAATGCTCACTTAACTGCAGGCTTTTCCTGCTCTTATATTTCTTCCTTAGATACCTGCCATGAGCAGCAAGTAATGATCTGTTTGATCCTTTGTCCAACCCAAAAGAACTTTTCTTGCATTATCAGAACATTGTTCTAACTCCAAATTTGGCCAGCAGCTCCTGAGAGCTCTTTCCTAAAATCTTATCTTTCCAAAATTTGTGTCACTGGCCAAAAAAAACACACACTCAATGTACATATAATAGTCAACATGGTCTCAGTGTAGTCACACATCACCGATCTCGCAGAGGACACAGCTGCATAGGCCTGTCCTAAGGCTGGTTTCATTTACTTTAAAACTGAACAGAACCTGAAGTACAGAAATGGGGCTGATGTTTGCATCATTAAAATTACCTCACTTTACTAGTTAGCATGAAAGGATTTTCTTTCTGCTTTCATTTGCCACAGAAAAAGGCAATGATGGCTAGAACACTTGGGCACACACAGTTAAGATGAAAACTATTGTTAAGCAAGTAGGTTGGGTTTGGGGGTTTTTTGTTTTGTTTTGGTTTTTTTTGTTTGCTTTTTTTTCATCAAAACAAGTCAAGAACATATTTGTTTACATTCCTTTTTTGTTGTCATTTATCCTCTTCATGGATTCAGAGACTGAACCCATGCAGAGAAAGATGTTGAGCAGAAGTTGTTTCTCCTGTCTCTTCATTACGATTTTACAATGAGATGACAGGAGAAGTTTTTAGCCATATTTTCAAGAGCCTGTCCCTCAGTCCTTAGGGTACATCATCTAGTTTCATCCCAGTGAGAGTGTTTGTCTCCATCATGTTTCCAAATTTATTGGCAGGTCATTGGCAACTAAGAAAAACCCCAGAAAAACAAAAGATCCACAAAGCCTGACAACCCTGACACTCAATTATGCGAGTTTCAAAAGGAAATTAAGCTAATCAGATGACAACTTATATGCTGTTGATGACATTGTCAGAGCAGCTTGGGGAGCCCAATAACTGTTACAATGACAGATGACAAAAATATTTAATAAAAAATTCCCAAGGTCATTAATAATCTGTCACAGCACTTTCTTGTAGTGGTTACAAAAAAATGGCCTATCTCTCGTTTTCTAGACCACAGTCTGGATAAAGAAATGCCACTAACCTCCCAAGCTATACTATACTTGCGAAAGGTATCGGGAAAACAGAATCCTTTGCCCAACTCAGCTCCTCTCGCAACAGCCTTCCACCCTTGCAGCCTGACAAATGCATTTTCCCCGCAGGGCTTGGGAGTAATGCTGCTCCGGCTCCCCAGCACAGTGGAGAAATACACAGTCAGATTTCCATTGCTAAGCAACACAAAGTTCTGCAGCAAGAGCTTCCCACACTGCAGCAGCAGGCAGTTGGCAGCTGGCTCAGCAACTTTCTCCTATGTCCTGGGGGGTTAAAAGCAGCACTGCTAGCAACAGGCTGAGCCACGCTGTGCAGCGAGACAGGCAATAGGATGCACTGAGCAACATGGTAGGAACCAAGTAGTGCATTTTCAAGTTAAAAACCAACTCAGCTCACTAGCTACCCCAGCTGAATTCTTGAGTTGTTCCCTTGAACACATCTTTCCTGTATATCAACATACACCTTAAAAGTTCATTTTTCCATATGTGTAAAGCAGGAGCACATCACATTGACATAGAATGTAACAGACAAAAATCTCTCATAAAAGAACGAACAACATTATTTGGTCATATGTTCAGGAAGAGACATGGCACTGCACTGTAGCCTTAAGGCTCTACTACATAATACAAATGCAATCACAATGTGACTTCACTGACAGTTCTCTATTCCTCTTAGAAGACATGATTCCAAGATAGAGCTGGCAGACATCTCAGCTTAAATTGACCATTTGCATGCCATGCGAGATGAGAGAACAGGAGAGGCATGACAGCACTAGAGATGTATAAGAAAGTGACAAAATACAAAATAATAATTTCATTAAGTCCTTGGTGTATGAGAACAGGCATGTCTCATGTATGCAAGTATCTACATCATTGTAACAGAGGATCTTTTCACACCCTTTAAAACGTATCTAGACATGTATCTGTTTCTGTACGTATACATTATCAGATCATCTTATGCAACTCATCTCTAGACAGAATACATCCAAATGTGAGGTTTAGAAATGCACTGCTAGTAATATGGGAAGTCTACAGTTTAAGCAAAAGTGTGTATCAGCACTTTGTCATGCGCTTATTACCTGACAAACTGCAATCTTGACTTTATTCTTAGATAGTTAACATTAAAAGAAAAAAAAACCACCCAACTAACTGAAACAAAAACACAGCACGAATTTCAGAACTCTCATTTCAGAAAGCATCAGGTAAGATGACAGCCCAAAAAATTACTAGTTTTGCTGAGGACAATGTTCTGAGTTGCCCAAGGATTGTGGTCTCATTATTTTTTGTTCCTTAAAGTCATTCAGGTTCTCAAATTAACACTGTTTAAGAGAAATAAAAAATTGAAGACTGATACAAACCCACTAGTACAAGCTGTGCTATTTAACTTACAAGAAACCATCCTCAAAGCTTGTGCTACAGTACTTACTTCATAAGATATTGAAGTAAAAGATGTTCACCTAGGGGTCACCAAACAAGTGCAGGGACAAATCATCTTTCTGTTTCAGATGGCTACTCTGATCCTCAAAAGCAAATTTATTCAGATTTCATTACAGCAAAAGAATACAACAATAGTATCGGTCACCCTGACTCTTGCTAAACCCAGAAAATCTTCTGGAGTAAGCACAGTGTTTGCCATGCTTGCTCATTATCTTACACTCATCAGATTCCATCAGTCTTTTCTCTTCATCCTTCCTGTTCTAATGAGAACTTGACCCAGATGCTCTACAGCCCTATGTCTGCAATAACACCCTGAGGCTGTCATCAAATTATTCTGGCAATTTAAGCAGCCCAACAAAGAAGTTAACCTGGTTTTTGGTTGGTTGGGTTTTCTGTACAGGGTTTTGTTGGGGTTGGATTTTTAGCTCAGCTGCTACAGCCAACAACAGACCTGCAAATAAAATTTTAACATGAAAGAAAAATTAGAGCTCTCTGTTACACTTCCTACTTGCCTTTTATATTTTATCTTATAGGGAAGGAAGAAATAACAAATCTTGGGATTACCAACACTTTCAAAAAGAGGCAACTTTCATAAAAAATAGGAGCAAATTCCCTGTTTCACCAACACAGAACCTATAAAGGTTTGTTTTATAGGTCATCTAAATAAATGTAACTATCTTTAAAAGCCCACCAATATCTAGTCATACCTTCTCAAAGCAGCACCATGCTACTTATGCTGTGATCCAGCAGTTGAAGTGTACATTACAATTTAACTACTGACTGCACAGTTTGATAGGCAACATGCTTAGCAGGCTTGCCTTTACAAATTACAGTCACCCAGTCCAACATCTCAAAAAGACTGGTAAGAGCTTCTATTTGTAGGTCAACTAAAGCAAACCCAGCAAGTTTTATTATCTACGTGAAACTAGTCATTGGGGTGGCCACTGGCATGCTTCAGTGTGGCACAGAGCAGCTTGCTTTAATGTTTATCCCCCTTACTTATTTTTTAGGGACTTTAAGATTTATGAGATCAAAGCAGGCCACATTCTCTCCCCTCTTTGATTCCAGTCTGAGCCCTGCTAGATCTTGCAATGTTTGGAACACTGATGTTCCTCTTGGCATAGACATAGATATACACTGTTCTAGACGGAAAGAAAAGTCCTACAGGGAAGATTAATGGCTTATTTGCCTTCTAAATTGAATCTTATTTACCTCACTTGAGAGTTACCAGTAAACCCTATTTCCTAAAGATTAATGCAGAGGGTTCCAGTGTCATCAGACAATACCATCTCCATGCTGAATCTCACAGATGTGCTGTGAATTGCAACGGAAGTACAACAGACTGCAGTAATAGCAGAAAATAGTTTGGGTCAAATCATCTTTGAGTGAATAATAAAAACAGGTTTTGCTGAGCAGCTTCTTATTAAAAATAGCATCAGATTTAAAAAAGAATTATGTAATGCTTCTATAAAGGCAAATACCACTGGGTATGGTGCCATCATGGGTAACAGAAATTGTATTGTTATTGATAGTACTTTACCAACCTAAACACTCCTCATTACAAAGACCAATTTTCACCTCCACCTCCTTCTCACCAGCCACCCACCAAAATCAACAATAGCTGATTCTATTTCTAGACCTGGTATATACTGAAGACTATATATTTCAGGAAAGTTTTATATATGAAATAGCCCTGAACTGAGCAATCATTACATGACCAGCTAAAAATGAAATGGTACAAAATAGCATCTGGATTTTAAGACGACAAACACTTGGGGAATTGGCAGCTAGAGTTAGCTGGAATAAGAGAATCACAGAAGTTACATGTGGAGGAAGACTGCAATTTCTTTCAGGCAGCAATGCCAAAACTCCAAGAAAAAGCATTCCAAAGAAGGGAGGGGAAAAAAAAAAAAAAGTAGAAATCCTCCAGACTCATTAGGAGACACATGAGAAGCAAGCAGAGGAGGAATGCAAAGAAGAGGCTAGAGTTATACTGTAATTCAAAATTGCTTCAAAACATTGTGCTAGTCACAATAAAAATAAACATTAGAAAAATGTTTTCCTGCCATATAAAGAGAAAACCCTCACTTCATAGAGAGTCCAGGTTACAAACCAAGGCTGATCTAAAATTATACTTGGCACATAAAGCAACAGAATTGCCTGTAAATTCAACAGCAAAGACTACATGATCATACAGGTGAACCCTGTCAGACCTATAATATAAAGGAAAACCATAAATTAGAGATAGCATACACTTTAGTCACAAGCAGCTTCAGAAGAGATTTTTCTAATAGAAATGAAAGCAGTGCCAATGTGCAAGGCAGAAAAAATAAAGTATTTAAGAATTACTATATAATACTTGCTTGGAATCTAAAATCTCCTTCTGACCATCACAGCAGAAGCCTGCCACTCCAGTACCCCTGCAGCCTCACACTCTCTCCTTATGCTATACTCAGTGCTGACTATGTATTCGACTCTCGATTTCACTCTTCAAACTCCTTGTCCAGTACAGATGCTTTTTTTATTTTCTCCTGAGCACGCTAACTTAATCATCTTTCCCCTGACCCAGTCATTGTCTTTATAAAGAAATATAAAGAAATTTAACAATATCAGCTTTCACATCATATTGAAGTGTAAGAAACCAGGTTCTGGTATCTAGAATAGAATCATAGAATAGTTAGAGTTGGAAAGGACCTTGAGATCATTTAGTTCCAACCCCCCTGACATGGGCAGGGACACCTCACACTAAGCCATGCCACCCAAGGCCTCATCCAACCTGGCCTTGAACACCACCAAGGATGGAGCATTCACAACCTCCCTGGGCAACCCATTCCAGTGCCCCACCACCCTCTCAGTAAAGAATTTCTTCCTTATATCCAATCTAAACTTCCCCTGTTTAAGTTTGAACCCATTACCCCTTGTCCTGTTACTACAGTCCCTGATGGATAGTCCATCCCCAGCATCCTTGTAGGTCCCCTTCAGATACTGGAAGGATGCTATGAGGTCTCCACGCAGCCTTCTCTTCTCCAGGCTGAACAGCCCCAACTTTCTCAGCCTGTCTCCATACGGGAGGTGCTCCAGGCCCCTGATCATCCTTGTGGCCCTCCTCTGGACTTGTTCCAACAGTTCCATGTCCTTTTTATGTTGAGGACACCAGAACCGCACACAATACTCCAAGTGAGGTCTTCTCATGAGAGCAGAGTAGAGGGCCAGGATCACCTTCTTCGACTTGCTGGTCACACTCCTTTTGATGCAGCCCAGGATACAGTTGGCTTTCTGGGCTGCGAGCGCACACTGCCGGCTCATGTTCATTTTCTCATCAACCAACACCCCCAAGTCCTTCTCTGCAGGGCTGCTCTGAATCTCTTCTCTGCCCAACCTGTAGCTGTGCCTGGGATTGCTTCAACCCAGGTGTAGGACCTTGCACTTGGCATGGTTAAACTTCGTAAGGTTGGCAAGAAGCAATCAATGCCAGGCTCTAAGGGGTTTGTTTGCAGTACGGGTGAAGAGTTCTAACCACAGGTAGGATTAGTACAGCAGCTAAGATTATTCTCCTATGGATTTAAATAGGTTTCTGTGCACCAGAGGCCTGGAGGGAAGGTTGTTATTTGAGAGCAGGTTTTCAAAACTTGCTCTTATCATCAAAATTCTGTATTTTGAATGCCCTTTTTTTTTTTTCTTCCCCTCTTTAATTCCAGTCTACAGGTTCAGGAGCACGTCACACATCAAGTAACAATGTCACTTGCACTTTACCAAGATCTTGTTTTAAAAGCTACTTTAAATTTCACATAGGTCCTAGCAGTTTTTTGGCATCTTGCAGAAGCATTTTGTCTTGAACCACATTCTCATGGAATTAAACACAAAGACCTAGGTAAGATGAAGTTGTTAAAAAAAAAAAATCATTTATATTCATAAACAGACAGACACAGTTTAGCTTTGGCAACAATATGAACATATTAAACCCCAGAAGAGAGTTTAGTGAAGTAATTCACTGAAGTACCACTGAAATAAGCAATACACTTCTACCATGCACATTTCAAAAGATTTATATTAAAACAGAATTTGTTAGGAAGTCTGGGTTGACTTTCAAAGAGGGTGGCGTGGACAGAAATTGTAAAACCAAAAAGCAAACAACCAAACAAAAGAAAATCCCCAAACCAAACCAGAAAACAGCCTACCAAATACGTTGGTGGAATGTCCTTTCCGGGCAATTGGTTTGAGCTCATTATGTCCCCATCCATACTGCCTATAATTGTCCCAGGCATGCTTCATCATCTAAGAGATGGGGGGAAAAAACAAAAAGGATTTGATTACATTATAAAACTACTTTGTACAAATAAAGTATTTTACTCCTTATTTGAGAATTCATCTTTCACAGTCATCCCAGAACACTGATAATTACTTTGCTGCTATTTCCATCTGCTACAGAAATTGGATTATACAGCATGAATAAATTTGGAAACAACTTTAAGTCTATTTGACTCAAGCTATAGAGCCTAATGCTCTGCATTAGGTAGTTTTCTTGTTCTTTCTTTTTTTTCCTTAAATAGACACACAGACATTTAAGAATTCAAGCGTCAGGAACTGGTGGAAAGTACTGACTAACATCTAAGACACTAACCAAAAGGAAAAAATAGCTACCAATATCTGAAGCATATAAGGAAGTTATTTACATTGGTGTATCCAAGTATAACCACCTAATTTTTGCAAAAGGCATACAACATTTTTTTATTAGCAACACTTACTTGACAAAGATACACTGTCTTACAGCCTCTACCAAAAGAAATGCCAGAAGCTTTGTTCTTTAGAAAGCATAATGAACAAAGCAGTATGAAATTGTCAATATTTACTCCACAAAACATTCTCAACTCTTTGTAACAGATGTTTCCATCACCTAGCAAGCAAGATACATCTAAGAAACAAAAGGTCTTGTTGACCCACAAGCATTAGTTGTGCACATCAGCTGCTAAGCAGTGCTTTTATGGATTTGCTAAAGCTTTTCAAAGCTCTTCCTTGTTGGTTACAGCAGAAATTCAGTGGCTACCAAATTGCAAAGCAAATACAATTAAAAAAAAAAAATAAAATCAGCAGTTACCTAAACAGATCAAAGCAAGTAACAGAAAGACTCCAAAAGACACTGCCCCAGACACAAGAACAGTTGGAAATACACCAGTTCTAAAACAGCAGCCATTTGGCTGTATCCACAACATTCAACATATTTTTCACATTCCAGCTTCAAAATGGTATTAAAACATTGTTAATATAAAGAAAAAACCCAAGAAAATGTATAGGACTTAAGTCACAATTTCCACAAGTTTAAGAAATACTCTCTAAGATGAGAAACTATGCTAATGTAACTAACAGACCAACACTAACCCTTTTAAGAAACTGATTATATAAGGGCAAGTAAAGTCTTCTCCAATTTACAAGATGTAGCTTTCTTATTTTAATCACAGGGTCACCATGCTCATAGAAAACAGTAGGGAATAAGGAGGCACTGGCTAAAAAGTCAAGTGCAGCCAGCTGCCTTAGCAGCACTCCCTCACATAGACACAGTTCTCTCACTGAGTTCAGGATATAGTGGAAGTCAGCATCTAACTGCACCAAAACTGCATGCTGAGACATGCCCTGTCTCCCTGCAGCTATCAAGAGATCCCTGCCCAACCTACACAGCTGTAATTCCTTTGACTGTAAACCCCCTCTAAATTTCCCATGGCTCAGTTAACTCACGCCCAGACAATAAATGTGAACCACAGCAAAGGTACGCACAGGCCTAGCAGCTGGGGAGCACTCCTGTGTTAAACCGACATCAACCTAGGCACAGATGTCCCTCTCAAGATGCCAGAGGTCCCACTCCTACTGCTTGTCAAAGTCAGCTCACATGTTGCTTTTTGTATTTGCACTAAAAGATTCTGACACCTGATTAGGCAATAATAAGGTATTGTTTCTTTTAGTGTCATCAACCTGCAATGTAAGAAAAAGAGGATGCAAATATTATACTAAAAAAGAAGCGAAAAGCAATTTCATTAGCATTCACATATTCCTTACTGTTTACAAAGCATGTATCAAATTGACCAGTTAATAGCTATTAGAACTTCAAGATGACTCAGGTAAAATGATCCTCTCTTGACAGGTAACAAAACTACGGTGTGACAAACACAATAAAAGCCTGATCACAGGCAGAAGTTCCTCCAAGATCTCTTGCTAACCTTATCCAGAATCAACCTACACATTTTTATATCGTATTGTTCATCAATTTAAGAACATAGAATCAAGAATCACAGGCTCATTCGGCAGGAATGGACCTCAGGATGTCTCTCATTTAACCTCCTACTCAAAGCAGTATCAGTTATGGGATCAGACTGGGCTACTTGAGGTTTTAGCCAGTCAGAATGGGTCAAGACCTCTGTTGTCAAGACCTCTGTGAAGTGTTCTGTTCTAACTCACACTTTGCCAGTCCACTTCAAAGTCCTAAAAACTCTACTTCGGAAAACACAGACCTACAGTTTTAGAAGGCATTAGATGGTGAAACTAAAGAATTACTGACCACTGTACTCTATGTGAGTTTGGTAACAGATGGATGTCTACACAACAAGGTGACCATGACATGGCAGATCTAACCAACTTGCTTCCACACAAGGGAAACTGGGCTTCTGAGACCTTTGGATGTGTTAAATATTTCATGAAGAATAACCAAATGACCATTGACATTTTATCTCTTTAAAAATCTCAAAGTGTTGGCAAACTCCAGTATAAACCAAAACTAGTTAAGCCTAAAATAAGGACAACAACTTGTTTCCTCATGGCAGAATGTTAATTGTGGAATATTTCACTGTCACAGTTTGCTTCTGGGAGGAAGGTACAGATTTTATTGCAGACTATTTAGTTCTGAGAAAACCCAACGAAAGTATGAAAATGACAAAGGGCTAAACCAGACTAAATCAGTCTGTTTCTACATCCCTAAGAGAAAATTTATCCTAAGATAAAATTCCATTAAGATAGAAACTGTAAAGGAATCAATTTCACGAGATTCATGAATTAATGCAGACGTAACTTCAGAATACACTGCTGAGACCAGAAACTGCTGAACATAGGAGACTGACACAATTGACTGCATCATCTAAGGTTCTAAGATAGGAAATAATCTTTCGAGGAGATTAAGCTACTTTGATAAACACAGACAAATGTTCTGTCCTGTCCCATCCGCCTCCCCCAAGCGGTGTACAAAGAACATGGTGGTATAACTCCTCAAGAATATTTTGACTTCACTATACTGATTTGTCAACTGATTTTTTTCCAGATGAACACTGGATATTACTCTGGGACAGAGCTCATCAGCACCAAGTGAGCAGACTTTAGGGTATCACGTTAGCAAATGACTGCATGCTACATGCAAGTGAGAAACCCCACAGCTCTTGTGTTTGTAAGGATGACATGCCAAGAGATCTTATAACAACATGGAGATTTCTGTTACTGCTGGAGCTGGTAGCATGATACACTATAGATACAGCATCTATACTACTGGGAGCAGTTGTGTACACAGAAGCTTTTGAGAGATAAAATATGATAAATGCATCTGCCAGTTAAAAATTGAACAGAGGATGCCACTTTAGGTTAGGAAGCACAAGCAATGTGAACTACTGATCTGAAAAACAAGATTCTCTCTGTGAATGTGCCAGGTAGCATTTGCATAGTGAAGGCTGGAAATGCTGAAGAAGAGCTGCAGGTATAGATAGGCTTTTCTTCAAAAAAAAAAAAAAAAAAACCCAAAAAAAAAAACCAAAAACAAACAAACAAAAAAAAAAAAACCAAAAAAAAACACCCTGGTCTTTAAAAGGAGACGGAGAGGTCTTAGAAACTGACTGGAACATCAGCATTAATGATAATAGAAGGAAGGCAAAAATACTTGCAAAAAACTACTCCCAACACTTAAAGAACCCATGACAGAGGCATCTTAAGCTCAGCAGACTGGGAATAACAAGCTGGTCCAAGCATGGATCAATAATTATGAAAAAGGCAAGGCAGAGATTTCCATAACTGAAACTTCCATATCTAACAGCAGTCTGTCAAAGTGAGTGTTTGGAGCTTGATGGCATATCATATAAAGATCTTCCAATCTGTTCACCAGAGAACAAATAGTTTTAGTGACGGACTTTTTACTGACACTTTTCATGCCAGATTTTGCTCTTGAAAGCAAGATACAGGATAGGTCCAGTGAATAACAGCCTTGAAAACGTTTATTATGGGATGCACCACATACAACAGCCAGCAAGATGTTGTTGCATGTGCAACTTGATAGTTCAACAAAAAGATTAATTTGGACTCTGCTGAAAGCAAGCCAGAATGGCAAGAAGCAGGGCATGTCAAATGAAACCGCTTTTGTAGGTACACCATTATCTAGATGCTTTTACTAACTTTAGAACATGTTCATAGGATCTGATGATCTTCTGTAGCCACTAGGAGATCCGTTTTTTATAGAGACAGAAGGAATGATGCCTTTGACAAAATCATAATCGCAACAGTAAAAGGAGGTTACAGTAATTGAAGAGACTTTAGTAAGGGAGTTCTATCACTACAACAGCACGTTAGAAACAATAATTCAAACCAAAGACTGGTTCAAAAGCCCCCTTCCACTCCTCAAAAAAGGGCAGACACGTAGCAAACAGAAAATAAGAGTCCTGAAAAATAAGCAAAGGAAACAATTTACTGGCAAATTGCAATATATACTGGTTGTGCCTAGAAACAAGAAGCTTACCCTCTTCCTGCCCTACCATCAGGAATATGCATAAGAGACAGCAAATGGGGTTTGCTTTTAAAGGAATGTATTCTGGTCAAGGGTAGGATTTCACGAGATTTATATAAACTACCTTCAAATTCCGTTTTAAAATTAACACAGGACTTGCTAGACAATATCACTGCTCAACTGGCAGATTAAAAATAACTACTTTCCTACTGTTTGTAGAGAACATTTTTTGGACATTAAAGAATGATCTTTTCCTTGTATAGGTACTCACATTTCTGAGGAAACCTAGAAAAATCATACAGGTTACATTATTCTTTTGGGAGCTACAAATCTCTACCTAAAGACAAATTATTTCAGGCATCAATCTATGATTCCTTCATGCATTTCTGAACACTGCCAATGAAGAAGTCTGTTCCTGACAGACACAGAAAGCTGAGGGTTTTTTTTTTTTACTGATGAATCTGGTAACAAATCAATTACTAAAATAAAACTGGCTACCAAATGTGTACAAAATGGGAAGCTTGTCCTTTTTTATTGGCAGGAAATACTTGAAGTCTAAGATGCCTGATGGAACTCTCAGGCCGGTGGGAACTGGAACAGTAGATGTAAAGAGCTAAAACTTGGAGAGCTTACAGCAGTGAACCAACTGCTCAAGTTTGTACAAGAAAGCCAAGTGCTTTTTTCAACTTTGCATGTCCTCACCTTTTCAAGAGATACAGGTGCTCATGGTTTTGACTGATCCTGTGGTGCTCAGAAAGCTCCCAGATCATCTTTGTAAACAACCAGAACTGCATATCAGCCAGCAGAAAGCAGCTCCTTTCTTTCAGTCCTGCCTTCTTCCAGTCTTGCCTTTTCAGGCATCAATCTAAACATTTTCATCAGCTTATCCATGTACCTCTGCCAGTTTTACTGTGTCCTTTCTGAAGCTGAGAGACTAGAACTACATGAAAGCATGCAAGATGCAGAAGAACCTTAGTTTCACATGCTACAGAAAGAACCTTGCCTGTTTTCTTCTCTTTTCCTAAAATACTGAATATTTGCATTTTTGTCTGCTATCAAACATTACAGTGACATTTCCAAAGAGCTACTATAAACACAAGCTCTCATTCTCAAGTGGTAATAAGTCACCTCACAGCTTTTCATATTAAGCATAATGTCGGAATTTCCTCCCTCTCCAGCCTGAATATGTATCATTTTACGTTCAGTTGAGAAATAAAAGGGGAGATAATCACTCAGTCCCACGAGATTTTTCTGCAGTTCTTCTGTTTTCTACTCCAAATCTACATGTTGGCAGCAAAAGTTGATCATACCACTATTCATCCACTTACAAACTCTACATAATCAATTTATGTAATTTAGAGCATGGATCCCCAACACACATCCTCTGTGGTTTCCAGCACCATTTAACTGTACTCTCCAGTTCCTGCCTTCTAAGCAATTTCTCCAGGCAGGGACACAATCCTCCATCTCATGGCTGCTTAGTTCAACTGTTGTTAGTGATGGACCATGCCAAATATGCTTTTAAAAGTTATATATATATATACCATATCTCCCCTTGTCCACATGCTTGATGATTCTTTCAGGGATCTTCTCAAGCTTTGCGCATCATGACATCATTAAAAATA
Organism: Psittacula echo; assembly: GCF_963264785.1. Lineage (NCBI taxonomy): Eukaryota > Metazoa > Chordata > Aves > Psittaciformes > Psittacidae > Psittacula > Psittacula echo. The sequence goes on from NC_137736.1 coordinate 8,362,791, forward strand.
TACCAGGAAATCTTATGGATCTCTGTGCTCAACAACCCTATTCCCTGTTCTAGTTTCTGTTAATTTGCAGCTCATTCATCAGGCATAGGAATCTGTAGTTCTTTGATCTCCCCTTGAACTCCTTTCTAAAACTGATGTCTTGTTGGTCACCTTCTAGTCCTCTGGTAACAAAGCAGAAAATAAGAATAAGTGCTACCAGTGCAAATCAAGAATTCACATCACAGAGCAACTAAGAGTAAACTGTTGCAAGTTTCAGGTACTGCAGTACTGTCTATGTCTTAAAGAAACACACCATAAGAAGTTACTCATCAGCTACAAGTAGCTCATTGTGCATCAATGACATCATTACTATCAGCAACTCTGAGATGTAACATCATCAAGAAAACTCTATGTAAAGGACACGCTGCCATATATTCTATGGAATTGTAGGAAAATGGAGGGTACTACAGCAGAAATTATGTAATGATAACTAACAAGAAATAGAATTTTTATTGTATTTAAGAGAATGTTCTTGCTTTCCAATCAAAGTTTCCACAGCTGGAAAAAACATTGTTACTTGTGTAATAGATCTTGTGTAATTTAATATGCAGTGCTCTTCATCTAGCCGCAATTCATTATTTTTGCTACTAACATTTCTCTAGCAAGGTCTAATCAGATATCACAGCACCTTTTGGATTTACCCAGTTCTGAAGAGAAGTCATTTACCTGGGGTTTTGCTCATTTTTCTTTATTACATCAAGGAAGTGAAATAAAATCACAGAATACGTAGTGCTGGAAAGGACTTTAAAGATCATCTAAGTTCCAACCCCCTTGAAATATTTCCTTGTATTCTTGACTTTATTTTAAAATTATGAATTTTAAATATTGCAAATGTGCTAGTTCATTGTTGAAAGACAGCTTCTTCTCACAATAGTCTGGAAAAAAGCTCTCTTTAATAAGGAAGACCTTCCTGAATTTATAACATGCTTCCAAGAATGCACAAGTGCTAGAGAATCCAGTTATTGCTACAACTTGAGTAAACTGACTCATATTTTAAATATCCTCAAATACAAACCTGCATTCCTTATTAGCAGCACATTTTAAGTTAGTAACCAAAGCAATCTATGCAGCTGGAATACTGCCCCATCCACATTAGGAGGTTTATTTTCATTCTTCAGTTAAAACAAAATAAGTACACTAAGCTACAAAGTTTCTCGTAGAGAAAAATTGAAGATTTACAAATGTAAAATGAGTTCTATATACAATCATCCCAACATGCTGGGACACAACTTTCTGTAGGTCTATTCCTAACTTTCCTGGACAGGCTAAGGTGGTAATTGCACAATTTCAATTCTAATATATCAATTGAAAATTAATTCTCCAACAGGCTTGATCAAAGGGAGTCCATCCTTACATTACAGACATTTTATTCATGGTAAAAATAAGATAAGTATTAAAAAAAAGTGCAGGGAAACTTACTCAAAGCCAACTTGGTAGCTGTCAACATGGTGAATTACATTTGAGAATCCAGAACATAGAGAATTCAAAGAGTGCAAATAAAACTACTTAATAAACAATCTGTGCATATACGTATAGATACACATACCTATGTATCCGTATGCATAGAACCAAACACTTATATACACATACAGATACAAAATGTGTGTGTATATTTTACACAAACACACACAACAGGGTATGTTATCTTAAATACTTAAAAATATAGGTCATAATACTTATTGTGCTTCATTTCTATTGGGATCAGTGCCAGGATCAGTGAGCTACAAAACACAATGCAAAACTGTTAACACGATAGACATGTATTACTCAAAGTTCATGCCCTAACCAACTAGCAATCCAAGTAAGTTTGACCAAGTAAATGAAAAGAGTATAAAGTGTCAGCAATGACAATGACAGAATTCTTCTGGATTGATCTCAGATACTGGAAAAGGTCTCCCAGTCACAGAAGGCAGCCTACTTGGCAAGGTCAAAAACACTGCAATTACAACAACATAAATGAATAGTAACTATGAAAAGAGGAACTACACAGCACGAAAAGACCTCTACATGACTAAATATTTCTTCTGCAGAGCTCTTTTCTCAGTAAGCACACAAAACATAACACAGGTAAAAGCACACTTACTGTTTTTAACCCGATTTCTGAAGGGAATAAGGCTTATGCAATCTTGCTGTCTGAACATATATCTTTTGCCATATACATTTGCAGTAGCCTTTGAATTTGAATCTATTCTCTCATTAAACCTGACTTTACAGAGTTGGAGGAACCAGATACCTGGGACCTCTATGGGATTTACAGGGAGGGGAGAAAAAAATATCTATGGCTAGATAAGGTAGACAGACACAGATTCACAAGTTAGTACCCCAGAGAGGAAGGTTGTTATAATCCAACCCTTTATTCATCGAGAGGTGCAGCACTTAGCATGCAGGCGTATTAGCTACTCCTCCCAGTTACATCTTTAGCAAACTTGCTGAGGGTATATTCTGTCCCATCATCCAGATCATTAACAAAGATGTTGAATATTCAAGACTGGACCCAGTATCCACCCCTGGGGATACACCACTAGTTACCACCCTCCAAATAGACCTCAAGTAACTGATTACCACCCTCTGGGCCCAGCCATTCACCAGTTTTCAACCCACCATACTGTCTGCTTATCCAGCTCATACTTTATCAGCTTATCTGTGAGGACTTTATGTGAGTTACAGAAAGTAACAAAGTTACAGAAGCCTTACCAAAGTCTAGGAAGACAATATCGACTGCACACCACACTTTTATTAAGTCTGTCATTTAACTGTACAAGTTCATGAAGAGGGTTGACCATAATTTCACCTTTGTCAATCCATGCTGGCTACTCCCAATCACCTTCTTGTTTATGGGCCCGAAAGTATTTCCAAGATTGTGCCTCCTCAGGGATTGAGGTAAAACTGCCGAATCTTTCTTTCCCTGGATCCTCCTTCTTGCACTTCTTGAAGACAGGAATGATACTTGCTTTCCTCTAGTCTTCAGCCACTTCTCCCAGTCACTATGATCATCCAAAGATTACCAAAGGTCTCACAATGACATCAGCCAGCTCCCTCAGCACTCCTGCGTACACCCCATAACGCCCGCAGACTTATGCACCTACAGTATTTCTTCAGTCAATTCTCTTCCATTAAGGGCACATGTCTTTCTTGCTCCGGATTTCTCAGGGGTCACCAGGGCCTAGGATTCCTGAAGACCACTCTTACCAGTTCAGACTGAGGCAAAAGAGAACCTCAGCTTCTTCCATGTCTGCTGTCACCAGGTCCTTTGCCTCATTCAGTGGCAGGCCCACATGTTCTTTAATCTTCCTTTTGTCACCAGTGTACTTACAGAAGCCCTTTACCTTGCCTTTGACATCCCTTGCCAGGTTCACTTGTAACTAGACTTTGACTTTCCAAACCCCATCTCTGCAAGCTTAAACAGTGTCTTCGTATTCCTCCCGGGCAAACTGTCCCTGTTTCCACCTTCTTTATGCTTTCTTTACATATTTGAGTTTTGAGAGAGTTCCTGGCAGTTTTCCTTGAACTCCTGCTCATTGAGATGGACCACTTTTGAGCTTGATGGAAGTGATCCTTCAATGTTAACCAGCTTTCTTGGGCCCCTCTTCCCTCCAGGGCGTTATTCCAAGGGATTATACAAAGCCTATCTTTGAAAGGGCCAAAGTCCATTCTCCTGAAGTTAAGGACTGTGAGCTTACTTTTTGCCCTTCTCTCTACTTTCAGGATTCTGAACTCCACTATCTCATCATCCCTACAGCCAAGGCTACCTTTGAACTTAACATTCCCAACAAGCCCCTCCTTCCTTGTGCGCATGAGGTTTAGCAGAGCACCTCTCCTCACTGGCTGTAATATCATTTGGAGGACTAAGTTATTATAAATGCATGCCAGGATACCCTTGGATTGCTTATGGCTTGCTGTGTCTCCAGCAGATACAGAGTTGAAGTTCCCACATAAAGACCAGGGCCTGCACACATGACGCTGCTCCAATCTGTCTGTACAGCACCCCATCTACTTGTTATTCCTGGTCAGGCAGTCTACAGCAGACACACACTACAATGTCACCCATAAAAGTCTGCTTTTTAATATTTACCCATAAGCTCTCACTTGGCTCACCATCCATCAACAGACAGAGCTCCAAGCACTCCAAGCTGCCCTCTCACATAAAAGACAACTTTACTCTCTTGCTTTTCTGGCCTGCTGTAGAGTCTCCTCCAGTGCAACACTCCAGTCATGCAAGTCATCCCACCACATCTCCATCCATCTCCACATCTCCCAGCAAGATCCCAGCTCTGCAACTGCACACAGATCCCTGACTCATCATGCTTATTTCCCATACCTCATCCATTATTGTATATGCATTTCAAAGAGGTACCCTAGCATTACCCAGATTTCCAGAAAAGGTTCTGGGGATTTCTCCATAATGGTCCCTAGTAGGCACTTCCGTTGCTTATATGCAAATACTAGGTGACCCTGCTTAATCTCTATTTTGCTGATTTTGTGATCCCTGTCTGTCAAATCGCTGCAGGTCCTTTGCTCATCCATCCTGTCAGTCACTTCCTCACAACACTGCTAATTACTCTCTGCCTCCCCATCACTCCTAGTTTAAAGCCATCCTTACAAGGTCAGCCATCCTGCTGGCAAAGATGCCTTTGTCCTGCCTTAGTGAGGTGGATCCTCTCTTCCAGACAGAAAACAGCATCCCATGGCTGTAGAACCCAAGACCCTGGTAACACCCCTGACTCCATAACCAACTGCTGAAGTGCATTACCAGTGCCCTCTTCCTCACACCCTTTTCCCCTTACTGGCAAGACCAAGGAGACCACTACCCAGGCCCCTCACAATCATACCCAGAGCTCTGTAGTCAGTACATATGTAATACTGACATTGTATGTAGTACAATACATACAGACTTGGATGTAAAACTTCTACATTCATTCATTTCAACAATCCTCAGAGGACTCTATGGGCTTTAACAATCCAAGGACACAAAACAAATATTTCAGTGTTTAGAACAAGGTGTATAGATAGAATATCCTGCATGGAATTAGTACAACTATTGAGTGCAATACACTTATTTTAACGAAAATCAAAAATGAATGCTCAAAGTAAGAAAATATTGTGAAATGTCAGGCTGAAATGAAAGAAAACCTGAACCTTGAGTAGGGTAAAAGAATTATGAATTTTTCCTTATCTGACTGAGTAAAAATTACCTTCTCAAGGAAGCAACTCATTAAATAAAGAGCACTATGTAATGATTACATTTAAACTGCAGAAAAAATACTGGTACCATTTAAAAGACTATATATACTACAGAAGTGCTACAGACCATATACAGCAAGCAGATGGAAAACCTTTACTTCTCAAAGTTTTCACTTTGAGAATCTAAATTAATCAGCCTACTCATAAATGGTCCTCATTGAAATATCTGAATTAATAGCTTGTATTAAGAATATAGATGAACTATACAATTCTGAGAATGAGGTACAATTGAGAACAACATAATACTAAATATAAACATCAGAATCAAAAGACACACAAAAACCAGAACATGCAAATTCTGCTCCTGGTTTATTCTATAAGCATAAGATGCTTATAAACACCCTCTTTGTGCTCAGTAAACATTCTTCTTATAGAAAGCTTTCAAACACTTTACAAAGCTCTCAAGTAGCCTTACCATTTTTCTTTTTTTACTTTTATAAGCACTTCAAAAAAAAAAAACAAAATATGCATTCTTAAAATATTCAAGTGCTGCAAAACTGCTCCTTATATAAAGGTCTGTTAAAAAGGGACTTTTCCAAGTTGGGTTTTGGAAAGAAAAAGTAGCAACAAATTTTCTGTAAAAATATACAGAAACTGGTTTCCTGTTTGAATGTTTACCAGTTTTCTTCCGACCGTAAAGGCCCACGTGCATGTTACAAACATGTAACCCAACAGTCAACCCAATCCTGTGTAGTTTTTCCACTGTTTGATACTAGTCAAAGTAGGCTGTGTAAATTAATTCTACTTTTTTTTTCCCCTCCAATTTAAACAGCCTAAAGCAAGTTCCTCAAATATGCATCAGAACACTTAGAAGTCAACCAAGGCATGAGCCAAATGCCTTCTCAGGACCACCTGCAATTCTGAAGCCATCTATGCAGCCTTCAAAGAGCTAGAAGTTTCCCTGTACTACTTTTCTGGTCTCAATCCAAGCAATCATAATGTCTTGCATGTCAGAAATGCTATATATGCTACGTGTAGACCTATGTTAGAGATACTGCCTCCTGGAACTTGTTCTGTCTTTGCTAAGTCTATCTCATCTATGAAGACTATTTGTATTATTCTACACTGGTTACAAAAAACAGTGACAGAAGACCTTGGTGATAATCATAACATTTTAAAATGCACTTTGCATCTCTGGAATTCCTGTAGCCTGCTGTGATATACCTGATGTTGTCAAAAACAGGTTTTGGGCAAAATATTCTTCATAGGACACTGTAGATGTGTGTTTTCTCAGACATGCTCTATTTGTTGCAACATAGCAGATGCCAAAATCCAAAAGTAGAGCCAGAGGCCAAACAAAAATGACAATGTACGAATAATGGGTTCTTCAGCATTATCATTTGTCCATTCTCACTAGCACACCTTCCACTCCTGTATTCTGCACCTTCACACATCTAGCTGTAGAATTGATAAGCTGCTGCCCTGCATCAAAAAAGATTAACAATTCTGGAGATTCCCTGGTAGGTACAGTACTACCAAGACTGACTCAATGAAGGCAATTCACACAACAAAGACAAATTTCCATCGTGCTAGTGTGATCCTGAACTGTTCAAGCACTGTGGTCACACCACTGAAGACTCATCAGTACAAATGTAGAATTATCCTAACTGAAGTACCCACCTAACGCACAGTCCCATAAAAATCTTTGGTGTATGAAAAGCTACATGTCAGAAGTCATAATAGGAGCCATCAAAAAGTTACACAATAAAAAACCCAGCTTGTCAAAAGGACTCACATGTAGGCTGATCACCAAAAGTAGTAAGCCTTTTACAGCATGAGATTTCTGGCAACTGCAGCTAAGGATCACCAGAGCTACTACCTGGTTATCCTTACTCACAAACTACTCTGGATTCCTTACTCACAAATTGCTATACTCTCAGGTTTAGATCAGCAAGAGCTATCCAAACTCCATACTTACATCACCAAGAAAATTGCCATTCTTTATTAACCAATAGCTCCCCATCTCCTCTCAGTCTACATTCTGACCAATCCACCCTACACAAGACATTTTGAAAAGCAAGATCCTCTATATATTCTCACAGGACACAGTTTTGAAAAGCAGTAGAGCCTTTTGAAATCCACAGTTCAGTGCTGTACTTTGGGGAAAAGTCCTAAAGAAGCAGGGTCAAGGGGGTTCAACATCACATACAACTTCTCAGTCAGAAGTGCTTTTGCAGTAGCTAACAAAATAGGCATGCCTTCCAGGAAGGATTTGTTACTTGAGAGATTCAAGTAGTGATATAGCTCTATGATGCATCACTCTTATCGTAGGCAGCTGTTTGTTATTTGGTAAGGACAGATTTCATCTAGTCATCATTAATAGTCAAAGTAAAATACCAACTTGGATGATTAACCCACAGCATGGCACTTCTCTCCAGCTGCAACTCCTCCCTATTACAAGGACAGGTACAAATGACCTATTTTTGTTTAATTTTACGAGCTAATTATAGATTACAATAAAAGATTAAGCTGCTGGAACTGCCAAGTGCTGTGGTCCTGGGTGTTCTCTAGTGACAGACCCCGGGCTTGTCTACCTCTGGCCTGAACTCGATTTTTAGGCATAAAACTAATAAGATAGCAGGGACAAAAAAAAAAAAAAAAAAAAAAAAAAAAAGAAAAAAAGGCTGCTGTACAATGTTCCTGTCATCCCAGTTAAAAATACAGACTCAGAAAATGCCTGGCACTAATAACAGGAAATTGGCATTGCCAGTACAAAAGAGGACAATGAATCTCACTGCCAACCAGGAGTTGAAGTGTAAGACCAGAAACAGCAATTCCACCAGATAATCTGCCACAGAACCAAAAGCCTAAGCCAGCATCTTAGTTTGAATGTTTTATAGGTAAGTGAGGCAATCTACTTAAATGAAATCCTAGGTTTTAGACCAATTTAAATCTTATTTTGAAAAGCACGTCATAACTCAGTAATTTGCAAATTTTAGCAGCAGGTCATTATTTTCCCATATATTTTCAATCCACCTTTTCAGCATTTTAAAGTATCTTGTGTCGCACTAACATATCCCTTCCTTTGACTGGAATCTGACAAAGTCAGTCTCTGCTTCAAAGATGCAGTTGTTGCTGTTCTGTGTGTTAATGACAAACTCACTTTGAACCCATACCAATAAGTTTAATAAACCCTTAAAATAACTTTTGTTATCCAGTGAAATAGTAACACCCCAACATGCAACTAAACATATGCAATAATGCTGATGTTCATTAATACTTGATGTGCACTTTTAGCTTATTGTTTATTAAAACAGATTTTTGTAGTCCCATTTTTAATATAAATCATAACAGCAACTAAACAGTGTATAAATAACTGCTATCAGATACAAGAACAGGTAGAACCACATCATCATCATCTTTACCTCTTTAATTTTGTTCCTCTTCTCTCGGATATCTGGGTCTGCTGGTTCTCCACTGTTTATCCCTATAAGATTTGGCAAAGGAACAGGGGGCAGTGGCTTGCTGTCTTTCTTTTTCAACTCTTGCACTACTTTGTTCTTTTCTGTCTGAATCTCAGCTTGAATCTCATCACGTGATTTCTTCAATTTCTCCTTAGCCTCTTCCAGTGCCTTTTCATGATCTGCTCGGATCTTATTTCTCAGACGTTCCTCTTCTTCTCTAGAAACACAAATGTTAGTCAGCATCTTATTAATAAAAACCACACTGCTTATAAACAAAATGCAGCTTCAAAGCAGAAGCCACATCCAAGCTGCTTTACTCTAATTCTAATGACTCAGACAAGTTTACTTTATTATGTTTGTTCACAATCCTCCAGTCCTTTTGCCATGAACTCCAGAAGAACAGTGCACACACCAGCAACGTTATTGTGGAAAAATGTATCATTGGGTTTTATCTGTGAGCACCTTTGCTTGCCTACTCAAGAATTTGGAGACGAAAAGCCCTACATCCTGTACTTCAACTACAGATGTCTGCAGAGGCACATCTAGCAATCATTCAGTTTAAGAAACAAGATCAGAAGGGCTCTTCCTAGTCTTGCGCACAATAAATACATTGTACAACTTTTCAAGATCTGCAGTAACCACCATTTAAAAAAAAAGATTCACAGCCACTCCTTTTATTACCAATAAGTCGGGAGCTGCAAGAGCTGCAAACTCCACCACAGCATGTTTTGTCTTGAATTCAGAATTCATTGTTCCAATCAGTGTGTCCATAAACCTCACACATTAAACGCAGAGTTAATTATAAAGCTATTTAGGAACATAAGAGCTTTCAGTAAAGCAGGGTTTTGAAACTCACTGTCAACAAAACCGACATCATCTTGGTTCTAAAAGCACAATCTTCTTTCATGATCTTTAATGATCAGTAAAGATTTTGAGATTCACACGCAAAATGAAGCTTGCTGTTTTAAAGCCTGGGTTAAACAAGAGATGAAAATGGCTCATTCCAGTCTCAAAATATTTCAAGGCATCAGGAAGCTACACATCAGACTCTCAATATAAAATAACCTTTTCAAGCTTCTTTAAAATATCAAGTTGCTTAGTGACTAATGTAAGCCAGAATAGTTGTAGGGATTTAAAACAAGCACTAGTTAAAAAAAAACAAAAACAAAACAACCCACACTCCCTCTCAGTTCCTCCCCCAGGCAAAAATACTTTTTCCTCAAAAAGCATTAGGGAGGAGACAGTGGATAATGGAAAGAAAGGCAGTCAAGCAGTAAGCCATGTAATAAATATTAAGCTTAGCCTAGCTGCTTTTAGGAGGAACCACTTGACCCATATTGCATGGGGTTTTTTCCAGTATACTGACAACATACCAATGAGGAGAAACCACCATTTGATATGTGAGAATTAGACAAGTTCAGCTGGAAGGGACCCCCAGTGATCATCCAGACCAACTGCAATTAAAAGCCAATCCAAAAGTTTACAGGAAAAAAAAAAAAGAAACCCAAGATTGACAACTGTTAACAAACATTGTCAAATATTTTTAACAAATTTTGTAAGGAAAATATCCCAATTTATATTATATAATATATTCCTCATTTTGTTGTCAAAGTCTGTGGTGAACTGCTAACATTTCCAGAGACTGAAATCAATGTTAAGAAACTTGCTGGGCTGCTGTGTTGGAATGTTTGGGGATACGGACAGATCTTACTGAGCTTTGCAAGTATAGCAGAACTGGTTTTATTAATCTCACAGATCAAGATCATATAATGTCTTTTACAAGCACTGCTTCACCTTTACAAAAAGAAGGTCAAAGAACGAAGCTAATAATGAATAGCTTGCAGAGAGTTATGATACTATTGTATCAGAGCAATCCCACCAGACTGATTCATTTTGTGCAAGATTTATGACTTACAGTCTTCTGCCAAAGGAGAGCTGATTTTAAGTCAAAATGCAATAAATCAAGCTTTCAGTTCCAAATATTCACAGTTCAAACCCCCAGCGCACCAACCCTGAGTGCTATTCTCATGGACATGCAGTATATTTTTAAGGTAAAATTTATATACTCTTTTCTCCATTCTTTAGCTTGGGCTCAAAACCTCCGAGACTTTTAGACACACGTTTTATTCTCAAGTTGGCAAAATCTGGTATCACTTGTCGTCATTCAGAAACTGACTTCCCAGTTTACAGGCCAATGTGCTTAGCATGCAGGGGGAAAACCACAGTACTGCAACATAAATGGTCTCAGCAAAATGTGCTGTTACACAGAGTGTTTTATTAGCCCTTCCATCGTTCTGAAGTGCTATTAGGTTTGAATTTTAAGAGGCTGTAGCAGCATTATTACCTTTCAATATTTCAGTACTAGAAATACAATGGAACTTTTTAACAGATGGACTGACTGAAAGGCTTTGAAACTGAAGTTCCTCAGCCACTTTTCTCAACATGACCCACAGCACATCCACATTTCTCCCAAACAAAAAAAAAAAAAAAAAAAAAAGACTGCACTCCTCAACTTTGACTATCAAATTGAAACTCATTAATGTTGTTGAGCAGTAGCAGTGCTTCTCTCCCTCAACTGTAGAGCAAAGAAACAACTTTAAAATAGTGTTTTGTCACTTTGAAAGAGAGATAATACGAGTAATATTTAAGATAATTTTTACTTCTACTATGACTCACAGAAGAAAATAAACTTCCTTGTATTTTTGCAAAAGTTACACTCGCTGTGGCAGTAAAGTGCTCAATTCTGTAACAAAAGCAGCTGAAATTTCCTATCAAGCAAAAGATTTGAAACCATAAATGTGTAGTCTGGAAAGCTTTTCAAGACTAGCAGAGGGCTTTGCGCAAGATGCAGCTAAAGAGAATGAGAATGAGGTTGCCAGAATGAGACACATCATTCCCCAGAATCAAGAGGCAGCATGCTGTGCATGAGCCAAAGAGATGGCTTACAGAGGATGAGAAATATGAAGCATTGCTGAACATTAAAGAAATCAGAAATATTTCAGTGTGGGGATAATGTATTTTGGAGATACAGTTCTCATTTTCAAAACAGTTTCTGCAGGCAAGTGTCAGTCTTTACCTTCAGACCAGATCTACCATTTTGTTAATAAATATAGAAATTATTTCTCCAAAAGAAAGAATTTTTAGGAAAACAGGATAACAGCGTATCTCAGACCTTAAGAAAAATTAACTGAATTTGGAGGTGATGCTTTACAATGAGCGTGCTTTACTCATAAATAGAAAAGGGCTTGGTAAAACCCCTGGTTCACATGCATGTTCCCAAAAATACTAAAGAGATTAATTATGTACGAGTAGTTATAGTGAGTCTGACTCACTAAAATGATGTGCTTTGCACACCTTCAAGATAAGTGCAATGAATATTTTGCCTTTACCTTTTCTTTATATTTTCAGTCCCAGGTGCTGCATACAACAGTAATAATAAAAGCTCTATCACTCTGCCATCTTCATCTATTTCTAGATTCAAACTGCATGAAACAGCCATAAATTGGAAAACAAGTTTTCAGCTCATGTCTATTTACACTGCAGGATCCACTATAGAAACATACAAAAGCTGCCGACTTCTACAGCACTATAATACAATTAGAGTCATTAAGGAGATTTGAATGATAGTCTGTTCGCCTTCAGTCACTCAGCAGAACACGTAAGTATTTCAAGAAAATACACCGAGACTCAATAGAGATGAAAAACTCCAGCACTAACTGTACAACCAACTCCAAGTCTTCCAGGAAGTGACATTTTGAGACAAACATGAGAAAACAGTAAGATGAAGAGAAAGGTCAACAGGTATTTGAGGAAGTTTACAGGAGACTGTCCAAGAGCTTCTGCAGAAATATCCTCTGTGCAATTACCAGAGACAGCATGAACTACAAGAAATGTCATATTCTACATTCCAGCTGAAGACATATTTTATCAAATATATTCAAGTATATAGAATCATAGAATGGTTTGGGTTGGAAAGGACCTTAAGATCATCTCGTTCCAACCCCCTGCCATGGGCAGGGACACCTCCCACTAACCCATGTCACCCAAGGCTCTGTCCTTGAACAGACAGGGATGGAGCATTCACAACTTCCTTGGGCAACCCATTCCAGTGCCTCACCACCCTTACAGTAAAGAACTTCCTTATATCCAATCTAAACTTCCCCTGTTTAAGTTTGAACCCATCACCCCTTGTCCTATCACTACAGCCCCTAATGAAGAGGCCCTCTCCAGCATCCTCATAGGCCCCTTCAGATACTGGAAGGTTGCTATGAGGTCTCCATGCAGCCTTCTCTTCCACCTTCTGGGCTTAGCATGAGCAAGGGCTGAGAGTGCCAGCTCCCTGGTGGAAAAGCAGCACTTTACCTCTGGCAGGAAGGGCATTCCTGGTGAAAATGACTGCCTGCAAGTATGGAAAGGTGGGATCTTGTTACCCAGCGATGACAGAGCACGGTTCTGCCCAGATGCTGCCAAAAGGATTGCCTTCTTCCTAGGGGTTGCCTGAAGCCCCACAGTAAGACAACACTATCCATATTCTTGCCCTCATGGGAAGAACGCTGCCCTAGAGGCGGCCTTGGCAGCTCCACATCCCACCTCTCCCACTAGCCTATCCCCTTCACAAGATGGCGGATGCCGCCATCGCCTCAGAGCTGCTGCCCGCCACTCATGTTTCTTCTGAGTTCTTAAGCAACAAGAACTAAGAAAATAGTTCTGAAATACAGAATAAAATGCAGAATACTGAAAATACAGAATAAATAGAATTAGAAGATTGAAAATGTGTGAGCAGCTGACACCCCCCCAAGTCATAACCAAACACGAACAAGCTGCCCATCTAGCATAAGAAAGAGTCAGCAACAATTTAATACATGTAGATAGCACCACATTCAAATACTCAGAGCGAAAGAAAGGAGACCTCAGAAAGGATCCATCTAAAAATGTAAGATTGGAAAGAATCCCAGCATAAACACATATACCCAAATGTGTCAAACAGTTTCCCTATCCAACTACCCACCCCACCCCCGCTTCTAGGCAACATAAGCAAACTTAAAATATAGAGTGTTTTGAGCAAATCTTTAAAACCCCTTCCTAACAGAAAGCTGCTGCTTCCTTCTAGTGTCGTGTGTCCCCCCCTCCCCAGTTTACTCTGAAGTCTCAAGACAGAGAGGTTCAAGTACCAGGAAACAACAGCAGTAGCTACTTTAAAACAAGCAGTATTATTAAACAAATCTGCAATTAGACTCTCTTTTGCCAGCAGGAACCATAAATAGACTTAAATTAGAATCCAAAACTAGAAACACACTCAAGATTTTTTAAAACAATCCCTGTAAATAACCATTGCAGCTGCTTATGCAGAAGCACTAAGCACAAAACATTCCAAAGCTGTCTAAATGCCATTCAGAAAAGACCACAAATTATAATGCTTGATAACTAAATCACTAACCAAAACTTCATGTGCTTTAATCATGCACGCAGTAGCGAGCCTTATGAACTTAAAAGCTACTAAGGCTTCACTTGTCAGGATGATGATTTTTAACATAAGAGTCTCCTATCTGCCATGACACAGAGGGCTCTTTGGAAATAAATTACAAAAAAGTAAAACCATCAAAAAAATGCTTTCAGTTTACTTTGTGAGATTCAAGATCAAAAAAGGAAACAAAAATTAGCATGGAGACAAGAAAACTGGCCACCAGTAATTGCTCTCTTATATGAAAAAGCAAAGCATTTGGTCACTAGAGCAAAAGGACCCCCAGTTTATTATCATTTGGATTTTCAGCAGATAGACAGACAAGAACTGTTAAAGCACATAAATATTTGTGTAAGTCTGTCATCCAGAAATAAAGCCCTGTGTGGAAATTCTGAACTCTTACTCTTTTCTCAAATTTAATCTTCAACCGGAGGCTACTTTTAGAGACAGAGTGAAACAAAGACAGGCACTAATACTAAAAAAAACCCCAAACAAACAACCCAAACAACAAAATACACAATACCCCAAACAAACGGAGAGTCAGTGCCTAAAAACCATTTCACATGTGAACTACAAAAGTTGCTTTTCCCTCCAATCTTGCAGCATACACGATTTTATAACATCCACACATCACAATCCCATCATGCTCTCCTAGTACATGGAGTATACAACACAAGGACACTGGAGAAATACGCAATGCCCCTCACTGCCCAGAAAATAAACCCAAATTGCAAATTCCTTGAGTGGTTTCTTTCAGACAAAGGTGACAGTAGAATTTATTTCTAGGAAGTGGTTACATTTGCATATGACATGAGTACGGCTCCTTAAATACAAGGAATATGAGACTGAGTCCTCATTCCAAGTCCTCTTATCCCTCTTCAACCAGTATCAGAAGTTTTTCTCTTGCTGTCACACTTCCCTTGATCTTCTTCACATTCTTACTTCCTGCCTTCCTTTACTAGTACCAACTTAAGCTCTGCTAGCTTGCTTCCTTGGTCTTCTACAAAGGCATGGCTTCCAATTTGGATGCCAGCCCTCCTCACTTCCCATCATTAAACTTCTTTAGACCATGCTACAGAGGACAGAATTAACTTGCTGACACAGGCACTCTCTTTTACTTCTAAATGCACCCTCTTAAATTTCATGTAGACCTCCTCCAAACTAAACTTCCTTCCACCTCTGTGCAATAAATTATGTCCCTAACTGATCTCTTCTGCAGCAAAATCTTAGATCAAGACTCCCAGCCTTCAGTCACCTTCATCACTGCTTTCAAACTCTCATCTCTATGATGGAAATTCACAGATCATAGAATCATAAAATACCAGATTAGAAGGGACCTCAAGAATCATCTGGTCCAATGTTCCCAGGCAAAGCATGATCTAGACTAGATGTCCCAGCACTGTCCAGCCAAATCTTAGCAGTGTCCAGTGTTGGGAAATCCACCCCTTCCCTGGGGAGTTTATTCCAATGGCTGACTGCTCTCATTGTAAAAAATTTTCCTCTCGTGCCCAGCTGGAATCTCCCCAGGAGTAGCCCATGTCCATTACCCCATGTCTTTCCCCTTGTGACTCCATGTCTCCATCTTTTTTGTATCCAGTCTTTAAATACTGGAACATGGTAGTAAGGTCACCCCGAGCCTTCTTTTCTCAAGGCTGAACAAACACAGCGCTCTCAGCCTTTCCTCATCTGGCAGGCTTCCCAGTCCTTTGGTCACCTTTGTGGCCCTTTTCTGGATCATCTCAGCCTGTCCACATATTTTTTGTAGAGCGAGGACCAAAGCTGAACCCAATATTCCAAGTGTGGCCTGACCAGTGGTTTCACATCTGCTCTCTTGTCTAAACCAAAACCTCAGTCTCTTGACATTTCTTTGTAGCTGCAAGTCAACCTTCAAGCCGAATGAGCTGTGACTTACTGTTAATCTTCCTTCCACATCTTTTGTTCAGCAGTGGAAAATTCTCCATTGCCCAGACTGCCAGTGTCTGGGCACTCTTCCTATTTCTTAAAACCCGACTACACCTAAATTTCCCCACTCCGCTTCCATTTATTTTAAATGCAGGTTTTTTTAACTCATACAGCTAAAGGCCCTGAGATCTTATTCTGTTCACCCAACAATTCTGTTAGGATGACAGTCCACTTAAGTACTTGCATCTTTACCTTTCTCTTCTGTATTTTTTCTGCAAAATTTGTAATTCATTATATGTATTTTTCTAGGCACAACAGAAAGAAAACTGGCCACTTCTGGATGCGTAAACTAATGGATTTCCATGCTGATCATTGAAGGCCACTGCTGATTGCTACTTCTGTATCTGTGTCTACCCAATTGCTTTCCTTTGTCTTGTAATTGAGGCAGGATCTTTGGAAGCAACTCTGGAAGAAGGACAAACGAAACCCTTGGGGAATACATTTAGCAAGAATTTCAGAAGCAGAGACTGAATGGGCACAAAAAGTGCAAAAAGGGAGTGGAGAGTTGAAGTACATCCCTTACGCATGAAAAGCAAGTCATCTGTGAAACTGAAAGCAGAAAAAAATCCTTACTATTGCTAGGTATCTTTCATAAGGTTTTTTGAACACAGAGAGAATCTTCATAAATTATAACGCAGTAACACCCAATTAAATACTTCATTAGTAAAATACACTAACACATAAGACATCTCTCACTTTCTTTCATAATGATAATAAAAAGTACAAAACATGCCTTTCAGTTAAGAAAAAAACAGTACAGATTCCATTACCCTATGTGGAATAACCCAGACTGGTTTGGGTTGGAAGGGGTCTTAAAGATCATCCGGTTCCAACCCCCTGCCACAGGCAGAAATACGCATAACATTCGAATTAATAATAATAATAATGCTGCAGGCAAGAGGTCATCCTTTGGGAATTATTTGCTTCCTATGTTATGAATGTTAATACGATAAGAATTGAAGAATTGGGAAAATTTATCTTGAGATTCTGTCAAGTGCTGTGACCATAAGCAAAGGTTCCTCACCCATCTTCAGCAGCCATGTAATTCCAAATATCAACATAAAAAAAGAAGGAGGGAGCCAAGCTCAAGACAGTGGCTCTCTTGGGACCTGAAAGCACTGTTGTAGCTGGTAAAGTCAGCTTAAGTTTTATTACTGAAGAAAAGTAGATGTGTTTTTTTATATATATATATATAATTATATATATATATATATAATTATATATATATATATATATATATATATTAGCAGCCAGGCATCTGTCAGCACTAAGAGGTGTCACTAGACACTAGATAAGCATTTTCAGCTTACATGAAATTTCCCAGTTTTGTAGTTACATAATATTAGCCAAAAAGGACTTTTTAGAAGAATCAGATCAACTATCTCAGGAAGAAATATGATAATTTTTTTAAGACTACAACAGCAGTGAATGCAGCTTTCATTACTGAGGAACAAATAAATGCTATAAATTACATCTAACACTTTACAGAAGTTTTCAACTACATGTAATCAAACTCATTCAGTTTTTAGTGTCTTAATGACATTTGGGTAGAAAAGCACTTTGTTAGGAAAAGTGATAGAATCATAGAATCATAGAATAGTTAGGGTTGGAAAGGACCTTGAGATCATTTAGTTCCAACCCCCCTGACATGGGCAGGGACACCTCACACTAAACCATGCCACCCAAGGCTCTGTCCAAACTGGCCTTGAACACCGCCAGGAATGGAGCATTCACAGCCTCCCTGGGCAACCCATTCCAGTGCCTCACCACCCTCTCAGTAAAGAATTTCTTCCTTATATCCAATCTAAACTTCCCCTGTTTAAGTTTGAACCTGTTACCCCTTGTCCTGTCACTACAGTCCCTGATGGATAGTCCATCCCCAGCATCCTTGTAGGTCCCCTTCAGATACTGGAAGGATGCTATGAGGTCTCCACGCAGCCTTCTCTTCTCCAGGCTGAACAGCCCCAACTTTCTCAGCCTGTCTCCATACGGGAGGTGCTCCAGGCCCCTGATCATCCTTGTGGCCCTCCTCTGGACTTGTTCCAACAGTTCCATGTCCTTTTTATGTTGAGGACACCAGAACTGCACACAATACTCCAAGTGAGGTCTTCTCATGAGAGCAGAGTAGAGGGCCAGGATCACCTCCTTCGACCTGCTGGTCACACTCCTTTTGATGCAGCCCAGGATACAGTTGGCTTTCTGGGCTGCGAGCGCACACTGAAGCCGGCTCATGTTCATTTTTTCATCAACCAACAGCCCCAAGTCCTTCTCTGCAGGGCTGCTCTCAATCTCTTCTCTGCCCAACCTATAGCTGTGCCTCGGACTGCTCTGACCCAGGTGTAGGACCTTACACTTGGCATGGTTAAACTTCACCAGGTTGGCATCAGCCCACCTCACAAGCGTGTCGAGGTCCCTCTGGATGGCATCCCTTCCCTCCGGCGTATCAACCGAACGACACAGCTTGGTGTCATCGGCAAACTTGCTGAGGGCACACTCAATCCCACTGTCCATGTCACCAACAAAGATGTTGAACAAGACCGGTCCCAACACCCATCCCTGAGGGACACTGCTCGCTACTGGTCTCCAGCCAGACATAGAGCCATTGACCACAACTCTTTGCGTGCGGCCATACAGCCAGTTCTTTACCCACCGAGTGGTCCACCCATCAAATTGATGTCTCTCCAATTTAGAGACAAGGACGTCATGTGGGACAGTGTCGAACGCTTTGCACAAGTCCAGGTAGATGACGTCAACTGCTCTGCCCCTGTCCGTCAGTTTCGTAGCCCCATCATAGAAGGCCACCAAATTGGTCAGGCAGGATTTCCCCTTAGTGAAGCCATGCTTGCTGTCACCAGCCACCTCCTTGTCTTTCATGTGCCTTAGCATGTCTTCCAGGAGAATCTGTTCCAAGAGTTTGCCAGGCACAGAGGTGAGACTGACTGGTCTGTAGTTCCCCGGGTCATCCATTTTCCCCTTCTTGAAAATGGGGGTTATATTTCCCTTTTTCCAGTCATCGGGAACTTCACCTGACTGCCAAGATTTTTCAAATATGATGGCCAGTGGCTCAGCAACTTCATTCGCCAGCTCCTTTAGGACCCACGGATGGATTTCATCAGGTCCCATGGACTTGTGTACATTTAGGTTTTTAAGATGGTCTCAAACCAGATCCTCTCCTACAGTGGGCCTAGGGTCCTCATTCTCACAGTCCCTGCGTTCGCCTTCAAAGACTTGGGTGGTGCGGTCAGAGACTTTATGTGATAGACACATAAAGTTCAACAATATAGAGCTTTCAATCACTACAGCTCTATCAAATACACCTCATTTAGATCCTTTCTACTTCTATGCTATAAAAGACAGTACAGTTAAATTTGCCTCAAGGAACATAAAATCAAAAGTAGGCATTATTTCATAATTTTTGCTGATTAAAGAAACATCATTTAACAGCTACAGCTAATACTGTTGTGCAGAATATTAAGCCTCTGCAGAACAAGGTCTTAAATCTGATTCTCAAAGCATTTACCAAGCTAAATTACAGGGAAAAATATTAATCCATTCTAAAAAAAGGACACTGAAAAGCTAAAATCTTAGTAAAAGTTTATGACATTTAGGATCTCTTCATGCTTATCAAGAAAGGTAAATAAGAATGTTGCCACCTGCCCTGTGTAAAAGGATTTAAAATAGCTTCCTGTCTCCCAGCACCAAACTGACTACAGCATCAGATCTTCCTTTCCAGTGAGTATCTCCCCAAGACCGATTTAGGTTTATGATTATTTTTTGAAGTAATAAGGGCAGAAGAACTTTACAAGCAGCAAGACTGGAAAATACATATAGAATATGAGAATAAGAAATTAGCATTAGTCAGGAGAATTGGGTAGGATAAAACTCTTCATATGGAAATGAAGAGTTTATTTTGATGCAGGATTCCAACAGTACCAAAAACCAGTAGGACAATTTTAATTGAAAACTGCAGAAGCCTACTACAATTAGCCATGTCAAAATACAGAATTTTCTACTATCAATCACTCTTAATGTGATTAATCATTCTTTAGCTGGAAACACTGCTATTGTACAAGTTTAGACACATATATAGAAATCTATATTCAGGTCAAGTCTAAGACAGGATGGACAAACACCTTGCATACTGTATTATTCACTGATATAAAAAACATTTTGATCAAGGCAGAATAATACATTAGCTGGTCCTGTGATACTGAGGAAGCAATGAACTGGGTTCTCATGCCAGAGCAATTTGTCACCTCTGCTTCCTATTAAAGAAGGGACTTTTACAAATAAGCACATTTACATATAGGACAATGCAATCCTGCTGAAGTTGATGGCACGAATCGGGTACTGAAGCATGTGCTCAAACAGAAATGAAAGAAACCAGAGCACTCCCACTACACAGCATCAAACTCTTCTATATTATTTTATAGCTAGTCTACTACTACTGCCAAAACCTAAGTTTCCAATAGGAAGGAAAATACACAACTACTACAATCAAAACACCACACAAACCCAGCAACACAAGCCAGAAAGGAAAAAAATTATTTGGCCTATATTGCTTCAGTCTGAAGCATTCCTGTATTTTCCATGCCACTCAAAGCTCCTATCTTTCTCAGAAGCCATCATGCTACCATTTTTACAGAAGTTTTTGAATTTTTTATAGAATAAGGAAAAATAAACTAGTTGTAAACACTAATTTCTTTGCAATGATAAAAACAAACCTGCTTTGATAGCAACTTTTCCCAGGAAAATCACAATCCTACTTAAGCTGCCCAATATTAAACAGAACCCTAAAATTAGCCAGACTTAAGAGACTAATTTTAGATTCAAACACTTGAAAACCAAGAATGTGACTGGTTTCTGCTACACCTTAATTTCTCACCCTTCTGAACACACGAAAAGCCATATTCAAGTTGTATGTGCAAATGCAGAACTAGCACTTCCTACAGTACTTAACATTTTAACATTCTCTGGAGTGAAAAGGATTGGTTTTTTTCAAATATATAGTTCTTACATAATTTTTTACCCCAAGAAAATGAGTCATGGGTCCGTTTGTGCACAACATCAGAAACTGTTTCAGTGTATGCTCTAAGGAAGCTCGCACTCCATCTTCAGCACTACTTCTGGGAGCAGATGGGAGCAGAAACCAGAAGGAAGCAACAACAAATGAATTCTAATCACAAATCTGCATTACACACAGCATCCTTGCTCTCCTTTCTTTTCTGATCTTTGCCCCCAGAATTAGAAATCCCCCTTTTCACACTCCCAGAGGAGAAAAAATAGTTCCTGGAAGTATGCAGAAAGTCTTCAGGAGTGACTGAAAGGATCCAAATAGCCTCCAGAAACTGAAAAAGATAGAAGTAGGAGCAATAGCTAGCCAAGAAATTCCTTTTACTTTTGCACACCTACCTGGCAAAGAAAAGGAATTTCTTAGCACATCTATGGATTATAGCACGCTCTTGATCAGGTAGTTTAACCTAATAACAAATCACGTGGTATAGTTTGACTAACAAGCTATGAAGATTTTCCTAACATTTCACCCAAGATACAGGAACATCAATGTATGAGAGAACATTCAAGCAAAAGAGAAACAGGATTTTACCTGTTTAACTTCGCAAGATATAGCTTGAAAACTTTCCTCCAGCAGATATCAAAGGCTTGCTGAAATCACTACACAAGAACATCACAGAGAAAGCTGCATTAATGCCTTGCAATAGAAGCGCTAAATATATATGTATTAAACATTTAATATACCAGCATAGCCTCACTCTCCACATGTGGTAGACAGATGACACTTCCGTGACATTCCACATAGATGTTACAAGCTTGTTCTAGAATGAAGAACAAGAGGGGGCATAGTTGAAACCTATAGTGCCAGAAAACACTTGCTCTATAGAAGTGTTTGAGGGTAGGGTCTGTTTTTCTGAGGAAACTAAGAAGCAGCAATCACTAAAAATTATGACAATCATTTTAACATCCTGGTGATTCAGAATGGTAAGTCTGGTGGTTTACATCTGTAAGAAGCTTCACCAATTGAGCTAATAGCAGGAGGTTGCCATCCTCTATCAGTTACTATGTAGGTCAACAACAGAGGAAGAAAACAAATACTTTGACAGAGTGGAAAAAAGAGACTCCAGCTACAGCTCCACATTATATTTAAGCTGATTAATACCTAGCTACTGCCAAGTGAAAGCTCCCACTCAAGCCTGCACCAGCTCTGGCACTTGTCAGTGGCTGGTGACCTGATTGTCTTACCACAATAAGCTATCTGAAGATTGGTAATGCTCTCCTGGGCGTTTATTTGTTCTGTGGATGGCTTTTTGCACAGTTATCTCCCTGACTTAGCTGATAGTGAGGTCAGATGACAGCCAAAGCTAACATTGGTAAAGAAGAAGGAACTATCTTCCCTCTACAGCTGAGTCCACAGAGTCTTCCCTTAACAGAGTCTGCCAGAGACTAATGCGCAAATGGTAGCTTTAAAGTGACTTGTATAACAAGAAATGAAACTAACCGTAGAGCGCCGAGGTCAAAGCAAACAGTAATACGGCAAAACTAAGAACTACTGGCCAAAATCACAGTGAGATAAATGGACTGAGTGGACAACCCACACAGCACCTTGAGCAGAGATCACCAACACAAGCACAGGCCATAGCAGGTTAAGCTTTGGGAAGTTCCTCTGACAAACTCAGAGGAGACCCATCTGTAGACACAACTTCCAGTCAGAGAGGAGATGACACTGTCTTCACTGTATGCCTGAGATAGAGAAGTCCACCTGTGTGGACTGGTAAGAGAATATGCTTAGACGTGTAAGAGTTGCTCATCATCAGCATGGGTCCCCTTTCCTGATAACCAGTCAGATAGTGCACAGGAACACAGCTTCCCTGGTGTTGCTGCAATGAGGCACTGATGGCTAAAAAATGAATGGTTCTGTAGAAACAAGACAACCAGTATGTGAAGGATGCTGTATGTCCACACACACTGCTGATTTATTAGGCTGAAGATTGGTTGTGTATGAGTGCAGCATTAATAACAATAACAATAATAGTTTGCATACTGGTTTATGGAATAAAGGATGACTCTATATTCCTTGCATGGGTCACCATCTCTGGGGCAAACCACTCAGTTTCAGGGCTTTATTCACCCTACAAAAGCAAGCTCCCTTACTCCTTAGGCCGGTACTCTGGAGATCAGGCAACAAGCAAGTCAGCCAGAAGCGAGCTGAGCCTGCTGAACAATCACTGACCATTTCAGGCCAAATCAGGTCTCCCAACTGGCTGGCTGCCCAAACGCTGCTGTTGGCGCAAGGATATAAGCAAAATTAAGTGGCTGGGGACACAGCAGAACAGAGCATGAGCTTCTAGTGTTATAGACCTGCGTGTTCAGGGATGTTAGAGCCCAAGCTGTAAGGAGCACGTTTTCTGCACAGACTCACATGGTCATTAACTAGTTATTCCCTCCTTTACCATCACCTCTATCCCCTCACTCAGCCATATGATTTCCTCTTCTCTAGTCTATCCCAGTGATACTGCTTCCTCCATCAAGTAAGAATCACTCCCTACCACCCTAATTTTTATTTATGCCTTAGTGAGCACCAACTTGCTTCAAATATCTCCTCTTCCCAAGTCCAGATTAGTTTTTGATATCTCACTCAGCCAATACCCACCTCCTCTTATGCCTCACAACAACACCGATCTTGTTCTTAGGGAAAAAGGGAAGAAAGCAAAAAGTACTCTTTCACAGTCATCCACCCCTTTTAATTTGCTCTGTGTGCAGTTTCCATCTTCAGCTTTCAAAGAATAAAATTAATTGCTTCTCCTCACCACCACCAAGGCTCTCTGCCTCCCTGGGCTTAAATTCCCCATCCAGGTTCCTGTTCCTTATCAGGTACTTCTTTCCTTTTGGCCACCTCCTACACTGGAAAAATGAGAATTATATTAACTGAAGCAATGTCTTCTTCCTGATGTCTGTGTTCAAAAGGGGTACCGCAGTAAGCATGGTAGCTCCTTCCTTTTATACCACAAGTCTTCTCAGCAGCCTGATCTCCTGCAGTAAATCCCCAGACTCTCACCAGCTGAAGAAAAACAGCTGGACAAAATTAGCTAGTTAAAGCAATAGGCATATTAGTATGGTCTTAGTCTAAAAATTCTCAATTGTTCACATATAAAATAAGTTGACAGCGAAAATACACATAAAGAGATAAAGGCCATCACAAAGTGAAAGTAGCAAATATCAGATAATGTAGACTCAGAGATGGCAAACTTTCAAGTAAGCAGATGGTACTAGACTTCTCTGCACAGGCAACCCTCTGGCAGGGCCTACAGAGCTCTAAGGAAGCGACTACCCTCACACAGATGTTCTGTTGACACATGCTACCACATTTCCATAACGCTATTTTACTCACCCAGCCAGAGTTGCTTTGCACATCCCAGAAGCAACACTGCTTAAAATACCATCTTGGAAATTCACACGTACTGCTCAGATTTATCTTCCCGCTTCACCTATAACTGTTACCATATAGCTATATGAAAAAAACCTGATACCTGTCTATCAATGCATTTAAAAATAGTAGTTAACGTTTATAGTACCATAAGCCACGTGCTAAAACGTATGGCAAAGAGCTTGAACATGAAGAGGGGGGGAAAACCCTGGGATCTACCATTTGAGACTGATACAAGCTCCCCACTATAGGGGGACAATACTACTAGGGGTGTGCAGCTTAGTCCAAACACAGATCTACAGCAGTTCCTCTTGACTTGCTCTCTCACTACCAAGAAACAGTTATGCACAACACTCCTGTCTAATACAGCATCAGTGCTAGTCAGCTTTACTACAGCACAGGAGCAGCATTTGATTTGTTTGACAGACACAGATGAGCACCTTATACTGCAGGATCAGCAGGACCACAACAGCCAGTAGTGCTCCTGTCCTTCTACGTGGTAGCAGTTTAAAACATAGGCCTGCTTCACAAAAACTGGAATAATTATGTGGCAAGAACAGGAGAAAAAACTAATTTGAACTCAGTCTCAGAATAACAATCACTTTCAGAGAGTTTACAGGTCATGGAAGGAGGGGCTGGCCACTTGGGAGGAATATAAGGCTGCTGCTAGAGGATGTAGGAAGGCAGCTAGGATGGCTAAGGCCTCCTTAGAATTAAATCTGGGGAGAGGGGTCAAGGACAACAGAAAGAGCTTTTTCAAATACATGGCTGATAAAACTAACACCAGAGGCAAGGTTGGCCCACTGGTGAACGGGATGGGTGCCCTGGTGACAGAAGATACAGAGATGGCAGAGTTATTGAATGCCTTCTTTGTCTCAGTCTAATCTGCTGGAGGCAGTCCTGAAGAGCCCTGTACTCCTGAGACCTCAGATGAAGTCAGGTCACTGGAGCAGTTTGCCTTAGTCGATGAGGAATGGGTTAGAGACCAGCTGAGCAATCTGGACATCCATAAATCCATGGGTTCAGATGGGATGCACCCGCGGGTGCTGAGGGAACTGGCGGAAGTCATTGCTAGACCACTCTCCATCATCTTTACCAAGTCTTGGGAAACGGGAGAGGTGCCTGAGGACTGGAGGAAAGCAAATGTCACTCCAGTCTTCAAAAAAGGGCAAGAAGGAGGACCCGGGTAACTATAGACCGGTCAGCCTCACCTCCATCCCTGGGAAAGTGATGGAACACCTTATCCTTGATGCCATCTTAAGGCATGTCAAGGATAAGAGGGTTATGAGGGGCAGTCAACATGGCTTTACCAAGGGGAAGTCATGCTTGACCAACCTCATAGCCTTTTATGAGGAAATAACATTGTGGATGGATGATGGCAGAGCGGTGGATGTGGTCTACCTTGACTTCAGCAAAGCATTTGACACAGTCTCCCACAGCATCCTCATAGCTAAATTAAGGAAGTGTGGTCTGGATGATCAGGTAGTGAGGTGGACTGCAAACTGGCTGAAGGACAGAAGCCAGAGAGTTGTAGTCTATGGGGCGGAGTCTAGTTGGAGGCCTGTATCTAGTGGAGTGCCTCAAGGGTCAGTATTGGGACCAGTATTATTTAATATATTCATCAATGATTTAGATGAGGGAATTGAGTGTACTATCAGCAAGTTTGCTGATGACACTAAGCTGGGAGGAGTGGCTGACACGCCAGAAGGCTGTGCTGCCATCCAGCGAGACCTGGACAGGCTGGAGAGTTGGGCAGGGAGAAACTTGATGAAATATAACAAGGGAAAGTGTAGAGTCCTGCATCTGGGCAGGAACAACCCCAGGTTCCAATATAGGTTGGGGAACGACCTGTTAGAGAGTAGTGTAGGGGAGAGGGACCTGGGGGTCCTAGTGGACGGCAGGATGACCATGAGCCAACACTGTGCCCTTGTGGCCAAGAAGGCCAATGGCATCCTGGGGTGTATTAGAAGGGGGGTGGTCAGTAGGTCGAGAGAGGTCCTCCTTCCCCTCTACTCTGCCCTGGTGAGACCGCATCTGGAATATTGTGTCCACTTCTGGGCCCCTCAGTTCAAGAAGGACAGGGACCTGCTGGAGAGAGTCCAGCGCAGGGCGACTAAGATGATTAAGGGAGTGGAGCATCTCCCTTATGAGGAAAGGCTGAGGGAGCTGGGTCTCTATAGTTTGGAGAAGAGGAGACTGAGGGGGTACCTTATTAGTGTATTATAAATATATAAAGGGGGAGTGTCATGAGGATGGAGCCAGGCTCTTCTCAGTGGCAAACAATGATAGGACAAGGGGTAATGGGTACAAACTGGAACACAAGAGGTTCCACTTAAACTTGAGAAGAAACTTCTTCTCAGTGAGGGTGACAGAACACTGGAACAGGCTGCCCAGGGGGGTTGTGGAGTCTCCTTCTCTGGAGATATTCAAAACCCGCCTGGACACATTCCTGTGTAACCTTATTTAGGTGTTCCTGCTCCGGCAGGGTGATTGGACTAGATGATCTTTTGAGGTCCCTTCCAATCTCTAACATACTGTGATACTGTGAAGTTATTTTGTGATGTGCCATGAGAAAATCCCTGACAGGGCAGGAGCTGCAGTCATTGTTCTGTTAAGCACAGTCCTTACTTATTTCAGGGGAAAAAAACAAATACACATAGCACTTATACTGTGATTCAAAAGGATTTCATACAAAAGGACACAGGCTGCAGTGTGGATATACTTTAAACAGTAATGTTAGATTAATTAAAATAGAAATACTCTATAAAGGTCTTCTCTCATGCAGCACCACTAGGACTGGCTACAAGTAATGAGCAGCAAAGCTTTATATATCACTGCTTGGCAAAAATCAGCCAAAATAGTAACTAAAGATAGCGCAACAAAATACCTGGAAATCATGACATGTGGTCTAATCTACACTGCACAACAGAGCAAAACTGTATCTCTTTATTCCCAGAGTTCTTTAATCTTGTCAATAAAGCAGAGGATGAAAGACAACTGTGTGACAAATTATTTAGCCTTCCTTTTAAGGTAGGTGCTTTTAAGAAGTTTCCACATTAAATAACCCACCCTGCTCATAAACTACACAGTTATGTAGTGGACTTTCGTCATATATAAGCAAGCTGCAAAGAATATGAGTGATAAGCTCCACTCTGAAAGACACCTTCCCAACTGCAACTTCTTTCCCACTGGGAAAACAATACTGTTGATAGCCAGCTATGTTAGCAAAATTCAGCATGTAGTCTAAGGAATGACTGATCCATGAACAAGGTAAGAATGTTAGCATCATGATGGAAAACACAACAGAATGCAAGAAAAAGTATAAAAGAAGAAATAGTGATGTGTAAACTGCTCTTACACATTACAATGAAGTCAGCTAAAGATGACTTGGCATTCTTCAGGAACTGCTAAGCAAATCTTTTTTCATATACTTCTGCAATAAAAATATTGTCAGGATACAAATGAAACAAAATACAGCAAATAAGCAAAGTTTCAGTAGTACATACATCTAAGACTCTAGTATAGTAGAGCATCTAGTATATACATCTAGAACTATCATGGACATTTTTCATAAACCTATAATAAAACTAACACATTAAAGCAACTCAATGTTGGTTAATAGCTATGAGTGCCATTTCCAGTATCAGTGAAACACTTTAATATTAAAATCTTCTACAGACTACATATTCAAACTTTAAGATGTATGCAACAACCAATGAGCTGGAGACAAACTACTCTTGAAATTACCAAGACAGAAAATACACGAAGTATAGTAGCCAAAAACCTGCATCTAAAATAATGGAAGAGGTGGGGATACAAAATGTCTCAGCAATTTGATCTGTGAATTTTCTTCAATAGAATCTCAGATTTTTCAGATAGCTTTACGAGCAGCATATAGTAAACACTATTATCTTTCTCTGTTAATTTACTTAATACAATCTTCATGAAAAAAGGCAACTTCCTTAACAAATACGTTATATTATAACAGTACATAATTAATAAAGAGATGACTCAAACAAGACATCATTGTTGATTTGTCTAATGGAAACTCTGGAACTAGAAAACAACCCACAACTTTTTCCTTCACTGGCTGTAGGCAACAAAATCATGTTTATTTTGAGAAGTTCAGACCTAATACTTTCAAACACATTGGTCCAGAGAAACCAAGCATGCAGTCCCAAGATCAAACCGGGAGATTCAACTCTTTATGACGCAAAGTCCAATGTGAGCTCAGGCTCAGCTCCAAAGCCAAACTGTTACATTATAAGAGGATAATCTCATAAGCCACAAAAGGCAAGAAAAACAGTGAAATTGCTGAGACATTAACTTAATTCATGAGCAAATCAAAAAGGCATAAAACCTGAGAAAAAACAGTGGAGTTGTAATATGCTGACTCAGTAAGATCAAGAATCAATCCACTCCAAGATTCAAATATTTTCCTACCTTTTACCTTCCAGGCCACCAAGGACTCACTCAGCTGGTAAGCACATTAATCCTCAGTAAACAGCCTAACTGGCTAGGCTCTGCACGAGCCAGCAAGTAATTGCTGTGGTTTTCCTGCTTGAAGAACCTCTGTGTATGCTAGAGGATCCCAAACACATACCCACAGCAATCTTATATAGAAAGACTCTATTTCTGAAGATTAATGCTGTGGCAAAAGGTCACACCCTTGCAGCTGTTGTCATGCATGGAAGTTAATATTAGTTGGAAGTTTTTTCCAACCCTAAAGTAAAGATACCACAAAATCAAGCACTCGAACTAACAAATGAAAGCTTAACTCCCTCCCCTATAAACATTATGTCACCTTCAGTTATTACGATTTTGGATTCCAGAGAGAAGGGATGGAAGAAGAAATAAAGAACACAAAACATGGTATTTAAGACAGCTGTCAAAGCCTAAAGTAGCTTCCCTTCTTGAGGGCTGAAGTTTTATGGATGCTTCTATTTACTCTCGCTTCTTAAAAGTTCAGTCATTCTCAATGGGTTAAAAGAAGATGAAGTAATATTAGCCACCCACCAGCACAATGTGTTTTGGGACCACACCTAACCTTTGTGGGAAAAAGGCTGAGGCAACAGTTATCTGTGATCTGAAGAACAGCATGACATAAAGGAACAAAAGAAAAACTTAGAGGTTACACTTGCATCTAACTCCTCCTATGCTTCCCTTCCCCATCAGCTTTCTAGTCTCCAGATAGAAGAGAAGATGGTGATGCCGATTTAGATGTCACAATTGAATAGCACTTGCCACCTTTACAGCTCTGCTTTATTTCAACTGCTGGGCACTGAACTGAAAACTGTAGGGTCAAACTGCTATAAATAACTAACCAATTCTACAAAAAGGAGGGGTAGAGAAGAAACTGAAAATAAAACATAAAACCAAAAACCATCTGCCACAAATGGCTTTGAACAGTTTGATGTAAATATAAAGCTTCCTAATTCTCAAAGGGCATTATATTTTAAGCATTACTGAACCCACCTGAAAGCTGGTGAGGCAAGGTTATGGTTGATGCAGTTTAAGGCAACTTTTCAAAGCAGCTTGGAAAAACTCTACTTAGTCTGCAGAGGTTCCAGAATTTCTTCTTAGTAACTGAAGTCAGATATAAAAATGAATGCGTGAAGTATGAAATTTAAGGGATATTTTAATTGTTTTATATTTTCACATGTTCTCTAGTTACTAGAACGCTAGACAACATTACTTGGTTTGCTTTTTTCTAAAAGTTCCATACTATGAACCCGTGAAGGTTCAAAACAAACCTCCTAGAGAACCGACAAACAGTAAGTAAATGCAACTTACTCAAAAACTATACATGCAACTTCAGAGATACAGCTTGTTGGTTTGTTTACTTGTTACTGAATGAAAGGAAGTTCCACAGATATTTCCTTGAGATTTTTTTCCTTTTAAATTCAAAAGGCATTTGAAATTCTCCCAGGATCACAACCAGCAAATTCTAGACCATGAAAAGTGTTGAAAAAAATTAGTGTTGGAGCAAGTCCAGAGGAGGCCACGGGGATGATCAGGTGGCTGGAGCACCTCCTATATGGAGACATGCTAAGAACACTGGGGCTCTTCAGCCTGGAGAAGAGAAGCTGCATGGAGGCCTCAGAGCAGCTTTCAGTATCTAAAGGGGACCTACAAGGATGCTGGAGTGGGACTCTTCATTAGGGTGTAGTGATAGGACAAGGGGTCAGGGGTTCAAACTTTAATAGGGGAAGTTCAGGTTAGATATAAGGAGGAAGTTCTTTACTGTGAGGGTGGTGAGGCACTGACACAGGTTGCCCAAGGAAATTGTGAATGCTACATCCCTGTCAGTGTTCAAGGCCAGGCTGGACAGAGCCTCAGGTGACATGGTCTAGTGTGAGGTGTCCCTATCCACAGCAGGGGGTTAGAACTAGATGATCTTCAGGTCCTTCCGTACCCAAACCATTCTATGATTCTACTAAACCACAATCTCATGCTCCGGATTGACCAGATGACTTGTATCACCATTTAAACCTCCCAGTCTAAACTAAAGGTGGCATTTACTTTGCAGTGCCTGAAGTTTCTCCTGCAAGTGTTCCTGCAGGTTACATTACCACTAGAAATGTCACATATTTCATTGAGCATAATGATTCAGGCATCTTGCCAAATTGACATGAATATGTCAAGCCTCATTTTTCTTTGTAATAGCAGTAGACTGGATGATCTAGTCCCACTGTAGTGCAACAGCCAGCTGCTGTTCTGAGAAAAAAAATATATCTAAAGAGGATAGTAGGGGCGTCAAGCAAACAGCTATGCACAACTGCAATAGCATATCCAGCTGAATAAAATTAGTGCTCATGTGATTTATAGAAACCAAAATAAACCTATCAAAAACTACAGATGCATAAAAAAAAGGCCAGAGAAAACAAGGACCTGGGTTTCATATATAGTGTTAGTAACATGATCTCAAAAATTCTGCTGTTTCACAACACCATACAAGAACAAAGTCACCATTAGGCATTTGATTTCATAAGTCAATAAACTGTTCCCATTGCCTACTCTGGCCAGCTAGCAGCTGTCAAACGTTGCAATGCCAGCACAGGACTGAATAAAAGCCAGCCAGAAAGATTCTAGGTTCTCTTCCATCCCTGGTTTTTTGTTGTTCTTTTTTACATTAAGTAACACCAAGAATGATGAGTTGATGGGAAGTTTTTTTTGTTTGGTTTTAGGTAGTGTTTTTCGGTGAGTTGTGGTGGCGTTCTTATAAAAACAGCTTCCTTTGGTTACCAATACAACTTTGAAAGACTATGAATGATTCTCAAGTGTTCTCACCAACATTACTACAAGAAAAAGATGAAGCAATTTCACAACAAGTTGTTCACAAAAATTTTCAGTACAATATCAGTTACCTGGCTGGTTTTAAAGTTTCATCTGCAAGCAATGAAATGACAGTAGTGGCAACTGATTACTCACTTCACTGAGCAGTTTATAGATGTTCTATATACAGATACCTTGTTAAACTTCCACAGGTGTCAGTCCAGTGAGAAAGTTTGCAGATATTGTATAAAACAAACAAACATTTCTCAGTTGACAGTTATAGCAGTGCAGTTAAGTTCCCTTCCATCATCTGGGATGTGAACTAGTAATTAATTTCACATAGAAGTAGGCATGCATAACATTCATATTCTATGAACGACACTGATTTGAACCAATTTAACAAGTATAATAATTCATAGATCCAACTCGACAGTTTTGAAGTACATAAATCAGTTTTAACAGTCCAGAGTAACAACTGGTTAAAATAATGTACAAGGTACAGTGCTAAAACTAAAGTTAAATAAATGTTTTCATTCTTAGCACTGTTTTCCATTTGTTTTGATTTTTTTCTTTTTACTGGAAAATAGCTGTTTCACAGATCCATCAATACTTTAATTGCCATGGATTCCACTGTTTCTAGAAGGTGGAATTAGTCACAAAAGTAGAAAGCTGAATTCCTTGAATACCCTTCATAACGTCAGAATTCCATGATGCAGAAGAACTCACCTGCCCCTCTGCAGTATCGTCTTCTCCAGAAGACTGTGTATTGCAATTAAGAATTCAATACATGCGTTACTCTAACTTGGAGAACACTCTCCACTCGAATAGAAGCCGACAGCAGCAGAACAGATGCCTTTTGGAAACTAAAGATGTGTGATTACAGCCCTGGGAAAACAGACACATGCTTGCGTCATCTGTGATTATTAAGTTTAGAATTAAACAGTCTTTAGTGTTTCCAAGATAAACCTGATCAACAAGAGATTTAAAAGGTCACTAGGAACATGGTTCTCAGTCAAACTAATTCACGCTTCTATGTTTTCAGGACTGAATTTTCTTTTTCTTTGGAGGACAGAGGAAAGGGAGAATATTGTATCTTATGCAGAAAAATAACTCCCCTCTTCTCTGAAAAGCATCTTTCCCACTACTTTTGCCATCTCATATAAGCCCAGAGAGCCACAGAATTTTCTTCAAGGTTTTTTTTAAAGCATAGAGCAAATTTTATTTCATGAAAGTAATGAAAACAAGCAGGAAGTATATGGACCAGAAAGTCAGCTATGGATTATGATTTTGTTTATATATACATCAGAAAGGATGCAAATGTTCTGAAGCAAAAGCAGATCCCCTAACTTGAAGAGGGAAAATAGCAAACAGCATTTAAAATGCAACACATTTGTAATGACAGCACCACATCCAGAAAAATCAGCTAAAAAGACAGCGTATGTTGTAAGCTATTCTTACTGGCCAACAAACCTAAACCACAAGCACAACCCAGTGTATTCCGGACAAGTTTACTTATCTGGCAGGATATTCAGAGCAAGAACATGGCAGATGTGATCTTCCCCATCCCACCAAAGGATTTAAGGGATATGCCACTCACATGGACAAGATGTTTTTCTTAACCTTTGTGAGCACATTCAGTTTGAACCAACAAAAAGTAAAAGGGATTAGTTTGATTTACCACTGGCAGTCATCTGCTCGTAAGTGGCCTGACTGTACACTTAGAACACATCAGCAGGTCCACAGAAAAATGATAACAAATTACCAGGAGAGAGAAACTACTTAATGCAGCTTGCCTATGCAAACTTCAAACACCTTGCTGGCCTACAAACAGTGCTAAGCCTCAGCAGTAATGAATGCCATCTTGCAAAAGTCTTCCAAGTTACTACCAGCACACATTAAATGTGAAAATTGCCATTTCTGCATGCTGGTGTTAAGAGACACAAAGTAATCTCATTTAAGAGCTTTTTAAGTCTTTATACAGCAAGAAAATACTTCCATCTTACGCGCTCCCTCAAAGCTGAGATTTTGCTCATGCCATACTGATCATACATAACTTTAAGCCAAATTAAAACCTTCAACTTGCTCTCTCAAAAAGAATTATACAAAACAGCTACCTGCCACTGCAAGCCTCAACAGCAGCAAGGAGCTGGGGAAGCATTTACAAAATCCTCTGGTGGTTTAAGAGGTGACTAACAAGTAAGAAAAAACATAAAACATGAATGAAACAAATGCCAAATGACATATGTAAGGTGATCCAGTTCATGGATTCGCATCATATTAAAAAAATAAATAAAGGCAGCAAGACAGTCATAAATATGTTTCAACATTTGGACAAATAAATCCCATGATCAACAGTTGTGCAAAGTTAGCAGAACTTACGTAGCCCTATATTTCATACGTGAATGGCCTTTAGCTTTCTGTGCCTATAAGCCCTACCACCTCAGTAATCTATCCCATTACTACTGGCATCCCATAAAACCCAGCAGTTCCCTGCCACATCATTAATTTATGATCATCCTTCTCCAGCAATCAGTGAAGAACAGAGGACACATGCTGTAGCTGGTTCAGAGCAGCTCTTGTGCAGATAGACCAAGCAGCAGACTACGCATCTTGGGCTTATAGCTGTGATCCCTCCTTCAGCATCGTCCCTAATTAAGGCCTTTCTCTTTCAACCAGCACTGATATATGCAAAAGATACAGAAACATACTTGACACATTATCCTTTGCTGCTGATAGATGTTATGGGAGAGAAAGAAGGAATACAGAACAGAACAGGGTCAGCGAGTGCTACAAGCGAACATAAGGCACAGCCACATAAACTTTGCTGCCTTAGGAGACAAGGCTAAAGTTACCTTTAAAGATTAATAAATAGCCTAGAACTTATCTTCTCAAATTTTTTTTCAAGTTCTATTTTAGAAACACCAGTGTATCTGGTTCAGTTACCAGGTCCCACAATGGAAGTTACGAGGCATTTTTGAGAATACCAGTTATTTCTAAGTTCTTCAAACACTAAATAATGACACAGAACCTCCATATCTTTAAGAGATTAGATGAAGATACATAATTTGCTCTGCAGCGGACACTAGATCAGACAACATAAAGACAAAAGAAACCAAAGGTTACAAATTTTATAAGCAAACGTATGACAAGAACTTAGCAGTTCTCAAAGCTTTTCCCAATATTTGCTCCTGATGAATAAGTGTGTGCACTGTCAATGCAATAGGTTAATAAAGTAAAATCTATTTGTTGAATTTGAAGACAAACAGCAGAAGTCATATTGATCAAATAAAAGGTAAATAACTACACTGTAAATGCAGCTATTTTGGAAAAGTTACAATCATACAGAACATCTGGAGCCCTCAGACTTTTTATTTCAAGGTTTGGGGCAGGAAGGGAAAAGTGCTTAAACCAGGACATTCCCCTTACTACCTTACTGGCCTCACACACTCCTCTCTCCAACCTGCTAACTTGCAACAAAACTCTCAATGTTAGTAACAAAGTGATCATGTAGTTACTGAATCAGGAGAGGTGGCAGCCCCCACTTGAGCTTGCAGCTGGAAATGGAGGGGAAACAACAAATCCCACAAGCTGTATTCAAACGTATACCCTCAAGTTTCTGCTTCGATAGCCTGAATAACTACTGTGAGAAACAGCTACCTACCCATCCATCCAGACTCAACACTGAGAGCTGCAATACTGAAAGTGGACTTTACAGGCATCTGAGGGAAGAACATAAGAGAAGAGGTGTTACAAAACTTCTCCTCTTTGCCCATATTCAGTCTCAGTTCAATTGTTATGAAAACATGTATACACACACACATTATATCACCAACTTGCAATTAGTTTTACATACATTCAGAAAGAAAAAACTCCTTAACTCTGAACTAGCTGAGTAGGATCAATGTTCGTATTTACTAGAGGAAATTGAGAAGATCAGAAGATGTGGGAACTCTTACAGTGCAATTTGCCCACAACTAGCCATAATGCTTACTATTGCCTACACTGCTACCATCATCAAGCAACCCACATTTATGCTAAAGCTCTTTTGAGATTTTAATCGACAAAACTCCAAATGAACCAAAGTGCTACTGCCTCCCACCCACCAGTACCACCAGTAGCTGGACTAAATCCAGCCAACAGACTTCCTGCAGTTTTCCCATGCCTGATTGTTTTCCAGCATCCAGACAAAGTGTAGATCATGCAGAAAAACAAGTTAAAACTTTTACCTTTTTTTTTTCTTTTTTTTTTTTTTTTTTTTTAACTGGAAAGGGTAAGAAATGGAGAGCACCAGCTCTCAACTCCTCTCTTTCATAATACTGGAAATACTTTGACAAACTGGAGTGCAACAAGATAACTTGAAGCAAGCAGTATTCTACATATGATGTAGGCTGTTCAACAGATGGGGGGGAGGAAGGAGGACATCTAGACAGATGGTCTAGAATTTGCATTTTGTAATTTGAAGATGGAGGCATTTCTCAGCCTACAACACAACACATTAATTTTAGCAGAATCTTAGAAATAATACAAGGGGGTACCTCTCTCATGGTCCAGTACAACTCTGGGAGAGATTCAAATTGAGTTTAAGGGTATAACGTGGGGACTCCTGAAGAAATAGAGAGTAATCAAACTCCCGTTAATCTTCAAGGACCAGCATTATTTCTCAAATCTCTTCTCAAAAAGACAAATGGAGAGTTCCAGAATAAAGAATGGTATGTGGCTACTAAAAACTCCAACTGAGAAAAGTCTTCAGGTAACGATGGGCAGTGCTCTTGAAATAGCTTCAACAGTTGAAGACCAGCACCAAATAGTTACATCTTCTTTGTCCTAGACATACCAGATGTTTCTGAATCCTGACTTGGCACATACTACTCCTGCCCACTTCAGCTCTGTACGTGTGTCACCATGAGGACATGCATCTCTTGCATGTTGCACCCTAAAAACCTCTTGCTTCCAGATCAAGCACCTCAGCTTAAACTCAGTGCTCAGAGACAGACTGTGAAGTCTACTCTGAAGACAGGCTCAATTTCATACAATAAAAAATTGGACAAAGTAGGAGTTGGGGCCCAGCCACTACAGTGGCTCCTGATTTTTCAGCAGAAAAAAACAACAAAACAGGTTCTCAGAATCACAAATAGCAAGTAGTCTCAATAGTCTCAGAATAGCAAACAGTCTTAATTACACTAATGAGCTGTGCCTCATGTAAAGGTGGGAAAGGAAGAGCAAAGAGTTTTATGCGCTGTTATACTTGATGGCATGGCAGAGGATAACAGCAGACACTGATCCCACTGAGTAAGAGGTTAAATTATCTCTGCTGCCCACTTCTACTACGGCTAATTAAGCCATAGACCAGAGAAGATAAACGTATTCAAAAGAAGCATATAAAGCCTTTCATGTTTCTTTGAAAGAAAGAAATAAATACAGGATTTAAGAGAAGAAATTAAAACTGAAAGCCCTTCAGAATAATTTTTGCTACTTTCACCTCGCCTCCTAAGAGTAGAGACAGCAGCTGCTACTGCTGTAGAGACAACCATATATTAAGCAACAGAAGTAAGAGCACTTTTAGACTACTGCCATACAGCTGCTGACCCAAAACTGGACATTATCAGGCTGCTTGGCAGTATCTCTGCATAACACAGGAGCCAATATTCCTTAACTTCACAGAAACAAAGTCAATGGCATGATTTACACTGATGTATATATACTCACACAGAGAGGCCAAGGCAGTCAAGGTGGCCAGTTGTAGTAGCAGCACCTGCTTATCAATGTGATGACATGAGGGTTAGTTTGGGGGCTGTTTTTAAGCTTAAGCAGGAGATATGACTTAAAGGAATACAGAGGAATTCAGCAGCTGAAGATACAGCTCTGCAAATTCTGAAGGACTGAATTGGTGGCACAACAGTAGTCCAAGTGCTATTAAAAAGTGGCGTTATAGCTTTGAGCTCATAAAATTATGTTGCCTCTAAGATTAATGTACTTTTACCACAGGAATGATCTTAACTTTTGTCAAGTAATATAAGGAGCAGCTGCTTGACACAGCATTAAAGAAGCCAGTCTACTAAATTTTCAATTTGCGGATAATCTTATTTTTTAAAAATCTGATAAACTGAGGAGATTACAGAGCATCTACATCCTCACTTATTTACACTAGATGCCAAGAAACCGTAAGAATATTTTGTTCTCCTTCCAAACTATCTTCCAGGCCTCGTACTGAAGAATAAAACACGTAGATAGCTGGAAAATAACTGGGTAGTGAAAACACCTGAAATGTTTCTGTGCAGCAGGGGAGATGCAGATGTTTGGGAGAAGTAACAGTTATCTAAAACAGTGTAACAAATTTTGAGCTATGTGTAGTTTGCTTGGCAAGACGTGTCTTGGAAACTGTGCTGCTCTCATTCCAGAATCTCTGCAACATCCTATTTGAAATGAAGAGAAATTCATCTTCGGGAAGTGCAATAGGTTTTTAAAAAACATGTATATGCACATATCTTCACAAGTCCTGGACTAGTCTCTTCCACTTTCTTCCCAGAGGCAAAATTTCATGGTACACGTGCAAATGAAGAGCTTACCAATGAAAGAAACAGCTAAAAATGAGTATTAACTTGCACTGCTGCCCATTCATTTCCCAAAATATAAACTGCAGTTTTACTTCAGATTTTAACCATCTTCTTACAAGAAAGTTGTTTTTCTTTGGATTATGGACAAGGACACTGTAACTCTTGAAAAAATACTTTAGACTATCAGGAAGAGAGTGGGATCTCCTTGCCTTTTGATGCCTGGAAGGTGAGAAGTAAAGAAGGACAAGAGCAGTAAAAAAAAAGACAGCTTAATGGAAGATGCAAAGTTAATGTTGCCAAGAGCTAACAATAATAATAAAAACACTCAAGAATGCCAAGGGGGCCTAGGAGAAGAGGTGGGAAAGCAGTGTGAGGAATACAGAAAACATCCAGTAAGAAACATTGCTTGTACACCCAACAGTAAATCACAGCTGCATGACAACCCTCTACCTACATCATCTCTATATTTTGCTAGAAGATAGAAACACAAACATGCTCCAATAGCCTACTAAGCTCAAAATTTGAGGTGTAGGAGAAAATAAGCATTAAATTATTATAGCCTATATACCAAGGGATCAGCATAATAATGGTATGTGGGTTTTAATAATCTGATAGAGGTCAAAACCAGCATTCACAGAAGAAAACACTTTCCTTCAGTCACTAAATCAATACCTGTCATTTCATGATCAAGTGTATATTTCATATGAATGACCTCCAATCCAATTTCTTCTGAAGTCCACAATTCTTGTAAATATAGTTTATCAATCCATCATCACAGTACAGATCTTAGACCACATTTTTCTTTGTATCCACAGTAGGTTAGCTTCTCTTGATCTTATGTACCGTATCTCCTCTTGATCTTATGTACCATATCTCCTCAGTGCCATCCAAAAAACAACACTTAAGTTGACACTTGACTTTGCTCCTTGATAGTAAACTGAATAGTTTTCCCTTCTCAAACTGGGGTAACCTAGAATTGACTACTGAAGACCCTATACTTTCTCAAAATACTGTCTGTCAACGTCCCTACAATACAGGAGTAGGAACTCAACAACGAAAACGGCAACTCATATTTTCCTTTATGGAAAACAGTCACTCCATCATCTCAAAGTTAGCAAATGTCCTGTTGATAAGACTATGTGGTAATAAGCCAAAAAAGTTGCTCCAGAAGCAAAGCACAACACCTGGGTTCACATTGATTAACATGGCATTCACCTAAGTGTCTTACAAGCAGGTTAAACAAACAGGGGTTTTTAGTAGTTAAGACTTGCCTGGAGAAACCCAGTGCTCTGCAGGGCTCAAATCTAATTTTGGCTCAAATTAAAAAAAAAAAAAAAAAAAAAAAAAATCAAAACACAACCATAAAAAAAACTGTACATAAAAGGGGCAATTTTAGGTGGTGGGATAGGGGAAGGTACACACATTCATAGTTAATGGAGGGACCACAGGAGAGTTAACTGATGACAGGATAACCACTTTGCTTAAGAACAGGTCTCAAACAAGCAAAACACATTTAGCTCCAATAGTTGCAAGTTACTGCTTATTCATGTATGACAGAAAAATAGCATGCATATCATTACTAAAGCTGTAGCCCACTTAAAGAGGAAACCCAAAAAGGGCCCATGTAACTGGGTTAAACAAGAGCATCGCTCCAGAACAATCAGTATCAGCAAACTTCGTTTTCTATGGCCCGTCTACTGAGCAACACAAGGTAGAACAGTCACAGTTGGAGTTAAGAACATTTCTGAACTCTTCCTTCTTTTGTTGCACCTGTCTTCTATTTTAGAACCTGATTTTCAATGCATGTACCACAGTGACGGGGGGAGCTAAGAATTAAGATCATCAAAAAAAAAAAAAAAAAAAAGACAATGAAAGATGAGAACTTCAAGGGCACATTAGAGAGTTCCTAAACCTATGTTTTTGTGCAACATTTAACCACACAAGCAATTAATGCCATAGACAAAAGAAGTTCTTGTTAAATATTAAGCATCCATACCCCTTCAGTTAGGGAAAAACAGTGCATAAGTGTCACAAGGCATCCAACAGCAAAGATGCATTAAGAAAAAATACCACAGTATTCAGATAGTCTTTATAACTTGTAACAGATGAACAGAGAGGCACTTACACCCTCTCCTTTTAATCTAGCACAAATAACCTTTAAATAATTCTTATGTCAACAGGATATATTTTAAACTGTTCTCAAAGGAAATGCCATCAGCATAAGTCATCTTTCTTTAAATTTCACTGTATTACTAATTTGAGTATGGAAGAGCTTATATTTTATCACCCATGATGATCACATTTTCACATCTTTGACAGTGAAGAGAGATCAGTCAGCTTCACTATGACCCAGGCACTATGGTAGGATTTAAGCGTTAAAGTACGTTAATATAAAGAGCAGCTGCTTGACACATCATTAAAGAAGCAAGTCTGCTCAATTTTTTATTTTACAGATAATCTTCCTTTTAAAAATATCTGATAAATTGAGGAGATTACAGAGCATCTACATCCTCACTCATTTACATTAGAAGAAGCCATAATGTATAAAACAGATTTAAAAACTTAAATGAGGGTTGAAGGCTTAACTTCACACGACTTTGTCTTGAACGTTTAGAGGTCTGTGCTGCACGAAGCTTTAGGCAGCTCAAAAAGCTATCAGCAGCATGACATTTACCCTTCTTACTCTTCATTACTATTCTACCTTCAGTTTCTTCACACTGGCAAACACGGTTATGGAAACTCAAGACACCGACATCTCCAACTGTCTGGATATAGCGTTATAACAAGTGATTTTAATGTACAGAAAAGGGGACCGTGCCATCTAAACTAGTTCTGTGTCCTGCACATCACAAGCTGACAGCCTCAGGGTCACAGCAAGAAGTCTTTGTCAGATCAAAGTTCTTGCCACACTATTCAGCAACAAGCAGCTGGTTTTGAATAAGCACATAACATCTATAGAAAAGATGCAGCGGCTTTTCAGCCACATATACTGCCTCCACAAATGCCATAACTTAAACCCCTTCTTCCCACGACTGACCCTGAGAATTGGCTAGAGTGAGAAAATAAATCAGTATTTTATCCTCCCAGCCCTCTCTAGCTGGGAGGCTAAATTCACAGTGGAAAAGAAAACACGAAACCACAGCTACATATGGCAGCTGGAGGACACAAAGCTAGAGCCCAGAAGTTGACGCTCGTTAGAAAGACATAAGCATGTCCGAGAAAGGAGCGACAGGGATCCGGGAAGGACCTGTTTCAAGGGATCTCCCTTCCACCTGGTCCAGCTCCCATGGGGACCCGCTCGCTCTCCACCGGCAAGCCAGGCTCTTACCTGTGCCGGTGCTCGTCGTGCCCTTGCCCGTGAATGAGGAAGCCGCCGAGGTTCTTGCCCCCTTTGCTGGTGTCCACGTGAGGAATGAGAACATCCTCCAAGCCCAGGTCAAAACGCTTGTGCTTCGAGGAGTCGGGGAGGAAGAAGAAAGCCCCGAAGCACAGGGTGATGAAGGCACTAAGAATCAGGAGCAGGATAAATTTTTCGGAGAGTCTCAAGGTAGCCCTGTGGTGTGGGAAGGCGGAGGCGCCCAGGCTCAGGTGGGGCAGCCTCCGCCCGGAGAGCGACAGCAAGGCGGGAGTGGTCATCCTTCTGCTAGCGACCACCCCGCGGGGCACGGCTCATCCCTCAGCCCCTGCGGAGCGCCACGGCGATCTCCCGGCCCGGCGCGGGAGCTGCGGGCGGCTTCACCATCCTCCCCGAGGGCGCCGGGCCGCACACTCCCTCCCCTGCCTAACCACCGCGCGGGGGAACGGAGGAGAGGAGACCGGACCGGAGAAGAGAGGCCGGGCCGCCCCAACGGCCCCCCCGCCTCCCGAGGAGCTCGGGCCGGGGCGCGGCCGCCCCGCTACCTGAGTGTCCTTTCTTCCCTCCCTTCCTCGCCCCGGGCCCGGTAGGGCCCGAGCGGGCGGCTCCGGTCAGCGGCGCTTCCCGAGCTCCGCAGCCGTTCGACTGCGGGACGGCAGCGGCGAACGGCAGCAGGCTGCTGGAGGCCCGGCCTGGCGCGCGGCGTCCCTCCGCCCGCGTCCCCTGAGCCGGGCCGGGCGGAGGCTCATCCCCACCGCGTCGCCCCGCTACGAGTGGCGCCGGTAACGGCCACCGCAATCCCACTCCGGACCCTCTGCCCGCACTTACAGCGCAGGCGCGGTGGTGGCGGCCGCGCAGGCGCGCTGCAGAAAGCGAGGTCTCCGGGAAGCGGCTGCCAAGGGAGCCATGCCGCTTCGGTGGGAGGGGCTCGGGCTCGGGCTCGGGCTCGGGCTCGGGCTCGGGCTGCAGGAGGGAGGAGCGCGCCCAGCCTGGTCTTCATTTCTGTCCCGTCCTTATTCCTCCGTTCCCCGGCGGTTAGGTGTTGCCCCCTGCGGGAAGCGGTGTGTCGCCGCACCGCTGCGGGCTGGCTGGTGTCGGTTTTGGCCGTGCTCTCAGGTCTGGGAGCAAAACCCGAGGTGTCCCGTGGAAAACATCGCGCACACCTCGCTTAGCGCGGGTCCGCTTAATCATCCCGGGGACTTCGCAAGATAGGGCTCAATGGGAGAGTGATGTTTGTCTTTGACAGGAGAGACACATCGCAAGGGAGCAGCACAGAGCTCTGGTGTGAGCATGTATTCTGATACCCCACGGAGGCATCAGGCTGTACATTCCGCGGTGTGGTTGTTTTGGTTTACCTGAAGGGTGTCAGAGCACATTACCAGGGACAGTGCCCTGAGACAGCTGAGGTACTACAGCAGTCAGCTTTAGTGACCTCAGCTGTGGGAGTTCCACAGCTCCTCAAGCCGCTTTGAACCTGTGGGGTGATGATGTTAATGCAGAAGTGCCATAAGAAGGGGTGTAGATAAAGTTACAGGCAGAAAATACTCCCATACAAACGCAGCCTAAGAACGCTGGGGTTGTTCAGCCTGAAGAAAAGCTGCGTGGAGACCTCAGAGCAGCCTCCCAATATCTGAAGAGGTCCTACAAGGGTGCCGAAGAGGGAATCTTCATCAGGGACCGTAGTGATAGGACAAGGGGAAATGGGTTCGAACTGAAACAGGGGAACTTCAGGCTAGATATAAGGAAGAAGTTCTTCCCTG
This sequence comes from Psittacula echo, assembly GCF_963264785.1. Lineage (NCBI taxonomy): Eukaryota > Metazoa > Chordata > Aves > Psittaciformes > Psittacidae > Psittacula > Psittacula echo. Next base: position 8,406,282 of record NC_137736.1, read on the forward strand.
TGAGGGTGGTGAGGTGCTGGCAGAGTTTGCCCAGAGAAGGTGTGTCTGCTCCACCCTTGGCAGTGTTCAAGGCCAGGTTGGACAGAGCATTGGGCAACATGGTGTAGTGTGAGGTGTCCCTGCCCCTGACAGGGAGGTTGGAACTGGATGATCTTAAGGTCCCTTCCAACCCAAACCATTCTATAATTCTATGAAAACGTATCTGAATTACCCTTTACAAATATTAAATGTGATCATTTTACCCTGCTCAGTCATGGTTGATGCCTGCACACATGCACAAGGGAGAGTTCCCCAATCTGTAAGGGTGTCATGCAAAAGCAAAAGGTTTAGTAAAGGCCTGGTCAAGGTAGCTGCAGGAACCAGGTTCAGAGGAGTTAAAAGAACAAAAGCAGATCATAAGTTTGGGAGACAAGTTACACCTGCAACTCTTCTCAGAGTAGGGTGTTTTTCACCTGTTAAAGATATCACTGGAGCCTTGAGTACTGCTAGATTATGGAGAGCAGACTGTGTTTAGCAAACCTGACAGATGAGACTGAATCCCAGCCAAGGAAACATAAAGGCAGGGGAAAGGACAGGTCAGTTCAGCCTGCTGAGCATGGAGAGGACTTCCAAGGAGCAAGGTAGTGTTCCCAGACTGTGGCAGGAGTAACAGGATGAGAACTGAATTCAAGCAGCAGGCAGCAGCTCCCTGTGGTGAATGCCCCAGCCACATTCCAGAAGGGTGAGGAATCCAGTCTGCAGGTGTGAATACACAAAGAAAGTGGAAGAGAAGGCATTGAGGCATATGTCCTGCAGGCAGACAGTGGGCACAGAGCCAAGGGTGGCTGCCCTGAATGCTGCCAATGCCCATGAGTGGGGTGCCCTTGATCAAAGTCCCACCAGCTGCTGGTATCTGACCAGAGCAGGTTTGATAACGGTAATACCAGGCCTTTAGGTCTGTTATCAGTCTTACACATTGCTTTAAGTATTTTGAATCTGAGGGGAATTACGCTGGCCTGTGAAAAAAACATCTCAAGTCCAGCTGGACATGCTGAATTAATGAAGGTTAGTGCTCAGCTTCTGGTCTGAGTATGGTGTACTGTGGAAATTAAGCCCTCAAAAGAGGCTAATTTGGGAGGATTACAAGGAAGGAAAGCAGCTGAGCTACTAAAGCACTCTGATGGTCAATGTAATGGCACAGGTCTGGGTGGGGCAAAAAATTCCAGATTAATAAATCCTTAGAGTCAGTCAGGTTATCTGAAGTTAACTGATCAAGGTGAAGGAAACTGCATTAACTCTTTCTCTTTGATCACATCCTACATACAGTACTCATATCCAAGCTATGAATCACACCTTGTTAGATCTTTTTGCCTAACATACCAGAGAAAGTAGCCTTTCCCCTCTGTCCAGCCAGCGGAACTCTTACATCAACTTAGGTTTTTGCTTCCTCTTCCCTGTTTTTTTACAAATAGGGCCATGATAATGCTATGCAGCAAACAGCTGGACCCTGCTCACTAGTCTTGCACTAGTAAAAAACAGAATAAAGTGAGAAACTCTGCCATGAGGTAATAGAAACCAAAAAGCCAGTGTGAGGCAAAGATACCAAAGAGAGGATGTATATGAAACTGTATAATCAATGATACTACAGTGCACTCAAACCAGTACAGCAACTAAACCTAACATTTAATGTTGTTACTGCAGGATCAACAGACTTCAACTGGTCTGTTGGCCATTTCAGCTGCCTTATAGTTTTGATCTGGTAAAGTAAAATATCTTCAAATATGTTCAAGTCTTCACTTGTTAAATTGCTTTCACACAATGGAAAAAGAAAAAAAAGAAAAGATCAGTCCATGAAGACTTTTGTTCTTCAGTCTTTTTGCCCTTTGCCAACTGCTAGTTTTTCTTTTGCTTTAAAAGACTGAGCAGAAGCTTCCAATTTCTTTATAAAAATGTATCTTTGTGTTTAGCTCATTGCAAGGAAGTGACATTTCTGTAGGTTTTATAGTTTATGATGACCTTTCCAAATTATAAAACATCTGTGTCTAAACCATGATGAAGTTTTGTATTTCTTCAATTTTGTGCTTGTTTTGACTTCCCTACTCTTTACCAAAGTCCAAGACTAATTTTTAATCCTTTGTTTCTGTCATACTGGGTAATATGCATATCCCTGTAAGTCTGCCAGTGATTTTCCACACTGCAGTTGCTCTGTAGCTGAACTACATTAAATATAGAACTATATTGAATTAGTTGTTTCTGTGAGCCTGTGCTACACTATATAGATTCTGCATCTATTAGTGCTTTCTCAGAGATGCCCAGAACATTCTCAGAAGTGTCCTGTGATGAAACCTAAGGGTTTTCACAAGAACCAGGAACTTTCTGTACTGCCTGCCTTGTCTTTGATTAACTACTAATGTAAGTGGGAGCTCGAGGTGCAGAAGTGCTTGATTGTCAGCACTGAAGTCACTGTATTTCTACAAACCAACATTTTGGAAAGTTGTTAGGGTAGTTCACATCTTTCAAAGGTAGACAAAGTAAGTCTTGTTGAAGTACAGATCCATATCCATGTATTATTTTTTTCTTCTTGAAATGACTGCAGTGCTCCCTTCTAGCATCACAGTCTGGGCACCAGGTCAATTGCAATCATTATTTGCAAAGCCTTTTCTTCAATTTTCTCCTGAACACTTTCCAGTCTTTCCTCTGGCCCCCAGGTTCCATTGAAAGTCTGACGCAACTCAAAACAGCATTAACATCTCTTGAAGCTAATGGTGACTGCAGTCCCATGAGAACTCTCTTTGTGAAATCTAGTCTCTCATTGCTCCTGTGACTGTCTCCATGTTTCTTATCCTATCTCTCCAATCATTACTTCTTTGGAAGGGTCTCCACCCCCAGCCAAGCTTTCTCAAGCCCATTTCTCTGCTTTATGTACCTCTTCCCTGTTTTGCTGAATGTAGGTAAACATACATTTTAATATCATTTCTATGTGGACAACTCATAAGTCAACTTCTCTAGATCCCATTTTGTTCCAAATAATCCTTAAACTTAGATCTTTATGAGGAAGACTAGCCTTGCTCATCCTCAGAGCGGCTATAGCAAGATGATTCTATGCATGGTCTCACACTCTGAATTCTCCTTACATCCCCACATCCAGTTCTGAAATCACACCCTGTTGAGTTTTTTCTGTGTATCATATCAAAGATCTTACTCATGGCAGCTTCTGTACAGAGACACAAAATGGGCATAAATATCAGATTGTAAAAGAAAATGTGAGATCTATGAGTGTGTAGTGGGATCAGCAGCAGCACTGTCATTCTTTAGCTGAGAAAGTGAAAATAAGTTTTCTGAAGATGCTCAGAAATAAGGGCTAAGAGCTTCATGACTTTAGGACCTTGAGATCAAATAGTTGTCTGTAGCATATGCTGGAAGTACCATCCTGAAATCACTGGAATCTGTTAAATGTATGGAAGAGATTGTGTAACAAGTTAAATATATCATCTGCATGGTGGTCTGGGTTTGCATGTGATGAGACTTGATGACTGAGGTTGTCCCTGGAAATAAAAACGAATTCAGATGGACACAAATCTTACACATTTGATGTTTTGCATCCAAGCACAATCTGCTTTAGAAGAAAAACAGGATTTATGCCCCATTTGTGCAATATTAAAAATAGAATTGCGAAGACATCTTTACGATAATGGAGATGAGAAATTTCTAAGTAAATAAATTATAGCTTCCCATTACCAAACATTTATTACAGAAATGAGTCAAGATAAAGATGTTCAACATTACAAAAAACAAGTCAAAGTACTCTTAGAAACATAATTAAAAAACATGTCACCCATTGCCACAGGATGGACAACACGTAGCAGTGGCCCATCAATCAATGTTTGAAAGGCTCATGTTTTCCTTAAAATTCCAGCCCAAGTCTGGTAACCACTACAGGAGAGCAAGCAAATCACCTTCATATTTCATACAGAAGAGTTCTTCCATTCTATGTTTTGGAATATCTGCATGTCCGTGTTCCTCTATGCAGATCTTCATGCCTGTCTCAATGAGCCTCCTTGCAGGCATATGGGTCCAACTGCACTGATTACTTTGCAGAACTTGGGGTTAGAAATTACAAAGCCACATGCTTTATAATTGCAAACTCACTAACTTTTCCCAGTCTTGTTCAATGATCCCAGTGGGGCCTATCTGTCATCATTTCACTAACTCCATGTTTTATCGAGATCCAGTTTTATTCTTTGCTTTCAAGTGATTTTAGTCTATATCTGTATATTGAAAGATATTAAAAAAAAAAGTTTCTATTATAAGAAAATCAGTTACAAATATGTAGAAAACTGAAGGCCGCTTGCATATTTTGCCATTTGACATGTTAACATTGCATTGTTGATAGTTCTGCATCATCTTCATTCCACGCTAAAAGAACAATTGAAAGACATTTCTCTTCAGAAAGAGAAAAAAACCCAAAAAAACCAAGAAAGAAAGGTGGACGTTCAAGTCTAAACAGCCTTAGAACTACAAAAAGCTGATAAGCCAGTCCTTTGGAAGCGTAATCTTCAGGTAAAATATTTTCATTCAACTCACGCTACTGAATTAGATTTGGTCCATGCACAGTAAGTGAAGGAGAATATACCACTTGATGTGGTATATTCACAGATGTGGTATATAACAGAGCCAGCTCCCACATTAGCAGCTCCTTTCATTAGCCCAAGCCATATGTCTGGAGGGAAGAAAGGCTCTACACAAACAGAAGCTCTCCCATGCTATACCTATATTACCATTATACCCAGGATCTTGTAGGCTAGCTCAAGCTTGAGGATGGAGTTAGAAGCATCAAGGCAAATTGACCAGACACAGTAGCTGCCAGTTAGTATGATACGCCATGGACTGTATGATGTTCATGTACCAATGCTCCCTTGTTCCAAATGAATTAAAAAAGCCAGATCACAGGCACCATCATCAGCTACCATGGGCAAATTCCTGACTTTGTTGCATGGATGTTATGCTCAGCCAATAAATTCCTGGCATACTGTTATCTAGCCTGTGTTTATCTTGTTAACTGCAGACTGATATGCAGTAGGGAAAGCTGCGTTGCTGTGTCCTAAGCATTGTGTTCATCCTAGTTACCTTGTGAAGCCATCAGGGTGCCTATCAGGACTGGCAACAGTAAGACAGGGTTTTCTCATCCACTCCTGTGCAGGTTGGAAGCCAAGCCAGTGGAACTGCTTTCCATGGAAGATTATATTCATCACCCAAATACAACACCTCTTGATTTGTCAGTCTGCCCATTATGATTTTCAGTGATCTTCTCCCTCACTTATCTAATACTTTCTCCCTCTCCCTCATCATTCCCTCGAAGACGTCTAAAGCCACCTAGCCCTCAGGTCACCACTGTTCTTCCTTCCCATAGTCTCTGAGCTGAGTTTGTGCTTGGGTCTGTAATTACACATACCCAAACATCAGGCTAGCACTGCAGGGCTTCCCTGCAGATGCTGCAATGGAAATATATCAAGCAAAGGCCCTACGTGGTGTCTCCGAAGTGCCTCTTGTTAGCAGCTAGGACATGCCTTACGCACCTTCTAATACACTCCCCTCTCCCACTGCATGAGGCTTTCTAGACACAAATCCCAGCAGATCCTACCTGTATTACAGCTCTGCCATGTGAGGTTGAGTATTTTTCCACTGCTGGTCTGGGTTTTCTCCGATGTACTTAGGCGTTGTGAGTAGTAAGCCTGAGCTTTTGGATGGTACTGCATTTATTAAATTTAAAGTATGAATCAAAGTCATACATACACAATGAACCCAGCATTTGCTGGAAATGCTGGTCTGGCTTACTTGACTGAATAGCAGACAGGTAATTGAGTCCAGTGCATCCTCATGGCATTGGCTCTACTTGATGGGTACACAGCAACTGTGTGAGGTGTGTGTTTGAAACCATTGTGACTTCAAGACATACAGCTGCCCGCCTGGAGCAACTATGCAGGAAACTTGCAGCCACCTGGATCTACTAGATACACTTAAAATCCTCCAGTTCCACCAAGGCTGAAATTCTGGATACCAATCCAGAACTTCTCTGGGAAAATCTCAGCATGTGACCACATGTGAGAGAAAAAAGTTCGTCATGTGCTGCCTTTACTGGTCGAGGTGACCTGTATTTTCACTGCTCATGGATATGCCAACAGAGATTAGACTGGGAACTTCTGCTCTACTGTATCTATGATTATATATCTGTCTTCACCGTCATTATAGAGTCTCTTCCCTTCCAGAGAAACACACTTGTGTGCACACTCTCTGACAGCTAAGAACACCAAGCCCTCTCCCCTCAGGAAGAATGAACCCAGCTTCATCCCTTCTCTCTCAAGCATGAATAAAAATCTGCTGACCTTACCTGAACACCTTCAGAGTTTTACAGCTAGTCCTTTCATGCCTCAGAAAGCCTATCCAACCTCCCTTTAAATTGGAAATTCCCTTCTGCAATGGAAGTTTCATTTTCCATCCGATAGTTAAATAACTGCTGGCAGGTTAATGGAGTCCTTAAAGTGAAAATCACAAGGCCTAGTAAATATAGAAAAAAGAATAAGGCCATGGAAAATTATGCTGGATCCTCCACTTGGGTCACAACAACCCTATGTGATGCTACAGGCTTGGGGAAGAGTGGCTGAAAAGCTGCTTGGTGGAAAAGGACCTGGGGGTGTTGGTTGGCAGCTGGCTTAATATGAGCCAACAGTGTGCCCAGGTGGCCAAAGCAGCCAACAGCATCCTGCCTGTATCAGCACCAGTGTGGCAGCAGGGCCAGGGCAGTGATTGTCCCCTGAACTGGGCACTGGTGAGGCCGCACCTCGAATCCTGTGTTCAGTTCTGGGCCCCTCACTACAAGAGAGACACTGAGGTGCTGGAGCAGGGCCAGAGAAGGGCAATGGAGCTGGTGAAGGGTCTGGAGCACAAGTGTGATGAGGAATGGCTGAGGGACCTGGACAGGTTTAGTCTGGAGAAGAGAGGGCTCGGGGGGGGGGGGGGGGGGGGGGGGGAGGGGGGAGGGACGACGACACACCTTGTGCTTTCTACAGTTACCTGAAAGGAGGTTGCAGTGAGGTGGGTTTGGTCCCTTCTCCCAGGAAGCAAGAGACAGGATGAGAGCAATTGGTCTCAAGCTGTGCCAGAGGAGATTTAGACTGGAGATTAGGAGAAATTTTTTCACCAAAAGAGTAGTCAGGCATTGGAACTGGCTGCTCAGGGCAGTGGTGGAGTCACCATCCCTGGAGGTATTTAAAAGACATGTAGATGTGGTGCTTAGGCACAGTTTAGTGGTGACTTTGGTAGTGCTGGATTTACAGTCGGGCTCAACAATCTCATGTTTGGGTTTTTTTCTAATCTAAATGATTCAATGTTTCTAAGATGTTGGATGAAAATTACTAACCTCAGTAAAGAAAAAAAATCATAAAACCAGAATTACAAAGTTTCTGAATGGCATTGTGTAAATAACCTGGCAAATTTAAAAATTAGGAGAGATGCTGACGAAATCTTGCAAAAGTTCAGATTCAACCAGCACTTTCTGTTGTACCTGAAAATCATTAGGGCTAGTAAAAAGGATGACAACTGAAGTAATCCCACTGTTTTGGGGAGTACTGGTTGCATTTTATATTAGGAGATAAAGGGAAACATTGTTTTGAAATGCTAACGCAAAAGTAGGAAGAACATTATGTCCATATGAAGAAATGCTACCTATTTTCTTAGTAGGAGTTAGGAAAAAAAAGGAAGTAGGATTAGTTTCCCCCCACACTGAAGAGTTCTGTTGTTTGTTGTGGCGTTGGTTGGTTGGTTGGTTTTGTGGGGGTTTTTGGTGGTTTGGTTTAGGTTTTTTTCTAATTCAGGACTATTCATTAATGATAAGAAAAGCTGTGATTCAATAAAGAAAGGAATACCTGAAAGACCGCTGAAATAAAATCCCAAAGGCCTTTAAAAGGCACAGGTTACATGATACTAAGCAACCCATTTTAAACAATTACAGTAAGGGTTAGAGAAAATAAAATAGCAAAGGAAATAAACATGCCAAACAATGTCAGCAAAACAGCAGCTGGCAGTTGTAATAGAAAATGTTCAAATGCAAAGGAAAAGGCCACCAATTGTAGTAATGAACCCAACTAGTTCATGAAGATATACTGTAGTGATAGTAAAAGGGGTAATGGGTTCAAACTTCAACAGAGAAAGTTTAGGTTAGATATGAGGAAGAAGTTCTTTACTGTGAGGGTGCTGATGTGCTGGCACAGGTTGCCCAGAGAAGCTGTGAATGCTCCATCCCTGGCAGTGTTCAAGGCCAGGTTGGACAGTCTTGCATGACATGGTTTAGTGTGTGGTCTCCCTGCCCATGGCAAAGGGGTTGGAATTGGATGATCTTAAAGCCCTTTCCAACCCAAACTATTCTATGGTTCTGTGTACACACAAGGCAGGAAAATATTTATATTAAAGACAATGCCTGGGAATAAGGAGCAATTCTGGCAGAGATCTTGTTGCTAACTTGACATCCTCTCCAACCCATCTTTCTCTTATCATAAGGTCTATCAGCTTCTCAATTTATCAGCTACATTTTTATGAGTTTATGTCATCCCATGCCCATGTTTCCTACCTCCTTTGTGCTGTATTTGACTCAATTTGAGTTGTCTGTGTGCAAGCATGTTCCAGGAATTCATTCTTCAGTGATTTTACTGTGAGGGTGGTGAGGCACTGGCACAGGTTGCCCAGAGAAGTGGTAAATGCTCCATCCCTGGCAGTGTTCAGCGCCAGGCTGGACAGAGTCTTGGGTGACATGGTCTAGTGTGAGGCGTCCCTGCCCATGGCAGGCAGTTGGAACTGGATGATCTTAAGATCCTTTCCAACCCAAACCATTCTATGATTAAAATCTTCTAGCATCTGTTTTATATATATAGCTATTATATATATAATATATAGCTTATTTATATGTATATACTATTATATATATAGCTATTCATTTATATATATAGATAGCTATTAATTTTTGTTCAAATGCTACTTCATGTACAGTTGATGACAGCACATATATCTTAGATGTTTTCTATCATCAACTGCACTTTATATACCTCACAGACATTGTTTAACAATTAAAATGTATTAGGAAACTAATTTGTTGCACTTTAAGAATAATTTTAAGGTACACAGGTACATAATAGTCTTGGCATGGATCCTAGGAAGCAAAAGAATGAAAAGTTAGGGCAAGCAACCTATTTCCACCTTCCACACCTCTCCCAAAGGCATATGCATTGTGAAAGTTACCCTCCAAATTCACAGCTCAGCTTCTCATCTTCACTTGCCTGTTGATCCTCATTACCTGTTTCACCAGCCCACTCTGCCTCCAAGACACAGCATCAAATAGCCACACAGCCAGTCACACACAATTCTTTACTCCCACTTCCCTTTCTGTCATCTCCTTCTTTTTTTAGAAATGTGCTGGCACGTCTGCACTCTGTACTCCCTGACACGAGGTGTGATTAATGATAGCTCTTAAAAAACTACAAATGCATTTTATGTCAGCATGGCCAACAACTAGCATTTCATATGCTAGCAGCTTCATCAGTCTTCAGGCAACAACCAGTGACACATTCCCCACAGGTCAGAATAAATGTTCCACTGTGAGACTTCTTTATCATCACTAAAAGGGAAATGCACCTAAGAAGAAAGCACCCAAGATTCATTCTGAAAAATCCTTCCAAAATTCCCCTTAGTCTGCTTTTGCTCAGTGCTTGAGGACACAAGTTGTGGGAAGCAGGAGAAATACGTGCCTACACTGAGCTTTTTTTGGGAGAAAGAAAAAAAAAAAAGGAAAAAAGGTTGAAAAGTTGAGATTAAACAGAAGATACATCAGTAACAATATAGTTTTATCAAATAAGTTATGCTCATTTTGGTTAGGCTGTGTAAGGGTTTAAATTCTAATCCCTGGTTTGTAATTACTCATAATTGTCTTCTGACAAAAATTTCCCATGCCTGGTTTGTCCAGTTGCTGAATTTTCTTCTGTTAAGTTTAAGCAAAACCAGTGTTGGCCTCTTTCATCAGGAAAGCAGGGGAAATTCCTGCTTTGTTACAATCTTACCTCCAAAGTGTCTCAAACTTGAACAAGTTGAAAATAAAGTTGTGACTGAATTAAGCAATGAGACTTTGAAAATGCCTTGCTAAATGTATGCAGTCAGGGCATTTGTTCCGCAGCCAGGGAGCATTCAGGATGGCTTTCCCAGCCAAGAAAAACCACCCCATGGTTCCATCAGATCCTCTGTCCTGATTTACCTGAGTTTCTCTAAGCTTGTCCATGAACATGAACTATCAGCCAAAGTCTTCCACTCTTTTGCCAAAAAAGGGGGCATTTTCTTTCACAATCATCTAACGGAAACTGTGGACCATTTTATGTATGGTTTTGAGCTAGAGCTATCACAGTGGGTGACCTCGGGCTCTTCACAATTGCTCACATCACACTTGGAGCTGCACCACAACATGGTCCTGTTGAGCCCAAACCCACCTACTGGCATGTCACAGCATGGCTGCCTAAAAGCAGATTGAAAGGAACCCACACCATACACCATCTGAGGAGCCCACCACCCACTGATACTCGCTTCTGAGTAATGAAACACAATTGCCCAGCCACAGGTTCTGCGTTGCAAATAGATACTGGGAGCTGTCATTTAGCCAGTTAATCCAGTTAATGTGGGCTTTCTTCTCATTGCTCTGTGCAAATTTTTTGATCAGTGTAATGGAGGTACTAAATCAACTGCCCTATAAACAGCCATATATACTATATCCACGTTGTTGTCTTTATCAGTGCAACTTGCTGTCTTCCCAGCACAACTTTCATCTGACTAATTTCCCTTAAAATATGCTAACTGACATTAATTATGATCTTCCCCTTCAGGCCTTTCTCAGCTAATCCCTTAACCACTTTTCCCTTATTTTACCGTGACTGAATCAGGCTAACTAACTTATAATTAGTGGCATAATTCTCATTCTCTTTGGATATGGACACAGTTTTATCACTGAGACTTGATTTTCTGGTGTTCTTCCATCATTCAAAGATCTGTTACAAATTATCAGAGGTGCAGAAGTCAAGTTGGCCAATTCTTTTGTGACAGGAGCAAATACTTTGGGCCCGCAGATTTAACAATGTTAGCAGCTAAATTCAATAATTTCTGGGTCAGAAACTAGTTCATCGGTCTAATCTGACATGTATATATCACACTGCTTTCTTCCAAGTACAGTAAATAGTGTTGTCTCTTTTCTACACCATTAGAAGCAATTTTATCTGCTGCATCTAGCTATGGGCAATTATTTCTGGGGTTTTATTTCAGGTTTTTTTTTTAATACTACTTTTCTTAAATGACTTAATACTGTCCTTTCACCTTCTAGCCAGAGACCTTCTTCTTTGGAATTCTTACCTTCCCATATCAATTTTCCAGGATTTGTAGCTCCTCATTCATTGTTCCTACAACCTATTTCCATTTTTTCCATTGTTATAAAGTATTTATTTCTAATCATGGCTTTCACATAGCAACTGAAAATAGTACAAGCAATATTCTTTTCTTTGACAGTGAGTTTTGGACAGTTAATAAAACCCTCCTCAAAAGCCACCATCTTCCATTTACATTGTTCTGCCCAGATATATTTCCCAAACTGATTCTGCTTATGACTTTCTTGAGAATTAAAGCTTTTGAGGCTGTTTGTATTTGGGACTCTCCTGTGCTTGGCCATGCTACATATAATCGGGCCATGAACACTGCTTTCTTGGCAACCACCAACTTCTAATCCAGCAACTTTCATCTTCATTCCTTGTAGTGAAGTCCAAAACATTTCCCTTATGCTGGTAAGGCTTTTAAGTTATGTAAGTGACATTTTACAGATTTTTTGGAGCAAAGTGGTTAGGTCACCATCCCTTTGAATGCAAAAGACAGCATTAGATCTCATTTTAAAAGACAATCTTTGATCTACTTCTGAGAAAACATTATCCAGCCTCCTCACAGGGAGGGTCAGCCTAGGTGAACAGGGAGGTCTCTTCTGGCCACAAAGAACCAGAAATTCTGTTTCTCTCTGAATTCTGAAGAATTCCCTGAACAAAACAAAAAAACTCTATTGAGGCTTGATTGATAACTCCAAATCTTCCAGTTTTTAATTTCACCATAACAGTACGGGTTTGAATTCTGTCCATTATAGAAACCTGCTTAGGTTTCTCATCAATGCAATTGCTAGTTTTCTAATCTTTCTAAGCTAAAAGGTTGGCCCTTTTCATATTCCTCTTATTCTCTCCTTCCACCCTCCTACCTCAGCTGTATTTTCCTAGACAGTGCTAGTTGGCACACTGGCCTCTGGGCATTCGTGAATCTTCACTTCTGACTTCTCTCCTCTTGCAGGTGCACAGCAGTAACATAAGAAGCAAAAGACACCATTGAGAACACGAGAAATTCCAATTATACATCAGATTTTTTGTTTTGTTTTGGGCTGAGGTGGGTTTTTTTTCTACCTTGAAAGTGATCAGATAGTGGAAGAGGTTTTCCAGAGAGGTTACAGGATTCCTTCCCAGGAGGTTATTCAAGACCCAACTGACATGGCCCTGAGCAACCTGAGCTGATTAAACCGGCTTTGAGCAGGGATGTTCTCCTAGATGATCCCCAGCGGTCCTTTCCAATCTGAATTATTCATGGTTCTACAGTCTTACCCTAAACCAAGGTGATTTTATCTTCTCTGTATAGTTCTACCTCTAAGTCTCTTTTTCCCTCTCTATCCTTCTTAATCACATCATAACCAGAGGTGTTAACATTCACATTGTTAATGTTTGAGCAGGTCGATATCATTGATAATGTCAGTGACATTAAAATGTCTTTTTATTAAAGCTGTTCCATTTCTTCAGGTCTTTTCCTCACCAGACTGCAACCCAATGCTTCATAAAAACAAAGTCTTTCAAAACATGTCTTATTTAAAATGTTAGTATGCCACAGTAACAAAGTACTCTAATGCTGATCATGACTTTTTGTAGGATAAAAATAGTACATAGCTGAATTAATGCATTAAAGGGGGTGTTTGAATGGTACTGCACATAGGCAGATACATCTGTCTCAGTTAAGAGGTTTTGATGACACCATTCTTGCACAATACTGGTTTTAGTCCATTGCTCCTTCAGGCCTATATAAACAAATGCACTGGGAAAGGCAGGTATGATGTGTGCGGGGATTTCTGAGCTTTGAAGCACTTGCTTTTGCAATATAAATGTAAATCTAATAATTATTAAAAAAAATAGTTTGCGGATTATATAATCCTTTTTTGGCACATTCTGATGGACGAAATGTTTCAGAATATTGCTAATAAACTCCACAGCTTTTCACTTAAATTTGCCAGAACTGCAATGAGATAACAGAAGTACATTAAATAACCTTGAAGAAAATTTGAAGATACTTTGGCTGTTAGATGTAATGTACTTTCAAGATGAAGTATTCTGAGTTCTAGAAGTTACAGTATTTTAAGAGTAGGTCCTAATGATGAATGATGACAAAATATAATGGGAACTGCAGTGTGGGCCGAATAGATTTTTAGGAGATCAGAACTATACAAACAGTCCATCAAACCTCTGAAGTTATATATCATTAGAAATTACTAGGGTTTTTTTCCTGATTCATGCACTGTTGATATAGTACACACTCACACAAAGGTATGTATAGGCATCTAATGTAATGGTCTTAAAAGATAAGGTAAGAAGTGTATAATGGACTGTGAAGAACATGAATACACACCAAGAGATAGAGGCAAATATTTAGCAGCAGAGTGACTATAGCTTTTGTAACCTTACTTCGTTGCTGAAAGGAAGAAAAACTCTATGCCTGAGAGCCTTTTATAAGGATGATTACCTATTAATAAACAAACAAGCTTAAAATGCATTCATATCCTAATAAAACAGTGTTTCCCACTAAGCTAAATAAAATCAAGCAAGATAATGCTCAAATTAACATTGCAACTGGAATAAAGTGAATTAATATATTTTTAAGATATGGTATGAAGTCAACAACTGCATTTCAGATGAACACAACTCGGATTCAGATTGTGAAATTACCTGTCTGAGCCTTAAAAATCCATAATAGTGGTAATATGCCTAGCTTCTTTCAGTATCTTTGAGGCAGCTGCTAGACTTTCCAAAATTGCTATTTACTGAGCAACTTCTGCAATTTCCCATTATTCAACCTAATTGCTCTCATTTCATTCAAAATGGCTTAAAACCCCTTTTCCCATTTTGGCAAGCTAATATTCTCCAAACACCGTTTCCAGCCCTCACAATGCAATATGATTGAAGACGGCAATTTCTACATGTTTGGCTGCGTACAAGCTACCATGCACACATTCTTAATCACAGATTCTAAAGGTTTCAAAAATAACTCACCAGTAGGCTATCTATACGCTAGTTTGCAAAGTCTTGAGCTGTTGTCTGCTTTGAATTAGCCTCAGGACAGCAGTAGTCTGCATTTTGCTAGTCCAAAAGGAAATTACCTGTGCTATTTACTCTTATGGATGGGATCCTTCTTTCTTTGTAACTCCCTAAATGCACTGAAGGATGTCTCATCTTGCATCTCTGAAATATGCTGTTTCCTCTCCTTTTGCTGTCCACTTTGACTTCAAGGGATTATCCTCAATTTAGCCCCATGTCAAACCCTGAAAACTGAGTTCTTGTGCTGGCAGCTGCATACTGTCACCCTCTTTTACAACAATGATAGAAGAGTCTCAACATAGGAAGCTTTCAGGATGAGAAAGTGATTAATTACTGCACAGCTCTTTTATCAAATCCCATGTAGGATAGAAGTGAGTTGATGAAGATGATGTCCATTTCTGTCATTTACTTTGCCTGCTCAGTTTCATTGATGACCTAATTCACCAATGTGTTCTTTGACTTCATTGATGCTCCCAGTGAGCCTGTCAGTATTTTGTACTCTCTCAATGATTCTTCAATCATTCTTGATCCTATCAGCAGCAAGTGTCAGGGAAGTAAAGTAATTTTGTTCACCCTAGCTAGAGGAAGGTCACCCCAGCAAAAGAATTGTCTTTAGTTCCAATAATGAGAAATTCAGTTAAGCAAATACTTTCCTGTGCTACGCTCAACATTAGTAGAGCGTAGCATAGGAAAGTATGGAAAGAGAGGTTTAAATTCCCAAGCTTACTTTAAAAAGGGTTTATTATTTCACTGCTGTCTCCAAGTGATGGCTTCAAAGAGAAACTAGTAATTCTCAATACCTATAAGAAAACCAACACAAAAGTGATTGTAAATTGTCATCTTAACATCTTATGTGATTATTTCTGTTTTTCAGCAACAAGTTTAAGTTACATATAAAATCAAACCCTTTAAGAGCAAAATCTTCTGTTTTACATGCCAATTCTCTTTTGATAACATCTCCAGCCAGTGCACTTACACTGCAGAACAGACCACAGTCATGTTCTTTCATTTGCAGACATTTTTCTGTTTTATATTTTTAGCTGGAGAACTCAAATGTCATAATTCTTCCAGTTAGCATAATACAGAAAAAGAGTGAGTCTATAGGATGCACGGGCAGGAGCACTTCACTACATCAGCATATATACAGGGTAAAGTGTAAGCTCATTGCCTGAATTCAAATTTTATGTATTTAATTCCCTTGTATCACATCAAAGAATCACATTTTGTTTAAACAAGTTGCTAAACCAGAAGCGATGAGAAAGAAATCCTCTCCGAGGGCACTTGATACTTCAATCTTCATTTCACAAAACTCTGGCATTGTATATTAAAGAAACCTTGCTCCCTGTTTAACTGGAACATCCTGTAGGAAACAGCCAATTAAACAACCTTGAGGACTGAAGTTTAGATGTAGTTCCCCTTCCCCATGACAGCAACTACTTCTTTCCCTGAATCAGAACTAAACAGGGTGTGCCTCAGCACTAATGCAGTTCTCATTCCTGGACAACTGTAAGGACTTGCTGAAATGGGCCCTGGGATCAGTAGAGTTTTAAATCTCTGTTTTCCCAGGCACTGCTGGACATTCCTGTTTTCCTAGGAACTACAGTAGGTACCTTCTATGAGATTTCCTTTTATCTCCCGAAGTTTTTGCCATACTCTGAGGTGAGAAGATGTGCGATGTTATTTTCGGCAGGCATTGGTAATCCCCAGTGACCACAAACCTAACCGAAAGCCATGCAGGAGCTGCCCCTGGTCATGAGAGGATGGAAAAAGTCTGCCCAGTTAGGGCTAAATCCACCAAAGTTTCTCAGTACCTAAGATGGTTCCTGGGCTGGATTTAAGTCATCCAAACATAGACTGACAAGCATGAAGCCTCTTTTTGGCTGTACTTAACCAAGTTGTATTGGTCTCCAGGGTTTCAGGTTTCTCGGTGACAAAATCTGAGATGCTCAGAGAGGGTTTACTAATGCAGGCCCTAGCAAAACACAGTCCTAGCCAAGGCTCAGTAGAAAGCCTTACCTCTCTTTCATCTTGTTTGATGGACTTGACACGGTTGTCTCAACACATTTATTGAATCAGTCTGCAAAAACTGGATTGTGGGTGCTTAGTCCCTTTGAAGTGTGGCTACAAGGATGATGTCTCTCTCTGCCTATTAGGTTGGGACTATTTTTATAGCTAGTTAGAGTCCTCATTCAGAGGTGGAGAGGGTGCAGGACAATTCCTAGTCTTGCCTGTGAGATGTCTGTATGCTTCTGTCTCTCATTTTATGGAATATCTCTGCAGACAGCTCCTGAAACTGAAGTAAAAAGAGAAAATACTGCTTTACCTGTATGATGAGAGCACTCTCGCAGAAGATGTCATTCCTGGTCTTCTTTTCTCAGCCCCAAGCCACTGCCAATGCATTTGGCATAGTAATATTTAACAAAATACTCTTAATACAGTCCCGGGAGCAACAAAATTAATCCAGAGCTCCCATGTCCCATATGAAGCACTGGAAAATTGAGGTCATTCTGCTCCTTATCATTCTCTGACCCAGAGACTTGGTAATTCTTTTGTGTAAAGTTGAACTGGTTCAGAAGTTTTTGGTCCTGCTCCAAGAGAGTCTTCAGCCTTGTACATGGAGTAGTCCTGCAGTGTGAATAAGTCAGAATTTTCTCTGTGAACCATGAACCTGAGCCTCCTGTGTCCTGATTGAGTGGCCTGGTTCCTAAACAAAAGAGAGAGGATTTGCTTGCACTCCTCTGATGGAGTGATGCATGCTGCTTTTTAAAAGGAGGTGATGAAGGTCCTCATTAGCAGAAGAAGCTTCTTCTGTTAATGTGCATTTATATGGTACTGTATTTGTACTGCAAGTTAAATTCTGCATGTTTTATTTTTCCTGTAATTTTCATTTCAATTACATTATTCAATAATTTGTCATGGTAAAACTTTTTTCAGAAGGTCTCTTTCAGTTTTACTGCAGTTTACCTTTTGAAATGTCCCATGAATCTGTTTTTTTCCTAAAAATTAGTTTTCATTTATAAAGCTTTATTTATGGGTTTCCAAGAAAATGTAGCAAAACTAGTTACCATACGTCAGTACTGTACCCCCTAAAGAGTAACAGATTTTTTCTATGAAAACTTCACATTCTTTGTTCTTTATGTAATTCTTTCCGTGCCACTTCAATCTAATGTTTTAATATTTGTGAATCCTGAGGGAAAGTAGGCACCTATTAGCACAGAATAAGAAATACATACCCTAGAAAGTGGTCCGATTGAAGACATATTTGTGCCGGATTCTCCCATAGACTCATGTATGTGGCTCACTCATCAGTGTGCCAGTTGTCAGCATTTCAGTTCTGCAGCGCTGCATTCTCCCCATGAATTGTGCAAACTCTGTGTTTAGCATCTCCTATTTTCTGGATGTGGGCATGAAAAGACTTAATTATAATAGCAGTCTTGCTGTAACCAGGATAGTCTAAGAGAAGCAAAGTTTGTAGAGGTGATGTTTGCTACTGGAGCAACTCATATAACAGGAAATAGAAAGCAGGATGTCAGGCCTTTTTCCAGCCTTTCAAGCTCTTCCTGTTTTTTCCACCAATAATTGGGTCTAATAAAATATATTTCTCTGTTTACAGAACTTGTCTTACCAATTTATAGCAAAGAATGTATTACCACCTTTCCTAGATATTGAAATTTGCCCCATATGACCCATTTGGGGAATACTCTATGCCAGGGTTGTTTCCATTTCTCAGAATGAGCTGTGACTCAGGCAGTATAAACAATACAGTTTGGCCTCCCAATCTTTTTGTGATTTGTACCCACAGGCCACTTAGCAGAGGTTTTGTCCTTAGTGGTACCCAAAGACTCTAGAGGGACTATGCTGAAACAATTCCATAATCATACTTCCAGAGTCTCAAGATATCCCCTAACAGTACCTTGAGTACTTCCCTGTTGTTTACTGTAACACACCATTTTCTGGAGCTCATCTTGCCTTTTAATCAGTTGAGCATCATTTCTGCATCAGCATTTAACGGATTGGTGCTAATGAAGAATGTCTTAGCACCCCTTATGGCTTTAACAGAAAACTGAGGACCTCCGTAGGGCTGAGGGGGTTCTCTCACTGTAAACTGAGTTGTTCTTCCTGCTGTAGGTGCCATCACCCTGGATCTGGGCTGCTCATGATTTCTCACCTGTCTCCCAGATGGGTACTTCAGCCTCAGGCAATGGATCACACAGTTCCTCTGGAAGCTTTTTGGGGTTCCTAAGGAAGGCAGCACTTACTTCCATTACCTCCTTCTCAGTGAAACCAAAAACCAGCTTACTGAGAAAACCTCTCCACAGCCTCACATGATTCAGTACACCAGATTTCTTGCCTTTGACCATTTTATTTCATGCTTTTCACACTCTGGCAAGCATCTACAAAATGTCTGCCTACTATAAGTAAAATCTACTTCTAACACTAATCTGGCAAGTAGTACCTGTGTCAGCTTGGTACGTCTGCTGAGCATGGGGGATGCAGCCTGAGCTGCTCACAGCATTCGCACCCATGCTGTGAGTGGCAGGCAGATGTCCACGTACACTTCAGTTAATCTCTTGCACATCATCTTACCATAATGTGTTTTGCAGTATCACAAGCAGCTCCAGATTGGCAAATTTTAACCTGAATCCCTGCTGCACATTGGGAATTTCAGCAAGGCTCTGTGAAGTTCATAGCATCTTATCCTTGCTGCTACATATCTCCAGGGAAAACCTCTTCAGAGCTGGAATCTAGGCTCCAAGGAAACATCTTTCCAGATACCTCTCAGCTTTTGGGGTTGTGCTGTATTAGAAATACAATGTTTAGTGTGACCTATTTCAACAAACAATGTGGTTCTATGTACACTAACATGGAGATCAATTTTCAATCCTTACTTGGATTCAATCCTTCACATTGTTTTTGCAATTTCAAGGTTTTTTCCTTCAGCAACAGACAAAAAAAGATGACTGAATGGTTGACGAATATTCACTCTTAAGCCTGAGCTTTCGAGCTCAGTCTGTGTCTGAATAATTGCCTACCTTTTCTTCATGATCTACCATCAAGTATTTTTTTTTATCACTAACACTCTTCGTGTTCTCCCTAACCTCTTCTTAAAAACCTTCTGATCTACTGCTAACTCCTAATTCAATTCTACAAAATCCCTGCCTCTCTGTGGTCTTCTGATGAAATTTTCATGTGTTTCAATTAAAGCCTGATCTAATTTCTCTTTCCTTGCCTAGACACTGTCTCTGTCTTGCTCCAAACTTCATAGATTCTCTTCCAATATAACCACATTGGGTTCCTATTTAATATGCCACTCAGCAAGTTTTTTAGAGAGAATCACAAGCAATACATTGCAAGCTGAGCTTTCAGCATCAAATATCTATTATTATCAATAACAGTAAAGGCAAAGCTAACGGATAAATGCGTAGCAAAGCTTTCGCTATGAGCAAGGAAGCAAGTCCCACCCACTGCACCACAAGTCATTCAGTGTCTTACAAAGGACACTACCTCCTCATCCAACTGCAACCAGCCTGGCTGGCTGTTGTTTGAACAGGTAAAAACTGAACTCAGTAAATTTGTGTGACTTTGAGTATAAATGGTGATACTCTGTAGGCAGAAAGACAAAGAATGTAGCATTTCCAATCTTATTACTTCCAGTACAATGTTTAGGTCTTATCCATCCTTACTTTTGATGATGTCTTAGAGTAGGGGGAAGATACTCCATCATCTCTGAAAATTCTATACACCTCTCCTGTTTTTCTTGTAAACTACAAGACTAAGTTGTAAGCAAGTAAAAAACCTGAAGCCTGTAAAAGCTCTTTGATCTGAGATTTTTGCTGAACTTGTTTGGAAAACACTTAAATTAGATCCTATTAGGTTTTAATCAGCCTAGTTGAAGAAATTATTCTTTTGGCTGCTTTCACAGGAAACTTGAGTTAAATGCAAATTATAGTTCTCTGATTGCTACAGACTGGAGAAAAATACTTCCTCTTTTTCACTCCTAACAGCCTACTTCTCTATTTTTAATCAGAGCTATTGAGTAGTTTGTCCTGGGCAAAGAAAGTCATGCTTAGAAAGTGATTTGGAATTCATCTCTAATAATGTTTAATGAGCAATAGATACAGGATGGATTTTCTTCCCATACAGCCCTTTTTGAATGCCATATATAAACTGTGATTCAGACACAAAAGGCTTAGGTGTGAATAATGTTTGATCTACATCTGGCAAGTACAACTGCAGTCATTAAGCCGAACTTTTGTGAGGCTCACTGCATGCTCATAAACCAACTTAAATCTTAACAGATGAGAAAGTTGCAAGTTTTACTAAGCTGGCAGAATCAATATGGGGTTACAGGAGAAATCAAATTCCATGTAAATAAGTTAGCAGTACAGAAAAATGAAGTTACCAGTCTATCATAGAATTATACATACAAATAGCCAAACACATAAGCATAACTTAGTCATGTAGAAAAATCAACTAGAACATGGAAACCCTGGCAGCTGTGGTAAAGGTATGGCCTTTATTTTCTCTGATTTCCCATAAATGTTATGGAATAGGTCCTGATACCACTATTCTTATATAACAATCCATTCAGCTGTATTTTCATTGTGTCATCAAATCTTAAATTAACTTGGTGACTTTCAGCAGCAGAGTATTGGGGAAGGGCAAACAGTTTTGTCTAATCATGTTGAGAAACTTCAGTCCTTGCCAAGAAATCTATTTCCCATTCTATTAATATAAGACCTATTTAAGCAAACAAAAGTGAATGAAATTTGCCAGCCATGAAAGGTAAACGTTATTCAAAAAGGGTTATTTTCTTCAGGCAAAATCCAGGCAAAAGTTTTCTTGAAGACTAGGGCTCTACAGTAGCTCAGGGGCACTGTGATTAACACTGGCACTTGTGGGAGAATTCAATGTGCTTTGAAAGAAGGGGAATTTCAAGTTAAAAAGAGGAAGCTTCTTTTGACCACAGGCAGCTTGCTTTAAGCAGCACACACGTATTTGTGATAGGAAAGGGTTGATTTTTCTGTGTTTTGGGCATTCTGCTTATGGTGGAGGACAGGCACTGAGGACAGAGGAAAGAATGAACATTTCTGTTGTCAAGATCCATATTGGAGTATTTTGCTGCCTCTGAGACAGGAAGCCTGGAGAAAGAAATAAGGTACTCCTTATTTGTAGTACTCTAGACTTGTAATACTGCTTTTTATTGAATGGGTTTGCTTCTTTATTTATCTGATAATAATCTGAGCAGTTTCAGAGGTGTCTGTCATGCTCCTATAAACAAGTAGGAGCATATGTTTGTAAAAATGTAATTGCTATTAGTAAAGTGACTCCACAGCTGATCTCCATTGCATTTGATTCACAGCTGCTAATTGTAGCAGCTCCACACACATCCCTTATTCCCTGGAGCAAGCTGACCAATCTATACCAGAAAGAGCCAGAGTCCATTCTGTAGTAGCATCAACATAATTATTTCCTGAATTACTGGAGCAGGACATATATAATCAGAAACTGGGCAAAAGGACCAAAGTGAACCTGCAAGGCATTTTCCTATTATGTATGTTATAAGGATGGTGGTCTTAATTTACACCAGTAGATAGGAGAATCAGGTCCTTTCTTCCAGCTGTTGTAATGGTTGTGGTTGAAGGGAGGGACTGAAAACTAGGAGGCAAAACCTTTTCCCTAGCTTTGTAAATCAACGTGCCATGAGAAGCACTGTGAGAAACCCAGTATGTTCCCAGAGTGATTTTTGCACTGAACTGAGAGCAGGGGAGCTTGGCTTATTTAACTGCACTTCTGAATATCACATCTAATAATTGAGATTAATTTATCGCAAGAAAAAGAAGCTCCTGCTCAGTGATCCTGCTGTTTAAAAAGGAGTATGAGGTTTGTATCACATGCCCACCTGATTTTGAAAGACACTTACTGAAAAAAGGGTTATAATACCTGAGGACTAAACATAAAACATATTATATAGCTGCTAATACTTTTTAGGAGTGTTTGGGTACAGGTTAGGAATCAACTATGGATTTATCCTTTTGTGCACAGTACATATCTTGCCGTCATAAGTGCCCTAGATACTGACATTTGAGGTTATGGCTGTACTGCATTGTGTAGCCATGCTGCCATTTCCAGGCAAAGTGTCCTGTGCAGAAGTAGGAGGCTCAGAAGAGGGACAACCTGGGAGTGGGCATTTGAATTCCCCCTTCTGTACAATGACTCTTGAGGAAACTGCAGCAGCTCACAGATCTCTTAATGAGCTGACATAGAATCATAGAATCATTGGGTTGGAAAGGATCTTGAGATCATCCAGTTCCATCACCTCTCTGGAGCAGGGGTGCACTCCTCTATTTCATTGCAAAGTCAAACAAGGTCGTGTGTCCTGGTGAGAGCTGAATCTGGCAATTGCTACTCCCCTGCAGACAAGTTTGTTTGACTAACCTTGAGGCAAACGCGAGCACTGAGAAAGGATGACAGACATCACCTGATGTGGTACCTGTGATGCAGAAGCGGTTCAACCAACTTGCCAATTCTGTGGCCCAGTATAGCTTAGAGTGTCGAACAAATATGACAATCTACCCCGTCCTTTAGGTGGAACTCAGAATAAACACCACGGCTAATCCCACCAAATGTCTCATTCTGGCTGATAACTTTCTTCCCCTCCAAATTTCCCTGCAGTTTCACTTGCGTGGAGTACATGTTCATGTCCCGAGCTTTGCTGCGGTGGCACTGTGTGTCATTAGGCAGTCACTGTGCTCTCTTTCAGAGATACCTGCCCTTCAGTTGTGGATGAAGAATTCTGCTAGCAGAGGCAGTGGAATGCTCCGTGATCTTTCAACCAAAGATATTATTGAAATAATTGGTGTTGTTTAATTGTTATTAAAAGAACAGTTCTGGGCATTAGAGCAAAGTGATACCAGAATCACAGAGAAAATCATAGTTCTTCTGAAGATCTTAGATATAATAAAAGGATGTTATTGAAACAAGCAGTAGTGAGAAGGAATACAAACGGTAAAAATTAGGGAGACAGAAGGGTTTTTAAATGTAATAACAACATAATTAAACAACAAACCCAGAATTTTTAAATGTAGCTTAGAGTAAAAGACTGTTCTAAAAGACTGAGCAATAGAAAAAATCTAGCAATTGATTAAAACAGTTCCACTTTCTAACTGGAGAAACACGTAGGAAACACAAATTGCCCGACAAAGGTATACTTTTAAAATGTGTGCCTTGTTGGATAGTTATGAGGTTGTATGGCTTAGTGTTTGGGTGGAGGGCATCCGAGAATTCTCTGACTGTGCCATGTTAAAGGAATTTCCTTGAGTTGTGATTTCCTTTGACAATGCTTGTTCAAATCAGCCTGCATTTACAACATGGGAGAAGGATGGTGAATACATCTTCTGGATGTCTCTAGGCTAGCTTTCTGGTCAGAGGTGGAAAGTCACACATGCCCTGTCTCCAGGAGACTCATGTAGCTACTCAGTGTTGAACAGGGTAGGAATTCTAGAAAAATTCCCTACACTAGGGGAGTCAAAAGAGTCAGTTTCTACTTCAGTATCTGGTTTTGTTTTGAGCTCATTGTGGAACGTGGGGAAGGAAAGTCTTCTCATAGAAGATGTAAGATGTAAGAAGATGTACCTGATGTAAGAAAAAGAACTAATGCCATGTAAGAACATGTAAGAAAGGAATGTTTTGAAAGCTGCTGAAAGAATTTAGGAGTCAAAGAGCACAGATTTGAAAGTGTCTTTCAAAAAATAGTTACTATATCCAAAAATTAAAACAGGAAAAAGAGAGCAAATGAAAACCCAGGCAAGCATATCAGACACAAAGTCCTTGTTTACTCCAAGACTTTCATGCTTCACTGTGTGCATTGGGTTTTCATATGCTGGATTGGGAGGAAGAAGAGACAGAAAGCACAAGCCAATCTCAACATAAGTCACACAGGGCTTTCTGGCACTTGCCCTCAAAAGCAAGGGAAGCGAAGTTGTCTCTTTTTCATGAACAACAATCTTAGAGCTCCTCAGTGGAGGAATCCCCCTATACTCAGCCAAGTGGGAACTGCTTCTTGACTTTTCTGAGACTGATTTGGGCCAAACCAAAGCAGTCACAAATAGGGTCAGTAAAGTACATATACTCATATGGTTTCTTCTCCTTATAGTGATTGTACTGCAGATAGTGCCTAGAGGGTTGAGTGTGACTGCTGACTGCATACTGACAGAATTTCAACTAATACACTTCTCCATTTTTCATCTCTGACATCCACACATGACTTGTGAGTCATGGGGACATCTCCAGGAATGAGGAGGTTGACAAAGCCTCAAAAGGCAAGAAAGACATGCCACATAGTGCTGGCCATATTTAGCAACAGGAAATTACTACCTCCCAATGGACTTATGTAATTCAGGATGACAGAGATAATTTGTAAGCCCCAGGTCTTCAAACCACTCCTATCTTATCAGTTATCACTGGCACTGTGAGAAAGTGCTGCTTCCACAGCTGGATGTATCCAGAAAAACTGCACATACATACACATACGCATGCACATGCACATGCTCTGAAGTGAAGCAGAGTGCTCATGCACTGGGCCATGGCCACTCTGAGGGCAGTTTGGTCCGCACCTCTTGCCAGCAGCACGCCATACCCTGAAGCAAAGTCTCCCTTTCTCCTCTTGCCTTTAGCAGTCCCCTTTGGCTGCTAAACAGTTCTGGGATACAACCAGTCTTTCAATGGCCTGCAGATATAAAAAAAAAAAAAAAAGAATTGAGCACGGAATTTGTATTGAATATGCCAACACAGAAACTGTGTAATTCACCTTCTTCCCCTCAGTCCTCTGGACACTGGCTCAAAGAATGTGCATTTGCTGGTTAAAGGCATCTTGTAAAAAAGGGGAAAGAGAAGCTACTTGCCATACTGGAGTTTTAGTGGCCCAGTTCATGATTCAGTAGCTCTCACATAAGAGTTCAAGTAAGACAAGCAGCTTGTCACACTCAGTGACCTCCCCGTGCAGGCAACATGGGTGTACACCCCTCTACAGACTCACAGGATCCTTCTTCATGCAGCATGCCTTCTCCTTGAAAACAGCAGCCAGGAAACCATGTAGGAACATTGAGGCTCCTGTCCTCAATGCTCCAAATCCAACCCATGAAGCAAGGCAAGCAGTGTTATCTGGTATTTTTCCCTGTGTTTTATTTCTCTCTAACTCTTAATTCCAGTTCCAGTTTTGGTCTTTGCTGCTGTGAGACAGTGATTGCAAGACATGCCTAGCTATAGCAGTACTTTCCCTGCTTAGTTTCCAGTTGCTAAATTGTTTTAATTTCTCTTCTAACTCTCATGCACTGGATAAAAATAAATAGGGCTATTTTTTTTTTTTTTTACTTGAATGGAAACAAAACTTCTTATTCACTGGAGGAAAAGCTGACTGCTGAGCAAGAGTTTCTGTAGTTTTCAGTGATTTGGCACAGGTGGTTTTATTTAGGCAATCACTTGTGTGGTTTAATTCAGTGGGGCCCAGGCTAGGAGGAAAACCTCTTGACAGAAATTCAGCATCTGAACTTCACCACAGGCAGCTTGAGCAGAAAGAGAATGACCTCCTACAACAATGGATTCTGCACAGGCCCTCCCTCCTCTTTTGCTGATAGATGGATCGCTAAGAAAACAATCGGTGTCCTCTGAGACATTTGGGCTTCTTTCTCACCTTTCCTAAGAAAAGGCAGGATGAATCTGGTCTGGAAAAATATTCACAGTTCTGTACATTACAGTACACAAAACCCATATCAGCTGACTGTGGAACTCTATTAAACAAAAGAGACTCGGGCTCCAAGGGAACTGGGGTAAAGACCCCAGTAAACCAGCCATCCTGGGTTCAGCGTAAGTTATTTTTCTCCTCCCCAGTAGCTGGTGCAGTGCCGTGTTTTTGACTTTAGCCTGAGAACAACACTGATAAACACACTGATGTTTTTAGTGGTTGCTAAGTAATGCTTACCCTGATCAAGGACTTTTCAGTCTCTCATGCTCTGCCAGTGAGGAGGAGCACAAGAAGCTGGGAGGAAGCAGAGACAGGACACCTGATCCAAATTAGCCAAAGGGGTATTCCATACCACAGCACGTCATGCCTAGTATAGAAACTGGGGGAAGTTACCTGGAAGGCCCAGATCACTGCTTGGGTCAGGCTGGGTATATGTCAGCAGGTGGTGAGCAATTGTATTGTGCATCACTTGTGTTTATTGTTTTCTTTTCCTTTTCCACTTTTAGTTTTATATTCTCTCCCCTTGTTATTTCACTTATCACTATTATTATTGGTGGTAGCAGTAGTGGTTTTGTGTTATACCTTAGTTAGTGGACTGTTCTTATCTCAACCTATGGGGTTTACATTCTTTCCATTCTCCTACCCATCCCTCCAGAGGGAGTGAGGGAAGAAGGTGAGGAGTGAGCAAGCGGCTGCATGGTTCTGAGTTACCGCAGAGGTGCTTTTTGGCACCCAGCATGGAGCATGAAGGGTTGAGATAATGACAGATCTGACCAGAGTATGTCTAATCATATTTGTGATTCATTGTTTTGGATTATTAGTCACTTATCACAGTGTTGATTTATTTGCTCTTAGAGTTGTTGCGCTTGATCTCAGAGTTTCAGCATGTCGTACCTTACTTACAGCTGGTATTTGCTGTTTTAGTGTTTCTCAGCTGGGAGACCTGGGCTAAAGTTCTTGTTTTGCTGTCCTTCATGGTAATGACTTGTAATACAATAGACTCATTGATCATGAAAATGGGCTGGCATGCATTGTCAACATGATCATCACCTCTATACTTTGGGAGGCATGTAATGGGAATTGTTAACAATTACACCTCCTTTTTTTCCCCTTTAGAAGGCCAACCTATGGAGGATACATCCTTCCCCCTTTTGACAAAAAGCAATCAGGAAGCTGTACTACTAGTGAAGACAGAAGTCAGCAATCTCACTGGTTTTAAGCAGTGTGAGAGCTAAAGAGTTTTTACATCTGCTCCAGCAAAAGAGGATTCTTTGGAGCTGTTTAAAGGAGGAGAGTGAAGGACCTTAGCAGTGGTGGTGTGGAGGCTTCTCCCACATATGTGGAAAAGACACTGAAAGTGCACAAATATGTTCCTAAAATGCAAACCAGCCAACACAGGCCAGTCAGATCCAGGTGCCATTGTCACCCCAGTGCATGAGGATGGCTTGTGGCTGTTTCCCGGGATTATAGGCCCTTTATACCACATAGAATCATTTTGCTTATGAGCTGTAGGGTTGGTTTTTTTTTATTTTAAACAGATCCAGATTTCTTAACCACAAATAATTGCTGTTTAGATTCAACTCTTTAAACCATATAGGATTTCTCTCAGTTATATTTTACTGTTGTGAAGGATAGGTTCCTGTTACAATACTGAAGGTTAAACACTTCATCACTTCTGGTAGCTGGCATCATCACCATGTCTCTCTCACCCCCTCCTTCTATGTCACCCTCTCCTTCCCCTTTGCTTTCAATTCCCCCTTCTTCCCCACACTGCCAGGACAAGCATGTTCCCCATTCCGTTTTCCTCTGCACAAGGTCTTTTGGGTATTCATCCTGCCCTTTGCACCCTGGGGGCTCTCTGTTCCTCCCACGGCATATCCTGTCCTGCAGGACTGTGACAGCAGTCCTGCACTACATCACCTACTCTGTAAACCAGAACTCTGTCATGGCATGTTTCTTGTTGCTGAAGGCTATGAAGCACACAGAAGTCTTTGCACCAGTGCATGGGAAAAGGTGAGATTAACTTTCTCAATAGCCTCTCTCTTGCTAAAACTTCTTCCTGTTTTACCACTTCTTTGGGAGTACTGGAGAAGGTACTGGAATGTTTTCATATTTCATATTTCTTCATATCTCTTCATCAGGGACTCTAGCCATAGAACAAAGGGTGATGGGTTCAAACTTTAGTAGGGGAAGTTCAGGTTAGATATAAGGAAGAAGTTCTTTACTGTGAGGGTGGTGAGGCACTGACACAGGTTGCCCAAGGAAATTGTGAATGCTCCATCCCTGTCAGTGTTCAAGGCCAGGCTGGACAGAGCCTCAGGTGACATGGTCTAGTGTGAGGTGTCCTTGCCCACGGCAGAGGGTTGGAACTGGATGATCTTAAGGTCCTTCTCAACCCAAACCATTCTGTTATTTTATGATTCTATGTTTCTGTGATTTCATATTTCTTTCATTCTTCCTTCTTACAGCGTCATGGAGGTCTTTATATTCTTCCTTTATGCTATGATACTTCTCCCAGGTAAAAGGCACATTTTTAATTGTCAAAACTGCTTTCATTATTTGTGTCCTGCTATGTGATACTTTCTCATCCACTAAAAAGCTCATTCCTAACAGTATTTAATAATTTTCATTGCACAACCAAGGTCATACAGCCTATGCAATGTGTATTTAAATTGTGTGCAGGGACTCTATAAAATATTTAGCAAGTACTTTCTCTCTTCAACTTTATACCTTTACATTACACTTGCTTTACATTGCTCTTTAAATTTTCAATTTAAATCTGTCTTTCAAGTGTGTTCATATGGCCCCAGTATATTATAAAGGAAAGCAGTATTAAATTGAAATCCCACAGTTTGATATGGGACTACTGGAGTTCTAGACAGCGGCAGAGATCATTTTGCAGTCTGGTGCTCTTGAAGAGCAGTCAAAATTTTGCACCAGGAGGAAGACTGTAAATCTTCTCCTCCTTTTGAACACAGCAGAGGTGTTTGTATCTTTTGAGACAGAGGACTGCATTTCGCATTCCAAGAAAAGATGGTCTTCCTGGCCCATCACCATGCATAACAGTGGATACATGCACTGAGGAAAGCAAGGGGAAAATCATCCCTTATGTACTACAGTTCATCCTTTACTTGCATGAAGGCATAACTGTGTTTATTGACTATTTCTATTCACAAGATCAGCAACAGAACAATTAAATCTGACATTTAATTTGTCATCAAATTCTAGATTAATTACAGAAGAGTTAAATCTGGCATTTAATGTGTCATTAAACTTTAGATTAATTCTTCATGAGACTGAAAGTGTTCACCTGTTTCTGACCTACTGGTTATATATTCCCTAGGCACCAGCATTTACCACGCAGTGTGCACTTCACATTGTTTTCAAAACTGCAATGCTGTGTTCTTTTATTAGGAGAACAAACTCAACTTTTTAAAAAGAAATTGTGCATCTATCTCCTTTATGGCAACATTTCATTATCCTTGGGATGCTACACTCAGGGTGCAAGAATGGTTTGGATCTTTTGCCTGCGAATAAGTATAGGCGCTTGCAGCCTCTGTGTGGTAGGCCTTCCTTGGAGAGTAAAATATAGGAAGGAAAACAACAGTTTTATGACCTTAACTCCACAAAACTAAGTGAGTCAGTTTGAAGAACTACATGTCTTGTCATACCTAGTGGGAGCATTTGTGTCTGAATGCTGGCAGTTTACTGCTACTGTCATTAAGTCTTGCCTGTGTGAGTGCAAATACTTGGTGTTCTTCTGTAGCTGATGGAAATCTTCTTTGTCGAAGGTACTTCTGGCACCGTGCATCAAGTGAAGTCATTTCTCAATCACACTGCATACCTATCCTGCTATTTTCCAAACTCTCAGAAAAGTGACATAAAGGATTTAATAGTTTTTTGGCAAAAAGGCCTTGAAGTGGTACATGAAGTATACTACGGCCAAGAAAAACATGATAATATTAGTCCTGAATATAAAAATCGCACGAAGATGGATATGGACAAATGGACCTTGCAGCTGTTAAATGCAGGAATTGTGGATGAGGGACTGTATGCGTGTATCATACAGCAGAGAGTTAAAGGAATTCCAAGTGTCATACATCAGTCTGAGTGCTTACTGGACATCATTGGTAAGTAAGCTTTCCTAATAGTCATCTGGTCTAGGGATTGGTGGGGTTTTGTTCAGTCCAGAAATATCTGGTATTGTCCCACAACTGGAGTTGTCCCCAACTCGCGGAAGATGTACCTGCACTGGAGCTGGATTTCTAAATCATAGAATCATAGAATAGTTTGGTTTGGAAAGGACCTCAAGACCATCTAGTTACAATGCCCTGCCATGGGGAGGGACGCCTCACACTAGACCATGTCACCCAAGATTGTCCAGCCTGGCCTTGAACACTGCCAGGGATGGAGCATTTACCACTTCTTGGGCAGCCTGTGCCAGTGCCTCACCACCCTCACAGTAAAGAGCCTCTTCCTTATATCCAACATGAACTTCTCCTGTTTAAGTTTGAAATCCTCAGCTCTGAATGAAATGTACTCAGGTGAAAGTAATCAGAAGAAGGAGAAAATGAGTTAATAATTTGCTCAATATTGCATATTCCTGAATCCCATCCTTTCACAGTTGTAGTGAAAACCATTCTGCCTTCTTCCTCTTGCCTCCTGGAAGTTCTATGGCTTTTAGGACTCTGGAAAATACACTTCTTCATTTGCATCTGATGCACTACCTTCTATTAAAAGTAGCAGTACTTATCATCGTTGGTGGTAAATTACAGTTGGAACATCAGATTTCTGCAAACACACAGCTATATTATGATCATATAAATCACAGAGAAAATAAGAAAAGAGCAATTCACATGGAGGAGTAGAAATTCATATGTTCAGTTAGAGGAAGACTGAAAATACTCTGAGGAAAAAATGCATGCATGGATGAGATTAAACCTGATTTCTTGCATGTTATCAGACAAAAAGGCAGCAGATCATTCAACAGGAGAATGGAAGTGAGAAAGCAATCTTTTCCCAATACCTTCTAATATTTTTTAGTAATTCCTAAGATATTTTCCTACGGTTTTTCTATTTTAAACTGTTCTGTTAGTAACCTTAGTCCACACGCCTCTCTTCTCTCTTCCACTGTGATAGTACATTGATAACAACAGCTTCTAACTTCCGCTGGTGTTTTCAGGCCTCAAGATACTGTTTCAAAAGAGAGGAGGCCATGTGTAACTGCAGCCAAAACCAGAGTATGAGGATGTCTGAGCCTATTTAGCTTTGTGCTACCAGCAAGATTTCTCTCAATCCACAGATAGAAAACCTAGAAGATCCTCCCAGAATCTACTTGACAAGTATTTTCAGCAAAGTTTTCTAACTCAGAAACTCACAATGTGCACTCAGGATCGAGGCTTCCAATTTAAGAGAATCTAAGCATCAACTGCTCAGTTAATTCAAGCAGTTAGTTGTAGCTTAGCCAGCATCTGAGCAACATGTTATAGAAGTCTCATAGTTAGGCACTGAAACTCTCCTAGACCTTTCAAGGAAGACTGTTTTACACTGTGTACTGCTGTTTTCCTTCCAAATGACTCTCTGTTCAATAAGCTCCCAAAGGAAGAAGCAGAATAAAATCATACTTAAAAAAATGAGAAGGAAAATACAAATGTTGAAATGTGCTTACCTACTGTGTCTTAAGTAGAGTCTCGTATCATACATGGAAGGCTTTTTGTAGTGTGGAATGTCACACTTAAAATGGATGTTAGAAAGACTGAGTGCTGTACAAGAATGACGGGACAGTTATACAAAGCTATCTTGATCACTTGGTTACCTAGCCCATTCAGAAATCCTGAAGTACCTACGGTTTACATGTGTTATTTATATATATTATATATAGAATATTATATTAGGCAAATATATAGATAGATATATGTATAATAAGTATTGTGTGCAGCCAGGATGATTTATATAAGAACATGAGGACATCTCCTTCTCCAGAAGGTATGGTGGGCTTCACAATGGAAAGCTTTGGCACTTGAAAAAAACAAGGTAGGGACAATGGTGACAAGCAACTTAACTGGAAATTCTGCTGCTATAGCATGCCTCTAGTGCTTCTTTTTGGTGGATCAATAAGGGAAGTAGTAGGTGAGACTAGGGAAGCTTTTTCAAACTATGTGCTAAGAGTAAAACTGATGTCAAAAGAGAGACATAAAATTCTTGTCCTCTTTTTAAAAGGGATGTTAGAAAACTTACAAGCATAAAAAAAGCTCTACTAGAGTTACCAGAAAGCTGGAAAAATACAGTCCAACTGGAGATATTAAAAGATCAATCTGATTACACAGAACACTGAGAGGAGACTGGTTTTCAGAGTGCGGGAACATGAAATGCACATAAAACACTGGATATTGAAGAAAAAGCTAATTTGTTTAGTGAAGATATAAAAACAATCAGCAGCTGGAAGTAGGTAAAAAGTAAGGGAAATTGTCACTTTAGAAAATAGAACAAAACCAGGTAAGTTGATTAAGCCATTGAGAAGGATATTAAGGGCTTGGAAGATATGCTATCTTTAAATACAAAAGACTTCCTGAAACAGACTTCTCTATTAACAATCCAAAACTCACAAATACATAGCCCATACCCTGCATGCAAACAACAACACTTTTCAGTAAACTGAGGTTCCGAGAAGCCATAAACCAGAAGTGCTTTGATCAGGGTATATTCCTCTGCTTTTACTTGTTTACTGTCAATAGGATTGAAACTTAAATCGTTGGGATGATTTGGCAAATTTCATAGGCATGGAATGCATTTGTGCCCTCCCTATAAAATGCCAAGGAGAGAGTAAATACTGTAGACCAGAAGCTGGAGTGAGCAGTCAGCTAAGCAAGTCAGATCTTGAGGAGAAAGAGGAAGTCTGAGGTTTCCTGAGGGACAATTTAACTAAATTTAACTAAATAAAGAAGGTGGGAATTTTTCCATTTTGAATTCACAACCATGGATTATCTTGGAATTTCAGTGAGTAAGCTAAATCCTGCTCCATGTGTGTTGGGATAGAGCAAATAAAGTAACATTGTATTTCTTCATCCATCCATACTAAGAATTCATTAGGGCGAGGATTGGAGCCTGGATCCAACACATTTGAGCAAGCGTGCAAAAGAGTTAGACTCTTTTAGACTCATATTTTTCTAAGAATCCTTTTCCACTTCCCCAGTGCTTCTCCATATTGCCTTTAGTCCTATTGCCACTAATGTAATGAAGTATTCTCAATGAGTCTTGAGTCTGTTTCTTGGGTTCTGGTTTTGTGGTTGGTTGATTTTAACTTGCTGTATGCCAATGTGCAGTCAATATTATGTCTACATTCTCTCCTTCTTTTCCTTTATAGTCTGCTATTTCCACTATGACCTTCTAATGAAAGGAATCCTGGTTTGGGAATATTTGGTAGATTATTTAATAAAGAGTACTTCCATTTAGCATTCATATTCATAGACCCATTGTCTGGCTGATCAGATTTATGTCCTTGAAACGTTCTGAGGACAAGGAGAAGCAAGTCCAGACATACATCATAACAAACCCTTCTTGGAACTCCAATTGTTTTCCTGAGAAAATTTCTTAGACTTGCTTCTGCCTGAAAATCTTAAATAATTGGAAGGAACTGCCATGAGATGTAGTATGTCTGACTCATGATGCTTTCTCTTTGGTCTATTTCAGCCAACTATAGTCAACCTGAGATAGCATGGCTGCACAAAGGGGAACTAAAGCCCAATGAATATTTGAAGCTTTGCTGTTCTTCCAGTGGAGGTTATCCAGAGCCCAAGCAAATGACTTGGTTAATTTCACATGAAAACAGAACACGCAGGTTTACGAATCACATGAATATCTCACAGGATGCTGTAACAAAGCTGTACAATGTTACTACCAAGCTGAATACCACAGTTCCTACAAACACCCTCACTAATATCAGCTGCTTGCTTCACCTTGGAGAGGAGCTGGAGAGCCTTGTCTCAGTGCCACTGGGCATAGGTGAGTGCCCATTTGCCCTTTCCATTTTTTGCATGGGTCAGAGAAGGGCACATTTTAGTAGAGCTAAATTACAGCAGCATAGTCAAGGCAGAGACTAAACACTAAGTAGCAGTAGGAGTTGGTTACAAGGGTTGTATGTTCTCTATCCAGTTCACCAACAGCCACAGCCACCAAATTCCTTCTTCTTTCCATACGGGAAGTCTTGTTACAGCAAGAATTGGGCACAGAGAAGGAAGGCTACTGCTACACAACCCAGAACACAGTCCTGTTTGTCCCCTCCTGAGATGCTGCTGTAATAAGCAACAAAGCAAGCTGGATGTCTGGATTAGGTGGCAACCAGTCTCCAGAGGTGACGGCTGTTGAGAGAGGTTGCCACTTCACATGATTAGAGAACTGCTGAGATTGGAAGAGGCATCTGGAGATTATCCAGGTCAAGCACTCTGCCCAAAGCAGGGTCAATAGGTAGTGCAGGGCCTTACTCAGTTGAGTTTAAAATATCTCCCAGGATAACTTCTCTTAACAAACTGTTCCAGTGTTTGATCACCCTGACTGTAAAACCATTTTTTTTTCCCCTGATATTTAAGTGCTTGAGCTGAATCACTCCTTAGAGAGAGATAGAAGGCTAAACAGAAATGTCTCTTGGACCAGATTTGGCTCAAAATCTGCCAGATAGACAGTGCTGAGTTTTAGTGTAAAGGCCATGAAATTTTGCCTAGTTTTAGAAGCATTCCTGGTGGTTTTCATAACATTTGGCAGGACAAAATATGCATCCCGAAATTGCTATCTGGGGACTTTTTTTCTCTAAGATTGTCTTTTTTTTTTTTTTTTTTTTCACACGCTGCTTGCAAGAAGAAGCTGAGGACCCAAATTCCAATAAGGCTTTTCTGCTGGATCATCTCAGGGTTCCACATGGATGATCCCTTCTTTAAAATAAAGCTATATTTTATATATCTCCTAGGAAAAGAAAGCATCCTTTGACATATTTTTGTTTGTAAGCTACAGCACAAACACATCAAAATAAAGACAATTCCTACTTTGGTCATAAGTTCATTTGGCTTGCACATGTTTCCTTTAGACAGCATTGAAGACGGAGAGCCATGCTTCAACTGACAGGAACAGGGAGCCAAGAGGGAATGGTGGAATTGCAGGAAAGCCTGCTAGGGTAGTATAGGCATGCACCTTACTACTGCAGATGTAGTAGATAAAAGAAGTAGATAAAAGAAGCTTGCCACTTGTTCTGAAGAAGTTCCAGGATGCTGTTTTCTTCATATAAATCTAGCTAAAGTGTTAAGTCGTCAGTGCTCGATGTGACAAAACTGCCTCTGATGACCTGGCATTCTAGCATTTTTAAATAATGTTAAAATACAATACAGAAGTCTTCTGAGGTTTGAACAGCTCTACATGTTGCTCTACGTGAGTGTTAACATGGCTAGATTAGCTGTATTAGCTAATATACCTATTAACTATATTAACTCTATTACCTATAGTGCTGCATCCTCCTCTTCCCTATTGAATTCTTCTCTCCTCTCTGGTCCTATGAAAGTAGCCACATGATAAGCAGTGACGGTGGGTAAGAAACCAGGAACTTCACATAAAAAAAAAGCTCTGTTTGGCAATAACTGAAGCTCTATC
Source organism: Psittacula echo (assembly GCF_963264785.1). Taxonomy (NCBI): domain Eukaryota; kingdom Metazoa; phylum Chordata; class Aves; order Psittaciformes; family Psittacidae; genus Psittacula; species Psittacula echo. Next base: position 8,442,099 of record NC_137736.1, read on the forward strand.
TGTTGCTAACCTTAGCAACCAAAATCTCAAAAGCACAATAACCAGAAAGAAGGAAACTCCCTTGATTCTCTGCCACTTTCACATCCCTTATGGCATTTCATTAGGCTTTGACCACCATTTACACAAATACCAAGTAGTAACATATCTCAGGTTCTTTGAACTTGCACAGCAGCACAGAGTAGCATTAGCACAGCAGCTGCCTCATAGGCTCTTGTATTAATTAAGTTGCTGTTCTCTCACGTTACCCAAATGTCATAAAGAGTACTTTGCCTTACTCTTGTTGAAGTGGCCACAAAGACCTGGGAGTCTCACTAGTTATTGGAAATGGAAATAAAACATTTGAGAATGATGTATTTGCAATATTATAGCACTGTAAAAGCAAAGGATGCTGAGGCCCTTTCCCTAAAAAATTTCTAATTCACATAACTTTGGGATAGAGTGTTTCAGTTAATTGTCACCAAATTAAATCTTTGTTGTGTGTATCTCCTCTGTTTTCTTATTCAGAGATAATTCAAGGCGAAGAAATAGAGCAAGTGAAGATACATTTCTTTGGCCCACTTATAGCTGTGATTGTACTGATCACAATTCTTCTAGGTTTTGTGATCTTGAGGAAGAGAAATATCTCATCCAGCAACCAGAGTAAGTTATTACTTCTCATTCAGCTCTACTGTCCCTCAAATCACAGACTTTGCTCTTTGTAATTATCTCTTCACCTACATTCAAGCTGCTGACAGAAAGTTAGATTTCATGCTGGCCTTAAGCTAAACATCCTTGAACAATTCAGTTCTTGCAACAACTTAGCCCATCCAGCAGCAAGTCAAAACATCTTTCTCCTGTCCTGTCCTGGGCTCCACTTCTCCCTCCACTTTGTGCTCTATGAGACTGCCAGGTACCAGCTTACCACTTTTTTACTGCAATTTCATCCTTTTGTTTTTCCTGGGGTTTGGTTTTGGGTGTTTGTTTGTTTGTTTGTTTGGTGGATTTGGCTCATAAAATCATTGAACTGTAGAAAACTTTCTTGTCCATAGCCATTTATAAGAAAGGTGGTGCTGGGGGAGAGGTGAGATGACATTTCTGTCGAGTGCAAGTATCTGTCAAGGCAGAGCTGAAGGGCCAAGGCATTGCTCTGCCACAGGCAGCCCAACTCTGGACTGGAATGATCATCTTCTACTAGGAACAGAATTTGAACTTTGCATTGCATTTTTCCATTTTGTTCAAAGACTGGGTCTCAACAGTCCAGGGTTTGTCCTGCACTTAAAGGATCCTCTTGCTGACGTTAGAATCTACCCTTTCTTATAGCAAGAGGGAAATGCATTCTTCACAGTCCTGTTTCCTTACACAGCCAAGTCCTGACCCCTACAACTTTCTTTCTCCAAATCCTAAGATAACTAAGACATTTACTATAAACTCTCTTTCCGCTCCAATTTCTCACGTTTCTGTAAATCACATGTTCATCTATTTTAGGTGTCAGTCTAGCAGTCTAGAAGCTATCCAACTTGAAACTGCAGCCATCAGCCAGACTGCTGACTGGAAACCATCTCTGCACATAACAAGGCCTGAGGTCCTGTGTTCATACATGGTGTGCCAGAAAAAGAATCCTCCCCAGATATCCTACAGAGCAGCATGCAACATTTTTGCCTGATGGTTGAAATACACTGTCCAGTGTTCTTTGCTTTTATTTTTGTTCCAGAATGGTAGTAAATATGATGCTCTGCCGGTCTGCATGGCTACCTTTTTGCTGTATCTTCCATTACATACCGTGACATTGTAAAACCCTGAAAGTCAACGAAGAAAGCAGAGCTGTGTGGGTTTCAGAAGATTCAGAAATAGAAAGTGTTAGGCCACAATCTGTGAATCACAACCACCACTGGAAACATGATCAGAGGCAGGTTATTAACTATGATCCATAAACACTTTTGGGATAGCCAGTGTGACCTTGTACCAGTAACTTTCTTGTAAAGCTCCACCTCAGAAAGAAGAATTTTAAGGCAATTCCCCACCCTCTGAGACAAGTTGTACAATTCCTATGAGACATTTGAAACTAGAAATCACCTGAAGGAAAGACTTGCTTTAAACATAATTGCTGGTTATCTTTTTTTTTAGTACCTTTCAATCTTAATAAGCCCAGACAGTTAGTTCCTGGACTTCCAGGAATTCTGACTGGATCCTGTACTAGTTCAGGTGGATGCAGGGATAGAAAACGAAAGCATGAGGTATCATTCATATGTGTAGAAATCTACATATACAAAATTAAGCTAATCATATAATGAAAAAATGTAAGTAGGTTGTCTGCCGATTCGTTTAACTGTGTTCTCCTTTTCTGAAGCTTGCTTCAACCCCTGAGGACAGAACAATCCATACACTGTGGTATGCCCAGCTATCGGAAGTAGTTTTAGCTTTCAGGAAAGATTCTCCATTTCACTCAGAACGTGCCAGTTCTCCAATCTTGAACAATCTCTGCACTTTACATTCTTCAACAGCATTGATATCTTCCAAGAGGAAGAATGCAGCAGAACTGAGATAGAATTCTGCTGAGGTCTTCATTATGTTTGTATGTCCTGATATTTTCATCAAGAGCAGGGACGTTACCATCACATTGCAAGACAAGTTTCAATGTGTTGAAATTTTCAGTTTGGGGACTTAGAATCTCCACAGTTTCTGCTGGGTACAAACACTCTTTTCTGTTAAATTATGTGAGTTGCTAGATTCCACCTAAATTTTTAGTCCCCTTTCAAGTGTGTGAGAGAATTTGCATGTCCTTTTGAGTCAGCTAAACCATTTGGGAGTCAGTTTATTAAGCTATTATACTAACATTCCAAATATTGACATTCAGATTAATATCAGTCAAATTTTATTAAAAGTTAAAGTTTTTATTTTTATGTAAAAGTTTACATTTGTTAGTAAACTTATTTAATGACTTAATAAAATACATGTCTTTTTCTGTGTTGGTGTTTTATTCTCCTTCCATTAAAGCATGAAGGAAATACCCACATTTGCTGTTCTCAGGGAGGAAAAACTCCCGGGATTATTTCTTGGAAGCAAATGAATAAAAAAGGAATTGCTGCAATGACCAAAAATAGCACAACTGAAGGTTTCGTTTATGGAGCTGGATATATGTACATGATATATCCGTGTATTCATACCTCCTTGATTTATTGACCTATTCACCTCAAAGATTAGATACAAAATTACAGTCTGAAAATTGGGCCTTTTGATTCTATGCTGCAGATTGTCAAACACATCTCCAGTAGGTCACACAATCTTTAACTTGATTAACATTTGGTTCCTTAAATAAAGCATGTGTTGAACTATTAGGTATACTAAGTCAGGCAGATGCTCATTAGATTTGTGTTGTCTCTCCTGCCTTTTTTAACACATGCTGTAATTCAGTTGTTTTTTTTCAACATTTTCACCTCCCGCCTAAGTTATCCACCTCAAATCCTCACTAACATTGAGGTTCAAAACAATAGCTAAACCCTACTTTGCTCCTACCCAAAAAAGCTTTGTGGATCTTTTGTCTTCCATATGCCTAGGTTAACAAATGCACACATACACTCTCGAGCTCACAGTCTCAGAACTCTCTTACCGGTCCCTAAATCCTGATGTGCTGTTTATGTGGTCAGCTTTCTGCAGTGAGGGAAAAAACACTTCACCATGTTTTTCCATAGGAGAAAACCAATCAGCAGCTTCTTCACAATGGAGAAGGTATCTGGAAATCTATGCTACGACTCAAGAGTCCTACTCTAGAAAATTCACTTAGCAGAAAAAGGAAGAATTCTGAGAGCTTGGAATTCAACAGGTTTTGCAACATGTCCTAGTACCTCTGGGGGGGCTTTTCACCCCAATACACTGTCCACTATCACCATCAGCAGTTGTAACCAGTGACAAAAAGCCACGCATATGATGGGTTCATTTTTTCATTTGGCAACTCCCTTCCATCCTTAATTTGTTCCCCATTAGTAAAGTTTTCTCCCTTCCCATCCCTCTACTTTAGGCTACCAACCTCCTTCTTTTACCTGCTCAATTTCTCTGCCTCCTCTTTCCTTGCTCTTAAAATCAACTGTATTCCCCACCAGCAGGTAAAGACAGTTCAGGGGGAAAGAAACAGAAGGGCTTCAGGGAAACTGTAGTTTGTGTCTCTCTGTTCAAATGCATTAATCCTCTGCACTAGCAGATGTAATGAGCATGGTAGAAAGGCATAAGAAAAACATAGCTGCTTTGCTGGCATTTCTGTCCTCCATATGAATCCATTCAGGTTTCCAGGTTATCTCCTCATCCACTTTGTAGTCTTTTCTTTGACAGCATGCTTTCAGACATTTAGTAACTCCATAAACATGGCAAGCTAATGAACGAGTGTATGCTCACTACATACCACAGCATGGAACAGCTTCACTTAAAAACACCATTCCTTTATTTCTAGGCAGAACATTGTGAATTCCAGAAAATGCTAACAAAGAAATAGAAATGGTGTGTTAAACCAGTAAACAATGCCCTAAGGCATACCTGTCATCGGACTTAGAGGTGTGATTAATTAATTGCTTTAGGTTCACTGAAAAACCACCACTGAATCACAGAATAGTTGGTGCTGGAATGGACCTGTGGAGATTATCCAGTTTAACCCCCCTGCTCAGGCCTGGAGCAAGTTGCACAAGTTCATGTCCAGACAGCTTCTGAGCATCTCTGAGGAGGGAGACTCCACATCCTGTCAGGGCAACCTGCTGCAGGGCTCAGTCACCATTCTCAATAAAAAAGGGTGACCAAGCCTCTGTTCCTTGTGTTCAAAGGGCAGCTTCTGGGTTTCAGTTTGTGCCCATCAACTCTGGCACTGTCAGTGGGCACAAACAGCACCTTTTTATCAGTGTCCCTTCAGGCATGTATACACACTGAGATCTCTTTAGGGCTTCTCTTCTCCAGGCTAAACAGTCCCAGTTTCCTCAGGCTTTCCTCAGATGAGAAAGACTCCAGTCCCTTAATCATCTCTGTGGCCTTTTGCTGGACTCTCTCCAGTATGTCGATTACTCTCTTGTACTGGAGAGCCCAGAACTGGACACAGGACTCCAGGTGGGGCCTCACTAGTGCTGAGCAGAGGGGAAGGATCACCTTCCTCAGCCTGCTGGCAATGCTTTCTCTGATGTAGCCCAGACACTGTTGGCTGCCTTTGCCACGAGGGCGCACTACTCCCCCATCTTCAATTTGTCCACTAGGCCATCCATGTCCTTTTCTGTAATGCTGCTTTCCAGATGGTTTGCCCCAGCCTGTACTGGTGCATGGGATTATTCCTCAAAAGGTGCAGGACTTTGAATTTCCCTTTGTTGAGGTTCCTCTCTTCCTTCTTGAGATCCCTCTGGATGGCAGCACAACCCTCTGTTGTGCTACTCCTCCAGTTTTTTGTGATCTTTAAACTTGCTGAGGGTACACTCGCTCCCATCATCTAGGTCATTACTGAAGAGGAAAACCTGTTAGTTTTACTGTGGACTTCTTAATGTCAGCCTATGGCATCAAGTAATATTTTCCTACAGGTAACTGGTGAAGGGACAGGGAGATCTTGCATTTCCAGAATAGTCCACAATCAGTTCTGAGGGGATTGTCATTTAACAGGCCATCTAATGGAAAATGTCCCTTAGTGGACTTTTTGCTCTTCAGGTGAATTGTTTGCTGCTGAGGGTTACATTTGACCACAGAAATTGGCAATTTTATTAAAGAAATCTAATTATTGAGTATATTGCCTCTTAGGTTTTGGTTTCAGATTCTAGTTCTCCTTCTTTTCCAAACTCAGAAGGAAAAAAGGAAAAGGAAAAAAAAAGAGATTAAATGCTTACCCACACTGGAATGCTGGGCTGCCATTATTCATACCTGGTCTCACTTTGTTCCCCCATCTTCTGCACTAGAAGGGCCATAATGCTGGGGCAGGCAAGGGTCTAAGGTGCATTTTCTGATCTCAGGATGAGCTACCAGAAGGTTCTCAAGACAAAACATACAATTAGGCAGGAAAGCTGGGGGAGATGATATGGGCTGAGAAAACGTAAGGAAAAGAGTGACACACCAGGCTAGCTGCCACAGGAAGTGCACATGCATCAAGTGCAGAGTCTAGGCACAAGCCCCTGCATCACAAACCCTAGGAAATAAAACATTCTAACAGCTGAGTGTTGCCTACTGTGAAAAGCTACCCTCCACATAGCAGCAAGGGCAGGTTCCATGCACAAGTCCTGAAACCTGGAATATTCCCACAGCCCTCAGCTTGCCGTACCTCCTAACATACTTGTGAAATGTATGGCAAGTGTAAGTAGATAGAATTTGATAGCAGATCAGATTTTCCTACACTCGGTATGTGTTTGATGTCAAGACCTGCGTATGTTTTGTCCACTGCTTTTTTTAATATAGTTCTTAAACAAAAAATCACGAGAATCATAAAAATGATGCCTAGCCACCCCTTCCTAATAAGCAGTGGTTATTATTTCAGAAGAATATAGATCTAGGAAAAGAATAGAAAAATGAGGTGAAAACAGCTCAAATTGCAGCTACATACATCCATGCACAGCTGATGAACCATGTACATTGCCCACCCTCTACAGAAGAAGAGAAGTTCAATGAAAACCATAGCTAGTTTGTTTCAGAATAATTTCTAAAACTTTCCTCAGCCTAGTGCTATTGCTGTTAGCAAGAGAAACTGCTCCCTTTTCAGAGTGGTCAAAACTGAGAAGCTTTCTTCCACTTCAACAACCTTCTTTTACATCCTTTTTCATCTTTGCCCTCTCTCTCTCTCTCATACAAGTATTAGAGAATCCACAATCTGAGAGAATTTTCTCAAGGTACACCATGAAAACAGCCTTTCAGTTTGTCAGAACTACAGTCTGTTTCACAGATGAGAGGGCTAATGCAATCCTTCCAGGTATGGAAAAGGGACTATGACACAGAAGGAGAGATCTTACTTCTTTACCTTGCACTGTAAAATGCACTACTGAACCCAGAACCTTAAGTCATATTTTTAAAAGATGCTCAGCCTGGCCTCAGCCCTGACCCCATTTGGAGCTGGAGGGTGGACCAAAGACCTCCTGAATCATAGAATCAACTGGGTTGGAAAAGACTTTTAAGATCGTAAAGTCCAACCATTCCCCAGCACTGCCAAGGCCACCACTAACCCGTGTCACTGAGGGCCTCGTCTACATGGTGTGTGAACACTTCGAGGGACAGTGACTCCAGCACTGCCCTGGGCAGCCTGTTCCAATGTCTGAGCTCCCTCTGGGGAAGGAACCGTTCATCTCCAGTCTAAATCTTCCTTGGTGTAGCTTGAGGCCGTTTCCTCTTATCCTGTCAGTTGTTCCCTGGAAGAAGGGACCAACCCCACCTCACTACAACCTCCTGTCAGGTAACTGTAGAAAGCGATAAGATCCCCACTGAGCCTTCTCTTCTCCAGACTAAAACCTTCCAGGTCCCTCAGCCGTTCCTCATCACACTTGTGCTCCAAGTCCTTCACCAGCTCCAGCTGCCCTTCTCTGGCCCCGCTCCAGCACCTCAGTGTCTCTCTTGTAGTGAGGGGCCCAGAACTGAGCACAGGATTTGAGGTGCAGCCTCCCCTGTGCCCAGTGCAGGGAACAATCACTGCCCTGGCCCTGCTGCCACACTGGTGCTGATACAGGCCAGGATGCTCTTGGCCTTCTTGGATACACCAAAGTGTACTCGGGCATTGGAACAGGATGCCCAGGGTGGTGATGGAGTCACCGTTCCTTGAAGTGTTCGCAAACTGTGTAGACGAGGTCCTCAGTGATATGGGTTAGTGGTGGCCTTGGCAGTGCTGAGGAGCTTGTGGAGTTGATGGTCTTTTCCAGCCCAGCTGATTCTATGATTCTATGATTAAGGAGGTCTCTGGTCTGCCCTCCAGCTCCAAATGGGGTCAGGGCTGAGGTCGGGCTGAGCTGCTCAGGGGTTTGTCTACTCGGGTCTTGGAAACCCCGACGATGAGAAGTGCAAAGTCTCATGGGGGACTTGGTCTGCTGCTTGACTGTCCTCACAAAGAGAAAGCTTTTCCTTATACCCAGTCTGAACCTCTCTTCTTTCACTTTCTGGCTGTCGTCTCCCATCCTCCCACCATGCACCGCTGTGAACAGCCTGGCTCTATCCTCTCAGTAACCTCCATGTAGGTGTTGGAATTTGTCATGTCTCCTCCAGGCCAAACAAAGGGACCTTCGTCAGGCTCTTCGCAAGTGCTCCAGCCACATGGCCACCTGGGTGGTCTCCCACCAAACTTACTCCAATTTATCCACATCTTTCTCACACTGGGACACACTATTCTAGATGTGGTCTAAGAAGTGCCAAATAAAAAGGGGAAGCATTGCTCCCTTCACTCTATTGACATCAGCAATAGTGTCAATACAGGCCTGGATACCACCAGGCTTATATGCTGCCAGAGCATTCTTCTGTCATGAGCTACATGGACAGAAATCATCCCACCAACATCTTCCTCTCTACTGAAATCTGAAAAACTGGTTCCTCTCTACTCTTTTTGCCTTTTTCCCAGCAGCAGCTAGCGCTCTTGGAGATGAGGTATTGAGAGTCTATGCATTCACTCCACCAGTCTTTTCCTGCCATTTCCCCTCTTTTTCTCAGGCCTGGCTCATGACCAATCCCACAAGTCTCAACAAATCCTTTGCAATTCGTTCCACTCACATTTTGGGAACTTTTCATGTAAGACTAGAAGGTACTCAGAAGATACAGAAAAAAGGACATTTATTCATGTGAACAGAACTGTAAAGCAGTTCAGACAAAAAAGAAGCCATAGACTTCTATGTCTTCAAGACTGAGGTTTAGAAAAGAGGGGGAACGAATTACAGCATATGTTTGAAAATGAAAAGATATTCAGCAACTGACTGCAACAAGAAGAATGACTTTGTATAGACAATTGAGAATCTGGATGACAACACATCAGAGATGGACAGAGGCTCTCCAAGGGGAGAAGTTCCTTTTTTATTAAACTTAAAAAGCACGCAGGTAAAAGTTGCAGTTGATAGAAGGCAGTTTTCTCTTGGGGAAAATATTAATAATTTGATGTATATTCTCACTCTTAAAAGGCAAATTATGTGGGGGAAAAAAAAGGATTTGTAAAAACTGAAAAAACATCCTGTCCAAGCATTCAATTCCAATCATGTCAGTCCTGTACAATGCAAACAAAATAAGGATCAGAATAAGAACATATAAAATATCAAAATAATCCTTGTTGAATTTCAATTATTTGCCCAACTTTCTAAAGACAATTTTACTGAATTTTTTGCAGCATTTTCAAGAGGAATAAAAAACTCTGTTGACATTTTCTTTAAGGGCTGATTCCAACTGACGTAAAGAGGAACACTGGGAGACTGGGATCTACCAGGAATAAAGAGGCCTGATGGTTTTGGTTAGATAGAATCCACTGTCTAGTATATGCCATTAGAAATGTATGAATTTCAGTGTTTTTTAAGCTACATAGAATAGTACAATTCCATTGTGTATACTCTTCTCCATCAGCTGTATATCCTGACTCTTATACTGGTGTGAATAAGTAATATTTCAAAAATAAATAACAATAGGAAAATAATGGAATTAATACTGCTAAGAGCAAGAAGGTCAGAAAAGAAAAGGCCCTCTGAAAAGAGTCTACATGTGGCAGAACTGTGAAAAGACAAGAAGTGTAGTACTAAATCCTTTCAGTTTGTACTAGCACTCCATACAATAGAACATCAGCCACCTGAGACATGAAAATCCATTTTCTTACATGCCTCTGACAATTTCCAAGCATTCAGGTAGTAGGCACCTGCAGGAGAAGGCTGCGGCATCACTTTTCTTATACACCCATAATGACATGACTCCCACTGCATAATGTAGAGTAGCACTGACAGAAGTGTGAAGCTGGGTAAGGGTGTCACAGTGACATTTTGCAAAGTGTGATTTTGTCTCATTCACTGGTGACCTCAACATCTTAAGGAAGGGTAGTGTTATCATGTCCTTATGACACTACCTAAGGCAGAAAGTGAAGAAGAGTTTAAGCTTTGTCAGAATGAAGCAAGTATTCCTGTGATTATGGATTTTTAGCAGCCAACTTTTGCTTTCCCTGAGCATTTGAGGAGGTAAACTGAAGAGCACATGGGACTTCAAGTCTTTTAGACATTACCATCATTATTTATTGGCTTTATATTGAAATGTTACTTACCTATTACTGATGTGCTCTGCGATCCTTTGTGTTTGTGTGCATTCCTACTCTGGCTATGCAAGCAATATTAACTGAAGTTTTTGCCTGGGCAGTATTTGAAAAGTACCTTAAAACCCCACTCCTTTTTCTTTCGTTTCTCCCTCTCATATGTGCAGGAAAGGAAAGAAAGAATAACAGTGAATGGCCACCCTTCTGGTCCCAGCAGCAGCTCTTCATGTTCCAAGAATACAAAATATTCTGGAGGAAAGCCATCAATATCACTTGGGCTGTTGCAGTTGATACCTTGACTGTAGCAGGAGTCTCTTTTTTCTGCCTTTCACTGTACATGTCTGAGCAATCTGAGGCAAAATAATAGTGTCTGTCCTGACCTTGCCAGCCCCTAAGCCCCTTTGACTCAGACACAACAGTCGTTGGACCCTCCATGGACTTTGCTCTGCTAATATGAGAAGAAAAAAATGCCTGAAAGCCAAATTGCACAAGAAGCTTTAAAACCAAACCCAAGATGCTTCAAAAGCATCCAGAGAAGTAAATTTCCTGATTCGAGTGCACTCCTTACATAACTTCTAATACATATGTCAACTGATACAGTATATTGGATGGCAAGCAATTGCAATAGGTCTTTACCTTCCTAGTTCTTCCAGGTGATGTAAATACAATCAAAATGCTTTTCATGTGAAAAGGCGAAGACAACAGCAGATTACCACAGGCTTAAATGATTTCTCCACTAAGATTCTTTGTGAAAAAAATGGAGATCTTCTGTAGCTCCTGATGAAAAGTTTCTGAGCATTGGTCAGGTAAATCTATATCTTGGCACATTAGGACCTTCACAGTAGCTCAGTGGGAGAAAATCAGAGAAATTTCTTAGTATATTATGGCAGTACTGCTACTGAGCACATACTCAGCATTCAGTGGGGAGATCCACTGCTTTTATATATAGCTGGTAGTGTCAGGAAGAAGTGAGTTAAATTTTACACTGTATAGAATGCAGATTGTTCTGACATGTTTGTCCAGTGGTCTTCTCCTAGTAATTAACTAAAGAGGAACGAACTTGCTCTCTTCCTCGTTCTGAGAATTGGAAGCAGCTGATGTGATTAAGTAGCTGAGTGATAAAGTCACTCTTAACTGGCCCTGGAACCAGTCCTGCATGAACCATGCTGGGAACTAGTAGATATATAACAGCTTCATCATCTTTCTGGTAAGTGCGTGCAGACCAGCATCTAAAGGTGATTTTATCTGTGTGAGTTTGCATATTTGGAGATGTGGGTGTTTGGTGCTTCTTTACATGGAAAAGGGTAAAGATGTTTGCCTGAAGCTTCATTCTGTTCAGAAACTTCTGCAGTGGAGTGGCAGGTGAAAGTGCTTTCAGTGAAAGAGAAATGTGGTTGTTCTGTTAAGCCATCCAGCCTAATTTAGAATTAAACAACTTGCGTGATATATCATAAGGAAAAAAGTATTAAGATGAATATTTGGGGGGAATTTTCTTTTTTTTTTCATTAAGTAAGATTTCTTGATTCACAGACCAAAGGAGGAATCTGCCACCTTCAAGTCATAGAAAAAGAATTACAAGGTCCTCTACTGTGTCCCTGGTGAGAGTAAAAACCAAGTTACTGGTGTTGTGGGCCCTTACCCTTAATGATTTCTCTCCTGCAGCTTAACTCCCACATAAAAATAGAGAACTAAGACCTGGCCCACAGCTATCTTCTACTGGTTTTCTTGCTACGGAAACATATCCTGAAATGGAGTCTTCGCCATAAGGAAATGTGCCTGGGCCATTAAGTTACCTTCAGTGAGGGAGCCATGTGAAGGCCTAATTCTGTATGTGTCCTATTCATTCTGTGTTACAATTGGCTACATTCTGATTTATAATCTGGCAAAAGTGAAACTTTTCAGCAATAGGGAAAGCCTGGAACCGAAACGAAGGAGCTAAATGACTCCAAAGAAGAGCTTAGGAAACTAACTTTAAGGGAAGATACATGTGAAGGTCCCAATGTCTTTGTAACAGTGAGGTGTATGTCAGGGCAGAAACAGAAATTGGCATTGGAGCTATCTAGACATTTGGGTGCTTAATTTGTCAGTATCACTATAATATACAAGAAATTCCCAAGGGATGTAGACAAATACTGTCAGGCTGTGCCAGCCATGGGAGGGCTAAAGCACAGAGTTAAGCATTTTGGCTGAAGCCATACAGAAAAGCTTTCATAGAGAAAGGTACAGAATCTGATCTCCTGAGAATCACTCCACTCTGATTCACAAGACCATTCTTCCTTGTTGAGTAAGCTTCTTGACAACGGATCTCAGTCACTGCAAACCACTTTTCCAACAGCAAATACACGTTCTGGGCTTTGCCTTGAACCAGGTTAATAGAAGAATGTAGATGTTTCTGAATGGCAACTGGGTAACAACCAGGTTTAAAATCTGGACAGGCTTCAACCTGCAAGGGAAAAAGAGCACAGTGGAGGAAATAAGTCAAGTCAGAAGCTTGAAAGTAGCAGTTTGACAAATCTGGATTAAAGTAAGTATTGCTTTATTGGTTTAAGTATCCTATATTCTTATTGGAATATATGCTTTTATACTATCTAAAGCAAATATGCCTGCTTGTCATCCATTGAAACAAGTATACTTAATCTTTCATTAATAACTCTATTTCTTAAATCAGCCATTGGCATTTCCATGGCTCCTGGATCCTAGACATGTGCAATCAGTACACAGCAGTGTTAATAGATTTTCCATAGTAATCCTTCTGTAGTTGCTCACTTCCCAGGCACCTAAGAAAACATGTTGCATCAATAGTACAGTGCAGATATTAGCTAATGGGAAATGCCAGGAAGCTGTCAGTAGGCAGGAGGGGCCACCTTACTAACCTGATCAGACACTTTTGGACTTTACCATGATGGAGAATATATAGAAATAGACTGATTGCCTTGTGAATAATTTCTTGTCTCATGTGCAGCTATCAAGAACATGCTTTCTTATGTGTGCATATCCATGTGGCTAATTAATGTCTCTGGTAATTCCAGTCCCTGTAAAAAAAACCAACAAACCTTCATGTTACCATCTCTTTATCTTAATGATCAGGTCTCCTACTCAGGATACCTGTATCAGCACTTTTTTTCTGTGCTGATCTTGCTGACCTGTACCTTTTTGACAGCTCTTGATACAAAGCTAGTTACCACAAGGTGATGCATATGAGGAGTTTTGCATTGCTTTTAAACACAGTCCTTCTTGCAACTGGTTATAGATTTTCTGAAGTAATGTTGTTCATTAGGAAAAGCCATCTCTTTGAAACTAGCCCTGTTAGGGGGAAAGATCAGCTTTGCATAAATTGACTCAGTAAAATCTGAGGAATAAGTTATGCGGTTATGAGATCTGAATTTAATGTTTTCAAAACGAAGCCTTCTTTTTCAACTGGAAAATCTTTTTGTTTCCAATATTTGTGTTTTAAAAGGTTTAAAATATTCAGAAACTCAGATGGAAAAAGTGGGTTTCAAAATCAGCCTAATGACATTTCAAATCTCTCTAACCTTTTGTTCCCCTCAGAATTTCTATTCACTATATTTGATAAGCTTAGGGGTGTTGTGCCACCTTAAGAAGAGATAATTCAAAATCAGACCTTCAGAGAAACAAAAAATTGCTTGAGACTCCTCTGTAAACTTTCTTAATTTTTTTCACATCACTGATGCCTATTCAGATATTGCAAATCAGGCACTCTTCTAAAGCGGTTCTTACTGGGGCCTTTGCCAATAACTTTGCCTATTTTCCAAACATCTGCTTGTGTTTAGCATGGTTCATTTAAAATCACAGCCATTGGCAAAATGACTACATTCCATCATGCCCATTCCTGTAGATCACTACAGGACACTAGGTGTTATTCAGTCTTTCTAGATCAAAGAAACAACCATTTCATATTTCAGTTCCAGGGTCTGAAATACTGCAAGAACAATCGTCTATCTGTACAATACTGTGCAATTTCTACTTTCATTCTTGGCTGATGAGGGAAAGTGAAGAGATATGTAAGTACTTAAAAGCATAAATCAAATCTGAACTTTGAGTCCTGATGTTTAATACCTTGGACAAAACACACCTGGCATTGCTGTTGTCAAGCTCTGTATCCAGCAAGCAACTTCTTTTATACTGACTGTGCCAGCCCTGGGTCCCGTGTGGAGATTTGATACTCAGGGTTCAGGGAGTCAATTGGAACCTACAAGAAGGCTAAGATTTAAACAAAAGTATTGCTGCATTATATGCTGCATATAACTGCATGTGTTTCAATATGTGTGCTCTTCTAAAAGTGGACAGAGTAGAGATATGTACACATAAAATTGTTGCAAATGTCATTCATTCATTAGAACATGGGACTGAGCATTGAGTATCTCATCTCTAAAATAGGAATAATAATACTTCCTTGCCTGGGTAGGCTTCAGTCTCCTCTTTGGTAAATCACACTACAAAGCCACATTTTGGTAATTTTTTAGCTATAGGATGGGTTAGTCATTTAATAACTACACCACTAAAAAAGTATTTGGTCCTCCTAAAAATTAGATCTTTGATGCTGTAAAAACAAGGTCCACAGAGTAAGGAACAGCATCTGCTGTTGCCAGCCATTACTTTTTGATTGCATTACTTGACTTTGCACCTCAACTTTACTCACATTAGTGTCCCTGATCGTTAGATAAGGTAATGGTCCCCCAAGCTACAAAAACACTTCAGCATCCCTAGACAAAAGGTACTGTGGAAGCACAAAAGAACTGTTTACATGAGTTAAAAAATAACTTTCAACCTTTGATCTTGAAGATCTATTTCACCATATGCTCAAAGGCCTGACTGGATCAGCTGCACCTTTTTCCTGCAGATGCACTCTTTGACTTCACAGCCCTTATGCTTTTAGCTTGATGGCATCCAAGATGTTTCTTAGCAATCATATTCTGCCAGCAACACACATTCTTTGCTCCTCAGGATCTGGGAAATTTGCTGCATTCCTCTCTTTTTCCACACTGCTCTTTGGAGAAGTTAACCTCTGAAGAAACCCAGGCAAATAAACAGAAATCCCTCAAGCATAAGGGATCTGCAGCATGTTGAAAATGCATAGGGGTGGAAAAACAACTCTGTAGTTGTCAGCTGAAACTGATCCAAACAATCTGATTGAAGATGATAACCCGACTTTGCTTTGTGCAAAAAGACCTTTGTTTATACAACAAGGGGAAACCATTAGCAATATTAAAGTAGGTGGCTTGGAATAAGAAATATGATGGCTAGAAGAAAGGAACAGCACCCTGAAGAAGAAATTCAATTTTTATAAGGCTTCTGGTGACAAAGGAGAAGATGGTACGGAATGTGGAAGGTTTACTTCAGGGCAAATATTTTTTAACTGACACTTTGTCTCTAATAATTGACTTAGAGAATGTTTTGGGGCTATGAAATGGGTAGGAATAGGAGCAGAGTTGGCCATGAACACCTTACACAATGCACCTGTATGGTGATTGTGTTGAAAGGCTTTAAAACAAAAGCCAAGGAGGCTGCTTGCCCATTCCAAAGGGTCACAAAGAGGATGAAAATGTGAGAGAGGTAGGAGACAAGACAGAAGCTTCACACTGAAAGTGCTCAAGTACTTTAAAGTATTTGTAGATGAAAAGTAGGACAAGGAGATGAAAAGTAGGACAAGTAGATGAAAAGGCAGATTCTTTCCCTGCTCTCAACTCTTCCTTTCTTGTCTAGCAGTCAACTAATAATCACAATGGACTGCGAACTGGCTGAAGGATAGAAGCCAGAGAGTTGTAGTCTATGGGGCGGAGTCTAGTTGGAGGCCTGTATCTAGTGGAGTGCCTCAAGGGTCAGTACTGGGACCAGTATTATTTAATATATTCATCAATGATTTAGATGAGGGAATTGAGTGTACTGTCAGCAAGTTTGCTGATGACACTAAGCTGGGAGGAGTGGCTGACATGCCAGAAGGCTGTGCTGCCATCCAGCGAGACCTGGACAGGCTGGAGAGTTGGGCAGGGAGAAACTTGATGAAATATAACAAGGGAAAGTGTAGAGTCCTGCATCTGGGCAGGAACAACCCCAGGTTCCAATATAGGTTGGGGAACGACCTGTTAGAGAGTAGTGTAGGGGAGAGGGACCTGGGGGTCCTAGTGGACGGCAGGATGACCATGAGCCAACACTGTGCCCTTGTGGCCAAGAAGGCCAATGGCATCCTGGGGTGTATTAGAAGGGGGGTGGTCAGTAGGTCGAGAGAGGTCCTCCTTCCCCTCTACTCTGCCCTGGTGAGACCGCATCTGGAATATTGTGTCCAGTTCTGGGCCCCTCAGTTCAAGAAGGACAGGGACCTGCTGGAGAGAGTCCAGCGCAGGGCGACAAAGATGATTAAGGGAGTGGAGCATCTCCCTTATGAGGAAAGGCTGAGGGAGCTGGGTCTCTATAGTTTGGAGAAGAGGAGACTGCGGGGGGACCTTATTAGTGTATATAAATATATAAAGGGGGAGTGTCACGAGGATGGAGCCAGGCTCTTCTCAGTGGCAAACAATGATAGGACAAGGGGTAATGGGTACAAACTGGAACACAAGAGGTTCCACTTAAACTTGAGAAGAAACTTCTTCTCAGTGAGGGTGACAGAACACTGGAACAGGCTGCCCAGGGGGGTTGTGGAGTCTCCTTCTCTGGAGACATTCAAAACCCGCCTGGACACATTCCTGTGTGACCTTATCTAGGTGTTCCTGCTCTGGCAGGGGGATTGGACTAGATGATCTTTTGAGGTCCCTTCCAATCTCTAACATACTGTGATACTGTGATACATCACTCAGCACTGTCTCACGATGACTTGATCTCATATCCTAATGCATTCAGTTCTACTCTCCACCTCTCCCTCCTGGGTCCCAGCCTTCCTAAGCATGTAAGAATGCCATCCTCAGTTGTACTAAGAGTAAAAGAACAGTCCCCGTGTGGTTTAATTCTCTTCAAGGTTCTAGAAATCCACCAGCTCAAGTTGTCCCCAAAAGCCAGAACAATCTTGGGTAGAAATTTCTTTCACGAGATTGTCAAACCCCATTTTGAGCATATATGTACTTTTGGCCTCTGTGACATCCCTTGTCACTGAACTCCACAATTTATGAGGAAAAGACATTCTATCCTTTTGTTTGTTTGACAATTCCCCATATTGTTTTACTGGACTCCCAATCCACTTGTATTATGAGAAAGTTGGGGCTATTCAGCCTGGAGAAGAGAAGGCTGCGTGAAGACCTCATAGCAGCCTTCCAGTATCTGAAGGGGGCCTACAAGGATGCTGGGGAGGGACTATTCATCAGGAACTGTAGTGACAGGACAAAGGGTAATGGGTTAAAACTTAAACAGGGGAAGTTTAGATTGGATATAAGGAAGAAACTCTTTACTGAGAGGGTGGTGAGGCACTGGAATGGGCTGCCCAGGGAGGCTGTGAATGCTTCATCCTTGGTGGTGTTCAAGGCCAGGTTGGATGAGGCCTTGGGTGGCATGGTTTAGTGTGAGGTGTCCCTGCCCATGGCAGGCGGATTGGAACTAGATGATCTTAAGGTCCTTTCCAACCCAAACTATTCTGTGATTCTATGAAATCGCAGATTTCTTTTTCAGTTTTTCCAAAGCATTCATGATTTTGCAGACCTCTACCATAACCATAACATATCTCAGCTGCATCATCTCCAGACTGAACAGCCTATTTTAGTCTCTCCCTGTATGTAAGCTATTCTAGTGCACTGACTATTCTTACTCCTTTACTTTGTGCTTTTCCTTGTTCCAGTATATTCCCTTTTCAGTGGGAAAGACCAGAACTAAGGACAGCATTAAAGATGTCTACTTGGATTCAACAAGAAGCTGAAAGGCAAACAACTGGTAGCTGAACTGCAACCAGTTGCAATCAGTGTAAGATGCCTTGTGCCTTACGAGATGATAGATGATGATTGTATTTCAAGCTCCAAACAAAATGAATTGGATTCTGGGAAAGTTAAAAAGTTAATAACTGTAATACTTTGTGAGGGTGGAAGGTGCTACTTAGAAAAGCAAACAATGCAAAGTTAGTGTGATGACTAAAAGAGAAGGCAAATGGTGAAAGCAGTATGACAGCTACTGATGGAGGACTATGTAATGATCGACATAAAGTAAAAGGTAGAATACTAAAATTAAGACTCTGAAATACTACATGAGATATCATCTGTGAGTACTGCCATTCAGTCATTCCAGATTGGAAAACTGTGAAGTGATGATACTGATTGCCAGGCCTTTGTTATAACAAGTAAGTTCTGTTTAAAGTGCTTCCTCTTGTTTCAGAGTTTACAATGTGTAATGAGTTGAGTAACTAGATTATAACTGTACTTATATCAATCTTTCCCCAAGTCTCTAGAAATTTGAGGTGAGCACTGAGAGGCAAAAACTTGAATATCATTGAAACTCGATTACACTAAAAGTAGGGACCTTTCAATCTGAGGAGTGACTTTAGCTTACAAAAGCATTTTGAGAACTCCTAAGCAAGGCTTAGCCATTTGGAAGAATCTTCCTTGAACTAATCAATGTTTTCTGGGTTATTTCTCAGAACAGTTTCAGGAACATTCAAGGAATAGAAACATCCTTTCTGGCCACTTTTTTACAGCTATTTCTCCTGATTCAGGCAGGTTCCCTTTCTATTCCCATCTGGCCTCCTTAGTTGTGATGATACGAATGACTGTGAGGCTGTATGGGGAACAGGACCAAATTAAAAACATGCATTTTAAATTTTGATTCTTTAATCAGAACAATTCCTCAATTTTCTGTCCATGTTCACAGTCAGCCACACACAGAAAAGAAGGGTAAAGGAGTTTTGGGGACCAAAGAAACAAGTAGGAATTTCTTAACTTTGTGGCCCTGATAGGAGGATTTTCTTGAAGCTGTAGCTTCAGATGTAGACAGGAGATGTGTATCAAGTTAGGCTCTTTCTTTCTGCTAGAAATACAGAACTATTGGTGCTAAGACAATATGTTCATTTGTTTTATTTCAATAGGGACTTAGTCCCTGCATCAGCTTCCAGGCAGAGAAGAGGATGTGGTGTTAGAATCAGTTAGATAAACTGGCCAGTCATTGACGGATAATGAGGTAAACAAGATCATACCGGGATCTGTAATAGACAATTACACCAAGTCACAGCTGGTAAGATGACCTAAAGGCCTAAGTAATAAATCACTGCCCAGCAGTGAAGAAAGAGAGAGACAGATTGTCTGTTTGCAGAGTTACTTATTCTTGTAAGTATCTGTAACTATCTGTGCAATAATGAATACAGATATTAATTCCAGTGAATTAATACCTATTTGTGAAAGAGAGGCAATACTTAACTAAGTGTGTCTTTGGACCAATGAACTTTTCAGAAGCAAAGTACTTCCTTAATGAAGACATTTTGTCATAGAAACTATGAAGACTGATGTAGAAAAAGCAGGTAGTACAACATATAGCTAAACATGGTAACACTTCTTCCCTTGCCTTTCAAATGTGATGTCAATATTGACAAATAACTGAGTTTTTAAAAGCCATCCAGGAAATTCTCATTTTCTATAAAAGCCTAAAGGGTCACCCTACCCAAGCAATATGTTCTAAGGCATGATATGGGTGGAGAAGTATATGGCAAAAAGTATGTGCAATATAATAGCCACATTTTAAATTACTTTTCATGTTTTTTAAAAGAAACAGAATGTACTTTCTGATGTACATGATGGATATCATATCATCCCATTAGCAGCTGTGATACAGAAGACAAGGAATTACTTATTTCCTTTCTTTAATGACTAGATTTATTTAGTTATGGCTGAAGAGTACATGTGACCATTTCACAGGAAAGCAGAGGGGGTTAATGAGAGCTTCATTAAGACTGATGACCAAACAATACTGTAATAAAGGCATAAATGCAGAGGCTGGGATGTTATAAAGACAGGAGAAAGCACTGTGAACATTAATCTGACCTTTTCTGTACCAGAGACTGCTGGATTTGGAATTAATGTCCTGACTATTAAAAAAACCACAACAAACAGTTTTGAATCAAACAGATTTATATTGCAGGAGATTGTACCATAAATTGTTTGTAATTGTTCTGACAACTCTGTCAGAAATATTACAAAACTTACTTGATTTCAAGTCTGATTTTGCTTAAATTGAAAACCAGTGTCTCTTGCCCTGCTAAGTGTCTGTAAATGCAGGCACGTGGGTGTTTGTCCATCACTACCCATCTCTTTTTGCCTAGCTTGGAACACCAAGCAGGTACAGTTATCTACTTTTGGCTTTACTACCATAAAACTGTCTTTGGCTTTGAAATTGAAGAGCTCTCTATTACCACTTTCCCCCTGCCATGTTGATACTTGATGGCTGTAATAAACTCACTGTTTCACCTTCTTTTTCATAAACTAAACAAATCTGTCTCTTTCAAATTTTCACTGAGGCATTTTTTTCCAAATCTTAAATACTTCTTATGTCCTTTTTCTTGCTCATCTTTTTTTAAGGCCATCTGTATTAAAGTGAGAACACTTGCACTTGATACACCATCCCATCTGTTGCCATGGTGCAAATCAGAGGCAGAAGATCTATAAATGAATCACAGTTTCTAAATGAATACCTTTCTGTTCAGCATTGTTCAGGTGAACCTGATGTTCATCTACATGTTCAAGCTTTCATAGCAGTTGAGGACTACGCCCTTAATGAATACATGCATGAATGTCAGCGTGTGTGGATTTCTCATTGTGAATGGCCCAACATCAGCTAAAGAGGTTAGATTGTTGTGAATGACTGAGTAGAAGTACTGAGGTAAGACTGATGTCATTTTATGTGAATCTAAAAAGATACTGATGATACTGAGAACTACATTCATCCTGGATTTAAGATGGGTGAGGGTTTCCATCTACATTTTAAGGTCCTGGCTGAAGTATCTTGGTTAGGAGCAAAAATTGCCCCATGCTGCCTCTCTGCTCCATAGAGACAGGCACCTCCAGCAGGCTGTTCAGATCTCTTGATAGGACCGTATACTTTCACTCACCTTCTGTTATTTTTTTATATGGTAAGTATCCTAAAGGATCTGCATTACAGATCATGCTTGCACTGCCAGTTCTTCATCTTTCTATTGTTATTAGAGAACAATAGGAGACAGCAACTAATTTGTAGAAAAGCAGGTCCTTGTGATTTATATGGAGGAGTGCATTAGCATTCAGCTTTTCCTACAGTACAAACTTTCACTTACCAAGATTGTTTGGAAAAGTAGCTATTAACCTTCGTCATCATGAATAATTAACCACAACAGCAGCTGAACTGAAGATTCATCTCTCAGTTAATGCTTGGTCCAGACAGATAACACCAAACACAAAACCCACACCATACCCAGGCAGTCTGTCAGAATCTGCTCCCACCTGCGACCACGTGAAACAGAATCGACTCTTTAAAGAAATCACATTTTAAAGTTCTTTTGAGCGTGTGAGCTAATGAAGATCAGGCTGTTCTTAGAAGGTTGTTTATTATTCAAAGTGTACATTCTCTGGGAATGCTGCAATTCTGGGACAGATCGTATGTACAACTCAAAATTGGAACAGAAATTACAAGAGAAGTTGGGAGAATAATCCAGAAAAGCAATCTTATGTGAATATGGCTAGAAATCTGGCTAAAATGCAGCACTTCTGTGATATGCTCTCTTAATAGAAGTGCAGCAGAGATCAGGAAGGACAGGAGCGAAGGAGCTATGGGAAACCAGAGGGAAGATCACAAGGCTTCCTAAGAATAAATGAACGCTTAAGTTCAGTTTTAACCTTGACATTTTTGAATACATACATATAGATCCTCCAAAAGCACTTCAAAATATAGGGGAAGAAACATTCTTTAAGATATCCATCTGTAGCTTCAAAGTCTGATTTCAATGTAGCTCTTTATTTGTTTTTAATCTTATGGCATAACTTTTGCTTGGGTTGTCAGTACTGAAGGGATATTTGGAAATCTCCTTTGAGGTCAGATTTGATGGTTCTCCATCCCAGTGCTTCACTTGCACTAATTGCAGACTAACACGGGGAGTAACATTTACACACCTGCATATGTACTCATCACTAGTGCCTCAGAGAGATGTGCTGCTTTTGTGCTTTAGTCTGAATGAGGAGAAAAAATACAGGGCAGAGTGAACAAGATTTTTCTGTGGTTCTCCTGAACCAAACTTTGGAAATATAGGGAAGAAATAAAGGTGAGGAAATGAGGGAAGACAGTGAGAGAAGTAATGCCAGAAGGAAATAGGGCTGGGGGATGGGGAAGGGAAAAAGAAAAATCAAACCAAAACAAAGCAAAACTTACTGAGGAAAGAAGATCAGAGAATACAGGAGGAGCCTGATTGAAAAAAGCATACAGCCAAACACTAGTAAACTGCCTTCATTTCAGTTATTGTGCTACCACTGGAAAGTTTCATATTCAGTGGCCTGTTTTTTTCAGGCTAGCTTTCTCTTTTCATTGATGAACAAATAGTTCACCACATTCATTTTTAAATAGTTGTTAACGGGCTCTAGAGCTGCAATGTGGAAAGCAATTCCTGCCTCTCAGAATTACTGTTTAAGCTAGCAGCATTTTGGTGAAGATATTACTACATCCATTTTGACTGTCTCACATCTAGAAAGTTTTCTTTGCCATCACAAAAGGTGGACATGAAACTGTTCTTGTATCCATGGCTAGCTCCTGAAGCACAAGATGACTGTCATGAGAGAAAACAGCCAGCTCACTAAGCTGCACCAAGTAGGCCAAATGTGACCTATAGATCAAACAAATGCAGGGACTGAATAACAAAGAAAGGAGCTACAAGAGTTATAAATCACACTTCCAACAAAAAATTCATTGCTGAAAAATTATAGCAAAATAGGATTTTAATAAGAGTGTGCTCAGCTGTGATTAATAGAGGGACAATGTTCTCTGTGTGCTTCTGCTTTGATATTCAGCAAATACCTTGGAGCTTTGGTTTTAGATTTTCATACTCCCCAGAGCAGGGTATTCCAGGGTTGCTCGACAAATAACTGCTCAAATGATGTTGGTTAGGCTGCTTGCATCTGCCAGAGTAGCCCTGCCCAACTGCGCAGATCCTTTTCAGAAAGCTAAAGAGGGAAAAGAAACCCTTAAGAATAACCAAATAAGAAGTGCCTATGCCTGAAAAGGGAATACAAGAACAAAAAGAATGAAGAGGGAAATGAGTAAAGAAAAGGTAAGAATGGACATCACCAGCTATTTCCAGATCTGTACACAAAGAACAGAGACCCAAGAAAGTAGAACATTTCAAAATGAGTTTGGAGGTGGTCCTGGAAAATATACATGCAGAACAGCTCTGCAATGGCAGCAGGGAGGATGGACTGGATGTGAACTTAGTGGGTCTTTTCCATCTCCAGTTTCTATGAAAACAGTCACCATTCTTTAGCAATATGACAAATATTTTAAAAATCATAGATACAAACTACATAAAACATATTAAATAACAAGTTCAGCCAATTTAATCATGACTTTTCAACTTTTCAAACCAAGACAGCAGGGAGGAAGAAGGAACAGGCTTGAGATTTTTAGTCCTCTTTGTTTAAGACTAATTCACATAGGACACACCTTCATGAGACTTGTTCAATAACATTTGTGGAGCTGGGCTGGAATTGTTGTTGGATTGCCCTCAGTCCACAGGGCTGCTGGTTTTATCCAATGCACACTGGGTGCTGTCTCTCTCTAGCAGCTTTTAATTCAGATTTTACCTTGTTTATGTTTCACTCCTAGCTGGACCAGTAGATTTCATTTTGGGTAGTGTAATAGCAGTCTAGTCCTTTCAGCATTTAGATACTAAAACTGATGCCTTTCTTCATTCCTGCAATGACCAAAACAACATCAGCTGCCCTGCAAGAGAAAACCTGCTTCTCTGTAAGGGATCTATGTGTTGCAGATACACAGACTTCATGGTCCTCAGCAGGGGAAGAAGAATTTTTGGCTTGAAAAACATAGAACGCATTATCTGAGCACATGGTGTATCCATAAAGTCTAGCTGCAGTGAAGGGACTTGTGTTCTGTGGGGCAGCCACTAGACAGTGATATAGCCACATCGACACAACCAAAGCATGTCAGCTTCATACCCCTGTAATAGCCCCAGCCTTTCTCTAGCGTTTCCTTCACAGGCTAACAGCTCAAATTTTCTCTGAATCCCAGTCAAAACTCAGCTTGCATACATCCTTTCTGAGCATCCTTTCAGTCTCAGCAGAGAGGAAGGCTTGAATAAAATCTTTTCTCCTATACAAGCCAAAGATGAGGAACCTTCTGGGGTAGAGGGAGCCAGGGATATGCCTTGCCTGTGCTGCTCAGCTTGTCCAATTGAAAGAAGACCTCACCTTCTGGGCTGTCAATCTTCAAACCACCGGTCTAGCAATAAAAGTAGTTGAGGCAAACATAGCCATTCTCCCTCTCACATGCTTCCCTAAACTTCTGTAATAGAACAAAACAATAAAGCCTGGTTTAGGCTGTATCAGTATAATTCTATTCAGCACATTGGGCCTTGGGAACAAGACTCAGCCATCAGTAACCTGGCTCAAATTTGGGCTTCAGCTTCCCAGGCAACTGGCTCAAGCCACTTCCATCCATACCCGTTGTATTAAGCGTATCTGGAAAATGCCAGCTGCATTCTCGGAAAGCTTTGTCAGAACAAACATCAGACTTTCCAGTTATTCCATCTGACTTTGCACCTTGTCATCGAGCCTTTACACCTTCTTCCTCACCCTTTCTTCTTCTCCTGCCGCATGCACATCCTGGATGAAGGACACAGATAAGCTGGAAGAGGCCAGTTGACAGAAGCAGCAAGTTTGCCCTAGCACCAATCCACCCTCCTGCTCAGGGCCAGATGAATCATGTGGCTTTCCAAGACCTTTTGGAGAGCTGCCTGACTGCTGCACTTGAGAACTACAAGAGTTCTGTTTGGGACATCACCTACATCTTTGCCCAGATTGTGGACAGAGCTGTCCCTCTGCAGAGTTACTGCAGGAAAATGCTTTTGGGAAGGACACCCAGAGGGGACCAGCTTGTATGCAAAGAGCAACCTTCAATACTTTGTCTTATAAGCTGACACCTGCCCTGTTCACACCAACACATTACCTCACCACTCCCCATGCCTTTGCGAGACTCCATGGCATCTGCACATTCCCTACTCTGGCTGCTTACTAGGAAAGCAACTTGGTGTGGAGAAAGTCATCCACATAGACAGTGTAAGATGGGTGTGCAATGCCATCCAACGGAGCAGTTATTCCTGACCAAGGATCATCAGAGGCATCATCAAAAGAATCAGCAGCTTAACGTAACTTGTCCAACTGTACCCTATAGGACAGTCCATTATATCCTATTTGCCTTAATTCTGCACAATAAGATGTGTTACATACATAAAACCTCAGCAGGTCCAAGTGACTACAGATGCCACTCCAATCCATGGTCTCCTCCAGGACTCCTTCCAAGGATCTGCCCACCTCTCTTCCAGCCTGCTTTTGCCTCCTAGTTGCTAATATGCCTGGGCATCTGACAATATACAGTAGAAACCATACCAGCCCTGCAATCAAACAAAACCCTTGCAAGAGGAAAGTAGCTGTTTTTGAGGGTCCTTCTGAACTCTCTGCTTATTCTGTGAGGCACCCCTTGTTTCTCCCTGAAGAATCTCCCTGCTGATACCAAAGGTGTCTTTCCATCACAGGGTATCTGCTGCAACTTGACAGACAGGCTTGACAATACAGCCTTTGATCCCCTGCAATCAAACCCTGAAGGAGAGACACAGTGTAGTAGAGGTGACCACACTATCCTGGAAACCAAAGAAGTCTCTTGTCACCTCAGCTTCTCTCTCCTTTACCCATAGGTCTGGTGTTCCAGCTCAGCACTTCCTGGCTTTCCTTTCTTTAACTGCTTGTGGTATTTCCAGGAAATAGTCGAAGGTGGTTTTGATTTGTCATTTAAAAGTAACAAACAGCTGCGTGTTCTCAGTAGTTCTGTGTATTCCTTTTCTCACGTGTGGATCTGAAGTAGTAGTGATCCTCAGTATTTGTTGATTTACTTCATTCACAGGCAATGTACCACTGAGCTACTAATGCTGTTTAGTATTACAATAAATAGGGAATGAAATAATAAAAATAATATATTTGGCTTTTACTTGTTATTTTTAATGCTGTATTTTAAGCATATGTTGCACATGGCAAAGGCAGAAAGAAGCTGGGACATAAGGACTAGCTCCCAAATCAAGCCGCTACTGAAGCTGGCTTGGATCCAGCATCTCTACTAAAAATGGCCCTTCATCTGCAAAGAGAGTGATAAAGTCAAAGCTGCAATCAACTGTCATTAGCAGAGGATTCAAAATATTAGCATTTCCCCAGTGCAAGGAACTTAATCTTTCTTTTCCCTCCTACCTATTTCAAAATAAAATGAGCCCATGTGCAACAAAAGGAAGGATAGCATAGGTTTAAAATAATTCTTCCTCTGGGATGCTCAGTGGCCAACTGTTTACTCTATTTCCATGCTAAGTGAGAAATGTGGGTTCAAATCTGCTTAAACACAGGAGGATGTGAACCTTCTACATCCTGGCTGAGCTCTCCAAACACTAGGATTTGAGGGTGCCCTGACAAAATGCATTCTGGTGTGGTCTGCTTGAACACCACAGGTGAGATAGAGGAGGAATGCCTGTTGTGTTGCCCAGTCTTAGATGCAGGGATGTAACTTGACTACCTTGACTTGTCTAGCTGCAGGGAGCAATGAGTCGTCCAGCAGGAGTACAGAAGGTCCCTATGGGCTTGATATCCTGCCTCTCCACTGTTCCATTTTTATCAGCGGAAACAGTTTTTGCTCTGTTGCTACTTACCATGGTGAAAGAAGCAATCACAAAGTGATGAAATGACAGATAACAATGAAGCTACAATTAATATCAAGTGAAATAAAAAAGTGAAACCTTCTGTTACATTGTTTCTTGTTTGATACAGCCACTGGGCCACACAAACCTATGATGTAAATCGCATGGTTGGCTAAGTGAGGGTAGCGCAGCAATAGCTGATTTACAGACTTTGTGGAAGAAGTTTGGGAAGGTACCACAATCTGACATCTGACCTGGATCATTTCCCATTTTAAAGGTTTTGTTTTCTTCCACCTTTTCTGGCTCTGCTTGATAACTATAGCTAGATGTTAAAATAGCCAGCTTCCTCTTCTCTTCCAGTTTCTGCACAACCAGAGAACAGCCTTGAAAAAGTTTATATTTGTTGTCATGCCACGTTGCTGTCCTGAAAAACCTGGCTCCGAATATTTGGTGTATCAAGAAATATCTACACTTTCTCCAAACAAGAGTTTATTTTGACTTCAGATTCGAAACATTAACACTTCTGACGGCTGCAGGGAAGTGTTTGGTTTGCTTGGGTTCCTAAATGAACGTTTAGTTTAACTTTAATAGGGAATTCTCTGAATTTGTAGACTTTTTATCTGGTACCATCTCCAATTAAGCACGATGAAGAATTAAGAAAGCTATTCACTCACCTCTGAAATCAGTAATTTCTTTCTCTTTTTAATCTGAAAAGTATTTGCAGTCATTTCATTATGGTTGTGCAATTGTACTGAAAACAATACATACGGATGATGTTCTATTTCTTAAAAGTTTAATGTACTGCAGTAGAAGCAGGAAAATAAATACAATAGTTTACCAAAATTAACTGCATTCTAATACAGGAAATGCTACTTGAGGACCTAAGTGGACTGAAGTCCCTTGATAGTTCTGCAATAATACGTGGACTATACATTTACTGAAGTTAGGTCTTATGGATCTCCTTCAGAAATAAACGTGCCTGACACTTCTTCAAGGTAAAAAGTACAATACACTTTTAATATATTCTAAGTGTCACTCTCACCAGTACATTGCAACTCTAACAAGATTTTTGTTGTTATTATTCCAGAAAATGAAAAGTGGACTTTCAGGACAGACCCAGACTGGTTGAGCTAGGATGTAGAATGGCACCAGAATCCAAGTATAGGATTATGTGCTACTTTTCCTTAAAAAAAAAAACCAACAAAACACCCAAAACCCAGTATGTGGTTAAGAGATTTCAGATATAAACTGTGTAGTGATCCCGAAAGACAGTGCTCTTAACCAAAGCTGGCAGATCTTTGGACATGAAAAGCAGTGTAGCAACATAAGAGCTAGCAAATAATGATGAAAACATTTCGTTCTCTGCATTTCAATTCTTAAGATGGAAATAAACCATCTGATGAGTATAGCAAACCTGAAGCGTGCATGGCCGCACAACCACACAACATTTTAACTATATAGAGCAAGGTGCTGTTTCTGCTTGACGAGATCCAGGTCTTGGTATCTATACTGCATGGGGTTCAGGTACCAGAGAAGTGGGCAGCCAAACTTTTTCAGTGTGAACTGGAAAAAGACCCCAGTCATGAAAACAAAACTGAGCAAGCAATGGGGCGCTTTTCTGTCCCCACAGCGGTGTTCTGCTGCAGGGTAAGGACTCGGGAGCCAACCTGCCGAGTGTCGCTGCATTGGGAAGCTCTGGCCCTGCGGCCGTACCCCAGTGCTGTGCAGCGGCCCTCGCACGTCCATCAGCGCAGCAGCGGAACAGTTCGCCGAGAGGTATCCGACTTCGCGGTCCGTTCTGGCCGGTGTGCGCGATGCCCTGGCCAGGGACGCCGTGCACGGGAGCAGCGCGGAGCTACCTGCGGGCGCAGCGCGGGGCGGTGCGGAGCGGGACGCGCCCGGGCGGGTCCCCGCGGTCGCCGCCGCCGCCCACCCCGCCTTGCGTGGCCCGTGGGAGCGGGCCCGGGTGCCGGAGGCGGCTGGGAGGGCTGGGACGGGGCCCTGGCCAGGGGTTTCTCTCTCCCCCACCCCCTCCTTCCCTCGCCGCCGGTTCCCGTGAGGCTGCAAGTGCCGCCGCGGCAGCTGGGGGGCCGGCGGGGGAATGCTGCCGCCGCCCTGCCCTGCGCCGGAGTGAAGCCAGGAGCTGGTGGCGGCAGGAGCAGCCTCGGCGGCGGGACGAGGTGAGCGGGGCGCGGGCCCGCGGGGCAGGTGGGTGCGGTAGCGGGGCCGGGGCGGGCAGTGCTCCCGCTGGGGACAGCCCCACCGCGCTGGGGGCACCAGGGAAAGGGACGGGGCGCAGCCTGCGGGGTTTGCACGGACGACGGGGCGGGGTGGGGGGAGACAGCCCGCAGTTGTAGCGCCGGGGTCTGGCTTTGGGGTGCAGACACCCGGAGGAGCAGAGCCCCCGGAGAGGCGGGCTGGGGAGCAAGGCGAGGGCGGAGGGGAGCCAGGGGCATTTCAGGCTGAGCGCGGCCGATCATGCCAGATGCAGACGTAATCCCATGGAGGGACCCCACCGCCTCCCCTCCCCAAATCTTGGGCAGGGTGGCTTCTGAAACATGTAGCATCAGGCAAAAGGCGAAGTTTCCGTAGAGCTCTGACTTGTTTTCTCTGGCTGAAGTTATCTAGAAATAATATTGAGGGGAAGAACAGTCATTCATAACAAAACTTTAAAGAGCATCAGGTTGTTTTACTGAAATCACACGCGCTGGGAAAAGAATCACCTCAGGTGGTGCTGATAGAAAACGGCTAATGGCAGCATCGTTCATACCTATTTATAACATAATTAGGAGATTTGGAGTCTCTTAGCACTACTCAAAACAAATTTCACCTTATTTTTGGAGAATCATACTTTTCATATGTTTGGTTGAAATGTTTGCCTTTTTACTGATGATTTTCCTATTTGAAACGGGTGGTCCATTTTGCACAGCCCTCCTGTTCACTGTCAGGCTCTGCCACCCAAAACCTTCTCTGTGTGTCTTTTTTGCAGACCTGGTGCAAACTAGAACTAACCCTGGGCTGGAGTCAGAGAAGTAGGGGAGGTAACGGACCACTAACCCTACG
Organism: Psittacula echo; assembly: GCF_963264785.1. Lineage (NCBI taxonomy): Eukaryota > Metazoa > Chordata > Aves > Psittaciformes > Psittacidae > Psittacula > Psittacula echo. The sequence goes on from NC_137736.1 coordinate 8,472,173, forward strand.
TCTCCCAACCATGCCGGTGCAGTGCTCTTGCTACATCATGTATGTGGGGAAGAGTGGCTTTGCAGGCTTTTCCTGATTTTCCTTTTCCAGTAGTGTCTCTGTCACAGAACGTTTTTGTCTCCTACTCGAGTTTCACCACCTGGTGTAAACGCAAAGAGGATGTGCCGGGAGGGGCAAGGTCAGGGGAGTATTAGTGAGGCATTGCTACGGCTATTTCCCAGGCAGTGCAGCGTCCCTGAAAGCGTTTATGCTAATTGTGGACCTTAACTCCTATTCTGGATTTAGGCTGGGGCTGGGCAGCTGTGGGCTCTTTTCAGTTAATGTCCTCCCCTTCTCTGCTCACCATGCTACAGGGCTAAGCTCTCCTTTCCATGAGAAATGTGAGTTCCAGCCGTGGGACAGGATCCAGTTCTGTTCCCTGTGCATGCACTGGGGTCCTGTCATTGATCCCAGTATTGTAAAGTCTGGATCCAGACAAGTCTTCTAGTTGTGAGAGAGGAAAAAAAATAGTAGGATGATTATTAGGAATATTTTTTGCTGAGCTTTACTGAGTGAGGGTGAAGGGAGCTGATGGCTGTTCAGATGAAACACTGTTTCAATAACTATGTTACATCTAACGAATGTGTTTGAAGTTCTTGAAAAGTAGATAGTTTTAAAGCAGATTGATTATGGCAGGTTGATGATGGGAAGGCATCCCAAAGTGATTTCTTTTATTCTAGGACATGACATGGTTGATGTTTGGAGTGATCTATAAAATTATTAGGGTGATCCCAACTCTATGCCCAAGTGTGTGTCAGTCTCATCACAGTATTTGACACAAGACTGTCCTACCCATAACCTCTCCAAGAGGCAGGTGATGGAGTGGGTGGCATGCAAGTAAAATTTTTACATCACTCTCAAAGTAGCAATAGAGCAGTACAGAGGAGGCTGTATAGTTACCTCATGTGCTAAACCTTATGGCTCAATGAAAGAATTCCGATCCCAGGTCTGTCAGTCTGACATCCTTTGCACCATCCTCAATACTTTCGTGATATTTGATAAGCTTGTTAGAATTATCATCTCAAATACAAGCAAAAATAAGTGAAACAGGGGCAGCTTTTCAGTCCACTCCTATTCCATCTGCATGTTGGTTGCAAACTGTTGCATTTACTGGTGGTTGCAAACAACCTCTTCTGCATAAGTTGATAGAGTTTTTCAGTCACTTATTAACTGCAAGAGTGCGAAATGCTCTACCTGCACTAATCTGTGCCAACGATTGCAAGAACATTATTGACACTCAGATAGACTGAGGGGGGCATTGACAGAGTGGTAGTAGCTTTATTACCAAAATCTTCTCTGCTGGTGTATCAGGGATAGTTTTTATTCAGCTGAGAAAGTTAGGATAGATGGACCACTCAGCTCACAAAATACAAGAGATTGTAATCTCTTCATACACACATGAAATGCTAGCAAAGGCAACGCAATCTGGAGACTTCGTTGTACAGACAATTCCGGAACCTGTTCTGGGCTTGAACATTGACCTTGGGCAATTCATTTCCTTTCAGTTTTCCAGTTTCAAAAGTGGGGATAGGAACTATGCCTCACAGGGTCTTGTAGAAACATCTTGTTTAGAAATGGATGTTTATAAAGCACACTGGAATTTCCATGCAAAGAGCTCTGTATTGTTCTAAGGTATGGTTACCATGTGGGAACACACACAGCAGAAGGGCGCAGAAGTTTCTGAACCTTTTTCCCTCCATTTTCAGAAGGATTCAACTGACTGTCGTGGTGCACAGGGTCAGGCAGCCACTTCTTTGTTCTGCAGTCTTCAGGTGGACCTTATAACTAGATCCCCTGTACCTGAAACTAGCTTTAATGATCTAAATCCATTTTGGAGTTGGAGGGAAAACTTCATGCTACTGAACTTGATAATAATTTCTATTTATTAATAGTTTGGGGCACATGGAGCTAGCATATTAAGCTGTTTCTGCCTGCAGTGCCTGGCACTGGAACAGAGTCTACTTGGTGCCAGATACTTTGGTAGACAAGATACTGACCACCTGCGAGAATGTCTGATATGGATATGGCAGTTAGTGCCTGGATTCTGATTTTTGGTTGTCGAAAAATGGAGGGGCAGGGGGATGAAACACAACTGTGACATAGATAGAGACATGCAATATGCTCTTGTCCAGAAAGTGAGGGCTGTAGTGCTGTGTCCTAAGTCTGGAGGTACATCTGAACCATTGCACGTCAGGACTTATCAGTGTACTGGTGGTTATTGGTGGCACTTTGCATGCTAACAGTGACCATTCCAACACATTGCACATGGAATGGGAATTTGTGATGCCACATATAAAGAGAAGAAAAAGAAGACAGAGAAAAGAAAGAAGGATGGGGAAAGAAAAAGAGACAGGAGCAAGGGTGGCAATAATCCTAGCAAAGGAAACATTTTCCAGTAAGCAGTTCTAAATGTGATATAAAAAAAAAAAACAACTGAAAGTTTTATTTTACTACACTGAGCCCAAATTCTTCCTTTGATCTCTGTACAAGCTTCCTTTTGGCATCTGTGGGAGATCAGTGGAGAGAGGGGAGTGTGTAGTCTTAAATTTATGATGCAGCTCATGGACAGTCATAAAATGGAATTCAATCCTCTCAAAAAATGAATACATAGCCATGAGTCAACCAGAAAGGTGCACTCATGGTCCTAAAATAAATGCTGAAAATCAGTGTGCTCACAGACATCTCACAACCAAAACAATATGTAAGTTATCTAAATACTCTGTTCATTGCAGCTGAACTGTTGGCATATATTTAAAACAAAAATAACCAAAACAACTCAGTGTCCATGCTACTTTCTACAGGAATTCCTTAAGCCACTTGATTTGTGTAATAGTTCACAAACTACACTATTTTTGAGACTTTTACCAGTATTCAGCATCTACAAACAGCTCTCTCAGCTTAATAAGTTAAGAACACAGTAAACAACTCTAATGAGTACCAATAAATGCAGCACTTTTTTAAATTATGGGATCAGATTAGTAAATTTTGGTAATTAAACTTACTACTTGAAAATAGCTTTAAAAGATATATAACAGATATAGCAACCTTTCTGAGCAAACCAAATACACAAGAATTCATAGAACTTAAGATTTTTTTTTCAGCTGTTTGTCATAAGTAATCCACAAATAGGTCTATTTATTTACAGAAAGCACGCTTTAACTGGAAAGAGTTTGACATCTGATGTTTCTGTTTGTCTATTGTGCTATTGCTGTACTTGGACGCAATATCTTCAATTAAACTGTTGGGAAACTAGGGGCTTTGGATTTTTTTACGTACATCTTGCCAGAAACAGAACATTTAGGAGCACCTATAAATCATCCCTGCTCTAAGAAGCTCTGCCTGCTCCTTGCTGTCAGTCAGCAAGTCCTTCCAGCACTATGACACTGCTCAGAGCAGTCTGCTGGGTTTTGCAAGTAGCAGGGCTGCTGACCGTTACTTGTCTCCACTTAGGAGGACATCTTATAAACCAGAACAGTGGTTCACAGTATCCTCTTGCAAACAGAAGGGAGAGCTGGTCCCTTTCATGAAGTGCTGAAGTTGTCTCATGCAGATTAGGTTAAGAAGATGAAAGACAGTTCATGTTTCCATTTCCTGTCATCATCTCCTCAAGGCAGAGTTTAACAAATTTAAGTCCTTTTTCGTCTAATCTGTATTTTCTGCTTTCTGTTCTCTGTGCTTTATTTTTGTCTTGAAACATTAATCTTTTTGAAAAGTGGATGTTTATTTCCCATTCCTCTTTTTCTACCCTCTGGCTCACAAATGGCCTGGCACCATTTTTTAAGCATTTGCTTGTAAAGTTTCTTTGTTTGAGACCTGCCTGTGCTAAAGGAGTGCCACTGAAGATGAGCTGTTGGAGGAATATAATATTATGGGGAGGTTTCCTCTATCCCCATTACTCCTGGCTCCTCTAGTACCAAATGGAAGCATCAGGAGGGGATGGGAGCAGACTGATTGTTTCAGTGAATGCACAGATCTGTGTCTCCTACACCAACTGATAGTGTCAAAGCATCCAGCAAACTCAGGAGCTCTCCAAGAGCATCTGCTCGTGGCTGTGGTCCCATGGTCAAGTGCACAAAACTTTCCACAGAGGCAAGGCAAAAAGGGAAGTTGAGGCCTGGTGGTGATGGGTTCATCAGTGAATTTACAGATTAGTGACCAAGGTAGCAGCTGGGTTGTTCATCCCGTCTTCTACGTAAATCCTTTTTTAAGAAGTCTGAGCTAGTCTAGAGCTTGCAGATGGTTTTGTTGGCACCCCTTTTCCCAGAAAGGCTCAGGTACCTTTAAAATACACAGTGAGTACCATTTCAGGTGCACAGCAGTATGGCACATAGCCTGCAGCAGCTGTGCTCCAGAAGGGCAAGGATTTTTGCAAGTTAAATCTGCACATCTTCCAGTGCAGTTCTCTGATATTCCAGCGAGCCATGGTGTAAGTGGGTTTAAATGTCTAAACTAGTGCCTCAGGAGTCGATAGGTGGCAAGGATTGGATCCTTATTCCCATCTTTTTTCACCTCATTGCTGTGCAATGCAGTGCACGTTTCTGCTCAGCTCTGTGGTGCCACTTGAAACCAAGTTGAAAGAAGCCGTGACTGAATAGGTCCTCATGTAACATACTCAGTCTGCTAGGGTAGCTGCTTTCAAGATGACCTATTTAGCTATATGTGTTTTTAAATATTCCAAACATGTAATCATTGGTTCTTATTAGGACCTTCTGACGAACCCTGAGCAAGTCAGCTGTCCTGCCACAGTAAGTCCTGCAACAGCAAGCCAGGCTTCAGGTATCTGTCTTTGTTTACATCTTAGAATGTTTTACCTTTAGCCTTTGAGGAGGAATTGAACTAAGCTGTACCCAGTCTACACCAAGCAGTACACTCTGCACCATGCAGTGTTACAGCTGTTCAGATGCCATTCTCTCTACACAAGTGTTTTGTAAGTATTTTGAATTGTGGAGGTAGCTCCTTCCAGGTGACTTTGTACTGGAAAGACAACAGTCTGCTCAAAGGACTACTAATCTACAGCACGTTGAAGTCCCACAGGTGTTTTATGTCTTCTGCAGAGCCATATATTTTGCAAGACTATCATATTCTTGCACAAATTATAAGATGTCAAACCCTGCTGATGAGTTTCCTCAATTCAGTGGCCTTCAGCCTTGGGAAAATGCACAGATTTATAAACTGAGCTCTAATCCTAAATCTCCTGCTGCCTGTGTTTATTACTTCAGGGAACCTGTTTACAGTCCTTATCGTACCTTAGGGAGGCAACTGTAATTCTCCTGGTTTATGTATTAGAGATTGAAGGGGCTGAACACAGTTAGTGAATGACAAATCTGGTTTCTAAACAGCAGAAGTAGGTTCCATCTGTTGTGCCACAATGTCATTTAAATACATTACTCCATATGATACCCTTGTCCAAAGCATTGCAATAAGGATACAAATAGTAATAACAACAGTGGTGTGTGAATGTATATGTGAATGAATAAGCATGAATTCTTGATATAATTTAGACTTCCGTCTTTAAAAACACATCAATAGCAGATTATGCTTCTTTTACTTCCCAGGATGGTCTTAGTTTGAGTAGTTGCAGCAGCTAGCTAAGGTACGATTACGGCTGCTTCCATTTCTCGGGAAGTAGTGTTCGCATAGTTAATGATTTCTGATGTGTCATGTCCATTTTCATGGACATTTGCGTATGTAAATCTTTGAAAGCAGCCTCAGTCAGAAAGCTTTGCTTAATCTTAAAGAGATTATGAAGTGGTGCAGCACAAAGTCAATGCACTGGCTTGCAGAGATGAGATCTCAGCCTGCTAGGCTATCTGGATGGCACTTCTGAGGGTGGAAAGATCTGTCGCTCAAGTGGATGATGAATATCTGAATGAGTCCAGGTGAGCAATGTGGAGAGAAGTGCAGTGGTTCTCCTTGGTTGGACTTCCTATGAGCAGTGACAAAGCTGAAGATACTCAGCTAGGGGCCTGGATCTAGCCTTTTTTCAGTACTTGTCAAACTGGAATTACTGTAGCTGAAGTAGAACACGTTATATCATCAGCACCAGGCAAGGTAGCTGTCAGCACAGTGCAACGAGAAGCCTGTCACTGAAACCAGTAGTAGTGAGAGGGTGTGAAGCAGATGTGGAGATCCCACAAGAGGCAGTGGTGGGTGGGAGCTGAGGCTGACACTGTCCCCTCTTACAGACCTGCCTAAGTGAGAAGAACATCATGCCTTCTGTGGCTGTGAGAGCAAACAGGGTCAGTGAGGTAAAACAAGGGCCTGCAAGGCTGAGCGCTTCCGGTTTGTTGTGTTGTTTGTATGAAGGTGGTGTGCTTTCCCTATATAATGCTTGGTTCCTTTCTTCCCTCATAAACTATTCCTTGCTTTCTACATCAACATGTTATTTGTAGCAATAGACTTATTGTCTGTTAATGCCACTGAGTCATAGCACTTAATTCCCATAATTCTAGGTGAGGACTATTGCTGGTTATAGCTGCATTTGACATTTTTGAAGACCCTTTAGGTTGGTGGCAGTGCCTGGCAAATGACACTAGAGATGGCAAAGACATCCTGCGAGAAGAGACTATTGACAAGGTCCTTTCCAACCCTAATTATTCTATGATTCTATGATTTTAATGCCACTATATCAAAATAATGTAAATAACTTATTTTGAAATTACTTTTTTTCCTGAAAGTGTTATACTTTTGCCAAAATATCTTTCCTATAAGCAATGCCATGATATTGTTAGTGTTTGCAATTTTTAGAGTGAAATCTTATTCTAGGAGGTGATTTGTAGTAGTCTTATTTTCTTATTCAGTACCTCTGTTGCCATATTTATCAAGGTGATGGCTGCAGTTACTAAAGACTGGAACAAATCTTGGCACTGTGGTTTATTAACATTGCAAGACCAGCGGAGCTGACACAATGGTTTGTATTCCCTCTCTTCATGTGCATTGCATAATTACTGACTTGTAATTGAGAATTATTGACAGTTGTGCCAACAAACAGAAAGGTGTACAGAAGAGTGTAGCTGAGGGCACACTGAGTGCACAGTTTGTTCTGACGACTTTCTGTTGCCATTAGCAATTTGCAAACTGGCAGGTAAGACTGAAGGGATAGCCATTAAAAACAATAACATCTTGTAAATTATAAAGAATGTACTTGCACACAACACATGTGGAGTATTAAGATTTTGATTTTATAGGCACTTTTTGAAACAGCCCTACATTATATGGCCTTGTTTGAAAGCTCTGTCTGTAGTAAATCAGAGCATGTTGAAATAGCTGTCTCAGAAATAACAAAAGTTGGCTTGATTGAGCCAGGATTTGAACATACAATTCCGGACAGTAAAAACAGTTGGCGACAACTTGGCATTCAGATATTTTCTATCATTCAAAGATCTAAAAGGGCTTTTAAAAATGTCTAATTGCAACATAATGGGTTACCATTTTGTATGAAGGATTATCAAAGTAGAAAAAATACACTGCTATAATTTCAGATTCATATTTCAATTGTTGGGTACTTACATTCGTATTATGCTCATGGTTTTGATCTAAATATGGGGTTTAGATGGCAACTTGCATTCGCATTTGAAAAGTATCCTATTTCCAGACCAGGATGAAAAGTGAGAGTTTTTTATGAGCATATAAAACATTTAAAAGCCTGAATATTTTGTTTCTCACTGGGATTTGTGCTTTTAAATTCCTTTTGCCTCTGGTAACTTTCTCTGACTTCAGGCAGTAGTTGCCACCTGACACATCTATGACAGGTACACTAATATTATGCTACCTTCTTCAGAAGCAAAGCAACCACAAAAATTATTCAGGAAACATTGCAGGAACAATAACTAGGAAGTCCTAATTCTTAGTTAAGCATGTAACGTGGCCATGCTGGCGTGCACCTAACAATGCACATTTCCTCCTAAATGAAGGATTTTAGGTGAGCAAGAGTTCACATCCTGCTGGAAAAAGGGATTATGAGATGTATACCTCTTAATTAAGGGAATACAGTTTCACTGGTACAGTGGGGTTAAATAACTCACAGGTCTCATTTTTTCTTTTCTATGCTGTGGACTGATAGAAATTTAAGATGAACACGATAAAGGGATCTCTCTGCTTTACCTGTACACTTTGCCCAGTTTAAGTGCTATCGTATTAATTTTATGGCATTGTTTCATCCAAAAAGTTCATGGAGTACAGTTTTTCTCTTTCCTCAGTGCCTGCCAGCCCCCTTGATGTTTCTTATAGTTGGGGAAAATACCTGTGGCAGTTAAAGTTCACCTTCTCCCAGTGGCCCTCAGTCATCAAAACCCCTGCTGGAACCACAGGCAAGTGTGTGATGTACAGTGTGGTCCTGTAGCTACATGGTGGCATGCAGGGCCGGGGCTGGCTTCACTGTTTATTACTCAATTTGGGCAACTGCAAAGATGGCATAAAGTTTTTTTTATTTCACCTTCTCTGGGCTTATGCCAAGAACGAATCTAGGCATGACTTGTACAGCAACATTTACGTATGTGTAATTGTTCATTGCAGCCCGTAGTCCCTTCTCAGTCAGATGTTTAAGCTATGGATTGTAACAGGTGCTTAGATTCATTGCTTGCTGCTATCTTTATTTTTTATTAATAAAGTAATAAAATCTTTATCTGCATGGACTGTGTAAATCCGAAGGAAGCAAACAATAAATCCCTCTTCCACTGCTTATTTAATTTGTACAGCCCACTGCAGTCCTGACATCTGTTTAACACAGTGCATGTTAATAGGTACAACTTAAATGGTTTGAAGTAAGAATTACGTATAAAAATGTACAGATGCCCTCACTTCAAACAAAATCCGTAACTGTAATAAAATTACAACACTTATCCCTTTACTCACTATACCTCTATTTTTCCTAAATGCTTGAAGAAACAGAAAGGATTTGTGATTCCTTTGCAGGTTGCTAACTGAGCTGTCCTTGTTACACTGGTATTATTCTAGGAATATATTGCATGGATGTGTAAATAATCATTACAGGATAATGCGCATCTCAGCTAGTTGAGAAATCAAAAAGTCATTGTCGTTTATTCTATACTGTGATGAAAAATGAAAACATGGTTGAATAGAGCAGTGCCAATTTGAGCTCATGTTGTGGAGCTGAGCCAGTTAATTCTTCATCTCAGTGCCACCACAACTGAAGTTATTTCAGCTTATTTAAACAAAATAGCTGTGATTTGAGGAAAAGCTCCTGCTCCCTGGTTGCAGGATGATTTAATCATGCATAAGTAATCAGGTAGTTACAAATTGAATATAGATAAAATTGATAGCAGGTTCTGAAATTTGAATTAACTTTACACAGCTTTTAATCTTCAGAAATTTCTATCAGGAATTAATTTCCTTTGCAGTTCTTCATGCATTGTTTGCTATTCCATAGTCTTAAATTATTAGTTTAGAAATTAGAAAGCACATATGCAGCTACTGGATCCTTTTAAGGTCATCTGATACCAAGAGAAAGAAGTTTTCTCAAATGTTATTTTTCTGAACAACTCTCCTGCACCTTTGTTCAAATCTGTGTCCTCTTTCAATCCATGTCCAGGCTTCTGGTACTGTGCATTTTTCGCACACTGAACTAGGATTTCCTCTTGTCACACCTTCCCCGTGTTGCTAAGATTGATTCAGTCCTCTTGCTGTGTGGTCTGACCAGTGGCAGAGCATGTTTGAAGGCTCGTGCTCTGCAGGCAAGAGATGTGTTCTTCAGCCTAAGTTAACAACCCTGTCTCTGGACCCTGACCAGAGGTCTGAGCAGTCTAGAGTGCAGGTACATTCACAAACAAAACGGCTGGTTCTTGTGGTTCTGTGTGAATAGGGTAGAGTCTGAGAATGTTTTGTATTATACAGCTCTAGAGGAAATGAGGATAGTATTTGACATAATAAGTGAAATTATGTAAATCAGATAATGGAAAAGTATAAAAGTTGTATTGGGAAAGTTGTTGATTTTTCTTCAAATACACAATACAGTTTTGGGTCAAAAACAGGAAGACCCCTTTCATGGTTGAATGATCATAACCTAATGTGCTGGTGGATTACTTGCTAGGTAGGATGGCCCAGTTCTAGCCTTTCAGCCAGATCAGAGCCAAGTAGACCTAGCTGGATTCCAGAAGGTGTGTGTTGCAGACAAGCGCCCATCTCACCAATGGCACTGGCCTCACTGAGCACTGAGCAATGTTTCTTACATTTCTAGCTTAAAACTGAGAGAGTTCTTGCAGTTCTTCTGATGTGGAATGGAAAATATGACCTAAGTTCTCTCAGGATTTGCTGTATGGGGGAACTTTTTTTATATAGCTTCATTATAGGGGTGGCTGACGTGTGGTTTTGAAACTCCAAGTGACACCTATACAGTAAACAAGTACTCCTTAGACACGTGTAAACCAAACTCCTGATGCTTTTCAGCACCACCTAGGTTCTCAAGAGTTAGATTTTTAATTAATACCTAAATATATGATTAGTAGCCTACCAGGCTTTCACAATGCCCCTAATCGCCTAGCTCTTTCTAGGCTTCAGTTCCCAAGTCTGAGGACCCAAGTCTGGAGTGTTCATTGAGATGGCAAGTGACAGTGGTATGTCATTAAACCGTAGTCCAGTATGTTTTCTCTCACTAAATTTCCACTTCTTACTTTCAGTTGTTAATTTCTTCATTTCCTATTGTTATCAATCATCGTAGCTGTCTTTATTCAGAAATCTGTTTTGCTGGAGGTATATCAGAAATAGGTCTCTATAGGCATACATATTTATAGGCCTATATAAGACACTCTGGCTCAGGGAAAGCTGAACTAACTACAATGATTCATGCATTTCAACATGTGTCAAATGCATTAACAGCAAATGATGCTTTAATAGCTGCCTGCCTCAAGGCCTGAACTTCTTAAGGTGATAGAGCTGTGTAAACCATGCTGGATTGGAACCCGTGTTCCAACTGCAAGTGAGACGTCATTTTTTCCCCCTAAAACCTGTGTTTTTTTAAAGCTGCAGGTAAAGACTAATTTGGTTATTTTTACTGGGCTGACATGATGCAAACTTCATTCAATATGGCTATATCCCAGAAGACAGCATAGCTGACAGTCTGACTAGCAAGGCCAAAGCCAGGAAGAACAGGCTGGCAGACAGAAACACACTGCTGGGTTTATGTTACTCTAAATACATAAATACATTAAAGACCTGAATATAAATCAATGTTTATAAATTCAGAAATATTAATCACCCACATATGCAAATAAGAACAGTGATGGTGTCTGATTCATAGTTCTTGATAGAAGATATGATGACAAACACACATAGTAAGGACAATTGAGTTAAAAATGGCTCGCCTTTGAAGAAGGAAAAGGAGCAACTGGACTTTCTGGATTTCAGCAGTGTTCCTCTTTTTTTATCTCCTAAGTACAGTTTGAGCATTATCTCTTCCTCATGGTCTTCATGTATGCACAATAATGTGTTTGGGGTCACTTAACCAGCCCTTCAGTCAGAATAGATACAGAAAATCAGTATAGGTTTTTAAAAGCATTCTGGATATATATGTCAGTCAGTGGAAAATTTAAGCAGCAGAGAGAATTTATAGGCCTAAGAATATAGCAGGCTTGGAAAAATGCTTTTTTTAAAAAAGAAAATACTGATGAATAGTCATAACACTAAAGATATTCATTGCTAATGATGGTGCTTATTGATAGAAAGATGAAGTCCTTTAAGCCTTGGTGCTTAAATAACTTACAACTGTTGGAGATGACAGTGGGACCTGAGGTGGGAGGTTCATTATCCCAGCTCAGTGTATCTTGTTCTGAAATACCTGAGGAGGATTTCTGCTGGAGAGAGAACCCGGGCAAGTTTTGCAGAGGTGTGGATCTATATTTTTCTTTGTCTGTACATAAATGTTGGTGCTTTTACTGGAATGCTGATAATCAAAATACCTGTTAAAATAGTCCCCCCTTATTAAGCTCTCTCTAAAAGAAATGATAGAAATTTTCTTTTGTCTCTCCAGAAAGCCCTTTGTAGGCTTCCTCTAAACTCTGAAGACACTTAGTGTCCCTTGATACTGATATGCCAGACAGAGCTATTAGTGCTGAGCCTCCAGACACAGAAATTGAATTTACAGGCTCAATATTTTAAGGCTTCAAAGAGCTGAAGAGGTGGAGAGATGCTGGCATGAAATAGAATACTTTTCCTGATTTCAGTTTTGGGAAATCAAATAAACATTTGCAAATAAAATAATTAAAGCATTTTTCTAAAATTAGGTGTATAAGCATTAGGTGTTCATTATATTCTCCCACTTGCAAATTATAGTGAGGAGCCATTTGTCTTCCAAGACTGTAGTAGCAAGGCTTAATTTTATGTTGATTAGGAAGTCTTGGATCCTTGGAGAGAAGCTGTAAGAGGAGCATGCAGTATCAGTATCATAATTTTATGTATAATACTATTCTGCTATTTTCTTTTGCTGAGGAACAATGATTCAGTCTCAACATCCTTCATCTTCCACACAAGAGGTCAAAGCTAATTGTTACTGGCTGGGGGAGCAGAGATTCCTTTTGCTGCATTCAGCATAATAAGTAAATGAAGCTATCAAGAAGTAAGGCATACCCAGTGAGCACTTGAAATCTTACTGGTGTAGTTGTTTACAGGAGTACCTACTACTACTGTTTTCTTAGCGATGTTTTTGTTGCAAATGGATTGAGCTGAGGAGGTTACAAATGCTAACGATAGTTTTGTGCTCTCTTTGATTCATTGCAGAAAGGCTATGGAGGGGTTACTTTGTTTGGTTTGAAATGGTTTCCTTCAGCTTTGCAAATAACAAGAGACAAGAATATGCTGTCTTCTGAAGGTTTAGGAGCAGCCTGCCTTGGTATTTTATCATTTAAAAAGCTGATTGTGCTGAGGCTTTAGCAAGGCTCTTTCCAGTGTTATTGCATAAAACAACAAACAAACAAAAGGGCTGAACAATTTGATTAAAATTTGCTGCTCCTGGTCTAAATGTTTGTTGCCTTGACTTTTTCACTGCCTATGTGGTATTTTCATAGAGTTTTCTAGTTTACAGAAATCCAGATTAGCTCATGTGTGTTTCTGTGGTACACCTTAGGTCTGTCTTTTCATTAGTGGGAAGATAGATAATATGGCCATTATTTTCCACTGACAGATTAATTTTAAGAGTGTTCACTTTGTATTGTATTAGCTCTTTTTGCTGTCTAAAGATCTGGTAGACTTGGACTTACCAAGGGTGCATTTTGAGTACTGAATCTGTACAGTCAGAGGAGAAAACGGGGTATCACTTTAGTGAGAAGCCTCAGGAGGGTTTGAGAATGAGTTTTCAGGTGCAGTGTTTGTACTTCCCCTTGTAAGTATGGGCAGCTCTCATAAAAGTGAGGCATCAATGAAATGACCTCTTGCTCATCTGTATTTATTCTCCTTTTGAGGTTTGCTGTTTGCTCTATTCAGTTTGTAAGTCAAAACAAAGTATCACACCATTGCTAACACTGCAGGTTTTAGCCTGCTATCTGAACATCAAGCCAGGCTTGTTCTGCTTCACTACAGTAGCACCCACAGGAAAAGGACTCTGGATCTGGAACTTATCAGTGTTTTTTGTTTATGCTTGAGACAAGTGTACATATGACCTAGACTTCAACTTTTACTGTGCTGACACTATAGGAAACACTTCCCTTGTCAGTAAGTTGATATGTCAACAGCAGAAGGAGTTACAAGAGTTACAACTAGTGGCTACTTTTTTGGCTATTTTTCTGGTCATTTTTTTAGATACTGTTAGAGAACTGCCTAAACAACTGCAACTTGACAACTCTGCTTAGGGAGTTAATGCCTTTACAACCGAAGTTCAGATGATCTCCAGCAGAGCTCAGTGTCATATCCTTCTTAATCTATGACAGTTACACATCTGTAGCACATTCTATACGCATGTTGGCTTTCCTTATGCCGCCAGCTTGTGTTATGCCCTGAGAAGCTTGCAGTAAAACTGTCATGGGACCTACAACATTATAGATACCTTTCCTTTACCTAAATACTATGCGTATCTTTTGCCCCACATTTACTGAGAAGAAACAAGCCTCTGAGTCATGCAGTGATTGCATCCCCTGAAGAAATATGTCTGATTTTTTAAGATCTTATAAGTCTATCAAATCTCTGGGTTTAAGTTTGTTATTTACATCTCCCTGTGCAAGTCTAGGGAGATAAGAAGAGAAAACAGTGAGTTAGCTGCACTTGGGATTCTCGCCAGTCTTTGTGGGATGGAAAATTCCTTCCTAATTCCATATCTGACTTTAAATTTGACCCTCAGCGTGTGAGCAAGATAGACCAACACACATACTTCAGGAAAAGAAAAAAGATCCTTTCTGTTCTACCAGGACACTGGTGCAACCTTTTCAGGGTCCCAGTCTAGCCACTGCCAATCAGTGAAGCTTTGTCTTCCCTCCAGCATCCTAGAGCCTGTGAGTAAATTGGGCATCAGAAGAGGGAACTGTCCTCTCCCTTCTGCAGGCTGTCAGCAGAAGCCTTGAAACATGAGATTTTGCTGTAGAGTTCATTTCAATACAGAGCTGCCAGAAAGATGGGTATGTTGAGAACAAAGCAGGAAAACACTGGTCCCCAGGGAGAGTTGTAATTTTGTATATTCCAACGTTACTGACCACTAATACATCAAAACTATCTTCTTCACTGCTAGCTTTGTGTTTTTCTCCATCTTTAACAAACAGTTTCAGTTTTACTATGTAGAAGACTGATTAAACAATATTGAATAGGTTCAGAGTGAGATTGATCTCTGGGTGTTGTCTTTAGAAATTACTTCGCTCATTGATATCAGGCCTTTAACAAAACTTTTGAGCTCTATCCATAGACTAGTTTTGAATCTTTCTATTACTGGCACTTTTTACATTTGTACAGTCGTATGCCTTGAAGCAGTCCATGTTTTACCCTATGCAGTTGCCTTTATCAAGTCAGCTTTTCATAAAAAGAACAGTGGGGTTTTTTTGACAACATGGTGCACATTAATTGTATTTTATCCTTGTTGATTTTTAGGAAGAATATTGTCTTAACTCGTTTCCTCATTGTATCCATATTGATGTTGGGGTACAGTGTCTCTAATTTCCTGGGCCTTCCTTCTTTAGTAGCTATTTAATACCTAGATACACTTGCAGTTCTCGGACCCTTTGGAATTTTCCCATTTTTCCATGAGTTGTTCAGTATCAACACTAGTGGTTCGGAGAACTCCTCATTGAGTTTATGTAAGACTCCAGGCCTGTTGATTCGAAAACATTTAATTTTAGCAGACCTCGTCTCACATCTCCTTTTATTACCTACAGTGAATTTTGTTGTGCTGACGTAATATGGGATGATACATTCTCCAGCTTCATTCCAAGGACAAAACAATGTGCGAAGGACAAAATGTTTATTGGATATTTCCGCCTTTTTTGGATTGTCAGTTGCAGTTTTATCACCCGCATCCAGCAATGGGCTCATGGCCAGGCTCAAGCACACTGATACTCATAAAAATATCTTTTTCGTCTCTTTACCTCTGTTAACTATTAGTACTTCCTTGATTTTATTAACTGCATTCATAAGTTCCCTGCATACTGTATCTTAAAATGGTTATTAACTTTTACTTTCCTTTTTCTTCCATGCTACAAATAAGTGATTTTTAGTATGTTTTATTGAAAGTTTTTTCCCAGACAGCTTCTGATTTAGTATAAATATTTTTGTGCTTGTAAGTGCTTATTTGGGCTGTGATTGGGTGAGCTTAACACTTCAGTTTACTTTTCCCATTTGATTTTACATTATCAGTCAATTGAATTGATTATTGTTCTAAGCTTGAAGTTTGGCCTGTTGAAAGCTCCAAGCCTACATTGTGGAACCAGTACTCTCTTACTGGTTGATGACGCGTTCTGTTTGCATATTGTAATTGTAACCACATCACCCAGTATTGGTACCTGGGAAATTGCAAGGTTCAAGGAAAGCACTTAAAACTTCTAGTCCATCACAAGCAAGTCGGTGGCTGAGCTGTTTGAACTTCACAGGGAAAATTATATGTTACCAGTAGAACCCAGGGAAACTTGACCATCATTTTGTTACTGGCCACTTGACATGTATAGCACATACCCTTTGCAAAAGCACATTCCCATGACCCAGTTTATTTTAACATAGATAAAGATTATTTCAAGTTAGCAAGGGAACTGTAATAAGAAGTGGGCAAGAAATGTGAGCAAAAAGTCATTAAGAACAATTCCAATTAGATTTCCAAAGGAAGCATGAGGGGTTGCCTGAAAATCCTTCATTTTTTTTTTCCCTTCTGCTGGCTGCTCATGCTTGCTCCATGCTGTTTGCCACCCCTGCTGTTGTGCTAGTGGAAGCGTTTATAGAGCTGTGCTGTAAATAAGAGCACCAAAACCCAATCAGATTTTGTAACCAATGATGTGTTCTGATTTATAGCAGCATTCCCTGGAAGTTTTATCAGACAAATATCTATTCTTGGCAGTTTTAATACCAGACTGAATAAAGCATAGGACAGTATATACTGTCCCTGTCCCCAAAGCAGAGCTAAGCTGGGTATAGGTTATTCTTTACACAGTGGCACAGTGGCTCGGGGCAACCCCTGGTATCAATACAGGCTGGGAGATGAAGGGATTGAGAGCAGCCCTGAGGAGAAGGGCTTGGTGGTACTGGTGGATGAAGAGCTGGATATGAGCCAGCAGTGTGTGCTTGCAGCCCATGTATCCTGGGCTGCATTCAGAGGAATGTGGCCAGCAGGGCAGGAGAAGTGATCCTGCCGCTCTGCTCTGCTCTGGTGAGTCCCCACCTGGAGCACTGTGTCCAGCTCTAGAGTCCTCAGTATTGGAAAGACATGGAGGAAAACCTGTGAGGAAAGGCTGAGAGAGCTGGGCTTGTTCAGCCTGGGGAAGAGGAGACTCCAGGGAGACCTTATTGCAGCCTTTCAGTTCTTAAAAGGGTAAGAAATAAGAAAGATGGGAGAAACTTTTTTAGCAGGGCCTGTTGTGACAGGATGAGGGGAGACCTAGTTGAAGATATCCCTGCTCATTGCAGTGGGTTGGACTAGATGAGCTTTGAGGGTCCCTTCCAACCCAAATTTTTCTATGATTCTAAGTGTAGCTGGCATGCTGACTTCTGTAACTTCAGTGCTGTATGAGCAATCTTGGCTGCATCTTAAGGAGGTTTTACTCTGAGATATTATAGGGCTCCCCCTTAGAGAGAAAAGGGAGAAAAAAGTCAAGTTAAATACCTGGGATCTTGTTGGGGATGATGAAAGCGCATGAATAAAGGACAATCAGAAAGGAAGGCTGCCCTTTCCACTATGAAGTACAGTTTGGTTTTATCTTTTGGTGAAGGGGAATCTGGTTCATCCACTGGTCTTGCACTCATGTCTTTGCTAGAGGACAGCAATACTAGCCCTAAATGAAGAGCCTCTTCACCTTTTGACATTTAAAAAAGGACTATCTTGCCTCCCTCCAGTTCTTTTTCTGACATCTCCCGAGGGAAGCGCTTCTTTGAGGGGTTTATAGA
Organism: Psittacula echo; assembly: GCF_963264785.1. NCBI lineage: Eukaryota > Metazoa > Chordata > Aves > Psittaciformes > Psittacidae > Psittacula > Psittacula echo. The sequence continues at coordinate 8,489,726 of NC_137736.1, forward strand.
TGGCAGGAAAAATTACAGGAGTAGCTCAAGGGAGGGCAGGATTCTTTTCTTTCAGTAGGGAGCAAAATTCCTCCCAGGAGAGGGGAAAGTATGGCTAAGAAATGGTGAATGAACATTTGGTTAATATCACAAGTTCCTTCCATTCCTGCGCCTGGAATAGTGACTCTCATCCCTCACCTTTTCTCAGTTTTGCCTTTCCCCTCCCATGTAGAAAACGAAAGTGCCCATTAATTATGCCTCAGAACCATGTAGGGATGGAGAGAAGCCCTGTGGACAGGGGTCTGATTCCCATGGAAAACGTTATCAGAGGTGAAACATACATCCAAGTCTGCCTCTCTCTCGTGTTCTTTCATTTGCCACTTTAATCCTGACAGCAGCACAAGCAGTCAGCATAATGCCCCATTATAAACAATCATACACATGAAATATCTAGTCAAGGTAGAACGTGTGGGTTTGTTGGGTTTTTTGGGGGGGCTTGGGTTTTTTTTTTCTATTCTTTTCTTTTTCCACTTGCTTAAATAAGCACAGCAGAGCTGGTTTTTTGTCACGCTCCTGCTCCTGCATTTTTCCAACCCAATTAGGCCATTACCAGGGCTAAATGAGGCATGGAGCCTCCAAAAGTCACACCGTCGTCCCGGAGATGAAACACGTATCGCTGCAGAGTTGGCAGGCAGGCAAGGTGCTGGGGCTCACCGGAGTGTGACCCCACGTGTTTTTCTGTTCCAGAAAGATCACCTTCAGAGTGGAGCAGGGGGAAGTCAATGCAAACATATTGATTTTCGTAGTGCTGTGTTCATGAGGGGTTGCCACACCATGGGCAGTTAAGGTGGCTGTGTGTCTTAGGGATGCACGGAATGAGTGGCCACAGTGTCTTGTGAACGTGGCCAAAAGGGCTGTGAAGGCCACGAAAGCTGTCATGTATCTTCCAGTGGTTTTGGTGGTAGGTTTTTCCTTGCTGGCCCAGGGCTCCCTTCCTGCTGCACCCTGCCCCAGCTCTGCAGTGCTCCCAGGCAATCTGGCTCTGCCGGGGGACAGCCAGTACTCCAATGGCCAGGCTCTCTTTCCAGCTGAGGGCCTTCAAGTCATTCCTAGCTTGTGCAATAAAGCAGCGCACTCCTCAGCTCTTTCCATGACACAAATATCAAGTTTGCTTCTATTCCCAAGCTGCTGGGAACTCTTTGTGCTGGGTGCAGAAATGATGCAGAGGAGGGGGTCACCTGTCCTGAAGCTCTGGTAGCCCTTACCAATCATTCTTAAATTATGAAGTGGAAAAATTATGTTGGAAGTTTCTAACGCAAGGAGGAAAAAGCCAGGCTTCATGTAGAAAGACAGAGAACACAAAGCCTAGCAATGAGACTCATCAAAGACAAGCCTGGGATCTCTCTCTCTATTTCAGAGAGGAGCTCTGCCAGGAAGGATGGCAATTTTCTGACACACTGTTTTAAGCAGATAAGATTTTTTGTGCTGAAAGAAAATGAGCATGTGCACTTTTATGAATTTTATTTTTGTACAATGAAAAGAATGGAGGAAGTCCTTTGCTCTGGAAACAGGTTATGTTAGAAGCTGAATAGCTTTCCTTGTCCCTACCTTCATGTCAGTTCTGCTATCTTTTCTTACACTGAGCAATAACTTAGTTACCAGCTGAATCATGTGAAACCTCTTGCAGAATATGGTGGTAGAATTAGAGGCATTACTTGAGGTGTCCCTGCCCCATGGCAGGAGGGTTGGAACTAGATGATCTTAAGGTCCTTTCCAACCCTAACTATTCTACGATTCTATGATTCACCAGCTGAGTAAATCTGGAAGTGAGAAAGATACAATTCCTTATCCTTTTACTATGGATTAAAAGTGTGTTAATAGATCTGTTGAGATAAATGTAGCCAAATGAAGCTCACAGTTAAGCATTATTTGTCATGTTCTTCTGAATGCTGCTGCAGCAGTTTGAGGAGTTATTCTTACATCAGCATGGTCTTCATCTGGGCAGTCTCCCCAGCAAGAACCATGCTTCAGTGTCAAATTCTAGCTAATTTGGTCAATTGCATCCTCAAAGCAGTTTGAGCTGAACTGCCAGACTTTGCAGTGAAAAGTTAAGGTAAAGGCTTAAGATCTATCTTGATGACTCTTTTGAGCTCCTGATGACCTCCAATAGTGAGTGGTGCAACAAATAATCACGGGCGAGCTAGGGATATTTTAGGTGTTCGTGTCAGCTGAGCAGAGTGACAGAGAACTTCCAATAGGGAAATATCACTCAGGGATATTAATCAACTGCTAACTAGTGGAGCTAGAAATGTTCCTTTTAAGACAGTGATGCTGTAATTGTCTAGCACATTCGACATTTTTGAAACCGGTATCACTGGGTACTTCTGGAGGCAGTTTCTTACAGCAGATGACTGCTGAGTTGAGGCTGGATTGGAATTTCCATCATCCTCCTATGTTACAGGGCAGAAAACATGCCTCTGTAGGGTTCAGGAGGAATCCTCTAAACAATCTAAATGGGATTATTGAAAGCAAGTTTATGCTTGTCCTCCCCATCTGTTACAGATGAGCATGGAAAGTTTGCTTCATACCAACTTGCAAATGATACAGTGCATCTCTAAGAAGGGCAGGTGGAGCAACAGGGGAAAGCTGCTTTGGTACTGCGACTTGCCGGTACTGGCAGTGTGTCATGGGTCTGTGGAATTGTCTTACTGATATCTTCAGCAGGGAAGTGCAGCCCCACAGGCCCAGCCAGCATTTCTTAGGTGAATAATGTAAATAGTCATAACTGATAAACAAGTCCTTGCATATCTCATTGATCTTCCAGTGCATTGCACAGGCAGATAAGGGTCACTGTTCCTGTTCAGGGATCAGTGTAGCATATAGTATTTTATTCCACCCCGTGCTCCATCCCCCATGAGACATGCTAATACAAGCCAGCTGTGCAAGGAAGAGTCAGCAAAACCTGCCTTTTCACACTGTAGGACTAGAGTGGGACATGCGCCTGTTCAGGCCAGTTACTCACCTCCCCTCACACATGAATTTCTACACTTGATTTTCTTCTCTACCTTCCACTGATATATATTTAGTGATTTTATGGGTTCAACAGAACTTCTGTCATTGCTAGAGTCCAACATTGCTAGTGAGCTTACGGAAATTCCCTTTACATTGAACCTATTTTCTTTTTCTGGGGACCATATTCACTCCTGCCTTCTTTAACAGAAGGAGGTTACGCATAGCATACAGGCAAAAGAAATACAAAAAAATAGGAAAGAGTGTTTGGGTATTAGAATAAAAGAAGGGAAGGAAGGAGAGCTGGAGAAGGAACAATAATTATGCCGTTCAGAAAATCATAAAGAAGAGAAAATAAGCAATGGGAAAATAGGAAGTAAAGACATCCTGGGACAGTACAGAACTAGAAATGTAAGGGAAAGGGTAGAAAAAAAGGTCACAAAAGATTCATAAAGATTTATTAATAAATCGTGTTGGACTTAATGTAAAAATAAACCATCCAACACAAAGAAAGTGTGTATTTGTTTTTAATAATAGCATAAATGAGAATGGAACAGCCAGCCAGGGGCTACTTTAGTTTCTGATTCAGCAAACCACCAAAGTACATGCTAAGCTTTTAGAATCTACTAAAATTCATTAAAGTTCAAGTCTCACTAAAGCTAAGCACATACTTGAGTGTTTTTTCTGAACTAGATTTATGTTGAAATTGGCTCGGAATTACAGTTGTCCTTATTGTTTGGTTCACTGAGGATTCTGCAGGGGAAAAAAAGGGATCAAATAAAACATTTTCTTCAGACAAAGGTTTTAAAAAAAAGAAGTAAAATTAAAGGAAATTACAAAGCAAATTCTGGTTTTCTCTTGCAAGCAATTGACAAAGTTGAATTAGAAAAAATGTTCAACTCTCAAATCTATATTTTTTTTTTTCTTTTTGCTAGAAAAGTGCCTGAATCAGCCTTGATTCAGCTGATCCTCAGCTTGACATCCATTGACATGGATGAAGCATAGTTGCAATACATTTCTGAACTTATTTCTGGACTCTATAAGACAAATAAGGTGGCACAAGGCTGCCGAGCCAGGCAGAAGAAGGAAGCAGGTATCATGTCAAGGATCCTTCTCCATGCTAGCTCTGGTAAAACATGACTTTCAACAAGACCATACCACGTGGTTATCAGGAATCTGTTCTCTTAGTTTAGTTTCTTAGTTCTCTTAGTTTCTCTGCACTTTACAGGCAGATTGACTTTCCTAGTGGCTTGCACCTAATACTAAAGCATCACAGAAGGTTTTGGAAAGAAGAATTTTGCTGATACAAACCGGATTCTTCTTCTCATGTTTATTTACATGATCTGACTTTATTTGCTCCTGCTGTTTTCTAAAAGAATGATCAAAAGCTGATTTGATTAATGCAGAGAAATACAGAAAGTTAATTATGCTTTTCCTTATTCTAGTGTTCTTACTCTGTTATTTCATATTCCCTGATCTTTGGCTCACTGACCAGTAGATCTTACTCTGGCCAGTCAGAAAGTGTGACATCCATTTTGAATAACACTGCACTAAGTTGTGTGATTTTAATTACTTGCAAACCGCTGACTGCTTTGGCATCTCTTGAACTACTTCCCCATTCTTTCCTGCCTCATGATGTAGCACAGAATGAAAACAGTTCAAAACGGCCTTATCCTGGTGACCAGTCTTTCTAACATCTTATGTTCTAAACATACAAGACAAAAATTACAGACAAATGTCTTGGCAGTGTTCAGGGCCAGGTTGGACAGAGACTTGGGTGACATGCTTAGTGCATGGTGTCCCTGCCCATGATGGGGGGTTGGAACTAAATGATCGTAAGGTCCTTTCCAACCCAAACGATTCTATGATTCTAAGATGTAGGGTATAGAGCTTCCAGGAGGTGATAACAAGGATAGTTCCTTCATATTCTTTCCAAGACAGACTAGAGCAGCACAGTTTCATAAATTATGTTCTTGGATTGGTATTTATTAGTGTTAAAGAATTGAGCTGAAGCCTTTTTTCATTTGCTTTTAGAGAAGTGCATCTCAAAAAAAAAAATGTCCTGATGCAAAAGACCCTAAGACAACCATGTTGTCTTATGGGCATGCGTAGCAAGGGAGAAGGACTGTTCTAGAGGGGATTGAGCCCTCTTGTCAAACCCAGAGATGTTTTTTATGATGATCCCTGTGTCTGCTAATGGTGCTCACTGTGTGCATTCAATGAGTCTCTAAGGTATTTTTCTATTGCCACTTCTGTTTCTGTCTTTTTTTGCTTACCACCATCGGCAAATACAGAATTATTTCCACAAAGGGATATCAGTTCCCAGGACCCAAATTACGCTGATCAGGCACGGATTTTGAACATGATACTAATGCAAGTTATTTGAGAAGTGTTATGTGAATCCCAAAGAACAGTCGTGGTTGAAAGGAGGTTGCTATAAAGCCATGCAACCCAGCTACATTGCTTGGCATGTGATCATGTGCTCTTTAGGAGCCAGTGCTGAAGTGGGAGGGAGACCAAAGGCCTCATAACCGCATATTAAATCCGCACACATGGTAAATGCTGCCTTTGGGCAGGTTTTGATCTTTACCTGCTTGTGCAAGAGACAGGAGCTGATGCTCTTTTGACTGCTGTTCCTACCACCAAATTTGTGTGAGATCCATTGAAACAAAATGTTCCGGTTTCCTTTTTCAATATCTGCAGTTCCCCAGAGGCTTGGACAGGACTCTCAGGCTCTTACTGGTTTGAGCTTCCTTGTTCTCAAGTGTCTGTGTTGAACAGAATATTAGCAGTGATATCCTAGGCATATTTCTGCCACTTTGGTATTTCTTCATGCTAAGCATGGGTCAGGGTGTGACTCCACACTCTTTCATAGTAGGCTCTTTATGACTTAGACACCAGTACATGAACTTAGGAGTAAGGAAAAACTAATTTTATGACTGCTACGTGAAACAATGTTATAGGTATGGATATTCTAGAGATTTAAATGGTAACTCACTGACAAACTTAACAATGTTGTGCTTATTAGATGTAGCAGAATTAAATGTGATGCAATTGCCTGGTTTACTGTATTTTTTAGAATGTTTTATTTATCTTGTAGAATTGATAGTGTTACTCTATGACAAGTGCTTCGGTTTTTCATGGCCAACTTTGGCCGTGCCTTAACTCTTCCTTGTCTGTTGAGGGCAGGTGTGTTGATCATGGCTTCAGGCTTACCATGATCTTACTGTATGCCTTTCATCAATAATTTCAAGGTACAGCAGGATATCTGCGGAGGAATTCCTGTCACTTCAGCAAGATACAACTCTCCATTACAGTGAGGCTTAGGGAATCCCAGATTTAAAAGCCACCAAAACCCCCAATGAATTATTCTGGCACCCACATTATACAAGGTATAGCTCTCCAAAGTAGTCATTATTTTATCACATGCACAGGTTCTGACTGAGCTATACTGGTTCTTCTGGAAAAATACAGAAACATTGAAACTTGAACAAGCAAAAGCTGAAGAGGGGGTGCTCAAAGCAGCATCTTCTGACAAAGCAGCATTCCATCAGGAAACAGCAATTTGTCAAAAGTAAGCAGCTCTGTGGAAGACCCCCGGTGGGACAGTGCTTTGCTGAGGTGCACCTGGAATTCTCACAAGCTTTTGCTTCATGCTCATCAGGCCCCAGGGGATGGGTGAGCAGCTTGGTTCCTCCAAACTATCCAATTTAGATGTGAGAAAACATTTGCTCTGGTAAGAGCAGAGAAACATGGGAATCAGCTGTCCTGGCTGACTGACAGGGCTTCCTTCTCAAAAGGTTTTAGAGAAGATATGCTGGGAACAGCACTACCATTGCCGAGCTCTTGTAAGGCTAAGGTACAGGCTGCACGACCCCTTGAGATCCTTTCCAACCCAGCTATAACATGAACTTGAGAAGCTGCTGTTTAAAGCAGTGGTTAGTTACTGTTTCATTAAGAAGTACTTCATAAGTAATATATGCTATGAGTCTGCCATTCAGCTTCTTTTCATCCACAGTATGACAATTCATTGAACATTTCTGGCTTTTCTGCACAGTTTGATCTAACAACTAAAACATTCACCGTCCCTGGAAGTGCTCACAAACCATGTAGACAAGGCCCTCAGTGCCATGGGTTAGTGGTGGCCTTGGCAGTGCTGGGAAACAAGTTGACTTGATGATCTTAAAGGTCTTTTCCAGCCATGTTGATTCTATGATTCTAACTAGCATGGTACCAATTGCTGCAAGCCTTGACAGTACCTCCTCAGGTACTGTTTCTGCCTTGACAGTAATGGCCTGATGTCTCCCTCTATTCCTGGAATCTCTTCAACTTCCTCTACCAAAGCTTAGGTGAGATAGCTGCTACCTTACTTCTAGGAGAGTTCAGAATCAGAATGTCTGATAGTTATAAAACTGAGTGGAAAAAAAAAGTGTTAAAGAATATTTTGAAAAAGGGGAGAAGATTAAAAATTGGGCCATATAAAAAAAAAAAAATTATAATATTTATTGGTTTATATGTTTCTTGCAAATGAATTCTAATGGAATTGTATTTGCTGAATATATGAGCAGGGAAAAGGTGTTCTGTATTGAAGAGCTCATAATAAAAGATTTTTTGTGCTAATAGTAAATAATGTTTTAAATGTCAAAATACTTGCAAAGGAAACAAATAGCAATGGATTCCAAACTGCCTTCGTAATTCAGATGCTTGTTAATTTATTCTTTTCAATTTATTAGCTGATAACTGTGAGACCCCAGCAATTTGTTCTCTTAGTAATATAATTTCCAGCTATATTTTGCTAAGTTTCATGTCTTCAGGCATGCATTATCAGGTAATTCAATCTTTGGCTGCATAATGCTTTCCTTTAATAAGGAAGAGGCTCATAATCTTAATCCAGTTAAAGGAAAGAGAACTGAAGGAAGATTTGCCACAACAAAAGATGATACTAGAGGATATTACCTTGGGGTACTGGCATCAAGCTAATAAACATTCATCAAGAAATCAGTATCTTCAAATGTTTTCAACCTCAGGCATTGAGAGCACTTGAAAGCAGCTGGGAGACCTGTATCTCCTATTAAATGAGTTTGAGATACTTGGTTTCACAGCTATAGTTGGTATTTAGGTACAGAGAGTTGTAAATTTTGACACTGAGATTTACAAGGAGCTGGGCAAACAGTTTTGTTTTTTCTGGCTATCATTTTGTGCCAGAGCATCTTTGGACATTGATCCCTCAGTTTGCTGCCTCAGGGAAGTGTTTTATATATCTACATCCTACATCCCATCTTCTTCACAGACAGCACCTCTGATATTATCTCACTTCCGTGTCCTGTCCCTGAGATTAGGTTGTTCCAAAGTATTCAGAGGATATCAAGTTGTACCATGAATCAATAACTTTGTTTTCATTGTCTAATCCCTTGTCATGCTCTTAAATGACATCTTGGAATACTGAGTGCTGTAAACGCTGTTTTAAAATGAACCCGATTTTACCAGTTTAGATCTTCCAACTTTGTCTACTGTGAGAAAAGAGAAATAAGAATGTGAATTTACTCTTTCTACACTTAAAACTTCAGCCACGTACTGTTTGGTGGCAAAGAGTGCTTCCTAAATATTCAGTTGCATCAGCTCAAAGCCCTCCATAGCATCTGAGAAAGCTAAATTACATTGCCTGTCTGTTCATGATGAAAACAGTTTCCTTTTTCATAAGCAAAAAACCCTGAAGGCAAAAGAAAGCATTATTAAAGGAAAAGCAGAAAACCAGTAATAAATCAGCAGGCTGTGGTCTCAAGCTTACTCTCTGTCCACAGCAGATGGGGAAGTCACTGATCCCATCCCACCTTGGCTGAGTCTTATGTTTGGTTCCAGGCTCAGGGGACCCCATGCTGGCTGGCCTCCTCCATCCCTGCCCCTGAAGGAACATGCAGTCAGGTCTCTTTGCTAGCCAGGAGGAAGAGACAGGAGGTGATGCCTTAGGCTAAATAGCATTAGTCAGACCATCACATCTCTTTGTAGCTTCCCTTCAGAAATTATTCCCCCTGCTTCTAACATTTCTCTTGTAAGTCCTGACCCCACCTTCACTGGCCCTCACCTCAGTATAGCTGAATCAGCTTTTTACCTGCTGCTTCTTTGTTTTACAACTAGCAAAGGAATTAAAATCCAGACCCCTCTTCCTCTTGTTTCCCTTTCCTAGGGCTCCTCCCTGCTCTCCTGGAAGGCTACATTGCTGACTGGGGTGGCCCCCACCAGCCTGCCCCTGAACACAGCAGGTTTGCCCATTCCTTACCAGATGTGAATAACATCATTTTAGTCATACTATCCTCAAACCTAAACAAGAATGCTGTGCCCTAACACAATTGCTGTACCCATGATGACAGCTCCCCTGCACCCCCTCAATCTCTCACAGACTCAGGCAGGGGGCTCCCCATAAAAAATGGCCTCTGGCCAAAGTTCTAGGTTGCTTTTCTTTGCCCGCAGGCGTCAGCTGTGAGCTCTTGCCTGTCACAACAAGGTCCATGTACTATTTATATCTCAGATCTTTTCTGCTCTTCCCTTTCCTTGGTATCCTCTCTTAATTTAAACAGTGCCAACCTCTCTAACCACAAAATTACACACAACTGGACCCACAACTTTTTTGCTGGCTTTCTGAGCTGCCTTCATTTGTGCTCTGTGCTACACTGGGAAAGGTGTTTCTGAGCCAACAGTAGCTGCAGGCATATTTAGATTGACTTTAATAATACTGCCGCATTACTTCATATTTTTTAATCTCACTTTGCTACCCAGGAGAGCATTTTCCTTATTTTTGACTGATATTCCTTACTGAACTGTCCAGAAGAGAACCCAATTTTAGCCTGTGTTATTGATTTTCTTGTGACTGCTCATTCTGGAACATGCACAGAAGCTAATCAAAATGAGTGTAAAAATATATTGTTCATCTCATAGTTGCTTCTAAGAACAGAAGCTCCCAGCATAACTTTTCGTGCCTGTGCCAGACAGAAATGATGGTTAAGCAGGATGTGTATCTACTCAGATATATCAATGAAGCAGGCAAAGAGGCAAGTGCAATCAGTTGCACCAAAGGCAGAGCACACTCCTCCACTGGGATGCAGCACTGGGACTGGCTGGACCAGAGCTCATGTGATGGACCTCACTTGTCACCCCAGTCCCTCACAGAATATTTGCAGTCCCCAGAACAATTCATGAGGGCCCTATCCACCTTTGGATGTGGTTGAAGAGCAGACTGAAAAGTAGGTGAAGCAGTTCAGCTGAAGAGTAGACCACTCTTTTCCTCAGGGATCCCATGCTATCAGTTCACCCAGTGCTGGGACGGTGCCCCTGGAAAGTGGGCTGCAAGGAGCAGGCTGACAATAGTGGAACAGTTTGAATACGTGTCTCCTTGCTGCCTGATCAGAGTAGTGCTTGGCAAAAAGGACAAGCAGAGTAGCAGCAGGGATGCTCTGGCCATGGTCCTCCATGTGGGTGGAAATTTTGCAAAGTGGTCCTCACACTGGGGCAGGGAAGGGGCTGTGAGCAGATATAGACAGCATGCATGGCATACTTGACCTTCCCTTCTGCAGTATGTCTGATGCACTTCTGAAGCACTGAGCTTGCTGCACATTCACTATTCTGTCCGGCTGTATGCACAGGAAGGCTAGGTATGCGTCAAGACAGCGGGCCATGGTGTAAAACACTCTCCTGAGGCTGGCATTCCATATCTTTCTTTCAGCCAGAAGCCCAGAACACATATTCATATTTCCATGGGGCATCAGATGGCAGGAGGGCTTTGTGAACCAGGACAGAATGGAAAGTGTCTGCAGCTGACTGCAGTGATTGTTTGCCCTCCAGTAATTTGTCTCATAGGATCTGGCAGAGTTAGCCTCAGCCAGGTGGAGAGAGAGAACATCCATCTGAAAAATGTCTGATATGCTTTTTCATCTTTTCTGAATCCATAAGTGGTGGGAGGAGGATGCCCTTACCATAGCTGAAATGTGACGGTCTTTCCTTCCTTATTCTGTTGGGCACCGAAGAAGCAAGAACTACCATCCATCTGCCAAGAAAAATGGGAACCCAAAAGCTTGGGGACATTTACTTGTGTCTGTTAACGCCTAATCCTGGCTCTGGTTAAAGTTCAGTCATCCTGCTGTCAAAGGGCCACGTGCCAATACCAGTGGCTCCTTAGTGAAGTGTACCAATCAGATGTTAAGACAACACGAGTGGTAGACAGTATTGCATCCTGACTACAGCAGTGTGACATAATTCCAATTGCTTGCCAGAGGAACATCCTGAAGTGTTTGCCTGCCAGGGTCAGCAGTAACTGGACATTTCATGTCCATGTTTTAGATTTTGAGAATGGCATTGGAATCTCCAGTCAGGAGGAGGGATCCAGCAGTCAAGTTTGTAAAACATGGGAGTTTCTGACTTCGGATTGAGTCACTTGGATGCTGTGAATGTGAAATATGTATTTTTTCATGTGAAAACTAGTATGTTCCTACAAAATCTCTCCATGTGACTCCCCATTTCCTGGTAGAAATTTGTTTATTTAGATATATTTTGATCTCTAGCTGAAGATTTGACTGCCCTTGCCAATAAATTGTGCTTGTTCAAGTCAGGGCCAAAGAACGGAGTGGACCTACCACACAGAAGTGCAGCATCTACCCAGCTGTCTAAGTGTGTTAACCACAAAGGCATGAGAATGATGCAAGCTTTGTCTCTTCTTCCATTGACTCCTGCATCTGGACCTCCATTTTAATAAAAATGTATACAATATTTACAAATGCTTGGTGTTCATACAGCATATGTAGTCATTAAGGATAGCTGCTAGAAGAACCTTCATGATCACAGTGTTTCCTGGCAGAGTCTCCTTTTTTGACCTAGGTAGAGGTCAGGTCCGTCTAGGTACATTTAGTACGTAAGTCATCATCTTCATAAGAAGATTCCCAGCACTTGAAAACTCTTGATGTCTTGCTTCAGAAACGCACTGTCCTCAGGATTAGCAGCATATGCCTAACTTCTATTCCAAATTTGACTAACTCCAGTTTGTACTACTAGCTTTAAGACCTATTCCAAAAAGGCTAAAGAGCTATGTATTGTGATTTTTGTGTGCTACTTCCTCCCCCATAGCCATAATCATTTTCATATGCCATAATTAAGTTAGCTCTTCATTTGGCAGGCCTCTAGATATGCTGCAGGGAAAATATACTGAGCACAGAGAAGCTGTAATATTTCTCGTCCCAGGATGTAGGCTTTAAAGCTCTACAGCTAAGCTTGCAATGACATGATCACCGAGTCTTTCAAGACTTCATGATTCCTTATGGAGAATTATCTGGATTTCAAAGGCTTCCCTGGAAGTCATCTTCACTTGCAATGAGAAGGAAGTCTTTCTTGAGTCCTTGTTTCATTTTTAGTGAGGATAAGTTCAAATCAGAGTTAAGAACAGTCAAGGGAAAGGAGGGGTGGGCCAACATCAACAGATTATCATAGTTATTTGCTTAAGAGAAAGGTTTGATTCTCACTGCATTTGGGGCATCCTTATTTCCCACTTGCCCATCCAAGTCTCTCATTGTGTGCTGTCTTTATGGACATCCAATCACAGGTTTTACAGGGTCTCCTGTGACCAGTCACACAGAGAACCATAGAATCAGGCATCTCACACTTATTTGAGGAGGTATGGCTGGCACCACTGGGGTGCCTGCCTTGCACTGTCAGGGTTGGTATGTGTCCCAGGCAGGTTGAGTGGGGGCAGACTCAGGGGCATACTGAGAGGTTGATTTGACAAAGCAGAACCACCATGGCAGCGTGGGGCTCCGGTGTGTAACTGGGATCACTTTTCATGTCTTTCTTTTACAGTTCTCGGAGATGGGCTCTCCATAATGCTTTGGCTATGAAGAAAGGAGGACTGCTGAATTGTTGTTTTGCAATGGAGAAGACAGAGGGAGAAACATCAGCACTGTGGCTGCCACCTTGTTGCTTATCTCCCTGCAGACATGCGTCCCATATCCTGTCTGTGCTGTATTAAGGAAAGGAAAAGCTTAGACAGTACAACATCTGCTTTCTTACATCATCTTTTCCAATTTTGCATCCTGTAACTCCCTGGTGAAAAGAGGAACAATGACTTTATATAGCTGCTGCTTGATTCTTTTGCTATTTACTTGGAACACTGCTGCCTATGGGCCAAACCAACGGGCACAGAAGAAAGGAGACATTATTCTCGGAGGATTGTTCCCCATTCATTTTGGAGTGGCTGCTAAAGACCAGGATCTAAAATCAAGACCAGAATCAGTAGAGTGCATAAGGTAAGCCAGAAAAAGTTTTGCTGAGGAGGTCTTGACCTTTCTCAACTTCAGGTGACATGCTATATGTTGTATAAATAAACTCTGTGATCTGATGCTTGTAGGGGCAATGGGAAGGTATGATGTAAATAATAGAAGAAACAAGTGTGTAAGGTCAGGAAGTGCATATGTTAAACAGTAACATAAATAATATTTGGACAATGAAGGAGGGCAGTCTTTGTATTACTCAAAGCTACCAAAACGTGAATTTACTGATCTATTTGGCCATTCACAGTAGTACTTGACTAGAATCTGAAAAGCAGCTTTCCTAGTAGAAGGACGGTAAATAACCCATAGTGCACTTAAGTTCATTTGGTTACAGTCTTGCACAGCAAAATAGCTGAGAAATACCTTTTCTCCCCAGTTCTGCCTCTCATCTTCTAAGATTTTACAAACTGTTCACTTGCCTAAAAACTGAATAGGTGAAAGTGAGATAGGTCACTGCTTTTTAAAAATTCCCACTGAACACATAGGTGTCTCTTTAGGACCTTTACAAAGTCCCAGACTTGAACTCCTTACACAGGCTTTCCTCACCCAAAGTCCTTTTCTTCTATGCAGACAGTGCATATAGGTTTTGTCTTCAGCCTTTGGCAGTTACTGCTGGAGGAAGAAATGCACATGAAAACAATTTCTCTTATTATTGAAGTGTAGCCATTTTTAGGATGAGCCATAAGGAATTTTTAACCTTACAGCCTGACACATAATACACATCACAAATTGAAAGTGTGACAGAAACTGATTGCAACTGAAATATTATCTAAACAAAATATAAGAAATTGATGTGGAATTCTGTCATGTCCATGCATGGGAAAACACCTCAGTGTTATGGGACCTCTTCCATAATCATACGTGAAAAACTGTGTATCTGGGATTCTTTGGACTGCTCATCCTAGACTGGTGATGTAGTACAGTTTTGTTGCAGATGGCAGTGAAGAATGGCTGACAGTGTTCCTGCTATGCTTACAGATTTCAGGTACAGTTTCCCACTGAGGCACTGAGCAAGATATGTCCATCTAGGTTAAGAGATTGTCCCCAGATGCTTTCATATGCAGCAGACAGAAAGAAGTGTAGTTAAGCAGGGGTTCTTTTGGCTTCTTCTGTGCATACATAGGAAAGACATGAACTAAACGGATGAGGAATGTCTACTTCATGGAGCAAGAAGCTCTGCCAGATTTTCATAATTTTTTACTCTCCCAGATGATGTACTTTAAAAGTGGAATGCTGAAAAGCAATAGATGTTTTCAGCTTCGTTGTCTTCTTCACCTACTCCAGGTGGCAAGCAGGACAGTGCAGATATTTGCAAACTGAACATAGCTTTAATTTCTGTCAGTGCTGAGTCAGCCTCAGTGACTGTCTTGACATGGTCCCATTATTAGAATGGATCACAGGAGAATGTTCCCCCACAAGTAGTAGAAGTGTGTGGTTGCCAAAAGGCTTATTAATGAGATATCGCTGCCAGCAACAAACGAATCCTGAGAAGCCAGACCAGCTGTTTTGAGGACACAACAGGAGATCCTCCTGAGCAGCATTTGATCGCTCAAAGGCATCTTCCACCTGAAATTTGCCTGGGTAAAAATCTGTGTGCCCATTATCCCTGCACCAAGAAGCTGCAGGTGCAAAAAAAGAGGAGTTAACTGAAGAAGCAGACATCTGTGGCACTTTGCTGCACTCCTTCAAGGAACTGAGTAAACTGTGAGTTGACAGCATAATGCAAATGGAAAGAGAATTCTTAATGAAGATCAGAGATCTAGAAGTAGTAGCAATTACGATAGGAACAAGGATAGGATGGTTGGACCAGAGAAGACTGGAAGTTCATTGATTTCAGATGTCTTTACCAGAAAATGTCCACTTCCAAGAAAGGTTTAATTCAAAAGAAATTGGGTTGAGAAGACTGGTCATCACATTTGAAGGTTGACGATAATTATTCCATGGGACAGTTTATGTGTATTCCTTGTTACTGCTACAGTTAAATTGAGAGCAGATATTTCTCCTGAAAGGATTTTCAATTTTCAGCAGCATTTAAGTCATAAATTTCCTCTACCTGGACTTGTAAAGAGATCTCTCAAAACAACTGTGGTGGTCCATTATGGTTTTGGACTCCGTGGTTCAGTGGTAGCCTGTAGTAGGTTTGTGCATGCTGACTCTAAGAGTCCAATACATTCTTCAAGTCATGAGCTGAAGACTTTCATATGGTCTTTGAGTTTCTGCAGTTCTAGACAATTGCCTGGTCTGGAGTGATTGAAATCCTATTTTCAGGGAGGGGAGAGGGGGCAGGGAAAGAGTCCAGTTTCTTCCCAAAGTAAAATCTCTCTAGTCTTCTAGAAGCTTAAATGTGGCTGTACCTGGCAAACCCAAATATGCTATATCTGTCCCATACCTTTGACTGTTTTTGTTGCCCTTCTCTGAGCCTTCTCCAGCACTGTTGTATTCCTTTCAAGGCTGAGGCTAATCAGTTTAGACCTGTCCCCTTTTCAGATATCTTTGTACATAGTAAAGTGTCTCATATCATCTACGAAAATTAGACCCAGGTCACTGTAGGAGTATGGGCATTCTCCATCTCTCCTCATACTCTCCTCCACTGGGCAGCAGCAAAGTCATTAGACCATATGAAAAGCTCCTTGCTTTGAAACCAAGAAAAGGGACTTAAGGGTCCCACTGAAACCCTGTGGGTGGTTGCCCCAGTCTCTTTTGGAGTTCAATATCAAACAATTTAAGGTAATGTGGCTTTTCCTTTCTTTTGAGGACTGTTCAACCTGATCTGAGCTGTTTGAACCTTTTGCCACACATTTATCTGTGTTCAGTGGCATACCTATGCTCCCAAACAGGGCTTCTCAAAGAACACTTACTGTACCCTTTTTCACTTTTCAAACTCCACATACTTTTTCTCTGCAGCTCAGCATATGTACTGGCCTGAACCTACTGTGCATACCTTGCAGTTGATTATATATACATAACTCAGAAGCGAAAGAAAAAGAGTCTGTTCTCCATTCTTTTGGGCAGAAAATACATCTTCATGCTTTAAGCAGAGTTGTAGAGTCCAAAGTGAAAAATTACTCTCGATTTTGCCACACCAAATGTCAGATAGGAGTACAGGAAGTAAAAGCAATTTTGTTTCCTGTTTATTGCTTAAGCAATCAAGTATCCACTTCTAATATAAATACACCTTCTGTCTATGTATGCCTCAGGTGCTGTTGCAGCAACTTTCCGTGTAACATTCTCTGATGCTCATCTGATGTGTGCAGGGGAGACAGTGGCTGAGCACAGCACAAGCAATCCCTGACCCCTATTCCCTCTCAGCACCTGCAAAGGCCTATTCACAACCTGATTTCTCTGTCCTTTCTTGTTTTCAGGTAAATTAGCAGTAGTGGTAGTGGTGGTATCATTGGTGTTATTGTTAGCATTATGGCACTGATGGGCCATACCCATGAGTGCAATGAACTGCAATGAGGAATGTATCTTTACTGAGGTGTGATATAGTGTGGCCAATATGGTGTCACTAGATCATGGGGTTTAGTGCATATTTCCAGTATTCTGATCAGCAACCAAACCAAGGTCCCACACGTCCCACACTGTGACACACAGCTTTCAGCTGTGGTGAGACATCATCCCCATGTCACAGTGCAGGGCTTCACAGAGTAATGGTCTGGGACACGTTAGCTCACTGAGTCTGTCTCTCTATCTGAGAGAACAGAGTTTTAATTCTACCCTTTGCAGATGGATTTGCTAATCCCACTGCAGCACTCAATACATAATACGATATTTAACACTTCCTTTCTAAGACCAAATTATTTCCATTTCTACTTTGCATTCCACACACCTTCTGAGCTTTTAATTTTTAATTTTCTTTGGTCTGCACAGGACCCATAGTCCTAGCTTGAAAGAGTGGTAAGCAACTCATTATACCTACCGACAGCAGGAATCCAGCAAGTGACTGAAGGTCTCCCCTTTGCATAGCTTAGTAATAGCATTGGTAGTAGCAGCAATAACATGTAATTAATGTACTGGAAATCTAGAGAGAACAGAGAAATTAGTATGTGCATACAACCACTAGAGAAAGAGGAGTACTGGCATGAGCCGAGAGGCATATGCAAGCTTTGCCACCATTCTTGAATAAAATTACCTGTCGGATATGGGAGGGTAAGGGAAAGCTGTATTTAGAGCTTTCACATTACTTTCTCCTTCTCTTCCTTCCTATTCTATTGCTTTTAGTTTAGTGCCTTGCAAGTGTTGACAAATGAAGATCATTAATTCACATGAGACTGTGAATTATTCCTTTATGGAGACCAGTAGGGATCAGGACTAATTTCCATATGGGATCCAGACAGTGAGAACTGTTCAGACCAAACCAGACAAACAAACAAGCAAATGGGATGAAGCTATGGTGATCTTAAACCGTGCAGTGGGCTTGTGTCCTTTAATTTACATACCCTTGTAACATTGACTGAGACACTTAAGCCAGCCTGAGCATCCCTTGACAGACACATTTATAACAACTAGAAAGAAACCTGTGGGCATCAGTGAGATCTTGCGAAGCTGCTATCTAGCAATATGAGCTGCTGCAAAGACAATCTGTCCCTTGCAGATATGACAATTAAAATGAGAATTTGTGTAGGAATTGTTTCTGATTTCTCTTTTCCTGTTTGTGCTTCTGCCTGGGAACAAAAAGATCAGTGGGTTGCATGCTCTGACAGGTGGGAGAACAGACATCAGAAAGAAAACCTTTAAAGAAATGAGAGTAAATAAAAATGCCTATCTACACCTTTGGGTAAATTATTTATATTAATCTCTCATTTAGAGCTTAATGGCCATTTTTCATAGTACCACATCTCAGAAATGTTAAAATATAAGGCTATTGCCAACATACCTTAAAGTAATATGGCAGAAATTAAGTTTTGGAGGCAGCTTCTTTTCCACCAAGAAAATATCAATGGTTGTTTAAATATCCTGGAAATCCAATGGGAAGTTTGCTTCTGTTAGCAAATCCTTTCCAGTTTTCTTCATGGAAATTATGAGTTAAATTTCTGACTGGTTGACAGAGCATCCATCGACTAGTCATACTACCTTCTCTGAAGCTGTATTAGAGAAGGTATTCAAGAAGAGAGCAAGACGTGTTTTTCCCCATCCCATCAGATCCTCTTCTCCCCATCTGCTGATGCTGTTATCAGCAGAGGTACAACTGAAGAGAACTGCATGTCTCCTGCCTAGGCTAGTTTGAGGTAAATTGCCAAAAGCATCTCAGAGACACTTTTGAGTCTAGCTCCCAGAAAACAGCCCCTGCCCTCCTTTCTGCTTCAAAATCAAACCAGTCCTAACTCAAGGCTGTGCTGAAGTACTGGCCTTACGCTGTAAATAAACTTTCATCAGGAGCATTTGTCACAAAGGAAAATAAAATCAATTGTGTATCATGGGCCTTAGTCTGCATTTACTTAATTCAGTGGCAAATATTTTGTTTGAAGACAAAGGGGAGACAGTCCAGTTCTCACTGCTTTTGAAGATACCACCTGAAAATACCACCTTGTGGCATTATAAAAGTTAAGCCAAATTGCTATCAAGCAGGCAAAATGATTTTGTGTCATACTCCACCTGTATCATTTACTGTGAGGCTTAAATTTACTTCTACACATACTCAAATATGTAAAGCTTTTCACAGTAGTGAAGTGGTACCTTTGAACTTCCCAGCTTCTCAGCAGTCTTGCCTTTAAATACAGAAAATGTTTTCAGGTTTTTCTCTTTTACATGAGGAGCCTGGATATCGGGTTTTTTTGCTTCAAATCCTATTTTCACTCCAATTAAAAATATCTGTAAACACATTTAACTTTTTAAAGAGAAGTGTCACAAAACCCCTCCTTGCTGCCATTCATCCTGTGCGCATTACTGACCACGTGAGGCAACATGGTGTACCCAGCATGTCTTTTTTCTGTACGCAACACTCACTGACTCATTCACTCTGAGACTTTCCCTTTTGTTTCCAAGCTCTCCTACTGCATCCCACTCCTCAGTGGTTTGGAACTAGAAAAGATCATCTAAATGACCAAGTTACTTCTCACAGTGACCCACACTCTCGTGTTCTAAAGGGTGTCCTTAAAAAGAGTGATCTTGAGAAAGCTGTCCCATGGATCATAAGTTCTAAGCAAGGATTTTTGTTGGCCTCAGACATTTTGTACTGAAACTGTGCTGTCTGGATATTGAGGTACAACCTCAAAGCAGAACCTCAGTTGGAAATTGGAGAAAGATGTCTAGAGCAGGTGACAAAAGTTGAATAAAAGAAGTTTTTAAAACTTAAGGATGAACCTGAGATGTGGTATCTTTAGCAATTCTGATCCCAGATGAATCAGCTAAAACTCCTGGAATGGAAATAATGTGGCTACGTTCATTCCGTTTGAAGAAGTCAGACACAGCTGTCATTAACTGGAAGTGATTCATTTAATCCAGCAATTTAAAAAAATGTAAAAATTGAATTATGTATCTAAGAAATGGAAAGTTTGTGATTTCATAAAGTTTATCCTCAGAAATCTTCACGTTGGTAAAAGAAACATCTCTCAAAGCATTTCAAAATGGCACTCAAGTGAAACCTGCAATTTACCGTTTCATATAGAGTCTGTTCTTGGGCAGGCTATTTCCCCAGGTTCTTCCAATTCTGGGAAGAGCCTGTCAGTTTCCCAGTGGATCTCAAGCATAACAGCTTTGACACTTTCCTGTTTTCACCTGAAACTTGACACAAAACCGCAAATTAACTGCTGGCCTGACCCATAGTGCATTACAAGGAAAGGTAGGTTTCAGTTCATGAGAGATTCTGCCGTTCCAGCTGAATTACCCTAAAACACAGCAGCTTCTCAGGCACACAACCGGTTGCTTGTGCAGGAGGAAACACAGTAAGTAAAACTTGAGAATAACATGTATCAAAGCTTCTTTCTTCCTGCTGCTTTCCACAAAGCTTCTCTCTTTTGTGGATGAGTAGTCACTCACCCTGCATCAGCTTCTTTCACTGCTAGCCCTTGCGATGCTCTGAACAAGGACTCCCAGGTCCTGCAGCACACGTGCCACCACTCTGCAGCTCTGGGTTAGCTCCATGCACTGCTGAGAGGCAGTCAGAAAACTCAGCTTCTCCATTTTAGAGATTAGAGGAGGCTTCAAAAAACACTGGTTTTTTATAGGTCATCTCTTATGGCATCTTCCGAGCTCATGTCTAAAGCAAATGTATGAGAGCACTATAATAGTAAGAAAAGTCATTCCTTCAATGAAAGCACTGAAGTAACTAATTAACAACTTAGCAAGTTACACCTGGATTTCCATTTATAGCATATCCGTGTTCTCTGGTATAAACAGGCTGACTGTGCTCTCTCTTCACAATGTGAAGTGTGTGATGCGAGGCCCAATTTCCCTGAGCAGAACTCCAGTGGCATGCCAGTGCTGTGTCTTAGCTTGCTTTGCCTGCCTAAAGCCATGAGGAGCTGACACACTGAGTACCCCTGAGCCCAAGTCCCTGGCAGCATCACGCTCAGCACAGACTTAGCACACACTGCCATCTGCATTCAGAAACATGTCAGAGGAGCCTGGAAGGAAACCTGGTTGGTGTAGGTTTGTATCAGAGCATTTGCTTAGAAATCCCGAGATCCAGGTTAGGGTCCTGAGCAGAAGGGACAGGCCAGAGCCAACCCTCAGGCAATGTTCTTTTTAAGCTTTCTCAGACTTTAGTGGACTTAGAAATCCCATCCACATGACCTCTGAAGTGAGCTCTCAAACTGAAAAGTCAAAAACCAAACAAAACCTTGTAGCATATGCACGCTCTTCTGTAACCACTGGAGACAAAAGCAAAACTTTCCAAATCTAGTAGGATGCAATAAATGGCAAAAATGGCTTTTGTATTTTTTGTCTCAGTCCTGGTCTCCTCTGCTTCCCTCCTTCTCACTCTATTTCATTGTTATTTTTGCTCCCCCAGGTATAATTTCCGAGGCTTCCGCTGGCTCCAGGCTATGATCTTTGCCATAGAAGAAATAAACAGTAGCCCGACTCTCCTTCCTAACATGACCCTGGGATACAGGATATTTGACACTTGCAATACAGTCTCTAAAGCTCTGGAGGCCACACTGAGTTTTGTGGCCCAGAACAAAATAGACTCCTTGAACCTGGACGAATTCTGCAACTGCTCAGAACATATCCCTTCCACCATTGCAGTCGTGGGGGCAACCGGCTCTGGCATCTCTACCGCTGTGGCCAATCTGCTGGGACTCTTTTATATACCTCAGGTACGATTCACCTCTCTTGTTTAGGTTACAGAAGTGGCCTGCCCCTCTGCTCTGCAGAGATTAAACAAAGGTTGTTTCATCTTTGCCATTTCCCATAGAAACTCAAGGAGAAAAACAATACAAAATGTGGGGGGTTCTTACAGTGTAAATATGTCTTGCTAGCTATTTGCAATCCCCAAAACACAAAGGTTAGCAAGCAGCCAATAAAAACATTCAGCCAACTTAGTCTAGGAGGACTAGAGTCCTTTGGAGTGGTTTAGTCCATGAACATGGGTGTTTTAGGTCAGTCGCTGGCAGTTGCCAGCCTTGACAGGTTAGTTGTCATGTTACTTCACCATGGTCACTGTATAGTCATGCCCACAGAACCCACATAAGGCAGAACTCAGTCACTGCCAGCTACTCTTAGGTCTCTCAGCATCTCTGGTTGTTCAGGTAGATGATCTGTAAAGCTGTTGCTTGTGCTGATTAGGTGCTCTGAGGGTTTCTTCTGGACTGACTTGCCTTTCTTTTGCCCTAGGGCCTCCAAAACAGGGTTTGTGAAAGCACATGTATGTTCCCTTTCTTGTTCTGGGGTCATCTATGTGGTGGTGTAGCTATATCAGCTCCCATGTCACAGCATCCTTCTTGCTGTATGCTGACTCTGCTGGGGCCAGTGCTAGTATCCATAGTCCCATCTGTTGCCTCTAGTGGGCGTGGCGACCTGGTTCAGGAACGGTGCAACGGCCCACCCCTGGCTGACTGGACCATTAGCTCGCAGACACCAATGTGGTGGACGGCAAATGGCGTTTATTGGTGCGTGACATGGCATTATATACCCGAGACACGTGACGTCACCTCCGTCCACTTACATCATAAACTAAACGCTATTGACTATCAGGAGAGGGGCCCTATCTTTCCGTACAGCGCGATATCTTCCGGCCGCCAGACCCTGGCTACCCACATTTCCCCCCTCCCTATGCATAACTATATCAACTAAAATGTAACAAGCTTAAAGAATATATGTCATACTATTGGATAGAAAACATACTAAAAGAACCTTATTTTCTCTTTGTACCGTAAAATAATTTTATCCTATACATCACAAACTCGAGTAGAAAACATAAGGCACATTAAGTAAAAGGTAATCAAGAGGTATATTGGAACAACGAGGTAAGATCGGGGGTAACTAAAGGGAATGTTGAGAACAAGTATAGCTGAAAACAAGATCTCTCTGAGGTATTGTATTCCAGATCGAATTTATGGGCCCTGGGAAGACCATCGATAAACTATCTCCGAGAGGCATCACTGCTGTGTGAGGTGACAGACTCGACCCTAGCGGGCGTCCCCGCGCAGGCAACGTTGACCTGACTGTGATGAGTTTTTGTTCCCTTCACTCAGCATGAGGTTCGGGCGTTCCAACCTTTAAAAGTGCACGCCTGTTACCACGTAGGGCGCCAGTCTATGTGGTAAGAGGGGGTGACAATGTCCAAAAAGGTCTCCCAGGGTTTTGGATTTGTCCAGATAGTTAAATTCAAGTAAAATAACTTGAGGTAACATTAACCAAACACGATATCAAAGCAATTGCCGGTGTTCTACTAACATAATATTAACCGTTTCTAGCCAGCTCTTAATAAACGACACAAGCTTATTTAATATACAGGGTCCAAAGACCAGTGCCAGTACAATCATTACAATCGGTCCCATCCAGGTAGATACCAAGGAAGTCAGCCATGGTGATTGGGTAAGCCAGGATGTAAACCAGTAAACCCAAAAGCATGATCACACAAAAGTACCATGGCCCCCCCCTACGAGGGGCATTTTGACGTTGCTGGTGTTCTGTCGATGCAGGGTATTCAGTTGCTGTAGGGCTCTTAGGTGTGGGTAGGGAGTTTGTTGGCTCATCTTCCCCTTCTGGTAGTAGGAAGTACCGGTCACGAGGGTGCCCAATGAATCGGTCCTGTAAACAAAAACTCAAACATTCTGCCACAACCGGGCCCTTTGCTTCCACCGGCAGGTTCAAAGAGTCAACCGCGGCCTGGAGACGATCCACAAACTGCGTAAAGCTTTCACTTTCATTTTGCTTTATTGTGGCCCATGGCAATGGCTTAGTAATAACTCTAGAAGCTGTGCGAATGGCTCCTCCAGCTGCACGAGTGGTTGTCATTACCTCATGAGCCCGCAGGCCCTGGGCCTGCGCCTGGGACGTAATCATTGTTGGGTCTGTACCCATCAGCCGCTGCAGACTGGAGCCATGTAGCGAATGATCTACCCCGACTGCTTGGGCTAACTGTCTCGCACAGTTATTCTCCCATTCCTGTTTGAAAACCATCATCCCCGCTCCATCAAAAATCAATCTACAAGTTTGTTTTATATCAAACGGGAGCATATCGTCTCCCCCAAAGACACCATCTATAAGGGTAGAGACCATGGCAGAATTAAGGCCTTTATCTGCAATTGCTTTAACAATTGCTTGTATATCCTTAGGGTTTATTGGCGAGTGGACCCTCTGTCCCCCATCCGTCACTCGGACCGGAAACGCTAATGCGGTCGATGGGGTCCAGTTGGCACACTCAATCTTTATTTTTCTCCAGTCCGTGAGAGGGACCTCCTCCCCCCGTGATTCCTTTTTAATTTGGATGGGGATATCTTGGCCCTTAATTCTGTTTATCTCCGTTTCTGGCCGCTCGAAATTTGGACCAGTTGTGAGCCACTTATCCCAACTATTGTCTGATCCCCAGCCAGTGTCTGATTCAGAATCAGAACTCGACTGACCGGTTGTATCCGGTGTCCGGTATCTTTTTGTCGGGCTCCAGCCCCGCCCGCTTCTCTTGTGGGTGGGCTGCTCCCCCCCCTTTTGCCCGCCCCTCCTTCCTGGTCCGCTCCTCCCTCTTGGTTCGTCCTGCCCACTATTCGGCGGGGTACTTGCCCTACAAGGGCATTTTTGCGGATAGCCACTCTGATTGGCTTCCCGCCCTTTGTTTGCGCCTTTCCACCCTTTGTTCGCGCCTTTCCGCCCTTTGTTCGCGCCTTTCCGCCCTTTGTTCGCGCTTTTCCGCCCTTTGTTCATGCCTTTCTGCCCTTCGTTCGCGCCTTTCCGCCCTTCGTTTGCACCTTTCCGCCCTTCGCTCACGCCTTTCCGCCCTTCGTTCCCGCTACCCCCCCTTCTCCAGTCGCTTCTGCCTTCGGTATCCTTCGCGTTCTCCTCCCCCTCCCGTCCGTGCTTGCTTGTTAAAGCTAGAGCTTCCTCCCTGTTCCCGCCAAGGGTGTCCTCGCCCCGCCCTCCGTCTTTTTGCTCGGCGCCATCTTGAGGTGCATAGGGCGGTGGCTCGACCCAGCCTTCTCTGGGCTCTGCATTCCTCGCAGCACTTCTAGCTGCCTCAGCTAGCCCACCCCAAACGGACTCTGGTGGTTTCCGTTTATCCGGAAACAGATCGGGGTTCGGAAGATGGGGAGGTGCGTCACCCTCCCGAGATACTACAGGCTCAGGAGAGCCGGGATTGTTGGGGGGGCGTAGAGTCTGCATGGCCGCCCCGACCCCCAGTTTTGGGGTGTCTCGCAAGCAGGATTTTGCCGCCTTCCAGGTTTCCTGCTTGCGTATGGCTTTCCACAGGGCTTGTACAACCTTCCCCCACGACTTAAGGCTCTTGCCACAGCCCGAGGACATAGTCTCCTCGGCTAATACCTTGGTGCATTTGTCCCACACCTCCGAGTGGAGAATATCCACCGGCTGATCAACGACCCCGAGTTGTAAAAGCCTCACAACAGCGAGAGTAAAATCTCCGGGCTTACAATCAATACCCCATTGCCTATGCATTTCGGATACGACCTTCACAATGGATTCCATCCTCCTTGCGGGTCCGGGAGCGTCCTCCCTGCTGGGCTGGTCCTGCAGCTCTGGCTGTCGTTCACCCGTCCAGGCGATATCCCGGGTTTCGGCACCACTTGTTGCCTCTAGTGGGCGTGGCGACCTGGTTCAGGAACGGTGCAACGGCCCACCCCTGGCTGACTGGACCATTAGCTCGCAGACACCAATGTGGTGGACGGCAAATGGCGTTTATTGGTGCGTGACATGGCATTATATACCTGAGACACGTGACGTCACCTCCGTCCACTTACATCATAAACTAAACGCTATTGTCTACCAGGAGAGGGGCCCTATCTTTCCGTACAGCGCGATATCTTCCGGCCGCCAGACCCTGGCTACCCACACCCATCCTTTTGTTTTACAAGCTTGTTGCTCTGCCAAGACCATGAGTATGAGGCCAGCATATTATAGCTTAATGTTGTTGCTCTTCCAAAGACAACTTTGGAGAAAATGCTTTGCCTTATCTGTTTACGTGTTGCCTTGCATAGCCTAATACTTCCAGTTCCTCTTCAAAAATTAAGACAGGTGCCAGAGCTCACGTCTTGTAACATGATTGTGTCACACAATACTCTCTGTCTATACTGAGATGATGCATCTTTACTTCAGTCAGGGCTCCAATTCTCATCTGCACCACAAATGAAGAAGGAAGAATTCCTGACTGCCTGGTGCACAGTAGTATCTCTTGTCTACTTAATGTTATCAGTCTGACTCCCTCGCAGAAGGCTGAAAAAAATGCACATTTGGTCTTTGAGCAGGGTAAGAGAATGGTTTAAGCCAAGATCAGTATGTGCTACCTAGGTATTGCCCGGCGTAGTGTTAGAAAGTGGCTACATTATTGCATTATGTGTAATAAATACCATAATGGCATATAAGGGGCATCGTTAATTTACACATCACATTACCAGGTAGACAAGGGCAGCCAAGAAGGGCTGGTAGGTTGAACTGAGCATAAGAGATGTCTGTAGTTCTCAGATTTTCCCTTTGAATAGTGTTTGTGCTACAAGGCAGTAGCTGTATCTAGAGGTTGCAGAAATGGGTAGGTATCAGGAGGTTCAGCTCTGGAACAAAATCTCAGCCAGGTGGTTAAGTGTGACAACTGAAAGCAGGCTTTTAAACTGCGAGTTGTTGGGCAGCATTAGGATGCACATTATCACTGCCATTTATAGCAAGGTCATTAGCAAATCCATTCTTAATAGACCCTGTGTTTCAGTACAAGTTGGAGGTATATTTTACAATTAATGCAGAGCTCATTACTCATTCCGTTGACATAGAAACTGGAAATGTTAGGACTTCTATTTCTCAGTATCTCCTCTCACTGTACCCTTACAGCACATGCGGGAGTGTGGTTCCTTGGCTCTACCTCATGGCAATAGGTTCTAGGAGATGAGAGGAGCACTGAGCAGGAGCTTGTCCAGGGGAGAGTGTAGCTTTGTGAAAGGAGTACTCCTGTGGCCCTTGAAACTGCAAGGACACCTCCTTTTCTTCCTTCTTGCAAAAACACTAAATGACAGAGTTTAAGGAGGAGATAAGGTTTTCTGTAAACTTACACTTTGTACAAAATGAACTGCTTATAGAAGACCTTTTCAAATGAGAGTCAGTCTTAAAGAGTTTAGATGCCAATCTCAAAATGCAAAGATAAGTGAGTTTTAAAAGTTCTCCACATCTTTAAACTATTCTTTTCTGGGTTTTATGGCTTTCTTCCTATTTGTAGAAAATCCAAATTGTATCTTAAAAGCATATGGCACTTGTTCTGATTAGGAAAAGAAAAAATGATTTCTCAATAGCTTTAGAAAAGCAAATAAAATCCCATTTTAACTGTAAAAAGTGGTGGCTTATGGAGCATGGAATGCCTACTGGCTTCTTTGCTGATTCTGGCCAGCAGTCTGGAAATACTGCTAAGGTAGTATTGACCATATTAACCATAACACTCTGCAGGGTCAGGGCGACAGATATACATCACATTCTTCTTACTTCAACTAGCAGAGATTGTATATAACATGCATAGAGTGCCGTATGAAGCCTGTTTAAGGATGGGGACAGGGGCAAGGAGAGACAGACAGAGTAGGTTCAGGATGGCAATACCAGCCTGCTGTCTCATACCATGTTCATGCCAGAGGAAGCCTGCATTTTGTCTAAATTATCTGTATTGCCCTCATTTATTTAAAAGATACATTCTTCTTGTATGTGGATTTGAAAGAAAGTGCAGTGAGGTGGCTCACCTCTTTGCTACTCCTCCAAACTATTGTCACTGACTCTCTCCTTCAGGTCCTTGACCTTATAGGTGGACATGAGCTTGCTCCAGCCTCCTGGGTCTGAGCAGCTACATCTGTATGTGTGCCTCTGTAAGATAGTTGGCTACAACACACACTCTCAGAGTGGATCTTGTGCAGCCGCAGGCTAAAAGTACGTGGCTGCCACTGTGGTGTTTAGCTCTCTCTTCATCCCATCCAAGGTTACACAGGTTGACAGTGATGCTAGATAAATGTAAGCAATTTATTCCAAGGCAGTTCTCTTCATGGTGTGTTTTTCTTGTTTACTGTGCCCTCACAGGTCAGCTATGCCTCATCCAGTCGTCTCCTGAGCAATAAGAACCAGTTCAAGTCCTTCCTCCGCACAATCCCCAATGATGAGCATCAGGCCACAGCAATGGCAGACATCATTGAGTACTTTCGCTGGAACTGGGTGGGCACAATTGCAGCTGATGATGACTATGGCAGACCAGGGATTGAAAAGTTTCGGGAGGAGGCAGAGGAGAGGGATATCTGCATTGATTTTAGCGAGCTCATCTCCCAGTACTCAGACGAGGAGGAGATCCAGCAGGTGGTGGAGGTCATCCAGAACTCCACAGCCAGGGTGATAGTTGTTTTCTCCAGTGGCCCAGATCTGGAGCCTCTCATCAAAGAGATTGTCAGGCGAAACATCACTGGCAAGATCTGGCTGGCGAGTGAGGCCTGGGCCAGCTCTTCCCTGATAGCCATGCCGGAGTTCTTCCGTGTCATTGGCAGCACCATTGGGTTTGCACTGAAGGCAGGACAGATTCCAGGTTTTCGTGAGTTCCTGCAGAAGGTACATCCCAAGAAGTCCACCAACAATGGCTTTGCCAAGGAGTTCTGGGAGGAGACATTTAACTGCTATCTCCCTGACGGCTCCAAAAATTCTCCATCTTCAACTTCCTTCCACAAGAGCCATGAAGAGGGACTAGGAGCTGGAAATGGAACAGCTGCCTTCCGACCTCCGTGCACAGGGGATGAAAACATCACCAGTGTGGAGACACCGTACATGGACTACACACACTTGCGGATATCCTATAATGTGTATTTGGCAGTATATTCTATTGCACATGCCTTGCAGGATATATATACCTGTACCCCTGGGAAAGGACTCTTCACGAATGGATCCTGTGCAGACATTAAGAAGGTTGAGGCATGGCAGGTAAGTCTTTAATTTGTGTGCCTATGCCATACACTTGCAGAAAAAAGACAAGCTGTCCCAGATGCCTTTCATCATCCTCAGACACAGCATAAGGCTCCTGGGACATAGGATATCACTGTGTGTGATTTAGGTGCATACTCCCACCCCACAGGGAATGTAAAGTAGGTTGTGTTAGGTTTACCTGCAATGAAAGGGACTTAATCTAAGTTAAATCTTCTTGCATTTGCTATGGTCCAAAAGTGCAACCCACAGACGATTACCACAGCCTGTAACTTGATCATACATTGAGCCTTACATGAACAAGAGGGCCTGGAGAGATCACCTAAACAAGGAAAACAGTTTTTAGAGTTCATTTTCTTCAGCAAGCTCTACGTCTTTTACAATCCCTCAGCAATTTTCTGTACAGGCTATATTTTTTTTTCCACAGTTTTAAGCTTATATAGGATCAAACTAAAGCAGGTTAAATAACGAATGAAAATAATGTGTGCCTATTGGGCAAATAATAGATAGATGCTTTGATTTGGCAGTGATATTTAGGAACTGATAAAATGATACTAACAACTTAGTCACATTTATCCGTTCATTCAATGTGTGCTGCCTACCATAAGATGGATAGCATTCTGGCATCCTTTATGAATATTCTGTACCTTAGCATGTGTTTGATTGTGTTATCTGATGTGATATTCAGTATGTGTTTTTAATATCTGCTGCATTCTTACATCAGATAATTAGTTTGTAAGGCTATCAAATGAAGATATATGCCAGACTGGTAGCAAATTCCATTTGCCCCATTCTGGTCATCACAGAAGACATAGGCCCGAACATGCACAAAATCAGAACATCATGGGTGAATATTGATGGATGTGAATCAGATCCCCATATGCATGAATAATTTCCTCTGTTTGGGATAATCTAACCAAAACTAAGGCTATCTGTGCCACAGACTTTGCAGATATTGGGTGAGCATTTGCAGCAGGAACTGCAGTTTGGTTCCTGTCTAGTCTCAGACAACTCAAAACAGCAGTCAGATCAAAGTAAAAGGCTTTGTCTTGGCATTTATGGAAAACCTGCATTGCTCTAGGTACCTGATTTGGGTTTACCAAAGCACTTTACTCAGAGTTGATGAGTTCAGGGTTTGACCCTGATTTAGAGGAATTCAGTGATTGCTGGCTCTTTCTGAGGTTTGTGTCTTTCACAGCTATTCTGCTTTTCAGGAGCACTCTGGCAGAAGTGGGCAAGTCACAGGCAGGTTTAGCTTTCACTATGTTGGTAAAAATGATCCAGAATAAATGTATTTTTAATTTGTTCCTTTATGCCTTGTCAGCTTGGAAAGTAAAGCAGGATATTCATACCACAGCTAAGTAAGGTAATGTGGTGTTTGTTGAGGATTCCACAAACAGGAAGAATGTCCTTTAATTTCAGTGTTGCTTGTCTGGTGCTGAAGGATGGCTTTACCAAAGTGTAAAGCATCCCGGTCACCTAGGCTTTTGGGTATGCATACTTGCCTTAAAGGAGGGAATCAGCATCAAGAAAGAGTATGTGGGGGATAACACCACTGGGCAGGAGCAGTGGGTGCTACAAAGGAACAGGCTATACCTGGAATGACTACCATTACGTGGTGCTGGCTGTCAAGCAGATTCAATATTTGTGCGTTTTTTCACTTCATTTAAAAATCAAACACATGAATAGCAGGTAAATGCCAAATCTGTGTGCACACCTACTTCATATCAGGCATTGTGGCTCATTACCCTCAGGAAGCTTTCCCCAGCCATGAGGTTAATGAATTCACCTCACAAACAAGCATTCTACAACGTATGACAACCAGAAAGAAGAAAATCTCTTCGCTGAAGTCAGTCTCATTTTCAGTAGTGCTTCTGCTGGTGGTCAACACCAGCTCCCTCTTCTCACAATCAGCTTGATGGGAGGTGACCTGGGAGAGCAAGGACAGTGCTAGGAAACATCCACACCTGAGACTAGAGGCAGCAGCCACTAATACTGTCTGGAATCACTGACCAGGTGGCATGGGGGACAGATAAGGCAAACCTGGTGAACTCGTGGCTGGATTAGCCTGATCCTGAACAGAGCAGCCCTTGCCAGCAGGGTTGGTGGTTGGGAAAGATAAATGATGCATTCCACAATTTAATTAGGTACCATTTAGTTTTGTTGCCTTTCAGTGGTGTTATCCCATTAACATATGTGACTTGTTATTTATTCATTGCCTGCTAATTGTTAATTTTATGTATCTGTAACACACCATGTGGAGGAACTGCTTTATATTATTTTTGGAGGATACTTGTGTGGGTCTGTATAGAAAAATAACATTTTTACCTAAGTGATCAATTCATTTGAACTGAACAACAGGAAGCCTAGCACAGTATTACTGTGAGTTGGTTAAATTGAGTGTAGTTTTTCTATTAAGAATTTGCCATTTACAGTTTAAGATAACTCTAAGTCTGTTTCAGCATGGGAAGCATGGGATTTTTCTGTGTCTTCCAAGCTGAAATATCAAATACTAATAACTTTCTTCTCTACTTATTTACCACTGCTTGTTTAAGAAGTGTTTCACCACTAAGAGAGTTGTGAGGCGCTGGCACAAGGTCCCCAGGGAATCTGTGGTTGTCTCATCCCTCTCAGTGTTCAAGGCCAAGTTGGACAGGGCTTGAAGCAACCTGGTCTAATGGAAGGTGTCCATGCCATGGCACTGGGCTGGAAACAGATGATCTTAAGCTCCTTTCCAACCCAAACCAGGCTGGACTTCTGTGCTTTTCTCCATCCGAGTGGGTGTTTTGTGATGACAGACCCTATCCACAGACCCAGAGGCATTGCTTTGTTTGCCTGGGAAGCTGGCAGTGGGCTTCCCCACCGGAGATGGGACTGGTGAGCCTGAGCTCACAGGCTACCACAGCACATGTGGAGATGTGAGCACAGGCAGAGCTGGTGAATAGGCAGGGCAGGTTCCAGACTGGAGCCGTGTGGCTCACTGCATGTGCAGAGCTGCCCGCGGGGTTCCATCCTCTATCCCCAAAGTGGGAAAAGTGGCACTTCTGTATCCTACAGAAAATGACAGACAGTAATAGGATGTGTGTGCTGCCCTTATTGTGAGCAATGCATTTGCCTTAAAACATGACAGCTTTTAGGAACCTACCCAGCTGCAGAACAGAAGTAATCCAGGTTCACACCTTTGCAAGAAGCTTGCAAAGGGCAAATAATATTCTCTGCACATGCCTTTGTTGTGTCCTGCAAAATATTGGTCAAGGTTAGATTAATTACTTCTTTTTGCAGTGTTTTGTTCAGGAAACAACAAGGTGAGGGGCAATCTAGAAGGAAATTATCACTGATTTTTGTCACATTTGGAAAAGGCAAAATTTTAAAAGCACCAAAGTTTAAAGTGCAGGACAGCAAATAGTAAAACAGAAATAATCCTCTTAAAAGACTCCATCACCTCTGATTATCAGATGGCCCATTCTCTTCTGGTGGTGGGCTGTGAATGTTTTTAAGAAACTGTATTGAGTACAGTTACTTCTATGTGTTGCTCTGGCTCATGAACTGGCCTCCCCCAAATACAGGCTTCCCCTTAAGCTATAGAATATCAGTGGGAAGGTGAGGCAAGAGCTGGGACATGGACTCAAGACTTCTGCACTGATGCTGCCTCTTTCTCAGATTCCCTGCATCTTTGGCCTGTTTCTCCATACCAGCTCAAACAGCTTTTGAAACCCTTTTCTCTTAGTATCTTCCTTGATCAGATTTCCCAGTGCCTTCAGATTCCTTGATTTTCTTGGTCTTTGTTCATGTGGCTATTTCCATAGTCACTTCTGACAGCAAGTCCATCTGGTCTTTTTCAGTTCTTGTCAGTGCAAAGATTTATAAACCTTTGAGGCATTTACAGGAGCCTCTTGAGTGCCTCCCTCTTATTTCAAACACTGGGTAGACCTGCAGAAAAAAAAGAGGGGAAAGCTGGTAGGGAATCCTAATCTGTCCTTTGGAGCAAATCATAGAATCACAGAACGGTTCGGGTTGGAAATATTTACTACTTTATATTCTTTCTGTGTGACAGGAGGAAAACCCTGCCTTTTCTTCAGACGCAGTGTTTCTGCCCATTCATTTGGCTGTGTGATGATTGCCAGCAAGCAGCTGATGGGCCTTTCTTTCTGACTCACATTAAGAGTATGGCAACTAAACAGGAGAGAGAGGCTCCTGTGGATTTGAGAAGGCAAAAGGTGTGCAGTCACAGGATCACAGAGCAGAGCATCCATAGGTGGATTCCCAGAAGACTTGCAGCTTGTGGTTACGCTGGAGGCTGTGAACTTTGGCAGGTTCATGAGTGAAAAATGAGGTAGCTCTTCTTGGCACCAAGGCAAGGCATGATTCACAGGCTGAAAAATGAGTTGTCCTAATGATTAGCAGGTTAAAGATGTGCTCCTGTAAATTATGCTGTGCCTAGAAATCTGATTGACCTCAGCCTTTGTGAAAGCTGCCATATGCTGTTCAACAAAATCAAAGCAAATACAAATTGGCTTCACCTAGCAACACCTAAAGCTTATTGCACCCATGCACCTTCCAGCCAAGAGTTCCTTCACCTGCACTGATGATCTGTGTTATGAAAAGGTAAAAATGGATTGGTACCTTCTTCAGTTTTACATTTAGGTATGTCTGGCTGGCTGGAAATTGATTCTGCAAGGCTTTAAAGGAGTGAACGATGCCTTAGATGACACACATCTCTCCAGACCTTTGAGCCTAATGGGTTACCTAATCAATTTTGTGTCTGTTGAACTACATGTGCCTGTCTGAACAATTAAAATGGTGCATGGAAAACAGGTGCTTTGTGGTATAGAGAATGAAACACTCTCAGAACAGGTATTAACTAAGGCTGGTGTGAAAATTAGTCACAATTGCTGATTATCAGGCAACTGCAAAACCTCACCTAGTCTGCCTTACAAATGCACTGGCGATATATTTGTTATGAACAGAAAGTAAGCATTTTCTCTGCTCATTGCAGGGGTATTGGACTAGATGACCTTTAAAGGTCCCTTCCAACTCAAACTACTCTATGATTCCATGATTTTACCAGGGTGCCTTTGTTACAGGAGTCTGAATT
Source organism: Psittacula echo (assembly GCF_963264785.1). Classification (NCBI taxonomy): domain Eukaryota; kingdom Metazoa; phylum Chordata; class Aves; order Psittaciformes; family Psittacidae; genus Psittacula; species Psittacula echo. The sequence continues at coordinate 8,523,650 of NC_137736.1, forward strand.
GAGAGGCAGACGGCTTGAGCCACACAAAGAAATGTGTGGGTCAATAGAGCAAACACAGCCATTTCCCCACAGGCCAATAACAGATGATCACTTATTCATCAGTTTGGAGATAACAACTTGCTGTCAGTGGAGAACATGGCTTGTGAGCTCTTCATGTAAACAGACAATAAATGGAGTATTATTCAGACGTCTCCACAACTACGAAAACAAGGCTTAACTGGCCCTTACTAAGGGTAGGAGAGGGAAGGTGTCAGGCCTGTAATGTCTCCAGTAGAGAATGCACAGGGAAGCCATCACCCTTCTTGCTAGGAGAAGGGTGAATGAACTGAATACAGCAAATACACACTCTCTATGTTGTGAAGTGAGGAGTTGTGGTTATTAATTACTTCATAAGGAAAGGCTGAGATTCTTTTGAATCAGGGTAGTACACGCTGCCTGATGACAAAAAACCACAGGATTCCTGCCCACCCCCAAACATGTTGAATTTTTTATAAAAGTAATTTTTAATATAGTCACTTATGTGCTGTATTTGAAAGGAAGCCTTTTCTAATATTTATGAAACTTATTTGTACCTTTGTCACTTGGGGGAAAGAAGTCAGTTTTGCAGACTGTATTGGACCTGGGAATTTTAGGGAAGGCTTCATGAGATGTTCATATAATGTCTCTGTCTGTAGTGACTGGATCATTATCCTTTGAATTACCAAAACATAAGTATCTTTCACTAAGACACAGCATGTCTTTCTTACACAAAAGGATGTAAAGTTTCTTCTAAGAATGACCTTTTCTGATGCTACTGACAAATGGAGCTGATAACAAAGGGCTCCTTGAGAGCCCCCTGAAAGGCATTCTAGAAAGTGAGGTGAGGAAACAAGTGGATATATAGAAAATTCACTTTCATGTTATAATCATTCCTCTGACTTGGCTGATTTCCATTTATCCCAAGGTAGTGTTGAAGCTAAGTTGAAAGGCATGATAATCATAGCACAGTTTATTATTTCTTTTCTTCATGGGTGGTCAGTCATCTGCACAGATGCTTTATTGACCAGCCACATAGTTTTAACCCCAAAGTGCACTTTTGTGCACTATGAAGGACTGGTGTTGCTCCACACAGTGGGCCAACTTTGGAGGAAGGAGAACAAATTGCCTTTCCTGACATACATAGGACCCTTTTGCCTTGTAGAATTAAGAGTGATCTCCCTACTGGACCAGAAGCAACACCTTGCTTAGAAAGGACTCTTACCTCTGTCTCTAGGAGGAATTACATGAAGGTTATTTAGGAACTGTAGAAATTAAAGCCTTGACATGAGATTTTTTTTTTGTTGGCCAAGACCTGTATTGATAAAGGAAATAGGAAAAACCCCAGTTTTAAGCTAGTAGCTAAGTGTGTCATGTGTCCAAACACACTTAACAGTGAATCCACTGGGACTTCAGTTGACCGTTGATGGGACCCATGTCTGTGTTTGCATGAGGTGCCCGTTCTAAATGCCTGAAATGGTTGCATGAGTTCAGTCAACTCGATGTGACTACAGGAAACTTTAGGACTTTTTTTTTATTTACCTTTTTAATGGATAGTAGTTCTTACATACTGTAATAACCATTGAGCTCAGGTTTGATGAATGACCATTGTTTCATTAAAAGAAATGACACCAAGTACGCAGTGTTAGTTGGTTCTTATTCTAACAGAGAGGCAGCTTACCCAAGCATTGAAATAATTCATCCTATACTTCCAAATAGAAATGAATTTACAGTCAAAAACTATGACTTCCTTCTCTCTTAGAGAAAGGCACGATATCAGCAAATCAATATTGGCAGTGTTTGCTGCAAGATGCAGTTTCAGACCTTATTGGGACATTGATCCATAAAGGGATGTTAGAAGAAAGCAACATCAAATGGGTGCAGAGAGGCTCGTATACAGATTCATTCTCTGAAAAGCTGGGTAGAGGTAGCATTAAACACCTCCCAGAAAAGACATTTCCATCAGTTTTTGATTATACAAGATACTATATGTGAATTATGTTACTTGAAAACACTGAGCCATTGGTTCTATTATTAGCTTTAATAATTGGACAATTAATTCTGTATTATTTAGCATTAAATTTAGACTTAAATTAATAGAAAGAGCCCTATCTCAAGTTTGTTGGTAATTCACCATAGTAGTTATTGAGCAGTATTCACCATTAGTACACATAGCACCCTGGGCCATTGCACCCAATGGATTTCTCCATATTATGTTTGTTACAATGGAATTTGAAAAACAATGGAATTATGGCATTGAGACTAGAGGAGGTGGCCATCACGGTTCTTTCATATCATGGCTCTAGGTAAAAGACAGTAGCAAACAGAGTACAAAATACCATCTAACAGCACTGACAGTTAGCTCTTCCTGTACCTGTAGTGTTGCCTTTGTCTGTCCAGAGACCATCTCTCTCCACAAAACCTTAATAAAACCTAAAGAATGTTCAATTGAATCCACTTCCTAAATGATCATGCAGTTTGAAATCCTTTGTGTAAAAAAAATGTGAATTTATGCCACATTCAGGAACATAATCTTGATCCAGCTAAGGGATGCTTCAGATTGGTTGCAAAGCCTAAGTATTTAACTTCTGAAGGGCCATGTTCGCCAGTCAAACTTGTGTTTAGCAAGACTTATTTTCCCCAAAGTCATACTGACTAGTAGACCTCTTTTACTGTATGATCCATGCCAGGTCCCACCTCTTGTCACAGATTGTGTCTTATTTCTAGTTGGGATTTAACTGACCTTTAGTTCCATTGGTCATTATTTGGCCTTGCTTTATTAGACTTAACAGTCCAGATGAAGTACTCATAATTTTTCTCCATACGGTATTTATGCAATTGGATCAAATTATTCCTTGGTCTTATCTTGATAATTTAAACAGGGTGGGGTTTTTAGTCATGAAATATGTTTTCTGCTTTATTTCTGTATCTTGTCCACTTACTCACCCTTTTTGGCACATGTTCAGTATTGCTTTAACAGCCTCAGCATGGCCAGACAGTGGAAAAAAAAAAAGATCCCACATTTACATACTCTTATTACTTTTTTATTTATACGTGCACAAGTTACATTAGACTTGCTTTTGCCACAGCATGCATGGAAGGGTTACATTAAGTTGCCAGTAATACTTTGCAGGACATGGTACCCTTTCTGTGCCAGTGGCTTTGAATAAGTGTAAAATTCACTGTATAAAACACAGATGTTTGAGAGCGATCTGGGGGAGATGCTTTATCTAATCATTATTTACCATTACCTTAATCCATGTATTTTCTCTGCAAATTTTCCCAGCAGCACCTTTGTATTTCCTGCAAGTGTATTGATGATGAACATACTGGGTAACAATGAGGCTTTACTGAGACTGCAGGAATTCTCTTGTTCTAGGTAACTCTAGGCTTCATTGTTTTCCAAGCACTCACAGCATAGCATGAAACAAAGGAAGCACCAAGTGCCTCTGCTGAGCAAGTGAGGTATTTCCAACACAGCTCATCCAAGTTCCTTTCTCTCCTAGTTTCTGCGAGTTTCTGTGGAGGGCCTGCTTCTCTCTCACAAAGCATAAACAAATGTATGCATGGTTACCCATGTCAGCACCACTGCTGCCTCCCCTTGAGCAGAAGGCACTGGTCAGTTGAAGAGGGAGAGGGATCCATCTCTCAGCTGACTAGGGATCTCATATGCCTGATGGAAGCAGAACCAAACCTGTTATCAGTTAGAATATGCTTATCAGCACATACTGTCGTGGCAGCTTGGTGTCCTGTACTTCTCTAGAGACCTGAATAGTCACTTGGCTTTGCAGGGATAGGGGTCTGCTTCTGTGAGAATGTCACCTCTTTCCCACAAATAACTACACAAGTCATAAGCAGTTAGTAATGCCACACTTCATTTCTCTTCAAATGGAAGTCAAACTGGCTGTCCATCATGACCACCTCTGGACCTCTCTAATCTCCCTTTAATTTTGTTCTTTTCTGATCAAGTGACTAGAACTTACTGCATTTTCCAGGGAAAACTCTACTATCGATGTACATACTGGCAACGTGTTTCCACTGCCATTTTCTTTCTTACTTTCATATCCAAATATTTTGTTTGCTCTTTCAACTGCATAAGGCAGAGTGTTTTTACTGAACTGCCTACAATCAACAGGTCTTTGTCTTGAGTGGTTAATTAATTTAGTTTCCAATAAAAGTAATCAATAGCTTAAATTACTACTTCCAACATTGTATTAGTCGTACCCATTTATCCTTCAGTCATGCTGTCCATTGACCTACCTAGCTTTATCAGGATGTTACTCAGTTCTCATCAAAGCACAACAACTGCGAATGTTCTTGAGTTATTCTCAGCCTTTGTATTCTTGTGTCTTGAACTAAGCTCTTTCTTTCACCCTGTTTTTCGAGTCACTGGCTGACCTAGCATTTCATCAGAGCTGGGATGCCCACCCCATCTTGCCAGAATTCTTTTGCAGTACTATCAATGAATCTCTGACTATCTGTGTCAACCTCTTGATACCAGCCCTTCTTCCAGAGTTCATCTCCCTTTGTTCATCTGCACTGTTACCAACCTGACAGTTTCACTCCTGGAGTACAGTCCAGTCCTTGTACAGTAGGTGAAGATTAGTGTTATTATTTCCAGGCTTCTGGAAACAGGTATTACTGACTCTAGGGGCTAAGGCCAGCACCTTTCTGCCTGCTCAGGTCCCTTGCGTCAGAACTGGTCAATAGTGTGATGACAGCATTGCCTTTGAGAGAGCATAAGAGTTGGCCCTACATAAAAAACAGGCAGAACAAGATAACCCAAAGTAGAGAATGTAGAAGTAATTAAACATTTATAGACAGTAAAAATCAGACCTTTGCTAGCATGTAAATAAATATTGACATATAGATAGATGGAAACAAGGAAGAAATGAAAAAAAACAACTATTGGTTCAGGCTACATTTCTCTTACAGCATTTTACAAGTGACTCTTTCAGAATTGCCATGAGCATATTTTCTCCTGATACTTGGCCACTGGCAGAAACCAAATCCTGTATGCCATGACCACTGGGCTAACGTAATAGCTGAGCTCTCAAGTCCTTACAACCTCTTTCAGCATCATGAAAGTGTCTTTTCCGGTGCTTGATTAGGAATCCAGAACAAGAGTGGAGAATGGGCCCTCAGAAATTCAGAATGAAAAGGAGGGCTTCTCATCTTCACACTGAGCCGTGAAGCGGAATTGTTCACTGCTCTCAGCATGGACACTCTGCCAAAACAAAGAGAAAAACATTTGGTAGCCATTGGTCCAGACCTGTTTTACAGGCCTGGATATAGCTAGGTGGGCAGAAATTAAAACTCAGCGTGGGAAAAGCATCAAGAGAAGGGGGAATCATTTGGTTTTTATGGGGATAGACACCTATAATGTGCCCAGGGTCACTTCCCTTGCAGGACCATTTGGCCTAGTGAGGAAACATGTTAGAAAGAAACTGCAGAAGAAAGCAAATGATATTAAACCCTTGCCGGTATATGGAGACCAGTTAAGGACTTGTCACACTTCAGACAGAGGAAATTACAACCTATAGCAGATCTGGATACTGATGTTTATTTAAGAATTATCAAGACTAGAGCATTTAACCTGCTTGGTGTCTCACACACTCACTTGCTTTCCCCACACCGTTATATTCATCAGGTCTCACCTTCCTCTCCCAGCAGGGACACGGTGGTGGTCTGTCAATGTGGAAGTCATCGGTTCCTGCTGTGCAGCTTTTCATTTACCAGTCTTGAGCATCATCATCAACCTGGACAAGGTCACTGGGCATCCCCCAACATTTGTCTCCACACATCTCCTCCTCCAGGATCTTTCCCCACTTCCAGTGTTTCTCATCCAGATACGATCTTTGCTATCTTCTTTCTAGCCCCGAGCCCTAGGTTTTGGTTCCAATCAGCCTCTTAACTGCTGGTTCTGTCTCACATCTTGTTACTAATTGGAGGGTCTGGGACATGCCACTTTTGGTTAGGCCAGCTGCTATCAGAATGTACAGCTAGTACATACTGCTTGCAGCTAGCTTGTGCTCCAGAGTGTTATAGTTCAGCTTACACACAGCACATACACAATTATCTGCTGCCTGATAATGTTCACAATTTAAGTGGAGTTTTTTGCCTGCCCCTGGCTCTAATACTAGTGATATAAAGTAAGTGTCTACTGCAGATCACAAAGCGGTGAGAAGCTAAAGGAGCTGGCACGGCAAAACAAAGGTATTGAGTGGTGTTTATTGAAAGTGAGACAGTGTCCTTCAAATAGCTGAGTTATGTCCAGTGAGTAAAACAAGAAAGATCATAAACTCTGGCAGGTTAAATGCAAAAATAAAATAAGGCAGGCCAAAAAACAAATGAGGAACAGGCTGTAAATGGGAAAAAGCTCATAAATCCTTATTTAAACATTTCAGCAGTAGGGCTGTCTGTTGAGCCATAGATTATCACTGCAAAAGACAAGGTGAGGCCATGACAGAAGAAAAGTGTGCTCTTTATAGATGAACTTGAGAAAGTTCCTGCATTTATTTATGAGGGACTTGTAGAGGTTCTGTCTGAAGTGACTGTTGAAGAAGCCACGGGACACAAGAGCGAAATGAACCTTAATACTTCAGTGCAAGTGAATGATATTCACCTGAGAGCTCTGCCAGAGCTCACAGATGAAGTAGTTGAAGTGCTGGCTATGGTGCTTAACCTGTCACTTGAAACAGTCTTAGGCCCTGAGGCCTAGGAAGTTGACACATGTAACATCAATTTCCTAAAAGGGTCCTGGAGGAGATCCAAGGAACTAGCAGAGCCTGATGAGCCCATTATTAGAAACATTAGTAAAGAAAATAATATATATATATATATATCAGGAAGGAAAAACAGAATATACCGAGGACTTGATGACTTTTGCAAAGGGAAACTGTACCTCTCCTGAAGCTGTTTGAAGGCATTGGGATGTATATGGATAAGGGAGCTCATGGAGAATGCTGAGGCGTCTAAAAGGCTTCTGGTAGCTTGTTATCAAATTCAGTCCTCACATGGATGAATAGTTGGTTGAAAGTCAGCAGAGGATAAAAATAAGTGGTGAGTTCTTACTAATCACAGATGGGATCTTCAAGCTTGAACAAGTCCTTGGGTGAACTCCTCAGGTCTTACATAGTAATTAAAGAAGCAAAGGTACTGTTAAGAACAGTCACACTGGAAAAGGGACAGGGAGGTAAACAGAGTGCCCTGGGGCCATTTTATTAACCCTTGGTGCATCTCACTTCAATATCATGTTCAGGTCTCAGAACTGATGAAAGAGAAACTTCCAAACTGGGAAAGTCTGGAGAAAGGGTCCATGGAACAGCTTCTGGACAAGAAGAAGCTAAGTCAGATAGGGCTCATCAGCCTGGGAAAGTGGTTGCTGAAGAGAGATCTGAAAAAGGCTTGTAAAGTCCTGAGAGGCATGGAAAACGTGACTAGCAAATGACAAGTCTTTTCCAACATAAGCATGAAGGTCATCAAAAGAGACTTGTAGCTACTCTGTTCCAACAGGCAAGAAGAGGTGCTTTTCTCATCAAATGTAGGTCTCCTTGCTGTTGGAGGCTGTGGATTTGAAAAGTTTGCACTGGTGCAGAACACAAACGTGCAATGTCATGGTAGAAAAATCCACCACAGGTTACCAGGTACAAAGGCCTTTAGCCTAGGAAGTAATTGAGCTGCAAAATGTGAGAGTATTCTGGGGAGTTATCACATCCCCTTCTACTCTTGTGTTGGTATTTGCTGTTGGCCACAGTCAGAAGCAGGTCCTGGGAGATGGGCTGCCAGCCTGACCTAATACAGCTGTATTTATGATCCTCCTGTAAGAGTGAAAAGCACATGACCCAGAATATCTAGCCTGGATACAGCATGGGATGCTACGATGCTGGGAATGGCCTCACCAGGAATAATGGGAGGATGAACTATAGGGCAGCTTGCAGGTCCTTTCTGATACTAGGTGTTTTAATGAAAAGGCATTGCAATTCAACATGAAGCCTGTGACAAAGGGGAAAAAAAAAAAAAAAAAGAATGAAAAATTCCATCTGAAGACAGCAGCTTGCACAATGCTCTCCCTGCAGGCTTCCACCAGCTACTGATGGTGCATTCAAGCCATGAGGTCAACGCTTCTATCATAAACTTTTGGTTCCAGAATATGACACATGCATCCCTGGCACGTGCTCTTGCCCTCACAGAAACAGGGTCTTTTAAATCTTTGTGCATTGAGTCCTGGGTATTTATGTTTCTATTTTTAGTTACAAAACACAGTGACACATTCTTAACTGTAAAGCCTTTAGCTAATCATTGATAGACTGCTGCCTGTAAAAGAGTGGTGTAGTTACTCAGAGTCTACAACTTCCTCTTTTAAAGTTCAGTGCTTCTGTATTCCTTGGCTGTTTAAGCTGTATTTTCATCCTGTTGAGAGCAGAACTTGTGTAGTACACAGATACATCCTGGGATTTTCTTACCATCTAAACAAGGAACATGTCCTAGTAGTTGTTCAGTTAACATTTCACAAGCTGCCCTTTAGAAATTTAGACTTGAAGGCAAGCTTTGGTATTTCCTGGAAAGAGACGCCAGGTTTTGTTACTCCTGTTGTTCTGTTGCCCCTCCATTTGGTACTTTAAATAGGACATGTGTCTTTTCCTTCATGAACTGATACACAGGGCTCTGCTGCTCCCTAGCTATGGCTGCATAGCTGAGGCTGCTACTCTGTGCCTGAGGAAAAACAACATTAAGTGCAGATCAGTACTTTTATATGAATATTTACCTGCCAGATAGAGATACCAGTTCGTACAAGAAATGGTTTGTAACCTGAATATTCAGGTGTAGGTGGGGAAACATGCTGCTAAACTAATCCTACAAAATCCCACCAGGATCTAGGGGTATATATCACTTTCTAAGCCACCTAATGTTAGGAATAAGAAAAGACTATAGGAAAAAGCAAAGGAATAGACTATTGAGATGAATGCTGTGGAAAAAAAAAAAAAAAAAAAAAACAAAAGAAAGTGCAACAAGGGAATCCATAACTTTCCACTGTTGATCTTGCTGACTGTAAAACCAGCCAGCCTCCTTCCAGGAGAGGCAAAACTCAGACTGGAGAATCTTCAATATGGCTCTTGTAAGATTGTCTCCTGATGTGTGTCATAGCTGTAATCAAAAGAAGTGCAAAGCCTACACCTCCTGTGTATACAGATAACAGTCAACCCGGAAGTGATACCCAGTCAGGATATCCTAGTGTTGTCCTGCAGAGTGCTACAGTGCTGCATGAGAGTGCAGTACGGAGTTAGAGTAAGGAGAAACATGGTGTTCAGCTCAATGATTCAAACCTGATCTGGATGTCAAAGCAGCAGGTGTCACCCTGTGGTAGGTGTGTCATGGTTTAAGCCCAGCCGGTAATTCAGTGCCATGCAGTCTCTCTCTCACTCCCCCCCTTCCTCCCCCCCTGCTCCCAGAGGGATGGGTAGGAGAATCGAAAGAATGCAACTCCCATGGGTCGAGATAAGAACAGTTTAGTAACTAAGGTATAACACAAACCACTACTGCTACCATCAATAATAATAATGATAAGGGAAATAACAAGGGAAGAGAATACAACTGCTCACCACCTGCTGACCAATACCCAGCCCGACCCAAGCAGTGATCTCGCCCTCCTGGGTAACTGCCCCCAGTTCTACATCCTGCGCATGATGTGCTGTGGTATGGAATACCTCTTTGTCTAGTTTGGGTCAGGTGTCCTGTCTCGCTTCCTCCTGGCTTCCCCTCCTCCCTGGCAGAGTGTGAGACTCAGAAAGTCCTTGGTCAGACTAAACATAACTTAGCAACAACTAAAAACATTGGTGTTATCAGCACTGTTTCCAGGCTTAAAGTCAAAAACACAGCACTGCACCAGCTACTAAGAAGGAGAAAAATGACTGCTAGTGCTGAACCCAGGGCAGGGTGCTAGAGGAAAATCCTGCTTGGGACTTTACACTGATGATGAGCAAGGTTCCTGCTAGCATGTCCAAGATTGCAGCCCCAGTAAAATGAGGACAAAGCAAGTTGATGTAGTACAGACGTCACTGGGGATCTGCAGACTTTGTATCACTTGTTCTGAACTCAGAGCTGCTTCTGTTCTGTTCTCACTGTTCCCTGATGGAACTGGGCAAGTAGCATCTTCTTGACTGCCACTCAGGGAGGAGGGGGTGGAAAGGAGACCTATGTCTTCTTTCCTTCCCCACAGCAGGCAGGAATGCCCTAACTCTCCACTGCAAAGCACCAGAGCAGAGCACCTTCTTTTGACATGTCCATCCAAGGGTTAGGTCTTCAAAGGACAGGTCCTGGCTTTTAAGTGAGACCACTTCAGCTGCAGACCTTACGGAGCAGCTGGTTTACAGAGGAAGGCCAGCGGGGATGAGAAAGACAGAAAAAAATCCTGCCTCCACCATCTCATCCATTATCCAAAGACTGAATACTGGGGCAACATTTTGATGTACTTCCATCAACATCACACAAAGCTGAAAAGGCGCTGCCAGCCGCATCCTGCCTAGTAATACTGTCATTTTTCCAGACCCTGTCAGGCTGACATTGATATAGGCAGTGAGAGGAGGGTATGTCAGTAGCTCTGGAGATTTTAGCCTGAGATAGGAGGATCCCAAAAGGAAACAGAGAAAAATGAGACAATTTAGCAAAACTGATGGGAATTAATGAAGTGATTCTGTTCCCCTGTCCCTGTGCTTCCAGATAGAAAGGCTTCATCAAAACAATGTTGTCTGTTCTATGTCTGTAGGGTGAGGAGGGTTCTGCCTGCCCAGACAAATTAATTTCATTGTGTTTTTTCTTATATGTTGCCATCCAAGATTGTAAGTTTGGGCATTCACAGGTGACAGAGAGAAGACTGGGCTTACAGGCTGCCACAAATGCTAGAACCACAGCAGCAACTACACCTCAGTGATCTAGGGACAGCTGACAGCCCCCAGAGTCACCTCAGCTTTCCATAGATGACCTCTACAGAGAAACTAAGAATCACAGAATCCTAAAATATTTAGAGTTGGAAAGGACCTTAAGATCATCTAGTTCCAACCCCCTGCCATGGCTGTTAAATGATGGGGGGGGGGCAGAGAGGGAGGGCTGGAAATCTGAAAGTGCATAAACCAGCAACTAACTTCTGAAGACATACGGATGAACTGTATTGCAGTAGCGAGTACAGGCTTTCCTTCATGCTGCAGTTTCTTTGGTCTACCTGTCAGGCTATCTAGATCATGAATTTTGCAGCTGCAGTTGTCCCTGAGGTTAACTGTGCTTGTCTGCAGCATATGACAGTTTAAAGCATGAGGTGAAAACTACAGGAGTCAACACATGGGGACAGGCAGAATGTGATTACTTAAAACTACACAACCAAGAGTCATGATCGAAGAAAAAGAGGTATGAATTCTCCAGCTTGATTTGTTGTTTTTTACTGCAGTGCATTGAGTTTGGGGTATTTCAATGAAAACTCAATTTTGAACTGTTTCTCGAGCATTCCCGTTTTGAGTGTTGGATTATTCAGGATGAGCGATGTCAACTGAGAGCATTTATGCAAAGTGGTTACAAGAGCAGGGTGAGAGGGATGCATGGATGACTGAAACACTCCAGCGGCTGCTGTCACTGCTGTCTCTGCCACTGAGGAAGAGCTGCCTGATGGGCTTGCAGAGGTGTGTCAAAAGGGACTGAAGAGGAATGCTAAATGGCTGATGGGGTAACAATTGGTGTTACAGATCGGTGCCAACCACCCTGAGGGCCATGATACCTTGTGCTGCCTACGAGGTTTGTACAGGCGCTCTCTGTGTGTGATGTCTATGAGAGAAAGCCTGCTACTACTGTAATTAATTTTTAAGAGATTAAGAACTGTAGTAAAGTAATTATTTCCAGTTCTGTCCCCATAGCAGATGTGTGCTGTGGTAGAGTTGTGACAGGCAAACATTCATGATGTCTCTCCATCTCTCTCTAGGTGCTCAAGCATCTGCGACACTTAAATTTCACCAATAACATGGGGGAGCAAGTGGATTTTGATGAGTTTGGGGACCTGGTAGGGAATTACTCAATAATCAATTGGCACCTTTCTCCGGAAGATGGCTCAGTCGTCTTTGAAGAGGTTGGGCACTACAATGTTTATGCCAAGAAAGGGGAGAGGCTCTTTATCAATGAAAACAAGATCCTGTGGAGTGGATTCTCTAAAGAGGTAGGTGCTTAAATCCTCACAGCACCATTTCCCAAGTCTCTGCGGACTGAAATTTGAACTAACCCTGCACACTTCTCGTATTATGGCTCTGTGTCTCATTAAAAAGATCCATTCATCTTACTGTATACATGGTCTCTGCCATAGTCTTTCACGTCCTGATTACACACTTCTGGAAATAACAGGCACCTGCTTCTCCCCTCCTATACATTTGATGAGACTGGGTATTAAGCCCTGTCAATCTGCCCAGGTTCACTTGGACATGGTGCTAAAATAGAGATGCCAGTGCCTGCTACTGTTTTTAGTCTACCAGAAGGTGCTTCTGCAGTCTCAAGAGTACATGATGTAGCCATTGATTTTAGTCAGGCCTTAGTCCTTCTCCACTTCCTTGCATATGTTAGATCTTTTCAGCATAACCATCATCGCCAGCAGCCAGGGTTGTGTTCCCTCGTGTGATGGGAAGGTGGTGCAGAGATCTCCGAGTAAGAGCCTCCTCCAGCCTAGACAGAAACCCTGGCTTCCAGAGGGGACGCTGAGCAGGCATCTGGCTTGTGGCCTGGGAGGTGACAGGGAGCTTAGAAATGTCACTGTGAGGCCTGGCTGCAATGTTTAGATATGTTAAATCAGTACCTGATTACTGAACAAGGCAATTCACTTCCAGGTGATTATTCACATTGGCTGAAAGATAGGTAACTGCTTCTGCAGTAGCTACACTTGGCTAATACAATTACATTATCCATTAAGCCTTACTTACTCCAGCTAGCCCAGCTTCACTTACAGCTTAAATCCAGAACTCTCTGAAGGAGGTATGGGTCAGGCAGAGCACATTACAGAAATACTGAGCTCAGGCTTTTCTAAGCCCAGCTGGATTCTTTGAGACAAGCTACAACTGGCATTTTAAAAACCTGATGTCCTAACCCCTCCTTCTGATCATTGCAAATGCCACTGGCACCTTTTCCAACAGCTAGGATGTTACTGGTTTTTACTTAAACCAAGTAATTGTGTTCTCTTGGTCTAAATTCCTCCAACAGCACTATATTTACCTCCATTCTCTGTCCTAAATTGTTAAAGGTTAGACTGGATGTTGCCAAGTGTCATGTAAATTGTGTGCCAGTGGAGGGGTTTGTGATCCCTATGTCCGCTGCAGCTTATTTTTTCAGTTTATAGAGTTGAATGTCTTCCAGATAAAAGGCTTTGCTCAAAGTGAGTAGTCAGTACTTCACTTGCTGAAGCTTTCTGTGCCTCTGCTATCTTCGGAAAAATATTAAATGTCGTTAATTCTAACACGGGAACTTCAGTGTTGGCCAGATTTGCAAAAGAACAAGTTAAACAGTAGGTAAGATAGATTCATTTTGGCAGAACTTGATGAAATTCCCCACAGAATACTTAAGAAGGCAGCCAAAGCAATCTCAAAAGTACTAGCAATTTATATTTGATCAATGTGGAGGATGGGTGATGTCTCAAAGGATTAGAGGAGGGTGATTGTAAGGATTGTAATCTCAAAATTGTAATCTCAAAGGATTACAGGAGGGCACCTGTTTTTAAAAGCAGAGATAGGACAGCCAAGGGAATTACACACAATTGAGCTGGGTTTCAATAACCTCAAAAACTAAATAAAAAAACCCTATTAAACAGTTTATAAGCACAGGATAGTAAAATGATAAGAAAAAGCAAAATGCATTTGTCAAGATGAAATCATGCCAGGCCAATTTAATGTTCCTCCTTGGAAGCTCAGTCAGCTTAGTAGATAATGGGAAAGCAGTGCATAACTTCAGTCAGGCCTTTGATTCAGCCCTGTTCAAAATCAGCAGTGACTGTCTCGACTGGTGAAGTCCTCTTGGTGGATGCACTGCATGCTGAAAGACGGTCCCAAGGAATAGGTATTAACAGCAAAGAGTGCTTCAAGTGGGGAGCTTCAGAGATTTGTCCTGGATGTGTATCTGTCCAATGAATTATGCAGTCCTGATTAACAGCTTAGAAACAGTGTTCCCAAACTGTGCTGCACCTATACTTCAGAGTGATAGGCAACAGCGGCCACACTCAGCTGCAGGTGAATATCAAAATGGGCATCCCCACGTAGGAGCTGCCACTATCAAGGCAACTTACTTGCAGTACTCATGTACCTTGTGGCTGAGATCAGTGCCTGCATACAGGAAATACCCAAATCATATCCCAGACTCACCACCTAAGTGTATCCACGTAGTAGTTTCCTGAGATCAGCATTTGGGCAAACTAGCAGTAAACTTACAAAAAGATGAACGGAGGCTTCCAACCAGAGCATCCCTTAAGTATGTATGGATCATAGTACTTTGCTGGCAGTGGAAATTGTGGGTTTACCTCCCCTGAGCTAGGAAACTCATCTGTGCTACCTCTTCCCTTAATTTAGTTAGGAAAAGGGTGAGTCCAACCTCCAGTTGTGCTCCCCAGTAAAGAAGGCCCAGGCTTCCACTTACTATGCTGAACTCATTGTCAGTGTGCATTAGGCATGCAGGGAACATACCCATGCAACCACTTGCTGCAGGGATATGACCATGCCCAGGTGGACTCACACACAGCGTAAGTGCACAGCCAGCAGGTGACACAGCTCATCATTTGCAGCAGCAGAAACCTGGAAGCCTTTGGATTTGTGTATAGATGCCAGTTTGCATCTTTAGATGCTCAATGTTCAAAAAACAAGACCATTCTTTCATACGGAAACTCCTCTGGTTTAGTTAATTTACCTGTTTTGTTTCTGGGTTGGAGAGGGTCTTCAGGAAACAAGAGGAACTGGGTTTCAAGAAACTCTTTTAATTCACAGAATCACAGAATCACAGAATATTAGGAATTGGAAGGGACCTCAAAAGATCATCTAGTCCAATCACCCTGCCAGAGCAGGAACACCTAGATCAGGTTGCAGGAACACCTAGATGAGGTTACACAGGAAGGTGTCCAGGCGGCTTTTGAATGTCTCCAGAGAAGGAGACTCCACAACCTCCCTGGGCAGCCTGTTCCAGTGTTCCGTCACCCTCACTGAGAAGTTTCTTCTCAAATTTAAGTGGAATCTCTTGTGTTCCAGCTTGAGCCCACTACCCCTTGTCTTACCATTGGTTGTCACCGAGAAGAGCCTGGCTCCATTTTCGTGACACTCACCCTTTATATATTTATAAACCTTAATGAGGTCACCCCTCAGTCTCCTCTTTTCCAAACTAGAGGCCCAGCTCCCTCAGCCTTTCCTCATAAGGGAGATGCTTCACTCCCTTAATCATCTTTGTCGCCCTGTGTTGGACTCTCTCCAGCAGTTCCCTGTCCTTCTTGAACTGAGGGGACCAGAACTGGACACAATATTCCAGATGTGGTCTCACCAGGGCAGAGTAGAGTAACAAATTCCCATTAATTTGTTAGTACCAATATGCAATATATGGAATATATTTGCAAGGTTGACTCAAATTCCTGCCAGTAGAGATTGATTGTCTTTTAACACTCTAATGACCATTTTCTGGTATTTGTATCATGGGTCACATATAAGTTCACAGTGCCCACAACACAGAAGAGATTACAAAGATCTGCTGATCTACCATCCCCTGATGTGGTCTTTCAAACAAATACAACTACAGTGAGCTGGGGACAAACTACTGTGCAAAATGTCTGTTGTGTGGCGCAAAGAGGTGAGCCTCTGAGGTTCTCCATCCAGCATGCTAGTCAAGCAATAACACCCTTGGAGGAAGTCCAGGGTCCCGTTGTAGAAAAGCTGCACATGAGACACTGACACCCTCCTTTAACCCTCCTTGGGCTCTTTTCTTGCAGGTGCCTTTCTCTAACTGCAGCAGGGACTGCCTCCCAGGCACGAGGAAGGGCATCATTGAGGGAGAGCCCACCTGCTGCTTCGAGTGCGTGGACTGCCCCGACGGGGAGTACAGCGATGAAACAGGTAATACCCCCGGAGCTGTGCTGGGCTTGCAGAGGACAACTCGAGCCCCTGGTCATCACCTGCAGTTGTGCTGAGAGCACTTCCCTGCAGTGCTGAGCTGGGGGCTGCCTTGCCAGGGGGCTTCACAGAAGGTCTGCAGGGGCTTCTGAAAAGCTTGCAGGAGTTGAGTCCTGTGGCCCCCAGATCCTGTCTTCCGCTAAACCTGCTTGTCCCTGCTGTGCTCAGTTACAAAAGTTAAAGCAAAGAACTTGAGAAAAAGACTTGCATATAGGAAGCCTCTCAGGCAGCCACAAGTAATCTCCATTGCACTGTAGCAGTAGCTTTTATTCCTCAAAAAAAAACCTGAGGGAAGGAGACACTTCCTACCCTAATCCTAAATTCCATAGTTATCTGTCCACCTCCATCTCTTCCTCATGTTAGTATGGTTTTATTTCATGCTTTATGAAGAAATAAAGTCAGTTCCATCCCTGACTTCACAAGCAGAGAGGATTATTTCCCTTTATGGAATCATCAACCACAGTTTCTGTTGAGCACTGGCACTGCAAGAGACCAAAATCTCTGGGTCTTACCAAACACCCATGGACATCTTATTTGTTGGTTTCAGTGGGAGCTTGGATCAAGCCACTCAGGTTCTGCAGTGGAGGGAAAAAGTAGCCTCAGTTTTAGAACTAACTGAAAAATTCTGTATTTCCAACACCATTAGTGCTCCCTCAGTGCTGGGCAATGAAGGCAAATAAATCCTTTCAGAACAGTAGTTCCCTCCACACTGAAGAGCACTTGGGATCTCCTCACACCCCTTCCAGCAACACTGGTCGCAGTGCACACTTGCAGACCTTGGCCGAGACGAAAACTTCAGTAAGCTGCTTGCAACGCTTAAAGCAAGCATTCTTCTTTGGGAGAATCTAATTTGTATCATGTCACACAGGAATTCTGTGGTTTTAGCATGAACATACACTACTACAGGACGCTTGGAAGAAGCACTTTCAAATTAAATGGAAGTAGTTCTGGTCATGTGTAATAGGGGTCTTTTGGTGTTTTCCTCATGATTTTGAGAGCTAGCACTTGGTGCACTGGTGAAGTCTATGGGGCTGAGGGGGCACATGAACTGCCTTCTGACAGTTTCCTGCTTCAATTTCAGCTGACAGTAATGCTCTTTATTTCCTTTGATTGCCAGTCTTATAGGCATAGAGAGCAGTTTTACAACCAGTCTCATCCAGCTGAGAGAGCGGTGCTATTGAAGGAGACAATCTGTTGTGTCCTCTCACAGCTGCTTGCTCCCACCCTTTGTCTGGGAGCAGCACTGGTACTCTGCAACCAGGGTGGGTTGTAATGAATCTCTAGTCTTCCTGAAAACTAGCTCTTGGCAGGCTGAATTTCCAGCTAGAATGAGAAGCTGTGTGACCTCTAGTGCTAACACAAAGAAAAGGCCGGAATGAGCAGCCTTGGGGGAGGCGAGAGATCTGGTTTACTCCCTTCTGTGGCAGCATGGTCTCTGGGTCACCTCAAGACAACAGTGAAAGCACATCTTTAGGATGCAGTGCTGGATAGCTGCCCCTGTCTCTGGTAGAGGTGGATGAAATCCCTGCTATGTGAAGTTAGCTCTGCCTTGCCTGCAGTTTGCAGGAGATTTCAGGTGAAAGACACAAGAAAAATCAAAGTGTTGGTTCAATGGATGTAAATGAAATGACACATGGTGATGGGACCTTCTGACTGAGCTTTTGCATCTAGTGCCAGTTTTTCACATCAACAGCTTAGGTGAGGCAATCAGTTCTTAGGAAAGCAGTATCAGGTCACAGATGCTCCTTCCAACTAACCCTGCAGGAGAGAGCCTGAAATCCTCTGTCCTTATTAGCTGGGTATTTCTATCTTTCTCATTAGCACCATGCTCTGCTTTGGAAGCTATGCTCTGAGTCTCTGTGCTCAGGTGCAAAGCTCAGAGGGAGGCTGCTGGTAAAGGAGTTTTCTGAATGTTTGTTCCCAGAACTCACTGCAGCCCATTGCTATCCTGCTGGAATCCTAAAGGCTGAGGTAGGTTGTGACTTCCAGCTCACTGCTCTCAACCCCTTTGCACTGCCATCAAAGGAGTCATGACTGTCTCTGCTGGAGGCCAAGACCCATTTGGATCAAAGGAGAAGACCAGAAGCAGCAGGTTCTTGCCTTTTGATCGTGGCAGCCATTGGAGACATACGTTGCCATCCCAGCAGGCGTAACTAGTTTCATGCAGAGGAAAGAGATGGAGGCATCAATTTTCCCTCTGAAAGTACCAGTGGGACACTTTGCCGGGTGTGGGGAGAGTGATATCTTTAACACACATCTTCCCCTGACGTTCCAACATGAAACGAGAGTGTGCTGGGAGTCAAGGGCATTGCCTGCCTTCAAGAAAGAGCAATTTAAACACTTCCAAGACTCGCCTCTGTAGAATATGAAACAGGATCTCAAAGCACTAAAGAAGGCAGGCACGTTTTTAATTTTCTCTGTGATAGAGACATGCAGGATGTTTCACATGATGATAAAAGTGTGAGAGATAAAAAGACAGAGAGAAGTAGATGATAAAAATGAAGGAACAGGAAGAAAGAGGAACAGTGAGTGCCTGTGTTACAGTAGTTGGAAAGTTTTGCCAGGAAATGGATTCCAAAAACACAAGTGCAGGGGCAGGACTTTCCAGCTTAAAGCTGGAACTAAGCATGCCTTGTGATCTCCTGCCTGTGGGAGGCCGGTTGTTTCAGTGTAAAACACTCTGAAACACCAACATACAATTCTGTGAATCTGCAGACACCTGAAGGGAACACCCATGTATTTAAGATGGAGGCTGGTATGTAGCCTCAATGCATGTCAACCCACATTTCAGCCTCTCAGTGTGACAAACCTTCCCTCTCCCTGTCACTTCTTTTTCAGATGCAAGTGCCTGTGACAAGTGCCCTGAGGATTACTGGTCCAATGAGAACCACACATCATGCATCCCCAAGCAGATAGAATTTCTGTCCTGGACTGAGCCCTTTGGGATCGCTCTGACTCTCTTTGCTGTGCTGGGAATTTTCCTGACCTCTTTTGTCCTGGGAGTCTTCACCAAATTTCGCAACACACCCATTGTCAAGGCCACAAACCGGGAGCTGTCCTATCTCCTCCTCTTCTCCTTGCTCTGCTGCTTCTCCAGCTCATTATTCTTCATTGGTGAGCCCCAGAACTGGACTTGCCGTCTGCGGCAGCCAGCTTTCGGCATCAGCTTTGTCCTCTGCATCTCCTGCATCCTGGTCAAAACCAACCGTGTCCTGCTCGTCTTTGAGGCAAAGATCCCCACAAGCCTCCACCGAAAGTGGTGGGGCCTCAATCTCCAGTTCCTCCTAGTCTTCTTGTGCACATTTGTACAGATTGTCATCTGTGTGATTTGGCTTTACACAGCCCCACCATCCAGTTACCGAAACCATGAACTGGAGGATGAGATTATCTTCATCACCTGCCATGAAGGCTCCCTGATGGCCCTTGGCTTCCTCATTGGCTATACTTGTCTCCTGGCAGCCATCTGCTTCTTCTTTGCCTTCAAGTCTCGAAAGCTGCCTGAGAATTTTAATGAAGCCAAGTTCATCACCTTCAGCATGCTAATATTCTTCATTGTGTGGATCTCCTTCATCCCTGCATACGCCAGCACATATGGCAAGTTCGTCTCTGCTGTGGAGGTGATCGCGATATTGGCTGCCAGCTTTGGGCTCCTGGCCTGCATCTTCTTCAACAAAGTCTACATCATCCTCTTCAAGCCCTCCCGCAACACAATCGAGGAGGTGCGCTGCAGCACAGCTGCCCATGCTTTCAAGGTGGCTGCCAGGGCCACGCTGAGGCGGAGCAATGTGTCACGCAAACGCTCCAACAGCCTGGGGGGCTCCACCGGATCCACTCCTTCCTCCTCCATCAGCAGCAAGAGCAATCACGAAGACCCCTTTCCTCTACCAGCCTCCGCTGAGCGGCAGCGCCAGCAGCAGCGTGGCTGCAAGCAGAAAGTCAGCTTTGGGAGTGGCACAGTCACCCTGTCACTGAGCTTCGAGGAGCCGCAGAAGAACGCCATGGCCAACAGGAATGCCAAGCGCAGGAACTCCCTGGAGGCCCAGAACAGCGATGAAAGCCTGATGCGGCACCGGGCCCTGCTTCCCCTGCAAAACAGCGAGCCCCTCAGCACTGAGCCCGGCTTCCATGCAGCTTCCAGCCCAGAGACCAGCTCGCAGGAGTCGGTGGTGGGTGACACCAAAGAAGAGGTACCAAGCCCTGAGGTGGAGCCTTCCCTGCCATCAGCTAACTCCCGAAATTTTATAGGCACTGGAGGTGGCTCTGTAACAGAGAACACAGTACATTCCTAACAAAAGAAGATCGTGAAAAGCACAACAGCCCCCAAGAGGAACTTGCTCAATTCTTGCTTCTGAATGGGAAAGACAACAAAGACACATTCCTGTGACACAGCCCCACCAAACCTTACTGTTAGCACTGGCATGGTAACACACATGCCTTCAGAGGAAGGACTGTGTCTGGGGAGCCTTGGACTGGATTTGCTTTCGCTTTATTGAAACCAGGACATCTCAGAAGGACAAGTGAAGATTGCCTCTGGTGGGGCTTAAGCAGAAGTCTGCATGCTGCCTTGCCTCCATAAGCTTTTCCTGCCAGACTGCAACTCAGCTGACTATGGGAGGCACTAGGCAATTCCATTATACTCTGCTTTTACATTTATGTATAATATTCCTCTTTCCCACTATGTATAATATTCCCTCTTTATCCAGTATATGTGATCTGTAACCATGTGCATCAGGACTCTCAGCTCTACCAAAAGCAAGGTACACGGTTTCACTTGGGGAAAGCACGGTCATGGGGAAAATAAAAAAGCCCCCAACATCCTGCATGCTGTGTACAGCCAAGGGTGTGAACATGTAAAGTATTTAATGTGACAGAGCGCCCTGCTATTTATATTTAGTAATGTCCCAATCTCTCCCTTCTGCCCAGAAGGAAATACTGGACAATACTCTTCATAGACTCCATTGCACTAGCCCATCCTACTGGTTTCCTCCAGCTGAGATAGTTTTACCTCCAGCCTGCCTGCTTTAATGGAGGGGGAGAACAGCTTATAAATCCCTCCCAGAGAACGCTGTGAGAGCACAATGAGATGTATCCATGATCGATTATGTCGCTAGTAGTTGTATGCTTAACAAAGTGTTGCTGCTGTAATATTCCACATGGCATACATGGCTAACCCTTTCGCACCATAGTCAGTGTTGTGCTTTGCCATATTAATCTGCCTTGCACCTACACAGAGCATTGAGCTAATTGTGATGATACTGGTGGGCCTGATACAAAGCAAATGAAACAAGTGAAATTGAGTTAGGTGTGGAGAAATAGCCTCCAAGAGTGGTAATATGATTGCAGGAATGGATGAGCATCTAAGTGTGTGTGATGGTACATGACTGGATGAGGAGGATGTACAGGCCTGGGCTCTGAGACACGCACAAAGACAAATGGATAAATCAGATATGTTTTGGCTCCTATAGGCCACCTATTAGGTTATTTCCCTCCTGACCCATCTTGAATAGAGGGCACTTAGCTCAAGAAGGGTGGACTGCACTGAAATTAAAAAAGTAAGGACTTAAGAAGAGAGCATAGCAGAACTTCATTACTCTTGTCCCACTCCCCCAAAAGCAGACATAAGCGCTCCTGGTTTTGCAAGGCACGCCTGGTTCTTCTCCATCCATGCTGGAAAGGTTAAAGTAAGAGAGTCATTAGAAGAGAGATTTGGTGGAGCCTCATGAGAGAAAAAGCACCCTTCAACAGCCTGGCAGGAGGGGGTGGGTTACATTGCAGAACTGATTTCCCTCTTCCCAGATCCCATGTGCAAGAACAACTGACTGACATGAAGATGTAAGCACCCTCCCTCATCAAGGATGAAGGTAATCTTGACCAGTATGGAAAGGTCTGCAGCCTAGTGTGAGCAGAGGTGAAAGGACTATGTGAATGCGTTAGGGAAAATACCACAATTCTCTTGTTACTGTTTTTGCTTGGTTGTTCTTTTGCCAGGGCAGGAAATAAAACTTACAGGCGAGATTACTGCATAAAAACTTTGTTTTGCCACCTCCACTTGTTGCTAAGAACAGGGGTTTTGGCTTAGGAGAGCAAAATGGAAGTCCAGAAGCCCAAGAAGCCTGCTATTCAGACAAGTTATTTTAGCCCGTTTGGTGATCTGTTGCATCCCCCTCAGAGTGGGCTCAAAATTTGATTACAGCACATAAGAACCAATCTGACTTCAACTGCAAAATACAAGTATTTGAGTTTCAAGAGCTCTGTTTCAAACTCAAAAAGAAAAACTAGTTTGAAAACACAAATCCTTGTGGCCACAGTTTCGGAAACCACATTCCACCCCTGGACCCACTGAAAGTTGCTCAAAAAACTGGTCCCTTCTTACCATGGCTTCCAGGCCTAGTTTGGGTTATGGAATCGAGATCCTTGGTCTCCTCAGTCTGACTGCACGAACGGAGATAGGCACTAGGTGGCAGAAAGGGCTAAAAAAGTACTTCTGCTGTGGCCCATTCTTCCCAAAATGTCAGTAAGCAAACAGTTTTAGTGCTAGTGAATCCTTCCTACGGGCCAAACCCAAACTGAAGAGAAACTGATGGCACTAAAAGCAGAGAAGAGCTTAATGGATGAAATGAAAATGACACAAGACACAAACCAAAGACTGCACAAACACGTGCAACATGAGAAACAAAAAGGCACCATCGGCTGCCTTAGTTGGAGAACAATATTCACTGGCTAGGCACACAGTAGGTAATGTTGACATTTGAGTGGTTTTCATTCTTTACATGTTTTTTACCTCTTTACATCTGCTTAAAAGGAATTTATAGCCTGGCACACAATGAGGCTCCAACGACTGCCATAATATTACAGCAACAGATCAACCGTGCTCAGTTTGCTGGGGAACTCCCATCCACCCTCAGTGCACACCCACCTGGAGTTCTAAGCCTCAAGCGCCACACGCTGTGTGAGAGCCGCTCCTGCAGCCTGTTGAAGTGACACATACACTAGATGCAAAGAAAGTTAAGCAGAAAAGGACCCCTTCCGTGAAGGCGACTTGAAGCCAGACCTCTTTTCCCATGTACGTACATGTCCCATGCAGAGGGTGTACGTTCTCTCCTGCCAAGTCCAGCATAAGGGATTTGCTCAGACACCCACCCAAAAGCCGGTCACTCAAAAACCAGTGTCACACAAGACAATACTGATGTTGGGTAACACCCTTCTGTTGAAAGCTCAAGCCTGAGAACCTCCGCTGGCATGTCCCACTAGAAGTTGCCCACGTGAATAACTGCCCCATCCCCACCCCAACCCCTACCATGGCTCAAAAACCTACTGGAAAGTATGTGCCACTGTGGTTTTTCCTGAACCAACCAACAGCAAAGCAACAACAGAGTGTATCTGCTCTGTGGTGGGATTTCTATTGGCAAACTTGGCTGAGAAGAGCCCGATCCTTCATCCCCACTCTGCTCACAAACCTGGCAGAGCTCTGCTTTCCCAAAGCCCCAGCAGAGTGTTTATTTGCCCTCCACAGCAGAGAGAGATGGTACCACGGGAAAGAAATCCTGCTTCCTCATTCTGTTTCATGCTTCTCACCATGTCATCCGTACCAGTGCAGGAGGTCCATCCAGTAGGCAGTACCTGCTGCTGTAAAATTTAGGGTTATATTTACTGAATTTTCCAAGAGATGCTGGGAAGCAGGGGGAGGAAGGTAGGTTTTTGTTCCTGTTTTTCCAAGAAATATGGATGTTTGGTGGGATATATAGCTAAAGAGCTGGCCATTCAGACTGCAGTCTCACCAGGGGGGGTCTCAAAAGCTGGATAATTCAACATGGCCTTCAGTTTGCTGGCTGAGGAACAGCAAAATCAGCCTGGGAGAGGGAACAACATGGTGAACAAGGGAGTCCCGGACACGGAACTTGCCATGGTAAAGCGAAAGGTGACAGCTGCTGGAAAACGTGACACACGGGGAAAGACAAGTGGAGGCAAGGACAACCCTTGTGTGGACCTGTCACAGCGGTGTCACCGGTGGGACCGTCCTGCAGGAGCTTTTATTGCGATTCGCTTCCAGCTTTCCCCTGTTCTACCTTCCTGCCAAGCCAGTGAAGGCTGGTCCCGCTGTGCTGTACCACAACCACCCCAGCCCGCCTGCCCCCTGCTGCCACAGCACTCACTCAGCTCCGCGGACCACCCGCCCCAGGACCCGCCCGGTGCCGCCTCCGATCCCGCCCCGCCACCAGGCCCGGCCCCCCGCGGGAGAGGAAGGGTCGGAGCGGAACGGAATTGCTGCCACCATGTTGTGTGGCGGCGCCTCGGCGGTCCGGCCTGCCACCGGCGAGACGCAGCAGATAGTGGACGAGGTGAGGGGCTCGGGGGAGCCCCGGGCAGGGCCTGGTGGCGAGTGTCCTGGGGTTGCACTCATCGGACATGTTGGCGGTCGGAGCCCGCCGGCTTGGGCTGCCGCCGGGCTGGGCCTCCCCGACGGGGGACGCACCAACCAGCGGTAGGTTTGAATGCGCCGACGGGCCCCGACTCCCGTGCAGGGGATCGCGGGGCCCGGGTGTGCGTGTGCGCAGCTGAGCGCGGAGACGCCTTTACTCCCATCAGGGTAAAAGCAGGAAGGCTGGCAAGCGGCGGGGATGTGTGCGCAGTCCCTGCCCTCCGCGTGCTTGGCCGAGCGTGGCTTTATGCAGAGTAGGTTCAGCATTTTAGAAGGACGTTTGTGAGGGATTTAGAGAAGATCCGTAGGCAGCGTTAGCTGCTCAGGGAGAGCTGGGGTGTGCCCAGCTCCATTCCTGGCTCTGCAGGTGGGTGATGTGTTACCTACCAGCGTCAGTGCAGGGCCACTGGGCAGCTCTAGCGTGTGCGTGTTCTTGAGCTTAAGGAAGGACCTCAGATGGTTTTTACAAAGTCTAAACCTTGTAGCCACGTTGGTCTATTGGGTTTTGGTTGCTTGTTTGTTTGGGGGCCTTCTGGAGGGTATCAGCGGATAAGCAAACTTTGCTGCTTCTGCTATTTCCTAACACAGAATAAAGCTCTAATCACTGCCGGCTCCCAATCCTGATACTACTTACAGTAACTTAAGTGCTGCCCATGTTTTTACTCAGAAAATGTCAATGTACAACTGAAGTTCTTTCAAAGCACGTGGTGGTGTTTCAGTCACGAGAAACCCAATTCCTTCTGCTTTTTGGTTTTAGGTAGGGTGTGTCAAGCCAGTGAAGAAAGATGAAGGACGAGCTCCAGCTTCTTATGTGCTTTGTCATTGTTTATTCCTTGGGTTTATTCCCCAGGCTGCAGCTGTTTCTAAACATGAACAGAGTGCCCAAAGGCACAATAGTCATTGAAATTAACGTTTAGCTTGTAGAATCTGATGATTTTGCATTTAAAAAAGAAATACGTGCATCTCCTAAGCACCAGCCTGGGTTTGCAGTAATAAGAACATTACTGAGAGTTGCTGAGTCACAATTACTGTTTTGACCTGACAGGGCCTACCTGTCGTGTTAATGGTAATGCAGATATGCAATTAGCATTGCACATGGGCTGAACACTAGGTTTGAAATCCTGATTTTGTATTCTGTGGCAGGCTGAAGAGTACAAAAACAACACCCAGTTGGATTCAGAAGTGAACATAATTAACAAAAATCTGGCATTTTCATTTAAATCACACAATTACTTCAAAGTTTGTCCAGCTTGTTTTGACTGCCAGTTTAAATTACTGAAATACATGTGAGTAAACCCAAAATGTCACAGACAGTGAAGGAAACATTAGTTCTGTTAAGTAAAGGTAGATATCTCAAATTGTTTTGTTTGCTTAAAATCAAATCTTTGTGGAGATTTGTTAGAGCCTGCCAGTTCGCTTGCCATAAATACATTTCCAGTTCTTGCCTCCATTGTATTGTTTCATAAGAATTCTGGTGATGACCAGATGTGGCCCTGGCAGGCACTGCTGCTCACCTAGAGCAGGTACAGCATGAGACAGAGCAGGACATCTTCCTTCTGATGGTGTCTGGTTTAGGAGTCCCATAGGCACTGCCTCTCCACTGCAGGGATTTCTACCCAAGCCTGTTCAGCCTTTGGCTTGTCACTGGCAGCTGTGGCAGAGGTTATTCAGGGTGATTTTGAGCCATCTGCTTTTTAGTAACTGCTCTGAGACTAAGCAAAAGGGCCACACTGAACAGCAAAGAGCTTGTGGAGTATGATCATTTTCAGCCCTGTCATTGAACCACAGATTGTTTGGGTGGGAAAGGACTGCATCTTCTGCCTAAATGCAGGGTCAGCAGCCCCGGGCTCCTTTTGTCCAGTCAGGTCTGAGGATGGGAACTGCACAGCTTCTCTGAACAACCTGCTGTAGTGCGGGAGTGTCCCCAGGGGAAAAGCTTTCCTTATACCCAGTCTGAACCTACAGGTTTCAGTTTATGACCATTGTGTCTCATTATTCGACCATCACCCCTCAGTGACCTGACTCCTTGTAGATACTGGAAAGCCTCAATGCCTCCTCTTCTCCAGGCTGAGCAAGCTCATTTTCTTCTCACAGCACAAATGCTCCAGACATCTGAGCTCCTACAGTTTATTGACATCTTTCTTGTATTGCAGACCAAAAACTGGACACAATATTCCAAATGTTCTCCAACAAGTGCCAAGTGATAATTTCCTGCCTCTCTCTTCCAGCTAGGTTCCTGCTGATGCGGCCTGGTATTGTGTTACTGGGGCACAGTGCTGGCTCATATTTAGTGCATTGTCCACCAGGACCCCCAGACCTAGACTGAGATCATGAACTAGCAGGGTGGGCTGATACCAGCTCTTGCAGAGCATTTCCCTCTGGGCTCTCCCTCTCCATACTGAATCAGGATGCTCACTAGTGACTGGTAACATGCTGTGGTGAGTCAGTGCCATAAGCTTGCAGCCACGTCTGGCTCTGAGCTGTCTGTGGTCATGGAGCCCAGTGATCAGCTTCCTGGTGGAAATACAAAATGTGCTGAGCCAGAGCACTTCTGAGACTACAAAACCAACCTTGTACAGTGCCTAGGATTGCTAAAGGAGCACAGGGCAGGATAGGGTCAGTGGGATACCTATGTCTGCCCTCTCCCCTGCTTGAGATTTGTAGTTGTACCTCTGGTGATGGCAAATGAAACCACTTGCTCCTTCCTCTGACTCAAGGCAAAGGAAAAGTGGAGGACTGAGTCAGTGTGCTTTCTGGGCCTGTGCCCTTCCTTGCATCTTAGAATGCAAGCTTGTTGGGTGCACTTTGATTTCCATATGGCAAAAAACATGTACAAAAGCATCCAAACATCATTATCCTACTTCTGATGTACTGTTCATAGCCTGGAAGAAGTGTAGAGACCTCTGAAAGAAGAGGTGCAGTATGGTCATGGTTCCCAGGGACAGGATGGTCACTGCTGAGCTGTCTTGGAAGGGCACCAGAGTCTGGTCCTGTGACTTCTCAGTGCTGGGAGAGGTGGGAGAACGTATCCTATTGCAGGAATTGTTTCTGTTCCTACTTCACCAAGAGCAGTGGCAAACTGGCACTTGTTTTCTCCCAAGGAAGCAGGAGGGATTCAGGCAGGAAAGCAAATGTATTTATTCCACTTGAATTTAGGAAGAAGGGGAAGTACACCATGACTGAAAAGAGATCTGCTCACTGCTTGGTACAGTTACACTCAGAGTGGAGGGAAGGCTACATAATGATGCAGTGCAGGAGCCAAGGCCTGGGTAGAACTGCACTTGCAGCAAGGACTTCCAAGACTAATTCACCTCACCCTTGTAAACAAAGCCTGAAATCATCTGCTTTCCTGACCAGGAATTTCACCATCTAGCCATGGTGTTCTAGAGAGTCAAGCGTGGGAGAGAAAAACTGGAACTCTTACGAGTTCATGCCTCCCTCTGGGGTGTTGGACAAGTTATTCTGACTTCTTGAGCACTGATTTTACACTCTGAAAACTCGGTTGATAACTCAGAAGGCTTTATGGTTCTGTTATTTTTAGGAAAATATTTGCAGTTTTAAAATGTTACAGATTCCAGCAAATACGGAAGAGCTATCAAATAAGAGTTGTAAAAGCCAAAGCTTGGATAGTTTGGTTTCAAAGCTTAATTTGTGGATGGATGTCTGTTCTGTGATGCTGGATCAGTAAGAACTTGGTTCTGAATTTGAAAAGGGAGCTAATGCTGAAGTGGCCCTTTTTCTTGTAAGAATGATGTCTATTGAAATCTTCTCTTTAACAAGATCTATAGTCCCATGCATTTAGATACTGAACCACTTTACAACTTTACACTTGTTGTTAGATATACAGGACAGAAAGAGAAGCTGAGATATCAACAGAGGAAATAATTTGTCAAATAAATCTGGAATACCCTCACAGTTCTCTGTTGGAGTCTCCAGACTTGGCGACTGAATCACACCGCTGTCCTGGCTTTGCTTCTGTCTGCATTTCTGGTCCTGCTTTAACACAAAACTTAGCATTATTAATTTTTATTTCTTAATAACTAAGAAAAGCAGGAATTCTCTGTGTGGGAATTCAGCAGCAGTGACCTGAAGGGTGCTGGAGCACACATAGTGTAGGCTTTAGGTCCTGAATACTTGCATTAGTCTTAAATAACCTATTGTTTCCTTAAGGTGAAATCTCAGCTAGAAGAAAAAGAAGGGAAAACCTTTGATGTCTTCACTGCCGTGGAGTTTAAAACTCAGGTGGTTGCTGGAACAAACTACTTCATCAAGGTAAAGGATGCTGAGCAATGAGGTTTTATTTTCTTTTTTAATTAACATGTATAATATTTGGAGTAGTGGGGTTTGGTTTTTTATTCTGGTTTGGGTTTTTACTTTCCTAGAGAGGGATGCTTATGATTTGGCCTGAATAAAATAAAAACTCTGTCCATTTAAAAATACCCCAATGTTAAAAAACCAAAATTAATAACCCACCCACCACCCAGCCTGTATTAAATGGAGATAAAAATACTTCTCTGTTTTCATAATTACTTTTACTTTTTAGTTATTTTCTGAAGCTTGGTTTGGGGGATAATTACATGTGTGTGATGTTGAGCACTAACACTGCATTAAGTGAAGTCCAGATGTGCAAAGACACAATAAAGCATCTAACCTGCTCTGACTTTGCCTGTAGTGCTACCACACAACAAACCAAGCACTTGTTGTGCCAGATAAGATGAGAGCATTTTGCATGTATTTAATGCAGTAATCACTTCTCTGCAACTCCTGTCTGATTCCCTCCCTGTATGTTCCCTATCTCTGGCATAGGGAGGATTAACAGGCAAGGAAGAATTAGGTGGTGTTTCCACAGTCATGACTCCCATTCTGGTTTAAAACAAGACCTTACCTTCTGAGGTGATGGGTTTTCTTACTACTTCTCTGCTTCTCCATCCTCGAAACACACCAGTCTACACCATCGCTCCCACTGAAGGCTGCTGCTACTCCATGGAGTAACTCATTGGTTTTCATGCTTTGCAGGTCCATGTTGGCAACAATGAGTTCATGCATCTGCGGGTATTCAGAAGCCTTCCTCATGAGAATAAGCCGCTGAGCCTCCACAGTTATCAGAGCAGCAAGACTAAGCATGATGAGCTGTCTTTTTTCTAGCAAGCTTATCTTGGGTGTTTTATTACGGTTTCTTGTGTGCATTTTCTGTAGGCTGCAAAATAATGATTTCTGTGCCAAAAAAAGGAGAAAAGAAAGTATCTTCTTTTTTTTAACTTAATGCTGGGAAAAAAATTCCATGTTTTTTATGCCATTCCCTTCCTCTGCAGCATCTAAATTTGAGTCACAAGGCTCTCCTTTAACCTCCACTAATGCAAAACGCAAGTGGCTGCACTGACTTCAGTGCAACTTAACTAGAATACTGTGGTTGAGTCCTATTTGTGGACTTCCTTGGTCTGGAAATTGGAAGGGGAGTGACACTAGCACTCGTGTATTTGCAGCAGGGAGCAAGAGGAAAGCCTGAAGCTTTTCTGTGCTGTTCTGCAACTGTGAATATATCTGTAGATTCAAATTGTACTATATATTTTATTGGGAATGACTTGAGGAGAGACTTGAGCTGAAGCAATTTTGAAAGCAGGAGGAGGAGTGTATCTTTTGTAACAAACATTCCCTTGGTAATCATGTTTATGCTCTTGCAGCAGTAGAATATAACGTCCAGTAGAGGGTGTATGAGTTAAAAAGAACCCAAAAATCTTGCTGTTTCCTCAGTCCGAAAGAAAAGTACTGGAAAGGAACTTAAGCTGGACAAGCATTTCTGCACTAATAACAATAAATATTTCTCTTGACTTGACATGGCATATTTGACTCGTGTTTCACTGTTCTCTTTACTGGTTTTCAGTATTGGTTATTATCTTGCTCAAATTTTTTTCCCATATTTTCATACGGGAAATACTTTTTTTTTCATATTCCAGGTAACCTGTTTATGTCTTAATTAGAAATATCTTAATCTGGTGAGAGACATGACAGGTAACAAGAAAGACTTCTGCAATAGAAGGCACACTAAGGAAAATGGGCTCAGTGGAGCAGGGACCTGCTGACAGAGGACACAGAAGAGACTGGGGGACTCAACGCTACCCCTGTCTCAGCTTTTTCTGGTAGGACTTGCTTTCAGGAACTTGAGGTGCCTAAGAGGAGCAGAAAAGTCTGGAGAATGGAAGAATTCCCTCAGCAGAGCTGGATCAGGCTAGGGGAATACTTAAACTGGCTTGACTTGGGCAGTGCCATGGGGTAGGATGGGATGCATCCATGGATGCTTTGGGAGTGGGCCAGTGCCACACTCAATACTCTTTGAAAGGTCATGGGCATGAAGGGAGGTTCCCAAGGACTGGAAGAAAAAAAAATGATGCTCCTATGTTGAAGGAGCATCTGGAGGCTCATCAGCTTCACCTCAGTCCCTGGAAAGGTAGTGGAGCAAATAATGCTGGAATTCATTTCCACAATTATTAAGGACAAAAAGGTGACTGGAAATAGTGTGAGCTTACAAAGTGGAAATCATGATTGATCAATGTGATAGCCCACTAGGATGAGAAATGTCTTGGTAAAGGAGAGAAGAGCTGTGGATGTTATTTACCTTGATTGTTCAGTATGGCTTTGCATGTTGTCTTCCATAGTATCCTCGTAAGGAAACTAAGGGCTAGGTAAGTGGACTGCAAACTAGCTGAATAGCTGTGCTCCAGAAGTTCAGCAGCACCTAGTCCGGCTACATGTCAGTCTCTAGTGGTGCACCATAGAGGCTGATACTGGAACCAATGCTCTTTAACATCTTCATCAATGACCTGGACAATGGGACCAAGTGCATTCTCAGCAGGTTTGTGGATGATACAAAACCCAAAGGTGTGGCTGATACACCTGACGTCTGTGGGCTGCATTAGGAAGGGCACTGCCAGCAGATGGAGAGGCCATTCTCCCCCTTGCACTGATGAGGCCACACCTGGAATGCTGTCTCCTGTTCTGGGCTCCCCAGTACAAGGCAGACTGGGCATCACTTACACATGGTGAGATCCAGAACAGTGCCACCAACATTGCAATCCACCTTTGCTTTGCCACTTAAAGCTACATCTGTGTACTGCCTCTCTGGGTAGTGCTCTCAGAGGCCCCAGAAACCAGCTTCCCCAAGTATGAATATCCAGACCCTGCTCCTAAGCCTGAGGAGCCAGGACAGAAAACTGGTGCTGGGCATCTATGCTCAGCTTCTGCAGCTGCTTTTAATCCAAAATCTTTGCTTTCTACAACACTATGACACCCCCAGAGGAGTGTGCTTTTGCATTCAAAGATCTGCGATCTTTCTTATCCTTTTTATTCTCTTTTAGCACTGACTAGTTATTTCATGTTGCTCAAATGTTATTTCAGCCCGCTGAGCAGCTTTGTGGCTCTCCATTAGGTCAGAGCTGCAGGGCTGTCTGAGCTGAGAGTGCTGCTTCCTGGGCTGGCACTGAAACTGGCCATCCATCTCCTCCAGGCTTCCTAGTAGGTGTTTCAGCTCTTTTCTGTATATAACACTACTTGGACTTACATAAATTGTAACAGTAGAAAGCTAAGTCCCCTCCTCCTGTCAGATGATTAAGACTGAAGTCCACTAGTGAAAACATAAATATGCTCACTCTGTAGATCTACAAGCACACTCATAGGTCCTTCAAATATCATTACGTGCTCTCAGCCTGTCCAATATCACACGTGGATCTTGGCTCTCTGCCTGAGAGATATGCATCTCCTACTCACTAGCTAGTCCAGCTTGATGCTTTAGCCAGCTGATGCACATACTCACACGCTTGTGTCATAGGCATCCTCAGCACAAATACTCTGGCTAATATTCCTACCTGGATCCTGAGCCTCCTACTTGCCAGCTAGTCCAGCTTGAAGTTTGCTGGCAAAGTACACCATTATGACTCATTTTGAACGAAAAACATCTTGGTCTCATAAACCTAACAAAACAGATGCTCTCATATTCCACATACCCTTACAAGTATGACTTCCCATACTTTAAAATTCACAAGTGATACAAGCCTTCAGACACAAAGAGCAAGATGAGTCTTAGGAGGACAAAAGGAGACACTTGTAGAGCTGGTGACTAAGGAAGAGGCAACAAAGCTCAACAGAATAATTCAATTAGATTTAGACTTGCGCAGGATCCATACCTCTTAAGTATGGTCTAGCAGACCCCATGCCCTGTAGCAGCTACAGGTCAACACCATCTATTGTATGTCACTGTCTCTATTATATTGGAGGTTTTAATGCAAGTCCAGCCATGGCTTCCCTGTCAAAGCACCACATGCTGCTCTGTCCCACACAGTATTCAAAGCTTTATGAAGGCATTCTTAGACCCATCATAACCACCTAGCGACACAAGTCTCACAGGTCTCTGAAACTTTTCCCTCTCTCGTATTTCTGACCATGGTTGGGCTAGTGCAGACGGTTTCCTCTGAATGGACACCAGTAGTGTCTCACATTCTTTCAACAAAAAAGGCAATCAGAAATTTAAAAAATCCATCATCATTTCTTGTTGCTTTTGTGATGAAAATTCATTTTATGCTAAAGCAGATTTTCAATTAAGTTTTACATGACAGCACAAAACAGTTTTGTGAAAACTGAAAGATTTTAAACAGCTGATAGTGCAGCAAAGGATGTAAGCTGACCCTGGGAATTGTTCCAGTGATGATTTTGTAATATTGTCCAGAATGCCCATTAGTTAATTTCAAAACCAGCAAAGGCGAAGACCATCTTCCAGTTGCATGATCCTGTAAAGCAGGTGCCCAGTGATAAAACACAGATAATATTTATGAGGAAAACCAATGTTTGCATAATTAATTCCGCAATTCACTGATGATTAATTCAATTTAATAATTCATTAGATGATCTTTCTGGTGTTTGGCATTTGGTCACATACACCAGAGCAGAATGAGTGAAACCAAAGCCCCTTGAAAGATGGTGTCCAGACTGAGGATGGAATGAGTCCTGAGTACCCATATTACAGAAGAAACTCCAGCAGAGTTGGAGCAGAGGGATGCTGGTTTCTAGAAAGAAGAGTTCCAGTATGACTCAAACCATGTGATCAAGTATTGACATTCATCATACCTCAGTAAACTCTTTTCCCCTCATGTTAATTGTCGGTTGTTCACCATGTCCAGCAGTTTTCTGGAGAAGCAGCATTGAAGATAACATTCACATAAGAGTGTGCTTGTTTTACAGTCACAAAATGACAGCAAGCACATATAGACTGAGTTCTCAAGACCACACTTCTCAATCCATTCCCCACCCAGCCTATATTTGTGTTTGGGATTGCCCCAACCCAGGTGTAGGACCTTGCACTTGGCCTTGTTGGACTTCAAAAGGTTGGCATTGGCCATCTCTCAGGCGTGTCAAGGTCCCTCTGCATGGTATCCCTCCCCTCCAGCATATCAACTGAACCGCAGAGCACAGTGTACGTTGGCCAGAAAACGAAGATTAAAGGAAACGTACGCACTCCAGTACCCTCTCCCCCCAATAAATAAGACAGGAGAACTGGTGCTAACTGACATACCCAGTTGTGGTTGGATTGATTTGAAGAGCAGTAGGCAAACCAAGTAGTAAATGTTCGGCTCATAGTCTGTGCCCATCATTTGCCTATTCTAATGAGAAACAAAAGGAGTGAACTCCCCACACAGACAGATTTGATGCCACAGATGCCAAAAACCACAGTGTGTAGGGCGACTTGGCATCCCACAGATGCTTCTCACTGCTTGCCCTCCCTCTGTGTCACTGATGAGAAGACACTTTGAGATACTATTTCTGCTCCTCCTTAACTGCAAAGGGTGCTGAGTGCCTGGCTGGGAAGGCAGCCCTGGAGATGGCAGTGGAGATGTCAGAGCTCCTCAGTTTCAGCTGCAGCTGAGTGAGGTTTTCAGGGTGCCCAGCAGGTCCCCATCATCGTGATGGCCTCACCTGGAGCCTCCTCAGCCACACATCCTTCCCCATTGGCCCCAACTCTGTATTTAAGCTCAGGTCAGGGGCTGCTTTTTTCTTCTCTGGGAGCTTGTTGTACATCTTTTGTTTTTCTATGGGTGTCTATTTTTCATTGCTGTCTTTAATTTCTGTCTTTATTGCAATAGTGCTGTTGTGTTGCCTTTGACTCCTGTTCAGGTACTGGGGGCTAGTGTGTGTGTGTGTGATCTCTGGTTTCCTTCTGTCCATAGCTTTAGGTTTGTTTGCCTTCTGGTTTCATTGTCATTTGGCTTCATTGCCTTAGCTGGTACTAGTATGTGATTTCCTGGAGTTTTTGCTTCTGTTGCCTGATAGAAGAAGGCTGGAGTATGTTCTTTTTAAAACATGCTTGTTAACTTTTACCATATTGATTACACCTAGAAATACTCAGTCTGCTCACAGCACAATGGTAGAGATTCTTGTTATCCTGATCTCTGGCAAGCTACTTGTTTTTTTAAGGCTAGTTCAGATTAAAGGGGCTCTTCTGGTAGCCTGTACCTATGGAGGGCCATATGGGATCTCCTGAGAGTAAAGACACCTTTTTCAGTTCAAGCCAAAGCCCTGGAGCTTCTCTTCTTGCTCTGGATGTACAGATGTAAACCAGGTCTGGAGCACTACTGTCATTCCTGAGATTTGTTTTCTCTATCCTTAATCTATGAGGAGGGAGAAAGCTTGCAGTGATAATGCTAGGATGACTATCACCACTTCTACTATGGGGTGTGGATTTTTGGGGAGGCAGGAGCAGGAAACGCAAAACTGGCATCCCAGGTACAAAGGCCGCCTAGTTTAATGTGGGCCATACGGACTGTCATTTCACCTCCTGGCTCCTGTCATGGAATTCTAGGTGGCAAAGCATTAATGGATATCTATGTTGGTGGCACTGTTCTGGAGCTCACCATGCATAGGTGATGCCCAGCACCAGCTTTCTGTCCTGGCACCTTAGGCTTAGCATCAGGGTCTGGACATTCACACTTGAGGAGCTGGTTTGTGGGGCAGCAGAGAGTGCTGTCCAGTGAGGCTTTACACAGCTGGAGGTTTTGGTTTTGCCGAGGTGAGCAGCTCCAGAGAGAACGCTTTAGGGCCAGACCGAGAGGAAACACCGTGTCCAGGAGCCTCAATTCTGAGCAGTGAGAGCCACTGAGGGAGCCTCGAGTCTTCAACAGGCCTTGCCCAGGAGCTGGCAGAGTCAGCAACTCACAGGGGACACCATCGCCCTGAGTGGGGAAAATACTGTGATCCGGAATGTGGCGCCAGCAGCACGAGTGGGTAGAGAGCGGGACGGTGAGCACTTGCCTCAGGGCCAGGGCCCGGTCTAGGAGCTCTGCTCTGGCTGCTCCAGCAGTGGCAGCATCGGCACCAGACAGAGCCGACGAGAGGGGGAGGCTGCAGCTCGGTGTAGAAAGTGCCTGCACTGGTCTCCTGAGGGCAGGGTGCACAATGGGCAGGGCTGCACTCCGTGCGTCTGGTGGAGCAGCAGGGGCTCAGCAGCCGAAGATTGTCGGTAAGCTAAAAGATGTGAGGGGAGCTGAGAAGGGAGCTGGACTGCTTGCTCCAGGCACAAACTGTGCAGGGACCACAAGCGCCCACCACAGCACATACAGGAAAGGAGGGCAGTAATCCAGGAAGCTGGGAGCTAGTAACAAAACAAAAAAAAAAAAAAAAAGGGGGGGGGAACCCAACTAAAAAAGGAGGAAGAGAACAATAAGAGCAAAAGGCTTCCTACAAAATCAGATGTCTCCATTTTCAAGAAGGGGAACATGGAAGACCCAGGGAACTACAGATCAGTCGGTCTCATCTCTCTGTCTGGCAAAATCTTGGATCAGATTCTCCTCAAAAGCATGCTAAGGCACATGAAAAACGGGGTGATTTTCATGTCATGGCTCATGTTTCAGCCAATATGGCTTCACTAAGGGCAAATCCTGCCTGATCAATTTGGTGGCCTTCTATGATGGGGCTACAGAACTGATGGATCGGGGCAAGGCAGCTGATGTCATCTACCTGGCCTTGTGCAAAGCATTTGACACTGCACAAGAATGAGATCTGTTTCTCACTTCACAAACGGTGTCAACTTATTTCTAGGTTTCTTGTCTCTCACCCTTCAGGCAAGACCCAGGTTTGCATAATTTACACATTTTCACAATTCAGAAACCTTCTGGATGATACTCCATCATGATGCTCCGTTCTTTTGTTGTACAGACAGCTTGTTACTCCTTGACACAAATATGAACAAGATCCCATCTTGGTAAACAATCACTCACTTTGGAAGATGCGTTCGACAAGAACACTCATCACTAATGAAAAAGTAATTACTATGGACATTATGAGTGAGAATACAGATAGGGTAAGGATAAAGAATTAGAGAAATAAAATTTACATTGTTTCCAATTTCTTACTAGAAATATTTCAATTCTCATTATGTATATTTAAAGGATTCCAAGCTCAAACAGAAAAAAATATAAAGCTCACATTAGCCATAAAGCTAATATAGTCGAATGTGTTGATTTAAAGAATAGCTGACACGCTTCTGTGGTATTACTTTACCAGATTTTAAATCTAACAGTAATTCAGTAACTGAGTTACAGCTGAAAATCCATTATAATTTCTATTTCTATACACCCTCCCACAAGAATTTATTTTAGCTGCATAATTCACATTATAATATACATATATATGCACAGAGACAGATGACAAATATCCTGTAGCATTATGAGATGCATGGAAATATTTGATGTATTTTTATTGTTTAAATATTGCCTAGGGTCTCCTGTTGGAAGTAAACAACCCCATCTTTTAAATTTCTTTTCAAATCATAGTCTTTTCTGCCTTATAGAATCATAGAATGGTTTGGGTTGGAAAGGACCTTGAGATCATCCAGTTCCAACCCTGTGCCATGAGTAGGGATGCCTCACACTAGACCATGTCACCCAAGGCTCTGTCCAACCTGGCCTTTAACACTGCCAGGAATGGAGCACTACTTCTTTGGGCTGCCTGTGCCAGCGCCTCACCACCCTTACAGTAAAGAATGTCTTCTTATATCCAGCCTGAATTTCCCCTGTTTAAGTCTCAACCCATCACCCCTTGTTCTGTCTCTCGAGTCCCTGATGAAGAGTCCCTCTCCAGCGTCCTTGTAGGCCCTCTTCAGATACTCGAAGCTGCCCTGAGCTCTCCACGCAGCTTCTCTTCTCCAGGTTGAACAGCCCCAATTTTCTCAGCCTGTCTTCATACAGGAGGTGCTCCAGCTCCTGATTATCCTAGTGGCCTCCTGTGGACTTGCTCCAACAGCTCCATGTCCTTATGTTAAGGACACCAGATCTGGACTTAACCACTTTTTGTTGCTAACTTTTTGAGACAGTATTATCGCTGTACCTAACTGCATTATAAATACTATCAATGTTAGTCTCATTCCTTCTATATCTTAGTATCTTGCTCCTCTTTTTTCCTTCACTGAGCAGAGACCTTCACTGAAGCATCCATAACAATTTTATTCCATTTCAGAGTTGCTGCACTTAACTGAGAATCTTTTTAAATCTTAAGGACCCTGACAATTGTAGGAATAGACTGTATGGACTGGACAGGCTGGTCAGAAGTATCAGTTTCTTTGGTAACCACTGGATAGTTTTAACAGCGTGGCTCCTTACTTCAGCCTTAACTGTAACCAGATTAGTTGAAAAAAAAGAAAGCACAATTGGAGAAGGGCAGTCATATAAAAGGAAAAATTACTTCAGAAAATGCACAAAAGCACAAACAAATCATTATGTCTGCAGACCTTTTATTACTAAAACTGAGAGAAGGAAGGGGCCCTTAACGTGTCAGTCACCTTGCACAGAACCTGAACAGTGCAGCAGCAGAGCGGTGAACGCCAATAATAGAGAGCTTATCAAAAAAGAGTAATTCTCAGTGGAAAGGTGATTTCCTCCTAAGAACAACTTTTACACTTGCTGTGAAGTTAAAGAGCACACAGCAGAAAATGATACCTGATAGCAACCACAACTTGGCTGCTTATAAAGCTGTTAACTAAGCACACATAG
Organism: Psittacula echo; assembly: GCF_963264785.1. Classification (NCBI taxonomy): domain Eukaryota; kingdom Metazoa; phylum Chordata; class Aves; order Psittaciformes; family Psittacidae; genus Psittacula; species Psittacula echo. The sequence goes on from NC_137736.1 coordinate 8,562,268, forward strand.
TATTTGCCAATCAGAAATGTGCAATTTTCCATAAAAATTTAAATCTGTGGGAAACTATGTGTATTGAAATCCACAGAAATGCTTACTCACTGCAACAATGTTCTCTGTCCAAATCAGATGCCTTTTGTGAGGCAGTAAAGCATTACAAATACAGTACTTTTACATGCCTGCTTTCAAGTTGACTTTTCCCTGCACTCACAGTAACACCAACATTGGCAGACCTCTACCATAAAAAAACCAACCCTAGTACGTGAATATTGAAGTCCATTTTTAAGTTCATGTCATCAGTCACAACTGAGTACAGATGGACATCTTTTTTGTTGACCATTCTGCCCTTGCAGTGGCTGTATCTTTAGGTAGACATCAGTAACACAAATTGCAGAGGAGTGAAGTTTTTTCCACATGTCACGTAATCCACTGGGAAAGAACTGAGTCTGTGGAGAATCTCAGAGGCTTTGCAAGATTCCTGGTACTCTCAGGAAATATACTGTTAATGTGAAGGACAAGCAAGGCACACAGGAAGGGAAGACTTTCCTTCACATCCCCTCCCATCCAGAACAACTTGTGAAGCCCTGACATGCTTTGCAAGGCTGCTGGGCCATTAGGTGAGCCCCAGTTGCACAGCTGACTCCTTGGGAATCCCCAAACTCGATGCTGAACTCTTCCAAGTCCTTCTACCCCTTCCAGCAAGGTTCTCCTACCACGTCCCCTTGGTCACTTGCATCAGAAGCTGGCTGTGCTCCCACCAGCACTTTCTGAGGGCCTGCTCTATCCATCAGATGGTCCCAATGCAGTGTCCAGGTGATGCTATTTAAATCAGGGCAGGCTCTAGCCTATAAAACCTGAGGTGGGGAAAAAGCAGAGACATTTTTTCTCAGCCAGGATCAGCTCCTGTAGCAGTGGATATGGAGAGGGCAGAAGCATGCATTTTTTTTTTGGAAGGAAGACCAGCAGCTCAGCCTGGAGAAAGGTATGGTCTTTGCTGTGGTTATTAACTTGTGGTTGTTCTCTGTGCTGTTGTTGTTGACTGGTGTGGGAAGGTTAATTTGGCAGCTTTGTGGAAATCATAGAATGGTTTGGGTTAGAAGGGATCTCAAAGCTCATCCAGTTCCAACCCCCTGCTACAGGCAAGGACATCTTCCACTAGACAAGGCTGTTCCAAGCCCCCTCTAACCTGGCTTTCAACACTTCCAGGGATGGATTAGTCACAGCTTCTCTGGACACTCTGAGCCAGTGCCTCACTGCCCTCACAGGGAAGAGCTTCTGCCTAAGATCTCATCTCAGTCTCCCCTCTGGCAGGTTAAAGCCACTTCCCCTTGGTCTGCCCCTACAGGCCCTTGTCCAAAACCCCTCTCCAGGTTTCTTGTAGCCCCTTTAGGCACTGGGAACTGCTCTAAGGTTCTTCCTTAAGGAGCCTTCTCTTTTTCAGCTTGAACCAGCCCAGCTCTCTCAGCCTGTCTCCAGAGCACAGCTCCACGGATGGGGCATTCACAGTTTCCCTGGGCAGCCTGTGCCAGTGCTTCACCACCCTCCTAGTGAGGAATTTCTTCCTTAAAACTCATCTAAATCTGCCCTCTTTCAACTTAAAACCGTTCCCCCTTGTCCTGCAGTTCCAGTCCCTCCCCAGGCATTGTCTCTCCTGGCAGGGTTCATGCCTACTCTCAGGCTTGTGTTGCCCGTTCAGTGGGATGAGGACGGTGCCTGCCCTGCCAGCGTGGAACGTGCAGTAGCGGCTCAATGTAAACACCCCAATCCTTCCATGCTCCACAGACCCCAGTGCGCGCGGTGCCCGCTGGGGGCTGTGGCGCGCTCCGCAGTTTCCCGCGCTTCGGGACACGTCCCCTGAGGGACTGTGCCGCGCGCGGCCATTGGCTGCCGGTTCCCGCCGCCTTGCCGAGGGAAGCCTGCCATTGGCCGGGGCGGGGCCCAGTTGCTGGGCAGATCGGGGTTGCCAGGCGGGCGGGGACTGGCTCCTGCGCGCGCAGCGGGGCAGGCGGAGCCGCGCTGTCGTTGCTCAGCAGGCGAGCGGTGCGGGGTGCGTGAGCCACGGGCTGTGGGGAAGAGAGTTTAAAAACAGCCCGAACAAAGCGCCTTGTGCAGACCCCGCGCTTGTGTGCGCCGCAAAGGGCTGGTGAGGTGCGGTGCAGTGGCTTGGAAGCGTTTGCCTTGCCCTGAGGGACGTTGCTCGGTGTGCACAGCTGCCGATGGCGTACTTGCTTCAGTTACACTGCTTACCTAGGACTAAGCTGAGTTGACGCTTTCCTTCTGTCACTGTGGGACTTCAATCAAATGACACAAGTGCTACAAGGCAGTGTGCTGTTGTGTGTCCCACAGGACAGCAAGCAGTTGTAGCCAGGTGGAGTACCTGTGGTGATGTGAATCACACACAAACCCATCTCCTGTGCTGTGGCTGTTCGGGGGCTGGATGGGGTGGACTTTTCCCTGTGACAGTTGCTGTTAGCAAACTGGGAGCTTTTTCTACAAGGGAGGTTTGGAATAAAGAAGCTTGTTCCTTGCTCAGGAGGATGGGTTAGACTGGGAGAAGCTTCTGGGTCTGGAGCTCAAAGCAGGAGTAGCTTCAGAGTTGGAGCATGCAGCCCAGGTGGTGTGACTTGTCCTGGGTGGGCAGTGAAGCACCACACAGCTGCTCCCTCCATTACACTCCTGCTGCCACAGGGGATGGAGGAGCAGAAGCAAGAAAATGTGTGTATGGAGGTGTGTGTCAAGTAGTGGAAGAATTGAAAACAAAGCGAGGCAGAGGCAAGCCCTCTCCCCTTCCTGTGGGTAGGCTGATGCCACTTTCTGAGCAGAAGGTGGCTAATTCTCCTAAAACCCTTTCTGTTCTCATTGCTGAGCATGATCCCTGTTCAGTTTGGGTCACCTGCCTGGTAGTGTCCTCTCCCAGCCTACTGTACACCCTCCAGTATTCACTGGTGAGGCAGTGATAAGCCGCAGTGCTGTGCAGGGGCTGTTCAGCAAAAGCTGCACGACCGTGTTGAACTGTTGTGATCAAAAAACTGAACCACAGCACCCTGTGAGCTGCTGTGAAGAAAAGTGATTCTCTCCTGGCCAGGTTCAGTGCATTTGAGTGGAGAAGAATGTCCAGAGGTGGTGGTTCCCCTGTGGGCAGGTGGTGCCAGTGATAGGGCCTGAGTGCTCACACTATGAGTATGTGTGGGGGGTGGTGAAGGGGGAAAAAGTGAAATAAAAAGTGGGGGAAAATATGGGGCAAAAGAATCCAGAGGAAGGGGGGAAAAAAAAAAAACAAACCCACAATAAAAGCAAAACAGAAAAAAAAGGAGAAGCCTACCTTAAAAAACCTTGTGGTGTGGAAAAAACCCAACAAAAAAAGAAAGGGGGGGGAGGAGGGAGGGAAGACCACTCCCCGCACCCCCCCAAAAAAAAAAAAAAAAAAAACCAAACAAAAAAACCCACAAAACCTCCAGCTCCAAAATCTTGAAAATCAAAAAGCAAACAGAACTCTGGGGATGGGGAGAAGGGTTGAGAGATGGGGAAAGTTTGTGTGGGGAGAAGGGAGTGCGAGGAAAATGGGGGTGGGGGGAGCTGTGAGGAAGTAAACCCACCAAAAAAACAACTGAAAAAATCCTTGGGGAGAGGAATCTAGGAAAAAAAAAAAGGGGGGGGGGGGGACGGACCAAGAACAGTAAAATAAATAATTAAAAACCCATCCTGTGGGGGATGAAGAGTGGGAGGGGAAGTGTGGAAAACAGAAAACCCTCACCAACTGGCAGAGGAAAAAATGTGTGTGTGAGGGGGAAAACTTGGGGGGGGTGGGGGAAATGGAGAGGGGAAAAAACTTTGGGGGGTTAAAAAATGTGGACCAGAAACATGGTGGAAAAAAAGTCTGGGGGAAAAAAAGGAACCTGGGGGAAAAAAGGCACAAAACAACAAACACCCCAAGAAAAACTGAGGGAGAAGAAACCCAGCCAAAAGAAAAAAGGGGGGGGGGGGGGGCAAAAAAAACCCACCCAAAACCACCAACAAAAACAACCTCCCCCAAAAATACAAATGAAACCCCTGGGAGGGGGAAAGGGCAAAAACAAAAGTGGGAAAAAAAGGAGGGGGGTGAGAGAAGTTTGTGGGGGGAGAAGGGATGGGGACAAAAGTGGGAATGGGGGAAACTGTGGGGAGGTAAACTCACCAACCAGAGTAGGAAAAAAAGCGGGGGGGAGGGAGGGGGAACTGCGTGTGTAAAAAAAAAAAAAAGTCAAAATAAAATCTAGCAAAATAAAAATAAAATTAATAATAAACTAAAAAAGTAATAATGTAAAAAGTAACAAAGAAATAGAAAAAAACAACTGAGAAAATTCTTGGGGGGGACTCTAAAGGAAAAAAAAACTAAACAACAACTAAAAAAAAAGCCAGCAAAACCCCACCCCATCATAAAAAAAAAAAAAAAAAAAAAGCCAACAATAAAAACACTAACCTGGGGGAAACCCAGGAGAAAAAAAAAAAAGAGGGGGAAAAAAAACCAACCCAAGAAGGTAAAATAAATAAATAATTAAAAAAACATCCCGTGGGGGATGAAGGGTGGAAGCGGAGAAGTGTGGAAAATAGAAAACCCTCACCAACTGAGGTGGACTGCGAACTGGCTGAAGGACAGAAGCCAGAGAGTTGTAGTCTATGGGGCGGAGTCTAGTTGGAGGCCTGTATCTAGTGGAGTGCCTCAAGGGTCAGTATTGGGACCAGTATTATTTAATATATTCATCAATGATTTAGATGAGGGAATTGAGTGTACTGTCAGCAAGTTTGCTGATGACACTAAGCTGGGAGGAGTGGCTGACACGCCAGAAGGCTGTGCTGCCATCCAGCGAGACCTGGACAGGCTGGAGAGTTGGGCAGGGAGAAACTTGATGAAATATAACAAGGGAAAGTGTAGAGTCCTGCATCTGGGCAGGAACAACCCCAGGTTCCAATATAGGTTGGGGAACGACCTGTTAGAGAGTAGTGTAGGGGAGAGGGACCTGGGGGTCCTAGTGGACGGCAGGATGACCATGAGCCAACACTGTGCCCTTGTGGCCAAGAAGGCCAATGGCATCCTGGGGTGTATTAGGAGGGGGGTGGTCAGTAGGTCGAGAGAGGTCCTCCTTCCCCTCTACTCTGCCCTGGTGAGACCGCATCTGGAATATTGTGTCCAGTTCTGGGCCCCTCAGTTCAAGAAGGACAGGGACCTGCTGGAGAGAGTCCAGCGCAGGGCGACAAAGATGATTAAGGGAGTGGAGCATCTCCCTTATGAGGAAAGGCTGAGGGAGCTGGGTCTCTATAGTTTGGAGAAGAGGAGACTGAGGGGTGACCTTATTAGTGTATATAAATATATAAAGGGGGAGTGTCACGAGGATGGAGCCAGGCTCTTCTCAATGGCTAACAATGATAAGACAAGGGGTAATGGGTATAAACTGGAACACAAGAGGTTCCACTTAAACTTGAGAAGAAACTTCTTCTCAGTGAGGGTGACAGAACACTGGAACAGGCTGCCCAGGGAGGTTGTGGAGTCTCCTTCTCTGGAGACATTCAAAACCCGCCTGGACACATTCCTGTGTAACCTTATCTAGGTGTTCCTGCTCTGGCAGGAGGATTGGACTAGATGATCTTTTGAGGTCCCTTCCAATCTCTAACATACTGTGATACTGTGATACTGTGACAGGAAAAAAAAGTGTGTGTGAGGAAAAAAGCTCTTGGGGGGTGGGGGGTGGTGGAGGAAGTGGAGAGGGAAAAAACTCTGGGGGGGTTAAAAAATGTAGACCAAAAAACATGGTGGAAAAAAAGGCCAGGAAAAAAAAGGAACCTGGGGAAAAAAAAAACCAAAACCAAACAAACCAAAAAACCCCCCAAAAAACCAAGAACAACTAGGGGAGGAAAATCCCAGCCAAAAGAAAAAAAGGGGGGGGAACCCCACCCAAAACCACCAACAAAAACAACCTCCTCCCAAGAAAACAAATGAAACCCCTCGGAGGGGGAAAGGGCAAAAACAAAAGTGGGGAAAATAGGTTGGGGAAAGTTGGGAGGGGAGAAGGGAGGAGGAGAAAATTGGGGGTGGGAATTGTGGGGAAAAAACCCACCAAGCAGAAGGGAAAACGTGGGTAGGGAAACAAGTGGGGAGGGAAGTGAGTGTGTGGGAATCCATGGGAAAAAAACCCTTCCAATCTGGCGGGAAGCAGTGGGAGGGAGAAAGAGGGAGGAAAAAAGCTGTTGGGGGGGGGGAGTGGGGGGGCAAAAAAGTTTGGAACAAAAAACACCATGAAAAAAATCCAGCAAAATATAACACCACAACAAAACACCAACAAAACAATCCCCCACCTCCAGAAAAAAGAAAAGGTGGGGGGTGGAACCCAAACCCCGGGGGTGGAGGGGGAGAGAGAGAGAAAATGGAGGAGGGAAATGTGCATGGGTTGTAAGAGTGGGAGGAGGGGGGGAAATGGAAGGGTGAAAAAGTAGGGAAAAATAACTGTTGGGTTAAAAAACATGGAACAGAAAAATATGCAGGGAAAAAAAAATCCAGGAAAAGAAAATGGGGCTAAAACCCATCAACCATTTGGCGGGGGGAAGTGTGTAGATTGCCATGTTGTGGAGGGCATCAGGTGTAGGTGATGCTCAGCACCAGCTTTCTGCCCTGGCACCTTACATTTAGCATCAAGATTTGGACTTTTGCACTTTTTAGAGCTGTTTTCTCAGGCGCCCGAGAGTGCACTCTATGTAGGCAGTAAGCAGATGGACTTTTACTCTGTAAGCGAGGATGGATTGCCATGTTGGTGTGAGAGGAACTGTTGTTTTTGCATATTGGGGATGAGGCTTTGCAATATTAAGACTTTTCAATATTTGGTATGGTTAAGTTACTAAAGGAATGAAACAAAGGGTTTGAAATACCATGACTTAGGCACACTTTGTTTACACATTGTTCGAGACAATGTCATCTTTGGGCAACAGACACTCTGTGATTCAAAAGAATGCTCTCTTTGTACAACCTATGAAACTACGCTGGTGCAGGCTGGTTCTGTAGTTAAACAGTAAGTTGGGGTACCACATGTCTGCCACGGTTATGAAATCAAACCATAAAATGAGATAAATAAATAAGGGGAAAGGACCTACAAAATCGAGTAAGGAGAGATTTAAGCAGAGGTGGGACAGTTGGCATGTAGATTGTACGTGTTGGACATACTGTAAACCTTGGAGTACCCAACCAATGGGGAAACAAGGGAGGGAACCTCAGGCAGGATAGGCAATGTAAATGCAAATTTTGCGTTTGCTGTGTGTGCCTATTTGCCAGGACACCCGTTTTTGCACAAACATTAAATAAACAGCTGCTTTGCTGTTGTGTCTGACCAAGGCCTGCCTGAACCTAGAGACCAGTTTCTGACAAATCTGCAGTCAGTTGATTTTTTTAACTGCAAGGGGTGTTGCATTTCTGTTTTCTCTGTGGTTTAAATACAAATGATGGAGTGTCCTGGTTGAAAGAAAGGCTTCATGTTTCAGTCATTGTTGCTGACACTTTTACCAACAAATAGATCTACACAAATGTAGATTGAGATGAGATCTCAGGAAGAAGTTCTTCCCTGTGAGGGTGGTGAGGTGCTGGCACAGGGTGCCCAGAAAAGCTGTGGCTGCCCCATCCCTGACAGTGTTCAAGGCTAGGTTGGATGGGGCTTAAAGCAACCTGGTCTGGGGGAAGGTGTCCCTGCCCATGGCAGGGGGTTGGAACTGGATGAGCTTTAAGGTTCTTTCCAACCCAAACCAGCCTGGGATTCTGGGATTGTCTGATGTGCAAATATCACTCACTCTCCATTTCTCGTAGGTGGACGTGATGCTCTGTTCAATTCCTGAGGTTGAGCTGTGACCCCTTGCATGCTCCACCTCCGGGCAAAAGGCGCTGGGGAAGAGGAGCCCAGGAGGGACCTCCCCGAGCCGGCTGAGCAGAGACTGCTCCCCGCATGGCAACTCCCAGAGCACCTCTGCGCTAGGTGTCCAGTGGCCATGGGCTCGATGCTGCTGCCATCACAAAGCTGTGGCAGTCACTGTGGAGACCCCATTGTGACGGGGGCCCCCACAGTGACCATGGGGTATTTAAGGAGTGAGAGCCCTGGAGTGACCAGTGCAGAGGAGACATCTCTCTTGTGAGGCTGCAGCTCCCCTGGGTGCCCTGCAGCTCCAGGTACATGTTATGCTGAGAAGGGAAAAGAACAATTTTGTTTCATTCCACAATACAGAGATGTCTTTGCTGTTCCTAATACTCATTTAGCTTTTCATTTGTATTTTAGTATTCTCTTTAAACACATTTTGGGTCTGTGCTCTAAATGAGAAGCTGTCAATGGAGACAGTCATCTAAGGACAAAAAGGCTTGTTTCAGAAATGATTCATCTGCAGTCATGGTCTAAAGCTTAATTTAGTCTCCAGCCTTGCAATCACACCTTCGATCTGCCTCAGTCACTGGGATGATTCTGTAAACCATGAGAGTAGTGTTCATGTTGCCTTGGGTTTCTAAGGTACTATTGATGTACGGAAAGGCTGCCATAAGGTCTCCCTGGAGCCTTCTCTTCTTCAGGCTGAAAAGCACAGCTGTTTCAGCCTGTCTCCAGAGCAGAGGTGCTGCAGCCCTCAGAGCATCTCTGTGGTCTTTCTCTGGACTGACTTCAACAGCTCCACATCCCTCTTTGTGCTGGGGGAAATGACAACATTTTGTTAAATTCAAAGGAGCAAGAAGCCCATAGCACTGGAGCTGTGCTTGCAGCTCGCTGCTGTGCTTGAAGCATTGTGCTACAGCAATCCTTAGGAGTGCATCAGTTCTGTCCTGTTGCCACTTAGCTGACCCAAGCATCCCTCAGCTGCTGTCTCAGTGTTCCACTGAGTTCATGAAGGACTCCTCAGCTGTCATGGGACAACAGTGCTGTGGGATTCTGGGAGGTGAGTTTGGCCATGGCTGTAACATCTCTTGTAATGTGGGGGGGGCTACAGGCTCCTTCCTCTTGGGCATGACATTAGGTTTGGAGGGTGTGCATGGATGGTGCTGCAGGAACCCAGTTGTGTATTCTGGAGGCTGCTTCTTTCTTAAGTGTGCTCTGCTTGGGCACACGCAGTTGAGATACAAGCGACCAACTGCCTAGAAAGTCTTGGCTTTAACCTAGACATTGCACCGCGCCTGATATGAGACAACAGGAATTCCACTTGTTCCCAGGGTGTGAGATGAAGGCACCTGCTGTTCAGATCCACTGTGGTCTGTCGTTTCCCAGTTCCTGCAGATTCTCTTGCAACACTCCCCACTTATCCATGGCGCTCACCTTCCGTGTGCACTTAACTGATGTGAGACACTATTGAATGGATTTCCAGTGTCCAGAGAGACTATCGTAAGGGGAGGGCGGGTATTCCAGGTGCCCATAACAACATCTAGAACCAATCAAAACCCCATGAATGAAAACACTGATTACTTTGAATTGTTTAATGTTTCAGGTCTAATGACCAGCCTTTTTAAAATCCTGATTTCTAACTGCAGTTCTTCTGAGGAACACTTAATGCACATGGATGGGTCTGGACATTTGTGTTTGGGAGCTGGTTTGTGGGTTAGTGGGGAGTGCGTTTCACACATTGAGTTTTAGGTGAATAAGTAAGTGAGGATATCTGTGTTAGTGTCACTGTTCCAGAGGGCACAATGTGTAGGTGATGCCCAGCACCTGCTTTCTGTCCGAACACATTAGGCTTAGGAGTAGGGCCTGGACATTCTCACTTAGGGAGCTGGTATCTTGGTCACCGGAGAGTGCTAAAGCAGTCAAAACCCTGAGAATTAAAACCTTACCTTACTTTGAATTGTTTAATGTTTCAGATCTAATGACCAGCCTTTTTAAAATCTTGATTTCTAACTCCAGTGCTTCTGTGAAACTTTTAATGCAAATGGATGGTTAAATGTAGAATCATAGAATCACAGAATGGTTTGGGTTGGAAAAGACATTAAGATCACCTCATTCAAACCCTCTGCCATGCCTCACACTAGATCATGTCACCCAAGGATCTGTCCATCCTGGCCTTGAGCACTGGCCAGGGGTGGAGCATTCACAGCTTCCTTGGGCAACTTGTTTCAGTGTCCCACCACCCTTACAGTAAAGAACTTCTTCCTTCTGTCTAAGCTGACCTTCCCCTGATTCAGTTTAATCCCTTTACCCGTTGTCCTATCACTACACCTCATGAAGAGAGGATTAACTTCAGGCAGCCACTTTCACATACTTGGAAGAAGCTGTCTTCTTCAGCAGGTGCTTAATATTTCCTGGCAGTGAAGGCTGTTGAGCTTGCTTCTCATAGGAGTTGCCAAAGATGATGACAGGTTTCAGTGCGGCAAGCCGCTTTTGCAGACGATTGTCTTCAGCTGTGTCATGGTGGGTTTTATTGTCCATGGGTTCTGTTTCACTTTGCTGCCCCTGCATTCTGTACCCTGGCTGGAAGCTTACACTGAATTTATGGGTCCTGTGCCTTACTACTGGCAGAGCTGAGGATGTCATAAAAGATCATTTAAAACCCTTCCTGAGCAGACAAATCACTACTTGTAGACCTGAAGAGGTCCTGATTGCCTTTGACCTCTGCTGCCAACTGGCAATGAGAATGAGAAACTTGGCATGTGTGGTGGCTGATTTTTGACTCCTGTGCAAAAATAGCAGCAGTTCTGGCAAAAGCTCATGATCTGCCTCTTCTTTGGGGGCATTAGCTTTGCCTAAGGATGACTGTGAATTGGGAATGTGTAGTAAGGATTGGAATGTGTGTCCCTGTAAGCTTTAGGGCCTCATTTGTTATGAGCTTGGACTTGTATTCCATTTCTTGTTGAAATGCAGGGTTAGGGAGAATTTGTTGTGTTCAGGAGTGCAGGGAAGAAATTTGCACATCCTTCGCTATCCAAGTTGATGCCAAATAAGACATTGTCCCAGTTGGACTCCTTAGCCCCCCGATATGTGGTCTCTGCAGCCGCAACAGTCCTAGTCTGGTTGGCCATTTTGAGCAGAAGGTAAAACTTGAAAGGGAGGCAGATTCTCTGAGGCATCACAAAAAATGGCAGAGCTAAGTCCCACACCACCCCGTGGCTCAGAAAATATTTTGGGATGCCATCCACTGGGCTCACAGGGGTTAGGAAAAAGGGGTTAGTGAAAAAAAAAAAAGAGGGAGAGGAGAAAGAAAAGGAAAGAAAGGGAAAGAAAAGAAAACATAAAAGGAAACTAGTATACTTAACTATTCATAAATAATTTATACAGTATTTATGGTTTTGTTTCCAAGATATGCAGATACTCTCGATAAATTTTGCACTTCTGAGGGATTGGCTGGGGTAGCTACAAAATGCATATTGGTAACTACACTTTGAATCAAGCATATTAGGCAAGGAATTATGTAAGGTAATATAAGTAACATAAGGAGTCCCCAGATTAAGTAATAAATTACCCTTTTAGTTCATGGTCCTCCTGGAAGCCAGGACCACATATCAAAGTTCCACTCACGCTATGTCTGAACAGGAACGTGTGCAAATTTACAAATTCCTAGGGTAATCATTTTAACTACTTTTCCACTATCATCAATTTGTAGGCAGCAGTTAGAATCATTCAATTTTCTACAAACTCCTCCTTCCTCTGCTAGTAAGTAATAAAGAACCAATCTAGGTTGTAAAATTGCTGTCCGCAATACCTGCAATACCTGCGGATAGAGTACATCCCTCCCTAAGAATCCTGACTGATAAAGAAATAGAATCGAGATCCCTGAGCTCGGACAAAGCACAATTGAGGCACAGTAACGGTAACCTAAACTCTTTTCATTAGTTACAATCCCAAGGGTAATTATCTAACATATGGAGAAAGAGAGAAAAGAGAGAGAGAAAGAGGGGGAAAAAAAAGGTTAAAAGTAGAAATAGTCACCACCCTGGATCCTGCAGCGTCCCATGGATCTGTTGGTGGTCCTCAGCAGTCGGTGGTGGGTGCACACACGGATTCTTCAGTGATGCTCTTTTATAGTTGCAATTTCACTGAGTCATTCCGTGTGAGCCCTTTTGTGCCAATCACCTTTGTGAGGAGGAGGAGGCATTCGTGGCTGGCATTGAGGTGTGGTTGATTGTTCTCAATGAACCTCCAAATAAGGCATTGTCCCAATAGGACTCCTCAGCCCCCTAATACGCGGTCTCTGCAGCCGCAACTGTCCTTGTCCAGTCGGCCATTTTGAGCAGAAGGTAAAGCTGGAAATTGTGGCAGATTTTCTGGGGCACCACAAAAAATGGCGGAGGCAAGTCCCACACTGACCTCCCCTTTATGAGAGTCTCCCTGGGCACTAGAAATCCATTCAATAGTTTCTCACATCAGTTAAGTGCACATGGAAGGTGAGAGCCATGGATAAGTGGGGGGTGTTGCTGTTAAAGCATGGTGCTCTTCAGATAAAACAGGACACTCTACTCCTGCAGCAGCGTGCCTGCTCTCAAATACCCCTGCGGCCAGCCTGCCAAGTTTTCAAATGAACATAGCAGCTTCAACACAGCAAACAACCGCTTCTGCCTCTGAACAGCTTTGGCTGCAGTCTTCAGGCAAACCAGATCCTGTCACAGTTAACTCCCAAGAGAACACGCAGCAACTGGGAAACGACAGACCACAGTGGCTCGGAACAGCAGGTGTCTTCATCTTACACCCTGGGAACAAGTGAAATTCCTGTTGTCTCATATCAGGCACTGTCCAATGTCTAGGTTAAAGCCAAGACTTTCTAGGCAGTTGGTCACTTGTATTTAAACTGCGTGTACCCAATCACAGCACACTTAAGAAAGAAGCAGCCTCCAGAATACACAACAACTGGGTTCCTGCAGCACCCTCCAAACCTCATGTCATGCCCAAGAGGAAGGCACCTTAGTCTCCCCTATAGAAGAGATGTCACAGCTATGGCCAAACTCACCTGCTGAAATCCCACAGCACTGTTGTCCCATGAGGAGTCCTTCATGAAGTCAGTGGAACACTGAGACAGCAGCTGAGGGATACTCAGGTAAGCTCAGTGGCACCAGGACAGAACTGATTGTCCCGAGCCGAGCGGAGACGGGTCGTTACAACCTTTACCCGGCCGCGGCTTCGCAGCGCAGATGGGGCAATGGCTCAATCTGCCACAGCAGCACCACGGGCACCTTGCCCGACTTCTCTCTCCCGGTACCGGTACTCCCGAAGCCGCACCTCGTCAGTAGCAGGAGAGCAGAGCGGAGCGGGGAGTTCCTGCGGGGAGGCCGGGAGGAGGCCCCGGGGACTGGGGGGAGGCAGAGGCTCCCAGCCGCCGAGAGCGAGCTGGCTTGTGCTCGCCCCTGCCGGCCACAGCATCCCGGAGGCCGAACCGCGGCGCTCCCAGTCCGAGCCTTCCGCGGGGAGCCTGTTCCTCCCGTGATCCCTTTTCCCTGCCTCCTCGCCGCTGCCCGGCGTCCCCCGGACCCCGTCCCCCCCTCTCCCACGGCGCCACCGTTGCTCATCATGGGCAAACCGCTGTGTCGCGTCCCCTCCACCCCCTCCCGCGCAGGGCTGGATCCAGCCTTCCCGGTGCTGCTCTCGGGGGCTGGGCCTGGGTAACGCGGCTCGGCGGCCTTTGGGGGACCGGGAGAGTCAGTCTCGCTGTGAGACCAACCGCTGGGCCCCGCAACAGCCACGCTATGGTCCCTGCACCCCGCACGCTCGCAGTATCTTTCATCCCGCAATCTCGCGATAAAAGGATGGCTCCATCACAGCACGTGCTTCCTTTTATTTCAGTCTGCAGGGAAAACAAACAAACAAGATTCCTGCCTTCCCTACACTGTGCACTATTAACACAAATCCTGCTGTCTCAACACTCCGTCCCGTGGCGAGACCCGACAGCGCGGACAGCTGGGGCCAACTCCCCCCGCCACAGCCCCAAGACAGACCCCCCTGGAGAAAAGCAACCCTCAGCTCCAGAGCGAGAACCTGCCCGTGGCAGGGAAACGGCAGCGATTACAAATATGGGCACAGGGAGCTGGGGAGCAGGAGCTGCCCGGCGCCTCCGGGAGGCTGCTGACAGGAACACTACGGACCCGGGGATGGGCACGGGACACATGGAGGGAAGGACCCAAGCGGAAAACCTAGGGATCAGCAGCTTCAGGAGCAAGGCGCGGGTTGAAAACCCAGGGGAAATATAAATAAGTAACTCACCCACCAGCCAGAGCTCTTAAAAAAAAACAAGAACAAAATCATGACAAGAAGTTAAAAACAAAATAAAAGGTAAAATCTTATCACTATTAACAACTATACAACAAATTGCTGCTGAAGAACTGTCATGGTTTAAATGGGACAGAGCATAAAACTCGACAGGAGAAAGGAAAACACTAAACAGCAGTGATGCGCAATACAATTCCTCAGCATCCGCTCAGCAATACCCAGTCGGACCTGAGCAGCAGTCTGGGCCTTCCAGGTGACACTCCCATTTCTATGCTGGGCATGACGTGCTGTGGTATGGAGTACCCCTTTGGCTAGTTTGGGTCAGGTGCCCTTATCTTGCTTCCTCCTGGCTTCCCCTGCCCCTCCTTGCTGGCAGAGCATGAGAGATTGAAAAGTCCTTGATTGGGGTATGTGCTACCATGCAACAACTAAAATACTGGTGTGTTACCAGTGTTATTCCCAGAAAAAAGCCAGAACACAGCACTAGACCAACTACAGGGAAGAGAATGAATTCTATCCCAGCCATAACCAGGACAGTATCCACCCCTTATTCCATACCATTCACATCATGGCTGGTCAAGCATGAAGTTTAAGACCTTCAGAAAAGAGTCAGCATTCTTTCTGCATACCACTATAAAGGCAGCATGCAAATTCCTTCCCATTTTCCTCACCTCCTTTCTCTGCCATTCTGTTGTTCTTCGTCCTCAAGGAAGAAGGCAGCACTAAACTCTCCCTCATAAGCACACAAGGCTCAAGGCAGCAAGTAGAGAAGTCAAGGAGAAGCCCATGTACATCAGTAGATCCCAGCACTCTAACAAAACCAAAACTACTTTCTTCCCAAAGCAAAGCCAAATTCAACCCCTACTTCTAATCTCAGGAAAACACAAGAAAATGAACCAAACTCCTTTCCTTTCCAAGCCCAACTCTCCCAGAACAATCAACAGCTTCAGAGAACCTTCTGGTGCCTGGTAAGGGTAACAAAGCCCACCTGTGAGCACATTGCTCCCACTCACCTCACTGCTCATTCTGTAGCTGGAGCCCACCAAAAATAATCCACTGGGGTTTATGAGGACTTACGGAAATATCAACTTAATTCCTACACACGGTGACCTCTGGAAAGGTGCCACCAACATGGTAATCTGCCCCGGCCTTGCCACCTTAATCACCATTGGTGTACTGACCCTCTGCTGAATGCACTTTGGTGTGCTGGAGCACAGCTTCACAGTGCAAACATCCAGTAGTGCCAGGACAGAAAGCTGTTGCTGAGCATCACCTACACAAGAAGACCTCCAGAACGATGCCACCTACATGACAAAGAGGGCTTGTTTGCCACTAAAACACCATCTGCATACTGCCCCTCTGTTGAATGCACACTGGTGGCCTGGAACACGGCTCACAGAATGAAAACATCCAGAACCTGCTCTGACACCCTGTTAGAAGAGGGTGAAATTTTCTGGAACCATTCTAGCAGTGATTATATTTGAAAAGTTTGCAGTTTGCAAAGAAAGCCTTTGTACGTATGTTAAAATTTTGTAACTTTGCTGTTCTGTATTTTAGACACTATTCCAGTAGGCAATTGTGTTTAGAAATCATAAATAATAGAGAAGCTTCATACACTGAATACTGCAGTTGTGCTGGTTTGTATCCTAGCTACTTTATAACTAAACGCTACAATGGTGACTTTAGGAATAGAAACAAATATAACCTTGTAAAGTAAAGGGAATGTAGAAAAGAATGTACTGAGAAACGCCAACTTAGCAGAACCAAAGATTAAGTAAGCCTGAACCACATACCAAGGGAAGATAAGAGAATGCTGTATCCACATAGTGGTTGGGATTTGTCCAAAGAACAGAAAGGTAAAAAGAGGACAGAGTGAGGAAGACGCCTTACTTCATCAGGACGACCACCAGACGACCACCAGAGGGGGCTGCGCAAGCGCAGGAGAGGCTGATGTCTTAAAGGACTGATGAAGCAATCCCTGATACCTATTGTGAAACTTCCAACATGTAAATTGCGAACGCGATGTTGTTAGCGTCAAGACAAACACATAACCACCGGAATGGTTATATGAGGTGCTTTATTAAGGTGCCGAGAACCAGGGGTACTCACCCAAATCTGGTTCTAACCCCGTCACATCGCGTTCGCAATTTATACACTACAAATCGGCTGATGCAATACGCCTATACAGATTTATGATCTATTCCCGCTTTGTATTATAATGATCTTCACACTTGCACCTGCACTCTGATGACTTAACCTTGGTCCAAACTGCAGAACTATTGTTAACTAGTTTCTTAAGTGTTCCAGCCAGGCTTCGAACAAAGTTTTCCATTCTAACTTTATTCTTGGATATTTTCAATCATCGTACAAATCGTTCCTTGATTAGGTTTCTAACATAATGCTTAGTTATAAAATAACTAAAGATAAATGTACAATTGTTTTCCTAATGATTTATAATATTTCCAACAATGTGACGAGGTTAGAACCAGATTTGGGTGCATACCCCTGGTTCTTGGCGCCTTAATAAAGCACCTCATATAACCATTCCGATGGTGATGTGTTTGTCCTGACGCTAACAACCTGACATGCCAGGACAGAAAGCTCATGCTGCACATCATCTGTACAGGGAGACCTCTTTAATGGTGCCACCAACATAGTAATTTGCCCTTGGTTTGACACCTAAAACACTGTCTGCATACTGCAGCTCTGCCGAGTGCACTCTGGTGTCCTGAAGCACGGCTCCAGAGTGCAAACATCCAGCTCCTCTTCCCATGCCCATAGTGCTAGGACAGAAAGCTGGTACTGGGCATCACCTACCCATGGTGACCTCCGGAATGGTGACACCAGCATGGCAATCCAGCCTTGCTTAGCTACATAGAATTGCATCTGCATACAGCCTACACAGAGCGCACTCTCAGGCGTCACAGACCCAAGATCCCCAAGTGAGAATGTCCAGATCACGCTCTTAAGACTAATGTGTTAGGACAAAAATCAGGAGCTGGGCATGTCCTACACATGGTACCCTCTGGAACAGTGCCACCAACATGGATATCCTCACTTCCTTACCCACCTAAAACTCCATCCTTGTAAAGCCTCATTGGACAGCACAAAACACTGGACCCACAAACCAGCTCCCAAAGTGCAAACGCCTAAGGTGCCAGGACAGAAAGCTGGTGCTGCAAATCACCTACACGTGGTGGCCTCCACAACAGTGCCACCAACATGGCAATCCACTCTTCCTTAGCCATGTAAACCTCCATCTGTGTACAGCTGCAGAGGGCAGTGCTGTCAGATGCCCCATACACCAGGTCCCTAAGTTCAATTATCCAGAGCCTGCTCCTGAAGCTAATGCATTAAAACAAACACAAATAGCTGGGAATGTTCTACACAGGCTACCCTCTGGAACAGTGCTACCAACACGGATATCCTCACTTACTTACCCACAAAAAGCTCCATCTGTATAAAGCCTCACTGGACAGCATTTTCTGCTGACACACAAACCAGCCCCAGAGTCCAGGTCCTGGTGCTAAGCCTAAGGTGCCAGGACAGAAAGCTCATGCTAGGCATCAGCTACACATGGTGTTCTCCAAAACAGTGCCACCAACATAGCAATCCACCCTTGCTTAGCCACGCAAGCTTCCACCTGTGTACAACTGTGCAGGGCAGCACTGTCGGACATCCCATAAACCAAGCCCCTAAGTGCCGTTACCCAGAGGCTGCTCCTAAACCTAATGTGTTAGGACAAAAATAAATACCTGGGCACATTCTACACAGGGTGCCCTCTGCAACAGTGCCACCAACATGGCAATCCACCCTTGCTTAGCCACATAAACCTCCATCTGTGACTATCTTTCGTGCTCCTTTGAATTTAACAAAATGTTGTAATTTCTCCCAACACGAGGAGATGTGGAGCTGTTGAAGCCAGTCCAGAGAAGGACCACAGAGATGCGCTGGGGGCTGGAGCACCTCTACTCTGACAGGCTCAGAGAGCTGGGCTTGTTCAGCCTGGAGGAGAGAAGGCTCCAAGGAAACCTTACGGCTGCCTTTCCATACAGCAATAGTACCTTAGAAACCTAAGGCAACTTGAACACTACTCTCATGGTTTAAAGAATCATCCCAGTGACTGAGGCAAGTAGAAGGTGTGATTGCAAGGCTGGAGACTAAATTAAGCTTTAGACCGTGACTGCAGATGAATCATTTCTGAAACAAGCCCTTTCTCCCTAAGATGATTGTCTCTATAGACAGCTGCTTCTCCCTTTAGAGCACAGACCCACAATGTGCTTAAAGAGAACACTAAAATACAACTGAAAAGTCAAATTACTATTAGGAAGACACATCTCTGTATGGCTGAATGAAACAGAGTTGTTCTTTTCCCTTCTCAGCATAACATGTACCTTGATTCGCAGGGCACCCAGGGGAGATGCAGCCTCATGAGGGAGATGTCTCCTCTGCACTGGTTACTCCAGGGCTCTTGCTCCTTAAATAACCCACAGTCACTGTGGGGCCACATCACAATAGGCATCTCCACAGAGACTGCTGTGGCTTTGTGATGGCAGCAGCATCATGCCCATGGCCACTGGGTACCCAGGGGTGCTCTGGGAGTCGCCGCGGGGGTACCAGCCTCTGCCCAGCTGGCTTGGGGAGGTCCCATACAAGCTGCTCTTTCTCAGTGCCTTTTTTCTGGAGGTGCATCATGCAAGGGGTCACAGCTCAATCTGGGCAATGGAACAGGGCATCACGTCCACCTAGGAGAAGTGGAGAGTGACCAAGATTCTCAGATCAGGTAATCATGGAATCCCAGACTTGTTTGGGGTGGAAGGGACATTAAAGCTCATCCAGTTCCAACCCCCTGCCACGGGCAGGGACACCTTCCACTAAGACCAGGTTGTTCCAAGCCCCATCCAACCTGACCTTGAACACTGCCTGGGATGGGGCAGCCACAGCTTCTCTGGGCACCCTGTGCCAGCACCTCACCACCCTCACAGGGAAGAACTTCTTCCTGAGATCTCATCTCAATCCACATTCGTGTAGATCTATTTGTTGGTAAAAGTGTCAGCAATGACTGAAACATGAAGCCTTTCTTTCAACCGGGACACTCCATCATTTGTATTTAAACCACAGAGAAAACAGAAATGCAATGCCCCTTGCAGTTAAAAGAAAATAATTTATTGCAGATATCTGCAATGCTGCTGCCTGAGCAGAGAATGAAAGAACGTCCTAGAGGTGAAATAAATCACACCCACTTCCCGTTAACAACAATAGAGCTAAAAATGTCTTATCACAGAAGTTACTTATTTCTATTTATTACCTGCATATGTAAACTGAAAGTACTGCACTGTAGGAGATCCAGTTTCATAACCTTTGAATTTAGCATATTAAACCTAGTACAAACATTTCATCACTTGTCTTCAGTACAAAGCACAGCCTTTCAAACCTTCACATCAACTATCACTATAAACACAGTAGCTGAAAAGTGAAAAAATTATTTGGAAGACCTATTTAAACCCAAGTTCTAACCCAACACATATGCTGTCATTGCAGAAACCATTTGAATTAAAAGAGAATTGTTAAAACAGTCAAATTCTGCACTAATGTATAAGATTGGCTTTTATCACTTGACAGGTAGAAAACACAGAGAATGTAACCAATGAGCTGTGAAAACTGGAGTGACCCATCCCCTCCAGAGCTCAGCTAAAACTCAGTTCTGATCCCATCACCGCAGCACTTGTCCAGTTTTATCTAAGTCCATTCTTCATTAATGTGGTGATCAAGGGAGTCAAATCCTCAAATCCAGAGCGGTGGGAACAGGTGCCATGAGGTGTTCCACACAGTGACGGGTGTTCAGCCACCACAGAAGTAATCACATTCAGTGTTATACAGCATCACACAGTTTAATTAACTGGCTATTCTCACCCAAAGTCAAATCTCCTTCAGGTACACACCAGACTTCCCCATCCTTCCGCATTACTCACCAAGTGCACCATGTATAGGAGATGTCCAGCACCCACTTTCTGTCCTGGTCCCTTAAGCTTAGGAGCACAGTCTGGACATGGAATCTCTCATGACATAACAGATCCCGTGTTAAAGACACAAGCAGCTTTACCCGAAGTATTATTACAGATGTGAACAGACCTGAACCTGAACATATGCATTGCTGCTACATGCAGTGTTATGCCACCAACATGGCTATCCACCTTTGCTTACCCATCTAAAACTCCATCTGCTTAATGCCTCTCTGGGCAGCTCGCTCCAGTTTTGTGGACTGGATTCACAAATCTACAGGTTGCAAATCGGAGAGGACATCCCCTGCTCTCCTCCGAGTTCTCCTTTCCCGGAACACCTTGTCCATATCCAAGTCTGCACTGACCTCTAGTGCCTGCTGCAAGGAATTTAAGGTGGCCGGAGAGAAGGAGAGGAGACGTCCATAAGCTGAACCCAAACCCAGAGCAGAAACCAACAGGAGCTGTAAATGAGCTGGAGCCAAAACTGAACTGGAGTTATTCAGGAGCTGTGGCTGCAAGAAACGGGAACCTGAACCAACACACAAAACAACCGAAACCCAAAATCAAACAAGGAAACCCAATCCAAATCCAAACCCAAACCAAACCTCAAACCTAAACCAAATCCAAATTAGATCCAGACCCAAACCAAACCCAAAACAACCCCAAGAAAGGGGGGCCCAAACCTTCAACCTGTAGCTATGTCCAAGCAGTACTGCAGGCAGGTGCAGGCAGGGCAGCAGCAGTGTTGGTGAAGCAGCGTTGGTGCAGCAGCCTGGCTGCTTCTTGGGGCATCAGCATCAAAACAAACAAGCAAAACAAAACCCAAACCAACCAAATCCAACCCAAAAAACGAGCCCAGAAGCAAAATGGGGCCCAAACCCCCAAACTGTAGCTACATCCACGCTGGAGCCTCTCACTCCTTGCACTGTCGCCGGGCAGGCAGCAGCATCGGCCTCAGCACAGGCAGCCCGGCTGCTGCTGGGGCTCACACAGTTCCCTGCATGGCTGGGGCTCCTCTGCTCATCCATTTGCCCATCCCTGTGCAAGGACAGACATAGCACAGTCAGCTCCTGGCAGCACAGCCCGGCACAAAGAGCCCCGGAGCTGCTCCCAGGCCAACCCTGGCAGCTCTGCCCGGCCCCACAACCTGGTCCCGCAGCTCGGGGCAGCCGGGGAGGGAGAAGCGGGGCCAGGACCCAAGAATGTCCCTGTTCTTCCCGGAAGGGGGGGCGAGAGCCAGGAGCTGGCTGAAAACCCTCCTGCCCCGTGCGGCTGCCCCAGACTGGGGCCAGCACCCAGCAGAGCCGTGGGTCGGGGCTGGACCCCATCAGCGCCCGCTCCCACCTCCCCAGACGCCCCTGTGCGCCCTCTCCACCTCGGGGCCGTGCTCCTCGCCGTAGTGGAAACCAGTTTCCTCCAGCAGCCTCTCCCACACTCACCGGTCCCAGCTCTCCCTGGCTGCAGCAGAGCCAGCGCCAGGCTACAGAGGTCTGTCCTCCTGGTAGTTGCTCTAGGAAAGACCAGGGGAGCAGAAACCAGAGAGGGTCTGCACCCGGAGGAAGCAGCTCGCAGTCACAGCCAGAGCGGGGAAGCAGAGGCAGCTGTGGGCAAACCCAGCAGCAGAAGG
The DNA here is from genome assembly GCF_963264785.1 of Psittacula echo. Taxonomy (NCBI): domain Eukaryota; kingdom Metazoa; phylum Chordata; class Aves; order Psittaciformes; family Psittacidae; genus Psittacula; species Psittacula echo. Next base: position 8,584,056 of record NC_137736.1, read on the forward strand.
CAGGTGGAAGCAGTTGAGTGCCTTTGGCTGCTCACCGGCATTAAGACACTAATGAGCTGCAACTCCCTTTGGTCTCTGCTCCTGCTCTATGGAGACTCCCCAGTAATCTCAGTCACTCGCTCATTCAGGCTGGGGATTCCGATGCCAAGGTCATGCGCAGGTGTGTGGGAATGTTCAGCCTGTGCAGCCCAAACCGTCCTGGCCTGTTCGGGGCTGGAAACGCGCTGGGTGCAGCCCAGATAACGCGTCTTGTGGCAAATCCAGCAGCACTCGCGTCACATGGGGACATTAAAACACAAAAATGCCCCCCAAAAAGGCATTAATTGCACCACAGGGGACCCCGGACACGGCTCCCCGCACCCCGCCAGTCCCGAGGGCACAGTACCGACCCCCAAGTACCGACCGTGTGGGACACGGACAGGCGTCACATCCTCGTGTGCAGCTCAGGGACCCCCTGAACTCAGACCCTGCCAACGGGCGGCTGCAGCGTCTGTGCTGCCGGTACCCGTCCCGGGACAGAGCTGCCTGACCCCTTCGCCGGGGGTCCCGCCACGCCACAGCCCGAGCCCCGCCGCCCCTTACCCCAGCGCTATCGGGGCAGCACCACCTCCCTACTGGCCCTGCCCTCTCAGACCCGCCGGGCCCAGGCACCTCTCAGGAGCTGCGGGGGTCGCCAGGGGCACGGCGCGACCCGTAGCTCGCCCGGAGCAGGGCCTCGGACGCTGGGGGCGGGGCAGGACCCTCCCCTTTCCGCCAGGGACCCACCGGACCATACCGTACCTGCTGCCGCCGCCTGGTGGCTGCGACTGGTACCGCACCCCGGGGCCAGTTGTAGCCTCGGAGGGCGCTCGGCACGGACCCGACCGACCAATCAGCGGCTGCCGGCGGGGGGGTGCGGGAGCTGTGCGGTAGCCAAAACCCGTTTCCTGTTAACTTCTCATCTAATAAAAGATAGAGAAAGGGCAGTGAAGCCACACAGGAGAAAACAGAGCACAAAGTGCCACCTTATGTGCACTCGGTGCCCTTTCAGTACTTTCCTAGAGCTGTTGGTTCTGTGTCCTGGTATTTACTTCTGAGATCCAAGAACAGTGACAAATCGGATCCCAAAATGAAATCCTGCCTCAGCACAATCCTGCCTCTGCCAAGTGGGCGACACAGTGGGGAGCTCTTTGCAGTTTCTCACCTCCAAAGGGCACATTCTTCCAATCCCTCAGCAGCATCTCTGTGAATTTGTTTGAAATTGATCTTTCCTGAACGTGTGGGCTGTGACTGGCACAGACTATTCCAGGTGAAGGCTTCTAGTGCTCAGGGCAACCTGTAAACCCACCACTTCCATCAGAAACACTTCACGGTGTCCTGTCATAAGTTCCCACTGAATTACTAGCTTTTGATTTCCTTGGGGGAATAAACCCAGAGCTTCCTTCCTCTCTCGTACCTCTGATAGGTGAGCTCTCAGCATTTAGAGCCAGAAATCCTTGCTGCAACATAAATCCTGGCCTCATGCTCAGGATGGAGTTTGATACCAGTTTTACTCTCTGGCCTGCCCAGGCTGCCATTACCCTCTCAGCCAGTCTTTCTGTCATGTGTCATGATGGCACACATGCCGGTGACACTGTGCTGGAGCAGTGCGGAGAGCAGGCAAGCTGCAACTCACAACACACACACACATTACTGAAGAGAAACCCAAAAAGCACTCACCCTGAGACAGATATATGTTGGGAAGGATTGCTCCAGGATACAAAGCAGAAGGGATTGTTGTCCTCTGAGGGATCACAAGCATCTACAGTAACATCCCATGCGACAGCAATGTCAAAGGACCTGCAAGAACAAAACCAAGTCTGTAACTGCAAGCATAATTCAACCTCCTGCACAGCAACTTCCTATCTAACCACTAAAAGACTGTCACATTAGGAGAAGAAATCAGAGCACAAGACAGCCCTGCAATGCATCAACACTTTGTGAGCCGTTCTGAGGGGAAAAAGCAAATATTCATCCCTCACACCCACAAGCAACTCACCTGGGATGTAAACCTGCATCCTGCTCTGCTGGCTGCAGGCTCTGTACCCACAGCAGCAGCACGTCACACACAAACAGCACTTCCGGCTCCACAGGGACATTTCCATTCCTTCCCAGCAGAAAAGGCAGCTTTGGAAGGAGGCGTTTTGTTTTCCAAATTATTTTCTATGTGACTAAGCAAGGGTGGATTGCCCTGTTGGTGGCACTGTTCTGGAGGTCACCATGTGTAGGTGTTATAGTGACTTATTTGAATAGAGAAATCAAGTTTAATCAGGTTTAACGTAGATTGCTTGAACTGGTTTTGGTGACTGACAAAATGTAAGATTCACCCTAATGAAAACGTAATAGTGGTAATGTGAAAATCAACGTTAATATCACTTGAGGCAGTGCGTTTGTGACTCCAGTGAGACTGATTAAGCTCAGGATGCAGCTGGGGCAGGGCCTGGAAATTGCTGCATCTTGAAAGACTTTTTTTAATAGGTACTGGTTCTCCATTTTGTAGTCAAGAGGAGTCAAGAAATGCTGCCTCCCACAGAGACAAGACACTGGGACTATTGTGCATAGCCTTTAGGAGAAGCAGTGTTTCCTTATTCCTATAATGTTCAGAGCTTTCTGGGAACCAGGAACTGAAACTGACTGAGGTGGTACCAGCAGGATGACTGGCATCCATTCACCTTGGTGGGAATAAACATCACTCTGCTCTCGCTGAGTTTCTGTTGTTTGGTTTGATAAGCAGTGTCTGAGAACTCACTCCAGGAAAGATGCTGAACCATAAGACAATCAAAACAGAATTTTGTCAGAAGGAAATAAAGGACAGGCAGCCTGGCACTTGACTCCTCATGGTTTGTTAAAGGTTGAGAGTTTCTTTCACCGTACTTACCAGGGAGGTTGTGAATGCTCCATCCATGGTGGTGTTCAAGGCCAAATTGGATGAGGCCTTGGGTGACATGGTTTAGTGTGGGGTGTCCCTGCCCATGGAAGGGGGGTTGGAACTAGATGATCTTAAGGTCCTTTCCAACCGTAACTATCCTATGATTCTATACTCTAACCCAGCCAAAGGCATTGTCTTGCATCTCTGCTAAGAAAATGGTGGCGTGGACCAATTAATGCTGTCATAAATGTGCAAACTTTACCTATGTGGAAAAACAATGAAGTTACTGGAATGAAACTTGTTTAGAACTAAAGAGAAAAAGGCCCAATCTAAACCAGGAAGTAATGAAAGAGAGGATTAAAAGATTTAAACTGAAAACAGAAAGTGAAAATGAAAAAGATAAACTTATAATTAAGCTACAAGCCCTAGAAAAGACTAAATTGAACTCCTGTAGTTAAGCCAAGAAAGAAGGTGAAGGTAGTAAGGAAGAGTGACATTCTGAAGACAGATCTAAGGGCGTTTTATCTGATTGAGAACTTGCTTCATGATTATTCTGAGATTTCAGCTCTCCTGAGCCTCTGGTGGTTTCTGTGAAGCAATCAGGACCTCAGCCTCTTCACAGCCCTTAGGGGCATCACCCTTCACTCATTCTGAAAACCTGAGGTTCCTGTTAGCTGCTCTTTTCAACTCTTCCTCTTGCCATGTGATAGCCCATCACATTAGGTCTCACTCCCTGACCACTCCTCCTTATCCACATCATCGGTCAAGTTCTTAGCAAGATAATGCCATGAACCTAAAATGGCAGGACTCAACACAAAAGGACATGACCTCATATAGCTGTAGGGCAAGAGAAGAATCATGGAATCATAGAAGCATCACACAGTTGCATTGCAGTACTTAAAACCATAAAAGAGTGGAAAAAATACAGTGGAATAGCAAGGACTTAGAAATATTGGAATTGGGAAGAGAAAGGTGGAGCTGGGCCACTGTGAGACGAAGCAGTAAGAAAGTCCACCCTGGTCATGTGAAAGGAGTATATACATGAGATCAGGTAATGTTAATAGGGGCTGCAATCCTCTTCACGTCTACCTTGAAAGCCTTTTCCAAATGAGCTTCAGACCAGAGCAGGCACCTCGAAAGTACAACTCTAGATGTTATTGGAAGTTAGTTTCAGATTCATTTGGACAACTTTGTGAATGTCTCTGTGGATCTAATGAAAAGTTTGGGATTTTTCACTACAAGGTTATAGCCTGCAGCCAGAGGGGCTCATCTGGAAAGGAAGAGAATAGCTGCATCTCCCATAGTCCTTAAGGAGCTCAGCAGTGCTCAGCCCGTCTTGGGCTTGGGATCACAGCACCCTGGGCCTTGCTGAGAACCACTCGTGTTGACATGTGAAAATCACGTATTTAGTGCCTCCTTTTGTTCCCTGTGCAATGGTAAATGAGGCATTGTCCCACCTCAGTTCTTCCTTAGAGAGGCAGTGACTCAAGACATCTCATCTGGGGGCATCTTTATTTCTTTCTTAATTTGATCTGATGCAACTGCAGCTCCTCAGAGGAACAGCGGAAAAGAAAAGCTCATTCTCTGACAAGGATTTCCACAGGAGACACCATCCCAAGTTGACGCTGCACACACTCCATCCCCAATGTACTAAGGCTACAGGTCATTTCCTCGTTCACCCATCTCATGTTTGACCACCTAGGTTAATATTTTGCACCTATGTCCCTATGAACCCAGTAGTCATTTTCAGGATAGCAGGGCAAGTAACTGTTGTTTTTCCAGAGAAGCTTATTGCAGAAAGGAAACTGGCAAGTAGCATCCCAGACTGAATAAACAGACTCCAGATGAAATGGCGCTCATTTAGACAGAGGAGCTGTGGCAGACAGTCAGTATATGTGTGTTCAGAGAAAGCAGGTGGACTGCAGAATCTGTTCTAGCACTCAACTCTTGAGGTTATCTCAACCTATGTTTCAAGCAGATTAGTTGGAGGTGAAAGAAAAGAGCAATCTGTCACTAATGGTGAGCAGAACCTATATTTTAGAAACCATATATGCTTGTTGAACTGGATAGCAAGGGAGCAGATGCTCTATCACAGCCATCCAGCTCTTGCCTTTGACTTTCTTTAGCATCATTTGTACTTGTTGTCTCACACTCTGCTTTTTGGGACTGGAAGATGGAGGGAAAAGGAAGAGAGGACAGGAAGGAGAGAAAACAAGACCAGTACCTCAAGACTGTGTTGGAAAACAGCTTGTTATAATAGCATGAAAATGTGAAAGGTTTGAAGTAGCAGACAGGCAGTGAAGTCTAGACATTCTTTGCAGAAAGTACCATTTAAATGCAGTGCCTACCTTTGAACTGCTCTTCTCCTTAGCAGTCTGTCTGTGCTAAGCGACTGTATTTGAGCTGGTAATGAAATGAAAAGCATGAAAGCTACTGTCTTTTGTGGTATGAGGCAAGAGCTTGGCAGGCAGAGCTTGTTGGCTGTTGCCTTCTCTAATACATTTTCACCCTTTGTTTCTTTATTGCTGATCAGCTGCTTAGAGGAACTATCATGGGCTTCCTTGGACAAGCACTTTGCATGTTAAAGTTCTACACATCAGCAGATACTGAGCTCTCTTTTTCTTGCTTCTCTTTTTCTTTTTCCTCTTTTTCTTCTATTTCTGCTGTGTCAAAAGCAATAGAACAGCATTCTGGAAAATTACTTTCACAGAAAAAAAAATTAACAACAAAAAGCCCAAAATACCAAACTGAAGAGGAACAAATTGCAGGGACACCTCAACTGCTGAGTGCTAAGACAAAGCAAAGAAGCTCATTAGACCCATTTGAGTCAATGTCAGTGTACATAAATCTAGATCAGGACAGCATCAGACTGGCATGGCTGAATAGGAGGGATGGACAGGGGACTTGGATCTTTATATAGAGGTTGCTGAGGCATAACATGGGGCAGGAAATATAAGGGTTTGCCAGTCTTCGGTCTTAAGTAATGAGCTTGAATGATCCTGCTAGCCAGGAGGATTGTGAGATCAGGGGATATTCCTGGTTGCAAGTGACCTCTGGATTCCATCATGTCCAATCTGCTACTCAAAACTGGGCAAAAATGAAGTCAGATATGGTTGCTCAGGGCTTTATCTAGTCATGTCTTGAAAAACCCTTCAGGATGGAGACTACCCAGCTTCCCTGGGTAACGTGATCCGAACTTCCACTGACCTCATAATGAAAAAGTTTCTTATTTCATCGTCTGAAAAATCCCTTGCATTGGTTCAAGCCTGTCACTTTCTCATCCTCCCACTGAATGCAGTGTTCTAGATGCTGTCTAAGAAGTACTGAGTACAGGGGGATAATAATTTCCATCAATCTACTGGTTAGTCTCCTATTAATGCAGCCGAGGATGCTGCTGGCCACCTTTGCTGCCAGGGCAGACTTGATTCATGTTCAGCTTGCTGCCTGCCTGCAGACCTCCATTTCTTTTTGAGCAGAGTTGCTCCCCAGACAGTCAATCCTCAGCACGTGTCATTGCAAGAGGGTCAGGGCCTTCCTTCTCAGATGCAGGACTTTGTATTTGTTCATATCAAATATCATAGGGATCCTGTCAGCCCATTCCACCAGGCCTATCTAGATCCTTGTTGTCGAGTGGTGTTGTAAGTGAACTTGTTAACGAGAACTCCATCACCTCCTCCAGGCTGTGTCTTTCAGTCATAAATATGTGGGGGCTGCAAGTTTCCATCTGATGGGCCAAAGGAGAAGTGTCCTAGTGAATAAGAAACGAAGAATGTGATAACCACGGAGCTGGAAAAGGGCAGGCCAAAAACGGCCCGTATGCCAAGACAGGAGGGAAAATGTGCAAGAAACTGTCAGCAGTCTATTGTTCTGTGCCATGGGTGACCTATCCTTTTAATGCTAAAGAATCATTAATTAAAATGTCTGAATTATTTTAGCAGGAAGTGAAATTTTGCTTGTCGATGCAGTAACAAACATAAAGATACACGTTAGCAGTACAGTAGCCTGATGAAAGGGCACCCCTTTATACTCTTCAAACCTGTCATTCACCTATAGTTATTAGGAACATGTAGGGAGTTCCTCAAACTGGTATAATCATTAGTAATAAGCCACCAGGGAAAAGATATCTCAGCCATGATATCAAAAAGAATGTTTTTTGTGGATGTCTTCTTTCAACACCTTCTTCTTCTAGGATAAATGTTCCTTCTCATATGCAACACGTTCAAAACTTCCAAAGGTTTTAACACTAAAGCATTACTTATGTCTACATCCAGAGTTGTATATGTGTTAGTATGGTATCATCACTGTGCTAGGAGGGGCTGATTTACAACAAGGCTAACTAACTCAGGTGCACCTTACATCTATTTAGGCTCCGTAGCAGATTTTTTATACCATGTTGCACTGCCATGTAGAAGCAAACTCATTGGCACCACTGAGGCCAGAGTGGCAAATTGTGCGTGCTCACTAGCCTGCAGGACTCCCCTGAATGAGTTATAAGAGTGCCTCTGTTGGTATCTTAGCAGGGGAACTCTTGGACGTGTCTAGCCTATAAAGCCTGTAAAGCATCCTGCAGATAACCTGTTCTCATAAAGATGGTAAAAAGCATTAATATTTCTCAGGTAGGACCAACCACAGGACAAGATCAGGCTTGTTTAGCTCGCCAGTAAATGTAAAATTTAGGCTCAGGGTCAGATGTTGTCTGCCAGGAAACTAAACGACAAGCAGGCATACCTGATTTTGTTCCTCAGATACCTAATAGGTGAATACATGATGCATGATAACTGAAACAATAGTACCTCAAATACATTCTTGGCAACAAGGTCAGATTTGACAACTTGAATGATACCACCAGTTACAAAACAAAGTGTCGTGAAGTTGGAATGAAACTGTGTTTTTCTACATGTTTGGCAAATATTGATAAATGAGAGGGGTCTCAAGATGGAAGAGCTGGTCTTGAGAGAAGCAACATTCACACCAAAGCTTCCTGTCTGTCTTAAAAGAACCCAGGTTTCCTAGGCATCCCACTTTTCAAGGAAGAGAGATTGCAGAGCAGTATGATCATAAGAGATATTATATAATATTATGTAATGTGTACATTATATATTACATATTTTATATTGCATATTCTGTATTATAAAGTGAATATCTATATCATGCATTATCTATCATATCTATATCATATATCTATCTCATATATTATCTACCTGTTATCTGTTGTGAACTGTGGTAATGGGTTGAGGATGAGTGTAGATTTTGGCTGGCTCCCTTCTTCCAGCCTCTCCCCACACAGTGGAGAGGAAACTAAGCAGGCTGAAAGATTGACTGAAATGTGGTATTTCTGCAGGACATGTGGCACATATATTTGCAAACTGCATAAGGTTGTTTTCACTGGAGTTGCTAGAAGAACTAAATGAATGGTGAAGGCTAATGGCACATGTGGCAGTGTGAACATGCCAGTGGTGATCAGGAGGCCTGAGAAGGCTCACAGAAGACATCACAGCCTGGGACACAATCCTGAATCTAAAAATTGCAGTATAAATATATAGACAGAAATAAATGCATAACCATCTGTATACCCAGCGTAGAAGGGCTCAGATATAAGGGTACAGAAGGCCATCCTTAGAACATCCTGACTCTGTTTGTGTCCAGCAACTTGGCCGAACAATATCCTATCAGGCCTACTGTGTAGGGAGAAATACATACACCCATGCACTGATTTCTCCTGGAAAACCCTTCTCTGTTCCAGCTTTTTTATTTCCAGGACACCTCTGATCTCATTCCACAAGGTGGTAGCACACCACAGGCACCAGCACAGCAGCTATTCTCTTGATTTGCAGGTAGGTGTTGTCCTCAAGGTCAAGTGATAGCAAAAATGGGGGGGAAATGTGAAGAACATCCACATTGAGATTAAATTAAATGCTTGTGAAATTATCTGCCTTCTGAAGCTAATGATATCCTTTTGTTGAAAGCACGGAAGGGGGTGGCCAGAGCTTGACAAACATCCAGTCCTTTTGGCACACCCATGGAAACTGCAGTGGTCTCACGAGCCTGTCCCCTGCAGAGCAGGTTCTCCAGCCAGTAGGTGGCCAAAACATACATCCCATTGTGTACCATAACCTGAAACGTCTTTGGTATTTATATTACAATATAGTTGAGCAAGAAGGAAGCCAGAAGTTACGACAAAAGAGCTAGAAGCAAGTGGGACTGTTGTTCACCAACAACTACTGCCACTTGACTCCACAGGTCGCCACAGGCATGATAAAGAAGGTCTTTTCTCTTAAAGAGGGAAGCTGTGTCCGTCTTTAAGCAAAGGGGTGAGAATACAGCATATCTCCCTCTTTTTTAAGCAACAAGAATAGTAGATGAAAATGGTAGACTAATGTTTGGTACACATCTGTCTGGTCTCCTTCCCAGGACAGCTGCTGGTCTTCCCTTAGAGCTTTTGTTTTGCTCTCAATGCAACTGCAATTCCTTTCATGTAGAGTCCTGTGGTGACATCTGACTAGCATGAACAAGGTAGAGGTGACTGGATTCCATTTCTCTGTGTTTGTACAGATCTTCAGGCAGTCAGATATTTCAACATTGAATTACAGTGGATTGTATTGTGAATTATGCGGTTCCTGGGTTTTGCCAAAGAAACTAGAACCCGTTTGTAAAATCCTTTCCTGTCTCTGTAGGTTGACATGTAGAAATACAAAGTTTTGAGAGGTGAAAACCTCATGCAATGGCTTGTAAAGGTAAATTTCATCATCTGGAACTAGATTTGTTTCAATTTTTCTTTTTCTGAAACACTTAGAAATGTACTGAATGATTCACAACCTACATGAATCAAAATATGATAGTAAGTTTTCATTCATGACTAAACAACATTGTGCAAATGCAAAGATGACCTCTTGACAGATGTTTTCTTTACAACTACTTTCACAGCCTCATCAATCTTTGCTGTTTCAATGTTATTTTCCTATTAGGGACCACAATAAGTCAGTTCTCATTCTACAAATGAGACCTGCAAATAGATGATAGGCAAGTGGGGGAATTTGTACAACTTGACTTTCATTTAGAGTACTGTCATTTACTATGGCAAGTTTTAGACTGAACTATATATCACATAGATTACCATTTTTGTTGTCCTTGAAGTTTACCCTATTATATTGGCTGCAAAGTAATACAAAGTTTCCCCAAACTAAACTGTTCATGTATTAAGGTGATAAAGAAGTTCCATCCTGTTCTTTATGACACTTTATCTTGATTGATCTTCACCTGAACAGTACAGATAAGTTTTGTATGGAACAGCTGGGTACATCTTCCTTCATCCTGAGCCACACAAACTCAGAAGTGAGATGAGAATGATAAAGGTCACAGTAAACCGTAACAAAACCCTTCATCGTATCTTAGCAGAGCTCAGGTACTTCAGAGCAATGTTTTCTCTGTCTCTCCTCCTTCAAACATGCAGAAATAATAACTGAACTTACACTAATGATGTTTGGAATCCACAAATGGCCCCTAGGAGGATGTGACAAACATAAAAGAAATCCTTCTCTTTTGTTTTATTATCTTTTTAACTTTCCCCTCAATTTAGGGTTTTGCACAGCACTATTGTAGTCACATCCAAACAAACTTCAGATGAGCTCACTTTACTCTCAGTAGCAGTCTAAACATAGAGCAGCAGAAACCCTATTGCAGTTAGACCATATGGAATTTTGTGGACACTACCTGCTAGCTAAAGAAATATCATTGTGTAAACCTTTGTACCACACTCCATGTGTGAGAAATCCTCAGTGTGTCATAGAATCATAGAATAATTTGGGTTGGAAAGGACCTTAAGATCATCGAGTTCCAACCCCCTGCCATGGGCAGGGACACCACATACTAGATCATGTCATCCAAGACTTTGTCCAGCCTGGCCTTGAACACTGTCAGGGATGGAGCATTTACCACTTCTTCGGGCAACCTGTGCCAGTGCCTCACCACCCTCACAGGGAAGAGCTTCTGCCTCATACCTAACCTGAACTTCCTCTCTTTAAGTTTAAACCCATTCCCCCTTGTCCTGTCGCTACAGTCCCTGATAACAAGTCCCTCTCCAGCATCCTCATAGTTCCCTTTAGCTGGGGAATCTCCACCCTTGGAGGTCAGAAATCACCTGGAGAAGGCCCTGAGTAATCCAGTAATGTTTGGAGGTAGCTCTGCTGTGAACAAAGGCTTGGAGGCTTGGACTAGAGATGTACCTTCCAGCCTAAATCTTTCTGTCAGTAATTCTAATAAAGATTAAAAAGCCATATTGTTCTGTGGCAAATTTGATCCTTTGTTCAATTAGTATAAAAAAGTTTCAGCATAATTTCAAGTCATATGTACAATAACTTGGGGATTACTGTTTTGACCTTTATAAAGTCGATTTCCCCCTCAATTCCTCCACAGGCTCTCACTTGCTATCTTATCAAATGTAATCCACAGGCTCCATTTAGGGGTTAGAGTCCATCACCAACTTTACTTTCTCTTCCTCCTGCTGAAAAACCTTCAAGAATCCTACGCTGGGTTTTTTGACCTGACACTCTCACATTTCTTTATATTCTGTCATTTGAACCAAAAATCAGCTCTGCAATAGCAGATGCAAAGTTTCCAACACATACCCATCCATACCCACTTTAAAGCTTTCCTTTTCCGTGACATCTGTGAGGAGTTCACAGGATTTAAGTGCTTCAGTGCTGACACCAGCCTACAGCCCTGTTATGTGCCTCACTTAACTTCCCATATTTAGCTTTTGACCTCAGAAAGTGTTGTGGGATTACACTCCTATCTAGTGCAGGGGTAGCTGTGTCTATGAAATGCCAAAGAGAGGTTTATAGAGTTACAGGAACATTTAGGTTGAAGGGAGCTATAAGGTTTTCTACTTTAAGCCCCTGCTCGTGGCAGGATGGTGAAATCCATGTAAGATCTCTAAAAACATCACAGCTTCTTCCAGCAATAATTCTACTGTTTCTCTCCAGCAGGAAAACAAAGGACAGATTCCTTCCTTCCTCTTTTTGTGTTTGAAGACTACACTCAACTCTTCTTATTAACTCCTTTAGGCTAAACAGACTTAACTTTGTCAACCATTCCTTATGTTTTTAAAAAACTCTATCTTTGCTGTGGCCTTCTTCAGACATATCTATCCTCTTTGACAGCAAAAATAATGTGAAAACAGGAATTTGCAAGGGAAGAGACGGTGCATTAACCTGGCATTTGGTAGCTCAAGAGGGAGAGAAATGAAGAACAACAATGGCCATGTGTTTTCCATGTGTTGGAAAGGCGCTTGCATTGAAAAGGGAGCTCAGTGATGTCTGGGAGGAAATTTCTTGTAAGATCAAATGCTTGAAAGAAGACTAGAACAAATAAATATGTCTAGATGGGACTGGGAGAATTCCTGATACATTTTTATTCACAAGCTTTCACTACAGAAGTTAGTACCTAAAACTAGAGAATAGAGAGATGATGAAAGTGTTGGCTATAAAACTAGAGGAGAGAAAGCACAGTTGAAGTGGAAGGTTTGTTACTGTAGAACTATGAACATGTTTCCTGCAATAGGCTGAGGTAATGGGAAATGTTGGGAAAATGGCTAAAACTGTGTTGGTGGGTGGGAAAAAGGAGAACAATGGCTGCGGGAAGCCACAGAGAGCTGATGGAGGCAGCAAGCCTCACCACAGATAACACAGCTTCACCTGGGCATCGCATAATGGTCCTCAGCTAAGTGAGGTGTCACTGCAAGAGACGAATGGCAACCAGGTAGCCTCACAGCTGCCTCTACAGGGCAGGGACTGTGACAGAGACAGTAGTTTGGGAACTAAGTATTGTTTATCTACCATTTTGGACTTCTCTCTTCTTCCTCTGGTGATAACACAGGTCACTAAGCCAAGTGCTTCATGCAAGCACGGGAAATCGGCTACCTGACATGTAGCCTTGTTGATGTGGCAGAAATCTCTCCCTCCCTCTGCCCCTCCATTCTTCACTAAATGTTTTCAAAACTTGCTTAGACACAGCAAGTGATAGTAGTTCTAGAACCTTTTGCAAGTAGCTTAAACTTTTCTGAAGAGAAATATAGCCTGTTTCTGATACCCCTGATGAAAAATAAATCCCTTTAACTGGGTTTTGACAGGTTAATAGTAAGGAATATGTTTGGTCATTTTTATCTTCTATTTAAAAGAAGGAGAAATAAGCCCAGAGCACCAATTCAGGTGAAGTTTCCACTCCCATTAAAAGCCAAAAGATTAACTGAATGCTCATGTTACATCCGAAACTGATACATTACAAGAAACTTCAGGTCATACTGTCAGAAACTAGAAAATTACATCAGCAAGTATGTTCTTGCATCTTTATTTGTTCCCATTGTACATATGAAACCATTCCATAATATTATTCTTTTTTCCCCACAATGCTTCACTACATTTTGGTGCTGTTCACTCTGTGCCTAATAAGTAGTTAAAAAAGCATTATTTTTGTATCTTTTAATACCACAACCATAAGCCATCTAACTTTAGCTGTAATGATTCTAAAGCTTTACCAGAGGCATACTTGGGTCTACACAGCCCTACACCTCAGTACATGGTGGACTTTCTCTTCAGTCATCTATAGATAGCATAAACATTTAAATGTTCATTTTGCTGATACTTAGAGCTTTCGAGACACTCTTTGCTGATATACAGCATTTCTAGGTGTATTACTTAGTAAAATGGAACTGCTGTAGAGGTGAAAAGTGTAATAATGAAACTGAAAGAAGCTGATTTGAAATGAGGCCAAAGTTCATTGTATCGCTAGATTTACAGATTCTAGAGTCATGGAATCACAGAATGGTTTGGACTGGTTGTTGTTCAATGGCAGCATATAAATCCATCCTATTCTAGGCTGGTTTAGTCACTCTTCGTCCCATTGGTGTGCTCCTCCTCCCTTTTCTTACCAGATGATGGGCACCATGGTTCAGGAAGAGCCTTCCCCTTTCCAGGACCATTGAACTGTAGGGTGAGCTCACAAAACCATGCTGTAAGGTGCGATTTGCCGGTACAGCAAAGCTGATTTCACATATAGCTGCTGCTAGAAAGTGAAGTCCTGGTTTTCTCCTCCAACCCCCAGAATGCAAATTTCAATTGCTCTGCTTCCAGACACATGTAATTTTGTGCTATCTTAGTTCTGTGACCTGGCATACCATGAGCTCAGCCAAGCACCAGTGACAGAGATGAAGGAGGAGGATTTGGCTGCAGCTTGTGTACAAGCTGCCTGTTGTGGCAGGAGTGAACTCCCCCTTCCCAGCTCCCCATCCTCTCCAGTAACATCCTGCCTGACAGAGCAGAGGTCCCTTGAAGCAGGGAACTTTATAACAGTGACCTTGAAAGAGGCTTATGTTTAATGACAATCTAGACTAGCACCAGCTCTGTAACTACATACTCTGCACAACTACATACTTTCTTTCTGGGAGTTGTGGCGTATGAAAAGCTTGCTTGTACTCCCTGCCTCCTTGGTTCCTCTCAGAAGATTGTCCACAGCGTATGGCCAGTGTGCCCATACCCAAGGTATATTTGAGACCTACTGCTGCTGAGGTTGTGGGCATTTGATTTGTTTGCCCCAATAATCACTAAATCTCCCCTGAGTCCTTGTAGAATCCATGTAGATTCAGCCCAGCTATAAGGAGAGGGCACTGTGCTAGAGACCTCCAGAGGTCTCATCCACCTCTATCCTTCTGTGAAGCTGAGCAGTCGCTCAGTCGTGTTCACTGCCAGTACAGCTTGTTCATTATTTTACACAGTCATTACTATTCATCACACTGTTGCTTGGTTTTAAAATCTGGAGACGGCTATGGCAAAATAAGTCTTGACAGGATGTCTCTTCTTGCTGCTGGGGGTATTTGCAGGATCTGGATTATTCCTGAACTAGTGAAAATTCCACTGTTTCCTCTCGCTGCAGTGCAGCTCAGCAGTGTGCTGGCCAATTGATGTCTGAAAATATAGCCCAGAGTAAACCTGCAATATGCAAATAAGCAAAACTGTCACCACTGCAGCTCTGCCAGAGCCTCCTTTGCCCTGCTTTACCAGACCTGCATCCCTGTGGCTGCTCACATGGCTATGTAGGTGAGGGGTTTGCACCCCGGCAGCGATATCTCGCCACAGTGCAGCAGCCCAGATGGGTTTACCTCTGCACTGCCAGTTGCTCTGCTTCTGTTACTGCAACCACCCCCACAGGGCATTTGCCACCGTGCATGAGTCAATATAAAGTACTGGCCACTTTTCTCATTCAGCAGTGTCCAAGGCCAGCTGGATGGCTTTCGCCTCGGCAAACTGACTCGATTCACCCTTTCCTTCAGCAGTTTCTGCAACTTGTCGTAGGGGACTCCATACATCTCCAATGCTTGCAAAGCACTGGAGCAGCCCACTGGCTTAGATACTTGCCTGTACTATCCCACACACCCTGCCACTCATGACTGTCCAGCCTCGGGGAAAATCTCTTGGTGGTCCTCCTATATCATCGTCTAACCCTAGACAAGACCCGAACCCACACTGCTTAGCTTTTGAGATTAGATAAAACAGGGCATTCTCAGGGTGAGATGGCCATGAATGGGTGAAACACATGCTGCATGTGTGCCAACATGCTGATCCCCAACACAAGCAGCAGGCAGGTCTCAAGGGCATTCAAAGGCCATCCAAAACCTTTAGAACTCAAATGCTGCTGTAAAAAGTCTGGTGAGGGAGTGGGGGGTGTAAGGGAATGTCTCCTTCATAGGTTGACCCCCTGAGGAGAAAAAAAAGATGTGTTAAAAGATGTGCTAAAAAATTCTATTAAATACCTCCCAAAGTAGAGGTGATGACCACACTGGGAACACAAGCCAGACCAGTTTCATGATCAGTAAGTCTATTGTATTACAAGTCATTACCATAAAGTACAGTGAAACAAGAACCTTAGCCCAGGCCTCCCAGCCGATAAACACTAAAATAGCAAATACTGGCTGTAAGTAAGGTACGACATGCTGAAACTCTGGGATCAAGCGCAACAACTCTGAGAGCAAACAAAGCAGCATTGTGATGAGTGATTATTAATCTGAAACAGTGAATGCTTATCACAAATACGATTAGACACACTCTGATCAGATCTATTGTTATCTCAACCCTTCGAGCTCCAGGTTGGGCACCAAAAAGAGCTGTAACAGCCTCTAATAATAACTACGTTGCAAGCACACGTATCTGAATCGTTAAACACGGTCTGGTTACAGACTTCATTGATTTGCACATATTTACAGCAGAATTAGCTTTCCTGATTGCTAAGTAAGCCAGAAAAGTATTGATTGGAAAGAGCTCTGTACCTACAGCACTCATCATAGTCCTTGCAGTTTGATGTAGACTTTTCAGTTGCCCCCAAGTGATGTTTTGCGAATCATTACTTTTTCTCTTCCTCTGTCTCATTCTGCTTGGAGTCTTCAAGGTCAGCTCCTGCATCTGAGGCTTCAGGTTCTTCAACTTTCTGTCCAGCTCATGGTATGGCTTGACAAACTTTGTAGGCAGCCACCATGGACCTGTAGGTAGGAGGACAAGCATATCCCCTCCCCCAGGTTATCACTTCCACAGGCCCTGCCCATTTCTGCAGGCCCAAAGGATCACAGTACCACACTTTAGCATGTTCAGAAGGCGGACTGTCAGAGCCAAAATGTTGTTGTGCTGCAGTGAGAGGAGTATTCATGGCAGACTGAGTGCAATTTAAAAAATTCAATGCATGGGTGGCATTGTCTAATTGCTCTTGAGGGACCATATTCCCCCTTTTTTGTTTTTGCAGCATGGATTTCAGAACAGTGTGAGTTTGTTCCACAATCCCCTGGCCTGTAGGGGAGTGGGGAATACCAGTGACATGCGTGACACCCCATTGCTGTAAAAACCGTGATAAAGCTAAGGAAGTATATGCAGGGCTGTTATTCATTTTCAACTGGGAAGGAACTCTTGAGGTAGCAAATGCACACATTAAATGTCACATAACGCCACGGGCCTTCTCTCCTTTATGGGCAGTGGCTGAAATCATATAAGAAAATGTGTCAACAGACACATGAACATATTTAAAGGCACCAAAGGAAGCAATGTGTGTAACATCTGTTTGTCAAACCTCATTTGCTTTTAAGCCATGAGGATTTACACCCATGGCAAATGAGGACTGAGCTGTTGACTGGCAGTCAGGGCAAGACCCGACAATTTGCTTTGCTTGAGAAGAAGACAAGTTAAACTGTTTCTTTAAAGCAGACGCATTCTGATGAAAAAAGGAATGTGAAGCAGCTGCAGAAGTAAACTGCACAGTGTTATCAGTCACGGAGTTTGCTGTG
Organism: Psittacula echo; assembly: GCF_963264785.1. Classification (NCBI taxonomy): domain Eukaryota; kingdom Metazoa; phylum Chordata; class Aves; order Psittaciformes; family Psittacidae; genus Psittacula; species Psittacula echo. The sequence goes on from NC_137736.1 coordinate 8,601,260, forward strand.
TCATTACCCGCAGTTAAAGGGCCAGGCAGGTTGGAATGTGATCTAATATGTCCAATAAAAACAGAATAATTCCTAGTTTCCAAACAATGATTTAGCTTCAGCAAAATGTCAAAAAGTACATGGTTATCAATTTCTTTTAACACACTAAGAGGAAGACGGGTTAACAATTGAACAACATATTCTGAGTCACAAACAATATTTAAGGATTCTGTAGGAAACAACTGTAGCCCATGTAAGACTGCACCAATTTCAACAAGCTGCATACAGCCATCCACACGTATAACAGAGGATTGCCAGGCATCATTTTCAAACCAAACAACAGCAGCTTTGCCAGTTTTTCCAGAGCCATCAATAAAAATGGTTTTAGCATCCTGAATGGGTTTGTGTTTGAGCTATAAATCACTCCTGTACATCAAAATCTGAAAAAGCTTTTAACAATTTATGTTTTGCAGTACCATAAACAACTTTTCCTGTAAAGTCTGGTAATGCTATTCGTAAAGACACAGACTGAGCGAAAAGGAACTGAAAGTCTGTTACAGTTAATTCTGGAGGGTCGTTGCCTGTTACATGTTGAAACCTCATGTGGCCTTTGGCAATCAAGCCAACAATTATATCTAATGGTTCTGTCACAGTCTTTCTCTGAGTATGTGGTAAAAAAACCCACTCCAAAAAGTAAACAGAGGTCCTGTCAATTTGACTTATAACTCCTAATGGCCTTCATTGCATATTAAAAACAAACAGAAATCAGCAAAGGTAAATGCACTCTATTTGCCTGTAGCGTCTCAACTTTTTGAGTCACTATATTCAAACTGTCAATAGCTTTAGGGGTAAGCTGATGAGGAGAATTCAAGTCTGAGGCCCCTTGTAGTAAATCAAAGAGTGGTTCAAGGTTTGCATTAGTAATACTCAACATAGGACTGCACCCAATTAATAGTACCTAAGAGCTTCTGTAAATCATTCAAATTTGTGATTTGCCAGTTTTAGCTTCTGAGGCTTTATTGTTCTTTCAATCAGCACTCACCCCAAATATTTCCAGGGTGGCATTCTTCATATTTTTTCCTGGGCAATTTGTAGTCCAAAACAACAGAAGTTTTCTGTTAAATGATTAACAGTGGTTTCTAAATATTGTTCCATTTCTGCACAGACCAAAATGTCAACGATAAATTATTGATTCAGGAAATGTGCTCCTAGTTGGTGATATAGCTGTGAAAACTACTAGCTGACAGGTTGCTGGACTGTTCATCATTCCTTGTGGCAAAACAGTCCATTGACATCTTTGCATGGGAGCAGCACAGTTGACTGAAGGCACAGAAAGAGCAAACTTACCACAACCTGCAGGATGCAAAGGAACTGTGAAAAAACCATCCCTAAAATCAATAGCACAAAGAAACCCATGGGTCGCATTACATTATTAACTGCACGCAGATCCTTGCAAGAGTCGCCACTTCACTGATTTCTTTGGGATTACAAAAATGGGTGTGTTCCAGGGACTAGTAGATGGAACAATATGTCCTGCTTTCGGTTGTTCTTCAGCCAATAAATGTGTTTGTTCCAATTTTTCCCCTTTTAAAGGCCACTGATCAACCCAAACTGGTTTTTCTGTTAACCATGAGAGTTTGAGCAAGGGCTTCAGTTCAGCCACTGTTAGGATAAATTTGCACTGTCTGTGGTAAGTAACAAATTCCACTGCATTTGCAAATCTCGCCCCCACAGATTCATAGAAACTGGCAGTATATATGGTTGAAAATCAGCTACAGCACCATCCAGTGCAATAGCTTTGAGGACTCAACTACTTTTAAAAGGAGACTGTATACCTCCTATTCCAGCTACTGATGCTGAAGTCTTTCCAAAGGGCCAATCAGTTGGCCATTGAGATTGTGAAATAATCGAAACATCTGCCCCAGTGTCTAGTAACCCACTAAAGACTCTATTTGCAAATTCAGTAAAGGTTGTTTCTGAGTAATCCCCTGGGTCCAGCAAACCTCAGCTTTTCCAGAACTTCCAAATCCAGAGGTATTCCTTGTGTTAATTTCTACTTTTGGCATCCAAACCTGTTACCCCTGGATGAACTTTTACTCCTTGGAGAATTGTACTTGAGCAGTCTAACAAAAGACCCATAAATCCCTTTGGTAAAGGTCCCCAAACATTGGTAGCTATAGCTTTAACAGTGTCACAATCTAATCTGATGTGCTTGTTGCCAAATCCAGCCCGGCACTGTCTGTTGTGGCTGCAAGATGGGAGATGGAGTGTTTGCTGCAAAAACCCTGTTGTTTTGAGGGGTATTGGGTTTTGCCATGCCCCGCTTGGAGTTTCCCGAGAAAGGATTCCATCCTTATCAAATTTACATTTACACTGATTGTTCCAGTGATATCCTTTCTTGCATCTGGGACAGAGTTCAGATGGCATTTTCTCTTTCTGCTTTTGTTTCTTTTTGGGACACATTTTACTAATATGTCCTTCCTTTCCACAGTTAAAACATTTTTACTGACACATATTAAGTTTCAATAATGCACTAGCCAATACAGAAGCCTTGTGATTCTCCATACCAAAATCCTGACATGTTTTAATAAACTCGGCAATGTCTGTAAAATTTTCCCTGACCGGGGCTAAAGCAGCTTTGGAGTCTCCATTTGCATTTTCATATGCTAGCTGAAATAGAAGCGCACAAGCAGCCTCAGGATTATCAATCTGCCTTTGTACAGCATTGTTTAATCGGTCTTTAAAAGATAGGGTTCCTGAGACCCTTGGTGAACAGTTGCAAAAGAAGACATTTTCTGTCTCAATTCAAGTACTCGCCTCCAGGCTTGAACAGCCATACAGGCGGCTTGGTGGAATACCAGAGGGTTTAGATTAAATTGATTATGAGGTTGCAACCATTGCCCAGAGCCTGTTAACATCAGCATCTATTGGTATTCCTCTTTGAACGTTATCTAAATACCTGTAAAGCCACTAAGTTATTATATTCCAATCTCCACACTGAGTATTGAGCAGGTATCAAAATCATTCGCATCAAAGTGTTCCAATCCCATGGCACCATGGATCCTGAACTAGCCATCATTTCTAGCAGACCTAATGTATAAGGACTTTAAATTTTATTTTCCATCATTGATTTTTTCAATTCCTTAAACACTGTGTACAGAATATTTTCATGTACTGGTTGTTGTTGTCCCTGTCCATCTGTTCTATAAAATACAGGAAAAGCAAAAGCCATGTCCCCAGTAAAATCACCATCCTCTATCGCTTTCCCTATGCGTTTTTGTATAAATATTTTAGTAGCCTTCTGGTTAACTAACAGCTGGTCAAATAATTCTTTATCGAGATCAGTCAAGGGAGGTGCGGTAGGCTGAGGAGCATGAGGAATATTCAATGTGAATGCCTTTAATGGCATCAGAGGTGGGTATAAATTTTCCTCCTTTTCTGAATCTATGGAGTCAGGATCAAAAGGATCATCAGACTCCTCAGAAAAGATATTTTCATCCTTGCTCTTTCAAATTGTCAGTATTTTGATCATTTGTTTTACCATGTTTCTGAATTATATCCTCAGCAGCTTGTAAATTAGATAACGCAGAACAGACAAAACGCCATGCCACTATTAAATCAGCAGGAATCTCCATACCAAGGCGATTTAGAGTCTGTAAATGTTTCCCCACTCTCTCCCATATCCAAGTATCAAATGATCCTGTTGCTGGAAACCAGTTGCAATTTGTTTTCACCCATAACAAATGATTCATTACTTGCTTTTCAGACAAAAAATATCCAGAGGAGTTTAGAATTTGCTGTAAAACTTTTATATATCATTTCTCTTCAGCTGATCCTCTTTTCCCATTTTTCTAATGCAATCCCGTAATTCCCCATGCAATGAGTATTACTGACCTCTAAGAGGCGAATGTCGGTACCAGAAATTCCCCACTGGATCGCGCAGACACCGCAATGTTGGGCAGTCTACTTACCACATACAGAGGGCACTATTTGCAGCATCTGTAAAGAAAGAGGCTAAACACACACACACCCCCCTCATGCTTCCACAACTAGTTCCACTTCATTCACTCCAGCATAGTAATATATAGCATACAGATATGGGTCTGAGCTGTGAAGCCAAACAGAAACCACATTAATTACAGTGATTGTTTTCAGTCACTATAAATTCCATTCAATAAACAATGACTTCCCAGGAGGTTTTCCAGCCTGACCTTGCACTCATAGAATCATAGAATAGTTTGGGTTGGAAAGGACCTTAAGATCATCTAGTTCCAAACCCCCTGCCATGGGCAGGGACACCCCACACTAAACCATGCCACCTAAGGCTCTGTCCAATCTGGCCTTGAACACCGCCAGGAATGGAGCATTCACAACTTCCTTGGGCAACTCATTCCAATGCCTCACCACCCTTACAGTAAAGAACTTCTTCCTTATATCCAATCTAAACTTCCCCTGTTTAAGTTTGAACCCGTTACCCCTTGTCTTGTCACTACAGTCCCTAATGAAGAGTCCCTCTCCAGCATTCTTGTAGGTCCCCTTCAGATACTGGAAGGCTGCTATGAGGTCTCCACACAGCCTTCTCTTCTCCAGGCTGAACAGCCCCAACTTTCTCAGCCTATCTTCATACACACTTGTCCTGGGCTCAGCAGTAACAGTCCTTTTTTTTCCTCCTTCTTAGTAGCTGGTGCAGTGCTGCGTTTTTGACTTTCGGCCTGGGAACAGCACTGATAACACCAATGTTTTTAGTTATTGCTCAAATGTTTAGCCTGACCAAGGACTTTGTGAGTCTCATGCTCTGCCAGGGAGGAGGGGAAGCCAGGAGGAAGCAGGGACAGGACACCTGACCCAAACTAGCCAAAGAGGTATTCCATACCACAGCACGTTGTGCCCAGGATGTAATTGGGAGTTACCCGGAAGGGCACTCTCTGCTCGGTCGGGCTCGTTTCGGCAGGTGGTATCGTATTCTCTTCCCTCGTTATTTTTCTTATCGTTATTATTATTGGTGGCAGCAGTACTGATTTGTTTTATACCTTAGTTACTGGACTGTTCTTATCTCAACCCAGGGGAGTTACATTCTTCCGATTCTCCTCCCCACCCCTCCGAGAGGGGGGTGGGGGAGTAGAAACTGCGTGGCTGACTTGCCAACAGGGCTTAAACCACGACAACACTTCTTGGCTTGACCAACGTGCACTATCAGCAATTATTCTTTTTTCTTTAATTATCCACACAGCAGGTACAGGACGGCTTGCAGTTCCCACAATAAACTGCAACAAGCAAAAAGTTCTACAGGCCATGTGTCAAAAACATTTTGATGGATTTGTTACTGTATTTCAGCTGGTTTCTGGAGAACAGAGACAAGAATCAGAGCTCTAGACTTTGACACTATGCTGACTATCCAACAGGCTTTGGAACCAGAGCAATGAGTTAGCTGGGTTTGGGAAAATCAAAACCAAAACAAAATAGCTAATGACTTTTGAGGGTCATATCAGCCACTTCTCAGTTCCGTTGAAAGGGGTGTTTCACGACACACTGTGCAAGACATAAATGTAGGCAAGAGAGCCAGTAGCTCCCACAAACAGCAGCACTGGGCTGAACGAAGGAAGTGTCAACCAACTCCTCCGTCCAAGAAGCCAACATCAAGGTGAGATGCACGCTTTTTACATTAAAACTTTTAATGGCTTCTTGGGCAGCTACTGTGAAATGCAGCTTAAGAGAAAAAGGTTTAAGTTTTGGGATGAGAGCTGCAGCACATATGTGGGACTCCGATGTCTGTATTTGCAGAAACTTAACACATCTCTGAGGTGATGAGAAAATGCAGGATAAAAATACCTTGCAAAGGGAGAGGGTGGAGAAAGCAATTGCTACAAAATTCCAAGGGGTGAAAGTGAAAATATTTTACCAATGAATCTTGGGCACAAGGATCCTGTTGGCTGATGATGATGAATATTATTATTATTATTACTTTTTCTACAGGCAGAAGGTCATTAGCCCAGTGTTCAATCTATCAATAAATTAAAGTGTGGGCAACCACAGCCTCCATAAATTATAATCGTGAAAAAATGTTTAAATGTTTTCAATCACAGAGTAAGACTTTTTTTTTTTAAGAGATATTTTTTTTTGTTTTAATGTTGATTTTGTTGCTCAGGTCTTACAATTTTAATATGACTTTTAATCTTACTGGGGAAGATCTGGTCTCCTTCCATCACTTCCTAGAATCAACTACAGTAACTGTTTCTTTCCGTCAGACATATTTGCCCTGAAACCTAAACCTTTGCTTCAATAACTGTGACGTGATTTAGAAAGGGAGCTGTTACCATAACTGGCCGCTCATTTCTGTTCTTGCAGCTGTTACTAATAAATACTGTGGTTCTTTATCTGATTCCAGACAAATCTGAGCGGAATTAGACATAATTATTTGTAACAGTGCTACAGAGAGGCATTTACAACCTGAAATGTAGTCTGACTCAAAGAGCTGATGCTTTGAACTTGGTTGCTTCTCAACTTATGTCAAGAAAAGGAATCTCTTGATTTCAATAGAGTTTCATATGAAAAGAACAAAATTATTTCAGTGAGTCTAAAAGTTTAGTTCTGGCCTTAGGAAAATCGATTTTTTTTCCTGTTTACGGTACAAAATGCACTTTCATTTAGAAACTAATTATCTCATTAATTCTTTACTTGTGATATTATGCGGATTATGAAATCTAGTACAAACAATGAACACCAATTGCCAAAACAGTTCTCAAATGTAGCGTCAATTATCAGCTGAAGGATTTAGCACCAGTTCTAGATTTTATTTCATCATTATTTGGGATACAGAGATAAGATGTTGAACTAAATGCTTACATGTCCCTTGCACATGCACATAAACCAACATACACAACTAAATAAAACTGGGCTGTTTTGGTGTACCTATCGCATTTTACTTTTTATTCCAAATTCAAATCTCTGTCATGCCCTCACATTTTTCAGCTGCTGCTATATTTATCCTCTAAAAATGTTTTATTTTTCCATTTTCTCCCCTTTTCTTCTCCAGTATTTTGTGTCTGATGCAAAAAGGCTTCTTACAAGCATGATTTGTTTCCAGTTTCCCTTTACTGCAGGTTGTTATCCAGCTCCTGAAGCAAGAAATCTGGGCTACAGAAGTCTTACTGGACGAGGAGGAAGATGAGAAAAATCACCATTTATGAGCACGCCAACTTCCAGGGTTATTCAAAAGAATTCACCAGTGACATTGCCAATCTAAAAGATGTAGATTGGAATGACTGTATCTCTTCAGTGACAGTAATTAGCCAGCCTTGGGTGGCTTATGAGCACTCCAATTATACAGGCCAGTTACTGGTATTTGAGGAGGGAGCATGTAACTTTGTTGGGCATAAAATGAATGATAAGATCACTTCTCTGCAGATGATCACTGAAAATCTGCACAATCCCCAGATCATGTCAATTATCAAGGGAGGGGCAGGGTGATAACAGAACCAACCAATCTAAATAGGGCACATGATGATAACACCATATCTTCTCACAAAGTGCAGAGAGGTGTCTGGCTGCTGTGTGAACACAGCAATGCAAGTGGTTTTCGTTACATTGCGCAAGAACGCGAACACTTTCCAAGTTATGGGGCCATCGATTTCAATGACAAGCTTTCATTCCTGCGTCCCCTTCTCCCTGGCAGGAGCTATTAGACTGCAAATCCTGCAGTGCTGAGGGAACCAGCAGCACCAGCAAGAAATCTGAGACCTAGATCTCTGTCTATGCTTGTATTGCTTTTTGTAGAGCTTTCACATCCTGTGTCACAGAAACACTGAATGAGAAAGATCTCTTTTCATACTGCACTGCTGATCTGTGTTTCTCATCTCTGCCTTGCATTGCTCCCCCTCCCCATAATCCAAGTGAATGCAAAAGCTATTGTATTTTGTCGGATTAAAGAGACTCAAAGACAAGAGACATCCAGGAGTGTGCAACCTATTGCACCTGCAGCTGGTATTCTGATGTCCTGCACTACTTAATGTAAAAGCATTATATATTGCTTCTGTTGCTAGATGCATAAACAAAGTATGAGCATATAACCAGCATCACTTACATTGTAGTTTGTTGTACAATGCTCTGTCTTTACCAAAGCCCAGCATTCTGTCTGTCATGGTTTAAGCCAGTTGGCGAGTCAGCCACGCAGTTTCTACTCCCCCCGCCTCCTGGAGGGATGGGGAGGAGAATCAACAGAATGTAACTCCCACAGGTTGAGATAAAAACAGTCCAGTAACTAAGGTATAACACAAATCACTACTGCTACCACCAATAATAATAATGATAAGAGAAATAACAAGGGAAGAGAATACGATACCACCCGCCAAAAACAAGCCCGACAGAGCAGAGAGCGTGGCCTTCTGAGTAACTCTCAGTTACATTCCCGGGCATGACATGCTGTGGTATGGAATACCTCTTTGGCTAGTTTGGGTCAGGTGTCCTGTCCCTGCTTCCTCCCAGCTTCCCCTCCTCCCTAGCAGAGCATGAGACTCACAAAGTCCTTGGTCAGAGTAAACATTCTGACCAGCAACTGAAACCATCAGTTTTATCAGTATTTTCCCCTGGGCCGAAAGTCAAAAACACAGCTCTGCACCAGCTACTCAGAAGGAGAAAAAGTGACTGCTGCTGCTGAACCCAGGACACTGTCCAACCTGGCCTTGAACGCAGCCAAGGATGGGGCAACCACAGCTTCTCTGGGCAACCTGCGACCACCACCCTCACAGTAAAGAACTTCCTTGTATGTACCTGACCTTCCCGTTTAAGTTTGAACCCATCACCTCTTGTCCTATCACTACAGTCACTAACGAAGAGTCCCTCTCCAGCATCCTTGTAGGCCCCCTTCAGATACTGGAAGCTGCTCTGAGGTGTCCACGCAGCTTCTCTTCTCCAGGCTGAACAGCCCCAACTTTCTCAGCCTGTCCTCATACAGGAGGTGCTCCAGCCCCCTTATTTTAGTGGCCTCCTCTGGACTTGCTCCAACAGCTCCATGTCCTTCTTATGGTGAGGACACCAGAACTGCACACAGTGCTACAAGTGAGGCCTCATGAGACCATAGTAGAGGGGCAGGATCACCTCCTTCGAGCTGCTGGTCACACTCCTTTTGAAGCAGCCCAGGACACAATTGGTTTCTAGGCTCAAGTGCACACTGCAGCTGACTCACGTTCAGTTTCTCATGGACCAGCACCCTCAAGTTCTTCTCCCAGGGCTGCTCTGAATCATTTCTGGGCCTGGGATTTCTCCAACCCAGGGGCAGGACCTTGCACTTGGCATTGTTGTACTTTATGAGATTGGCAGTGGCCACCTCTCAAGTGTGTCAAGGTCACACTTCAACTAACTAAGACAACTTCAAACTATTTGCATTTGGAATATGAACTGTGCAAGGCTTTCTTGCAGCTGTGGGTTCACTAGCTAGTTCAAGAGCTGTTTTGCCATATACATTTAACTGAAGGGCAGAGAGTTGCAGTTCTGCATTAAGCCTGTCTAACGGCAGCTGCACTCTGAGATGCTTACGATGCCAGCTGTGATGCAGCTCTGCATTGCAATATTTATCTAGCTCTGTGATGGGCTCCTGTCTGCCATGGTTTTCTTGTATTTTTATAGCTAAAAATGAAATGCAGAACACGCTGTGTTATCACCTGCTGGGTTTTGCTCTCATTTTGAAATAAGCACTGCGGGCTGTGCTGACATGGCAGCCACTTGTGTTCCTCAGCTAGGCTTATGTGGGCAGATGCAATGGTGATAAGCTCAGGCTCCACGTGTTTTAGGACACTTCTTACTGTTTTACAGCCCTTTTCAGGTTTCCTTGCTCTATTCACCAAAGATCTTTTAATGGGATTGCAAAATTCAATTCCAAGAACATGGAGCATTCTCCCTGCTCTAGGCCAAAATAACTTGAAAACACTGACCTCTCCAGATAAAGCCAGCTGTGCCCAAAGGAAACAGTGTATTGGAAGGAGAAAAGCAAAGACTAGCATGTCCTAATGTGGTCTGTAGCACTGGTATCAGTGGGTATGTAGTATGCAGTGTTCTCAACCTCCTCTATAAGATAAATCAGACTGTGCAGAGCTTTCTATTGTCACCACTAGACTTCATCCAGAAGGCCCAAGAGCAGTGTTTTGCTCAATATACAACAGAACAAGTTCAGGCGCATTTGGACAACTGCAGAACATAAAACTGGGGCTCAAGGTCAGGTCTTGTCTACCCAGAAACAGGGTGATGATTACACATTAACCACTTAATTTCGTAATAATGCCAGGTTGCATTGCCGATTAGAAAATAGGTTCTTTGGAAAACTTTCCTGGGGCTGGCTTGGCTCTCAGCTCATGGCTGGGCTTGATGCATTGATAGAGCATGCATCTTGACTGACAGAGCACCAGGTGCACCACAGACCCTCACAGGCATCCTAGTTTCACAGCAACACATTTGGCTGGGAAAGCCTTTCCAGATCCCCACACTCACATGGCCAGGAAATGTATCTGACATTTAATTCCTCTTATACCAGCAGGTTGTGCTCCTGACCCTTTCAGTGGCTTGGTCCAAGCATGACAGCCACTGGCCTGCCCTCGACTCAACACTAGGCATCACTTCTGCTTAAGAAATTCACCAGAGAAACCAAAAAGTTTACAAAGAAAAACCTACCCATCGGATTCGCAGTGGGTTTCTGTACCTGCAGCTTGAGCTAAAGACATGGACAGCTAGAGTTTTACAAGTTCATGTATCTCATGCCAGGCATCCGAAACCATCTGAAAATACAGACTAGCATGGTTTGGATTAGGGACCTCCAAACATTCCTCACTGCCTTACCTCTCTGTGAATCAAAAACATTCACTACCCGCTACCTGCTCCCACAGTACGACAAGGCACAGCAACAGAAGATGTGGATGTGGCTGGAAATGCAAACTAGGATCAAGATACTTACAGAGTGCCCGTGCAAACCTGTTTTGGAGGCTGCCAGAGACAAGGCTGTAGCAGGCAGGCAAAAAGTGTGAACTGGAACCAGAATGCAGACACCAGCCAGCTGCTGCTCCCTGAACCAACAGCTCATTTCCAAAGACGATTCTTAACAGGACATGTTCTGCACAAAGGCAGCTCAATGTTCACTCAGCCCCAGGACACTAAACAGAAACTAGTGTGTAGATGAAGATCTGGCCTCAGCAAAAGTAGGACAGATGCTGTGAGATGTACTTCAAATGCAGAAGGGAGGCAAAGTGAGAATGACTTACAGGGAAAGGGGACAAATGGTGACAGCCCACTCTAGCTGCAGAGACAGGAGGAGATGTGTGATAGGGAAGAACACCAAGCACAAAGTCAAGAGATAAAACCAAACGGCAATGGGAATTGAGGCAACTAGGAAGCCGAGGAGAAGCCTTTACAACACTTGATGAGAAAAAGGGAAAACCAAGCAGTGACAATGGGAGGGTGATAGAGGAATGTGCTGCAGCAAAGGAAATCATTGGTGAAAGGGACAACAGAGAACAAGGGAAGGGACAGCAGGTGAGGAACAGCACAGGCATTGATGTTTTGTTTTGTTGAGCAGAGAACCTGACAGAAGGACAGATCAGTAAAAATGAAAAGGCACATCTCTGACCTGCACTGCATGCGAGCAGAACATAGAAACGGTGTCGCCCTTCCATTCAGACAGCATAAGCAGCAAATCATTTTGCATGCATTGCAGCAATTCCAGAACAGTGCACGTAGGTTTCAGTCCACAGGGCTGGATAGGAGACACAGAGGAAGCTGGAGCTGTGAAAACATATAGCAAGAACTAGTCTCTGCACACAGCTTCTGCTCCGGATTGTTACAATAGCAAGAGAAAAACAAGGCTGTGAAGTAGAGGCATGAAGAAACAAGTGCCTGGTAGGAAAAGAGTAAGTGCTCCCTGCCTAAGTCCTGGGTCTTAACCAGCACAGCAGTCAGGGTTCTCAAAGAGGTGATAAAATGTACCGCAACCTCCCTCACTGCAGATAGCTAGAAAATGAAAACAAACAAAAAGCTTAGGCTTCACTGACCCCTAAGCCTAAGCAAGAAAAACAGAGTTTATGGTACAGGGAAGCTCTTGTGCTGACTCACAGAACTGGTCTGAAGCTACAGCAAAATGATGTCCTTTAAGCTTCACTTGCATATGAGCTAACAATAAAACAAAACCTGGGTCAAAAGGAAAGACAGAGAGACTCTGATCTATCTTTTGAAAACCAGTGGGTTTATACCCCAGAGAGCTATACTAGCCATTGTATGCAGCTCCAACAGAGGCACAGAAAAAGACGTCGTTTAGGCAATTTTAATTCTCCCCCCTTTATTATACAAAATACTTTACAATTAAAAAACATTTTTCCCCCCAATAGAATCATATACAGATATTTATAATTAACAAGATTCAGTTACACACAAGATGGGGAACTTCTGCACAAAGGAAAACAATGACATGATAAAGTGAAAATTAAGACTAAAACCTTTCCCCATCATATTCTGGGCAGAGAGATTACATTTTAGACTTCTATTCCTATCCCATTCCTCCAGGTCTGAACTCTGGGACCTCCTCTTACCCTGAACAGGGTAAGGACCTCCACTTGAGTCTGCAGCATAAGTACAATACTCCACTCTTAAAAAGGTTCAATGAAGACATTAAGAAACTAGCATCTGGCTGTACCATGAAGTTACCAGCACCCAGAAAAGGGCACCGCTGCCCACAGTTTTCCCTAGCAACCCACATATATACACATGCAAGCACATAGATGGAGAATCATGCTCAAAACCCAGAAATTTTCACTCTTTCACGAACTGGCAATCCCACCCCACCAAAGCAACCTGCACTTGAGACATATCCAGCAGGTAGTCTCTGCAGAATGGCTATAGCCAAGCGGGGCATTACTGCAAATGCAGTCTGGAAAAAGGGCTGGATGTCACAATCTTTCCCACTTAGATCATCTACCTACCAACAGTGTCAGTCAGTCTTGGAGGTGATAACATGAACCACTCAAGAGATGCACAGGCCACAACAGACAGGTAGGGAAAGTTGCACACTTCAGCAAGAGGTTCTTTCAGAAACAGTTGTCAGTGATCTGCCCTACCAGAGCAAGGAGATGTGTGAACCCTAGTAAACGTTTTCTCTCTAAGGAAGGTCACTGGTGGGCTGGGCCAACCCTGCAGTCGCAGGGAGCCTATCCCAAAGTCACTGCTGGAGGCCAAATGCCTGAAGCAGTGTGGGAAGATCACGGGCATCAGCTGCCCCGTACAGGTCACTTTGCCCCAGCATGGAAAGGGCCATGCGGAGTGTGCTCCAGATGTTGTCAGACATAGCTCCTTGCTGCCCCCGCGGACCTCGGCTCTTCTGCTGCATGTGCAAAGCCTCTAAGAAGTGCTCCACAGCCTCGCTGTCAACATGAGAACATACACATGCTTACTGGAGAAGATAGTACATCTCACACTCCCTCCCCCATTTGCTTCTCAACTACTTCCCCTTCAAAACAGTCTCCTCCTCTTCACCAAATCCTGCCCTGCTCCAGCACCAGAAATTCCCCTTTCCCTCTTAACAGTGACTTAAGTCCAGATGGCTCCTACTCCAACTGCATCTATATGATGCTTTGCTTTAGGGAAGAGTTACACACTCGCTCTACTCTCCTGTGCCAACGGAAGGCTGCAAGCAGCGTAGCACTGCCCTTGTAACCTATCACAGTCTCTCCCATGAACACAAGCACACTTAACGGTCACAGCAGATCTGCCTATCCTATGCTCACCGGTGGGCACCTAAGTTGATGCAACTGATGCCCAAGTTGTAGCGAGAGCGGATGTATCCTGGCTGGAGTTCCAGTGCCCGACGATATGCAGCCACAGCTTCCTCACTTCGATTCCCATTGGCCAGGGTAGCACCCAGCTTGTTCCATAGAAGATGGTCCTGGAGAAGGGGGTAGGGAGAAGGGGCTGAGAAGCTGGACATTTTTAAGCGCCAAACCAACCCTCCCTTCCCCATGTGTCTTACTCCTCCACTCCAAAATGTAACCCTCACGCAATCGGCACCTCTACCCAAACCTTCACCCATAAACCTCCAGGTACCTCCAGTGTCCACACTCTATCCCTTCTTACATTTGGGCGCACACTGAGTGCAGCACTGAAGCAATCCACAGCCTTCTCATATTCACCGCTAAGGTTGAAAAGGACACCCAGGCCACACTGAACATCAGGATCCACAGTTGAGGGGTTGCTGCGCACAGCTGCTAAGAACAGCTCCTTCACTTCCATGAAGAGCGAGCTGGAAAAGCACAGAACAAGGATATTGGTGTACTGTGGAGAGAGTTGGTCTTGAGTTGCTCCCTCTGCTCCAGCCTGAAACAGTCCCAGCCCTCCAAGAAGCCTCTCAATTTGTAACCCTAACTCACTCAGACAGCAGGGAACCTAAGACACGCTTGGAAGGCCCCAGGTTTGTCCCCGAGACACTCTCCTCTGGTTCCTTCTCCAGCAGGTGGGCATAGTCTGGTTTATGGCGTAGCCAGTCCCGTAGGGTCTCACATGCCTGCTTCTGCAAGGACTCATTGGTGAAGCTGACTGCTAAAGCCATAAGTGCTGTGAGGTTTCCAGGCTGCAGTTCCAAGCACCTGCAGGTCAAAGAAAAGTGAATACAGTATTAAATCTGTCTGGGAGACACCCAGACACAGGAAGTAAGACCAGACAGAGCACACCATGCTAGCCATATGGTCCTTGTGGTACTAGAAAAGGAGCCATGCTCAGAAGCTCTTTTGCAACACTCACTGTCTGAGGGCACTGATTGCCAAAAGCTCCTGTTCATTCTCTGCTTGGGTGGTTCCCAGATACTGCCAGGCCTGTAGAAGATAAAGATATACAGAGTCAGACTTCTTCACATCCAGAGAAAAAGGTCAGCTGATAAACCACAGAGATTTACATCCACCATATTATCCCACACGTTTTTAGAGTGAGACCAAATACATGCAAGTATACATATTATAGCTGCAAATACAAGTTTCAAAGGACAAACAGAAATAGACTTTATGGCACATGGATTCTCAAGGCCAATAAAACTGGCATTGTTATAGTGAAAAAAGAAAAAAAAAAAAAAAAGGAAGTGCAGATCTATCATACAGCAACTGTTGGCAGTTTTCAACTTTTAAGTCACAGAATATCCACTTTTAACTTCTGTGGCCAAACTGCAGAGGAAGGAGGGAAAAGCAAATCTCTTATTTCCTAAGAACAAAATGGCAAAGCAGCAGTGCTAATAAATGAGACCTTCAGGGTAGGCGGCTGTATATACTTGTGCATTAGCAAGTGGTAATGTTAAGGAGTTTACCATCAGACCTGAAAAGTAGGAGCACTGTTATTTTACTGACTCTTCAATCATTGTGACATCAGTACATGAAAGCCACTTCCATCTCCAGGCAGCTTAAATAGGGAATATTTAATTAAGGCATTAACTCCAAATTACCTGTTCATTTTCTATCGATAATCACCCCCTTGCTCAGAAACAGGTCAGATAGTTGGTGGGTTTGTCAACATGAAGTACTCACTTTTTGAACAGAAGTCACAAAATGCAGTATCCACTGTCTCAAGGAAATAAATTAGAATCATAGAATAGTTAGGGTTGGAAAGGACCTTGAGATCATCTAGTTCCAAACCCCCTGCCATGTGCAGGGACACCTCACACTAAACCATGTCACCCACGGCCTCATCCAACCTGGCCTTGAACACTGCCAAGGATGAAGCATTCACAACCTCCCTGGGCAACCCATTCCAGTGCCTCACCACCCTCTCAGTAAAGAATTTCTTCCTTATATCCAATCTAAACTTCCCCTGTTTAAGTTTGAACCCGTTACCCCTTGTCCTATCACTACAGTCCCTGATGAATAGTCCCTCCCCAGCATCCTTGTAGGCCCCCTTCAGAGACTGGAAGGCTGCTATGAGGTCCCCATGCAGCCTTCTCTTCTCCAGGCTGAACAGCCCCAACTTTCTCAGCCTGTCTCCATACAGGAGGTGCTCCAGTCCCCTGATCATCCTTGTGGCCCTCCTCTGGACTTGTTCCAACAGTTCCATGTCCTTTTTATGTTGAGGACACCAGAACTGCACACCATACTCCAAGTGAGGTCTCACGAGAGACGAGTAGAGGGGCAGGATCACCTCCTTCGACCTGCTGGTCACACTCCTTTTGATGCAGCCCAGGATACAGTTGGCTTTCTGGCCTGCGAGCGCACACTGAAGCCGGCTCATGTTCATTTTTTCATCGACCAACACCCCCAAGTCCTTCTCCGCAGGGCTGCTCTGAATCTCTTCTCTGCCCAACCTATAGCTGTGCCTGGGATTGCTCCAACCCAGGTGTAGGACCTTGCACTTGGCATGGTTAAACTTCATATAGTTGGCATCAGCCCACCTCACAAGTGTGCCGAGGTCCCTCTGGATGGCATCCCTCCCCTCCGGCGTATCAACCGAACCACACAGCTTGGTGTCATTGGCAAACTTGCTGAGGGCACACTCAATCCCACTGTCCATGTCACCAACAAAGACGTTGAACAAGACTGGTCCCAATACCGATCCCTGAGGGACACTGCTCATTACTGGTCTCCAGCCTGACATTGAGCCATTAACCACAACTCTTTGCGTGCGGCCATCCAGCCAGTTCTTTATCCACCGAGTGGTCCACCCATCAAATTGATGTCTCTCCAATTTAGAGACAAGGATGTCATGTGGGACAGTGTCAAAGGCTTTGCACAAGTCCAGATAGATGACGTCAGCTGCTCTGCCCCTGTCCATCAGTTTCGTAGCCCCATCATAGAAGGCCACCAAATTGGTCAGGCAGGATTTCCCCTTAGTGAAGCCATGCTGGCTGTCACCAACAACCTCCTTGTTTTTCATGTGCCTTAGCATGTCTTCCAGGAGAATCTGCTCCAAGAGTTTGCCAGGCACAGAGGTGAGACTGACTGGTCTGTAATTCCCCAGGTCATCCATTTTCCTCTTCTTGAAAATGGGGGTTATATGTCCCTTTTTCCAGTCGTCGGGAACTTCACCTGACTGCCATGATTTTTCAAATATGATGGCCAGTGGCTTAGCAACTTCATTCGCCAGCTCCTTCAGGACCCGTGGATGGATTTTGTCAGGTCGCATGGACTTGTGCACATTTAGGTTCTTAAGACGGTCTCGAACCAGATCCTCTCCTACAGTGGGCCTAAGGTCTTCATTCTCACAGTCCCTGCGTTCGCCTTCCAAGACTTGGGTGGTGCGGTCAGAGACTTTGCCGGTGAAGACTGAGGCAAAGAAGTCATTAAGAACCTCAGCCTTCTCCAAATCCTGGGTAGCCAGTTCTCCCGATATCTTCCGAAGGGGGCCTACGTTGTCCCTAGTCTGTCTTTTACTCGCTACGTACCTATAGAATCCCTTCCTATTATCCTTAACATCCCTAGCCAAGTTCAATTCTAACTGGGCCTTAGCCTTCCTCACCTGGTCCCTAGCTTCCCGGACAGCATCTCTGTATTCTTCCTAGGCCGCCTGTCCCTGCTTCCACAAATTGTTTCATTAACAAAGACCCAGACACACTGCACAAGCAAGAGGCAATCTAATGTCTCAAATCATAGATTCATAGAACCATAGAATAGTTTGGGTCAGATAACCTTAAGATAAATCAGTTCTAAACCCCCTGCCATGGGCAGGGGCACCTCACACTAGATCATGTCACCCAAGGCTTTGTCCAATCTAGACTTGAACACTGCCAGGGATGGAGCATCTGCCACTTCTCTGGGCAGGGTGTTCCAGTGTCTCAGCTGATGAGTGATAACTGCATAGTGTTCTGCCTGCAGAAGAGCTGAGCTTCAAAGTGAAGTCATGATTTGGACCAAAGCAACCATGACATTTCCTTCACAGCAATTGTTCAATTTAATTGTCTATTTCAATTGTCTATTTAATCACTGTACTGTATTTGTGAAGTCCTAACTTATGTACTTTCTGCAGGCACAACAAAATTCAGAAATGTTTTCACTGCAGCCAGAATTGTCCCAAGATTTCAACTACCTTTCCATTATGCTCAGCCTGCAGCCCACACTATCGTAAGAGAATGCCCATTCTAAAGGAGAATTAGCAACACTTTTTGACCACTTTAAAGCTTAAGTAGATCTCCAAAACCTCTGACTACTTTTCACCTACTCTCAACACCCTAGAAAGTTAGATGCTTGTATGCCCAGAAGCCAAGAACCTCTGTTTCAAGAGGCCACTTCTAATCTAAGCCTCAGGATTAACATAATAGGTATTTCCAGCCATATACAGTTAACAGAGCTAACTATATAGGAGGTAACACATGTAGAATTAACATATATATGTATTTTTATTTTATATATATATATATTTTTATATATGAATCAGACATACAATTCAGCATCCCTAGGTCCTCAAGGCAGGCACTCCATTTCCCAATCAATTCTGCAGAAGCTGAAATGCTTTACAGAAGTATTCGCCAAATTAGGAGCTGGAAATTAGTCTTCAATATAAAAATCATTCTCTGGCCCAGAGGTTCAAATGAAAACTGTGAAGACACCCAAGCCACCTCTCAACCCTTTGGGGTTACACCTTCTCCTGGCAATTAGATGCAAGACCTAGACTAGGAGTCCTGACTAACAAGCTGCTGTAAATTAGTCTTGAAAGCAGCTATCTGCCATAAACATCTCCAAGCTTGCAATGCCAATAAAGACTACCACAGAAGCAAGAGATAAGAACTCCTTGTCTTGGCTCCATGCACAGCCTCATGTGCTCCTAAGATTTTACACAGCTCTGGGACAGAGCCTTTGCGCTTTCTGTAACTGACATTAGTCATAAACCTTCTTCTCACAGCCCTCCTGGGGATTCACATACATAAGCTACAAAACCAGAGCCACAGAAAAAAGGTGGTGTTTTCATACCCCCTTCACAGCTCTTAACACTGAAGTAAGTTTTCTACACACACCATGACACCTCAAAAGGAAAGGATCTAAGTAGCAGAACACCTGGCCAAGGCCTGTTAGCTCTGCTCTCACTCACCTCCATATGATCCGGCTTCTGTTGCACTGCAGCCTCAAAGAGCAAGACAGCATTGGGGAGGTCACCTTCCTCCAAACGCTTCCGCCCCTCTTCAAATGCATCTGGGTGATCTCTCATAGGATTATCTTCCTCAAACTGGTATCCCTAGCAGGGGAAACAGACAGGGTATAATGCTTAGAGACAGGCTTACAGGAGAAAAGCATTCTCTGCAGTACAGCATAATCTAGACCTGCTGCACCAGAAACACTAAAAGCTGCTGAGCAGCCAGCACCCCATCCTCTCTGCTAATTTGTAGCACAACAGAGAACAACTGCTCTTCTTTCTGCCTGCTCTGTACTGAAAGATTTATCCAAAACCAGACTTGGAATAAGTTGCAACAGAGACTAAACATCTGGTATGGGGCCTATCAGCTCAGGGGTAGGGGGTGGCTGGCAACAATTGCACTCATTGCAAAAAAATCCCAGCATTAACTGGTATTTTATGTTGGGCAAGAACTGCATTTGCAGACAAGCACAAGTGAAATCAGTATTTATTCAGTCCCTAGCTGATCCAAGATGAGGGCGTAAATTAGAGCTAAAGATCAGTGGAAGAAGAAATCCTAGCAGCATTTGGGGATCCATGGAGCTCATCTGCAAGGTAGACATACTGCCAGTCTGCTCAAAGCAGTCCATCAGAGTGCTAGGGATTAGAGACCCTGTTCTTTATTACCTTGTCATATGATGAGGAGCTGATGTCTTCATAATCAGAGAGCCAAGGGTGAACCTCTGCATCTCTCTTGGCCATCTCCTCCCATTCTGCCTGGAGTTTGTCCCAGAAGTCCACATCTGACTGAGGGGACAACAGAATGTGACTAGAGTACCTCAACCATAAACTGAGCTCTACAGACACACCAGAGAACACCCTCTTAATTGTTTCTAGCCCTCCTCACAGCACGCAAAGGAGAGAGGTAACCCTATCATCAGCTCCCAGTTGGTACTCCAGCCCTCCTCCTCCACCAGCATTACCTCCACAGCAGTCTTTGCCTGCTCAAATTCCGTATCAAGAGTTGACATGTTCCCAGATCGCGCAAATTGATCCACCCAGGCATCAGATGTCCCCTGGAAGTTTGGAAACAGAAACACACCTTTCTTTTTAGACTCTGGCAACCTCAAGGCACATCCCAAAACAGCAGGAAGGTCTATGGTGACCCTTCCTCCCCATCAGCAAGAACTGATGGCCTGTAAAGTAGAGAATCCATATGAATATTCCCCTTCCTCCCAGGTGCTATAGGAGATGAGAAAACTCACACCACCCAAATACCTTCCCAGCTTCTGGCTAGACTCTACTAAGGAGAGCCCAACAGCCCCTCCCCTTGCCTCCCACAGCCTAATCATCAGTAGAGCATTGCTAAGAGTTGGACTTGCTCCCAGACTGTGCACTGTGGCAAAGAGCTTTCTTCCTTCAGAGCACATAGAGCTGGGGCTCCTACCTGCTGCTGTATAAACTCAGTTGCCCATTGCTCTGCCTGATCTTGGTCTCTGTGGGTCACCTGATTAGCTTCGATCGATACCCTCCCATCTCCGATCTGGCGGACAAACTTTAGGAACTGCAGCAGAGAAATGAAACAAGTGTGGAGCTGGGCAGATGCTCTACCAATAAGCCCTCTGCCCACACACACCACCCCTTCACTAAGAGGACTTCAATCTGCAAAGTGAGCACAAACAGCTCAAAAATGCGGGGAGGACAGGACTTCACCAGAGCCATGTCGTAGAGATGGATAATATCTAAAGTGGATTGTAGGGTTCAACTTCTAGGAATCAGGGAAAAAATGGAAACACAGGAGAGCAGGAGGCTTTATTCCTTTACTGTCTTCCCCCTCCTCAACTCCCAACACCCCTAGTCACATCAGGTATCTGTCAGCCCTGGTCAGGGAACTTCTTACCTCAGAATTCTTGAGTTTTGGATCATCCACTTTAGAGAGGAAATCACTAACGGTTTTTTTAAGATCATCCTCAGGTTGGTATTCCTCATACCTGTGTTCAGAGGCAGTAAAAGAGACAGTCTGACACCAAGCAACAGTGAACTCCTTCACTAACATGGCCTACACAATGGGCCAGACAACAGCACTGAGAGATACAAACCCTCCTCAGAGAGTCTCCAAAGTGATTCAGTACACTTATCTGTCTGTAAAAACTCAAAATTACTACTAGGCTAACTGTGCAAGTAACCAACATAAATGGCAGCAGAATTAAACAATTACAGTGACAGCACAGTTCTCCACAACAATCTGGATTCCTTGGCAAGTTCACATGCTACCAGACTTTGCAAGTTCTAGCACTACAAAAAACAAGGTCATACATCTAGGAACAAAGAAAGTAGGTCATGTCCATAGAACAGTGTCTTGGAAAAGCATCAATTCTGCAGAGGACTCATAGCAAGCACACAACTCAATATGTTGCCTTGCTTACAGCAGGACAGGACTAGTTCCAGGTGTTACTACTACATTCAGTCTTGCTGAAGTTTTTGGAACCAGCAGCAATAACTCAGGAATGTCCATATTTGCAGAAAGGTATCAGAAAAGGCAAGAGCCAGGAGGAAGGGGAATCCCAATATGCAAAATCTCAATGCCCAAGTTGTTTGCTTATGTTTTGCTTCTTTAATTTAAAACTTGACTGCAGTTAATAGGTACCTATACAGAGAAGTAGTAGCAGTACCTATACAGTAGTAGAGTTGACTGTTCTTTACTCTACCACACCAAAACCACATGAAAACAATGTCTGGGAGGTTGAATCTAGACATGTACAGAGAAAAGGCTGGATGTGGTTTGTCAGATAGGGAGAATAAAGTGATGAAAGCTTAAAACTAGAAGAGTCTAGTACTTGGGATCTCCCAAATCAAAAGCATCTGTTGTGGAAAATTCTGCTTGATTAGGAGTTTCCAAAATCACTTTAAGAAGCTTTGCATTAGGTATGAGATTAAGTTATTCTGCATAAGCCCAGTATCTTCCTGGAACTAGAAAACAGAACAGCTAGGATCTCTTAAAAAATTCCATCTCCAAGCACTGTTTCCTCCTTCCTCTGAAACCAAAGGCCTGAGAACTTCAATCTAGGTTAAATGACTCAAAAGCATTCACAGCAGATTTCTACCACCTATCTTCACCCACCCAAGTGCCCAGCAACACTAACTAGCCTTGAGAAGACAGACTCACCATTTATCTGCCAAAGACTGGTCTTCCGATTCCCCAAGCCACAGTTTCTCCTCTGACTGCTCTAGGTATTCTTCTGCCCACTTAGCAGGAGACACAGAGAGCGGATCTGCATAGGACATCAGGAAGAATGGGGAGAAGAGTGACATAGGCAGACCATCGCTCAGATGATCTTCAGATTTTGCCCTCTCGTCTTCACACAGTTAGCTAATCTGCAGAGAGCAACTCTCAAAGAAAAGTTTTTGCTTGTTTCTTCTAACTTTTTTTATTCTGAGCTAAATCTAAATTAAGCCTTAGGTTCAGACTATGTGTTAATACAGATGCCACCATGGTGCCAACAAACTTATGATTTCCTACTTAAGTTTCACAAATCATTTGTCTGCTTCATGTGGGATACTGTGTAGGTCAAGAAAATCAGCAATGGACTACAAGTCTCTTACAAAGCACAGCCTAACAAAGCACTTGCTCTAAGACCTTTGTAAATGCTGATTTCTATTCTCAGAAGTATAAAGAGCAAAGGTGAAAGAACTGGCATACATGGCCCTCTATAGTGGCCACTCCTGGAAAAGAGAATAGCATCTATTTAAATCTTATTCATAACTTCCAGATTAGATCATGGATGGTAACAGGAATCTATAACAGCCCCATCTCTATATACAATGCAGGACAGCTTTTTGGATAAACTGCTGGCTTGCTTGAAACAGGAAGCTTAACCTTTGGGACAGAAATATTCATTTTGCATATTTCCAAGGTGCAAAATCCCTCTACTTCCATGAAACTGATACAAAGTATTTGGCCAAAGCACACTAAGCAATATTTACCCTTGTAACAAAGGCAAATTTAGCCTTAAGAGAGGGAATTAGAGAATATGTAAGCAAGAAGTGGAACCAGACCATCTGCAGAATTTCCATCAGTTGAATCCTCACGATTTTTATAGAAGCATTTTGAATAGCCTGCTTCTCCTAAATTCTCCAAGTAACCCAAGCTAAAGAAAAAAGACCCTTACACCCGAATAAAAGCTTCCACACCACACTGTTCACAACTTGGCTCAGTTATGACAAAGCAGGTGGGTTTCCCCTCCTTCTCACCCCCCCCATCAAAGCTGCTATAGTAAACACTGACTGCTGGGCCCAAAGCATTACTCCAATTTCACATCCAGTAATTCTCTGCTATATGCTAGCATGTGACTGGGCAACATCTTAACAGTAATTCCAAATAGTAGCCTTTACCTGTCACTTCAGCAATGAACTCCTGTGACCAGTCAGCCTCATTATAATCTGAGGAGACATCACCAGCACTATCTGCTGCAGCCAAGAATTCCTGGGTCCAGTTTTCAGACAGTGCCAGAGCTGCCACACCTGGAGCTAGAAGAAGAAAAAACAGAAGTGAGGACTGGGGCACTCAAAGGCATCATTTAAGTGCTCCCTCATCATCTCTCATCTTGTCCTTTCTCTTTGTTAAGAATAAAATCTCAGAAAGATTCTACTTGGAAGTAATCTCTGGAGATTGCTAGTATTCTCACAGTAGGTTAACACTAAAGGTAAGGATTAGGTTGCCCAGGGCATTCATCAGATAACTTCTGCATTTGTCCAAGGCTAGCAATTCCCCAGCCTCCCTAGGCACCTGCTCCAGTAATGAGCCACCCTCCAAGGGAAGAAATGCTTTCTTACAGCTAGTCAGGTCCCCCTTCCACAAGCTATGTCCATTGCCCCTTGTCCTTCTGCTGTGTAACACTGCAAAGATTCTGGCTACAGCTGCTGAAGACAGCAATTAGACACCCCACCTCCCCTGCCCTTTAGACCCCTCTTTCCTAGGCTGAGCAAACCAAATTTCATCAGGCTTTCATTTACACTGTGCTTTCTAATCCCTGAACACTATCTCTACTGGCCTTGCCTCAGTACATTAGCATACTGGGAAGGCCAACTCTGGAAACAATACTCTAGACACAATCTCACAAGTGCTGATTAGATGGGTACCACCCTGCTAGTACCTTAGCCATAACACCAAAATCTTCTCCAGCTCTTCACCTACTCTAGCTCCCCTCACCTCGCTGAGGGGCCTGTCGGAAGCTTGACTGCTCAATCTCTTGCATCTCAGCCAACAGGTCATCCATCTTAAAGGTCTGGGGTGCACGGGACAGTAAAGGGGCATTCTGCTCCTGCAGGAACTCTCCAACCAGCTGCCGAAGACAGAGACAGCTTACAAACATCGCATAGAAAACAAACAGGCAGAATATGGAGCATGAGAGAGAGGAATGGCCTTATCAGAAGGAAAAATTAATATCGGGAAAGGGGGAAAATAACAAACAGTACTGATGAAAAAAGCAGTAAGGAGCTGGATCAATCTGTTCTTACCTCATCTTCAGTGGCCACTCCCAACGGTTTGGGTGCCTACAGGGAATAGTCCGCAATTATCCCAATGGCTTTGCCCTCATACCCCTCTACACACACATTATAATCCGATTAATTTACATCGTCCTCAGCATTAAGCTATCAGCATTTTTTTTGCATTAGCCGCATGTTTATGTGGAAGCTAAAGGAGCGGGAATATCTTGACTGACACTGTTCAAACCCTCTCACCCACCACCTTCTGTGTCGGAGCCTGTAAGACACATCTCATCACAACCATCAACATGCTCCGAGCACACATAAACACAATTCCCGCAAACAGCCCCTCACCCCACAACCCTATAGGCCAAATGGTATGACTCCATGGCCTGTTTACCCAGAAAAAAAGCAACACTGCACCTATGCGCACCAAAAATCCCGGTACTGCTCATGTCACAGCCCTGTTCTGCCAGCACACCCCTATGCCCTGCAGGCTGACCCAGACGCAGGCAGGCCCCACATCCAGCCCCAGCTCAGCAAACGGAGTGAAAGGCAACACTCACGGCTGCAGCAGCTCCGGGAGCCCCAGGGGGCCAGGCCAGCGGGCCCTGAAGTCCTTCCTGCCGCAAGGCTTTGTCCTGAGTGAAGTGGCCAGCCAGCTTCATGAGAGGGTTGGAGCCCCCGCACTCCGGTTCCACCAGCTCCCTCATGGCCATGGCGCCAGGCAGGGAGGAAGGGAGGATCGGTGCCGAACCCCACTGTGCCTGCACCTAGCCCCTGGGCGGCACAGACACCGGGTGAACGCCAGGAGCAGTCATAGGCTGCCGGGGGCGCTCGCCGCCTGTCCCCGGACCCCGAACCGGCGGCCACCTGCCTGCCCGCCCTCCCCTGCGGGCCCGGGGGCCTGCGGAGATAGCCCTGCCTCAAGCCCCACCTGCGCGGGCGGGGAGGCGCCGCGCTTGGGCCAGAGCCCGCACGGGCAGGAGCCGGACTCAGGCGCATATCGCCACGGCACCAGAGAACCCGCGGGTTCCCAGCGCGGCCGAGCGCAGCCCTGGCAAGCACAGCTACCGTAGCCGCCAAAAGACTCCCGCCACCGGCTGCCGCAGGGAGCGGGAACCCGTCTCCCAGCTCCCTCCGCCCTGCCCCAACCACCGCCCGCCGCCCGGCCGGCCCGGCAAAGGACACCCGCTCGCCAGGACATCAAGGCCGCGCCCGCCAGCCCCCCCCCCCCGAAACAAACCCCACCCGCCCCTGCCGCCGGCCCCCCAGACCCCTGCCCCGGCTCTGCCTGCCCCGTCCAGGCGGACGGGAGAAGACGGAGCAGCTCGATGAGGTTCCCCAACCCGACACCGTACCTGGGACTACCAGGGCTCGCGGGGCCCACGGGGTGGGGCGGGGCCAGCTCTTAAAGAGCCAGGCACCCCGCGAGCACCGCACCAGAGTGCCTTAAAGAGCCAGAGGCTCGCGGCCTGCCAGGGTTCAGAGGGGTAGTGGTTTCTGCTCGGTCCTGCTGCGTGACGGTACAGCTGAAGCTGCGACCGGGGCGGGGGGGAAGTGTCGCTCCTCTCCGTGTCGCCGGGCGCCGTCCCCAGGGTGGCTGCTTGGCGGCGACGCGCCCTTCTGCAGCTCCTGAGCCAGTTCCCAGCACTGGTGGCGGGGAGGAGGGCACACTAGCGCGGGCTCTGCAGTGTCTGCTGCCCACCGCTAGAGCAAAGTGGTGTGTATATGGCTTGCACATACACACTGCACAAGTGTGTGTAACGTTATGATACGTCGTTAAAGCCATGTCATGGAGTCAGCGTATACGCTCAGTAGATGCAGAGCAGCAGTTCTGTCACGGTGTGGGTGTCCTGTTGAGCTGCTGACACGGGTTAAGCGGTTTTTGCAGTGACAGCCCGCCCTACAGGCGGCTACAGGGCTCTGTCTCAAGCAATGTGGTTGTTAAGGCACGGAGGGAACAGGAGGTTCTCCTAATATCTGAACAGCACACGTTCATTTGGCTGATGGACTGCTCTTTTGTCATATGCTCTGGAATCACAACGATGTTTGCAGCTGCCGGTAACAGGTTAAAAGCACCTGCGTTTAGCTGAAAAGTATACGATGGCTTCAGATAAGCTGTAGAAGTAATACTGGCTGGCCAGTATTCCTCAGATCTTTTTGTTTGTTTGTTCGAATAGCCAATATATTTGGCCTTTTGCAGTCTTCTGAACGTTTCCATTCTCTAGACATCAAAGAGGTAACTGCCAGTGCACCTGATGTGGCTTCAGCCAATTCTCCAACCATCATGGGATGAATCAAGCCCAACCGGTCTGAAAGCATTTACTTTGCCTAAGCACTTACAAATCTAGAATGACTTTTCGTGCACTTGTCATTGGTGCTATTTAACCACCATCCCAGGGAGGTTGTTCTCATGAGTGGGCTCACTCCCCCATATTTGCCTGTTTCGTAGCAGTGTGTACCCAAACTGGATACTCAGTTCTGTGTCAGCCAGTGCTGTGACACTCACAATAGCACTCACAGTTTGATCTGACAGCTTATTTCATGTGACGTCCTGGCTATCCTTCTAGCCATACAAACCGGCATGATGTGTGCCTGGTTGGCAACAGCATGATGTTGATGTGCATTCTGCTTTTATTTCCAAGGAAAATGATATTCTGTGAGCTCTGACACTGCATGAAACTTTGCATTTGCAAAAGCAGCAGAGGATCTTTTTGTCCTGAATATTCCCCACCTTTGACATACTGATCCTCTGACCTTTGAAATCACGGGTATAATTTGCTCTGAGTGTTTTTTGTCTGAAACAGATTGGCCTGTTTTCATACAAAACCAAGTATCAGAGGAAACATCTGTGGTCCCACTGAGTGAGAATGAGAGTCGGGAACGACTGGGCTTTGCCTGTGTGCACCCTAAAGTCTGCACGGAGGGAAACGCGAGCAGAAAAGCATGGAGCGGCGACGAGGGAGGCCTGGGTTCAGCCCCGAGGCAAGGCCTAATCCCGGAGCTCCGAAGCAGCAGCTCTACACGGCCACATCCCCTCGCACCCCTCCCGCCTCCCGGCGCCCCGCCCCTGCTGGGTCCGGCCGCGCTCCCTGCCAGCAGCCAATGCGCGGGGCGGCGGCGCGGGTGTTCCTGCTGAGCGCCAGGCCATGCTGCAGCATAGCACCCTGCTCCACCTGATCGCTGGAGGGTGAGTGGCCGCGACGGCCTCTGCCCGGGATACGCGGCTACGCGGCCGGGATGGCCCGAGGCTGCCGTAGGCTCTGAGCCTCGCCGGGCCCTCGGCGCGTCTTTCTTCCCATGGGGCGGCTCGGGCCCCGCGGCCATGGCGTCCTCTCTCCCGGGTTGCGCCGGGCCCGTCCTCTGCTCCCGCCTGCTGCCAGGCCTGGATCTCTCTGCAGCCGCCGCCACGCCGCAGGGCGCTCCCTGCGTCCTGCCCGCCCTCGGGAGCGAGGCCTGAGGCGGCCCGTACCACCTCCCCCCGCGGGCGGGCCTCGGGTCGCGGACGCGTTTTGCGCCGGAGACTGCGGGGCCTTGGCTGCAAAGAGCCGGGGGAGAGGAGAGCCCCTAAGCCCCCTGCCTCGCCCCATGCTGACAGTGCCTGTGCCCCGCGGGCCTCACCCGCGCTGCCTTTGCTGTGCCACGTTCGAATGCAGACGCATCGGTGTGGCTCTAACAGCTCCGCGCCGGGTGAATGTATGGCTCTGCAGCGTGGGGAGAAGGGGAGCCTCCCTGTGATTCAGGAGGGCCTTCGTGTGGCGCTTCACCCAGCCTAAGCTCACCGGAGCTGAGGGAGCGAGGGAAGCTGGGTGCTGAACGGGCGAATGTGCGGCACCGCAGGGCCTCTTGAGGGAAGCGAATGGTGGAGCATCCTTGTCTTTAGGAGGGCACCCAACCCTCCACCACCGCGTGGCTGAGATTCCTGCATGTCTTCTTTGGCTTTAAATAGTGCGTCTGATTTTGGAGAGCCAGACGTTGGAAGCGTGAGGCTTCTGAATTCGCAGCGTGCCCTTGAGCATGTCCCTCGTGCGGCGTTTCACCCTTCCTCACTTTAAGAAACGTTTAAGCCTTAAAACAATGAGCTTTATGTTTATGATGTCCTAAAGCAGAAGATACTGAGGCCCTCTACACTTTGCTGAGTAACTGC
Organism: Psittacula echo; assembly: GCF_963264785.1. Lineage (NCBI taxonomy): Eukaryota > Metazoa > Chordata > Aves > Psittaciformes > Psittacidae > Psittacula > Psittacula echo. The sequence continues at coordinate 8,629,917 of NC_137736.1, forward strand.
AGAGAGCTCTTGCCTAGATAGCCACCTGATCCCTTTCCAGATTTCACCATCCTGTTGGATTCTGTGTGACAGTAAGCTTCGTGGTATAGCATGTGCAATAAAGCACCTCCTTTAATTGCTCTTAATGAGTAAATTTCCAGATTTCTGCACTAATGTAGTTGTCATGCTATGTCAGTCTTTACTTACATGTACTCGCCCTGTTCCCAGAGTTACTTTGTATATGTTATTCTCTTTTATTAATTAATCCTTTGAACTACGTCATCATTGCATTGTAGCCTTTCATAATGTTGGGGTTTTTTCCATATTTCTTACCTTTCCAGTTCAACTTTTCCTCATCCTTATTTCCACATTGGTTCCTGAAATAACAAAGGGAGTTTAGTTTCTAGAGTATGGCTAATGACAGGAGCATTGCTAGTGGGAGCTTTTAAGTCTGTATCCTGTCCTCACCCGCTGAGCAATAATTCTTGAATTGCAATTAATGAAAACACAAGATAGGAATAAGACTAATAAGTTCAGGTTATTGCTGCAGTATATAGTTAATATTACTGTTCTACCTAATGAAACAGATTTCACTGATGAAAGAACAGTTGTTCACTTTATATTCTAGTGTGAGAACTGGGGACCATCAAATGAAACTTAACAAAAGGTTTGTTCAAAACTAATGCAAGAACACAGCTCTTAACACAGTGTGCAGTTAAACTGCGGGGCTCCTGGCCATGGAATATTAAAGGGTAAAAGCTTTTTATTGTCCAGAAAGCATTTTAAGAAGATTAATGAAAAAGAATGTGCTGAATGCTATTAAATGCAATGCAACTTTCCTGGCTGACGAAATCCCTAAGGTGAAAATTGCGGGAAACTGGGAGATTTCTCCTACTCTTCTGTAGGTGATCTTTATATCCTAGGCAAAATCTGGTTTAACTGTAGATTTGTCTGACTTGGCACTGCTATCCTTAAATGAAGATCTTCAGTCCGTCTCAGTTTTTGGCTAGCCTGACTGAGGGCTAAAATGGGACTTACCAATAAACCCTGTGGCTCCTGTACATGTTCTCAAACCCTTCTCAGATAATTGAAAGAAATGCTAATGGTGGTTTTTGTATTTCAACAAATCCTCTTTTTTTCTTCCACTTCAAACTTCACAGTTTTCCTTCTAAAAATGTGAAAGCAAAATCTAGCGGTAAGTACTGTTTTCTAAGGTACAATCTTCTTCATTTAGCTCTTTTTGCCACTGCTTTGTGCTGGGAGTACATGTTATACTGGCTGTCAGACACTGCTCTTCATCATATTTTGCAAGAATTGCTTTTGTTCCTGCTTCTAGAGCAATGACTTCAGGGGTTTGGCTTTATTAAGCAGGCCTGTTTAAGCCCAGCAGGAGGTCCCTTGGTGACTGCTCAGTTCCATTCAGTAGTTTTTCATGATTTGTCATTATTTTGTCATTGCAGCTTTGCTCAGTACTGTGACAACCTTCATCGCCCATGGATTTTATCAAGAGTAAAATGTTATCTCCTGCCTGTTGGTGGAGAAGTTGAAAATGGTTAGGTCTAGGCTAGAAGTGATTTTCCTAGACCCTTGCTGGACTCCTGCTGTTTGTTTCTTCACTGACATCTGGTTTCAGGGCAGGGAAGGATTTTAATCCATTTAGCATCTATGCTGCAACCAGAGTGTTAAGGCCGTCAGTGTGTGCTCGTGAGATACCACAATTTTGCAAAACTGAAGTATATAATATCTTTGTAGTTGCTTTTTTTGAATCCAGCTTTTGTTTGGCAAGTTCCATAAAAAGACTCAACCACAACAATATACCCCCTCCTACCCCTCAACATGAATGAATGCAAAGTGTCTTTTAAGTCTGTAGTGATCTGATTCTGTAATTCTCTTCTGGCAATAATCCCAAGTCATACAACCATATAACCTTAGCAGAACAAACTATTACAAATGCACTTCTTCTTCAGTCCTGGTGGACAGTAGAACTCTTTTGTATATTTCCCCAGTACCTGAGGAATGCTTAAATTTCTTAAACATTGAAATCTGTAGGTATGAAGTCTCCTCAATCTGCTATTTTGAATATACACAGTCATCATAGCAGCCTTCCAGTATCTGAAGGGGGCCTATAAGGATGCTGGGGAGGGACTATTCATTAGGGACTGTTAAAAAGTTTAGATTGGATATAAGCAAGAAGTTCTTTACTGTGACAGTGGTGAGGCACTGGAATGGGCTGCCCAGGGCAGTTGTGAATGCTCCATCCTTGGCGGTGTTCAAGGCCAGATGGGACAAAGCCTTGGGTGACATGGTTTAGTGCAAAGTGTCCCTGCCCATGACAGGGGGGTTGGAACTGGATGATCTTAAGGTCCTTTCCAATCCTATCTGTCTGTGAACACCTTCTGCGTGGCTGTTCCATGCCAATTAATCTCAAAACAGTATTTGAGGTACTGAGCATCCTCTAGAAGAACAGTTGTCAGTCAAAGGATCAGAAGGGGCAGAAGCAGAGAACCAAATGTATCAGTTCCAACTTGCCCCTGGGTGGTAGAGAGGAAAAAGGGGATATGCATCCTTTCAGCATTACTGAGGTATGGCTAGACTGATGGTGGTGGTTCTTGAGTTCTAAAAATAGCTTCTGTCTACTGAAGGTCAGGGTCATCTTTCCTTAAGCAAGTCAGGCTGGGGCAAGCCTGGCTGTTAGCAGCAAATACATGTCTTGTTTATAGGGCCTTGCACATATGGGGCTGAATGGGGTATGGGTTGAAAACGCAGGCTGCGGGGTGGAAGACTTTTGTGCTGCCCCTCTCCGAGGTAGTGCAGCTATGGGGAGATGGGAGGCACAGTGCCTGGTGATCTCAGCAAAAGGCATTGCCGTGAGTCTGGGCAGCAGAAATGTTTGTTCTGGGAAAGTCTGAATACAAAGATCAGCAGCTCTGAGTGAGGGACTGCTGACTCCCTATGGACTTGGGACTGTTTATCTCAAATACTGTGTGAGGTTTCAGGTGAGGCTGCCAGGAGATGTCCCCAACTGAGCCACTATGATGTTAATCAATGTCAGAGCAGGAGGTCAGGCTGGGGGAGAGGTCAGCTCTCCTCTCCTAGAGAGCTGAAGGTTGTGGATGCGCGGGGTCGAAAATATTGCCCTGTTACTGCACAGGGCAATATTACATATGCTATTATGTCTTTGTATGCCCTAGATGTGGTGGCACAGCTGGAGCCATCCTGACCTGTCCCTTGGAAGTGGTGAAGACACGACTACAGTCATCCCAACTGGTACTGCGGCCTCTGTGCCTCTCAGAGATACAGCTGCCAGGGATGAGTGTGAGGCTGATGAACCCCACCTCACCATCTCCTGGAGTGCTGAAGCTGCTGAGGTGAGTAGGACGGGACAGTGTGCATGTTAGCACCAGGGAGATGAAGGTTTAGCCATTGGGTGAGGGGAGAGGGAGCACGATCAAGAAGGGGAGATGGATTTTCAGCTGAGGCTCTGGAAATTGCAAGTACAGTAAGAAGTTTGGTCAGAGCACAGATATATCTACTTCTCACAGTTGATCAGTGCTTTGCATCTGCAGGGGAGCTGTTGAGACTGAGAAATTTCTCAGCTAGTGGTTTGATCAGACCCAGAGTGATGGTGTCAGCAAGAATAGGGAGAAATGACTAAGGGAGAGAGAAAGCGGGTGGAGGGAAAATGAGAGTAGGGCAGGAAAAGGATAACACTGGAGGTGAGGAGAGGATGCTACAAGAAGTATTGAAGAACAAAGAAGGAGGAGCAACAGGAGAGCCCTTAGCTTAGTTATTCTGCTGATGTCTCTGCTCATTTCCTTTTGTAGGGCCATTATTGAGAAGGAAGGTGTGCGATCCCTGTTCCGAGGTCTGGGTCCCAACCTTGTTGGGGTTGCTCCTTCCCGGTGAGTACTGCTCCCTGAGGACAGCTCATGCTGTACACTTTTTAGAGGACCTCCATGACAGCTATTGCTCCACATTCTGGAGGCAGTCTGGGCCTTGTGCTCATGGGGTCACAGGACCGCTTTACACAGACGTTTTCTGAACCTTCCAATCATAGTTTTAAGATAAGATGATTTCTGTAGTAGTATTCTGGTATAAATGGTATCTGATGTCACATTAGACAAACCTTTGCTGGGAGTAAGAAGAGTTGGAGTGAGACCCCACACAGCAATGCTGCCTCTGCTTCTCATAGGTGAGCTGTAACCTCTTCTGTATTTCTTTTCAACCAGGGCTATATATTTTGCTGCCTATTCTCATGTTAAGGAGAAGCTCAATGCTTTCCTTGTACCAGAGTCCAAGAAAGTACACATGCTGTCGGCAGCCTGTGCAGGTAAGCCTCTTTTGTCTCAAAGCAGAGTCAAGGTGTCCTTCTGTCTGTAAGTGTAAACAGGTTTCCTTCCTCACTTCTGCTCCCATGAGTCCTGCTCTCTCTTCTGAAGTTTTCTCCCTCCACACCCGGAGCAGTGAATGCCTTGGCTAACCAAAACGCTTTCTAACTCTTTGTTCATCTTAGGCTCATCTCTTCGAGTTATGGAGCTGGTCTTTACCCCTTCAGCTACTATCAGGAAAAGAGCTCCATTCAGCTGTGAGAGGGAGAAGGCAGTCTGTAATTTGCAGTTTGTAATTTAGACCACTCATATTATTTCTCTTGATATATCCTACTTCTCTAAAAAAATCTTCCACTCTTGCAAGTTTAGTGAGTTGTTTCCTGCCTCTTTGTAACACCAGGACCTGCAGCAGGGTTATGTCTGAGGGAGAGGAGCTAATTACCAACAGACAAAGGCTGGAATGGGGGAGGCAGAGAAAAGAACAGTCTCCCCTAAATGTCTCTTCTCCTATGGGAGCTCAAGTTGCAAATGCCTGCAACTTGCCAAGCAGAATTCAGAGAGCAGATAGAGCAGCACCTCCTCACAAACTGTCAGCGTGATCCTGGTGCTCATGGCTTTTCCCCTCTTCTGCAGGCATTACCTCTGCCACACTCACCAATCCTATCTGGTTAGTGAAAACCAGGATGCAGCTGGAAGCCAGGTAAGGCAGGCTAGCAATGCAGAGCCACTCCATGTCAAATCAGGACTGGTTTTTGGGTGGAGGGTTGCATAGGGTTCTGTGACTTGCCATGAGGACTTAGGTCTTCAAGGTATGCTGGGGAAGAGTCATACAGTAGTGTTCACAACAGCATTTGAGGTCAGTGGAGCAGTATGGTGTTCTAACCCTCCCTCATCTTTACAGGGTGAAGGGGGAGATGGCCAGCAACGCTCTGCAGTGTGCCATGCGTGTGTACCGCACTGAAGGCCTTCGTGGATTTTACCGTGGTATCACTGCCTCCTATGTTGGAGTGTCAGAGACCATTATCCACTTTGTCATCTATGAAGCACTGAAGCAGCAGCTGAGAAACAGCCATCATTCCCTTTCCCCACCACTCACACTTTCACCAAAAAAACATGATTTCTTTGGACTAATGGGAGCTGCTGCTGTCTCCAAAACATGTGCTTCGTGTATTGCATATCCACATGGTGAGTGGGTCCACTCCCCTGGCTTCTCTTCCCCTCTATGGGAGATGCCATGCCCATAGGATCACTCTGCTAATATCACTTCCCTTTTTTTGTCTCTCCAGAGGTCATTCGAACACGGTTGCGAGAAGAAGGGTCACGATACCGTTCCTTCATACAGACTTTGCAGCTTGTGGTCCATGAAGAGGGACCTTTGGCTTTATACCGAGGGCTCCTGGCTCACTTGGTCCGTCAGATCCCAAACACAGCTATCATGATGGCTACCTATGAACTCATCGTACATTTGGCCTCTTCCACCTTGTAAGCACACTAGCAGCTGGTTGAGGCTGCTGTAGGCACCTCATGGTTCTGAGAATTGGTCTTTTTCAGTGGTCTGAGAAGTGCTTTTCATCACATATCAGAACTGGGTCGGGCATAGCATTCTCAGGACAAAAGGCTTTTCTTGTGCAGAGTGTTTGGCTCTGGTGTGTACGGTGTAGCCTTTCTTCTTTCTGGAGACTTGAATTGCTCCAGTGCTTCAGGATTGACATCCTGGTTTGACAGTGCCTGCTGTAAGCTCCCTGTATGAAACAAGGGCACAACACTTGCTGGGAAGGATACAAAGGAGAAAGCATAAGGGTACCTTAGCCTCAGCATGTTCACTTCTTTTGGACCCAGTAACAACCAAACGTGGGCACAGTCAGACATGACAGGCTAGAGCTCAGACATCTGAGAACTGCAGCAGGCTGAGATCTTGAGCTGAGACTTTTTACCCTCAGAGGGGGTCTTTCACTCTCATCTCCTATGCTGCCTTCCTGCCCTTAAGGAGGATTTCTCAACCTCAGTTGCCAGCAAATGTCCTATTGCAGAATTATCTTTTCGGTCCTTCACATGTTGCAGGCACTGCCCCGAGATGTGTCAGGCAGCTGACAGCCTCTTTTTGTCTTGCAGAGTCTGAATAATCAGACCAGGTAGATCAAGGGAAGAAGCACAGCCTGCTAGAAAGCACTACCCTTCACAACTCGTGCTACTGGGCTCATAGCCATGTTTTGCCAATATCTGTTGTGTCCCATCCCCTCCATTCCCAAAAGAGAGAGTACACCTTCCCTTGGAAGTGCTGGCTCTGTTCTGCTACAAGTTGGAACTCTGGTATGAAAAATACTCTTTAATGTAGAAAGAAAGCGGATTGGGTGGAAAAAACACCCTGGATGAAGCTGAGGATTTGGCCTGTTTCTGTTCATGATGCACTAAGTGTAGGGAGAGAGCCTTACTTTTTCTTTTCTGTAATCAAGAATTCAGTTTGCTGCGTGTGTTAACACATGCCTGTGCCAGGCTGGGCTGCCTTCTGTTCCTCTGCGGGGTCCTAGCCCCATGTCCTGGGGAAGGCTACATTGTGTTTACAAAGAGTGTTTTGACTCAGGGTCAGGAGTGATGTGTTTCTTGTTCCAACACATACAGTCAAAAATGTAACCCTTCCCTGCAAACGGCAGTCATTTCAGTAAATAAATGCTCTGGACAATCTCCAGTCTTACATTTGAGGCTCCACTGCCTGTTTCTTTCCCTGCTTGTAGTGAAAAACTGCAGAAGCCCTGAACATTTTATTTGAAATCCATTTATTTTTAAAATCCACTTTGTTTCCTCATCCTTCTTCCGTTCATTCATTTACTTCAGTAGTATTGACAACTTTACAAAGCGACACAAGCTGCAGTGTTGGGTTTGTGGTTGGTTGGTTGGGTTTGGTTTGGTTTTTTGCATGAAACAAGAATAAACCTCAAATGACAACATTGAAAAAATATACAATATATATATATATAATATCTGGGGAAGGGTTGTGAGAGACTCCCCTCTGAACCCCATGGCTGGCTTCTTCTATCTTGGTGTCCTTTCCAAGCCCCTCCTTCCCCAGTACAGTTTGAACTGTGCCACAGGTTAGGGCAAGTGCCCTAACAGATGGTTCTAGAGAGCCAGCTGGGGGGTCAGTAATGTGGGGAATGTCCACAATGGGAATGGCAGAAGTGGGGGGAAGATGGGAGGCAGAAATGACAAATGAGGGAGGGAGTGCATGTGTACACGGTGCGGGAAGGAAGAGGTTAAAAGTAAGACACCTCCTTCCAGCCATATGTTAGGGGGATCCATTGGACTGGTGGTTTAAAGCTCCTAGTAGCGGCGAGAGCCGTCGCTTCTGCCCATGATGTGTCGGTCACCCACGTCATTGCTGTCCGGCGAGTCTGGTGTCTCCGAGTCGGTGCTGTCATCATCATCCATGCCCTCACCAGCCCTGCCTTGGCCGCTGACTCCTGCCCTCTCCTGGCAGCTCTGGTAGGACTGGGGAGGTAAGACAAGGGGTAAGGGGAAGTATCTGGCAAACCAGCTGCGGCCCCAGCCCCTGTGGCTGCTCCTCACCTCCATGGGGTTGACAATGATGGTCAGGGCTGAGTCGTCCCAGAACATGTCACTCTCTTTGCCACCGCTGCTTGTGTGTCCCCCTTCAGCAGCTCCAGGGACCTCTTGCCCCGCTCCCCGCCGGTGCAGGGAGTGGATGCGCAGGATGCCAAGGATCACCATGAGTGCCAGGAAGCCCACACACACCACAATGATGACAGTGGCAGCACTAGGGACCACTTTGGAGAAAGAAAATGAGAAGCCGTGGTTAGACTCTGTCACAGAAACGCGTTTCCAACCTGGCCTGCAGGAACCAGGGTTCCTGGGCAGAGCTTGGAGGTTTGGGGTCTAGGCAGGACCCAAAATCCTGACTTTTCTGCTCCCCTGGGCACAGGCAGTTTCTGCCTTCAACTGCTCTATGTTTGCTTGAGGCCAGCATGGTCTTCCAGCATGCCTAGGTCCAGATGCCCTCTGATGTTGGCCTGGCCTGCAGACTCTGCACACTACCTTTCTGCTCTAGGCCAGTAGGCTCGGCCTCTTCTCTCCAGATGACCCCATTACCTGTAAAATCCATCCAGGCTCTCTGTGGATTTGTTCTGGGTAGTTCTGTGCAGCAGGGACAACTTTGCTGCTGCAATAGGGCAGAGCTGGGACAGGGAGAGGCAAGGGCTGGGTTTTGGTGCTCTCCCAGCACATACATAGGCTGTCCCTGCAGTGGCTCAGTGCCAGCCACAGGACTGGACCAGGCTGGGATCAGCAGCAGCAAAATCTAGCACCAAAGGTGGTTTTCATGTTCCCTACAACAGGGAACCAGAACCAACACAGGGTACTCTGTAGCCAGCCCTAGAGCTGGTCTGCAGTCATGCTTGTTGCACAGGGCTGCCAGCACAAACAAACAACTCTTATCTCTAGTCTAGCTTTCCAGCTTCTCTTTGCTTTGGGGGCAAGAATCCTCCTCTTGTCTCTGTGGTGCTATCTGTATTTTTCTGCCTTCCTTACCACCACCTAGTCCCATCTCTTTTTTTAAAGCGGTGTCGATCTTCATTCCCTTATTTCTCTCTTGCTGTTGAAGCTTCTTTCTGAAATGACATTACCCAATGTCATTTGTCAATGACACTACCCAATGTCATACAGTTGTTCTTGTTAGACCTTCTCGGGTGTAGATTTCAAACTGCTTCTACATCAAGAAAGCACACACCAAAAGAAGAAGTATTGTTGCACCAAGCCCTAAAACACAATTTGACTGCAGCCCATTTGCTAATGACAAGTGGCACAGGACAGTATAATGAGAACTCAGTAACATGGGTATAGAAAGCCTGAAAGGAATCCTCTACTATAAGTTCTACTACAATGACAGAAAATCAGCATCCTGACCCAACGAACAAACCCCAAAGATAACATTACATACTTGGGTTGTTACGAGTGCTTGCCAAACTGTGCCCAGATAGCTCTGGAGGTAAATGATGGCCTCGGTGCACAAACTGCTGGGAATTCAGAATATGGTTAGGATGAGCAGCTTGGTTCATGTTGTGGAGGACATTCACCTGCAGAAAGACCAGAGTGACGGAGACTCAGCCCTATGCTCATGGTGCATTCTACACTGCGTGCATTCCTGTTCACCATGTCCTCTCCATGCACACACAAGTACCTATGTGTGCATGTATTGATCGTGTACCTCAACAGTAAATTCATTGCTGGAGTAGCGTCCATTCATCTCAGTGCAGGACAGGTGAAACTTCCTTTCATAAAGAGCAGCACCATGGTTGATGTGGTACGAGACTTGGCGTAGGATTTCCTCGTAAACTGCAATGCTCTCCACACCTGAGATAAGAAGAGAGGACTGGTGCAGTGTGAGGAAGCTCCTGCTTCAAAGTCATCTGGCATCATAACCCTGTAGCAACTAGGAGCTATAGAGGAATCCAAGGCAATGCTGGGTTCATTATTTTTAGGAAGGGAGCAGAGATGGAGCTGGGCTGCAAAGGACCCAGTGAAATCCCTTCTTGCATTGCTAATACAAGTTGAAGGGAAGGGAGGATCAAAAGCAATAGTCCTGTTAAGTTCTGGAGAGTACTACAGGGTTGTACCAAACCACAACGTGTGGGATGTGCTGTCCCCCAGTCATGTCAAGCAAAGTGATGCTGGCACATGAGAACACCAAACCCCAAGGAGTAAGTCAGGAGGAATGATACAGATCTGGGTGAGAACTCGGAAACCATGCCCTAGTACTACTGTGTGCTGGAGGAGGAGGAGCCAAGAAAATGGCCTGGGACTTCTAAAAGCCAGTTCAACAAATGGTTACACCTCAGAGTCTCACAGAGTACACCAGCACATCTCTAGCATCAGGTTAATTGCTTCTCCCACTGACAGTGAGAAAGACATAGATAGCTGTGGCCAAGGACAGGACATACCTGTGATGGTCAGGTAGGCAGAGGTGTTAACAAGCTCCAGGCCCCGCTGCTGCAGCAGTGCCCCATCCAGGAGCAGATACTCCCTTTCTGGGTCCAAGTCATCTCCTACCAATGAGATCTCGCAGCCATCCAGGTTGTGCACAATCTCATCTGACATTCGTGTGTCTGTCACTGAGATGCAAATGGAAAGAAGACAGGGCCAGAAAGGTAGCCAGCCATCAGTGAAGGCAGGAGTTACTCAGAGTGGTACCCATTTACTTAAAAGTGCTCACATCATATGTAATGACTTCTCTTTCTCCTGCTAGCACTGACCTTGAGTAAAACCAGTCAGTCCAATTACTTGTTGCAGGAGTCCCCCTGGTTCTAATGACATTATTTATGCACATAATAAAGTCACTTAATTTTGGAATAACACACTATCAGGCTGGTTCATGATAACACATCTTGGCTGTAAAGACTCTGTTGACAATGACAATGTGCAAATTAGGAACAGCTCTATCACATATTAGCAGACCCTAAGTGCTTTCAAAAGCTTTCCCCTGTCTCACTTGCTAACTGCTGATTAGCACGGTTGGGATCTTCTTCAAAATGGCAGCCACATTCACCTTTTGAATGTGAAGTGAACCTGACTTTACCACTTTCAGCAGGGCTAAGACCAACCTGCTCTAAGTCAAGAAACTTATCATTGCATGAGGGAAGGCAAAGCTTCTCAAGAGAAAGCTATGAGGAAAAAAAACCCATTACCAGATATGAAAGAAGTGAAAGGACATGTAGACATAGAGTGCAGAGAAATAATCTGAGGATGATGAGGAGAAATTGAGGGGCAGGATGCTACAGGGTGTGAGGAAACTGACTGGGGATCACAGGAATAAGTGATGCAGGAAGAGGTGGGAGGGGGTGAGAAATAAGGAAAGCAGGAGAGAATGAAGCAGGAGGAGACTGGGTAAGTGTGGGAGTGGAGAGGGTAACAGGCAGGACATCCATTCAGTGCTGGATTCAATAAAGGGAAATGTAGGTAAAATGTAAAAGGGATTAGGAATTAGCAGCCTGGGAAGAGTACGGCAAAGGAACTGTGTGCATAGAAAAAGTACAGGGAGGAGTAGAAAGGGATAAGAACCGATTAGCCTACATATTGGCAGACAATGTGACTTGCTCCTGTATTTGTAAACTCCCTCTTGCAGTTTTAATGAGGGGCTCCGCTTTCTCTGCAGGACAACAGCCCTTGTAGGGCTTTCCAGTTTGTCAATTACACCTCCCTCCGTACTCCACTCACCGGTACCGTGCCAATTCTCATCCTTCTTGGCCTCCACCTGATGAGAAATAGAGCAGCTGATCTGCAGGTTAGGGAACAGGGGGACCCCATCAGGAGCTTCAAAGTCTGACACAGGATGAGCAGAGTGGGCATTGCCACTCAACAGGATCTGGGGGGCATCAGGCTGTAGCACCACAACATAACCTTCCACATCAGGAATGGAGACACAGGACTCTTCGCTGAAACACCTGAAGGAGAATAGTAAAAAGCATCAGTTGGCCCAAAGTTGTAAAAGAAAACCTCCTGCCTATTACTGCCAGCGAAGGGAATATTCTTTCTCTGGTAGTCTTCCTAAAAAGCTTCCCTATAGCCTGCTGTGCAAGACAGAGAGGTGTGTGGTAGGACCGACATCACCGGGTTCCAGGTGATTCACACGCCACACAGAAAATTAAAACCAGCCCACATACTTGGAACACCACGAGTGTAGAATGTAAAGTGAATGTAGAAGTTCTGCCATCCGCATAGACCCCAGGGCCCAATATTACAGTATCCATTTGGATATTGCATAGGTCAGTATTTATTTTCAGGAAGACTTTTACCCATTTTGAAACCATCAAATAGAATTAAAATACAAGGTGTGAGAGTGTAATTTTAGTCAAAGGAGAGGTAACCCTTTTGCTGCACTTCGCCAGAGGCACTGCTTTGTCCACTCACTTAACAGTAGTGGTGAGTCTGAGTGGCCGGACTCCAGGGGTAGCAAAGCGCAGTGAATTCATGTAAGCCACATGCTGGATTGCATGGTTGAAGGTTTCCACATCATCACCCTCCAAGGTGAGCAGGGACTGAGAGGGGTTCACATGAACCTACAGGTGGAAGAGAAGGAAATACTCAGGGCTCTTCAGCAAACACCATGAACCCAGGCTAAGAGAGACACAGAGGAGAAACGTGGGCAGTTGTCTGAGGTGTGGGAGCAGGCAAAGTCCTGGGAAGCAAGGCTGGGGAGGAGAGTAGAGGAGACCCATGCAAGCTGGGCAGATGGGCATACCTTCATCCCTTTGCCCAGACTGTCGAAGTCACTGTAATCAAGCCCCTCACGGCAGGCATACAGGCATTCAATAACCTCCCGGCTCTCCAAGCTACCAGGGCGCACAGTGAAGCCAGCCAAGTAACCATGGAAGTAGTGGTGTATCGACAGAGGATCTCCTGGGGGAAACATGGGAGGTGAAGTGGGTGAGAGACATGGCAAGGAAGAGAGCAAAAACCACAAAAACAACAGTGTGGGGGACATATGGATGTTAAGAGAAGTAGAGAAAGACAGAGGAGTGTACAGAACATGGAAAAACAAAGACAACAAGAAGATGGGAGATGCTGAAGTAAGGAGATGACAAAATTCCAGATAAGGGAAAGTGGGAAAACCAGACCAACAGACAGACCACGGCAGTGCCCAGTGGGTAGCATAGAGAGGTTTCTGCCAAACTGCTGAATGCCAGATGGAAACAATTTCTTGTTCCCTTCTCACACTGCTCTCTGTGAGGGCTTTTAAAAGAAGATAGGGATGAGGTGACATCTCCTGATGTCTCTAATGGCTATCGCATTCTTCAGAGACCAACTTTAATAATCAGGCATGAGGACTCTATCCATATGAAAAGCGTACTTCATCTCTCAAAGCAGGCAGTAGTGCTCCTTTTCATGCTCCATAGATACCAAGGTACCAAGTACCAATCTGCCAAATAAGGGGTTTCCTCCCAAGATGGTGGGAGGTGGCAGGACAGGACTGGGAGAGCTGTGTAAGGAAAGCACCATGCAAGAAGTGACAGCCATGCACGGTGAAGAAGGAAAGAGAACCATCTTCTTTCTTTCCCCTACCTTGTATAGTATCAGTGGAGTTCTCGCTTTCTTTGATTTTCTCTTTGTTTTTCTCCTCTGCAAAAGGAGAACATTCAAACAAGCAATAAGGCATTGGAACAGGGTAGTTACAGGGTCAGGCAAGTATCTATACAAGTGCCTGTATTGGCCAGTCCAAAGGAACAGCTCTGGATTCATGTGCCAAGCAGTGCATCCTTCAACCCTAGAGACAGCACATCACAGATGAAAGAGAGCAAGTCCCTCTCATGAAGGGGATGGTGATTCTGTAGGATGAGTAACTGAGAAAGTATAATGGGTTTCTTTTGGGGGGGAGGTTCTGGTTTGGTGGTTTGTTTGGTGGAGGGTTTTTTTTTGCCTTTCCCAATGATATCTATTTTGGGCATAAATTGATTCCTATTTAGGGATCATGGTCTTAGCCATGCTTGCAACAAGCCATGCATTCAACATCCCTTTGAAACTCAAATGGTTCCAGGAGAGTGTCCCAAGCTGGTTCCTGTTTGTTGGGTGTAAAAGGCCAATGGAGAGCACAGAGCTGTGGGAAGATCCATGATCTGTGAGAAGCAGTACTACAGTAAAGATTTGATCTTACTAGAGTGAAGGCAAGCAGCAGGAAAATTCCTTTAGTTCTGCCCTGCTTCAGTCTTGAAGTAGAACTGAAAAGAGCTGGGAAATGCAGTCTTACATCTCCACAGAATGGGTTTTAATCTGGTAGTGGCTTAACTATGTTCCTAACCTGATCTTCATCCTCCAATCCAATTCCTCTACAGAATGACTTGTGATTTCTTCCTATAGACCCTCAAGACACAGAAATCCCCATCAATATAACCAGCAGCATAAATAGTACTGCCTGCACTCTGGTGAAAAGCTTTGACAGAAACATCAGCAATACAGACAGTTTCAACCTTCCTCTGCCTGAAAGCTGGTTATCCATTGCATGTTCTACTGCTGTTGCCCATGAAGCTGCCAATGACACTTTTCCCTGAGCAATTATTACCATGGCCTGCTGGCTTGGTCCGTAAAGGAAGGAGACACACCAGCTTTGGTGCCAAGAAGGCAAGATAGCTGCAATGTGCTTTGCTTCACTTAATATTGTGTGGTGTTTCTTTCACCTCTTCTGGCTCCCCCTCCACTCCCTTGTTTCCTGTATGGGAAGAGCATGGTTCAGGGAGCGGGCACTCACCAGTCCAGCAGGCTCCAATCATGAGTGAGGGTTCCTGCCGGGGTGGGTGAATGAGGCCATTGTCGTGGATGAGGGCAGGGTCGTAAGACACGCCATCCACATAAAGTGTGACAGTGGGGAACTCCAGGTTGAGGGCGTAATGGTGCCATTCGTCATCACAGACCTATGGCAGACAGCAGAGGAAGGGATCAGCAAAGGGCAGAAATAGAACGGACATGAGGCAAAGGCAAATGCTTCCTCACCTGCTCAAGCTTCCAGAGGAATTTCACAGGCCTTGCGCTTTCCAGCAATGGCCAGTAGAGGAAAGCAATCCGGCAGCCGTGCACAGCCAGAGAGTAATGCGAGTAGCCATCCTCTGCCAGGGACAAGCACATGGAGTTAAATACCACAGGAGATTTCTTCCTTCAGGCATAATCCCTCCTAACAAGTCAGAGGCAGTGGGCAGAAGCATCACCACCCCAGGAGAAGTGTCTCACCGCTGTGCACTGTACTGCAGATCACCGTCTCCTCTTCCCGCCTGCCTTTGCTAGGAACCACAGCATGCTTCATCCATACAGACAGGGTGAAGTGGTCACTCAGCCCCTCATGGGCATTCAGCCCATTCATTACAGGCACCTGGGCAGCCTGGCTGCCATTGAACCAGTAAATGAGGCTGCTGTCCTGGCTGTAGTGCACCGAGAGTCGCGCAGTCCAGTTCGCTGTGGGGCTAGGCACTGGCAGCAGGTCAATCTCTCCTGAGGCAGCACCTGCCAAGAAGGGAAGGAGTTAGGAATGTCAGCATGAGAGAATAAGAAGTCTGAGAATTAGGGAGCAGACAAAGAGAGTGCCCCGAGGTTTTGTTGTAGCATCCTAGACCAAAGGAAGAGGAGGAGTTGCCTATAGGCCTTTGGTGACTTTTCCCTCATCTGTGTTGGGGGAAGTCCCACAGACTCTGTGTACTGGAGCAACACACAGAAACCTCTGGCTTCCCACCAAGGGGAGCACAGGGAGCCCCTTGTAAATATGGGCAAGGTGCCCACTGCCCCTCAAGTCCTCCCAGCCCCACTGATCACAGCAGATGTGAGGAATGTCCCCCAGCACCTCTGCTGCGTGAGGCACAGAGCTAGGACCATGAAGCCCATGGTGCTGTGCCATAGCTGCCCTCCGCCCAGGAAAGAATCAACTCACCACAGAGTTTGCGTAGTGACTTCTCAGAGTAGTTATCCCGGTCACAGCCCTTGGCCACATGGTTTGTCTGCAGCTCCACTGTGGCCTGGATGTTCCACAGGGGCTCATCACACGTCTCCAGGTGAATGGTGGGGAACAACGCAAGGCTGCCTGCACCTGGGGTGTACTCAATCCTCTTGTTCCAGCCTAATGAAGAAGAATGAAAGAGGGGGGTTAGGTCCTGCCAAGGACCTGAGAACAGAATATTTGGCACACACACAAGTGGCATCTATGGGCTACCCTAGAAACAGAGATTTTTTTGGCCCTTTCCATATTGAAATGACAACTTCATGCAGCTGGCACCAACACAAGGGAAGACTTCCTAGAAGCACAGAGTCTAAATCTGTCATCTTCTACAGGTAGTACCAGTGTAGCGTCAATCCTTGAATTGTCAACCTCTCTTACCAGGTACAGCAGATATTTAGCTGTGTTGATTTCTCCTTAATTCTATTGACTAAGGGAACCTGTAGGCATACACCACCTCTGGAAAAGCCAAATATCCTCAAGATGAGCAGCCCACAAAGCAATCTACTTTGAATACAGTCTATGAGCTTTATCGTATTATACATATATTATACATTATCAAATACATAGTAGTAGTAATCCAAGGAATGATTCTACAATGTTAGAATTGCTTTTCAGTGGCTTTGCAACAGACTGATAGGTGCTGCATCCCCTCAGACGGGACTGATGGGTTGGTGCCAGAACTGAATTTATCTGTATATATACACACATTTGCAATGAGTAGGACTGAGTCGTAGTTCAGCAAAAGCACAGGGAAGACATAACTGTGTCTGGAGGTTTCATACCCTGCCAGCTGGGCTTGCAGGTGGGTTTCACCTGGATTTCCACTTCAGCATCATCAGAAGCCCGCTTCTTTCCACAGTCATAGGCTGTCACTGTGAATTTGTAGACACGATCTCCACTGTACTGCAGCTTTTCTGTGTTCTCAATGTTCCCTGGTTAGCAAAATAAAGAGATCAAGGGAGAGGAATTTCAGTCTCCTCAAAGACATTCCTTCTAGAAATCACTCTTATTCCTGATTAACCACAAAAACAACCAAAGAAGGGTTGAGCCCCCTCCTTCCAATGCTACTCTGTAAGAGCTATAGCATCCCACAAAATGGCTGCTGCATCTCTGCGCCAGGAGAGATAGATCAGCAGTGCTAGAACATTCATATAGCACAGCTCTGCCATCAAATGGGACTGGCAGAAAGGGAGCAAAGCAGGAAAGGGGGAGTGACGTGCTCATGGTAGGTGTGGATTCTTACCATCATTGTCAATCAGAAAGGGAATATTGGGGGTCAGGATCTCATAGTAGCAGATCTGGCTGTATTGTGGTGAGCAGTCTCCGTCAATGGCCTCCACACGCAAGATGCGGTCATACAGCTTTCCTTCAGTCACTGCCACACGGTACAACTTTTCCACAAAGACAGGAGCAAACTCATTCACATCATTTACTCGCACGTGCACTGTGGCCCTGATACAGAGAGACATCAGTAAGAACAGACTGGCTGATTAAGAGCCACATACCCCCTACATTTCAGTATAAATCACGCCCCTAAAAGTGCACCAGTCTGATTTCCAGATATCAAAAACAAAGACAAGGAAAGAGACCTTGGTTTCAACACAACAATGTCAGCACACAGGAGCTTGGACAATGGTTTACCACCCCAGAGGAAGAGCAAAAGGAATGATAATGTAATCTGGACCTCCTGCCAATATGCAGTAACATACTGTCAAGCAGCCCTCACTTCTAGTGGTATTCACTCATGTGACTCAGTCAGTGAGCATTTCTATTTGGGTCTTATTTGCATGTTGAATTATAGTATTAAGGCTAGAGAAAAATACTTCTGGCTAAAGGAAGCACTTCCACAGCCATTTCCATCTGCGTTTCTGTGATAGATCATATTTTGTAACATGCAGCAATGATTGCATGGACTTACTTGTGTGATTTCTTGGTATTTGCTCCATCAGGTCCCTCTCCACAGTCATAAGCTTGGATGGTGAACGTGTGCTCCTTATGTGCTTCACAATCCACTGGTTCCTTGGCCCGTATCAGCCCCTCACCTGTAGCTTTGTCCAGGATCACAGCTTCAAAAGGTACCCCTGCCCCATGGATCCTGAAGCCACAGATTTCACCTGGTACCCAGAAAGGCAGAGAAGAAGGGAAGAAGGAAAAGTACTGAGGAGAGCATCTTATGTCTCCTTGCTTCCATGTCTCATATTTTCTTCCTTTCTAACTTATGCTCTCCTTTCTTCCTCTTTATCACATCTAATTTTGAGCCATTTCTGGTTCCCTAAGAGTTCCTCCTGCCATCTCTTACAGCCATTAATGATACAGATTGCCCTCTACTGGACATTACCCCCATGGCAACGAATCTTGACCAGCATCCAGAAATGATTACAATGGTTACAAGGCTCAAGCTACATTTACCAGTGCTACACATCCACGTATTGAAGGAGCACCTTATTTCTCCTCTGCATCCCTCACAGAGGCAAAACAGACCATATATTGCAGATAGGCAGCCAAAGCATGAAGATCCGTGATGTCTCATCCACCCACACAGACAGGATGTGCACAGTACTGCAGGGAACTGCAGATAGGGTCACATCAATCCTGAAGTTCGGCTCACAGGGACCACTTCTCCTCTCCCAGAGCTGAGGGACAATGCGTGAGGAAGCTCCAGGCAGGGCCTAAGCACCAGGAATACAACCCTTACAAAAGCCCCATCTGTAATTAGAGGGATCTGTGCTTACTGTGAGGGGATGTAGCACTGCCAACGAAGTGTGCCCTACCAGGTTCCTCCAGAGCTCACAGCACTGTGCATGTGATCCTTGGAAATAGCAGAACTGCGTCAAAAAGTAGCTGGCTCCACCCTCACTTTCTTTCCCTAAGGAAAAGAGCTCACAGCATCCAAATCAAGCCCAAATTGCCTTCAGACTTCACTGGGGACCTCCTCCGGAACAAGGTTTGGAGGGGTTCACTTCCTGCAGAGAGCTAGAATCCTAGCACAGGGATGAATGGCACCTTGTCTCTGCCTCTTTCCAAGTCTCTTCCTGCCTCCCACCCTTCCCAGAGCTGTTACCCACCTACCTGCATAGCGCAGTGGAGCATCTTTGTCCAGTGCAAATAGTGGTGGGTTGAGCAGGACTGTGTTGTCATTCTCCATGACGATGCCCTGATACTCAGCTTCAATCCAGGGTTTGTGCTTGTTTGCTGGGGCGGATTTGGGGTTGGGGATGGAGCACAGGAATGTATTAGCCACCAATGACAGATTCAGTGGGAAAAGAGCAGAATATCATCCAGTGGCAGGTAACAACCACCCTTCCCCACCTTCTTTTCTGGAAATAAAGTCTAAAATAATAGGCTGGGAGGAAGAAGTTCTCTTTCTTTAGCTCTACCCCACGTGGCTCTTGGGACTAGGAGACCTCATCAGAAACAATGTGTACCTTCTGGCCTCCTCATTACAATCCTATCAGGAATATGTGGAGAAGCATTTGGGTGCCCAGGAAAGCGGGAATGGTTAAAAAAAGCCTGAAATCAAAAGGCAGAAGTAGCCTGATTCTGGAGAAAGATTCCAAATGCTAAATCCTTTAGCTCACTGAAGCCGTAATTAAAGGATTTAGGATACATCTTCCCTTGGGGTGTCCCAAGGGGACAAGTCTTGCATGCAGCCATTATCACTTATGCCTGACATCCTCTGGACTAAGGCCCAGGATCCACACATGCATACCCAGGTCTACTTTCAGTCAGTCATTCTATGCAAATAATAACCTACTCTGAGAGTCCCGTGCTCCTTCCTTCCCCACTCAATGGCAAGCACCATATTCCCTTGGCCCTTCCTTGCTAATCCTGTTGGCTGGAGCCCAGCCAGGCTTGGCATGGAGGCAGCAGCCAGCAGGAGCCTCTGAAAAATGTCACAGGCCCAGAAATAGCAAATTAATCTTTATCACAAAGGCTCCGGGGCAGGGAAAAGGAGAAATGGGGGGGTGGGGGTGGGGGTGGTGAAGGGGAGGGGAGAGAGAATAAAAATCATTATAAATTAAAAAACCCTCCCCCATGCCCACCCCCTGCCAAATGGGCCTCTGAGATTATATTACATGGCCTAGTTACAACCCCCCATTCCCAGATAATCCCTCACTCTCCCACCCCTCGGAGACCAAGATTTATTACAACCAAGCAGTGCCTTGAGCACAGCATGGGTCAGAGCTGGTGGGGAGTAGGGTACAGAGCCTTGCCCCTCAAGGGCACTATTTCCAATATGGGAATTCATCCTCTGCAGCACAGTATCCTCTGGAACCACACCAGCACGGCGTGACGTGTTGACTCGAAAGGGACAGCATCCGCTACAGCCTCTGCAAATGGGGGCAAGGGGATGCTGCTGGAGCCAGGCGGTGGCCGCCAGACAGCAACAGGTCAGAGTGGGGGTGCTGCAGCACCCCCGGAGCAGGCAGCCCCAGCCTGGTGTGGCAGCAGGGAGCGGGAGTTGGCATTTCTCCCTCACCGTATTGATTGACATTTATAAAGCATTGCGTAGGAAACCCAGACAAACATCCACCCTGCTCTGTAAGCAGGTGGAATCCTCCCTGTGTGCAAATGCCCACATTCCAACCCACCCTTCCATTGCCCCCACTAGATTCCACTCCGTGACAGCTCTACTCCATGCGCCACAGCACTGGGGTGGGAATCTGTAGCTACAAATACCAAATGTGCCCTGTTGCTGGGGTAACAAGCTGATGGTAGAGAGAGATAAATCCTTTGCTGCATTCGCCTGCAACTTGGGAATCACCAATCTGATTTCTTGGGAAATGAGTTCCTGGAGGTTACAAAAACCATTTTTGGAATATTTTTAAGGGTACAGACTCCTACCAGCTTCAGGAAAGTTCCTGCAAATCTAAAATAATTTGCCAAAGGTGGGTAGATGTTTCAGAGTGTAGATTTACAAAGAAAAGACAAAATCCAGAGTGGAAGGGGCCCTGCCTTGCCACTGGGCCCCTCGGCACCAGGGCAGTACAAATACATGCCCCTGCCAATGCCAGCATGCACAGAGCTCCTCATTGCACCGCCCAGTATCCTTACCTCTTCCCAAGAACAGAGGATGTCACATTCCTCAATGACCCCTGAATCCCTGGCATGTTCCCCGATTCTTCCACCCTGCCTGAGTATTGACCCACTGACTCCCCTCAGATGAATTCCTCCTGCCTGTCCCTACAGCCACAGATTTAGAATCCTACACCTTTCTCCTTTGCTCTATGTGGTCAAAGAACATCTGCATTCAGAGCCTTACAGCCATAGCGTGAGGGTTTGGGGGTTTTTATGTATTTAGCACATAAAATACTGTTTGATCCAAGCAACCTGCATAATTAACACATAACTGGAAAATAATTCCTGTTGGCAGATCGCAGATGGATGAACTCGAATGAGAAGATGGAGACAGGGGATGTGTTTTGAAGACCACAAAGGTCTGTGGAGAAGCAACACATTCTCTCAGCACGCTAGGGAAGGGAGGCTAAATCCACACGGCGATAACTGGAACAAAAGCAAGACAAGTGGGTGGAAAAGGACAAAATGCGAAGGGAATGCTAGAAGAAAAGAACGAAGGAAAAGAAAGGAAAGCGGTGACAGGAGACATATGGAGAAAGTAGACAGAGAGGATGGGATGAGGGCACCCGAAGGGGCAGAGAGAGACGGAGCAGCCGGGGACCGCGGAGGTCCCACGACAACACCGTGCCAGGCGAAGGCGACGGGAAGCGCGGAGCCGCGCCGCCACCGCGGAGCCGGGGGGACGAACCGCTACCCCTCACCCCGCCGCGGGGTCCTAGCGCACCGTCCCTTCGCCGCCGCCGCCCGGGACCGTGCCCGCGGCGCTGCCGCCGCTCACCTTTGTTGGAGGCGCTGCCGGGCAGCGCGGCGCAGAGGCAGAGGAGAGGCAGGAGGACGGCGGCGCGCGGCCGGGGGTCGCCCATCGCGGCGGCAGGTCCCAGCCCGCCCGGGGCTGCTGGACAGCGGCGGGCGCTGCCCTGCCCGGCCCGGCCCCGGCCTCGCTCCCGCGGCGGCGGCGGCGCGCGGGAACGGAGCGGTACCTCCGCGAACCCGGCTCCGCTCCACGCCCGGCCCCGCCCCGGCACTGCAGCATGACGTCACGGGCGCGGCGGGGGCCGGCGGGGGTCGGCAGCCAATGCGAGGGGCCGCCGCGCCAGGTGTGGCGGTGCCGTGCGGTGCGGGCCGCTGCGGCCCCTCTCACCGCAACCCGGGCAGGGCACGGACAGGGGCGAGGGCTGGCGGAGGGGTTGGAGGGGGACTTCAAAACCGGCGCCCAGTGCGTGGCCTCGGGAAGCATCTCGCAGTGCGGGGAGACGCGGGAGGAGCAGGCGGGAAGGGGGACGTGAAGATCGGGGGGGTGTGTGGGAGGTGCCCCGGCGAGGGGATGCAGGCAGCATACGGACTGCGCCGCCCATCCGCACCGGGCTCGGCTTCTCCCCGACGGGCTGGGGAGAAAGGGGGCCGGAACACTGCTCTGAGGAAGCTCGCAGCAAACCCGCATCACGGTGCGAGGAGCGGCAGGCGGCGGGGAAGGGTTGCCGCTGGCTGGTATCCAAGAGTTTAACAGCAGCAGCCCCCGGGAAGGGCGGAGAGTGAGGAGGTGACCGCCGCTCTCACGTCCTGCCCAGCCGAGGCGGAGATGCTGGCAGCAGAGGCAGTCCCAGCCTTTTCCGCGCCCCCCGGCGCGGGGACTCTTACTGCAGCGGAGAGCCCGGCGGCCTGGCAGCCCCACAGCCCTCGCCGCACCGCGGGAGGGGAACCGGCCCGCCCGGCGAGCCTGCTGGGACCCGGCTCCGTGCCTGTCCCGCTCCTTGCTCTGTTTCCTCCTCGCTGTCGGCCCTGTCTTTCTGCCCCGGGATGCCGCCCAACCTCACCGGCTATTACCGCTTCGTCTCTCAGGAGAACATGGACAATTACCTGCGCGCTTTAGGTAACGCCACCCACCTCATCCCTCTCCTTTCACTCCCTTTGCTCTCTTCTGCCTCTAAAGCAAAAAAAGTCACAAGTCATGGAAGGGGTTTAAGAAACCTCTGGGCCTTCTGTCTGTGACCATCGCTTTTGTGCTGTGGTGGGCGGAGGGAGGAGGTATCGTGGCTGTGGCTCCCTGGCTAACAGAGTGGAGCTCTGCAGGGATGCTGCTACTTGAGGGGCCCAGGTTGTCCACAGATCTCCCCTCCCTCTCATTCTCCAGATATCAATGTGATCTTGCGAAAAGTGGTTTGCCTTTTGAAGCCCGATAAAGAGATTATCCACACGGGAGATCACATGGTCATCCGCACAATCACTTCCCTGCGAGACTATGTAATGGATTTTGACCTGGGGGTCCAGTTTGAGGAAGACTTGGGACCTGTGGATGGACGTAAGTGCCAGGTGAGAAGCCCAAGCTGTGCAGTTTGGCAGCAGACTGGGGTGCACGAGAAGATCGGGTACCTCCCCAGCTTTTGATTCATGACCCAGGTGAGAGCCCAGCCCAGAACTGGCATGCCCATGCAGGTCCAGGAATAGGTAGTTCTATGAGTACCTCACTAACACCAAACAGCCAGAAACCCAGTTCTCTGGGACCCAGAGGGTATTATCCTCTGGAGCAGAGCCCTGAAAAGACAGGACATCAACCCGCTTGACAGTACTCTGTTGCACTTGGAAGCCAGAGGGTCATTCACCTCCTGCAAAGAGCATCAATCCCAAGGAGCCACCAAAGACACCACATCAGGGACTGCATTTCTAAATGTGTGAGAGGAGCTGCCAGCGTCATCACTGGAAACCTGGATTGCCAGGACCTGCTTCCCTTGGGACCATGTCTTCCCCCCATTTTCTCTTTTTCAGACAACTGTCTCCTGGGAGGGGGATCAGCTGGTGTGTGAGCAGCTGGGAGAGAAGAGGAACCGAGGCTGGAGGCACTGGCTGGAGGGGGACCAGCTGCATCTGGTGAGGAGGGGTCCAGCGCAGCCCTCTAAATCCCAGTGGCAGTGGGCAGGGCACACATAGAGCTGGGCTCTGGGCTCTGGACTCTGAGCTGTGCAGCTCCCTTCCAGCTCCCTTAAGACTCCGGCCCCGGCTCCTCGGGGGGCAGAGTCCACTGCACACAAACATCCGGCTCCAGTCTTTAAAAGTTAACGAGGCTCGGCAAAGGCAACGGCCCTTCCCTGTCCAGCGGCCTGACCCCTGGGGCTTTGAGAGGGGTGTGCAGCAGCATGTGGACGGAGGGCGGGCAAGGCGGCAGCTGGGGAGAGAGGCGAGTCGGGGATCCAGCCTCAATTCCTCTTTCGCTTCCCTTTCCTAGCGCATGACCGCTGAAGACGAGGTGTGTGTCCAGGTTTTCCAGAAGGTGAAGTGAGCGCTCCGCCGAGGGATGCCCCGCATTGACAAAACAAACAAAGCTCCAGGGAACCAAGCTCCCCCCAGCAGCCTCCTTGTTTTCTAACGCCTCGTCTCTCGCCTGCAGCGGCCGGGGAGGCGGCGGGACGGGAAGGGGGTCACCGCGGGGCCGGGTCTGTGGGCCGCAGGAGGCGGGGAGAGAAGGCGGCCGCGGTGGGCCGGGGCGGGAGGGCGATGGGCTCCGGCTGCACGGAGGTT
Source organism: Psittacula echo (assembly GCF_963264785.1). Lineage (NCBI taxonomy): Eukaryota > Metazoa > Chordata > Aves > Psittaciformes > Psittacidae > Psittacula > Psittacula echo. The sequence continues at coordinate 8,654,298 of NC_137736.1, forward strand.
CCTTTCAGAATAAGAGTATGTGGGGAGTAGCAGGGCCGGGGCTGCCCCACGGCCGGGCACCCGGAGAAGCAGGAGGTGATGCCCAAGTGTGGAAGGGTGGTGAGGCTACCCCTCCTGCATCCATCAACACCAGCCGCCTTCTCCTGGCCCCTGGGGGTGCCACATTCTTCTCAGGATGCCGGCACCCTCAGGCAGAATGGGTTGAAAACGAAACAATGGAGGATATTTGTGTAATGGTGTGAAATCGGAGGGCTGGGACAAGGGAACTGAGCTCCCCAGAATGTCCCGAGGATGAGAAAAGCTCAGGCTCTCCTCCTGGTGTACAAAATGATGGCCAGCTCCAGTCCTAGCTCTCCTGGCATTCCTGGGAGCCTTTCCCCATGGCCATCATAGCTCCCTCGGTTCACAGATCCTCTCTACAATCGGAGACCAAGGGACAGAACCAAAGGTGGTGAGGTCCCCTAAAAAGCCAGACCAGTACCAAGGAGGAGTCCTTTAATGAAGACATCTGATGTGCACAAGCCCATAGGCAGTTACTTCCAAAGGATGCCTGTGTTTGTCCCCTGAAAAATGCATGAAGGGCAGGGTATGGAGAAATGTGTCACTACAGACACCACCAGGATCAAGAGGTAGGCAGATGTTGAAAATACAGGCCCTTTACACAAGAGCCAGGTTGGACAGAGCTTGAGGCAACCTGGTATAGTGGAAGGTGTACCCAGCAAGCAATCATAGCCGTGTCATCCAGCATGTCATTTATCTGCTTTATGCAGACCTCTACAACCCCATCATTGCTTCTGTTGCAAGGAGCCTCTGTTGTATCACAAGGTTGAGAAGGGCAGAGGTTTAACTGACAGCAGCTGAAGCTGGTTCAACTGTTGCCCTCTTTATACTCTCTGCCATACAATAAAAGTCCATCTGAGCTGTTTCTGACCCCAACACCAAGCTGGCTTCGCCATTTCCAGACTGATATCTTCCAGACTGTGATCAACAACTGGTCAGCTCAGTTGAGGCCCTGCACCACAAGCTGGTACAAACTTTCATTTCTTGAGCCTGCATTCTGGTTTGATGGTAGACAGCAATTGTCTTCATGTGGTTAGCCAGACTCTTCCATTGGCATGTCAACCATCCACATAATTGTCATGTAAGTCTATGAAGTGATATGCAGAGTGGATTGCTTCTGACTGGTTGCCAGCCATCATATATCCATGACAGCCTCTTGTCTTCAGGAAGCATCTGGTTGGGCCAGAACCATAGATAAGAATCATACCCACTTGATGTGGTCCACACTCATAGTAATCATAAGGGATAGTATTCCAGCCTATTCTAGGGCTTCAGTTAGTAGCTACCAGCACTATTGATTTAATCATGCTATGGGTATGATGCCTAAGTCAGATGGTGACTTTGCACAACAGTACTATGTCGCTGAGACACGAGCCTGTGGGATGTGACGATGCATAAGGCAGGGGAAAGGGTATGATATCGGGAGGACATTGTCTCATGGCTTCTGAGGCTTTAGAGCAGGTTTCTTTCCAATGGCCTCCTGTAACAACTGTATTCAAAGCAGGAGCCTCTCTCCATCAGAGGGTATGGGCATCTTTGACTGTGCTGAAGATCTACAGTTTCTTTACTTTGCTCTGATATTGTCTAGATTTACTGTCCAGTCCTCTCGCAACCCAGCTGAGCCAAGCAGGCAGCAAAGAGGTGCTAGTTTTGGCACATTCCCTGATTCTACAGGTATTCTGCCCTTAAGCACAGTAAGGCACAGACACACTGTAGAGGGGAAAAAAAAGGTATCAGGTATTTCCTGGCTCTGACGTGACGCAAAGAGGACTGCACAGAACATCTGCAGCGGAACGCCACCAGTGGGAGCACTGGAGCAGGACTGAGGGCACAGCTGTATTGTCCAAATCAGGTCTATGGGACATGTATCAGAGGAGGGCTGCTCCAGTACGGCATATCCCCAGCTAACCACCCTTGTTTCACCAACTGACGGTCTCTCCTAGCAGCCCAGACCGTGCTATCGGGGCGGGGGGAGGAAATGAAGGCACGGGAATTGTGCCGTGAAACTGCCATGGGGAGCTCCCAGTAGTGCCCGCCTGGATAGAAGATTCCTTGTCAAGAGCACACTGAAATGATCAGCTTCCTTACAAATGATCCTCATTCATTTCTATGAATCCAGGAAACACTCTGTTCATAACAGATCTCCCAAAGAGTCATTCCCAGTGCTTGCCACCTACTTTGCAGATGTGGTTTCCAAGTAAAAGCTTTCTTTCTGGTGGGACAGAGAGCCAGCTGAACCTGCTCCAGCACAGCAAAGTACAGCAGTGTGCCTGCCCAAGTCTGTTCATCATGCAGGGGAGATGTCTGGACATCAGGAAGTACTGGGCTAATGTCCCCCACTTCATCTTAATTCTGATGTGTGGGGCCATATGGTGTTATTACAGAGGCACTAATTGCTTGTTGATGTGATCTTTTCCAGGTAATAATTCAAAGACGCTCAATAAGCAAGTTCTCTAGCACACCACCATAAACATCCCAAAGATGATTTCTGCATTCTTTTTAACACTATTTTCATCTTCATTCAACATGTTTTGTGTAGCTGTGAATTATTGCCTGTGATTTCAATGCAAGAAACTTGCTTATTTCTCTGAAGCCACTCATAATTCTAAAAAGAAAACACTAAAATGGTGGGTTTACCTCTTACAACGAAGTCTGAAGCTAAGACATTTTAAACTTCCCAAAGTTGGCGGCACACAATATGTCTTGGGCAGTATGTTGATAAAAGCCTGAAATGTGTTTGCAAGTTGCTGGGTTTTCCTATTTTCCCCATTAAATACTGAAGGCCTTATCTATTGATACAAGATATATCTTGTTTCTCCTAAAAATGCTTGTAGAAGGAAGAGCAAGAAGGTTCCTTGGAAAGGGACTTGTTCTCAGAAGTCTTTATTATAGGATGCCAGACTGGTTTGTGTTGGAAGGGACCTTAAAGCTCCTCCAGTTCCAATCCCCTGCCACGGACAGGGACATCTTCCACTAGACCAGGTTGCTCCAAGCCCCATGGCCTTGAACACTGCCAGGGATGGGGCAGCCACAGCTTCTCTGGGCACCCTGTGTCAGTGCCTCAGCTCCCTCACAGGGAAGAAATATTTCCTAATATCTAACCCAAATCTCCCCTCTGTCAGCTTAAAGGTTTATTCATTTCCATAATGCCCAACTCAATGTCTGAGGTTTCTGGATTTCCCTGAAGAAGCTCCCGGTTCCCATCACAAAAAGACTCTGCTGTGCTCCTCAGCAAGTCAGGACAGAGAAAACTTGACCTTAATGAATTTGTTAAGACTAAACCTCCTGGTCTCCTGCACCAGAGAACTTCCCAGAAGGAGCGGAGGGGAGGGACACACTTCCCGGGCGGGACATCTCTCCTGAGGAACAAACTCCGACCAGCTGCCGGTTTGGAGACCGAACCTCGGAAGGTCTTTAGCAATTGTTCCTCCGCCTCCTCGCCCAGCAGCGGCAGATCGGGACGTGACAGCTCCGCAAGCGCCCCGCGGATCCGGTGTGCGCGGGCAGAGCGCTGGGCAGCAGGGGGCAGTAGGTCCCGGTCTGTTCGCAGCAGGGCTCTCTCTGCCCTCCCTCCGCCTCTTCGCACCGCCCGCACCGGCTTTCCGCTGACCGCCGCTGCGGAGCTCCGGCCGGGGCCGCGGGCAGGACGAGCGGAGGGCGCGCATGGACGTGTGAGTGGGGGCATCTGGGGACGGGGGAAGCACGGCCGCGTCTTTGCGGGGAGGAAACGGGGCGGGTGGACCCTTCCAGGAAGGAGAAGAGGTCAATGGGGCTGAGCTGGCACTCACTGTCCCTCCATGAAAGCTTTGCTAGAACCTATGTAGGGTTGAGGAAGAAGGATCTTCCTGGCTGGTGTTTCTCATAAGATCTGGGCAGTAAGCGTGTTTTGGAGGGACACTGATAGTCCCATTCCCCAGAGAGGGAGAGGGGAGATGTGCAGGATGAGAAAGAAAATGAGTCCCAACTGATAGAGAAGGGAGATGGAGGCATGGCTGATAGAGGGCTGCTCAGGAGGTACTGCAGGATCACTCCTCAGCAAACAGAGCTTGAGATCTTCAGATCCTTACCAAACACATGGGGCAAAGCTCCTGAACCATCAACAGCCAGAAATGACCGACTGGCCCAGAGTCCCAGGGAACCAAACTTCCCGTGGTTCTATGGGACCCAGCTCATGACTGCTCAGGGAATTCAGCTGTGCTCCTTCAAACTGCTCCCTGGGCTGATGAATCTTTTTGGCTGGGTCACACAATGGCTTGCTGGAGCCCGGGTAGTGCTGGTGTCTTCATTTCAGCTTGTCCTCCTTGTTCCAGAGTAACCCAAGTCAGGAGCTGGACCTGCAACTGGGCCTCCCATGTTTGGATTCCATTAGAGAGTGCACGAGTCACCTATGAAGTCTTCCCTGATGCTGGATGACCTAATTCTGTGCAATGTCATAGTTTTCTTGCCATGTTCACAGGCACGTTCCTTTTCTCCTGTGGGCCTTCCTGTTTCTTGAAGTGATCAGTTCCAGTCCAGTCCCAGCAAAACTTTTTGGGGAGATCAGATCCCCCAACTATCCCAAGCCATATCCCAACAATAACATCAGCATCTGGAATATCCACGTCCCAAAAGGATATGTGGTGAAGCTGACCTTCAGGTACTTTGACCTGGAGCCATCCGAGTCCTGCTTCTATGACTATGTTAAGGTATGTGCATAGATACCTGGACCAAGGGGTGGCTGGAGATGGGAATCTGGTGGCCACCACATGCAATGGGTCTTCATTCACCAGAGCTCCTCTAATGCTTCCCACAATGGAAAGGGAAGGAGTTAAAGATAGAAATGGGTGGAGCAGGTACTGGCAGCTCATGGCTGGGTAATAGTGATGCTTGGAGCAGACTGAATCTTACAAGACTACAATGATTTCCCCTTAACCTTGACAGATCAAAGCAGACAAGAAGGACTTGGGCCGATACTGTGGCCAGCTTGGGTCAACCACAGGCAATCACCCAGGAAGAAAGGAGTTTTTGTCTAAGGGGAACAGGATGCATCTGGCATTTCATTCGGATTTCTCCAATGAAGACAATGGCACAGTGATTCCCTACAGGGGCTTCCTGGCCTATTACCAAGCTGTGGGTAAGTAGGCAATACCCTCAGCATGCAGAAAGAAGCTTGTGTGGCTCCAACCAATTTTGCTCCCTGTCAGGCAAATAAAGAGAAGCTGTAAGCAAGGATATGGATCTCTGTACTTTCAGTGTACAGCAGAGACGTTTAACACTTTCCTCCCCTTGTCCCTGCGTCTCCTGTGTCTTCAGATCTTAATGAATGTAACCCTAACAATGCTGCTGAGAAAGACGAAAGGCCTCAGTGCCAGCACTTCTGCCACAACTACGTGGGTGGCTACTTCTGTTCTTGCCGGCCTGGCTACCAGCTTCAGAGTGACCACCACTCCTGCAGAGGTAAACTGAAACGCTGAAAGATCAGAGGGTTCCAGGGAAGCAACCAGGAGGGGTGGGAGAAGTACCTTAGGGAGCATTGACAGGGCTGCAGAACACACGGCTCCACAATGTGACCTCTGCTTTTTTCCTTGACACCAGCGGAGTGCAGCAGTGAGTTGTTCACAGAGGCAGCTGGGTACCTGAGCAGCCCTGAGTATCCCCAGCCCTATCCTGAAGACCTCAGATGTAACTACAGCATCCGCCTGGAAAAGGGCTTGTCTATCATCCTGAAGTTCTTGGAACCTTTTGAGATTGATGACCACCAGCAAGTCCGCTGTCCTTATGACCAGCTCAAGGTACTGGAGATTGGCAAACTCTATTTCCAACCCCCCTGCCAGACCCGGACAGGAATTGTGGGGACACTGCTATTCAAATGAGAAATAGGACAAGGAGAATGTCCCAGCATGAATCATGGAATCCCAGGCTGGTTTGGGTTGGAAGTGAGCTTAAAGCTCATTCAGTTCCAACCCCTTGCCACAGGCCAGGACACCTTCCACTAGGCCAGGTTGCTCCAAACCCCGTCCAACCTGGCCTTGAACACTGCCAGGGATGGGGCAGCCACAGCTTCTCTGGGCACCCTGTGCCAGTGCCTCAGCACTCTCACAGGGAAGAGCTTCTGCCTAAGAGCTCATCTCAATCTCCCCTCTGTCAGGTTAAAGCCACTCTCCTTGTCCTGTCCCTACTTCCCCTTGCAAAAAGCCCCTCTCCAGGTTTCTTACAGACCCCTTATGATACTGGAAGGCTGCTTTAAGGTCTCCATGAGAGCAAGGAAGGACTGATGTTTTCCTTTGTCCCCCCCCAGTGTTCTAAATTGTCATTGTCCTGAGCTTAAGAGGCTCTGGGTCACAGGCCCCTATGAGTAGAGCCAAAAAAATAATACTTCTTCCAGATTTATCTCCCTTTGATTTAATCTCAGGGTTTGAAGGCCACGATAGCTCTGATTCTTATGATAAGGGAGAAGTAGGTCTTGTGATAGGTCAGCCCTTTGTTCTGATCTGTCAGTGGCAAACTTGGTCTCTATTGCAATAGGGCTGCTGGAGCATGTGTGTTTCTGACCTTGTGATACATATTTTCCACATCAGATCCAAGCACGGGGGAGAGAAATTGGTGAATTCTGTGGCAAGAAGTCACCTGGTAGCATTGAAACCAACAGCAATGAGGTGGACATACTCTTCCTCACTGATGAGTCAGGGTTCAGCCGTGGCTGGAAGATCCACTACACCTCAGAGAGTAAGGCATTCCTTCCCGAAGGCTACTACAGCCCCTCCGCAGCATTTGTTAATACCCGCATACTTTGTCCCATTCTCCATCAGAAATACGGTGCCCACGGCCTGTCCCGCAGGATCAGTTTACCATCATCAGAGACCTGCAGCCTCTCTATCAATTTCAGGACTATTTCATTGTCAGCTGCAAGACTGGGTATAACCTGATGAAGGTGAGATCCCTTCTCCACTCCCTTCAGCCCTATTCTGGCTTCTGCTCAGTTTGTGTAAGATTTTCAGTAAAGCTTTCTTTGAAGATGATTTCACTCATGGCCATCTCTTGCAATTTCAGTTTCTTCCTTGCTTCTATCCACTTTCTTCCAGAGATTTCTCCTTTCCTAGCTCCCTTCCTTATGCAGTTACTGTTTCACAAAGCCCTGGCATAAGATGAGAGACAAAGATCCCAGGAAACATTGGCAAACAAGAATACCTCTTTGGGAGGATGTGAAATCACAGCCTTGAAGCAGAAGAGGTTACCTGTCTCCCTTGACATCCTATTGCCAGGACTTGGTGGTGCCCAGACTTGTCGTGTTTTCATGGCTACTGCTGTCTTTGCCAGTTACAAAGAACCTGTAGCCTGTGGCAAACACAGGATAGAGGGAAGGCAGCAAAGGGAGGGGACTGGAACAGGCTGCAGAAGGGCAACCATTGGACAGCAGTGAAAAGATGGCAAGATAGAATAACACTGTAATGTGGGGAAGGGAATGTAAGGCTGTAACATCAACAGAGATGTTTTTCTCTCCCACACAGGGCAACCGAAAGCTGCTGTCCTTCACGGCTGTCTGCCAGGCTGATGGGACATGGCATCAATCCATGCCCCACTGTGAAAGTGAGTGAGCCGAAAATGGGGATTATGCTTCCTGCTGTGGTTTTTCAGCCTCTATGGCTCAATCTGTCTGTGGCCATACAGTCATGGATGTGCCGGTTCAAAGGACCTGTGGAGGTCCACTGTTGCCTTTCTTTACATTTTCCCTCTTGCAATAAGTGGAACATTACAAACCCTTACAAACCCACATAAAATATCACCCCAAAAATTGCTATAACGTTGTAACATCTAAAAGTAAGAGCTCCAGTCCTGGGATTTTGGAGCAGCGTCTCTCTGCCCGCTGTACTAACTGGTCCTTCATATTCAGGCCACAATCCGAGTGGAGCCTTACAGTGTCTTAGATTCAGCTCTTGCTTTCTTTTACTTTTCTGTAGTTGTGAACTGCGGCAACCCCCCAGCTCTGATCAACGGGGCATTCAGCTATGTTAACAAACCTGCAGACAACAGCTACCAGGCAGTGATCACGTACCGATGCAATGAGCCATATTATCACATTGTTACTGGACCAGGCGGTGGTGAGTCCTAATCTCATACAGACACTGAAGTCTGTGCATGAAAGGCCCACTCAGGGTTTCCAGTTAGAATTGTCTGTGCTCCCCAGGCTTACAGCTCATGCTTTCCTCCTGTGAAGGCTCACTAGGCTTTCCTTGGCTCTGCAGCATAGCTCCTGAGGCTTGTTGTCTCAGCCTATTCCCAGCTTGCTTCATTCCCAGATTTAGAATCACAGAATAGTTTGGGTTGGAAAGGACATTAAGATCATCCAATTCCAAACTCCTGCCATGGACAGGGACACCACACACTAAACCATGTCACCAAAGGCTCCATCCAACCTGGCTTTGGACACTGCCAGGGACAGAGCATTCATCTCTTCTCTGGGCAACCTTTTCCAGTGCCTCACCACCCCCACAGTAAAGAACTTCATCACATCCCTCCTCCGTGCCCTCCTTAACTTTTGCAGAAGGTCTTATTCTTTCATCCATAATCATGATGTATTCTTCTCTAGTGTATTTCATTCTTTCACTGGAATTTGAGGCATAAGTGTCTGGGAATCACCAAAACTCTGAAACCTCAGCACAGCAGTCCCAATTGCTACAAATATGCAAAGACACTCTCATATGCCTTCTTTTTGCAGCCAAGACATGATTTGATGACATGGGAGCTTTGGTTACAAAAGCAGTATAAGAAGTTCATGATCTCCTTGCCTTGTCTGTTCATTTAAGGCTCCACACAAAAAACCCTGTAGATTTTGAAGCTGAACCAGTTCCTAGATATGATTGCATGAACACCCAGTGGTGCAGCATACATGAGAGGTGACATGCTAGCACTGGGGCCAGGAGCAAGCAGCTAAGGAGTTCTTTAAGTTGCTCCTGATGCTGAAGTCGACTGTTCTTGCATCTAAGTTTAACTCCTTCATAAAGAGACAGAGCTCAGTCTCATCAGAAAAGAAGAACAAGCCGAGGAGCAAGTAAATGTCAGCACTAGCTAATTCTGATAGGGAGTCATCATGATACAGTCAGTTTAGAAAGAGATCAGCAAACAGTTTCTTGGAAGCATTTACTGCAGTGTAAGATAAAAAGAATAGAAGTTATTTTTAGTCACCAGCACGACCCTTCTAAGAAAAGCAAATGTTGGAGGTAGTGGAGTTTGTGTTGAGAGGTGGCATGAGAGTTAGCTGACCTGCAGGATAGCCTCAGGGATAGATACTGAGCATGTGCAGTAACTGACTCATCTTTTTGCTGTCTCTGGAACAAACCACTTTGTTCTACTCTCTGCAACCTACAGATACCAGAAACTTGAATCTAAAATGTGTGTCTACTTCTCTCCCTCCTTTGGGCTAAATAAGGTCAAATTGTTCTCTGTAAGCGTATGGACTGAGTAAAGGTAAAATGCCACTGAGATGTCTCTTCAGATTTTTATTCTACAGAAGCAGTGCTTGAGCTTTACTGGTCCCCTGGAGCTGAGGTGCTTTGAGATGTACATGTTAACCCAAACAGATAGGAATAGTGGCTTCTTCTGGGAAAGGGCGCTTTGGCATGGAAAGGCTGAGTACAGCATGTGGGATACCTTGGAGAAACCCCTTCAAAATGATCCTATCCTATCCTATCCTATCCTATGCTATGCTATTCTTCCTTCCCACCCCACTCCTGCAGACCCGAGTCAAATTCATTTCCGCCTCATCCTGCAGAGAACTTCACCTGCTCTCCTGAGGGAACCTGGGTGGATGGACATGGCCAGGTGAGGATTCCTGCCTGCTTACCAGGTCAGTAAAGAACTAACTTTGGTGTTTACCGATTCATGCTTACTGTCAGCACAAAGCCAGGACAACGTGCAGGGAGGGGATGGAGGATAATTGTATTAGTGAGGGAGGACAGAGAAATCTATCCAGGGAGGCAAACTAAAGTGAAGTCAAACAGTGATGGTGTAGGAGAGAGAGAAATAAGCCAGGGCCGCAGAGGGCATGATGATCTCCTTGCATGTCTCCACAGTGTGTGGGAAGCCAGTCCATCCTGTCACTGAAGTGCAGCGCATCTTGGGCGGCAAGGCAGCAAAGAGAGGCAGCTTCCCTTGGCAGGCTTTAACCGGCATCCATGGCCGAGCAGGGGGAGCGCTCCTGGGTGACCGCTGGATCCTGACCGCTGCCCACACCATCTTCCCCAAAGGGGTTATAGGGAAGAATGCCAGCCTGGATGAGCTAGCAGAGAAGGCTAACATCTTCCTTGGCCACACCAGCGTAGAAGAGCTTCGCAAGATGGGTAACCACCCTGTACGTAGGATCTTTATCCATCCAGATTACAACCCTAAAGATGATCACAACTTCGATGGGGACATAGCCCTGCTGGAGCTGAAACACCCAGTAACTCTGGGCCCTACAGTACTTCCCATCTGTCTCCCAGATGCTACCAACACCACATTCTACATGGATGGGCACGTGGGCTATGTGAGTGGCTTTGGTGTGGAAAAATACTTTATCTCAAATCATTTGAAGTATGTAAGCCTACCAGCGGTTGCTCGAGAGAAGTGTCAGAGTTGGCTGGACAGTAAGAAGAGTGATGTACCTATGGTTTTCTCGGAGAACATGTTCTGTGCTGGCTTCCTCACAGTCAAACAGGATACCTGCCAGGGGGATAGTGGGAGTGTCCTCACTGCGTTAGACACAGAAAGTGGTCGCTGGGTGGCTACCGGTATTGTTTCTTGGGGTATCGGCTGTGCCGAAGGTTATGGCTTCTACACCAAGATCATCAACTATCTGGACTGGATCAAAGGGATAGTAAAGGAGGATAAGCTCTAGATGTTGCTGTCCTACTGGCTGAAGAATCACTGCTAGCATATAAATTTCCAGACACAGCAAATCATAGCTAAAGCTTCTGATGATGTCCCAAAGGCTTTTCAAACACGCAGACCACGTAACCTTCATCATAAACACTTCTGAAAGCCACCATGATGAATTCTTAGTGGCGCCATCAAAACTTACCAAAGATTCTGTACTATTGGCAGCTCGTGGGACACCTCTGTTCTAGTTCGTCCAAATGAAGCCTCAATAATATCAGGAGATCTCATGACAGCAAACATGTTATTCTTTGAAGTGCTGATATCATCAGACTACTGCAGTCTACTTTTGTACTCTATTGTGTGGGAAGGTTGCAGGGCAGCAGACTTTGTTGAAGGATGTGGTACTTTGTGCTGTGTACAGTCTACGTATGTACACTGGCACCAGTGAGAGTCTATGAATATTAAAATCACTGCTGGAGAAATCAGGTGTGTTATGGTTTTTCTGTCTTTGTGTTTAACTAAAAGTACTAAATATTCTCCATCACCGAAAGCAACCTTTGTGCTTTACCTACTGGTGAAGTGTTTCCAGTTCTGCAACAGCACATGGCAGTTGCTCCCCTGTCACAAAACCACCATTAGATTACCCAATCTAAAACACCAGTTGGCTTCAAGAGATGCAAAAACAAATTGTCTGTGTGGTGTCATATTCAAAAGAGATGAAAGACAACAACCAATATCATGGAGAAAAGAGCCCAGGAACCTTTACTGATGAGAATTTGAGGATAGGGTTTCTTATACTACATGAAATAAAGCTCTGACCACCCAAGAGCAGCTCTAAAATGATGCTGACTCCGAGAGAAGATGACTCCTCTTGTTTTGTGGGTAGTCTCTGGGGTTGTCTTGACTAGTTTTGCTACTACAGAACAACCTATATTCTTATTGTGACTCACTGAGACAACTGAGAGCTCAACAGAGAAACTCTGGCACTAAGGTCATAGTTGCCTTCTCGCACTGTTTTCTGTGAGATCCAGCTCCAGATCTTCTCGGTGTCCATATCTCTTCTGCTTTTGAGATAATATACCCTGGGGAGGAACCTGTGAAACTGCACATCTGAGATAAGGTCATCCATGATCTCCAAGAGAATTCTCATGATTTTTCCCATTTGTATGAGCAAGACAGGATGGTGAGAGGCAAGAAGACCATGGAAAAACAAAGTATCCAGTTCTACAGGAGCGATGGATAAAACCTGGTCCAAGGGAGGGAAGGGAGAATGACGCATATGCAACTAGGCGCTATTCCCTGTGAAGAACAGGGAATTTCTGGGATGCCCATGGGTACAGGTGACAAGAACAACAAAATACCCAACTCTTAAGTCCTTGTAAAAGTTGGAAAAGCCATCTTAAAGAATCTCCTGCTTTGCAGGAGCCTGGGAACCTTTGGGAGAATCAGTGAGTTGCCAAAAATTCCTTTAACTCTCCTAGGAATAGCAATCCCAGCTAAATCAGTATTTCCTGTCACCTATTCCTGGACCATTCAGCAACATTTCTGGTCCTCTTTTCTCCTGTCCTGCGTTGATTTCAGCACTTTGTCTTCCTCTCCTTTTGCAGAAAGGTTGAAGTTAATCAGTGAGTAACCAAGAGTCACTGCTGGCCTGAGTGGCTTTGTGCTCATAGAAGCTAAGGGAATGTCTTACCTTAGTTTGAAGGCCACTTTTTCCAGAGCTGAAAATTGATTCCTTTTGCTCAACTTGTACTTTGTTGAGATATTTCTACTGCTGACGTATCCATCACCTACCAAAGCAGAACATTCCTGACATCCAGCTATAGCAATCTGTAAGATTTCCAGTGGCTTTTGCTAATGATTACCCCAGAGGTTTGGGCATGTCTGTGTCATTTATGACATTCTAAGACATACTGTGTAGTTATAAAATACTGTTACAATGGCACCACTGCCATTGTTATTCTTCCTTCCATTGACATTATTGTTGCTTTGCCAGTATACAGTCACCTCTTTGCACAAGAGGAACAGGGGCTAAGACTGCAGCCTGGATTAGTAACCAGGGATGGACACTTCCCTGCTCTTCAAAAGATGGTAGCTGAGATGAGTCCATCTACTTAGTAACAAGAAGGAATGATATAAAACTTCATACAAGATTAAAGTTGGCACATGTAGATATAAAAGTAAAAAGCACTAAACATCCTGTGAGTAAGAACATTGGTTACCCAACAAAGAATTAACCTTTTGTTTGTTACACAAAGCTGAAGGTGCTTGAGCAGAGTGGAGGAATGCATACAAGATTTCCCAACAGCTGCAGGCATCCTCCTCACCACAGTATCATAGAATCAACTAGGTTGGAAAAGACCTTTACAATCATCAAGTCCAACCGTTCCCCCAGGCACTGCCATTCCCTAGGCTCAGAGGAGGTTCGTAGTCCAACACACTGCTGACAGCAGGACTCGTTTCAGAGCTTCAGGGTCTTGCCTGGGCAAATGACGAAGATGTCCAGGGACAGAGATTCTTCTATGTCTTCTATGGCACTTGTTCCAGTGCTGACCCATGCCCTGGGAAAAAGCCCTATTGGGAATTCCCATGTTGCAATTCATGTCTATTGTCTCCTGTCCTGTCACTGTTCACCTTTCTAAAGAGTCTTGCTCTGGTACTCTCCTTTAGTTATCTGAATACAGCAGTTAGATCCCACTCTTAGCTTCCTCTTTTTCAAGCTGAACAAACCCAGCTTCCCCTGTCTTGCACCATATGACATCTGCAGTAGTTCTCTGACCATCTTAGGAGAAGGATATCTGTGAGTGATACAAGACTTTCTGGAGCAGAAGACACCCATAACGCCTGTCAGGTAATATTGTCCCACAACCTTCCCTAAAACAAGTGAGCTTTATTTCTTACCTAACACAATAATGTTTGAAAAATAAAGCCCTGAGGACAGGTGAATGAAAGGATTTTGAAGATGTCTCATCTGCTCAGCTTGATTGAGAAGTCTGAAGTCCTCATTGCTGGTAATGGTTGGTCAGTGAGAAGCAACCATCTCAAAAGAACTTCATAGAGACTCTTAGGTAAAGAGGTGAGGTAGCAAAAGCTACAGCTTGACAAAAGCTGGCTGCATAATGTGTCAAAATGTGACTAGACACTTGATTTAGGAAGTTTCAAGGAGAATTAGGTCTACTCTGAGAACAAAGACAATACACTCACATAAGAACATTGCACATAAGGCAGCTTGGACATTCTTTAATGCTGTTAGCTATTCTGAACAATACAGGAAATACATAAAGCAGAAATCAGGCTCTGAACCTACTCTGGGAAACAACAGTTGTTCTCCCTTGGTCTTCACTGAAATCCTTGTTAGGTGGCAGTATGGCTACATATTCTTCAAGTGTGAAAAAATGGCATAGAAAAGAATGAGAGTAAGCAAAAGGAGCGTTTTTGCCCCAAATAGCATCTTCCTCTTACACTGCTGTGAGTGGAACAAAAAGTGTTTCCCTTCCCAGGCATAATGACAGTGGGAGAAAGAGATATATATCCCTGACTCTCCACTCAGCACATACAATGAGTAGGTCTGTCACCTATGGAGAGTGAGCAGGATCACAGCCAGCCTGAACATCATCATGTTTAGAAATGGTGACTGTGCTGAAAGAAGAAAGAGCTAATCCTGCCAAGTGTCTGCATCCTCATGCTTGTTCATGGTCTCTGTAATCCAGTCCAAATAACGCACTACCTTGGTGTAGAGACCAAAGGTACCACATCTTGGTCCCCAGGAGATCAGCCCAGCCACATAGTACTGTCTGTCATTAAGAGGATCTTGGATAGCATAGGCTCCACCGCTATCCCCCTTACAGCTGTCCTTGTCACCACCAGCACAGATCATATTGTCAGTGAATCGGTACGCACTGGAATCAGCAGAGCCCTCTGGTTTCACAGATCGGCACTTATCCATGTCCACCACAGGAATCTGGGCCTTCCAAAGATAAATGGGCAGTCTTCCTCTTTCTCTTTGACCCCAACCAGCAATGTAGCCCAGAGTCCCTTCTTGCAGCTCATACTCAGGTGATTTACCAGGAAGACAGAGGGGTGAGATGTTTGGGCCCATCTTCACCGGATCCCTCAGCTTCAGCAGAGCAATATCATTATCAAAATCGGTCCTGGTTTCTAGGGGCTGCTTCTTCCAATCAGGATGGATGAACGAAGCCTCTGGGATCAGTTGCTTGGCCTCCCGGTACAGAGATTCTCCACCAACATTGATTACCCCAGCATACATGGTGGGCTTGTCATAACCCTCCAGCACATGAGCTGCAGTCATTACCCATCTCTCAGAGATGAGTACACCGCCTCCTCTTGGATAATGAAAATACACCTGCCAGGGAAAGTTACCCTTTTGTGCAAGGGTGCCTCCAAAAATCCTTGCTTTCTCTTCAATGGGATTACTAGGCACCCCACAGACTGAAAGGAAAAAGAGAGGAACCACATGGGAGAATTAGCAGTTCTAGTTCTTTGGTACTGCTAAAAAGTCCATATTCCCCTCCTGCCTGTCTCCTCCAAATGTTTGATTCTGAGTAACCAATGTTTATATTCAATGTCATAGAGCTCTAAACTAGTATTTACAGAGAAATTAAAGACAATTCAAGAAAAACTATGATCAACATTCAATTTAATCTGAAAATACTAATTCTCATGTTCTTGCTTTGGAAAGCAGTTGTCATGCTGCCCATGCTGGGTACGTCAAAGCTCACAATTTGATTGCATTCTAGTTAGCATTTTTCCTTTGCTGAATTATGCCCTGTAGGTGAAGGGATTGATTGACTTTGGAGGATTTTGATAAGTTTTGAGAAATATGACACTGCTCTTTAATATATATATAGTGTGTGTGTGTGTGTGTGTTGTGAAATCCAGATAGTTTCAGGTTAAGTTGTCAGGTTTGTCACTGATGTTTTACCATTTCAACTCTCCACTCTTTTAGCATGTAAAATCTTAAGCAGTGGCTTAATGGAGACCTTATCTGTGGGTCTTATGGGTGCAGAGATGCTACATATTCTTTGAGTAAAATGTTCTACAAGGTTTTGCAGAATGTGAACACAAACGGTATAAATAAGGCTGGTCATTTTGACATAGACAGGAAACTGATTTCTTATCACATAGCCTTGTTTGCATTGAACCCTTAGTCATACAGTAAGAGACTGAGTACAGCCAGTAGGTAGCTTCCAATTTAAATGAAGCAGAGTTTGATAAAGAATTTCATGTGATCATAGAAAGATATAGGCTGGAAGGTACCTCTCTATGTCTTTAGTTCAACCTGTTCATCCCTAACTGCCCTTCCCCCTGTCTTCCTAACTGCAAAGCCAAGTTGCTCAGAGGCTTTGACAGGTGACTTCTGATCATCTCCACAGGTGGTGATTAGCCAGCCCCTCTGGCAACAGTTCCAGCAATCTGGGGAAGCATTATTCCTTAAATACAGTCAGAATTACCTTGGTTGCAACTTGTGCTCATTGCTTGTCATTGTCTTTCATTGCTATGTACCACTGGGAGCAGTCTGGCTTCATATTCTTTTCTCCTCTTGGGTAGTAAATTCCCTGAGCTTTATGTTGCCATTTGTCTTTAGCACTGTGCACTATTATAGTCCAAGTCACTGGCTGAGCTGGCCCTTAAGAGGGCTGAATCATCTTCAGCTGGATCTTGTAATTTGCCAAATAGGATTTGGGGGTTTGGAGCAGTGAACAGGCATCATGTACAACTAGCCCTAGGAATGTTGCCTCCTCTGAGTGGGTTCTTACCCACTCATGAACATCTACATGAACAGCATGCAGAATACATAGGATTTAAAATTTTCTCTCTCAGTTGCACATTAAGATCCAGACATAACTGCCAGCAGTCAGGAGGAGCAGGAGTAGTACCCATACACTTCCCTCCTCAATGTCTCCCAAGTACACAAAGACAGGATGGAAAGGTCCTTGACAGTGATCTTGCTTGAGCCTTTAGACATAGCAAGTGTAGCTGAATACTGAAGAGCACATTAAACCTGAAGGGTTTAGGCTATGACTTACAGTGAGAGTAGTGAAAGATCTTTCACTATAATGCTGCATCTGTAGTGCCCAGTGAAAAGCTGGACACTACCTGCAGGAGAGATTTAAAGAGAAGCTACAGCTGTCAGTGTAGCCTGAAAGGGACTGAAAACAGGCATCTTTTTGACCTTTCAGTCTTTTTGCTACCTGCAATGCAGACAGAGATCTAAAGCACTGAACAACTTGAGAATACACACACTTAAAGGTGTGGAAACTGGTTAAGAAACACACATTGATACTTGAAGAAGCCCTGTTATACCAGATGTCTTATTATGTTGCCCACTTTTGTTTCCAGTTTCTTTCTGCTGCCTCATCTGATCTTTCTTTGGGGCTCACAGCTTCAGAAATGTGATTTAAACAACAGAGAAAGGATCGACTGTAAGTTCAGGCTTAACAGTTGTAAAATAGAGAGATGAAAGAACAAGTGGTCCTCACATGCCACGGGAACATATACATAGTTTTGTTAGTACCTGGGACACATTTTGGTAGCTTCGATCCCATCTCTTCGTTTACCCATTCTCCGCTGGCTGAGCACTGATACAGCCCTTGGAAAACAGAAGAAAAAAGAGTGACATAAGGATACGGTCAAGATGAAGAGAGGGTAAATAGCACTACTGTAGAAGATGGTGAATTAACCTTCTCATTTCCAAAGCAAGCACAGCTTCATATACATTGCTGAGACCTCCCTAGAAGTACACAACCCCACCAGGGTGCTTCTCCTCCTATTTTGGAGGGAAGTCATTAACAGATTTCTTGAGTCCTTTACTTCTCCACCAAAACTGTGTGCTAGATGTGACAGAAATCTCCATAGTTCACACACCAAGCAAAAGGAGAGAGGACTTGCTAATGCATTTAAGGTCAACAGCCCAAGTGCAGACATTATTAGGGTGTATTGAACACAAAGGCAACACAAAAATACTGCCTGCAACTCCACACCAATGAAAATGTTTTCACAGTCTTGACCTGATGGGGTATAATCCCAGCCCCATGATGATGCGAATGCTATTTCTTAGACCTTTGATCAAAGATGTTTGTGTAGCAAAGGCAATACTTACCATCCCCTTGGATTTTTAGGGTATAGTAAGGTGCATCACACTGATAGCGGAAAGCAGCTTTGTACAGAGGCTCCTGAAGTTCAGAGACGTATACAGCTTGGGCATTGTCAATAGGAGTGGGATCACCACAGTTTACAGCTGTAGAGAAGAAATGAAGATGATCAAATATAATCAAATATAATCAAATGGGCATCCTCACCCAACAATATGATTATTCTGTATTATGGAGAACTACTTGGCTCCTCTAGTCTCTGTTACAGCCGTCAGTGCTCACTTCTTCTGTCCCTTCAGCATGCTCACATCCTAGTCCTTCAGCATTCTCCTAATCTGGAGATACAGTGGATTTAGAGCCTAAAGGCTCCATTCTAGTCTGTTTCCCATAATACAGAGACAGGTCACTTACGAACACAGCTGAAATGGGAGTTGCTCCATTCCCCATTGTCCTGACAGCTGGAGTGAAAAGTCTTGATGCTGTCTCGTTTCTAGGGAGAAGAACACATGATCCATGTAAATCACTGGCCATGAAATACGTCTGACACAGGCACTTCAGTAGAATGTCCTCACCATGCTGCAGTGTCCCAAAGGTGCTCAGGACACATGATGGGAAATGGCATCAGGAAGATGCTGAGAGGGGCAGAGAGGATATATGCTTTTTTACATTACTTACCCTCACAATTTCATAGCCTTCTACACAGGTCACCTTCACATTGTCCTTGAAGATATATCTGTCCTTCTTTGGGTCAAGAACAGAGTTGGGGATGACACTCGGGGGACAGCTTACAGCTTTGAAGAGATAGGTAGAAATCGGCGGTTAACTGGTTCAAGATTTACTCTCCTTCCTTCTCCCAACTTCTTTCTTGCTAGTGATTATTTCCCCTACTAAACAGGTATCCTCTATTTACTCAATACCAGCAGCTGCGAACATGTTGACAGGTTGTACCGTGAATATGACCTGCGACTAACTCAGCAGCAGAGGGAATGCTTTCCCAAGTGTTTACTCACGATCCGCATAGTAGCGTATTTTCCAGCCTTTGTGCTGTACTGCGTGGTCTGACTGGAAGGTTATGTCAAGAATGTTGTTCCTAGTTTTGATTTCAGGAGGGCCTGGAAATTTGCTGCCACAATAGGGACCAAAAAGCTGCTTTCCAGAGACAAGCTGGGAAAATAACAACCAAGAAGAAATAAGAAATTCCAACTGTATTTAGAGAGATATTAAAATACATATGCAATATATACATATTCAAATGTATGCCCAAGAACTTCAACCGTCAAAAAGTGACATAGCAGAAAATACAGTTAAGCAGTCACATGGTCTTCTGACTATGAGAAGACTGAAGGGAAATACAGACCATTCTGACTCCCTCCATAAGCCCCACACCTACTGTTAAGCTGTCGTGGCAAGTCCCTTTTGAGTCGGCTGGTTCCACATCGAAGTCCCTGCTGCGTATGGTCAATGCCACAAAGTACCCTGGCCTCAGAGCCACTTGGTACTCACACCGTGAGTTCTCTGGGTAGTGGTTGGGATAGTTGGGGCTAGCGATCTCCCCTGATAGCTCAGTGAAGACATTTCCACTGCAGTTCACTAGGAGTATGGAAGGAAAGCAGGTAGGATTCTGAATGGAAATGGTCCATGTATGCAGCTGACAAGATTTCCCTTTTCCACTACATCTCGTCTTCCCAGTCACCCGCATAATTAAATGTCACAACATTGCATCTTTCTACTTGGCCCCAAATGAATTCTTGCTGTTGACCACTTACCTCCACATGTTTTCTTATCCTCATAGAGGAAATAATCTGGTGGACAAGTACAGAAGTAACCTCCAATATAATTATTACAGTAATGACTGCAAGGTTCCTCCACAAAATCTGTGCACTCATCCAAGTCTGCAAGTGTGAAAAGATGAATCAGCCAAGATTAGCAGAGGGCCCTAAGGGCAAGAAGAAGATGAGAAAGTGAAGCAAACACTGGTGACCCACAAAGAAAAGGTATTTCTAAGACAGTATTTATGCTCGCCATACTTATGCTCGCATTTTTTATGCTCGCATATTTATGCTCGCATTCTCCTGAGAAAAACCATTCCGTCAGCTTTCCTATCCCTGATCCCAGCTGCTACAGAGATTCAGAGGATGCTGTTTTAACCTTACCCACTGCAACATAGTAGGCTGCGAAACCAGTGAAACGCTCCTCATTGGAAAAGTCTGATTGGAAGCTTATAGTGAGCGTGTTATAAGGGATATGAAATTCCTCCACAATTGAGGAGCCGTGCGCACGAGGTTTCTTCTGCCCACAAAGCACACCTTCAACCTGGCCACCAGACAGGACCTGCAGAAGAATGCAGAGAGGTGTTATCTCATTACTGGAATATGTGTAATTACCTACACTTGAATCTTTCAGCCTACAGGTGGCTAACCAAAGGCTCCTAAACTGCATGTATTTCTCACAACATTCAGGTAGATCTCCCAGAGCAAAGCTATGTCACACAGCTAGCAGGAGGAACCAAGGATGTTGTGTCATCCACCAAGCTGGCCAAGTGTAGGAGCCAGCCAGCCAAGGACCAGCTGAAAAGTGCCCTTAGCAAACCAGTTTCATGACATTTATAAGATGTTCAAGGATTGTTCCTTCCTACAGACTTCCCAGCTGTGAAGTACCTGTCTTCATTTCTCAGATACAAATTAATGCAAGAAGTTATCTGTTAACATCCTTTCCTCAGGCCCACTTCTACAAAAAATCAACCCCATGGTTCAAAGTGGCAAACCCAATCATTGATAGTCTGCAGAGCAGTCCCATAGGTTGTTGCAAAAGGACATGTTACTACATGTCCTAGCAGAGCACATCCATCTCACTGTCCCACCTTGGTCTTTCTCCAAGGTCTCCTGGTGCTGCACCTGCTCTTATTACCTATTGTCACACATAGCTATTGCAGGATAGGGTTGTCTTGTTTCTGTCTGTGCAGAAGTGCTTGATCTCCTGTGCCTTGTGGGACAACATGGGGAATATCTAGTGGGTCTCTAAGTTTTAAGATCATAGGAAACTGTAGCGCAACGACCACAGTGCTTTATCTGAGTGCCCACTATCCATACACAGAGCTCTTGATTGGTTTTAACCTCCATCATTTCCAATCAATTTCTGGTTGCATTAAACCATCTATGTCCACTCATGAATTAATCTGAATAATTTCAGAATCAGAAAAGCAATTCCCTGAGAAAATGGTCTTTTCATACTTGCAGTTCACTGGCTCAGAATATGCCTTGCAATAGGGAGATGTCAGTGATGGCTAAGAAGGCTTTTCCTATAAATACAGGAGAAATATGAAGAGGGGAACATATACGGAACACTCAGTTGGCAGATAATACTCATGTGGTATGAGGCAAACTCAAATCAATTCAGTGACTGCTAGCTCAGATATGCTCAGTCATGTGGGCTTGTTGGGAGTTCAGAACAGCCCTCAGTTTTGTACATAGCCTTTCTGTTGTGTACTCTAACCCTCCTTCTTGTCTTTTTCTCACTTGAGGATGTGGATAGTACCTTCACAAAGTCATATTCGCAGTTCTGTGACGGTTCAAGATCCATATGTGTGAAATAAAGGCGAATGCCATATCCTGAAGGGACCTGGATATCCCAAGATTCCTGCACATCATTGGGATACACCTGAGGATAATTGGGTGACAAGATCTCACCATACATGGAGGCTGCATCAGCCCAGGCAGGGACACAGAAGAAGATAAGGTACCTGAGAAAAGAGGAAGATGATATTGCAGTAGTCTTCTCTGTCCATATATGCATGCAGTCCCTAGGGGAAAAGCCAGTCTCTGGCTGTACACAGCATGCAGCACAGCTTCTGGCTCTGGAATTTTAATAATCAACGCTGTGGCTGCAGGGGCCCTTCTCTTTCTCCTGTAGTCTTTCACACGGAGTAAACCTCAGTCATGCTCTCTTCTCCTCTCTAGCTCTGTAAGATCCAATAATGCTGCAGGTGTTGAACACAAGGGTCTCAAGTGCTATTCCTCACTTCACTGCCTTGTTCTGAAGGTTACTTGGGCTATACATACATGCAGATTTGAGAATCAGTACACTACTACAGGGAAAAACACTTGATTTAAAACATGACATTTTTAATAAAGCTGAGTTCCCCTTGGAGGTTCAGTAACTCACCACATGTGGAAAAAGCAGATCTTCCTTTCTTTCGGGAAATCTTTCAGGAATTGGACTTTGGAGTTATGGTCTGGGACAAAAAACAGTGTGATTGATTAGTGTTGCTTGTCCTTCTGCTTGTCTGCTAGGCAGGTCAAAGACCTTAAAACGCCAGCTTGTGGAGAATACGTCAATGTTCTTCCTCAAAAGCAAGTTTAGATCTCTGTTCATTCCTGCATACAGCAACCCCAAGCACCAAGAAGGGACAGTAGGCTCTGTACTGACAAAATGGAGAGCTGATCTCTATCTTGGTACTCCCTGGTACTCTTACTCTCCCTTTATGACTACCAGCGTCTCCAAACACTGTGCTGGTGCACAGCAAATTAAGACAGAAAGTACCCCACACACACACACACTCCACTCTCACCCACCTCAAAAACTATGCCAAGATCCTGCGGCTGGGGAGCAGCTTGTCGTGACTCTTCTGGCTTTCAGACAGAGATACTCAGGAGGAGTTTCATTTCGCATTTCTAATGCTTGCAGTATTTACCTTCTCTCCCTAGTTCGTGTCTGATTTTCGTCCCTCTTCCCTTTTCTCCTCCAAACGAACCCAAGGCTCTAATCCGCAGTGTCGCAGCACCCTCTACCTGTGGGATGCTGGATTGAGATGCTCCGCTCGCCGGCTCTCGGCAGAAAGCGGGATTTCCAGTCAATTGCACAATCCCGTTGGCTCAGGCTGCGCGGGGGCAGCAAACAGATCTGGGCTGTGTGTGTTAGGCATTTTCGGGAAATCAGATGACTTTGGGGAAAAGGGAGGGGAACAGAGTTTTCTGCTGCCTCTCCTCCTCCTCTACCCCCTTCCTTTTAAAAGCTGAGAATAACATCCAAAGGGTGTAGAAAAGGGGAAATCCACATGAGAACTTGTCCAATGCTTTTGCATGGAAAACAACTGTTCGATCATCCTGTCCACAGACCACTTTGCTTGAGCCCACCTTGCTACTGCAGCCTGGTGGCCACAGGGCTCCTGCCGTGGCTCATCGTCTAATGCTGCAGACACCCTTTTTTATAGGGGTAAAAAAGGAAATGATAGTGGCCTATTCAATGTTGTGTCTCTCTGAGGCTACCATCAGGAGTAAGGGTGCATTGTTTTCCTGGGTTTTGTTATGGGAACACTCCTGTAGGTAAGAAATTCACTAAGAACTCCACTAAGAACTCATAACTACCTCTTCATTTACCAAGTAAACTTCATGTAAGAGCATCTGTTCATCAGACTTAGCCCTGGACCAAGCTAGATCTAAGAGCCTTATGGAAAGCAGTTTCAAGACTTATGCCAGATAGGACTCTTAATCCAGCCAGTGCCCACAAGCCAAGACCAAAGTACCACCATAGACCTGTCACTAATACTCTAAAAAATTCCTCCTCCTCACAAACCAGCTACGCTGTGACTGGAATATAAATGAACATGTAAAACTCCATTACAAGCTCTACCCTTTACAATCAACACAGCAAACTCCAGAGCTTGTTTCAGTCAGGAAAAAAATCATTGAAGTTTCAACAGGCCATAGGCAAAGTGTGTTAGCAAAGCCAAGCTCAGTGACCACTTTATATTGTCAAGGGAGACAAACACCTACAGATGAATCATTACTGACTTCCTTGTAGTCAGGATAAAGGCTTGAAGAACATGCCTAGTCTGTTTTCTTTGTCAAACTGAGAACGGATAGTGAAAGAAAACAGTGTGTCATCTAGCTTCTGATGTCTCTTGGGAGCACTGCTTGATGTTTCTAACTGGAATTTTGAGAACCAGGAAAACAGTGATCAAAGATGCACAACGAATCACAGGGACATGTTTTCTCCTCTGAACTGGGTAAGGTAAAGACCCTGCCAGTGACTCTGCAAGTCACAGTCATTTTAAGGTGGGCATGGCAGAAGTAAAATGAGTGTGGGCATGTCATTGCATTGCAAGGGAATTCTGTTTTCGTATAAACTCAACTTGTCTGCAGCAGTGGTAAATTAATGCGTACGTGAATATCAATAGTTCTTTGGAAGACATACACCTATTAATTAAGAAAAAGATGACTGAAGTTAGTTAAATAAGTAACCTGGACATCTATGTGCATAATGCTAACTATTCATGCAGCAGCCTGGTGATATTGATGTATGTAATTACATTGGATACACACAGAGCATTTGATTGCATTTGCCTAGATGTGTATTGGGTTTACACTTTGTAAGATGAAAGAGCTAGGCAATATATTTCACAATTCACTGAAACTATGTCAGGAATAATATTAAAATAATAATTTAAAAGAGGCAAAATCATGCCATTAAGGTTAATAAATGATGACATTCAGTTTGCCAGTGCAATATAATTCTGCTCAGAGGCACACGCATTCTCTTAAATTCCTAAATTACACGACCACATACTATTCTTCCCAAATTGCAGCAGACAAACCTCTTCTTCAGATGACTCAGAGCTGTGTAGCTGTAACCTTTCTGCCAGATGCCATGAAGAGCAGCAGTGTTCCAGTTTTCACAACATTACCATCTAAAACAGGCTCGACTGGCTTGTCTTCCCCCAGGAAGCTGGGAGGGAAAAAAAGCTTTTCCCAAGTTCTTAAGAAAAGCCACACTTTCCCATCTGGAAACACTGAGTCAGTGCATAAAACAAAGTGAGTAAATATCAAAAGAGAAAACATAACATTAACTAAGTGAAATCCATCAGGAGGGAATCAAGGATATGTAAGTAGCAAGTAAAATATCCTGGATCTACCCAGAGAAGCTGTGGCTGCCCCAACCCTTCACCATCAAGGCCAGGTTGAATGGGGCTTGGAGCAACCTGCTCTAGTGGAAGGTGTCACTGCCTGTGGCAGGGGGTTGGAACTTGGTGAGCTTTAAGGTCCCTTCCAATCCAAACCATTCTGTGATATACTAAGACCTTGGCTGTAATTTGCCTGTTTCCCTTTTTGCCTAAAAGGATTCAGTGGATTTCTTGCACACCACATTTCCTGCCTCACTCATGTGATCCAGGCTGGATGTATTGGCAGTTGTTAAATTCAGAGCCTTTGGTAAGCCTGGGAAAAAAAAAACCTTCCTGTGCACTGGCTGACATCTGCTTGGTCCAACCCACCAGTTTCCATCTCTGCATCCTCTACTAGGGGAATCTCACCAGAAGCTGTTGTCCTCTTTTACTCCTTCCAGCACCAAGTCTGAACACAAAGCTCCCATAGCCTCCCATGAAAACCTGGGACTTGGGACCACCTGGCTCTATGTGCTGTACCACACAGAGAGGCCTACTGCCTTCTGGACTCCCCTCCCCTCCATCTCTCGGTAGCTTCAAGCAGCCACAACTCTTAAGCACAGACAATGCCTGCGCAGGTGATGAACCATCCTTCATACAAAACAGAAGCCCCATGGTCTTGTTTACTCCCAAGGCCTTTTCCCTGTGGGCAAGGGACTCTGACTGGAGATATCCCACCGTGGGATAACTGGCGTGGGATCTCCCCACGACCTTCCTAGGGATGTCCTTCTGCACCACACACGCGGCTTCACCAGCGGTGACCAGTGGCTGAAGAGGAACGGTCCCGAGTTTCCTCTAATGGAGTAAAACGTCCCTAGAGACTGCGGCTTACTCCAAACCACAAAGCTGTGACCAGCTCCCGGCGGCACCGAGAGGCGGCAGCAGAGACCTGCGGGCGCCGCGGAGCCCGGGGGGCTGCTTCGGGCGGCAAAACGGTGTCAGCGTGCTGTGTAGCGGAGACACGAGCTGCAGCTCTCTAACCCTGGCGAACGGAGCCAGCGGGGTCTCACAAACAGGCTCTGACACCCGTGTCTTTGTGCAATGATTTCCACACAAGGTGGAGAAGGGATTGTTTTCAAGCATTCTCACTCCACCAAGTCCCTGTTTTTCCAGTTCTCTCAGGTCTTTGCTTCCTACTGGCTCCAAGGCCTCCTATTCATCCTCCTAATGAAAAGCTTATATTCACGTGTTTCCCTGCTTGTTATCCCAAGCAGTCACCCTTCTTCCTTTGTACTCTATCTCTTGCTAGTGGTTATTTCTCTCCCCATCCTCTCTGTGCCCATCCCTTGACACAGTGATTCCCAGCTGCAGAATCGAGTCAGATTTAATTTTATTCAGACTCTCACTTTTCCAGTATCTTCCTCCTCCTCGTCAGTGTCCAACCCCAAACTGCAATGCTACCCATTCTCTTGCCCCCAGTAGCCTGCTCCTCTTCTGTGGCCATTTCAATCAGGATTGAATGGTGCCTGCCAGCAGCAAGCTGTGCCCAGAAGGGCACAAGATTTTTCATTCAAGTCCTCAGCTGCAGAAGAAATGGTCCTGGAAGGAAAGTCCTACAAGGGTTCTTGAAAACCATTTGAGGTCTGTGGGAAAGCTGCACGAACCACTTGAACACAGTCAATAAAAATGAATTTGCAGAAGCGAACAGCAGCTTCACCCCCATATTGCCACACTGAGCTCATGTGAACTTCAAGTTTCACACTAATAACTCTGTAGTGCCATGAAAGCTCAGTGTATCTTCAGGACAGTAAATAAAGATTTTTAGGTAGACCTCCCCCTCCCAAGCATTCACTGCCCTGATTATTAAACAAATAACAATACTGACAAATAATGGTACCCATCATGATCTGAGTCTCAAAACAAGCTGCTATGTTCTGATCTAGCATTTAATCCAGATAAATGAAATATAGCAACATTTCAAGCAACTGTAAACAGAAACTCGCATTGGTAATCTCAGGAGCAGGTGCTGCTTCTGAAACCCTTCTCTGACAATAGTAAATTACAGAATGAACTAAGTCTAAACAAGCTAGTCTGCACAAAAGGAATGTGTCATAGGTTTGTTTCCTGAGTTATTCCAGACCACAAAGGACCGAGACCAGAATTTCATCCAACCCAGCAACCTCTAACTCTCTTTTTCTGCAGTCTCGAGTCAGAGGTGTGGACAGACTGCTGGAGGTCTACAGGAGGACTCCACTTGAAAGAGTCTGGGGTCCAAAGCCTTTTTTGCTGCTATAAATGTGACCTCCAGAACCAGACTCCAGAAGGAGCCAGCGTTGGTGAGGGGACAGATGTCTGCTTGGGCAGGAGATGCACCGGTGCATGAGGGAAGCTAAACCTTTGTGCAAGCCCAACAGAGTACCAGTGGCCACAGCAAAGAGTGGTGTGGGTGGTGCCACATTGCAGTCTGACCTTCAAGGCAAGGCCACAGAATCTAAGTAATCCTCCAGACATAATCTGAGTTTTCATAGAAAGAGGATGAGAAGGGAAGGGAAAGGATGAGGGGAGGGAAAGCCAGATGTGGAAGTTTAAGGAAGGAGGAAAGCATATGGTGATATTTCCCTTTTATATCCTCCCATTTCTGGCTATCTAAAGCATAGAGTCTCACTGAGTCAGAAGCTGTATCTATATCTTACGTGTCCTCAGTGGATCTTTCTTACATTAGTGTTCTCATTTGTGGACTTCTAATAAAATGATAACAATGATCGTGTCAGACAACCACATAATGCAGCAGGATAGAGACTTTAAGAGCTCATAACCCCAGAAGCATTGAGTCTGTGGGTAATTTAATTGTATCAAACAGGGCAGGAAGCTTGATTATGGAGCTGATTCCTTCCGTGATGATGCTAACAGGCCTCTCTCTCCAATCTGGCCCTCCATTTTCATAAAACTTCTACAGACATAATAGTTTGAGATGCCCCTTCCCAGCCAAACATGGCCAGGGGAGGGACAGAGAAAGTCAGCATGCTTACACAGGCCTAATTTACTTAGGAAATTTATTTTACTTTATTTACTTAGGAAATTTTTTATTTACGGCCTAAACACCATAAATACTCAATTAAACATTGAAATGAGAGATTGATATTCAGTCTGTCCTTGGACTTTGCAAAAACCTTAGCAAACACTGACCAGTGAGGGTGAACAAATACAGTAACCTCTTTGTAAAGACTGACTTGGTGGAGTCAGCTATTCATGAGTGTTTTTAAACCCCTACTAACCATTAGCCTGCCATACTTTATACATACATTCCACTGCCTTCAGGGGACTTCTGGAGGTCAAGGTTAAAGTCCCTTCTTCATGCACTTCCTTACTGCATTGATTACTCTTCATTTCCATTTTCCTCACCTTCTGTGAGCCCTGGGGCGTTGTCTAAGCATCTTCTGAGTATCTCCAAGGTTGAAGATTTCCAGCCAGTCTAAATATGTGTTCCCATGGTGAACCACCCTTCAGTCCAATTGAAACTTCCTTCATGGCAGCTTGAGACCACTTCTTCTTGCTCTTTCACTGTGGAGCTCTGAAGCGACTCTGACTCAGTTCTTCCTTAGTCCTATGTTAAGCTGCATGTTTTGTTTTTCTGAGCTTTGTAAGGTTTCTGTCAAACCATTCCTTCACTCTTTTTCTTCCTTATCTAGTTTACTCTCTACACTCTCTCCTTCTTTTGTGGCACTGCCCAATGTGCAGTTAAACTGCTTTTTCAAGACTATTTCCTCTTCCTTCTCTGGATCTGTGCCTTCGCCACCGTAGCGCAGGGAAAGGAAAACAGAAGAAAAAAAATGCATCATCATTTAAAGTGAAATCCATGCCCACCAAGGCCTGTTCCCAGCAGGTGAGCTACACCATAATCTCATGGTCAGAGGTACACCTAAGGCTAATGCACTAGCAGAGGCTGGAAGACAAAGGCAAAGGAGCAGCACAAGATCCTAGGATCCTGGCACACCAGCCCATGATGCACTCATGCAGCAGTGAAAGCCAACAGCACACACAGGGTGGCATGAATGACAGCCCAGTGAACAGGTGGAGAGAAGAGATTATTTCCCTCTGTATGGCACAGATAAAGTTGCATTTGATAACCCTGTGTTCATTTTGGGCTCCCCAGCACAAAAGAGCTGTGAACACACTGGAAAGAGCCCAGTGCAGGATCACTGGAGAGGTGACCAGTGCTGATACTGAGAAGTCTGGATTTGTTTAGCGTGGAAAAGAGAAAGGCAAAGGGAGGGAAGGTTTTCAACCTTGTCTCCTAAGTAAATGAGGTCTAGACAGGCATATTGCCAGTCAGTCCCTCTCCCAATCAAGTTTGACAAGCAATGGGATCTAATAGGGTGATTATAAAGAGGATGGAGTCAGACTTTTCCTGGGACAAGAGGCAATGGGCATAACTTGCAACAAAGATAATTCAGAGTATAATCTGGACAAAAATACTTCTCCCAAAGCATAATTCAGCACTGGCTCAGGTGTCCAGGAAGGCTGGAAGCTTTTCATCCATGAAAACATACAGCAATTGCCTGGGCAATGCCATGAGCTACCTGTCCCAGCTTTGGAGTCCTGCTTGTGAGCAGAGGGTTGGATCAGAGACCTCAGAGGTCCCTTTTCATACAAACCTTTGCGAGTCCATGTTCACCCCTTCAGCTCAGTGCGGGCAATACCGCCCATTGGCACGACATGACAGCAAAATGGTAACACAAGGGCAAGAGGATCATGTCCACCACAGCTGAATCTTTTGCTGAGGAGGAAAACTCAGGGCACACTCACGGACATCTGCATGAAGGGACAC
Source organism: Psittacula echo (assembly GCF_963264785.1). Lineage (NCBI taxonomy): Eukaryota > Metazoa > Chordata > Aves > Psittaciformes > Psittacidae > Psittacula > Psittacula echo. Next base: position 8,684,008 of record NC_137736.1, read on the forward strand.
ACCTGGGAGAAGGTCCTCCAGACGGGTGAGCTATGGGGAGGCTGTGCTGGCAGAGCCGCCTAGGGATACAGAGTCAGTACTACAGGTACAGGCTGAGGGACGGCTGCTGCTGCGACGCCTGGCATGGGGGAGCAGCTCTCCCCGGGTCAAGCACTCACAGTCTGTCTTCCAGGAGCCACTGGGAGAGCGGGACCCAGCAGCAGTGGGGAGGCTCAGCAGCTTGCCCTGTCCGCAGCCAGCAGAGCGGAGACCCAAGCCGAGCCTGAGGCGGAGGCAAGACTCAGGCCGAAATCAAGCCGAGGCCCAGGCCTGCTCACACGACCGTTGGCCCCGCGCCACCCTCCCCGCGCGCTTCATGCCCGCGAATAACCCCAGCCCTTCCCTACCCCTTACCCCTCCCTGCCTGGCTCTCTCCTGTCCCGCCACAGCCAATGGGGAGGCGGGCTCCGCCTGGCCCCGCCCCGCGCCGGCTCGACCCAGCCCCGCCCTCGGAAGCGCTTCCTCCAATCATTGGCTGGCGGGGACAGCCCCCGCGGTACCGCCCACTCGCGGGGTAACCTTTGCCTTAGTGAGCGCAGGACCCTGCCCCGCTGCCACCGGCTGTCCAATCGGAGGCGCCGTGGGGGCGTGGCCGGCCCGGCGCAGCCAATGGGCGCGGAGGGGGCTGTGAGCGGTGCGGGGGCCGCGGTGGCTGGTGCCGCTGCCGGGTTCGAGGAGGTACCGGCCGGCGGGGCGGCCGGCAGAGAAGATGGCGGTGGCGGGGTCCGGCTGGAGCCTGGCCCAGCTGGCCGAGGCCCTGGGTTCGTCGGAGCAGGCGCTGCGTCTCATCGTGTCCATCCTGATGGGTAAGGGAGGGCAGAGAGCGCAGCGGTCGGGGGTGACAGATCTGGCGACCCGCCCGCCGTTCGGCCAGGCCACCCCGCCGCTCCACCGCCGTGCCGTGCCGTGTCGTGCCGTGCCGCGCGGCGCCACGCTGCGTGGGGTAGGGCCGGGGCCGAGGCCGAGCAGCGCCTTGCCAGCACGAAGCCCCAGCTGTGTCAGCGCCGTCGTGCCAGGCCACGTGTGCGCGGAGCCCCCCCGCAGCCCCGGACCCGCCCCGGCGGAGGTTTCGTGCGCCTAGGTGGTGCTGCGGCTCGGCGGGGAGTTCGGGACGTACCTTGCGGCAGCTGTCGGTGGGAGCATCTCTGCTCTCCCGGCGGGGAGCGGGAGCGGGGCTGGCGAGCCGGTGGGTTTCCCCGCAGGAAGTCGGGGTGCGGGCCTGGCGGGCCGCCTGTGAAAGAGATCCGCGGCAGGGGGGAGCCTGGCTTTGAGATCTGCGCAGCCCGTCGCCGTGGTGCTGGCACTCGGCGTGCTGCGAAGCGAGTCCGGTTTGGATCTGTGTCGTGAGCACTGTTTTCGGCACAAGAACTTGGTTTGCAATTGTTCCGATGTTATTGAGTGAGTGACAGGTGCTTCATGTGCATCACATTCCCCATGAGCATGTGTCTGGAGAGGGGTGTACGCTCCACAACGCCTCTGAGCTCCACAGCCCTGTCTGAGTGCAGGGACATCTCTGCCAAGAGGCATTAGTAGTGTCTGCAGGAGCTATGCAGGAGTGGCATATCATCATGTCATCACAGGGACTGCCAGGTAGGGTGAGCAAATCCTGCTAGCTAAGTGGTCAGGAGAACTGGGATGTTGTGCTGCACTCCACCTGCAACGTGAAGCGTGTTGCAAAACACACACTGGTTATACTTATCTAAATGTGAGATAGTTCAGTCACGTGTAAAATGCTTAAGGCAGGGCTACAGTTACAATGTGGGCTAGCAGCTGAGGGCAGGTTATAGCTCCCAAAACATTAATTCAAGTGTTATGTGTACATGCTATCTACATACATCTCTGCAGATGCCCAATGAAACTTTGGGTTTTGGAAGATTTTGGTGGTGTAGTCACCAGCAGAAAGGAAATACAAGCTTTCCTCTGAACCTGAATGTATATTTGAAGTGGTGCGGCTGGTACTGTGTGATCTGTCAAAATCAAGTTGCTTTGGCTAACTAGAAGTATAATTTCTAAAAAGAGATATGAGAATAGTTGTTCACTTCAAAACCTTGATCTGGACCAGGCTTATTTCTGCCTGATGTTACACATTTATGATGTGTAAGATCAAACTGAACCAAACCATTCTTCATGTCAAGGGACTTCTTCAAGTCCCTATATGGGACTGAACTGACTATCATGTTGAATTTAACATAGAAATTATTTAACCAAATCAGTTAAACCAAACTTCTTCTATAAGAACATATGAAGTAGTAAGGAACATATACAGGACACACACATAAATCAGCATAAATTAATCTAGCAGCTCTCCACAGCTGAATGGGAAGAGTCCTGCTTTCCTTTCTCCTGTGTCTGTCTCTAATGCAATCTGATTGAATTTTCTTGCTGGCAGAAACCTAAACCAGAAAAAGCCGATAGTTTACTGCCAGGTTAGTCAACTGAACCAGTCAAGGGAGTAGTCTAACAAGTATTGATGCAAAAAGATGTTAGGAAGCAGACACCTACAGTAGAGTGATTCTTTTGCAGAATGCACCTTGAACATACTCCCAAAGTTCCTTCTTGTTTCTTACTAACAGTAAGCTAGAACATGGCATTGTAAGGCTGTTTCCTTCGTGGTGTATTATGGGTGAGCAAAAGCACTTCTCTGAAATGAATAGCAGGTAATTGTCATCTTAGTGATACGAAGAGATGCCCAGTCCAGTCAGTAGATTCTTTTAAGTGTGAGATTCGTGTGTGTTGTTACAGATGTTCCACATACAGTGTTGACACTAAGCCACTGAGATGGCAGTGTCCCTTCCTGAGGTAGGCCACTCTCTATTTTGCATAAAGTCTTAATAGATCTTTCTAATTTGTATTAAAAGTTTGGGGATCGGGGACTGCGAGCAGACTCGCACCTCTTTCCCCTGCATACCTGGAATGTATACCAAACCAGGAGGCTAGAGCTGCAGTCTTCCCTGTCCTTTCTCCATAACCCAGTATCTCTTAATTACATGCAATTGAAAGTGTAACTTCAGTTAGGCTAAAGGCATGCAAAACTGCCTCCCCTGTACTTTGGTACTCATGCAGGTCATGTAGATTGAACCACTGAGGCAGAGGGGATTGACTCCAGCTTTTCTGCTTAATGGATGAGTAGTAAAGCATTATACTATTACATTAAAAGGAAGGGCCAAGTACCAGAGCAACATGAGAGGAGAGTGAGAAGAGTTCCTTAATCCAGTGCTAGCAAAGAAATGTTCATTTAATTGCAGCTTAGTTACAGTCCTTGGAAGCCTTGAGCCTGTTGGTAATGCACCTATTGCAGATGGTCACTTGGTAGGATAGCATAAGGTATAAATGAAAGCCATTTCTAAAAGCTGGAAATGGCATTAGGTATGGCTTTTCCTTCACTTCCTCCATTTCAGGTGTTTGTGTAGATTCAGGAAGAAAATCATTTTTGTTGGCTGCAGCTAATACTGCTGAATTCTTTTAGAACAAGACCATGAGGATGAAACACGGTACTCTGTTCCAAAGATGGATTTAAAAGTTGTTTCTTATTTCTCCCTCTGTGATGCATTTTACCATCTCCACTGTGCAGTTTGACTACAACAACTGTTCTAGGGTTTCACTGTTCAGGAGATCACCAGAAACTGGTAAAAATAGCCTTCTGAGAAAGAGGCAGAATCGCAAAGGACTTTGCAACTTCTTACGTTGATTTCCAGAGAAAGCTAAATTGATGTTGAAAAAATAGCCTGAATGGGCTTGATTCAGGATAAGGGTGTTCACTTAGTCATGATGTGAAATAACCAGGAGGTAAATGAATGCTGTTAACATTCTGCTATTACTGAAAACACAAACAAATACAGGGGAGAAGGAGAAAGCATGAAGGAAGAGCAATCAAGAACAAAAACTGGAGTAGACCTAAAGGGCAGTGTGTTTTTTCGGTGAACAAGTGAAAATTCTAACAGCACATTGCTGAGCAAAATATGGGCATTTTAGTCACAGCTTTGTATTTAAAGTGGACACCTTTTATACATCCTGCAATTCTGAAGTGCAGAATCCAATTTGAATAGAGTCCATTGCTCAGATTATACGAGATTAAACATTTACTTCAGGTTTCTTGTATGTGAAAATTTGCATAAACAACCTTTGAATAAATGAGACTGCAATTTGGCAATACTATCAACAGCAGGAATACTTGAATTTAAATTGTCATTTAAAAAAAAATGTGGTGTGTCTAGTACACTAACATCCACTGATCCTATAATAATGTCTTTTGAGAGACTTATTCTACCTTGCATTCTTCAGTAAGCCAGGGTCCAGTGTTCCGCCAGGGGAAAATGTCTTTAAGTCAGCATGGAAGGCACCAGTGGCCTCAGCTCTGTACCTGCAGGGTTACTTTCCAGTTGCTGGAATAAGTGATCTGAACCAATGCTGTCCTAGTCTCTTGGCAGAGAAAAGGAAGGAGCCCCTCCAAGTGGTGCAAAGGAGAGAAGATGGTTTCTGTGCTGCTGCTTTTCTGCTCTCACTGCTCAATGTGTAAGCAAGGATACAGGAGGCTTCATGGCACTGTGTATTTAAGACTTTAGGTTAGTCTTATTTCTTGCATGGCTGTATGGTCCCAAAGAATTAAAGATATTTATCTGGCCATACTATTACACAGTGGCATGCAAGCTACCTGGCATGTTCTGCTGCATAATATGGAGGGGGGCCAACATACTGTTCACAGCCCTGAGCCAGAACTGACCCTGCTGATCTGCCCAAGATCCGCCAGGAAAAGCACTGGTGAAGTGTTCTCTTATCTACACACATAGTAGTGACCAGCAGAAACTATCATGTTCACACTGAATGGGTGCCAGAAACCAGCTGCTTTGCTTGCAGGTGGTGGTGTCTCCTCCTCTTCTACCTGTCACCATTTATTTCTTTTTATTTTGTACATCCTTTGCTTATTCTTGCTCTTTGCATCCTGAACATTTTCAGGCTCAGTGAAATTCTCCCTGTGGTTACCTATAGCTGATGACTTAGCCCAGTCAAGTCCCCAGCTACTCAGCCAAGCAGGAAACTTACTGAAGGAGAGGCAAGCAACTGGTTTTAATGTCCCATCTTAACCTGCGGTTAAACCAGCCAAACCACAAAGCACTCGTGTGCTGCCTTCTTTAATCTCTTACCTTCAAATGATGCTTAAATAAATAGAGATTTCTGTAATGCTACACACTGACTGTCTACATTAGCAAGTAAAATGGTACAATAGGAACAGATGTGTAGAGCAGACTCATTTGTGTGCTGTACCTGATGATTTTGGGACATTTACTTTGGATTTGCTTCAGTCTGGTCATACGAACTGAGCACCCACTGCAGTGCATTTTCAGTTCAGTTTTGTTTGAAAAGAGTCTTGTTCACGTGCTTTGAGACAGTTCTGCTATGGAAACTAAAGCACTATAAGTGGACTTTAAAAGTGCAATCCTGAGCCGAATTAAAATACTCATGTATATGCACCCAGTGTTAAGCAAGGTGTGGGAGTTTTGCAGTATTGTAGGCAGAAAAAGAGAATACTTTTGAAGTCAAAATACTAGGTAAAGGCTTATACTTTAACATGTCTTTTTCCTGTTGTCTCTTTCCTTTTAGTTCTAGCATTCTTACAGGAAAACGGACACAATTGATCTGCTAGATGTTAACAAAGGTGGAGTTAACTGATCAGCAAAAGGGAGAAGAGGAAAAATAGTCTGATCTGCTCTCTTGAAGATGAAACAGAGCTAACACATATAAAAGGGAAAATAAAGGGAGCCGAGATGAAAAGAATGGTGTTCTTACTTGCAGCTCTATCTCCGGAAAAAGACAGGCATCTTAATCACCCATTCCAGAAGATGCAAACTTGACAGCGCTGTTTTTGCTTGGAGTTAGAACTTTTCTCCTGCTTAATCCAGCCTCTTGATCCTTTACTTCTTTTGCTCAAGTAGATTGTTGTATGTGTGAACAACCTGGGCACTGTGCAGTGGCCCATTCCTCTCCCAAATGGTGGTGGCCAAGAAGCTAACCTTGTCCTTTGCTTCTAGTGTCAGGGTTCTCTTAGCCAGAGATCTCTTCTTGTTCCTGTGAAGTTAAAAAAGAAGTAGGGATTTAGCAGCAGCAGCATCTCCCAACTAATTTGTTCCTTTTGTATCAATTGATAATTCCCTTCTACAGGAGGCAAAACTAGAGGCAAAACCCAAGTCTGCATGCCGACTGCTTTTCACCTCCATAGTGCATAGAGAAGGAGAATTACTTCAGATCAGGGGGTCACCGTCTGTTTTCTCCAGAGAGCTGGTTTCATGCCTTGGTTCGCTCTGCTTGAGGGAGCTGTGAAAGAGGAGCTGGGCAGACTGGGAGCTGCTGGGCAGGGTCCCTCTAGGAGCAGGGAACTTTAGTCCTGTTGCTTCTGAATGGCAAAAGCAAAGCAGAATGGCATCCTGCTGCTGACATACCCAAATGTGACAGCAAGCTTGGCAGGAGGCAGCGATAACTGCTCTCCTGCTTTTGCTGTGCTAACCCGGGCTGCTTCAAGAACGCTGTAGTTGAGCAGGAGCATGGCTGTTGTTACTGGTAGGACCACCTCCTTATCTAATAAATAGTTTATTAGTGTTCAGAAGGGCACAGGCCACAGCAGAATGGCCACTGATACTCAGCATCCACTGCCATTCGGGGTTAAAGTTTATAGCTGCAAATGGCTAAGTTGTAAAAGTGAGAAAACTAGGTTGTGTGCAGCAAACCTGGAACTAAATTGCAGTCCAGAGTACTAGCAAGTTGCTCTGTACTGCAGAAGAATTTAGGCTGATGTTGTGACTTTGAAACTGGAACAGCACCCATGTAGTGGGTAGCATTCTGAAAACATACCTGCTCTGCATATTAGTAGCTGTCTTATTTGCAGGGACTCATAATTGTTTTTCCTTCAGAGAAGCATTACCTAAGCCACAATATGATCTGCTGCGTAGAGCTGAAAAGGAGTACACGTGACAAGTGAGACAGGTCTTTGAAAGGGTAGGAATGTTAGCTGGGGATGCAAGAAAATAAATCAAATGCCTGGCTTTTAGAAATCTGAGGTATAAAATAGTATTCAGTGATAATTTAATTCTGTCTACAGAAATAGCTAGAGCCAAAACCCAGTGAAAATGGAATATTTTGTTGGCTTGTACTGATTTTTGAGAGTGGGAAACCCTTGAAAAATGTGATTTTAAAACCCTATGTGTAGATGAACAGCAATAAATTGTGCTTTGCCTGTATATCTGATCTGCTCTTTCCCCCCCTTGATCAACAGGGGAAACATTTTCCCACAATAAACCTCAGTATTTTAACTTTGGATCTAGACTGATGGTAACACTTTGTATTCTTTTTTACCACTTTCACAAAGGCAGTTGTTACTACAGTTAATAGCAGGAAGGAAAAGGAACGGTTTGGGTATGGCATTTTGTAGGACAATGTGGAGCCACTGTTGCAGAAGGGAAGAGCAAGCTGGATGAGCAGGAGCAAGGTTGCCAGGCTCTGTAGGCAAGGGGCCGTGGTATGTGGGGCTGGCGGGCTGCTGAGACCAAGAAAGCAGCCTATGGTGTGGAAACCAGTGCAGGACACAAAAGCAGGAAGGAACAGGAACAAGGAGGCAGGGAAGACCGAAAGAGGGGTAGCAAGAGGCTAAGGAAATGGGAGCAGCAGCTCAGTTTCAAGAAGCAGCAGGTACACATCTGGGCTCAGCAGTGTGCTGCCACCCTGGATCTGCAAGGGAACCCAAACATCCCAAAATCTGGAACTCCCTCCCAAGGGATCTTGGAGGGAGGAAGAGGATCTTAAAATGTCTCCAGTCACACCTCAGCGTGTTAGCACTGCCTGACTGCAAGACACGCATTTTACATAATGTGACAGAGTTTCTCGTTTCCTGTCACAGTAGTGACTAGATTTGGCCTTGCTTGTTGGAAATCTTCCATCCATCAAATGCTTCTTGGCAAAATGGGCATTTCATCACCTTTTATTACTGCTCCATATAAAACATGACTACCTACTGCTACTATTACTCCATTAGCGTAAGTAGCAGAGATCTATCCACTGCTACAGATTTCACCTAGGCTAATAAGTAGCATGGATGCCAGTATTGTGGTATATGATTAATTTCTCTTTTGGTTGGGTTTTTTGTTGGTAGAAGAGGGTTTTTTGTTGTTTTGTTCTTAATCAGGATGAAAGCAACAAGCTTGCAAAGTAAAGCAGTAGTAAGTTACAAAATGCTAGAATTGAAATGGATTCTGCAATCCCAGTTCAGCTTATGGTGTACATGCCTTTAGGAGCACTAATTGCCTGAACAGACTTCACATACTCATGAAATGGACAATGCTTCTTCTGTCAGTATCATGGAATGGTTTGGGTTGGAAGGGACCATAAAGCTCATCCAGTTCCAACCCTCTGCCACAGGCAGGGACACCTTCCACTAGAGCAGGTTGCTCCAAGCCCCGTCAACCTGGCCTTGAACATTGCCAGGGATGGGGCAGCCACAGCTTCTCTGGGCACCCTGTGCCAGGGCCTCAACACCATCACATGGAACAGCTTCTGCCTGAGGTCTCATCTCAACCTCCCCTCTGTCAGGTTAAAGCCATTACCCCTTGTCCTGTCCCTACAGGCACTTGGCAAAAATCCCTTTCCAGGTGCTTTTAGTGCCTTTAGGCACTGGAGCTGCTCTAAGGTCTCCCCTTAAGGAGCATTCTCTTCTCCAGGCTGAACAAGCCCAGCTCTCTCAGCCTGGCTCCAGAGCAGAGGTGTGTTACAACATAATACAATAATTGTCTCGTACGTAGCAATGTTTAATGCATGTTATGTGAACCTCACCTAGACGACAAAATTGCATTGACTCATGGGTTTCTGTATGGCACTTCTCCCTGTATTACCAGAGTGCTTCACAAGTGTTTGCTTCTCACTAGAGTCACAGATGAATAATCTGGAGGTATTCCTAAAATACACCAGGAGCCAACCAGCAGAAAATGCAAGGAAAAACTCCTTCTATGAATCTTAGCAGCTCTGTATGCAATGCTTCTAACTTTGATATTGTTAAAAAAACACTACATCCTGGTCCCAGGGGATGTTAGTTACAGCTTTGTGTGCCCAGGAGTTCACAAATCGGATGCATATCTGAAGCTGGAGAGTTAGAAAAGAAAGAGTGTACTACTTGAGGTCACTTGAGGCACTCTGGTCAGCATCATGTGAGAACGCATTGAAGTGAGAGCACGGATTGAATGTTAGGGTAATGTAATGGTATTAACCATAAAATATCATCCCTCCCACCTTTTTTTTTTAATCTAGCTTCTTGCCACATTCACTGTGTTTGTCACTGAATCTGGAAGTGAATCAGAGACTAGTGTCTGATTCATGTATTTCAGCATTATCCATCTCATGTATTGAATGAGGCCAGAAACTGTAATGCTGGGATTTCTTACACTTCAGTGTCAACTTTGACATAATTATGTTCCTGTTGAAGTATTTTTGTCTCTATAATATACAGAGTATATGGCATCTTATCTCCCAAGATGGAAATACAAATCAGAAATGTACACCATGACCTGTGTTCATAATGTATGAACATAAAGTACATGTTCCTATTAACATGTTGAAGAAAGCTATAATCTTGACCATCACAAGTACTTGTCTATGCTCACCAGCTACTAAGAAGGAGAAAAAGTGACTGCTACTGCTGAACCTAGGACAACACTTTCATCTTTTTTGTTTTCTCCTCAGGATATCCTTTTGCCTTGTTCCAGCGCTATTTCCTTTTCCAGAAGGATACCTACCTCATCCATCTCTACAATGTGTTCACAGGACTCTCAATTGCTTACTTCAATTTTGGTAAGATGAGTTTGGGAAGAGAGAGCTGCCTGGCCCAGGGTGTGCTGCAGTTTGGGAAGACCTGTAGTGTTGTTTCTATTTCATCTCTTTCTCTTTCTCTCCCGTCCTACAGGGATGCAGTTCTTTCATTCCCTGCTGTGTGTCCTAATCCAGTTCCTCATACTGAGACTAATGGGTCGCACAGTCACTGCCGTCTTCACCACGTTCTTCTTTCAGATGGTAAAACTCTCTTTCTTACTGCATCAGTTTCTAGAAAGGAGCCCTCTGTTCAGTTTTGCACTTCCCAGTAGCAACTGTGGGTGGAAAAGTGGAGGCAGATCAAAACCAGCTGGGGGAATTAGTTTGACTAACCCAAACAATGGTCTCTTTCAGATATACCTTATGGCTGGATATTATTTCACAGCCACAGACCATTATGATATCAAATGGACAATGCCACATTGTGTCTTGACGCTCAAGTTGATTGGTGAGTGACACCTCCTTCCTATCTCTTGTACTCTGCAAGCCATGCCTCAGGGAAGGGAGGACTGCTTGTTCAGCCCAATGAGCCCATCACAGGCCTTCAAATAATTGTTTCTCACCTCTAGGTCTGGCTATCGATTACTATGATGGAGGAAAAGATCCGGTAAGACACCATTTCTCCTTCATTCCTCCTCCCTTCTTCCGTGTCATCCCAGTGAGCTAGAGGTCAGAAAATCAAGTTCAAAGGATGCAAGTTAGCAAGCCACATGCATTGTTTGGTAAAAGCCGTAGTTGAGAGGGAAGCCTCTGTGAATGTCTGAGGGCACTGAATTCTGGAGTGGAAAGAAATAATTTGAAACAGACAGTAGTGATTAGAGAGAGACAAAAGTTGTTTCAATCCTGTCAGAATATTCTGCTCCCTTCCAAATAACCCAACCATCTCCTTCCCCCAAAACTGTTGCTTTAGATTCCCAGTCTCCAGTGCTCTGTGTCTTGTGGGTAGTGTACTTGCAGACCATCAGCACTGGATCTCAGTTCCCATATTCCTTTCCTTTGTTTAGTCTTACTATATCCTTGTGAATGGTTGCCCTTTACCATTTGTTAGGGCCCTGTTTTTAGGGCCAATGAAGCAGTGAGGTAAGAAGCACAATGTGTGAGAGAGAGCAGAACACTACAGTCCCTTAATCCTGCTTCAAGTATCTGCATTCCCCATCTCCTGTTGGGGCCTGACCAAGATTTTAGCATCCATGGAATTGCTACTGACTGCAAGAAAACAAAGTTGAGCTGAAATTTCCTAAACTGAAGTTTCAAGTATTTAAATACAATGAATTCTTGCATCAAGAAGTAGGAATTGTAGGACAATAAGGTCTTTGGAGAATACATGCAGTTGCAGTCAGGGACTGGGATAGGTCAGATAGAGTGCTTTTACAATGCTTAGCATGCTGGCAGGAATGCATGTCAATAGACCCCTTCCATGTTTTGAGCTTATTTAGGAGCTGTCAACCATTGGATCTCATTGCTATTTAGAGGGGGTGGGGATAGAGAGGGCTGGGGACACGGATGGTTGTGAAGTACAAAGTGGAAAGTTATATATATATGGAGGGCAAGAACTGAAACCATTGAGGAGGTAGGCTGAGATCCTAACATCCAGAGTTAGTATGAGATCCCTTAGGATGATGTTAATGCCACTCCCTTTGGTGCAGGAGTTCCTGACACCTGAGCAGCGGCAATTTGCTGTCCGGGGAGTTCCTACCTTGCTGGAGGTCTCTGGATTCTCCTATTTCTATGGTGCCTTCATGGTGGGGCCTCAGTTCTCCATGACAGACTATCAGAAACTGGCAAGGGGTGAGATGACTGACGTTCAAGGCCAGAGACCCAATAGGTAATAAAAAGCCACTTAGCTCCTCACCTTCCTAAGATCCCAGAATGCTGAATCCTCCACATGTTTCCTGCAGCAGAGTGCCTTCTTACCTGGACACTAAAGTACTGTGATCAAAAGTGATTTCTAAGACAAGGCAGTCTTTCAAAAGTTGCTCATAACAATATGGTTAATGTCCTCACATTGTTCCAGGACATGAAAGTCAACCAGCCATTTGACATGTTTAGTACAGACTCAGTCCCAACCTGCTAATTTAGCATCCCAGCTTCCAAATGAAGTCATCCGCTGCAGTGGAACATGGTGACTCCCTTATCACTATCTCCTCTAACTCCTCCACTTCTGTTCCTCAAATTATGATGGTTGCCTTCCATGGCTTTCTTTTTTGACTGTCATATTTTTCTTTCTCAGTTTTGTGCCCGCTCTGAAGCGCCTGAGTTTGGGTCTCTTGTTTCTAGTAATATATACCTTGTCAAGCCAGTACATCTCTGACGAATACCTCACCTCAGATGATTATATGGTATGTATTCATTTGGCAGTACTGGGGTGCAGGAGAATTCTGCTTCTCCTGTGGGCATTGGATCTACAAGAGTGTGGTTTTTTTCTTAGTTTTGCTTCAATTTAAGAATAAGGTAAGTCATCAACTAGTGATAAGCCTTTCCACAACTGATTTGGCTTTACTGCCTGTCCTCTGGATTCCATTTGATGCAGAATAGGAATGTGTTAAGCTGAACTGAAAACAAATCTTAGATGCTACTGTTGTTCTTGAAACCTAACTTATGCATTTTGTGACCTTCTAATGACCTTCCATTTAACCATTACATGCAAATAACTTCACTAGAGTAACTTGCAAGGTTTACCAGTCTTTGACATTCTTAGAAAACTCTGAACAAGTCATTCCTACCTGCAGATTATCAGTGTTTTTGTGTCAATCTGAAAAAATGAAGGTATAAATTCTGCAGTGATTATGGTAACCCCAGAATCTTCCCAGAGTACCTATTTCAGTACAGCCAAGTGTTACCAAAGGAAGGAGAATGATGTGTGATCTTGCATAAACCCATAGCCTGGCAGCCAAGTCCATAGAGCAGTCTCAACACATGCATCAAATTAAAACGAAGAGAGTGAAGAGATCTCATCTACTCTGTCTCATTATTGCCATTCAGCTCCATTTTTCATTTTGATTCTGTTTCACTCTCATCTCTGCAGGAGAAGCCTTTCTGGTTCCGATGTGCTTACATGTTGATCTGGGGCAAAATTATACTCTACAAATACGTAACTTGCTGGCTTGTGACGGTGAGTCTAGATGTTGTTCCAGAGACAAAAGACAAATGAACAAAGGTCACACTTTTGCAGCTAATTAGTATGCTCTTGGACTTAGCCCTAAATGGAAATAACCCAAGTATCTGGAGATCAGTGCAGGTCAGTTTGCTTGCTTTAAGTTAGCAAAGGTGAGCGAACTAAAAAGCAGGCAGTTTTTCAATCATTTGTTCCATCTGCAGTGGTGCTCTCCACTCACCACAGTGAGAGTCAGAGCCTGCCCAGCTTTGCCTTTCAAAACAAACTGAAAAAGGAGGAGGAGCAATGTTTTCCTGTCTTTGAATCTTTTTCCATAGGAAGGTGTCTGCATCCTTGTTGGCTTGGGGTACAATGGGAAGGACCAGAATGGAAAGGCTTTGTGGAATGCCTGTGCCAACATGAAGGTCTGGCTGTATGAGACAACACCCTTATTCACAGGGACCATTGCTTCTTTCAACATCAACACCAATACTTGGGTGGCCCGGTGAGCAGGACAAAATTCCCATTCTAGACTGGTTTGGTAACATCTGTGTCAACAGAACCAAGATCCTATGCCGAGAGGGAGCATTAGGGGAAGAATCTGCCAGTTTTACATTCTTACACTCTTTCTTCCATGTTTTGCCATTTGGAACAGCTTACCGGATTAGACCTTTTCATTCAATCTAAAAGGGCAGTTCATTAATACAGTCAAGCAGTTGATTGCAGCAGGAGGGCAGACTGAATACAGCGAGCCCTTGCGCCTGCCTGGTCAAAGTGCCATATAGCTGCTCTACCAGCTGGATCCTGCATCCTGCCTTGCGATGCTCCCTTAAGCAACGACTTGACCAGGTTTTGTTTCAGCACTTGCTGGGACACACAACTGAAGTGTAAAATCTCATTTCTGGGTGCGTTGTGGGATGAACCACTTCTCCCCAGCAGCTGGGATTCCTTTAAGGCGAGGGCTGCTGTACATTTTGCCCTGGTAAGGGGAGCTGCCTTGCTCTTTCTGTCACCACAGGGTGTGCAAAGGTGTACAGCCCCCTGGGCCCTGCATTCCTGATATGGGGAGGGGAGGATAGACAATAAACTAGAAAAAGTTTGTTTCTTTTCCACTCTAGCTACATCTTCAAGCGTCTGAAGTTCCTGGGTAACAAACTGCTGTCACAGGCACTGGCCCTGTTCTTCCTGGCCATTTGGCATGGGCTGCACTCTGGCTACCTGGTGTGCTTCCAGATGGAGCTGCTGATAGTCATCATTGAAAGACAGGTGGGCTTTGTCTGATTGACCAGGATGGGGTGGCCTGCATGAGACTTTCCCTGCAAGCTGGGAACTGCCACGCCAAAGGCTTCACTTGGAGTAAACATGAAAAATAGCTGCTCACTTTGGGATTGGTTTTCAAGCACCAGACAGTTCTGTTCTCTACAGAGAGTTCAGTAGGTGGTTTCTGCATGAGCAAGCCATACATTTGTTGCAGAAGCTGAAAGGAAGAAAAGGCGAGAACTTGGCATACGGGTAGAGGGCAACTGAAGCACTTGGCAGCTGGAAAAGTTGGAGGACATGAGCTGAATGCATCTGCTAAATGTCCCAGTACTGACAGAACAATACTTTGAACTATTGTTTGGAGGGGGTTGAGCAGTATGGCGTACATAGCTACTTTTTTAGACTAACTGCTCACTGAAATCCATTTTACACAGCTGGATAGATAACTTTGGTCCCAGAGTATGCATATACAGCCACAGGACATCCAACTGACAAGAATTTTGTTGCTTTTCTTTGAATTAGATAATAAAGCTTATTCAGGACAGTCCCATCCTCAGCACTTTGACCTCCATCACTGTCTTGCGGCCCATCTTCTATGTGCTGCAGCAAGCTAACCACTGGCTACTTCTGAGTTACTCTCTGGTGCCATTTTGCCTTTTCACCTGGGACAAATGGATGAAGGTATTTAGTAGGCACAAACAGACAACACGTGCAACCAACCCTTTTTCCTCCAACCCATCTCAGATGTTCTTGGCTCAGAGCTGCTTGCTGATCCTTAACCCTGCCTTTCTCTTTCCAGGTGTATAAGTCTATTTATTTCTTCGGCCACGTGTCGCTCTTCATATTATTACTAGTGTTGCCTTACATTCGCAGACTACTGGTGCCACGAAAAGAAAAGCTAAAAAAAGCAGAGTAACAGCCAAAAGGTAAGGCTGTCCTAGGCAGAGACATGCCCACGCTTGGGCTGGGAGATGAAGCAGGGCAGCAATGTTACAGGCCAAGGTGAAAGGCAAAGCTGAAAAATCAAGCAAACCAAATCTAGCACTTTTCTCTTTTGCAGATTGTACCACCTGTGCATTTGTAGGAGTTACTGAACACTCCGGAAGCAAAGCATCACCTGCCAAGTTTGCTGTGTTGAAGTATGACTTCTTTTCAACGTGAGGAGGGGAAAAGAGAAAGCACAGGGTCAGAGACCCAAAAGGAGGGGAATGGAGTCAGCCTCCTTCCACATCCTCCACCTTCTGTATGTTGCCTTATCTCTCTGCCGCCCTCCGATGGACACTCGTGTCTCTGCTGATACCCGATGATTGTAAAACATTCAAGGCAGACACTGTATTGGATTGGTGCCACCTTCTTCTGACTTTTCTACGTTTGTCATCCAAGATAAAAATTGCTCCTGGTCTTTTTCATATGGGCTTCAGCTCATTTCCTGTTGGGTGCCTCGGTGGGGGAATGTGAACTGTCACACACCACCGACTACGGGGATTCTACAGGACTGAGCAACATCAGCTGCATGGCAACCAGGGTGCAGCTGAGAATTTCAGCTCCATGACAGATTTGGGCTGAGTCCCTGCTATAAAGGGATCGAGCCTACCCATGTATGAAACATGAGAAAGTAAAATACACAAACACTCTTATCAAAAATGGCCTTTAATAGGAGGATAAAGGGCATGTAGGGCAGTCCGTCAGTCTCATTGGCTCCAGAAGCTACAAGGAGTAACTGATGCCTTTTCCCTTCAAAGAGCCCAAAGTTGCACCAGGTCCATCCCTAAGTGAAAGAGCCTTTCCAGAATACGGAGTCACTGCACAGAAGTCCACCACGGCAGCAGCAGAAACTCATACTACTCCCCAGACTTCCTCAAAGGCAGTGGTAATTTTAGCACATGTCAGGGCAGCAGAGAGGGGATAGTTGCTGATGGAAACCATCTTTTCTGTATAGTCAACACTGACCTGGGGAAGAAAGAGAAAGAAAAAAAGACACAAAGCATTAGGCTGCAAGTTTTCACTTAAGTCACATCTATCACCATTGGCTAGGGAGGCAGAGTTTTCCTCCAGGACAGCTGCCGCCCTCACTAGTGCCTTGGGAGGGAGAGAAGTCCCAAGTGTTACAGCATTGGGTTGGGGAGGGGGGTGGACAAAGGAGACCAAGCCAAAAAAAGAGCAGAAGAAAAACAACCCATACTCAGAACAAGAGTGAAATCTATGCTGCTAAAGAGTTTTACAGCTCCAAATAAGGGATGCATGCACTTACCGAACCATGAGCAAAAGCTCCAACAACAATGGCAACTGGCTCTGCTGTAGGAACCAGTTCACGCAGATCTGACACTTTTGGGACTGCAAAAGAGGTACCTAGCTTCAAGCAGCCCACAGGGAGATGGTCACTCACTGGGTTTTTAATCACCTGCAGAAAGCAGAAGGTTACTAGAGGTACAGAGGTAAGATACCCAGCCACATAGCTAACTCCACTGCTTGTACAAAGCAAGCCCAACCCACCATACTCCTCCAGCACTGGTTGCAGAGGAGGAATGCTACAACATTACCCATGAACAGTCAAAGAGTGTTTACCTTCAACAGTTTCTGAGGCCCATCGGCTGCTCGAACGCTGAGCTTGTGCAGCAACTGAACTGGCAAAAGAAGAAAATTACTTAAGCCGTCTGTTCTTTTGCTAGAGGAACCCTATCCTCTGCCTAGAGCTGAAGTAGACAAAAGTCCATCTTTAGAATTCCCTTTAAAGCATCATCTAAAGCAGTCCAAAAGAATACTAATGTTACTTTGCTGCTAGCTCAGTCTCCTGCAGGCGCTCCCCTCTGTGCTAAGGCACACACAGTTGGACATGGAACTCACAAAAAGACACTTTGGTTTCTTTGCTCTTTTCTCACTTGCACATGTTTAAGGTTGGTCCAACTGTGTGACTCTTCCCAACGTTCCTGCACTCCTAAGCACCTTCCCGCATTATCCTGTGGCTGGTATGAAGTTTACATCACTTACCCATAAGACCACAGAACCTATCAAAAGTTCTCGGGATTCTGGTTTGGGGATTGATTTCAATTAGAACATTCTTCTGGGTATGGATGTAAACCTGTAGGAGACCAGCCCGATTCAGTGGGCTGTCCATGAGCATCAGGAGACTCTGAAGGACAAAAACACACAGCAGTGGAAACAGAAAAGGCACAAAGGAGGGGACTTTTGGAAAAGTTCAGAGTTATGCCCCGTAAGTGCAGGGAGAACTTATGCCGAAGCAGAAATGAGTTCATTTGACTATGTAAAGCTGACCGAAAACAATCCCATTCCTAAATAAACACTAAACGCACAAGCCACAAGCATAGCGGGCAAGAACAAATTCGCCCCGTTCAGAGGCACACACAGACCCCCAGACCTGAAGGGCAGCCCCGGCCGTCACACCCCGGTACCTGGTGGGTGATGTCCGGCCGCACCTCCGCGGGGTCTCGGCCGTTCCGCAGCAGCAGCGCCTTGTGCTTGTCACAGTTGAGGAGTTCGAACGTCTTCCCCACCTACGGCCGAGCACGGGCAGGTGGGCAAAAGCTACTGCGGCCGCTTTCGGCCCGGCCAGACACCACACCCCCCCGCCCGCACCTTCACAGTCTCCAGACTCGCCCCCTCCAGCACCACCAGGAGCCGCCGCTGCCCACGGGGCCGCTTCGCCTCCAGCGAAACATCCACAGCCGCCGCTCCCTCCTCATCCTTCTCCTCACGCGTCCGCCGAGGCGCTGCCATCTTGTCACCGCCGCATGCTTGACACCAAGCGCAGCGCACCCGCCCCGCCCTCAGGCCACCCACCCAAGATGGCTCCGGCGGCGCGCCCCTAATCTGGCTCCGGCCGGACCCACTTCCAGAGCGTGGAGCCGCCGCGCCGGAAGGTGGCGGTGGGACGGAAAGAGGCGGTTTCCCGCCGGAGCACCTTGTTCAGCGGCAGCTTCCGGTGTCCTTCCCGGTGGGGCGGGCGGCGCGGCGCGGCCATGGCGCAGAACCTGAAGGACCTGGCGGGGCGGCTGCCGGCCGGGCCGCGCGGCGTCGGCACCGCGCTCAAGCTGCTGCTGGGCGCCGGCGCCCTGGCCTACGGCGTGCGCGAGTCCGTGTTCATCGGTGAGTCGCGCCCCACTCCCCCCTCGCCCGGTAACCCGCCTCCCGCGCTCACCGCGCCACTCCCCCCTCTCTCTTCGCAGTGGAAGGCGGCCAGCGGGCTATCTTCTTCAACCGGATCGGCGGCGTGCAGCAGGACACCATCCTCGCCGAGGGGCTGCACTTCAGGTAGGGCCCAGCTCCCCCGCCCCGAGCGCGGTCTCGCGGTCCCGGCCCCGGTGGGTGCCCGCGCCGTGACGCGCCTCCCGTCCCTCGCAGGATCCCCTGGTTCCAGTATCCCATCATCTACGACATTCGGGCCCGGCCGAGGAAAATCTCCTCCCCCACCGGCTCCAAAGGTGAGAGCGGGCCCCGCGGCCATGCACGGGGTTCGGAGAGAGCGGGCAGGACCCCGGCTGCTTCGCCGACAGCGCTCATCTCTCATCTCTCCTCCTCTTCAGATTTGCAGATGGTGAACATCTCACTGCGTGTCCTCACCCGTCCCAACGCTGCGGAGCTGCCCAGCATGTACCAGCGCCTGGGGCTGGACTACGAGGAACGAGTCCTGCCTTCCATCGTGAACGAGGTGCTCAAGAGTGTGGTGGCCAAGTTTAATGCTTCACAGCTCATCACTCAGAGAGCCCAGGTAAACTTGCACTCAAATGGTAAAGAAACACCTGAGCTGTGCATATGGGGAACCTTATATAAAGGATAAATGTGTTAGGTTGGTAAGTGGTGTATTTAAATGGAAAGGGCATGGAACTGTATCCCACTTAAGAGTTTTGATTCCAGTACAGATGGAAACACCAGGGCTTCTGAGAAGAAAACTGGGTTTGTTGGTATATAGAGTGCAGAACTGCACCATAATGTAGTGTGGGAGGGAGAGCTGATTTACATCATAATCCACACATAAAAGTAGATCTGTCTTTAAAAAACCTGTTATCTGGCCTTTCATGGGTCTTGGAAGAGCTGTCAAAGCATATCAAACAGTTTTAAAGGATCTGAAAAGTGAAGTGGATGAGCAGTTAACAAAGCAGTAAGTTTTCTGTAATGGATGGTACGGAAAGGCAGCGAATATTTCTGTTTAGAAAAAGGTTAGAGGGTGGCCTGGGGGCAGGTTGCAAAATAATAGAAATATTTAGCTTTAAAAAGTCTGTATTTGGAAGTTTGTGTTCTGATAATGTGATTGCCAGGGATTCTGAGAATATCGCAGCTGAGGGAGAGAGAAGTTGCTGGTCTTCCTTTAAAAGGCTTTAGAGGAGATCCTGCATGAGACTGCTAAAGAGGATAAGTTGTCAGATGAAATATGAAGCATCTCTTAACTAGTTACAAAAAAAGAAGCAAAGAGGAGAACTAGGTGTCCAGGTCTTGTTGTGAGAGCTGTTCTATAGCAAGGACTCTAGGGTTTTGTGCTAGGCCACATGCTGTGTGCTGAAAGGATTTGTTAACAGTTGTGTAAAGATTATGAGTGGAAAGGGGTGATGTGACAGCAAAGAAACAATGTCTGCAAGGGATTTAGGTTTGTCAGAAACAATGGCAACTGTTAAGTATCTGAAACTTCTGAACAAACCGAATTGAGTGCAACCTTGTCATATGTTCTTTTAGTGTTTGTTAATGTGAAGTGATGGGTATGGTGGCCCATGGGTATTGACTTTACAGTTATGCGCTTGCAGCTCATACAGTGGTTTCTGGGAGCATTTTAGAACTGTGCTCAGAAACAGCAGCAGTAGAAGTAAAAGCAGATGCTAGGCTGGCCCAGCATGTGACACTGCAGCAGCCACTTTTATTGAAGCCAGTATTTGGTGCAGGACTTGTCAGCCTGCCTGAGAAAGATGCTGACAAGTTAAAGGTAGAACCAATCAAAAATATCTGCCAACAACACTCTTCCAAAGAAACATACAAGTGAAGTACCCGCACTACATTAATGAAGAGAGATGTGATACGTAGTTAACAAAAAAGTGGGGTTTTTTTTAACCCTGCATCTGAATACAGATGTGAGGAGACAGTCAAACTGCCAACAGTGGCAAATGCAAGGTGGACAAGGAAATACTTGTTGGCAAAACATGAAACATGGAAACTGGAACTAGATGTGGTAGGATGTGAATGCAAAAAAACAAACCCAAACCAGCAATATGAATTGTATAGTTAATAATAACTGTAAATATGATGTGATATACTTTTGGATACGTAGCATTGGCTATGCAGTGACAGATTCAGAGATGGTATTAAGGATAAATGGTCATGGTTCAGGGTTTGTTCTAGGTAATGTCTCTCTCTGTGAATGAGCTGTGAGAAGCAGTTGTGCTTCACTTGTGGGGTGCACAGGAGGGAGAAGCAGCCTGTGTTTGTACTCTTCTTGCTGTATTTGTCTTTCAGGTGTCTCTGCTCATTAGGCGAGAACTGACAGAGAGAGCCAAAGACTTCAGCCTCATCCTGGATGATGTGGCTATCACAGAGCTTAGTTTCAGTCGTGAATACACAGCAGCTGTGGAAGCTAAGCAAGTGGGTGAGTTCCGTTTATGCCTGAAAAGAGTGGAGTGCCTTTGCCCTTCCTCTGAACTGGTGAACAAGGAAGTAGAACTTGGGCTAAAGGAATCAGTATTTGGGCTGGCATGTCGCTGCTTCTGCATTGATACGGCTATAGAATGGAATGATCAGTTCCAGCCTCCTTAGTAATGGAGTTAAACAGATTCTTTTACAAATACTATCAGAAAACTCTAGGCTGTAGTCAATGGGATAGACAGTCAGAGGGACTGACTTCTCAAGACCAGGCATCCTGTTCAGACTAGGACTCTCACCACTTACTGTGGGGATTATGTGTAGAGGGTCTGGATGCTGCTGACTTTATTTAAGAAAAAAGTAAAGGACACTCAAATGCATTTCATAGGTGCAGATCTGGCCCCAGAATGCCATCAGTGCTTCTGGAAGCAGAGCCCCCAGGCCTCAGCTCCAGGGTTCTGGTTCTGGTGAAGGGTTCCGAAGATGGAATCCATTTCCAGGGCTTTTGGCCATTCTCTTTGCAGCCCAGCAGGAGGCACAGCGTGCACAGTTTCTGGTGGAGAAGGCCAAGCAGGAGCAGAAGCAGAAGATTGTTCAAGCTGAAGGGGAAGCTACAGCTGCCAAGATGATATCCTGCTTTGGGAGATTTTGTGGGATGTGGCTTGTGAGCTTGACACAATCTGTCACATCGGATCCATGCTTAGGAGACTGTTACAAGATGATAGCTTCAAGTAGGTCACAATTTATCATCCTCACCCCACAGCTGGCTGGAGTTTGGTTTGTCTGAGGTTACAGGTTAGAGCAGAGAAGGCCATGAGCCTTCACTCCCTGTTGTAAGGTTTAGCTTCTGTTGGCTGTGTGTGACCATAATGTTGTTATTGATTTAGGGAAGTAGAAATATGCGTGCCCAGAGGCCATGTTAGAGGAAAATTGCTTTCCCCCCTAAGAAGTTTCTAGGAAGAATTCCTTGAGGGTAAGTGGCTTTTGTTAGGATTTTCCTTAACTTTGGCTCCGCTGTACCTGGGGGAGGCTCTCAGCAGGAATCCAGGCTACATCAAGCTACGTAAGATACGAGCTGCTCAAAACATCTCAAAAACGGTGAGCACAGAATTCCTTTTGTCCTTTTGCAAGTCCTGGAGCTGTTCTCCCAGTCCAGTGGCCACATGATGAATTTAAGGCGAATGTGACCTGCCCTGTCCTGATCTCTGTTCCTGTGCAACCCTTCTCTGCTCAAGTAGACCTTAAGATTTAGCTTGCAATGATCGGCAATAAGAGGTGAGGCCAGGAGTTCATGCCCTCCATATGACAAGGCCAGATCCACATCAGATTCCATCACCCACCCTCAGCTGCAGCCACCAAAAGCTCCTGGTTTCCTGCAGGCTGGGAAAGGGGAACAGATAAGTGTGGGATCAAAGGTCTTTCTGACAGAGAGACAGAATGAGCACTTCTTTCAGAAAGTCTGATGGCACTGGGATGAAAGTCCAGAGTTGTTTTGGGGAATTGCATTGATTTAACTGAGGTCTCAAATGCGTAAGTCAAGTGCTGTATCTAGAGGGGGAGAGAAGTTCTTGATTAGTGTTGCATGTGCATTTGTACTCTTTGTGCCATCTCTGTCATGGATTTCTTTTTCAGATTGCTGCCTCACAAAACCGTGTGTATCTCACAGCAGATAACTTGGTACTGAACCTGCAGGATGAGGGCTTCACCAGGTAAAGGGGCCAGATGGCTGCATTTACCTGCATCCTACTTGTGAATCTGATCCCAGAGGATACAGCCAAGCAGGGAGCTGTCTTGTCTTACTTAAGAAATGACATTTTTGTTGAACTGTTACAGCTAATCAATGTATTCTTTGTTTCCCCCCCTTTCCCATTACTGCATCTCCTGACACGCAGAGGAAGGTGAGGCACTGTTTCTTTTGATCCTTTCGTTTGTGTACTTGGAACAGGGGTGTTGATGTTTGCCTGGTGCCTGGGATGCTTCTGGCTTGGGCCTTTCTGTCCACGGGAAGTTTATTCCATGTATACCTCAGATCCCGTTAGTGATGTGAAGCTTGAAACCTTACTTGCAGGGACAAGGAGGGTGTACTCATTAGCTGGAGCTCTCTGTGTCCCCAATAGGGAACCTTGTGTGGGAAAGGCAGGAAGAAGTAACTAAGGAGCATCCCTGTGTAGACAGGGCATCCTGCACATATTGCAAAGAGGGCTGTAAGAAGGCAATAAGATGGTTGAAGGAATTCTGGTTGGGTTGGGGTAATGGTGCTACAAAAGGCACTTTTGTTACTCACCAAAAGCTTTCTAAGTCCATCCTAGAAAACCCTATTCCCTGCTTTCAGAGCTGGCAGGAGTTTGGTGTCTTTGTGTAACCTCTCCTGTGTTTGTGGACAAGGCAGTGCCATCTGAGCAGCTTAAAACTTACATTTCTTAGAACCAAAAAAGGAAGCCAGAGCTGGTTTCTTTTCTCTGGCATCTCTGATGGTTCTTTACCTCTGACCGATTCTGTCTTACTCATCCAAGAAGGCTCAACGGGCTTTGCTAGTAGGAAGAACATGGAAGCCCATAACCTTTGGATGTGACACCCCAGACCCCCAAGTCTATAGTGTAGGTCTGGTTCAGCTTGCTTTGCTCTTTCTGGACTAATGACTCTTTTCTGTCCCCCTTTCAGTGACAGTCTCCTACCCAAGCAGAAGAAATGAAAGAAACTAAAGCCTCCCAGAACCAGCAGCACTACCCAGCAGCCGATAGGAGTGAGGAGCTTCAACCTCTCTCCACTGGCATTGTTTGCCCTCACTTTGAAGTAATTAATCCAGTAGCCACATTTGGTTCCCATGCCCCTGCTCCATTTGTGGTGGTCCAGTTAGGGGATTGGGCTCTGCCTCCAGGCAGCTGTGATTCCTTCCTCACTCTACCAGTTAAATATGGGGAGGGGGGAAGAGTGGATTTACTGGGATTAACCCATGTGGATATAGTAATTCACCTCTAATCTTCATTAATCTGTAGATTTTTGTAGGTAAAATCAGAATTCTTTCCTTTTTTTGGCCAAGTGAGAGAGTTCTGCTGTCAAGAGCACCAGGTTTTTTTGACAGTAAATCACATTTCTCTTTCACTCTTGAATCCCAAGAGAACTTGGGCCTGAATTCAGGAAAATGTCATTCATTGGGTGCCTGTTAACTGCTGGAAGGTCTGTTTGTGTCACTGGCTGCTCAGTGATTCGTTCAAACATTTGTAAGAATTAAATCCCCCCCAAATTTATACTGTGTCTTGGTGTGTTTAGTGTCTGAAAAAGAGGTTATTTTGCATAAGGGGAGATAGAAAAAGAACTTATACTTGGTTGAAGACAGAATTGGGAAGTTGTGGAGAAAGGAGCAAGAGAAGCACCCTCCTGTTCACTGAGAGATCACATGGTGGGGAGAGAATGTGGACAATCACATAGCTGCATGGGCACTGAAGAGCAGAGATCAGCACCTCCCTCTGCTTCCTCTCATGAGGGAAGTGTAGATAGCCATGAGGACAACCCTCAGCCTCCTTTAACTGAACAAGCCTGGTAAACTCAGCTCTTCCTCTTAAGTCAGGCCTTTCACCATCTTTGTTGCCCTCCATTAGACAACTAATATGTTCATATCTTTATATTGTGGAGCCCAAAAGTGCATGCAGGACTCAAGGTGAGGCTGGAACACTGCTGAGTATAGTGGGATCACCTTTGACTGCTTAACTGTACTGTACCTAATGCATCCCAGGATAATGGTGGCAATTTCGCCTGACAGCGCACATCTTTGACTGGTAGAGCTTACCATCAACCAAAATGCCCAGATCCCTTTCTGCAGGATTGCACTCTAGCCTCTTGTCCCCCAGTTTACATGTTGAGCCAGGGTTATACCGTTCCAGGTGCAGTCTAGCATTTGTTCTTGTTAAATTCCATGTGGAATGGGTGCAGAAGCTTTTGTGTGAGTTTGTCACGGCTAACCTGCTGTGCTCAGACTTACCTGACAACTACCAACGCTCAAGCCTCAAAGCAAGGAGCCACCATAATTGGTCACAGCTTCTGTTCAGGAGTCTGAAGGCTGCAGAAAAGCGATGAAAACCAAGCTAGAGCCATTCTTGTAAGTCCTTGCAGAGCTGCAAGTGAAGCCAGGAGTGCAGCTATACTCAAAGGGAAACAGAGAAAAAGCTTTTGGGACTCAGCATTCAAAGAAATACAAGTTTATTTACAACCAAGGGAGAAAACATGGTCATCACATCCAATTCTGGTGTATTTACAGCATCCAATCAAAGGATCAAATAGAAAAAGGATCATGAGAAGAGGGCCTCTTCATCAGGGACTGTAGCGATAGGATAGGGTGATGGGTTTAAACTTAAATGGGAAGTTTAGGTTAAATATAAGGAAGAAGTTCTCTACTGTCAGGGTGGTGAGGTGCTGGCACAGGGTGCCCAGAGAAGTGGTAGATGCTCCATCCCTGGCAGTGTTCAAGGCCAGGTTGGATGGGGCTTGGAGCAACCTAGACTTGTGGAAGGTGTCCCTGCCCATGGCAGACGGTTGGAACTCGATGACTTTAAGGTCCTTTCCAACCCAACCCACTCTATGATTCTATAGGGCAGAGGGTTGGTGTTAAGGAGAAAGGAAGTTTCCTGTTGAACTGCAGATTTGCTGAGCTGAAACAGGCCAAAACCTCTATACTTTAAAAGCTGAGGCTTCAGGGAACACTAACAGGCTAAATTCTAACTCACAGCAGTGGGCAGAGATGTAGCTCCTCTAAAGAGCTTCCTTCACTCTTCTTCAAGTTCACTGGAGCTGACCCAGCAGAGGTGAGCTTGGGCCCCAGTGCTCAGAGAGCAAGGGGAAGAAGGGGCCTTATTTCTGTTACTGAAGGATGAAGGGGCAGCAGGAGATGCTGCTGGCCTGCACAGGCAAGGGATGAGGAAGTCAGTCAGCTGAGCTGGAAAGCAGTCTGGTTCAGGGCTGGAAGGTAGGATGGAAAACAAAGGAAAGACCTAATTTCAGTCCAAGGGTGAGGAATGCAAGACAGCCCAGCCTGGATGTGAGCTCTAGCCCTGCACCCCTGGTTCAAACCCCCCATGGGGCTACCTGCAACCTATCTTATTTTTTCTTTAGCGAGCCTTTCAGCTTTTTCTCCAAGGAGTGCTGCTTCCGCGTCTTCTCCTTCTTCCCCAGGTTCTCATAGACCGTTGACTCCTCTTTCTGCCTGGATACCGGGGAAAAACAAGGGGAAAAAGCGAGCAAGAGTAAGAAACCTGCCAAGGCAGCAGGGAGACCATGGTCAGAGGCAGGCCAAGCTGTGCCTCTGGTTTAGGTGAGCTCTTACTTGGAGGGTTTCCGTGAAGCTTTGGCATGCACGTTCCTTGCTCCAGGGGGATAGGCAATGTTCCCATACTCAGACTCTTTTGACTTCCCTTTCTGAGACTACAGGAGAGAAATACCAAGCTGAGAAGAGTGTCATCTGGGGAAAGCAACATGAGGCATCATGGAAGGGTTCTGGCTGTTTAACCATGCTAGGATCTCAGTGGAGGTTGGTGGATTGCAGAAGGCTTCAGGCTCAGTGCACTCTGCCCAGTGCCATCACAGGGGGATGCAAATGCATCCTTGTAACAGGGGTGAACAGAGGCAACCAATATCACTGGAATGCCTGAGAGTGCCACATGTCAGCAAAAGAATATGAAACAGCAGCAGCTACTGGATGCTGCTAGAGGCTACAAAGAGAGATAAAAGATGCCACTTATCAGGTAGCAGGAGAAAATCCTGCAACTGCAGAACCAGCACAGGAAAGACAAAGAGAAAAGGACAGGGCAAAGTTTTGTAACCAAACAATGCTTGGTGGAGGTGTTATGTAGAATGTAGTTGAAATTACTGCATTAAAGCTGTCTAGCAGTTCAGAAGGGGTTGGTGCTTGAGCTGCTAATGTTGTCCTCTGAATTTTCAAGACAGGAACAGAGGCTCAGACCTGGGTGCAGCATCATAGTCTGTGTAGGTCCCAGTGCTAGCCTGGAAACAGAGCACTCCATCCCAGGCCTCAACTCACAGGACAGGAAAGCAGAGTCCCTTTTCTCACCTGGATAACTTCCAGCTTTTTCTTGGTTGTCTCTATGAACTGGCAGATAGCCATATAGATGAACTTGTACTGGGCCTCTGTCTGCACCATCCCTGAGCGCTGGGCCCTCACCATCTGGATGGTCTTCTGGATGTCAATGTCACAGTCCAGCCCTAGCAAAAGATACCAGGAAAGCTTATGGACATGTCCACTGGCCCCCTCTCCCAATTCTCCACCAAAAGCAGTCACAGTGGAGGTCAGCCAAGAAGTTTCCACCTCCCTCCACGCTCTTTACTCCTGTATGGACCTCCTATCCCTCCTTCCTGCTCAGCATCTTTCAAGTCTGGCCCTAGAGAAAGAGCCCAAGCTCAGGAAAAGCTGAAGTAAGTGGGTATGGTGCAGAGATCCAGTGGCTGCCTCACAGCAAGGACACTGCAACCTGCTGTGGCAGGATCTCTCCCAGTGATACCTGATGGTTTTCATCCATTTGCAGCTGGACTTAAGGGCACAGCCCTACTGGGTAGGCCAGCTCACTTCAAGATACTCTGGGGTCCTCTTACCCTTGGTGGAGATTGTTTCCACTATCATATCAATGATGATGATAGTCCCAGTGCGGCCAATCCCAGCACTGCAAGGAGAGGACAAGCAGAGGTCAGAGCAATACAGCTCCTGAAACAAAATGCAGTTGCTTCTGGGGAAGGACGCAGCACTTGTAGAAGCTGTTCAGCAATGCCACAGAGTCACAGATTCAATAGGCAGAGTTTGGTTTGGGGGCATCGAAGAGGACAAAGTAAGTATCAGAGCTGGCACACGCTTCATTCACAAGTCCTGGGAACAGCTGGTGGAGCAGGAGAGACTTTCTATACCTCACTCCAGAGAAGGGATGGAGAATGCTTCAAACCCTACCAACCTGCAATGGACCAGAATAGGTCCCGCATCTGGGATGCTCTCCTGCTTCTGGTTGATTTGGTCAAGGAAGCTGAGCACTCCTCCTGGATCGCTGGGTACACCGTGGTCAGGCCAGCTCAGGTACTGGTAGTGCCAGATCTCACGCACAGCCTTACCCTGATAATAAGAAGACACCCCACTGGTGAAACTGCAACCCAGTCCTATCCCTGGCCTCTGTTCCAGGGAGAGGTGGGTCTGAAGCCAGAAGGAATCTCTTGTCTCCTGTGCATTTCTTGGTGACTCCACCAAGTAAGCCCAGCTCAAACCAGGTGGGAACAACCACCCAAACAACGATGATTCAACAGCAGCATCACCACCAGCAGTTCGCAGCCTTAGACAGACAGTGACTGTCAGACCTGCTGGTTCAATTGCAGCCCTCGACCAGGTATACTCACGTTATCTTTTGGACACACATAGAGGTGACGGAGTTTGTACTCCAATGCATCATGCTCCCCAGTGTTTTCCACGAGGTAGGGACCATATTCCTTCATGCTGCCCACCTCTGGCCAGTAAGGCACACATTTGTTCTGTGTAGGCAGAGAGGACGGGGTGAGGATGGGCAGAAAGCAGGAAAGAGAGAAGAAGCAGAGCAATGGCTGAAGGAGAAGAGGGGGCAGCTCTGAGACACCACAAGCTGCTGCTTACCCGTCCTTTTTCTACCTCCCGTGTAGTCATCACAATAGTGCGTGTGTTCTCCTGCCATACCATTTGCCAGAAGTCATTGACTGTGGTGTCCAGGCAGCCCTGGCTGGCAATGTAGGTCTTGGTGCACTCATCTGGGCTGACCAGGTTGTTCTGAGTGCAGACAAGGGAAGATCAGAGGGCTGTAGGAGCAAGAGGCCTTCCCCCAGTTTGGGCATGCAGCCATCTTTAGAGAGTCTCACCTTGATGTAGTTGGCATTGATATAGTCAGATCCAGGTATATTTGGGTCCCTTCCTCGGAGAATGACTCTGGAATGATCAACTGGGGATGCAGTGAGAAAATAAACAGAGCACTGAGATGCTCTGATTCTCAGAGCCACGTGAAGCTTTGTCACTACCCCACTCATCCATACTACTCTGTGCATGCAGCATGCCCCTTGTTTTCACCTCTTTCTCTCACCCTGCCCTCTCATCTCTCTACCCATATGATGGCCCATCGGAAGCTAATGAGTACAATGCAACCCTCCCTCCTTCCTTCAAGGACATGAAAAGGCTGTGACCTTTCTCATCAGCTCTTACATCCTCAGTGCAGCACACCTTTAAACCTGCTCTGAAGGCTAGAGCGGGCTGAGGCAGAGCCAGGGATGACTCAGGCAGCTCTTCATTGCCTGTCTGTGTCTGGGGTTTTTTATGGTGGAGAAGCAAGACTCACAGGGCAAGATGTTCTTGTATCGGTTCTTGCTCTTGTTTTCAGGCCTCTGACCCTCGTGGCGGTCAAACAGCTGCTTGGCTTCCTGTTTTTGCAGGCTCTGAGAGCAGAAAAAACAGTCATGGCAAGGTCACAGTGTATGACAAAGGAGGTGGGCACTCACAGCAACAGTGGTGACTCTGGGACACATGGACGCGCTTACAGGAGAGCAGTGAAAAGGAAACCTAGACTTGGAAAGTCCAAGGCTCGAGCCCTTGCTATCTTGGTAACTTCCAACCATGAAAAGGCACATTTCTGCCTCTCTGGGTTTGCTTAAAGGTGACCCAGAGGAACAGGTTCCAGAGACATCTTTCAAGGGATAAATTGTCAAGAATTGACAAGACACCCAAGAAGTTTGTGTCCAGGAAGAAATCAAGGATGGAGAATAAAGGTGGTGCACAGGGACTTCCCAAAAGGCCAGAATCATGTCCCTCCAGCAGTTTCTTACATCAAACTCCTCCCAGAATCCAGCCTTGGATGCCTCCTCAGATAGACTCTTCTTGTTCAGTTCCTGCACTCTATTCTCAATGTCAGCAGCATTCACCCTCGTAGCATAGTAGGGCTGGGGACGGGAAAACACAATGGGTTGGCGTGAGAGAGAAGCTGCTGGAGAGCAAAGTCTCCTCTGTGTGCTGTGAAGAAAAGGAGGAGAAGAACACAAAGCAGAAACAAACAGCAAGTGGGTCCCTCCAAAGGATCCCTAAGAAACAGAGGAAACAGGATTTACCTGCTTCAGGTACACGAAGGAGCCAGACACCTCTTCAATTCCAGTCTTCTTGAAGTGCTCCACCAGATCTGCCAAGCTGTCAAACGTTTCAGCACCTCCAACTGTGTAGCGTCCGTTCTAAACAGAAGAAGGATGTGTAATATCCCACTCACAACCCCATGTAGACAAAGCTGATAATCCTCAAGGGTGCAAAGCCATAGGCACTACCCTGTGCCATCCAGAAAAGCATACTCCCTCTGGCAGGGAGGTCAAATGGTAGAGAACACTAAGTTCATAGCACAGTGAACTGCCTCCTGTTCTCAGTGAATGGAAGCCCACAGAAGGTGTATTGCTCTCAGCTCTCATTTAAGGTCACTTGTCATTGAAATCTCCCTCCACTATCTGCACCATCCCACGTGAAAGAAACAGAACTGGGGACAGCCAGGTTGGTCACATCCTTCAGACCAAGTGTGAAGGCCTTGCAGATGCTTCTCCTCCAAGAGCTTTGAACTCTTCTGATGAATTCAGACTTAGATTGTGAATCCTCCTCTGTCTTTCACCACAGACTTCTTGTACTGGAGTTCTCAGTCACACTGAGCCCTGCTTATGTCTGAGCACCCAGCCCATAGTCACCCAAACTGGGGTGAGGACACAAAAGACGTGTTTCAGGATCCAGTTTCACAAACACTGCTGCTAGTAACCAAGCTGTCAGAGCCCATGCTTTTGGGGACACGACCAGCAGGGATCAGCAGAGACCTCTTGCATTCCCTTTCCTTTTGCTCTCCCAACTGCTCACCTCACACATGATCTTGATGTGTGTGACTTTGAGCCGGGCCCCCGCAGCACTGGTTGCCCCAGCTGGCGGAGCATCAGAGCCAGGTTTAAGCTGGTCAGTGAGGACAGACAAGACAAAATCCCCAGGTTTGCTGAGGCTCTCCCGCACCAAAAAGGTCCAAGGGGTGGCTTTGGCCTGGAGAAGTGACTCAGCTGCAGAGCCTGAGAGATGCCCATGGTACCACCTAGGAGAAACAAGAGAGATGCAGGTAAGTGCTCTTGAGTTGATGAGTGAAGGACAGCAATGCTGGGGAATGGTGAGGGAGAAGGAAGGAAGGGAGAGAGACTGGGGAAGGAAAAAGAAAGGGAAGAAAAACAGGGGAGGAACAGGATCTTGGGACCCAGGGAGCAGAAAGCTGGTACCAGAGGACAGAGTGGGAAAGCACCAAGTGTGATCCAGTTGTGTGATACACACAAGCACAGGTAAGCAATGCTTGCTGGCTTGAAGACCAGTTGGGAGAGGGTAGTCCATGGGTTTCAGCACCTCCCAGCACTACTGGGATTCTTGCTTTACTGCTGCAAGATGCTGTGGAAGCTTAAGCACCAAAGTCAGAAACTCTCCCATAGGATTTAGCAGTATTCAGATGGTTATGTTGAGATCAGATCCATTAAAGAGCCACCCCATCAGCCTCTCTTTCTGAAACTCAGTCACCTCTTCAATCAAAGGATAATTCCCATTCCCTGGGCACACTACACCGCAGCAATCAGCCTTGCCATAGGACTGGACACCAGGAGCCACCTAAAGCCCATATTCTGCTCCTGGTACTTATCACTGTTGTTGATCCATGTGCACATTCCTGTCCTCAGTGCAAACATCCAGTCTACAGCTCCTTCTCTCAGCACAAGGTGAGGAGCATCCCTCTTTGACCAAGGGGCTCTCTGCCTTGCTGCAGGATTGCCCCCGGATGCAGAGGGATATGAGCATGGTGCAAATGGCACCGCTGCTGCCAAGCTCCTTCCCCTCTACAAAGCTCTCAGGGCAGTGTGTGCGTCTGGTGGGATCTCGTTGCACTATGTGGTGTGGGGGGAAGTGACAGGCACCAGAAGCAGGCTGGGAGATGGGACAAGCCTGGCCCTGCAGAAATGCTGGTTTTGACCCAGGTGCAGATCCTCTGGTTCCTCACATCTGTCCCAAGCTTCACAGTCTCCCTGAATCACACCAGAAGGTCTGGGGGGGCAGTTCTGAGTTGACAAGTAGAGATGCAGAAGGCCATGGTAACTGCAGCTCTGTCCTGCTTCCACAAAACTCGCTTGGAAGCTGGAGCTAGAGATCCAGACTACATCAAGCCAAGAGGTGCAAGGTGCTCTGGACACAGGGAAATGCTCCGGATCATCCCACTTCTCTACTACCCATTTTCTGGGGGAGCCTCTACTGCGTCTGACACATAGAGTCATAGAATGGTTTGGGCTGGAAGGAACCTTCAGGATCATCCAGTTCCAACATGTCTCAGCCCAAGGGCCACCACAGCCCTGGTGCTCCTGCCCTGGCCCCTTCACTCCTTCCCAGTTCAGTGTCAGGGAGGGGGTTTGGGCACTTCTCCTCCAGCAGGGATGGGTTCAAAGAAGCCCCTCAGGCCCTCAGCTGGAGATACAGCTGCTGAGTTTGGCCATTTTCCCTGGTGAGCAGCATTTCCAAAGCAGGCAGCTGATGCATCAGAGTGACTTGTAATGCTCCTCCCTGCTCCTGCTTCTTGCAGGTACCACAAGCACCAGTGATGCTCCATGCATCACTGCAGGCACTGCCATCTAGGCCAGGCTGATGCTCCCAGAGCTGTGGAAGCAGGTTTGCTGCCCACAGAACAGCCAACAGTGGAGGACTAGAGTGGTACTGGTGTCTATGGTGAGCTACACATTGCTAGAGCTATCTGTCCCCAAGAACTGAAACGGAGCCCAGGAGGCCCAAGCCACAGAAGCAGCTGAGGCATTCATTCACCTCGGCATCTGGCCAGAGCAACACATTCCTCTACACAACATCTAGGAATCATTTCGACAGTAATACATGGCAGACAGTTACTGTGCCTGGGCAAGTAATTCCTGTTTGATCCTCACTTCATGCACTGCAAGGAGGAATGACATTCACCACATGGTAGCTGTTAACTCCTGAACCTCCTCCCAAAGAAGTGTTCAGCCACCACGTGCCAGTGCTCAGATGCCCCCCAGTGAATGGTTGACCCCTCCTGCCCATCAAAGAGGTCTCCAGGCCTCCCCTCCACAGGTAGGAAGGGGTTAACGGGTCCCAGTTAAGCCCAGCTCTTCAAAGCCACGTGATGGAAAATCACTTGGGGAGAGAGTGAGAGGAGCTTTCGTAAGAGCCTTGCGGGCAAGGAGAAGTTTCCAACCACAGAGAGGAAGGGAGGAAACTGCAGGGCCACAACCCAACGGCCTTGAGTGGAGAGGACAGCCGACAGGCAGATGCTGGCCCCTCTGCAGCCCCATCCCCAGAGCAAGCAGGGGCTTACCCAGGTGCTTTTGCCCACGGAATCTTTGCTCCCTGTTTCCAGGACCCATCCACCCCACAGCACCATGTGAACTGCTCCCCAGCCTGCATCAGAGCCTGAAAACACAGCAGCAAGCGCAAACCCACCTGATTTGATTTAGGAACTTGGTGTCAGAGGCATATGCACACTTGAGACAGGGAAGAGACTAAGGCTAGGAAGAGCTGGGGAACATGGTCCTGCTCTCAGCTACGTGAGTCACTCAGGCCTGGAGTAACCAAGGAGGTCTGTGGCAAGACTGAGGGCTTCCACATAATATGTCACTCCACAGGCTGCTGCAGACCCATAGCTAATACCATAAACTTTTGCTTTTAGGAACAGTATATAAATAGCAAAGGCAACACAAAAACAGAAGCAAAAGTAGAGCTCTCTTAGGTCTGCTGTGATGGGTCAAGGTATAGCCAGCTATTGCTAGAGATGCTGCCCCTGTGGAAGCATAAAGAGGCTACGAGAGGCAGGAAATGCTTTTTGCAGGGTTTGCCCTGGGGATACAGGCACAGGCAGGGCAGAAAGATGGCCTTGAAGCACAGAGGTCTCATCACAGACACACTGGCTGCTTTGTTTTCTCCATACCTCTCCGTAGTAGGGTCGGAACAGTTAAGTGGGTATCGCAAGTCAATGATGGTTCCATCTTTGTCCTGCAGTGAACCCTGTTGCTGTGTGTAGTACTCCACCAGTTCTGACAAGGTGGCAAACTTCTCTCCTCCATACAGGTCATAGAAATCCCCAGTGTTCTGGATGCGGATGTGGGTTACCTGATCACCAACCCTGTGGGATGATGCACAGAGAGGTGGTTGGAAAAGAGGCAGAAAATGTTCTGCGTTACCTCCTGCCATGGAGCCAGAGCAAACCGTCCCAGTGAAAGGAGGCAAAAGAGAAACTCCTGGGGCAACTCCCAGGGTCTAGAAGATCCTGGGAAGCTGAGGTCCTTTGGAAAGAACTCACAGGAATAAGGACAGAATGAACACAATGCCACAGGACGTGTGAGGATCAACGCATCCTGTGTATGTAACCCTGGGAAGACAGCAGCTGTGGTCCAAGTTACTTACCGGACTGAAAGAGAAAAATCCCCCTGATTCTTCCGACTGGGTCTGGCCAGAAAGCTCCCATGGACACCTCGTCCCTTCAGTAAGGCTTCAGCTTCCAGCCCACTCAGGTCACGGTGAAACCACCTACCAGAGGAGATGGAAACAAGACCGAGTGAATAAAAAAGACAAGGCACTATAGTGGAGACTTGTACAGTGAAGCATGGCCCCAGTCAGCACCCCTAGAGATACCCATGTGGATGACAGCAGCATCCCTTCCTACCTGACACCTCCCTCACACTATGAAAGGTTTCCATTGAGATACAACTTCCAGGATGATGGATCCCCCCGATCTGTCCTACTTCCCTGGTTCCCCCTCTTTACACACACACATTTCTCAGTCCCTCTTACCTCACCATCGTGGAGAGCAGATGAAGAGGGGGACAAGTGTCTACCACCAAAGCAACTCAAAAAACACAGAGGAGAACTCGGTTTGCGCTGGTGAGAAACGGGAAGTTGGAGGTCTGCGCTGGAGCACCCAACACCACGCTGGTTTTGTGCCTCTCGGGAGCTGGCCGTGCATCTCTCCTGGTGTCTACCATCAGTCCATTCTGACCCTCTCCATCCACCTGCGTCTGGATCGGTGCCTTGATCTCTGGCTCTCTGCACAGTGCTGTGGGGCACAGGCAGGTGCGAGCCTGTGTGCGGCTTGGCATGCACGGCTCCAGGGACAGGAAGCGCTCTGAGCCATCAGCTCCCCAGCCCCAAGCTGCTTTGCACACACTTCTGCTTCTCCTTTTGTGTCTTTCCTCCCCCCATCCCCTGTTACTCTCTGGTTCCCTGTCTTCTTTCACACCAGGGCTGACTCTACAAGTGCATCTTGGGTCCCAGCTGCACGTTCTCTGGTCCCCTTCTTCCCCAAAAGGCCAATGAGAGGCATGAGTGCTCCCCACCTCCAAGCCCTTGCCATGGTGCCAAGCTGCCTGAGGTCACATGCCTGCAAGGCTGAAGCAGGCAGTACATGGTGACATACACTGAGCAATGAGGCACCCCACTGCAGGTTACATCTACCCAGCCACACAGCTTGGCTCTGCCAGGCTGCCTTCATCTACCTACCTGAAACCTCCATACTCCAGTTCACTGATGAACTCTCTGAGCAGTTAAATGTTCAATGTGCCCTGTACAGCTACAGGGGGAAATCTGTGCAAACACAGATGCTGAGGTGCAGGCAAGCATTCTAAGCACAGTTCTGCCTTCCCGAAAACAGCCTGCTGGGGGATGTGACTGGTAGCTCAAAAGGGATGCGGTGGGAGGTAGCCTTAAAGCTGCCCAGAGAAGCAGGCAGACACCAGAACAAACAGCTACTACCTACAGTGTGCCCATTCAATACCAAGTTTGCTTAGCCTAGGATCTTCAAGATCCGACTGTGCATACTGAAGCCAACCTGGACAACTAGATACAAAGAAGGAAAACTACCCATTTCCAGTTACCTAGCAGCCATTTCCAATCATGGCCCATGACTGCTCTTTTCCATAGCACTGGTTTCAAGATCTGCAGGTCTCAAGAAAGAATGGGAGTGAAGCAGTGGCCAAAGAGGGAAATCCAGCTGGCAAAGGAGCTGACTTTTAACCGGGGCCACTGTGGCTACCCTGTGTGGTGGTGTGGGCAGCATGAACAGCGAGAGATGTGCTCATCTCGAGCAGCAGCCTTCCCTGCTCCCCACCAGAATGGGAAACTGAACAGGCTGCTAGCAGGGAGTGAGACAAAGCTCGTGGTCAAGACAGGAACTAACAACAAAGGGAAATACAGGGGAGACAAGTGGGAAGCTAAACCTTATTGCTAGAAAGGCAACCCAGTCACTTACAGGAGCTTCCTTTAAAATGCTTCTATTTTCACACACGTGATGGACTGGGATGTAGGGAGGTGCAGGGATCCAGCTGTCCTGACTTAAATCTGATAGTAAAAATAAGGGGAGTTTAAAGGCATAGAGACCTGTGGCTCTTGGGAACAACTTCTACACAAAAGTATAGAAGCTGCACTTA
Source organism: Psittacula echo (assembly GCF_963264785.1). Lineage (NCBI taxonomy): Eukaryota > Metazoa > Chordata > Aves > Psittaciformes > Psittacidae > Psittacula > Psittacula echo. The sequence continues at coordinate 8,720,303 of NC_137736.1, forward strand.
AAAGACTGCAGCTAAATCAGAGCCAGTCTAAGCACTGACACAAGAAAGAAATATTGTTTAGTGGTAGGAAAGAAATTACAGAAGTCCCAAAAGAGAATTCCCGATGTCAAAAGATTATGTAGGGTCAATATGAAGCCATGGCAGACAAAAACTAAAACCTAGACATCCCTACATCTTATGAACTGGATGAAACAGAAAAGCTGTCTGAGGAAAAGAACATCAGTGGGACACAGAGGAAGAGGGAAAGAACAAGGTAGCAAAGAGCCCAGCTTAAGAGATTTCAGAAAAGAGCCTGCTCCTATGCTGCTGTTTCAGTACAGCACAAGTGGTAGAACCTCATCTTGTAAAACCTTTATGGAGCCAAGCCACAGGTAGCGCAGGAACAAAGGAGAAGGTAAATGAAATAGCCAATTAAAAGATACCCGCATCTGGATTGCTGTAAAAGAAAGGACACTGAGAAACTGGACAGAATCCAGCATAAGGTCACTAAGGCAGTGAAGAACCTGGAACACAGCAAAGACAGAGGATGCTAGGCTTGTTCACCTTGGAGAAAAGGTGTTTGAGGAGAGATTTAACAGCTGCCTGAGACTACCTAAAAGGGGACTTGTGGGGTTCACAAACAATAAACCAGAGTCTTCTTTGTGAGACACATTAAAAGGTCAAGAGGCACTGGGCGTAGCTTGCAGCGAGGGAAATTCTGATTAGATGTGTGGAAAAGCTACACACGCTCCCCCCACCAAGGGTGGTTCAGCAATTGCCACAGGTGCCCAGGGAAGCTGGGGAACCTCCACTCCTGGAGATGTTCAGGACTCACCTGAACAAGGCTCTGAGCAACCCAATACAGCTTTGAGGTTAGCTCTGCTGTGAGCAGGGTGTTGGAGCAGGTGATCCAGAGGTCAAAGTGGTTGTCAAAGGAGGAGTAGAGGAAGAGGTTATATATAGTTTCTTTTCCCTCTGTATTCCCTAAACCTCCATTTGCAGCTACTTGTAGAGTCAACCCTCAAATCCATAACAAATTTAGCATCCTTTGGCAAGGAGTTCCAGGGCCCACCTACAGAAACACTCCCTCCTTTGGCTTGCTTATAACCTGTTCCCTGCCTCATTTCTATTAATGTCTGGTTGTTGTAAGAAAGAAAAATCAATGATTGATTCCTGATCCCCATTCACCCCATCAAACTGCTCATGATACTGACCTGTAGCATCTATATCCTTCCTCAGGTCTTTGCTGGGCTGAAGACTCCGACTCTGTTCTACACCTCTGATCATCCTTGCTGTCCCTTTCTGAGATGTGTCCAAGACTGGTGTGTTGTTTTGGGGATAAGAGTGAAGGATGGCACAGAACTGCAGTGTTCCAAGATGCTGGTGAGTCACAAACAGTGGTGATTTCTGCTAATTGTTCACCACTACCAAGCATTAAGCCAGCAATTACACAGGCTTATATATGACCACAGGCTTACTCCAGAGAGGTTGTGATTAGTTCACAGTTCATTGTTTTAGATGTAAATGTTGAATTCTTTTTCTGTATGAACATTGTTTTACCTATGCCTACATGGAATTTCAGCTGCTCTTCTATTGCCCACTCATTCACTAGCATAAGGTCCTTCTGCAATTATTCACAGTCAGCTCCCACCCTATTATCCTGAATAACTCTACCACCAGCCAGTTTTCTCACCTCACCAAGCTCTATTTCCAGATCATTTGGGAATATACTGAACAGCAGATACTCCCAGTTAAGCCTGTGATCTGACCACTGATGACTTCCCTTTCCTGTAAGAACTGTCTATTCCCACCTTCCAGTTCTTATTTTCTACTAATTCTTCACCCAAGAAAATCTTCATTTTCTTTCTTATGCCACAACTTTAGCTTTAGTTAGACTTGGATGAGAAAAATCTTGTCAACTAATTTTTTGGAGATCCAAGGAAGCTGTCCCAACCAGACCTGCCTTATCCACAAAACTGAAGTTTTACAAAAAGTTGCCTTTCCAAAAGCAGATGCTGACTCTTTCTTTAATATCACAGTCACTGACTTTTCCATTCTACTGTCTACCCTTTTGCCCAGATACCAACTTGATTGTTCTGTGTTTCCCTGTACCCGAGGGAACTTATTTGGAGACCTTTTTGAGCACCAGCATTGCATTTGACACTTCAAATCCTCACCACTGAGATGATTTTAGTCAGGAGGTTTTGCTGTTCTGCACAGAACTGCATCCTAGTTCACCTGTTGGTGCAGGGAGAAGGCCATCTGGGCTGGGGGATAGCCAGATGGAACATGGGACCCTAGGACCACAGTGCTTTCCCAGATCCTTACCATACAGTAGTGAATCCTATTTCTGTACATCATGCCACTGCAGTTTCCAGAGCAGAGAAACTGGTTGGACTGACCCTGAAGATTTTATGTCCTGCTGTTCCATGAAGGACTTGAGAGACTGTAGTGAATCAAGCAATAACCACCCACCTGCTCTGTCTCTGTACAGGGACACTCAGAGACACTGGCAGAAAACCTGTAGCAAATGAAGCATCACAAATCTGCTTGCTCTTTATCAAAGTGAAATGGCACAATCATAACAGCAGTAAGAATCTAACCCACTATCTATTCCAGTCCTCCAGCTACTCCGAGGCTCCTATCAGAAGTTTTGCCCACTTCCTACTGCCAGTATTTGTGTTTTTTCTCCCCAACAAGTCCTGTTTGCTTCCCCTAACTAGCATTCACAGCACTCACCCACAGGATGGCATCAGGATCTTGACTCTCAGATCCCCTCTGCCGGGGGACTGACAGCGGCCGGTGGAGGAAATACCACAGCCCTTAATCAGGGGGTCCTACTAAAGAAAATAAAGCAATATTGGAATGAGCAAGTCAGTATCTTGAGACAGACTTGGGGGAGAGACCACAGAACCTGACAGAGAAGGGGTGGAACTGCAGCCTCCCGAAGGGGCTGGATGCTCCCGCGTTGAGTGCCACAGAGCGGCCGGGGGCTGCAGCACCTCCAGTGGCTCACCTGTGTCCGATCCCGCAGTCCCGAACTCCGCCTGTTCCTGGGCGGACTGAGGAGAAGGCAACTCCAGGTCAGCCAAACCGCAGAGGGCTTAATTCTCACCTTTTGGAAAGCACTTCCTGGGGTGTAGTTAATGAATAATTAGGGGGGTGGAGGAAAGCCAGGGCGGGAGAGGTAGATGGTGTCGGAAGGGACAGATTGCGCTTCCTGCCTCCTATCCACTGAGCTCACGCCCTTGCTGTCTACATTCCTGCCTGGTTTGTAACCGGAAGGCAGAACCAGAGACAGCTTTCTCACACCTGGCTCGCAGCTACCTGTTCTCCCAGGCCCGGCTTCGTCACCCCTAGCCCTGCCATGCTGGTCCACATCACCCTCCCCAAAGACCTCAACGCTTCCAAGGGCAACAGGCTCATGAGGAAGGAGGCTACAAGCAGAGCCACCTGATGTCCCTCCATTTGGATCAACTCAGATAAACCAAAAGTTGCCATGGAGCAAGGCTGCCCCGCTAGGTTTGTCTCTCTTCAGTTCCATAAGACATGAGATGCGATTTGATGTTGTTTGCACTGCTCTAATCCAGGCTGCAGCCAAACTGGGCACAATCCTCCCACACACCACTCCCTGCTGCCTTTATCGTTAGGGCTGGTATGTCTGTAGCACATTCAGCTGGGAAACAACGCAGCCAGTGGGTAGAGGTGGTAGGAATGAGTTACCTGCACCCACCCTGCTGAGGACAGGGGGCTCAGTGGCAGTTGCAGCACTTGCTGAGCAGCACTAGGTTATGTTTAGGGGCACATTAGCTAGTGCATTTCACATAGCACATTTGCAAAGCTTGCTCCAAACAGGGCTTAGCACCTCTGAAATGGAAAATAAAATTCATTTTAATATCAAGTCCCAGGACTTCGCACTAAGACTTTGCTTAAATTATTTCCTTTTTGCAGAATTAGGTACAAGTGGGCCCCTCAGAGCACTAGCACAGGTTTTGCCAGGCATAAGGCAGGCACTTCTGTAACCACCTCTGCACCAGGGAGAAGCATCCGTGCCCCAAAAACACCACTAAGTTTGTGTCCATTCATAAAACAAGGGCAATTTCGAGACATTGTTTATTCAGGAGCAGACACACAAGCAGGCACAAAGCACCCCGTTCCTGTCGGGTTAGCGCTTGCCCTGTTCGAGTGCTCCAAGGCAGTCGAGCACCGCGGCCCGGCGGGGCTGGAGGAGAGGTCGCCGGGCTCAGGAAGTGGCCACTCCGCCGGTACCGGCGCCGTGCGGCGGCAGCGTCATGGGAGGCAGGAACATGGCCTTGAGCTTGCCCGACATGCCGGCGATCTCCGGGTCCTGCGACTCGTACGACTTGATCAGCCGGGCGAACTTCAGGACCCCTGCGAGAGAAGGGCTGGGAAGGACGGAGGCACCCGCACACCGGCGGGCCCGGCGCTCCGGTGCGCTACCCACCTTCGCCGTCGCTGCTGAAGCCGTAGGCTTTGATCACGTCCTGCTGGATCTGGGTAGCCACAGGCAGGAGGAACTGCAGCATCTTCCCCATGTCGTTACAGGCGTTGTCCCTCGCCTCCTCCATGCGCTGCGCGTTCTCGGGCGCACCGAAGGCCTTGATCACCTCTGCCAGCACCGCTGCGGGAAGCAGGTACACACTCAACTGCCGCACAACGCAAAACAACGTTCCCAGGGCACGGAGCCTCCTGCGGCCCCCACCTACCCTTGGCCTGCTCCGCGGTCAGCGGCGCCGCCGGGGCCTGCGCGGACGCCGCCATGGGGCGCTGGGGGCTGGCGGCCCCTCTAATCTCCCGAGCACGAACTCGCTCCTACCCTTATACAGCTCATGCGCGGTCCCGCCCTCCTCTGTCATTTCACCACTGGGGGTGGCTTCCCGCACAGCGGGAAACCTTCTGGACAAATACTAAAAGAGCTGAAATCACTGCAGCGCACTCCTCCCAGCGCCGCACCCCACCGGAGCCGACCCGCCCCAAGGCGAGGGTGAGGGCCGCGGGGCACGCTCCCTCCCCACACCATCCCTGGTGCAGCTACCCCCTTCTGTCCCGCCTGGTCGCCCCGCCCCGCAGCGGCGACAACCGCTGAAAGCCGGGCCCGGACTCGCCGCCTTGGCGTATGCAAATGTACCGCTTCCCATTGGTGCCGAGCCGCGAAAGCTCCGCCCCCCTGCGGGGAGGGCGGGGCGTTGCCATGGCACCCGCTGCCGTACCGTGCCAGCAGCGCCTCCGCAGGGTTCCCCCCGCCGGCCCGGGGCGGTGCTCAGTGGCTTTCCCACCGGCTGCTCGGCCCTGGCTGCCATCCCCGGTGCTCATCCCCTGCCTGCAGAGCGTGCTTCTGCCCGATGCACGGCTCGCCTTGCACAGCCAGGTGCGCTCCTGGCTCCGGTGAAAATAAATGAACACAACGCAGTCTGTTTCTGCAAGGGTTTTTTTGATCCTTTTTCCTCCCCCCCTCTCTTTTAAGATCTTCATATAGATATTTTTATATATAAATTATTAGAATGCGTGTTGGGGCTTGGGAGTGCGTGGGGAACTTTGTTCAGGTGTTTTTTTTCTCTTCCTTTTAATGGTTAATTAAGTAAATATATATATATGGGGACCAATCAAGAGATACAATTGTGAAATCAGACACGCACGCAGGGATGGGAGGGGGCAAGGGGGTCACAAGTTGCTACATAAAACTGCCACGTCTAACAGGATGTGCATGAGTTAAAGTACATCAATTAGAGGGGTGAGGGGAAAGGGGGCAGCCATCATCTTCAAGACAGTCCCAAGGACGCAGTGTCATTGCTCTGGGCCACGTTGGCTCTCCCGACAGGACTTGGGAGGGGTCACGGTGGTGACTGTGGTCTGGGAAACAGCCTCCCGGTGCTTTGCACCTCGTTGGGAAGCATAGCCACCACCTCACAAACAGTCTGCGGTGCTTTGCACCCCGATGGCTGGGAGCGGGCTCCACATCGCAGGGGATGCTGGAGAGTAGGAAGCTGCCCCGGCTAATGGGAGAAAGTTCCACATTGCTTTTCCGTATCGCTAAGCAGTATCTTACACCTAAAAGGGGGGCGGGGTGTGAGGAAAAAAGGCTCTGTTGGGTTGAGTTCCTCCTCGCAGAAGCAGGAAAGGTGGCGGCATCGTGCACGTGAAGTCCTGCAATGCTCTGCGCTTCTTATTCAATGCAACTGTTCCCCCGAAACAAAGGATGGAGCTGCTGCCACCCTGAATTCATGTCAGTCTTTGTCATTTTGAGCTCTGTGCAATGCTGATGCCATTTCCTCCAGAGCTCTGCTGAAATCACGTACCGATCAGTTCATGTCTGTTAGTGGCATTTCAGTCCCTCCCCATTTTCTGTCCTCTGCTCTCTGCTCCCGGGATGCCATCCTGTACTGTTCGTCCGTCTTCTCTGGCACTCTGCTGCATGGTGGGATCAGGATGTGTCACTGCAGCTTCCCCTCCCCCAGGATTTGGTTGATTGATTGCTCCTCTTGAGAGAAAGACATGATGATGTCACGCCGACAGTAGAAGTCGCTTAAAGGGGTTTGTCACTTTCTTTCTTCAGGTGGCTAGAAGAAAGAAGAGGAGCAAGGTGATTGAGAAAAAAGGCAATTCAGCATCTCCCTCTGCCTTTTGTTAGTCCAGACCTACACAACACCGCTGGCTCGGAGGGTTTTTCAAATCCTTGAAGTAGGAGATGCTATTGAAAAGGAACAACGACTGCACGTCTCTTTCCCAACATGCCTCCCCTCGCACTTGTGAAAGCCTCATCTTGGCAAAAGCATCCAACCCTTGCAAATGTTTGGTATTTTGGCAGGGGTATCAGTTAGTGGGAACTGTGTTAGCACAGGTGCAACATGCCAGTTTATCCCCTCCCCAGAGGGCAGGAGATGAGACCCCACACAGGATTAGCCATGGAACAGCCACTTGTCAAGAATGACCTCCCTGGTGGCCAACCCACTGCTGTGCCCCTGGGGCACGGCTCCCTGCTCCCGGGTGTGGGCTCAGGCTCAGTCACCCGCTTCAGGGGCAACGCTTCCCTGTCCCCACCGCCCCTGCCCCCTCAGGCCAGCCCTGGTCCCAAAGGTGTTCTGGGCGCATCCACTCGCCCCACAGTGAGGAGAGAGCAGGTCCATGCACCTGTAGTAATCCTCCTGCGTTGGAAGCGGCACGCCGTGCAGAGGGTGATGCGCGTGGAGCCACTGCTGCTGTTCCAGAGCCAGGCGCTGCAGCTCAGCTGACTGTGCATGCATGGCCTGGAGCTGATGTGCTGCGGACATGGGCGCCGAGAGAGAGCCTGGCAGGTCCCTATAGGGTGCAGCTGTAGCCAAAGATGAAACAGAAAACAAAGAAGTTAATGTGACGGCTCCATCCTCACCTGTGGCCTCTTAGCTCAGTCAAGACTCTACTGCGCATGCTTTTCCAGCCCTGTGCATGTGCAGGACTTGCTCATTCACCAATAGCGTAAGCCTGTTCTATGCCATGCCAAGGCTCTGTTTAATAAGCCTCAGTTCGGTCCTTTAATCCCCTCATGACCACCCTGACTCTTGGAACTCTGCTGGTGCTCTTTAGAGGAGACCAGCAGTTCCTGTGAGCATCCCCTACCAAAAAGCTGGTGGCGCAGCACTTCATTCTCATGTAGAGGGTGAGGCAGGAGAGGGTTTGGGATGGTTCCAGCTGGGTATGGTATCCGGGTCAGGTGTGATCCCGAGGCGAGCGGGTCAATAAGAGGGTGAACAGAGGCCGAGGCTGGAAGAGAAGATACCACAAGATAATTGTCCCATGCTTTGTAAGAGGCAACATGGAAAAAGGCGCAACAAAACAGACATGTAGAGAGTTGGAGTGTGTCAGGGATGGAATGATTTCAAGGCTAGAAACACAGTACCATGTCCTTCTGAATGTTACTCTTTAGTGTATTGAATCTCATGTGAACCAGCCCGGGATAGCTCTGTCCCTACACTCCTCAGGGAGAAGTACTGCTTCATAAAGTCAATCCTGCAAGGACCTGCTCTGCAATCACGTCCATACCCAGTACTGTGCCAATCTGCCAGCCTGGCTGTCATTCACGTGCCTCCACAGATTGGGTGCTTCCATTTCCAGGTCTCATCCAGCACAGAGGCTCAGTGCCAGGCATTCACGTTTGCAAGTACTTTCTGAGGCTGCAATGTAAGGTACTACCTATATGAAAACTGCTCTTCCCAGGGTTTTGGACTCACTGCTGGAGTGCTGGCTGGTGGAGCCCAGCTCCAGAGCATGGGGGGAAGGACCTTGATTTGTACCTGATGCCATCTCCAAGTAGTTGCAGCTGCTTAGAGTGGGTGTCTGTCAGTGCCTCTGCCACCAGATCCCACTGACCACTCACAGAACCTACATGGGCATGGCACTTTTCCCTCTTGCACTGTAGTTTGCGCTTTGCTTCCCTGAGGTTTTCACCCCTAAACTTTCTTTTGCTTTCCTGAGGAGGGGAAAATAGAAGGGACCACCACCTGAAGGACAGCAGCCTCCAGCTGCTTACAATTAGTCCACCTTCTGTCCCATCCCGTCCCATCCCATCCCACCATCTGCAGCAAGAGCCACAGGAGCAAACTGGAGAACCAAGATTTCATTAGTCCTAAGGATACTGTTGAAACCACTGTTAGGAGGGCTCACACTCCCTCTGCAGACCACAGTGTGAAGGACGCAGTCGGCAGCACCACCATCCCCCTGGTAGGCAGAGGAACCCTAGCACTCATATTGCGTCCCCAGAGATCCTAAAGGACATGGTGCAAACAACTCTGCTTGCCTATAAGCAGCAAACTCACAGACGCCCCGACACCTGCAACAGGTATCAACGTCTTTGGTGGGATGGGAGCTAGCGCAAAGGTGAATGATCATGATGTTGACCTCTTCTGGCTGAAGTGATGGATCTGGGCCCTGAAAGTCTCTGCGGCTTCTGGGCTTCCCCAAGGCCAGAGGGAGGAAGTGCAAAGAGAGCACAGTAGGAGGGAGAGTGAGGTTTTGTGCAGGGCACCCTCACCATGGTCCTCACCTGCATGTATGGCATCCTGCTGGTGGAGATGGAGGTGGGAGTGGATGTGGGAATGCTGATGATGATGAGGTGTCACATTAAGCATCTGCAGCCGGGCCAGAGGGTCATTGCTGAGAGCAGCCACCCGCTCAGCATGCTGGCGCTCAGCTGCCAAGCGCTCGGCATAGGACATGTCGGGACGAAGGGTCGGGCCGGCTGCCAGCGCCAGCCTCTCCCGCTCCAAGTGGCCCAGCCCTGGGTGGAAAGGAAAAGCGGGATGAAGGCCGGGAGCTGTCTGCAGACTCAGCCCGCCGTGGCGTGGGAACGGATCCATGGCAGCAGCTGGCACGGCGTGGAGCTGCTCCAACTCGGCTGGCTTGACTTCAAAGCCGGGCTTGAGACGTTCACGCAGGTCCCGGTCCCTCAGGTCTCGTTCACGGGCTTCCCGCTCCCTCAGCTCCCGCTCCCGCGTCGCTGGATCACTGCTGTAGATGGCTGGGACGTTGTATCCCAGCAGGCCTGGGTCAACCGCACCAAGCGGCACATAGAAAGGGTGGTTGCGGTTGCTGGGGGACATGACATGGGGCCGGGCATATTCGCTGAGGGTGCGCAGAGCTGGGGTGTCAGGACCCAGGTATGGGGGAACAGTCGCTACGGCACTGCCCTGCTCAAACGAGGGGCGGTGGGGGACTGGTCCCAGGGATGAGCACTCAACCGGCCGGCCCTCCTGGGCCATCTTCTGCAAGAGAGCAGAGACACCAGCGTCAGAGAGCAGCCGGGGGGGTCCTAAAGCATCGGTAATGGGACCCCCAGACTTACCACGCTCCTCTCCAGCTCCCGCTCCTTCTCCCGCTCCCGCTCCTTCTCCCGCTCCCGCTCCCGTTCCTTCTCTTCCCGAGCCTTCTGCTCAGCCTCTCGCCGCACTTTCTCCACCAAGTCTGCCCTTTTCTTGGCCAACTTGGAGCCATCGAGGGGCACAAAGTACAGATCTGTGCGGGAGCAGGAGTTGAAGCCGCGGTCCAGGTGCTTGTTGAATCTAGGGACAAGAGGCGAAGCCTGTCAGTGCAGAACAGGCTGGAGGACAGGAATGAGGACAGGGGCAGATAAAGCCAAGCCCAGCAGTGTAGGAAAGGGAAGAGCATCATGGAAAAGGCAAAAAGGTGCAGGTGTACCCCGAGCTTGGGGTGCCCTCGCCTTCCCTGCCCCATATGCCCATCCTCAGTGCAGGGACACCTCACCTGGCTGACTGGCTGGCGTGGCTGGGCACATCCACTACCTTGGGAGGAGGCGAGGGGCTGCGAGCCGGCGGCACGGGGCTCTCGGGGGGCTCGTACTCCTCTGACGGCTCCTGCTTGATCTGTGCAGCGCTGAGGGGCAGCGGGGGTGCAGGGGGGGCCGGGGCGGCCATGCTCCCCGGCAGGGCTGCTGGGGCAGAGGGAGCAGGGGAGGGGGCTTTGTAGCCCCCCGCCACGGGGGAAGAAGCCACCCGATAGCCGGGAGGGGTGGCTGCTCGGAAAGGGGCAGCCGAGGAAACTGGGGGGGACCCTGGCTTGTAGGGGGCCGGAGGCTGGAAGGTGGGGACAGGGGAGGCCGCCCGCTTGCCATAGGGGACCACGGCTGACGGGGGTATTGGGGGTGAGACTGTCTTGTAGGGGGCCGTGGAGGGGGAGGCCATGGTGGCAATGACAGTGGAGAGGGTGGTGGCAGTGGAGGTGACCGGAGGGCCAGCCCCATGGGCAGGGGAGGGCGGCGGCGGCGGGGGGAAGGTGTAGGTGGCCGGACTCTGGCCTGGGGGGTGAGCGCACATGCTGGGATAGCTTCCCTGGGAAGAGGCGGCAGAGGAGGATGAAGAGGAAGAGGAGGAGGATGAGGAGGAGGAAGAGGGGGCTGCAGCAGCAGTGGCTGAGGGAGCCTGGCTGTAGGCAGCCTGGCTGTGGGGAGGGTAGAGGCGCAGCCCATAGGTAGCATGGGAAGGATGATGGCTGTTTGACTCCAAGCCATGGGGGTAACCCCCAGGGGCCTGGGGGGGAGCTGCAGCTGCTGGGGAGACCCCCCCACCGCTCCCATGGCCGTGGTGGTGCTGCTGGGGGGGCTGCTGGTGATGGGGGGGCTGGCCAGGGAAGGGGGCAGCTGGGTGGGAGCCTGCATTGCCCAAGGGGCGGCTGTAGGGGGGTGGCCCCTGGCTCCAGACGGGCTGGGAGGGCAGGGAGGGCTGGGTGTACTTGGGGGGCTGGCTGGACACAGAGAGGCCACTGGGTGGGGGGAAGGAGTGCCCATACGAAGCACTGTAACTGGGCAGGGGCTGGGCTGGGGAGGGCTGGGGGTACTGAGCTGAGGAGCTGGAGGGTGGCAGCGGTGGCGGAGCATAAGGGTAGCGGGAGGGGGCCAGGGCTGGTGCCTTGTCCTGCCCCATGCCATGGGGTGAGGGAAGGTGAGTGCTCAGGGCCTGTCCCACCATGCCCGGGGAGCTGGAGGCAACCACAGCATTGTTGAGTGGGCGCAGGGCTGGGGGGGGAGGCAGATTGGCGGAGACGTGGGGGAAGGAAGGGGCCGAAGCCGGGGGGGCGGCTGGAGGGTTGGCTGGGGGCGTCTTCTGAGGGGGGAGCCCCCCAACCACTGACGCCAGAGAGATGGGGGTGGTGGGTGGCGGGTTGTGCTTGGAGCCGAGGGTCTGCTCGCGGCCCCCCGGTGCAGGGAGACCCCCCACGCCACCGGGAATCTTGGTCCCAACCTGGACCACATTGGCTGTAGGGTAAAGAGAACCATGGGAGGAGGATGAGGAGGAAGAGGATGAAGAGGAGGATGAGGAGGAGGAAGGAGGAGCAGGAGGGGCAGCGGCAGCAGAGGAGGAGGACGTGGGTGTCTGTGGGGCTTGAGCCTGGAAAAGGCGTGAGGGCTGGCCCTCCAGCTGGGAGTGGTAGCTCCCCGCCGGGGGTCCCTGGGGGTGCACATCGCCCGGGAGCCCAAAGCTGGGCTCGGGTGGACGGGCCAGGCTGTCGGGAGCGGGAGCTACGGGTGGGCTCTGCGGGAAGAGCGGAGGGTGGTGGTAGGAGTGAGACGGCCCCTGGGACAGCACGGAGGAGGAGTCGGAGTCATTTTCCACACTGCCAGGGCTGTAGACGCTGGGCGAGGTGCTCCTGTTATCCTGGTCAATGTCCCTTGGGTCACTGCTCATCTCATCGTTGAAGCTGTGGCCATCGAGGCTGTCAACATCAGATGGGGATGGAGGACAGGGCAACTCCTGAAGTAGGGAGAAGAAGGAGAGGGGCATTATGTGGCCTCTGAGATCATGTGTGCATGAGCCAGGTTCTTGCCACTGAGCTGGGAAAGTCAGGGCATGTGCCCAGCTTCCAGAGTGTTCCTTGCAGGCAAGGCAAAAGAGACAGAGAGCCTCCATCTGCTCAGTCATTGCTCCTGGTGGCAGCTTTGTATCCAGGCAGATGCCATTTAGGTTGGAGGAGCTGCACAGGTAGGGAGCAGGAGACTCCTCTGCCCTGGACCTGGGATGCACCAGCACCCACAGATGGGAGAGCTCACCTCAGTCTTGGTTTTTTTGGGAGCATTGGTATCTTCCCCTTCACTCTCCGAGATCTCTTCTGCTCGGCCCTGCTTGCTGCCCTTCGGGGCGCAGGATTCCTCCACCCGGCCTTTCTGCAAGGGAGAGGAGAACAGGGAGGTGGGACAGTCACAAGAGAACACAACCTGCAGCAAGCCAGACACAAGCCACCATGGTGCTTGTGTTGAAGACCTTAGCAGAGGAACAGTGAGTTAGGATTAGGGCAAAAATTTGCACTGAAAAGGGCTGGTGGGAGCTGGCAGGAAGCGCAAGATGCTGAAGACGAAAGAGGGATCCCCCCCTTTCCAGAGAGTTAACCCAGCATGGTTTCATTGGTGGATCCCTGCTGGTCTGCTTCCCTGGATCCCACATGATCTGAGCAGTGCTGGGGCACCCCAACTCAGGCACTAACTCATGCTACCTTTGTCGCTTGCCGGGACTTCTCAGCCTTGCCATCACTGCTGGAGGTGCTGACACCCCCGGGGGAAGCTCGGCCCCGTGACCTGAGCTCCTCTCGGGGCCCTGGAGTCTCTTTCTTCCGTCCGCTCCGCATTGACATCTATGAGAGGGATCACTGGATCAGTCCTGCTTTGCATCTCCCTCCACCCCTGCCCTGTCCCCAGCCCCCCAAAGCCCCTGAACCCCTGGCACTGCATCACCCCAAGCTCACGTCCACTGGCTTTGCTGTGAGCATCAGTCCCAAACCAAGGCTCCTGCTTGGCTCTGGTGTCCCACCCCCTTCTCCCATCTCACGTACTGAGTCCTTGTTCTGTCGCGTCTTCATTCTTTTGGGTGTGGGACCCCCATTCTCCTTGGCCCGGTTTGATGAAAACATAAATCTTTATCACTCCGTGACCCCCTTCGGCTGCTCCCGGGGACACGGACACTGGGAAGAGCAGTTTTTTGGGAAGGGGGCTTACACCAGGTCCTGGTGAATCCTGAAAAGCAGACAAACAGGTGAGAGGGAAGAAACACAGAGTGGTTTGCTATAGAAACAGGACAGAATTATTACTGTTTCCTTCACTATCACCTACAAACACAAGCATCTTTACCCAGAACGTAATAAACTTCCCCAGGAGTGGGGGAAAAGATCTGACCACTGCCACATCACATTTCCTATTGCTCAGAACAAAAGCCACCCAGTGCAAGGCAGTCAGGGCCTCACAACAACGCTCTGGAGGAAGCAGGGGGGAATGGTTAGCAGTGCGTTAACTGGCCTCTGGAATCATTTCAGTGTTTTTATTTCCTTTTTTATTTGATCTTCAGAAAAAGAGAGCAAAAAATAACGGGAAAGTGCTTTAAAATGTTCCTGATGACATGGGGTTCTGACTTCCTAAGCTCCTCTTTGTACTTGTCAGTGAAGTAAGTTACACCACCCTTAACTGGCTGTGTGCTGTCATTAGCTAGCTCTGCATAATGAGCTCCCAGTGGCCTTTGCTCAGCGGGTATTACACAATCCTGCCCTCTCAAGAGCATATGCACATGCATATACGCACCAGCACGGTATGCAGTGTGACGACAAGGCTTGCTTAGGCTGTTCAAAGCCCAAGGTACCCAACTAGGTGTGAGAAAACGTATTTAGCTTTAATCTCACATGACACAAACAGAATAAGCTCTGTTTAGTTTGAAGTGCCTGCCTATGTCTCATTCTCCTCCATGCACTGGACTGTGTCTCAGTGTACCAGACAGGGTCATGCCCAGGGATACAGGGTACACTCCTAACACTTTGCAGCAGCAGGAAGATTTCTGAGATACCTCTGAATAAATTCACAGCTTTGCGCTATGTCCAAAAGCACTGCAGGTATTTAACACCCTGTTACACCCCACAGTCCCTAGTTCAGGGTATAAAAGCACTGCAACTGTATTAGCCTGGACTAAAGTGACTCAGGGATGATGCTCCTGAAGCTGGTTTGCTTGGCTTCACCCAGCTTGAGATCTTTTGCACTGCACTGCACAGATGTTAACCAAAAAGAGACTGTGCTTCCCCAGCCTGTCCTGTGCTCGGCCTCTGGGATGGACAATGTACAGGACAAGGAAATGTGTCCTGTGGATGAGGCATCAGGACAAAAGTGACACATCTCCTGGGATATATTCTCTGATCTGGAAGCACGGAGAAATTTTGTCAATAAGTATCTCCAATCTGGGACTCCTAAAGGCCATCCCAGACCTGGAAACATCAGCTTCCACCTGGCCAGTGCAGGAGCAGTCTGGATGCACTCTCATTTTTCTGAGAAGGGAACTGAAACCAGGATTCAGAGCAAAGGCACCAGGCAGAACTCTTGTGTCTCCTGTGCAGCCCTGCTGACTGTGATGACTGTGACTGTGATGACATGACTGATGACAGTGACCCCAGGGTCACTGCTTTCCACTGCCTCCATCTCCCTACCTGGGAAAAGGGAGTAATGACACTGACCTGTTTCTTCTGTGGCTCCACATTTTCCCTGACCAATGCTCAGAGCAACTCATCGGGGAAATACTTGGGAAGAGCAGGGGATTGTTTGTGTTAATTTCATTAATATTTTATTTGACCCTCATTGTGAAAGCCACGGGGGACTCATCCTGCATTAATTCCCACACACAACAATTCATTAATGGAGACCTCTTCCTTAATACAAAACTAGCTCAGGATGGTTTAGAACTGACTTGCCGGAGGCAGAGCACTCTTCTCATCCCTCCCAGCTGACACCTTTTGCAGCCTTCCATTTCTGTCTCACTAAGGCCTTTGGTTGCTAACTCAGCTGGCTACACCGATGCTATTCTAGATAAACATCTAGAATTAACATCTCTCACATGAAGCAAACAATGTAAGTCAGGTTATCCTAATTTAACTCAGCTTCAACACACGCCACATTGGCAACCTTTGAGTATTAGCTCAGCTCTGAATACACAGAAGCAGCAACGGCGCATTACCAGTATGTCAGTGCTCTTTATGTTCAACAGGGATGCTACCCACACCTCCCACACCAAAGAACTGAGCATCATAACACAGCACACGGGTCTCACTTCAGCTTTCCAGGAACCCTGGAATGATAATTATGGTCTTCTTCCCAGAGAAGCATCTGTGGCCAACCACATACTGAAACTTCCATTTGAAAACCGAGATACCAGCTCAGTACTTATGCCAACCAGTGAATATGCAGTACAAAACAAAGGCAGACACACACAGGCATGATTCAGTAGGCAGCATTAACCACTGGGTAAGAAGTTTCTATCACTTAAGAGAGCAAATGCTTTGCTAAAACACATCCCAGAACTGACACACACATTATTAGGCACCGTACAGCAGCTGTTATGTCAGAGGGCAGGTGAGAGGACCACAACACTGCCTTCTAATTTTAACATCTATGAAATAAAAGCTTGCAATGTGAGCCTTGACAATTAACAAAGTCACACCTAACCCTTCCCATCACTGAAGATCCCTGTAATTGTCTCTGAAGAGTTCTTAGGGCTCTGTGATTTTGGAAAGGAAATGAGACATTTGGCAGGTTTGCTGTCAAAGGGACAACCTTTTCCTGGCCCTATGAAGCCCTTTACAGGTCTAATGGCATTATGAGGCACTGCAAATGGCTATTTTCTGTTTGCGTTTTGTACAACCCAGCTTGGTTTGGCTTCATGCCCAAACCCCTCCATATTCTCTTGTAAGCTCTGGTGCAGCCTCCTCCAAGCACCACACACTCAACAGGCATCCCCACATGGGATCCAAAATGGATCCTGCTCCTCCTCTCCCCCAGCTTCAAGCAGTTCTCCTTGCCAGAGCTGGACTGACCTGCACAGGCAGTCAAGAGCTCACAGGAGGCTCCAGATCCTCTTCTGCTGAGGGATGCAGGTAAGTTCTCTTCTTCCCAGGCTATAGTATGAAGCAACTCTCCACAGGTTAACAAAACCAGAGTCAAGTCCATCTCAAAGGAGATGCACTCAAGTTAAGCATATACCCTTGGTCTCTCCAGAACACTGGGTGAATGTTTGTGCTTGGCTCAGGGCAGCCAAGTCAGACTGAGGACTGACTGACATCTTCGACTGAGGGTCTGAGAAAATAAACCTTCCTAGATGGCAACAGAAGCAGCAGAAATGGGAACGGAACCAAGCTGTCCACGAAGGGTTTTGGGGGTTTGGCCAGAACTGTAAATGATAAATGAGTCATGTGCCCCAACTTCACGGAGGGCTGAAGGCCTTTGTCACTTTGGCCAGAGCTTAACGGCAGAGCAAGCTCCAGGATAGGCTGCTCCAGTCTGCTGGAGAAGGTTAAAAGCCAGCTAAGGTCAAGCTAGCCCTCCCTGGGGCCAGTGACAGGAGAAGGGAGAGCTGAAGGCTGCTTCAGAGCTAGCACCACCATTACTTCAGCAGCATGTCTTTAGCTAGCAGACATTTAAGGCCTGATCCAGCCCTCACTGAGATCAGCTGTCAAGAGTTACCATGGTCTCTTCCCCTTCTTTTGCATTACTCCTCTCTTGGGAACAAAAAAACCCAAACCAAACAGGCAAACAAAAGGCCACCCAAGAAAACAAACCAAACATCTGCTTGGTTTTATGATCTGCTATTCTGGATCTGCGACTGTAATGTCCCAGCAATCCCAAGCAGATTCAGACCTGGTCCAAGCATGAGGGGAGGTGCACCAAGCAGAATGCAACTCTGGCACATGACATGAGAGCCCTGAGCTAACCAGCAATGATTTGGGGGTAAGTGAATAGCACTGATGTAGCCTACTCTCTCCACCAAAGCTCTGCCTGGTAGACCATGCACCAGTTGGAGGCGAAGATGTCAAAGTGTATGGCTGGATCACTCAGTCTGAAAGAAAATTAAGCAAAAGCTCTGCCACCCATCAGGACCACAAATATTGCAAGAAAAGGCAGTCTGACAGCATCTGTACTTTGAAACAAACAAGATACGGCCTACTGTCTGGTCCTAGGGGTGATTGGCATTACACAGCTTGCACCCAGATAGCAAAATTCTCCTACCCTCCAAAAGGGGACATCTAACCTGGCCACTGGCTATCAGTATATTCCTATGCTAAGTCCTTCTCCATGCTCAGGCATCATCCGGGACAGTGCTCTCTGGGACAGACCAAAGATTATATAGAGGAACACCATCCCAATGGACAGACAGCGCTGCGCACCAGTGCTGGGGCCCATTTCATTTGTTACTAGAGACGTAGCCAGTGTTATCTTCCACTAGATCGTAGTCCACAGAAAGGAAGTTTGAAGTAAGGAGTCAGTGAAACTGTTTCTCCTTCAGCCCAAGTACAAATGTTCCGAAGTTCAATTCTCTTCTTTTTTCCAGTTGGGAACTGCTGAAATCCAAAATGAACAGCATTTGGCATGCGAAGGCAGACTCAGACGAGAGAACTAAAAGGAGTGTTTCTCTGCAATTCATTAGCTCTGTGTTCCCATCCTGATTTTTCTCTTCCCCCTTTTGCAAAGCAATGGGTTAGCACTGGAGTGAGGAACCAGGGCGGTGAAACAAACACGACTGCTTTCTAACACACTGCAGATGCTGGAAAGTGTTCTGAAAGTAAGATGGGGTGATAACCAATGGATCCCTCTTGATGGGTAAAGATCACACAGAAGGGAGTGCCCAGTGGAGCAGTACAGCCAGGGGACACACACTGTGGGTGGGAAGACAGAACGTGGCATATATATATATACATACATATATATATATACACACACACACACATATATTGCCCAGTGAATGATCCCAGGCATTTTTAATCCCTGTCTCCATTTCCCTCATTTTATAAAGTGAAAGGAAAATTCCCAGAAATGTGATGGAGTTTAACAACTGTGTAGCATCTTGAAAACACGATGTTTCATCCAAAATAATGCAATCAGACAACCTGAATCACAGCGTTTCCCAATGGCTAATGATTTAACTGCATGCTTTAACTCCAGCATCTTCTATAGGGCATGGTGGAGAAAGTGAGAGAAGGAAGGGGAAGGGCACTGTGTTCAGTGTTAGATAGCAACAACCAAACAGGTCAGGATGCATGTCAGAGTCTTTTGTCAGTCTTTTGACATGTACACATTACTGTAAAAGTGAAAATGATTGTGTGGGCAAAGGGATTAGGATGCCAAAATGGTTGAATACCAAGATGGCAGCAGGCAAACACTTGGGGCTAATGTTATCTTGGGTGTGAACATTCCCAGGAATTGCAAGCTTTTTATTACTTGGTACATTTTGCTAAGAAGAAATATATTTATATGACACAAAATAAAAGGCACTTGTGAAATATGGGCATTTTTCTTTAACATCCAAGCTGAATGAAGTCTCTTTAGATTTACCTGTGTATGCAAGAGAGGAGCAAGTTCACAATCCCATCATAAGATGATCATAAGGTTTGAGACCACCTGAGGAACCTGAACACACAAGTCATAGAATCATAGAGTGGTTTGGGTTGGAAAGGACCTTAAGATCATCGAGTTCCAACCCCCTGCCATGGGCAGGGACACCCCACACTAGACCAGGTTGCTCCAAGGCTCTGTCCAACCTGGCCTTGAACACTGCCAGTGATGGAGCATTTACCACTTCTCTGGTCCACCTGTGCCAGTGCCTCACCACCCTCACAGTAAAGAACTTCTTCCTTATATACAGCCTGACCTCCCCTGTTTCAGTTTAAACCCATCACCCCTTGTCCTATCGCTACAGTGCCTGATGAAGAGTCACTCTCTAGCATCCTTGTAGCCCCCTTCACATACTGGAAGGCTGCTCTGAGGTCTCCATTCAGCTTCTCTTCTCCAGGCTGAACAGCCCCAACTTTCTCAGCCTGAGACTCCTGAGACCCAGTGAAATGCATCCCAGAGGCCTGAGGGAAATGGCCAATGAAGATGCCAAACCATTCATCATCATCTTGGAAAAGTCGCGGCAGTCAGGCCAAGTCACCAGTGAGTGCAGGAAAGGGAATACGGCCCCATTGATGAAACAGGTAGTAAGGACCCTGTGAACTACAGACCAGTCAGCCTCACCTCAGCGCCTGGCATGATCATGGAGCAAATCCTCCTGGGAGACATGTCAAAACATATGGAAGACAGCGAGGTGATTAGAGACAGCCAACATGGCTTCACCAAGGGCAAGTTTGGACTGACTAATCGAGTGGCCTTCTACGATGGAGTAACTGCATCAGAGGACAAAGGAAAATGTACTGATGTCATCTACCTGGACTTCTGTAAGGCCTTTGACACAACATTCTCGCCACTAAATTGGAGTGATATGGGTTTGATAGATAACAATGGAATAGATGGCTCTGTCCATCTGAGAGTTACAGTCAACAGCCCAATGTCCAAGTAGAAACCAGTAATGAGTGGTGTCCCTCAGCAGTCTATACTGGGACCAATACTATTTAACATTTTCATCAGTGACATGAGGACAGTGGGATCGAGCGCACCCTCAGCAAGTCTACAGATGACACCAGGCTGAGTGGTGCCATTGATAAACTTGAAGGGATGCCACCCAGAGGGACTTTGAAAGGCTTGAGGCGTGCACCCATGTGAAGCAAGCTCAATAAGGCCAAGTGCAAAGTCATGCACACGGGTGGGGACAATCTATAGGGTGAATACAGGCCAGAGTTACGAAGGGATTGAGAGAAGCCCTGTGGAGACAGCACTGGGGATACTGGTGCATGAACCAGCAATGTGTGCTCACAGCCCAGGAAGCCAACTGCATGCTAGGCTGCGTCAAAAGGAGTGTGACCAGCAGGTCAAGGGAGGTGAATCTGCCCCTCTACTCTGCTCCTCTGAGACCTCACCTGGGGTACTACGTTCAGCTCTGGGGCCCCCAACACAAAAGGGATGTGGGTCCAGAGGAGGGACACAAAAAAGATCAGGGGGCTGCAGCACCTCTCCTATGATCACAGGCTGAGAGAGCTGGGCTTGCTCAACCTGGAGAAGAGAAGGCTCTGGGGAGACCTTAGGGCAGCTCCAGTGCCTAAAGAAATCTGTACAAGAAACCTGGCAAGGGGCATTGGACAAGTGCCTGTAGGGACAGGACAAGGGGAATGGCTTTAAACTGACAGAGGGGAGATTGAGATGAGCTCTTAGGCAGAAGCTCTTCCCTGTGAGGGTGCTGAGGCACTGGCACAGGGTGCCCAGAGAAGCTGTGGCTGCCCCATCCCTGGCAGTGTTCAAGGCCAGGCTGGATGGGGCTTAGAGCAAGCTGCTCTAGTGGAAGGTGTCCCTTGGCAGGGGGTTGGACTAAGGTGATCTTTAAAAGGTCGCTTCCAACCCAAACCAGTCTGCAATTCCATGGTTCTATGCCTAAAATAACACCTCTCATGCAAAAAAAGAACTCAGATTGAGCCAAGAGCTTTAATCCTTTTCTTATATGTACTTGTTGACCTATCTGTCAGTAGTACTTGTTGAGAAACTCACTTGTCATGCTACCTAGGTGCTCCTGCTTCCTAGTAAAATAATAAAGGAAAATTCAAATGCTCACATTTCAGGAAAGGGTGCCAAATCAGAGCACTGAAAATAAGCCTGCAGAGTGCTGGCAGATTCAGAAGACAAAGACAGTTTATGTTTTATGAAGTCTATATTAACATTTTGTTTTCTTAATTCTGTACAACCATGAGGAGTAAGAACATTATTTTAAGCATGAAAGTTGTAATTCTGGTATCTCCATTCAATGAAAAACAGATCTGAGCAAAAAAAAGGTCTTTCCTGACAAGCAGAGTGAAGTAAAAACTATTAGAGCTAAAGCAAGGTAATAAATAATTAAAAAATCATGCATTTAACAATAGCTTAATTTACAGCATAAAAGAATATATTAGTTTTGGCAGGTGTAAATGAAACTGAAGTTTGATTCACTCAATGAAGGTTGGCTGTACAAAGCAGGTCCCGTTAATCATAAAACGATTCCTGAGGGCACACTAAAGTGACTGTAAGTATGGAACAGATTTGCTTAAAAATCTCCACAGAATCATTCCATTTCCCCAGAGGAGGCCTCGGGATCTCTTGGAGACACAGGCTGGCAAAGCCCAGAGGAGGATCACAGAATGCAACACACTGGGCTCTTCCCTTTGCGAGTGCGATGGAGGCCCGTGGGTGCACCATGCAGAGGAAGGACACTCCACTCTCCATAGTCACTGTTTTAAGAAGTCCAGCATCTTCTGTGTTAGGAACGCCTGAGCACACCTCACCTGTGGAGCTGTTAGGGTTTAAGGGTCTATTGTAATACTTGACACTTGTTTTTATACACATATACCCCTTCACTAAGGAATGCAAAGGAAATTACTCAAAGACATAACTTTCTAATTGCCCAGAGACTTAAAGGAAGATGTAAGGCACAGCTGCAGGTCTCTGCTCCAAACTCCTCCTCACTGTTGAGCTGACCCCAAATCTAGATGGGGTTGCTGAGAGCCTTGTCCAGACAAGCCCTAAACATCTCAAAGAGTAAAGCTTCCCCAGCTGACCCTGGATACCCATTACAGTGTGGAAACACTCATTAACAGCTGTAATTTCCTTGTTGCAACTTATGACCGTGATTCCATGTACCATAGCTCCTCACGGTTAGTACATGGAAGTTATTCACCTGAGGGCTCAGAGCCCTCAGTCCCAGACAAAGCAGTCAGAATGTGGAGAACAATGAGAGGGAAGCTCAGTAGCTAGAAGGATAAAACACTGCAAATGGTTATGAATTAATGAAATGCTGCAAGTACCAGGCTAGGTGGAAGAAAGCCTGATGGTGTCTCACAAGGATCAATGTCCAAGCACAAGGCCCTGCACATCTGGATCAGGGCAATCCCAAGCACAAATACAGGCTGGGCAGAGAATGGATTGAGAGCAGCCCTGAGGAGAAGGACCTGGGGGTGCTGACCGATGAGAAACTGAACATGACCCGGCTTCATTGTGTGCTTGAGCCCAGAATCCCACCATGTCCTGGGCTGCATCAAAAGGAGCATGGCCAGCAGGTCGAGAGAGGGGGACCTGCCCCTCTATTCTGCTCTCATCAGACCCCACTTGGAGCACTGTGTGCAGTTCTGGTGTCCTCAACATAAGAAGGACATGGAGCTGTTGGAGCAAGTCCAGAAGAGGGGCCACAAAGATGATCAGAGGGCTAGAGCATCTCTCCTATGAACACAGGTTCAGAGGGTTGGCCTTGTTCAGGGTGGAGAAGAGAAGGCTCTGGGGAGACCTTAGAACAGCTCCAGTGCCTAAAAAAATCTGTACAAGAAATCTGTAGAGGGACTTTTTACAAGGGCCTGTAGTGACAGGACAAGGGGGAATGGCTTTAACCTGACAGAGGACAGAATTAGATTGGATATAAGGCAGAAGTTCTTCCCTGTGAGGTTGTATGCGGCTTGGAGCAACCTGCTCTAGCGGAAGGTGTCCCTGCCTGTGGAACTGGATGAGCTTTAGAGGTCCCTTCCAACCCAAACCATTCTGTGATTCTATGATGTCCTACCTGGCAACGGCATTACACTAGGAGACACTGTCAGTATCGCAGAGAATCACAATTTAAGAGGTAACTTAAGAGAGTACAACACTAAAGAAGCAAAATAAGGATGGATACTGCAAAAGGGCAAAGGGAAATCTATGTGGCTGACAAAAGTCAGTTAATGACAGTGATAGCAAGGATGACAACTCACTGATGAGAACTGTAAAAGGACTTTCCAAGAGCGACTGTGGGCAACTGATAATGGGCAACTGACAATGGGCAATTAAACAGCATATGAACTTTTATCTAGATAAATATTATGCAGTGCACACACAGAGGAAAAAACAACTCCATCTCCACATATAAAATGGACCCTCAGCTGACTTGGTGCCACTCAAGAGTGATCCCCTTGGGACAGGAGAGGCAAATCCATGAAAATGTCACATTTGTCTTGAGCAGCTATCAGGAAAACAGAACCACATGCTAGAAACTCATGAGAAAGAAACTGGAAACAAAACAAAGAATGTCATCATGCCCTTGCACAAACCCATGGCTTCCCCACATCTTCGAATGTGTGTGCAGTTCTGCTCCTTCCACAGGAGCTAGAAAGGGCAATGAAGAGGCATGACCAAGCGGGTTAGACATCTCTGTCCAGAGAAAAAGCTATTGAGTATGTGATCAAGGACTGGAAAACCAGGAAAAGTAGACGTTAGGTAGGAAATTATTTTCTACTCTCTATTCCAGTACAAGGCCTTAGGACCATCAGATAACACTACAAGGAAACAATTTCAAAAACAACAAGACAGTTGCTCTTGAACTTGGGTGGCTGCAGAATTCCCAGTCAAAGGACACTACAGGTGTTACAAGATAGCACAGATTTGCCAGGTGACTGGACAATTTCATGGAAGAAAGAATAACTGGTGCTTTCTGAATAGCTAGAGACCACATCCAGCTATAGCAGTCCCTCTGCCAAAACCAGTTTGAAGCTGCAGGAGCATCAGAGGAAAACAGAACGTAAGCTTGCCT
Organism: Psittacula echo; assembly: GCF_963264785.1. Classification (NCBI taxonomy): domain Eukaryota; kingdom Metazoa; phylum Chordata; class Aves; order Psittaciformes; family Psittacidae; genus Psittacula; species Psittacula echo. The sequence goes on from NC_137736.1 coordinate 8,744,245, forward strand.
TAACTTACCTTTTTTGCCAGGGATTTGGAGCAGAGGATGTGGACTAGATGGACCTAATAGGGTCATTTGGCATGTCTTTAAAATGTTCAGTCAGAAGGAGTATTTCAGCTAACTGAGAAGGTTGGTATAAGAACAAATGGGTATAACAAGGTCACCAACAGTTTTAAGATGGAAATGAGAAGATCCTTGGCCATATGGTGAAGCTCTAAAACAGCCATCATTGAAGCAAAACAGAGGCAAAAGCAAATCATTAAGACAGAATTCAGTCTGTTTGCAAACACGCATGGTGCCCAAAGAGACTGGGAGGCAGGCCTAAAGGGCAAAGGACTCCAGGAAGGCTGGACATCCTTCAAGAAGGACATCTTAAAGGTGCAGAAGCAGGCCATCCCCATGTGCTCAGATGTGTGCTGGCAGGGAAGAAGACTGGCCTGGCTGAACAGAGAGCTCTGACTGGAATTCAGGGGGGAAAATGTAGAGTTTATGACCTTTAGAAGAATGGGCAGGCAACTCAGGATGACTACAAGGATGTTGTGAGGTTATGTAGGGAGAGAATTAGAAGGGCCAAAGCCCAACTAGAATCTGGTCACTGCCATAGACAGACAATAGACAGTAAGATAAAAAAAAAATATTCTATAAATACATTAGTAACAAAGGGAGGACTATGGAGAGTCTCCATACTTTATTTAATAATGTTGGAGAAAACATAGTGATAAAGGATGAGAAAAGGCTGCAGTACTTAATGCCTTCTTTGCCTCAGTCTTTAACAGCCAGACCAGTTGTTCCCCAAGTACTCAGCCCCCTGAGCTAGAAGACAGGTACAAGGGACAGAATGAAGCCTCCATAATCAAAGGGGAAATAGTCAACAACCTGCTACCACTTCAAACAAGTCTATGGAGTCAGGTGGGATCCAAGGGTACTGAGGGAGCTGGCAGAAATGCTCACCAAGCCACTTCCCTATCATTTACCAGCAGTCCTGACCAGGGAGGTCCCAATTGACCGGAGGGTAGCAAATGTGATGCCCACCAACAAGAGGAGCCAGAGGAAGATCTGGGGAACTCCAGGCCTGTCAGTCTGACCTCAGTGCCAGGGAAGCTTATGGAGCAGATCATCTTGAGCACCATCACATGGCATGTACAGGACCACCAGGTCCTCTGCTGCCCCAGTCAGAAGAGGTTTATGAAAAGCAGTTCCTGCTTGACCAACCTCATCTCCTTCTATGATAAGGTGACCCACTCAGTCAATGAGGGAAAGGCTGTGGATATTGTTTACCTGGACTTTAGTAAAGACTTTGACACAGTTTCCAATGGCATTCTCCTGGAGAAACTGGCTGCTCATGGCTTGGATGGGTATACGCTTCATTGGGTGAAAGACTGGCTGGACTGCTGAGCCCAAAGAGTGGTGGTGAATGAAGTTCAGTCCAGCTGGTGGCCGGTTACAAGTGGTGTTCCCCACAGCTCAGTACTGAGGCCAGTTCTGTTTATCAGTGATCTGGATGAGGGGATAGAGATCACCCTCAGGAAGTCTGCAGACCAAGTTGGGCTGAGCGTTGATCTGTTTGAGGGGGAAAGGCTTTACAGAGGGATCTGGACAGGCTGGATCAACGGGCTGAGGCCAGTGGCACGTGGTTCAACAAGACCAAGTGCTGGGTCCTGCATTTGGGCCACAACAACCTCCTGCAATGCTCCAGGCTTGGGGGAGAGTGGCTGGAAAGCTGCTCATGGAAAAGGACCTGGGGATGCTGACTGATTGAACATGAGCAGCTTGTGCCCAGGCAGCCAAGAAGCCAACAGCATCCTGGCATGTATCAGCATCAGTGTGGCAGCAGGGCCAGGGCAGTGACTGTTCCCCCATGCTGGGCATTGGTGAGGCTGCACCTCGAATCCTGTGTTCAGTTCTGGGTCCCTCACTACAAGAAAGACATTGAGGTGCTGGAGTGGGGCCAGAGAAGGGCAATGGAGCTGGTGAAGGGTTTAGAGAACAAATCTCATGAGGAGCTGCTGAGGTAACTGATGTTGTTCAGTCTAGAGAAAGGGAGGTAGAAGGGAGACCTTACTGCTCTCTCCCTACAACTACCTGAGAGTGTAGCAACGTGGGTATTGGGCTCTGCTCCCAAGTAACAAACATTAGGGCAATTTGCACCAGGGGAGGTTTAGCTTGGGTATTAGGAAAAATCTTCACCAAAAGGGTTATCAAGAACTGGAACAGGCTGGCCAGGGAAGTGGTGGAGTCATCACTTCTGGAGGGATTTAAAAGATGTGCTTTTAGAGACATGGTTTAGTGGTGGACTTGGCAGTGACAGGTTAACTGTTGGACTTGATGATCTTAAAGGTCTTCTCCAGCCTAAATGATTCTATGATTCTGTGACTTTGCAGACAGTGACCAAGGACACTCTTGGTTCTGTTTCTAGAGATTCGCGACTGACAGCAAAGCCAATGCAAGTGCCATCTATGCAAAGGGCAAGCATCTGACCACGATGAAGACAGATAGATCCAGAAGTAAAGGAGCAAACTGATGCCAGGAGATGGACACAGTAACAATCATCCAGCAGACCTGAGACACTGATAAGCTTTGACTCACTCCCTTGCCTGGGATCCCACAGCTTTTCCTTGATTTACAGAACTGGTTAAGTGGGATGATTCTGTCCTCACCTCTGGGGCTGAGGGAAGGGAAACCCAATCTCTGGGAAGACTAACATGGAAAGAGATCACTGGAAGTCTCCACTCAAAGTCCCTGTTCATAGTAAACTGCAAAGCTAGATGAGGTTGTCACAAACATCTCAGAAAACAGAATGTCCCCATCCTCCCTGGCAACCTATTCCAGTGCTGAACCACCCTTGGGAGGAAGGAGAGGTTTTTATCTTATATAGTTCGCCAAGTTCATGATGAAGTATGATTTTCATTCTAATGATTTTTATGAAATCAGAACACACAATGGCTAAAACAAGGTCTTCCTGGTCATGATACAATGAAGGATTAAAAGTCACAAGTATCTAAAATTCTCCCTGATCCCAAGAGAATTCAAAGCAAGCAATTCATGCCGAAATGCTACCACCCACAGATAATATAACCTGCCTTACCGATCACAGACACCAGCCTCCACCTCTCAAGTGGGCATCCGAGCCCAGAGACTGATCCCAAATTATTGAGGATTTTTACATCATAGAATCAACCAGGTTGGAAAAGATCAAGAAGAAAAGACTGTAGAATGCTTTCAAGGATGAAGATCCAAGGATACATAAGGCCTTGTAATTAACAGCTGATAACAAACGGAACATGAGTTCCCAGTACAAGACTTCTGAGGGGGTTACACCTGAGTGAATGAAACCACTGGTGCATAGAAAGGAATCTTCTTCAGGAGCAGGAATAGAGAGATCATTTTTACCTGACTATATACAGGCTTGGTGTGACCTTTATGGGAGTAGCATGGGCAGTTTTCACTCGTGTATTCCAAAAAGGATGCTGATAAATTGAAAACTACCAAAACAAAACAAAGAAGGATTTCTGGTAACTCCTCCCTCCCCTTACAGAAAGAGCCTTAAAAAGCCCAGTATATTTAGCTTATCACAGAAAATGTTAAAAGGCACGTTAAACATGGCCTACAAGTACTACAAAGTGAGAAGACTGCTGACAGTAGAGAGCTCTTTAACGCACAAGACCCAATGGATCTAGCTGAAACTAGACAAATTCCACACAGAAAATGTGCAAAATCTGAAAAGCAGGAGAAATCAGTCACTTGGAAAACTCACCCAGGGATCTAATGTATACCTGGAAATCTTTAAGGGCTTTATTTATTTTATTCTAAAATAAATACCTTTAATATGTTCTGTAAAGACCACCAGGTGACATTTCCTGCCACGTGCTGTGCACAAGAGGACCGGCCAGTTGCTCACACTAGGTTTTTCAATACTAAAGTCATTAGCAGTTATATAGAGAGGTTGGCAAGAGGTGATGGGGTCTACAAGACCTGGGTGAAAAAGTACTTTGAAAGCAATGGTGCAGGAAAGCTTGATGGATAATCACAACTGGATAAACCACTCTTCATAGCGGGTGGACCCTCCTCATGTGTCTGGCCAACTCTGAACAGTTCTGAGGGAATTCACTTCATCTACTGCACTGCCTGAAAGAAAAACAGTAGTATAACCAAAATACTATGCTGTAGATACACTTTATATCTGATACACATCTTATATATCTCAATATAAAATTTAAGATATAACACTGTATATTATATACTACATAATACAGGCTATTATATAAATTGTGATATATATGCACAGGCATTAATATATATACACACAGTATATCCAATCCACTGTCCAAAGAGATGCAACCTTCACTTAAGTGATCTGTAACACAGAGAGATCTTGTGGAAGAAACATCAATCAGGGTATCAGCAAGTGCCTTGTAAGGCAGGGAAGCACAAGACTAATGTTTTCCAGCTAAACTGATCTAGGATGTCACCAGGGCAAGAAACATGAAGGAAGATTCAAAGCACCCAGCTACCCTTCTTCAGCCAAGCCCAGACAGACCATTGTTGGCTGAAACTGCTTGGAGAAGACACTGAGTTACCCTTTGGTTTGTAGGTGAAAATACTACCACAACAATCAATCAAATATTGATATTTTTACAGGAGACAATAACAAATCAGTGTTTGCTGCCACAACAAATGCAGAAAACAGCCTGTCAGAGATTTCTGCAGGAGCACTACTAGTGGAGTTCTGGAGGTAAGTCAAAGCTTCTGAAGCGATTGTTTCCTCACAAAGCTGACTTGTGTTCAGCTTCTTAAGATATGCCAAATCCTCCCCCCAAACTGCTGGAAGCTCAAATCAGCCAACCAGACTAAGGGAGAGAGGAGAAGCTCAAACCACTTGAGCTGGAAGCATCCCCTTCTGTCTCATCACTCTCCACACACATCCAAGGACATGGGTTGTGGGCTCGCAATCGCCCACCACATGACTGGAAGGACAAAAGATTCTCCTGTGTTCAGCTCAGTGCGACACAAAGAGCAATGGGACATAACTGGCCAACCCAGCAACACGTCTTGGGGACTGCTGCAGCTTCAGTAACAGGCAAGGCACTTACATGGAGCAATTCATGTTCATGTTAACCCATCTGCTGTGACCAGGCTTGGGCAATGATTGCATGAATTCATTCTGCACAGAAGACAGACCCTGGGTGTAGCACACTGGTTTAACAGCATGACGTTTTCAGAGATGCTGCCACTTTTAAACACACTTGGAGCTTGTGTTGCTTTTTCCTTTGGTCTTTCAGAAATCTGTAATGCATTCCTATTCTGTACTTCACTAGTAACACTCCTCAAGAAGTACAGATGGAAGAGGTAGAGTGATAAACACAGGAAATACACTTCATACCTCCATAGCATCTCCTAATGGAGGAAGAAAGAGATCAGAAAATCCACTGGAGGCAAGAAAGTAGTTTATTTGTCTGGAACAGAATGGGAGAAAGAAACAATAGAACTGGGGCAGACACAGCCTGACAGAGGAGGAAACCAGGTCCTCAGAAGAAAAGGCAGACACCCAAAGAGGAAAAATATAAGACTGGGTAAACATTCAGGTACATATTAAGGAGGGGCCCAACTGAATAAATGCTCAGACCAATTCCAGAGAGTAACTTTGCAAAGATATTACACCTCAGATTTGGTAAACAAATAATCCTTCCCTGCACACCTCGGTATTCCACAGCAACTGCTCCCCTTGACTCCACCTCCATCCCGCAGGAAAATGCTGATGGACATGAGGGAGCTCCAGGAGGTACCGGGCGGGAGGGGGATACAAGGAGTGCCACAGGCTGAGCTTTTGGAAGAAGAAAACCTACCTGATTAATTTCAGCTACAAATAAAAATAGAATGGAATACTTCAGTTGGCAGGGACCTACAATGACCATCTACTGCAACTGGACTAGATGCTCCCCCTCTTGAGGAAAAACACATACCAGGCTGCTTTTAGTGATGCCACTATGCTATAGAATCATAATTCCTTGCATCCCCATTATTATTTTGGAACACAAGTATGCCCACAAGAAACCTTACTGTAATTCCTTGTGCAGACAAACCTGACGGTTTCAGAGGTATCCAAGGGGTACAAAATCTAGGGGAGGAGGTAAATGCATACAAAGAGAGGTAAAGGCAGGCCACTGCAGCAGGTTAGACCTGTTAACCATCTTCATTAGGATTCATTGCACATTTCATTTTCAAATGTTTGGAGGGTTTTTATAATTTCTAGCAAGAACCATGGTACTGCACTGTTCACTCCTTGGCCGTACTTGAAAAGCTCCATCATGAAACACCATTGGGAAAGCCTGGTGTGAAAGACCAGATCATTCCCAAGAACTTTGGGAAATACACAAATGATTGGTTGTGCAGTCACCTATAACAAATATAAATAAAACAAAAATAACAATTTGGTCAAGAAACAGGGGCGGGGAAGGATGAAATTCATTCCAATGAACAATTTGACCATTCACATTTACATGCATCCATCCATGGGCACGATGATCATGGAGCTCTAGTCCCTCAGCCCATGTGCAGCATAACAGTGATGCACAACATCCTCTTAGAAGAAGGCTTAGAAGAAAGGAGGTTCCAGCCTTCAACTCAAACAACTGTGGGATTCAGCTGATGTGCTGACACACTGAATGTGGTGGGAAGTCAGGGCTGAACTCTAAAGCTTTAGGCATACGCATACCCGAAGGGCGTGTAACCAAGCTCCACCATTCAGGTGGACCCGAAACAAGCATTTCCAACTCCTTCCCCCTGCTCTCCTGCTACACACCTCAGCATAATGGTCCACTACTTTTTCCTCACTTTTTCTGTGCTGGAAAGCACAGCAGTTTCTATGCAATCCACCCAAGACAATCACAGATAACGAAAACAGATTTGAGTGGCTAGCTCGGTAAGGACACGCTGCTCCCCAAGAACCACAGCACTGCAAAATAGACCCTGCAGACAAAAGGAATACAAATTCTTACAGTAGCCATCCTGGGAACTAAGTAACTGGCTGTGGAACTCCAGGCAGCCACAGCACCCAGACAAACAGCAAAGAAAGACACTGGCCATCTCAAAGGCAACTTGAGGCACATACAATAGCTACCACGGCAGAACTCAACAGCAAGCAAAGGCAGTGTGCAAAAGTGATGCCACAGTGACCAAATGGCTGCCACTTCCAACAGCACAGCGGCCACTCAGCAAAATACAACTGGCAACGCGCTGGGCAGCAGCAGCCACAGGCCGGCAGCCTGCAGGAGCCAGCGGGGCAGAACTGCCACTGCTCGCCCTATGACACAGCTGGGAAAAACAGACGCTGCTTCTCCAAAACCCCTCAGCAGCAGACAGACAACCAGCCCTACATACCGAGGGATCTCAGTCGGTTCAAAGGAAGTTCAACCACCATCCTGATGCTGCCCAACCATTTGGGTCTTGTCTGCTGCCCGGTCCCCAGGCAGCAACCTGGCTTCCAGAGGAGTGGGCAGTGGGTCCCCCGACTGAGAGTGGCATCGCGGAGGGGGCGAATCACCCCCGTGCCTACCACGGGAACGGAGGACGAGCGAACACACAGCTCCGTGCCCCACTTCCCCCCGACGGAAAACATTCCCAAATATTCCTGCCCGCACCTGCATAAGCGGGAACAATACGAGGCTCGCCGGCAGGAGGGGGCGGTTTTGGGGACCGGCAGCGTGCCGCCTGGTCCCGTCCGTCCTCCACCCCCCACCTCCGGCATCGCTGCGGGTCCCTCCCCACTCGGTGCAGGGCTGCGAACTCTCAAGTCCCGCCTGGCACACACACCCCCCCCCACCCCCGGCCCCGCTGAACTTTCCGCTGCAGGGAAGGGGGGCTCCGCGGGAGGTGACGTCACGCCGGCGCGCAGCAGGGGGTGTCCCCGCCCCGGGACCCCCGCGGCGGGCGCGGAGCCCCCCTGCCTGTCCCCCGTACCTCGCTCCCCTTCCGGAGGGGGGGGGCGCGAAGCTGCCGCCGCCAAATCTAACGAGTCCCGGGTGGGCAGCGCACCCCCCTCCCGGTAATTTACGAGCGGTCCCGGCCGCCGGGGGGAGCAGGATGGAGCCGATGGGCTGCCCCCCCAGCGCCTCCGTGACCCGCGGCGTGCCGGCGGCCTCGCCGCATCCATAACCCCGCCGGGACAGGCACCGCCGGGGGCCTTTCCCCAGCGCTGCGGGGGTATCCCCCGCCCTCCAAACTTTGCTGTTCCCCCTCCCCACCGCTTTGCCCCCTTCTCGACAGACGGACCGGGGGGTGGGGGAAAACACCCACCCGCGGAAGAATGCAGCGAGTGGGCGAAAATGACAAGCAGGGCGGGAGCGGCTGTGAGCGGGCGAGGGACTCACCAGCGGCTCCGGAGGGGAGGTCGAATGAAGGGAGGAATGGAGGCGGCGAAGAGCGGGGGGAAGGGATTTAAACGCTGCCCCCCTCCCTTTTTCTCGCCCCCCCTTCCCTTTTCCTCCCTCCTCCTTTTCCGCGCTGCCTCGTATCCTCTCGCGTCTCCGGAATAACCGGTCGGCGGCGGGGGGCAGCGGCTCCGGGGGTGCGGCGGGGAGCGGGGCCCCCACGCCTCAGTCGCCCCCTCTCCCGCCGCGCACCCCGCGCTCAGGCGCCGCCGCCTCTGCCCCGCCGCCCTCCCACCGCTCCGACCGCGGCCCGCCTTAGCCACCTCCCATTTCCGAAGAGCCCAGAACCAGCCCCCCCGCCCCTTCGCTCTGTCACCCCCCAAGCCGCGCTCGCCGCCGCCCCTCCCCGCGGGGGCCCCGCCGCACGTCCCCCAACCCACCCGCGGGAGCGTGGGGTGGGGAGGAGACACGGGCGCGGGGCGAGCAGCCAGCCCGGCCCCCGCCCCGCCCCCCCCCCCCGGCACAAAGGCCCGGAGAGGGGGAAAGCGCGGAGGAGCCTTTTTGGCCGGACGGGCCTGGGGCGATCGAGCCCCCGGGGGGGGTGTGTGCAGAGAAGGAACCGCCGGCCGGAGCCGCACCCCCCGCGGCTGCGGGAGGGGACTCGGCGGGCGGGGGAGGCGGTGCGGGGCCGGGGCCTCCCGGGGGGCGGCGGCCGCCTGCCTGGCGCTCCTCAGCTCCCGCCCCTCCCTCAGCCGTGCCGGCCGCCTCCCATCCCCCGCCCGGTTACCAGGCAACGGCACAAAGGGAGAGCCTCGCGCGGGGACCGACCGGCCGCCCCGCCCGCGCCGGCCCGCGGCATGGCCCGGGGGCCGGGCGGGGGGGGCCCCGGTTCCCACCACCCATCGCAAAGCGGGGCCAGGTCAGCGGAGGGGTCGCTGGGAGCCGGTGTGTGCGGGCCACATCGCACGCCCCCGCCACCCACCGCCACTTAAAGGCGGCCGCACGGTGCGAGAGCGGCTGAATCCCCCCCGCCCCCGGCGGCCGAGTTGGGCCCCACCGGCGACGGACATGGCCGGTTTTGAACGGCTGCCGCCGAAGGAAGGCCTCGGGTGGAGGGAAGGGGGCGGCCGGAAGGCTGTGAAGGGCCTGACCCAACCTCCTACGGGCCGGAGGGAAGCTACAAGTGAGCAAGCAGTGGCTGGCCTTGCTGCCCAGGTTGGGTCCGTAAAGCAGGACTGGGTGGACACGCACGGCCCAGGCTGCACCGTGTGTCTGTGTTAAATAGAGAGGCTTCGAGTGCGTATGGGCAAGTCCTTGTATCACTCTCTGGTAGCCTTCAGTCAGAGACCATTTCCTCGGTGGACCTTCCAACGCAGGCTGGATGCTTCTCTCTCAGCGAGTTTTTATTCAGGAATTCCTGTTGTCCGTTACATGGCTCCAAGCACTATTTACTGTATGGCATCCAAACCCGGCAGCAAGTAGAGATGTATTCATCTCCTCTTGTGGGTTCTTCTGTAGCACTAATCACCCAAGCACTTCAAAAACGTTAATAACATAGTCCCTGCAACACGCTTGTAAGCCCATGGCTCCCCAATGTGTTTGTCCCACACCCTTTTCCCCAGGGGTGCTGTGGCATCTTGGGGCCTCCCTGTGTATCCTGGGTACAGCATTTCTCTCAGTGCCTCTAGTTCCCAAGCCAGCCCTGTTGGCATGCAGCACCCCATTGCACAACATGAGCACGCCTCATGTCTCCAGCCTTCATTCATTCTTTCATCCACCCTTCTCCCCAACCCACCTCTTTGTCTTGACCCTTGCCAGAGCCTCCGCCTTGCCAGCAGTAATCCAGGGTGTTATTGTTCCCTACCACATTCCGGTTTCCACGCATCCAGTGGGGGATTGAAAACACCATGGATAATGCACAAAAATGCCCACTAGTTTTGGGATCATCAATAGGAAACATTTCGGAGTATCATTTTGCAGAGGTGCTCTGTGTTGGCAAGAACACCCTGTTGATGCCTAGCACAGAGGTAAGCATTAGACTGGCTATTAGGAACAATTCCTTCCTCAAAGGGTGCTCAGGCATTGGAACAGCTCAGCTGCAGCTCAGGCTGCCCAGGGCAGTGCTGGGGTCACTGTCCCTGGAAGTGTTCACACACTATGTGGATGAGGCCCTCAGAGACATGGGTTAGTGGTGGCCTTGGCAGTGCTGGGCAATGGTTGGACTGGTCTTTTCCAACCTGGTTGATTCTGTGGTTCTATGATTATCTGCTTCACAGAGTGGCTCACCCAGCTAAGCCCCAGGAAACAAGAATAATATTACTATTCTTGCTGTTGAGCTAGCAGTGCTTGCAGTTGTGGCTGCTTCAAACTGCTGCCTTAGGAGTTGACAGCCTTACCTCCTGAGCTCAAAGTGAGTATGACCCTTAGAGGCCAAAGTGATGACTCATGAATAAGGAAGATCTTGTCAAAATCCTTGTTTTCTGGGTGCTAAACAAAATATCCAGATCCCTGAGGTTTGTGATTTTGGGAAATGCCTTTGTGAAAGCTGGTATTGCTTCAGCCCCAGGGTCTTCAGGATCAGTGACATGTGACACCAAGCTGATTAACCACAAAGTCAAGCTCCGAATGGTTTTCATGTCATCATTTCCCATAACCAGGCCAGTTGCTTGAGTTAACAAAAATTGTCTTACACAAATGGTAAATGAAAAACAACGAGCGATTGAAGACAAGTGCAGCTGCTCAAGACCTGTTTTGGATCTCTGGCTGGCTGAGGACAGCCTATAGACACAGGGGTGACATGGGTGCTGTCAGCCTTCCCAAAGGCTGCACCAGCTCAGGAATCCTCATAGCCAAATGGCTGCTAGGTAAAACCCCCCTGCTTTGACTCAGGGTGGCATGCGTAAGTGGAAAATAAACAAGAGGAACAGAAGTGGTTGTGCGTGCTGGTGCAGAGAGGCCAAGGACTGGCTGCAGAACATGGGAAATAAACTTCTCTCACCTTTGAAATGAAGATATTGAAACCTTGGGCAAATCAAAAGCATTATTAGCTGTATCTTTTCAGAATGGATAAATGACTTCTGGAATCTGTGAGCCAGCCAGGAGGCCTCAGCAAGCAGATACCAAGCTTGCTGGGGTGCATCCAGTCCTTTTTCGGAGCAGAGGGATGGGACATGCCACCTCATGAGGTCTCTCCAGCTGCATCATCCTACTGCTTTCCAGTTCTACCAGGGGACAAGTGGTAGCGTGTGAAATGAGAGGCCTTGGCTGGGATGTAGAAATGCAGCACAAGAGAGATGCTGATAAACTGTAAAGAGTCCTGCAGGGAATCAGTGAGATAGTTAAGGTGCTCAAGCCCATGGCATACAAGGAGAGGCTGAAGGAGCTGATTCTTCCATCCTGGAGAAGAGAAAGGTTAGAGGGGAAGTAATTACTCTCTGCAGGTGTTTTTTGTGGGAGGGGTATGGACAGCTCAGTGTCAAGCTCTTCTGACAGATGCAGAAAGGGTGAAAAGGTGAAAGGGTTCCAAAATTTACAAGGGAAATTCTGACTAGACAAAGGGAAAACCTCTTCCCTGAGGATGGTTCAGCCCTGCCACAGGTGCTGATAGGGGCTGGATCTAGGCCTGGGACCAGCCCTGCTGTCAGCAAGAATTTGGAGCAGAGACCTCCAGACACCCCTTCCCATCTCAATCTTCCTGTGAAACTGATTCTAAAAATACAGAGCCCTGTTTCCCATTTTGGCACACAGCACACAGGAGTCTCCTTGATGAGCCAAACGCTCTTCATTCAAATAACATGCCCAGCACCCAGATTTTTGACCTCTTGTCAGATGTTCAGCAGAAAAGTGTCTCTGACAGCCTCCAATGTTAAAGATGGGTTCTCAACACTGAACACCATGCCATTGTTCTTGAGAGAGGCAAAAAGACACCAGAGAAATTCAGTAGCTCTTCATTAAGGCTTCCTGTGCACTTTACAACAAGCCTAGTTCAGTGGCATCTCCCCTTCCAGCTCCATTATGGGCACATGCACCTATTTAGAAATAAAAGAATAATTCTGGAGGCTTCGGGAGAGGTGGTGGCTTGTGTTAAATGAACCCTTTAACCACTTGACATCGTTCTGAAAATGTCATCTAACCAGAGTGTGACTTGAGAGTTAAAAGAAAACCAATCCAAGAAATGTTTCCCTGCACAGATACTGTCACATCCCCAGCCCATCCCTGTGCTGTTCCTCATACTGAGGCATACTGGAATGCACATTATAGGACAGCAATCTGATGGAGACATCAGCTTGTGCACCAGGAGCCCTCAGGTATGGGAACAGTGAAGTGTTTGGACATTTCTATCACAAAGAAACAATAACCAAATCTCTGCCACTGAGGTGAAGAGAAAGCAGTGTACATCTTATGGTGCATTAGCTAAGGATGAAGATCTGCAGTGACCAGGCAAATGTATCAGGGACCCTATATTCCTATATACATTGTACCACCAGTGGCAAACTCTTCAGCTTGAGAAAAGGCATCAAGGTGAGGCCCTGCCCCAGCACAATGCGTCCTCAGCACCTCAGTGCTTTCGTGTCTCCCCTGACACAGGGATGTGGCAGTACTGATAGCTCTTCACCAACAAATTGTTAGCACAGTGTGGGGACATATATACTGGTTCCCTGCTGCTACCACGATGCTGTATTTAAATGGGAAACACAGACTACCTTGGGTACTTAGTTTCCTTCCTTGCACAAGAAAAAGGCAAATGTGGGAAGGGGAGATGCTCTTGGGAACATAAAAGCTAAGAAACTTGATTTCCAAAAAGCTGCCCTGCTTGCTAAGCAGCAGCCATATCACTCGCCAAAGTCCAGCCTCTAAAACAAAGGAACACAGCCGTTAGGTGTACAACTGGAAACAGGGTGCTCTCACACCACCTGCACGCACCCAAGACGCACCTTCCTGCCCAAAACCAGCTTTGTCGTGCACAAACGCTTCTTTGGGGGAGGACGCCGCTGCGAGGGACCACTGCAGAGGGGAAGGCACCCCCTTGACACACACCTCACATCCCCATCGCTGCGGGGGGCAGCATTTTGGTTCGCGGCAGGCCCCGGCACGGGAAAATGGAGCGTTCCCGGCACGGCTCCCGGACTACAGCTCCCAGCGGCAGCCGCGGCGTGCAGGATGTGCTGGCTCCGCCGCCGTGAGCGGGCTGCTCCCCGCGGCCCTCACCCGCGCTGGGCGGGAGGCGCCTCTCGTGGTGCCCAGCAGCCCCTCCGCGGGGTGCGGGGGTTTGTTCAGCCCTGAGCATGAGGCGCGGAGCGGGTAATGCGGGCGATCAGGGGCAGGCTTTGGGGGGAGTTCTACTCCGCAGCTACGCTGCTGCTCCGAGGGGCTGAAGGGGAGGCTTGACAGAGAGCATGGGCGAGACATGGCCTGCGGCTAGGACACAAGCTATTCATTAGCACCGAGATTTGTTCTGTATTCACTAGTGATCCCCTAGGAACCAATCCTGTCTCTACTCTTAGGTTCTCCCTCCCACTCTTTCTTGTTCTGGGCATGTGTGCCATAGCCTTTGTCTTCCCTTCTTGAACCTACTCCCTTCCCCGTGCTATTTAGTGAAGAATCAGCAGTGAAATGGCAGTGGTTTAAGGTGGTGTCTTTTGATTTTAAAGTCTGAATCAGGACAGGGTTGAGGGAGCTTGGGATTTCCCCTGTCCTTGCTCATCACAAAAAGCAAGATGGTGTGGCTTAAGCAAGGGTCTGGAAACTTACTGTAGCGATGTGGGGCAGGAGGTTTGCAGGACCTGTGTGTGTGCCCAAGTACATAGGGGGGCTACTGACTTGAACTGGTAGCAGTGGGCAAGGTGGTTTTACCAGTTATTCCCCATCATAGCTTGGGTTGGATTTCTCACAGCAGCCTCATGCCTTGGCTGGAGTGGGTCCACAATAACACTGCTGAGCAGGCGCTGGCGCTTGCTGGCACTCAGCCTGCTTGGGCACAAGCTGAGCATAGGCTACTTTTCCCAAGTACTGCTGTGTTGCCTCTGTGAAACAAGATGGAGCTGAGAGACACATTCCATCTATCCCTCTAGTCAGGGCTCTGCAAAGGAAGGAGGATCTGCTCTCCCAGAGACTTGCAGTTCCAGGTTCCCATCACTTGAGAACAGTCTGGGGCCCACTGTGGAGGGCACAATTAAAGACCCTGCACAGCAAATCTTCACGCGATGCGGTTTGGTGGAGATGGTGGGGACAATGCCTGTCCTCCCCCCGCCTCCCCCTGACAGAGCAGCCTGGCTGTGGGACAAGGATGGAAAAGGAGGTGGGGATACCGGGGCCTTTTCTTTCTCTTGCTGGTCGCCTCTGCTTGTTTCAGTTACCTTTCTGCATGAGCCTCTCCTGCTCTGATGGCAAAATGTCCCCATTTCCCAAACACTGGCAGGTAGAGAGAAACATCAGGCCAGGCCAGGCAACTCAGGTGTGAAATACATTTTAATTGAGTTTAAGGATCTGTAGTTTGTCTGTTGCTCAGCTGAGCATGGGCCGTTCAGAAGGTGAAGCAGACATTATGGGCAGAGGAGAGGGTGAAGGACTGCAAGAGGGGAGGGAATAGAGAGAAAAAGGTCACGAGAAGCAAACAAGAGCATGGATTTGTTTACGGATGTGTTTTAATATATCATCCCACAGTGCTGACCCGGAGACTGACAGCACACACATACACACACGCAGACCCAGTGAGGGACAGCAGTGCACTTCAACACTAAGCTGCTGGCAAGCACATCCCAACACAGCACAGCACTTGGGGTGGAGGGAAGGGACGCTGGGGTCCCACCAGAGCTCAGTGCAGACACAACCTGGGGCACAAGGATGCCATAGGCCAGCACACATGCACCTACACAAGTGCACAACAAGAGCGAGCCACTGGTGACACTCATCCATACACAGCCATGGGTGAGACACTTGTCCAAACACAGCAGCCAATGCACATATGTTCACCGCCCGTGCTCCAACGTACGGAGGAAACACAACAGGCAGCTGGTGTGCTCCGCAGTTTAACGCATGAACAGAGCGGCTCAGACGCAGCCCTGCACACAGAACCCCAACAAACACACAATGCCTACATCCAGAAATGCTTATGACCCCAAAGCAAGGGACAAAGCAATAGGCCTCTCTCTCATCCTTCACCTGGTACATCTAGCTGGGGACACCTGAACTCAAGGGGGTTTGAAATGAGAGGGAACCAGGTGGCAGAGTGGGGGAGAAAGAGCAAAAAAGGGAGCAGTGGAGCAAAGGGAGGTTCAGAGTCTGTGAGGTGGGAAAGAGCAGCAGGGTGGCTGTACCCTGGGGACAGTGTTCAAAGAACACTTGGGTTGCGAAAGTTGTGTCCAGCAAAGCGTGCTTCGTCGCCAAGCTCTTCCTCAATCCTGCAGGAGACAGAGAGAGCACATGTCAGGTCCTTGCTGTGAGGGAGCATTGGAAGCACCAGGGTACCAGAGAGAGGCAGTGCATCAGCAGGAAGCTGACATGGGCTGGAGAAGCCAAGGAGGAGGGAAGGAATATGCTCCAGAGATCAACTTGGGATTCTACTGTTATCTCTGCGCCTTGTCTTCATAACATTTCCCCCGCAAGCCCCATCTACCTTCCAGCTTTCAGCTTCTCCCACCCCAGTTACTCACTCCTCCATTCTCTCTTTTGCATTCCCACCCCCAGAGCCTCTTACCTCATGAGCTGGTTGTATTTAGCCAGACGTTCAGACCTGCAGGGAGCACCCGTCTTTATCTGCAAAGCATTCCCCAAAACAAATACTGTGAGACACTGTCATAACTTGCACCAGTTTCCCATGGGGAAGCAAGGGATTCTGTCTTCACGCCCCTTCGCTTTCCTCCAGACTTGTGCATGGTCTGGGTCTCACCTACCTGCCCAGTGCACAGTCCTACAACCAGATCAGCAATGAATGTGTCTTCAGTCTCCCCAGATCGGTGGCTCACCATCACCCCCCAGCCGTTCTCCTGGGCCAGCTTGCAGCTACAAGGAATGAGGGATGCAGTCAGCATATCCCACTCCTCTAACTGCTGCCTGCATAAGGTGAGGTCCAGGCAGCCTCTCCTCCCACCCTCAGCACCCTACACTCTGGTAGAGACAAAAGTCTATTCATCCAATGGATAGATGACACCCTGCTGTGGTTCATCACAGACCCTTTCACAAGACAACAAGAACAGTGGGCTGGACTTACGCTTGGATGGCCTCCGTGACAGATCCAATCTGGTTGACTTTCAGCAGGAGGCAGTTGCAGGCCTTCTCTTCAACAGCTCGCTCAATGCGCTTGGGGTTTGTCACTGTCAAATCATCTCCCACTATCTGAATCCCCACATTGGCTGTGAACTTGGACCAGGCTTCCCAGTCATCTTGGTCAAAGGGATCCTCAATGGAGACCACTGAGGGGACAACAGAAGAGACATGAGTCAAAGCTGCCTCCTTTCCCACCCCAAAACCACAGGGTATGTACCTGTTAAGCATGCCACACCAGTGCTGATTCCCTGCTACCAAGCACAGCAGCTCACCTGGATAATCACGTACAAAGCTTTGGTAGAGGTCACCCAGCTCATCTGCAGAGATGTAGCGGCTTGGGTCATCTGACGACTTGAAGTCCAGGTCATACTTGCCATCACGGTAGAACTCAGAGGCTGCCACATCCATACCAATGACAATCTTGTCCGTGTAGCCTGCCTTGTCAATAGCTTCCTTGAGGAGCTCCAAAGCTGGGAGGAGGAGAGTTGCAGTCAGCCCATACAAAAAACTCTGCCTTTCAGTGAGAACCTCCCCTGGGAGGGTTCTGGGAGCCACTGAAGGGTCAGGCAGTGAGATGAGAGAAGTAAAGGGAGCTCAGAGCACAATAGAAACATGCCACAGAACTGTGGAGGCCATGTCCAAAGGGAGGAGGAAGGATTTAAAATAAAATTGCACAGCTCAGAGGCAAGATGGGGGAAGTCCTTCCAAGTGTGCACACACATAAAAAGTATTTATGAAAAGGCCACAACAGATCGAGGCCACCACAAGTCGAAGTAGCTTAGGAACCATTCCCTAACATAGGAGGTTAATGACACTGGGGCATCATATTTTGAACCGATCTTTGGGAAACGCTGTGAGCTGGGTATAGGAAGCCACAGCATTGCAGGCAGAAGTACCACATCTCCGCAGGGCTCTCACCTTCACTGTTTTCCAGGATGTTGGGGGCAAAGCCTCCCTCATCACCCACATTGGTAGCATCCTTGCCGTACTTCTCCTTGATGACACTCTTGAGGTTGTGATAGACTTCAGCCCCGATGCGCATAGCATCGCGGAAGCTTTCAGCTCCTACAGGCAGGATCATGAACTCCTGCATGGCCAGTTTGTTGCCTGCATGGGAACCTCCATTGATCACGTTGAAAGCCTGGAAGAGTCCATAAGAGAATCAGAGCTGAAGGTGCCTGTCCTGGCACCACCTAGAGGAGGCTCTCACCATGCCCGTTCGTGAAGGGCAACATAACACATCACCTACAACGCATCAGACCAAAGGCATGTAGGCCCAGTGTCTTCTTTCCAACACTGGCTCACGGCAAATGGTTGGAGAGGACTTTCCCTCCTAATTCATAGATTCTTATCATAGAATCATAGAAAGGTTTTGGTTGGAAGGGACCTTGAAAGAACCAAACCCTTGCCATGGGCAGGGGCACCTTCCACGGGCAGGGACACCTTCCACTTGACCAGGTTGCTCCAAGCCCCATCCAGCCTGGCCTTGAACACTGCCAGGGATGGGGCAGCCACAGCTTCTCTGGGCACCCTGTGCCAGCGTCTCACCACCCTCACAGGGAAGAGCTTCTGCCTAAGATCTCACCTCAATCTGCTCTCTGGCAGGTTAAAACCATTCCCCCTCATGCTGTCCCTACAGGCCCTTGCCCAAAGCCCCTCTCCGGGTTTCTTGTACAGATTTCTTTAGGCACTGGAGCTGCTCTAAAGTCTCCCCTTACAGAGCCTTCTCTTCTCCAGCCTGAACCAGCCCAGCTCTCTCAGCATTTCTCCAGAGCAGAGCTGCTCCAGCCCTTGCAGCATCACCGTGGCCTCCTCTGGACTCACTTGAGCAGGTCCACATCCCTCTTGTGTTGGAGCCTCCAGGAGGTTTCCCTGTAAGTGGTCTCCTGAGCTATATGTGTTCATCTGTGCTATGTTTATCTGTATTTGCTTATCAGCAATGCAACATCAGCCCCTCCTCCAGGACCTTTCTCCTTGACTCTGAGAAAATGTTAGCACGCACAACACCCTTTGTGAAGGAATTTCACAGAGCAGCTACCCTGCTGTGAAGACCCATATACCCTTGTTTTGAACCGTGCCCCAGAGGGTTCACATGATGCCCTCTGGTTCTTGTGTTAAGAATGAGATCCTCAGTTAGCTCCCACCACAAACCTCTGTCTTATCCTCCTCAGGCCCCTCTTTTCCATGTTGAAACCTGTCAAATCCCAGGCCTTGGTTTGCTTCTTTAAGTGCAGTGCACTCAGCTGATGTTTCAGTCCTATATTCCTTCCTTCTCCACCCCCCAACACACTCCTTGAAGTTTCTGTTGGAGTTTCTGCAGGTGGATGTCAAGGACAGAGGGCTCTTACTGGCACAGGAAGGATGAGATCAGAGTTGCCAGCGAGGTCAGCAATGTGCCGGTACAGGGGGACATCCTTCTCTGCAGCTCCTGCCTTGCACACAGCCAGCGAGACTCCCAGGATAGCATTGGCACCGAACTTGGCTGTGGGGGAAACCAAGGAGGAGTTAGGCTTCTCACCAGTGACCTCCTGCCCAGCAGTGCCCTTGCCAGCCTTGGGCTCACCACAGCTCTGACAGTGCCCCCCGCTCCAGCCCCTTGCAGCCTCCCCTGTTCTTTACTTCCTAGGCCAAAAAAGAGGGATGGATTACATTTGTTCTCTGTGCCATCCATCTCAAGCATCAGATTGTCTATCTTCTCTTGATCCACAACAGAGAGGCCCTGCAAGAAAGAAAACGGCTTCTGAGAAGGGGAGGCTGAGAAGAGCTGTTGGCTCTGGTGTGCAAGACAGGAGATGTTGATGGATAAAGCTGTGGGGTACAGGGACCTTTATAGCTTGTGGGGGAACATATACACACAAAGCTTTGGAAAGTAGTGCCTTGGTATGTAGTCAGGTTAGGTAACCACGATGATGTTGCTGCAGTGCAGTGTAGATGTGCCCCCACTGGAGGAGGGATCAGGCAAGGCCACGTGTTGCTGGGGACAGAGGACTGCCTTGGAGATTTACCCAGCCTTATGGAAGCTTCCACAGAGCTTTGTGGTGCTATGACCACATAGAAGCTAGGCAGAACAACAGTACCTGCTCAACCCCAAGCAAGCAATGTAGACTGGATGGAGCTGCCCCTGGGAACAAGCATGGCCCAATCCATGCCCTCCACCAGGCTGGGTGTTTTTCTGGGGTGGAGATTGCTGGGCCCTCAGCCAGACCTCCCTGCAGGCTGCACAGGGTGTAACGTGTGGCTTTAGCTCAGCTCTCCTCAGAGCAGGCTCCAGATCTTCAGGTGTGAAGAGGCTGCAGATGTGACACCACTGCTGTGCAGCCCGGTGCTGTGCCAGACCTGACACGCTATGGTCATTGCTCATCGCACCGCGAGTGCTGGGTGGGACGAACAGGGTGTGAGGCCACAGACACATGGGTGAGATTCAGTGCTTGAGGAGGAACACATCTGAAAGAGGGGAGGGAGCTCTACAGGGAGCATTGAGGGGACTAGTTAGGCGGTAGAGATGCTGCAGTAGGTCATATAGCATTAAATCCTTTCCACCCAGAGGGAAGCTTGCTGTGGACACATACAGGCATGGAGGACAGGAGGGGTGCACCCAAGTTCACAGGGAGCATCACTGTGTCTGTTAACCCAGTGAAATGAAGAGAGGCAGAAACAGAGATCAGGGAACAGAGATGGACCAGAGTAAGCGATGGACAAGGGAGAACAAAGAGAAATCCTTACAGAGCCCACGAGAGCTGGGGCAACAGTGCTGTTGATATGATCCACGGCCTGCAGGACCCCTAAAGAAGGGAAGAGACAGAGAAAAAGAGAGAGAGAGAGAGAGTGAGGCAAGAAGAGGAGAGTGGAAAGAGGGAGGGAGAGGACCAATAGAGAGACAGAGAGGGACAGCGAGGGAAGGTTGAGGCCTGATCTTTCACTTTAGCTCTGTGCCTCTGTGGTCCCCCTGAGGGTCACATCTGCACCACCGCAGCAGCTGAGCGGAACCCCCGGCAGAGCCCTGTGCACAGGCACCTCCCCACCTTTCCCGAGGAAACGTGACTTGTCGTTGTCCCGCAGCTCCAGCGCTTCATAGATCCCGGTGGACGCGCCGCTGGGGACCGCTGCTCGGAACATGCCTGGGGAACAGCAGAACACACATGTGAGGCGAGCAGAGGGAGGGAGAACCCTCACGGACCTGCTGGTGACCTCTTGCCCTGGGAAGGGCTGGGGCAACTGCTTGTGCAAAAGGATGGCCCCTCAGGGCTGGTTGTCTCAGAGGGGGGCACCAGGCAGCAGAAATAAAAGCACCAGGAATTGCAGGCTGAGAAACCCGGATCTAAGGTGCCCCAAGGTCCATCTTGAACCCAGCACTATGGGTGACAAAGGGTGGAGTTCTGGCTTCTCAGCCCTCCTCCTGGTTCCAGAGGCAGCCTGACCCATGGCTAGCGGCTTCCTCCCCCTCAGCCTAGGGCTGGGTTTCTGTAAAGAAGGGATGCCTGCTCTGTCCCCCCACTGCGCCTCACCCTTCAGCCCACCCAGCTTTGGGCCCAGCGCAGCTCCTCCAGTTGAGACACATGCGCGTGTCCATGCCTGCACAGAGGACAAACCTTCCCCTGCCTCATGAGCATGGCCATGGGTGTGTTTCCAAACTTGGACTGTGTCCCAGCACTAAAAGCATAGCTGCAGCTGGCCATCACAGGGATTTGACAAGGTAAATACATCTATATTAATGACACTTTCCATCCCTGGTACTAGCAGGCACATGGCTAGGTTGCACAAGCTCCACTGGGTGGGCAGCACATCACCTGTTGTCCTCACCACGTACCTTTGTGTGTGTACAGGTCCACCTCAACAGTGGGGTTCCCACGGGAGTCCAGGATCTCACGTGCATGGATCCTCTCGACTGCCATGGTGAGCCTGTGGAAAGGACAGGACATACCCAGCTCTGAGAGGACCCCAGGATCTGGTGCTTCTAATATCTAAAGAGGACACTGTCAGGGAGAAGGGAGCTCAAGGAAGAGAGACCTGAGGAGCTGGAGCTAAAAGTACGGGCTCAAGAAAATTTAGCAATTGGTACTAAACTGCAATGAGTTTAGTGTGGAAATCTGCCCACGATCTGCCCAGGAACTGGTTATCTGTTCGAGTTCATTCTGCCCCTTCGCTGCCCCTGGCACACTGGGAGCTCCCACTCCCCCTCTCCCTGCACCACAGCGGAACTCTGCCCCTTTATCAGGGCTTCTGACATGAGCAGAGATGGACGGCAGAGACCGGGAGGGACAAAGAGGCAGCACCAGTGGGCAGCAGAGGGAGGGATCAGCACGTCCCCCTTCCCCTTGCCGGGAGGTGAGGACAGTCCTTGCCAGGGCAGCCCAGCGTGGTTTCTGCCGGGGACAGAGCTGGGCAGGGGCTGGTTGGGCCATGGTGACCCTCAGCCCGGTCCTCGCAGCGTGTCCCTGCCCCAGCATCCGGCTCAGCCCTCCTGCCGGGTCAGGCAGCACCGAGGTGGAGCAGCCAGAGGAGCCATCTTGTTGAAGGCCCTCACATGGGAGAGAGGGCTCTGCAGGGAAGGGGGGGACCTGGCCCTTTGCTCTGCTCCTGAGATGGGGAAATGGGTGACACTGGGAGACACCTCTGTTGGATGGGAAGGGTGAGGAAACCTGGCGTTTTGGGGCACTGAGTTAAACAGATGGCTGTTTGAAAAAGCTTCTCTCGCTGCAGTTTGATCCCAAGGGGGTCCAAACCCCCTTGTTTTCCTCCCCCATAGCACTGCCTTATTCCCCTGCCATGGGGCCATGCGATGCTGGGGAGCTGCCCCCCCCACAGGAGAAGGAGCAGCAGGTAGGTGTGCATCACCCCATGTTCCCAGCCCTGGCAGGCTTTCCTCCTCCAACCTCCAACCATGATTCACCTCAGCAGAGCCAGTGCCACGCAAAACCTGGTGCAGAGGCTGTGGTGCGTGTGAGCAGCAGTGGTGCAGCCAGCACTGGGGCTCAGCATGGGGTGGTGGGGCTGCAAATAGCACATCATGGCACTGAGGGGAGCAGAGAAACTGGCTGGGGGAAAGCAGGAGCCGGCTCTTGAGCCCATTGCCTCAGGTGGTGGAGATGGCACTGCACTGAGGTTTCGGCTTCCCGTAGTGGAGAGTTTCAGTCAGCGACACCAGGGCTCTCTGGAGCCCCCACAGGGCCCTCACCATGTCCATCTGGGCTGGAATCCCCCATCAGCTGCTTTGGCAGCACTCCTCATGCCATCTGGCACACGCTGCAGGAACTTCCTCCAGAGCCGTGCCCGTGCAGCTGCGAGCTTCCTTTGCAGCAGTGCCCTGGCCATGTCCCAAAAGCCTCCACAGGAGACAGAGGAACAGGATTGCATTAACGTGCTCTTTGATAGCAAGACCTGTGCCAGATGTGGTGCCTCTCTGCTTCTGCAGTCAAGTTGCCCATGTCATCCTTCTGTTGTCACATCCCTCTGCCCACATCCACAACCCCTTGTTGAGGCCAGCTCGGAGGAAACCAAATAGCAAGCTCAAATCCAGCCTTGCATGCCCCATCTCATCACTCACTTGATCTCTTCTCCCCTCTAGTCCTTTAAATCCTTTTCTCCACTTGTGCTGCTGCCCTGTGTCTCTGCATTTGCCCTCCTTTGAACAGTGCAAAGAACCACCCTGAAATCCCTGGCATCCGCTGCACTGTCCTAAAAGGAGGTCAGAGGGGGATAAGCTGGGATAAGGGATTGGGACAAAGCCATGGCCAGGAGCCCACAGACCACAGTGAGGAGGAGAGAGGAGCCAGGCTGGGACTGGGGCTGATCAGGGCATCCCAGGAGACAGACGCTGCTGCGGTGCCATCCCGAGGGCATTGCTCCGGGGCACTGCCTGTGGCCAGGGCATCGCAAGCCCTCCGCCCCGCTACGCAGACAAGAGTGGTGAGACCTTTCCCCCAAGCTTCCGGCGCTGCCGCGATCCCCCCCGGGCTGGGCACTGCTCCCAGGAAGCGCGCACTGCTGCAGTGTCGTGGCTGATGCAGCTATTGCTTGCTTGACTGTCACCTCCTCTCCCTGCTGCCCCCCTCCTCTGTGTGCCGTGGGGCTGTACGGATGAGAAAACATCCCTTCTGCTCCCTCCCGCCCTCCCTTCCTGCCTTCTTCCCTCTCCGTGAGACCAGTGTTTGTGTCAACACCTCAGGAGGCTGGGGACCGGTCTGCTCTGAGGCTGGATCCTTTACCCAGCAGTGCCCAAACTGAGCTTTGCCTCCTCCCCACCCGCATCTCCCTGTAAAGCTCCATCCCGCAGCGCCTGCCGGCAATGCCCTTGGGAGCAGCGCCTATCCTTGTTGACTGCCCCCCCTCCTGCAATCCCCTGGGTTCACATCTGAAACGATGCTTTCCCGGGGTGGGGAAGGAGGGAGCACCTGAAATTAAAATACGAAAGAAAAGTGAGCAGAGTGGGGGGTGAGGAGGAAGAGGTGGGAGGAGCAGGGGGAGGAAGCGAGGGGAGTTCGGTTGTTAATGCCGCTCAGCGTGGACCTTCTCCGCAGGGACCCCGAAGTGCGTGTGGGGTTTGGAGGACACGGGGTGGGGGGCAGAAACGTGCATGCGGTGAGGAGGGCGCTGGCCGTGGAGAGACACTTACCTTCCTAGGGTAGGGGTGAACGAGAGACACTGAGAAAGTACTGGTGGAAAGGAGCGAGGACGGAGCTGAGGAGGGATGCAGGACCTCAAGGGGAGATGATGTGTCCTCTAAGCCAACGGCGGCAGCAGCAGCAGGATGGAGACGCCCCTGATAGGGCCGGGACAGCAGCATGTGACCCAGAGCTGCGATGAGTCAGGATTTAGCAAAGCTTTGCAAACAGCACGTAGAGGATGGAGAGAGAAAGAGGGAGAGACAGACAGGGGATAGACGTAGACAGACGAGGGTGAGGAAGCCGGGAATGGGAGTGGGTGTGCAGGATAAACAACTCCAGTCACTCCAGGCTCATTAATTATTTTTATTCAAATCAGAAAATGTTGTAGGATTTTTCGGAGGCATAAGTTGAACCACAAAACCTGTAACTTTTCACTTTTCCCTCTCAGGCCTACTGAGGAGAAGGCACATGAGTGCAGTGACTGCAAAAGCCCACTGCAGTACCTCAGAGCAGCTTCCAGGACCAGGGTGGTCAGCCCTCCTGTTTTCTTCTCCAGGGGCAAGCTGAGGTGAGGGTGGGTCTGGTACCTATGACTGCACATGTGGGGGAAGGCATCTCCAAACCTAGACTGGCTCTGGGTACAGGTGTTAAAACCAGGGTCACTCAGTCGCATCACCCTGCCCTGATCTCTCCATTTCCTGAAGAAGAAAAGAGGGACGAGTTAAATGACTCCATGCCAGAATTCCTTTCACCACTCACTTCTGCTAGTGGGGATGGGGATGGCCAGAGGGTTGTGATGCTGGCCATCACAATCAGGTTGTGAAGCCTGGTCTCTGTTTCAGACTGTCTTTGCCCTTGGGACTGACCTCTCTTAGCCTTCTCCTCATGTAATCTAGAGAAGGAGAGGCTTGATCAGCATGTGTGATCCTCTCTCTCTCCCTTCACTTCCGTCCTCTGGCCATGCTGGTCTCACCTTTTCCTCTTCCTGCCTTCTCTGACAGATTTCTTTTGCCTCTGCCCGCTCCTCTTGCTCAACTACATCCTTGTCCAGACGCTGCAGGTGTGGCAGCAGGGCCAGGACCTCCAGCCGGTAATCGGTCTTCTCAGAGCATGGATTGTCCAACAGCACCAGTGCTTGCAGCATGGGCAGGACCCGCAGTTTTGCCACCTCCTGAAAGCTACTGATCCCATTGTTCCTGAAGAAGAGGAAGCACAGAGAGCAGGGCAAAGAGACACGTGCAAGTAGTGAGATCCCTTTGGAACGGTAGGGTGACAAGACAAACAAAGCAAGACTTGTTAGCATGATAGACTGTAGACTTTAGATCACAGACCTGTGATCTACAGTACAGATCTGCCTGCAGCTCCTCAGACTGAGGGACAAAAAGGACGTCTCTGGATTTCTCTGTGCTCAGACAGTCCACTGAGTTGTGTGGTATTACCATTGCCTTGTATAGCAAATGCCAAGAAGTAAAGGGCACTTCACTCATGTCCAGGGCACAGAGAACATGCTGAGAGGAATACAGAGGAGCTATGGCAAGGAATAGAAAGTATGAGGTGGGGTGTGAGAGTGACTGAAAGGCAGATCTTTTCTGAAAAGCCCAGGAAAAGCCCTGGCTGTTATGACTCTTGACAGCTGAGTCCTGAACACCAGGTAGGACAGTAAAGGTTGACCCATCCCCATCAGCTCTTCAACTTCCAAAGAAACCAGAAAATCCTAAAGATCTAAATAGGAATGCAGCCTGATGAAGGGATCTCTGTTCCCCATCAGATCAGGGAGGACCCACCGTAGGTTGAGGTACTGCAGGCACTTCATACTACTAGAGAATCCATCCAGGGTCTCGAGCTGGTTGTCACGCAGGTGCAGAGTTGCCAGCTGCTCTAGCCCCTCAAGGCCTTCAAGGCTTGAAATGGTGTTCTGGGCCTGAGCACCAGGGAGGCAGGAAGAGAGAAGGAAAAAGGGGACACAGAGGAGAGAGAACAGCAGTTATTTCTGGCATTTAAAGCTCTTTCTACCCTTCAGAATCCCTGCCACTCATAACGCAGCCTTTTCTGAAGCTAGATTGTGTTGCTCAAGGTCTTACCCAAACGGATTTTAAGTATTCAGATTCAAGGACCAAAAGTTTACCAAAAAAGTGTTTCCTGTAGCATCCCTTGGTGATGGAGACAAAGCCACGCCAGGTGAATATGCTGCTGCCAGCACAGCACTCTCTTTCCATGGCAGTGCCAAATCTGGGTTCCTAAGACCACAGAGAGCAACAGTGTGGAGGGGAAAGGATGGACCTAAGCCTGAAACAAGTGTATTTAAAGGATGAATAACCAGCCTCTCTCAGGTACTCCATGTAGTCCAGGGATCTTCATTAGCTGCTTCTCATGTGGGGGAAATCTACTACCAAGAAGTCTCCTCCTCTCCTCTAGGAGCAGAAACAGAAGCAGGCTGCATGTTCCTGAGAGAGGTTGCAGACATGGTGGTTAGTTTAATATTAAACTTTTCCAGGTATAATTGTTGCTCTCCATCCGCAGATGCACCTTCTTGCAACAAATCTGACAATCTTATGGCAGAAAGTCCAACGTTCCTCATCACTGAATTTCATTCACTTCATTGTGATGTGAGTTATGAGACAGGGACATACAAAGTGCTGGGCTGATGGTTGGGCTCAGTGATCTTAGAAGTCTTTTCTAACCGAAAGAATTCTGTGAAGCTCTGAATTTCAGCCATAGTTTCACGGGAGGGTTTCGGCTGGAAAAGGCCACTAGAGGTCTCCCGGCCTGGCTCAGCGCAGTGCCAGCACCCAGCTAGCTCACGCTGCTCACCCCCTTGTGCAGCCACGCTTGGAACATCCCTGGTGACTACAACCACTCCTCTGCGTTCTCCAGCCGTAGCAGGGGGGGATTCGCTTGTGGTTGGGGCTGCAGTCTCTAAGGACGCTGATACCTGGGCAGGAAGCAGGGAGAGAGGTCCTGATGTGCTCCCTGAGCTTTGCTGGTACCCAGGCAGTGACGTGGCCAGGGGCCAAGACTAATAAAAGGAGCACATGCCGAACTGGTGGGGTAGGAGAATGGTTTAGGGCTGGGTCACTCAGGAAAAGAGCATTTTGTAGAAAAGGAGGATTTTGATGGAAACTGGACAAAGGAGAGTCTGGACCAGCTGGGCCAAATAAAGAGGGTAACACAGGGACAAAAAGAGGAAGGCTGGAGATACAGTGAAGGTTGTGTGAACAGATTTAACAGCAGGAAGGATTAATACTCTGAACCTCAGAGCATGTCAGGAGCTGGTGTGGGAAACAGGGTGAGGAGCTCACAGACCACTGCTCTGTAAGATGAATAATGACCTCCTGACACTCTCATTTTCTTCATGACTTCAGTGTGGACAGTTTTAACAGCTCTGGCCCTATAAGCACTAACAGGGCAATGCAGAAAAGGTTCTTTTCAGAGTTAGGTTGTTGGGTTTTTTTCCCTACATCAAATAACATTCCTTATGACACCTTTGAGTGATCACATCATCACTGTAGCTTAGATACCAGTTCTTCACATAGATGTGATGCCACCATTTCTTATGGAAAGCTACTAGAATGTGTTGCCCATGGTTGCCTCCCCCCTTCCTGCATCCCTGGCCTTACTCTAGCTGGTTGTTGTCACCACTGCTGCAGTGACTGGGAGCTAACAGAGCCCTGCTGACAGGGCTCTGACAGGAAGCAGTGATCCTCAAGCTGTCCCAATGGGACAGAGCCAGCTCATAGTCTTCCTGCTAGTAGGTATAACTTTATTAGTGCTCCCTTTCATCTGCAACTATGTCATACATTAACCACATTTGGTTGCACTCCTTTAAGCTGAACCGTTTGTCTTGAACTCTGTCCTTGAGGCATCAGCTACATCTACCCATGGCTCAAGTAATACTGAAATCTTTATACAGAAAGCAAAGGACCTCCTGGAGAGAAACCTCCCTCCAGAATGCTAGAATGAGCACGTGGACATGGGAGGCAAGTTCAAGCCCCAAAGATTCCTGAGAAATTAGTCAGTTATTCTTATTTTAATAATCACATCTTGCAATTTTCCTGCTTCACATGTGCAGCTCAGAAATCCCTCAGTCATGCCAGTAACCTTTAAATCATGGCATCACAGACTCATAGAATCATGGAATGGTTTGGATTGGAAGGGACCGTAAAGCTCATCCAGTTCCAACCCCCTGGCATGGGCAGGGACACCTTCCGCTAGACCAGATTGCTCCAAAGCCCCATCCAGCCTGGCCTTGAACACTGCCAGGGACTGGGCAGCCACAGCTTCTCTGGACACCCTGTGACAGCATCTCACCACCCTCACAGGGAAGAACTTCTGCCTAAGAGCTCATTCATCTCAGCCTCCCCTCTGTCAGTTTAAAGCCATTCCCCCTTGTCCTCTCCCTACAGGCACTTGGCAAAAGTCCCTCACCAGATTTCTTGTAGGCCTTATGCTGTGTTTGCTTCCCTGCAATCATTCACTAAAGTCACTGTTTTCACTTTGAAATGCTGTACTGTATCTAGTGACTTATCCAATTCATCCCTCCTTTGAGCACCCTCTAGTCCTAAAATCTCAGCTTTCCACCAGAAAATTGCAGGCAATCTCAGCAAGCCATCTCCTCAGTGTTTTCTGACAGGGAGTCTTGATTCTAAAAGCCTTTGGAATCTGTAATTGCTTTTTAAGGGGTAGTGACTCAGGACACTCTATCTAGCCTTTGCAAGCTGTAGCACCGTGTGATGCATGGAACTAAGCTATGCCTACTTTCTTCACTCGTGTCTCTAGGAGTAAGTGTTCTCTGAAGCTATAGTTTATGATGTTAAGAAATCTAACTATCTTTTTTTTTGTTAACCACTTTTACTATCTTAGTTTCAATGCAATGTTTAACCAGTTTCCTTTTGGCAGCTGAAGTGTGAATCATGTAATTGTACTGGTTTTAAACCAGTATTTGATTAGGCCCGTCAGAGAGGAGAAAGAGGCATTGCCTTCCCCTGCCACCCAGAGCAAACCTGTTGCTTTCCCCACGGACCTCTGGGGGTCCTGGGGCACAGGGAATACAGGCTTGCCTAACACTGCCAAAAGAGAATACCCACAGGAGGAGAGAACCCAACACACTGAACACCCGTCTGCTGTTTGCAGAGCTAGTACTGGTCAGTGGCTGCTCCCTTCACACTGTCTGGGCAGACAGTGAGGAGCTACCCCAAAAAAAGTGATTTTGTCTCTTTATCTCTCTGAAATCTGTTCCTCTCTTGGGCTGAGAAGATTGAACTGATTGCACTGGCACAAAATTTGTGCTGCTTTGAAGGGCACAGTGTCTTACTTCCTCACATGGGCTGGAGGTTCCAGGCTCTGGAGCAGCTCTGTCCCACTCCCCAAGCTGGCTGATCCCTTACCAGATAGAGGGTCTTGAGCTTGGGAAGACTGAGCCCTACTGTGCTCTTTAGCTTGTTTCTTCGCAGCTCCAGGATTTGTAGGCTGAACAATTGGTCATGACTCAGGCCCAGCGCTGTCTGGATTTTATTTTCTGAGTACCAGAGGAAGAAGGAAACAATGAGAGAATTAATCCCACCTGAAGAGAGTGTCCTGTAGGCACAAGAATGAGGAGAGGGGTCTTTTATCACCTTTCATGCTGAGGTTGGCTAAGCGGGGGTGAGTAATGCCCTCCATGTCCTTGATGCAGTTGCGAGCAAAGCTGATGACCTGGAGGTAAGGCAGCTCCTCCATACGGGCACTGCTCAGCAGGTTCCCATCCACCTTCAGCCAGAGCAGCTGGGTAAGGCTGCTCAGGGGGTCCAAATCCTGCAGCTTGTTCTCCGACAAATCCACGTACCGCAGGTGAACAAAGCTTTTGAGGAGGCTGATGTCTGTCAAGTCCCTGTGGGAGGGAGGATGTGAATAAAGTATCTCTCTTAGTTCCCCCTGCTACCAGCTTACAGCTGCTGGAGGGAGGGCATCCTCCTCTCCTACTTCCCTGCTGTCCTGGGAAGCCTTGCTGGAGAGAAGGAAGAAAAAGGCAGGTGATAGGGACAGGCTAAAACAGTCTGTAAAGAAGGCTGAATGGTTAAGATCGGACCCACTTTCCCAGCACAGTGAGTACTTGCTCCCATTGAATTTTATCTGTCAGAAGAGGGCAGAACCAGAGCAGAGAAAGAGGTTAAGTTGAGGGAGAAGGGTGTATGTTTAGGCAGCAGTGGCAACACCAAGGAATGTGTGGAAGGACTTTCCAAGTGGGAAAAAGCTGGTTGAGATACCTATGAGGCTGCTGAAAGACACACTGTTAACTGAGGCCTCTTAGTTAAATCTAGGATATACTGATAGGGCTGAGGCTCCAAATTGTCCCAAGGCCATTGTGACACTGTATTTAAGTTCACACCTTAAAGGTTAGCAGTTAACAGCAGAGATGCTTAATGTCTATTTCTCAAAGTGACTGTGGGGATGTCACCATCTTCGACCACATTGAGACCACATTGAGGGCAGGCTCCCCTCAGTGAAGGGGGACGTGGATGTTCCCACCAGTGCACCTGGCCATGGTGGAGGCAGCCCCCAGCTCAGGGCTGAGCAGGGACAAGCTATGCTGAGGTGCAGACTGGAAGCCAGATGGCTGGAAAACAGGGCCTGGAAACACTCCTGCCCTGCACGGCCGATTACCAGTGGCCTCACAGCACAACTGCTCTGTGGCCTACAGAAATGCCTGGCAAGGAGGAGGCTTTCTCTCCTATGAACACAGGCTGAGAGGAGAGGCCTGGAGAAGAGAAGGCTCTGTAAGGGGAGACCTTAGAGCAGCTCCCAGTGCCTAAAGGGGCTACAAGAAACCTGAAGAGGGGCTTTGGACAAGGGCCTGTAGGGACAGGAGAAGGGGAATGGCTTTAAACTGACAGAGGGGAGACTGAGATGAGATGTTATAAAGAAGTTCTTCCCTGTGAGGGTGCTGAGGTGCTAGCACAGGGTGCCCAGAGAAGCTGTGGCTGCCCCATCCCTGGCAGTGTTCAAGGCCACGTTGGACGGGGCTTGGAGCAACCTGCTCTAGTGGAAGGTGTCCCTGCCCGTGGCAGGGGGTTGGAACTGGATGAGCTTTAGGGTCGTTTCCAACCCAAACCATTCCATGCCTCTCCTGGGACAGATGTTGCACACTCACTTGGATTTGGCTTCAAATTTGACATAGGCATGGGCCAGGCCGTTGCTGGTCTTACAGAGGAGAGAGAGACCCTCCTTCAGGACCTCCTCCGTTAGGGGACACGGAGCCGGAGCCTGAGAGAGAAAGAGAGAGCTCACCACCAGCGCTGGCCTAGCCGCGGCCAGGCAGTGCTGTAGCCCCCGCCTCACCTGCTCCTCCTCCTCTGTCTCCTTTTCCTTCTCCACCGCCTCCTCCTCCTCCACCACCTCCTTCTCTTCATCCTCTTCTTCCTCCCCCCTCTCTTTCTCCTCTTCCTCTCCCCACTCCTCCTCCTCCAGCTTCTCGTCCTCCATCCTCACTGGCCCCGCTCCCTGCCGCGCTGAGGCAGCTCCCTCAGGCTGCGCGGACCGCGGCGCGCCGCTGCCATGGAAACCGGGCAGGCGGGGCCCGGATTCCCTGCCATAGCAACCGCGCTGAGCGACAGCCCCGGGGCAGGGTCTGCTGCTCCCAGCCGGGGCCTCAGCGCAGCCTCCGGGCAGGGCGCTCCTCCTCCCGCAGCGTTACCCTCCGCCCCTAGCAGGGCCTCTGCTGCTGCCTCGGGCAGTGCATGTATGAAGTCCGGAGCCCGGAGTAACCTCCCCCAAAAAGAGGCTTCTCGAGCTGCAAGGGGAAGCGTTCCGGTTAGCGCATCCCGCAGCTAACGCTCGGGGTCCTGTAGTAAGGCGGGCGCTGCCGGTTTGCCCTGTGCCTGCCATCTATGCTTCCAGTGGCTTCTTTATTCACCATCCTGCTGGTAGTGCTCTGCCCAGCTGGCTGCTTGTGTTAGCTGGCTGCTCTGCCTGCAAGAGCTTGTCATTTCTGGTATTAAATTCCACGTGGAAAGCTCAGAGTGGATCATCGTCATTAGAAGCACTTTCACAGAATATAGGATCATGGAATGGTTTGGGTTGGAAGGGACCTTAAAGCTCATCCAGTTCCAGCCCCCTGCCACGGGCAGGGACACCTTCCACTAGAGCAGGTTGCTCCAAGCCCCATCCAACCTGGCCTTGAACACTGCCAGGAATGGGGCAGCCACAGCTTCTCTGGTCAACCTGTGCCAGCACCTCAGCAACCTCACAGGGAAGAGCTTCTTTATAACATCTCATCTCAGTCTCCCCTCTTGTCAGTTTAAAGCCATTCCCCTTGTCCTGTCCCTACAGGCCCTTGTAAAACGTTGCTTTCCAGGATCTTTCATGATTCTGCTCTACTCTCCCAAGTGCTCCTGGCCCTTCCTTGCTGAGTGATGTCCGCAATTATCAAAAGTGTATCCAGAGAACTGAAGGATCATTTCAGTGGGAAGAAACTGCTGGAGGTTGTCCTGCCCACCTCAAAATGGAGCTGGCTTCAAAATTAGGCTGGGCTGCACAGGGTGGTGGTCACTCATGCAGCAAATAATCTGTGTGGAAAGACACTCATTCTCCCTGGTAAATGCTTAGTTACCATGTGGAGCAGAATTAGGGTCTGCATGGAACCTCCATGATGTGTCTCCTCAGATGCCAGGAAGTGTCTTTTGGGGTAAAGTGTCCTGACCAGCTGTGGTGAGGCTGCTTCAGCCCTCTTCTCCAGGTTGGGGAGCTGGGGAGGGCTGAGACTGCAGTGCCAGTGGGTGCCATGAGTGCCTGTGGGTCTGCGCCCCCTGTGTCTGACAAGCACAGCCGGGTGTCTTGTGGTTAGTACCAAAGTCCAAGGTCCTGCTCCCTTTCCCTCCAGTGTACTTTGCCTCTTTGCAGCCCCTGGGCAATATTCGTGTTAGATAAGCTGGGCCAAGCTCAGCTGGACACAACCATCAGACATGAGTCTCAGGCTCTCTCAGTGTCACCCCTCAGTGCTCCTCAGCACTGGCCTCTTCTATGCTACACTTGCCCCATCTGCATTCACTCCCTGGCCATTAACCTGCACATGATGTAGTTTTCCACCATATCCCCTGCAAAAGAACCCTCAACACATAAAGTACTCCAGGCCCTCTTGCCTTTGCTTTCCAAGGCTTTAAGGAGCCCTTCAGCAAATCAGTGCTGGAGGAAAAACAACAACATGGTTTTCTTCCTGTCCCTTGTCACTTGATGCTGAAGCATGGACTGGTGGGAGTTGTCTGTGACTTTATGCACATATTTTACGTGTTCTGACAGCAGGATCCTATGGCTCAACTGCCTTGTTTCTAGATGACCATAGAACTAAAAAAGGGAACAAGAGAAATTATACACAGGAAACCAACTCAGAGAGAAATTTTGTTTAGTTTTTTATATATATATATATATGCACATATATAACTAAAAGACCCCAAACCTATCTATACTGATCATTAAGGAGGTTATGTGCTAAAACCTCGTTTGCACACCCACAGAGGAACACAGGGAGATGATGACTGGGGGGGACCACAAACAGCACCCTGCTGAGCTGCCCCCAGGCCCATCGAAGGAGCCATCAGCCCACCAAAGGAGCACAGAGGCACGGTTGCAGGTGGGAACCCCAATTAAGGACTGGGAGGAAGGGACATCCTGTGACCCTCCCAGGGGACCCTCAGCTCCAGAGTGCCTTTAGGGCTGGGGGGTCACTGTGTTCAGGGGTGTGGGACACATGATGGGATACAAGGGAAGAGTGTTTGGGGATTGCACAGGATTCATTAGGATGTGTTCAGGGGAGGAGCCAAAGGTGGGAAAAGGATGGATCTAGGTGATGTGCGCAGGATCAAGTGTGGGAAAACAGGGATAAGGGACTGAAAAGGACTGATTGCATGTAAATGGTTTGAGGTGGTTTGGCCGTGTCCGTCCCATCTGTTCATTAAACTCTTTTAATAAACTTTGCCCTGGGTGAGGGATGCTTGTTGCCATGTGCAGGGGTGTGGGGGGGCTGTGGGTGCCAGCGGCCCATGGGGCAGGTGAGTGTGTGAGTGGCAGTGAGGGTGCAGTTGGACCAGAAAGCAAGGGGGCATGAGGGAGGGCTACAAGGGAGGGGGTGGTGCCAGGGACACTGAGGGAGTCCCAGCAGCTGCTGAAGAGGCTGGGGGGGGGGTGTCCCTGGGGATCCAGAGCACCACAGGGGAGGTGGCTACTGGGGAACCAGGGGGTCTGGAGAGGCTGGGATTGAGGGGCAGCTGCTGGGCAGGCTGCCTGAGCCCAGCTGCTAGAAGGAGCCATGCTGTACATATGTTGTGTGTATGTATAGATCTATAGACACACACATATGTATATGCATGCTCACTAGTGCACCTCCATCCTACTCAGCTGGAAGAGGGGGTGGGATGAGGTCCCTGGTGCTGTGTTTGTGTGAATGAGCTCTGTGTGTTTGTCCATGTATAGATGTTGAAGTGGTGTATATGTGTGCTTGTGTGTGTGTGACTACTCGGAATACAACTGCAGCCTGGCTACTGTTTGGGGCTGGTGACATGGAGCTACAGCAGCCTCCCTCAGGCTGTGTCACATCAGGCACAATGCATTTTTCCCAGCAGCAACCCCGTTCAAGATCCAACCACCACAATTTGCAGTGAGGATCTGGGAGTATTCGCACTTCACAGAGCCGTGGCCTTGCTAGAAAGCAGACAAAACAAAACTAAACCAAGATCTTTCATTCCTGCTAATGCATAAATTACTGTCCATGAGTGTATTCCTCATTAAAGGAATGCTTTTTACGCCTCTGTGTTCTCCGCACAGCAGCAGGATCGATGCGCAGCTCACATCCTGTTTTCCCTATGTAGGTCACCCCCTGGGCTCCGTGGCGCGGAGGGCACACACCACGGGGCTGCAGCCGGTCCCGGTGAACCATCCTCCCTCCATCTTACAGCCGGCGCATGGCCCCGCGGCCGCCTGAGGGCGCCCCAGCACCGGCAACCGCCCGCGCCGGCCCCGGCTCCTCCCCGGGAGCGGAACGCGCGATCACGGTGGGGATTAGCAGGTGGGTATGGAAGGGCACAGCGGCAGCGGGTGTCCCTCCTCCGCGGTCCCCTCCCGCCTCTCGTCCCTCGGGTGATGCGGGAAAGGGAGGAACGTGCCACATCTGCATGAACCACAGACCAGAACAAGAGCCAGGAGAGCGCATCGCAGCTCTGAGCTGCCAGCCCCTCCACACATCTGCTTCCAACCAGGGGCACTGGCCCTTTGGCTCCCAAGGATGCACCACCCCACTGCTAAGCTCCTCCTTGTGAGGCACTTGCTTTCTAGTTACCCTTAGCACTAGCTAAAGATCGCCTAGCTAGTGCAGCAGATGGGAAGTAACAGCTAGTCCTGCCTTCTGACCCAGCAGAGCACGGCTGAAAGCAGGCAGCAAGCACAGCCTCATGACATGGCCTGAAAACCTTTCCCTGTGCAAAGAAGGTGCTGCACTGCGCTGCATTTAATGAGCAGCAACGTCAATCATCAGTTGTCACAGGCAAGGAGCAGGGATGAGGGCATGGAAAGATCAGCCCACGAGAGTTGACAGGCAGGTGCTGGAATAAAGAGACATGGAAGAGATGCACACAAATCACTATGAGCATAAAAAGGTGCTGTAACATGACAGAAGATGCTCAGGGCATACTGCAGATGAAGCCTATAATAGCATGTCAAACCTGTGCAATGCCCACTGCAGCAATGGTGGGCCCTCAAAGAAAAGGCCACCAAACCCACACTACCTGCCCTGGAAGCAGGTACCTTCACAAGCAGTGAGTTCTGTACACTGCTTGTCCCCAGCTGCTTCCAAGTAAGAACCAGGACACACCTTTGCTTTTTCTTTTTTCATTTATTGTTCAGTAGGGGACATGGGTGAGGTAAGACATCTCACAAGGGACTAAGCTGACAGGCTCCTTGCTGATGGAGCTGAAGGATGCAAGAGACTGTAGAGCTCTTTCTTCCTTCCCCCAGCACCAGTGACCCCTTCTCCCTGCAGCACAGCAGGGAAAAGGGGAGGGTACTGGCCAGGTTGTGGGCTTCTATGGGTCAACAGGCAACCAAGGATTTTGCCAACACAGAGAGGAGGCTGTCAAGACTCTGCTGAGACAGGCCCCCACTAACAGGACTCCAACATGGTGTGTGGGGGGTTAGCAGCACAGCTACAACAATAACCGTGGATGGGGGAAGCCTCAGAACAGAGACGTGTGCAATGAAGGGTCCCTTTTTGCTTTCATGTCTTGCTCTTAACCACAAGGGACTGTTCCTCACTGGTTGCTTTAGTGCCTGGCATTGATAATATCCACAAACTCGGGCTTGAGAGAAGCTCCACCAACAAGGAAGCCATCCACATCATGCTGAGAGGCCAGCTCCTTACAGTTGCTGCCAGTGACTGAACCTGAGGAGGGAACAGTATTGTAAGGTCAGATGTGGCCAGCTCCAAAAAATGGGGGCAGGGTAAGACCTGCAAGGTACTAGCCACCTCTCACTATGCAGATATGCAGACAGCAAGACTGTCTCCCATTTACCCAAACAAGCTAGTAAGTGGTTCTTCATGCTCTGACAGGCTCCAGTTTCCTCACTAGCCGAGCATGCTGTATAACTGCAGCAATAAGCAGAGAAACAAAGTGCTTCTTGCACTGGAAAGAGGCTTCAGAGTCATTTACCTCCATAGATGATCCTAGTTGACTGAGCAACAGCATCAGACACATGGCTTTTCAGCCACCCCCTCAGCTTCTCATGAACTTCCTGAGCCTGCAATGGAACAGAAAGGGTTGCACTGAGGACTGAGCCATTCTACACACCATTCCCTTCCAAAGAGAATGGACAATCTCTTGGAGACAATCTTAAGAGATCCTCTAAATCTTTATTCTTTAGAGAGAACCTTCAAGATCTCTTGAGCAGGAAGGGTCAGTGGGCCATTTAGTCAGTCATTTCCCTTCTTCATACCTGTTGTGGAGTTGCAGTTTTACCAGTTCCAATAGCCCAAACTGGTTCATAGGCAAGAACCACTTTACCCCAGTCCTTCACGTTATCTGGAGAGGAGGGAGAAAGCATAGGTGAGCACAGTACATGCTGGAAAAGGTAGAGCTAGAAAACTTCCTAGAACATACGGGCTTTTCATTAACATGATCACATTAATGTTGTGTGTGAACACTGAGAGCAATGTATTTGCAAGCCTTACAGCAAAGGCCAGGATGGCCATTACAGCCGTCCAGTTGAGGCTGGGATGGCCATTTCCCGAAAGTCCAAAGCAGTAAAAAGCACCCATTTTCTTTCCTTACCAGCAATGGCCTTGGTCTGTTCGAAAACCACCTTCTCTGTTATGCCAGCTTCTCTCTCATCCAGCTTCTCTCCAATGCAGGCAATGACTCCAAGGCCTTCAGCTAAAGCATGAGCCACCTTCTGCCCAATCAACTGGGCATGGGAAAGAAGCAAGATAGCTAAGTCAGACCTACTCCTGTAGCCTTATTTTAACTGCTCTTCCCTCCAGCTTTTGGAGGCACCTCTGATCTGAACCATTTCTCCATTCCAGGGTCACTCACCTCATCAGACTCCCCAAAAACATGCCTTCGCTCTGAGTGGCCCAGGATCACCCATGCGGCTCCAATATCTTTAATCATTGCTGGGCTGAGGAGAAAGGAGACTGCTTACACCTCTGGAGGAAATCCATGCCCCAGAGGGACCCTAGCTTCACCCTCCTGTGGAGGCTCACCTGATCTCTCCTGTGAAAGCGCCCTTTGGTACCTTGTAACAGTTCTGTGCTGCGACTCCAATCTTTGCATCGAGCTTCTGACGGGCAAAGTCAAGGTAGATGGAGGGGGCTCCACAAACCACCTCTGGAAGGCAAAGACGGTGCTTACCCTTGAGATGGGCGAAGGGCAGACACCCGGATCCCAGCTCCACGAGCTCTTCCCTCCCTCCCCTGCTCCTGGGAAGGCTCAGCCCGCCCTTGTTGACACGTGGGGACCTCATGCAGCAGGAGTACCTCCGCTACGTGAGGAATCAACAGCAGGAAGCCCTGCCCAGAGGGCAGAGAGATGGCACCAGGCCCACGGCCAGGCCCCTCTGCCGGTTCACACTGGTCCCTTGGGAAAGGCCTAGCTAAGAAACCAGGCGGGAATCACGCCCCGCTGCCCAGACCCGGCAGAACCGGGGAGGGCAGCGCCGCGCTTTGTAACCGGGTGCGGCGGTGAGGCCGGGATAAGGTCCCGCAGCCTGCCCCAGCAGCACAGCTCGGCTGAAAGCCGGAGCTCCGCGGCTCCGGCCGGGAGAGGGGACCGGGAGCACCGGGGCTGGGCAAAGCCGAGGCGAGAGGCCCATGGAGACGGCAGAGGCGGCACCAGGCCACCGCCGGGGCCTGCGTGGGAACCACTCCCGGCGCCCGAGGTTGCAGACAGAGGCGACCCGCGAGGTGCCAGCCGGACCACGGTCCCGGATCCGGTTTCGCGGGTATATTTAGCCCCGCTACCGGTTATATTTAGGCCCCCGCCGCCCTCTGACATTTGCCGGGCCGTGAGGCGCCGCGCGGGACGTGCGCTACGTGCGGCCGCGCCCTCACCGGTGTCGGCGGAGAGCTTGGCGCCGTTCAGCGTGTGGATGAGCTCGCCCAGGCTCTTCTTGTCGCCATTCATCTTCCAGTTGCCCCCCACGAAGAACTTCCTGGGCGCCATGGCGGGAACGGGCAGCGGCGAGGACCGGACGCAACGCGAAGGTCGGCGGCAGCGGCAGCGCGCGGCGACCCGGACCCGCTGTTATAGCCCGGCAGCGATCGAAGCCCCGCCCCCCCTACAGACCACGCCCCCTTCGCAGGCTCCGCCCCTCCGGCTGTGCGCGGCCCTAGGTCCTGGTGCCGGTCGCGCCCCGTTCCCGGTCCCGGCGCTGCGGAGGCCAGGGAGACACAGCGGGGATTCCGACCTTTATTTTGTCCCTCGTGTATTTTGGCATGTAAAGGGCACACAACGGGGGAGCGCCGCTCGGAGCCCACCTTGCTGCCTACCCCGCGCCCTCGCCCCGGCAGGGCAGGCAGGAGGAAACCCCCCATACACAAGCCACACATACACACAAGCCCCACTCTTCCCCTTCCAGACAGCAAGGAGATGGCATCATCCCGTCAAGCAGCAAAGCTAGGGCTGTGCGTCATGGGGGTGGGGACAGTGAGGAGATTTCTTATAGAAACAGATATTCCCCCCCACACACACACCCCTGGGACCCCCTTCATTCATGTCCATGGGGGCTACAGCCTCCAGTCTGGTAGGGAACTCATCTCCTCCCTGTGTGTCTCCATAAACAGGCTGCAAAGGGATGAGTGAGGAAAGAAGAGTAGGGGAGAGAAGGACCCTGCTCTCATCCTCAATGCCCCCACCCCTTCCCCCTGCCACACACAGCAAGAGATGTTCTAGCTGGGAATCCGCTGATAGAAGTAGATGTAGCCCAGGTCCTTGGGGGGCTTCTCAGAAGCACAGACTTTCTGGTCGTTGTAGATCACCCACCTGCAAGGGCAGAAGGGGAGGCTTAGGGATGGCATTCTGTGGCTGAGACAGGACTGGTGCCCCTTGCCTGCTCTCATCCCTGATCCCCCCCAAGACCCCTGAAGAAACAGAGAAGGTCAGTGACCTAAAGCTGTGAAAATCCCTCCTACCTGCCATCTTTCTTGATGTGACAAACGTAGTGCCCACACATAGTCGATGTGCCCATGTGGCTGATGAAGGCAAACAGCTGATACTCTGGAAAGGAGGAGGGAAGAGAGGATGGTCAGAAAAGGCGTCTGACACCAAAACACCATGTGCAAGGCCCTCTCTAGAGAAGGATCCTTGGAGGAAGCTCTGCTGGGTAGTAATTTAGAACTGGGTCTCCATCAAGTGTGACTGTGCATGGTCTTAAGGCCAGATGTGCAGGGAAATAGGAGATGGTAACTTCCATTTAGCCTTTCTCTCTTTCAACTGTGTATTTGGCCCACGGGTTGCAGATGGTTAATGGCAGCTCCTGTGGCACCCACAGCTGAGCAGCTTTGGCACTGATTCTGCAAACCAGACTGGAGCCTGGTTTGTCAACGGGAGCCTGAAGAGCAGAAAAGCCTCCCAGGACAACTGGGAAAAAGCAGCACGGCTCTTCGCATCCTTCACTTGATGGCACTTCCTCTGCCTCTCTCTTACTGACTTCCAGGTAGACCCTAGCCTGAAGGGTCTAGACCCTACTTTGTCATCCCTCCCCTTTTCCTCCCTGCTTCCACCTTCACAACCAGGTTAGTTTCCGGGACAGCTACTGCTGCTAAAACCTGTGGTACTGCATGGATTAGGGAGCATAAAGCCTAGTTGAGTTTGCACCCAAAATCTATATTCCTACTGTTTGGAACTTACTTCCAGGCCCATCGCGCACTTTAGGACCCACAGGTACTTCAGAGATGGACTCAGCTGCTGATCGCCCTTCTGAGATGTCCATAGCAGCTTCTGCATCAAGGTCATCAATGTGACTGAAGATCCAATCCACAGCACGCTCCAGACTGTTGTTCTGGAATAAAGACAAGACTGTGAATTTGGGAATCCCTGTTCCTGAGAATATTCTTTCACTCTGGTATCACTCAGGCCTCTCACCGTG
This sequence comes from Psittacula echo, assembly GCF_963264785.1. Classification (NCBI taxonomy): domain Eukaryota; kingdom Metazoa; phylum Chordata; class Aves; order Psittaciformes; family Psittacidae; genus Psittacula; species Psittacula echo. The sequence goes on from NC_137736.1 coordinate 8,785,070, forward strand.
GCTCTAAGTGCTTTCATAGCCTGGTCCCGGGAGAAGCCCATGGAGACAATGGTGGCCACACTGTCTTCTGAAGGAGGGTCTGGGCAGGCAATAGTTGACCCTGGTCCACTGGATCCAGGGAGGACTAATGGGTTAGCAAAGTCTGCAGCAGTAAAGAGAACACAACCCTGAGCAGTTAGATCTCTCCAAGAGGGATGCAGTCTGAGTCCAAAGTACTTCAGTTTTCCACTGTGGTAGTGGGACAGAAAGCACAATGGCCCAGATGCAGTAAGCCTCACCATGGCCATATGGCCTCATACCTGGATCATCCATGTGTGACATGACCCAGTTCATGGCAGCCTCAACCCCAGTGTTCCCTGTGTAATACACGGCTTTGCGGCAGGCATCCATGGGAAAGCCCATCTCCACCAGCTGGATAATCACTGACTCATCCAACATAGGTGCTGTGGGAAGACAGAGATGAGAGCCACCCACTCCCACCCAACCCTGCCTGCTCTGTTTTGTGCTGTGTCACACACACCCCCAAGCCACCATTTTCTGACTTTGTTTCACATCAAGTTCCATCTCTCTGCTCTTCTCACCCTTTACTACCTTTCTGCTTCAGCAGTGCAGTCTCTCCCACAGAAACCCCAGGGAACAAAAGGATTCAACTCCTGAACTCAGCACTCACTCTTCCCTAGCCTCCAAACCCTGCCTCCCGGTGTGGTTTGTGAAAATAACATACCTCTACCAGTTAAAATTCTGCATAAAGCCCAGCTCTGCCCCCTCTAAGTGCACTGGACATGCCACCTCCCCATCTTGCACAGAACAGGAATCAACAAACTCCCTTGCATAATACCCTTGCATAACAGGCATGCAAGGGAGGCAGCCGGCATTCGCTGACAGAGGGACAGGGAAAGTCTGAGCAAGTGGGAAAACTGCTAGCATGGGAGACAAGGCTAGGAGAGCAAGGAAATGAGTCAGGCATCAGGAAAAGAGGAGGAGAATCACTAACATGTCGGAGAGGAGAAGTGAGGGGAGCAGAAGGAGTCGTCGTCCTCGTTGCCATAGAACCCCAGGCTACCTTTGGGCTCATCTGGTGTCACCAGTGGGGGTGCGATGTCTGGCATTTCTTCTTCTCCATCTTGCAGTCCAGTTCCCTGCAGTGCAGAGATGTCTAGCTCCTCTGGCATTTCAATGGAGACATCTGCAAGACACAGTCTTGCTCAGCCTCCCCGTAAGGGCAGAAACAAAGGACTTGGTTTGGAGATCTAAAAGGGTAAGTCCCTGGGATACCAAATGTCACAGTCTGCAGCTCCTTTTGGGGTAGTTACTTTCCTCTTCGCAGCAATGATCACAATACTCATATATAACTCCCAGTACCTATGTGGTTCTCCTTCTTACCAAGTTTTTTGGGCACCCAGTCCAGACCGAAAGTGAATTTCTTGATCTGGATCACCAGATAATCCGGGAAAGAGGCGAACCGTGTTGTTCTGGAAGAGACAAATAATCCAGTTAAATAGGCTGTCAGCAACGACTGAGGGCACCTAGTTGATTCAAGAAATCAGTGACTAGGGTGGAGGGATATGCATTATCTGTGCAGCTCTCCTACGCTGAGCTTAAAGTTCCTCAAACACGGAACTATTTCTAAAGCGGATGCTCTGACAAGATGAGGAGAAATGCAACACATACAAAATCTTGGGGATGGAGAAAAGGTTCTCTACCTTCTAATCCTGTATTTTACCTCCTCAGATTTTAGTATTTTATTAAAAGTCTAACCCTTAAGGAATGCAGAGGAAAAAAAAGATCATTTATTAGACCAACAGCTGCAGGAATGGACAAACTTTCAAGCACAAGAACACTTCTTCAGATATGAAGCAAAAGCAGCTAACTGAATCTGATAGAACTTTGAGAGAGAGGGTGTCTGGAAGATACGAAACAGAGAAGAATGTTTGTGTACGGACAAGCAGTAGTAAGAGAGACATTTTATTGGGGGATAGTTGTAACATGCCATAAGATTAATGTAAGCAGTAATACATATTCAATGCTAATTCTTACTCAGTGTTTGAACACAACTCACTACTTAAAAGCAAACCAAAATGTTACTTCCCAATGTGACTGTGTTACTGTTTGTTTATAGGAGCTATTACTTAAGAATTGAGTATTTGTATATAGAAAGACAATTCCAGTTCTTTGAGGACTACTCTTTCATTGCAGAGGAACAGTCAGTAGCATCCCAGCAGGAAGCTGCTGGCATCTGTAATCTTCTTGCTATACCTCTGCACTGTCACATGTGCTGCAGGCAGTGAGACAAATTAAAGCTGGTTTTTAACCTTGCTATTGGCATTTAAGTTAGCATTCTTTAAAATAACTAATGCATCTCTTACATTGTTTTGCTCAGACTTCAACAGCTAAAAACTTCCTTTACAGAACTTTTAGAGACCATGCAAGAACAGTGTTGCCATCCTGTCAGTACTGATTTTAAAGCTAAATTTCAAATTAAAAATATAAGCTGCTGGTTTTCTAGTAGCCTCACAGCAACTACAAGCTGATGGTAGAGACTTCACTAGCACTGCTGTTCTGTACAATGTAATCCCTTAAGGGCAATCACTCCAGCATTGACTATCTGATTCCCCCCCTTTGCTTCAATGTTCTATGGGTCCAGGGTCTGAAACACTACAAAGCTTTGGTAACACTTCTTTCCCAAGCACCTAAAATAAGTCTCCCAAGATGCAGTTATTGCCAGTTCATCACAGCGTCACTGGTAACTCACACACACACACTCACTTGAGAGCCACAGACTTGGCCTGCAAGGCTGTGCTCCAGAAATCATCCACCTGCTCTGGAGCTCCATAGGCCTCTAGGCAGGAGCTGAAAGGCACCTTGGCTCGCACCAGCTCAGGCAGTGGCTGCTTCTCTTCCTCTGCCTGCCTCTTTTTCTCCTCATATTCCAGTAGCTCATCTAGAGAATAAAGCAGAGGAGTCAAGAACCACCTCTAGGTACGTACAAAGCAACAGGTATAAGCTACACCCAGAGACAGAATAAGCCTATAGATATATGCCACCAAGAACAGAGCACAAACTAGACAATGTCTTCCAGAGCACTGTTCTGCTACTGCAGTCTTGTTTTGCTTGTAGTGTTGGAGGGAAAGGCTCTAGAGGGACATCACAGCGTCACACCATCTCTGAAATCAGCCTGATCCCAGAAAAGCAGATGAAGGACCTAGCTTCAGAAGTGGCAAAGAAGTCTGTTTCTCATTTAAGGAGTGTCATCGGAAGAGTACAATATCCATAGTGTTTGCTACTGTTCTGGCCTTGGCACACTACAGACCTTTGTTGAGTGCAGCATCCATGGGCACAGGCAGCTGCATGATGTAGTCCACACGCTGGGTATATTTCACCTTTTCTGTGGCCAGGCACTTCAGCTTCTCCTCCACCAGAAAACGGAAGACCTCATTCGGGTTCTCCGAGCTGCGGCAGTTCCTCTGAAGGAGATTAGAGGGGCAGATGTAACATCAAACTGGCAGAAGTAAGTATCTACAGTAGCAGCGGTCCCACAGAGGACATGGCTAAAGAGTGTTAACTTCTGTACCCAGTCCACTGGAAAAGAGAGCAAAGAGTAAACTTGAGCCAACTCGTCTACCCCAGGAACCCAAGCCACTCCAGCTCCTAAAGAAGAAAACTTACATTTCCAGCTGTGCCATTTCCCGAAAAGATTCCTCTAAGGAATCAGCCCTGAAAACATGGCCAAGCATCTCTCCTTCTCTGCTCCTACAGGTGCTAGCTGGCCCATTTCTCTGTGTTCTCTCCCTCCCTCTGCTACAATAGCCAGCTTCTCACTTCCACTCCTATGATTTGACAGACTCAACTATTACCTCCACCATGTTGATGAAGTGCAGAAAGAATTCTTGGGCGTCCTGCTGTCGGTTAGTGGAAAATTCTGGGTGCCCCTTTCCAATGAGGGACTTAAACATGCGTGGAGCAATGCCGTTCTGCACACCCTGCAAATAAAAAGTGGTGGTCATAATTTGCCAAGCATGTGTCCTCGCATGTAGCAATATACTCTTAGCCCTCCTTTTCTTCAGATGACAGGGCCCTGGAACGAGCTCCAGCACATGTCTTCAGAAAGGGCTCTCCCTCCTTACCCATGTGACACACACACAGCACCTCATGCAATACACACATTGCAAGGATGCCATACCCAAGTCTCACCTTCTGATCGGGCTGCTGTTCCCCATCTGCAGGAGCTGGCTTTGAATACTCCCCAGAAAGCAGTCCATGGCCTAGTTTGGCTCTGGAATGATGAAGTCACTGTCAGCATCAAAATGGTTTCTTCAATCCCACATACTTTAGAAGCCACATCAAACCATCAGCTTTAACACTGCCATGGACTGTCAGTTTTGCAGAGACAAGCCTTCTCTACTGCATCATCAATATGATCTTATCTTGGTCTGCTCTCTGGTCCCATGAGACATCACTGATTTGAAAACTACTAGGACTTGTGGGCACCACTCTCAAACACAGCAGCTGCACAACAGCCAAACTAGACTGCAGCCTGACACTGGTAAAGTAGAAGTGTATCTGACTGACTGTGCAGGAGACAACAGGGAAGAGTGAACTTGTCTGAGCCAGAAATAGCATTGCTGTGAGCAGACTGATCACATCTTCCCAGAGGAAAGATTGACTGCATGAAGCATTTAATGGATGGCAGCAAATTCCTCTTATGCTCAGACTCTCTTACTATTCCCCTTCAGTCCTCCCCCATCACTGCTGCCATTTGCCTGGAACCAAACCCTACCTCCCTTTGCTCAGGAAATAATCCTGGCTGTCTCAACTTAATCACCTCCCTAGGGAACACCTTACTCCAGGCTGTCCAAATTTAGAATCATCCCTTAGTGCTGAACTCCCACCAATTCCACCTTCCACTGCTCCACCCCAAGCCTCCATATACTGCTTTGCTGTTTAAGAGCAGATGTAGCACAGAATTCGTGTATTTAAAATGCAATACCCTCCCAAATCTTGTATTCCTTCTTCTCTATATTCTCCTGCTATTGCTCACACAATATCTCTTGCAGGAAGCCTCTTGAAGCATACAAAAATTATACACTAAGAATAAAGTTGCCTAAATCGATGTATTTCTTTGCTCTCAGCCAACTCCTCCTGTTGCAGACAGCAAGCACCTTTCTGCTGTTACACAGACAGTACAAGCCTACCAGAAATACCCCCGTGGTAACAGATGGTACTGTGCTCCCCACACAATACAGAGAAGAACCTCTCAAGAACACTGAGGTGCACTCTGTCCTCTCCATCTAGGGCATTCAGCTGATCTTTCTTGGCTTTAGATCCTTATTGATCACTGAGGATCAGTGTCTCTGGTGACAGCCATGGAAATACAGAGGTGAGGCTCAGGGGAGAAACCTGCAGCAAAGCACACTGGAGCAGCACAGAGGGGACGCACCCAGGCAGCCTCAGCCTTCCTTCTCTCACCAAAACTCTACGTACACTTGTGTGCTGAAGTCCTGTGTGGGGTCCGAAGGTGCACTTTGGAATATCTTCTCCAGCTTGTCCACATACCTGCAAAGCAAATCAGAGCAATCTAAGGGACATGTGGGTTCCTCTAGTAAAGATGCAGTTCTGAGCCTGACTACTGTAACAGCAGCTCCCAGCTCTAGGAGACCTTTGTACTGATCCCAGGCTAATGGAAAGGAGTGATGAAGCTCACTTACTTTCTCTGGAAGTCTGGGATACTGAACAGCACCTGCACCACAGAATTGAGGTAGCAACTGTTGCCCAAGTTACGGATACCAGTGTACCCAGGCCCATAGAGGGGCTTGAGCTGCACACCAGACTCCTGGATGAGCTCCCACTCCCCAATCCGCTGGTTCATGTCTATTTCCAGTTCTGTCATTGTCTTGTCTGTCTGTGGAGGGAAAGAACAGGAAAAACCCTCAAAGAAGATTCAAGGGGACATCAGAGGTGTGAAAAATACAATGCTGTAGAACACCACAGAGTCAAATCCGTTCTGGTTTATTAAACTAGAAGAGCAGGAAGAACAAAAATTATTTTCAAATATCTGAATAGCTGACACAGAAAAGAGGAATGATGAGAAATATATGAGAAATCTGAACCACTTTCTCTAAAAGGGGCATGGAAATCACACACTGAACAAAGCTGAATGCCCGGGAACCTCCCTACCCACAGTACTGACACAAAACCTTGAGGAAATAAGCCTGACGGACAGGAAAGACAAAAAAGACAATGAAAAAAGACAGGCAGATGAGAGAACTTTGCCTGACAAAAAAAACCCCAGGGTTTATTTACCAGAACTGGTTCTGCACAGCCACAGAAAGCTGGGATCCAACTAAGATACCTCAGAGTTGCTTTTCTTTCCCTCTGGACCTATGGAGAACCACCCCTCTCCTACTCACCTTCTGCATCTTGAGCATGTCAATCCCAAAGTGAGCAAGGTGTTCTGCCAGGTTGGGATCCAGCACCATGTCATCCTCATCATAGGAGTAGACGTCTATGCAGGAACACGGAGGAAAAGGAGAGACTTATAATGGCCTGTCATCTAAAATTCACTGTGGATGAAGGAACAGAGTGCTCAGAACTGTGAGCTTTGACAAACTGAGCAGTTGGCGTTTCTCTCCTTCCTCAGGAGAGTAGCACAACAGACAGAATATTGAGATTCCTCCAAAACAAGGGACAAGACAAACAACTTTTGTCATTGATCAAGTACAGAGCATGCCTGGAGTGAGCAAAGTAGGTTACTGTGCATATACTCTCTGCTCAGGCTTTGGACAAAAATTCTTTGCTGAACATCCCACCACAGAAAATAAGATGGCAACCTGGATAACAATTATAAATCCTCTGAAGTTCCAAGGGAGGGGAGGAGGAAGGCAAGATTTTATCAGCTGGTTCTCTGCCTGCCATGAGAAGCAGTTCAGAGTGGGCAAGTTCATGGTAGGATGATACTGCATGTTCCAGTTCATAATATGGGCAACACCAGCCTGATACCTGGAAATCCTTCTCAGAGACCCCAGTGGTGCCTGGAATCTAGAGCCCTCACAGGATCCCCCTTCTCACCGGCCCCATCAGGAGTAATTGTTCCCAGTTTCACAGCCAGTGGGTAGCCAGTTTCCCGGTAGTGCTCCACCGCATGGTTGTTGCCACCACTGCCATCAAAATAGCGCCGACCACAGAGGATGGCTCCATCAGTCATGTTCAGCCACAGGTTCTCTCTCATGTCACATTTGCTACACTTCCAGCCACTATTGCAAAGGACAGAGAAAAAGAGATTAGGGTGAAAGTGACTGAGTTCTACCTCACTACCCACTGAACACAGCACAAGCAATCTCATTGCTCTTTTATCTCAGAACACTGAGCATCCTGAAATACCTCAGTTTGCCATTTCTCCTGAATTTACTATGACAAGGCACACAGAGAGACTCACAAGAAGTCTCATCTGCTGCTGCAATCCAGGACAGGAGAAGAAGGTGATGGGGGTGGAATACAGAGAACACAGCTAGTTTCAGTACTATGCTCACCACGGTGGGATGCGGACGTCATTCTGAAGTTGGTGCAGCGAAAAAGCGTGTTTGGAAACTCGTCGGACCTCCCCATCCCACGCCTGCACTTCCTGCTTCCGGGAGGCTGAATCTGCTGTCAGGATGGCCTCAACTGCACTGGCAATCTGGAATTAGTACAGCAGGGAAAAAAAATGAAGGGCACAAGAAAAGAAGCTTCCAGTGCTGCAACACTCCATGTTTAGTCTCAGATCAGAAAGTTAGTTGTGCTAGGGCAGCATTCAGAGCCTCAGTCACACAGGAGGACTCTGCAGTACAAAGCACTGCATAAGTGCAGAACAATCCTGCCTATTACAAGCAAAAAGTTCACAGCAGCTCTGTAGGATCCCTTTTACAGGATAGCAGTTCATTCTCTGTAATGGTGCATTTTCTCCTTACCAGGAATAAATAACAAACCTTGATCCAAACATACCCTGTCTCTGACCATGTCTGGCAGTCCCTCCAGCCCATCACGAGGAATATCCAAATGCTCCGGGAAAATTACTATTTTTACATCTTCATCATATTCAAACTTTTCCTCTGTGATGTCAAATCCACCTTCTACGCCTACATGGAAGAGAAAACATTGTGGTAACAGGTAAAACAAAATAGCTTGCAAAGCTTCTTTGCCCAGGTATGAAATAAGGCACATGACATAAGGCACCGTGACTAAGACAAAGCTCTAGATCAACAATCCACTTCTGGATCCCAAAGTTTCTGCTGGTGATATGGACTTTGCGGAAGCAAATATAAGCCTAGGAACAATAGGTTTGCTTTCCTCAGCTCTTTTTACAGATGTTTAGAAGGAATCTCCAGACCCTGACTACAACCAGAAAAAAGACTCGCTCTAGAGAGACACTGGCCAGAAAAGAGCCACAATAAAGCACTGCTGCTAATCTTTCACAGTGTATCCAAGATGATGAATGAAGATGTGCATGAAGAGATCATATTCTAAGCCAGTGGAAAGGTCTAGTCTACCAGCAGGTTTAAGGAGTCTGGCTCTGCTTCTTGCCTCTTCCAGGAAGGACAGTTCAGAGTCCTGAACCCAAGCAAGGAGAACTAGGAGTTCATCTGGAACCACAACACCCAGAATTACAGAAACTGGTCCACCAGGAACAGGAATACGTGACATGAAGAACAGAGGTACTCCCCCCAACTCATTATAAAAGGGGGAGTAAGACATCTCCAAAAGGAGTACCTTCAAGAGGACTCCAGAAGGACACCTCCACAAGGACACCCACCTCCAATGGGCTCTTGGGGGACACTCTGCTACGATACTGACTACAAACCCTGAAGGACTCCCACCACCGATAACGACGACGGATCCCTGGGACACTGCTGGATCCATGGTGCTGACTCTCTCTCTGCACCCTAAAGCCTTGCTTCATTTTCTGCCTTTTTTCCAATCTTTCCTATCACTATCTCCTTTATCCCCTTTTTTATAATTGTCTTTTTGTAATTTGTAATAAACAAACTGACTGATTACAGTACTTGACCTTGCTTGAGTCTTAATTTCACTCTTAGGATCACGAACTGAAACAGGGTCCCGCACTGGGGTTTTCTCCAATTGGACCCCGACACAGCCAATGACATTTTGCTCCTAAATCTTTCCAGTACTTTAAAAAGATCTCCCATGTCAGAATTAGCTAAACCACCATAGGTTAGCTAAAGAAGAGGAAAAAAAAAAAATCTCTCCTGGATTTAAGATCACTGTCTCCCAGGGCTAATACTTTCTTTTATTCCCTCCCACTCCATTCAGACCACTAGCTGTTATCACAGGCAGATATTTGCTGACCCCATGACAATGTTCGACTCAAGACCTTTGTAGAATAGAGGATGCAGAAATAACTCATAATGCAGACCGGGCCTCATCTCTCCCAAAGCTGCATAATCATATACATAAAAGCACTGGCTAGCTGAAGAAACACAGATTCTGGTATCAGTTTTGCTAGAAGTGACCTTTGGGACTTCATTCATCTCAGTATTAAAACAAGGAGCACATGACAGTGTTAATATTGGTGTTTGTGCTGTGGCAGCAGTGAAGTCACTGGGAGTCTGCTACACAATGGCAGTCAGGGAAAAAGTGAGCAAAAGGCAAGATGTGCACAGTCCAGGTTCTGGATTTCCCTCTAGTGGTCAGCTCCCAGCAAGCCAAGAACCTGTTACTGCTAAAGATGTTCCCATCCTCTATGTTATAGATGCCCATAATGGCTCAGAAATTACTAGCTGAGACTGCTACAGATAAGCAGCATCTTCACTGACGGCCATGACAGCCTTTTCAGTCAGTGCAAGACAGCAACAGAACACCTGCCTACTCTGCCAAAACACGGCTTGTTGTTAATACTCTAATCCTTCAGTATCAGCTTTGTATTTCAAAGGCTTATCAAGCTATAAATGTTAATATGCCATTTACCAGTAATTTCTTCCCCATCTATACAAATAACACTAGTTCAATAGCTGAGAAGTTTAAGAAGTAGTTTTTCAATCAGAAACTTCAACCTTACTTTTCCCAGACTTCCACGTTTTCTCAAACTTACTCCAACCCCACACTGGACATATCTGTATGAAGCAACAGCCCCACACTGGATCTACCCACACCAAGCTGTGTCAGGCATATGGAGTCAGGAGAGGATGCAAAACATTTATCTACAGAAAACACAACACAGCTTTGAACCCAGAACAAAACTACCACCTCCACAACTGCTTTGCAGAAACTGCCCACCTAAGACACATTAGAGAATGTGAAGTTTGAACTCAGTCAGGGACAGTGGCTTCAACTAGCCCAGAAAAAGAAAGGCAAAAGAGATGTGCCACAAAGCCAGGCAGCTCCAGAGGACTGGTTCAAAACAATGATGATAACAGTACACAGGTGCTTCCTTACCAATAGCTAAGCGAGTTGGTTTCTTCCTTGGGGGGTCTCCAGCACTGGAGTTGGCATCTTCTTCCTTCTATTACATTAGACGAAATAAGGAAATAGTGTTAGGGGGACAGGCAAGCTGTGGCAAGCCTAAAGGCTTAACATTAAGCTACTCTGAAAACAGAAAGAGGCCAGGCAGAAATAGCATGGGCCATCCATACAACAATTCAGCATAAGAGCTGAAGAACTCTTGGTATACCTCAGTCCACCAAGAAAAATATCAGTTACATCTGAAGAGAAAAAACTCCACCTGATTGAACACAGAGATGCAGCCCAGCTCCCAAATCCACATCAAGTTTGACTGCACGGATTTTTATTGTTTACCAGTTTACGTGTCCTTTTGAGGTGCAGGTAGACCCGCTGGCCTGTTTTCTGAAAGTGCTTTTCCACATACTGCTTCCCAAAGCCCAGGAATGTATTCATGCAGATATACAAGCCACCATCTGACTCCTGGAAGGAAGGAGAGATAAAAACTGGAAGGAGGTGGTAAGGAATGCCATTCCAACTCTTCAGATAGGCAGTTACCTCTAGCAACACTATTCATTAAATCATGGTTACAGCTCATTCCTACATACCAGCCACCTAGCAGCTAGTCAGAAATAAGGTGGCAAGCCCCAGCCTCAGCTGAGAAGGTCAGAGCATGGTACAACCGCTACCAGCAAAACTGTGGCACCCTGAAAGCACAACCCCCAGTGCCATAGAAAAAGTTGCCAAACTAGAGAGTGAGGCAGGTTAACAGACAAGTTTATTTTTGCTGCTGTGAGTAACTCTGAAACAGAATGGAAAACACAACACTTAATCAGCAGAGATATATCCTTTTTAAATTGAAAAACCAAGGGACCTAAGTGCAGAGACTGGAAAAGGGGGAAACCACAAAGAAGTTCTAAGCCTGCTTCCCAACATGAAGCAGCTGGGCCAGACTCAGAGCAGGGAGCACACGGACAGGTATCACCGTGGGGCTCAGAGGGGCAAAGAGAGCCAAGCTGCTGTGTGCTGTTTCCTCGAAGGAAGGACCCGTATCTTCCAGCCGCAGCCCATTTCTTCTGGTGGGCTAGGGCACAGCCTGGATGGGCGCCTGCGGAGGAGGCCAAGGGGAAGACCTCGCCCCCCGCCGCCGGGGCCTCCCCAGGTCCGCCTAGGCCAGGCGGGGATAGGGAGGGAGGAGCAGGGATGCCAGCGGGGTGGAGACGCCTGGAGAAGGGACCACTGCCATCTTAATGACACAGCATCGACTCGCCCCCCGCCTGCCGAGCCACGCCACGCTGTGAGGCCAGAGGGGGCAGCTCAGACGCGGGTAGGGCGGGACCCCCGGTCCGCCCCACAACGACCAGAGCTGGGCCCGAGGAGAGCCCCGGCCCCCCGCCCCCCGCCGGACTACAAGTTCCGGGAAGCCCCCTCAGCGGAGCGAGGGTCGGGGGACACCAACTCCTCAGGGACTCCGGACCGGGCAGCACGGGGCGAGCGACCTGCCCGCGCCCGCTCCGGCCACAGAACTACAGCCCCCAGCGCGCCGCGGCACGGAGGGGCACATCGCGGGGCACGCTGGGCGCTGTAGTCCCCGAAGGCCCCACGCTCCCCCCTGCCGCGGGCCGCTCAGTCCGCCGAGGAACCACAAGTCCCATTGCGCCCCGCGCGGGCGGCACCCCGGCGGACGGGTGCGCTAGGAGCGGGCCGTAGCGGGGGGCAGCCCGGGCGGGCGGGCGGTCCGGCCGCGGGCCGCGCTTACCGGCGTGTCAAAGGAGAAGGCGCACTCGTCCTTGTGGACGCGGTCGCCAGCCTTGGGCACCCGGATGGACGGCAACACCGAGAGCAGCGCCTCGCTCAGCTCCGCCATGACAGCGGCTCCCTGCGGCACCGCCCGCAGCCCCACCCTAGCCAATCACAGCACAGCGTAGTCAGGCGGGCTCTGGCCAATCCCGCGCAGCACGGGCGCGCCGGCAGCGAGGCTGAGGGCCGGGCTCACGGCCCAGCCCGGGCGGCTCGCCCAATCGTAGCCACCCTTCTGGCGTCACGGGAGGCGGTGCCGGGCTCCTCCACCAATGGCTACTCAGAGCGGGGCGGGACGGAGGAGCTCCCCGGCGATTGACAGCGGGCGGGGCGGGACGTGGCGGGAGGGGGCTGCGGCTCCGACTAGCGTTCCTCGGGGGTGGTGCGCGGCCGAGGGCGGGCCCGGGGGCGGGGCGGGCCCCTCCTCTGTGCGCGGGCCAATGGGACGGAGTCTGCCGGAAGCGCGGGAGATTTGAACCTGGGCGGCTGTTGGGGCCTGGTAGGAGCGCTGCGCGGCGGTTGCCGCCATGGGGGTTTCCGGCAGTACCCCCGCCCGTAGCCAGCACTTGGCGCAAGTTAGCGACCCGCGCTCCCCCAGCGCCGGCATCCTGCGTACCCCTATCGAGGTAGGCGCCCTCCCGCGGGCCGTCCCCGCTTTCTCCGGCGGCCCCCTACCCGACCCCTGCCCTCTCTGCAGGTGGTGAGCTCCCCTGTGTGCAGCCCTCAGCCCAGCCTCGCAGAGCTGGCGGCGAGCACCAACCAGGACCGCGATCCGCGTTCGCCTACACCCGGTATCTTCCGCACGCCCATGAGAGCCGTGTCCAGCGGTGAGTGAAGCCGCAGCGGGAGGGCGGGAGGGTTGCCTGGCCCAGCGCCTCACCCTGTCGCTCTTTTCCCGACAGACAGCGTGGACCGCCTGGTGAAGCAGCTCAGCGAGATCTTCGGGACTGAGGCCGCGCCCCGGGAGTTGGCGCCGCCGGCAGCGGCCTATCCCGCCGAGGAGCCGGCCCGGCGGAGCCCTCCGGAAGTGGCAGTCCCGTCGGGGGAAGCAGCGGAGAGGCCGCCTTCTCCCAGTGCGGTCCCGGTTCGGCCAGCCCGCACCGCCGGTCTCGGCTTCTTCTCCGGTAAGTGCTCGGTGTGTGGGGAACACAGGTACGGTTCCGTGCCCCTGGGGAGCTGCATGGTCTGCAGTGTGAGTAGTCGGGGCTCTCAGCACCTCTGGTGCTCTTTTCCAGGCTGGCTTGCTTAGAGGCCTTATTCCTTCTCCCCAGCTTGGCTGTCTCCTACTGCCTTAGGTAGCCTGGCCTCAGGGCTCTGCAGCTGGCAGTCCCTTGGGAACTGTTCTTTTATCCATCTGATTTCTGTCAGCAGCTGCAAAGACATGTTTGCAGTCTAGTCAGAATCAAGAGGTAAATGTCAGCTCTTCTTCTCTCTGAAACAGGTTTGAAATTGTGGAGCTTTGTTCAGTGGGACCTTGCAGTTTCTTCTTGGGAAGAGCTTGGGAGGAAAGGTGGTATAAATACCTGAATGGAGGGTATAAGGAAGGGAGAGCCAGGCTTTTCAGTAGTGCCCAGTCATGGGACAAGAGACAAGTGGAATACAGGAGGCTCCATCTGAGCATCAGGAAATGTTTTGTTCACTTTGGGACAACTGAGCTGTGGAACAGGCTGCCCAGAGATATTTTGGAGTCTCCATTTTTGAAGAGAGTCACAAGCCATTTGGACATGGTCCTGGGCAACTGGCTCTAGGTGGCCCTGCTGAAGCAGGGGGCTTCGACCATGTCCTCCAGAGCTCCCTTCTAACATCAGCCTTTGCGTGATCCCTTTACATGGAAGTCCTTGGGTAACAGTCTCTGCACAGGCAAGCAAGATAGATCAGAAAGGTTGTGAAGCATTTAAAATACAGCTTTGTCATGACAGACTGTTGTGTTTCCTTCTGTCACCAGGGAGCAAACCCGTAAGATACAAGACCAACAACAAAATCCTGGCAACATCTGGTGGAACTGGCCGCTCTCCCCTCAGCATCCTACAAGATGATAATTCCCCCAGTGCTCCTGCTGCTCGACAGGTAAAGCTTAAGGGGCCCTCCTGTGGGAGGGGGGGAAAAAACTCAAATCCTTCATTTTCTGTACTTTGTAGGGCCCCAGTTTGAACTGTGGCTTCCTAGGCCTGTACAGCCTAGTGACTTCATGTGAGTCAGTCTTGTCCCCAGACGTCCACTAGTCTTGTTCAATATCTGTATCTGGCCTTGCCATGATATTGTCCATATCAGTGCATTCTTTCTCTTCAGGCTGTGAAAAGAAATCTATCGCTTGAACACTGCCACAAGAGAGCCAAAGCTGAATGGCCTTAAAATGGGCTACATCTTCCACTGAGAACTAACATTCAACTAACTTCTGGTTTGTGCTATGTTTTATTTCTCTAGGGTAAGAGGCACATGTTGGGAGAGAGCCTTGGGGAAAAGAAGGAAGTGATGGTGGATCTGAGCAGGAGCCTCAAATCTGGGAACTATGCTTGGAGTGACTTGAACAAAGAGAACCAACAGTGCCCTTTTGTGGAGAACTAGGCATTTCCTCTTCCAGGATCTTGCTGTAATTTGCTTCTGTGTTTTGAGAGTCTTCTGGAGTGAGAAATCCTACAATAGACTGAAACTTCAGACTTGTGGTCACTCTTCTCACCTATCCCTGTTTGGGAAAGAGCACTCTTTCTCCCTTGAAGCTTTGCATGTCTTATGTACAGTACCACCTTCAGCTCTTTTGTTGTATATCAGCTGTATTGACTTACTGCAGTGTTCTTATCTGTATTAAATAAATTTGTATTAAATCTTTGCTGACTCTACCTATGTCCTCATAGGACAGTAGGAGTTCCTTAGTTGCCCAGTGCAATGTTTACTTTGAGGACAAAGATTCAGGAACAGGCTTGAAAGTCAGGTTATATTAGCCTTGAAACTCAGCTGTGTCCCTGCCTGTAACACACCAGCATGGACCTGTGCTGGGAAAGGTCTGACCATGAACGTGTGTACTATAGAGTGAGCTGGGAAACTGCAGCTCTGTGCAGGTGACTAGTGTCACTTCGAGAGTTCTGCTGCACCTACACTGGCCTGAAACTAATGCATACAAAGGACTATAGCGTACTGCCAGATTCAAAACAGGATGAGTTGGTATTATGGGTTAATATTTTGACCTTCTGTAGATAAGTCGCTATACCTTCTTGACTTTCAACTCTCCCTTGCAGAGCTTTGGGACCCCAGGATGTTGGCATGAGCAAACAAGTAGAATAGGGGCTGGCTGAATATGATGCCTGTCCCTTATAATTTAACTCAAATCTACAAGGTGTGCAAAGATACATTTTCAGCTCTAGGGCAGCAAGAGTCAGGACTAACAGCCTCTTCTCAACTGAAAACATCGCTGAGGAGCACCCACCCCTGGGCACTTTGAGGAAGAGCAAGGTGAAGGGATGAGATGTTCTCTGGATGGGGTCAGCAGACAGTATTCACAGGAAGAAAGTTATGTTTACAGTAGCTCATTGCAGTGATGGAAAGAACACAGCCTGCTGTGCTTATGTGAGCTTTATTTGCCTGGGCTATGGAGGTCTGTAACAGACTTGAACATGGGCTGATGGCTACTGGTTTGACAGGGTCACCACACAATGCAGGGGTGAGGCAAAAAGAGAAGGAACAGCAAGAAGCAGACAATAAATAAGAATGAATATAATGATTCCTGGTATTCCAGCAGGCCTGAGGGCTACTCTCCCTCAATTATGCATAGATAAGATTTGAGCTAAGTCTTCCCCAATGGAAAATGAGCCCAATTTACATTAGCTTTTTGTTTGAGGTTGTCTGATAGAATTCTCAAACCCAGTATGTCTCTGAGGCTGTCTGCAGGGATGCAGGACAGCTGCACAGAGAAGCACAGGTAGAGCTAAGTCTGGGACAGAGGTGTTGGATGAGGGGCCCTTTGAAGGATGAGTGTTGATGCAGGTAGAGATGTTTGAAGGAAGACACAGTGTGCCTGAACTGTAATGTAAAGTCCTGAGATACAATGAACAGTGTTTTGCAGGTGTTCAAACCTGCACAAGGCTGGAAGCTGCTGGGCCTGTTTAGAGGTGAAGAGAAGGGCCAGTGTGTGTTCCTGCTCCCCAGCTCCCCCTCCCCAAGCTCTCCTTTCCCTTTCACTCTGGGAGACCCCTACAAGCGACCTGTGTCTAGAGACAAGCGGGAGTGATAGGTAGGCATTTCTGTTGTGCTCAGCTGACAATGCTGTTTACATGGGCTCTGGTTGTGGACCATGCTTCCGCTGCTCTTTCCCTCTCTGCTTCTGGCTTCAGTTCCAAATCTTGAGGAAGCTGTCCCAGGAGCCAGTGGCAACAGCCATGCCATCTGCTGTCACCCCCAAGCAGCTCACTCTGTTGTCATGGCCAGAAAGGATTCCTATGGGGGGGAAGAAGAGAGGTCAGGAAAAGAAATGGGGTGTGGGATTGATGAAAGGGTTGACTATACAGAGAACATGCATTGTAAGCTGTGTACCTACACCCCTGTGTATAGTTACACGACATGCTATGATCGGTATGTGGCTAATAAGAACAAACATGCAGAAGAACTTTTGTGCATGGCATACAACCACCACCCACCCATAGGACTGGCCAAAGAACAGTATTCTTGGGAAGGTCTGACTAGCAGAATCCTAATACAACTGCTTTCAGCCTGGAGCAATGGTAGGACTAAGAAAGGATGTGGCATCCTTGATAAGTTTGAGAAATAACTATGTTATTTCTGCATAGGCTGCATTGTATGTATTCAGAGGCTAGGGACCACATCTGAAAGAACATTGCACTTGGGTGTATTCTATGTATGAGCATCCCAAAGGTGTCGGATGGAAGCTTGAGTTCATACTCATCTTGGTGCCCTGCCACCAAGTGGCACTGTGAGCAGCTGGAACTGGCAAAAGGCAGAGGCTGGGAAAAAGTAAGAAATTCTACTGGTGTTTGTGAGCAGTTGTAGGTAATAAGAACCCTAATGCTCTTTTCCCCCCTGAAACAACATTGTTTACACGCATGACTTCCTTAGCATTAAAGAGTTCTACACAAGAGAGCTGTATTAGTTATGGTGTGCTCTTTAAGTGTGAGGAAGCTTTGTGGGGTTGCAGTCAGTGTAGGATGTACTCCTTTTAGAAAAGACTAAGGCATCTTCCTTGCCTTGGCAGGTGCAGACAACCTTGCAGGGAATGAAAGGAGCACCCTCAGGAGCCACTCACCCACACGCTCTGCTTTCAGGGAGTCCCAGATGTTGCAGTTGAAGTCATCATATCCAGCAAGCAAGAGGCGCCCGCTGCGGGAGAAGGCGACAGATGTGATCCCGCAGATGATGCTCTCGTGAGAGTACACGATGAGCTCCTGGTCTGCCCGGAGGTCGAAGAGGCGGCAGGTGGCATCATCGGAGCCGGTGCAGATGGCTTCACCATTAGGGAAGAACTGAGGAGGGCACACACCAGGTTTTATTTAGGTTGTGCCTTACAGATTTCCTCACCTCTTCACCTCCCTGTTAACCACCAAGAAGCCACAGAGGTAGGAAAACCCAGTGGGACAAAACACTGGATTGTAAAATTTGAGTCTGCTGAACGGGGAGATCTTATCCTAAGATCTAGTAAAGCCATACCATCTTGAGAAAACAAATGACCTAGGGGCTAGAGCTACTGCAAGATGCTATAGTCTTGAGGAAGGACACTAGTGTCTCTTTAACTCCAGCTGCTATTTTGGGGGTTGACAAGTGTCCACCCATGATTTACCAGATGGGGTCTGACATGATTCAGAGCTACGAGAGCCTTCCTCTGATCCTCATACCCCAACCTTCTCATACACACTTCTGTTTCCTTGCTACAAGGAGCAAAGAAGGGCTCCTCAGTGGCAGGTATGGCAGAAAATTGTGGGGATGGCAGAGTAGCCATGAGAGAGGTGAGAAAATCTGTACTGACTGAAGCCAGTGAAGGGTGGTTCAACCAACAGACTTTGCAGGAAGCTGGCAGACTCATTTGGTTAGCCACATGGGATTAAACTAACATGTTCCTTGTCCTGCCACCTCTAGGGCTCTGGTTTGAATCCTTTCCTCTGAGGGCGATACTTGCCCCCAGACGTCTGTTCTGCTTCCTGTGAAGATTTAATCTTCAGAAGACCTCCCCAGGAAGAGCCAGCCTCCAAACTTCAGTGAACTCAGGCTCTTCCTGCTTCAGTCTGGATCATGGGGCCAAGGAAGGTCTCCTGAGACCCTTGTTCCCTACACGACTACGACAGCTTCTTTCACCTTGTCTCAAGACCCGGTTTCAGAGCTGGTCCATTTTCCTTGCCTTCCCAGCACTGTGCAGCCAGCATACGTACGCAGATGGCGTTGATATCAGACTCGTGCCCTGAGAAGGTCTGGCGGCAGGTGCCCTCTCGCACGTCCCACAGTTTGGCAGTAGCATCGCAAGCCCCAGAGATGAAGAGTTTGAAGTCTGGGGAGACGGCCAAGCTCATACAGTCACCGGTGTGACCCAGGAACACCGTCTTCTGCTGCCCTGTCTCAATGTCCCAGAGCGCGCTGTGGGAGAAGAGAGAGGTTCTCAGAGCCATCCCAGGCAGAACAGAGCTTCAAATGGGCTAAAGAGCTGCCGCACTCACAGACAGAAGGAGGGCAGCCATGGGTCTGGCTAAGCATGGGAAAATGAGGGCATCCTTGGAGTCAGCTGTATACAACAGGAGATGTCTTCACAGCTGTTACTAGTCATACCTTTGCCAAAGCAGAGTTAGACTAAGGCTGGGGGGTTTGACCCCATACCCGTAACTGCAACAGTTGAAGGAAATACTGAGAGAAGGTTAAGAAGACTCCACAGGCAAACATGTGACAAAGGTCTGCTGTATCCACACTCATAGGATGCATGGGCCATGTTTGCTGGGATCTCATGTTGCAGCCAGGCAAACAAGCTCAGTGTAACCTTGATCTCTGATGGAAATGCTACATCCTGTCTCATCCTCAGTCAAGAGGTTTTTCCACATAAATTGATTGTGTTTTCTGTCATGATACCGTGCTTTGTGAAAGCTGACAACATGATCCTTACTACTTCATCAAGAGACCTGCATTTTGACATGTCCTCCACTGGGATAAGAAGCACATTCTGCCAAGGGAGGAAGAATGGATCTGGCTTCCCAAGGCGCTTTGTGTGGCCTCCATGTGTAGGAGGAATTAGTCCTTAGTGGACTGCTATAGAGCTAAAGCTCTGCACTGGCCTCTAGGCATCAGAGATCACATCACTGGGATGCAGATGCAGAACGTAACACTCACCATGTGGTATCTCCAGAGCTAGTCACAATGTTGTTGTCATCAAGAAATCGGCAGCAGGACAGGTAACCTGGGAGGTGGGAACAAGCAAATATGAGAAATGGGGCAGAGCTACAGGAGTAAGGTTTGGAAGCAGAGGGCACCCAGGCTGCAGACAGGGAGCACACACACCTGTATGGGCTGAGAGCTCCCTGCTCACTTTGACGTTGCCTTCACGAGTCTTGAGGCTGTAGATGGAGCACATGTTGTCGAGGCCTCCACAGGCCACAAAATTGCCCGAAGGGGCATAGGCACAGGTCATGACCCAGGAAGAACGCAAAGGGATGGCATGAACCTGGGAGGACAAGAAACCATGTCAGGCTTCTGGCAGCAGAGAGAGCAGAACAAGGGCATTAGCTCCAAGGGGACCCACTCCAGCATCCTGGTTTGCTGCAGCCATCTGACTCCTACCTTGTTAGTTGTGTATGTGTCCCACACAATCAGTTTCCCATCTTGAGAGGCACTGACCAGAAGTCTGTAAGAGAGGAACAAGATCATGTTAGTAGGTCTCTTCTCCTCAGAGCCTTCTTGCCCTTCACACCCATGTGCTGCCCTGCACCCAGCATGTCTCTCACTTGGAGTCTGTGGACCAGTGCATGGCGTAGATCTTGGCCAGGTGCCCACGCAGGGTTCTTCGGGTCCGCATCTGGATGCGGCCAACAACTTCCACGCCGGACACGATCTGAGGAAACAGGGGGAGAGGAAGAATTCACCTTGGACTTGCAGGAGCTGTATTCTTCCCACATCACTGCCTCCTAACTCCATTCCCAACTGGAGAGAGTCCCCGTTGGAGTGGTGCTGGCTGACACACTTACACCCTCACATGCCCGGCCAGCTCTGTCCTTACCTGAGCAAGCGTTGTGTCTGCACAGGCTTTCCGGGCATCCTAGAGAAGAGACAAGAGCAGAGGGGTCAGGAAAGAAGCCGTGTAATGATGGCAATATGGAATGCAGGGGCATGGCCTAGGGAATGCTACAAGTAGGAACTGCTGCTCTGCTGTGTTCTGACTGTGGCCAGCACAGGGAAATCCTGGTTTGTGACCAGAGTGCCTTGGCACCAGTCAAACATCAGGAGGGTGAGCTAAAAGCTGCTCAGCATCCAGTGCTCTGATGGACACCCTTTCCATGGATCCTCCCAGCTGGCAGAACAGAGGTCCTGGGGACACACTACACTCTGGCCCTATGCAGACACAATGCTGGTAGCCACTTCTTTCTCACCATTGTAGTGTCCCTTCTTCATTCTCTTCTTTTCCCTTTCTTCCCCCCACCATGCTATGATGATCTCTATCAGCACTTAAAGGTCTGTGCAGAACTGCAGGAGCTCAAGGATATAGATGGAGAAAGCACCACCCCACATTGTGGCTGAGGAGGACAACTTGGACAGGGGGTAGACACCCTCTTAGTTTCATGACTGTTGCCAACATTACCGCAATCTGCTTCTTCAGCTGCTCAGCCTCCTGCTTCATCTGTTCCATTTCCCCCATCTTTCTGACCTAGGGGTGGCTCTTCCGCGTGGGGCAGCCTCGATTCTGGGGATACAAATCCAGGGAGAGAGATGTGAAATAGAAAGGGCACTGATGTGACTGCTCAGTTATGCAAACGTAGGCACCTCTAGTAAAAGCTGTGCAACCATTTCTTGCCTGAGCGCTTGGTAATGTGCTGTAACTGATCAAAGCCTTTAGCAAGATTGTACTTGGCCTGATCAAAGGTCCGTTTGGTCTGGTATCCTGCTTACACAAACACTGAGAAGCTGAAGACTTCTAGAGCTTCTGACGGGGGTTCTGGCCACACTTGTCCCCTCACCTCTTTGTTTTTAATCTTTCCATCCCAAGCCCTGCCAAGTTCTGGGTCTGCCTCATTGGCTTCTTCCTGTTCGTGGCCAAGCTGCCCCTGACCATGGCCTAGCTGTCCCCCTCAGCCACAGGGCTCCTCCTCCTGGATCTATCTCAGATCATTTGTCCTAGGCAAAAGCATCACCAGGCAGTGCCCACCTGGGGGGTGGTCTTTGACCATCAAGGGAAAAGGGTCTGTAAGGATCTACATAAGTAGATAGCGGTATTTCTCCTGCTTTCCTAGCCCCAGGTTTTCATTGATGTCCAAAGTTAGAGGCAGCATTAGTTGAAAGTCCTTGATGGAATTTTCTTCTATTTATTTGTCTGTGAATGATTTTCTGGCAAAGAATGGCCACATACCCAGATCAGCAAGTGCCTACGTGGAGTTCGACATGAACCAAGGGACACCTAGATGTGAAGGAGGATGGGAGTGAGGCACTGTGAGTAAAAATCCCAGCAAGATAAGAAGGAGCTGGAATTTACTAAAATTTGCTAAATTGAGGACTGTTGGAAAACTTTGAAGGTCAGGTTCTCACACCTGTGCTTAACCAATTATATATTAGTTGTTAAGGGCCTCGAAGATATGTATCCCATCACAATGGGCCAAGTTAGTGCAAACAACTTTAAGAAATAGTATATAAAGAGTTAGTTTTCTACAATAAATGGCTTTTGTCTGATCACATTGATCTCCGACTGAGTCCATTCCATGACATTTGTCCACACAATTTTTGTGCCCATGTCAAAGTTTAGCATCCTCTGTACCCTCAGGCTCTGCAAAGAAAATTGATTCTGTTACTCCCCAAAAGGCACTAGTTCCACTTGGTGGTCCCTAGCTTTTGAGTTGGAAGAATCAGCAAGTAACTAGTCTCTATTCACCTCAGCATCACTTGGTATTTTACAGGTCTTTGTCATATCTGTCTTCATCCATGTCTTTTCCAGACTGCAGAGCACACTTAGTCATTCCTCCCATGTAAGCCACTGCATTCTATTATGTCTGTTGTTCTCTAAGTCCTTTTAGGTTGTTTACAGAGTGTAGGTGATCTGTTTTTGCAGAGAGCAGTGAACAAAAACTGCAATCCGTATCCAAGATCCAGGTGCACACAGCAGCTCTGTCCTCTCTTTTGTGTGCACTTAAAACTTTCCCACTGATTCCAGCATCTCCCACTCTTGTAGCCGAATCGAGTCTTTAATTGCTTCAAACTTTCTCCTGGGTAGGTGTGAGTGTCCAGAAATGCTCTGCATGTTGTTCACCATTAGAACCAGCGCTTTGCCCCAAGGCCAAGAAACGCTCCAGCAGCAGCTACAGCATTTCTCCTAATCCATGTGGGTCACACACCTCCATCCCCCTCTGGCCTGCTGTGTGAAGGCCTAATTTCTTCCAGCCAATGGGATTTTGGGTCCTGCCATGCCAGGCTGCAGTCTTGCTGAGGGCAAGCTTATGCAGGTATCTCCCAGGTCCCACCTTTGCCTGCTGCTTCATAGAGGTCTCTGACTTTTCCTCCAGAATCCCTTCCCCTAATGTCTCCGTGGTTTTGCTTTGTTCCTACAGGCAGAGCGAGTTTCTGCTTGGTTAATGACTCCTGCAGCATGGTTTTGACTTTGGGAAATACAGGGGGATACAGATTTCCCCTAGCTCCTTTAAAGCTCCTGGAAAGCATGATCCTATTCCAGGAGAAAGCTATTTCAGGCTATATTTGCAGAGAAAGGCTTGTACCTGCTGCCCTCAAGCCCGAACAGAGCCATAGCACCGCTGCCTGCCCCCTGCCCATGCACTGGATGTGGATGCTGGCCCCAACACATGGCGAGGGAGCAGGAGAGGAGCCCAGGGCTGCAGTCAGAGCCCAGAGGCATGTGCCTCAGAGACACTGAAGGATGGGGACAGACCAGCACACGAGCTGTGCCCTTTTCACCGTTGTTTTTCTCCCTCCTTTAGACAGAACAACAATGAGAGAACAGCAAGGATGCATAGCTGCACCTGGTTGAGTGATGCTGGACATAGAAGCTCACCTCCACGCACTTATCCTTTGGGAAGGGGCTGGGCATCTCACACCACCTCTCAGCTAAGTAACAGACTAGCGAGATGCTGGGGAAGGCCTTTCAGCTTTCAGAAGGCCTTCTGGAAGGAAGCATCCTCCTTATCTTGTGGTGTTTGCCCCTCAGTTTCAGTGTACAGTCAAGCTGCAGAGACTGCATCCAGCTCTGGTCACTGCCTACCAACACACTAAGTGGCAAACCTGAACTTCCAGCCACCCTGCAAAGAACAGTCCTACCATCGTGGTCCACACCTTCCCCTTTCTCTATTTTCCCTCCATCAACCCTAAGCATTGCACTGCCTTTTCTTGCTGGGACACCTCTTCCCTCTGACTGTCTCCTCTTAGTCTCAACTACTTGGTCTACCGGTTCTCCAGGCTGTTATTTTACACACCTTTGGCCATCTGAGATGTCCATCCACCCGCCCTAACCTGTCTTTGTGGACTTCTGGTTTTGCTCACCCAGGCCTGCATGAAGAGAGGAGCCTTGTTCTCTTTTCCTTCCAACTTGCGCCACACCTGAAGCTGGCTGCACATCCTCCTCATGGCACCTCAGAACCCCAGCCTTCTTCACTTCTCTCCTCCTTTTTCATCGTGCTCTTCCCCTCCCTGGGTGTTTGTTTCTCAACTGTGGCACTACCATGGGAGCACCAGTTCACAGGCTCCCGCTCTGTGAAGATGCACAATGAGACAAGGGGTTTTGGAGCCGGCAGACAGATAAAAGGGAAGGGGCCTGATGTTGAGGATGGATAAAAAGGGATAAATATAGAGAAGGTGCAGCTCAGGTTCAGGACTCTGTCCAAACCTTTAAATCCCTCTGGGGGAACACTCTAAATGAAGCTGGGAATTGTTCTCAGCCTCACAAGGACAAGGAGCCACAGATGAGCGATAATAATAGCTCCAGCTTTGCCTGTCGCCTCCAGCCGTCACATCCCGCTGCAGGTTGTGAAGAGTGAGTTACCTGGTCCTCAGCTGCCTCCCAGAAGCACTATGGTGGGGATGCGAAAGAGCAGCTCCTCGTGGTCATGTACATTTAGGACAGGAAATGGGGGAACCAAATGGGAGAAGAACAGGGGAAAGGGGAATGGAGCTTGGAGTCAAGCCAAGGCATGCTCCTGCCATGACCAGTGGGACCCTAGGGATGCACATTTGTTGTGAATCCACAGCTCAGCTCATGGTCTCTTATGTTAGCTGCCCAGCCTGGTTTTAATGGGAAAGGCTTCCAAATGGTGCACACTCAATACTTTCTCAAAGTCAGGGCTCTTGCATGCGGATGCTAAGCAATAGAGGAAACCAAGTCATTAGGTACCTTTGGAAAAGCAATTTGCCACCATCTGCATTGCAAAGAGCTACTGCCAGGAGGATCTTTGCACCAGCACTGGTCCAGAGTCAGTTCAAGCCAGCCCTCTTCTGAGCTCTGCCTTTGCTGTGCTCATCCAGTTCACAGTTCTTGGCTTTAGAAACCATGTTTCATTCTTCTGCCCTCTGACATGACAGTCCTTTCCCCTCCTGCCTTCCCTGACATGCTTGAAGGAGGCACCTGCTGTAGCGCTCCTGTCTGTGGGCAACCAGACCCATCCTGAGCCCTTGGGTGTCTGTTTGTAGCAGACCAAATGCCTCTACCATGCTGTGAGGATGATGGAGATCTGGAATCATCCACCTTTTGCTGCCACACCATGACTTCTCAGGACAGCAGCTACATCCCTTGCACCATGCCATGGCTGGGGCCCAGCCTGCACCCCAGGGGCTGTCCTACCGAGCCACCTGCATCACTCTTGTGGGGATCAGGGCACAAGTGATGGGTGGGAAGAAAAGGGAGGTGAACCGCCTTATTCCCTATCCTCCAGGTAGCTTTCCCCTTCCTGGGGAGGGAGTGGTCCCTCTTCAGGAGGGCTGTAGGTAGAAAAGGGAAAGGTGCAGGAGGGAAGATTGAATATTAATAGGTAGCAGTCCTGGGTCTCTGTGTAATCCCTAGCTGGGCTTCACATGCTTGCCCTGGTGACCCTGGGCTCCTTGCAGAGCCAGATACAGAGATGATCCCTCTCCCCTGTGATGGAGATCAAAGGCCAGGGTAAAATTACCCTGCTCTGCTCCTTACTTTCTGAGGGCTCCTTCTCCATTCAGAAAAGCAGTCAGCTGCAAAGAGATGAGCACAGAGGTGCACCACGAGTGCAGGACTGTGTACCATAGTGAGTACCAGGTCCCTCAGAGGAAGTGTAACCCCCCTGTTCCAGTCTGGAAACTGGCGAGATTCACCTGCCAAGGGGAGAACAAGCAACCCCATGCCGGTGCAAAACCTGTCATTGTTGTAAAGACATCTCAGTGGTAACCCAAATCCCTTTCCCACCATCATCTTCCCTCCCATATCCTCTGATGGGATCAGCCCTTGTACAAAGACTCCCTATAAAACCACACCAAGAAACTCAGGCTCCCAAGTGCCGGGCTCACCAAGGTGACCTCAGGTATCACAAGAATGCAGCATCCTTACCGGGATCTGTAGAGCGAGGTGGGTTGTGGTGTCCCCTGGACGGGACCCTCACAGCCTCTTTTTCCTGCTGAGACACGGCTCGCAGCCAGTCAGAAGCCCCTTGTCACTCTGTGGTGTCCACTCGGTCCAGCGCGTCCACACAGCAAGTCCCTTGCTTCTGCTCTGCTCCTCAGCCTCTCCCAGGACTGATTTCCCCATGGGAAGGCTGTGGACGGGAGGGGCTAGGGGAGGGCTGATTCCAGGAGCAGCGTCAGGCAAATTAAATCAGACACCAGAGACTTGGGGAAATCGGATTGGGACGTAATGCAAAGCAGGTGGGATGGGGAGGGGTGAAAAGAGAGAGTAGCATGCTGCTCCTGAAGGGAAAGAAGCCATCATGGGCGCGTTGGACTCCTTCTGTTCATATCAGCAACTAATAAAGTGCAGATTAGCCAGAACAGGCCAGGATTAACCAGCCACTGGGGCAGGGCTTGCTGCACCTCATAGTGCACTGGAATTCCCATTTTCCCAGCGACAGTGTGCCACCACTCATGTGCTGGGCATGGCGGGAAGAGGGATGGTGCCACTCCCAGTGGCCTTGCCGAGGGAAAACCAATGGCAGCGCCAGGCTCACCCCCTCTCTGGGCAGCAAACTGGGCTCTGTATGGGGGAACCAGAACTGGGCACAGGGGTTAGGGGTGGCAGAAGATTTGGTGGCGTGCCTTTTGGCAGCCACTTTAGTGGGATGCTGCAAGGGGATTATCTTGGCCTCAATCTCTTTTAATCTCTCCCACAGCTTTGGCCCAAGCCTGAGATAAATACCTTTTAACGGATCTCATCTGACGTCAGGAGGCCATCAGTCTAATCACCCAAGCCAACTTTGGGCAAAGCAAACCAGAGATGTGGATATCGGCCCCTCACCCCCAACAGGTCCTCATCAAGCCAGGAACCAGCCAGCACCCCTACATGGATCATGGGGCGGTTGTGTGAGTGCACGGCTGTGCTGGACCTATCACCAGGGAAAGGGCATTTGAAACACACACATCAAACTGTCTTTTTCCTGTGACCCTGGGGAGGATGGAGGCAAAGCGGTTGCTGGTGCAGGTTTCCCAAGCTTGTGTGTTAAGGAAGTGCGGGGATGCAGACTGATGAAAGTCTTCTCTTCCCATGGAGCAGAGGCCCTGTGCCAATAGCCATGAGGGATCATCCACCCAGCTCTTACACCACTGGTCCTGGCCTTAAAGATTTATTTCAGCTGAACTTTAGGCGAGGTCTCCATGCACAAGTCTCATCAAGGCCTGGTCATGTCATGACCACAGATTGATGTCTGGCTCTAACGCTTCCCAAGAAAAGGGTCACTGCTCTTTTTGACACTCCATACCCACCCCATTCAATTCCTGTTTGGCTACAATATAATCCCATCTCAGGACACTAATCCCTGGGCTGTGACAGCAGATTGCATTTGTATCAGGGTGGAAACTGCTAAACAAAGTATCTCCTTTGCTTTCAGGGGCAATTTGATGCATGGAGAGAAGGGAGAAAAAGAAGAGAGGCCTTGCTGCAGGGAAACCTGAGTGTACAGGACTCTTCCTAAGGGCACTCCTCACCCTTCCCAAGTGTTAGCCATGGCAGAGCTGACTTTCTCTCTTGTTCCCTTACTGGAAGTAGCTGGCATCTGAACAAAGACTTTGTTTCCCTTCACTGAGGGCTCATTCTCCTTCCATCATTTGTTAAGTAAATTTCCATCAGCAGTGAGTGTGCACATATTCCTCCCGGCAAATAGACTCAAGCTCCCACAACATCTGTGTCCAGCATTTTGCTTTTATTCCATAGAGTTACAGTTCCTCACCTTCTCCTTCTCAGACCAGTTGCGAGGTTCTGGAATGTGCAGGTGCCTAGGAAACTCAGAGGCTTCTGGTTTAAGTTCCTGAATGTGAAGACGGCCCTTGCTGAAAGACCCCAGGCTCCTCCTCCCCCTCTCAGATTTGGCCCTGGATGACCAAGAAGCTGGCACTGCAAGGAGTGGGGTGAGGAGACCCTACCTTCTGACTTCCAAGTGGCACAGACAGTGTGGTGAGGCAGTGAAGAAAGTTCCTGGTGTCACCAACTTTAATAACTCTGTCCCTGCTCCCATTTTTCAGCTGCTGGGATGTCACAAAGAAGAAAGCTACATCCCTCCCCATCACTACGGCTCTAGCATGCTAATACACTGCTCCAGGCCTCTGTGGTCCTGGTGCTACCATGACTTGGTGCTAATCCTGCCCCTGGGGCCCCTTGTTACTCAGAACTCATCTCTGGCCCGCAGCTCCTTGGGATGCTGTGTCCTCTCCAAGCCAGGCCTGTGTCTCCGGCTTGTATACCTGGTTTCACTGCTGGGAACAGGAGGCTCTGAGGAGGATCTCCCACTGCCATCAGCTCCTTGACGTTCTTCTCTATCAGTCTGGTCCTGCTCCACAGCCCTCTGCTCTATCAGCTCCTCTGCCTTCATTCGTTCCTACAGCCATGGAGACAGAGATGATGTGAACCCCTCCCTGCTAGGGTCCTGGCTCACAGGGGCTGACAAGACACATCTCATCTTTGCCACATCCATCCAACCCACCTAGAGCCCATTCTCTCTTGCAGGATCCATCAGAGACTAGTCCCTCCACCAGGTATCTTGTCAGAGGACAACCCCCAGCTACTGCACTAGGCCCTGCTCCATGGGAAAGCCCACAAGCCATTCTCTGGGGGGATTTGATCTCACTTGGAAGTACTTGTAACCCTTTCTCCAGCCTGGTCCTTTACCTGCTCAGCGTGCTCCTGGGAGTGTGTGTACCAGAGAGCAACGGCACAGCGCCTTCCACGTCTCACTGCCCAGATGCCATGGGGGTTCTCCTTGCCAGAGCTGAAGGCTACCAGCCTCCCACACTTAGGGTGCACCTCGGCCTGCCAGAAGAGAAAGAACAGACAATGAAGCCAGCAGCCTCCTGCTCTGGGGCAAATGGCCTTTCTATGGAGGTTATGCTGTCTCTGGTAACTCAGAACAGCAGAGAGCCACCAGGTAACCACTACCAGTCTATAAGCAAAGCAGATGTTGGGGAGGAACAGACAGAATCAAAGGGACAACACAGGTTGCAGACACCCACAGACTGGAAGAACCTGGACCATCTCAGCTAAGAAGGAGTTAACCTCTCTTCTGTCTGACATTTGCCTCAATTTGCCTTTAGGTGCTCCTATTTGAATCTGCCACAGCACCAGTACTGGATTGGTTTTGGAATGGTGGGATCCAGCAACCAACTAGCTTCCTCCCGCCCAGACCAAGTCTCACACTCTGTCCTCTCTCCCTCTTATGGCTACTCCCAGACTTACTGTGACAGTCACAGTGTCCATTTCAGTGAAGAAAAGGCCTCCACCTTGGAAGTCATCATTGAGGTAGAGAATGCCACTGCAGACAAAAACAAAGAAGACATATGAGAAGGTGAAGCTCATTCCTCCCAGGTGCTTCCCCATGCTCCTTGTCACAGGAGGCTGTGAATACCACAGATTCAAAAGCAGACCAGTTAGCAGAATCCATTTGAGGGTGTTAAATACAACAGTGCCTAACTCAGGTGGTCCCTGAGCTTCAAGCCACAGGAAGCTAAGAGAATATTCCAGAGAGTTACATCTACACACTTGTCCTGGTTTGGTTTGGTTTGAATCTTCTGCAGCATGCATCTGTAGCACCATTGTGACAATGCCCTGGACTACACAGACCTTCATTCTGACCTGGCATGATGTTTATGTTTAAAGATTGGGAATAATGCAAAGCCTGGAAGAGGAGACTGATCAGCAAAGAAAGCCATGTTTTAAGAGTGAAGGAATTTCAGGGTAACATAAGAATGGTCAAGAAGAGGCTTAGTGCAAGCAAAAAAAGAAAACCAAAACAAGATATTTCTTTACTAATGTTAGACAACAAAGTAGTGAGGCCAGTGTGCAGTGAGGTAAGATCACAGTTGACTAGGTGAAAGAATGGACTACAAGCTATTTGCATTCTTCTTGGCATTCAACTAAGCTGATAGAAAATGTCAGAGGAAGGGAAGGTCATCACTGGGACTGGGAGAAAGAAATAGAAATCACCACTGTGGCTGCTGAAGCAAAACATTAAGGACATAAGGACAGTGAGAGGATTACCAGCCCTGAAAGCCAGGAAGGCATAGCTCTTATGTCATAGGGGTTTAATAAGACAGTGAAGTCAGGGTGGTAACATGACTGCGGAAAAGCAAGGAGAGCTGTCACAGGCATGAAAGGGCAGGAGGGTAAGGATAATGGCTGAAGCATAAACAGCACTGTCAGCCTAACTGGAGTAGTCTGGAGGGCTTTAGACTCCATTTCTGACGTGGATTATTGTGGGACAAGTGGTAAATGTAAAAAGTCTCACAATATAAAATGGGGGCACTAAAAGGAAATTGGGATGGCCACACAAGCATTGACAAAACAGCTGGTTTCCCAGGGAAATGGTTGATCTCAGCAGCTTGGACTGCAGTAAAAGTACTGAGAACAGTGCCATAGGGAAATGAGTAGAAAGGTGAAGAACAGCACGTGAACAGCACACAGTGAGTAGTGCAACACTGGCACCAAAAGGAGTACTGTTTGCCTGTAGGAGGATTACTGGGACTCTTGGACCCCTGGGCCCAATTCTGTTCAATAATTAATGACTATAACACAAATACAGAGAAGAGATCCAGGAAGTTTGCAGCACAGGGGCATATTTCAAAAGGACACTGGAAGAGCTCAGCCCTTGTGAGCTCCTTGGTCAGTTATAATTGACTCTGCAAAAGGACAGGAATACTCCTGGAAATAACTCAGCGGCAGAGATCCCAGGAAGATGCTTTAACATTTATTCAAGGAAAAGTCAGAGAAGCCCACTCCTCAGGGAGGAGTGAGGTGACAGGACAGCTTTCCCAGGGAAGGGACAGAGATCTCACCAGTTACATGATAGAGCCTGGTAACTTTACAATCCGACTATACCAAGTCAGCATCTATACCAGAAGGGAAATGGACTCAGTGATACTGGAATTCCCTCCAAGTCCCACATGTTTACCATAGGCTGCTCAAAGATTTCTACTCTGGGTACAGCTACCACTCAAAGAAAAGGGAAATAAGATTTCTGGATGCCCAAGGATCATGATCTGGTATCATGGTTCTAGTCTGTGCAGCCTTCCAGCATCATTCTGCTCTCCATTAATGCTGGATCTGAGGAGGCAGAAAGAGCAAATCTTCCCAGCCTAGGGAAGCTGTTTCACTCCTTGTTCTGAAGCCACTGATGCAGCCTCAGGCCTGATGCTACAGTCCTGGCTGGCTTTGAGCCATCAACCCATCACCTGGTTTCTATAAGCTGAGCTCATCCTCAGGTGAGGCTGAGGAGACATTCTGATCTCCACATGATCTAATGCAGGTCCCTTTCTTCTCTTACCTGTAGTCCCTGTACACATAGGCAGGTGGTTCTTTCCAGCACTCTTGCCCCTCAGGATCCAAGAGACAATTATCAGCATGGACGGGATGACTAAGATCCATGCGACCTTCCTGTTCCTCTGCAAATGGGAGTCACAGAAAAGAATACGGGTATTTTCAGTTTCAGTTAAAAACAAGGCAGAGAGAAAGGGGCATAGGGAGAGTAAAGGGAAGAGAGTCTCCTGAGAGTACATGGCTGGAACTTAGGGTACTCTCCAGGAGACGGGTGCTAACAGGGTGAAGGATTCTTTACCATCTACGGCTGTGCGGCACACAAGGTGTGTGAAGGAGAAATGCAGTTTCTTTCCAGGAGTAAAATAGGATTCTATGATTTTCCGTGATTTCTCACTGGCCTGCAGAAGCAATTTGGCATCTCTCCAGTCCACGTCCCCATTCTGGGCCAGCTACAAGTGAAAAACAATGCTGTTAAAATACTTGCATAAAAAGACACTCTAAAAAATGATGGGTAAACGTACACAGTACAGAAGAAGAGACCTGTGTAAAAGTCCTGTGGGCACACATTGAAGAAAAGAACATGTTTTCTCATGTAAATGTATATCAGGAGTACACCTTTACAGCACAGCAATTCCCTCCTACTCAGCACATGAAGCCACACCTGGAATGCAGCATCATTTTGAGTCCCTCAGTGCACAAGCGATACGAGCAAACTGGAGTGAGTCTTCAGGGAAGGACCTTAAGATGGCAGAGGTGTTGGAGCACGTCTAAAAAGGCTGAAAGAGATGGTTTTCTTTAGCCTAGAGAAGGCGGATCTAACTACAGTCAGAAGGAGGATCTAACTACAGTCTCCTTTCATCTATAAGGGCATTACAGAGAAGATGGGGATAATCTCTTCTCTTTTTGGCCACTGAAAAGACAAGAGGCAACAAGCAAAAAGCTGCAGCAAGGAAAATTTTCGTTAGATATAAAGGAAAACTTAGTCTTCCTCAGAGTGGTGCGCACTGAAACAGGTGCCCAGAGGGGCTGGGGAATCATCACTCCCAGAGATGATCAGGACTTGCCTGCACAAAACCTTAAAGGATCTCATCTAGCTCTGGATTAGCCATTCTGTGAGCAGGGGGTCCCATTAGAGATCTCCAGAAGCTCCCTTCATCTTATTCTCCAATTATCAGCTAAGCATGTCTATAAGACTGTGCAGGGACAAGCAACAATCCTGAAACCCTGTGTCACAGGAACAGGAGCATTTATCAAGTCCGCCACGTAAAACATGCCAAAACATGATCGTGGAGGGGAGACTCCACATGTGCTTGTGAGGAAGATAACACTCCCATGTCTCCATCCAGAGTGCACTCCACAGAGACAAACATTTGGGTGACAAACACTGTTTCTGGACAATTAGGAAGGTGTCAGACTCACAGAGCCACTTACTTGCATGGCCCTCAGAACAGTTAAGCCTTCAAATCTCTCATGTGGGGTATGAGGTGACCGTCTTGCCCGGTAGCCATCTCCTGCTTCTCCTGCGGCCTAGAAGGGTAGAGATGACACACCTTAGGCTGCCATCTCTCCTCCATGGGAATGCTGCAGTCCTGCATTCTGAGAAGACCCAGGCCTCACCTTTGCCAGCCGGAGAAGGTCCTTACACTCAGACTCCATCAACACTCTGTCAAACACTACCCTCTGGGTTCCATTCATTTGGTGGGAATCCATCGTGATAGAAATATCCTCAAAAGGCAAAGGCCCTGTTGAGAAGCAAGTACAGATAGGCGTGAGCAAGCTTTGGACAAGAAGCCCTGAGACACCAACCCCCAGTCTGGATAAGGAAGTGGAGAGACACTACATTCTCTGAGAAGAGAGGACAGTTCCCCAGAAGTGCCCGTTTTTCGCAGACCTGGGCCACTCGCACCCCTCACATGCTTCAGGGGAACCAGAGCATCAGCTGAGGAAGC
This sequence comes from Psittacula echo, assembly GCF_963264785.1. NCBI lineage: Eukaryota > Metazoa > Chordata > Aves > Psittaciformes > Psittacidae > Psittacula > Psittacula echo. The sequence continues at coordinate 8,818,346 of NC_137736.1, forward strand.
TGGCCTACAGCGAGTGCTTCAGGAGCCAGCAGAAACCTGGGGCCTGCTAGGAGAGCAGCAGGGAAAAGTTGAGTGCACTGTGGATGGCAGCAGCAGAACAGGTCCAGCCTACTGGGGTGAGGCTCTGGAGAAAAGAAGCAGGTAAACACCTCCATCAACCCTCCTTTCCATCACACATCTCATCCCAAAATTATCACCAGTGAATCTTTCTACTTTCTTCAGCCCCAAAGAGAAGCAATGGGTTATTAGTTGGTGATCTGGTCTTTTGATCTTTGGCCTTTTTTCTCCCCCATCTCTGACCTCTGGATGGTCAAGAATTCTAAGGCACTTAGTCCCTCAGAATGATCTGCTCTCCCATGTATCATAGCAGAGAACCACTTGGGATCATTTCAAGCAAAGACTCCAGGGCAGACCCCTGCAAGAGGTTGTGTGTCCACGCATGAGAACAGAGGACCAGGAAGAACATGGTACTCTGCACTACAGTCTACAGCATTTAGCCACAAAACTTTTGGACTTGTGTTTTTCAGGGAAAGACTTGGCCAAGCCGAACAGTCTGCTTCCGGTTTCCATTTCCCCCCCATCTCCCCTTGTCTCCTTCAGAAAAATGGTGTTTGAAGTTGGGCTGGTGGAGTTGAACCAGGTTTGGTGTAGACACTCATGCCACACTGAACAGGGATCTGCATGTCCATAGACTTGTCATGTATTCAGGCATCACTGCTCTCAGCTTCTCCAGCCACAGTGCTCTTTGAGTTCCCATCCCAGAGACATACACAGTGAGATTTTGCAAGATTACACATGCATCAAAGAGGGAGAAAAGAAACAGTAAGAGGACTTGCTGAGCCATTCGAGTCAGTCTGCATCTATGCTAGCATTCCAGTGTCTGAGAATGGAAGAAAAGACAGCACTTAGCTGGGCTAAGTCTGGCTGACTGCATCCAAGTCCTTCCTCAAGCTCTTTTACTTACCTTTCTTATCCCTCTCTTCCACATCCAGAGTTTCCTGCTTTTGCTTCTCCTGATCCTCTCTCGGGAGCAAGGGAAAAAACAGAGACCAGGGCTGTCAGAACACAGAGCTATGCCTAACTATCCTCTGTGGTAGCATTTCACACCCTTCCTTATCCTGTTTAGTCCATTCCTCAGTAGGCATTACTGTTCCTTGTACCATCCCCTACTTCCAACACTTACATTTCTGTCCTATTCAACTTGGCAACCTTACCTGTGTTTCTCCTTTAGGTTTTCAGGAATCAGCTCATCTGGAGTCCAAAGATCCTGTAGAAACAAATGCAGATGGTTCAGAACATAACATTCTCCCACACTGGATCATGTCAAACAGTCAGTTCCTTGTCCCACTTCTCCAGTGAATACCAGACCAATGGTTCTGGCCTGCTTCTGACAACAACCACAGTGGGCTATGCATATGATTACAGCAGCAATTTCAAACTAACTGCAGCCCTGGAGCAGTGGAAAGGCCTACAGACCCCCCTCGTAAGGACTCGGGGTCGTTCTCATCAACATCTGATCCTTTCTGGATCATGTGCCATTGAAATGAATTCTGGTTAACTCTATTGGTGAAATCAGGGCAGGAAGATTAAGAAGATACCGATACTTACAGGGTCATTAAAAGTTCCTCCTAGATGCTCCACTGCATAATAAATCAACTTCTTCTCCATCAAAGATCTCTGCACATAATGTTGAATACTCTAAGGAAGCAAAAGGGCTGTTAAACAACCACCTGATAAAAGACAAGCCCATCCCTCTATAGGGCAGAAAGCTGCCCCAACACACTGCTGTGCACTTTGAAAACCAGGTTGTGTCCTGAAGGGACCCTGCCTGGTACAGACTAGAAGTAAACTCAGGCTCCAGTTTCTTTACTCCTGGGCTTGGCACACATCTGCAGTGAAACGTGTTTCCCTTTTTGTCTCCTGGACTCTGATCCTGTTGTATGGGACAGAGGAGGGCCAAAAAGTACAGACCTGGGGTTGTAACTACCTCTCTGGCTGTGACAGCCATGTCTTCCCCCAGTTCTGTGCGATACTGGTTCATCTTCTCCAACATCAGCTCGTCCATGGGATAGAAGAGCAAGTAGGAAGCAGCACATTCAGCAGCCAGTGCCTGGTTCCCAACTTGTGCAGGAACAGAAAAGAACAGATATGTCTCTGAAAGAGTCAATGTTAGCAGCATACATGTATAGGCCAGCAGCAGCCAACACCCTGCATGGGATTGGACAGCAGGAGGCCTTACAACAGAGTACACATGGTCCCACCTCCCTCACCCAATGGACATGATGAGAGGTCTGGAGGCTTCTTTGAAATACAAGTTTTACCAGTGGTCTGACAGAAGAGATGGGACAGGTGGGACAATGTAGAAAGGAGCAGAGGTATCCAAGAGAAGAGCTGAGGGACATGTGAAAGTGACAGGGTGACAGAATGACCAATATCATGACAAGCTACCAGATCAGTGAGGGAAGGCAGGGCTTGATGTACAGGGATATTGGTAATTTGCCATAGTGATAACAGTATCTGGCTTGCAAAGTAAGACTAACAATATCACTTAGCAAAACAGGATTTAATAACAGGACTTTGTATAAGCAATGCATTCCTTACTAACCACATTAACCTAGAAAGAGGAACTAAAGGACTGATGAAAGGGGCTTGCCCCAGAGGGTGCCAAAGACTGGATGATTATCAAAGAAACAAGTCAGCAGAAACGGTGGTAACAGAGTGAAAGGTGAAGGTGGCAGGGGGAGACTGTGAGCACTGACTCAGTTTAGGACCGAAAGGGCTTGCCCCCTCCACACCCTCAGGGAGCATGCACGCTCATTTACATAGCAAAAGAGGACAATTTAATGCAGAGAAGATAGAGTACTAATTGATATCATGATTCATCAACTTCTGACCAATGAAAAGTAATTTCTTTATTCTATCAAATGTACAGAATCATAGAATAGTTAGGGTTGGAAAGGACCTTAAGCTCATCCAGTTCCAACCCCCCTGGTACAGACTCTGATGTATGCAGAATGAGGGCATGCCTGCCCTGTGCAGCTGCCACCTAGCACCCTATGTTCTGCAAAAGAGCAAGTAAATAAAATACCACGACTCTGTGTTTATACTGGCATTTTGCACACGAGGTAAACAATCCCACTTTTGGGACTACAGGCTGACTCAGAAGGAACACCACTGCTGAGATGAGATACATATGCATGACCTAGATAGGAAGCGGGGGCCTGGTCTGGAGCCATGTACTGAAAAAGGGAGTATAAAGTACACAGCAGATAGTTGGTGCAAGGGAAAATAAGAGAGTGCTGGAAGAAAGAAGTGGGAACAGCCACACATTACAGAAGCTGCACAAGTAAAACTGAAGTGGACCACAAGGTACCTCTCCCAAGATGGCCACAGGTTTGAGAAAGAAAACAGAGGTTCTGGGAAGAGTTGGTTGAGGGCTAGAAGGAGGGAGAGACAGGTAGAGCTCAGCTGAATGTGCCACTTCTCCCATGACATGCTGCCCTCCAGGCCCAGAAGAAAAGGGCAACTTTAGGGGTGCCACAGCAACACATGCTGGGTTGTGGCTCTGCTCACCTTGATCGTAGGCAAACTGCAGTAAATCAAGATGAGAAGGGATGAAATCTTCCGTGGCAGAAATCCGCCCTGGCTTTGTGGCAATTTCAAGAACGCACTGCTGTCTGCACTTCAAAACCTGAATATAATGGGCTGCAAGAGAGAGGAGCAAGAAAGGCAGTAGCTTACACTTCTTCCGGACAGGAGCACTGGGAAATGGGGCGCATCCAGTGTGGGAAGCACGGCCTTCCTACCCAATCCTCTGTGCATCTAATGCTACCTGCAATGGCTTCGTACAGGCCAGGTTGCATCTCCTCCTCCTCCTCATTATCCTCATCCTCCCAAGGCCCTTCACATAGGGCACGACACTCTTCCAGTGCTGACAGCGCCTCTGTGAGCGACTCCTCCAGCCTGGCCACAGCCTGCAGGTACTCATCTGCATCGTAGTGCTGTACCCCAGCCTCATATGCTTCCTGTGAAAGACAGATCCAGGTCCCTCATCAGCCTGGGTGACACCAAAGGATGCCTGAGCCTTCAAGTCGCTCACAGGGTAGTACTGACATCTAGGGGCCTGCCCGATTACACACAGCCCACCACGCAGTAATAGCTCATCTTCTGGGCTTAAGCCAAACACAGCTCTCCAAGGCCCTGCAGCCTGCTGTAACTGTCGCCAAGGTCTCTGTGGCACACTTGCTATGGTTTTTCTTCACCCTGAAGAGAAGGCTTCAGGGAGACGTTCTTGCAGCCTTTCAACTCTAAAAAGGGGGGAGGTTAAGAAAGACTGAGCAAGGCTTTTGACCACGGCCTGTAGGGACAGGACAAGAAGCAATGGTTTTAAACTGAAAGAGGGCAGATCTAGATTGGAGATAAGGAAGACATTTGTTATGATGAGGGTGGTGAGACACTGGTTGCCCAGAGAAGCTGTGGCTGCCCCATCCTTGGCACTGTTCAAGACCAGGTTGGACAGGGCTTGGAACAACCTGCTCTAGTGGAAGGGGTCACTGCCTGCAGCAGAACATCGGACTACAGTGATCTTCAAAGGTCCCTTCCAGCCTAAAATCATTCTATGATTCTATGTGTGGGGCTCCGTCTCAAGCTGTGGCTCTTGTATGGAAACAGCTCAGGGTCCCAGTCTGGTCCCTAGGATGGGATAAGAGCTGCTGATGCCTGGCTCTGCACTGAACCCTCACCCAGTGTGGCGTGGCCTCCAGGTCTCGAAAGTTGTCTGACCTCACCCCTGACATCCGCCGGTACTTCTCTATGTCCTCCCGCATTTGGAGGTGCTGGGGATTAGCAACGAAGAAGGTGTGAGCGGCGGATACGGCCTGATCCAGCTTCTTCAGCTGTGGAGAGAAGGCAGCAGCGCCTGTCACACTCCCGCGGGCCTCCTCTTCACGCCCACCCCAATCCAGGGTGACCTGGATTCTCCCGCAGGGTGCCCTTGCCCCCCACCTCCTCTGCTCCCCACCTGGAAGAAGGCCACCTGGAGGTAGTTGTAGGGCTCCCGACGCTCGAAGTCGCGGCGGATGGTGCGGCTGGCTCGGTGGGCGGACGGCGCGGCGCCCAGCCGGCGCCCCAGGCAGTGCTGGAGGCAATCGGCGCGCTGCAGCACCGGGCCGAACAGGGCGGCCTCCCACGGCCCGGCCCCCGGCGACCCGCCGAGGAAGGCCGCCTCCCGGCGGCAGGCGGCGCGGCAGGCGCGGAGAGCAGCCCGCAACCCCGCGTAGCTGTGGAGGGCGCGCTGCAGCAGCTCGGCCGCCCGCGCCCAGTCCCGGGCGAAGTACGCCCGCACGCCGTCCGCGTACAGCAGGTCATAGGGAACCAAGCGGCCCGGCGACGTGGCGGCGGCGGCGGCGAGCAGCAGGCAGAGGCAGAGGCGTGAGACCATGGCAGAGCCGAGGAGAAAGAGGAGGAGGAGAGGGGTCCGGGGCGGGCAGGCGTCCTAGCGGGCCCCGGGCTAGGCCCACCCCAGGGGCCGGGCCGGGCGGGCCGGCGGGCGGTGCTGGGTGGAGGAGCAGGAGGGAGACATATCACACGAGGTTATGGTTAACGTATCAGAACCGACGCCAGGGACAGGCTTTGACCGTTCATAGACCAAGTCCCATCATATGTAGAAGTGCTTTGGAGGTGAAGGGCTGCCCATCTCCTGCTCTCCTCCGATGAAGCCAAGCCCTTGCCCATGGCTGGAACTACAGTCAGCACTGGGCGGGAGAAGGGTTATCTCTCACATGCTAACTCTGTGCCTCCCTTCCAAGAGTTTTTTGCAGGACAGAAGCCTGCTCCAGACTTCACCTCTCCCAGTTTTGACAGCGTGGGCAGTCGAGAGCCTTCCCCTAAAGCCTCTGTCAGCTTTCCTGTTTGGGTGAGAAGTTTGGGCCATTGTTTTTCATGCAAAGTTTGCACTGGAATCAAGAGTTTGCACCGCTGAAAGAAGATGTTATGGGCGAGGGTCTTTTTGGAGAGATTTCCCTTTCAAGCCTGGGGTTCCCTCAAAGCAATAGCTTTTGCTGAGCAATATTAGAAAGTACCGAGGCTGCCCCTGCTTAGCTGCTCTCCCCTGGAGAGGAAAATTTTTCACACAGAATCCTGTGACAACTCCTCTATGGGCTTCATTCCCCTCCCTGGGCTGCTAAGCATCTGCTGCCTTCCAGATGCACTGACGAGAGAGGGATGGAGAGGAAGGAAAGGAGCCTCGCACGTTCCACATTTCCCTTCCAGAAGCCCGTGAAGCTTCATTAAACATTAGGCCAGTCACTTTGTTTCTATGGAAACAAAATTATTACTAATATATTATTTTAAAAACAGACACACGATTGACACTCCAAATATAGAATTTTAATACCATTCTGTGCCTGCCTCGTCTCTTCGGGCAGAGCGGATGTGAGGGTGGAATTCACAAAGGGACTGGACTGGCGAGGGTGCCAAGTGGTGATGGCAGCGGAGGGTGTGTTTATAACCTGAGAGCAGGCACAGGCTGGCTGTTCATCCGTCCATATCGCTCTTCTGCAGTCCGTGTCCCACTTCTTCTTTCACCACCAGCGTGGGCTGCCATGTTCCTGCCTGCTGGTGAGAAGGATGAGAATGCAAATTAGCGATCAGGTCCCAGGACAAAGGGAACACTTGAAGTTTCATTTAAAAATCATGATGGCACTGAATGTTTTTGATGCTGTCTCTCATAGTTTGGGATCCTGGAAGGTCTGTGGCTCGCTGGCCTCAAGGGTCCTTTCACACAGTGCCTGCTCTCCATCCTGCAGCTGCAAGGCTTCGCTGCAAGCCAAGGAGCAGCGCCGTGGCCGGTCGGTGTTCTCCTCCTCTCTGCTGCCAAGGGAGAGGCGGCGATCGCGGCGTGATGCGAGCGGGAGACGGGAGTGCCGTGGGCTGCAGGCTGGGGAGGGCTGCGGTGTCTCGTCAATGAATGTGGTGATCTCATCTCGGAAGAAGCAGGCGCTGGAGCCCCGGGGCACCAGGCCCCCCTCCAAAAACTGCCGTAGGGTTGTCAGCTCATCTTCTGGGGGCTGCTGGCGGTGCTGGTAGTCATGCAGCTGAGGAGGCAAGAAGATGGGGCTGCCGGGTTTGCGGGGAGTGGGAATGCGAATGTCATCAGATGAAGACCACTTGTGTAGGAAGGATGGAGCAGAGCGGTGGGCGGAGAAGATGTTAGTCTCATCATGTGACATTCTTCGAGAGAGGGGCACCTGGAAAACAGAGGAGGCAGGTGATAGAAAACTTGAACAGACAGAACAGGAAGGGAGAGTAGCTGAGGCTTTCTCAGGGGAGTCAAAAGGACACAAAGGTGTGGGAGACTGACAGAGAAGGAAGTGGGTTGTGGGGCTGCCCCTCATAGCTCTCAGCTCACCTGCAGGTAGTGCACCTTGTCCTGGGGCAATAACATGTGGTGCATGGGTAGCAGCTTGATGTCCCGGGAGTCCCGCTTCACAGCTGCAGCGCCGTTCGCATCAAACCTCACTTTGCAGATCCTGCCGTCGCCATAATCATCACACACACCATCTGTTGGCAAAGAAGAGAACAGCAGTCAACGCTTTTCGACCAGAAGAGTGTTACCAGAAAATCCTGAAGCCATCCTAACGGTTGTCTGACTCCCGCTGCCCTACCTGCAGCCCTCAGGGCTCACCTGTGAAAAAGGACCTCATCTTTCTGCTTACAGCAGCACTACAGCACCCAGAGGTTGCCCTGTTTCTTCTGTCTTGCTTTTGAACTGCTCACTGTTAGAACTTGGACCTTTGGATCAGTGAGCTGGCCAAGGGCCACTTTTGTTGTGGTTTGGCAGCAGTATGCATGGTCTTTACTCTTGCATCTACTGTTGCACTAGTTTTTCCTGGATGCTAATGAGTCCTAAGGCAGGAAGCGAGTGGCAGAGCCTTCTCCAGAATATATTTTCTCATGGTTGCCAACCCTAAGCTATAACATGTCCTAGCGACCCACACCACCACTCCTGGTGCAGTCACGTTCTTTTCACAAGGCAAACCTCTCTTTCCTCTGTAGTCTTTTACGGAGGGGGTTAGTGAAGAAAGGTGACTGTGGCGTGGTGAGGTCCTTACCATCATCTCCATCTTCCTCAGACATAATGGCCACACATTGCTCCCACACAGTGCGGAGATCTGCTCGGTAGCGCTCGCAGGACCAGATGAAGGAGGGGAGCAGCAGGGTCTGTACCATGGAGCACCAGAGCACAGCCAGGACCATCCAGGTTGGGGCCGTATCATAGCGCAGGCTGAAAAAGCTCACAACCTTCGAGGTAAGAGAGAGAAACAACACTGAGAAAGAAGACAGAAGTGGGGATCAAGGGAGAATGATACCAGGAGTCAATCTGTAGTAGAACATAATCTGTCTGTAAAGGATTTGTTAAGTAATTACCCCATTCTTGTGGTGTTGCCTCAGGTTTGCTGGATCATATTCCAAGCTGTCAGATCTCTAATATAAGACCTGGTTTTTGCATCCCTTTTTTCCCTGTGCTCATTATAAACTGGAGCTAAATAGGTGCTAACAAAGGACACAGCCACTGGAAAAAAGAAAGCAAAGCTGTTACTAAGCCTCTGCTCTCCTAATGGTTCCCTTTGAGAACTTCCCCAGCCCTCCAGTTTTGCAGAGAATCAACCAGCCAGCCAAAACCTGAATGCTGACTATGACTATACAAGCAGAAGGAAAAAGAAAACTGGCTGCAACAGCTCTTAAAGCTGGGTATCAGTTCTCCAGAAGCAAATGGGAGAAACAGAAATCTCATTGTTTTTACAGAGCTAGATCCCCCTGTAAGTTTGCAGAATAATTTTCTCTCCTCCTAACCGCTTGAAACTTCCACAGTGGTTTTAGCTCTGTGTGTGTACACCCCAGCCTTCAGCTTGTCTTACAAAAATACTGCTGCAGAAGGATGAGAGAATTACTGCAATCTTTAAAACCGGCCCCCAGAATAATGCAGATTCGGCAACACCGTGGCTGGCTGCTGGACAGAAAACTCTCTTTCTCTGAAACCTGAGAGAAATGGAAATCCTAGTTAAACTGCAGAGTCTGAAGGGGAAGGGAGAACTTGCTGCTTACCAAGATAGGCACCCCAGTGAGCGTGTCATACAGGAAGACAATAGCGCTGATGAGGTTGGTCATCTGCAAAGAGGTCTTGGCTGACTCGGAGCCATCCAGTGAAGACCTCCTTTTGCCACGTACATCCTCCACTACAATGGCTGGCACATTGAAAGTGGTGTGTGCTGATGAAGAGCAGGATGATGCCTCCTCTGCCCTCTGATGGCGGCACTGCTGGCGTCTTCTGTGTGCCCACAGGGTCTGGTAGAAAGTGATACCCACGCACACCAAGCCCATGACGATTCCTCCGAGCAGAAGGAGGCTAAAGCAGACACCGAAGCCCAGCCCTATCTTGCTGACAATGAACTGGCAGCCACGGGCATAGTAGCGCTCGCCATTGTTGTGCCAGCCGATGGAGGGCAGGGTGGAGAGGATGAATGATACCATCCAGATACCCATGACAGCATGCAGAGCCTGCTTCTTGGCATTGCTCAGCCGGTAGTTGACTGGCCACCTCACCATCCACATGCGGTGGTAGGAAAGGGAGGCCACGGTGAAGCAGGTGGCCAGTGCCAGAGTGTAGTATGTGGAGACGAAGACCTTGCAGATGCTTTCGTTCCAGTCGTAGTCGGAGGACTCGCGCCGCAGCTGCACCACAGCATAGGTGGTGAGGGGCACTGCTGCCATAAGGATGTGGGTCCCAGCAAGGAAGCATAGCAGCAGCTCCAGGGGCTTGTGTTTCTGTTGCTTGGCCGTGATGCTGAGGATAATCCAAGAGTTGGCCAACAGGGCTAACATCCCACATGCCAGCCACCACAGGGAGTTGTTGTGCAAGGTGGACTCTGATTCAGAGTCCCCCATGCTGCCACCCCTGCTAGGCTGCACCTGGTCCCTGCTGCTGGGGTTCTGTAGGAGGGAGAGTGGGACTCCGCACTGGGGGAGCCACGTCCCTCCTCATCTGCTGCTGTGATGCAAGGTGTATGCACGCTGGTGGGGTTTCTCAAGGCATTGCCACCAGGTAGTAGGCAGAACAGCCGTCAACTGTGTCTCACTTTCAGTCCTCCCTTTCCCTTTTATTTGATTATATTTCTTTCCCTTGTTCTAACTTTTTCCCCTGTTCTCCTTTTTCTCTGTTCCACCTTTCTCTCTCTTTCTCATGAACACTTGCCAGCGCTTCTCCCCTCACTCGCTTGGGCTCACTTTTTTTTTTCCTCCCCATCTATTTCATCCCCCGTCTCCACTCTTCCCCCAAAGAAAAAGCTCTCCTTACTTCCATGTGCCCACCAGGGACCTTCTGTCTCAGGGACCACCTTCTGCTGGGACTGGTGAAGGCCACATGCAAACAGGGACCGCTGGGGACTCCAAACAGTTTGGCAGTAGCAAGTGGCTGCTGCCCAGCGTCCTAGTGGATGAGGAGCTAGGTAAGAGATTCAGAGATGACAGAAGGCAGGACAAAGGTCCTGTGCAAATGGTGAGGGTGGTTCATACACAGTGTGTAATTCTTCTCACCAAATGCCACGCTCGTGACCAGAGAGAGGCTTCTTGCCAAGGTTTTGAGAGAACTATCAATGGAGAGTGAAGGGTGAGGAACAAAATCCAGACGGTTCCCTATCCAAGACCTCACAGCACCCTCACTACATTGTCCTTTTTGCTGTCCTCCAGGGCTCAGCCTGCTCTTTAAGCTTCCCTGCACAGCACAGAGCAGAGCTGGCAAACAATAAGGAGATGGCGGGGAGGGGAAGATCCTTTTCAAAGGTTCCCTTGGAGATTCAGGGCATGAGGTTCACTGTAGAAGAGAGGAAAGAGAAAAAGTAATCTAACGTAATTCTATCTCCTCAGATCACTCTTTCTCCTTGCCCACACAAACACCTTGTCATGATTTAGGCTGTGCAGAGAGCCCCCTGTGCCTTTCAGGGAGCAGAAAAGCCAGTTTTGCACCAGTCCTTCCATACCTCAGGCTGTACTCTGTCCCCAAGCAATTCCCCCCAGTGCTGCTGAGACATGCTGTGCTCCCTGCTTTTCCAGTCTCCGGCACCCCACGCAGAGCGTTACTGTGCCATTTCTGCCATGCCCGACCTGCATTGCTCCATGCCATTCCAGTCCTGCTCCTGTCAGACAGATCCGCCAGCCCTTGGACCTCAGCTTTTCTCCACCAGTGCTTTGAATTTAGCCTGTCACCCCATGCTGTCCCATCCATGGGTGCGTGCCACCATGCAGTCCTGAAGCACAGTCTTTTGGCCACATCACACCCACCTAGAGCATTTCTGCTTGAACAGCTCTGGTCTCCAGACACCCCATGGTTACAAACCCATTGAATGAGACTGCTAACCTAGTCCTGAGACTACTCACCTTTGCCAGTGACCACTGGTCCTACCAGCACAGACCGGCTTCTCCTGTCTTCATCTAGAGGGGGCATCCAAGCAGTATATTCCAGGAAGGGATAGGCCTGCTCTGTGCCTTGACCAGAGCAGATGTGAACTTAAATCTTTCTGTGGATAGACCAGTGGGCTCCCAGACCGGACTAGTTAGCTCCATTCTCACCCTCCCCTCTGCTCCTCTGTATTTTCTCATCCTCTCTGTAACCACCTGAGGCTTTTCCTCCTTTCCTTCCTGCTTGGAGCAGTTTGCCATGACTGGATTTGTGATGCCCTTCGTTCTGCCCCAGTTCATCATTTCTCCCCCCAGTGCCATCATCACTCTTGCAGTGAGGCCTGTGGCCTCTGGAGACAGTTATGAAGCTAGCCAGCCCAGCTAATCCCAGGGGAAGGATTTTCCCTGCAGCATCTCCTTCTGCCGCCCTTCCCACCCAGCTTGTTCTGGTGGCCCACGCTGTTCCCTCAATGAGGCAGGAACCCCCCGCCTCTGCTGGCTTTGGGGCCCAATTCTGCTCCGAGCTGCGGTCCTCCCGCTCGTGGTGACAGGAGAGCCCCGGAACTGATGCAGAAAAGGCCAGGTCAGGGAAACCCATCCTCGCCTGGTCCTGCTTCCCGACCAGAGACCCCCTTTCATCCCACCGCCCATCCCACCCGCAGGGCGAAGGGAGCCTCCTCGGGCTGGTGACTCAGGGGAAGGCGAGGGCTGGAGGTCCAGCGGTAAGGTGACCCACAATAACTGCACGGAAGAGTGGAGAACCCCGGGGCGCGGGGGGATGCGGCCGGCCCTGGGCTGAGGTGCGGTGCTGCCCCCGCTGACCCCTCCCTTTGCCCATCACTGGCAGCCCGGCCACGGCGGCCGGAAGGGAAGCGGGGGGCCGAACCGGGCCTCGCCTCGCCCGGCGGCGGCGAGGCGAAGCGGTGCGGAGCGGCTGGGGCCGGGACCGCGGAGCCCGTGGGGCGCCCCCCGGGGCGCGGCCATGCCCGGCGGCGGCGGCGCCGCCCTGTGCGCGACGGAGCGGAGCGGGGGCCGACGGCGGGGGCCGATCGCGGCGGCGGGGGCCGGGGGGACCCATCTTACCTCTCGCCGGAGCAAGCGCTGCCATGGCGACGGGCGCCCCGCGCGGCTGTGCGCGCCTCTGCCCGGCTGTGCCGGCCCCCGGCCCCGGCCGCCGCAGCGGACGCCGCAGGCAGCAGCCGCCCCGGCCCCGCGCTCCGGCCATCCGCCAGGCGGGGCGACGGCGAGGGGCGAGGGGCGGGGAGCGCCAGCGGCAGACGGCGGCAGGAGCACCGCCGGGCCGAGCAGCCAGGGGGCGGGCCGGGCGGCCGAGCGCGGGAGCGGGAGCCACCGCCCCGGCATCGGCATCGGCCCCAGCCCCGCCCGGCGGCTCGGCCACCTGCGGCGGCTCCCGGCGCTGGTGTTGGCCGGGGCTCAACCGCAGGGGCTGCTGGTGCCGGATCCCGGCCCGCTCCCTCTCGGGTGCATCCCTCCCGCCCCACGGGGCAAGGCTGGTAGTCCCTGGGAATACGGGATGCAGGACGAGAAGGTGCCGGGCTCCCGTTCCCAAAGAAAGAGGGTTATGAAAAGGCACCCAGATAGTAGAGGTGTCGGAGGATGTGTGCCGACAGGAGGGGAAAGGCAAGGAGCTGGTGCTAACAGAGGGGCCTGCGGGGGGTGCTTGCAGAGAAGGGTAGCCAGGACGCCTGGTGCGCAGGGTGACTCCGTTTGTTCAGCTGCTGGGATGGTCTTTACAATCAGCGGCCGGCAGCGTGGCCCCACAAATAGGGCAAGGGGACAAGAAGGAAGGTGATAGAGGGGAGTAGTGCTCAGAGGAATGGGTTGGTCATGTCAGAGGGGTAAAGCTCCCCCTCCAGGGGTGTCATCTCAGTGAGGGCAACCCTGGCTAGAAAGTCTTCACAGGACAACAGACATCTCATTTTCTTCTTGCTTGCTATTGAAGTGAAGGCACTACCACCATCTTCCTTGTCTTTGTTTCTTTTGGGAACGGATGCCTACCAAAATCTCTACATGCCTTTCCCCCATTAGAACTAGAGTGGGAGTCTGTATTTCTGGACAGTTAGGGTGCAGCTGCATCAGCACCTCAGTTTGAATCAGGAGGACATGAAAAATTCAGATGAACCTTCCTGAAAGATGTGCAGTAAATGTGCTATGAGGACTATGAGACTTCAGCTTTGCTTTGGGCTGGGGTTAGTCTGAAGTAAACCTGCAGACATTTATAGCATGGCCACTAAGTCCTCAGCAGCAGCTGTGTTCCTCTACAGATCTGCTCCTCCTGCATCACCATGTTTGCTAAAGTGGACCTGACCCTACGGATCCAGGGTCTGCTCAGCTTTATCACCCACTCTGACAGGTCTGATTTCATGCATCATTCTGAATATTGGCTGAGGTGATCCCAAGTGCCTTGGATACTGAGGGTTTTGTCTAAGGCTTGTATGATCAGCAGGAGAGAGTCCCGAGTAAGAAAGCTGGTTCTCAGGCCCAGGGACAGCAGTGAAGGCAGTTCCAGTGGTATCAAAGAGATCATCTCTGAGACAAGGCCTGTTTGCATTGCACTAGCTGTTGTGACTGAGGCCTGCCTTAGAGATGGTGAGTAGAATCAGGAACCACTAGAACAGATCTTGCTTTACGTCAGGTAAGTGATGAGATATTTTTGAGGAAGGTAGGTGGTGATGATTGCTGCCATGCTTTGGCTATTCTTTAGCATGCAGGAGCATGCACGATGAAACAGCCCCGAGGTGGTTCATCTCAATGGTCAGTTCAGCAACAGCCAGAGAGGTGAGAAGGGAGAGTTATAGCCCCCCCATCAGCCATTTCTTTTCAATTCCTATCATTTGTGGGAGGTTTATGCCTTGAAGTGAGAAAGTCTGTATCCACAAATGTAAACATTTGTGCAGCTCCGGTTGTGTCATTTCTGTGAATTACTTAATGTGATAACTTCCACATTACCATCTTCTTCTGATTCAGAAGTGGAGTCTCCTTAGTGTGAGTTGTTATCCTGCCTGCGTGGGTGAATAAATCCTCTTGTTATCTCAGTGAAACAGTGAACTAAGCTTCCGATGCTTTCTGCGCTGCCTGTCTCAGCTCTGCTCAGGTGGGGACGTCCTGCAGCCCAGCGTCGGCTACCCCTGACAAAGACTGGTGAGCAGAGCTGGATGGGGACACGTCCTCTTACCTCAAAGAGGCTTCTTGTGTTTGCAGAGGTGGCTGAGTTCTTAGTTTGAATGAAGGCACACAACTGAAGATGTATTGTGAAGCAGAACAAACTCTGGCGGCAGAAGAGCTGTTACCCTGAGGCTGTCATGCGCCTAAGCAGATGCTCGTCCATCTATCCATCTCATCTAAATGGATTTAGAAGACTCTGTTTATTTGCCTAGGATTTCCAGACACCTCATTTCACTGGTTTTGATAAGAGATAGATTGCAACTGTGTATGTGCTGCATATTGACAATGCACATGCAGAGGAGTGCCAATGTTTGGATCTGGAAACCCTGAAGCCGCACAGTGCAGGGTTCCCTGTGTATCTAGGAAGTCCAGGCTAGAAGTGAGAACACCCTTCCTCCCAACTCATGTCTTAGAAGGACTCACAGAGCTGGGAGCAGTTTTTCCTACAGAGCCAGGCCAGACTCTGACCAGTGATCTGCTGTCTAAAGGCTCAGTAGCTCACTAAAACACCCTCAGACATGCAGGCCCAAAGAAACACCAGTGTTACACTGCCAGGGTAAGAAATGTTTCCTAGAAGAGTTCATTGTATGAAGATGAGTTATTGCTGGAGAGCAGTTCAGCGGGTCCAGGGCAATGCTGTCTCTGAAGGTGCCCTGGGTTCTTAAAGAAACATCTAAAAGAGCGCTTTAACTAAGAAACAAACACCAGAATCCTAAAAGCAAAAGCATGAAGAAAACAGCCAAATTCACATCACACTGCTTTGATGGTTTGCAACTCTTGCTCGGGACCTTGAGAAATGGCCATGGGAGGTTTCACACACGTTTCTCACAGGTTATGGATGCGATTAAACCCATCCTCAGAGCCATAGCTTACATAGCCTCTCGTGAGGCTGTGCTGATGTGCTTCCAGGCAGGTTTCCTGGCGTCCTTCCTGAGATGTGGTTAATGGCTAACAAGAAGCCAGCCAAGCAGATATGTTGGCAGATTCCTTCAGCAAAGGCAGTAACTGCAATGTAGATTTATCATATCCAAACCTGAGATTCTATTTCTAGCACTGTACAGAAAGATTTAGTGAGATTTCTCGGATAATTCATCTGCAAAATGGGCAAGTGATAATAGCTCACATCAGGGGACAGACGACTAATGCTGTTCATGAGCTACACAGAAATATAAGGGTCTGCAATGTAAAAACTAGGATTTCAATTTGTGGATGCTTGTTTCTAGATGAATGTTTGTCCTTACACAGCTGGACACCTTATAAAAGATTGGTTTTCCTCTGTTACATACATTAGTATTTGTATATGACATTTTCCTTGAGAAAAGGAAATACCAGGGTCAGTTTGTCAGGCCCATGGTTGTTCTGATGCTGCATGCCATTTGATGCATATCCTCCTGCTTCCCCCACTCCACGGCCCAACTGATGGAAGGCTTTGCGCACTCTTCTCAGTATGTTACTGACCCTGTTTGCATTCCTCCTGGCCCTGTAGCATCACTGATATCCCAGCGTGCAGAGTTCCAGTCTGTAAAGGACGTTCAAATGTAATTTCAGTGTTTAATTACACCACTTCCCAAAATTACCAAACACTTACTTGTTTGTTCTCATACAGGGAAAGGATAATTAGGAGCTCTTGAATCATTAATCTGGGATCCTATGATGTCTGGAAGGAGCCAAAACGGTTTATTTTCTTTGGATTTGTAACCCAGGAATGCAGTTTTCATTTTACCACCCGTTCCCCCAGCTTGCCTAGGTATGCCTGAGGTTTCTCAAGACCAAAACAATCTTTCCCTCTTTCAAAAATAGGCTGGGATTTCAGGAGCACTGCTGACACGCTGGATGCAGCTGGCCTGAGCCAGGGAAGCTCTCTGGCTCTCCTTCAGGACCTATGGATGCGTATCATCAGGTCCTATGGACTTGTGCACTGTCAGGTTCCTTAGATGGTCTCAAACCTGATATCCTACATCGTGTGGTTCTTCATTCTCCTAATTCCTGCCTTTGCCATCTGAGACTTGGGCAGTGTGGCTGGAACACCTGGTGGAGCCCAAGGCAAAATAAGTGGTTGAGTACCTCATCTTCACTATGTCCCAGGCAAGCAGGTCTCCCAGGTTCTTCCAAAGAGAGCCCACATTTTCCTTGTCTTCTTTTTATCACTGACATACCTACAGAAGCTTTTCTTGTTGCCCTTGATGTCCCTGGCCAGATTTCCTTCTATCATGGCTTTACCTGATCCCTGGCTGCTTGGACAGTTTCTCTGTATTCCTGCCAGACTACCTGCCCTTGCTTCCACCCTCTGTAGGCTTCCTTTTTGTGTTGGACTTTGTCCAGGAGCAAATCTTTCATCCATACAGGCCTTCTGGTGTTTTTGCCTGACTTCCTCTATGTTGGGATGCATTGCTCCTGAGCTTGGAGGAGGTGATTCTTGGATATTGACTAGCTTTCTTGGGTCCTTCTTCCCTGCAAGGCTTTATCCCATGGTACTCTACCAAGCAGATCCCTGAAAAGACCAAAGTCTGCTCTCCTGAAGCCCAGGGTAGTGAGCTTGTGCACCCTCCTCATTGCCCTAAGGTTCCCAAACTCCACCACTTTGTAATCACTGCAGCCAAGGCTTCCCTTGAGCTTCACATTCCTCACCAGCCCGCCCTTGTTGGTGAGACCAAGGTGCACCATAGCACCTCTCCTCATTGGCTCCTCTATCACTTGGAGAAGGAGTCTCCTGGATTGCTTAGGCCCTGCTCTGTTGTCCCTCAAGCAGGGTGGTTGAGGTTCCCCATGAGGAACAGGGCTCATGAAAGTGAGGCTGTTCCTATATGTTCATATAGGGCCTCCTCCACTCAGTCTTCCTGGTTGGGTGGCCTGTAGCAGACCCTGTCCCTGCCTGCACTTAAATCCTGACCCATAAACTTCTGTTCACTTCCTCTTCGATCCCCAGGCAGAACTCCACACACTCCAGCTTGTCACTGACACAGGGGGTGACACCCTCTCCTTGTCTTCCCTGCCTGTCCTTTCTGAAGAGCCTGTATCCTTACATTCCAACACTCCAGTTATAGGAGCCATCCCACCACGTCTCTGTGATGCCCATAAGATCACAGCCCTGCAGAATGCACACATCTCTGCCCCCTCTTGTTTATTCCCCATGCTATGTTTGCTTAGAGGCATTTCAGCTGGGTCCCTGCTGAAGCTGACTTACTGGATGGAGTGGCTGGAATTCCTTTATGCTGCTGTTCAGGTGCCCTCCTGCTGACCTGTGACCCCTCTCCAAGCTCTGGGCATCTCTTACTGGCAATGGCATCAGACTGGTAGGAGCAGGATTGATCAAGGTTTCCCTGCCCCAGCAACTTTAGTTTAAAGCCCCTTTCACCAGCTTGGCAGGCCTATGACTGAAGATGCTTTTTCCTTTCTGAACAGATGGACCCCATCAGCCTCCATCAGCCCCAGGATTCTCAAAGCAAGTCTCATGGTCTAAATAGCTGAACCCCTGTCTGTGGCACCAGTCCTGTAACCATTGTTGAATGGCCCGGTTCGACCGGTCCTTTCAAACGCCTTCCCAGTGACCAGGAGGATTGATGAGAAAGCTTCCTGTGCTCCAGAGTCCCTTACTGCTGCTCCCAGGGCTGCGTAATCCTGAACAGGAGGAGAGCCAAAGACTTCTTCAGGGGGGATGCTGGGGAAAGATGCTGAGGCACTTGAAGCGAATGCAGCCCACTGTGGTTTGGTGGTGTTGCTTGGATGTGATTGCACTAAGGAGCCCTGAGGTCTCTCCTGGTAAACATGTACTTGGGAATACTCTCAGAAAGGACCCAGTCCAGAGCTGAGCGCTCAAAAATGTCTGGTACTCCTATTCACCTTAACCTCTGAGAAGAGCGAATAGAAGCTACTGTCTCTCTGCAAGCTGCATTAGGCCGATGAGCCACTCAAATGGACGATGAAAACTGTTCTTTTTCTCCCCACTGAGATAAAAGGAGATGAGAAGAGGCTGAAGTGCACAGCTTCCTCCCTTCTAGACCTCGGGAGCATGCGAACAAACACACAGGGTCATTTGGCTCTGAAGGCTGAGGGATGCGAGTGCTTCACTGCAGAGCCCGCAGGGAGCATGAGTCACATGGGCTGCCTCAGCAGATCCAGGCTGACAGCATCCACCGAATCACTGCCTCGCCTTGCACTCAAAGGGCAGAAATAAATTGGGAAGCAGGAGAGGCTTGGGAGGTGGGGCTACAGCCGGGGTTATTTCAGCCCATGTGTTTCTAGTTCAGCAGAACTGGACATCTTCAGCTGTGCCCAAGCTCCTTCCTCTGCTGGAGCAAGCAGGTCTGTGGGTCCTGACAGGGGAGCGTGCATTAGAGGTGTGTCCGAAGTATGGAAACATGTGCTTTTTGTCTTCTGCAGCCCAGGAATATGGGGAACAGCAGTACCAGAAAGTACCCAACACTTCCTTAGGAAAAAACAGCACTTTCCAGTTTTTTCTGAACTTGCTTTCTGTGATGTTTCCACATGGCTGCACAGAGCTCTTGCTGCAGTTGTCATTTTGTGAGTATTGGCAGGTAAGCCTTTCTGAGCCCTGCATTAGCTTGGGACTACCCTGAGGAGCTGTCACCACATGATAAAATATGTCTGTCCTTGTGTTTGCCACTTTGCAGACTTGTGTATCACTGTGGTTTGCATCATGCAGAAGCATTATTCCATTGCATGGTGTAGACACACCCTTGTCACACCTAGCAAAGGTGTGACAATGCCACCTGAGAAGGAAGATCAGGATACATGCAACACAGCCTGTAAAGCCCTGGGATGCCACAAGGAAGGGACCACACAGAAGTGATCTGATAAAGACACCTGGCTTTTCATCTCTGTCTTCAGTGCCTCATAGGAGCACTATTATCACAGTATTACCTGCTGCACAGGCGGTGAAGACAGTGTATTGTGTCAGAAAGGGAGTGTGCTGTTGTGTTGCCTGGGCAAGATGTCACTAGAGTCCACTCTAGCTGGGGACTCATAAGGTACATCTACATTGGCACTTATGTTTTGTGCAGGCTTGTTCTTATCTGGTCTGTACCTCCACCTCCCTACTGCCTTGAGACCCACACTGGAGCTTTCAGTATTGCACTCAGATGGATCACAAAGCCCATGTAGGACTTGCTCTGTGGATGACATTTCTCTCAATCAGGGCAGTCGGTGCATCTAGGGAACAAAGAAGGTCATCATGTGAAAAGATACAGACAGGAGAGCTTCCAAAAAAAGAGATTTATGAGATAGGAGATTTATGAGATAGGAGCATAATGTGGTTTGTGCTTGCAGGTGAGTTTCAGGGCAGGGTCATGACTGTTGAGATCAAGAGACCTACTGAGGAAATGTGCAGTGTTGAGGAAGGTTTATCATTTTTGTTACACTCATCCAGGTGGGAGAACTGGAAGCTGTGCATCTGTACAGACGGCTGTACACTTACAGGCATCTCAGTGGTACCATCATATCCACTGTAATGCCAGCTAGGCTACTTGGAAATGGATGGAGGGACCTTCTGCATCTTTGTGAATGGGGACACAGCGTTTGGTTGCTTGTGGGGACTCAGCATGTTTCTTCCAGCCCTTGGAAAAGAGCAGGACTGGGGTTGCTGAGCTAAGGGTTGCACATCCACGTGGTGACACTCCTCACCCTGTGAGAGCCCACCCTGTGATGGAGGCCAGGTAGGGCCTGTTATCTTAGGGGTTTTTATTAGGATGATCCTCCAGCTGACAAAGTCAAGGCTTGTGTTCTTAAGTACAGATCTGGTTGGTTCAGCTGCCAGAGCCTCAGATGAGCATCTGAACTGCTGGATGATGGCTGCAGTGCCAGAGGAGCTTTGTGACGGATGCTCACCCAGTGTGCTGCTTTGTCCACCCAGGGATCAGGCAGTACAGGATAATCCCTCTCTTCTGGACATCAGTATGAGTGGAAAGTGGAGCAGATTTAGGTACTTGAGCAGTTATTTAAGGAGAAGGATCTGTACTGCAGGAGAAGGGGTTAGTTTTGTTTGTGGGGTCTATGCCAAACGCTTTATAATGATTGCTATATTGACCACCACTGACATGTGCTCATTTTCCCTCATACAGCTCCCAAAATGGACCTCTCCTTAAGCCTTAATGATGCTTTGTTTAGCAGATTGATGGGCCTCAACTGAATCCCAAAGTACACTGGCAGTTCAGGGACGGGACAGGAGCAGGAGGAGTGACTATACACCCATGGGTATGGGCCAAGGCTTTTCCAAAATTAATGTAGTTTTTCCTGCAGCAGCACAAACTATGGGAAGGAAAACAGCATTAGCACAGGTCTTCATCACTCCTGTTTGCGTGAGGATGACGGTGGAGGAGCAGGCATGACACTGATGGTGGCCCACACCTGCTGCCACAGCTGCCTGGGGCTGCGTCCCCACTGAGGGGCAGAGATGGGGTTGTGGGGGGCAGGATTTCCCCCCGCTCACAGATGTCATCTCTGCCGTTGTTGGCACCTGCATTCTCTGTCAGTAACGGCATGATGCTCCAGTACCTCCAGCATGGGGGAACTCTGCTGTGGGGAGCCCTTCCCACAGCTCCTCTGTGCCTCTGCGCAGCAAGCCCAGTGCAGATGAACAGATCTGGACTGCAGGCAGTGACAGCTGTAGGAGCTCGAGGCTTTTCTGACCCACCGCTGGCAGACAGTAGAATAACTTCTGCAAACACAGGGCTTCTGTGTACATATTCCAACAGTATTTTTTGGTTCCAGGACATTCTGGCATCTCTGCAACACTCTGGTACTTCCATCCTAAATTTACTGGGCTTCTCACTCCCACTTCCCATCTCCTTGAGCCAACAAAGAATCGTTTTGTTGAGAACCATTTCAATGGCTTTCTCAGAAGCATCTGTTCCTTGTGCTCTGTAGGTTTGCTCAGTCCGAGGCTGGTTTGTTCCCCTAGGAAATGACTTGGCCACCCCATTCCAAACTTACCTTCTTGATCAACATTCACAACTACTTCAGGTGTTTCCAGAAGCTATTGGTAGCCTGAACTGCCCTCCCAACAAAATTATTCCTGAATTATGCCACTGCTTCTGGTGTTTTCACCTGTGCATTGGCTTGTTATAGGAGAGGTGAAGACTACAGCCTGAGGAGGGGTTTGGGGGGTTCTGTAGGGCTCAGACTGCCCAGGTAAGGCAAATGAGGATGGACAGATTTCACAGAGAGCAGAGGGAAGAGTGCATTAAGGAAGGCTCGTGGCAACCAGGGAGGTGGGAGATGGTGAGAATCAGGATTACACATCCTAGCAGGAAAGGGAGAAATGTGAATTTGAACAGAAAAAAAGTGCTTCAGAAAAAATTTGGCCCATCTTGCAAAAAAACCCCAAACTAACTCAACCCCAAAGTAATTTATTGTAGCTCAGGCATAAAAGAATTGCATAAAATTGGTTCCACAAGAAGGTCAAATTAAGTGCACGCGCAAAATACAAATGTGTGTGTGTATATATATATAGATACTATTCAATGCCTCTCGTTATAGAACTGGTGACCAATCACAGCCCTTAAGGGTTTCTTGTCTTGTCTTTCAGCTTCTAGACAGACAACATCCCTCTGTGGCATTAGACTGGGAAAATGATGAAGAAATAAAGAATTACATCAAAACAGGAGAAAGATGGATTAACAGAGCACTATGCGCTGCCCGGTGTTTAGGTACAAGCAGAGACTTCATCAGTCCTTCTGACCCCAGTGCTGCAATACTACTTATTGAGCCAGCTGCAAGAGAAAAGTACTGTGTGAGTATCAGTACTGCACAGGTGAAAGGCTTCACCTGGATACCTTGCAGCCAGCCCCATACTTGTTTGTGTAGTGTAGAGAATGACTCCCCATGTCTGTAGCTAGGAATTCAAATGGTTACTTGTGCATCCACACGGTTTAGATTTAGGTTTCAGTTACACTGAGTTGTTTACTTGACAAAGAGAGTTAAAGAACAACTGTATCAGCACTTGTATGGCACAGATTTATCTAGGTTTTGATGTAGCTCTATGGGCTTTGTCCTCTCCTTTTGAGGAGTATTTTTGAACCTAACTCTCTGCATACACATCCCAGCTGGGAAGCAGTATTTACCAATAAACATTCTCACTGAATTCTCAGTGACAGTATAAAAAATAGGTCAAACTGTCACAGTTTGCCACTGTCACCAGTGAAAATTAAGCAGAAGTCCAGTTCTGTATCTATACATTCACTGAACTTGTTCTTGCAATCATTTATACTGTCCTTAGCTCTCCACTTTCAGTGGCAGAATAGCTGTCAGTGTTTCTCCACAGCTGCTTCTGCATCCGGATACCATGTAAGCTTAATGACCTGGGAAAGGGCAGCTTCTTCTCCAAGAAAACCTTCCTACCATGAAAAAGGCCAGGACCTGATGGTGTATTTCGTATCACCCAAGGCCTTTGGAAGAGGGCCTGGTTCACTGTGTTCTGTGGTTTTATCTTCTCTTTCCTTGCTCCCAGGAGGCTATCGGCCATTTTCAGGTTGCAGTCCAGCACTGTGCTAGCACAGCTGTGATTACATAGAATCATAGACTGGCTTGGTTTGGAAAGGACCTTAAGATCATCTAGTTCCAACCCCCTG
Source organism: Psittacula echo (assembly GCF_963264785.1). Classification (NCBI taxonomy): domain Eukaryota; kingdom Metazoa; phylum Chordata; class Aves; order Psittaciformes; family Psittacidae; genus Psittacula; species Psittacula echo. The sequence goes on from NC_137736.1 coordinate 8,841,571, forward strand.
CCATGGGCAGGGACATCTCCCACTAGACCAAAGCACATAGCCTGGAACTCCATACTAAGCAAATCACATCTCTGAATGCAGAGCTTGCGTTGCAGCCTACACAAGTCAAGCACAGCCCTTCACTCACAGAGTAACCCATACAACCTAGTGTGCTATACTCGAGATTTAATATTCACCTTAATATCTCTTGAATTCTGACTCTTAGCATTTAAGCAGGCTAAAAGTATTCACATCCTGTTCAGATTAAATTGACTTTAATATTCCATTTATCAGCAATAGATGCTTCACTACTGTATTTTTATACCTGATTTGATTTTAAAATTTGAGTTTCATCCTTAAGCTTGGTTATGTGCCTTCCACCTCCACAGGTATATATCTAGGTCCCAAATCCACCATGGAACCTATTGAAGAACTCAGTAGCTCCAGCTTGGGTTTGGCTAACATCTCTCAAACATCAAGGTAATTCAAGTTGAAACCTCTCTGCTCAAAAGGTTCTCAGCACAGTGCTACCATGGGTTTGGGTCACAACAGGAAATTCATTAAACATAGCTTGTGACTTCATGTAGGAGCTGAAAATGCTGACATGCAACTGTACTGCAGCACCAAGCAGGCTCAAGCTCCGTTTCTTCCTGCTCTACCATCCAACCCCCCTGTCTTGAAACCAGTCTTTGCCCATTCTGGGTGCTGTCATTGCCACTTACCGTTGACACTGACATGTCTTGTTTTCCAGCAAGTATTGTCTTGCTTGTGCCATCCTTTTTCTCTGTCGCTGCCAGGAGAGAAGGGATAAATAACAATTGGATATTTTTATGCTTCAAATGCTTTCCTCTGAAGTGGTAGTGAAGTACTGTCTGACATCTGCAGATTGTCTGTTTCTAACAGTTTGCTCTAAGGATTGACCCTTTACCTGTTCTGCCTCACACCCACACAGAAAACCAGAGTCCTCCTATGGTTTGATCACCTTTCACGGGGACCAGGGAACTCACCCTTCTCCGCTGCCATCTTATGCTACTGATGATGCACAGGCACACAAGGCCAAGTGTTAATACACTGCCTCCAATACTTGCTCCAATAGTCACATAGCTGTTCCAAACAGGAGTTTCCTCTGGGGAAGGAAAAAAGTATTCAGAAACAAAGGGAATTTTAAGACTTTTGGGTGGAGGCAGGGGCATGATGCTGATGTCCATACCCACGGGGTAATGAAGGCTGATCTTCCTGTCATTGTCTTCTATGAGGTGACAGTTCCACAGCCCTGCAGCACTGACTTTCACCTTTACTTCATGCTGCTTGGACTTCTTGATGTCCATCTGCGTCCCATTCACACGTTCCCAGAGCAAGTGGGCATTGGATGGGAGCGGACCAGAGACTTGGCAGGTCAGGGTCATCTCAGCTCCTCTGGGGAGTGGCCCCGCGTGGCTTGCTGAGACTGTAAAGGAAAGAAGAGAGCACATGAGTGAGAGAATAGGGAGATGGGTCCCCCCATGCTTTTGTGGCTTCCAGGTTTCTGCAGATCCTCATCTCTTGGTACACTTCTCTTTCTCTCACCTTTCATCACCACCAGGTCTATCCTGCTCTGCACGTGTCTTCCTTTGTATGCCAGCTCGCACTTGTACTGCCCAGAATGGTTGAAATGGACTTTGGGGAGTTCCACTTTTATGGTACCTTCAGGTTTGCTTTCAGGTATCTCAAACCAAAAGTGACTGCTTTTTTTGGTCTCATGCTGCTCTCCTCGTGCTGTGATGCTGAAATCAAGTAGCTCATGGGCGGTTGCACTTTCCTGTTGTTTCCAATTCAGCTGTCCTATGAAATCTTCTTTCCATTTTATCTTCTGGAAGTTCAGAAGCCAGGACAAGATGACAGTGCTGTCAACAGTTACATACTTTCTTTCCAAATTTGGATTCTGAAAACCTGAATTCAGAAGAGACAAGGAATATAGAGGCAAGGAAAGCCAAGGCTACACTTCCCTGTTTCTACCTTTGGACTGGAGAGAGACACACTGTGCTCAGTTGAAGGAGGAGTTGAAGAAAAGCCATGAGTTACTCCAAGAAGGTTAAACAGTTAGTGTCTGAGAACAAGTTTAAAGAACCAAAGCTCCCAAGCTCACCAGAGCTGACAAAAACATCTGAAGGAGAGGAGGATCCTCTCCTCACCACACCGGGAGAGGCAAATGGAAGCAATTGTGGAAGAGGGTTCAGGGAGCAAAGCCATCCTCAAGCTGCAGTGTTGGAGACCCTGGGAAATTGACCCTGGAGCACAATTGCTTGGGATACTGGAAAGTAGAAGCTCAGCTCAAGAGCTGGAGAGAGCACTGGTTCCTGAGCATGTGTGAGTTGCATTTTTGTTATCGCATACCTAATACCTTCACATCAAACGGGATGTTTTGATTAATCAGTGGAGAGTCTGACTGGATGTGACACATCCAGGTCCCGCTGTCCGTAGCCTCCAGTTGCTTTAACTTCAGTATGTACTTTTGACGGGTCGTGTTTTCTGAGGGTGTTGATCTTACTGTGTTCTTGTTACTGTCAGACACCGTGATAGTGAGATCCGGTAGAGAATGGGATGAACTTTGCATTAAAGTCAGCTCAGGGAATTCGTTCGCCAGGAAGCACCCGTCTGAAGAAATCGTCACTGTAAAAACAAAAGGTGCAGTCAGTAAGTCTACCCCTTTTCCTGTGAGAGAGGGACAAGTGTCACAGCCAAGAGAATATGGAGACTCTGTGCTCTGGAGATGGAGGAGAAATGAGCTCTGATAGACCAGGCCAGAATAAATGGCAGCTGGATAAAGAATTCCAGCAGAGATGTCTCTCTGAGCTCTATGGTCCATTTCCCTCCTCACCTTCTCATGGATAAAAGCCCTTTAATCACTCACATTGAAAGACATGCAGTGAGATACTGACTACGTGAGAGTCATATTCACAGGTGTAGGTGCCAGCATCAGAGAGCCTTAAGTCCAACACCTTCAGGTGTTTACTCCTGCGGTCAATTTCGGATCGATTGGTCATGGTAGCTTTGCCTTTTGAGAAAATAAGCTTGGTTAGAAGGGAAGAGGTTTCTCAGGGATGTCCCGGGGAGGAGGGGTGATGACTTGGAAGCCTTACCTTTCAAATAGTTATCTCCATATTGTCTTATAAGAAGATTATTGTACTTCCAGGTCACCTCTGTTTTATGAGGTATGCCTCTGCAGTTCAGGATCACTGTCTGTCCTGCCACTCCAATCTGTAGTTCACTTTGCTGAGCCATAATGGGGATCAGACCTGAAAGTCAATATCCACCAAAAAAACACATACATTCACTTTGCAAAGAGTGGCTCAGTGAATATTTCCCATTTCTCCAAAAAGGAGCAGATGTTTCTTCTCCCTTTTCCAGATACTGGGAAGATTATCCTCAGTTTCTAGACTTTTCACTCCTTTACCCCATCCATCCATCCATCCATCCATCCATCCATCCATCCATCCATCCATCCCTTTTCTTTCCAGCTCCATAGCTTCCCTCCCCATCACTTTGGGCTCTTTATCTGGCTAATGGTTATACTGTTTCACATACATTCAGAAAGAGTGAAAATACCAGTGGTTGTGGTGGATTCACCATGATTTCCAATTTTGAGATATTGACAGTTTTACTGAAACAACCTTTTTCCACTGGAAAAGATGTAGTTGTCCTACTGATAGCAAAGGCAGGGCAGCATATGCCAGCCTTCCTTCACTCCCCAGTCAAGGCCTGAGGCAGTACTGACAAATTTTCTCATCCTTTTCTCCAGTTTTTGCATGGAGCCAGACTGAGAGCCCAGGAAAATGACAGGATAAAGTAAGAAAGAAAAAGGGAAGGCTGGCCTAACATCAGGTTTCTGTTCTTGGAATGAGGGTTCTGTGACAGTAAAAGAAGTAGGAAGTATAATGTTGAAGAAATATTAGTGATAGTTTCTTGGAAGAACCACTTCCTTTCCTTCCCTGCAAAGAAGACTCCTGCAGGAAACCATAAGGAAGAGATGGAGTTGCCAGAGGTATGACTGGAACTGCTGGGAAGCCCTCAGAGCTGCTTAGCCTGCAGATCACCAGGTGACTCTTGTACTAGAGAGCCACAGAAGTGCAAAATAAAAGGTTTCTATGAGTTTAATGGAGGGGTTTCCACAAGTTACATATTTCTCCAAAAATATATGTAAACCACAGCATTGCCCATACAGACTTTTGATAATAACACGGACCACTGTGAAATTATAAACGTTATTCATAAGAGTTGGGATTTTTGCTTTGCTTTTGGTTCTAGGGTGCGTAAAAGATTTCCAATCTTTCCTCTGCAACCAGAGGAATCAAAGCTGATTATCTGACAAGTGCAGGCTTGGGCTTCTTCAGTCGCTTTCCTTTCTTGGAAAATGAGGACTAAAAAGTCCACTTAAATTTAATGACATCAGCAGTCAAACTAAGCAAGCTGGTAGCATCGCATTTGTAAGTGCAAATGTGTAATGAGAAGCACACATGTTTTGCCTGGACAGCTGGAGGTGGTGTGAAGGGCAGTAATTTTCACTCTGTGCTCCGTGAGCACCCTGGCTTCCACAGAAACCCTTCTTTTGCATCTCTACAGGCCAGCTCCCCAAACCTAGTGATGCCCCAGACATCCTGGTTTTGGCTGGCAGGTTCAGAAGGCAGGCTGGGAACAACCTAAGTCCCAAAGTTTGAGTTGTCCATGGTGCCTCTGAAATAAAAGGACAGGGATGTAGGGACCCTCTGCTTCTAGAGGTCCCTCTGGCCTAATCTCGGCTGCATGGCCCCACAGATTGCTGCTGGGCACTGCAGCGATGAGCCAGACAAGGTAAGAAGGCAGCTGTCACAGCTTCATGGTTGGAATGAGCCTGCTCTAACTTACTGTGTTACCTGTGAGGTAAGTTACATGGCAAATCGGGAGGAGTATAAAACCACCCCACAGGTTGTGAGGCTTGTGGAAAGGCTGTAAGAACTGGGTGGAAGCTGTTGCTGAGGACTTACCCAGATGCAGAACCAAGAAGATGGCAAGTGTGCTGGTCACCACCATGCTGCATGATTCCATCACTGTGGGAATGCAGCTCACTGCTGCAGACTGCAGGGCTGGAAATGCTGTCGCTGCTAAGGGATGCTATCCTGGAAGACCCAAATGCTCTGTTAATAATGATTAATTTTCAGACCTCAGTGCATAGGATCCATGTTCCCAGTCAGCACGCACCCATCCTTCAGGACAACGAAATGGAAACTCATTGGTAAAATCACTAGAGCCCTGTGTTCCAGCAAAGGATCCAGTTGCAGTGTTCCCTCTAGAGTTCGACATTAAACATAGCATTTTCCTCATCCCTAGGATTCTGGCACTCACTGGACTGCAGGTGTTTATACTGCCAAGAATTCTGTGGGGTTTTTTACTTCTCTATGGTGGGTTATTACAGTGATTAAGGCTAAACACATACAGGGCTGCTTTAGCAAATGCACAGCCAGCAGCCTGAGAAAAGTAAATATTTTCCTCTATTTGGCACACATGAGGTCTACTCTAGAATACAGGATCCAGTTTTGGGCCCCCAGTACAAGATGGATGCCAAAAAACTGGACAGAGTCCAATGGAGGGCTAGCGGGATGGTAAGGAGGTTGGACCTCCTTACCTGATGTACAGGGAGAGATGAGAATGTGGGTTTGGTAGGGAGAAGAGAGCCAAGGTGGGATCTTATTTCAGTCTCCCATTATCTAAAGGATATTACATAGAAGAAGAAACCAGATGTGCACAGGAGAGGAACAAGAGGCAGCAGCTATAGGTTGCAGCAAGGAACTAGACATAAAGAAAAACTTCTGCCCACTGAAGATGGTTCAGTACTGGAGTTCAATATTGGCCCAGAGATGCCAGGCAATCGCCATCCTTGGCGATACTCAGAAGTTCCCTGGATAAGGCCATGAGCAACATGCTGCAGCTTTAGAGTCAACCCAGCTGTGAGCAGGAGGTTGGACTGGAAACCTCTAGAGGTCCCTTGCTATCCAAGTATTTCTGTGTGACTGTTGTGGTTTAAGCCCAGCCGGTAACTCAGCACCACGCAGCCAGATGCTCACTCACTTCTTTCCCCTCACTCTGGGTGCAATAGGGAAGAGAATCAAAAGAATGTAAACCCCATGGGTTGAGATAAGAACAGTCCAATAACTGAAGTATAATATAACACTACTATTACTAATAATGATAAGGGAAATAACAAGGGGCAAGAATATAAAACTGAAATGGCAAGGGGAAACAACAATTAATACAAGTGATGCACAATGCAATTGCTCACCACCTGCTGACAGATACCCAGCCTGACCCGAGCAGCGATCTGAGCGTTCCTGGTGACTCCCCCCGATTTCTATACTGGGCATGACGTGCTGTGCTATAGAATACCCCTTTGGCTAGTTTGGGTCAGGTGTCCTGTCTCTGCTTCCTCCTAGTGTCTTGTGCCCCTCCTCCCTGGCAGAGCATGAGACTGAAAAGTCCTGGATAGGGGTAAGTGCTACTGAGCAACAACTAGAACATCGGTGTGTTATCAGCATTGTTCTCAGACTAAAGACAGAACACAGCACTGCACCAGCTACTAGGAAGGAGAAAAATAACTGTTACAGCTGAAACTAGGACAGTGATTTTGTGATTCTATGACTAAGGCCATCTTTAAGCTGTTATTAATATTTTTCTTTAGTTTCTTCTCTTTTTTTTTTTTTTTTTTTTTTTTGGTCTATTTATTTCTTACCTTAAATATCTCAATAACCACCAGGTCTGATGTTCTTGGAAAGACTTGTTTGAATTCTTAGGACTATTCAACAAAAAGGCTGGGAAGAAGGGAAGGATGAGGTCTGAAAGAAGCTGCCTTGATGGTAACAAAACCTGAAGCGGGATCTGAGAGCTAACATCAAATCAGGTGAAGTATCTGACTGTAGCACAAACCAAGTGCTGGTGTCAGCTTCAGCTAGGTGGTCTGACAAGGTGAAAGGCTGCTGGTGCAAGGAGACTACTGAGCTCTCCATCCCTAAACCAAGATATATCACAAAAAGGAAGCCAAGCAGATTAACTGGCTTGGGAGCAAGCAGAAACAGAACATCTCACCTCTACAAAAGCAAGCACTCCCCATGCCAAGAGCATGATAGACTGAATACTGGAGTTGTGACAAAAATAAATGCCAGAATAATTTTATACAATATTTATATGTGTGATATTAAGTAGAATATATTCTATTAGAGGATAATTTAACACTGAAATTAATTTAAATGATCAGAGCACATGAAACTATCATGGAGTAGACATCAGCAGTACATTTACATGGAGATCAGGCCAGCACGACTGACAATCTGACAGCTAGACGAACATACACACATGCACATATGGAAACTGCAGGTGCAAGAGCAACGCAGCAGCCGTGTGCACCATTAGAAGAGAAATAGATGGCAAAGGCACAGTCAAAGAAGATCTGTGGCTCACCTTGTGCAGAGCAAAAAACCTATCTGGCCACAGCTGGAGCTGTTTTGTGCAGAAATAGTAAACCAAAGAGGCCAGCGCACATGATTGGAAATCACTTCTAAGAGGATGCAGTAGCAGTGATCAAGCAGCCTGCTCGGCTATGCTATAGCAACAAGGCATTTGCATGCATCTAACTCTGCAGAAACATCTATAACCAAGAACTGGCGTAGGGCCCTGAGTAAGAGCCATTCCTGAGATGACACAAGAAACCTTGTTCCCGCTGTGAACAGTCCCATCACCCATCCCAGTGGCACCAGCAGCAAAGGTCAGACCCTGCTCTAAAGTAATACCTGCAAATTAACAGTGTCAGTGCTGGGTTTGAAATACTTCAAAGTCATTAAACTTTGTATAAAACCTGAAGGTAAGGGAGCAGATAAAAGTTAACAAAATCGCTGAGTCACACACCATTGTTATGTTTTGGTGGGAATTTCTATTTTCCTGTCATCTTACTTCTTCAGTTTGTTCTTCACCTTCTTGCTACCTGCTTATTTAGCAAAACCACACAACCAGAGCACCGTGGGACGGGTGAACTGCTGACCTTGCTCAGCTTGCTAGAAGCAGATTGATTTATCTTTGTTTTTCTGTTTCTTCTCATGGTTTCACATGTTCTGCATTCCTACTTCATTCACACTAATCTTTGTATTTCTGTGGCAGATACCTACAATAGAATGTCTACCACCTACATGATACGTATCAGTGGGGAAAATGGGTTGCCTTCAGTTAGCATTTCTTTCACACATGTTCTCTCTGTCCCTGTTTATCTCTACTCCTCATGCATGCCACTTCCTATTTTCCCATGTCTTTCCCTCTGTATCCACATCCCTTCAGGCCAGATCACAGGCGACGTTACTCTGGAGTTTACAGATCTTGGGGAGCAAGGCTCTGCCATGTCAACTGAGCAAGCTGCTCTCATTAGTGGATGCCTGTAGCAGACCTGCAGCCTCTTTACAGGCAGCCCAGCTGTATCTGATGGTAGTACTCATAAATTAAGTGGTGTCAGGCAATGTCCCCAGGCACTGGAACACACTCATCAGTCCTGTTAAATTGCTAGAACATTTCCTGACACATTTTTGGCCCAGGACAAGTCTTGCTCTTCGCAGCAACTCTTGGGATGCATTTAGGTGATAGCATGGGCCAGGGACCACTCCCATTAAGTGGCTGGCCTGTAGCCAATTCATTTTGGAGGTTAAGTGAGTTTAATAGCCCAGACCATCTCATGCCAGTTGGCATCTGTGCCAGAAACGGTCCAGGCATACTTAATTTATTAGCACTTCTATCAGCGGAGGAGCAGGGCTCCCTCCCAAGTGAGCACTGATTTCCATTTCATTTTAACTTCCCCCTCTTATTAGACTTTTAAGGTTTAACTTCCTTCTTGACTTCTTTTAATGATCCCTGATGGACAGGAATTTTTAATTCCTCCCTGATGGACAGGAAGAGGACAGCAAGGAGTCTTGCTCCAAGGAATGATGCCTGCAGGATCAAGTCTGGCCTGGGGAACAGCCCCTCACTCCCTCCAGCACCAATGACGGCTGCAGAGAGCTCTCCCTCAGGCTGGCACCAGCATGACACAGGAGGAAACTGAAAAAGCACACACCAAAAACCCCAGCAACCGCTCCTGGTGCAGAGTCGGCATCTCCTTCCCTCAGTGTGCACCGGTGCCTCTTTCATGCCATGCGGTTTGCTTGTTTTCTCCTCTAGCCCTTGCTTGTGGCTGTGTTTTTGATCTGGCAGCCGCTCGCTTGCTCTGCCGGGGCCGGGGGGGCCTCCAGCCACCCATTGTCACAAGAGCTCCATATCTCCGGCTCTGCTGCTGCTCTGCACTTCTCCTTGCAGGGCCTGTGGCTGCCTCCAGCCCCTGTGTATCAGTTGCGTTTGGGGCTCGGGGTTACAGGGGCCACAGGTTACAGGGGCTACCTCGCTTTCTCTCAGCTTAAACATCTAAAGCAAAGCTGATCTGGCTTTTTATTCACTAGCGGTTTCTTATTAATGTTATTAACATTATTATGAACTTATAATGTCTTATTAAGGTCTTATTATTAACGTTAACATCTTACTCACTTATTAACAAAGTATGCTAGCAGCAGGCAGGGTAAGAGACCAAACACCACACAAATAGCCAGCAGAGGGCAAAGAGATGATAGGAGTGAAGGTCATTTCCCCCTCTGCTTAGCCCCATTTCTTTCCTCCTAATGCTTCTCTTTGTGACTGCACTAACCATCTTTCATCCCACAATTCACAACTGCAGCCCAGGGACAGCTTCCTGAAGCCACTGGAGGCTGTGACTAGCAAAGGCACTGAGATGCCCTCCAAAGGCAGGTTCCCCATTGCCTTACCAAGCCATGTGTGTGCTTGGGTTGACATTCAGGTACCATTAACTCAAATGCAAAAACAGAAAAAGCAAGATCTTACCATGCAGTTTAGTTGAGGGTATGTAGTGACAGGACAAGGGGTAAGGGCTTTAACCTGCCAGAGGGGAGATTTAGATGAGATCTAAGGTAGAAGCTCTTCCCTGTGAGGGTGCTGAAGTGCTGGCACAGGGTGCCCAGAGAAGCTGTGACTGCCCCATCCCCGGCAGTGTTCAAGACCAGGTTGGATGGGGCTTGGAGCAACCTGGTCTAGTGGAAGGTGCCCCTGCCCATGGTAGAGGGTTGGAAGTGGATGAGCTTTAAGCTGCCTTCCAAACCAAACCACTCTGTGATTCTACGATTCTATGATGTGCAGCCCAGACAGGAGAAGGGTCTATACACATATTGATAAGGTCAGCACAGCAAAATGATGTATTTCTGCCCATCCAGAGTAAAAATGCATCCCTCCTTAATTTTTTCCTGGTTAATACAGGGTCCCTGCATGAGGCTTTGGCAGATTGGGTGAGCACCATCCCCGGGTGCCCAAGAACCGCAAGCAGAAACAGAATGGATGCCCAGTTTAGGTGTGGGAAGCCGTGCTGTACTGCAGGCAGCTTTGGCAGCCATGTTCGTGAAGCACGGTGGAGGATAAAGGGAAAGTCTGCAGATGGAGTTCATGTGCACCAGGGGCTTAAGAGGACTGTTCAGTTTATAGCGGAGTACAAGAAGTAGTAACCTGAGCTCATGCACCATGTATAAAAATACCTGAGGTGGCTGATGAAGGCTGAGTACAATACACCTCTTGAAAGCTGACAAATTCAACCAGAAATGAAACTCCGATTTTCAGTGGTACGGCAGCCCATGGAAGGGGAAGGCAAAGTTCCTTTGCTTGTATCCTTAAACTGAAATGATCCTTCCTTCTCCAAGAAAACCTGCTCACTCAGCCCTGAGCTAGTGGATCAAGCTGCATCGGCAGCCAGTGTCAGGCAAGGAGTCAGTCAGCCTGGATTAGCAAAGCAGACCCCTCTGGTCTCATCACGTACAGATGTCATGTACAGATGTCCCTGCTTAGCTGGAGACCAGCACCTTCTGATTTTTCAGGCTTTATTTAGAATAAAGTTCCCCTTCCTGGAGGACACATGGAGAAGGTAATAGCAAGTGGCAGCTGGTGGAGGGATGCTCCCCAGTGCATTTCCAGCCCTTGGGGATATACAGTCACCAGTGGCAGGCCCTCATATTGGATATTTTTCCCCATATGTGGTTTAAAAAGATCTGATAGATCTTTAATTGGGGCAAAACGGATCCTTCTGTGCTGAAACAGCAACTCATGTGGAACAGAAAGTTCATGACATTAAAAAAAATGAAAACAGATTGGCCTCTTCTCTCAAAGAAAGCAAGAAAGCAAGTTTCCTTACCTCTTCTCCTTCCTTTCTGCTTCTGTGTTTCTGTCTCCTTGTGTTTTTCACCTGCCGTAACTGATCTCAACCAGCTACAGCTTAAACAAAAGAAGAATGAAGTTGATGTTCAGAAAGAAGCTCAACAGCCGTCAGCCTTGATGTCTCCTCTCCAGCTGGAGCATCAGAAAAGTCTTGCTGCTGGTCCAGGTTCTGCTCACATCCGCCAGCTCCTCTAGGTAGAAGATGACTTTCCAGATGCACACGATTTCAACTCTGGGTGTGAACAGAAATGGAGACCTTAATGAAAGCATGGGGAGAATGAGTGTGTGAAACAGAGAGAGCCTATTGGCCTATATGGCAGCTGATGGGAGGCTGTGGCGGGGGTGAAACTTAAAAGCGAATGGTTGGTTCTGCTCTACTGTCAAAGAAAGCTCACAAACTAATGTGTTAGCTGAGCAGATCCGGACCCAGCCTGTGCCTCTGGTCCTTTGTAAGAGCAAGCCAACCTCCATTTCGTAGCCTGTCTCCTGCATCACCGCTAAGAGGAGGCACCTCTGAGAAGTGGGCCTTGGACCTGACACCAGGGGTAGCACAGGGATAATAGCAGAGGAAGAGGGAATCCCTGATTGATATGTTAGGGGCACCTGCCTGTGGAGTATGGCTGAGATTTGGGGTGTGATGAGAGAAAATGTTCTTTATACCAGTGGTGGGTTGACTTTGGCTGGCCACCAGCTGCCCACCCAGCTGCTCTCTCACTCCGCCTCCTCAGCAAGGCAGGGGGAGAAGATGATACATGGGTCAGTGTAAAACCAGATGATGCTCACAAGTTAGCATCATGGGCAGAACAGACTCCGCTTGGGGAAAGATTAATTTAATTTGTGGTCAATTAAAAGCAGAGTAGGATAGTGATAAATAAATCAATCAATAGCAAAAACCCAACCCCCTCTTTTCTTCCCATGCTCAACTTCACACTTGACTCTTCTGCCCCTCCTTCTTTCCCCACAGTGTCACAGAGGAAGAGGTAGCGGCAGCTGTGGTCAGTTCATAACACTTGGCTTCTGCAACTCCTTCCTGCTCATGCTGTTCTCCTGCACTACTATGGAGTCCTTCCTGCAGTGCTCCAGTGTGAGTCCTTCCCATGGGCTGCAGTTCTTCATGTTCATGTTGATGTAAGAAAGACATTTTTTACAGTGAGGACAATCATTCACCAGAACAACCTCTCCAGGGACATGACTGAGTCCCCATCAATGGAGGCTTTCAAAATGGGATGGGACAGGGTATAATAATATAATCTCATCGAGGGCCCCTTTCCCATGGGAGGCTGGAGCAGGTGACCTTTCAAGGTCCTGTCCAACCTGGGCTGTTCTATGATTTGATGATTCTATAACTGCTCCAGTGTGGGTCCTTTGCATGGGGCACTGTCCTTCAGAAACAGATTGCTCCAACGTGGACTTCCATTGGCTGCAGGGGGCAACCTGCATCCCCATGGTCTTCTCCATGGGCTGCAGAAGAATTTCTGCTCAGGTGCCTGGGTGGAGCACCTCCTGCCTCTCCTTCCTCACTGATCTTCATGTCTGCAGGGCTGTTTCTCTCATGTTTTCTCACTCCTTTCTCTCACAGCAGGTTTTTTTTACCCTTTCTTAAATACGTTATCACAGAGGCAGCACCAGCATTGCTGACTGCCTCAGCTTTGGTATGTGGTGTCTGCTTTGGAGCTGGCCGGACACGGCTCTTGGCTGAGCCAGCCCCATGTCACATGTGTTCTGCTCACGTCTCGCAGAACCCACCCATGTAGCCCCTCCACTACCGAAACCTTGCCATACAAATCTAGTGCAGGGCTACTCTGAGGTAACCTGCATCGCTATTGAATCTCAGCTGTTTCCCTTCTCTGTAGGGTGGAGGAGGGGGCTTTTGTGGTTTTCCACCCACATTTGGTGTCTTTCTCTCTGAATCCCAGCCTCAGCCACGGTAGCGGAAACCCACTGAGCCCCAGACATGGCTGAGATTTCATCGGTGTGCCACCCACTCTTCTCCTCCTGGCAGCAAGTTGCCCCTTTGTCTGCAGGATAGGGGTACAAGAAGTAACCAGGCTTTGGAGGAGCAGGGGCAGACAGACACAGTGCTGAATTCATCATGTGCACCAGGTGTGAAAAGAACAGCACCAATCAGGCCTTCAGTGCAGTAGCTGGTCCATTGGCGCGTCTCTGGAGAAAGATGAAGCTGCCCCATGACAGGAAAAGAGCCACCTTTTGTGTGAGACCAGAACTTCCCACTGTGGGAAACAGGCTATGGGATGGGAATGAACAGAATGGGGTGGGGTGAGATGGGAGGGGATAGGTGCTTGCTTTTCCAGTGTCCAAAGCCTGTGAAAGCCTTGTTCTGAGGCACAGCTTTGCTGCAGGAGGGAGCCTGCTGCATCACATCAGTGTCTTCAGAACACCCTCACATGCCTGCAAATAGAACTGTGAATTCTAGCTGCCAGAGAGGGGCTGTTGGGGAAAACACAGGGCTGAGAAAAGTCAGGTTGGGATTGTAAGACCCTGGTATCTTGAGGCTTGAGGCTCTGTGGCATTGAGCTGATTCTTCAGTCTGCGCGAATCCTGGCTTGCATTTGTCTCCCCAGCCTGCTGTAATGCAGAAACACTGGCTTGTTTTATAAACAGTTGGTTTATGTCACTGCAAATGTCCACCAGAAACAGCATTCCCTGAAGGGGTAAAGATTCCAAAATGCACTTGAACTTGCTGCACAGTTGCAAGGAGGAGCAGGGCTGTGAGTCTGAGGTGACAAAAGCTGCAGGCTTGGCCCCACATGGACTCATTCTTGCCCTGGGGAAGGGATTGAGGTGAGAGCCTCATCTCTCCCGGCGGTGTGGTGAGCAGGTTCCTCTGGGACCAAGGGCCACAGCGCACAGTGACGTGTTGTATCACTTTCATCCAAGCATCTCAAAGCACTTTGCAAGCATTAATTAAACATCAGAATCCAGGAGGGATGCATAATATCAGCACGCCAGTCCCGCTTCTGAATGTCAGATTTCTCATAAATATGGAGCTGGTGTTTAAATTCCATCCCAGCCTGATTCTCCCCTTGCTGGGACAGCCACTGAACTGCACCATGGTGAAAGTGGGGCTTACCCAGCACCACGGCACTGTCCCTGCAGCAGTGTGGCAAGAAGAGCCCCAGCACTACACACTGCTGCCCCAGCCAGAGGCATTCCCCACCACCACACACTGTCTGGTTTTGCTCTGCTCCATCACCAGCAATATTTTGCCCAGAGAGGCTGTGGCTGCCCCATCCCTGGCAGTATTCAAGGCCAGGTTGGATGGGGCTTGGAGCAACCTGCTGTAATGGAAGGCGTCCCTGCCCATGGCAGAGGGTTAGAAGTGGATGAGCTTTAAGGTCCCTTCCAACCCAAACCATTCCATGATTCTATGATTTTTGCAAACTGGAGTTTGCAATGAGAATATCTTACAGACCAAGAGAGAAGAGGCTCCCAGGCTGTGCTGGGGGGAGGTCTGTTGTGGTTTAAACCCAGCTGGCAACTAAATAACCTAGCTGAAACCAGGGCGAGGTCACAGTCTGCAAGGACACAACATCTGCCCGAGGAAAGGCAAAAAAGGGGAGAAAGGGCTCTCAGAAATCAGATGCTGAGAAGAACCTTCCATGGACTCCAGTGGAAAGACAAGAAACCTCCAGAGATGGTCTCCTTAAAACCAAGTTCCCTGCACGTCAGTGAGGGCTAGGAGTGTGCCTATGAACTCCAATGGGCAAAGAATACCCAGATGTACTGGAAAATTGGTTATTGTTCAGTGGTATCAAAGAGAAGGAAGGGCAAGTGTTGAACACAGCATGAAAACTGCATCTTCAGGCACCTGGATGTCAGCGGCTTCACAGGCTGGGAGCTTTCTCTTGGCAACAGAGTATCTGATGCCTGTAGGGTTTGTTGAGCGGCATTTCTGGTCCTCGACATGCAGAGCTAGAAACAACCAGCCGTCTGGTGAGGGGACCTGGTGGTATGCCGCAGCACAGCTATCTTTGGACCTTGAAAAGGAGGAAAGACTCCTAGGTTGTGCTGGGGGAAGATACCTCTGCAGATGCTTGGAGTCTCTCTGCAGAAGCTTAAATTGGGAAGAGAAGACTCTCTAAGCAGATATCAAGAAGGTTCATTTGCTGATCGCAGAGGAAAATGGGGAAATCTCCAGAAATGCTCTTCATGAGCAAGGGGTCCCTTGTGTTTTGCCAGGAGGTATGAAGTGTGAAGCCAGATGTGTCAGAGACTGCCTGGGGGCACTGGAGAGAGGGATGGTCCAAGAATCATGAACTGCAAAAGTGTGTCACCAGAAGTGACAGGGGCTGATGTGAGCCTAAATAACACCAAGCTGATGTTAAAGATGTGAGAGAAATGCAACAGGTAGGAGACACGGTGATGGGGGAGTTTTTAAAGACCTGTATGAGATAGGTATTGCTTACTATCTTCTTACAGCTTTAAGCTGACAAAAGGGAGGTTGAGATGAGATCTGAGGCAGAAGTTCTTCCCTGTGAGGGTGGTGAGACGCTGGCACAGGATGCCCAGAGAAGCTGCGGCTGCCCCATCCCTGGCAGCGTTCAAGGCCAGGTTGGATGGGGCTTGGAGCAACCTGATCTAGTGGAAGGTGTCTCTGCCTGTGGCAAGGAGATGGAACCGGATGGGCTTTAAGCTCCCTCCCAACCCAAACCAGGCTGTGATTCTATGGTTATAAATGACCTTGGCAAAAAGAAGGGGGAAAAGTTGGTGTCAGTATTTGTTATGATGCACAACTGGAGAGTTTTCATCAGTACAGAGGATCTGGAAGCAGCTTGAGGCTCAGGGCATTGAAGTAGGATGTGATTCAATAGCACACACCATAACGGTTTGCTTCTGACTAGTAATTATAAGTATTTTTGTTTTAACTTCCTTAGGCTGAAAGCAAAGGCGAAAAAGGCCTCGGGCGCATCCGCCGGTCATTGGAGAGCTGAGTCACGGGGGCTCACAGCGCAGGAGGAACAAGTGATGGATGTTCCCGATAATGCAAGCGCGAGGGCGGGGGAATTCCTGTCCTGCGTGGACACTAGATGGCGGCACAAACCCGGCCCAGGGAGATGAAGGCGCTAAACCGCGGTGAGGGGAGAGGGGCGAGAGCCGACCAGCCCCAGCCATGCCCCTCTGGGCTGCCCTCCGCAGCCCAGCCCCCCCGCAATCCGCATCACCTGTTGGTGATGGGGGCACAAGGCTTTGGCGGCGGGCAGCCGGGGCTTTGGGATGCAGGATGCCTGGGGCTGAGCGGCGGGGCGGGCACGAGGGGGTCCATCGGTCCTGTGCTCACCAGGGAGCAGGTTTCGAAGGGCTGAGAGTGCCTGATCGGGGGGTCTCTGCCGAGCTCCTGCAGCCACTGCAGCTTGGTATGATCCGCTGGTGCTTCCTCCTCGACGTTCCAGGAAAACAGGGGGTGCTGACCTGGTGACCAGAGAGGAAGACACCCAGTGTTTGTAAAAGAAGAGGAACCGCTATAAGAATGCGAATAAACAAGTCCTTCCAAAAGCTGCCTTTGTGCATTCACCTCCTGCTGTTTCTCCTACACACTGAGAGTGTCCTCTTCCTGCAAGACCCTCTGAAATCTATCCCTTCAGGTGGAATGACATCCGTGTCAGAGTACACACAGCTTTTGGAGCCAGTTGCATTGAACTGGCAGGCCAGCAAGGTGGAAATGTAGGAGTAGGAGCTCTTGAACATGATGGAGCCAACAGCTATGCAATGACTATCCCAGATGCCTTGAATCTCAGTGGGTGGCAAAAAATGTAGGTCCTAAACCAGCATTCCCATGAGGAGGCTGGTTTGAGGGAACCTTTGGAAGGCAAAAATGCAGGACCCCAGACATTTTGGGTTTCTTTATTGCTGCATCGAAGTGTTGAGGAAATCCAAGTAGAACAGTAAGGCCTGGGAAGTTTCTTGGCAGAATTGGTGCTGATAATCTTCCTACCAGTTTGCCAGGCAGGTAGGAAATCAGAGTGCCTCCTTGGCCTAGAGAATTCCAGATCTGGTTCCAATTTCTTATTATTTCTTAAAGGCTGTGCAGAACATACCAACACCACAACAGATGAGTGGTTTCTAGTTGGTTCTCGTCAAATTACACTATTTGCTGGCATGTCCTTGGCCTCTTGCTTGAAATCCCTGAGAAGTCTTGGATGCAGAACAGCTGGACCTAGTTCTGATTATTTTCTTTCTGAGAGTATTGGGGTTTTTTACAACAAAAGATTAATTTGGGAATAAAGATTAAAGCCTGTTAAAGATTAAAGCCTGTTTCCCTGAGGAGTGAAAAGGGCAGAGACAACCTGTGATGAACTGACTACAACCCCCATTCCCCATCCCTCCAAACTGCTTCGGTGAAGGAGAAAATCAGGAGTGAAGCTGAGCCTGGGAAGCAGGAAGGGGGGGGGGAAGTGTTTTAAGACTTGGTTTGATTTCTCATCATCCAACTCTGATTTTACTGGTAATAAATTATGTATATTTTCTCCAAATGGAGTCTGGTTTGCCCATGATGGCACCTGGTGAGCATTGCTCTCTGTCCCTATCTCGGCCCATGAGGCTTTCATTGTTTTCTCTCCCCTGTGCAGCTGAGGAGAGGAGTGATAGAGTGGCTTGTGGACACCTGGCTTCCAGCCAGGGTGAACCTACCACATTCTGGACCATTGACAATATTTATCCATGTTTTTTGCACCTGCAGCTGTATCCTTGTGGAAAAGCATCCAGTCTCTTTCTTTTGCATGACATTTGCTTTATTTGCTCTTTATTTGCTGTTCCTACTTATTGACTCCACTTGGGACGGGCTTCCAGATTTGTTTGCTTTTTTGTACAGACTCTTGGTCCTTCCACTTCAACTCTACTGATTTCCCTCGTGCCATCCTGATTCAGATTTCCTTGAGGTCTGTCATTCAAAGCAGCTCAGTGGCTGTGCTTGTGGCTTTTGTTGGTGCCTGTATTTTGTCAGTGATGCCCCTCTGCACAAAGTGCTCTGCTGGTTACAAAAGGAAGTCTCAACATCTGTGAAGCTTCAAATGTCATTCTCAGTACTTCAGACAGAGCTGGTGGAATTTGTATTTATACTCAACCATACCTGAGGCCTTGTGGCCTTTGTAGATGATGCCACACAGATTATGCACCTCAGACACCATTGTTCTATTGCAAAGAAAGTATTTTCAGGAACTGCTACTGGTATTATAATGGTTGTGCCTCCTGCATACCCAGGTCTTGCAACGTAACCGAACAAAACTGCAATGGGGCTCAAAAGAGTCTGAATTAAGGCATGAGTTTCTAGCGTTCAAGGAGGGAAGCAGCAAGAAGACCAAGTATGTAGACAACATGAAGCTACTTGAATTTGTTAGAAGATGAGAGAATGACAAGAGCTTTGGAGAAATGTAAGCAAGCTGTGCTCATCAGCAACAGGAAGGCAAATGGAATTCAGCATCACTGTTCCCAAAATCATGTAGCTGGAGGGAAAATGTAAACTGCGTAAATATTTCTAGGCTTTGGCTTACTGTAACTGTACCAGATCAGGCAAGAGCCCCAGGCACCATGACAGACGTCTCACTGAGGATACAGTGAACAGCTTGCTACAAGCTCAGCATCGCTGAGTAGGGAACAACAGTCAGAAGAGGAGATAAGACACTGGAAGCTGTGAAGGGCAGGATGGAAATGATGTAGAGAAAGGCACTGTACCTCCATGTAAGACAGCACTGCACTGCCACCAGGCTGCTGCCTCCTCTTCCAGAGCAAAGGATCCAAAGAGAGCTGACCATGCATAGAGATGGGCCTGAGCAAACTGTAAGGGAGGAAGTCCCCAAAATCTGGGATTTGTACCTGAAAGGCAATGAGTCAGGAGGGGATGGGGAAGACAGAAAAAATGGATGTGATAAAAGGCGGTAGAATAGTGACTGGTTAAGAGATGACAGTCCCTCTTCTTCCAGCCTTTGTGACAGGAGAAAATAGATAATGAAAGCAAAAAGCTTTGAATTCAAAGCTGATAAAGGGGAACTGTTTTCACACAGTGAGTAAACTGACCCGAGGACTGATTGCCAGAGGAAGTCAGAGACTACAAAAAAACACTAAAGTTTAAAGACAGAGCAGGCACACATCTGAGCAATGAGAGCATCCAGGCTGGTAACAGGCAATGCTAATACTATTACCTACAGGAGGAGAGAGAGCATCCCATTGTGTATGAGAAGAGAGAGCAAACCACTGTCAACAGGCACTGGGAAAATATGATGTGGTCCTGCTGAATACTGGATTGCTCCTTAGCCCCCCTGGGCTCAACCCACCTTTTCTCTACCTCCAAAGCATCCGGCAGAGAAAGGAGACTGAGCTACACAGATCAACCCAACCTGAAAACAACTGCAGTGTTATCATTTGCCTGGTGCCATGCTGGACTGTCCTGCCTTATGTTGTCTCTGTTTCAGTGATTGTGTGGGACAGTTGGAGCAGACAAGTCTGCCTCGCACCTCTGCTGCATTTCTCTAGGACTCAGTGGAGAAATGGGTATCATTTTCAGTAAAAGAGGTGGATAGCTGGATAGCTAAATCACTGTGGAGTCCAGACATGCTCCCCAGAGTGGGCTACTTGTGACTTTTTGGGTGCTGCTCCACTACTTGCAGTATGAGGATCCCTGAGCGCATTCACTACCTGTGTGCCTGAAGGACCTAAGTACCTGTTTCCCCCAGCTCTTGGGGGAGAAAGGTGACAGCCACAGAGCAAGAAGGCCTCTTCATGTGCCTGCTGGAATAATGAACACCTGGCTTGGCAGTGAAGCCCTCTACTCAAGTCAAGAGAATCTTCCGTCCTAAACACTGAGAGATCAGCTTTTGTATCACCACCTCCCTAAGCAGCCACAGCTTAAGGACCCATATGGGACAAACTACTTGTGTGACTCTCTTTACTAATGAGGCTTCCTCTGGGGTGGCATGTGATGACTGGTCAAGCACAGTACTGCAGTCCTCCATGGCTGTTTGGAGAGGAGTTGAAGAACATTCTCTAACTACATGAAACCTAAACACATGGAGGGTCTTGAAAGATGGGGCCTGGTGGGTTCATGCTTACTAAGTACATCCTTAGTAGGAGGAGAGTGACAGAGACCCATAACATCAACTGAAGATCTATCAGGAAAACGTGAGGGCTAAAGGAATAAATGAATCAACAGTGACAGCCAGGCAGCAGAAAAACCAAAAGACTCTGAAACACAGCAAAGAGGAGATTTAACTTGTGATTCCTTCTTCTCTAGTGGCATTCAATTTCCCCTTCCCTACTGTGAAAATGTCAGAAATGAGCAGGCAACTTCAGTAACACAGAGCTGAAAGAGAAAGAGAAAGCAGGAAAGTCCTTAGAAGCTGCTTCCCACAGGGCATTGGTACACCTGGCACCGGCACCAGGCGCGATCCTCCCCAGGCACACACAGGGGACAGCAGGTGTTTTTGTCAGACAGGTTTATTTTAGCTTCTAAAATGAGTTTCTAATAAAATAAAGCGCTCAAAATGTGCAACACGTGCAGTCCTCTGTGGGGTCCCCTTTGCCACCGAATGAGCGCTAGAGCAGGGCAGGGTGGGGAGAGGGAGAAGAGAGCAGGTGATGGGGGGGAGGGATGGAAAACACCATTGGGCTGCAGGGGAGCTGGGTTCCAGCCATCTCCTGCGTCCAAGTGTCCAACCACTGAAAGGCTGTGAGAGAGGCCGTGAAGGAGGGGCAAAGGGTGGGAGAGGGAGGTGTCACTGGAGTAGGCAATAGCTCCAAAGCATCTGTGCTACTGCAGAGGTGAGCCTTGTTTTGCCCTCATATGCAGCTTCCAGCCCTTTTGCAGGCACAGATCTCCCACAGCCTCCTGCTATGTTCACGCCATCCTTAGACCCTCCTGAGAGGTCTGCATAGTGCCCATCACTCTGCAGCATGGCACACAGTTTCATCCTCCCATGCGGACTGGTCCCTGCTCCCATCAGCACTCAGTTTGCTGGATCTTCTCTTTCTGGTTTTCCTCCACCTCCTTCTTCCTCGGCACAGTGATTGCAACCATCCCATCCAGCGCAGGGAAGGCAGGAGACCGTGCCTGAAAGGGAAGGAAAAGGCAATATCAAGCATGGAAGAGAGACTGAATGGCACAAGTCTGGGCTGCCATGGAAGATGTGGTCCTGCTGCTTGCAACCACGAGGCTCTTGTTCCCTCCTACAGCCAGGGAAGAGCTCCAGTCCCACTCTGAGACATGCAGTTTCTTCTGGGAAAGGCTGGCTCAACACAATTCTCTGTGGTGTCATAGGCTTAAGAAATAACAAAGACAGGACATGCTCAAGAGAGAGCAAAAAGTGCTGTGGGCAATGGTCAGGCCATTGCCAGGTTCTGTGGGATGCCTGATTTTACAACACTTTTTCAGAGAGAATAATTAAAGGTATGAAGGTTCCTGCAAAACAAGGTAAGAACAAATGGAAGACAGACCCACTTTCACATCTTGCTTTAACAAGTGACTTCCTAGACAATGGAAAAGAAGTAGATCCCAGGGCCCCTGGTAACAGTAAAGTATCTGGTGACACGCAATCAATACAGCAAGAAAGATGGGATTACCGGAAGCATGGCACGGTAGGTGTGATCTCAGCTAAGAGGAAATGACTGGGATTTTTCTGGCTGGTTTCTGTCAGGCTGTAGAGAAATCATAAGCACAAGTCTTCAAAGATTGGTGTGGGACCAATCATTAATGGCACAGAGAGTGTGAAAGTGCTAATGAATTATGTGTCTGATAAAGCTGAGGAGCCTCCTTTGGAAAAGAGAGGATGAAAAGGTCACCCAAGACCCATAGGAGAATAGAGCAGCAACCTGAATGACAAGGTGAATGGAATGCAACCCATCAAGGGATGTCAGTGAGCAGCCAGTGTCCAACCCATGCAAGAAGACCAAACATAATGTCACAGAATGCCAGCAGAGAGAGAACAAGAGAAGAGCTAAAATCTGTGCTCGAGGCACCTCATTCTGCACTCTCACAAAGGATGAGCCCACAGGGGAGAGTGTGCAGAGAAGGGCATGAGGACCATGTGTGGATGGAGAATCTGTGCTGCAACAGAGGAGCTTTGCTTACTTGGCAAAGCAAGGCCGTAAGGTCATATACAAATGGTTTGAGGTGGTAAATATCCTGTCTGGGTTAGAGCTGTTTAGTGACACCCAGGTCCAGCTATCTCCTGCTAGCTGAGGCTTTACAGTTACACAGTCAAGGGGTTCCTGTCCAAGGTTTTGGGCCAGAAAGGGTGGTTCTGATCATCTTGTCCTGGACTTGCATAGTCTAGAGAGCCACCCCAAAAGTGCTGATTTCTGTCTCAGATTGTCCTTTACCACGAGTGCTGATTAAGGACCAGTGATGAAGAACCAGTCACGGGTCCTAGTGCTACCCGCAGTGGTTTCTACACAGTGTCAATCTTGTTTCTGTTCTGATGCTATCTTCAGCCTCCAGCCAGTGGGATTTGCTAAGGATTTGGATCAGTGTTGTCCCATCCATCATCTTCAGTTCAAGGCAGGTTCAGGGCACCCAGTTCCTTTACCAGGGCAAGCTCTCCCAGCCTGAGATCTGCACCCCTGGCCCCTTCTGCACTGGAAGGCGATTTTCACTATGGGCCCTTTCCAAGAAGCTAAGTAGAAGGCAACTACATCACAGCTACTCCCAAAAAGTGTCCTTTGTCAGCAAAGGGAACCCTAAAGGAAGAATTTGACTTGTAAATGATTTTCAGGGAACACGTTCTTTTTCCAGTAATGTGCTGGAGAGGGATCAGTCCTGGTCTGGTCTCTGAGATCATAAAGGCAAGGCAGAGTTTTCAGGAGACAAGATACTGGAACAAGCTGATCAAATTAAGGCAGTAAGTTGCTGGGAGGAGACAGCCCAGGTGTGAGGTCTGAGCCAGCCACAACAGACCAGCATTGAGATCAGCATCAGGGGACCAGCAGGCATTTATATGGAACAGGAGACTGTTACATCAAAGCATCCAGATAAGGAATAAGAACACCTACAAAAGCCTGGAAATTAACCCTCCTCTATTACAGCATGGCTTGATCTCTGGGAGAATAAACAAGAGGCTTTTCAAGGCTGGGCTGTGATTGTCTTTTAGGGGGGTTTACTCTTCCTCTGAAGTGTCTGACATCCCCCCGATGAATGCTATGGTTAGTCAGACTGGCTGATGCCCAGGATACAGCTTTTGCTTCATGTCCATAACTTCTTCAGAGGCTGCCCGATTCCTGTTCTTCCTCTGGCTGCTGTGTCCCTGAGACATTTCACTGCTGTCTCTAGGGCACCCAGGGTAAGGTCAAATAAGGGCTGATGTACAGGAAAACTGACAGAAATGGGACAATGGACACTTACCCTTTTTTGTAGGGCCAGAGCCAAGACACAGACTGTAAGCAGGAGGAAGAAGGTGAGTATGAGCCCAAATGTAACCTGCCCACTGAAGATGGTGGCAGGGCTGGAGACCTGGGCACCTGTAAGGAACAATCACTGTTAGGAAGGAGGGGAAGGTTGATTTTGCACTGGGGCAAGGCTGGGACTGCAGAAAGACAGGCAGACTGAAAGAGGCTGCAGAGTACTGGAAGCAGCAACAGGAGGAACTGGTGAGAGCTAAGACAAGATGACAGCAAGATGGGATCCAGTCGGTCAAAGAGGAGAAGGGTGGACAGGACAGGGTGAAGCTGGACAGGGTGAAGCTGAGACAGGAAGGGACACTAGGGGATTAACAGGGTGAGAAGGCAGGATTTTGTTACGGATCCATGGGGAGCAGTACCTGTGATCTGCAGCCCATACTCCACTGCTCCCAGTTTGCCTTCTGGGCCATACACGCTGCATTCCCATGTGCCCGTATTCTTTTGTGACACATGGAGTATTTCCAAGGTAGGGCCCATCTGGAAACTGTGGCCTCCCAGGTTATGGGAGGTGGCCCTGGCCAGCTTGCTCTTCGTAGGGGCTGAGTCAAGTTGCTTCCACTGGAAACGTTCATGTCCCTGAGGGTGTGTGAGGCTGCAGATGAGCAGCAAGTGACTCCCCTCAGAAACAGGTCCTTGGATGCTTGGAGTGACTGCAGGAGAGGAAAAAACAATACCCTTAGGAAAGACTGCAGACAGGTCCACATCTCTTCCTTACCCTTCCTTCTTCTGTTACACACCTTGTTTTTTACCCCATCTAATTTATTTTCTTTGTCTTCCCCTTTGTCTTAAGAAGAAGAATCAAGTTCCCCTGGAAAACCCCTGCTTTCAGCAGAGTCCAGTGCAGTGCAATGCCCTGAACAGAAAACTTATTTCCCAGCCTGGGGTGGGAACTTATGAGCAGGAGCAACCCATGCTCATGCACTGATGTGTGAGGAGGTTTATTTGCAAGCAGCGTGGGACCCCTAAGGAGTTATGCACTTTCTTGTCTCTCCTCACCTGTAACCACTGACAGGGTCACATCCCTGCTGATCGTCCTGCTGCCGACAGAGACAGCACAGCGGTACTGTCCTGCATCACCCAGCCCCACCGCAGGGAGGTGAAGGGGGAAGCTTCTGCTGCTCAAATTGTGGGAGATGCCCCGGTCTTGCAAGTGTCCTCCTGCAAGGCGGCTCCAGTGGGCTGTCACCACATTGATCCCAAAGGCACTGGGAAGGTAGCTCAAGGTGCACGGCAGATCAGCTGCAGAACCAGCTGCAGCATAGACCACGGGGTTGGTTGGGCCTTTAAAACCTGAGCCAGAGAAAGGACAAAGTAGGGTGATAGCTGGAAGGAGCTCCACAGGGAGGTGAGGACGGGGTGGGAGGTGGGAAGCTGAGGCCACTGGGTTTGGCCAGTCACATCGGACTGAACAACCTGGGGATGCTGGAGTAGGAACGCCAAGGCTGAGCTCACCTAGAATTTGCAGGTTGTACATGGCAGAAATGATCTCATTATTGGAGTATCTGAGCTGGCAGCGCCAGGAGCCCGCATCGCTCATGGCTGGCCGGAGGATGGAAAGAGCCCCATGTGAGGAGCAGAAGGTCCTGGAGGTGGGGACCAGGCGCCCATTGTGGAACCAGCACGTCTCCACGAGGCTTGCACGGTGGCTGGAGTTGCACCGCAACAAAAGCGGCTCATTTTCTACCACAGGGCTGGGTGGACTGATGGTTACTGTAAGAAAAAACAAGTGGCAGAGGGGGAAGCTGAGATCACAAGGGGACTGCCCCTTCTCCCCTAGCTTTGTCCCTCAAGCAGCCCTTTCTCTAGAGCTGAGAGCACAGAGCAGGAAGCTGTGCGCTTCCAGGAGGCATCTGCCTGTTCTCTAGCCTGCTCTGGCAGATATGGCATCCCCTGCCCGTCCCGCCCCTACAACCTCCCCAGTCCTAAACCAAATGTTCCCCAGGTTTTCTATTTCCTCCTACCTGCAATGACCCCCAGCTCCACGTGGCAGCTCTGCACCTTGGTGTTGTGCACCACCCGCGCCTCATAGAGCCCAGCATCCTCACTCTGCACTGGGCTGATGCGCAGGGAGAAGTTGCCGTTGCGTAATGCAGAGTCCTGGAGTGACACCCGGGGCCTCATGAGCAGCGCCGTCTTCCTGAGCCCCGAGTCCTCCACCTCCAGCACTACGTGTGGCTCCTGGAGGGTGCTGCGGATGGGACAAGTGAGTGGCTCGTGCTGGAGGCACCAGTGAGATCAAGGAGGGGGGAGCAGGAAGGAAGGAATGTGGGGAAGGAGAATGGGTGCACAAAGTCTCTCACACCCTCCCCAGTTCCCCCACAAGGACACGGATCTGTCCTGGCCCTGGCATACCTTCCCCCAAGCCGCTTCCACAGCACAGATGTCTTGTCAGGCAGTTGCTTCCAGCTCTTCCCCATCTTTCTGTGGCTCAGGTAGCAAGGCAGCATGGCTGAACTCCCTGCTCTGGCCCATACTTTCTGCTTCATGCTTCCCACCTCTGCTGCTCCTGGTAGGATGTGGCCAGCTGGAATGAGATAGAGGGCTGAGCAAAGGGTGGGACTCACGGAGCAGAGAGCAGTATCTGCCCATCTTCAGTGGGGTTAGAAGGGCACAGCCTCCCTTCCAAACCTGTTAGAGACCAAGTAACAGTCAGATTCAGCTTACTGAACTACTCTGCCCTCCCTGATATATTCAACCCCTCTTACCATTGAAAGCCAGCAGAGTGAAGGTGATGAACAGCACCAGGGACACGGGCCTCATGGTGGCATCCAGCAGAGGTGAGGGGCTGTGTCTTCCCACTCAGGTCTGTGCTTGGTCAGGTTGGAAGCTTTAAGTGGTCAGCAAAAATGAGGCACAAGCAAAGAAGATGTTGAAGTGGGAGGATGAACAAAGGGAGGCAGCTGGATGTGCTTGCTCTTCTGCTGCCTCTCTCTTTCTGATCAAAGCATTCTCCTAGATGCCCTTATATTGCAGGTGGGCAGCTGATTTCCTCATATCACTAAGAAGATGCGTCATGGCCAAGAAACCAGTATAAAGTCTGAGGCACGTGAGGGCAGAGCTGAAGCCAGTGTGAGAGAGGAGGGACCAGAGACACTGCTCTAAGCATCTTTGAGTGGAAATTCTTTGGGTCGCTGTTGTTTTTCTTACAGGTTTCGCTTCTACATAGACAGTGGAAAAAGTGTAGAAGACGCTTCCCAGCAAGTGCCCTTCATGTTTTTCTTTCATCTCTTACCTTTTTTGGTTTGATCTTTCCGCCTCTTTCAGCTTCTTACTGATTGTTTCAGGGCTTTTGAGAACAAGTTGATCTTTTTTCTGCTGTTCTTTTATTTTTTGTTGTGTTTAGGTTTTTTCCTCCCTCTCCCTCCATTTAATCCTTCAAATGTGCTAGTTTCACAAGCAGTATGAGGAAAGAGTCTGTGGTGCCCTCCAAACAGGGCACATGTGACCCATCAATCCAGAGCCCAGGGGCAATATAGGACAAAGCTGAGATGGTCCAAGGAGGCAGAGAGGAGAAGCAGGGGAAGCAGCCAGCAGTGAGAAGAGGGGCCGCAAGGCTGTGGCACTGCGACGGGGCAAGGAAGGGACCCTCCTAATCCAGCAGCGCTGGGGAAAACCCACCCGAGCTTGTGCGCTGAGGGTGCTCAGCTCAGCTCCTGTGTAGCTGATTGATAAGCTTTGCATAGGGCAATACATTTCCATTCATGTGCCTCAGCCTGGGGCCCCTTTTGCCTTAGAGAACCCACCACTGTTGTGGCTCACACTTTCCAGCAACCCACTGACTCTGGCTCTTTCGGACTTAATCAGCCCTTCATGACAAGTGTCAGACAGCCAAGCCCCTTGGCAGCTCATGCCCTGAGGGTGGGCTGGGGGTGAGGGAAGGGACGTGACTCAGAGCAGGCACTTCTTCACTGTGGAAGGATCCTTGCTCACTCTCTAGTTTTCCTCAGCTGGTGGTGAATGTGGAGGATAAAAGAGCAAGTGATACGCCTTATTTCAGCAGCCCGTGTTGTGGTGACAGCTCTCATCTCTTTTATTACACTCAGCTCTTCAGCCTCCTGAAGAGTTGTATTGGTGCACAGGAGCCTGGTGCAACCTTGTGTGCCTCTGTGTCCCCAGGAGACTGCTCTGAAGTGGCCCTTTGTGCCCTTCTGTGTTACACAGCCCATGGGATCGTGTGAGAGAGGAAGAGAAGATGGGGGAGAACTTGTGACGGTTAACAGGAGGTGTTTTTTCCTCCTCTTCAAGAAAAACAGTTTGTGGTGCCCAGTCCAAGCAGAAAGCACCAGCCTCTCTTTCCCCTGAATCAGCAGTGCGAGAGTGGTGTGAGAGTGTGGGCGAATGAAGACAAGAGAGAGAAGGGAGATGGAACCATGGTGGGAAGGCACATACGGCTCCACCACCCAGCATCATGAGCTCCCCCTCCCTAGCTTCACTCAGAACACACTGAACTCACTACTCTCCCACTTCATGCCGATCCACTCTTCCCTCTGAGCTACAGCACCCTGGCACTATTCCCTTCTAGTCCCCCAAACCACCCTTCACATCATCCCTGTCTAGGAAATGCTTTCTTCTAGGAACCAGCAAAGGACAGACACTTATTCCCATCTTGTGCTGCTTCCCAGGAGGCAGTCACACAGGACAGATGGAGAGCCCAGAGAAGTGCCAGGAGCTGCCTGGCACTGGGTGGCACTTAGGCTGAGGGGTTATTATGCTGAGTGATCATGTTGTGAAATGCAGAGTTTGGAGGTACCATTTTACTCAGCACAGGCTATCTTTAGCAAAGACACCTATGACGTTCGAGCGACCCATTTGAAATGCTGACTCCCTTGAATGGCATTTTCGTCATCTCCCAGAACAGGACCTGCCACAGAAATAACAGTGACCGGGGCAAGAGCAGCACCAGGGCATCTTCTCAGAACTGCCTGCATGGGTCCCCCAGGCAGAGGGGCTGACAGGGACGTGTGGGACACCAGCACAGCCATGGGGAAGCAGGGTCAGGATATGACAGGAGTAGTGCAGGACAGTGATGAAGCAGCCCAGCTCACTAAATACTCCTTTGTCTGTGTTAGGCATTAGGTAGCTTTAGCTGCGTTCCAGACTTACCTGCAGCAGTCACCTCGCACACAACCTTCATACATTGCTTTTCTTGTCTATCTTGACACATCTTGGGTGTGCAAACTACACTTACCAAGAAAAGTAGGAATAGAAAACACTATTCTGCAGAATCATTGAGTTAATCTTGCTGAAGGAATTTTCCGTTGTTTCCAGATTTCTGAGATACCACGTTTCTCTCTGAGTGATTCCACTTTCATATTTTAGTCCTTGCAGCAGTCTGAAGTTAGTCACAATCTTCTGCTTTATGCTGACATTTTGAGGTGCTTTATAATTGATTTGCAGACTCTAACTTGTGCTATGACTTGTGGGTTATCAGCCCATGCAGCTTGAGATCAGCTGATCTGGGTGTTCCTGAGGTAGAGCACCCACCAAAAGGACCTTGTGTAAAAGGTCCTGATTGCTGTTTGCCCAGAGCTAAAGCAAACACAACAAGCAAAAAGTAGTTACTTACTAATAAGAGATAACAAATAACTTTTGGTGAGGGACTGCAAACAGAAATCAGGGAGACAGAAGGGAAGGTCTGGCAGGGGACATGGTATGAGCAAAAGCACTGGGCAGGTGCCTGGGGAGGCAGCGAGGTTCCCAGGGGTCAGGCTGGGATGAGCTGCGAGACTTTTGGCACTGACTGAGAAGCTCAGGGAGCTTAAAGAGATCTAAGCTCAGATAAAGAGGGGAAGGAGCAGGGCTGCCCTTCTCTGGGTGACTGGGACAGATGCAGCGGTTCCCAAGTTAACACCTTGTGGCTGCGGAAGGGCCAACCAGCAGAACCCTGAACCAGAAAGAGCTGATGCTCACAGCGTGGCAGGCTTTGTGTGAGAGGTACCGTGTGGAAAGGCATCGAAATAGGCACCCCTGAGGTAGAGGAGTGCAAGCCACTCTTCCCCCACAAAGGGCCGTGATGGTTTCTACCGAGGCGCCAACCTGAGATCCATTCTGATTATGAAACTGCTCAGCTTTAAGCCCAGGGTGGGCACCAAACGCGTTTTCTTTCTCACGGGAGGAAGTAGTTGCTCCAGACTTCTGTCCCTCTGCAGCACCTGGAAGCAGCATGCTGCCTTCCCATGGCCAGGGTACACCACACATCAGAGTCGTCTTAGGAGAGGGACTCATTTATCTGAGGTGACAAATCCCAACAAGGGGTGAGGGGAACAGGATTAGAAAACAGAAAGTTCACAGCTTCCAGTAGATCTGGGCAAAACGCAATGTGCCTTCGCAGAAGTGCTGGCAGGAGGAAGCGTGTCTTGGGAGGCTCTTTTGAATAGGTCTTTTTTAGAGGATTTGCTGAATGGGAAGTGCCTGAGTCACCACAGGTCTGTGATGTGGAGCTGAGGAGAGGCTAGTGGTGGCCTGCTTCCCAGAATCCCATGGAAATATGTTTGGGAAATCATGGCTTTATGGAGTCTTTGGACAAATTTGCAGCCTGTTTGTTTCTTTTCTGCGTTAAAAGGCGAGTGACCTTTGGATGACAGTCCTCAGCAGACAGCAGAATATCCCAGAGAAACCTGGATTAGAAAGTCAGAACGACACTGGGGGATGCTCACTGAAGCTGGGGGCTGCATTGCAGCTAAAAAACCCCAACGAGCCAACGATTTAATCTACAGCACTGATGGGCATATTTGGCAGCTAAGCATCTTGTATCTGGCCAGCATTAGCTGCATAGAAGTGTGTTCTCTTTCACAGGGCCTCCAGATCCTCCCGGGGAGAAAGATGGGATGCTCTTTGGATATCCACAGCTACCTGCAGAGATGGTGATGGATATCGGTACCTTGGCCAATACCTCACTTAAGTGAAGTCTTTGATGCCACAGGATGTCTTTGATGTCACAGCCACTGTGTTTTGCAACACAGAGGGTGAGGTGGATCAACTACCAAAGTCCATGCAAGCAAACCAGGTTACATTTTGACTCCTCATTGCAGCATTCATGCCATGCTTTTAATCCAATGGGAAAATATGTGATAGCCTCTCAAACATCTCAGGGCTGCAGTGAGTTTTCTCAAGAACAAAGATGTATCCAGGAGCCCAACACATGCAAGGGATCAGAGAAGCATGTGAACTGTGGGGAGAAAGCTCTCAGTTCCAGTGACCTGGCACTGAGCTGAAGGAGTCAGGTACTGATTCAGTGTGTCATGTGCTGCTGAGTGACTGGGGCAGTAGCAGAGGGGGTCCTATGAGATTCTCTTGACTCAGGTATGGGCTGAAAGAGGCTGAGGAGTGCTCTGATAGGAGCTGAACTTTGGTCTGAGAGTGGGACTCCCAGAAAGGGTCTGACCCTGCACGGTCCTTTGGGCCCTGGAGGGCTGGAAGCTCCAGTGGCAGCCGCAGAGCTGGATGACAGCGCTGGACATCAGGGGCAGTGCAGAAAGTGTGTGAGCACTGGCAGAAAGGGCCAGCAAACAAGACCTCTGAAAGAGCCATCAGCACCAAGGCTCATGGTAGGAGTGATGTCAGGACAGGCTGGGTGGAGGGTGCTGGACACCCAGAGAAACCAGGGTGCCTGGGTTACCCCAACAGATCACACACAAACTCCTAAAGAGTGGCTGCTTTCGGTTTGCCAGTCTCTTGGCAGTCTTGCAAGGACACTGCAGGACTGTTTTGGCCTGGGGGAGTTCCAGAGCAGATATGGGTTGCGTCTGCTGGTGTAAGACCTTCCAGCAGCTGATATGGGGGAATATTGATGGTCTCCTGGGTGACAAGAGAGAGGCTGATCCACATATGCCAGGCTCAGATCCCCATTACTGCTGTTACTCTCAACTGACAATGCAGCAAAAATCACCCCCCTCCAAAGAAATGTTGCCACAGAAGGATGTGCCTTCTGCTCAAGGGGCTCAAATCCTCCTGTGTCTCTCTACGTCTTATTCTTGGCAGCATCATGGGTCTCTCTGACACAGAAGAGGCACCTCAACTTGTTTCAGATGCTGGGGGATGAGCATCACACAGCAAACACAGAGGTCTGACTCTAGGCTTAGTTGCATGCGTCCTCAGGAACTGTGGAAAAGTAGATGTGGTCCACGTGTTGTGTTTTCATGGTGCATGATGGCAGGAGAACATGAGCCCATATCTTGTGGTACACTGGAGCTGTGGAAGCTACAGGCAATTACTTGTTAATAAAGAATATGTTACTTCTTTGTTAGTGAGAAAGCTAGATATAAAAAAGTAGAGTGTAACTAAAGGAACATGTGATGCTATGAGAAGTCATTTGCAGAAGAATACAAACCCTGGGAACGTTCCTGTGGATGATGGCACAGCAAGGAAGGGGATAGCAATGCTCCAGAATACTCCTGAAAAGAATAGTCTCTGATTTGGTGATCCCCAACCACTTTGCTTTGAGCAAAAATCACTAGGGAGGGAGATGATGCATTTTTAAACTGAAAGGGTTCATTGTGAATAGAAATGGATTTATTTCTCTATAGTTTAGTTTTCAGCTGGATCAATTCTCTGCTGCTCATCAGTGTTGACAAAAGAAAGGCAGCAGGAGAGACGAAAGGGAAGATGGGATTGCCCCTTTCTGCAATGCTATGCATTTATGCTGGATTAACATGACTGTGTGACAGGCTGCAATTCAGAGTGTGGAGGCAGCTGAGCTGGTTCTTTCCATTCCCTGTCTATTTGGCACCTCATGGCAGGTAGCAGCCTGCATCATTTTGTAAGGTAGCTTCTTCTACTGCCCCACGAAGGAAAAATGCAGTCAAATAAACCCACTTGTTGGTCACAGCATCATGGGAAGGGACCTGTGGGGTCTCTACTCCATCCCTCTGCTCTCAGCAGGGTGACTCAAACCAGACTGGGTTGCTCAGGGCCTGGCCGGTCATGCACATCTCCAATTATGGAGACTCCCCAGCCTCTCTGAAAACCTGTGCCACTGCTGAAGCACCCTCACAGGAGAGGCTTTTCCCTATGTCCCATAGGAAGCTGGTTTGTTGCAATCTCTGCTCCCTGCCTTGTGCCCCTTCTCTGTGGTCCTGTGAGAGGAGTCTGGCTCTATCTTCCCTCTAACCCCACTTTGGGTAGTAGCAGGCAGCCGTTAACTCCCCTTTGTCCTCCATCCACAGCCATCTTAGGACCCTTTGGTGGACTTGCTCCAGCGTGTCAGTGTCCCACAGTATTGCAGATGTGCCACGAAGATGGGATTAACCACTGATTGCTGTGTTCCTGCTGATGAAGCCCAACATTTGGCTAGCCTTCAGCACAGCAAAGAGACCCTGATGGCTCCGGAGGCATCCTTCTGTCTCAACACACTGGAGGAGGACTGGCTGTCATTATGGCACCTTACAACAGGCTTTGCTGGTGTACAATTGGCTGACTCGAAGGAGGCTGGGACCAAAGAGATGGAACTCCACTTGTATGTAAAGGGACTTCAAAAATCCTAAGGAAGGTTTGAGACTATGAGACCTCATGGGTCGTGATGAGGACTGAGATCTGGGTTCCCAAGATGAAGCTCCAATATTAGTAAGTTCTGCCTGGAGTCAGTCACTGGAGTACAATCAAGGCTGCATGGGGAAACATGGGCTTAAGCTGGATTTTGGGGGTTTGGTACCATTTATAACTTTCCATGGGTGAGGTCCCATTGTCCACGGTGGGAACCGACCATGCTGGGCAGCATTTCCCCCCCTGTAACAAGCTTCTCTGTTAGCTTTTGCTCATAAAGCCACAGAAGACCAAAGCACCCTCTCTAGCTGCACAGCGTGCTTGAGAGTAGAAGATAAAGCATCTAATGATTGTGTCCTGTGTAAATACTCCAGACCCTTTGCTGAGGAGATGAAAGCATCCTGGAAATGCAGACTGGGTGAGCTTCCAGTGCTAGGATGCCACATTCAACTGCCTTCTGATGTCCGTGGCTGTTTTACTCTGCCAAAATGTGGTTAGGAGGGCTTCACAGCCCTGCAGGTGTGACTATCTCTCCTAGCATGGTGCTCACTTCCCATTTGGCAAGGTTAATGGGAAGCAACTGCCTCCTAAGACCACTGGTAAAATCACACAATTAAAACATAAGGTTATACGTTGAGCAACAAAGTATGTGGATCTCACTTCAGGAACAGTCTATCTTGGGAAGACAAGACTCCAGGGATGGAGATGCATGATAACATGATGTATAAAATAGGTTCTTAAAGACCAAACAGGTTGTGTTACCTCTGTTTACAGCACAAGTTACTGGAAAGTATCCATGAGTTGAAAAAGGATGTGGAAAAATATTTAGAAGAGTAGTACAAAACCCTCGACTTAAGGCCTGAAGATCTTGCTTTTGAATGTGCAGAACTTGAGGTGTTTGATCTATTTTAACCTGATCTAAAGGAAAGAGGAGTGAGCTCAGGCAGCAATTTCACTGCAAACAAAAGGGAATTCATTGTATGTGTCACAAAGGTGGAAGATGCTGTGGAGTGTAAATCAGTTGAAATAGGGATTAGGAAATTTGTGGAGGATCAATTCCTCCCTGGCTTTTGAATATGATGGCCTAGGTATGACTGCCAGGTCAGGATGTCCTTGACCCTTGTTTTACAGGAAGCTTCTATATGATGCCTTAAGTTTCAGTGCCTTTGTGTAGGGAGTTTGTATCGGCCATAGCGGAGCACAGCCAGTTTTACACTATTACATTCATAATTTATCTTTGATATTTTCTTCCCATGAAGAGAAGATGTGAAATAGAGGCAAGATACTCCAGTAGAGGAGCATAAGAATGACCAGTGGCTTGAAATCAACCCCAAAATCTGGCTGGAATGAGGTACATGTTTTTCACAGCAGGGCTCTGACATAGGAGGAACCCTTGTGGTGGCCACTTCACCACCTGCAGACTGTTGACATGAAAACTGGTCCATGGCATCCTCTTGCTGAGCCCTGGGTTATGGGGCTTTCTGCAGGAATAAGGAAGCCAAGGCAGCTTGGGCTGAGGCACATAACCCACAGGGAAAAGGAAGGAATAGGCTCCCGGGCTCAAGTGAATGGAGGTGGTAGTGGCCTGTGGGTGTGCGGACTTTCCCCTGAGTTTAGCAGGGACCTGCTGTTTTTTCCCTAGCTACAAGTGGTCACAGCGCTCACTTGTTCCAGACTCAAAGGAGATAAAGGGGTTTCTCTTTGTTTCATGTGTTTTGGGGTTTTTTTGTTTAGTTTTGGGGTGTAGTGGTTGGTTGGTGGTTTTTTTTTTTTTTTTTTTTTTTTTTTTTCTGTTAATATCATTTTCTGTGTGTTTCTGATAAAGTCAAAATAAAAGTCACTCTGGAGGACTGGTTACCTCAAGTGTTCCCCATCTGAACTGTGAGACCAGATCAGCTTGCGCAGATGTTTCAAACAGTTCAAAACCCATCCAACCAACCAAAGCCCAACCAAAAACCCCAAACCCATCATTGACACCACCACCAAAAAAGCACCTCGGTGGTGACTGCCTCGGTCAGTGCAAATCAAGTGTTTGGGGTGGATATGAAAACAGAGAACTCCTCCAAGTGAAGGGGAATGCTTGATGAAGGGTCCAGAGATATCCTGGAAACCTTCCCAAGTGCTTAAGTATGGAATTGCACCTTACAGCTGCTCTCATGAGGAAAATGATCCAAGACATTCCCTCCCAAGTTTGCTTTCCTGTCTCAATGCCATTGGCAATGACAACCCCTGGCTACATACCACAACCCCCCCGGCACATAATATTTGTGGTAACCTGGCCCTTCATGGTCCATCAGACTAATAGAAACATTAGGTTTAAAAGGAAGACGAGAAGAAAAGGAAAGTGTGTCATCAGAACAGGGAATAATCCAAGTTACTCCCATGGCAGGTTCCTACAGGCAGCTGCCCCAGCACATCTGAGTGGATGAGAAACTGTGCTGAGGAGTGGAAAGGACAGAAAAACGCCATTGCTGTCACACAGAATTACATTGTGGCTGGCTGGTGTCTGTAAATGGCTCTCTGAGAAGTGGGCTGTTCAAGCAGTGTCCTAAACCCTGACTTTGCTGTTGGGCATCCAGTGTAGGTTCTTGATAACCAAATGGAGTTGTAGACAGAATAAAACAGTCCCCCAGCTTCCTAAGTGGGTGGCAGTCAATCAGACTTCAAGGATCTATCTGGGAGATCCAGTACTAGAGGGAATGCTACTGGGAAAGGGTCCAGAATCAGCTACAGCTGAGAAGACTGTAAGTGGCATGAATGTGCATGTGCCTTTCTAGTCCCCTAGACCTGCCTTGGACTCTCTGGGGAAAGAACCATTTCTGCTGGAAGCCAGAGAGACACCTTTGTGTGTGCAAATCAACCTGTGGACATCCAGCCGAGACAAATATGATGCTGGTTGACCATCAGAGACCTCTCAGTTCTGGTGGCAGTTTGGTCTCTTATAACAATGGTGGTATGATCAGCGTCATTTCTGGTTCTTCCACTCTGGAGACAGCCCACAGCATGCTCCGTGCAAGCAGTTTTGGGTACAGAGAAACGCAGATGGAGACTGTTCACCATCTTTCAGTCACGCGTTTAGACATGCCAAGTTTGCTGCCACCAGGGGGCCCCTGAAGAAGGAAAGCTGTGGAGCTGCGCACAGAACTCCAGCGATTCATCTCCCAGGAATAAAGCTGTCCATGAGGACTAAGGAAAGCAGTATAAGGTGCACCTTCCAAGCGGAAAGACGCAGCAGTTTGAGCTCTATTTTGTTGTGCTGCGTCTCTTGCTCTTTTTGAGCTCAAGCAGAGGTCTTGAAAGAAGAGACTGGGGCTTAGCCGTTGTGTCCCAAGCTATGCAGAAGGACTTGGTCCCCTTAAAGTCTTCAGTGATGAGAGCACATGCAGCTCTGATATGTTCTACTCTACAATAACTGGGACACCACGGGTGTCACCACTGTATCCTAATTCCCTGACAGCAGTTTTTCTTCTTGTCTTCAGTCTGGGATCCCTTCTGTAGGTTTTTCGTCCTTGGAAGTAAAAGCAAAAGCAGCACTGGGAAATACCAGGAACACCTACAGGAATCCTGCCACAGAAGGAAGACCTTAAGCCAGAATTTGATCTGAAAACCCTTTAAACCAGACAAAACATAGTGGAACAGGGTCGTCACCCAACAAGAAACTACAGTCAGCTGTTAGCAGTGCTCTACAAGAATGCTTATTTCTTACAGATACCCTGAAGAAGAATGTATTTTCTTTAGTGATGAGCAAAACCTCATGGCTCATTTGAATGAGAAGGCTGGCTTTCTCAAACTTCTCTACTGAATCTTCCGTGAAATTTACCTTGTGGAGAAATGGCAAATTCCCAGCTGTAATCTGGGTCCATGTCAGTCATGCTGCTGTCCTGGAAGCTCAGGAGGTTTGTTGGAGCATAGACAACAGCCTTAGCTGGTTTTGAGACCGGATCGGACATAGGAAGAAGTGCCATTTAAGAAACTGTCCTTCACGTAAGAAAACAGCAATCAGCTGGAAGTTTTCAGATAGCATTTCTGGTGTGTTTATGGAGGAGCCTAACAGAGTGCTACTCGAGCTCCTACTATCGAGTACTATCTAGTGAAGACCCTTTCGTGAAGTCATTTGGAAGTGCAACAACAGTAAAGCTGCTGAAAGATGCTTCAGGTAAGAGGCTTGGAAAATTTGCATTACACATTATGCATCCTAATTAATGTACCTCAAAAGATGGATGGAGACCGGGGAAAGTCTAAGGCATGATTCTGCCTGAGCTGCCAGAGAGGTATTGACAGACACACATAACCATAAGAGCTCTGAAAGCTGACTACTTTTCCTACATCTTACAGCCTTTGCTGGTTTTAGGATCTTTCACCTTGGATGCGTGAATCCCCAGTGACAATTTGGACTTAGGGACAAGATTTGCTGCAGGACATGTGGCCAAACACCCTGCTGACATGACACTGCTTCATGGACTAAGTGACTAAATTGAGAATAAAGTATCTAGAACCCTGCTAGGGTATTGGAAATGGTGAACTGGACTTCTTGAGACAAAGTGTTTAAGATACATGGCAAAGAATGGCAACAAGAAATGTCATTACAGAAAACACCAGAGGTCTAAAGTCTGTGCAGCTTCTACAGCCCTCTGATGACCCGTATCATCAGCTAGATATCACACACAGCACCCATAGGCTCTATAAGGCATAGGGGAAACTTCTAGCAGCTTCTCACAGAAGCCACCCCACGTAGCCCCCCTGCTACCAAACCCTTGTCCAGTATACATGGGGTGTGTGCTCTTCTGTCCTCTTTACTTTGCAGCAAGTCTCCCAGCCATCTGCCATAGCCTGCACAGGTACACTCAACAGTGTGAAGCTTCTCTGCTCTGATAGCCCAGTTCTCTGAGGCTTAGCTTAGGAACCACTGCTGTGCACAGATACTTCCAGCTGGGACTCAGTCTTCCTGAGCAGACTGAGATGGGAAAGCATCTTCTTCTGTGGCTGACAGAAAGTGCCTCCCATGAGAGTGAAGCTGTAAGCTGAGGGCACTACACTTGG
This sequence comes from Psittacula echo, assembly GCF_963264785.1. NCBI lineage: Eukaryota > Metazoa > Chordata > Aves > Psittaciformes > Psittacidae > Psittacula > Psittacula echo. Next base: position 8,879,758 of record NC_137736.1, read on the forward strand.
TCCATAAGTCATCTTGTGTGCCCGAGACCCTTGAGCACTAACACCTTAGGTCTCTCCTAACCCCTGTGACTTTCCATGTTTTGCTAAAGCCATAAAAGCCCACCAGGAAACTGTGTTGGTTTTGCATAGCAAGGTTTTGGTAGCAGGGATTACTGGGGTGGCTTCTGTGAGAAGATCCTGGAATCTTCCCCTGTGTCCGACAGAGCCAATGCCAGCTGGATCCAAGAAGGACCTGCTGCTGGCCAAGGCTGAGCCCATCAGTGATGGTGGTATCTCCTCTGGGATAACATATTTTAGAAGGGGACAAGTTGCTGAATGACAGCAATTGCAGCCAGAGCAGAGGAGTGGGAATGTGTGAGAGCAACAACTCTGCAGACACCCAGGTCAGTGAAGGAGGAGGGCAGGAGCTGCTCCAGGCACTGGAGCAGAGATTCCCCTGCAGCCCATGGTGCAGCCCATGGTGAGACAGGTTGTGCCCCTGAAGCTCATGGAGGTCAATGTGGAGCAGATTCCACCTGCAGCCCATGGAGGACCCCATGCCAGAGCAGGGGGATGCTTAAAGGAGGTTGTGACTTGTGGGAAGCCTGTGTTGGAGCAGCTCCTGGGAGCACCTGGCAGGACCAGAGAATACGATACCACCTGCCCAGTGGAGGGGACCCACGCTGGAACAGTCTGTTCCTGAAGGATGCACCCTATGGAAGGGACCCATGCTGGAGCAGTTCATGCAGCCCATGGGAAGGACTTACGCAAGAGTTCATGGAGAACTGTCTCTTGTGGGAGGGACCCCATGCTGGAGCAGGGGAAGAGTGTGAGGAGTTCTCCCCTGAGGAGGAAGGAGCAACAGAGATGATCTGTGATGAACTGACCACATTCCCATTCCCCTGTGCTGCTGGGGGGGAGGAGGTAGAGAAAACCAGGAGTAAAGTTAAGCCTGAGCAGAAGGCCGGGGTAGAGGGAAAGTGTTTTAAGGTCTGGTTTTATTCTTTATTATCCCGTGCTGATTTGATGGGTCGAATGAACAAATCAAAGTAATTTTCTCCAAGCCGAGTCTGTTTTGCCCATGACAGTAGCTGGTGAGTGATCTCTCCCTGCCCTTATCTCAGCCCACGAGGCTTACGTTCTCTTTTCTCTCCCCTGTTTAGCTCAGGAGGAGAGTGAGGAGAGCTTTGGTAGGCACCTGGCTTCCAGCCAGGGTCAACCCACCACAGAAACCAACCCCAAACTCATGCACTGACGATCCACCATGCTTTAGCCCTGTCCATCTGCAACGTGTCCCCAGCATGAGCTCACACAGTTAATCACAGGCTTCTTCCCTGCGAGAACACCCAGGCTGGAGCAGCCATGAGTGAGCCTTGAAATAAAGGAGAGAAGTGGGAGGGAAAAGTACATGGGCTTCTTAAGGATCTGGGAAGGCAAGTTGTTTCAGTTTCCCATATGGTGTATGGGAAGTGGCTGAGCAATGAGTCTCCTAAGCAGAGGGCCTGAAGAAGACCCTGATCCCAGAGGAAGGGGTTGGGGCAAAAGTAATGAATCTTCGTTATTCTTTGCAAAGCTGGTCCAACAGGATCATTATGGACTTTCCTGAAGCAGGAAGGGGTTTTTTTCTAGAGCAGCAGTGGTTGGAGGGCTCACTTTTTCCAAGTTCATGATTCTGCCCATGCGATGGTTTCAATTACACTGGTCTTGTTTCATTTATTGGCTTATAACTGGTGTGAAAGACCAAAGAGGCTGGGCAGAGGGGATCATTTGCCTGAGGGGAAATGAGGAAGTGACAGCTGTAAGATGCAAAGAACATTCATTTCTGGGTTCATCACTTCAAAATATCTTCATACTCAGCACAAACTTTCCATGGCAGGACTCTATGTCTTCATGTATTGAAGAAAGATGTAGGTGGGTAGAGACCTCTGGAGATCTCTAGCTGAATCCCCTTGGTTGCAGCAGAGCTGACTCCAAAGCTAGGTCAGGTTGCTCGGCTTACCCAGAACTGTTAACTGGTTTTATTCACCCAACACAGAGATCAGCAGCCTCCTGTCATGCTGCCATCTGCAGCCAGAGCTGTCCTCTTCAGGAGGCTGCAATTCCATGGTCCCCCAGCTTGCATCCTGCCAGCACTGCTCTGGTAGGCTTGGCACCCCCCTCCACAGCCACAGCCTTCTGGAGGTACGCTCACCACCCTGGGTCCAGGGCTCAACCTCCTGGTGATCCCTGCCAAGGAGCAAGGGGAGACTCGCTCATCTGAGCTGGGACAGGGACTCAGCTAAGACCTAGTGGGCAGCTCTACCTGCTCTCTGCACTGATGTGTGTTTGATTTCCTAAGCCACACAGGAGAGCCACGGGAAGGAGATACTGGCAGTCTAGCAGAGCCTGCAGGAGCACGACTATGCCACCTGCACAGCTCCCAGAGAAAGCAGCCCTGGAGGAGAACAAGAAAGATGGAAATCTCTGGTGCTTCTTGGCTGGCAGGACCAGAGCTGCGAGAAGCTTGGAGCAGGTGCCATGGGAAGCAAGGAAAGGACAGCTGCCCCCAGCTGATGAGGTTAGTGGATGGTCATAGGAAGTAAATGAAACAAGCAGAGAATTCCCACAGAGCCAAGAATGGTAAATAAGGCCCCTGAATGGTATCATTATTTCTGAGGAATCATTGGTGAGGATGGGCTTTGTTCTTACCTTGATGATGCCAGTGTGACATGATTGATCTCACTGTGGAAGAAGAATGACAGAAAGCATCTGCAGGCTCTGATGCAAATGACGGTCACAGGCAGGCTTGAGCCAACGTGCAGTACAAAATCCTGCAGCCTCAACTTCTTCTGGAAATCCTTGCAACTTCTTGCTGTGATCACCTTGTCAGCTAAAACACCATCAGATACAGCATGGATCTTTGCAGATCTAAGGAACTGGACTAACAATCAGGTGCTGCCTCACTTCCTTCTGGATGACCCGCTGGACAGAACCAGAGGTACTGGTGCTGCATCCACATAGAAAGCAGAGATGGAGTTATCTCTCCACAGCTTCTTGTTGGGCATATTCACTACTCATAGTCAGGCACTGCTGCGGTGCTGCAGAAGAAGTGTGAAAACTGTCATCAGCCTCTGCAGAGATCGTACCATCCACTAACAGTCCACCTTCAGTACAGAACAGTAAAAGGTGTCCGGTCAGCAGGAAACCTGGGGGAGTCCTGAGCACTTGCTGCAATGTGAAAGTATCTTGAGCAGAGACTAGAATCCATCGTTTCTTCAAAGGGAGCAATAGCAGGAATACAAGATTGCAAAAGTGCAGCTAAAGGCACACATGGCTGAAGCAGTGCATTGATCAGTGCCCAAGGCAAGTGGCAGCAGGAGGCATGTTGCAAGGCAATCCCAGGCTGTGGCCACCCGCTTTTGGACCACAGAGGGAAGGCACCCTAACTGCTGAGGGAGCTGTGGCCACAATGACTGCAGCTGCAGCAAAGAGAGGGCATGGGTGCAATGACCGCACTGCAAAGTCTCCCAGTGCACAGCTCCAGCTGGAGATGAGGATGGTCCAGGGCCTGTTTGAACCAGGCTCATCCCTGCTGGAGAAGCACCCATATCCACTCCCTGACACTGAGCTAACTAACAGCCACTAACTGAAATGAGTCCAGACGCAGCAAAGGCTCCACCAGCGAATGAGTGCAGGGTGAGCAGTGCACCCACAGTCTGCAGTGCGGGGAGATCTCACCAGGCAGGCACACAGCCCCAGAGACATTTTCACATGGGAAGGGCCTTGGCAGCAGCAATGGCATTTTGCATCACATCTACATGTCCCTCTGCGCCCTGAGGTGTACTGCAGCCAGACAACAGCTGACACCTTGCCCCTCTGAGACAAGCAACTGTTTGCACTTCCAGTATCTGATCTGTTGCTGCAGGTGGACAAGCAGAAAGCCACTGATACTCAGACAAAAGGTGGTATTATTTATAGCTCCTGGTCTTGGCTGCTCATTTGTATGATTCCCAGAGTGAGCTTAAAAAGGCAAAATGCTAACAGCAGATTTAAAGGTCTGCAGAGATAAAAAGACAAATACTTGACATGTCTCTCCCAGGCAGCTGGTAGGACAAAGAACTGAAGCACTTGCCTCTTAAAACGCTTCCCTGTTGCTGCAACTGATGCTGCATGGGCCATGCCTGAAGCCAGGAGGGCTGGGAGGCCATAGGGCAGCGTGCAGTGAGAGCAGCATTTGACCGTCTCCAGCAGCCACAGCTGGGGGTCCCTTTCCAAGCCTCTGGAATTGAGACCCAGTTGTGGTTTCAAGAGCTTTGTCCTGGAGCTTTACCTTGTGCCAGGTCTCCAGCACACAAGCACCATTCCAACATCTCATGCAGATCTTAGGCTAATACAGGCTTCTCTTCCCTACCTGTCGCTGGTCAAGCCCCCTCCGGACACAACCATCCATGCAAGCGGTTCCAAATCTTTTTAAACGCTTTTATTTACAGTGCTAGTTGAAAACAATATATATATTTATATCTATTATCCTCATGATGTCTGTGCCATAGAAAACGCTGTGGCTATATTGCCTTTAATTTACAAAAAATGGTCACAAGAAAATCTGAAGGGAAAAGAAACCCAAACCAATAACATGGAAATCAACATTTGGTCCCCAATTGTTTCTCGCAATTTGTTTTAAAAAAGCTTCCAAATTAAAAAAGTACACAGTTCAGATGAAATTCATATATAAAAACAACACTTTTCTTCTGAAAAACTCACGAGGGCCAGCTTGCTGTCATGTAAACTTGAAAAAAAAAAAAAAAAAGCTTAAAATAAATTGCTTCCATGTGTGGTTTAAAAGAACCGTTATTTGCTTGTAATATTCTTTGTCTCTCAGGGTTCAGTGGGAAAGCAGATGAGAGATGGCTTAGGACTGGAAAATGCACCATCTCTCAAATGAGATCTGTGCCCGCAGTCCCCTGCGCTCAGGGAGGATCTGACAGCAGGTCTGAGGAGCAAAAGCTGTCGAAAATCTCAGCCATCCTAGTGACAAAAAGAGAAGGGCAAGTGGAAAGGGAAGCAGAGGAGCTTGCCACGCAAGGGGCTTGGCATTCAGGCCTGGCAAGGTTACTGCGCCCCAGGAAATTATGAGATCTTTGCAGGAAGAGGATCACTTGTAAGTGGGGCACAGCGGAAGAGATGTGGGGCCCAGCGGAAGAGATGTGGGGCCTGGAATGATTTCAGCTGGGGAATGTCAAGGGTGGGCTGGGTCTTTGGGTGAGAAGGAAACTGCTGTCTTCCCTGTTAGAGAGCGTTTCTAATCTTTCCTCATCTGAGATTGTGTGAAGCCAGAGGCTAACAGACAGTGCAAGCACAGGCTGGAATGGAAGAGGAGATGGACGGAACATAGGAGATGGGAGGGGAAGACTCAAGCTGAAGACCCATTTTCTGTTTTCTGTCTCTTTGGATCCACTTCATCCTATGGAGGACACAAGGGAACATAAAGGAGTTACCATTAAACAGTCACCACACCAAGGCATGTAATTTCTCCACAAAATTCTTACTGCTGTTCGTTCTTCCTCATGGAAATCCACTCCCCTTTAAAGCATCCTTGAGTGCCTGACACAACTGTTAGGCTGATGGTCATGGTTAAGATGCGGACAGCTCCATTTGGAGGGATAGCTGCCAAGTTACTTTCAGGACGCATAAGAAGTCCAGGCTCACACCATTTCAGACAGGCCCTGAGATCCACCCTCACAAGTCCATCTTGTGGCTTGAAGCCCAGAAGTCACAGGTGACCCTTCCATCTCAAGTACCTTAAGTCTCAAACACTCAGCACTGTGACCACTAGTGGAAGGGCCTGGATTCTACAAGGAGTCTATAGGGGTTTACTATTCTCTTGCCACATCAGATTTATTTACCCATCTGCTGCTGAAGCAGTGAGTCCCAGGGCCAGGGGCATCTACATGGATTTGGTCAGCACAGCAGGTAACCTCATTCCTTCTCACTGCCATTTCTCTCACACTATCACTCACCTCTTCCTCCTCTGCAGATCGTTTTTCTGCATGACCATCCTGCTCTTGCCCATTCTCGTCTCCTTCTGAGCACAAGAAAGAGAGGAAACCATGGGTTAACTAAAGTAGCATTTACGGGAACGCAATCTGAGTCAAGAGGGCCCAGTGAAGGAATTTTCCTCCATGATCTTCCATTCTCCCAATACCAATTATTCCTACCTTCATCCTCATCACCACCTTCTTCTTCATCCACATCATCAGGATTCTCTTCCTCATCCTCTTCAGCTCCGTTTTCCTCATCCTGAATAAAACAAATTGGTCAGTGCAGAAATTGGCATTGGGATGACATTTCCATGTGTTCTTTGCTGCAAGTGCAGCAGCACTCTCCACAGCTCCAGCCACTTCAGACTCCAGCCTCAGATGTGCTTTGAGTGACCTCTGCCCGATCACTCAGCCACTGTTATTCCCATCATCCTAGCTGAAACTCTCCTCCCAGCCAGCCCTCTTTACAAAACCAATCCTTCCAGACCCTCCCCACCCATATGAACCTCCTTGACTCGCACCAGCCTACACCCCAACAAGCTGCTGCCGTCCTATCCCACCTTAGCCTATGCTCATAGTACACCCGCTTCCAGATCCCTTCTCACCTTTAATCTGTGCATTTCCTAACTGTTCCTCCTCCACCTTCTTCATCTTACACTCTCCTTGCGCCTCAAGCTACTTCAGTGGGTGCAAGGCCACGTCTCCTGTGCCACCTTCTCCTAACTCATATTTGCTCATCTCCATTCTCTTCTTTCATCTTGTTTCCTTCTCATTGGGCCATACTGACTACGCTAAGTCCTTTAAGGCTCATTCTCCACAATTATCCTATAGCTTGCTTTTCATTTGCCCCTCTCCCTTATGAGCTCCCTTGGGCTGCCTTCTTTCTTAACCTGCTGTATTCCCTTCCTATTCATTACCCACAGTGAGCCAGGCTAACCACCTCTTATAAATCTTCTGAATCTATCACAAGGACCTCACCTCTACTATCTCCTTCTTCTTGTCTTTGTGGACTGTTTTCTCCTCATGTTTTTCCTTCTTTTCTTTCATTTCCTATATGGGAGATGAAAACAAACCCCAAAACATTCCGATGGTCAGCGGCAAGAAAATAAAGGGATACTTAAACAAAGAGGGTTTAGAGGAGATGCAGAATAACGGTGAGAAAAAGGTCTTAAGTCTTAAATCTGCCCGCCTGGACAAAGAGAAACCAGCGAGAATGCGTCAGAGCTCCTTCCAGACCACACACATGCGGAAAAGCCCTGAAGAGTTTAACGGCTTTTAAAAGAGCCTTGTCCATAGGACGGAGCCGTTTCCGGCTCCCTCCCCCCCAAACCCAGCGCTTTGTGTCCACACAACTTTCCGCCCGCCCCGTGTGGGGAAGGCGGGGGGGGAGGGCGGGAGGGGGGAAGAGAAAGTTAAACCGTTCGTGCCGTTAAGTGCGTGCATGCTATCGGCTCTGACACCTCCCGCCATGACGGAACACCCGGCGGCGAGATACGCCCTTCCCCCCCCTCCGAATCGAGCCGAGCAGAGCCGAACGCAGCGCGCGTCTCCGGGCCAATGGGGGGCGGGAACGGGGCGGGGGGCGTTTTCGCGCCCCCCGCCCCGTTCCCGCCCCCCAGTCGCCAGGAGGTGCTGAGGCCTTCGAGCGCCCCCCGCCGGCCGGGCACCTCAGCCGCCGCTGTGAGGAGAGCGGGGCAAGCGCCCCCCGTATCCCGTCGGGCCCAGGCCGGGTGCCGGAAAGGGGTAAGGGGGTATCTCTCTCACCTTAGCGCTCAGCTCCGCCGGCGTCTCCTCGACGCGTTTTTCCGACATCCTGGCTCGGGTATCGAAGGGAAGAGGCCGGTGGGAAACGTACGAGGGAACCCCGCGAGGAAATAGGCGGGTTGGGGAGGGAAGGCGGTCAGCGGCGGGAACGCAAATTCCCAGCGGTGCGGCAGTGGTGGTAGGCTCCTGCCCCAGGGGCCAAAGTACCAGGGTCTCCCGCGGTGTGGGGATACGCCGGGGAACGGGATTTATACAGCGCACGGTGACGAGGGAAGGAGGGACCTGGGGAGGGAGGGGAGAGGGACTGGAGGCGGAGGAGGAGGGAGGGGACGGGGGAGAGGGACGGGCCGCGCCGCGGTGAGCGCCGCAGACGGAACAATGTGCGCTCTGCGCTCCGCAGAGGCCGGTGGCCGCCAGGCAGCGCGGATCACCGCAGGCCCAGAAAAGGCGGCCTCTCAAGGCCAGTTAGGGGCGCAAAGCGCCGAACACCCCCTCCGCACACCCCTCTTCCCGTCGAGCCGCAGCACCAGGGTAGCCGAGCCTCTGCCTGTCGCCGCTGCAGCGCGCCCAGGGAGGCTGCCTGTACGGGCTTGGCGGGAGGGAGCCGTGGTGGGCGAGAAGCGCTGCTGCCGGGGCCGTGTGGAAGGGCAGCACTGGCGACGGCAGCGCTCACGCGTCCTCTTGCCTGGAATTTTCCACTCCAGTTGCTCCCCCGCCCTCTTTCTCCCTCCCTCCCGCTGGAAGCGCTCCCGGCGGCGCGGCTCCTCCCTCCCGCCCCGCGGCCCGGCCCTCCATTGCGAGGGGGGAGAGGGGGAAAGAGGTGGGAGCGAGGCTGCTTTTCCCGCGCTTGGAGAGAAAGAGGACGGGACTTGGCTCGCGCTCGCGCGCCACCGAAGCAATTGGTGTGGGGGGGAGAGAGGTTAGGGAGAGCGTCCTGGGTCCCCATATAAGGAGGGACTCGTGGGTTTGGCGCCTGATTGGGTTATTCAAATGAGCCGTCTGCCTGGCAACAGGTTTCCTATTGGCTACCAGGGGTACTCTCGCTGGCGGCGGGGGCAGGGGGCGCAGGGATGTTTGGTGCAGTGAGGAAGGGCGGGCTGTCGGCACGTGGGGCGGTGGGAGGGAGCGCGCCTGGCCGGCGGTGTCCCCTAGGTCGCGGTGTGCTGCGGTGTAACTGTCGGCTCGGCTGCTGCCCGGGGCTGGTCTGCCGTTTTGTGGGCGCTGCAGCTGCCCTCTTCGGGGGAGCGGTCCCGGGCGGCTTGTGAGGAGAGGGGCGTGTGTTGAGGCAACCGGGCAGCGTGGGGCGTCTGAGTTTTGTGCATATGGTGCTTAAACTAGGGGCCGCTCGGTGTGCTACGCCGAGGCGGCACGGCAGGTGTTAGGGCCTCAGCACCCCCCGTCCGTGAGCACCCTCCCGGCGCCGCAGCCCGTCCTCTGACGCTCCTCGGCCGGACAGCAGTCAGTGTGCAACACTGACCCCTGCAGCCTGCCGCAGCGCTTTGCCCGCCCGGCTGCCTTGGAAGCCGGGCTCTTGTCGCCCACGGCCTGCTGGAAGGGATCGCCGCACGGCGCCGAGTAAGCAAAGGTCCTCTCTGCGGAACGGCAGGTTGTGTCTTGAAGCTGCGGGGATTTGTTGCCAATAGATGTTTTTAGAGCTGCGTTTCAGACTGCTGTTTATTAGCTTGAGCAGACTGGGATGACTAAAATACCTTTCCCAGAAGATTTATATTGTGCTGCTCTTAGTCACAGGCACACACGCAAAATCTGCATGTGTTTGCAAGCCTATGTACAAAATTAGGCATTGCACGCAACGTGGGGTAGTGGAAGGTGTCCCTGTCTGTGGCAGGGGGGTTTGAACTGGATGATCTTTAAGGTCCCTTCCAACCCAAACTATTCTATGAGCACATATGGATGTACATTTGTACACAGCCATTCTCACAGTATGATGCAAGGTTATTAATCCATCTGGTTGGAAAATATACTTAGGCACACAAGCCCTTCTCCTTCAGATAGAAACTCAGCCTCTGTCCAAAGTCAGAATTTAGAGCTAGTGCTCTGAGCTGAATCGAATGTGTGTCAGTTTTAGCATTTAATAGGAGAAGCAACTGGTACTTGTGGAACCAGGAGAGCAGTAAGTACATATCTCCTGAAGAAACACATGAAAGACGTTGGACAAATTATAATCTGTGTTACAGGAAGGTAGGAGATTACCACCTTGTCATAGAATCAGCTAGGTTGGAAAAGACCTTTAGGATCATCAAGTCCAATCATTCCCTCTTGTCTCCTCCACAGCTACAGCTGCTTCTCTTGTGATCTGACTCATCTATGTTCTTAGCTACACACAATAGTAGTGTAGCCCCAAATACAATAATAGTGTATGCACAACAGTGTAGCTACACACAATAGGCATAGTGCCTGCCCCAAAGAAAATGTCATGTAACCCAGACACACAGATCTAGACTCATATCAGAATAATAAATCATGAAAATGCATACATTAATTCCCCCCCCCCCCCTTTTCACAAAGCCCCTCTGGCAATCTTCTTGGATCTAACTGCTATCAGCATTCAGGCCCTGGTTTAGTACAAGTACTCCTCCGTAATCTCTCTCTTCTACAAGAAAAAAGTCTTAATTTCTGGAGTTACAGCCAAAAATCTATAAAGTGGCCAGAAGTTGTTCCTCTATGCTTCTGCTTGTCAGGAGCTGTGTGCCTCTGCTGTTCACCAGTCTGGGTTTTTTGTCCTTTCCTTCACACTCTCAACTACTGAAAATGCAAAACTATACCAAGAGGCATCCCTTGACAGAGACACCTTTGCATTGCACACACAGGCGTTGACACAACATCCTGGAGGGGAGAAAGGGAGGATTGTGTTTGGTGATGTGACTGTGCTCAAAGCTGCTGTTGGCACAGGTGGCACACCCACAGATGCAAACAGGTGAGCTGCTGCTGGTGGAAAGGGAGCAAAGGTGTTTCCAGCAGCCTGTGGGATGGGGCAGGGCCAGCTCTCCTATTTGCATACTGCCTGTGGCCCCAGCACTTGCAGGCTGCAGTCTCACATTTCCGCTTCCATGCTCCCCATCATATCCTCTTGGCAGTTTTTACCTCATCTGTTGCTTCTCAGCTTTTCCTCCTACCTGTATTCTTGGCACCATCCTTCCTATGGCTCTCTCTCTGGCTTCTGTTTGTGACCTCCTTTATCCCCTGTACAAAATTCATCTTGCTTCCCCCTTTTTGTTTACAACACATTCCATTTTACCCTGCATGCCTGTATCAAACATGGTTTTCCTCATAAATAAATGAAACTCTTCTTTGTGCCTTGTGACATGCCCGTTTCTGCATCCCAGCTCTTCTTCCTCTTCAGATCCTCCTGATGGTGAGATTTCCTTGGCTTCTAGTGTGGAGCTCCTTTGCGCATGCCCCGAGGGCATTTAGCTGTCTCACCTAACTCTTTGCTGTGTCTTCTGCTCCTCCATCCAACTTGTGCCACTCTGCATTTCATCTGCTGGAGGGATTTGAAGCTTTTCTTGCCTCCCCTCTCCCATCTGTGTTTTCCCTTTGTTGCAAGTACAAGTATACTTCTCATGCAGCCTGCAGATGCGAATCCCTTTGCAGTATGTTCAGTAATCTTGGCCTCAAGTTGCTTTGCCCACTCAGCAGAATTTATTCCATCCTTCTCAGGGTCTTATGTCCTTAGACAAAATGAGGGAGGTGGAAGAGTTACATGATACATCATTGCTTGGAAAGCCTGTACAAGAGCATGAATGTAATTTCCTCTGTACAGTAAGTTACAATTGTTGTGCTGTGCTCAGTGTTTCTGCAGGTGTGTGCAGCACGTGTACCTATTTGCTTATGGTGCTTTTGGAAGTGCACACAGTATGGTATTTCTCTACTGAGGTGTATGTTAAGCTTGCATGTGTGTGTCTTCGTACGTGAGCATATGTTTGCACATGTGCCTGGGCTTTCATGTGTGCTATGTGTTTCTGTGCTCCCAGCAGATTCAGGGTGCAGGCACCTGGAAGGAAATATTTATGCTTTTGGTTTTAATACCTTGCTAGTCTTGTCACTGTACTCTGTTAGGGGAACAGGGCCTTTTTAATGTTGAAGGCTGAACTAACTGAGCCATTTTCTGAACAAAAGCAAACTACAATACTGGCTACTTCAAGAATTTTGTTTTGTGAACTAACTCATGAGTGGTTCCAAAACTCTTTCAAACTGCTGAACAACAAAAGAGCAGAAGGTTGTGTATTTGCATTAACTTTACTTAGATTTACATAAATTCATATATAGACAGTATCTATCATTTACAGTGAAGCTAGCAAAATCTCAGTGTGCAGAGGGAATGTGTTTGGATGCATTTATGTATATATTATTGGATGCTGGAGGGGGGCTCTTCATCAAGGACTGTAGTGATAAGACAAGGGGTAATGGGTTCAAACTGAAACAGGGGAAGTTCAGGTTAGATATAAGGAAGAAGTTCTTCCCTATGAGGGTGCTGAGGCACTGGAATAGGTTGCTCAGAGAAGCTGTGGCTGCCCCATCCCTGGCAGTGTTCAAGGCCAGGTTGGACAGAGCCTTGGGTGGCATGGTTTAGTGTGAGGTGTCCCTTCCCATGGCAGGGGGTTGGAACTGGATGATCTTAAGATCCTTTCCAACCAAAACCATTCTATGATTTAATCCACACTGTTCACCTTTCTGTCCTGTCTCTGTTGAAAATCCAGGCAGATAATCAGTTTTGTTGTTCTTTCATGATGCTGTATCCTGAAATCAAGAGGAAATACCCAAGAATCCAACCACTGACCAACTTTGCGTTGGGAAATGGCTTCCTGAGAGACAACACATTGAAATAAGCACTGCAGCGAGCTGTGGTAGGTAATGAGAGCTGGCAAGAAGAGTAGATGGGAGTGATGAGGGGTGACACCAGCCTGTCGAAAGACTGGGAAGGGGAGGGACGTTTTCAGTCGTGATTTCTGTGAGCCTCTCTTTGCTAACACAGCACAGATGGAGGTCGTGTTTCTCACTCACAGTGTGGCAGATACGGTTAACATGAGCAGTACATTCTGAAAGCAACTGCTGCTGCGCAGCACAAGCTGCAGGCACCACACGCTGGCTCTGGCATCCCAGATGTGAACTGTCACATCTGAGGCTCAGGTCGGAGCTGTCCTTCACTCCCGTGCCCTTCAGCTGAGGTCAGAGTTAGTTGTTTGGTAGGGATTACGTAAGAGGCACAGATGAAGGGAACCAATGAGGAAATGGCTGTGGGTAGCTCTGACTTCTGATAACTAGGATTTCTTTGTCTTACAGGCGTCCACAGGGGCCCTGGAGCATTTGGATGCATTAAGAAGCTGTTTGTGTCTTCCTGCCCAAAATGATGGGTCCCTGGAAGCAGCAGGTAACAAGGCAAGATTTTTCAGCGTGCTGTTTATTTACCTTCACCACGTGATACTTGGTTTGCTTTTAAAATGCTTCCGCTGTGGCTGCCCTTTGGCTGACTGAGCGCGAGGGGGATGCTGGGGGAGGCTGCCTGGCAGCAGCCGGTGGTAGGCGGGAGAAGGTGGAGTTGAGGGCAGCGGTGCCACTCATCCCTCTTCCATTTTGCCCTTCACTCACCTCCTTCGGGATGCTGAGCTCCTTCTTCCTCCCCTTCCCCCCATCCCTCACCACTTCAGCACAACCTGGGCAGCTTGAAAGGGAACAGAGAGATGTAGTTAATGACTTTTCTTCATCATGAAAACAGAAGCAGCCTAAATAGAGAATGTGACAGGAGCAAAATGAGTTTTTGCTTTTCATTCATACACCCCCAGCGTGCTTTGTTATTCTCACTTAGCAAATGGCCATCCCCAAAGTGAACGTTAGGCGTAATGTGGTGACTACTATAGAGAAATGTGCAAACAGCACAGTGACACAGCTTCTGTGTTCCTCAGAACTGTGGGCTTGCCCCTGTTCCAGAGAAAGGTTGCACTTCCAACTCCTCCTTCCAGGCTTTCACTCAGCATTTGCCACCAGCACAACTCTTGGCAAGCGAAGTGCCCTCACAATTTGCTGAACTAGTGACACTACTGTTAGCGCAGTCTTTGGTGACACAGGTTCTTCAAGAGTAATGGCTGCAGAAACGTTTAGTGAGACACACAGCCTCAGCCCGCAGCATGATAAAGTCATCTTTGGGCCACAGGTCACTTACACAGGAGCAGCATGAGGGACAGAAAAAGGATCTGCAAAGCAGTACTTTTTCCACACTGTTCTGTTCCTCCCCTAGCTCTGTGTTTGGAAGGCAACAATGCCTCACTTGGTATTTGGAAAAAACTGAGGGAGTCCTATCATCTCTAGGACATTCCAGGAGCGGGAGAACCACTGATACCTGGGGGACAGCAAGTCATTTTATCCCAGATCTGGGACACACCTTCCTCCCTCCCCCTGCTAAAAAAAAGATGCTTACATTCTTTTTCAGACAGCTCTTTGCCTTTCTCTGAATGCTGCCACTCGAGGTCAGCTCCACACACTGTAAGCAAACACTAGGAGAGCCTCAGAGCAAAAGGAAAACACCACAGCCAGGGAGGGCTTTTCAGACTGGAGGTCTCTGAAAGATGTTCCAGATTGCAAAAGCAGTGCAGAGAGACTGAGGAAGAACTCTGTGTGACCTTCAGGGCTGACAGATCAGTTCTGAGCTGGTGACAGGAGAGCTTGGCACCTCACCTATGGACAGCCTTCCCAAGGAGCACTGCCCAAGAGGTCTGAGGTGGCACAGCCCATGCCCTGCACATAGCATTTGTCTCAACCACATGATCCTGCCCCACTGTGCCATCCACAGCTTCCATGTTGTGGATGTCAGTTGCAGCCTCTGAAGGATACACTTACTAAATGCAGTGAGGGACATCTGAAGGGTTTTATGCATGCACACAGGCCTCCAGTGAGAGCTCTTCCTGGATACCAAGCAGTTTTGAGACTTGCTATAGCAAGAAGTATTGCCAAGTCCCCTGTGTGTTCCAGCACATGATATGTGCTACCAGGTCACGTTCCTCTGTCAGACTGTGAAATCCAAGGACGTGGCTTCTGCCACAACTCAGGAGTTCGATTTCTCAACCATGGCCTGCAGCTTCTGGCATGGGTTTAGCCTGGCCCCTGCACACAGCAGGACAGATGCAGCACTCAACCTTGCTTAGGGAAGTGTGCCCTGGTCTCAAGAAGCCACAAGCCAGCTCCCTCTCTTCCTTTCAGTCCAGTAGAGCTGGTGATAGCTGAAGGCAACCAGCATTCCCCAGAAATGGTGACAGAGGCTGTCACCCCACTGGTGCATGGTGACTCCCTGCGCACACACTGAGTCCCTGTGCTTTGGCTGTGGCTCTGACGGCTACTTGGGGGCAGTGACAACCCACTGCCAGTTTACCACAGCCACAGCACTCGCAGCACTGCCATGTCCTCTGTGGTGTCCCCTGGCTCATGAGCATGGCAGAGGCACCCATGGCCATGCTCCCTCTCATTCCAGCTCTCCAAGCACTCTCCTCACCCGTTCAGCCGCCCTCATCTTATCGAGGTGGGAGGTTGGCAAACACCCCCGGTGCCCATCCACCACCGCCTATGCTCGAGGAACAATAGCCCCTTGTCACTGGGGCATGTTTTCACTCGCTGCCAGCTGCAGCTCGCTCCCGGACCCACCAGGCACTGCTGGGTCGGCTGGCGCTACCGGCACCTCCCTGACGGTGAGGCGTAGTGAGGAAGCCGCCGCCCGGCCTGCGCCCACTGAGGCACGGGGCTTCCTGCGCCTGCTGAGCCCTGCAGTGCCGGTCCCGGGGCTGTACGAGGCTGAGGGGCGGCGGACCGCGGGCCTCGCCGGGCGCCAGGGGGCGCTCTAGACAGCAGCCCTTCCGGCCCCCTCCCTCCTCTCCCCGGTGATCGCGTCGCCGCCGGGTCTGTGGCGCATGCGTGGTGGGAGCCGGCTGGCGGGGCGGGGCGGCAGCGGCGAATGCGGGCCAGGGCCGCGATGGGCGCGGAGGAGTGATAGGCCTGCGGGTGTTCTGCTGCCGAGGACGGAGAAGGGTTGTGTTCGCAGCTCGGCACCCACCGGCGCGCCCGCAGGCAAGGCACGGGAATGGGGCTGGGGGCGGGGCCTGGGCCCGGTGCCGGGAGGGCCGCGGCGGGTGGGTCGCGGCCTACGACGCCGCGGGGGGAGCTCTGCCATCACCTGCCCGGCCTGGGGGGACGCGGGCGCGCTGCGTGGGAGGGTCGGCTCCGCTGCTCCTCCCTTCCCCGCCCTCCGCCTCGTTTGTGTTCATCTTCTCTCCCCTCCGCAGAGGCCGCCTCCGACTGAGGGAAGCATGTTCCGGCTGATGAGGGATGGCGAGCCGGAGGACCCCATGTTTGCCATGTGAGTCGAACTGGGCACCCGCTGGGGTGGGGAGAAGGAGGCTGCGGCCCCGGCCGGCCCTGGGGTGTTGGGGTTGGGGGGGCAGGTGTGCTACCCTCCCGTCCGAGCGGTGAGCAGAGGGCCTTTCGGGCGACGGGAATGCCGCAGCGCAGCAGCTGCGGGCTGGCTGCAGGGAAACAAACACGCATGACCCCTGCGAAAGGGGCAGCGCAGGGAATAACCTGGTTCGTCTTGGTCTGGTTTCTGTAATACTAGAGCATGGTCTGGGAGGAAGGCGTGATTAAATAAAGTAGGCCAAAAGGCACTGCAACTGTCTGAGGGAGAGAGGGCTGGAATACCTGATCCTCTTCTTAGTGTAAGGATTATTGTGCTTTCTTATGCCAAGTAGGATTTCAGTTCAGATAGATAATAAAATCTACTGTTCCATCCAGTGTTTGTTGCTGTTCTGCAGAGGGCATCATTAATGCATGTGGAGAAGAGTGCTAAAGCAGTTGTCAAGTTGAAAGGAACTAAGTTAAGAGAAGACAGCCAGCAGTTTGAAATACAAGGCTTCAAATCTAACGAAGGTCCCAAGAACTCTTCCTGGGTTTCCTTTTACTGACTGTTTTTGTTGTTGACCACGGTCCAGAAATTGGATGCTATTGATAAATTTTGGCAGTGAAACTAAGTTGGCAGTCCTTGCCAAAGCGGATAAGGAATAGGCTGTAACACAGTAAGAATTTGATTATGTTAAGCATTGCACTACTAGAAATTTAGTGGAATTAATATATGTAGAAAAACAAAGTCTTGAGTTTTGCTTGTAAAATTGGTAATAAGCAAGAATTTTATCAGCTGTAAGCATGTTAGCAGGAAAGGAAACCTTTATGCCCCAGTTAGTCACAGAATGACTGTGTATTCTCATTGATGTGGCAGGAATGAGTCTGACTTTTATTATGGGAAGCATTTCCAATACAGACAGAAAAGTAATGGTTTGTAGGAGGCACTTTTGTGATCTCAGGAGTATTCTATGCTGCTGAGGTTGCTTGCACTCTAGAGGGATGAGTGCAGGCTGTAAGATCCGCATGGAAATGCTATGGTATTTCCCAGACTGTGGCCACTGTGTTCTGTGACCATTTGTCCTTATCCTCCTTTTTCTCTCCTTGACCTTCCAGCATGTGAATGTGTACAGCCTTCAAAGTGAAGGCTGCAAAGGAAGCAAAACCAGTTAGAGACCCCAGTTATTTTTCCCATTCCCTCTCAAATCTGCAAAACCTGTACATGGTCTCAATCTCTTGCTAGGTGTACACATAACATTGTAGGAAAATAGCAGATAAAGGTTACTTGGGACAGAGAGAGGTTACACAGTGTCTGGCCATACAGCCCCTTCTGGAGGTTTCAGTCTTGTACTTGAGCATGTTTGTTTGCATGTATGTGGAAGAGTAAGAGGGCAGTATCTAGAGTCACATACTCTCTGGTCCAGTCAGTGTAGTCGTCTCTTTGCAACCAAGAGGGTCTTTGTGCACCTCCCTGCAAAATGAAGAACTGCAGGTGGTTGTGTCACAAATCTGTTAAAGTAAAGGGGTTTGATGGCACAAGAGGAAATGAATGTGAAATGATGGTGGTATGTGGACTGCAGGTCTGAGAAGTGACTTTCATTTGTTAGAGCAGTGAGGTTCTGGAATGGCCTCGGCCATAGCTGACCCTAAAGCGTTAGTGGGAGCAGAACACCAAACTACTTTGAACAGACATCAGTTAGTGCCTGAGAGGGATTCTGTGGTGCAGTATCTTCTATTTCAAGAAATAAATGGGATCCAGAAGTCCCTTCCAGCAATAAATATCACCATAAGCAACACTGAGTTCTTGGGGTTCTGGATTGTCGACTTGGAAAGGAATGTACACTTCCATAATCTGGGGCTTTGTCTTCACCATTGTTCTCTCCACCTCTCTGAAAGGGACCCTTTTGCCATCCACCGGCAGCACATGAACCGCATGCTCTCGGGAAGCTTCGGCTTCGGCCCACTCCTTGGCATCACCGATGGCACCACCCCTGGGGCTCGCCAGCCTGGTCGGAGGATGCAGGTAAAAGGGGTGCTGAGCACAGGACAGGATTTGCTAAACTGCCTTGTTACCTTCTGTCTTTCATCCTTACTGGGTTGGGCACACCCCTTGCCTTCATATGGGTGGTGGGCACAGAATTGATCTCTCTAAAACTGTGGTGCTCTTCTCCTTTTCTTTACTCCACGTTAATACATTAAACACAACTGCATTCTAGATTGAATGGGAGGACAGGAAGAAATAATGCGTGTTGTTTCTCCAGGACATAAATTTCTTCCACTTATATAGATTTAAGAGTATCACCTTCTGTCTCGTTTGTTAGGGATGATATGGTTTGAACTGCTGTGAGTCTGTGGGGCACTTCCTTGATCTGTTTGTTGGGTCTAATCATTTCTAGTTGTGTTTCTGAGAAGGATGAGGGTGTTCTGAGGAAAATCTGTTGTTTGGCTGTTGCAAAGTCATTCTCTGTTCTGTTTTTCTGTTGTCCTGGCAGGCAGGAGCTGTTTCACCCTTTGGGATGCTCGGCATGGTAAGTTCTCTTTTTTTTTTTTTTTGGGTCACATTAGAGGCTTTCCAAATTAGTGGTTCCATACTGAGATTCATCAGTGCCGTGTGCAGCTGGTGCTAAAATGTACCCATCTGTGAGCAAGACCATCCATCCTAACTAGTAGTGAGGGTGGGAAGGTGTGAATAGACCAGAATGAGCTCTAGATTTATAGTAAACAGAATACAGAAGAGGGTATTTAACTGGAACTGGAGGCAGCTGGT
Organism: Psittacula echo; assembly: GCF_963264785.1. Classification (NCBI taxonomy): domain Eukaryota; kingdom Metazoa; phylum Chordata; class Aves; order Psittaciformes; family Psittacidae; genus Psittacula; species Psittacula echo. The sequence goes on from NC_137736.1 coordinate 8,898,679, forward strand.
CTCACTTGGATCTCTCTCATTGAGTTGCTGTGTGACTTCAGGCCTTTCTCTTGTTTCCCCTCTAATGTTTTAATCTGGTCCATGAGCTGTTTTAGAGAAGAGATTCTAATGCTGTTTGTTTCAGGAGGTTATATTTGCACCTTGACCAGAAAAGAGCCCTAAAGCTGTTATAGCACAGTATTTCATAGGAATTGGGACAGTTAATATCTGAGAAGAGCAGATAGTTTCTTAATAACGTCGTATGTCTAAAAAGAAGCTCTGGATCTGTTTGGAGGTAATGGAGGAACTGTGATGACATGAGGAAGAGACTTGGTCATCAGTAGGCAGAGGTGATTGTTGAACCTCCTTTGTCAGCAGTGGCGGAAGAGGAAGACTACAGAATACTTCAGGTCACCAGGACTGGAATGAGAATGGTTATGTGTCTGTGAGGACACCATGCTTGGGGCACACTGATCTCCGTCATCTACTAAAATAATACAGTGGAAATAGGTTATTCCAGATCCAGCAACTTCAGCTGCCTCGCTCCACAGGATTGCCTCAGTGAAAGAAACTCAGCGTCCTGGCATTATTGTAGCTCAGGAAAGGATTAATAAGGATACAAACAGATAGACTTCAAAGGGTAATAGCAGTGCTTGTGGGTGCTGCTCTGCTGAAAAAGAGAACAAGAGGCCACTGGAGGAAACAAAAAAATCAGCAAGTTGAAAGTGACATAGTAATTTTGTTTACATATTGCACAAGTAACCTGTGAGACCTGCTGGCCCAGTAGATTGCTGCAGCCTTTAGGTTTACTAGATTAAAAAGTTAGGTGTTTGTAGGGAAAAGAAGAAAACTTGTTATTATGTTATAAAAAAATACAACCAATGGAAACTTCCTTGTGATTTAAGAGTTGACAGTGATGAGGTGAAAACGTTGAGGATGACTGTCCTATGGTTAAGGTCACTGTTAGTGCACATCCTGAGATTTCTTCTCTTAGCTTTGTGGAGTGCCTGGACTCAGAGAGCATAAGGAGTCAGGCTTGAACTTAATGAACAACCCTTGCTGTATCCAGAGATTTGGAGAGCCAGAACACTTGGGCAATGCAACCTGAGGGAACAGCAACAGAAAAAAAATGGGGTTTTTTTGATTCACTACTGAAAGAAAGGCAAAAGAATCAAGTTTTCCTACTTAGGCAGCAGTTTCTTGTCCCTTGCAGATAGTTTGTTCTTTCCTCCTGTATTATTCCAAAGTGACTTCATATGTTCTTGTGTTCTCTTCTTCTTTTAACAGGCAGGTGGCTTTATAGATATGTTTGGGATGATGAACGACATGATTGGAAACATGGTAAGAACCCTCCATAAATAAGTTCGTATTGGGAGGAGTACTGAAAATGCTCCTGTCATCCCTTTTAATGTCTCACATCTTCCTGTGCTGCTTTGGTATGGGCTGTGCTCAAGCTGCCAAGGTGGCAGAGGCTCTAAGCTTTCTGTTGTGACTGGTATTCAGTCGTATTCGATTCAGGGTAGGGAGCTTGTTCCTGAAGTGTACCCTCTGAGTGCAGAGAGATGGCTGAGGAAGGAAGTGTGGGGGTAGACTTTTAGCAAGAAACAGGAATTAATTTAAAGGTAGATGTGTTCTCCAGAAAGTTGGACCCATGAGGTTTGTATTCCTCCTATTGGAATTTCTTCCTACTTTGTTGTATAGGGAGAGAATTAACTGCCACCTCTTCTTCTCTCTCATTGCTTCTTTATACCATTCCCCATTTCTTTTTTTCAGGAGCATATGACAAGTGGTGCTAACTGCCAGACATTTACCTCCTCAACTGTCATCTCGTATTCCAATTTGGGTGATGGGCCCAAGGTCTACCAAGAGACCTCTGAGATGCGTTCAGCACCTGGCGGGGTAAGGAGGAGGCACGAGGCTGCTGGGTTTGCTGTGGGTGGGTAGTCTTCATTTGGTGGCTCAGTGCTGGCCACCCACAGCACTTCTGCTGTGCAGTCAGTTGCAGTTGAGAAGCGCGTTGTGACTCACTGAACCATGCTGAGGGCCACTGGGAGGGAATGGGAAGTGCTGGCAGGGGGAACCCATTTTCCCCTCTTCATTATGTTGCGTCTGACATCCTGAGAGTAGCGGCAGTGCAACATGACTGAAATAGTGCAGGCAAGAATCAGTGACGTATGGGGCTGGGAGAATGAATTGAAATGGTGATGCTACCCAGGAATCTGCCCTCAGATCCGTGAGACCAGGCGGACTGTAAGGGACTCAGACAGCGGCTTGGAACAGATGTCAATTGGACACCACATCAGAGAGCGGGCACACATCATGCAGCGGTCTCGGAATCATCGCACGGGTGACCAGGAGGAGAGGCAGGACTACATCAACATGGACGAAAGTGAGTACTGCCTGTGTGCTGCTCCTAGCAAGCCCAGGTACCGCTTCCCTACCACGTCCCCACCTGAGCTCCACTTTTCCTTACATAGGTGATGCAGCCGCATTTGACGATGAGTGGAGGCGGGAGACATCCCGCTTCCGGGCACAGCGGGGGCTGGATTACCGGCGGCACGAAGGCGGCAGCGGCCGTCGGGCTGAAGGGACTCGTCTTGCAATCCAGGGCCCTGAGGATTCTCCCTCCAGACAGTCCCGTCGATATGACTGGTGAACCCAGAGCAGACCTTGTGGGGGGTGCGGTGTGGCCACCCCCAAATCTACCTACACACTCTTGTAAGTCTTCACACGTTTTTATCCTCTTCTACTGCGTGGTTGCTTCTCAGCCATGTGATTATTTTTGCTTATGGCACCGGTCTTTGAAATGTTGGTTGGAAATGCGTTTTCCCACTTAATCTAGAGAGCAGTGGAACATGTGAATTTTGAGAAATGACTTATGAAAGGGATGGTGGAAGCTGTTTAAGTTACTTTGCCATCAGCAAGAAAATGTGGTGTTGTCCTTAACTGGTGATTGAAATGGTATGAAATGATGTAGGATCGCAATCTGTAGAGTGTTTATACTGTCACTCTATAGAACTTAGAGACCGTTTGCTGCCAATCAGGTTTGAAATAGAAGTGCCAGTGTCTGCTCTCCTGTGTTTCGAATAGGGTTCACTAGGATGTGATCAAGTGCTTGAAAAGAGGCTTTCTTGGTGTCTAGACATCAGTTTTAAACATGTCTTTATATTCTGTGCTGATATTCTATGCTGCTTTCTAATCGCCACTTAACTCTTCTCATGCTCTGTTTCCCTTCCTCCCAGGTACAGACAGTGAAACTCTGAAGCCCCTTCAAAGCACCACTCGGACCCTATTCAAATTTAGTATTAACTTCTCTCCCACTTAAAGATTTGAAACAAAGCAACTAATCTTCTGCATTGCTCTTCTTTGTCCCATTTGGGTGCTGCAGTGGGGCATGGGGAATTTTACCAATGTGCAAGGAATGCATTCATTGCCCATTGCCCTCCTGCTCTCCCTCATTTCTGTTCTTTCTGCTGGTAGTGGTGGGCATGAGGAGCTGCCACCTTTCCTCTTCCATCCTTTCCACTCTTCTGTGCTGGGTTGGGCTGGTTCTGAAGTTTGTGTTTAGTCCCCTGTGAAAGAAATAGGAGGGAATTCTGCTAGAACCCCATGTCAGTCCCCTCACCGGGACAGAGGCTTCGATTCCTCTCCTGCTCCTTGGTGCAGCTCTGGAGAAATGGAAGGATGTGTGCATTAGAGAAGGGAGGAGCAGAACAGAAGCTGGATCAGCCTGTGGCCCCCGATGCCTCTTCAGTCAGCTCCCCTACTTTTTTAATTTGTGAAACTTGTAACTAGATGTTTACTGAATAAAGAAAACAAATGTAAAGAATTGTTTGTGTCATTCTTTACCTTCAGCCGACCTAATGGAGCCTGCTGTGGGATTGAGTAACCTCTTTCATGTCCTTGGGACATTGCTGAGGAGAAACTTGGTGTTTAATTCTAAGGCTTAATTTTCTTGGGGAAAATAGCCTTACAGTCTTCCTCTAGAGTTATAAAGTGAGATAATGCTCAAGGTGGAAATTGAAGACCCAAGAACCCACCGCTGGCAAAAATACCCTTTAACAGCTGTGGTTATGCTGTGCACTCCAAGGAGATTGGTTGGTCTTTTGTGCTGCCTGGCCATCTGTGCAGCCCAGAATTGGGCCACTGGGGCTCTTCTATGGCCAGGGAATATTTGTTATTTTGTCCTTATTTCTCTGCAACTGAGGCTGACATTGTTAGCAATGACCTTTTCTTAACTTCAGTATTAGCTGAAGTGGGAGGCATTAAGAATACAGGACTAGGGGACATCGCCTGGGTTCTTGGGCTGGTTTCATGCTCCATCACACGCCCCTATGGAAATCTATTGGTTCATTTGGAACAGAAGGCAGGATGGGTGACTTGCACTTGGAAGCGGTGTGCTGGGATCTTGCCATGTATCCCCATGTTGTATGTGTGGGCACTAACAGGGACAGAGGACTTGCCCTGAAAAAGGGATGCAGAAACCAGCCCCTGAAAGCTTCGGACAGAGTTTGCATGTGTTTCACCCTTCAAGGAACAACAGGGCAGAGCTGTAGCTGATGGAGCTTCACTGACAAAAGGAGGGCTTGGGGAAGGTTTAATGGCAGACAAGTCATCGTGGGGTTGCCAGACTCTGAAAGAAAGAATTTGAGCAACAACAGCAGCCATCTCAGTAGTAGTTTTAAGCTGGCACAAGATGCAGGACCTGGTGTTCTGATCCAGTAAAGAACCAGGTGAGCTCAGGAAGGTGCTCACAGCATCAAACCAGTAGTGGTAACTAGCTGGAAAGTCCTGGCCATTCTTTGAGGCAATGTCTGAGAAAGAGAACAGAGATGGGCATGAAGGCGATGGGGATTAACTTGGATGTTTAAGATGTGGGGATCCATTCCTTTTTGGGCATGGAATTCCTAATCTTAGTCTAATCCCCAAGCCTTTTATCTAGCTCCAGCCTCTGCACCCTCTTGGGTGTTGCCCTGCTTATAGATGTGGGACCCTCACATGCTCTTCCACTCTGTGGTGGGGGGTGTCATTTACCCAATGCTTGAGCCTCGCTAACTTCTGTAGGTTTGGTTCCAAGATCTTAACCTTCTCCAGCTGTGATGAGGCTGTGGTGGTCTAGGGAAACAGTAAAAGAGGTTCAGTTAAAGGAAAACCTTGTGTTAAGGTTGGGAAGCAAAGACAGAAGCCCAGTAAAGAGTTTTAGAGATCCCAAACTAAAAGGTAAGTATGGAAAGTAGGGACAAAGGGAAGGTGAGGGCTGAGTCTCTTGACTCTGAGATGTCCGTGACAGCTCTTCCAGCAGGGTGGAGAAAGAGAAAGTTGGATGTTCCCAACATGAAAGTCAAAGCAGTGTTTGTTTAAGATGCATGGGGAGTGGTTCCAAGTCATCCTTATCCATCCGATGGAGGCAAAATCCATTCTCACTCCTCCCCACAGCTGTCACTTTCATATGGGACCAGCTGAAGCACCAAAGCAGTGCAGTTCAGTGGTGCTTCTGGATCTTCCTAAGGAGCAAGTGAGACCCCTGGAGTGAGATGGAGGGGCCTGCCATGCTTATAATGGGGTTAGGTAGGAAAGTGGATGTAGGCAGAATAAGGCTGGAAATACTCCTGGAAAGATGGATGCCACATCCTCAGGTGAGAGTGCATCAGCTACACAAATAGAATAATAGAAAGCGGAGGGGTTGTTTGTTGTATATTCAGTTTTCCATGTTTGAAAATATAGGGTGAAAACAAGAGCCATTAGAGTTAGTGGGCACTTTGTCCTTAAACATTTCTGTTGGTAGCCCTGAAGCTCTGTGCACCTTCTGCTGCACTGCTGAAAGCACTGTAGAGTAATGGGGAAAGCCAACCGTGTGATAAGACTTATAAACAGCAAATAAGATGATATCCACGGGTGTAAACCAGGCATTAAGTCAAGATGAGAGATGGAAAATGCACGACATTTTGAAATACAAATGGATGTATTGTATGGATCAGTCATTATAATGGTTTTGATCTCACTTTCTCAAAGTTGGTCATGTCCAGCAGCTGTAATATTTCCTGGTTAAAACATGAATTGGGCTAACAAAGGCACTAGAGCAACCTAAAGTGAAGAGTAGCACGGGCACAAGGTACCTTCCTGAGCCACACAAGGCTATGTGCTGATTTCAAATAAATAAAGGATTATTAAAACAACCAAAGAGTCAATATTATAAATTTTAGCTCACTGATAGAATTCAAGTAACGGGGGGGGGGGAAGGACCCCAGAATATGAAATTATTTCTAGTAGGATGCTGTTGTGAAACTAATGCTTATTAGTAACTTGACTAATGACCTGAAAGAAGGCATTAAACCAGAGCTGATGAAGCTTTCGGAGGACCGAAGGAGCAATTAAAGTGATAAATGATGGAAGAAGATGAGATGCACAGAGCAGTCCGTAACTGTTGGTGTGGTGCTTATTCATAAACAGTATTGCTGGCTGCACTGGAAGCGGCAGGACATGCATCCAGGAAAACATACATAGTCTGTGATCTTCCAAGATGTTGGACTGTTTTCTGGAGACTCTGGAGGAAACTTTGGAAAATCTACAGCGAATTAGAGGATTGGGAGATGACCAAAGAAATGAACGGTGCTTGCATAATTCTTCATCTGTGGAGACAGGCCATGCTAGGATGCATTAGCCTGTGTTCAGCAAAAAGGGGGGTGAAGTTTCCCCCTGTATCACAGCAGTGAATCCGTTGTGTGAAATCCGATTAAACAACACTAAAAAGGACAGCAAAGATTAGAAGGACTCGAGAAGGGGGCAACAAGGATGACTTGAAGCTTGGAAACACCAATCGGCACTACAAGATAACATGAAATCAAGGCTCTGGTGCCTGAGCTCATTCCACGTGAGCATAGGCTGGTATTACCTATGTGGGAATTAGGCTTCTGACAGTAGAGGGCTCTTCAACCTAGCAGAAAACCTGCTGCTACCTAATAATGGAGCTGGAAATGAGATGCAGACCTTCACGGGAGGGCATAATGATTAGAGCACACCTGGCTTCTCCAGCTCTCACTGCTCCAAACCTAGCTGGGATGCCTCAAAGAGAAGTTCGAGAGCAGGCACAGAGAGGAATGGGATGAGGTCGTTCTTGGCCACTTGAGAAGCCAAATGACGTGGTTATAACTGTCCCTTCAGGCTTTAACATCTATGAATCATTGGGGAAAGCTGGCACCATGCTAGACTGCAGGGGAGGGTGGGAAAAGAAGAGACCTGGTGACCTGACTGGGACTTCAAAGCACATGGAAGCACAGAGCGAACATGGGAGCTCTCTGCGAACACAATGCTGTTTTGGGGAAACAAATGTGAGATTCCATGGGGCAGGACTAAAAAATCCCACCGGGAAATGCCAGTCCCGCAGCACTGAATCCAGTGTTGAAGAACAACAGGATTTGATGCAGAGCTCAATACAGGGTCTAGGTTAAAAACTTGTTTGATTTTATAACTTTTTGTCTACAAAATACTCTAAAATACTTGTTTGGGGTTTTTTTGGGTTTTTTGTTTGTGGTGGTTTTTTTGGGGTTTTTTTGGTTTTTTTTTTAAGTCTCTTTCTTAAATGTAACTTTTTATTTTTCCTCCTGGGAATTTACTTTTTTAAAGACATCAAAAAACGTCCCAGTGAGGAAACTCCACTGAGGCTATTATTGCTTCCACTATCTCCTCACATATACCTGGTTTGGCTGCTGGGTTTAAGAAATCTTGAGGGTGTTTAATACAAACTTAGGGGGGGGATACAAAGGAAGATAAACAAGGAGATACAAAGGAAGGGAAATAGAATAGACACTGACTGCCTCCAACTGCTGGTGCCTTATTGATCCAGGGTAAGCTGGAAGTAGAAGTACCACCCTCACAGTACCCATCCCTTACTGGTAAAGGAAAAGGAGAACAAAGATTGCCAAAAGTACATAAGAACATAAATAAAACCCGGAGACGCTGCCAAATTGGATGTGGGTATCGCACAGAAGGGCTCAGATGGCCTTGTAGGTGTCAGGAAGAGCAAAGGGACTCTGCTAGTTCACTCTGTTAGTTTACTTTATGCTATTAACACTAAAGTGAGTAGCACAAAGTAAAAGGGAAAAAGCATGCAGGACCCAAGATCAAGACTTTCTTAGCTGTAAACTGAAGCCAGTTTGATTGTAAACAGCAGAAAACAAGACAGACTCAGGGTCACCAGTGAATCATGTAATAGCTAAGCACCTGCTGAGGCATGGAGGAGCAGATGCACACAGTCCTGGAGGCATTTCTGGTAGCTATAGATGTGCATTGCTGTTGCTGTGCGAGATGCTGGTCAGACCTCACCTGTGGAAAAGAACTGTGCTCATATCTAACCAAGAAAGCTTAATGTGAAGTGCAGGTAAGAGCAAGCTTGTAGGATAGCCTGCAAGCTAGGGAGAGCTCACAGTGCATGAGGGGACTGGTTTGCTTAGTTCAGCAATGTGAAGTCTATACTCAAGGGAAATAAACATCAGGGAGGAAGAACAGCTTGAGCGAAAGCTGCACTGGCACTGGCACAAGAGAATTCAAAGGGGCTGGGGTTTCACTCATGCCTTCGAACAGGAGGCTGTGAAATTGCTTTTAACACATACACACACACACCCCCCCCAGTAATCCTGGATGTTCTTGTTACCTGTATGATGGTCACTGCTCCTGAATCCAGCTGATGTTTCAGTATCTATTGAACTCATCGCAACATGAATATAATTACACGTTGCACAGGGAATTCTTACAAATGAACTCCTTTCTCTGGCAGAGCCTGCCACCAGTAGAGGAGGGAGACACAAATCCAGCCCCATTCCACTTTGCGCCGGCAGGGATGCTCCTGGAAAACTGCATCAGTTCCAAAGAGAGACACCTAAAGGGTGGGTGTCTGAGGAACCAGGAAAGAAAGCAGGTGGGGTTTCCTGAGTATTGCAGCTAAGCAGTGACTGATACTAGGAAAAGGGATTGAGGAAAGAAGAGCCCTGCAGATGGGAGCAGAGACAGCTGTTGAGAGGATGGCAGGGAGGGAAAGGGGTCATAGAAGGAAAATGAGCAGCTATTCCAGGGCATAATCAGGAGACAAGAAGGATGTCAGTGATCTGAGATGCATTTGCAGCTGCTGACATGGACTGTGGGATTCTTCTGACTACCCTGCAGAGCCAGAGCCTCATCCCAGCAGGGCTGGTCCAGCCGTGGCAAGGGACAGTCACAACCCTCAGTGGCTGCTGTTGTCAAGGAGCCTTTGAGAGAAGGCATGGCCCCACGGGAAGCAGACCAGGGCGCACATCCATCTGTGTCCATTCATCCAACAGACCAGATTGCCAGGTACCCACCTCCCCCAGCAAGCCTTCAGAGGGGAGGTGGGCCAATGCCTTTCCACGTGAAGCTCTGGGGGACCAAGCTGCTGCATGAACATCCCACAGAAGGGGAGCACGGCATCACCATGACCTCTGCAGGATCCCAGCACTCACTACCCAGCTGGCACTGGGGACCTGCAGGAGGATGGAGGCAGTGGGTATGTGTCCTGCTGCTGGGCAGAGGCAGGGCTCCATCACCCCAGACCAGCCTAAGGAAACCTATGTCATGAGACACCCTCCTTCCCCAGCCAGAGGGGTCCAGCACAAAGGAGCCCTGATAACATTTGACAGAGACTCTGTTACACACCAGCCCATCCATTCAACAAACACCAAACCCTCCCCATGTGTCTCCTCTGGGGAACAGGGGCAAGGGCAGCCTCAGCAACCCCAGCAACCAACATGCTGGCTGTCTGAGGGGAGCATTGCTGAGGGCTGTTAAGCACAAAGCCCCCCTCTCCCTCCAAATGTCCCTCAGCACAAAGCACTGGAGGATGGGGAGACCTTGGGACAAGTCCTGCAGGGTGCTTGCCTGCTAGGTATGCTTCCCCCATTCACCAAGTACAGATGGGCACCGCAGCGGTGCATGGTGCCTGACACCCCCACCACAGAAGAAACTGCACCCCAGTAATGCAGTAAGAAGGAATTACCCTCATTACCCCAGCTAAGAATCCGTGGTTACCTCTTGGCACAGAATGGCCGGAGGAGGCTGGCAAAAGTCAGACATCAGTGATGAGCCCATTCAAGTTGTGTCCTGCTTCCTCCCTTTCCTCAATCTGAATGTGGAAGCCAAATATCCAAAGAGGGGGTTGCAATGAATCACTGCACAAGTCATGACACTTTCCATGCTAGGGATGGCAGGTTTCCTGCTCTTCAAGCTGGGACCAACACTTCTCCATACCCTCTCTTCTGCAACCCCCTAAACCTCATTCCTTGGCTTAGGTTGTCATGTCCAGGTATTAATATTCTGCTGTACTCAGGCTCTGCTTATCAGCCTTTTCTTTAGGATAAAACAGGGTTAAAACACAAAGACATTTAAAATTAAAATGAAAACTAATAATAATGATGCTCAGTACTTAGCTCTCTCTTGCCATCTTCAAAGTGATTTATAAATGTTAACTAATGAATTAATCTTCACATCTCTGACTGAAATTCAGCATTACGGCTGAAGTGAGCAGGAAAACAAACTGTGGTTTTCAGATGAAGGGCAAAGGGAAACCTGTGCTCCTGCCCTCTGTTTGCCATCTGACAAAGCAATCTGCAGCAGTGGTTTCGTTCTGCACTGCACACCTCTCTTTTATTTTCCAACCATACCAAAGGTCTGAAGGCATCTGATGTGCTACCTCCTGCTGCTTGCTTTTTTTAATGGAGGTCTTAAAAGGTGCTCCCTTTGAAAAGAGAGCAAAATGGGAGAGCTGTGCAGATGCCCCTTAGTCAAGTACATTTGATCCCAAACTCTTCTGGAATCCACACCACCACAAGCCTTGAGAGGGGCAAATAAGAAGATGGGAAGGGAGAGCAAGGCCAACGGCAGCACATGGCAAATGACACTACTGGAGAGTTGAGCTGAGCCTCGGAGAGGGGCGCAAGCCAGATGCAGCAAAATGAGGTTATGGCAGAAGGATGCAGCAGATTCGTGCTGACTGTGGTTTAGCTATGAAGAGCATGGGGCTTCAGCACAGCCGAGGCCTGGTGTGGCGAGTGCCCGCAGGACCCCGTGTTGGTCCACACTGATTGCTCATGGGGTTTTGTACTCAGTGTGTGTACAGAGCTCAGGTACTGCTCCACCTTCCCATGCACTGTGCAGGGCACTCACACAGCTGGCATAGAGATCTCAGTACTGGCTCAGGGGTGCTTCCAACTCCACTCCCAGCATTTGCAGCCCAGATTTAAACTGTGGATTCAGGGTATTTAAAAAGACCCTTTGTACCCAATAGCCACAGTGCAATTAAAGAGAGCAAAGTCCAACAGGTCAGAGGGGAGCCACAGTGCTTGGAACAAAGCTGTTACAGCTGTTTTTATTCAGCAACAGGACTCTTATGGGGCACAGATAATCCTTCTCCATTAATGGTAACTTCAACTCCCCGGACCCTGTTACAGCCACCATTCCAGCCCAGCTCCCACTGGACCACAGCTGGTGGTTAGGACACGTACTTTGTCCAGCTCCTCTGCTCCATACCAAGCAGATTCTCCTCACTCCTTCACATCACACCCCAACAGCTTTGCAAGCAGCTCCTCTTTCAAAGGGCATGAGGTGCCAGACATTTGGCAGGTGCTTGGGGCTTGCCAGGTACCACCTCTTCAGCTGGCACCTGCCTTTCAAGGGAGTGCTACAATCTGATGTGCATGGACCTTACTGCTTCTCACAATCGCAAACACAGAAAGCACAGTGACTTTCCTCACTGAGAGAGACAGACGAAGGTGATGTGGTGCAGAGGGAGGAAGGCTCAAGGTAATTTAAACAAAAGCTGGAAATGTTGTCACAATCCCTTCCCTGCAACTTATGTACAACAGGACTCATCGAGTAGGCTCCCTATTGCAGCCAATCAGTCAGACTGCTCTGGAAGGGTTAAGACAGCCCTGGCTCAGTTGCCCCCTTATGTACTCCTGCAGCCAGATTTGCATCTCTCCATCAGATAGCTTCATGCCAAACCTCTCCTACTTGGCACTTTCGTGCCAGAGGACTACAACTAAAGCCTTGAATGCGTGGGCTGCTGTAGCTCTTGGAGACCTCGGCCAGTAAGAGCAGCAACCCTGGAGCAGCTTGGTATAGCCTTGCCCAGCACAGCCGGCTGGTGTGTCCTGCCTTGTGACTTTATACACAGGGAAGGAAGCTGCTTCAAAGCTGGATGAATTCATGGGTTCAGGTGACAGGGCTTCCCACCTAGCATCAGAGCTGTGACAGCAGCCTGGAATTAGTAAACAGCAATATTGCACAAATCAGCACTTGGGGGCGGTCGATATTGTGATGGCTTCACACCCGGCTACCACTGCAACAAGCATCATCTCACCCGCCTTCCCACAGCCTGAACAAGGCTCCTACTGACATTGCCACCTCCCCAAGCTCTCACCTGCCTGCACTGGGAGCTGACCCAGGGGAAAACTCATCCAGGCCAGTGAAACACAGAGTCAGAGAATCCATTTTAGCATTGGCACAAGAAAAGAGATGGACCCAAGCAGGGGTGGAAGGCACAGTGGCAATTCACACCAGTGTACACCCTCACTGACCAGCGGCCTGACCCTCGTGTCTGTCTGACTCAGCTTCAAGCCAGTCTCAAGGATGCAGCCTCTGGATAATCTGCTGGATTTCCTGGGCATCTCCCAGGAGCCACTTTCGTTACAATTTCTTGTTTCAGCCAGGCTCCAGCATTGCCCAAAAGCAATCAATGCCCAAACATCAATACTATGCAACCTCAACAGATGGGCATGGACTCTGGTACCTTTACCTATACCGGCCAAGTCCCCACATCACTTTTCATTTTCCCCTCAGTCTCGGCACTGGTCTCTGGGACTACCTGAAAAGCTGTAAGTTCTTTTGAACATTCCTGGTGCAAATCAATCACACAAGAAACTCTTTAAATAAAATTTATGATTCATTCCTGATTTATGGACTCTCATACCAGCACAGCTACCCTGGCATTGCCCTTGGAAAAGGAAGTGAATGTTTTCAGGATATACCAACCAGAAATGGGACAGAGGCTTCCAACATCATGACTTATTTTGGAACATTCAGAATCAGTATACAAGACAAAGAGACACCACTACAGGAGCAGAAGTTTGTACAGATATGTCCATAGATCTATATTTTTATTGTTTTATATATATTTATAATATATTTATATATTTTTAAAAGAATTCCTTCAAAACCTACCCTCCCACCTAGCAAAACAAAGATCAAACAATCAAAGATGGCAGCTGCAACCTGGAGCAAAGTATCCCAGAGGTCTCAAAGCCAAAATGATTGCTGAGCACCAGCACACTCTTTCCAAGCTTCTGTGATGCCCTGTGGGTGCAATGGTGACTGACATGGTTTTATGGCTCTTTAAATTGACCTGTCAGAAGACAGGGAGAGAGAAAAAAAGAAACACATGGCCGAGGCGATGGGGGCAGGAGTGGTAGGGGAAACAGCAACACAAACAACTGGAAGCTTTGAGTGTGAAATGCTGTGATGAAAAGGAGGGGGACGCTGCCTGGAAAGCCAGTAAAGAAGATAGGAAAGAGAACAAACATGCAGGAGAATTAGCTGGCAAGATGTATCTCAGAGAAGAGCTCAGAAACATCACACTTGGGACCTTTGTTACCCCTCCATCCCCCATATCTCTTCCTCTCACCCTCCCAGTTGTGACAGGAGATCCAACTAGTTTGATTTAGACCAAATCTTCGCACTGCCCCGCAGCCTGTGGAAAGAGGAAAGAAAAACAATCAGGATGGACACTCAGGCTGATCTCCAACTTCCTTTTCTAAATGCACACAAAGAGCAAAAGGAGAACACAAGGAAAGCTTATGAACTCTGCTTCAGATCAAGAGCTACATAGATTTCCCTTCAAGTGAGCAGGAGAAAAGCTCAGCTGGGACTACATCTCTGACCATCGCCTGTCCAGAGAGCAGACCCCTGCAGTCAGCAGCCTCACTGCTCTGAAACAGGGCTCCCCTCAGCTCACCTCCTGAACACATACACACACAGAGTGGCTCTGTTCATCTGCCCCCACTCCTCACCCTTTGGCTTTGGAAGTCTTCTTGCTGGCCTGGCGCTGGTTGGTGCCAGGGGCCGGCTCCCTGAGCTCTGTTAGGTGCTGTTCCGGGTCCTGGGATGTGGCTGCTGCAGCGGCAGCTGTTGTCACTTTAATGGTCTTCTTCAGGTTTGCCACCTGCAGCAGCAAAAAAGAACCAAGGAATTTCCCAAGGTATTTAGTTTGTTTTGTTGTTGTGATTTTTTGTTTTAGTTTGTTGGGAAGTAGCTGGGGGTGGGGGAAGAGGACGGTTGGGTTGGTTTGTTTGGGTTTTTTTAAGCCAAGTTCTGGAGTTTAGGTCAAACAAAGCTCAGGTCAAACAAAAGAGCTAACAGCTGCCCAGACTCTTGCACTGCAGAGGAATGTTACACTGATTCAGGACTCTTATTCAGGCATGATGCCCTAGGCTGGTCTGGCCTAGGGAAAAGGTAATGCCTTACTTGAGCAAAGCCCGTAACAACCACAGGGTACCAGTTCCAGTTATTTTAAAGTGAGGGGCACTGGCTGCTTCCTCCTCGTCCCACTCACCTCACTCTCTATCTGCTGCTTCAGTGCCAGCTGCTGCTCTTTATGCTGGTTGGCCCGGCTAACCTGCTCCTCAATGCTCGACAAGACAATCTCACAGCCCTGGCACCTGCAGAGAAGATGTGGAACTGAACAGGCCGGGTAATTTACATGGCATAGAAAGACATGTGAAAGATGGCAGCTTTCAACTCTAGAGGCCAAAAAGACCAGAAGGTGTCAGCTACACCACGCAGGAAGGACAGGGGAGCAAGAGTCCAGTGTCATAATGTGCATAGTGATGTTACTACCTGTGAGGGGGACAGAGAAGAAGGCGACACTAGCTTAGGAAATGCAGGCTCAGAAAGCCTCCTGCCAGCAGCCCCAGGACTGTGCAAAGGTTGCTGCAGTCTCATCACCCCTCTAGCCACAAACAGAGGAATCTGGAAAATTACTTTTGGAAAACTACTTTCCATTATAGTGTGGGAAAGGGGACCGAGTAGGCCACCTACAACAGTACCCCCCAGCAACATACAGAGGACCCAGGGAAGCCACCGGCCACTCTTGCAACCATTTTTGGGTGTTAGTATTTGGGGCTTCCTCCTCACCACTCCTGCAATGTGCGGGTGATGGTGCTTAGCTCCTCCCTCCGGATGTCCCTCCCAATGCTGTAATCCACCTCCAGGCGCTGGTTCCGCTGATCCAAGCTCCCTCGCAGCACATCTGCATACACAGCCTCGATGACAAGGTCCTCCAGTTGCCGGACGTTCTTCAGCTGTAACTGCTCCAGCAGCACCGAGTAGGGGATGCACTGTGGAAACACGGTGGTAACTAGCATCAGGTAATCCAGTGGAAGGGGAAACTGGGGAAAAACAGGGCCACTACCTTGATCTTGGCAGCCAGAGTGACGACTGACAGGTGCCTCAGTTTGTTCTTCTGAGCCTCTGTCAAGGGAGGGAGGTTTGCTGCTTCAGCTATTGGCAAGGGAAAGAACAGGGTATAAGAATTTATGCCTCTTTTTCCATTTCCCAGCCCTTCACAGAAGCATCGGCACCATACCTGTTTCTTAAGGCATATGCACACCAATCCTCCAAGTGATGCTTCATCTTGCCAAGCCATCCCCATTAATTCTTGGCTCAAAAGACGTTTTCTGAGCAGCTTTCCTCCCCTCAGCCTCAAGGCATCCTCTCTACCTGTCCCATGCCTTATTTATGCAGGTCCACACATCCCAGAGGACCCCAGAGTCTTTCCCCTTGCCTCTCAAAAATGCCTTTGTCAAGACGTTCTCCAAAGCTCCCTACTCAGCTGGCAAATACCAGCATTAATTACTGCCAGTGCTATTAATTACTACCTCAGTGGTCTGCAGCCCAAACCGCGGCAAGGCGTGTGCCGTAGCGCAGGAGGCACAGCCCTGGCTGCAGAGGGGGCAGGTTGAACGCGATCCTACAACGACCCGTGGCTCTGGCACGGTTTCCGCACCGAAGGGCCACCCCCCCGGGGCGGGGTGAATCGCGCTGTGCCCCCTCCATCCCGGGGCCGGGCCTCACCCAGGTAGTCCGCGTAGGTGCCGTAGGCGAAGATGGTCAGGAGGCGGAACACGGGGGAGAACTCGCTGTCGGCCAACTGCGGGGACACACGGTCAGGCTCCGCCGCGCTCCGGGCCGCGAGCCCGGCCCGGCGGGCCTGCCGCCCGGTGCGGGCCGCGCCGCGCCGTGGTGCCTGTCCGGTCTCACCTCCCGGACGGCGGGCATGTCCAGCAGCTCCCCGAACACGTAGATGCCTGGGGCCTCCAGCACCTGGTGGATGAGGCTGGCGAGGGCGGCGCCGCGGGCCGCCTTGGCCAACAGCAGGAACTGCTCCTGGCTCTGCCCCGTCACCTTCCCCTCGGCCGCCATAGCGCTGCCACCGCCCCCCGCGGGGCTCGGGCCCCGCCGCGGTCGCCCTCACGCAGGCGTCGGCCCCGCCGCCGGGCTCAGCCCCTACCCCACCCCGCCCCGCCGCTACTGCTCTATAGCACCGCAAGCGTAGAGCGGCCTCTTCCGGGTGCTAACGCTGCCCGACCCCGCCTCCGACTGGTAGAGGCAGCGGCACGACCCGCCTCCGCCGCTTCCCCATTGGCAGGCCAGAAGGACGAGTAGAGTGGTGGGCCCGCCGCTAGGACGCCCCCTTCCGGCCGGGGTGTGCGCCGCCTGCTGGAGCGGTGTCTGGCCGCCGCGTGTCCCAGCCCCGCGTTTGTGAGTCTATCCACACGTATTGGTGAATGTCTGCTCTTTATCTGTAGTGTGTCAACATAACCGGTGAGAAAAGAGATACACTAGTGCATGGCACCATCTTTGTCTGTTTCAGTGATACACCCTACAAGCACCACACCAGAATGAAGAGGTGCACCAAATACCTTGTGTGTGCCTACGCAATCTTTGCTCTGCTTTCACACCGTTCAGATCTCGCTATTTTGGGCAGTGTTTTGGGGATATGTAAATGTAAAAGATCTTATGCTGCAAAGTGCCGTACTTGGGTATTTAAACGATGCATTTCATCAATCCCTGCATGCATCCCCGCCTCTACAGCATTCATTCTTATGGAAAAATTGCTTTACTACCTGCTGAATCATTAACCATCACACTTGTCAAGAAATTCATCCCTGGTGCAGGCAGGGCATGGCCATAAAAAGATAGTTTAAACACTTCACAAGCATAGAAATGTTTATGGTGTATTTTAAGTATCTCTTCGTGGGCAAATGACTTAGTGTAATGCGATCAAGAAGGCATCACCAAGGGCACACTTCCCTCTGCTACGTGAAAGAGCTGTTTTTAGAATGATGGGAATAAAAAGTGGGGGTCATTTTGGGAAATAAGAACCCCTTCCTAGCTTTCCTTGTCTTGCGTAAATCATGCGGTAGGTGGAAGTGAGTTGTGAGGGGGACTGGGTGTCACAAACACTCATTTTGATATGCAGTATTTAAGCTGTTTGGCCAACAGTTTCCAGTCCAGCACAAACCTCATGGCTTGCTCCTTTAGAAATCAGCATTGCTTTTTCATGAAAGCAAAGGAGGCAACACATTGAGGGGAGCCCATACCATGCACAGACAACATATTCTGAGCATGTTAAAATCCTAGTGCTGCCAGGACAAGTTTGCACTCCTGCCCGTCATTGCCAGCAAGAGAATCGGTCTTCAGCTTGATTGGTTTAGCATGTAATTAAAGGCAGTTGACTTGTGCTTTGCCAGACTTCTGTAAGCGTAACATCTTGAAATAAGCATAACATCTTGAAATATTCATCTGGGTAAAATCTAAGTTTGTTAAGGTTTTACTTGCCAGTATCAACAACTCTCGCTGCTTGCTTTGACTCTAGCTCTTGTCACACAGCTGCTGTAGCTGAGTTGTGGAGAAGGCTCCTTTGGGGTACAGTACAATTTTAGAGCTAGAAAATAGAACCCATGGCTGCCTTGGGGAGTTAGGCCATTGTGTCTCCCAGTGAGAGGTTAATCCAAGCTCATTTGAACAGCCATATGTATTGTCCTTCAGTTCCTGAGGCTCCTTCAGTGCTTGGCCTCCATGCTGAGGCTGCTGACAGAAGAAGGGAGCAGTGTGGACAGCGATGGAAAACTGAACTTCTAGCGTTAATGGTCATGCCACAAGAATTAGGCAGATGTCCCTCAAAACTAATTCCAGGCAGAAGGAGCAAAATGGCTCTGAGTGCCTGGGCAAGGGAGGCAAACAAGGGAAGGCACCCATACCCTCAGCCCTGGTCCGATAGAGCACGTTTTCATGTACATGCTCTGATGCCCCCTTAGCTTTGGGATGTTTCAGTCTCATGTGCCTCCAAAAGCTAGAGCTGAACCAAAAGGCTTCCCTGGTCAGCTTTTGTATTATCTCGTAGGAAAGTGCCCAAACCCACTGGTTCAGGGCACTATCAGAAGCTGTCCAGCCTTGGGTCCTCACTGAACAAGTTGGTAACGATCATTGCACGTCGTGGGATAAATGTGACTGAGACACTTTTTACCCAACAGACACGTCTTCAAGACATACTGAAGGTCATTGGTGGCCAGGGGAGCAGGGAAAGGCTGTCAGTCGCTGTTCTCAGAGCTAGCAAGGTCTGGGATTCTCCGTACAGCAGGATTAGGGGAGAAGCAGGGCTTGTAAGGTTGGGTCAGAACTGTGGAGGCAGGTTACAGGGCAGTATTAACAAGAGGACTACCTCCTTCCTACTTCCCTTCTCTGTTTCTGTATTTAGGTCTGATTCACTGTAGCCTTACACCTGCTGTATTCACACCAGCTCAGAGTGCATTCAAATCGGGTTCAGATGTAACCCTCCTGATTTGTAGTGGCTTATTACTCTCATCCCCACCCCCTCGCCAGCTCCTTCCATGTCAGTTTTATCTCCCTATTGATCTGTTTCCCTCACACTCTCTGACACGCTTGCTGCTTTTCATTATTAGGCAGATAAAGCCAGGCAGCCCGAGCATCCTACATGATGCTCTCTCTGTCCCCCTTCTCCACTCCCACCCCTAGGTCCTGTGTGCTGGGTCCCTACATTTTTGCCCGCTCCTTTTGTCCTGCATAGAGCTAAAACAAGGGCAAAGACCAGGAAATCCTTTGAATGCATCAGATCCTGAGCTCTCCAAACAAGAAGGTCATCTTCTTCCCACAATATGCAACTCTTGTGCGAGTGCATGGTAACATTCCTCTAACTTAGCAAAGTCTATGCTTCATTCCCTAGATCAGGGTGCTGGGGTTGAGTTTAAATTCCAGACTCCTGGAGCCGTTAACTCCCATGCTTTCACTTCGTTCACAAAGCAAACGCCTATCTTTATGGTCACAGGGGAACTGTGAAAGTGGTTTTCATGTAACCTAGAGAGTTGAAAGTAGGAGGCGAAGAGTGCACATGAAAGCAAGTCTTTACATTTCATAATCTTAAGATAAATCTTGTGGTATGGGGAGGCTCTGCATGGTTATTTCTGAATGTTTGGGATTTCTAATCCTCACTGTAACCACCCCTAGCATCATCCCTCTCTTCTGATCTCTCTCTGATCTTTCCAGAAAGAAACCTCCATTCTCTTTATTCTATAGATCCACCTTCTTTCCTACGTGCTCACTGTCCCACTTTAAAGCCTGTAGAGCTGTATTGGCTCATTCTAGACTGTTTCTCTCCTCACCACCGCAGAATCCAAATAACTTGTCAAAACACTGGTGGTATTTTTTCCCCAGTCCTTCTCTAAACATAGCGAGGGTCACATCTTCTGAGATGATTTTTCACAACTGTATGTAACACAGACTCCAAGACAAAAACAAAAGACAAAAGAGGCTGGGGTGAAGCAATAGAATACCAACATGGTCCAGAAGGCTTTCAACCCTGTAACTTGTACTGGGCTAATGCACAAAGTCATGATACCTGTACTTAGTTACACCTGAAGGCAGCCTGGTATCAGGTGCTTACAGAGGACTTTAAAGAGAGAGTAACTGCGTGGTAACTCTTCCCTCCTCCTGAGGGTTATTAACTCTCACAGCCCTATGGATTTTGCGGACAAGCAGCTCTCTTCCAGACAGGCCTCTAGTTGTGAGTCAAAGACTCCAGAAGAGAGGATCTTGCACTTCACTTGATAGTTTGTTTCTATGATTAATCACTCTCCACGGGCTGGCTCCTGTTATTCTCTACCAGAATACCTGGTAGACTTTTCCCCAGGAAGGAAGCGATACTGCAAGCAAGTCATGTCTCGCTCTGCTTTTTGATACATTAAACAGGTTGACCTCTTTAAATTGCTGAGATCTCCAGCCTTCAGGTCACCTTTGATTCAAAGTTATTTTTAAAATATGGAGCATGAAGCCGGGTACCGTTTTCCTGCATGGGACTTACCCAAACACAGAGAGAGGTTTAATCATCTCCTTCTGTCTTTGCATGGCCAGAGATCACTTCAGACCCAGTGCTGCAGCCTGGCCCACTGACCTCATGTCGGGTTTTCTGCCTGTTAAGATCTCTCAATCATTTCCAGATCACCTCTTTTCAGGATTGGAAGTTTTTCTCTGTAGATATGGACACTTTTCCCTGTCTATGGCTGTGCAATTTGCTCTCAACTATCTTCTAAAAGTTTTATGAGAATGACAACCTTACTGAACGTGGGAGGTCATTCTGTGCTGGTCTCATCCTCATTATTTTTAACACTCTAACAATATTTGTGACCTCAGTAAATTGTGTCAGAATGAACTGTATCTGCTCACCAGGCACTGAATAAAATGGTGAGTCATATCTGACCACGGACTCCTTCCTGGGCATCCATGTAAGAAACACTGCCACCCAACAGTGGACTTCTGGGGATGACCTCCTTTGTGTTTGCAGGTTGTTAAATGGAGGCAACCAGCTCACTTAACCTCCTGCTCTGTTAATATTGCATAATGCTATTTTTTTTCTCATGGTATGCCTTGGGATATTAATGCTTCCAGAAGCCTGGATAGATCTAAGCCATCACCTTTTCCAAACAAACCTCTAGTCACATCAAAGACTGACAAGAACAAAACAAGTTTATGCGGCAAGATCAGTTTCCTCCAAATCAGGCTGATTGGCATTAACTGGAGAATCTCATATCGGCTCTTTGTTGCTTTGCTGAGAAACTTTCAGGTCTTCTGTTTGCTCTTTACAAATATTGGCAGGGCACAGCTCTCTTCCAGCCTTCTGGGATGTCTCTGATATTCCGGAGCTTATTAACCAGTTGTTTGGTGAGCAACAGGGCTGAGGAAACCGGGTTCTCTATGGATTTGTTTCCCATATGTTCTATACTTCTCTATGTTCTTCCATGTGTTCTATACTCTATACAACCACACGAGTTGCCCGCTGTTTGCAGGAAACAGCACTAAAAACAGCAGCAGTGTTCTTGTTGACCTCAGGACACGTGGGTGTAAATGCTCTGTACATGATGACAGAAATAACAGCCTCATCTCCTTCCATGGTGTGGATGGGCAGGGAGGTACTTCATTTTCCACACAAGACATGCACTGGTCCTGGTCCAAATCCTGATCAAACAGACATCATTTTTATACTTCCATCTTCTTTCCATCACCACATCACCCTCACTTGAACACCTTCAGACTACTACTTTATCCTTGGCATACTCTTGTATCCTCTTTCCACAGCTACGCAATGTGTCCTCCTTCAGCCCATCTGATTCCATCTCTCCCCTCAAATTTCCCTGTAATTTTATGTTAGCTTTCTTTTGAGCCCACCCCATCCAGAGCACTTCCAGTTGCCACTAAACCTATGCTTGCCCTAACCTGTGCTCCAAACCAAACAAGCCATTCCCCTTATATCACTTAAGAGTGATATGAGTGACATCAGCCCCTGTGCTTGCTGTTCCTGTCACCTCAATGGCTTTCCTGACTCCCCAGCCCCATCCCTCAGGGTTTTCTTTGCCCCTATAACATCATCCTCCTTGTTCTTTCTCATATCTCTGCTTCCTTTTGCTTCCTTTTGTAGTTCTGCTCTTCAGGGGGATTTTCAGTGTTTGCGTCATTTGGATTTTCACCCTTTAACTGACCTTTCCCTGCCTGAATTTTCTCGTCTATTTTGTGCTTCCCAATTATACAAAACACATTTGTCAGGATTTGAAAAGGTCAGAAAGAGCCTGTGTGGCTGATGTAGAGCCCCTTCCAGAGCCTTCTACCCTCTGCTGCTCCCAGGTGAGAAAGCAGGAGGAGAAGCGCAGAGGGCAAGACAAGCTGAATGCCAGCCGGTGACGTACCGCTGCATCCCCAGCCATGTCTGTACAGGTGGTTTCTTGGGATGAGTGTGCGAGGGCTTGCTGAGCAAGCTTGGCACAGGTCACTGATACAACTCCCGGGAGGGCTAGAGATAAAAAGGCTGGAGAATGCAACAGAAGCCTGGATAATCTCTGACATAAAGCCCCATGTACGTGAAAGGGACAAAAGCCGAGAGGCTCAACCATGTGCACACCTGTTGACACACAATGGCACCGTGGCTCACAAAAACCCAGACTGTGTCATCTCTTCTGTCATTGCCATTGTACCACACCCTGACCTCCCAGTGACCATAAGCCTTAACACAACCTTATCCCTGTGCAATATGTCCAAACGCACAGCAACGTTACTCCCAAACGTGGTGAAAACCTGTTGACTCTCCCAAACATGCTCACAGAAACACGCACAAGACTCAACTGTTCCAAAGGAACATTCATTAGCACAGGAGCTTGTGGGAGGCCTGATGAAGAACAACAGACTCAGACCCCTCAGGTGTCTGTCCAAAGTTGGTACGATATGTTCTGGGCATCCTGCTGTGCTCAGGTTTGGTACTGTATGTCTATTTGTCATCTGTGCCCATTCCTGACACAATGGCAGGTTGCTTTACAGCTCAGCACTGTCTTTACTATTCCTCTCTTTTTTCTCAGGGTCAGTCTCAGTCTTTCCTCATTGCTTTATGATGAAAAGTTTGATTGTTTCTGAGGATCTGAGGAAATTACTTTCTTGCTTCCTCATATTTCAGACCCTGGAGTGGAAACTGTCTTTCTGTCATTGACTTACTTCTCTCACCCATTGGTTGCTCAGCTGCTCCCATCTGATTTGGACTGTGCTTTCTGTTTGGTACTTGATGGTGGGATGAGATCTTCCCTGTGAGACACCCAGCCCCTCACAGGCACATCTGCTTCTGTCTTCAATTTTGCTGTCACATCCCTACCATTTCCAGACGCATCCCATCGATCCCTGGCAGAAACACGCTTGGGGACACGTTCAGACGACCTGGGTGATCCCTCAGCGGGGACACCCACCTTGAGGGGATACCCTCCACCCCCCCCCCCATTGCTCCCACAGCACCCCTGTGTCCCACTCAGCCCACTCGTGGGCAGCTCGGCTCTGCCCCTGAGGATTTAAGGAAATCGGCCGCCCGCCCGGGCTGCGCCCTGCCGGGGGCATTCGCCTGCCGCCCCCCCTACCCCATGCCCGGTACCGCGGTGCGCAGGGAGGCCGGGGCCCCGAAGCTCCGGAATGGGGGATGCGGGATGCGGGGAAGGGCGGCGGGACCGGCGCGGCTGCGAGGGGCGGCCGGGGGGTGTCATCTCCCCGAGGGGACTGCTGCGGGGCGGTGGCGGGGGTGAGCCCGGGGGGCGGCCCGGGGGAGGGGGATCCCGGGGGGCCTCCGCCCCCAAGGACGGACCCGTCCGGGGGTGGCATTCGCCGGATCGAGCTGGAGCGGCTGGTCCCTTGGAGACACCTCTCTCCATGGCAACCTAATCGCTTCCTGTGAAGATCCCGAAATAACCGACGAGACGAGAGCGGAGCAGAGCCGAGCGGAGCCGAGCCGAGCGGAGCGGGCAGCGGCGGCGGGCGGCGGGGGGCAGGTCCGGCGAGCGCGGGGCTGCGGGAGGGCAGGGAGCGGGAGGAGCTTTCCCCGCCGGCCGCAGGGGCAGGGGGCTCCAGAGCCGGGGGGACGCGGTGCCCCAGCCTGGCCGCTGCCCTCACCCGGCTCCCCCGGCCGCCCCTCCGGCTGCAGCGCGGCCACGGTGCCGGACGCGCCCGTGCCAGCAGCCATGGGGTTAACGGGAGGCAGCGAGCGAGAGAGACAGAGACAGAGAGAGAGAAAGAGGGGCTGGACCAGTCCTCGGCAGCTGTTTATTTCAAGGCATCTCTCGCTCCCTCTCCCTCAGCCAGGGCTCAGCCTCATCAAACCTTCCTCCTTCTCCTCTCCTTCCTTCGTCCTGGCCATGAGAGGCACCGGCAGCAGCAGCTGTGCTCCCACAGCCCCCTGCTCCGCCGCCCCGGCTGCGCCCCACTCGTCTGCCCGCAAGGTAAGTTCATCCTCTCAGACCGGGCTTGGGGAACGGGGTACGGATGGGGCTGCAGGGGCAGGAAGGAATGCGTGCCCGTCTCCAAGTCATCTCTCCCCGTCTCCTTCCCTGTGTCCTTTCTCCCTCTTTATCTTGTCCCTCTCCCCATCTAGGTGCTCTGTCTCTTTCTAGCCGCTGTCTCCTCTTCTCCCCAGCCCCCGCGCTCTTTCAGTCTGGGGCAGGGGATGCCCGAAGGGCTGGGAGGGAGGGGACACAGCCGAAGCATCGCTTCCTCTTGCCCTCCAGCTCTGGGCTCCATCACAGACCTGTTGTGCTGGAGCACTGGAGCCTGCGCTGAGGAAGGCGACTTCAGCCAAATTGGCGCAGCTGGAGAAAGGAAACGGAGGGGTCAATCCCTCCTCCTGCCTGGCCAAGGGTGCAACATGCAAGAGAGCAATTCAGACGTGGAGACTCAGCATGTGAAGCACTCGGATGCCCGGGAACAGTAGGAAACTGGGAGGCAGAAGATTGGCAGACTCATGACATGTATTGCAGGCAGGCGCTAGATGGCAGGGGACCGGCATCCTAGAGTGCTGCTTGGAATGGGGCCACACAGTTCCCAAATGCAGGGAGACTGAAGCTCAGAGGACCATCGATGGGCTTCACACGCCCATTTCCTAGCTACCAAAATGTTCAAAAGCACCATCACCCTTCCAGCCTCGGATTCTGCCCC
The DNA here is from genome assembly GCF_963264785.1 of Psittacula echo. Taxonomy (NCBI): domain Eukaryota; kingdom Metazoa; phylum Chordata; class Aves; order Psittaciformes; family Psittacidae; genus Psittacula; species Psittacula echo. The sequence continues at coordinate 8,923,744 of NC_137736.1, forward strand.
AGCCCAGGATTTCTGTACCCAGCCCATAAGAGCTCCCCTGGCACAGGAATTCCCGCCGGCAGTCACCAAATACTACCCGACCCGCACTGACACAGGGCGAGCAGTGTCAGTCCCTCCATGGTCCTGCCAGATCCTCCTGGGCACTGCCTCCAACCTTCGCAGCCTCAGACACCAGGTAGTGCAGCCTGATGTGAGCTACTGCATTCAAGCTGCCAGCCCCCAAATTGAGCCTGATCTGCGAGCTGTCACCCCTGGCCTTGTGCACAGCAGGAACTCCTTCCCCAGACGGGCTTGGCATCTCCCACCCCAGGGAACCAGCATTTGGATTCATGCTCCCAGCTGAGGAAACTCCTCCGAATGCAGCAGAATTACCTCCCTGGGGCAGCTGCTCTGAGATTCCTCCCTTTCCCCATCCCCACCCAGCTGAATACAGCAGGACGTATATATAATTCCTTTTCACCAGCACTGGGGGTTCAGGGTTCCTGCTACCAAACCAGTAATGACTGCATCTGTGCCTCTTGGACCATGAACTCCAGGATGTTCATGACCACTGAGAAAAATACAGGCTTGGGGTGCCTGGGGTGCCAGGTTGTGTGTTTGGGGGTCTCACTGCCAGTGCCTGGGCTCGCTCTGCTAGAAGCTTGGAGATAGCTGCTAGGTTCCATGGTCCCAGATCGCAGTCTCGTATCAGAGCTGTCACCGTAACCTTTAATACTGGCTGGGAGTTTAAAAACGACAGCCAACCTAGCGTTCTTTCTCTGCGAGGGGGACTGGGTCCTCCTCAGGTTTGTTTTGATTTCGTTATCACTATTTCGAGTGGGATCATTGCCGCGGGGGAGCTGGGTGAAGGAAAGGATTTGCATGAAGCTCTTGGTGCTGCAGGGTTGCTAATGGCGAGCGTTATTTCAGCCGACAGTTAAGTTCCATAATTTTGGCCCTGCTCCTATGAATGTTCTGTTCCTCAGGGTCATCAGCATCTTTCACCTTCTTCCATCCCTTCCCCCTCTCCCCAAACTGGTTGGCAATTTCATTGTTCCAGTGGAACATATCCATCTTGTGAGATCATCGCTGCATAAGGAGAGGTGATTGATTGCTTAGGTCACTGGGGCCTGTCCCATGCTGGGCTTTGAATGCTGACTTGGAGACCTTGAACTGGACTCTGTGCTCAAAGGCGAGGTGATAGGGGTTGCAGAGGGGCACAGTGATGCATTCCCGGCAGCTTGAGTCGCCGAGCAAACAGACTGCTGCATTCTGAACTAGCTGGAGCGCTCTGAGAGCAGACAGCTTCATTCCTAGAGGCACAATATCACAGCAGTCAAGCTCGAGATGTTACAAAAATACAGACAGATCACCATCTACCAGCCGAGCCAGCCACAATCGGGTGCAACTCTTTCCCCATCCCTGGGTGGACGGAGACTCTACCCGCTTTTCACTAACACGGCTTGTGTGTGCTTGGCTTCATCCGATTGCTCTTCAGTCAGAACTGATCTCGGGTAGGCATCAAGAAAGCTGGGAGATTCTCAGATTTTAAGGCCAGAGGGACCATTTTGATCATTGAGTCTGACCTACAGCAGAGCACAGGCCAGAGAATTTCACCGATTTCATTTTCTGTATCAAGCCCATAACTTCTGATGGAACTGTGCCATTCCTTTTAGAAATAGAGCCACATGAAGGCTCCAGGCAGTAGGGAATACACCACCTGCCTTGGTGAATTGTGCTGGAGTGTGACCCTCTTTATTAATAGTATTGTTCCTCATTTGAATTTGTCAAACTTCAGCATTTTGTAACAGAAGGTTACAGATTGCATTTGATGTGAGGGAGCTACAGCGTAGATATTGCCGGCACACGGCTGGCACCTTGGCTCTTTTATTCCTGTAACAGCTTTTATATTTGGATAGGATTTATCTTTGGAACCATGGTATACAGGAGTCCTGGGAATGGAGAAGGAGGTATTGTCAGCAAATCCTAGGCCTTCCCCGGGGCATGGTAGGATCTGAACTCTGGAGCTCAGAGTGTCACATTCAGGGTTTAGTCTGTGCTCTGTACTTAGAGGAGGAGTGCAGCAGGCTTTGCTCCCAGCCACTAGTTAGGATGTAAATTCCCAGCCCCCTTGGTGAATGGGAATACATGCTCTGGGGAATGGTTTCCAAGATGTGCCCTTTCATGTCCCAGCAGCAGTGGGTTTGTGCTGTGGGAGACTTACAAAGAGGAAGGAAGCACATCTGGGTCCCTGACACTGGGCAACAGCAGAAGGATTCGTGCTTCCATCCTGCAAATGCAATGAGAGTAGCTCCTAGTAGGTTAGCCCCAGGGATCTCTAGACTGGATCAGTAGTGGGATCCATACGCAGTACAAGAGCAGTGTAATTCTTACTCACAGCTTTCAAGCACCAAGATTCACAAACTGAGCTCAATGAAGTGCCCTGGGGAAATAGCTTTGTCATTCACACTCTGTCATCTGTGCATCACAGGACTGGAACACTGCGATGAAGGCTCTGTACCTACAGTGAAAATACCCAGGTACATCTTTGGACCCTGGGAGTAGCTCTGTCTGTTTTTATCACGATTAGACCTGAGAAACAGATCTGAAGGCAAGAGCCATGCCATGTGGTACTGGTGCAGAAATCCAGACTCTCTGCTCTGGCACACAAAGGCCTCTTGAATGGTTTAAGGCACATGGATACTGGGATTATACATCCAGGTAGTAAGAGCATTGGCACCCCTTCCTCATCTCTGAAGATCTACCAGTTTATTCAGCATCCACACCATGCAGAGCTGAATGAAGGGCATTTGTTGCACTTGCCCTTCAGCGCAGCAGGGTCTGTGCACAGGACACAATCCTCACTGTCAGTGGTAACTGCAGAGTGCCCCAGACACGCTCTATCTGCTGCTTTGTCAATAAGCCTCAGAGACACTCATGCTCTGTTTCAAACATGAACGCTCTGTGCACAGTGGAGTCCAGCCCTCACTGGCTGCATTTCCACCTGAAACCTTCCTTTGCTCTCATAGCATTCATGCCGTAGGAGACACCTCTGTGCTTCTCTCAGCTCCTCCACAACCACGCCTGGGTGTGCTAGTGCAGGACACACTCTCAGTCTCCAGCCACAATATGATTAGCAAACCAGCATGTGTTGGCTGAGACTGATGGACATTGCCTCATTCCTGCATTCACCTGGAGCCACCTTTGGGGCAGGAACACCATGAGTCACCTGCTCTGCACCGCTGGCAGCAGGACCTGTGCACAGCAGTGTCTTGGGTCAGAGGCGTACACCCAATACCCTAGCTGTTGCTTCGACTGCATTATGTGTCCAAGAGGAGGCCAGTGCTGTGGCTCACTCTTTCCCCTCAGCTCCGGTTACCTGCTCCATAGGGCTGAAATTTAGACCACTGTGTGTGAAAGCAAGTCAGGATTTGGCTCTGTATGGTTTCTTATTCCCAGGCTTCAGACCATGGGAATGTATGGTCCAGAGTGCTGTTGCTGGAGCTCACAATCTCAGCTGGGAAGGTCTCCATTATAAGACATCCCAACAAGTGAGAAGAGCAGAGTGAGCTGGGCAACCCCCACGTTTCTGTCAGTAGAGCCATCCATGTTAGGAGGAGTGCTAGTGGTTACATGTACACCCCTAAGGTACCACACTTCCCTGCGTGACTGGCACTGAGGCCTACCTGCACCTGGAGATCTCCACTCCTGGCACTGTCCAGATCCACATCTCCTGCTGCCTGATGTAAAACACCCCAGAGCCCCTGATCAACCACTATCCCATAATGAGTTCCAGGCATAGCCCCAGGCATTCCAGGCCAACTTGCAACCACTTGGGTGGTTTGTGTGCCCTCTAGCCCAGGGACTTACTCATGGAGCTCCCCAACGCTTGGAATTCCTTCCCTTTCCAAAGTCCAAAAGAAATTCTGTCATGAATTTGTGTTGCCAGACATGGTCTTCCATGGTATCATGATCATAATCCAGATGGCCAAGGCCTCACCAGCATCTGCCTTTGGAAGAAAACTTGCTCCATTCTGCTGCCTCTCTGCAGAGCTGCATTTTAATAGAGTCCCCTTCAAGGCTTAGAGGTTCAGGAGCAAAGTACAAAGGAATGTTGAGAATAGCCTCTCTTTTCTCCTCATCTTCATCTCAGGATCCCTCCAGAGACTGATCTTGCCCTGGAGGGAAGGGCAGGGCACATTAGCCGACAATTCTTTTTTTTCTGTGAACTTTGTTTAAATATTTAACAGAAGGAAACTAAAAATATCCCTGGTTAATGCAGCAGGAGCTAGACAGCTACTTACTCTTGGGTGCCCTTCCTCCCAGCCCCTCTCCTCAGGTATACATCAGGGCTGTGAGTCCCCTTACCACAGCAAGTTCTTCCTTCAGCAAGAGGAAGCTTCCCTCTCAGGAGGGGCTGCAGTTTTAGTTCAGGGCATGGGCTGAGTGGGAGGGAATGGCAGTAACCCCTTGGGAGCCAGGAGGTGCAGTGCAGCTGGCTCAGGGCTGGAGGTGCAGGCTTGGCCTCTGCGCTGACTCCCTTGACCAAGCATCCCCATTTCTTCCCCATCCCAGCAGCCACAGAAGGGCATGACCATGGGTTGTTGGCATCCATGCTTTCTCCTTCGTGATGAAGGAGCAAGCCGAGTATCTTGAATGATTTTTGTGCATGTGTGTGCATGTGTGAAGTCTTTTTGTGGAGAGGCATATAAGAGCTCACCAGGGAAGGGCTGGCACTGCGCTGTGCCCAGCCAAAGGAAGGGGCAGGCATCATGAAGGGCAGCAGTGCTACCACCAGACTGATGCCAGAGGATGGCGTGCAACCGGTGCAGAAATCCAGCAGGGGGAATCAGCCCTTAACTCCCTGATACCGATGCTTCCTAGTGATGCGTGGCCACGAGAGTGGGAGAGAAAGGGAAGGAACAGGGGAGAAAGGGAGGGATGGAACAGCACAGAGGGCACTAGTATAAGGAGTGCAGGAAGGTAGTTCCATGTTCGCTAAGATGTAAGTAAATACTAAATATTTGATAGGCATAATTTTGCTCTTAAATTCTTTAGTAAGGCTGGACTTTTCCCGCTGATTCAGTCTCTCTTCCTCAGTCTTCTTGGTTTATCACTCTCGTGCTTCCCCTCTCGCTCCCTCACTCTGGCACACAATGAAGAGGCTCTTTTTTAATAAATGGATTACATGCTCTACACTATAAATAAATACAGGAATTAAGATTCCAACTTGTTCCAGCGATAAGCAAACAAAGATACTGAATCCCCCTCTCAGCCCTCAGACAGGAGAGTCCCTGGGGAAGCTGCACATGTGCCTCTGCACGTGTACCCTGGTGATGGCACTTTGCTTTTGTGTGCATATGCTAACGTGTGTGTTTCTGTGCACTACTGGGGTCAGGGGCACGGTGCACCCCTGAGCAGGAGAGCACGAAAGCAGGAGAGGGTGCACATGTGGGTGCATGGATGCCCAGGTGCTCTTTCCAACAGGGAGCTTGCACATGGTGGCACACACTGCCTCCAGGGAGATAGCATTTGCTGCTGGGTGAGGGGACACTGACACCTCGCACTTTTGTTTCCCAGTGAAGAAGATGAGACAGGATCCTCGCTGAGCACAGACGCTGTGGCATCTGAGATGGAGCCCAGTGCCTGGTAGGTTCACAGCTTCCCACGCTCACTGGCAACACGGGAAGACAACGGGAGTGTGGGTGGTGGGATGCTCCCAGCTGCTCCGGGCTTGTCCTTTCGACAGGAGGGACATTTCAGATATAGCTCTCTTCTTCCTTGCCCCGACCCCACAGCAGGATGCCTCCATTCTTCTGCATCCACTCGCTGCAGCTTTGGCATCTCCTCCTCCTGGTCTCGACTGTCCCTCCTCCCGGCGTCTGGTCTCTTCGCTCTCGGGGCTCCGTAGCCCCTCGGCCTCTTTGCACCCGTCGGAGCACCTCAGCCTCACGGTCCATTTGCATCTGGGACAGGACCCCGCTGCCGGAGAGGGATTCCCGCCTCGGCCCGCGCCAGCGAGCCCTGCCGCCGCGGGGGGGAGAGCTGCGGCACGTCGTGCGGCTGAGGCGGCAGGCGGCGGGCGCCCGCCCGGCCACCCCCTCCGGCTTTGAGGACGGCATGCCCTCCTCCCAGTACCCCTGGGCCATTGTGTGGGGCCCCACGGTGTCGGATGAGGACGGAGGAGACGTCAACTCTGCCAACCCAGGCTTCCCGCCGCTGGGATACACCTTCGTCTCGCCGCATGGGATGGCAACGGCGCAGCCCAACTCCCACTCGCTCCTGCACAACGCGGGGCTCAACCTGCGTGAGACACCGGCCACCCTGCGGCCCTTCTTGTTTGGGCCCCGGGGGGAAGGTAAATCTGACTTTTGCTTCTTTCACCCTCACGCTGCAGGGGCAGGTCCCTGTGCAGATTTCATGGGGTCCCCAGTAGGAACCTCCTTTTGCACTGCTGCTCTCCAGGGCCTGGTGGCAGTGGCCGTCACACCCCCTCTCTCCTGCTCTCTCTCGCAGGTGTGGACCCCCAGCTGTATGTCACCATCACCATCTCCATCATCATTGTCCTAGTTGCCACCGGGATCATATTCAAGTTCTGGTGAGTGGGGTTTGCACTGATGGAGGCTGTCATGATGCTGGTGTCTGCAGATGGGTGGACAGGAGGACTGTGGGCTTGGGACACATTTGTCCCAAGGGTGCAGATCTGGTGCTTCAAGCCCTGGGAGGTTTGGCACATGGCTGAACTCTAACGCTGAGCATAGCGGGGTCCCATGAACCTCTCCATCACCAAGGGCTGGCTAGTGTCTGACAGGCACTCTTTACCTCACCCCTTGTCTCTCTCCAAAGCTGGGACCGCAACCAGAAACGCCGGCGCCACTCGGGGCAGCAAAGCAGTGGGAGGCAGCAGGAGAGCCAGCAGCCCCTCGCAGACCTCTCCCCCACCACCGTCAGTATCCTGGGGCCCTACAGTGATTCCCTGGCCCCCACACCAGAGGCGGAGGAATCCAGGCAGGGCCAGGAGAAACTGGGGGGCCATGGGAAGAGCACAGCCTTCCAGCTGAACCGGTGAGTGGCCGGTGAGCCAGGGCAGGAGGTGTCGGCAGGGGACAGGGGACAGGCAGGCTGAGCAGGACAAAGGTGCCGCTCTGTTAGCGGTGGAGCAGCGTGAGTGCCTGTTGCTAATTCATTTCCGATTCCCTTTTCCCTCCAGAATCCCACTGGTGAACCTGTGATGCTCACGGGAGAAGCAGAGCTGGCTCCCCACACCTCCTGTCACAGCTGGCGAGCACAGCCTCCCGCCGCCTCTGCTACCCCAGGAATAAACAACCTCCTTGTGCCACGGCCTACCACTACCACACCACCACCATCATTAACTAACTCCACCAGGATGTGCCTGGGCAAATGGACAAGCTGGGCCTCATTAGCCTCCTGCTGGGGGAAGGTTGGGGACCCCCCCCCAGCCCACTTAGGACAGGGTGATGAGAGAGCAGGGTGGTGGGAGGGAAGAGAGCTGGTGGTGGTGTGAAATCTCAGCCTCCTTGGCCTGTCTCCTAGCACAAACACTTGGATCTCCATGACTCTCTCACCAGTGCATGCCTGGCATTGGGGGTAGGCAAGGTGGAAAGGCGTACCCCTGTCCCCATGGGCCCTAACCCCTCTGTGTGTCCCTTCCTACGTCGTGTGTTTTGAAGTGAACGTCTGGAGTTCAGTGGCTGCAGGATTGCCCCCTGGGGCTTGGTCTCCGCTCAGCTGGGACTCAGCTGGTGGCAGGGTCTTTTGTTCCTGAGGCCTTGGCCCTTCCGAGGGTCTCAAGAAGGGGTGAAGCTTGGGCAGAAGAGGCTCACACAGCACCTGGGCCCCCTCAGCAACCCGCTTCCTTGAAGGAAACTTTATCTCCCCTCTAGATGGAAGATATTCACATTTTTCTGCCTAACACTCTTCAGGTTTTTTCTCTTCAGCTTTTATCTTTCATCATCTCTCTGTCCCAAATTTTTTTCTCTCAGTTCCTCCCCCTGCGACTTCTCTTGCCAGCTAAAGTTGGAAAAGGTTCCTTTAGCTTTCCAAATGTTTCGATCTCTTGGAAGCCTCCTTGCTGTCCCCTTCCACCCCTCAGTCTGCTTCAGCAAAGTTTTCCTGAAGAGCATCCTTCTATGGTGATGTTCTTCAGAAAATCTCAAGCGAAGCCCTCTGCCGAGCATGTTGTTTAGGAAGCATCCTGTACACTGGGATACTGCTGAAGCAGCTGAAGCATGGCATGCGCATGGCATGCAGATGCTGCTGGGCATGAGGAACTTAAGGTTGATGGGCTGAGGTAGGGAATTGCATTCAGACACTCATGCCACAGGCAACAAGCAGCAGCCGTGACTCTCTACACCTGGGATGACAAAGAGCAGTTTAGACTTGACCTTGGGAGCATTTGGAGGGTTGCCACGTACTGCTGGTATATCTCTCCTGGAATGCAAGGTGACTGGAGACCCATGAGGCAACGCTCACCAAGGGCATGAGAGAAAGGACAACCTTCATTAAGTTATGCCCCATTTGGTTGGGGAACAAAACTAGTGGCACAGGTATCGGTGCTAACTGGTTGCCTGGGCATGTACTTCAGGGCTGTGGTGGTCTGTAAGGCCAGCAGTCACACTGTCAGTCACTTGTGTGAGCAAGATCAGTGTGTCTCAACCTCTTCCAATGTGTGGACCCATGGGTGTCACTTTGAGGAGGGGTGGAATGGCAAATTTCAGCTTAATGACAATAGTTGCTCTCCCTTAGCTTTTGTGATCACAGACTCCACAATGACAGCCACTGAACTGATACAATGCAGATTTTAGTGAAGTTGCCCCTATACTGTACAAACACCTTCAGCTGCTGCACTGATGTGGCCAGAGACAGGAAACTCACCCACAATATGAAGGCTCTAATACAAGATCCCTGACAAAAGTCATCTTGGAGAAAAGGAAATGGCTCTTTCATCTTTTATCTCTGCAGTAAAAGCCTGTTCTTTATAGGACAAAGCACAGGGAATTTCTTGAGAGGCCTGGTTCTGCCCATTTACCCAGCTGAACTCTTAGGTGATTTCCAGTCTCATCTGACTCACCGTGAAGGACATTTAAATGAGAGTGTGAATTGCAATAAGCTTTGCAAAAAACAGTAGAGATTTGGTGAAAATGACAGGTCAAATAAAATTACTGGCTTATTAAAAGCACAGAATGGCTGAAAGATGTAGGTGGAAAAGGACTCTGGAGGTCTCAAGTCTAAGCTCAGGTTGAGCCTCCACTTGTAGCAAGCGATATTATTGCTTTACTGCAGATCGATCTATTACTGAGCCTTTTCATTATTCAGGCTCCATTCAAGGCTTTGGTGGGCAATCAAGCTGCGGATGGGCAAAGAAGGGGGCAGATGACTGTTCCTGCCCACTGATCCCGCTCTTGCTGGCACATCAGCATTGGGGAAGGATATCTGCATGCAGTCTGCAAGAGGCTGCACTGCTTATTGCTTGCAGTTTACAATATAATGCCTTGAACTGGTTTAAGTAATCTTCCAGGCCAGATTATTAGATTGCTCTTTGATCAATAGTGTTTGTTGAAACAAGGCCAGAGTTTAGACTCTACCACTTCAAGGGCTGTCCTTGGACCTTCCCTTTCCACACGCTGAATGGGGAGAAGGTCTGTAAGAAAGTGCCAGGGCACTGCAGGAGGCGTAGTGAAAACGTTCTCCAACACTCGATGTGGGGAAGCGCTGTGCTCTGCTGGCCTGGCTTTTGTGAACTCCGCAAACAAATCAGATTTTGGTGGTTTGGGTTTTTTTCTCCCCCTTTAACATGTCTCTGTTTTTGTATCTTCAGGGAGTGAAGCCTTTCACGGATACTGTGGTAAGGGGGAAGCTGGGGAATGCGGTAGAGAAAACTCTTACAATGACAGAAGCTTGGATATGCTAAACATCTTTTCCAAGACCACTTTTTCTAGTCAAATATGTCTTTATGAGAGTCATTTACTCTCTCTCATAAAACAGCTTAGGTAAGGGAAACACCTTCATTGTCCTGCCCAAATGTCCATTGCTACTCTTTGTTTGTGGAACAAAACATTCGAAACACATGTGGACACACCAGCTTCTTCCAGTCAATAAATAATCTCACTGGATCTGTTTTCTCCATGGCTGGAGCTTTACAAACCATCTTCCCCTATGCAGACTGGAGCCAGAGCATGCCCACAGTGTCCTCCCTGGCACAGGCTAACAGTCTGTGAGATGCACACACAGATGGATTGACAGCACCAAGTACCAAACGAGGGCAGAGGCCAGCACCTTCTCAGTCACAACCCATCAGGTTTCATTGTCTTCTACCTGACTGGAGGAGAAAGATCTGGATTCATTTTTTCCAGTGGAAATTTTAGAGAAAGGTGTGTGGGAAAACTGACTGGAAATGTTCTTGGCTTTGGGCTGAGCCTGCCCAACATTTCTGTGCAATTGAAAGGGAACGTCCAGGTGGGCTGGGTGAGTTGAAAGAACCATATCTCTGCTGAGCTCCTGGAGGGTCCTGGCTTTGTTAACACAAGGGTGGTTTCTCTTGTGAGTGCAGTGGGAAGACCTGAGGGAGAATCTCTCCACTCTGCCCTGTATTGTTTTGGAGCAGGAACTGGAGTCTCCCCCTGTTTATCCAGCAGTGGTATGGTCACAAAGCCAAATTCTGCTTGGGCTTTCCCATCTTGTTGCTTGCAACTGGTAGGCAAGGGAGCACACCTCCAGTGTGTGCTTCCGCACCACTCTTCTGGTCCAGTTTCCAGGGACTCACATCCAGCCAAGTACCCCACAACTTCTGAGAGGGCTATCTACCTCTTCCTCAATGGCACCTAAGTGCCCTTGCAAATCTGGTCCTTTCATTCCCCACTCCCTTTCCAGATAAGGAAAAATGCTTGGAAAGGAGCGGTTTGTTCATTCCCTGCAAGTTCTTAAACACAATCACCTCCAGACTGTTTTGAATTAAACTGTGGTTTTGTTTTTTCGCTCTGACAAACCACGTCTATGGCACAGCCTTAGAGCCGAGTCCTGCAGCACAAAAGCCCTGGGCCAAACTCCAGCTCCCCAGTTGCATCCCTGCTGATGTTTCACTGTAGCCCTGGACCTGCCTTGGCAAGATCATAGAGGGGGGGCCCTTCCTCCACCAACTGCTGCTCTCTACTCCTTTTTTCCTGTTGTTTTTCCTCTCCCACTGTTTTCCTGCTTCCCATGCCTGTCCTGTACCATGGTCTCTCTCCTGGTTATCTCCTCTCTCCTACTCTTTCGCTCTCCTCACTCCTCTCTTGTTCTCCCTTTGCCACTCAGTCTCGTTCTGCTGCGGCTCCCATCCTCCCCTCTGTCCTCCCTCCTGCTTTCCCGCTCAGTCTCGCTCTTCCCCCTCCCCTGCCCTTGTGTGCTGTGATATATATTTTTGTAGGATTTCTCTTCTCCTCGTGGTGAAATATTCAATTCTTGTGGGATGTTAGTTTCAACATTTTTAAATAAACCTTTGCAAAATACTGAAAGCACAGTTCTTGCTGCTGTGGAAGAGGCTGCAATGTCCGGGTGGGATGAGAGGGACTTCACCTTAGGCAGACCCCACTGGAATGGGAGCTCAGATATCTGGCACACCACAGTCTCTTCTGCGGTGGCGGGCAGGGCCAGTTGGACCCACATCCATCTTGCCTTGGTCTTCTTGCTGGCCAAGGAGGTTCTTTAACCCTCATACATTTCCGCAGGAGGTAGCCCCTGATGGAGGAGGCCTTGCACACCCACTTCTCCACCCGGAGCAGCTGTTCTGCCTCCGGAGCTGCTGCATCCCAGCCACGCTCTGGGGCTTCTTGTCACATGCAGGTTCGTGCTGGGAGCCAGGGTGGCCAGGAGAGTGAGAGAAGCTGAGGGGAAGGGTGGGAGACAGAGCAATGCAGGCGCAGAAGCCTCCCTCACTGTTCCCCGCGGCTGCCTCCGCAATTTCTATTTACAGCCCTGCTGCCTCCCCTCCTGGCCACAGTGCTGCTGCTGCTGCTGGTTTCCAGGGCTGCTCTGTAATTAAGCATCCTTGTCTCCTGCAACTCCTCCACTTTGCAAGCCTCGGCATGATTGGTGCTGGGGTGAGTGCAGAGGGGATGCTGGAGACCAGCACCAGGCACAGTGGCCACTCCGAAGGGCCACTCCTCAGCAATGGCAGGAGGGTTTCTGGGTGCTGGGAATGGTCCCTGGCCCATGTTGCCTCTGCACACTTGGTGTCCAAGTCCTTCAGGTATTGGAAGGATCCTCTGCTTTACTGTTGAGGGAAGGAGAAGGGTGCCCAGACCAGCCCTGTCCTGGAGCCTCTGCCCACTGGAAGGACCCAGGACCACTGCCTGCAGAGAGCCAGACCCCTCCGCATGGCACCCTGTGCCCTGGGCATGATCTCTGTGAGCTGAAGAGGCTAATGGCATCTCTTCTGCCCCTATGTCAGGTATGTGAGGATGGAATCCCTCACCCCTGTTGCTTTAGGTGGCTGGTCACCTGCTGCCCTGGCTGATCCTCTCCAGACAAGCATATACAGCAACTCTGGGGCTGAGTAGGCTGAAGAGACTTCAGTGAGGAGGCAATAAATTCTTACTGTGCTGACATTACAGACTCCTGTACTCATCAGTGCAGTGAAATGTCTTGCACTAACCTCATGTGCTTCCAGCCAGAGCTTCAGCCCTTCCTGCTGATTTCTCTGTCATCAGATGCTTTTCCTCCGATGCACTCTCTGCACAGGCTAAGGCTGCAGGCGCTCAGACATTCCCTTTCTTCACCAGGACTCTCTTCATACCTCAGAGGAGAAGCAACATAAACTGCCCCTTTTTCCTTCTGGCTTCCTGAAACACAGAGTTCCTGGACTAGTCCCTTCCCATCACCACTCCCTTCTACATCACTGTTGCCCACCCTTCTAGTTTGGTCCCAGCCCTGCCTCCTTCCCCAGCATCTCCCCTCTTTCTTGGTCTCCAGTTTTGTCTCCTTCCCTAGCAATCTCCCCAGCATCCTGTTCTCCAGCAGGAAGCTAGAATGAAGAGCTGCATGCTGAATGAAGGGAGCAGAGATAGGAGAAATGGATGCAACCATTTAAATAAAAGAAAACCACCTAAAAACTACAACCACATCAAGACATATGAAAATCACCCAACAAATGGTCAAAAACCAGCATGAGGCATCGCTGACCACTGTGATTTCCTGAGAAAGAAAGTACTTCAGAAAAAACATTATGAAAACATCTCCCAAAGCTGGGATTCCCTCCAGCTGAGTGCCTTCTATAACCTGCAATAAATTATCCCATTATGAGAGGGAAAAAAAACCCAACCCAGGCAACTATCAGCTGAAAGCGCCTGTCAGTGCAGGGATTTGGCAGCAAGCTCAGCACTCATTTGCCTCCCCTGCTCAAGGAGCTTCTCCAGAGTTGGGGCTGGATGTTAGGACTCCGTGTGCTCCTGCTCTGCCCAACTCCCCAGGTCTGTCCTGTTGGTTATTCACGCTTGATGTGCCATCGCAGTGCACCCTGCAAGAGAGCCAGACTGACATTATGGGCAATGAGGACAGTGTGGGAAAGCACCGTGGAGCTGTGGCCATCCCTGTGCTCCTCGGAGCCATGGTGTGGACTGGGCATGGCAGCATGTACAAGCTGTGCTAACTCAAGTGTAAGCCTCAGTGCAGAGAAGATGGACAGCTTAAGTTAGAGGTATCTCCACACCCTCTAAGGGGATGTGGCTGTGTAGATGGCCATTTAATTAGGAGCAATGCACAACTTGAATCTGCCATAAAGAGTCGCCCTGAAACAAGCAACCACTCATTTCAGCATCATGTAAAGGAAGTTGAGTAGTTCCTTTGGTTCACTCCTGCTTTGATCCTCAGAGGCAGAATTGAATCTTTATTGAGGGCTGCTGTGTCTCTGAGTGCACATTGCACTCAGTGAATAATAGGCCATTCAGTGACGCATTCCACATTGATCCAAAGCCCAGCTTTATCTGGGAGTGACCAGAATACAAGCAAAACCATCTTCAGCTTCAGATCAATCCCCACAAGGGATCTGGCAGGGAAAGAAATGCCAGTTTCTGCTCTGGGGCCCTGTCCTGCATCTCTGTGGTTCCTAATTAGAGTTCCAGTGGCAGGAGAGTAGATGCTTTAGGCCAGCCCATCTAGTTTGAAGGCCAGACTTCATCAACGCCTGGACATACCACAAGGGTTTAACAAACAAGCAAGCAAGCAAGCCTGGCTGACTCATTTTCTGAATGTCAGAAGAGCATAGTTTGATGTCTACAGCATGCACTGGTAAAATCTCCATTATAGCCTGGCCTGGCTGAAGAGACGGTTGGTTCCCCAGTTAGGTTGCCTGAGGAAGGGTGCTTGGACAGGCATTGCAATTCTCTCAGGTACCATCTGAGACCTGGTAAAGTGACCCATAAAGTAGGAGGTTTCTGCGCCCTTCCCAACCCAAGGGGCAGTCAGTGGAGGGTGTCCTCTGCTACTGTCAGGGGAATCATTCAGTCTAGCCAGGTTAGTGCACTGTGAGTGCACACAGCTTTGTCTTGGTTTAAGCCCAGGCTGTAAATTAGAACCACACATTCTACTTCCCCCCCCACCCTTTCTTCCCCCCGCTCCTGGAGGGACGAGGAGGAGAATCGAAAGAATGCAACTCCCACGGGTTGAGATAAGAACAGTTTAATAACTAAGGTATAACACAAATCACTACTGCTACCACCAATAATAATAATGATAAAGGAAATAACAAGGGAAGAGAATACAACATCTCACCGACCGATATCTCACCCCCCACCCCGCAGCATTCTCGCCCTTCTGGGTAACTCTCAGTTACATCCTGGGCATGATGTACTGTGGTATGGAATACTGCTTTGGTTAGTTTGGATCAGGTGTCCTCTCCCTGCTTCCTCCCGGCTTTCCCTACTCCCTGGCAGAGCATGAGACTCACAAAGTCCTTGGTCAGAGTAAACATTTTGACCAGCAACTGAAAACATCAGTTTTATCAGTACTGTCCTAGGCCAAAAGTCAAACACACAGCGCTGCACCAGCTACTAAGAAGGAGAAAAAGTGACTGCTACTGCTAAACCAGAATAGTTGAATGTATTTATTAACCAAAACATGCCTGCAGTGCTTAAACTACAGTGGAGGCTTGTGTCAGTCTCATTACATTGATTCAGACCCACTTGGCAATACCAGGACGAAATGTGAGATATTAAGCCTGAAACGGTTCTTTCTAATGCCTTTTTCTGCTTTGCCAGCTCCTTTCTTGTGTGACATATTGCATGTGAGTGAACATCAAGCAAATGAAGGCTGAGGCTCTGTTTAGCATTACCTTGTGTTGGCTGGATACACAGCAGGAACTGTAAGAGGTGGTAGAGAGGTGTCATTCCTTCCTTTACAGTGAGATTTCTCTTACACCAAGCATCCATGGCCTCCATGACAAAACTGAAGACCAAAAAGACTGTCCTTGGCTAAATTGTGGTTTCTTGTAGCTACTCACACGGGCCAGCTTACTTGTAGCTAACTGCATGGTGCAGTAATTTTGAGTGCAGCAAATGAGGAAGAGACAGATTTTCCCCTAGTACCTGCAAGTTAGAGGAGGGCTGGGATGAAATGGTGACAAAGCACAACAATGCCTCTTCCAGGGTTTTGGTGACAGTTCTTTGCTGATGCTCAGGCAGTCCTGCAGAGAGAAGCAAATTGCCTAACTAAAATACAAAGAGCTGAAGCTGTGGAGCAAAAACCTAAAGAGAGTTATGAGGGAGCGGGAACATGAGGGAGGATAGGAAAAGGCAGGGTGAAGAGAGAGTGGGCAGAACCAGAAATTGTAGCTAGGATTAAAAGAAGGGACAGGAATGGGAAGTAGGGTCACAGGAAGGGATCAGGATGGAAATTGAGAACAAGGAGGCTTTAAAAGAGCTAGGGTAAATGAAGACAAGATGGGTGAAACAGGGGTCTGGGAGCCCATGGGGACTGGAGTGATGCTGATCCCGAAGCCCTGGTTTAGCCTGAAGCACTTACCTAACTCTCCTGATCCTTCCAGGTGCCTCAGGAGCAGCAGCTGGATCCTCCCCTGCCTGCCACCTCAGGAGGGAAGGGTAAGCAGATGCAACTGTCCATGCTCATGGTTCAGCCATCAGAGCTCAGCCTCACTACTGCAGTGCGGATCCAGCCCATGTGTCAGGCATACAGGATTGTCCTAAAATGTAAGTCAAGGGGTAAAAGTCCCTTTTTCAGGTTTAAAGGTCTCAGCCCTCCTGATGTTCGCCCTGAAGGATGATGCATTCCCACTTAAGGGATGTTGTTCCCTTTTCTTGCCAACTTCCTTTTCTAATGTCAATTTTTTGGTCGTCATTTTCCAGGAGCTGGAGTGGAGGCCACGTCATTTGATATACAGAGACACCAAGAACTAAGCCACAGGGATTGCACTCTGACCACACACAGTGCTGAGATCACCAAAAATGATGCCGTTGGTATCTGCCCTTGGGCTCCCAGAGCCATTATATTGGCCTTTGACAATTACCACTAAAGGGCAAGACCAGCACCACCTGGAGTGGTGCATGATGAGAGAGGAGTTCCTCAGACTCGGAGATGAATGCACTGCAAAGCTCAGGAAGAATGACGCATGAGAAAAGTGTTTTGCAAAGATGAAGCCAAGGATGCAAATGTGAAGGAGTGACTCTGACATGATACAGTGAGCACCATCCTCTGCACCAGAAGGGCCTGGTGAAAAGTAGCTCAAGCTCATGTAATGATAATGTGAATGCAAGCATCTATCAGGATGGCAGATGAAGAAAGAGGCTGGTGTTTCACAATTTCTGAGCTGACTTTGCATCCTGGGTGGTTGCTGCCGTTTGTTTTCTTCTGTGGTAATTCCAGGTCATTTCCCTGCACAGTTTGCTGCACTGATTTCACATACCCACCCGAGCTGTGCTTACTGTATTTTGTTTAAATATGTGAAATTGCAGGCGACTGACTCCATGTGACGTCTTATGCAAATTGCTTCTTGTGTTCCTGTGCATATTTTGAAGTTAATTTGAGTCTGATCACAACTCTCACTCGGAAGCCATTGTTTAGGCTGAGCACTCACCAACTCTCCTGATCCTTCCAGCTATCTCTGGAGCATCAGCCTGAGCCTCACTTGCCTGCCTCTGCCTTGATCCAGAGGCAGCGTGCACTGGAGGTGATGTGGCTTAGATGAAGGTCACATTCCAGGCCTCTGCTGATTTTGCCAGTGCAGTCAGAGAGCAAGTATCTAATGGGGAAGTTGGAACACCAAACTCATGTCCAAGAAGGGTCCTGGGATGATTTTAAATCTCTGCAGAGCCAGGCTAGACTCTGAACAACAAAATGTCATCCAGTGGATCAATAGCTAACTAAAATGTCCAACAGCATCCAGGCTCAGAAAAAAGTATAATGTTATAACTCCATGAATTAAAGTTGCTTTCTGAAGTACCTTGTTTCTTAAAGACATGCCTTCTATGGCAGTGAATCTGCAGATACAGGCAAATGCTCTACTTACAGGTGCTCCGTGTTCTTAAAAGATCAGATTTCATTAAAAACATCTACTAAACGCACCAGCCATAACACAGGCAGCAGTACAATATCTACACTGATCTCTGATCACATACAAGCCATTTCAGCAACATTTTTCATGCTAATTTTTTCTTTTCTGCCTGGTTATGAGTCAGCAGCTAGGCTTGAAACCCTTAACCTTCACTATTGAGGAAGATGTGCACATCACTCTGGCAATGCCTTAATCTTCTACTAAAATGAAGAACAGAAAAGAGAGTCAACCACTCTCAACAAAACCAAGTTTACTGTAACTCCCATTTTATCCCTGCCTTGTATAATCCACTGTGACCAGGCAGTGAAGGATGGAAGGATTTCTGCTTTGGGCAGTTGAGTGTAGATGGGTGCTTAGAGGCAGGGATGGCTGGGAGCTGTGTGCTATGTCCCAGGGCTGCTGGTGTCCAGGGCTGCTGGTGTCCAGAGCTGCCAGTAGGAGGAAGCGAGGCAGGAGGTGCTCCAAGGCACTTGCAGCTGGTTCACTGCAGCACCCAGCCTGTGGCTGGCCTGTGACTGCTGCTGACGTCTTTCCTTGACAGTTGCTCCTGGGGGATCCCCTTCTTTCATCCCCTTTTGCCATCCTGTGCCAAGCTGGTCTCATCCAACTGACTGCCCTCTTTGGGAAGGGGGTGAATGATGGGTACTCAGGCTGCGTACTAAGCCTCAGTTGAAAAGATGAGTGAAGACAATAGAGGAGCTTGCCTCAAAGCCCCAGAGTGCCCAGCTCATAAGGGCACACGCTCCCCTGGGCTTCTGTGATGAGGAGCCTTCTTTTACTCATCAGAAATGCCCTCAGATCTGCAAGACACCCAGCCACCTCCTGAGGCAATCAGTTCTGGTCCTGCCTGTCACACACTGTCCCCTCCAATCTCTGTGCTGTGCACTGGAGGCGGCCAGGATGTGCATCCAGCACTCACTGGGTAATTGCAGCCCTGCAGCACTCTCTGCAGTGTCCCCAGCACAGCATCGCCACAGGCTCAGCCAGCAACATTTCCAGGTGAGCCTCGGGCACCTGGCTTGGCTTGTGCTGTAAGCAAGCTGTAAGCTTGGCTTGTAAGAGCAAAGTTGTCATGAAAATGTCCTGCAGTTGCATAAGGAGGACTGGCAGAGATCTCCTGGCCTGTGAGAGCCCCATTGCACACTCTTGCTCAGAGACTTCCAGTCTTCCCAAAACAAGTTCAGCCTCCTGGCCTCACTGATGCTGCTGAAAGGCTGTTCCAGATCCTTGCACTGGCAGGAAGCAAGCTCCTTCTAATTTCCAACCTCAGTGTACCCATGGCCCAGCCTGTGAGAATTTATTCTTGTGCCAGCATTGTCCTCAGGCTTAAATTCAATGTCAAAAACCTTTGTTAACACAGAGTTAATGTTGCTTGGTGATAGCTCATTCCTTCCCAGAACATTATGTTCATCAAAACGCAAACTTGTGGAAAAACAGGACATTTAGAGTTAAAGTGCATGCCCAGGCAAACTTACTTCTGCCACAGGGACTGCCAGCTCTCCCTCTGCATTCACTGAGTCAAGTATAGAGTGTTCTCTGATGACTGGAGGCAGCATTACCTGGGACACGCTGCAGGACTGTGAGCACTGGAGGGGGTGAGCAAGGAGGGGAGAGCCAGTCTCTTGAGGGCAGGCATGTGGGAATGTCTGACTCCCATCACCATGATGAAAGGCAAAACGTTTCTGTCCATGGGATACCCAGGCACTTTTCAGTGCAGCACTTCCAAGGACAGAGGATGTTACATGTGATAAGGATGTCCTGGGGTAAAGATTTCACCAGGCAATTCTGCAACAGCACTGAAAGGAAGAACTGGCAGGCAGGCATCAGCTCATAAAACCACATCAGTGCTCTGGGAAGAACAGCCCCAGTGTTGGCCGAGAGAGCACACCCCAACCCACTGCACTGCAAGGCACAGGAGTGGGGGACAGCAGTCTCCAGCAGAAGTTTAGCTAGTCCAGCAGATTTGGCTCTCCCACAGCTGAGGAGGATTCATGCGATCCCTGGCAGCAGCAAGCTGTTTGCCCTTTTGAGCAGTTGAAGTCATGCTGTTTCTACCATGGAGGCTGCTGTGTCTAAGGTGAAGGAGGCTAGGAGGTTGCCGTGAGCTTCAGCCCCATCCTGGGCTCTCCATATTAAGAGCAGGGAATTCAGACCAGGATTACCAACAGGGCCACAGAGATGCACACAAGAGCCAGGACTGAAAATTTTTGCAGTTTTAATACATGGTGATTGCAGAAACTTCAAGCACAGAAGCCTTTATTTAATGGCCAGAGGGACTCCCTCTCTACACCTCTCCCCAATTATCCATGCTGCTGCCTTTTCCAGCTCACCTTCTTTACTGCATTAAACCATTAGTGCTTTAGAAACTCCTAATGTTTAAATAAGTTTCTTACAGTCTTTGCTGCTGGATATGTTTTCCTAAGCAGCGCCTTACAGGAGGTTCAGTACAAAGTGCAGCCCACAGATCAGGTTCTGCCCTAGACAGGCTGCTCAGTGTCCTTTTGTCTAACCAGACTTTGTGCTGGACTCTTGACCCCCGGCAGTTTTGGGATGTCAAGCAGCATTTCTTACATTTATTGCCTACTCTCCATAGTTTTTTACACATAGGAACTGCCCTCTGCCTAGAATGGTGCCCTTGCTGACCCAGCAGCTGGCTATGCCAAATGAGAAGGAGGCACTTGGAACTGCAGAGCTCTAACTGCTGTAGTCTGACCCAGGGCCTTGCTGTTTCCAATGATGAATTGAGCAGGAAATGTGTACCTCTGGGTCTCATATCCCTCCAGGCAGAATACCTGGCAACTTCTGGATTCCCCAAAGTCATATTTAAAGTTGAGGTGCTTTCACCTGGAGAAACAATATATAATCCAGGAGCTCAGCTTCTGGGTCTATCAAAAGGCCCCAGGAACAAGTTTGCAGCAACTGTGTGCTCATTTTGAATACTGGAAACCTACCTGGAAACCAGACTGCACTGTGAAATGTGAGTGACATAAAGATGGAGTGTACAAAATGAGAAAAGGCCAGTGCTCTGTCAAACAGACAGAACACATTTATAGATACAGGCAGCTGGACTTGCTTGCCATTGAAGCAGAAGAACCGCATCAGATCCTGATGGAATGCACCCACAGGTGGTGAGGGAGCTGGCAGATGTCATTGCAAAGCCATTCTCAATAATCTTTCATTAATCATAGCACCTGGGAGAAGTACCTGAAGACTGGAGGAAAGCAAACATCACTCCTATCTTCAAGAAGGGCAAGAAGGAGGACTTGGTGAACAAGAGGCCAGTCAGCCTCAACTTGATCCCCAGGCAGATATCAAGCAGATAATCACAGAAACCATTTGCAAGCACGTGGGTGACAAGAAAACCATCAGGAATAGTCAGCATGGATTCATCAAGGGGAAGTCATGCTTGACCAACT
Source organism: Psittacula echo (assembly GCF_963264785.1). Classification (NCBI taxonomy): domain Eukaryota; kingdom Metazoa; phylum Chordata; class Aves; order Psittaciformes; family Psittacidae; genus Psittacula; species Psittacula echo. The sequence continues at coordinate 8,944,699 of NC_137736.1, forward strand.
TGATAACATTCTACGATGAAATGACTTGCCTGGTAGACAAGGGGAGAGCTGGGGTTACTGCTTACTTCCACTTCAGTCGGGCCTTTGACACTGACTCCCATAAAATCCTCACAGACAAGCTGTTGATGTATGGCCTGGCTAAGCAGAGAGTGAGGTGGATTGAAAACTGGCTGGGCCCAGAGAGTAGTAATTAGTGGTGCAAAGTCAAGTTGGAGACCAGTAACTACTACTGACCCCTTGTACAGCAGGGCTCAACAATACTGGGTTTAGTCCTGTTCAACATCTCCACTGATGGCTGATGAGGCCAGTTTGCTGATGACACCAAACTGGGATGAGTAGCAGATCCACCAGAGAGCCATGCTGCCATCCAGTGGGACCTCAATAAGCTGGAGAAATCAGCTGCCAGGAACATCATGAAGGTCAACAGCAAGCGCAGAGTCCTGCATATGGGGAGGAACAAGCCCATGCACTGACTGGATGCCGGAGAGGGACTCTTCATCAGGAACTGTAGTGATAGGACAAGGGGTGATGGGTTCAAACTGAAACAGGGGAAGTTCAGGTTGGATATAAGGAAGAAGTTCTTTACTGTGAAGGTGGTGAGGCACTGGCACAGGTTGCCAAAAGAAGTGGTGAATGCTCCATCCCTGGCAGTGTTCAAGGCCAGGTTGGACAGAGCCTTCGAGCAACCTGGTTTAGTGTGAGGTGTCCCTGCCTGTGGCAGAGGGTTGGAACTCGATGATCTTAAGGCCCTTTCCAACCCAAAGCATTCTATGATTTTATGGTATGCTGGGGACCACCTAGCTGTGAAGCAGCTTACAGTAAAGGACCTGGGGTCCTGGTGGACACCAAGTTGAACAGGAGCCAGCAGAGAAGGCTAATGGTATCCTGGGATGAATTAGACAAAGTGTTGCCAGCAGGTCAAGGGAAATGATCCTTCCTCTTTACTCAGCTCTGGTGAGGCTACACGTGGAGTCTTGTGTTCAGTTCTGGGTTCCCCAGTACAAGAGAGACATTGGCATACTGGAGAGTCCAATGAAAAGCTGCTAAGATGATTAAGGTACTGGGGCACATCCCCTATGAGGAAAGGCTGAGAGAGCTGGGACTGTTCAGCCTGGAACAGAGAGGGCTCAGGGGGACCTTAACAATGTCTATAAACACCTAAAGGGAGGCTGCAAAGAGGAGGAAGCTGGGCTCTTTTCAGTGGTGCCCACTCAGCCCGGTGTCCTGGAGCTGTGTACTCTGCAGCACTAATGCAGTCATGGCTCAGGAGATGGCAGTCTGAGGCTGCCCACAGTTGTGCTTTCTTGCAGTAGGGGCAGACTGACTTCCTGCCCCGGTGGAGGTGGAATGAGGGAAGGATAGAGCTGGCATGGGGAAGAAGAATGTGATGGTGGGAAAACTGTAACCTGCTCTGTTTCTCATCAGGAGCTGTTCCCTCCTGCTATACAGCTACACGCCTTGCCTCAACTAGGGAAAAAGAAGCATCCACATATGTGATACGGGTTAAGAAGCAGTGGAAAGCTTGCAAGATGTGCTGTGACAGGGTAACACCACTGCTGCTGAGCTTAGCTCTGTGGGAACTACAGCATGAGGAGGACAATGAAGTAATCCTGGGCGATAAGCTGTCCACGGTGCAGCGAGAGGAAGCGAGGCAGCTGGTGAGTGTTCCCTGATGATGTTGTAAACATATGTGAAAAATTATTTCCCTGAACAGTATGTTCCCCTGAAACTTGGAAGCCCTGCCCAAAGGGATCTGCTCCAGTGGCTGGGAAAACTCTGGGATACAGTAGAAGGGCAAGAGCTGCTGAAATCTGTAAAGCCACCCAGAGTGACGCAGCCCAAGCCTGTTACTCTAAAAACCAGGCAGTGTGTCTGAGACCGTAATGAATTCCAGAGGGGTTCACAGTGCACAGACTTGATGCATGTCTGATGTTACAGACTGTTAAAACACTTGTAGCAGACCATCCTTCCACGCTTTTGGCGCTTACCCAAGGGGCTCCTGCTAGACCCTGTTATGCCCAGTATCCCAGCACTGCATTTTATCCTGGTAGGATTTGCCTCCTGCCCCTTCACCTTCCCACAACCCCAAGCCCCTTTCTCATTCCTGTCAGGCAGCAGCTGCATGTACAAACTCACTTCCCCTCCAACACGTTCTTCAAACCTGAAAACAGCTCCCTCCAATGTCAATTCATCAAGATCAAGTTAGGCCCATCCAACCTCACTGTCTGACAGGGTAACTGCCCTCGTGGACCTCAGGGGGATGCAGAAGATGTGATATGTCTTGACTTTGAGGCTTTTGATACAGCAAAAGGCACAAAACTCTCATAAACAAACTGTGGAAAAAACCCCACAGTCAGAATGGGCAAAAGGTGCATGCAATTGCCAAAAAGAATATGCAGCTGTTTTGGGGAGATTGCGCTGTCAGAGTGGAAAGGCACTTTCCAATGGGGCCGTGGAAATCCACAGATTCATTTTCATCAGTGTAAGCTTAAGCTGTGTGGTAGGAAAAGCTTTTTAAAGGATCGAGCAATAAAACGCTGGACTAGATTGGCCAAGGGAGACCTGTCACTGGAGGCTGTTGAGAACAGGTTCAACAGATATCTGTCAGGGATGAGTTGTGCTTACTTAATCTTGTCGCTGGGTCAGGAGGATGAATTAGAGGATTGCCCGAGGTCTTGTCCCAATTTCATGTCCCCCAATTAAATTAAGTAAACCTCAGAAACCATTGGCAGAAGCAAGCGCCAGCAAGCTGTCCTCACTGCATCCCCCCACAAGTCAGACATTAACCCCATCCAGGTGTACACCACGTTCAGGACCTATCACTCCTTTCCCCACACTCAGTGATGAAAACAGCAGGATGAAACCCTTTCAGCTCTCTGCTGTTTGCACAGGCCTGTGTGGTACATGTAGTTCAGAGGGGCTTTTGCTTGTTTATCCAAAGAACAAAGCCTTTTCTGAGCTCCTGGGTTTCACATTTCCTTCCTCAGAGGGCTTATGGGAGTGGGCATGATGTGGGAGAAACACCAAACAGTCACCTGCATGGAGAACTTAAGATTTGGACTATTTTCTTACCCTTGAAGGAAAAACTCTTTAGGAGATGGGGTAGGACAATGTGGGTTTGTGGGCCTGTGGGCCTGTGTTCAGCACCTCTTCTCATTGTGCTATCCTGCTCTGCCTGCCAAGAAAGCAAAGCTAATTGCAGAAAGAGGTAAATCTGTGTCTTAAAAAGAGCCAAACTCTGAGGAAAAAGGGACTATGCAACTCAGTCATAGCCAAGCTCTTTCCCTTCTCTAATGGCTCATTTTGCTGGGCACAGCCCTGTATATAAAATGGATTTCTAGAGAGAAGTTCACCATTTCAGCCTTTTGCTAAGCTAAAGAAGCCAAGCCCCCTCCATGTCCACTCACACAGGGAGAAAGGGGAGGCACGCAGACAGACTCTGTTATTCTGGCTTCCCCACACTGCTTACAGTCCTCAGACTGCTTCCAAATATGGATGACAAATTGTATATAGCATCCTAAATAAGATTAACGTAATGATCTCTTTAAGGCTGTTGTCCTTGTGATCGCATCAGAGCTTTATAATCATCTTGTGAATGATAAATGCACCCAGATCTGTCTTTCCTTCTGTCATTTCTAGCCAGTGAATCTCTGTGTGAAAGACATGCCTGCTAGCAGGAACGAAGAACAGGACCTCACACTTCCCCGCTCCCAACTGTAATTCTTCTAAATGCATTTAATCAGCAAACTTCTTTTTCACGCTGCTTTTTGCTGAGCTAGAGCCATTACTGCAAACAGAATATTCCCAAGGCCAGTAACATTCCTCCATGGTGGCAGTTCCCTTCAGATTCCACACATCATCTGCCTTTCCCTGCATTTTACGCACCTAAATTTCTCCTACTAATTCCTTTCCCTTCAGCTGGTCCAGCTGCCTTCCAGCCTTTACTGTATTAAATGCCCTAGTGAAATCCAGCTAGATTAGATTTCTGAGTTCTTTTTTTTTCATCCAGGTAAGGGAAAGGAGGTAAAGAAAAGGATCAAGTTAAGGGCACACAGTGCTTTTGTTGATAAACCCATTCCACATTTGATTCCATTTTCCACTTACTGCTGTAGCTTTAATTTTGTTTTCCTTCTGTAATTTGTTCTTAACCTTATGCTCTATTGAGACTAGACTAATGGGTTTGCAGCTGCCCAAAGTACTTTGTTTTCTCTCTTCCTGAAATACGGCTCCCTTTTTCCAGCCCTGGCATGCTTACCCTGAATTTGATGGATATGCTGCAAATCTTTGCTCCCAAAACTGCAGTTTCCTCAGCCAGTTTTGAACAAACACAGATATGGAGGTGAGCTGGTGAGCTTCGTCTTCTCTGCAACTCTCCTTTAGGTAGGAGCAGACAGCAATTAGGTTCCCCCTTGACCTTCTCTCTTCATCAAACCCAGCTCCCCCAGCCCTCTCCTGTGGGGCTCTTCTGCTGGCTATGCTGCAGTTCTTCAACACCCATCTTACACTGAGGAGCCAGTCCTGCGTGTAGTCCTCCAGATGGGGCCCTATACCTCTCAAGTGGATGGGAATAATAATTTCCCTTGATCTGCTGACGACACTTTTGCTAATGCAGCCTAGGCTGCAGGGATCCTTCACTGCTGGAAGGGCTCACTGCTGAATCATGTTCAAAATGCTTCTTGAGGCTTTTTGTGGTGATCTAATAAAATCCATTTTGGTTTAATCCTGTTGTGTCATTACTGCCACAGAGAAGCTATCACCCCACTGGAGCAAGTTTTGCCTGTGCACATGTGGTGTGCTTTGGCTGCGACCGTTCAAGAGAGATTCCCCTCAGGCATTTCTGATGTGACTATGATTTTTGCCCTGTGCTGAAGGTCCTCAGGCACAGCCCCTCCGGCTGTCTTGACACATCCACTGGTACTATTTCCTCCCTCCAAACGATAGGATTTGTATTCGTGGCACATTGGCCAGAAGGTCAGGTAACTAATTGTCCTTACTGCAGTGGCCAAATGAACTCTGCCTGTGGCTAAGGCTGATCAATCCCAAGTTACCATGTTCCTGGACCCCCCATGTCCCTGGTTCCAGCACGACCTACTTCTTTCAGTGCAAAAGCATTGGATCATTGCTGCACATGCTTCCAGTTCCAAAGTGCATCCCAGGTGTGTGGTTTCTGCTTCATGCACTATAATGCTATGATTCAAGCAAGCACACATGTGCAGCACAACTCTCTGTTACCGTGTATTTCTCAAACCTTAAACAACACTAAGCAGAGAAGTTACTAAGCAAGATGCAATCTATTTCCATGCAGCGGGAAAAAAAAGGCAGGAATGATGTGCTGAAATGCTGTGTGCTGTGTGCTGCCAGGGGAGTTAATCAGCCCATTGCCAAAAAGATGTCAGTTCCCTGAAAGAGTGAGGACAACACGCCTTGCTAAGAAATGTACTCACAAGATTGAAATATCAGCTTCAGGATAAACCTAATATTGTCCCACAAGCAGATGAAAATTTGGGCAAGAATGAACAACCTCCATCCTTAAAACATGTGTCACTACATCATCACACCTTATAAGCCCATCTATCTCTGCCTCCTGGTCAGGTACTCCCAGCAAATTCAGATGCAATTTACTGAACACATCAGGCCAGGTCTCCCAGCCCTAGGAGCCAGCCAAGCAGGATCCCACAACACAAAGTGCCACCTCTATCTTTGGGATGGCCACCATGAATAGTGTAGTTTACACACAGCAAACAAAAGGTGTTCGAGCGCTGAGAATACAACTGCACCACGAGTGGATGGTGTGTAATCATTATTGAAGGTCCAGGGGTGGATGCCCTGTGTTAAGGTGGTGGGCAAGTAGAGAAAGGAAGAAATCAGATGAGCAGAAAAAGAAGGGAACAGCTGAGGTGGGAACGTGACAGTCAGATGTGACTGTGGAGGAGGTATCAAGGATGGGAGGTGGAACAGGCAGCCAGCGTGGAGGTGTGTGTTTGCAACCCTCCTGGGTCAGAGATGCATAGAAGAGCTTGTTAGAAAGGCTGTGAGAGCAACTGGCATGGTAACTTGGGGCTTAGCTGAGCTTCTCAGGAGCTGGTGCCCTCAGTAGGAAGCAGGCACCCAGCGGTGCTATTTGCATGCTCCAGCTCCCTAGAGGGAGGCCCCACTAACCTCCACCTACCACCCACCCCCTCCAGGGCTCAGTTACCTCCTGTAGTTACTTTATGTTGCTGCTGGCTTATTTTCTTGCCACATAGTTGTAAACTTCTCTCAGTCACCCCTTTCCCAGCTCCCAGCCTGGCCTGGCAGTGTCGCTGGGTGAACCCCATGGCTTGCACAGCTCCCAGCCCTGCGATGGCACAATCTGAACAAGTTGTATAGGTGGAGACTGTACCAAAGCTGACTTTATCTGAAGAAATAAGCCAGCCTGGAAGCAGCCACTGGGTATGGGGGTCTCCATCGCATGCATCATGCCACTTGCCCAGCCACGCTTGCCCTTGTGCACAAGCATAGGGTAAGGAGGGCACCTCTTCACTCCCCTGCTGCCCACACCGCTCCTCATGCCCTCAACAGCAGTGATTATAACAGCTGCAGTCCTCTGTTAAGTGCAGCTGGTAGATGTTATAAAATGCCAGAAGCCCTGAATATATACACGTGGGACACAGGCACACCTCACCGGAAGAAATCAGTGGTGGCGGCCAGGATGCTGTTCCCTGGTGTGCAGGAGGAGGCAGGGCAGGCAGGATCAGTAAAGGGAGGCAAAAGAAAGCTGGGAAAGAAGGTGAAGAGATCAGCTGTACTCTCCAGAGACAGACAGACACCCGTGTTTTCTCTGATTTTGCCTCCTCCTAAGGAGATAAGAGAAATCAAGTGTCTCTGACAGATGTTAGTCATGCTGCCTCACGTGCTGCTGGAGGGTGCTTGGCAGTGTGGGGCGGGAGGGGGAGCACGAAACTCTAGGCACAGTAAGAAAAAATCAAGCACTTAGTCCTCAGCTGGCAGCACCACTTTTTCTCGTCCAGCATAGGGCATCTTGACAAGCTGTCCTGCTTACCAAGCCAGGCCAGCCCTCTTCTTGGAATAGGCTCTCAGTCTCATTTCTTTCTAGAGAGCACACAGAGAAAAAGGAGTGTTGAGAGGCTACAGGAGCAAAGAGGCAAAAGAGACATCGGTGCCAGGCCAGAGTTCCTCTTCCAAGGCATAAGATTGAATACATTTGCTGCGTTGCAGAACGAGGAGGGAAATGTCACCTTCAGAGGTGATCTGACAATCACAAAAATAAATTACACAGAGGAAAAAAAAAAAAAAACAAACCACCATAAACACAGAGATGAGCATTTGTGAATATTCATGAGCAAGTCAAAACCCCCAAATTAACAAGGAAATTAATTTCCAAACTGATTAGGCTGCCAACTCCTTTTATTTAAATAAATCAACAATTGCCTTCATGTGACTCCTGCTGAAGAGCTTAGAGCTAATCCTGGCTCCTCCCAGGAGGAAGTTTTGTGCTGCCTGGGATGACCAATACCCCAGCACCTTGTGGGGACAGGCGGGCGCTGCGGCTCTCGGCAGCCACATTTCCCTTTGCCCACTGCGCCGGATGTTGCGGTTTCACGATCACCGGAGCCGATCTAACCGCTGGCTGCTCCAGTTGTGCTCTCCCTGGTCCCACCCTCTTACTCATGCTGGCTCAGAGAAGCCGTTCCAGCTTGCCAAATTGGCAGAAAACTCATGCAACGATTAAAAAAGGAGATTTCTCTTAAGTCAGAGCAATTAAACAGCTCAGCCAAATGCCCAGGGAGCAACACCATAGGTGAGGAAGGTAATCTGACCTGACCTAGGAGGTGGGTCCAGTGCCAAAGTTAGCCCTGCTACAAATGATGGAATGAAGGAGATGGTATCTAAAAAAATCTCTTTACATTAAAGAGTCCAAGAGAGACAGAGCCAGCTTGGCTTGGGGATTTTGTAGGGTGCCTCCAATTTAGCATGGCTTGGTGATCCTGCAGAACATCTGTCTTCTCCAAGAACAGCCTCATGCCTTTTCCTGCCCCACAGCCAAGGCTCAGGGTCTGCCTGCTGCTTCAGGCACAGCAACTCTCACTGCACAGCAACATGCCTGGTAACGCCAGTGTACGGGAGACAGCAGGAAACTGCCAGCCAAAACTGAGGTGGGTTGAATCTATGAAACTGAATTCTCAACGAGTGAGAACAAGGGTGAGTCGCAGCCCCCTCTGGGGTCGAGTTCTGAACGGTTACAAATAGAAGAATTAAAAATGAATTAGCATTGGGGTGTACTAGTATTGAGCCACCAGCTTGCGGCTGTGGAAAGGTTACCGAGCTCCCCTCCGTGCCTGGCCCTGGCCCTGCTCTCCTGTTCCCTTCTGCGTCTGAGCAGGTCCAGTTTACCGCCCTGGCAGAGAACCAGCTCGGTCAAGTCTTTTCTGTTGGGTCAGCACAACAAACACGTTCAGCATTTGGCCAGGGAAGCGCCGGAGCCAGCAAGCACCAAGAGGCAGGCGGGCCGGGCCCTCCCCAGGTGCTGGAAGCCGGGCTTGGGGTCAGCTCATCTGCAACAACCGACTCGCTCCATCCCGCCGGGCCGGACCCAGAGCCTCCCTCTTGCGCTGCACTGCCTGCGGACCCAGCCGCAGACACATCGGCACACCAGGCCGGCTGGGAGCCGCGCCGAGGCCAGGCCGGCGCTTTCCGACAGCTCTCGGCCGCGGAGCAGGAGGAGCGAACCAGAGAGCGGCTGCCTCGGGCACGGCCTTCCGCTTGCCTCAGCTAGGAGCCAGAGCGATACCCGCCCGCAGGTAGGCAACGGCGGTGGGCCGCGGCTGGGAAGCGACGGTATGAAATCAATTATTTATGAGCGTTCATTAATATTAATGAGCGGTGCCATTGCCACACCCTCCGCGCAGCACACGTCACGCCGGGAAGGCCGCCCCGGCCGGAAGCGGTCTCGCGGCCGGGCTCGGGGCCGCCGCGCACCCCGCCACTTCCGCCCTTCTTACAGCCCACGCTCCCACCACCCCGCGCTTCCGGTAAGCGCGCGCGCCAGCTTACCCCCCGTCGTACCCCCCCGGATTGAACGCCCCGGTCCCTGTTTCCGGCTCGCGACGTCCCGGCAGTGCACACTTCCCCCCCGCTGAGGGAGAACCTGCCCCAGGCCGGTGGCTACCGCCGCTCCGCCTCTTTTTGAAGCGAAGCCACCGATGACGCTGTTCCGCTCGGCTCGGTGCCCAGGAAGAGCTGAGGCGCGCCCCGCCCCCTGACCCGGAAGGGACTCGCCGCTCCTCTTTCCGGTGAGGAGGTCGCTGCCGCTGCTGGAGTCGGGTCGGGGTCGTCGCTGGGGGTGGTGCCCGGTAACCTGCTGGGGGGCGTGTGTGCGGGACGGGGAGGAACGGGTCTTCGACACTTCCGGGGCCGAGGCGATCCGGAAGCGGAAACGGAGGAGGGCTGTCTGTCTGTCTATCTGTCTCCTCGCTCGCTCGCTCGTCCCGGCGGTGGGTCTGGAGCGCTCCCGGGGGGAGCCGCGCTCCGGGCTGGCCCCGCCCCGAGCCGCGGTGGGTGACCGGGCGGCGCGCCCTGTCCTCGGCTACCGCTGCCGCCGTGTGTGCGTGGGGCCCCGCCGGGGGAGGTGGGTCTGGGCCCCCCCCTCTCCTATCCTGGCCGGTCCCCGTGGGGAGTGCCTTCCTCCGCCCATGGCCGCTCCTCTGGGAGCCGGAGGCGGCCGGCGGGTCAGGGGGCCCGGCGTTGCATCGCCCGCTGTCATGCAGGGTCCCGAGCGGCCCGGTAACCCTGGCGGTTTGTTTGCAGAGACGACCCTGGAAGGAGGAGAAATGCAAGAGGAGGGAGAGTGAGAGGGGTAAGAAACTGACCCCCCCCTCAGGGGCTCCTTCCGGCCGTGCTGCGGGGGGAGAGGGATGGTGGGGTGGGGTGGGACACAGGTCCAGCCTTGGGAGCCTGAAGTGGCTTGTACTGCAGGGTGCTGGAGGGGTGATTGACTGCCAGGAAGGAGCTGAGGTGCAGGGAACATCCCCTGCCAGTCCCCTGTCCCGGCAGACAGAGGCTTGCTCTGTTGGGGTGAAAGCTATGCATGTGTCAGGGAACGGCACCAAAGTTGTCCTAGCTCGGGTGTGCGGGTTTGGGGCTCAGAGCTTGTTTGGCATGTTTGGGATACGCCTGATGTGCATCCACACATTGTTCTAAAGATGTAGCAGCGCTTGAACTTTTTTGTGCTTATGAGCTTCGTGGAAGCATTTTTGCATTTGATCTAGCAGCCTGTGTGGCCTTCAGCATCCTTAGTATTTTGTAGTGATTAAGCCTCAAAGCTCCTTGTCATTGAACAAAGATCTTGGACAGACACAAAATGACATTGTAAATCATTCCCAAGTGTCATACTCGGTGCCTTTTGTCAACTGAAAACTCCATATCCAATAGAAAATACTAGATAGGTATCTGGAGAATAATAATAAAAAAAAACATTGCAAGTCAATCTCTAAAAATCTATATGTCCAACCTTGATTGTGCCTTCCAGAAACACAGCCTCTACCTCACTGTATACTTGCACGTGCTTTTATCTCTGTTTATGATTAAAGCGATGACCTGCAAAGAAGTATAAGTCCAGCACATTAAGTATGTGATTCTGTGAAGTACTCTGAGATCTAACCTCCAGATTCCTTGTCCCTTGTGAGTTCTCTGGTTGACTCTGGTTGTTTATTTGGTGTATGTACATTTGTGGTCTGTACATAGAAGGTGTTTTTGGTTTATATCAGGAGGGTACGTTGACATCTGTCTGATACTAGACTGGTGAATAGGAAGAAGGTCCCATCTCTGGCCTGTTTGTGGAAGCTGGGATGATGAAGGCCCTGCAGTGGGAACGTGCGGTGTTACAGGGTTGAAGCTCCAGCCCATGTCTGGTAGTTATAGAGCAATTGGAAGGGTTACGTGCAGAGTTCTGGTAAAGTAAGTGTGAGCAGCGTGAAAGTGGGGGCTGCAAATAGGGGTGCATGTTCTCAAAACATCCTTTAGCCTTAAAGGCGGGGTAGGGGAGGGACGGCTGTGGGTATCGGGGCAGCCGTTTGGTGAAGGAAGCTTACCTTTGTTCTCTCCCTTTGGAAGACTGGCTTGCTAGTGAGATTGCATGAAAGCTTCAACCTTTACACCATTTCTCCTTTTCCTCCACATTCTTATAACTTCACCATACTTCAGCCCTTCACACCAAAAGTTTTGAGGCCTGATATCTGCTCTAGCAGGAAGATTTTTGGATGGGGAAGTGGATTAACTTAGGAAAACAACGTAGTCATCTTCTGAGAATCAATAAGAGCCTTATTTTTACTTGCATACTTTGTAAACTGGGCAAACACAAGTTAGGTGTTCTGTGAAGTTCTGGTAGAGGACTAATGGACACAGGCAGTCACTGAGTGCCCTGGCGTATGCTAGTATGGATTTTAGAAACTGGAAGTGGAGTTGCCTTTCATTTCTTGTACTCTTTAAATAAGAAAGCTGTTGTGAGATTTGTGTTTGAATTGGCATCTTTGTTTTGTGCCTGAAGTTTGCAGTTGAATCCAAGGGAGTCTTGGACAAGTTTATTTGGAAAATGCATCTGATTATATGAGACTTTATGTTTTTATAGAATCAGGTTTGCTTTGATGTTTTTGACGTGGAAGTAAAGGAAGTAAGGGCTTGTTTATTTCAATAACTAAAAACCCCAAACAAACAAAACCCGTAAAACCCCCAAACCCAAACTTGACATTCCAAGCAAAAACCCCCTCTTGATTCAGGAGGTGCTCGATTGCCAAGAATGTGTTATCTCTTCATGTGTGCCCATCCTGTGGAAGAAAAAAGTCATGTAATTAAGCATTACATACACAGGGCCTTGCTGTGGGCAGCGTACTTAATAATTAATTTGGCTGAGAAAAGAAAGCAGAGGAAGGAAGGTAAGAGTCTTGCCCCACCAAGTTCTGATTGAATCACAGCAGTGTAAATCCAAAGTAATTCAGGCAGGCAGCTAGCAGTCTGACTGCATGCCACCGATGCAAGGTAAATAATTCATCCTCAAGTGTGTTTATGGGTTGATTTGGAGTGAGTGAGTGAGGCAGGAATACTTGGCTTTGCTGTTGCATGAGCAATTCATAAAAACAAAATTATCAGGTAATTTAGTTCATTTAAATACTGCTTCACATAGAGGAAAATTACCTTTGCATTTTGGCTCCCCCACAGCAATTCCACATGTATTTATTCTGCCCTAATATACTTCTGGAAAGTAAGTGTTTCATGCTACTCGGGGCATGCTCCTCAGCTTATCTGATGATTGAAATGGGCCCTTCAGAAACAATATTTACTCATTAATTAGACTACTGCCACATCAGAGCAGGAATAGAAGTGGGACAATTTGCAGGTAGCTGCATGAGAAACCTACAGTGGCTGCTTTCTCTAAGCAGATTGCTCTGCCAGATGTTCTCTGAGCATAGTTTTTTATCATACATATTGTACCTACCAGTTTTGCCATGCTTGCTCAGGAATAGCTGTGTCTTCTGCTTCAGGAAATATTCCTTTTTCTTTCATTTCTTTAGGTTTTGAATAGCATTTTCATGAGTGCAACAAACTTTTCTGCTAATAACTATCACAGAGAGGAATGTAAGGATTAGGGATTAAAGGGCTTCTTCAGCCAGGTGCTCCTAAAGAGATTATGCCTCTGTATTGAGAGGGCTAACTTTTGGTGTCTGACTGGTCCTCTGGCTGCATAAAGAGTTGAGATGAAGCAGTAGGCACTTGACTGAGGACAGAATCCTACAGAATCCTGTCCCAAAGAAGGGAATGGAAATGGGCAATAGAGAGTCGTGATGTGAGCATACCCTCTTCTCACTTGGAAAGAGGGTATCTTAGGAGCAGGGTTGTCAGGTTATTTTCCGACTGCCTCGTCTCATCCAATTGGATGAGAGTGGAGGATCTTGCCTGTCAGCAGTATTAAGTGATATTTCTGGGCTGCTTTTGAGAGTGGGGCTGGGGTGGGCAACACGGTGAGCAGCTGGAAGTTAGGAGACCTAAGTTTGACTTCTTGTTCTGCTGTGGCTGTTTGTTATCTTGGGCAAGTCTGTTTTCCTCTCTCTGCCTGTCTTTCTTCCTGTATAACATAATGCTAATGTCCCCTTGCTGCATCTGGGCCCTTAGTGTTGAGCTGGGGTGGAAGGACAGGCAAAGTCCAAACTTTTCACTGCTTGTGGGCTCAGGCTGTCTGTGACAGTGAAAAATGGTTTTCAGCTGTATTTGCCTGGTTGCAGATGCACAGACTTCATCATTGATGCCATGTACTTGGGTGGATGATAATCGGGGAATTCTGGTGGTGTTCTGGGTTTGTAGTCAGTCCCTTTTTTGCATGGAGGACTATTGGGCAAGAGGTGTTCGAGGTGGACCCAAGCCTGTGGGAATAGCAGACATCATTTTCCCTTGAAAATTAGTTTTGGATTTGGGCAGATAGCTCGAAAGTGGGGAGAAGTTGCTCAAGTAAGACAGGGGAGATGAAGGAACTGTCACAGCATTAGACTGAGTCAGTTCCATATTGGAGTCTCTTTGGGTTTAATGTTCTTTTTGTGTGTCTGTCTGTCTGTCCGTCTGTCTTCCTTCTCCTCCATTCCTCTTCCCTTCCCCCTTCCTCTTCCCCTCTGTGCCCAGCTAGGATGGAAGAATCTCATTTCAACTCCTCCCCGTACTTCTGGCCAGCAGTGCCCACCGTCTCGGGACAGGTAAGATCTTTGTCTTCCAGCCTCTGTTGCTGGTCTTGCTTCCTGTTAGAAGTTCGTGCATGCTACGCATTTCTGTTGCATTTCTTGCTCAGCCAGGGTATGCTAAAAGTTGTCCTTCCCACCTGTTTAGATAGAGAACACCATGTTTATTAACAAGATGAAGGAGCAGCTATTGCCCACAGAGAAGGGCTGCAGCCTGGCTCCCCCCCACTACCCTGCCTTGCTGACAGTACCCACCTCTGTGGCCCTGCCCACTGGTATCTCCATGGACTCAGACACCAAGCCGGAGCAGCTGACTCCACACAGCCAAGCCCCTGTGACTCAGAACATCACCGTGGTACCAGTGCAGTCTGCTGGGCTCATGACAGCAGGTAGGGGACTCCAAGGACTCTGGCAGCATACAAAGGAGACTCTGGGATGGGGAAACATGGTCCTGGAGAAACATTTTGCGGCTGTAGATTATTCCTAGCCTTACTGATGGTATGGACTGCCTTGGCATGGTTTCATTGTGATTCGTGGTGAATCTCTAGGCACTCAGCCAGCTTCTTTCTGGAAGTTTGACTTCCAGCATTGGAGACTGGGAATGTGTTGGGGAGGGTAAGCTACTCTTCCGTTTGCATTGTAGTCAAAAGTAGGTGTATAAAGCTTGCTTCTGTGGGATAATGAGGTTGGACATAAATAGAGATGTAATAACTGACTTCCTCCATCTTCCTTTGTTGCAGGTCCTGGTCTGGTGATAACTTCCCCATCAGGTTCCCTAGTGACCACAGCCGCCTCTGCCCAAACCTTTCCCATCTCAGCTCCCATGATTGTCTCTGCGCTACCCCCTGGCTCCCAGGCAGCCCTCCAGGTGGTTCCTGACCTGTCCAAGAAAGGGACAACCACCCTCTCTGAAGGTGGTGGGGGTGGCGGGGGTGGGGGAGTTGCCCCCAAACCGCCTCGGGGCCGGAAGAAGAAACGATTGCAGGAGTCGGGGCTGCCAGAGATGAGCGACCCCTTTGTGCTGTCAAACGAGGATGATGAGGACCAGCACAAGGATGGCAAGACGTACAGGTGGGAGCAGGTTTAAACCTTGACAGTAGCATTGCATGGGGATGGGGGTGTATTTTACCCTTCAGAGGGTTACATGGGGAAGAAGAGAGAGCTGTCTTTTCCCCATAGTGTCCCTGAGTAGAGAATCTTTCAGCTGCAGAAAGAGTTGAGGTTTTTCTTTCTAATCATGAGTGTTTGCAAGCTGTTGGGTTGATCCAAAACTAAAGATCTCCTTAGTGGACAGCCTTGATTTTCTGACTATCCAGATGTTAATGTTACCAGGTTAGTTAATGACCAGGATGTTATGGAGGTTAAACCATATCCTTGAGGCCACAGCCAGGTAGTATGGCTGGTGTACTGCAGAATGCAGTACTGGCTTGTGCAGCTGAGACCCCTGGCATCCCTGGGTGATCCTGAATGAGGACTCCCGTCTCTCCAGTGTAAAGACTACAAACTGGAGACACACAGAGCAGCAAGTGAACTGTGATGCTTCTGTGTGCATTGTGATCTCCTATTTCAGCATTCCCAACAGAACAGGGGAAAAAAAAAAAGTGTATTTCTGAATTTGGTATGAGTGTTTCGGAGCCCTGAAGTATCAGGTAACAGGGGGGAGAGTTCTGAGCCCTGAGGTTGGGTTTCTGAGCTTGGAGGGATGTGGCTTGATTTTACAGGTGAGTGGTAGAAGAGGGAAAGATTAACCAAGAGGGAATACTTAAACCAGAGCGTGTGGACTGTGTTTTAGGGAAGATGGGAGCTGGACAGAGCAGGCAAGTGCTAGGGTTGGAATGCAATGGTATGTCTTAGTTGGGAAGCAGGAGCATGAATGGGTGATTTAGTAATGGGTGTTTAGTGAGTGATGATTAAGATCAGGAAGAGCCAAAGTAGTAGCCATTCTGTAGATGGAAACAGAAATAGAAGATGGTCCCTAGCTCTTCTCACTTCCCTGCTATGTTACCATGATCCTGTTTCAGTTTCCTTTTGACCCTCCTAGACCCTCTTTTTTCATACAGATTTAGTTAAGTTTCTGGAATTAAATCATAACAATAGGAAGGCATCTACCCAGGATCAGTGCATCCACCCCAGGCATTGTTTCATTTTTAACTATAGCATTTTTTTCAATGTTTACATTTTCAAATCAATACAGTTAAATGAGTACAAACCCAGAGCTTGTCTCATCCTTTTTATTCTCTTAGCCAATGTCCCAGTTCTTCCACTTTGACAATATAATCAGCGTATGGTGAGGAGGGGTGGGAGTGTTAGGTAGCTTGCTATTTGTAATCCCACCATTTATTTTGGGCTTTAGCCACAATTCCACACTACTCAAGCTGCTTACAGTCTGGGTTGCTAATTAGGTTGTTAAATATGTATTTACAGGGAACACAATTGGCAGTGAACACTAGAATTAAAGCTGAACCAAAGCTTTAATTATAGCTCCTTGTTTACTTGTGAGTTTGGGGGGAAAAAAATGCCCAAGACCAGGTGGAGTGACTCAGCAGAAACTTTATGAACATGCTTAATCTGTGTAACAGCTCATGAAAAGGGAAAAACCGAATGAGTTTATATCTAGGAACATGTAATCAGGAAGATTTCCTGTGTTCATGTTTAGTCTGAGCGGGGTACCTCTGCCTCTTTCTCCAGCCACCATCCTCAGCAAGCCTTTGAGCAGTGCTGAGGTGCAAGATAGCTAAACTGAAATTTATGGAAGACCACTTTTGCCCTCCTTGGGATCTCTTCTTTAGCTGATGCTTTCTATGTGCAAGTTTGGAACTAAAAATGAGTGTTGAAAAAAATAAAGGAAGATGCTATCTCCTCTTGGAGCTGTGGCAGAGAAAACCTTTGTGAAATACAAGGGAATTGTATCTCCATAATAGGTGTATGAATAGACTTACAAGTTAAAACTTTGAGGACTACTGGCTTTCTGCTGTATTCTAGAGGATGATTTGGGCAGTTCCTGTTACTACAGTATGCAGGCATATCCGAGCTAAATTAAGACTGGGTGAGGTTTATCTACTCCTGCTTCCTTCTCAGGCTGGAGGAGGAGTTGCTTGTGGTATTTATACATCTGCATTTGTATGATTTCACTGATTCTTATGATGATGCACTGAGGACAAGCTAGTCAGATGCCTGAA
The DNA here is from genome assembly GCF_963264785.1 of Psittacula echo. Lineage (NCBI taxonomy): Eukaryota > Metazoa > Chordata > Aves > Psittaciformes > Psittacidae > Psittacula > Psittacula echo. The sequence continues at coordinate 8,961,596 of NC_137736.1, forward strand.
GGAGTTGTACTACATCGATCAATATGAGTTGGGGTTTTTTTTAATACCCAATTGCTAAAGCCACAATTATTTTGTCAAATTTAATTATTTGTTGCTTGTAAATTTCTTTTTGAGCTCTGTGAACTCTCCTGTCCTGAGTGCCTGAGCAAGTGCTTGGTTGCCATAATTCCTGACTCCTAGTGTGCTGGTGAAGACAGCAAGGTCTTGAATGGGCAGCACAGCAAGGCAGGCTTGGAACGAATTGGAGCACAGAGGCAATACACGTATCACGGCCCATCCTATTCTCTGCTGAACGTAGAGATTCCTGCTCCTGTGAGTGGCAGCTGTTTTGCCTCTGTATCATCTCTAGAAGTGAATCAGTAGTCTGCTGTGAAAGTGGTGCAAGAATCTTTGTTACCAGGTTTCTTGTAAGAAAAGGTGCAAAGCTTTTGCCTTACCAGTGGTGGTGTTGCTTGCAGATCATGGACATCTAGCCTTAGGATTAGTCTAGCAGAGTCCTCAGTGCTTTGCTTTATGCTATTGAAAAAATGCTTTGCACCTCCAGGGGACAGTGTCTAATCCAATCCTGGGAAGCATTTTCCTTCATAAATAATGTCACTTTAGCTGTGTTCTGGATTTGTTGTCAGCAATTTGTTAATCATCCGTGACATCTTTGTAGAATTAGCTTTTTCTGTGGAAAATGAGCTCGGCGTCAAGAGCCTTTCTAGTAAGATGCTGGCAGTGTGAAGCACATGGCTTCTCCTCAGTACTTTAAAAGATGCTGAGGAAGAGAGCGAGTGTAGGTCCTGGAGACAGTGGTATTGTTCTTGGTACTGTTGTGGTGCCTGTTCCTGTGCACTTTTAGAAGTTTGTGGTGTGGTGTGAACAGTGGACTTCAAGGCTGATGAAGTGGTTCAGCGTTTTTGGTCCAAATCACCAGTTCTCTCTCTCTGACAAGCAGTTCTCAAAGTAGTTTCTTCTTTGCAAGAGGAAGAGAGCTGTCTTTATGCATTGCTTGGTTCCAGTATTAAGGTTGTAAAGACTAGGATGAATACCAGTTTACAGTCTGGAATAGTTTTGTAAACTGTGCTTTAGAGCCTAGGATACCAACAGAAAGGTTGTAGGCTTGAGAAGGGCTTTGCCATCTCACTGTAACCAGCAAGCTATGTTCCCCACCCCTGTTCTGCATTTCCCTACTTTCACTAGGTTGAGGGAACAGCAGGGGGTGCGGGAGACAATAAGCAGCTGAGGATCATAGGAAGCTTCTGAGATGAGTATAGGGTACAAAAGTGTACAGAAGTCCTAACAAGAAGCAGAGCTGAGCTGTAGAAGGTGAAGAAGCTGGATGGAGGCCTGATTTATGAAGAAATTAGGCACAGAAGGGGAGCGGGTGGTTTGAATACAGCAGATGGGTATGTTCTCATACATATCTCATTTGAAGCCTGTTTTTTCTGCCCTGTACAGCATTTAGCATTGCTGTTTGCTGAACTTCTCGTAGTTATGAATAGATTTGAAATTTGGTGCTATGGCTTTTGTAAGCCACATGTATCTGTGAAATGTGGTTGAATTTGGGCAAGTTGTAAGCTTGGAAAATATCTGTTAAGTGTGTTCTTCGATGCTTTATGGTTTGGCAGTTGAAAAATGCAAAGATTTTATCCTCCTTGACATTTCTTGAGGCTTGTGTAACTCCAGGCACTGACCAGACTATCCATCTCTACAGAAGAGATAAATAAACTAAACTCTCTCAGCTTCTGTATGAGGCTGAACTACATGTATACTCTCTCTGCAGCAATAAGCATCATCTAGACTAGTGCTGAAGGGCCAAGCAAGCCTTTCCTTCAGTCACAAGTGCTCCTTCTCCTGCTTCAGAACAGAGTCTTTTGCACCCAGTGTTGACAGTAACCTCCCCCACCAATGGGCAAAAGGCAGGGTGGGAGAAGACACTGCTTGATTCAAATGTAGTAGGGACGAGACTGAGATAACCCTGAAGCTGATTGAGTCCAGAAGTCTGGAAACTGGGTAGAGCAGAGATGGGAATCAGAAGGGAGGAGGGAGAAAACATAAGAGCCTACAAAGTAGGGAATGGAGCAGAGGATGTGATGGGGAGCCTGTTTGCAAGGGAGGGACGACACAAAGATAAGCTAGAAAGGGCCAAGAGTGATTGCAGAGAGAACCAGAGCTGCTAGGGGCTGAAAAGTGAGGAGATACCTAGAATTAGCAAAACAGATGGGGGCAAGAGTATGGGATATGGACAGACAAATAGAAGTGTGGGGCAGAGGAGACATGTTAGGTAATTAAGGGAATGAAATAGGCAAGAGCTACTGCAGTAGAGGATGAAGAGTGCATGTGGGTGAAGAGTTTGGGCCTGGGTGTCAGTGCAGGAGGGAGAAGGGATTGCAACAGGCTGGAAGGCTAAGGGCAAAGGGGGAATTAAGTTTGAAGTATCAAGCAGGAAGTTTGACCACATTCCCTCCAAAGCCTAGAAACATTAAACCCAAATTTTGCCGTGTCTCTGATGTCAGCACAAGAATGTGACCTCCTCTGGCAAAGAACCTCATCCACCTCTTAAGGCTAGCAAAAGGTGACAAACTCCCGTTGCTATTATTTATCATCCTAGCTTCAGTGGCAGAGGTCTGTGCAGTGGATCTTAAGATTGCTGATGACCAACGTGGGTGTCAGTACGATGCCACATGTTGGAATTTCTGTTTGCTTTTTTTAACAAGTAGTTCCGTGAGCAGCGGAACTAATGAAGCCTGGTTTCCAGCGGCTCTCTCCTGTGTGGATTCTCTGATGTCTAATCAAGGGTGAGCTTACTAGCCTTTCCCTCAGCAGGGGGCTCCAAGAGGGTCTCTCTTCTTTCCTCAGCTGTATGTTTTTATGAGACTTATGGTGACTCTTAAGATCCTTACCCCTTTCCCAGATTTGGTTGAAATTGGCTTTAAGGAGCACAGGTGCACATGCACATCCATATACACACATGCAGTTTGTACACATATGCTTTGCTTTGTATATGAATGCTGTGCTTGGAGGTTAGAGAACGTCAGAATTAAGACTGACCACATGCTTCAGAGTACAATGAGGTAAAAGCTTATGTTATGGTAAGTTCTCTCCCTTCTGCTGGGATGTTGTAGCTGTGTGTGTGCATGCACTCTCAGTTCATCATAGTGCCAAGCAGAAGGAATTAACAGCAAAGGTTCTGCAGTCACGAGTTTTAATTTTAGCACATGTCAATGGAATGAGTGTGTGCAATGGAATGAGGGAGACCATTACAGTTTCATCTGGGAGGGAGAACTTCAAAACTCTTGCCGCACATCCGATCACACCTTCATTTGGCCCTATTGAGTCGAGGTACTTGATACCATCCTTGATGGTGTGATCATAGTTGGTGTGCATATGAAGGCCAGTCAGTCCTGCGTATTTACTCAGAGAACATGAAATGAGTGGTTTATTTAAAAAAAAAAAAAATCCACAAACCATTACCATGGGGTTGCAGAATTGAGGAGTATGATCTTGGGGAGGGCATTTACTGGACTGCTAGTCTGAAGAACTGTAGATTCCGCTTGCCTCTGCTGCAGATGTGCTGTGGTATCATACAGCCATGTGGTTCAGGCCTGCAGATAATCTTGCCTTGAAGCGTGTGCAAATATGAGTTAGGTCTAGTCTTCAGTGGATTTGCATTTGCCACAGGCTAAAAATGACCACAGTTATCCTGAAATAATTAACATTTGGTGTTCCCGAAACTCTAATCTCTCCTCAAATATTGTTGAACAGTTTTCTGTTACATCAGACCCTGTTTTGCTTCGCAGAAGCATTGCATGTCATAGCTGTAGCATAGAAATTGATAGGAGCTGTGGTTTGAATGTATATAATATGAATTTTACTTTAAAGGAAAGGAAGTGGTCAGAGGTATCAGTTTGGCCACTCAGAATTAGTGGGTATGTCTATGTTTCATTCCTGCCTTTCGTCAATCCCAGGGACATTGTGGGGGTAGATGAGTGCTTATGGAGCACTGATATTTCTGTGGTGGGTACATCAGATAAGTGATTCTGCTTCATGAGATTGGAATTGCATGTGGTCGACAAGGCTTGAGGCTGCACACAGTGGAGATTAAGGAACCTGAATGCTTGCTTGTTAAATATCTGTGCAACACAGTAAGGATGCAGTTTTGTGGAAACAGTCAATAAGGCTGTATTAGAATGCATCTGCATTGCGGAGCCGAATTATGGTGCCATAGGTGACGTTAATTCTGGCATTTCCAAATTTGCTAGTGCTTTCTCATGGGCCTTTTGTATTCTTTAGGTTGAGCTTTTGCATGTTATCACTCTACTAGGAAACACCTTATTGTGTTTTATTGTTTCATTGGTCTTTTATGCTAATGGTGACTGATTTCTAAAATTGGTAGACAAGGGTTTAGGCTTGATGTTGTTCAATGATTTGGAGGTCAGCAGAAAGTCATGGCTGATAATTTACAGATGGAAGCAACACTGGTGGATAGCTTTAAAAAAAATGTGTAAGCTTTATGTGGTTGCTACACTGGAACTATTCAAGCAAAATGTATTTTAATACAGCCCAATGGAAGACTCAGCCTTTTGGATAATACTTTGTGACTTCTCCAGCAGTCAGGGATGGAGGCCTAGGTGTTGGGACACAGTGCAGTGTCAGACAGAAGTGGCCTGTTGAATGCAGTTGAATGTCTTTGATATAAAGATAAGGAATATGGGGAAACAGTATCCTGGAAAGCAATGACTGTGACAGACTTTTAGGAATGGGGTGACATCATGTGAGCTCCCAGAGCAAGACTGTGACAGAAGAGGGTAAATGCATCTGTTAAAAGCTTAGATGGAGTCATTAAAAGAAGACAGGCAACTTGTGAGGCATGCTGAAATACCGTAACATTCTGGGTCTGGTATTTTTAAGATCATTTGAACAAATGGACAAAACGCAGGAATGCCCTCAAATCTGAGAACAGGAAAAATGCTGTATGGTGAGAGCATTTAAAAACACTTGCTGCCTTGCCAGGAGAGTATGCTTTTCTGTAGCCTTAGCAAGCCACCAAGCAACTGAAGGACTGTGGAAGCAAGTTTGACTAAGATCTCTGAGTGTAGCTGATAGATTTGACAGTATACATGCCATTAGTGTAAAATGGTAAAAGAAAGCACATGTTAGCTTCTGAATAGGAGTTGATGCTGGGTGGAGAAGTGTGGAAGCAGAGGGTACAACTCATGTGCTTGCATTTGGCATCTTCATGTTCACTGGCTTTATTTAGGTCTTACCCAATTTTTTCTAGCTATGTGTAGTTCTGTCTCCTCTACCCCTGCCTCTTTGAAAATACTAGCAAGAAAATGTTTAACTTAAGCTTTAAGCAAAATAAATCAGGGAATGTAAGGGTTAAAATAGCATTTGTCATGAACTGTGCATCCATTATTATGCTCTGCTTGTATCAGTTACTTCATTAACTCTGCACTGCAAAGGTAGTACATTTCTTTCCTTGCTAAATGAACTGCTGACTTCTACAGCTTAAACTTACTCTTATCATCTAGTTTAAATTCAGACCTTCCTGATTTGTTTCTTTTTTTTTTTCCCTTGTGAGTTAAAAAAATACAAATACAAACTTTTATTTATAGCCTAAGAGAAGGAGCAGGGGCTCAATTAACTTCTAAGACTAATCTCAGTAGATACTAGGAATTTGAATTCTCAAAGCCATGTAAAAGCTTATATAGTTTTCACAACTGTGATACTGATTCATTAAGCACTTGATTGAAGAATGCTGTTAATCCACTTCGGGCAAATTTTACTATGAGCTGGTATTTCAGATTATATTTTATCTCATAACAGCATCTGATGAATGAAGCGGAACATTCCATGAAAAGTGGAAAAAAATATGGCACTGTGGGCCACAGAATTGTAGTCTAGTTGCTATAAGCATCATTTTTTTTATGAGTCATCATGATGACTTTCATATGGGAGCAGAATTAGAATTGTACATCCACCTTTTACTGGCATTTCATGATTTTTTTGAGGGTGTTTCTGTCTAACATGAACATTCTGTGAATATCTCACTTTATTTCCCTGCAGATTCCCTATAAAAAGGAAGGATTATCAACATTGGAAGGGGTTACTTTTGATCTCTGGCATATGGCTGGGTACTAAATTAACTATTTATATGAACCTCTGTGTTATTAAGACTATGTTCTCCTAGGCTGTCTGAATTTGCAGAGCCATAACTAGCAGGTGTACGAATGTTGTATCCCACTGTCGATGGGAATGCTGCAGTCATTTCTGTTACTTGCTCTCAGAAAGAATACAGTGAAAGTAGTGGTAGTTCAGAGGCACAGTGGGGACAAAAGATTAAAAATGGATATTAAACAGAGGGGAAAAAAATCAATTATTTCATACAGCGTTTTGCTCATGCTTAGCAAGGAGCACTCCAACTTCTCCTCTTCCCAGCCAGGAGGATTTCACTGAAGTAGAATAGTGAAACGCTGCTTAGTGTCAGCTGCAATGTTCTCATTATCTGTATGGATTTAACTTTTTTTTGCATCCATATTTGCCCACTAGAGGGCTGATTGCATCTTCTCCTTTAATATTTGATGTTGTCTGAGGCAGAATGCAAAGCCCTTAATTAAATGGATCATTTGTTCCCTTGAAAATGCCTGATGCCACACAATATGAAACTCTCTGAAATACAGCTTTCTGCTGTATTCCAGGGCTTTTTTTAACTTATAAGGCTCATGAATTTGTTAATGCTACATAATGGTTCTTGCCCTCTCAGGGCTGATGCTAATTAGATTATTGGAAAATGAGTCCTTGCAAGATTTTCTTGTTAAATGTTGTTTGAAAAACAGTACTAGAATGTCGATAGCGGCTGAATTCAGCCAAGAGGAGTTCAGGTTTGGGGAGCTGGGGGAGGGTGTTTTTGGTAACGGGCAGATTTATCTTCCTTTTTTGTGCAAGTGCAGGAGAGGTTTTGAACTACCTTCTTTATCCTTTTATTCTGAAAATGGAAAAGGACATTCAGTCTATTTCTCTTCATTAATTTTGGGGAGTTTCTGACCTGAAGGCAGATACCTGACAAAGCAAATAAATAAAGGAAGGGATGCATAAGAAGTTATGGACCATAAAGTAGATGGCTTTATGGCATTACAGTTTTCATGCATGGGACTACTTAGACTTGATGACATAGTAAAGTTCATGAATTTTTCAGACCAGAATAGACTGTTTAAAATATAATCGTGTACAGCACAGAAGAGATAAGTGCCCAGCGTTGTATTTAAACTACAGCGAAACATTCAGAAAGGTATTTCTCTCAGAAAGGTCGTTGGATTTTCAAACTACTGATTGTAGGGGCCAAGCGATTAAGACCATCCTATAGCCTCTGAGCATTGTTCCAAAAATGCATTATTCTCATGGTTGGAAAGATCCTGTTTCCTCTTGTATTTTTTAGCTTCTAGTGTCAGTTATTGTTTCTCATTATATCTTTCTTGGCTCATAAAACAAGCCCTTAGTAACTGATATTTTTCTCCCTACATAGATTTATATGGGTATTGACTGCGCTATCTTTCAAGCTTTTCTCCAAACCTAGATAGGCTGGGCTCAGTGAATCTTCACTGTGAAGTTGATTTTCCACACGCCAGCAAGTTTGCTGCATTTGTCTGAGTTTTTCAATACTTGTGGACTTACCTGGACTTCAGGACTAGAGAGGTTGTTGCAAGAATAGTCACACTAGTCCTGTTTACAAAAACTATCCCTGCTATTCCCCTTTGGTTTGGTATGGTTAGCCGTGTTAGCAAAGCATCCCACTGGGAGCTTGTGCTCGATTGAATGGTTCCTTATCAGAGGACTGGTATTGTGGAACAGAGTTCAACTGAGAGTAACTGAAGTAAGAATCTGATAAAAGTCATGGATGGGGTTATGCCATAATTGCTTGCATTAGCAGGGAACTTGACTTGGGCACTCAGATCTGTTTTTCAGTTCAGTATTCACCTCAAAGTTCTATCTAATGTTGCTGCTTTCAAGGATACAATCCTCACCCTGTAAGTACGACTTGATAACTGCAAAATGCATATGCTGTATTCAAGTCTAGCTTTAAACATGTCAGAAAGTCTGGAACAAACTGCACAAGTGTTTAAAGATAGCTCCTTATGATTCTGGTGTTCCTTTTTACTCCTTGCATCTCGCATTGACCTAAACAGCTAAATTGCTGCTTTTTGTTGATTCTGGAAGGGATTGTTGTGTGTGTGAGGTGGGATCTAAGTAAGGATGCATTTAGCTTGCATGTTCTGTTAGGGTTTGCAATTGAAAGTGGATCAAGAGAAAGATGAAGGTAGGAAACATGAGAATAACTCTTAGAGATGATAATGAATGTAAAAGAACAGTGATGGATGGAAAGAAAGTGTTATGGCAAGTGTGTGGTAGAGTGCTTGCTAGGAAGGCGTAGCTTCCACCTAAATGGCTTAAAATCAAGCTGTGGCTCGGAAGGGCCTGTGGAAGTTAAAGTAGGTGCTGGATAAATACTGCCTACATTACACATGCTAATCAGACTGCACACTTCCTAAAGCTTCTGGCTCCAGTGTAAATAGTCACAATAGCAGATGTAATGAAGTATCTTCCTGGGAGGAGGTGAATATGGGGAAGAGCAGGATAATTCTCTGGGGCTTGTAATACCTGCAGAGACTTCTGTCATTGAGCAGTTTTGTAAACACTTGAAAGCCTGAGGAAATTCCCAGACAAAAACTGAAGTCAGCCTGCTGTGAAGGTTGAATTCATGTTAGCCAGACTCTCAGTTGTGGCCCTGGAAGTTCCAAGTGCAGGTTCAGTTTTGTCTTGTTTAATTGAAAAGTCTGCAAATGGAAAAACTAAGTTCAGAGAAACCTTTAACTCTGCCCATTGGTTGGCACACATATGGGTGGTGGGGAGGAAGGGGATAAGAAAAAGTCCAGTAACTTGGCTACTGCTGCTATCTCTGTTATATTATCAACCACAAAAGCTTTTACTATCTTGAATTGTAAAACAGTGCAAGCTTCTCTTAACAGCGTGGTGTAATGATGGAGGAACAGTTTTTAACAGCAGCATCCGTAGCAGATAGATGCCAACTGCTTCTTCCTGTTCAAAGCGTTTGTGTGTTACCAAATACACTTCTGATCATTATGAGAACAGATGGATCTAAACTCCTAGACAAAACATTTTGCATCACATCAGTAAGGTTGAAATTATGAAAGCCCATTAGACCAGTGAAATACCACATTTGATATCCAGAATATCTTTGTGAGACCCACTAGGAAAGCAGCACTGTTGTTAGTGTCAGCATTTTGTGTTTTAAATATTCATGTGTCTTCTCCAAAAATGGGAGCAGAGTTAAGTGGATTTGGTCAAAACTGCTTTTGCAGACTTTGCAGTACATGGAGTTAATTTTTATGATGAAAATGAACCTTAACCTGGGATTTCCAGGTATTCCAACCTTTTTTTGACTGAAATAAATCATAGATGAACAAAAAGTGATTTTTTGTCTGGGAATTATTATTCTGTCCCCTTCAGACTGCTGTTGGAAAATTTCCGAAGTGCTGCCCTGTCTCCCTTGTAGGTCTAATAAATTAACCTCTTTGATTCTTCTAAGACCTTTACTTGTCTGGCTGCAAGGTATTGTTTGGTTTCTTCTGCCAGTTCCTAGCTTAAGTTTGTCCCCTTGGGACTGGAGTACTTGCAGCCAAGCACAGTGTCCCGGGTGAAACCTCCCCAGAGCCACATAGCAAGAAAACATCCTTTCACTCAGTGTGGAAGACCCCGTCCAGTTAGGGTTGATAGATAGCAGGGCTCGCCCCCATGTGACACTGTCTCTTCCCCTCGCCCCGGTCCCAGGTGCCGGATGTGTTCGCTGACCTTCTACTCCAAGTCGGAGATGCAGATCCACTCCAAGTCCCACACGGAGACAAAGCCACACAAGTGTCCTCACTGCTCCAAGAGCTTCGCCAACAGCTCCTACCTGGCCCAGCACATTCGCATCCACTCAGGGGCCAAGCCCTACACGTGCAGCTACTGCCAGAAGGCCTTTCGCCAGCTCTCCCACCTGCAGCAGCACACACGGTAAGGGCCAGAGGAGGCTGGGGGCCCTCCACACTGCATGTTGCTGTCATCCCAGCATGCTGTGAGCACCCTCAGTGGACGACTGCCTGGGGAGACCAAGCTTGTTTTCCACAGGCTGGTCAGGTCTCATACACAACAAACGGGCAGTAGTGCTATCCGACATGTGAGACTTGTCACTTTCTGTGAGGGGCTGGGTATGCACAGAGGTTAACACTGCTCACCCTAAGGGGCATCTGCAACGGAGTGATGCTTTCTGATGGAGGGTAGGGCTGATTGTGGCAAAGTGAGAGTGGGTGTAAGAGGACTGTTCCCTGTCACCCCAGTGTAGTTCTGCCAAACGTCTCAGTCCAGGCTTGCAGCCCCCCTGCTATTACAGCTGTAGGCTTCCCACACACAGCTCTGCCAATGCCCCTCAGTCCAAACTCTATAGTTCCTCTCTCTGGATCCTCCCCCGGTGCAGACAGACCATGGTCTCTTGAATCCAAGAGGAGCACGGTTTGAAACCGAGTTTGAAGCTGTGTTTGGAGTTCCTCTGTGTAGATAGAGTGGTGCTGTCCCACCCCCTTTATGCCCTCATTCCATCAGCACTAGCCAGATGGCGGTCATGTCCAACTGCTGCTGCTCCTCCTCCTCTTCGGCAGGATCCACTCCAAGCTCCACACAGCGATTGTCAAGCCGCACAAGTGTCCTCACTGCTCCAAGAGCTTCGCCAACACATCCTACCTGGCCCAGCACCTCCGCATCCACTCGGGGGCCAAGCCCTACACCTGCCGCTACTGCCAGAAGGCCTTTCGCCAGCTCTCCCACCTGCAGCAGCACACACGGTAAGGGCCAGAGGAGGCTGGGGGCCTGGCCCTGGCCCCCCCGCGCTGCCGGCATGCACCAGTGGAGCACGCGCGCCAAGCATGCGGGGGGCGGGCGGGGAACGCGGCCGGCTGCGCCCTCGCAAGGAGGTGACCCCCCCAGAGTGGACGGAGTGGAGGCTGCGCAGGAGACACTGACCACGTCAGGGCGGAGGTGGGCACATGCTGGCCCTGGGGATCCTTGGTCTTGCACCGCGGGGGGCACAGAGAGAGAGAGCCATAGAGAAGAGAGGCATTGGCCATAGGGTATCCCAGCCTCGCACCACGGGGGTTGGACTGAGTGTGTGGAAGCTTCTTCTGGCATTGCAGGGGGACAGGGACAGATGAATGCTGTAGGTGATCTCAGTTTGATAACGTAAAGGGAAAAGCATTGGAGTGTCTATTCCTGAGAAGGAACAGAGCTGCTTTCTTGGCCTTGCAGAAGCAAGAGAACAGACTCTTCTTGGCCATATGGGCCTCCTGAGCTTGGAGCAGGGAGCCTGGACCTCCAGACCCTTTCCCAACCTATTTTCAGGTGGCACATAATGCCAAGCTGGCCAGGCATTCATAAGCTTTTGCTCCTCAGTCCTAGTTGCTGTCTGAAATCTGCTTGACTGCCTGTCTTCTCTAACTTCTAGCTGGACACAGGAGCTGGGCAGAGCTCTCTTTGTCCAGGTAGAACAGCATCTGGAGGCAATGTGATCCCCTTCCCTGCTTTCCTGAGTGATTCTGAAATTTGATCATAGCAGCAGGCCCTGGCAGTCTGCCGTACCTGCCTGCTCACTGCCTCCCTTTTGTGCTCTTCCTTCTCAACAGTATCCACACAGGGGACCGGCCCTACAAATGTGCTCACCCTGGGTGTGAAAAGGCTTTCACCCAGCTTTCCAACCTGCAGGTAAGGGGCTGGGCTTCTCCTGCTCACCAGTGCGGGTGGCAGGGGTAGCTGTCAAGTGGTAGGGGAGGCTACTTGCCTGTGGTAGAGGGGATGGAGAAATGGGGGCAGTTGGGAGGAGTGTACGAATACAGAAAAGCTGTTGAAGCTCTAGGCAGGGGAGAGATTCCTGGCTTTTGAAGCACTGGTGACCCAAAGAAGTCACATCCTGTAAAATTGTAAACTTGACTTGAAGGCAGTGAGACCTCGGTAAAGTTCCTCCCATCTATTGTGCAGAGTTTTCTAACCTAGCTGGGGCAAGACTTTTGCTAAATGTCATTCTGAATAAAGTCTGGGTATCTGATTGGGTTTCCTGTTTGTTTTACAATGAAATGGAGGACATTCAGGGATTTAGGGAAGCAGAGGTGGTGTGTCTTGTTGCAGTATCCTGGAGGAGGGGAATTGTAGCATGTGCCAAATGGCAAAGAGCTGTAAACTGTGAGCAATTAAAGCAGATCCTGCCCTAAAGGGCAGTGACAGATGCTGGGAGCAAATGTGTAGTGAGGCAGAAGAGAGAAAAGGAACAGGCTGAGAAAGTTGGGGGGGGGGGGGGGTTGTTGCTGAGAAGATGGAGGCTGTCGGGAGTTGGGAGACTCTGCTCTTCAAATGCCTAATATGCTTGAGAAAAAAGGGCATCTGTGGGGAAGATGTGGTGGGCTGGAGGGAGAAGCTCTGTCCCCTGCAGTAGGAGCCAGGCAGCAGACCTAGGGAGCTTGGGGCCTGGCTGGAAGAGGGTATTGGAGGTAAAGCCTTCTTCAGTACTAATACTTGTTTCCTCTCCTGTGCTTGCTTTCTCTTTCTTCCACCCTGCTGCTGGTTCCCAGTCCCACAGACGGCAGCACAACAAAGACAAACCTTTCAAGTGCCACAACTGCCACCGTGCATACACGGATGCTGCCTCGTTGGAGGTACACCTGGCTACGCACACAGTGAAACATGCCAAGGTCTACACCTGCTCCATCTGCAGCCGGGCCTACACCTCGGTGAGTGTTTGCTGCTCTGGGGAGTAGCAGGAGTGGACATACTTCCCAGGGAGTAGCTCCTCCAGATCCAACGGGAGCAGCCACCTGGGCTATTGTGTGCCTTCCCATTGGGTTTGGCTTTGGTGAACACCCTCCCCTCCTGTGACCGTCATTCTTCCTGTTGCAGGAGACATACCTGATGAAGCACATGCGGAAACACAACATCCCTGACCCACAGCAGCAGGTGGTTCAGGCGCAAGCCCAAGCCTCTCAGCAGCAGCAGCACTTCCAGCCGCAGGGTGGGGGGGCAGCAGGGGGCCCTTCTGGAGACACTAACCAACCCAACCCTCCCCCCCAGTGCTCCTTTGACCTGACTCCTTACAAGACTTCAGAGCATCACAAGGACATCTGCCTCACTGTCAGCACCAGCGCCATCCAAGTGGAGCACCTCTCCAGCTCCTAGAGAGACCTCAACCCAGGGAGCAGAAAGCCTCTTGTGCATAGCCTGCGCCCAGGGGCACCGCTTGTGCAGCGGCCCTCCTCGTGCAACAGTCTCCGGCCTCTCCTCCTGCAACAGCCGTTTCTGGCCGTGTAACCCTGTTCATGGCACCCCCTTGAACAACAGCCTGTCTCAAGGGGGTGCTCCTTCTGTGCAACAGCCTGCCCGGTAGGAGGATGCTTCCTTGTGCAAGAGCCCCTTTCCTGTGCTGGGATCACTTCCTCATGCAAAAGCCCCTCCTTTCAAACCCAAAGAAAGGCCCCTGTTTTGCCTTCTCTCTCACTGTAGGATGTGTATGAAGGGGGGGTGCCTGTTGAGACACGCATGGTGAATGGGATGGAGAGAGGGTCCTTGTATGTACAGGGGCTTGGACACATGTTTTCAGCAGGCCACAGAAGAATGTGAAAGGGTTCATAGCTGGATGGCGTTCTTTGAGGATTTCCTTGAGTGTCTAAGAGAGAAATATCCATTCCTGTCCCTCCTGCTTGTGAAAGGGAGGAGGGGTTGCTCGTCCTGCCCCAAGGACTGGATGGGAGAAACCTTCTCCCCAGAGGAAGGTGAGACCAGTGTGGGGGGAGAGGTGAGGCATGATCTCTGGGCTGGACCATGCCTACACTGCCCGAGGGCTGTGGAGTATTGCACTCTTTCTCCTCCCGTGGTGGAGAGCAATAGAGAGGAGTCTGTCTGAACTGGCTGCTGCCTCTCTCTCCCAGCTGTCCGAGCAGCATGGTGGCCAAGGCCCGTAGGAATGTGGATTCCTGCTCATTGCTCTTCCTGCCCGTTGTGGATGATGTCCTAGCAACTTGTACTCCTCCTCCTCTCCCTCCTGCCTGCTTCCCCACACCCCCACTCAGAAGAGCCTGCAGGCATCAACAACAAACCAAAAAGCAACTGGAGGGAGGGTAAGAGACTGCCAAAATAATCATCACCCTTCTCTCTACTCCCTTTCTTGAAAGGCAGAACGACAGCAGTTCTGACTCATACCCCTGTCCTGGCCCCAGTTCCCAAAGGGAAGGAGGAGGAGGAGGAATAGCCCAGTCTTTTCAAGGAGCCAGCAGGAGGCAGGGAAAGGCTAGCTTCTCCTGCTCACCTCCCCGTGGAGTGCTCTCCCAGGCTCCCTCTTGCCAAGACGGGCTGGACTCACATGGCAGTGGTGGCCTCTTCTGGACCCTGGTCATGGGAGAGAATCCCCAAAAGGTGGACAGTGGAGAGAAGGGGATGAAGATCCCCACAGAGAGACCAATCTAATGAGAAGGGGGAGCCAACAAGAATAAACTGAAGGCCCCTTGAATTTATATATATATATATATATATATAAATATCTATTCCCCACCCCTGGCCCGCTCTGTCCTTGCTGTAACTGTTTCTATCTCTGTGTTTATAAAACGCATTATCCTGATGAATTTTTATTTTCAATCTTTGTTTGTTTTTCCCTTTCTCTTCATCTTCTTCTCCCCCTCCCCCCCTTTTTTTTTATATATAACTGGTGCACATGACTACTAGTCTTGTGTGTCACTTGTTAGTTCCTTCGGATCATGGAGGCTGACTCGGAAGAGAATGAGAAAGCAAAGGAAAAAAAAGCATGTGTTGTTGGGATTTAAAATCAGTCGCCCACCCAAAGCCTACAGAATCCCAGACTTCTGTATGAACAACCAATAGGGGCTTTTTTTAAACCATCTGTATAGAAATAAATTGGTGTAAAAGGCTCCTGGAAGGTGCTGCTGTGAGCAGCCTGCCCCTGTGACGTGTGTTCCTTCCCCCTGCACCAGACCACTGCACGAGCATCTTGCTGCTGTGTGTCCTGAGCGGGCAGCCTGCCTTTGGGCAGCCTCACTTCACACAAGGAAAGTGAGGAGCTCTGTGCTCTGCACCTCTAGAGCCTGTGGCAGAAACCTTTTTGTCTGCATTTAGTCACCAGGGTTGGCTGCAAATGGTTGTTTTGTTAGATCAATAGGGTTGGCCAGAAGAAGCTGTCTGATTTGGCTTCTGAATTTCACAGGTGACATTTCAACCTGTTTATCCTGTATTGAGCCCCAACAACTAATGTATATTTGAAGTATGTGTTGACAAATTGCATTGTCTTGATTCTGAGGCACTGGGACACAGAGAATCCCTTCCATTGGTAGCCTACTGCAGGCTTTGTGTTCTTGCTGTTGAAATATGTAAGCCCAATTTCTCCTTTGGATCTGTTTGGCTTTGGTTTCCAGTAACTAGTTCTGGATACATCCATCCCGTGGATTCAGAGAGCCTTAAAGCACAGTGGGGCTTTTTCCCCTGGACTGGTATTTGAACACTATAATGTTACTTCTCAATCCACTTTTTAGGCAAGCTAAATAGATAGAATTCCTGAAGTCTTCCGCTGTAAGGGATTTCCTCCAGCCCATGAATTATTCTTGTCTTCTCTTTCTACATCTTGTCAAATTTTTTCAGTATCTTGTAAAAATGTCCCTTTCAGAATGGGGTGTTCAAGCCCCAGTGCCATGGCCAGGGTCCCCCTGCCCCTTTGCCTTAAGTCCGCAGAGGATTACGTTTTGCCCTTTTCTCACAGCATTATATGGGAGCTCACATTAGCTGCTTGTGTGGCGTGGTCCCTGGATCATCCGAAGTCTCAGCTTTCTGTGATAGCTTTTCTCCCTTTCTACAGGTATGATCTGAGTTTTTATTTCTTAGATACTTAACATGAGGCTGTTAACAAAGGCCAGTCTGTGTGAATCAACCTGGCTTACTGATGGACCATGTTACTCACTGCTCTCCCAGTTTTGTCACCCACAAACTGTATCAGTTGTTTCTTACTTTCAGATCCAGGTTGAAAATGCTATATTGCATCTGACCTACCTTAATTTGAAAAGCATCATTCAGTGCAACTTTTTATTAGCTTCTTTATGAGGCTTGCAGGCTACGCATTTCTTAATCCTCTTAGTATGTGATTATGTACAGTAAATCTTTCTGACTTATGGTGCTAGGTCAATGCCTTACAAAAATTTAAGTATGTTGCACCTATGCAGTCCCCTTTGTTAAACCAAATGTGTAATGATGTCACCTAAGGATGAAATTAGGGTTTGGGGGTTTTTTTTCTACAAAATCTGTATTTCATAAAACCTTTGGGTCAAAGGTTTTATTTTTCATTCACTAATTCTTCATCTCAACAGCTTTTCTGTAAGTTTGACATGGAAGTCATTTCATTTGCCTTTTGGGAGCACTGTCATGAATGTCTGAAGGTGTTTCTCTAATATCCCAAGTTCAATTAAAATCAGAACCAACGGGCTAGAGAGCTTGTTAGTGATCTCTTTTAGGATTCTTGTTTCTTTGCTGACTTAAAAATACACATCCCTAGTAGATGCTGTCTAATCTCCTACTTTGATACTAAGGTACTGGTGACTGCCACATCCTGTTTCTTTCTGAAGTGGAACTGGAAGTGTCTGTTGACCAGATTTCCCCTGTTAAGTGTCACTAGCATTTTTATTACAATTAGTAAGATTAGTACGATTAGTAAGATTTCTTTGTTTATTTTTTACTTAAAAAAGAAATGAAAGATCCAAAATCCCTTTGCTATTACCAGTGGTTTTCCTAGCCACAAAGCTTTCCTGAACAGTTTTCTTTATTCTAATAATGGCTTATTTCTGTCGGGTGCTGTCTTGGCCTTCTCCTTTTCCACATATTACGTTTCAGGTTTGGTTTGGGTTTTTTTTTTTTTTACATTGTTCCTTCTTGCCCACACACTTTCTCACTGAACCCAGGATGAGCTTTTACCAAAAGTTTTCCTCTTTGATTGTGGAATTAAGGCTTTTTTGGCCACATAATACTTTTTTTTTTTTTTTTTTTACAGAAGAGTTTCAACTTTTTCCTGCCTTACTTCTTTTTCTCATGGACAACTCAGTTTATAGTTTTGCTCACCTTGGAAATCAGCATAGGTTTATTACTGCTTGTGACTCTCTTTTGCATGTCCATATTCCATTTGAACAGGACAACATTCCCAGTGTCACTCAAGCTATGATGTCTTGTATGTATCACCTTGAAGTCTGAAAAATTGACTTGTTTTAGGTGCAGTGTCTTGTATTAGGAAACATACATTTTTAAAAAGTCAGAAAGGTGTTTTTTCCAACTGCTTGAATTCCCTGGGGAATGGCTCCCAAGTTAAAATTCCTTGCAGTGGCTTTTCATTTTGTACGTTAAAGGTGCTTGAAATTGCCTTTCCTGGTCCCTGGTTCGATCTGTTGTTTTCTGATGTATGCTATCCTTCCCCTTCTTGGAATCTGCTACCTAGCATAGGTATGTATTTAAGGCTCTACCATTCATGTATTACCAGTTATTTCAAAGTTGTTATTGCTTGTGTTTGTGTAGTTTGCTGCTGCTCCTACAGCTTTTACTTTTGCCCAGGAAGAAGCTAATGATATTCTCCCCAAGGGACATTCCCACTGAGTTTCAGAAATGCCAGTTTATTCCAGGCCTCTTTGTTTTTCTCATCAGTGAGGCTTTCTTATTTGTCTGTTTACCCAGAGTCCTGTTGCTGGTGTAGAAACAATTGAAGAAACCTTATTGTCATCCTTGTTACTTACCTTAGTTTGGATTAAGTCTTCCTCATTGAATTCCCAAGGCCATTCTAACATATTCAGAATGCTTCAGGTGGTTTATAAAGTATAGTTTCTACCTGCGGGATGCAAGATCTAACATCTATAGAAAATTCTTCCCTATTGAGATGGTGCCTCAGGTTTCACAGTCTTCAGCTTCCCGCTTTGTGCACTTAAGCCAACCATGGTTCAATTATTTAACTACCACTCACAAGAGTGGAATATTCTCTAACAAGATCCTATGGTCCTTCCTCTTCAGCTCCCTGAATTCTTTGACCCTGAATTTTCTCTGTGATGCCAGTCCATTTGTTTCTCTGTGTCTGTCTGCAAGAAGACTTGACAATGACTCTGGAGTTCTGTATTAGGTTGCATCTTGCATCTTTGCTGGAAGGTGTTAGCACTTTTTCTTCTTGTCCTTTACTGAATCCATTGTCTGTTCATAGCTGGATTTTGCAAATTATTGTTGCTTTAAAAGGAAACATCATGTAGGCTGGAAATCATTTAGAAAAGTCACCCACAAACAGTAACTGAATCTCAGCCGTGACTAATGATAGTACTGCTGGTCTATAATTCAGTTAAATCTTCAAGAAAGATTTAAGACTTTCATAATTTAAAGCCTTATGGTCAGTCAATCATGTCGCCTGTTAGAGTTTTTTTGTTGGTTATCACTGCCACTGAAATTGTCATTCTATTTTACTACTTTTTTTTTTTTTCTTTTTAATCCATACAGTCTTGTTATGCCTTTGTTCAGTACATTAAAGACTTCTGCTATAAGAAGTCTTTCTTCTTTTGTAATGAATTACAGACCATGATCAGGTCACTGTATTCATCTTTCCAAATGGCTTAATTAAATTGAGCTGGTTTAGGTGTCTCACAATAAGGCTTGACTCCATCATGGAGTTCTTCTCTATTGCCTTTCGTTTTCCTTTGTGAATGACCAGGCTGTGTAATGCTCAGTTACAAGTCTTGCTACATTACACCTAGACTTATCCTGAGCCACCAGGCTTACATTGCCATACAAGGATGTGTAGTTCTTTGAATTAGATCTTCTTCTCTAAATTAAAGCAGCATTATGTTTCTTTTCTTAACTGAGTGCAACCTGTATCAGTTACACTGTGATTTTGCCAAATCAGTGTTAGGTTAACTGACTTACAGCAGCCTGGATGATCCCATTTACTTTTCAAATACTTTCAGTAAAAGTATTTGCTGGTCTTCTGCAACACATTAAGAGCTCCAAAGTTGTTTGGAAGAGAAAGCCCCTTGCTTCCATCTGCTTGCCAGATAATTCTTTTAAAGTTATTGATTGTCAGTTTCTAGCTATGCAACTTCTTGGATGTTTTATTTAATGAGTAGAACTCATTAGATTGGCAAGGTAATATTTCGTTACTTCACAGATGTGTCTACATCATCCAACTTTCTTCCCAATATAGAATATAATTATGAGATTCTGCTTGTCTTATATATTTTTATTGATTATTTTATCTTTATATCAACTAAAGGATATATATCATGTTTTGGATTTTCTTCTAATACTTTGCGGGTAATGCACCTGAAAGCTGCCCAAGTTTACTAGTGCAATTTCAGAACATAGAACGAAATTGCTCTGTACACTTCCTTAACTACAAGATAGGTACCTATTCAATCGTCATTTCGGGTACAACAGATTACATTTGTGTGCATGGTTTCTTGTTTCTGTATAGTAGTACACCAAAGTACTAGAGAGATATAGTAACTTGGTCCAACAAACATTTCAATTTCATGTAGTGTCTATGTAATGAAAAAAAAACTGCAAGAAAAGAAATCATGACACCAAAGAACTAGAGTGTATGCCTAGTTTTGCTCCTGAATTAGGATATGTTTTTTGAATGCGGACACAGCTATAATCTGGGGCCCTTGGCATCCTTTTTCATTTGTGAAGCTGATTTACCACCTTGGGGGCAAATGCTGCAGATCAATTGTTTGATGTTTGTGAGACTTAAGTGTGGGTACATCTGGTCTTTCCTGAAGAGAAGGAAATGAAGAGCAGGGACCTCTGAACTGAGAATGTTGAAAGAGTGAGAAAAGCTGAATGTGTACCACTGCAGCAGAAAGGGGAAAAAACAAGACTGAAGTTGTAGGCCTCCTGTTGCATAAGGATCGCTCTCAAGTACTGGTCTTCACCTTGTGGTCCTTGGACAACATTTAAGAGGTCTGGAAGGTAACAAAAGCTGAAGGCTTAAATTTGGTATGCAGATGTTTACATTTCCAAGGGAAAATACAAAGGCATCTGTAGATCAATAAAGGTTGAGAACCACTACTCTAGACTACTTCAGTAGGCTGTTTAGCTTCCCTTTGCCCTCTGGGCAGTAGGCCCTCTTGTCAGCCAGGTTCTTCATCTGACTAGGAGGTATTGGCCCATTTAACAATAGGATGTAATTGAAGTAGCAGACTCCGGGGTAGAGGGGGTGGTGTGTGATAACCATTGGGGTTGGCATTATGTGGCTTTGTTACTAAGTTGTAACAACAGTTACCTAAGTGTCAGTATAAGAGGCTGGGGAGGGTAGACGTAAATAGGCATGTACCTCTAGAGTATATTCCAGTTGGGGAAGCATCTCCTTGCATAATCATCTGTGCCCATTCTAGGACTTGCGCTTGGAGAGGTCTTTACTTTAAAAACTACACCCTTCACCAAGTAACTGCCATAGGAACTAAGACACTCCATCTGTGAGGATGCTTGTGGAACTCTGAGCAATGCATTTCTCCAGGAACCTCTGCCTTGGTTTTCTAAAGCAAGCAAAAATAGCAAACTTTTCTAAATTCAGAGCTCAGGAACTAGTTTTTGCTGGATTGGAAGAATTTCTACTGCCATGAGACCACACAGGTAACAAAACTGCCTCTCCCCTTTGTTTTCCTACTTCACAGTGGTAGCGGAAGTTAGACACGTTTGTACACCACTAAGGTTTACCATTTAGATTTTAGGCAAGAGTCTTCTCTTTTCCCTGTCTTTATCAGCACTGGCAACAAGTCCAAAGGGAGCTTGTCTTTGCATTTCAGGGCTCTAGTATTTTGACACCTCCTAGCTTTGACTTGGAGAATAAAGTGGGATTCCCAGGTGGCATCTTAACCAAACTGGCGATGTCTAAGAACGCCTGCTTCTTAACACAGGCTCCATTCAGCCTGGTAGCTTCAAGCAGGATGCATTTGGGGAATTATGATTTACTACTGTGACAGGGTATAGGGAATGATTTCTTCTAATGTAACAGCCACATCCTTCTCCTTAATTAAGAGTGTAAGGCAATTTATACAAGTAAAAACCAAGTGTGGTTTAACAATAATGTTCTGGTAACTGAAGCCAGCTGCTTCACACAGGAACCGAGATAAGTAAGGAATATGTTTTGAGTCATTAAACATATGTCATATATAAATGGCTATAGGAATAGAACTGGAAAACACAGAATCTTCAGAACACAAGGGATCTCTAAATTAACCAAATAGTTTTAACAGGTGGATGGTTGGTAGTTCTAAGAGCTGTGATTAGTTTTTATAAGAGCACCTCAGTCTTGCATTGCAGGCTAATGGAGGACTTAATCCCAGCATATCCATATAAATAAGCGTTTTGGAAAACCTTTGGGAGGAAAGAAACAAGGCTGGTCACTTCTCCTCATGGCTGGAATCTAGCAGCACCCAGTCCTGAGCCATGACTGTCGTTAAAGTCTGTTAGGGAAAACTGAAAGATGCAGGGGAGCGGGCAGGAGGAAAGTGGATGAAATGTAACATTTGCCAAAAAAAAAACAACCCAGTGCCTCCTAAACTGTATGGGATGCAGAATTAATGCTGACCTATTGAAACAACCATCCTGGATATTCTAGACCTGAAGGACAAAAAGAAATAAGGTAATTTTGTCTCGGTTCCTTTATCAGGTGTGACCTCACCCTCCTTCCTGAAGAGACCTGGCAGACACCGTACCCTGCATGTGCACTCACTAGTAAGGGACAGGCTGAGGAATGACTCCTGAACAGGAGGATCTCTAACCTAGAGGTGGCTCACGCTGGATGGTCATGAAAGTGGGTCTGGCACGGTGGAGAAAAGAACATGGAGCCACGAGTTTAACTTCATTGTTTCGTCAGTTTGTCAGTTGTTAAGTTTGTGCCATAATCATTTTACAGCAAAGGCAGTCTCTCTAGCACAGCAGTAGGTTCTCGTCGCTGGCGAGTTACATGGTGAATGGAGACAAGAGTGCCATAACAAACTAACAGCACTTCCTTCTCAGATTATCCGCCGGGAGTGCCCAGGAGACACCTCCGTAGCCTCCAAAAGACGAAGCCCGTTTCTTTTACTGCGGAAATGAAGGCAGCAGGTATTTACCTGCCCGCACCGCCGGGCCTGCTCCCCTGCCTCCCTCCGTGCCCTGCGGCCCGGCCGCCCCTCCTAAGCCTCCCGCCTGCAACCAGCAGCGGGGCGGCCCGGATTGCTCCCGCAGGTCACCCTGCCTCCGTCACCCCCGGTGCTGCTGAGGCGGCGGCGGGCGGGCAGGACACACCCGGTCGGGCGAAGGGGCAACCCAGCAGAACCCGAAATGGCGGCAGGAACGCGGGGAAGTGCCTGGGCAGGCCGGCGGAAGCGGCGGCCGCAGCCGGGCAGCGCTGCTTCCGGAGAAGGGGGGGCGCCGGCGTCCGGCTCCCGCCGGAAGCGCCCGTGTATGTGGGCCCAAGATGGCGGCGGGGATGTACCTGGAGCACTACCTGGATAGTAAGAGCCGCCGGGGGCGGGGCCGGGGGCCGCGGCTGGGGCCGCCCTGGCACGGACGGACCGCGGCTCGGGGCGGGGCCCTGCGGGGTCCGATCTCTGCCCGGGGGCTGGCCGCGCCCCCCCGGAGCGCCCGCGGCCTGTTCGGAGCCTCTGGCGGCAGGTGGCCTGGCCCGGCCGGCCCGTCCTGGAGCCTTGCGGAGAGGCCCCGCCCGCCGCGTAGAGGCGACTCAGGGCCGCTGCGAAACGGCGGAGGTGGTCTGGACTGCTCCTCCGCCGCGGGGACGGACTCGGCTGCGGCTCCGATGGTAGCCCAGCCCCGCTGACACCGGCGGCGAGCGTTTGGTTGTCCCCGGAGGAAGAAGCCCTGCGCTGCCTTAGCCGCCTCCTCTCGGGAGCGGCAGCCCGGCTGTCAGTGGCTTTCTCGGGATAAAGTGCCCGACTGTTGAAATCCAGGCAAAGACAGCTTTCGTGTTTGTCGGGAGGTAGTTTCGCTCGCTTCTTGCGCTGTGGTTTTACACATGCAGTCCTGTTTTGCTGGTCGAAGGAGAGCTCTCTAAACACTAACGGAGTTTGTAGCGTTATCGGAGCCCTTCTTTGACGTCTTCCTGCCTTAAGGTGCTTAAACTTTGTCAGACTCTGGGGATAGGACTTTCGATGACTGTTTTACCCCTATGTTCTTAAAACAGCTGAGTGGGCTAATCACAGCAATTGTTTTTGAAGGAATGAACTAACGGTTTAAGATGTAGTAACCTGTGCCTTGAGTAATGCTGTTTTCATATTTCCCGTCTGATCTGCCGTCAGCACTAGAGATGGGGGCATCATGTTGATGGGGTGCAGTGGTTAAAGTGTGGTAGTTCTGGTAACGTGTCTTCTAATTCACCATATCTGGCCACGTTAAATCTCTTGCTATCTATTTGTATATGCTTAGAAACATTGGAGCTTGGTCTTTCAGTTACTTTGCTGCACGCGGTTTCCTCCAGCACAGAGACACCACGGCATTGATATGGAGGCAAGGAGGTTCAATCTTTGTGTCTGCAGTGCTCCATTTGTCATGAGGAAAAAAAACCTCTCGAGAATTAATTTAAGAAAGTTCAAGAACAATAATAAATTTCATTGAAAGCTGAAGGAAGCTGGAAGTGAACAGGCAAGGATCTAGGAGCTGCTAGGAAGGAGGCTGCAAAAGCTAGGAAGGAGGCTGCAGAAGCTAGGAAGAAGAGGTGGATGAGAAGGCAGATTGTTAAGAGAGGAGCAGGGATTGCTGTTTAAGAGCATACATTCGTCTGCTCTTCTCATTCTGTTGTGGAAGAATGTAGTTGACTGAGGCTCCTTAGCAAAGATGGCCGAGAGTTGGGAGGACAGGGACTAGGCAGGAGGAGAAAGATGCAGTTGAGTGAGGAATAAGTGTACAGGGAGGATGCAGGGGTTTGCTGTTGAGTGAGCACAAGTGTATTTGGAGTAAGAGCTGCAGTATGGAGATAAAGGATTGAAAGACAGGGGCTTGCAGATGTTAGGCAGAAATGAGAAATGTACAGCACTGAGTTTGGAGGGGTACAGTAGGTACCAAGTCAGAGAAAAAGGAAGTTGTAGAGGAGCTTGCTGGATAGAGTGCTCCCACCAAAGTCAGACACTTCTGGATTTTATTGTCACTCTTCAGCTACGAGCAGTGACCCCTGTGGAAACTGTTCTGTTCCCCTCTAGTAGAAGCATGCAAATAAAATGTCAAATTTTCTCTCTCAGCTGAAAAGTGTGGTCCTGCAGTTGAGCTAGAGATTCTTGCCCTGTTGAAGTGTGGATATTAATAAGGGGGTATGGACTGTCATTTTTAAGGTATCTTTCTTCTTTTTTTTTTAAGTAATGTGCACAATCTAAAAGTACTTCTTTGAGGAAAAAAAAAAAGGTTCCTTTCAGAAAAACACATCATATGAATTGTAATACTTAGAATCAAAGAACATCTTTCTCAGTATTCAGTAAGTTAGTTTGCTGATAGGCTTTCCTGGCATGGTTTTGTGATTTTTGACTGTAGTTAATTTTTGCAGTTCCAATAATTACTCATTGCACCTACAGAGCCTTTTACCTGCCATGTTGAAGTGTTCCCTTATTAAAAGTTTCTTCTCTGTGTAAATTGCAGTTGATGAAATCTGAACCTTCTTTCTGGTAACTTGGAGTGAGGGGAGAAAGAAAAGAGCTGCCTGTAATAACATCTTTTTCAGATTTCTAATAACACGTGTTGTTCTTCTCCGAGCCTGCTCTAATCTTCTGATATCCTGCTTGAAGTTCTGACTCTCTGAAAATGCATACACTCCTTTAGTAACCAGTCTTCTTCATGGTACTAACTAAAGTCAGGTTATCGTTCTTCTGTTGGCTATGCCCTTATCTCTGTTGCCTACTGCGTTTCAGCTGGAAGCTCAGATTCAGGTAACTGTCTACCATGATACTGATATGATACAGTCTTTCTGTTTCTTAGAAATACGGTCCAGCATCCTTTATCCATCACTTGTATTGCTTGCTCCTAAATGTATTACCCTCTGTAAGACTTGATGGAAAGTATTTGCTTGCAGTCAGGCTGTCTCTTGCTGTCCCAGTGGTCTCTTACTTCCATTCTTGTTCTTCCAGTCTGCAACTCGCTTCCAAGTGCCTAACTCTTCTTTTGTTGGATCAAGAACTGCTTCTGTGTGACTTGCATGAGTGGTGCAGCCACTGCTGATAGTTCTCTGTAATGCATTCCAAAGCCTTACGTAGCAGTTTGAAGTCTTTTTAGTATATCTTATGTTTGTTTTCTTATTCTAGCTTGTTATGCACCATACTTTCTGATACTACATCGAGTATTTGATGCAAGCTGTAGTCTTATGACTTAAAAAAGTTATTTTTTATTATTTTTATTATTTTATTATTATTTATTATTTTTTATTATTCATTAATGAAATGTTTACTCTTACTACAAAAGGTCCAGTCAGGCAAGCTGACCACTTAGTCTGAATTGTCGCTCTTGTTTAATTCTTTGAGGTGATCTCAGATCAGCTCTTGCATTTCTTTTCATGCCTGCCTGACAGCATTCAGCCTCCCCCTCACTCATTCCTTCCCTTTGTTTTTTAAACATTATTTCAGTCTTCAAAAACATTCAATTCAGTTTTAAAGTAGTTCGCTAATGTTCAAAAAATTCCTGAAAATTGAAATAAGCAAATAGACTAGAACCTTTGGTCAGCTCTTCTAAAAATGTCTAATATTTACATGTCCTTCTTGGAATGGAATTCTTTTAGTATCATAGTGCTAATGCAGACACAATTTTCAGTTGATTTTCTTTTTCCTCCCACAGAGATTCTCTTTCATATGGTTTACTGGCTGGATCTGCTCAGGGAATGAATGAGGAGTGTGTGATGAAAGAGGGCAGTTGTTTGTATGACCTCTTCATATCCTTGAAGAAAGGAAGGTGTATAATGAATTAAGTGAAGATTGTAGGAAGAAAAAAAGGTGGTCTCATGTTTGAGGCAGTTGAATAACGCTCTGACAAAGTGAGTTTGATGAGTTTGTTTATTTGGGGGGATCAGCTTTTTACAGGTTCTCTTTGCATGGGCTTTGCTTCCCTCAAATTACGAGTGCAAATTTGTAGTCAGAGGAGCAGATGTGCTGAATGTTCATAGCTGCAACTGAAGTCTGCTCTGAGCAGATAATTCTGAAAAGTCAGGCTATGGAGCATTTTTAGACATTTCAAGAGGTATCTTTGTAATTAGCTGGTCTTCTTGGCTTTAATCTCTTTGCCTCAGTAAATCTCTTGACCTTCATTTTATTGGGAAGGGAAGCAGGCTGCTCCACAGCAGCTTGTGAAAAAGCAGTCTAATGTCACAATAATAAGCACCTTGAAAAGCTGATTACTAGGTCAATTTTCAGCTTGGCTTTTGGGCTGTGTATGTGTGGCTCTATACTGAGCAAAGAGAATAAAATAAAACTTTGAATCACTGCTCAGTCACTAGGGAATGAGAAACGCCTTGTATGAAAATCTCATGTGGTTATGTACTTAAAAACTAAATGTCACAATGCACAAGCAGCCTGACAAAGCTCTGTATGCAGCCTCAGTTCATAAATTCTGAGTTCTCTCTTTTGGACATCTAAAGTTCTTTTCCAGGAGATTTTTGTGGAATAGCCAAGTTAACAACAGTTCTCTTAGTAAAAGGTGTCTGGCAGGTTCTTGGGTCTGATATGTCAATAGCTTTCATGTCATTGCTGTAATTGAAACTGGGTTTAGACCTAGGATTAAACATGCCGTTACCTTTGCTCTAAGCTTTCAATTGCAAAGCGTATCTGTCTGAAATGTGTTATGCTCCTAGCAGATGTTTTTGCAGCAGAAAAATATGCATATTCTGTGCTGAACATCCTGAAACAGGAACTCCGTATCTTGTCCACTCTGATCACCTTCCTTTCTTCATCCTAGTGAAGCTGCCCCTTCAATGACTATACTGAGCCAAAGGATTTGGGGAAGGGGAAGAGAAAGAATGTTTCTTTTTCCCTTCTTCCTCAGTGTTTTTCTTTGAGCAAGGCTTTTTCCTCAGTTTTCTTCAGTGGCTGAAGTTAAGCATGAAAAGATTTCCATCCCTTCAAATATTGTCCTCCTCCTGGTCTCTAAACCATTTTATGCCTGCTTCTGAGGGGAGAAAGCAAGATACTAAAAGGCTTTTCCTCATGCCAAGAAAGCAGTGCAGCTTTAGTAGGGGAAAAACTGGGTGCAAAGGAGTTAGAGATGTAGAAAGGAATGGAGGAAGAATAAGAAGGAAGGAAACAGTGGTTTGTGATGAGAAGCTTGAATGTGCCTGGAGACTCATTAATTTGTATTTGCTCAAACTTGAGTTACTGTGCTTTGCTCTCATACTGGGTTTAGAAATACTGTAGTGGGGGCTTTCAGGGGGAGAAAGGAAGGGTGACTAATACAGATTTTCCAGATGATGAGTTTTCTTCATGTTTGGAATTTTTGAAAGGATTGCAGAGCTTCTTTAGGCACCATTGAAGTACACATATTAGAAAACAGTCCCAAATAGTTTTCTGCAAGTCTGTATTCATATGCGAATGTGCTACGAGTGTAGGGATTATCTTTACAGTCCAGAGGACTGCTCTGCAACCACATGTATTTTCTACCCTCTGTGCTTTCTAGGTTTATCCACCTAGTGGGTATTAGAATAAAGTAAGTTTACTTAGTGACAACACACAGGTTTATTTTTTATGGCCTCCGAATGAAGGCATGTAGCTCTCCTCAACTGTCTGGTGTTTGAATTTATTACAAAGTGACATCTCCACTCACCTACCTATGTTCTACTGCTGAGGATGTCTGCCCAGTTGCTCACATAGCTGAGGTGGATGGAAAGGTCATTTTTGTGGGGTGCACTTTCTCAAACAGCACCTTCCCTGCTGGTTCCAGTTAACACTGTCCACAACATAAGACCTGCTTGGACTGATGAGGCTATTGCTTTATTTGCCTTGCTAAATGGGGAGTACACATTGTGCCAGTTGGGAAGTGTGTGCCTGACTGGAAGGAAGTTCAAATTTCCCTATGGCTGAACTGGTCTGTTACTGAATAAATGTCAGCATAAGATGTTGGTAAGGAACGATAACAAAACAATAAAAAGTGTTTTCATCTTCCTCCACCCCAAACCTCTGAGAAACTAGATTCTGCCAACGTTTGGTCTAAATTAGACCTAAATGCTTGGGAGAATAGTGAGCAGAGGGCTAGTAACCTTGGTGAGTTTAAGGAATAGAAGGATGTTGCTGGCCTGTCTACTCGGATGGCTGCTTGATATTAATTCCATTGTCTTGGAGGCCACCAGTCAGGACCTGTTCCAGGAGCAGACACTAGGACATATCTGCCTCAGTGAAGAGGATGATGGAGACAACAGACTTAGATGAGGAGTCCTCAGCTGGTAAGTTAACATGGTACTGTGTAGTAATTTTCTTTCAGACTTTTTCCCTTTTTTATACTGACTAGGGAGGCATCAGGTTTCCTTTGCTCCTTCTACTTGCGTATGTCAATAGGCATATAGTGTTACACCAGTCCAGGGCTTGTCAATACTAGGAAATTTCTGTCAGCATAAGCACAGAGCAACAGAAGCAGCATATGCCCTCTTGAAAGTCATCTTCTTTCTCCTACAACTGACATGGGAATGTCTTTTCATTCCTTGATAACGTTAGTTAACCCTGTAAAATAGGATTATTCTTTTGGAATAGCTGCATCTGTCTGGGTTTTCCTCTGTAGAGCCTCATCAAATGAGGGTATGATGTGTATTTCATCTTAATACAAGATGAGAGGGCATGGGTGTGATGTCAGGACTTGCTGTAGGCTATCCCTTCATTTGTTCCCAGTCCTGGCTGCATTCCAAATTCCACAGCAGTTCTTTTATCCCTTGCTTTGCCTCATGTCATTACTGTCATCCCCTCTGCAGCATAGCATGCAGCCATACCCTCCTGTTCGTGCCTCTACAGTTTCTCATGCCATACTGCAGATATGCAAATGTCTTAAGTTGTTTTAGCATAGTGAAAGATGCCTTTCACCTTCCTGAGACTTTTGATTAGTTGCATGTGTAATGCAGCATACATGATCTGTGGGAAATTACAAAAGATCTCATGCAGGGGAGAGAATTTGGTGATTCATAGAGTGGCATAGCCCACGCTAAACGAATACATTTATTATTGTTAATGAGCAGCTCATTTAGAATTGATTTTGCTGTTGACCAGTGTTTTTATCAGAGTTGATACAGGATGGCTTTACAAGACAAAGCATACTGCATTTCCTCTGCATTTTTTCACTTGCCCAACAGCAAATCTGATGTGACCATTTTGGCAAACAGCCCTGTGATCTCTTTAGTAGTGGTCCCTGCCTTTGGAGGTCTGTGACAGGCTGGGAATGCCTGGGGTGGTGCAAGTCTCATTTGACATGTCTTCCAAATCCTCCAAGCTTCTGAAATCAAAGGTTGATCTTTTAACACAGCAAGAAAGATCCTTTTTGTGAGACTTAACAACATTGTCTACTGTTTTGGCTTTGGATACTGTAGCATTAAACTAATGTAATAATAAGATGACAAAAGGAGCCCTCCCTCCTCAAGAAAAGGGTCCACTCTGGGGAGTATTAGGTTTCTGTGGCTGGTACATTGACTGTCCTTGCTGACTGATACCTGTTTCTTTGGACAGATCCTGAAGCAGATGCACCTCATAGACTAGTGTGCAGTGCAGTGGCCCAGAACTTGGGGTATATGACATGGCCACAGAATTCCTGGGTGCCTGTGGCTAAATCAGTCTACCATGCACCTCAGTACTCTGCTTGTGAAAACGTGGGTAGTAGTATCCCTTACAAAGGTGTTGTAAGAATAATGTTATAGGTTAGGACACATATATTGCAGTAGGACTGAGCCATATGTGAATAGAGAGAAAGGTATATATTAGTGCATAGGAAGAGAAATAATTATCTTAGGGCATTGGACAGAGTAGAAGCAGCAGTTTAAAAGGGTTATAGCCTCTAAAAGGAGAGATGGAGGGGTATAAAAGACATCCTGCCTCCTAATGGGGAAACAAGGAAGCTCCTGAAGGTTGCTGTAAGCCAGTTGTCCTGCAGCATACTTTAAATGCTACAAAATTAGGAGAAGTATGGAATACCATCATGTGTGCTTCCAGTGATAGATCCCAGGCGATTCCCTGTCTGAGGGGGTGAAGAACATTGTGGCAGTCCCTGACACAAGCAGGATTTTTATGCCTTCAGCAGTGGGTGTTTAAAGTGTTTGCTGAAATCTGTACTGTTGAACCCAGCAACCTTGGCTATGTTTCAGAATGTATTTTCATGTTTTTTAATAAATCTCAACATGCATCTGAACACGGTTGGTGAACAGATGTCTCGGGAAAGGCACTGTGTGTTTGGATAGTTCTTGGTGTAATGGATCTCTCTTTAGGAATTTGGACATTGTCACGGTACAAACCTGCTGTCTGGCAGAGGTAACAGCTGTGCTGTGGAGGGCTGAAGCAGAGTGGAAGTTATGAGGTTGGGTGGGTTTGCTTTCTGTGTTGTGTGTCAGAGTTGACATCAGAGTTAAGGAGCTGAAGTTTAAGTATCAGTTGCCTACACTTGACACCCTACATGTGTTTCTATAAAGAAATAGATAAAATGATAGTAATTGGAGGGGAAGGAGGGTGTTGATGGATTCTGACTTTTGGAGAGTGAGAGTGTGTGGTTCTTAAGGGACAAGGCAGCGTGGGTATGGATGCCTGCAGAGAAATGAATGAGGGAAGGAGTGATAAAGAATAAAATAGATTAAAAAAGAAAGGGAGTAGTGAAGGGTTAAGAATTCAGGAAAGGAAAGGTGAAGGTACATAGAGAGACTTTAGCTTGTGTCAACTTAAAACAGGGTAAGAAAAGGAAGAAATAGGAAGAACCTTAGTGAGAGACCTGTGCTGATGATTTTCAGGCTAATCGTGCCGTGGAAGGAATGAGTGTGGCACAGTGGGGCTGCACGTGGCTGTGTGGACCTGGACACATGGACACAGTTGCATTGATGCCAGCCCACGCTTTGGACCAAGCTGCCAGCCACTTTCTTCGCTGTACATCTTCACCGTCGTCCTCTTCCTCTCTGGCTGCCATTGCATGTAAAAAGAGGCCCTCGAATTTCTTTAATTTTCTGTGGGGTTGTTGCCTGTCTGGCACAAAGTGACTGCTGCCTGCTGTAGTGATCAAGGAGGCCTCGAGGGTCGTTTTCCTTTACTGTGATCCATTTCAGAATGTGAGAATTATTTGGGTATTTTATGATAGATAGTATTTAGTCATTAAAATTTCAGGTGCATCTTACAGTAAGAAGAGCATATTCACTGTAAAAGAAGAGGAGGAAGCAAAATTCCATAAGTAACAAGAATGTTTTGAAAAAGACTGAGGAAAGTGTTGCACTGGTAGTAATGAGGAAATGGAAACTTAACTCTTAGGTTTGCTTTGTTTTTTTTAATGGGACTGTGAGGATGGTGATGTCCAGCACAGCACAAGCCAAGCAGTTCCAGCAAGTGTTCTGACTACTATAATAGAATTCTGTGATGGAGAGCATCCCTTCTGTGTAAGGGTATGTAAGAGCTTTTGAGTTGAGCTGCAGATAGCAGAAAACTTTCCCGTAGTTAGACAAAACTATATACAATACAAATAGTTTGTTGCTCAGTTAAAACTTGCTTAGCTGAAGCTTTATGTTGCTGTGCTTTTTGTTCTTGCCACACTCTCCAGATCATAATTTGTAGTTGTGCACTCAGCTTCCTCCCTCTTTCAGTTGAATAGATAAAGTGTCTTTATACCATTTCTGATTGTAAAGTCACTGTACTGTCACTTGTTTCATTTTCTCCCAGTTTACTGATGAAGCAATTACAGAACATTGGTCCAATAATAGAGTTGCAGGTGGAACATTTTGCTGCAGTTTTAGGAAATCGTTTTGCTGGGTTTAGCAGAGAAAGAATTCAAATGACAGGCGTTTGTCTCATCAGTCCCTGTGGAAACCTTGCCCAACTAATGAGCGTCTGGAAGATCAGTGCTCATACATGTTTGACTGTGTCTGTGCTCAGTGTCTACTAGGCCAGAGCCTGAGCTGGGTGAAGCCTCTCTGGTGCTGCCGAGAGCCGCTGAGAGCAGGGGGCTCTGCATGTGGGAGGCAGGTAACCAGGCTGGAGGCACTGGGATAGGTGGCACGTGCTCTGAAGGATCGATGACATGCGCTGAAAAGATGAGACCAGGCACGTAGAGGAAAGGGGAAGACAGAGGCTTCCCAGATGAGGGCATGTGCTGGTGGCAGATTTTTTACACTAATAGCTGGAAAAGCTAGAGCATAGAATCATAGAATGGTTAGGGTTGGAAAGGACTATAAAGATCATCCAACCTCTCTGGTCCCTTTCAGGTTCTGGCACAGAAACAAAGTCCTGCCCACGTTTCTGCTGTGAAAAGATCACTGTGAAATGTGGCCATAACCTCATGTAGGGTGGTTCTGCTCGGACAATAGCATCCTCCTGGTTTTTGTGCCGGCTCGGGTACTCACTATCTAAAGGTTTCTAGCCTGGCTGAGGGAAAACTGACTACACCCAGCAGAATTTGTGCTTTTACTGATTTTCCTTTTTAGAAGAAATTACATTAATCCTTCTCTAAAACTACAAAGTCAAGAATTTAGAAGTTGGGATCTTCCAGGATTGATAAACTCAGTGTAAACTTGACATACTGTGTACAGTGCAAGAAGAGAAACTGTTTTTTCTCTAGAGAATACCTGTCTTGTCTTCTGCAGGGGGTGCTTTGGAGAGGAATGGAAAGTAGCATGCTGCAGTATGATACATGTTTCATTTGCTGTATACACTGAGGTTTGGAGTTAACAAGACTGGGGATTGCAGGAAAGAAAAAAGGCATGGTCTTGAGATTCCCAAACTGAATTTCATCCTTGCCATAAGCTCCCTTTGTAAGCAATGATAATCTTCAGCACTGTGTCCCTGTTGTCTTCTGAGATGTGTTTTTGAGCCGTAGGGATGTGATCTGGTAGTCAGCCGGTTGCACCTTGTGTAAAGTCCATCATGGACAAACATGGAAGTATCGTATTTGGGAATGCACAGCCTTCAGTTTGCCACTTCCTCATTTTTTGATTTTGCTGTTAACTGTCCTTGAATGTAGGGGCCGACGTGTATGTGCTGTGTGATTGTGTGCTTGAGGACACCTGCTATCTGAGCATTGCTAAGATCTTTACATTAGAAATGGCAACAGAGCTCTGTTGAAGTAATAGCTTCGTTACTTAGAAGGATTCTGTATGTAATTTCGTATGTTCCGTTTGTGCAAAAAAGAAGTTAAAGGACCAGGTTCTGAGCAGAGTGAGGCCCACAGTTGGTTTTACCTCATGGCCGTGTGTAGTACATGTTACAACCTGCCACTTGCATGCAGACCTTTCAGGGAGGTGCCTCTGCTGTAGAAACATGTGGCAGGGACAGTAGAGACTGCCGCTGGGAATGATGTTTTAGATGGTTTTGATGCTGGGTAGACACACTGTCGTTCACACTCCCTATGTATTCGAGAGTGGGTTCAGGAAGCAGACATGCTTATGTTTCTGAAGAGCTTTTTCCCCAACCTTTCTGTATTTTATTTTTTTTAAATTAGGTATAAAGGTGACAATAATCAAGCTTGGACTTGAGGTCAATGCAGTGACACCAGATCTTGCTTTAATTAGACAGGCATGGAAAAATGAGAATTGATTTTTTCAGCTTTGTCAGTTGAGCATCTGGTGATGCCTAGGGCATGAGTAGCATAGTACACTGAAAATTAACTGACTATCAACTTCATGTTGCTCATTCGGAGCCCTAAAAACATGTATTATTCACAATGTGTAGCATCCTTCCAGGTGTTGGACAGCCCACACTGAGATTACAGTGCAGAAGGCAAAACAAGGAACATGTGACAGAGGGTTAAAACTGCTGCTCACCGCTCCTTGTCCTGTCTCAAACTTGTTCTTTAGCTCTTCACAAAGTGTCTCTGTCCCCATATGTAAAATGGATGCACTAAAATGGACTCACTTTTCAGTGAATTAGCATTCAGTCAACTTCAATTTGTACATCCCTGTATAGAAATAACTAAATAGCATTATTTACCAGCTGCTGTACTATTTTTTCCATTATTGAATGGAATTCTCGGATGGATACATTGGGCTTTTTCAGCCTGGAGAAGAGAAGGCTCTGGGGAGATCTTAGAGCTCCCAGTGCCTAAATGGGCTACAAGAAACCTTGAGGGGGGCTTTGAACAAGGGCCTGTAGGGACAGGACAAGGGAGTGGCTTTAACCTGACAGAGGGAAGGTTGAGATGAGCTCTTA
Source organism: Psittacula echo (assembly GCF_963264785.1). Classification (NCBI taxonomy): domain Eukaryota; kingdom Metazoa; phylum Chordata; class Aves; order Psittaciformes; family Psittacidae; genus Psittacula; species Psittacula echo. The sequence goes on from NC_137736.1 coordinate 8,996,011, forward strand.
AGCAGAAGTTCTTCCCTGTGAGGGTGCTGAGGCACTGGCACAGGGTGCCCAGAGAAGCTCTGGGTACCCCATGCCTGTCAGTATTCAAGGCCAGGCTGGACATGGCATGGAGCAACCTGGTCTAGTGGAAGGTGTCCCTGCCTGTGGCAGGGGGTTGGAATTGGATGAACTTTAAGGTCCCTCCCAACCCAAACCAGTCTGGGATTCTATGATTCTGTATTATAGTGACTGACTTTACAAATTCTGATTTTCTGCTTTCCTAATGTAGGCCTTTATGCTTGACAGCAGTTTTCCGTTATACTTATTATAGAACTATGCTCCTGGATTAAATATATCATGTTTTTATAATCTGTCTCCTTTAGAGTTGACAACAAAGGGAAGCATACTAATGTGCACCAGGAAAGGGTGTTGGGAATCACCGAAGTAGAGTATGTGTTGTTATATCAGTTAGCTTTGTTCCTGCCTTCGCATCATGGACAGGAACGTGACTTCTCCGTGTATCCTCCTTTCCCTGCAGGTATTGAGAACCTGCCATTTGAATTGCAGAGAAACTTCCAGCTCATGCGAGACCTGGATCAGAGGACGGAAGGTGAGGCTTAGAGATGATTTTGTTGGTGAGACAGGAAGGATGCAGCTTGGCCAGTTTTTCCTTTCTTTGCCTTGATCGGTGGAGATCTCAAGGCAGGGGAGGAAGCCTACAGCTGCTCTGATCCTTCAGCCTCTCTTAATGGAGGGCTGTAGTATGTGGGCATATGTGTGTACTTAGGTATTTAATGGTGAACTTGTTTCAGACCTCAAGTCGGAGATCGATAAGTTGGCCACAGAGTATATCAGCAATGCACGGACTTTGTCTTCGGAGGAAAAACTGGGGCTTCTCAAGCAAATCCAGGAGGCCTATGGGAAATGCAAGGAGTTTGGGGACGACAAGGTTCAGCTGGCTATGCAGACCTATGAGATGGTATGGAGGGAAGTGTCTAGTGTTTACCATGTGAAAGGCTGTGCTAAAGACCCCAGTCTTGGAAGGCTCTGATCTCTTTTTAGGCCGTACCCACTCTTGCTTCTCAGCTTTTTAGTGCAAGCCCTGTGCCTTCTCCTCTTTGCCCTCTTGGGCTGTGTTCTGTGGTAACTCGTGGTCACTCTCATCTTTGCAGGTTGATAAGCACATCCGTCGGCTGGACACAGATCTCGCTCGCTTCGAAGCAGACCTGAAGGAGAAGCAGATAGAGTCGAGTGACTATGACAGTTCTTCCAGCAAGGGCAAGAAGAGTGAGTACCACCACTGGGCTGCAGATTGATACAGGAGGCAGCCAAGTGACTATGGAAGTGGTGGGGATGAAGGCAGGCACTGGAGTGGTACAGATCAAAGACTGTTACGCTGGAATCTGAAGGACAGGTAAAAAGATGGTGACCTGGGCTCTTCTTGTGTGTGAGCATATTCAAGGCCACTAGATAAAATTAAGATGGGGTGCATGGCCCAAAGCCAATATACGCTCTGAAGTGGGAGTGTATTTTAGTGATGGAGAGGTTGTTACTATCAGGTGTCTATTTTCGTAGGGTGGCAGATGAACCACCTTTGTTTCTTCTTACCAGAGGGCCGAGCCCAAAAAGAGAAGAAAGCTGCCCGTGCTCGCTCTAAAGGGAAAAATTCTGATGAGGAAGCACCAAAAGCTGCCCAAAAGAAACTGAAGCTTGTCCGCACGTAAGTGTTTTAAGAGATTTGTGGGAATGAGGAGCAGCACTACAAATCAGACCAAGGAGGCCTAGCCAACCTCCCTGTGAAGGATCTGGCCCACACCCAGCCTAGACAGTGTGTCCCCTGTCCATTTTTGGGAAGCAGGATGAAGGAGACCTTTTCATTCTTTCAGGGGAGTGTGGCATGAAGGGGAAAGCAGGTCACTTCAGTGAACTTGGGTGTATGAACTGTGTCTAGCAAACGAGGGCATTGTCTTGGGAGAAATGAAGGGACACAAAGCCAGTTATTTTGCTGACCTACTTTATTCCTGTCTACAGTAGCACAGAGTATGGGATGCCTTCAGTCACCTTTGGAAATGTGCACCCTTCGGATGTATTGGATATGCCGGTCGACCCCAATGAGCCTACTTACTGCCTCTGCCACCAGGTCTCCTATGGGGAGATGATTGGCTGCGACAACCCAGATGTAAGAGCCTGCTCCTGGTGTAAATGGAGGAGAAGGAGGTGGAGAGAGTCTTGCACAGAAAGTCTCGTCCTGCTTGGGCAGGGCCTGATAACAGCAAGCAGTGACAAGAAGAGGGCTTACCTCAGGTGGTGTAGAAGGGTGGAGGGGTGGTTTACCAGGACTTGTTAAGTGCCTGTTCAAGTTTTCCTTGAAATGATAGGTTATTTTCTTGCCCCCACACTTAGAAAGGGAAAAGGGCAGTTCTTGCTAACAATGTATAGGTTGGGTTTGAGTCTTCATTCCCTGATCACTGCTAGGGATTTAAGAGTCTGTGATCTAATGTTGGGAAATTCTGGTAGCCCAGAAGCAATGATTTCAGAAGAAAATGGTTCTTTAACTGACTGCTCGCTATTCCAACAGTGTTCCATTGAATGGTTTCATTTTGCCTGTGTGGGTCTGACAACAAAACCTAGAGGAAAATGGTGAGTGAACAAGCAACATGGAGAGCACATGGGTCTTTGGGAAGGGGAGGTCCTGGGTGGCAGAAGGGAGAGGCTTTGTCAGGGACCTTGGAAAAGGTCCTTTGGGACTGTATGTTCGAAGTTCATGTCATACTGTAAAAGCCTAAAGGCTTTTACTTACCTTTCTATCAGGTTCTGCCCTCGCTGTTCCCAGGAGAGGAAGAAGAAGTAAAATCCCATGAGCCCTCAGTCCTGCTGCAAGAGCTTTCTTCCCCCTGTCAGGGCCTCGTCCCAGCTCCCCCAGCCCTGGAGGCCTTGGCTGGGGGGAGTCTTGCCCTGTTTCTGGTTTGGGCCCTCCCTGGAATGGTGTGTACCCTCACAGTGGCTTCTGTGTTCTGTATCCCTGGGTGCTTCTGAATCCCTAAGAGAGGCCCTCTCTGTACTATTCCAGACAGGTCTCTGAGCCTCAAAGGGAATGAATGAGGGCACCAGGGTAGCCACCAGATTCCCAGGGATTCAGGTAGCCCCTGAATCCCTTGGCTTTCCTTCAGCCTCCTCAGAGTTCATTGCCTGCTCTCTGCTTAGAGAACAAGGCTATGGGATGAGGGAAGGAAAGGAGGTAAGTCTTCAGCATTTTAGGTCTTTGATTTTCCTGGATTTTTTTCAGGAGAGAGGGAGTAGCCAGACCACTTCTTAATCTAGTGGGCTGGTTGAGAAACTGCAAACCTAATGTACTCCCTATCTTTAACCATTCCACTACTGACATTGAGCAGCCTCTTTTGTTGGGGAGAGGAGGAGGAAGAGAGAGTGTTTAGAACTAGCTTTGTCTCTGTTATTCCTGGGGTAAAACCTGCTGGTCTGGGAATCACATTGTGTGAAGAAGGAAGAATTTCTGACCCCACAGGGAGAATCGGCTTGATCTAGCCTGTCTTCCAGCTCCAAAATTCTGCCTTCCTTATTGTGCAGTGGTGCTTCTCCGTTATGTTGATGATGGGAAGTTTGGGGATTCAGATCCCACTTGTATAATACGGAGTTAAATAAAGTTCATTAAAACAAATACTCTTGTTTGCCTTGCTGTCACCTCCAGAAAAAATTGCAGCAATTAGTCTCTTCAGTTATTCCTTCTCTCTCAGCTCTGCTTTTATTGTAAATTATGAATGTGGTACAGCTTTTTCATTTAATAATCCCGAACAGTGTTAATAAGTGACATTCTGCCTAAGTCAGGCTTGGAAATGTCCTAATGTACTTGTAAAAGGTTACTAAGCTTTCTAGTGCCTGTGAAAAATATCTGCCCCTTCAGTTGTGCCCTCACAAGAGGGTAGACATTTATTCCCATTTCTGTTGGTGTTTACTTCATCAGTTGTCTTCTCTTAATTGAGCAGAGGTGGAGGTTATAGAAGGCCAACCCTCACTGTGGCTGTTGGGCAGTACAGCTGAGAAAACAAGCCAGCAGCACAAACCACACACATCCAAGAACATGGATAGGTTTTCCAGATATCCTGATAACTTCCACCTTGTATCACCTTGGTGCGAGAAACTCCAGCTGCTGTTACCAAGATAATGTAAGGCTCCAAAACAATTACTGAAGATGAGTGTCTCTTTGTAGGATCTGGTGACTGTGAGGAGATGATCTGTACTTGAAGCTCCCCTTTATAGGTTCTGTTGGCATGGCCTGGAGGCTGATGAGCTTGAATCTCTCCTTCTTGCTCATTTCTGCTATTCAGGAGGGTTTGAGCTTTTCACCTGAAAGATGAAGTGTTTCCCTCATAGCTAACTTGTATGAGGACTAATGGAGCATTTTTCTTCTTGCAGTCATGAAGCCAAAGTTCTAGGGGTTCATTATTAAGACCAGTCAGAGGACTGTGTAGGTAAAGAGCAGTGCTACTCTAACCTTGTAAGGCAACCATGCCCAAACCTTCAGCTCAGAAGCTGGTGTTGAGTCTTCTGTTCAAGTGAGTTAGCATTCAGGCAGTCTTAGCTTTTGAAATGTCGAGGAGAGGTGCTCGGTTTCCCATTTTGCACGGCAGTAAAATAGAGGTAAGTTGTTACCAAGGCTACAGCTCATACAGTCTGTGGTGCTACAGTCTGGATCCCAGTCCCCAGATTGTCTTAGACCATTTTTCTGGGGCTTCCTTCCTGAAACAGGAAGTATATTCTGGAAGACATTGGTTGTGTGTCTAGTGCAGTCTTTGTAACAGGAGGCACTGTGCCATCTTAAAATAGGTGAGAAGCCTATGGCTGCTCAACTAACAGCAAATGGAGGATGTGGTCTGAACTTGGAAATGGGCTTTGGGCAAAGTGAGAGGGTGACAACAGATGCAAGCACTCCTCTTAAGTGGTTTGGTTTTGATGGACCCTGGATTGTAATGGCCTCTAGTAGCAAATGCAATGGCTACAGTTCTCTAGGAGCTGTGTGCCAGAGAGGTGTTTGAAGAGGTGGCCCTGTAATGAAGGCTCTGCTGCATGCCACACCAGGAAGGTGATGGCCTATTCAGGTGCTGCTTACTTGGCAGGATTAACTCTGTCCAGAGTAATACAAGTCTCGGGTCTTCTACAGTCAGTGTAGGATGCTGAAAGGGGGGAGCTAGACCAGAATACTCCTGTTTTCAGGCCAGAGCTTGGCCACAGGGTTACTATAGTGCTTCCTGGCACACTGAGAATTGGAACATTATGATGGCTTGATGCGAAACACCCAAGGAACATCTAGGCCGGGTTCTGATTCAGTGCCAGAAAATGTTGGGGAGGAGGCTCCACTGACCTGCCATTCTGCTGTTGCATCCTGCCTCTGTCCAACAAAGGGGGTGCTTCAACCAGCAGCATTGAGGACACATTTACTGCAGCTGAGGGAATGCTCTGGCATAGGAAGAGGAAACTTGGACTAAAAATTGAGACTTTTTAAATGGCGGACAAGTATAAATGCAAATGAAAGGATGTTAAAAGCTAACCTTGGAAGAGAGGGGATAAGAGCAGTATCTGTGCAATCTTTAATCACCAAAGGAAGAAAATCAGTAGAAGTCAGAAACTACAAAGTACAAAAATGAAACCATTGGGAACAAAGCCTGTAAGCGACAAGGCTACTAACATAAGCCGCTTTTTTTAGAATGCCTTTTGTTTTGGGTATAATTGAACATGGCACATGTCCATTACCAACTGCAGCCAGCATAATTGTTTCTAATGAGAGGAGGGGGAAGTGTTCTGTAAATATTTATTCTGTGTTGGTGCTGGTGTCCTATGCGGATGAGGCACTTCCTAGGCAAACAGTAAGGAGGATTTTAAATAGCATCTATTGGGGCAGAGGCCGTTTTGATCAGCAGTCTTCAGTAAATGGCGCTTGTCAGCTTGTGAAAGCCACCCGAAGGCATCTATGGTCCGCTCCCTGTCAGGCTCTGGCCTGCCAAGGAAAGCCTACAAGGCTGGAAAAGAGCCAACTCTGTGGTGGTCGTGAACAATGGATGTCAAGAAGGCTGCCACTGCAGTCCAGATGTGAAACTGAAACAACAGAGAAGTAAGTTGCTTCTTTCTAAAACAAGCAGGAAATCCAGGTCAATAGCAAAATAAAATTGGACTGAGTAGAAGTAGCAAAAAAAGGTCAGTCAAAAATGACTTGATTTATTTTTAAGATCACTGTAAATGGTTACCTGTCTCACTGCAGTGGTATGAGATCTGAAAAAGTTTACTTCTAGACTCAAAGTGCTTAAAGAGGGGATACACTAAGTTAAAGTAATCATGAAGTCCTTTAAAGAACTGGCTAGCTTGCAGATTTCTGGAACAGCTGTCAGTACAACATAAACACTTTCTAAAATGGAGCTGAAAAAATTGCCCTTTAGAGTGATTGGAAATAACCTAGTTGATGAGTAAAGTCAAGTCTGGATTTCAGGAAGCTGGAGCCATGCAGGAAGACAAGGGGGAAGACTTTTGCCAGCCTCTTTGAACCCTCTTATTAATAATAATTGACCATGCACTCTGGTGACCAGTTTATCTTGTCCAGCTGTGTTTGCCCCAACTGTGGGCATCATTCCTAGGAAGCTGGGCAAGTGTGGCTCATGCTGCTGTTCAGCAAAGTATTCCCCTTTCTAGCAAACAGATGCACTCAGCAAGCTCCGTTCCCTGGGCTCTGTCACCACCGTGTACGTTGTGTGATGTGCACCATCTGTTGCCCTCCACCAGTGGGACCACCTTCTTATTCCGAACAGCAAGTAATTAAACTAGTACCCTAGCTCAGCAACATTCAGCCTGTCATTAAATGCTCTTAAGGTATTATTTACCTAACTCTATGCTCAGAGCCATGTGGTAGCCAGTATCTTACTGTTTATTGAACAGGTTGAGTAAGGCTTCTGTGCTTAAGCAGGCTATTTTAGGCTCAATTATAGGCTGTGTTTCAGTGATGCTCACTTGAATTTGAGGGATCAATTTTGTGAGACAATTACTGCATATAAATACATATATCTTGGAATCGGAAGGTACTCCTGGAGGTTGTCTGTTTCAGCTTTCCCTTCGAAGTAGGGCTGCTGTCAGTCCTAAATCAGGTCAGATATATGCTGAGTAGCAACACACTCTGTGGCAGAACAAGCTAGGATAAGAAGCAGCTCCAGGTAAAAGGTGATGTTGCTGAAGATCTTAAGGCGTGATTCAAGAGCTGGCCAAATCAGTCCAAAGATCTCCAGATCCAGCAGAGGAGGATAACATTCCTAAGACATAACTTGCTTATACTGGCTGAAAATAGGGCCAGGCCCTCCCAGGATGTTTCTCATTGAAGATACGCAGATGTACATGGTCGAGAAGTGGTGGCAGCAGGATTGTTCCCCTCACACATCTGCTAAGCAATGAGTGGCAGTTCCTCCCAGTCCCAGGAAGGAGGGATATGGAGCGTGTGTAATTATTCTCTTAACTAAGCGAATTGTTAGCTAAAGCACAGCAGGACGCTAAGGTGGCTGAGCCCAGACCATGAGACAGCCACAGCGAAGAGTCTTTGGCAAACTGGCAACAGGAACATTAATGTTTCCTATCTCCTGGAGCAGGGCAAGGCACAGCGGCCATGAACCAAGTGCTCATCAGTAAATCACTCAACCTAGTGTGATTATGCAAACTCCAGAGCAAGCTTAAGGGCCTTGTGTGACGCAGACCTGGCTGGTTTGACAGCTCCTGAGCCATTCTCCTTTGTATAATCAACCACAGCTCTGCTTTTTCTCTGCCGTGTGAAGCAGGAGGACAAACTGTGGAGACGTTGGCAAGTTGCGTGGGAATATCTGGGGTGCGTGCAATCCCTCACTGCTCTAAAGCAGCAGCAAAAGGCAAGGCAGGCTGCAGCATTACAACAGTTAAGGACTAATAGAAAGAAACAAAATGTCCCATCTTGCTTTCCAAAGGCAAGTGAACATTTCTTCAGTGGAGCTCACAGATACAGTATTAGAAGAAATATAGCTGGGTTTATCAAATAAAATGCATTTCATTTATAAAAATAGCCAAACACCTTCATTTCTGCTAATTTATGGTTCCTCTTCTAAGCACATGAAAGAAATGGAAGAGTTAGTTTAAAAATTATGTTTCTGCCCAAATCTTGAGGACAGGCAAACCCATGGCAAACACTCAGCTCCTAAAGCCTGGTGTGAGAAAGTATTCAGCAAGTTGCCCGCTTCAGTCTGGTTTTGCAGATGTACAATGTAATTTCAGTGCTTTGGGTTGCTGCCATTGAAGGAATAACTCATTCAACACCAGGCTGGGAGGAGAAAAGGCTGGAGTTATCTTTTACACATCGACAGCAAGCAAGAAAAGAAAGTTTGACCCCATGAGATCTCCTCACTTCAAAAGCCTGAAGAATCCAGTCATTGGAAGAACCCATTCAGTTACCATGGAAAGATTTAGGTGCGAAGAGACCTCTCTGGAGCTCTGTAGACCAAGCCCCTGCTCTCACTAGGGATAACCTTGTGCTTACATCAGGTTGCTCTTGCACTAAACAAGAGTCCTTAAAAAGACCAGAGCAGTTCATTCGAGCATACTTTTATGAATCCACTCCATTAGAGGTTGTGTCACGAATTCAAGAAACCATTTTTAAATGCTGGTTTTGCAATCAATTAAATATTCAATTTTCTAAATGACAAGTAAAAAATTGCTTCATTCACTATTTCCTAACAAAATAAAATGTAAATTGTCTGAATTAATGCATGTTATAACTGTACAGTGCTTGAATAAATGTGAATAGATTAACATATCCAGCAAATTAAAATGAGTGCCAATTCTAATGTAAAGTCTATATTTATCAGCATATCACATAGCTCTCAGCCAGTGACAGTAAACCTACCAAAATAAAGTACAAATGTGGAATAAGGACTATTTAACCTGTGATTAAAGTCAGCAATTCATAACATTTTGTTTGAAATCGGAACACTCTGATGCTTTTGTCTGTGGAAATGGAGAACTCAGCCCTTGTCTGAGTGGGCTGGTACCCACATCCCTTTACACAGGCCCATAGCTACCAGGATGAAGGTGTTCAGAATTGGGCTCTTGAAGTAGTTTCTGCTTCATGAAAGACCTAGAGCTGAAAGGAAGAGGACCTTTACTCAGCTGCTGTGCAATGGCTCTGATGGTTTCTTGGCTGGGCTGTCCACTCTTCCCTAAGTACCAGGTGGCAGCTGGTCTACAGCCCAGGCACGCTCCTGAGAAGCAGCTCTGCATCCTCCAGATGCAGCACTGGAGGACATCTCAATCCACCTCTTGTGGGTGCTGGGGGGGGCACTGCTGTCTCAGCCAGTGACTTCATTGTCCCACATGTCAGCCTAGCACTACTGCCATCTTCTGCTTCTCCTTGAGGTTCCCCCATCAGGATGCTTGGTTTGGGGGCAGATGGCTGAACACTGGCTCTGAAGCTGGTTTTTCTTGTGACTTTATTGCTGCTGGTGGGGCCTGTGCTGTGAACACGGACGAGGCAGTGCACAGGGGCCTGGTTTTCAGACATTGCTGCTGATGGTGGAGTTTGTGGTGGAACGCACAGAGTGGGAATTGCTGTGAAACAGCAGCAGTAAGAGACCAAGATTAACTTGCAAGAGGAGCTTGTTTGCCAAAGGATCGTCCCTCACAAACCAGACAGGTCCTTCCAAAGCTCAGAAGTGACACAGCAATCAGATAGCAACATGGAAAACACAACTCCAGTGAGTTGTTATCCTGCTGTTACACATCCCTGCTGCTGGTGTCAGGTACACCGTGGGCCTGGGGGTTACAGCTGTGTACATCAGCTCAGGAACAGCATCTGCAGGAAACTCCATTTCATGGAGGCTCTGAGAACAAGAGTACAAAACTGCTTCAGTGCAAAAATGACACAGCTTCTACTGCATCATCAGGGATGGAGGCTTAAAGGTGCCGAGTTAACCCTTGGGAACCAGAAAATACTGGAATTAACATCACCCCTGTTCTGCGCACTACTAGCCCCTCTCATTGCTTGATGCAGCGGAAAGGAACAGACTCCCCCATAGCTTGCAGCACTGATATGTCCTGTCCAAAGGACTGTTGTTCCACAGAAATTACTTCTTTCTTTGTGGTGACTTAAAACACAAGTACCCCATAGCCCGCAACAAACCAGGCTGAACAACACAGCACAGCAGTGCCTTCTGCACTCGCAGTCTCCCAACCCTGCTGGGTGCATGCTGCAGACCAGCTCCTCAATGCATGTGGTATATTGACAGTAAGAGTTCCTTGAAGGATTTGGACAACCTGAACCAAATCCAGGGCATGTCACAGTGCATGAGAAGTGCTAAGTGGCCAACCTGTCCTCACATCTCTAACCACTTTCTTTCCAAATATACAGTAGCTCCCCCAGGCATTGCTACTTAGAGCACCAACCAAGCATCGAGCTCTGACAGCTCCTTCATCTTCTGCCTTGTGTTTGAGTTCTCAGTGTATGTCCAGGGACTCTGGTCCATTCATTCTTGTTTCCTGTTTTCATAAGCCATAAATCTCTTTCTGGCACATGTACACACAGACTGTGCAGCCAGCACCTGCCAGACATTAATAACACTGTGTGACATGACACATTAGTGTGCTTCCCTACATCATGTATTTCCATCAGCTACTGAGGTCAGCACTGAGCAACCCTAGGAAGCTGCTCAAGTCAGGACACCAGAACTCAGCCTGGGCTCTGTTGTCATTCGGGAGCAGAAGGGATTAACAGAGCTGGGCAACTGAAGGACCTGGAGTTGTCTAACATCAGCTAATAAGCAATATATCTCAAGCTAAGCAATGGAAGACTAGGAACTGGCTATAATTTGCAAGTCCCAGCAGCGTTGCCTGGTTTAATGTGAGTGGCAGGAGGTGGCTGGGTGATCTCTCCTGTTCTCTGTCTTCCTAAGAAGCTGCAAAAAAATCCTAAAGCTCAATGCTGTGGATAAATGGTCAGGCTTGAAGCTTCTCAGACACATTACTTTCCAACAAGACATCTTACAGCAAACCACAGCTTGTCTCTTGCAAGGGCCAGCAAAGACACAGGCTGTTGCTGGACACCTTTTTAATGGACTGGAGTGATTTGAGCTTTCACCGTGGTAGCCTGTATGGCTACTCAGGGGACTGGCCGGTGATGTGCCAGCCTTGCAATCACAGCCAGGTCATCCACAGCACTCTGCCGCCATTGCATGTATTGCAGCATGCGCTGCATACTGCTTCAGTCTCCTGGGGTTTATGATAGAAGTGACTCCTTCAGCAGCACCCTGCCATATGGTGAAAACTCTCTTCGCTTTGCCTGCAGCTCCTCTTCGGTTCTGTAAGGGTGTCAATTCCCAGCCAAGCGGAGGCTGTGGGGTGATGCAGTGGCTGCACAAAGCCACTGTGCTGCCCTGCATTCTGCTTACGGCTGCACTTCTTGTAGCTGCTGTGCCAGGCATTTTCTTTCCAACCTCCCTGACAGCTGCTTGCCCGTGGTGGTGATGGTCGTGTCTTTCTCTCTCACATCACAAAGTGCCCAGCCATAGGAAGTGCTGTGTTGGTGGCAACTGACAGAGTGCACATGTGGGTCACTGTGTCTGTGCCCCATGCTTTGGTCTCCGCAGTAAGAACCAGCTTGGGCACATGGGTGCAGGTGTCCCTCAAAATCAGCCCTGTGGGGTTCTGGGCACATCTGCACTGGTGGCCCCAAAGCCTCTTTTGCAGGCACCGTTCCCACTTTTGCTGAGAAAGCTTTACCATGCAGAGAGCTGTGATCAGGGCACCCGTGCTGGAGGCAAAGGGAGACCAGCGGGTGCTCCATGACTCACTGGGGTCCAGAAAGTGGCACGACTGCCCAGAAAAGATCAAGCCAGCTTCCCACTGCGTCCCGAAGCAAGCCGGTGCTGGGATGTATCCCTGGGGAGGCATGGGGGGGGTGTCTCAATCCCTTGCAGTTGGAAGCGATTTTGTCACCTTTCTCCTGCAGAAGAGCACAAAAGGCTTTGGGATATAAGGTACCCCAAAGGTACTGCTTTTGGGGCACCCTCAGCACAGAAGTAGCCTGGCCAGGCCTCAGATGCTGTTGCAGGTTGCTGCCAGCCACCACCATGTCAGCGAGCAGAGGGGCAAGCTCCCTGCTTGGGTCCCATTCCTCTTGCTTGCCTTGTCCCCATAGTGGTACAAAGGCTTGCCTTCCTCATGGGATGCCCATATCCCTCCAGCCCTGTGCTTCAGCTCCCCTCCACATGCCCTTCCCCAGCCCTGCTGTGATGTCGTCCCCTTCTCATTCTGACGCCATCCCCTTCTCATTCCATCACCATCCCCTTCTCATTCCACTGTTGCCCCTGGCCACCAAGGAGAATTCAGTGCTGTGGCCTGGGGCAGACATGCTGAGGCTGCTGTGCCTAGTGGGTAAGTGCCCCTGCCTGCTCCCTGCCCACCTTCCTTGGGCCACCACAGAGCCAGCGCTGGAGAGAGGCTGGAAGCCCCTGCTGATGCCACCCCTCATTCCTGCCCCACTAGACCTTCCCACTGGGACCACAGGCTCTGACTCACCCAGGAGGGTGGCTGGAGGGACATGGGGCTGGGGCAGAGCATCCCTGTAGATGGTGCTGAAGGCAGTGGGAAAGGACCCAGCTGAAGGCAAAGGAGAAAAGGGAGAAGATGGAGGGATGTCCCCATGGAGGGGCTCAGGCACGTGGTGTGGTGGAGTGGGCAGCTCACAGAGGTGGGAGCAGAGCCTGCATCATTGTGGGTGCCTCCAGAGGCACCAGGCAAGTAAGGCTTCTGTAGGGGAAGAACCCAAAAAACCCCTCAAGCTAAACAAAACCAAAAGTAAAAATCTCTCTCCTCTATCCAAATCAAACTCCCCAACTTCTAACATTTTAATTTTTATCTTAGTTTTCTGTTAAAATTTTCCTTTTTTTCTTATTTTTATTGTTTCTTCTTTTTTCTCTTTGCTTGTTTCTTCTCTTTTTCTCTCCTTTTCCCTTTATTTATTTTTTCCTTGTAAAATTTTCCTCTTTTTTCTTCTCTTCTCCTCTTCCCCTCTCCTCTCTTCCTCTCTTTTCTCTTCCTCTTTTTTCTTTTTCTCTTTCTTTATTTTGTCTTTTAAAAGGTTTTCCTTTTCTCTTATTTTTCTCTTTCCTTCATTATTTTTCTCTTTTTTTCTTTTTTCTTTGTCATTTTTTATCTCTTTTTCTCTTTTTTTATTTCTTTTTTTTTCTTTTTTTTTTAATTACTTTATTTTTTCTTTCTTTTTGTTTTTTGTTGTTTGTGATGTTTTGGGGGTTTTTTTCTCATTTTCTCCAGGGCTCCTCGTTCCCCCAGAGCCCTGCAAACTGGGGTGATGGAGCTGATACCCCATGCCCCACTCACCACCAACAGACAGGAGCAGGCTGCTCTTTCCATTTCCCCTCCCCGCTTGTCCCCATGCAGAAGGGTTACGCACAGCCTGCTTTTCCCCCAGGTCTGCTGGCCTCGCTGATGTCCTGTGTCGCCCCTCCAGTGCGTCCTGTTCCAGGCAGCCCCCTGTCAGACAGAGAGTACCAGTTCTTCTTTGCCCACCTGCAGCCCCCCTGGAAGGCGGAGGTGTCCTGCCAGCTGCGCCAGGTACATGGCTGCCTCAGCCCCATCATCCTGCAGCTGGACCAGGAGGAGAACCATGGCAGTGTTCCCAACGGTAGGGACATTGCTCTGCCTGGAGCAGCGCCTGCTATTTCTATGCCTCGCAGAATGCCCCAGGATTGAGGGAAAGGGGATAGGGATGGTTCATAATGGTGATGGAATGAGCTGGTTTGGGGTCTGTAGCCCAAAGTCCAGTGTGGAGCAGGACACTCCCAGCACTTGAGCACCCTGGCTGTGTGCAAGGGAGTTTGGTTTTGTGGCCTCTCTGGGCACCCCTTCCAGTGCTTCAACACTCTCCTGAAATAAAAAAAAGGCTTTTCCTAATGGGCATTCCTAACCTCTCAAACAGGAATTTGCAGTTTCTTCCCTCTTGTGTTGTCTGGCACCACCAAGAAGAGATTGATTTTGTCATCTTGTAGCTTTCCTTCAGGTCCTTGTGGGCTGCTGTTAACTCAGCAGCAACTTCCCACCTCCTCTTCACCCAGCTGAAGAAGCACAGCTGCCCTGGACTCTCTTCGCGGGTCATGGGCTGAAAGCCAAGGCCACTTTGTTGGCCCTTCATTGAGCTCTTAGTCTTCTCCACATCTCCACTGGTGGGGTAAAACAACTGGCCACGGTTTTCTGAAGCTTGCTGAAGATCATCATCTCTTCCCAACAGTTCATGTTGCAACCTGACAGCCTGCTTCCAGCTTGATGTGGGGTTTAACACAGAAGCTTGGTGTATAGACTCTCATGGGCCTTTAAGAAAGCTTGAGCTGATAAGCTGCTTTTTCAAGTGTTGAACATTTCAGGAGCCAAGAAACATCCCAGTTCAGAAAGCGCCATAGCAACAGCACCCTTTAAATCTCTGCAGAGATACTTCCCCTGCACCCCTGCATCAGAGAATTTAAGTGGCATAATTATATCTGTGCAGCTGAAAAACTTGGGACTACTTCTGTTGTATTTTTCTTCAGAGGAAAAAAAAAATAGGAACAATTTTCTCATAAAAAATATGTCTTTATATTTAGCTATGAACGTCAATGAACTGAATGATCAGCCAACTGTGCTTATTTGGACTGCAGCTTAAGGGCAACTATTTCTTGCTTGTTTCTGCAGCTGTGTCAGGGGAATGGGTCCCACTCTGCATCACCAGACCCAGGGATGAGTCCTGGGCTCCTCACTCACTTGCGGGCACTTGCAGTCTACAGTGCTGTGGCACTAGGTGCACGCAGGGTTCCGGTGCACCATCTGTCCATGGTTCCTCTCCCAGCAATGCTCTTCACCCTGGCACTGCTTTTTGGCATATCCAGCCACATTCCCACTGCTGCTGCCTTTAGAGATTCAAATGCCAAGAGCAGGAACACCTGGGAATTCCAGAAGATGTGAAAATTTTGCAGGATGCCCTCTTTGCCTTCTTTTCCTTCATCCCTCAGCCCCATGCCCCCATCTGCAGACTCTATTACACTCCATAGTTCCTTTTTTTTCCGGCTTTGGGGCTATTTTAGCGTATGTTGTGGCTGGGCTGAGAGGATGAGCAGACACAGCAGAGCACATGCCCTCATGTGTTTTGTCTCTAGTGTCCTCACAGCTAAAATGGCAGTGCCGTCTATATCCAAATATTCATGAGCTTCTTCAGGTGTGGTGCTGAGGAAAGCAGTCACCTTGTGTTTTAAACAAGAGAAGCCTACATGAAGCCTTTTAACACTCATTGTTGTGGAAGATGAGTCCAGAAGATGCTTTCCTGATGATTGCATGCAAACATCTTGCCTGGTTCCATCTCTTTAGCGATTGTTAATTAATTGCCCCAATTACCTTCCTTTCCCCCACGCTGGGAGCTCCTGTGAGCTGGCCACAAAGCCCAGAGGCTTTCTGACACCCAGCAGAAGCTGTAGCTGTTTGCAGCAAACCAGCAAACACATGGGCAGGAGGAGCAGAGGAAGAAGGCGGAAGATAATATTGATTAAACCAAGCAGCTACTGCTGAGAAAGGCTGCTCTAGGCAGGGAAGTCAGAGGATTCAAAGCCAGGCAAGTATTTCCATAGGGGAGATGAGCTGAGAGAAAAGAGGGATCAGTGCTAAAGGAGGCAAGCTGCTCGTCAGGCCATGTCATCAGTGTTCAACAGACTGTGAGAGAGCTGAGCCATCATGGAAATGAAGAGACCAGCAAAGAGAGCCCACGGGAAACTTCATCTGTGTCAAGTTTTTCTTCGCTTCCCAGACGCTGGAATGAAAATGTACTTTTCTTCTTCCCCCATGCCAAAATGGAAAGTTTCTGTATCATCACAGGAATGGTTTGTGGCAGGACATAGCGAGCTGTAATACTCAAAACCTGGCCTGGTGTGGACTGCTGGGAATGCTGAGAGAGCCAGGCTAACACTGGGGTTAGCAAATGATTGGGCTTCCTGCCCTGCCCAATGGCAGCAATGTTCCTTTGCAAGTAGCTGCTGTGTGATGGAGTGTAACTCTGCAGCTCCCAGTTCATGTGGAATAGCATTGCACTGGCTGAGTCCATGTCCCCCACATCCTGGAGAGATTCCACAGAGCATCACCAAAGGACACGGTGGGGATCTGGCATGTTCCCTACAATCTGGGCACTTTTCTGGGCTGGGATCCTGGTGGATACCTGAAATCCTACTTCTGCTAGTGAATCCATATGCTTAGCCCAAAAGAAGCGCATACGGTGTAAAAGATGGTGTACAAGCCACTAAGAGGAGTGGAGCAGTGCAATTTCACTACTAACCTCCTCTGCCTCAGCCAGCACTTAAGTCATTTGGTGTATGGAACGGGCTGACTGTGCTAGCTGGGCTGCGTACTCGTAGAGCAGAGAGAGCACAAGATTACCCCCTCCACAAACCTCCCAGGGTTTTCAGCTCTCCTGCATGACCTCAGCTATTCTGCAATCACTGCAGGAAGAGCTGCAGCTTTTGAGCCAGTAGTGTCAGCAGTGCTGGTCAAGACTATGGTGCATGTGTGTACAGGCACAGACTTTGTCTGTGGCATCTTGGCCCTGTGGACTTTGCTCCATCCCCTGCACAGATGGAATCAATGTCAAACTATTTTGCTCTGAAGAGGTTGTCTCCTCCGGTGTTGCTAGGCCCGGTCCAGTCATCTTTTTAACCCATCACATCTCTGCTTGCCTTTTCTCTTTTTTTAAATCCTTCAAGGACTGATAATAGAGTCCTTATCAGGAACTGGAAACAGCAGGTTTGAGTCTCTGTAAAAGGGAAGATAACCATGTGAAAAAGGGCAGAAGGGCGAACTGAAAAGCTGGGTAGTTTGGAGTGAAAGTACATGTGTCACCTGGGATTGGGAGCTCCAATAGCACAAGGCTGTGGTCTCCAAGTGGAGGCACAGCTTCAAGCACAAGCTGCTCTGAAAACAGCTGTCCAGGGGTCCCCATCTCTTGCTGCACCCAGCTCAATGGGACAAATAAGCCTGCATCCTACCCACATCTGTCTCTCTCCAGGGCCAGTCTGCTCTGACTTCTGGGAGGCACCGTGGTTTCAGACCTTCTGCCACTTCGCCCAGTACCGCTGCTTCACACGCCAGTTCTACATCAAGGTGAGGTGCAGAATTCCAGATGGGTGGGGGGCAGTGTCTCTCGGGAGATGGAAGGAGTGAGGAGGAAGGGAACATAGCACAGTGGGACTCATGTTTCTCCCTCTCTCCTCTGCTCAGCGAATCTCATGCCTGAATTTATCTCCAAAAAGCCTTCTACCGACGGAACAAACCCACGTGGTGGGCTTCTGGACAAGGGGCAAAAGCTCCCCTGCAGAAGAAGGTATGGCTGCACTTATCCGTGCTGGCATTGCTCTCCTGCTGATATCCCATGGCTGTTTTCCCACCTCACAGCAGCTTTCTGGCTGGCTCAACATCCCCGTTCCACTCTCTCCCCAGCTCCAGGGCCGACTTTCTTGCCTGCTGACAGCCTGCTTCGCACCAGCGTGGACACTCTCCTGAAGTACTCCTATGCACTGTCAAATCAGAAACCAGTACGGAGGAACCCTGCCCTGAGCACAACAAAGCTGCCGAGACTCCAGCAAGGCAGGGGGCTGCCTGTGCCCCCACTGACCCTGCCAGTCCCACCTACCCCTGCCGCAGTGCCTCCCTGGCTGGGATCCCCTCACCAGCCAGAGCAAGCCTGGGAGCAGCGCCTGCAGAAGGGCATCTGGCAGCTGATCCACATGGCCCTCGACTTGGAGGCGTCCCAAGTGGGCAGGAAGGGCTTTTCTCTGAACTCCAGCACCCAGCCAGACTCAGAGAGCACAACAGGCAGCCCTGAGGAGGAGGAGCAGGAAATGGCATCCCGTGGCAGGTAAGGGGAAGACCCATCTCCCTGCCTGGCAGGGTACCACACGCCACGCCTGCAGGGCTGTCCTAATGCGTGCCGGTACATGGTATTCACGCTCCTGCCTTCAGCTGGTGAGTGCAGGCAGGCTTTCTGGAGCAAGCTGTCCCATACACAGCAGGACTGTAGCCGGGGAGCCCCCCGTCCAGCACAGAGTGAGTAGGGAGAGCGCGATCCAGCACTGCTAGCTCCTGACAATCCTGTTGCCTTTGCATCCTAAACACAGTGCGTTTAGGCGTTTCCTGCAGGCAGGAAGGCTCCTCTGCACGTGTATCCCCACCCTGTGGTCATCTACAGTGTGCAATCACCTCCTGCGCTCATCCTCCTCCCAACTCCTGGCAATCTGGGTGACCTGCAGAAATAGCTTCCTTGGGGTAAACGTATCTCACTGTGCAATGTGAACCAGATGTTTCTCAAAACAGTCTGACTCAAGGAATGCTCTGCAGAGTGCTCTGTCCCAGGTAGAGCAAAAGCAGCCCTGGGATAGAAGCCAAAGCCAGGAGCACAGAGCCTTGCTCCTGGCTGTGCAGGACCACTACTGCTCCTTGAGCACGTCTCTGTGTTCTGGATCTACGCATTGCTCTTCTTAAGGAGTTTCTGATTCCAGGTTCTGGCTTTGAAAGCAGCTGCATGCCCTGTGTCAGTCCAGCTTGCTGCAATCCCTTTACACACCCCTCTTAGATCCTCTGGTCTAGGGATGCTCTAGGAGCTTGTCAGGCATCTTGATTTCTTCTCAGCTGATCTGCTAGGATCCATTTGCCTCTGTTCTCAAGCAGCTGAGGTGAGTCCAAACAGAAAAGACCTGCAAAAGGATTACTGTTTTCATTCAAATTTACTTTTTGATCATTTAGTCCTTTGTGGCTGAGGACCACTTGCTTTGTCTGAGTTGCAAAGATTACTTTCCTTGCCAAGAGGAAAAACAAAAATGCTGTGTAGGTGTGCTTTTCATGGAGAAATCATGTTGTTTCAAGTCTGTTGCTGGCTATAGATGTTCCTGTAAGCACACGTTTTGTGCATGATTGTACATCTGTGGGGTCTATTAAACACACTGCATGCTACTACAGTTAACCAGAGCTCCCACTTCTGCATGTAAAAATGAATTGCATCCTATTGTTAAAGCTATAACTGTCCTTCTGCAAAGCTGTAACTTATGTCATCCTACTTCCTAATATTATTCCTATTATATTCCTAATTTACTGCTTGACAAACTTCTTGTGTATGTACTCCAAGGCAAAATTACGTTTCATTGAGGGCATGTTCATTTTCCCTGACTCTGAGATTGAGCCTTGCTCTGATTTAGTTACATTGGGATTATTGAGGGTCTGCTGTGATTGCAGATGACACTCACTATGCTGCTGCAGAGTTTCTCAAAGATGCTAATGCTGACTGTGTGGCTGTAACCTGGCAGCTGAGCCCCATCAATCATGCTAAGCAAAGCTTAAACCCAAGTGAGGATTAAAAGGCAAGATAGACCATGCCTGTCGGCTTTGCTGCTCACCACATCCTGCTTCTTCACAAAGGGACTTCAAAGCATGACCTAAAAAAGGGGCAAAATGCTTTGAGGCATTTCCATTCCAGCAAGAGGAGCAGTGCTGGGTGGGACTGGTCACTGTGCAGAGGTGCCATTCAATGCCTGGTTTAACGGAAGGTGCACACGGCTGTGACAGGCACAAACCAGGGCTGAGTGTCTTCCCGAAGGTCTTATGTCCAGCAGGACATAGATCCCTTCTTGCTCATTCCTGCTTGTGGCGGCTGCTCTGGTAGCTCTACCAGCTTTCATAGTACCTGATGAAGCCAGCTGTGACCTTTAGAGAGAGACAGGGCAAAGGCAGTAATATAACAAGGTGAGGAATTTGCAGCACTGTTTTGTTGTCTTTGTGCTAGCAGTGAATCATTATGGGAGGGAAATGTCTCTTAGTGCACTTACTTTCCCTTTCTAGTCCTTATTGTGCTTTCTGCCCCACAATTAATGAACTATTTATTTCCCAGTATTTCCTCTCCACAAAGTTACCTATACAGGATGATTCAGCCTTGCTAAAAAGAGCTCTGTAGCTCTTCCATTTTAAAGCCCATCCAACTCTCATTTTCTGTGGCAATTTTCAGTGCCCTTTCAAAACATCCACACGCCCCAGCTCTGCGTGCACCATTCAGCAAGGGGTTTTGGCAGCTGGGTATGCAGAAGGAGATCAACCTCCTTCCCCTTCTCTTCTGTTTGCACACAAGAATTGCATTTGTCCTTTTTCCCAGGGCTTTCTGCTGGTGCATTGTTTGTCTGGTATGACCCCTACACCTCTTGCAGTGTCACAACTGTCCTGGATACAGCCCTTATCCTGTTGGTGTGTGGATGCTCATGAGCCCAGCTCCCTCAACAAGGCTGAGCTGAGCCCTCCCAGTGGCTGCACCCTCCTCCTCCTGTTTTACCCCTCCAAGCAGTTCTTGTGGCGCTTACGTACTTCATCCCCAGCAGCTTTAAGATCAGACCATTCATTAAAAATACCATCCCCAGAAAAAAAAAACACTCTTTTTGACTTAGCATCACCTGTCTGCAATTCATTTTTTCCCCTTTTTTCTGGTGGTGCAGGATGGGACCCATTCCCCTCACATTTCTCAGCTGCTTCAGGAACTAGCTGTGACTTGGGGATTATGTAGTGGTATCTTTTGACCATTCAGTGAGTCCAGGGACCAATTTAGTGTCTCACTACTGCTACTGTGCACAACTAACTGTGAAAGGGGAGCTGTAACAAGGCAGGTTTGCCTCTCACCACCAGGCTAGATGAAATTCAAATGCTCCCAAGCTTCTGGGATTCTCAAAGCAGGGGCCTCTCAGTGTCTCAGGGACAGAGGTAAAGGACTGCAATATGAACAGCTCAGCAGGAGAGATGTGTTTACATCCCCATTCTCCCAATAGCTCCTGTGTCAGGTTACTTTCTGGGTTTGATCTGTCAGGTACCTAGCCAGCCTGCCTATCTTCTTGGTATGCAGGCCAAGATCTCTTTGGTTTCTGAAAATGCTAAAAATGGCTATTTCCTTAGTGGTTTTAGTTTCTTGCAGCAACTGCCCTAAATCAGAGGTTACAAAGTGCTAGAGAGCTGCTGCTTGCTCCTTTTCTTTCTTGCTTGCCTCAGGTATTCACTCCATCTCACACAGCCAGCCAATATTGGAGAGGTTCAGCAGCTGAAAGTTAATGGCCCAAATCCTTGTCATCATGATGAGGAAAAGGTGGATGTTGTTAGCTAGCACTTTTCAGAGATATGCTGAAGTAGGCTCCATGTGTGTCACTCCATGTCTTGAAATGTTAGAGCAAGACAGGATTTTACCTGATTTCTTCTCTTTTTGCCTTTGAGCAATGACTGATCTTGGCCCACGGATTCTTCTTAACTACATTTTTTCACATTCCCTTTGAAACATTGCCTCCAAGTAACTGTTGGGCTTTTTCCAGGTTAGGCCACCAATGTGCAGAGGTACTAAGCTAGGGAGGGACTTGCATTAGAAAATTGCTTTAGACCTATGACTTTCCCTGATGAATGGTGAAAGTTCTGCACATCCACAGACATACTCAGCACCATGTCAACGAGTGCAGGGGACCCACAGCAGTGCTGTTATACTCTGCAGGGTCCATACCATTTGTCTATAATACCACTGTGATGGGACACAAAGCCTCAGCACTGCCATAAGGCAGCAGCAGTGGGAGAGTGGCTGGATACACCGAAGATCAGTGCCAGGGTGCTGGGC
The DNA here is from genome assembly GCF_963264785.1 of Psittacula echo. Classification (NCBI taxonomy): domain Eukaryota; kingdom Metazoa; phylum Chordata; class Aves; order Psittaciformes; family Psittacidae; genus Psittacula; species Psittacula echo. The sequence continues at coordinate 9,017,702 of NC_137736.1, forward strand.
ATTGCCAGGAGAGAAACCAGGGACAGTCCTGGAGTGTAGCTAGTGCCACGGCATTGTGGATTGCAGGTGCCCACAAGCAAGGGAGGAGCCCAGGACCTCTCCTTGGGTCTGGTGATGTGGGATGGGACCCATTCTCCTGACACTTCTCAGCTGCTTTCAGGAATGGGCTGTCACTTGGGGATGATACAGATGCATCTCACTCACCCAGAGGTGGTAAACCAGCTGCTGATTTTGCAACCTTGAGGAGGCCAGAAAGCCTCACAGCAGAGATGGAGAACAGAGATAGAGGAGGATGCGGCAGAGAGGGCAACAGAATTTTTTGGTAACCTTAACCTGATGGCATAACTCAGTTTCCTGGGTGGGTGAGTGGATGTTACAGACACAATTCTGTATGCATCTGCATATAGGGCCAACAGCAAAGTGTCAGTAGGTAGTGAGTAGGAATGCAAGAGCTGATCATACCAAACGTGGTCTACAAATCTAGTTTGCTGTGCAGCAGAGGCTCCTGCCCACATCTGACTTGGCATCTGTTCTGAACAAGTAGGTCATCAACACTCAGCAGATGTTTCATTGCTACTTATGGAAGTGCTCTTTATAGAAAAGTTCCCTTTTATGCCTCTTTTGCCTGTAATCTATTTGTGTCTTGTTTGGGCTGCACTTCTTGGACCAGTACGTGTATTGGAGAAAGCAAAGGCTGTTAAACCCTTTTACTGGGAATTGCTTTCTATGCCTCAGGTTGTTATTTGTTTGCTATTTTTTAAAAAGTACAGCAAGCTGGACAGTTTTTCTCCTTTTTTTTAATACCTCAGTGATGACAACACCAGAGCCATTCATATCACTTTAATCACTGTTAATATGCCTCTCGCTTTACTGGCCCGATCATCCTGCTGTGATGAAGAAGCAATCGAACCACAATATGCCATTGGAATAACAAGCAAGTAGTGGAACAATAGCCATTAGTGACATGTTTGTCGGTAAATTCTTTCAGAGAAGTTTGGGGAATAATATCAGGGTCATTAACTGAAATGTGTGAGTCCCATCAAGACGTCTCAGCCAGTTTACCTTATCTTGAAGGTAAAGATCCAACCGCACCTAAGCAGGCAAGCATCTGAGTGGTGGCAGGGACTCCCTTTGGCTGTCACAGATTTATCAGCAAAATGGACTGAGCACGTGTTCTCCTGGGTGACAACTGCTTAAAGAGAGAAACTGTCAGTGTCAGGTAATCCACACACAAAGAGCAATTCTTTACAGAAGAGAAATGCTACGTGTGCCTTGGAGGCTGTCACTGGTTCTTCTCTCAGTGATGTTCAGCTCCCAGTCACAGAAAAATGCTGAGAGGGTTGAACTGAATGAGCTTAGACAGGATTTTAGTGTGGGATCAGCACAGACTTTTTGGTCTAAATGTAAAACTTCCTGTTCTTCTTGGTATCTTAAATGGTCTGAATACAGAGGGAACAAAAATACCCCCTAGATTAAAAGTATCACGTGGAGCCATGGAATGGAGGAATGAACATAAAGGATCTCATAGGCTGTGGAAGGACACAAGATATGGGGGCTTTGTTTCTGTTTTTTACTGGCACATTTTAATTCTTTTCAACTTGGCCTGAAAGAGTTGGTGTGTGTCACTGCTCTCCTCAGTTTGCATTTTATTGTCCCCTCTGAACTCAGAACTTTCTTTCACAAACCTCTGACCAATTTGGTCACACTGTGGTGCATTGCAGTCAGAGATGCACAGGGTTGGGATATGTAGATTTCCAGGTATTCAGCTGTCCTCACTTTTCCAGTGAATGCAGTTGACATGCTGTGGGCTGGAAGCACAGTAATTTATTCACATGTCGGTATCTACAGAATACCACTTGCAGCCTGTCCACAGCACAGTACAGGATGGTGTGCTGAAGTAATGTCTTTGCTTGCCTGGATGCAGGCTTAGAGCAGCATCTGCTGCACTGTGATAAAACAAGCTTGACTGCAATGTCTTTTTTAAAGAAAAAACTAATATTCATATTTTCTGTGACTAAGACTTTCAAGGTTCTCTTTTAGTAGAGAGAGATGCTTTCAGAGATTCTGACACGCTCATTTGCTGCTGGTTAGTGTGAAGTGTTTGGATACAGCATCACTTGTTTCTGACCCACTGCAAGTACAGAGCACATGCTGTGAGCTCCTTCATCCACGGTGCATGGCAGGTATGCACAAAAGGAGGTGCACACTAAGAAGGTGCACAAAACTTCTTAGTAACCCTAATGCTCACTCATGTTCTCCTATATGAGTGCACACTCAAACTCAATGCAAATGCCAAACATCTCTATGCTCCTGTACACGCAGTGTATGACTCCCACATATCTCACATGTTCTAGTCATTCCTTACATCTCCATTTCTTCACACACCACATAACTACAAGGGCTTAACAGTGGGGAGGCTGACCTCTTATAGCCTTCAGGCCTGACTACGACTCTGATCATTCACCCTGGCCTTCCTGCTCAGTACAGGATGGAGAGCCCTGCCTGATGAGCCCTGAAGAAAAAACAGTATCATGTGGCCCTTCTACTAAGAGAAATTTAGGGTACCTTTCTGAAGTCTCCAAGCTGTGGAGAAACCACCCCATCAGTTGCTCCCATGGTACATACCCTTTGTGACAGGAAAATGCAGCTAATTTCTGGTTTGAATGAATCTCATCCTAAATTCTAGTCACCAAAAGTCATTGCTGTTCCATCTGCTAACGAAAAGAGCCTTCCAGATGATCCCCACCTTGGTAGAAGTACCGACTGACTGCCTGAATGGCCACCCACTAGTGTCTTTGCTCAGCCAAGTAAAGCTTTTTTAGCTTCTCACTCGGTGAAAGTTTTCCAGGCCTTGGGAAATCTAATGCTAATCTGAAGGTCTCCAGAAAGTTTAAGCTACTCTCAGGAAAACTTCTCCATACAGGTTAACCCATGTATGGATTTTAAGAGTATTTTAACATAAGTAATTGCTGTTCTTACTTTCTGCCAGATCAGAAACTAAACCGGTTGCTTCATTTATCACTGGCTTTGTTTCCAGACACAGAAGACAAATATTGAATGAGCATTTTTACCTCTTACGCTTCATTACTGATAACTGGCACCATTTTACCATGTCTACAATTTCTACTGTTCCTAAGAAATGTGAAATATTGTCCTTATCCTGCTGGCATTAAATCTTCTGCTTTTAGCTTCCCATGTTGGTTTGGATGAACAGTTAATTCATTGTTACCAATTTTTTCCCCTTTCTGAAAAATGTATTGGTTCAAGCAGGAGGGAGGCTTAATAAGTTACATACTCCAGACCCAAATGAAGCTGCTCCGTGGTCAACACTCAGCAGACCTCTAACACTTCCTTGGTGTACACCCACATGGACAAAAAAGGACCTCATGGGAAGGTTTCTTAAGCTGTGCTCCTTGTCCAGTCCCTCTCACATACTCCTGAACCATAGAATCATAGATTCATAGAATGGTTTGGCTTGGAAAGGACCTTAAGATCATCCAGTTTCAACCCCCTGCCATGGGCAGGGACACCTCACACTAAACCATGTCACCCAAGGCTTTGTCCAACCTGGCCTTGAACACCGCCAGGGATGGAGCATTCACAACTTCTTTGGGCAACCCATTCCATGTGCACATATTCTGCAGATACCCACATTTCTCTGCGCAGCTTGGTCAAGAGTCCCAGGTTTCTTTGGGAAGGGTTTTTTTTTTTGCTATGCTTTGGGGTTGTTTTTCCTCCTTCAGTTTTTAACTAAAGGTCTCTCTTCAGCTTGTGACAAGAGACGAGACTTGACTTCCTCTGTCCTTTCCTCTGTCAGCCTTTTAGCCCTGAAGACGGATGAGGCAGTGTTGATCCTGTGCTATGCAATGCTGGAGGGAAACTGTCTCTCATCAGTGATCGCTCAGGCTTGGAAGGAGATGGAAGACAGAGTCTTTGGGTTTGGAGATTCGGTAAAGACGTTGATGTCCACCTTGACTCTCTCTGTGTGCAGGGCTCCCTGCAGTGCTGACCATACTGCTCTGGCAGCCAGAGCTCATCAGCACTGGTCTTTCAGGTGCCACCTCCTGGGAGAAGCTGACCTGGTGACCAGGGAGGCAAGCTCCAAGCCAGAGACATGGGAGCTCCTCAGTCTCCTTTTTCCCTGCTGACCTCCTGACTGCATCCACCCTAGGTGTGTGACAGCCTTGGACGGCATCACATGGACCTGTGTCCTGACTGCGCTTTCTGCTCACTGAAGAGGGAGCAATGTCAAAACATCCATACCCTGAACCGTGTTCATTGCGAGACAGGCAGCTTCTCCCCTTACATCAACCCTCAGATCTCAGCCCAGCACCAGGCTGCAAGCAACCAGGTACTGAGCATGCTGCATGTCCTGCTGGCCTCTGAGGAGAAGCCTAGGCTGGGTGGTGGGGAGAGGAGGAAGCATAGCTCTCTTTATCCCATTTTTGCAGACCAGCTTCCCAGAGACCTCGGAGTACTATGGCATGGAGGTTTTCAGAGGGCTGAGGGCAGAGTACTGGTGCAGCCGGATGGCCACTCATGGCTGTGAGGACGCTCGTGTGGCCCTCTGGCTGAAGGCAGAGTACAGTGCCTTCAAAGATGGAGATGTCCCAAACCAGGTGGGTGCCCAGTGGATGCTCCCATCCCTCTTTCTCCTCTTCTTCCTCTGGCATTCATGCACATCTCCCCCCAGATCTGTGACTCAGATGGAATACAGCACCCTAGCTACTGTGGGTTCAAAAGCCATCAGTGTCTCCAGCAGAACCTCAAAAACCAGAGGGTAAGAAGCAGCCTGAACTTCCCTTTACACAGCCTTCTCCATCACTGCTCCCTCCACAGCCAGCCCAAGTCCCTGCAGCATTCACAGGCACACTGCTTTTCCCTCCAGCAGGACAGAATTGTATGTGTTTGGAGGGGGTGACAAATAGTCACCCAAGCGCAGCTGGCGTGTAATTGACACCATGGGATTTGCACAGATGCTGTAAGAGATGGCATCAGAGACAGACACTAATGTTGAGACAGAGGAGCTGTGGGGAGACCCCATCTGTCAGGGTATCCCTGTCTATCCCTTCAGGGGAAGGTCTCCCTCATCTACTGGGTGCTTCCTAGGTGGTAACAAAACCCAAATACACAAGAGCAGCACAGAGCACTAGCCCATATCTCAGCTAAACACACATTTAGCTACCAGCCTCTCATCCTGCTTCCCAACTGGTTTTCCCCTCTTCCCCCTGGTGCCCCCATCATCCCAGCCTCCAGATGCCATCCATCACAGGTATCCTCTTTTCCTGGGGGAGGGATGGGCAGTGGTATCAGTCCCATGAACTCAGGCTGTCCTTGCAGGTGTTTCGCCGCAGCTGCCACAGGAACAAGACATACCGGGTGCTGAGTGAGAAGGAAGGAGAGGAGGAAGTGGAGCTGTGGCATCAGAGGTTCCTCGACCTCTCCAGGGGGTGATGCGTGGTAGCGGTGACATATGCAGGAAGCGCAGGGCTCCATCAGGCTCTTTGGGGCTGTGGTGGGACATAGTAACATGGATAGACTTGGACAGCTCTTCCCAGCCCCCTTGCTGGTTATGGCCAGATTTCACCCTCTGAGCATCTGCTCTGTGCCAGTGACAGCAGCACACCATAAGGAGAGCCTCACTCAACAGCATTTCACTGTGGCACCTCCTGGAAACATTTTTCTCCAGCCAAAGGAGCAGCTGAGCATTGGAGAAGGCATCAGCCCTGGGAACCTGGATTTAGAGTCTGGCCCAAGCATCCTTGTCTGACATCCCACCCACCTCTTGCCTCCCTCCCTCCCTGCAGGTCTATACCAGTTTGTAGATCTCCCAATGATGTATAAAGAGCCCGTTGTTTCCATAAACCTAACTCACTCCCTTCTCTCTGGTGCCACTGCTCTATTGCACCACTCAGTGACCCCTCTGATGTCCAAGGTGGGTCCCTATGGCCCCCTGCTCTGCACTATGGTGTTTCTCACTTGCTGTAGCCCAGGTATCCCCCTGAGCATGAGGACTCCATCATGGCCTTTTCTCCTCCCAGCCCATGAGAAGGAGCAGAGCCAGGTACCCTCAGGTCCCAAATGCAGCCTCAGGAAGGAGCTGACATACACCTTTGGCTTTCCATTGCAGATGGTTTATTTTTCAAGCTGAAGGGTTTATTGGGCCTGCATTCTCCCACCCTCCACCTGGAAAAACAATTCAAACAACAAAAAGCCCAACGAGCCTGGCAAGGTGGTGCCATGCTGGGAGCACAGGGAAGCTGGTGGCACCCCTGGATCCAGGGCCTCCTCTCTGTCACGACAGCAGAACCCCACATCTCCTCCGCTCCCTCCAGGCTGTGTGTCTCCCCACGCCTTCCCCTGCTCCCCATGTCCCTTCCCAGGCTGTCCCTCAGCAGCAGCGGTGCACCTCCATGAGGTGCCGGCACTGCTTGCACTTGATGGTGCAGCACCAGCAGAACTCGCAGCTGCAGCGCTCCACCACCTCAGCCTGGGTCGTGCGGAAGCCCCTGCCGCAGCACAGGAGCTCACAGCCATCCATGGCCGCTGAGCTCTGGTTGCATTGGCGGCCTGAGGTGCCAAAGGCCCTGCGCAGGGTGTCCCAGTAACAGAAGTCTGGGCTGGCCAACAGGTAGACCAAGTCGTGAGCTGTGTAGGGCTTGAAGCAAGAGCTCTTGGGCACCAGGAGCTTGTGGGAACCAACCCGTTTGGGGTAAACTTCTGTCGCCCCCACAAACTTCTCCTTGAGGACGTTGCCCACCTTGCGGAAGGGAGGCATCACCTTCCAGCATGTGCGCACCTCACAGGAGCCCAACATGCCATGGCACTTGCACTCCACCTTCATGTGGGCCAGGAGAGCCTGAGGAGCAGGAGGCAGCTGCCAGTCAGACCTGGGACACCCTGACCCATAGTTCCTATGGCTGCTAGTGCCAGCAGCCACTGTACCTACACAACTCCATGGAGTGTGAAGGGAAGGGATCAGAGGAAGGCAAGGCAAGGCAAGGGAGTAAAAAAGTTTCTTTAAGCCAGGCCAGTTTGAAAGAGAAGAGGCTCCCCTCTATGGAAACAGGATGGGCATGTAAAAGAAACCCCTGATGCAGAGGAAGAGATGGGGACCTGCTGTGATCCATGGGGTTGTGGGGATGGGAACAGATCTGCTCAGAGCCAGAGGACATTCAGAGTACCAGATCTAACACTGTCCCCTGCAGAAGATGGTGGTTTTATTCAGGAGGGACTGAAGGAGCAGGGAAGCCCTGCAGAGCAGGATGGAGAAACTCATTTCCTTTGCAAAAAAAGGCCAAGAAAGGTAAACCACAGCTGAGGTCTGTGAGGAAAAGGAGACTGCACAGAGGTGGGTTAGTGAGGCTGGGACCCACATACACACAGGAGAGAAGCCAGCTCGGTGTGAGCAGCGCAGTGCTGGGCTGGGAAAAGGCAGCAGGACACAGACCTGCTCTAGGGACCCACGGCTGTCCCGAGCTGCTCCTCAAGGTAAGGGGGCGGGACCGAGCTCCACCTAGCCAGGAAGAAGCCCCTGAAGCCAGGCTTGTTCCCCAGCCCTTGTTCCTGCCCTTACCTTCCTCCCAGCCTCATTGTTGTGCAGCTTCATGAGCGTTCGGCTGGAGGAGGCACCGCGGCTCCTCTCTGGGTTGTCTACAAAGGCTTGAGAGAAAGTAATCCCGTAAGGCAGGTCATCAGAGCAGCCTGACCATTGGAAACCTGCAAAGGGAAAGCAGCCATGAGCTGGGAGGAGCAACCAAAGGGCTGAGAGCTGTGGAAAAGGGAGGTGACCCCTCCCCTGGTGAGGGTCTCCTACATGGACCTTCTCCTCTGCCCTCCCTCCCTGTCACCAGCCTCCACCTTCGGGGCTGACTCCTCGGACCTTGCGGTCGCAGCCACACCTCTCCAGCTCCCCGCGGCTGCAGGCACGAGTGACAGCAAAGGCAACGCCGGCCCCGGCAATGGCGTGGATGAAAGCAGACTCTCGTGTGCCTGCAGCGGGGGAAGACATGCCACCAGTCTGCGGAGGGGGAAGGCACTGATGGGACACGCTGCAGGGGAAAAGAGGTTGTGATTGCATACAGGAAAGATGTATTCTGATGGAGACACTGTAAGGACGCTTGCCTGGTGATGCTGTTCCTAAAGCTCTGGACCACTAAGGTAGACGGCTCTGTGGGGTCCTTCGGGACCCTTTGACACCACTCTCAATTCCTGGGCCAGGTGTCCTATTGTGGAAGACAACTCAGCAGCCACCAGAAGTGAAAGAGGAACCGTGGTGGGGGATGCCAGGGGCTGAGCCTCCCACACAGAGGGGTTTTTCAGGGAGGACCCTGCTGCCTTGTGTCTAGGAGCCAGATTCTTGCTCATAGCTTCTTTCATGGCTCTTCCCACCCAAACACATGCAAAATCTGTTCAGTGCTGTTCGGGGGCATAGGCAGACCCTTTTTTCTGGCCTGCAACAAAAACGGACTGCAGAGCAAAAGGTTTGATTTGAGCTACTACTCCAAAGGGCTGGGTTGGTCAGTCTGCACCAGCTGGTATCCACAATAGTCCATATGGGACCAAAAAGCCAAATCTGGCCAAATGAGGAAGCAGTTTAGCCAGAATACTAATATTTGTAATAACATATGCATTTGGTTCCATTTGCTGCATGTTGACAGCTATGATAGTATGTGGAGGAGGGTACTGGCCACTCTGGGTACACTAGCCCAGGAAAAGAGACAGTGTGTCAAGGAGACCTCGTGGACATACTGAAGGGACCCCCTGCACTGCCTCCCCGTCACTGACCTTGGATGGCCACCTTGCCGAAGACCTGCAGCCCCTGCAGCGTGGAGCAGTTCCACCACTGGGAGTGGAACTGGTGCTGGCACTCCTCAATGGCCAGCTCCGTGCCTCACCTCACTTCATCCATGGCTTCCACCTCCCTCTGGCAAACGTGGACCTGCTCTTTCACCAGCCCCGCCAGGCCCTCGCAGCCCCTGGGGTCCTGGAGGAGCACCTGCAGGGAAGTCTGCTTGGCCAGGTGCTCTTCCACCATGACCCCCCTTTGCTGTGCTCTTCCACATTTCCCTGCACAAAGAGATATGAAGAGTACTAGGGTTTATCAGTCATCCTTTCAAACCTGAGCAGCCCCTCTGTTGTAGCATGCTTTCCACCTCTCTCCTTGCCTTCCCAGCAACCTGCATCCCTAGATCTGTTGGGTCCTTGTTCCTGCTTTCTGGAGTCAGCTCTCCAGGGCAGCAGGCATGTTGGGATCTGCAGCATCAGGGTGTAGCCTCCGACACACGCCCCAGTAATCTGGTCTTACCTGCTACCGACTCAGCAGTGAGGAAATGCCAGGGGTTGCACTGCTCTTCACCAAGAGCTGAGCCTCCAAGGGACAGTGAGGGGCAGAGGTGTAAGCCCACCTTGGCATGGAGAGATGGAGTTCGTGGGCTGATGCACTGAGACCTGGTGAGGTGAGTGAACCTGGATGAGGGATGCTCTGGGGCTCATGGGCTAAGTGCCACCACGTTCTCCTTTTCTGGCACACATGGAAAAGCCAGGCTCAGGCAGGTGTGTGCACATGTGTGAGGGGTGAGGGTCGCAGAGGAGGGGAAACTTCCCATAGAGGCTATCAGAGACTCCTTTTGCAAAGGGAGGACACCTCCCCCCTCCCCAGTATATCTGCAAGCCTTTATCAACACCAAAGCCTCTACAGGAACTGGAGAGACCCAAAAAGCTGTGAGAACAAAGATCCCAGCAACTAGGAAATGAAAAAGGGTGGGTCCGGTTAAAAAAGAGAAGCACTAAAAAGGAGCAGGGTGAGATCAGTGGTTTGGGTGCTATTGTACCCTCCAAGGACTTATGAGCAGCAGGAACATATATCCCTTGGCGTGTCATTCCCTGAATGAGGAGGCAGTGTTGGCAGAACAAGGGAAGCAGGCAGTGAGAAAGTCAAACAGCAGCAGCAGCAGCCAGCAGGCGGAGGGGTTGGTCAAGGGCTGCAGAGAAAGCGGGATCCCACAGGCACAGCACCTTCTTCTCAAGGCAGCTGCTTCTGGCAAGGACTACTGTTAGGATTAGGAGTGTCCCCATGACCTCTGTCTTCTTCCAAGTATGCTGGGACTAGCAATGTAGAAATAGGACTTGAAGCAACAGAATGCCAGATGGGCTCTGCAGAAGGGCAGATCCCTTCCCAACATGCCTGGCAGTGCTAGGTCACAGATGTCCTGCTAAATCAGCCCTTGTACTTTCCTAGCACCGTGCCTCCTGTAGCTTTAAACTACAGGGACTGATATTTGTGGCAAACGTGCCTTTGCCTGCCACAGGCACTGACACCTCTTCAGAGCTCAGTTCTGTTGGGGTCCCTGCCACAAGCCAGCTGTGCTCAGCTGGCAGGAGCTCAGTCCCACAGCACCCAAGCCCATGGGACTGACAGGACCCTGAGCCTTTGCACTGCCTGATAGCTAAATCAGCTTTGCTCTCACTTCCCGTATTTCACTTCTACCTCCTGTTTAGCAGTATTCTGGGGAGGGGGATGTTTTAGTTTTCCCCTGTCAGTCCTGGGGGTCACTGTGTTAGCATGGGAGCAAAGACAAGCAAGTGTTCAGCACTATGACCCTGGGCAGGTCTCCTCATTTGCAAGGACATCTGGGTGTTGCTTCTTTCATGATTACGTTTGTTTTCATAGGATGGGTTTTATCTTAATCAGCTTTGGGTAGCAAGGTTCATTCTCTGTGGCCAGCCAGAAGTGCATCAGGAAGTGAGAAAGGCGAGGAGATGAGCTGCAGCATGACAGATGTAGAACTAGATATGGTGAGGCAGAGGATGGCTGTGATTTGGATGAACAAGTAGCCAAAGAGCCCACCTGGTCCTGTTTTGATTCCAGCTGCTTTCAGTTTTGGTGCTTGGATCAACAGCTCTGCAGTGACAGCAGTCGCTATCGAGCAAGCCTGCATGCACCTTTGGCTCTTCACCAGCACAGAGGTAAGTGAGATGGAAACACCTGGAGAGCTGGATGGTGTGGGGGCACTGGGCACTGGTCTCCATGAGAAGCTGCACGTGTGCTGCCAGACCTGACAATGGGGCCCTTGGGAAACCCTTTACACCTCTTTCAGTTGCCTGGTGAACCTAGAAGTGCAAGGCAAGTCTCAGTATTTACTCAGAGGATCCTGTTTTTAGGATCCTGTGATACTAAAAGCATGGGCAGACTGCAGAGCTTACTTGTCAAAGTGCCCACTATGGAAGTCCTGTTCCATGGGGCCCTCAGGAGATGAAGGGGGATGACACCTCTAGGGAATAGGCAGCAGCAGTGTGCAGCAGCAGTGTGACCAGACCTCGTGAGTTAAATATGGAGGTCTCAGCTTTGATGTCATCTATCTCTCATTAAAAAACAGCCATCCTAAGTCTTGAATGTCTTCACAGTTCTAATCATCACAATAAATTATCACAATAATCTAATTCCTTGGTTAGAAAAAAAAGGTGAAAAGTGGGGCTTAAATATCACCTACAGCAAATAAAAAGCATCCACATTTATGATAAAATGTACCTTCAATTTCTAAAGCAAAGTTGGGTGGTTTTGAGGTTCGGTGCACTCTTTGTTATTTCCTTTTGGTTTCAGATTTACTAAGCAAGATCATGCAGTTTGTGTTTTCAGCTGCTCTGCTTTGCACCCCAGTGTCACATTCTCTCTCTGCATCCCAAGGGCAGCCCCAAAGAGGTCCAGGGTTTAAAACACAAGTCTCTCTCAGAAACACTGACCTTGTGGCATGCTCAGCAAGCTTTTTCTTGCTGTCTTTTTCCACCTCATTTCTCAGCCCTGTGCGTAACCCTCTGTCCCACCATACTGTGCTCCTTTTTGCAGTGCTAGGAGGCAGTGTCTATAGGTGAGATAGTATCAAGAGACAAGAAGCCCAGGACCATACAATGAGATGCCAGGCACACATCACCTCAGGGCACGCTGCCTGTTCTGGATCCTGTATGCAAGTACAGTAGAGGTGGGTGAGTATGTGCTCACCCAAATCCCCATGGGTTTTGCAGGCCCTGTGGGGTCTCCGGGCCTGCCACCTCTTTTGCTGCCTCTGGAGAGAGATGCCCACCTTGGGCCCGATCTCTGGCTTGTCTCAGTCCAGCACCCCACACCAGTCAGGGCCCTGGGCAGTTCCCAAGTACCATGAGGAGGCACACAGAATTTAATCATAGAACAGTTAGGGTTGGAAAGGACCTTAAGATCGTCTAGTTCCAATCCCTCTGACGTGACTGTTGTTCAAGTGGGGCGGCCACAGGAAGGGAGCTGTGGGAGGGGAGGACAGTGCATTCTTTTCAACTGTGGTTTTGAGGTTGTCTGACCACCTTCCAGCATCACATTCTCCTCATCCATCACACAGTAGCAGCAGCCAACATTGCCCCCATCTCACACCTATACCTCTTTCTCCTGCAGTGGTGTTTTTTCTTCCTTCTAGTTTCTCCTCCCCTGCAGCAGTTGCTCAGAGGTGTGTGTGTGTCTGTGTGCACACATGTGCACATGCATGTGTCTTGTCTATGTCATTCCCCCTGCCCCCCCTCCCAGGGCAAGAATATTGGCAGCAAATTCATTTTCTACCTAAAATCAGAAAGAAACATCGGCCTAGACAGGATCTGTAAGTTTGAATTGCTCTTTTCTGTCCCTGCTGGAGAAGACCATGGTCTTGGCAGATGGCCTTCAGGGGCTTATATTGATCTTCACTGAGAGGTAAAAAGATGCTTCCTCCACCTTCTGGGCCACATAAGGTCAGTTACCAAACAGAAAGTTCCCTCAGGATCTCAAGTCAGTGTCTCATCGTGAAGAGAAGGATTGTGGTACCATTGCCTCCTTACACAGTTGCTGACTTGAGTCCCCTCAGCAGCTTTCACCTAGAGCAATGAGTACTTGAGGTTCTTTTAGAGCCAAACACAAAGAACATGGCCTGTGGCTCTCAGACATTGACCGACAAGGATAATCCAACCAGTTTCAGCTCCTTGATACCAACCTGCTTTACTCTTAGCTTTCTTTTTCAGTGAAGGAATCATAGATTCACAGGCTGGTTTGGGTTGGAAGGGACCTTAAAGATCATCCAATTCCAACCCCCTGACATGGGCAGGGACACCTTCCACTTGACCAGGTTGCTCCAAGCCCCGTCCAACCTGGCCCTGAGCACCGCTAGGGATGCGGCAGCCACAGCTTCTCTGGGCACCCTGTGCCAGTGCCTCAGCACCCTCACAGGGAAGAACTTCTTCCTAAGATCTCATCTCAATCTCCCCTCTCTTTTAGCTTAAAGCAATTACCTTTTAATGGTAAAAGGGCAGTCAAAACAGTACCTTCAGAGCTCTGCGGAGAAATGCTTTGTTCCCACAGCTTCGTCTTTCCAAAGACTGCGTATGTACACATCTCATTTCAGGTCTCTGAGATCTTGACTATAGTATCCATTATGTCAAATGTGAGACTCTCAGCTTAGTGTCAGTAACACCACCATAGAGGATTCTTACTTCAGTGCTTAAATCCACCCACCAACAAAAAAATCCCCTTGAAAACCCCAACCTATTTTCTGCTCTCAATGATCTTTGCTGCCAGTTTAGAACTCTGCTGCTTGGGCTCATATGTAAGGAAAGACCACCCAGAAAATAGAGAAAAGATGATGGTGGGCAAAACACTGAACAGATTTCTTGCACTGGTGTTCATGGCAGGAAAGCCTGAGAGATTTCCACAGCCGAAACTCTCTCTTAACTCCTTTAATCAAAGGGTGTTCTCTGATCATATGGTGGTAGGGATGGCTGTGGAGCAGCACGATGAACTAAACGGTGTCTGAAACCCCATAGCTCCTACCCCAGAGGTCAGAAAGCAGCTGAAGGGTGAATGACCTCACTAACTGTGGTGTAAAAACATTTGCCTAAAACTGCTTTTAAAAGCTCACTTGCAGACAGAGTTTGAGAGAAGGCTCTTGAGGGATTTCAGACCAGGGAGCTTGATGTCTGTGCTGAAAAAATTATAAGCTATAATAAAGGAGAAAAATCAATTGCCATGCAGTCACATCTAATTACTGGGGAAGAGTCATTATAGCTTTTATAAATGGATGCTGTGTCTCACAGTCCTTCTTTGAAGGAGCCAACAAGCACATGAACAGTGGCCCATGTGAATTTCCAAACGGGCTTTCCACCAATGGTGCTGAAAGAAACTGAAATAAAAGGTGCCTATCTGGATAAAAAGTGCCTACAAGATAGGACAGAGAATGAAGGCAGATGCTTGGTTTTCACGGTGGAGTTGTAAGACACCAGTGCTGGGGCTTGCACTGTTTGACTTATTCACCACGGATGAATAATAATAAAATAACAAATATATTGGAGAAATAAGATTATTCAAGTTAGGAAAGATGAGGCTTGACTGTGAAGAACTGCAGAGGTTAAGAGAAGTGTGAATGACTGGCCTTAAAATACCATCCTCTAACCAGGGATGAGAAAAGACAAGACAATCTGAACTGACTATTGCTCTTTGCAAGTGAGATCTACACCTACTCAATTCAACTCATCAACATTGTGTATCCTTTGAGCAGCCTGCCACAGGGCTCACAAAGGCTGCAGCAGAAGTGGAAAGGTGCTGAGAAGGGCAACAAGGATGTTCAAAAGAACAGAACAGCTCCTCTGTGAGGAACAACTATGAAGACAAGGACCCTTTAACCTCAAAAAAACAAACCAAAACCCAAAACAAAACAAAAAGAAGTTATTGAAGGGAATATGGCAGGCATTTATAAAACCATCTGTGATAAGGTGAAGGTGAATAGGGACATTTTTACCACTGTCTCTTCCAGCACTAAAACTAGGAACTGAATCTAGCAGGTGGTGATTCAAATAATAGTACACAGAAGTGGTTCTTCATCTGAGATGCAATTAAGCTTTGGAACTCCTTGGCATTAGATGTTGTAGATGGTAAATCTTACACTGACGTTTCACGTAAAATTGTGAAAGAAAAGTTCTCTCTCAAGTTCTTTATTGAATACCTCCTCTTGAACAGCTTGTCTGTGGAGACAAGTCACCTCCACCTGACATCTGGCTGGTCTGGGCACACAAGTTAGAGCAGGTTACGGTCTCTCTCAGAGACTCAGTCTCACTCACTTAATCTCAATCAAAATCCTTGAGATTTGTTAAGACATTCAATCATTTCACTTGAAACAAACATCCTTGCACATTTGCCTTGTCTTGCTGGATTATTTTACACTTTAAACTTAAGCAAGTCTTCACACAAAGCTTTCATCCACCAAGAAGGGTGTAATCCACCAAGATATAGCTTGACAAACCAACAGAAGTTCCTCTAAGAAACCTGTCATGGTGGTGGACCTGCCCAACAACACAAAAGGATGGGCAATTTGATAGCTGTCTGCTCTCTTTCATTAGACTTCCATTTTCATCATTTAACATATTGTTGCCAGAATGAACCTTTTCCTACCTATGAGGTTAGCACACACTTATGTCTTTAATAGATCCTCCCTCTAGATCTGTACATTGCCCCACAATGTCATCTAGAAGGTCTGACGTGCTTGTCATGGCTGACAAGTTGCTGACTAGCTTCCTTTTCCAGTAATATCAACCTTATGTAAAGATTTCCTCTAGACAGGAAATTCTACTTTCCTTTTAAAGTAGATCACAATCTACCGGGGCTCTGTGAGTGAGCCCCTATCTAACCCCTGCAAACAGCTGTGGGGGAACTGTGTCATACTTACCAACCCCTACTAGACTGTGACACCTTTGAGAGCAGATGTCTGGGTTTAGGATCATAGAATAATTAAGACAGTCTCTAGCCTAATTAAAATTAGTCTCTAGGAGCAGCTATGAGATCAGACAAGGTTACTCTGGACTTTACAGAGTCTGGTCTTGAAAACTTCCAAGGAGTGAGACTCCACACCCTCTCTATAAAATCTGTTGAAATGCCTGATTGTCCCCACAATGAAAATAGTTTGTCCTATATCCAGTCTGAGTCACTGTTACTTCAGTTTATGTCCATTGCCTCTTGTTCCCCTGCAATGCCTTACTGTGAGCAGCTAACTCTGTCCTGTTTCAGTAGCCACCTTGCAGGTATGGGGAGTGTGGTGGGTTAACCTTGGCTGCTCTATCACTTCCCTCCTCAAACGGACAGGGGAGAAAAATACAGTAAAAGACTCACGGATTAAGTACAGGGATATTGCTCAGCAACTACTGTCAAAGGCAAAACTGACACAACTTGGGGAAATGGGTTTAATTTATTAGCAATCAAATCAGAGTAGGATAATAAGAAACAAAACCAAATCTTAAAACATCTTCCCCCCCTGCTCCCTTCTTCCTAGGCTCAACTTTACTCCTGATTTTCTCTACCTCCTCCCCCCCCAGCAGCACAGGAGATGTGGAATGGCGGCTGTGGTCAGTTCATCACAGGTTGTCTCTGTTGCTCCTCCCTCCTCAGGGGAGAACTTCCCCTGCTCCAGCGTGGGGTCCCTCACACAGGAGACAGTTTTCCATTAACTTCTCCCACGAGTCTTTCTCATGGGCTGCAATTCTTCATGAACTGCTCCAGTGTGGGGCCCTTCCATGGCAGGAATCCTTCAGGAACAGGCTGCTCCAGCATGGGTTTCCTGGGGATGTCACTGCTCCTGCCACCAAACCTGCCCCAGTGTGGGCTCCTCTCTCCATGGGACCATAGGTCCCGCCAGGAGCTGCTCCAGCGCAGGCTTCCCACAGGTCACAGCCTCCTTTGGGCATCCCTCTGCTCCACCATGGACCTCCATGGGCTGCAGGTGGAATCTGCTCCAGCATGGACCTCCATGGGCTGCAGGGGCACAGCCTGCCTCACCACTGTCTGCACCATGGGCTGCAGGGGAATCTCTGTTCCAGTGCCTGGAGCAGCTCCTGCCCTCCTCCTTCACTGACCTGGGTGTCTGCAGAGTTGTTGCTCTCACACATTCCCGCTCCTCTGCTCTGGCTGCAATTGCTGTCATTCAGCAACTTGTCCCCTTCTAAAATATGTTATCCCAGAGAAGATACAACCATTGTTGATGGGCTCAGCCTTGATCAGTGGCAGGTCCTTCTTGGATCCAGCTGGCATTGGCTCTGTCGGACACGGGAAGCTTCCAGCAGCTTCTCACAGAAGCCAATCATGTCGCCAAAACCTTGCCAGGCAAACCCAATATAGGATATACATTATACAGCCTGGAGCTTTCCCTTCTCCTGCTCAGTTCCCTCAGCATCTCCTCATGGGGCAAGCGCTCCAGCTTCCAGACCACTGAAACCCATGGCCTGTCCTTCTTTACTGTGTGTTCCCTTACCTTACCTGGTTGTGCTATGGTTTTGGGACATGGACAGCAACATGCTTTACCATGTTTGTAAGTCAGAAAATGTCCTGAGGACATGCAATCCAAATAAGCACCACTGGTCCAATGCAAGCAAGGAACTATAGAATATAAGCAATGTAAGGAACTCCAACTAGCTGGGACTCAGTTTTGTGTGGGTTGTTTAACCTAGGAAAATGAGCTAGGGTGGAGTCAAGTCTAAGTCTAAGTCAAGTCTTTTTATCTGCCACAGATGTACAGATGTATAAAGTCCTGTTTCTCTGATATAGAAGAGTTTTTATTTTCAATTCCTTCCAGTCAGTGTTTTCCCCTCAAAATGCCTGCTCTCTTCTTTTTCTTTCTCTCTCTCTTTCTCTTTCTGGACCTGTGTTGACTACTTTCCTCATGCACTCTTTTGCTGTCCCTTTCTTGCATACATGTGCCCTCAGCAGTGATCAAAGCAAAGTGCATTTCCTGAGGCTGAGCAATAAATGATTCTGTACAACAACTACCTTCTCTGTGCTCTGGCTTCTTCTGCCATATAATTACTTACTTCTCTATTGTCTGTTTTTCTTAGTCTTCTGGTTTCTTTGTGAGCTCTTGCTGCAGAAGTCACCATGATTTTAACATTTCAAGAGATTTCCTCCTCTAACTTAAAATCTTCTGTCTTGGTCTTCCACTCTGACCAGGAGTTGGGCTGACAACTGGCAATGACCCTTCATCACATCAGAATCCACATAAGCACTGGAAAGAATTGCTAAACTAGAGGCAGAAGCTGACTCTAGATAACTGCATTACCATCCCTGCTAGATGACCACAGAGCAGCAATCCAAAGCAGATTGGATGAAAGACAGATGTGCTCATCTACCTCCCAGCTGCAGATAAGGGGAATGATCAGCCTGTGGCTTCTTAGAGGGGAATGACTTCTCTCAGAGCTTTTCTTTGTGCCTCCTTAGCCCACCAGCAGGCTCAGCCACCTCAGCATCACCCTCCTCTGATCCCCGCTTGGCATGTCAGCTTCCAATGCATCTCAGACATGCAAGGATTACACTTTCAACCACCACCTGCTCCTGCCTGGCTACATCCTGATATTCATGACAGGCTTGATGCTGAATGTGATGGCCCTATGGATATTCATCCGCTACCTGCGCCTGAAGTCCATAGTCATGATCTACATGTTCAACCTGGCCATGAGCGACCTCACCTTCACACTCCCTCTGCCACTGCGACTCTACTACTATTTTAACCACCACTGGCCCTTTGGTAACACCCTGTGCCAGGTCTCTGGCTCTGTATTCCAGATCAACATGTATGGTAGCTGCCTATTCCTCATGTGCATCAATCTGGATCGCTATGCTGCCATTGTTCACCCACTTCGTTGGCGGCACCTGCGGCGCCCCAAGGTGGCCAAGCTCCTTTGCCTGATTGTCTGGGTTGTGATCTTCACAGGCTCCATCCCCACAGCTATAGTCCACAAGCAAAACCACTGTGAGGTACAGAACAAGACCATTTATCTGTGCTTTGAAAGCTTTAGTGACAACATGTGGCAGAATAACCTCTTCCCCCTAGTTGTCCTGGCTGAAATCTTGGGGTTTCTCTTGCCTCTCAGCTCTGTGACGTACTGCTCGATTCGGATCTTTCAAGAGCTCTACCGAAACAGCCAGACAAAGACTCTGCGACAGCAGAAGACGATCCGTCTCCTATTGGTCAATCTGGTCATCTTCATCATCTGCTTTGTGCCTTACAACACTACCCTGGCAGTCTACGGGATGATGAAGGCCCGTGTGATTAAGGTTGAGAAAGAAACACAGGCCTCTGTCCGCCAAGTATTAATTACAACAATGCTGTTGGCCAGCATGAATTGCACACTGGACCCCTTGATCTACTACTTCAGTACTGAGGGTTTCCGTAACACCTTTAAGAAACTGCGGCGGGGACAAGCCTGGGACTCAGAAACAGTGGTGCTTAAGAATCAGGTTGTGGAGCATAAGCCAACCCGAGATCATGCTCTCTCAAAAGTAAAGCAGTTCCCAACTGAAAACTTTATCCATCCCAATGAATCTTTGCCATCACTTCCTACTGCAGTATTTTTGAATGGCCCTATTGAGGACTCGGAAATATAAGCACAGAAAGGTCATACCATTGCAGAGTCATCCTTTCACTGATTACAGCTCAGGTAACTTAGCAAACTGTTTGAGGGAGCACAGCGGACTCTATGTGGGTGAAGGTGATGATACAACACTGAAGGATGAAAGGCTGTTTTGAATAAACAGAGATGTCTTGGTGACATGGTCTCACCTCACTCTTTTGTACAGGAAACAAGGGAACAAGGACTTGAAACAAACCTAGTATGCTTCATTTTGAGTCTTAAGTCCAGCTTGGGGCACCTAAGTAACCGTCTTAATTTTCCAGAAGAGCTGAAACATTTAGCAACTGTTGCTGGGGTCAAGAAGGACAGCTGAGTGTTTAGTACTCTTGCAGAAAACAGGTTCGTAATTGTATAGTAAGTCACAAACCTTAGCAAAGCAACCTTTAGGAGGTATGTCAAATGTGCTTGTGCAGCCATACACACACTTGCAGCACAATGGCTATACATTTTCTTAAAGCAAAACGACTTGGGAAACACTAGCATACTTAAAAATACACCCGACATTCATAATGACCCCAGAAAAGAAGAAAGGACCAATACTGTTGTCATCTGTGAAGCTCACACTAACGTTAGTGCTTTGCACTTTCTTGTTGCTCAGCCACAGGGTAATTGATTTCAGGTCTGAGTGATTTTCACTGTTAAAAAGAAATGATGTCACAGAATGAGGCTGCGGTGCAATGTATTTGCTTGCACTGTTTGTACATGCTTCTTCAGCCCTTGCTCTATGCAAAAGCCCCATAAATCTTCCCAGAAGAGAGATCCAGCTGTACACAGACAGTGCCAGAAACCCGTTATTCACTCCTGCTAGTGAACAGGGCAGTTGCCTTTACACTTGCATTGTAGAACAACTTCTTTGTGGCTTCCAGCAGGACTCAGGCTACCCCTGTTAAAGGAAAGGGCAGGGAAAATGACATGAAATGCAGTTCAGGGTGAAGTCCTGGTTCTTAGACTTCTAAATTAGCAATGATTCTTATTTCAATTCCCTACCTCATAACTGCTGTGCTATGTATTGCAATGCATCACAGTTTTGTGTTACAAAATACAGTTTAAGGGACACAGCGTTTTAAATCCATCTTTCCAGTCTCCCTTGATGATGCTTCTACAGGCGACTGTAGAAGCAGGTCTTCAGAAAGACCTATAGAAGATGATAAACCTCTCTGCAGGGAGATCATTGTGCCACAGGCTGCCCTGGGAGACATATGCCCTGGGTGTGCAAGCTCCATCCCCTTTCTGAGCCTTGCAGCCAGCCAACCAGCCTTGAAATATATCTGCAGATGAAGGACATTTAATGGTGTCTGAGATGCAGCGAGGGTGGTGGAGGAGGGCTTGCAGGGCAGGAGGTATTTCTATTTTGAAAACTCAGGACTGCCATGTGAATATGAATCATTTGTGACATCGTACAGCTAGAGAGGAAAGAGAGCTGTGTGCGTATCTTCTGCTAGGGTCTGATGTTACTCTTGTTCTGGGATTTAAGGGGTAGCAAAGTGACATTACAGTAGCTGCACTGATGCCCATTTCCACCTCTTCCTCTGCCTTCCTCTTTCCTGCCTTCCTCTTTCCTAGACTCCTTCCTTGTCCCTGTTCCTCTGGTCCTTTTTCCCTTCCCCAGATCTAATACACCATGTACCTAACGATCAATACAATGCCTTTACTGCTATGTTTTCTTCCCTGCCCAGAGAAACTCTTTTTTTTTCTTTCCTTTTATCTTGGCTAGAGCACTGTCATAAATTCATATGAAGATTTGGGTTGGAAGGGACCTCTGGAGGTCTCTACCTGCACTCCCTGCTCACAGCAGGTTGCTGGGGGCAGTGAGGCCTGGATGCCCCCCAAAAGAACAGCAGCCAAGAGCCAGGCATGGTAACAAGGCAGGCAGAGGGAGAGGCTTTTGCAGCAAGGGTAAGCACGCAAGCAACATGAGCAAGGCAAGTACAGTGATGATAGCTGGGTTCATCAGAGAATCCAGATCTCCAGACAAGCCTGTGGTGACGAGGCAGGTCCAAAGTCAAACTAAGAAGTCAAGTCAGCATCAGGATCAGCTCTGGAGGCAGTAACCAGGGTGACCCACAGTCCAGTGATCGCTAGACAAGTCCATCCTGACAAAGCAGGTCTCAGGTCAAGTCAGGAAGTTGATCCATCAGTCTGGATCAACAGAGTGCATGGTCAGGCACAGGCAAGACTGCTTGGGTAGGATGCAAGGGCAAGAGCACCAGCTTAAAAGCAGTTCCTGGGGCAGGGGGTCAGCTCTGGCTGGAGCTCCAGCAGAGCTTTCTGGAAACTCCCCTAAGTCAGCAGAGGGAAGGGGCAGCCCTCAGCAGCACTGTCTCTGACCTGGCCCCAGCTCACACTGCCAAAGCCCCAGGAGCAGGGAGGATGCACTCAGCACTCCGAGCTAGTTCAGGTTGCTCAGAGTCTTGCCCAGGTCTCTTCTGAGCACCTCCAAAGATGGAGGTTCCACAGCCTCTGGGGCATCCGCAGCAGGGCTGAAACATGCCCTGGGGGGAAGGCTTTCCCTAATGCTCAGCAGGAATCTCCCTTGCAAGTCATGACTGTTGCCTCTTGTGCTTTCTCAGGGCCACTGTGAGCAGACTCTGGCTCCATCTTCTCTTGGCAAGCCTGCCAAGTATGAATGAAATGTCAGGTGGCAGACACCACTGCTTTGGAAGAGGCTGCTCCTCTGCCAAAGTTTCAGCATCCTCCCCAAAACACAGTACTGAACTTCTCAAAAAGAACATCAGAAAACATAATCTTTTCTTACAGTTTCATCCCTGAAAATAGCGGAACTATTTTTACCTGGAACATTTTATAAATATTCCACTTCCAGCCGAGGAAATTTTAGCTCAAATATTTTGACAAAATTATGAACAACTGAAAAGCTGATCTCTTAATGAATCCCATGAAGCAGTTTAACAATAAAGGGGGCTGCTGATCATGCTTCACCCAGCAGAAAAGCTCCCGACTTCAGGGTTCTGAAACCTTTCCTTAATTGTTATACATAGGCAATAGCGTGCCTGGTGTAGGATGTTGCGTTTTGTCCTTTGGGTTTTCAATCTGTTTCAGCTTGAATTGGTTTTGTTTCATTTTTGAGGATTCTAGTCAAATTTAATTGCTTTGGGTTCTGGATATTTTTCCTGTCTGACAGAGAGGACCAGTGTTAGGTAGGTCTCCTGCTTCTGTATTTTTGCCTTTGTTAGCCTGATTTTTTTATTCTGTCACGTGGTGATAAGAAGAGAACATGCATGTACTGTCTCTCAGGGAAATGAGTCACCCTAGCCTGCTTTATAGCTTCTATTTAATGATTGTGTATAACAAAAAATCCAAGCAAACAAATCTGAAAGCCCTACACTATGATGGAGTCCAACAATACCAATTTCTACAGAATAGAACCACTTGAAAGCCTGGAACAGGAACAAACTACGCAAAGCAATCATATTCAGTAAAGGAAAGTTAAATGGGAATATAAGCTCAGCAAAGCTTTTTCAACCTGTGTAATTGACCCTCTACATCCTACTGCGGTAATTCCTGAATTAGTGTTCTTGCTAAGAATGTCAGGGGTAAAAGATGCCATTTGCTGCTTCCCTGCACTTCATGTCATTCACAGATGTGAACATTAAACAAATGTCTTCTTATCAAGTATGACTAAACAAGTGAAAGGTCAGAGAGATGGCAAAGGAGCACCATATGCTTATTCTATATGGATCAGACAGGATATCTGCGAAAATGCATGAATGCATTCGCATTTAAAGTCTTTTGACTTCCAGAAGACACTAACAATCACTTCTGGAAATGGTTCCTTATTTGGATTATATAGAACCATTGTGACCATTAATCATGATCTGAAGTGTACTTTATACTTTCTAGAAACCCACTGACACTCTGGGTTCTGTAAGTCAGCTTGAAAAGATGTTTCAGAAGTCCCAGAACAAGCCCTAGACATAATCTTCAAATCCTTTTTACTACTGCTTGTATGCCTTTCACCATGCTCTGGCTGTACGCCTCCCACCGCTTGATGTATCCCTCCAACAAAACATGTATTTTGTATTACAGACGCCCCGAGCAACTTAAGCAGTGCCTGCTTTGAGCTTGGGAGGATATCCTTCTGCCTCTGCTCCCCCTCCTTCCCCCCACCCAGAAGTCGCTGGGAGTTGAAACAGACGTCCTCCAGAGGTCCTTCCAACCTAAAGAACTGTGTGATTCTCCGACCTGGTGGTTTAGATGCTGATTTGCCATCCCAAGCATTTTTTCAGCTCCTTCATTATCATTCCCTCTTAAAGCTGCTCTTGCTTGGATTACACTTTGCATATCCAGCCTGCCTTCCAGCTGCAGCTGGAGTGTTTGATCCTGCGGATCCTGTGGCTGACAGCGTTAAGACTAAGCTTTACGTTTTATGAGTTCCTTTTGAAGCCTTTCTTTCAAACTCTTGTATTCTGCAATGCTAACAGAATCTCAGCAGAGGCCAGGCTGTCACTGCGCTGGTACTGCTGTACATCCTGCTGACCAAAATCGTCTCAGGGTTTCTTTGTGGTTTCCCACATTTCCATGTTATCCACTGTCTCTGCTCTTACACTCACAGATCAGTTCGGATTTGGACCATTTTTTGTTTGGCATGTGTGGCACCTTGCACAGCGAGATAGTTGTCTCTAAGGGCTCCCAAACAAAACAGGAAGAAACAGCATAATATCACTGAAGAACCTACTCTGCTGCTAATTTTGTTCAAGGATATTTGGGAGTCTGGATGCACTAAAGCCAGACATGGCTATTACTGCTTTAACCTATTTTACTCAAATAGTAAGAGTGAGTAGGGAGAGGTGATCTAGTCTTCCTCCCTGCCCTGCAAATACTACACCTTGAAGTGCAGGCAGTCTCCACTTCAGTCCCTGAAATACAAGGGAACAAGAAAGTACATTTCTCTAGGAGGGCAAGGGCTGGAAGGAAAGGATCAAACTTTTCGCCACAAAGTGATGATGAAAGACGTTTTCTGACTCCGAGTGGAAAAAAAATAGAAAGGAAAAAGAAGATAAAAACAGTATAGACATCATCGGGCTACAAAGCAACCTGTCACTGCATCAGGAATGGACTCAGATGACAGGACCAAACCCTCAGCACAGTGTGACACCTGGAACAGCCTGTCCCAGCTTCAGAGGGATACCTGCAGGGTCTCAGCCTCTTCTTTGCCCTCCTAGGAGCCTGTGCGGATAAAACTCACCGAGTTAGATGTACCCAGGGCCGGCTGAAATGACAGGGAAGCTTTCACCAAAATTTCATTGAGACCAACATAACCGTTTGCTTTCTGACTTGGGTTGGTTGGATTTATTTTTTAATCTGAAACAACAAAAGAACGTCCAAACCCGACACACCACGCACACGGCCAAAGCCACACATCCCTGGGCGGCCGCGCACACCAGCACAGCCCCACGGCGCTGGCTACCAAAGCGGGAAGAGTCCCCCCCCAGGAGCTCGGCGGAAGGAGCCGGCTGCAGCCTTTAGCTTTCTCACACACACACACACACACACCCGTTCCCAAGGCTCCCCCGGTGCCGCTGCCGGAGGCAGGGCGGCTCCGAGGCGGGAGGAGCGCTGCTCTCTCTCTCACTCGCCCTCTCCGCGGCCAACAGCGGCCCCCGGCGGCGGCGGCGGCTGCCGCTCTTCGGAGCCGAACCGGCGGAACCCCCAGCGGGGGGGTTCTCGGCACACGGCCGAGGCGTGTCCATCCCCGGCGCCCCGGGGCGGGACTCCGGAGGGACCCTTTCCTTTTGCAGCACCGGCCCCTCCGAGGTGTCCCGAGGCAAAGCAGCGGGGCCGGGGCGAGGTCACCCACCGAAGCACCCGAAAGAACGGGGCCGTTGAGCCTTGGGGGCAGGTACCCGGCGAGGAAAAAACAAAAAATAAATGGTAATAAAGAAGCTGCAAAGCAGAAGGAATTAAAGCTGCGAGTGCTTCTTCCCCAGGAGCAGGGGAAGAAGGGGAGGTAATTCTGTGATCAAGATAGCATCACCCCAGTACGAGATGAAGAATAGAGAAGCAACAACTATAAAAGAAAGCATTTGAAAGCAGTCTTGCCCATCACAGGGCTCTGAGCCTTCCGTGAGGGCTTGACCTGGTCAGAGCCTGGCCGATGCTGAACTCCCACATTCGGAGAGTGCTGCAACAGATGAAAACACAGCTGAAAAAGGTCTCGCAACTCCGCACTTTGGGTTTGGAAATGCCAAAGTTAGTTTTCTCCTTGTGGACTCCTTGTGCCTAGGTGTCACGGTTGTCCTTGGTTACACAATAACAGATTGTTTTCCCCACCAAGTCCCTTCTTTGTTCTGTGTGTAGGAAGAACACGGCGCTCAGAAAGAGAAAAAAAAAAAAAAAAGTAGCTAGTTGATATTTTTCCTTATTTTTCTTTTTCCCTTATGCTGTATACAAACCCATCAGGTATTTACTGCACATACCTGAACTCCATTCTGCAAACAGGGAGACTGTTCTGCTTCCCTGTAGTATTTATCATCGCTGCATCCAGCGGCTTCGTAAATCTGAATTAACTTCTTTCTCCAGAGGCCCACAAGCCAATATGGTATTATTACCATTTTATAGGCAAGGAAACTTAGTAGCTGAAATGTATGTTCCAAATTACTTTGGGTGTCACTTTTCGGAGTGCTCTGTAGCACGTATGCATTCTTTGTGTTCTCCCACTGATTTCAGGCACAAACACAAGATCTAAGCAATCCTGCAAACCAAACACCAAAGTCCCCAGCCGAGAGCATTTATAAGAATGGAGACAGGAGCGCTAGCTTTCAGGGACAATTTGATGAGTGTGCTGATGCCCAGTATGACCTGGGGGCTCTGGGGCAGAGGCAGAGGCTGTGAAGGTGGTAGCAAGGGGTTCACAAACACGGTGTTGCGAGAAGATGAGTTTTTTCAGATGCTTCTACATCAGCATGTGACATCTAGATAATGAGCAAGGGGAATTAGACGTTCTCATTGATGAGCATGTATTTGATATAATTAGCATTACAAAAAACCCGGTAGGACGATTTGCATAATTGCAGCGCTAAGTCCCCAGTTATGGCCTATTCAGAGGGGATAGGGAGGTTAAACAAAAAAATAGCAGTGTTGGGGAAACATCCAGCTATGGCTTAGGGACAGCAGTCACTGCTATACAGCAGCTGGAAGCATTGCGGTGTGCCTGCGAAATGGGGGGGAGGATACTCTGGGAGACTTGAATCTGGATCCTGGGAGAGACCTGCATCTGGGAGACCTATGGGATAAAGGATGCCCCAATTAGCACTTGTGGAAAGTATTGGTGACAATTTGTAAGCAATGCAAGGATCAGCACTGCCACAAGCTGGCTTGGTTTTGGGGTGCCTTGCAATGGCTAGTGAGGTGTATGTTCTTGGCCTGGGAATCAGAGGTTGTCTTCTTGACCTGGTTGCTTTATTTGTGCATCTGGAGAGTAACCTGAACCACCAACAGGCATGCTTGGTGCTCCAAAAGGACCTTCCTCCAGAGGAGAGGAGTGGCATGGGGATTTAGTCCGGAAGAAACACAGTGACAGAAAGATACCAGTGAAATCTGGTGGTTGGTTGCACAAAGTTTATTACCCAGCCAGAGAGCCCATGGCTATAGCCAACAGGAAAATGCCATCTTAGTTTAGGGGTAATAAAAATGAGAAATTTAGAACGTAAAAGGGTAAGACAGACACAAAGGTGATGTGGGTCATTCTGTCATTCTGCACTTTGTATTTTCTAATGGTGAGGGAAAGGAAAGCCAGTGGGTGAGACACCATGACTTACTAGAAAAGTATGAATTAAATATAGGGGAAGCAATAGGAAAATTCTCAGGCTACTTAATTTAGAAATGTCATTTACTGACTTTAGCTGCTTCAGAATAACTGCCAGTAGCAACATACTGTCAATCTGATAAGTAGATCATTGCCACAGGCAGGTTGACATCAATGCTTCAAAGGGAAATGGTCAGACTCATCATTTGAGCTATTTTTGAAGCTTGGGAGGGCCCTGTCGTACATACAATTCTCCATTTTGCTTTCTTCAAACCTGACCCTATGCTGCTGCTCTATTCCCTCCATGCTGTCCTTCCTCATGACATTTTCTAGACATGCAGTCTGAAAGTACTAAAGAAAACTATTCTCTTCCAAAAACCTGAGGCACTTTGCACCAAAAACATGATTCAGCTAGGAGAGCAACTCCCCAGGGACACCAAAACATGGGATGAAGCTGATTACACCTGCCTTTCCAGCACTTCTTTCTGTCCTTGGGTTGACTTCTGTAGCTCTCTGGTAGGGGGTAGCCTTCACCAATTTAAAGAATAATTTAAACCAAAGCAAAATGAAAATCAACTGTTTCCTACTGGCTTGGGTTTAGCACAGAGATGGCATTAGTGGTCCTAGGAAATAACCTCCTCAGCGCTGATGGTTTGATCCGGCTGAGCTTTGTACTGCTTTTCGGGCCTGTCTGGCCCAGCGGACTGGTGGGTGGGGATCTCAGTTTGACAGACAGCTCTTCCTCATGCAGCTTCTGGTAGCTGCGGAGTGCTGTGGAGGGTATTGTCCTGCTTTATGTTCCAGATTGCCAGGGTTGCCTGTGAGACATCAGACACTGCACTGCAACAAAGCCTGAAAAGAACAGGAAAGGCTTTGAGACCTGCTGGAGAAGGTGCTTGTGCTCATCACCAGAGGAGCATTTTGAGATGCTGACAGCACGATGACCCTACCAATAACACACAGTCTTCATAGCACTGTCTTTGTGCTTGGATGCCAGGGAAAATGTCCAGAACAGCCTTTTGTCTCAGCTCTTTGGCCTCATGCCACAGTGACGGATGTTTTTGGAAGCTGAGATGGGGCTTCGCTTGTGTCTGAACCTGCAGCCACTTGGAGCTTACAGCTTCCCAATCTCACAAGTTGATACTCTTTGTCCTGCACCATACCTGCATCAAATACACCTCAAGTTCCTTCCCCAGATAGCTTAGGAAGTGATTCCTGGGCTATACTTTTGAAGAGGAAGCTGGTCAAGGGAAGTTAGCATCTTTCTTATATTTTGTTGCTTCCACAGCTTCTCCGGCGGGATGGGGAATGGTGCAGAGAAGGAAAAGAAAATAAAAATCTCAAGCATCCATAAAAAGGGGCAAATTACAATTATAAAAAGGGGCAAATTACAATTACAAAAAGAGAGATTCCACTCGGCTGTACATGCAACTACTGCAGGGTAACCTGGAAACTTTGTTGGTAAGGTGCAGTGTCCCTATTTTGGGTGGCTGGTAGAGTTTATTTGGCTGTTGATGAAATAATGGTTTTAAAGATGATAACATAAGTACTTGAAGACCAATTTTAATATCTGACATTGCTCCTATATGCAGCTTTGCAGGGTTTCTTAATGCCTTCCTTGTTTCTAGGTCAAGTCTAGGTGACTGCATCTGCCAGCAAACATACCAGGTGTTGTTATAAAGACAGAAACACATCTGGAACGGCACACCTTGTAGGGCTCAGTCACTCTCAGCCTGTCCCACTTCATCCTCCGTGGCATCACAGTTTTTGAAGAGGATGAGTAAAGAAGAATCACAGACTTCAATGATTCTGGATGAACTGCATCCAGCTCTGGCATCCCAGTCATCTGCCCCATCAGCAATTCTGGTAAAATTGCTTATAGCCTGGGAAGTAGGCCAGTGTGGAGGGCAGGTATGGTATCTGTAAGTGGAATTGGGCAGAGCGTGTAGGAATTAGGAAGAGGTACAGCACAGACCTTGGGAGCACCTCACCCTTTTTTATATAAACAGCTTTCTATCTGGTCTGCTAACTCCCCCCCTGCCCTCTCCCCTCCCCCCCCCCCAAAAAAAAAACCCCAAACAACAAACAATAAAAGTTGGGTTTGTTAATCAAGGACTTAAACTATGAGTCTTCATAAATGAGTCTTCACTCATGTGGTTCAGTCTCCATGGCGTCACCGAGGAGTCTGGAAAGGGAGCAGATGAGGATGTGGGGACCAGGAGGGATGCTCTTTTGCCCATAGGATGGTCACAGGATGCCATTTATCAGGTGGTGAAGAAAGCAGATCTTTTTTTTAGGAGTAACATATGCTTTTTCATATGGAGAATGGCAGCTCAGAAGCTGCTGTAGAATCCCCTTCATCTTACTCTCTCTTTTTTTAATTTCTCTCCCTTAGCTCTTCAAGGTAGCAGTGCTGCCAGCCTCAGCATTCCTGAATCATGACTCAGGAATGATGAGATGAAGGAACCTGAGGGTTTGCTTATGCCCCTAGAACAGGATCGATGCTGGTTCTTGCGTGGTCAGTTCTTTGCCCACCCTTCCACCTCAAATCTCCTTGCTCAGTTATCTGAGCGCTCTTCCTGCTCTTTGGTCTGTCACAGCTTGTTATTTCCTATCTCCAGGAAGGGTTGTTACACCCTTTCCACCACTTCTAGCTCCTCTTTTCTCCTCATTTCACTAGCTCCTTACTCCTCTCGCCACAGCTCCCAAGCCTAGTGTGCTTGTTCAACATGTCCATCTTCCCTCTCTCTAGGCCTTGCTTCACCTACGGCTATTAGTCTTGACCTTTTTTTAACCCTGTGTACTCTGATTTTCAATCTAGTAATGTTTTCCACACAGTCAAGGCTCTTTTCTCCCACTTTCACCCCTTCATTTTCCAGTAACTCCTGTCTTAATCCCCACACCAGTTCTAGTGTCGTTACGCTCCTTGCCCTCATCTATTCCCTGTGCTTTCCATCCCCAAGGACTTAACTGTCCTTCTTGCACTGAGCTGCTTCTCCTTCACCTTGAGTAGTGTCACCCTGATGCGAGGACAGCTCTCCTTCATGCACTTCAGCTTCCTCCAAAGCAGGTAGGCTGGAGCTGTTCATAGGAAAGGGCTGTTCTTTTTAACATACAGTTTAATGGTCTAAACCAAAATGTGTTTTCCTTTTTTTTTCCCCGAGTAAATTAAATGAAGCCATATTTTAAGAGAAAAGAATATATAAAAAATCAGATGTAGGTAGACAGCCAAATGGAAAATTTCAGCTCCAATCATAAAAGTTATAAGCCATTCAATGTTTTAGAGTGGGAATGCCCAGACAGTCTAATTCCAGCTCTGCTGTTAAGTCTCTCCTTCCAAAAAGCTGCAGTTTGAACCTGCCACTCTGGGATCAGTTACATCACTGTCTCTGGTAGCTTCAGAATAAGGCGGGAACACAGCATTTGCTTTGCCTTAGATCATGCCTTCTCAAAAGCTTTGTCTGAATTGTAAGGCAGATGGAGACATGACGTCTGATAGCTGGAAACAGTTACTTTACAGTCAAAGCCTGCAATATTTCTGTGGGAAGAGAGAAGGGCAAACCTGGAACCTGTAGTTTTGCGTATGGTTGGTCTGTTAGCATTGTCACCAGTGTAAATAAACCCATTTAGAAACAGTCTTGTTACACCTCTAAAAATGGCTAATGTGGACATGTTCAAGCCTTGCCTAAGATGGACCATTTCAAATTGGTATAATTAATTTGGTGAGTTCTTAAAGCAAAGAATGAGGCACCTGTTAACTTAGTGCAATCAACCAGAGAGCCTTCAGGCTGGTGTGGCTCGCTGCCTGGGACACTAATGATGCTCCCGTGCCTGCCTGCAGCATGCAGGTGCCCAGTGCAGCTACTGCCCCTGCAGCAATACAGCTCCCGCTCCCCAGGGCAGCACTTGCGCTGTTTCTCTGTGAAAGGTGCAAGACAAAAGCTGCATGGCACAGAACCTGCTGTGGGGGGCTGAGGAGGACTGAAGAAGAGGAAGGAGGGCATACAGAGAGGAGGAAACCAGCTGTGCAGGCAGGCCCTGAAAAGTGGGGTGCCCTGTCAGGGCTGAGGTTGGACTAGATTCCTCAGCTCAGACCTCCTCCTCCTGCAGCTGTTGTGGCATGAAGTGCTGGACTTCATACTGAAGCAGGCATCAAGCATGCACAATTTCTGCTCTGTCACTAGAGCTGAGAGATAAACAACTACTACTGCGCTAGGTCAGCAGTGGACAGCCAGGGGACAAGAGCATCAAACCTGCAATGACTCCCACAAGTGCACAGAGCGTGTACTCAAACCACAGATCTATCCAATTAAAGCCAGGCTCAGAGCAGTTTAAGTTCCTCCTCTTCATTAGGTGTTCTCAGTGTTTTACTAAGCAGCTGTAACGTCAATCTAAATGTGTCACGTGCAGATGGTGTAGTACGGACCACATGTTGCAAACTAAAGCTCTGTGTTAGCTCAGCTTGACACAACCTCGCTTGTGCCTTCGGTAAAAGAAGCAAAAGACAGCTCTCTTCACGAGGGCCCGGGCTGGAGACCTGCTTTAGCAAGTGCCCAAGTACATGGAAATGTGAAAAACAGCAAAAAAGAAGGATTCTCAAAAGGACTCAGCACTGCCAGGCTCCAAGTCTAGAGCTCCTTTCTCCAAGACCAGAGCTCCTTTCTCCAAGACCATGGAGTGCTGAGTGCATTTGCCTGCTTGCTTGTTTCTAACTGATGCCAGATCATTTGCAAACGAAATGTATGACAGGCAGAAGAAAATGCGCAGCACTTTGTAGGCTGCATACTCCGCCGCAGCCCTGCACTCCCCTGCAGACGCTTTCCCTCCTGCTAACAGTGCTGCTGCAGGGGCACTCTCTGTAAAACACACAGCTTGCCAGGGGGCTCCTGCATCCACTGCTGGAAAGCCAACAGACAAAAGGACCACACCTCGCCAGCACTGCCAGTGCCGGTAACTGGCAGCCACTGGGTACACAGCCACAGCCGTGCTCCTGGCTGACCCCTTGTCCGGTTCACCCGGATGAGGACCAATAGCCTTCACCGTGAAGCAGCAGCAGCAGTGGGTTTCTCCCTGGGAAATCAGAATCCTTCCCACCTTTCATCGCAGTGGTGTCCAAACTTGCTGCTGCTCTAAACCTCAGCCCCGTGTTTGCTCTGTGGGGACCTGACTGAATGGATGCGTACCACCCTTATAGCACCAAGGGAATGCCTCGCTGCCATGCCACCGCCTATTCCTGCTTCCCAGTCCACCTAGGAACTTTAAATACACAGTCGGTCATTCTGGAGCCTCTGTTCAGGATATGGGAAATCACAGGGGTTTGGGGTTTGTGTTCTTCTCTGCATACAAACCTTTTGCATGTTGTTATTTCAGCTTTTGGGGTTTACGCTTTCTATTCCTCCCTTAGATATTGAGACACTTTTGCTGGCTTTAGCAAAAGTGGAAGTGCATCATTGGAAGTGCAAAATCATACTTGTAAGGATGGGTGGTGTGTCCAGTAAAACCACCAAGCAGCTACAAAGGCTACCGTGAGCAAGTAATAAACATTAAACACAACAAAAAAGCCCAAAAGCAGCAATGAAGCTGAAAGTAAAACCTGAAGGTGACAGTAAAAACTGTGTTCAGAAGTATTCACACTCATGTGAGCAGAAGGCAAGATGAGGAGTTATCTTCCATAGCAGATGTGTGATAATGCAGATGCAATTAGATAGCCATGCTTTCCATGAGCTGACCAGAATGTGGCATGCAGTGCCCACGGGTGAGGAGCGGGAGCCCTTTCGAACAGCAGCATAGCACCCACCTAAGGTGTCCACAACAGCAGTGCCAGCACAGCCCCAGGCCCCACGGCAGTGGGGGCTCTCTCCAGACCAGGAGTGGCCACATTGAACCTTGCCATTGAGCCCCAAGATGTGTTGCTTGCTCTGGCTCTGTGCTTTCCTGCAGATCCAAAGTGGCTGTGGGACAGTGGGCAGCGCCTGGGCAAGGCCAGCAGACGCTTGCAGAGGGCTGAATGGGGCAGGCACCGGGACAAGGGGCATCCCAGGCAAGGCTCTGCAAGGGCCTGGGGCCAAGGCTGGGGCGGCAATGGGGCCGGGGACACAGGGAGAGGGTGAATCCAGTGCAGAACCAGGCGGCAGGGCCAAGGCGAGGCAGTGCCAGGGGGTTGTGGGGAATGGAGGAGCCTGGCCAGGAGAAGCAGAGCCGAGCCGAGCGGAGCCGAGCCGGGCAGCCGAGGTCCAGTTAAGGGGGTCAGGCCTCAGCCGCGGATATTATGGGATGCTGAGGCCCGCGGGGTGTGTGTGTGTGTGCACGGGGTGAGGGCAAGCGGAGGGTATTATGGGATGGCAAGCCCGTCTGCGGCGGGGGAGGGCGAGCCAAGCCGCGACTATTATGGGATGGCGAGGCCTCCCGCGACCAGAGGGGGGCAGGTGGGTGGCGGGGAGTATTATGGGATGGCAGACCCTGCTTGCCGCCGGGGGAGTATTATGGGATGAGGATGCCCCATAAGGCGATGGGGGGGGGGGAAGAGAGAAGCAGGCGGCTATTATGGGATGGCAGGGACCGCGCCGCAGCCGGCGTGAGGGGAGTATTATGGGATGGCTCCATTCCCTGCGCGTGTGACCAGGGCGACTATTATGGGATGCCTCTGTACCTAGGGTGTGCTGCCTCCCTGGGAAATATTATGGGATGCGGCAGACAGACAGAGGAGGGAGGGAGGGAGAGGGGGGTTATTATGGGATGCCGGTGCGGAGCTGCCGCCTCAGTCACCCCTTGCACTATGGCCCCGTTGCCCCCGTCCCGCCGCCTGCCCCTTCACTCCCCCTTTCCCCTGCCCCATTGCAAGTCATAACCGATAAAGCCGGTGGGGTATTATGGGCTGGCTGCTCCAGCAGTGTGGGGACTGGGGGGGTGGGGTGGGGGGGTGGTTGCTATGGAGCGTTTCCCGTGGGTGGCTATTATGGGATGGACTCGCCTTTGTGAACTATTATGGGATGCGGCCGCCTCGGCAGGGTGGGGCCGCCCAGGAGGGCTGTGGGGACCTCAGGGCAGTGCGGGGAAGCGGGAGGGGGCAGACGCCGTCGGACACGGGCAGAGACAAAACCGCGGTGGGGACCGCGGCTGCCACCGCACGTGGGTTCCGTGGAAAGCCGAGGGTGGGTCCACGCCTCCAGCAGTCTGCGGGCTTCTGCTGACTCTCAGGGCAAATTGTGTTGCCTGTGTGTTTGAGGCCGGGGAAGAACACACAGTCCTGAACTGAGGCTTCAGAGCTTCCCAGTGACTTGCAGTAGCTTAAACCAGTGCTGGGCTCCTCAGGACAAGGAAGACAAAGAGCTAGTGGAGAGAGGCCAGTGGAGGCCACAAGGATGCTCAGCGTTCTGGAGCATCTCCTATGGAGAGACTGTGGGAGCTGGGTCTGGTTAGTCAGAGAAGAGCAGACTGAGAGGGGATCCCATCAATGCAAATCAGTATTTCAGAGGCAGGTTTCAGGAGGATGGTGCCATACTCTTTCTGGTAGTGCCCAGCAACAGGACAAGGAGAGGTGGCGATAAACTAAAACACAAGTTTCACCTCAACATAAGGAAGAACTTCTTTACACTGAGGGTGGCAGAGCACTGGGACAGGTTGTCCAGGGAGCTGTGGAGCATCCCTCTCTGGAGACATTGAAACCCACCATTGACATGTTCCTGTGCGAGCTGCTCTGGGATTAGACCTGGTGATCTCCAGAGCTCTCATCTAACCCAAATGACTCTGTGAAACATTGGTCCCAAATGTATCTTCTTCAAGAAAAAAACTTGCCACATAAGTCCATGTGTCAGCTGGGAGCTGGCAACTTCAAGAACCATGCCCATTCATGGCACAGAGCAAGACCCATCCCCAAGTAGTCCGTCTCAGGACCTGGTACGTGACCGCTGTTTTCTGCACTGAGGACACAGCCCAAGAGTTACCTGCTTGGTTGTTGCCTGTTAGGACTCAAGAGAAAACCTCATCCAGACACTCATGGCTCTAGCAGCTTTGCAAACCTCCAGCTGGTTTTGAGCTAAAGGTGACTTGGTAGGTATCACCACTGAGATTTGAGCTCTGTATGTCCTTTTCCTCTCAAGCAAGCCTGAGTCTGTCAATCCTGCTCAGCAGCTGTGGGGTTCACACCCAGCCAAATGGGGTACACAACCTCTAGGTTAATTTGCACCGTTCCCTGTAGCACAGTTGTTGCTGGGTGCAGTGCTGGAAATGCCTCTCCCAGATCCAGCTGAAGGTAGGAAATGAAAGAGAATTCTGTCCCAGCCTGTTTTTTCAGTATTTCTGCTAACTGAGATCAAGAGAAGATGTTTCAGTGATTTTTGCTAGCATGCACCGGCATTAATATAAGATGCAAAACCAGGTATCATGGAATTCTAAGGCGCTTTAGAAAAATAGAAACCAAAAAATGGTAACTAACAATCCTTAATTTTTCTTGTATTGCTTCAAGCCTTCATTATTCACGGTATACAAAATTCTATGTTGCAATTCTGTGTCTGGTAATGTTGCAAAGACAAATTTTTACAATTGCAAAATAACATTTGTTTCTTACTAAGTGCCTTTATCTTCAGGAAAATAAAGGTGAAGATAAACATGGAAAATTCAAACCTGAATGTCTCGTGTCTGGCAAAGTTCTGAGTAACTGAAAACAAACTTGTGATGGAAAATGTCGAGCAACCTTAGCTATAGGTGCCAGTACCAAGATGTGGTGTTTTTTAAAGCAAGCAAACTAGCAAAGCATACAGAGATAGAGATCAGCCGTTCAGATTTACAGGGGGCTGATCAATCCCCAATCTTCTCTATCTCTCCCCACGCCTCAGTTCTCTGCCGCTAGCACTGCCTCATGCACCATGCACGTCTGGCTGACACTGTGCAGCTCTGCCTGCATGGCAGTGCCATTCACCCTGCCCCCTCCTTCTCCTGACCGAACAGGAGACGAGGCTCATGATGAGCACAGAGCGAAGTCTGAACTGCTGCTCTTCTAACGGGAAGTAGATGCAGAGTCATGCTTGCATATGGGCAGCCCTCACCTAGGTGGCTGTTTGAGACTGGATCTGCTGTTGATACTTAGAATGTTGTTCCCAAAAAAGAAACACGCGTGGTTCGTTCAGTGGTTCTTGATCTTATCCTTGTTGTATACTCCCAAATTCTCCGTGTGCACGTCTGTCTCTGCCTCCTGTTCCAGTGGTGTTTTTTTGGTGCAGGAATAGCTTCTTGGACATGACAGGAACAGCTCTTGTCTCTTTCCTGCAAGATGAGGAGACTTTCTTGTGTTATTCCATGTCTGACACCAAAGCAAAGATACTTCCATTGTGTTAAATAAGATCCCACCTCACTGTGAAAAACAAGCAAAAAAATAGAAGGGGAGGGGGACATGATGAAGAAAGCAACAATAAAAATGTATCATTTAGATCCATTAGATCCATTAGCTTGCTATGGAGATTTTGCAGAAATTTGGAAGTGGAGAAGAGTATTCAGGGCAGAAGAAAGAGCTTTTTTTGTGTTAGGGAAGACTTGCAGAATTTAGGACAGTTGCTTTGGCTGGTATGGGGGACACAGGATCCTCACGGCATAGTTTAAAATGGGGGGGAAGAGGGTTGAAGAGACACTGACTCTGGGACAACAACTGAATATTGAGTGAATGTTTGGACCTGTTTCTTACTAATTACAAAGTAGGAGTTACTTATCTGGGACTTTGATACCTCTCCCTCTCAAAATGGTCTAAAGCAAAATTCTCTGCCTTACCAAAGAGAAACAAAAGGCAAGCCTTCTCAGAAATCCTGAGAGCCTCGAGGTTACTTGGCAGAAGCTGTAAGACCTCAGCTCAGGGTCACAGCAAGCATCGGTATGACCAGGAGAGCTGCTGAATAGAAAACACAAGGGGTAAGTCCATTCACATGAGCTACAAATGGTCAAAACTAGGTTAAGAGAAGAAGTGAAATGTACCTGCAGCCTTTGAGGAACAGCATCACATTTACAGATACATCGGATGATAGCAGTCTTACACAGATACTGAAAGATATTTTTTCATGTTACTGGTTGTATGTAACCTGACAAAACAGATATTACAGTCAGGCTAGAGCAATCCTCAGTCAGAGGAACAGCAAAAGCGAAAAAGGGTAAAACAGGTATGTCTGTATCCTAGAACCCAGCTGAAGCAATACAGTGGCACCCTCACAGCGTCCAGCACCTAAACCCATTAACACCTCTGCTTTATTATTAGACATGAAAGGAGCTAACAAAAAATAGCTTGAGAGACCATAAACTGAGCTTTCAGATCACATTGTCTGCAGTACCAGCAAGTCATGCTTGTAGTCTGTTATCTGTGTTCTAGACAGTTGAAGCTAGCTTGGAAAGTCACCCTTCATTCCAAAATGCTCTGGAGTCTCTTCCTGCCCCTGCCTCCCCGCCCCGGCCCTTGCCTCCTTCACAGGGCAGCACTGAAATATTCTGGATGGGGGTTTTTGGCCTGCATCCCCTCCTGAGGGAGAGCACCAAAGGAGTACGAGGGTCATGCTTTGCTCTCCTTGTTACTTTGGAGAAACGTGTCTCTGTCAAAAGTGAAACTGAGAAAGGGCTGTGGGCCTGATAAAGGCCTGGGCAGGAGAGGCTGCCTGTGGGGTGGAGGAAGGTGGGGCAGGGACCTGGACCCTGGGCGACTCACCATGCACAAAACCACAGAAATAACTGAAAGGCTGGGCCAGCACTGGGGCTGTGGGGATACAGAGCCCTCTTCGCGCAGTTGTCCTTGGAAGCACAGCGGGGGGGGGGGAGGGTGTGGAGAGTCCTCTGATTCGTTTGGATTTCCCTAACAAGGGTGCAGCACTGACATGAAGGGATGTTGCAGGCATTTTTCCCCAACAGAAGTGTGCTGTGGGTTTGTTAGGGGCACTGACACTCATCAGTGGGTAGGGAAGATTATATTACACAGATCTTGCTGTAATTGTTTCCAAGCCAAGTGCTATAAACTCAGAAGATTCAGTTAAACCAGGTAAGTAATCAAATGGCAGTAAGGTAGGGCAACTTCCAGGTTTAATGCAGCCAAACAACTGGAAATCTGTTTCATGGTGTTACCATCAAAGGAAAACATTTAGAAGTCTCTTTTTTTTTTTTTTTTTGAAATCCATTTAATCTACTTGGACCTCACAAACACAAAAAACCACCTTAATCATAATCACTTATATCCTGTATGGATCTTTCTTTTACAGTGAAAATTAAGGCATTTGCTGACAGAGAAACTTGAGTTACAAAGAAAAAGTAGGTGGAGGTGAGGTGGGGAACCCTGGGGGCATTCATGATAAAAATGTGCTAAAGGGTCATAAAAAGAGGGGTTTGAGGGAAGAGGTGGCTAATTGGGAAGCTTGGCTCTTTCGTGACCAAAGTGCTACCAGTTGCTTAACCGTTAGGAAAGAGATAATAACTCCAGAATATAACTCTGCCAGCAACAGTGTCAGGCTGTAGAGGCAGCCCTAGTGACTAACCCCCTTCAGTCATAGCATCATAGAACAAACTCAGTTGGAAAAGACATTTAAGATCATCAAGTCTAACCCACATCGTAACTCTTGCCATGTGGCCAAACCGCCAGAAGAGAGGTGTACACACTGAGTCCAGTGGTTGCTGGTTGGAGCTAGACTGCTCAGCACAGGGAATTCAGTGTGGCTGTCCACATGGCTCCCATTAGGATTACAACTGTCAGCACACAAAGGAGGGAATGAAGTCCTGCCAAGGTCCACGTGAGTTTGGTGATGGTGTTATTCACCATGTGTGTTTGTAGTGCTGTTATGCTTGATCCACATGGAGGGTGAATAGC
This sequence comes from Psittacula echo, assembly GCF_963264785.1. NCBI lineage: Eukaryota > Metazoa > Chordata > Aves > Psittaciformes > Psittacidae > Psittacula > Psittacula echo. The sequence continues at coordinate 9,056,725 of NC_137736.1, forward strand.
TTTTTCTCTGTGGGATAAACAACAGCAGTCATTCAGGTGAAGGTACACAGACAGGGATGGTGCACATGTGTGTACCATGGTTGGGTGGAGGGTCAGTGGGATTTCTATGCATGCCAGAAGGTGGGTAACACAATGGTGTTTTGAGACATCAGTCTGGTCTTTGCCAGTGAGGGAGGAAGGACACGCATGGGAGAGGCAGCTGCCTGCGCATTTCGTGTTGCAGGACTGGGCCAGAGCACATGGCTTTGATGGGCACATGGGCGGGATGGAGCTTGATGGTACCTCAACAGACGGGTGCTGGCGCTAGGAGGTGGGCCATCAGGGGCTGCACATGCAGCTAGGGGAGAGCTGGCCAGTAGTCCGAGACACTCCAACACTTGGCAGAGGTGAGAGGATGGTGTTATGGAATACTTGCATGACCGGTGTACATGTGGACACATTTTTGGTGTGGTTTGGCAGACACAATGTGGATCATGTTGCAGGATCTGTGAACGACCCTTTGCAGTCTGTAACTGTAAATCCTCTGCTCGTATTCTGGGATGGATGTTTCACTGCGTTGGGACAAAACGTGCATGTGAACCACCAGGCATGGGACAGCGGAGCTGTTTGTGTGAGGAGGAACCTCACATTGACACCCAATGCTTTACCAGGAGAGATGGACAGGACTGTGCCTCTTGGTTGAGATTAACAGTGTTACTACAATGCTAAATGAGGGATATGCAGTATTATAGGATGTGATTTTAATGGGAAATTAATGATACAGTTGCACATGCAAAATTGGGGTATATTTATACCTATGGAGAGCTCATGTCTGTATAAAAGGATGAATCTCCTGGCAGAGGGCCTTGGTGAGGAGCAGTGTGCAGTGCTATGTGAGAGGGAGGGATGAAGTACACAGCAGCACCGTACATCCCTGAGGCACCGATAGTTCTGTAGGTACCAGCCGTTAGGAGAGGAAAGGCCTGGCCCTGTATGCAGAAGGGAGACAACAGAAGTTACCCGTGGTGGCTGTGCTGCGGGTGGGGATAGATAGCCTTGGAGCAGCCCTGCAGCCCCGCGGGCAGAGCGTGCGGGATGGGGCATGGCACAGGAACAGGAGTGAGCGGAGCACTCAGCCCCAATATTGGGTGCCACCGGTGGGGGCTCGGCGGAGGGTGGTGCCCGCTGCGGGCCGCCAGGGCCCTGTGTCAGCGAGCGGGCGTGCGGGCGGTGCGCAGGGGCCGGGCGATGCCAGAGCGCTCCGGGCTGCGTGGCTGGCCCCGTGCCCCGGGACCTTGACGGCGGCGAAGAGGGCGGCGGGCCGGGAGGGGTGGGGTGGGCGACAGAGGGTAATGGCAGGGGGAGGGGTGGCGGGCGACGGAGCCCCCTGGGGTGCGGGGCGGGCGGCCGCGAGTATTATGGGATGCCTGGCTGGACGGTGGCTCCCGGCGACTATTATGGGATGCCTGCCTGAGCGGGGGGGGGGTGGAGGGGGTGTATGTGTGACTATTATGGGATGTGCGCCCGGGGTGTGACTATTATGGGATGTTCTGGGGGATATACAGTGTGCCCCCCGTCCTCCTTCTCCCCACCGCCGCAGGGGGGTGTGCCTATTATGGGATGGCAGGCCGGCCGGCACGCGCGCGGGCGAGGGGCCGAGCCGCGAGGGGCGCCCTGCCCTGGCGCGGGGTCCCGGGTGCGGGGGGGGGAAGGAGGGCGAGTATTATGGGATGCCGGAGCGAAGGGGTGCGAGCGTGGGGAGTATTATGGGATGTTTCTCAGGGGGGGTTGGGGGGCTTATTATGGGATGTTCCCGGCGGGAGGGGTTATTATTATGGGATGCCGGGCCGGGCAGTGAGTGGGAAGTTCTGAAGGGAGGGAGGATATTATGGGATGTCTCGGGGGGGGTGGTTGCCGAGGAGATAGGGGCGTGGCCTGTTGCTGGGGTCCGGGGGCATATTATGGGATGGAGGCGGGAGCGGGGCGTGGCCTGGCCGGGTTTTTTCCCCTTTAAGAGGCGGTGCCGGGGTCGGAGCCATTTTCCCTTCAGCAGCAGCAGCGGCGGTAGTGGTGAGAGCGGAGCCGGGGTCTGGTGGTGGGTGAGGAGCCGGGAGGGGACGAGGGCGGGAAGGGCCTCCTGCCGCCTCTCGGGGTACTCCTGCGGCCGGCCACCCCCCCCACCTCCGCAGGACGCGCCGTTAGCTCCCGGCCGCAGCTTCCCCCCCCCAGGGCCGCGCTGTGCCCGTGCCCGGGCGGCCGCAGGGCATTTCCCCTCCCCCACCTGGTCTCGCACCGTCAGTCCCTGCCGCCCGTCCGGGGGGGGGATCGGCCCCTCGCCGCACGCTAGCCGGACTGCCCCGGCCCCGCCCCGCGCCCCCGCCCGGCAGACGCTGCCCCCTCCCGCCGCCCCCGCCCTGCAACCCCGCTCCGGGCGGGGGAAGCCGGGGGTGCGGCGGGCAGTGGAGCGGGGCTGCGCCGCGGGCGCCGCCGAGCCAGCACTACCCTTTGTGTGGGGCCGCCGGTGGAGCTGGGCGACGCTGTCCGGCCTCTGCGGCCGTGTCAGCCCGGGGCCGACGCACCAAGTTGGAGCGGACGAGCTGGGCAGTGCCAGTTCCGCCGCACCGGGCCCCGCGTGGGCTGCCCCTTCCTCCGTGAGGCGGCTCGCTGACGGCGTCCCGGTGGCACAAGGTCTTCTTTGGAAGCCTTCCCTGCCAAGGTAGCAATAACCGAGGGCAGCTGGCTAAAGGGGATGGGAGAATTTTCCTATAGGACAGCTGTTTTGGCTTCCTCGCCAGGGATGAGTTGCTGACTCAGGTTAATATCTAGTATCTTCAAAGCCTGCTTCATCACAACTCTCAGATGATACTTGCTGCCAGTGTTTCTATTATCTGTAGGCTCCAAATCCAGTGAAGTTGCTGTCTAAGCTTTCTCATGGATCTTGGTAGCACTAATGCTTGCGAAAACGGAGTTAGGTTTGCTGTAACTTTCTCTTTTTTCTTTTCAATGAAGTACTGGCTTGACTGGTGAGAAGGCGACACCCTGTGTAAGCCCAGGCCTCCCCCAGTTGGAGGACATGGCATCGGGCATTGGATCTCCATCACCGTGCTCAGGGGGCAGTGATGATGATGAGATGGAGATCCTATTGAACAATGCTATCCCCCAGCATCCAGGTATGGAGAGCATGTAGGGCGTGTATGTGAAGTGGGGGTAGTGCTGATCTTAAGCTGAATATGTGCAATACACTGTGTGCTGGGGAATGTCTTTTTATTTTTTTTACTACAAGTTACACACATGGCTTTGATAACTGAGTCCCAGGGTTACTTCAAAGTGTGAGGCTTATGGCTTTATGTCAGGTGGAGCTGACTTTGTTCCAAGGTTGTTGGAGCCTGTGTTCTGAGGAGGTGTAAGGGATGGAGGCAGAGTGTCCAGTTTTGATGGGATACCAAAATGCCTGCAAGTGTTGTATTTTATGACTGAGGAGGGGAAAGGGGGGAGTATGTAAAAGGGCAGGGTGCCTGGCTTGCTTTCATCTGGGAGCTCAGACCGGCTGACATCCAGAGCAAACTGCCCTGGGCTGTTGCATGACCCACTTTCGTTCACCACACCCAATTATTGAGGTTTCTTGTGGCTCTTGCTCGGTGCTATTTGCTCACCTTTGTGTTTCTTGTAGTCTTTGTACCTTGCTTTTTCCCTCATGTTTACATCCTCATCATCAACGTGAGACTTGAGTTGGAAGAGCTCTGGGTACTCTTCTGCTGGGATTTTTGTTCTTGTTGCTGCTGTGGTTGTTGATGGCTTGCTCTGTGGATCTATATCTGGATTCTTTGCTTCCTTGTGAAAAGCGATAATGTCTGTCCTGATGTGCTGGATTGTAAGACAAGGTTGAGTTTTCCTACTAACTCGTGCTGTAGTGTCTTTGTCACATGTAAGAGAAATGTTGCACTGGAAGTGGGAAATGGTATTGTCTGCTTTGGCTTATTTTGTTTGGTGTTTTTTCTTAAAGCTTTAACACTGGGGTTTTTTGGCATCTATAAAACCTTAGAAGGGGACTGTTAGTAAGCCTTGTAAGGAAAGTCTTGGTGAAGAAAAACTGTTAAAATCCCTGCAAACTAGAGAGTTTTAGGTAATATGCTGGAATGGATGGGACACTAGAGGCTGTAAATCAGAACTTGGGGGGAGAAGAAGAGGTGGGATTCCTGAAGGACCTGGCGTTGCAGGACTATGGTAGTGAAGAGATCTCTACCGATTGGGAATATGGCAGCAGCCAGGTGTGGGACTCCAGGTTCTGAGAGCTCAACCTGTGCAGCTTCAGCCCTGGCTGTGGTAGCTCATCTGACCTGTGGCTTCCTCCATCCTGCCCAGCTCCTGTGGTCAGGAGGCCATTTTCCCTTGGAGGGAGAAGGAGTGACTCTGGCTGTGTGCGGTGGGCGGGGCGGCAGGGAGGGCGGGTGGCTCCTGCAGGCTGCCACAAAGGGAAGGGCTCTGTGGCTGCCCCTCGTCCCAGGGGCAGGCAGGGAAAGGGGGGCAGTGCAGATGAGAGCTGGCATGCATTCCTCTGGCTGGGCAGTGAGCTTGCTTAGCTGTTGGTGCAGAGGGAAGGGCTTGGGGGAAGGCTGTGTCAAATCTGGACTGGAATAGAGTTGCTGAGTAACAGCTTTCCTATGGAGGAGGAGAAGTAGTGGCTTGCTGGCCTCTATTTTGCATGTGGCTGTATGATGCTCTATACTGCTAAATAGTGAGTTTCTTTCCTGGAGATCCGTGTACCGAAATGCCATCCTAGTCAGATTCTCAGATGTGTTCACCATTATGTCTCCTTTAGAATAGATGGCCACATCTATCATTTTTCCTCTTCTTGTTGGATTATGGCAAGATCCAAGTGCAGCTCTGCTTGGAGAAGGAATATTGTGGAGATAGGTGGCCTTGGAGGGAAGGGGAAAACTGTATACAGTGGTAACTTAAGATTTCTTGGCATCTGTTGTGAACAGTAACAAAGTAAGCAGTTGTCTACTTGCTACATACTTACATAGAAGTGTTCTGGGATCTTGTAAGAAGTGGCTATGCTGTAGTGCATAGATGGGGTTTGAATATGAGACATGTCATCTCTTTCCCTCCAGAGCCTGAAGAAGAGCCAGAAGAAGAGCTTCTGTCAGAGGCTGACACCCCCAAAATCAAGAAGAAGAAGAAGCCCAAGAAACTAAAGGAACCCAAAGTGCCCAAGCTCAACAAGCGTCAGAAGAAGGAGGTAAGGAAAAGAATGCCTGAGGTCACACTCTAAAATGTGGATATATGGGGTGAGTTTGCCTTCTGTTGTTGTTGGCCCATGGCAGCAATTCTTTGTATGAACCCTCTCAAGCTTGGGGAGAGTGTGCTGTTTAGTGCTTATCCAGGGTATTTTCTCACAGCTACCTGATCTTCTCTCTCCCTCCCTCCCCAGCTGGGGGACAGCTCTGGTGAGGGGAATGAGTTTGTGGAGGAGGAAGAGGAGGTTCTGCGCTCTGACAGCGAGGGCAGCGACTACACACCTGGGAAGAAGAAAAAGAAGAAATTAGGGCCGAAGAAGGAAAAGAAAAATAAAGCCAAGCGCAAGGAGGAGGAGGAAGAGGAGGAAGAAGATGATGACTCAAAGGTGAGAAGCTACCCTTGCTGACTGACTGCATGCTCCTTCTTCCCATGTATCTGATTTTGGGGATCATTGTGCTTTCAATTTAAGATGGTATGTGGAGTTGGGACTGTTAAGTTTCTTCTTCCTCCACTAGACCTGCTTGACTTGACCATTTTCGCACCTTGCATTCCTTCTCTTCTGCCTTAAACATGCCTAGGATGTGTGTTGAATCCAAAGACTTTTCCCACCTCCACTGATGTTCTATTGAGGATGTGTCATATGGTGGTGATAAGTGGACAGGAGGGGAAGAATCCCCTGGTCCTGACACATTGGGTCTTCTGTGGATGTATGGAAGTTCAGATCTTTCCTGGAGCGGAACTAGAGCTTTTTCTCACAGTTGCTGTGATTCTTTTTGCATAGGAGCCGAAATCATCTGCTCAGCTCTTGGAAGATTGGGGCATGGAGGATATAGATCATATCTTCACAGAGGAGGACTACCGCACTCTTACCAATTACAAAGCTTTCAGCCAGTTTGTCAGGTAAACTGCAAGCCTATATTTGGAAGGACTCAAGCAAAAAGAGAGATGGGACAATGACTAAGTTCCTTTGGCTTGAAACTCAAGACACATTAGATGCACCACTGTCCTACCTAGCGAAATATGAGGCAACAGTGAAATAATTGATCCACATAATTTTTTTGTTTTAGTGTTGGAGATGATGAAAGTCCTCATGCCCTGTCCCCCTTCTTCCCTAGTATGCTAAATTCTGTTTCACCTTCCAACCCCCTGAGTATTTGCATCCTCCACACAGAGTGAAGGACGGGAGTGAAGAGACTCATTGACTGTTGAGATCAGAGATTAGAAAGGAATGTGGTTTGAGATAGAGATGTTTATGGGGGTGGCAGGGAGGAATAATGATTTGGATTTCAGGGTGGTCTGGTAACTTTTCTTTCTTTAAATGTCCGCAGGCCACTTATCGCAGCCAAGAACCCTAAAATAGCAGTGTCGAAGATGATGATGGTACTGGGAGCCAAATGGAGAGAGTTCAGCACAAACAACCCCTTCAAGGGAAGTTCAGGTGCATCTGTGGCAGCTGCTGCAGCTGCAGCTGTTGCAGTAGTGGAGAGTATGGTGACAAATGTGGACACTGTCCTGCCACAACCCCCTGTAGATGTGCCACTCAGGAAAGCCAAGACGAAGGAGGGCAAAGGTGAGATGAAGAATCTGACAGGATGGTAGAAGGTGAGTGGTGTCAAGGCAGTAATCCTGACTTGTAGGCTCCTCTGTTTCCAGGTCCTAATGCCCGGCGGAAGCCAAAGGCCAGTCCTCGTATTCCTGATATCAAGAAACCTAAAACAAAGAAGGTGGCACCTTTGAAAATAAAACTGGGAGGATTTGGTTCCAAGCGTAAAAGATCATCAGTAAGTGATGCTCCTTCCTTGACCTCCTGAGGAGGAGGTGGTGATGTGCTAGAAATTCTGGGATGCATGTCTCATATCTCTTTGCTGTTTCCAGTATGCGTGCCTGAATAGCACAGTGTTTTTCTTATCTGCCTCAGAGTGAAGATGATGATCTGGATGTGGAGTCAGACTTCGATGATGCCAGCATCAACAGCTACTCTGTTTCAGATGGATCTACAAGCCGTAGTAGCCGCAGCCGCAAAAAACTCAAAGCTGGGAAAAAGAAGAAGAAAGGTATGGACGTTTAGCTGTCAGTTGGAGACAGCAGCGCAGCTAAGTGTGTGGAAAGATTACAGAAATGTCTATGCAGAATTTTATATTTAACAGCATACTTGAGGGAGGAGAATTGTTAAGCAAGAATCTGATACTGTTTTTAATAGGAAAAGGTTTTCAGTTGTTTCAGCACTGTGTCTATTCCTCTGCTAAAGGTGAGTTTTCCTCACTTCAGTTACACTGTTAATTTCATAAGTGGAAGGCACAAAGGAGCTTACTTTACTCCTGTTCTAGCTCTTGCTCCTAGCCCTGTTTACTTAAGTAAAACAAGAATAGTTCTGGATTCTGGATCTTTATGTTACTATGTTGGGAGAGTATTATATATTGTGTATATATATTATATATGTTTATATTATACTTTTGGGAGAGTATTATCCCTTACTATTGGAAGCCTGTACCTGTGAGTTGTATTGTAACTCTTCACCATCCTTTGCAGGTGAGGAGGACTCCACAGTGGCTGTGGATGGCTATGAGACTGATCACCAGGACTACTGTGAGGTGTGCCAGCAGGGAGGAGAAATTATACTGTGTGATACCTGCCCTCGTGCCTACCACATGGTTTGCCTGGACCCAGACATGGAGAAAGCCCCAGAGGGCAAATGGAGCTGCCCACACTGTGTGAGTACTGGATTCCCCAAACTGCGCAAGAGATGATAGAGGAGTGTAAAGTGACGCGGGGTTGCCTTTCTCCTGTAATAATTGCAGTTGTGCCATTTGGTTTTCTGATTTCCCTCTCCTATAGGAAAAAGAGGGCATTCAGTGGGAAGCAAAGGAGGATAACTCTGAAGGTGAGGAAATCCTGGAGGATGTTGTGGGGGATGCTGAGGAAGAGGATGACCATCATATGGAGTTCTGTAGGGTCTGCAAGGATGGAGGAGAGCTGCTGTGCTGTGATGCCTGTCCTTCATCTTACCACATACACTGTCTGAATCCCCCATTGCCAGAGATTCCCAATGGAGAGTGGCTGTGTCCTCGCTGCACTGTGAGTTTCTGCTAGTACCGTTCTACTGCAGGCAATGATCAATCTAATCGCTTTGGATCATTTTATTTTCTGGGGGAGACTTAGTTTTCTGAAGACTCTTACCTCCTCTCACACTTTTGTTATAAAATATCAAGGCCTCGCTTTCTGTGCCTGGGTCACACCTTGTCAGTTGGCTGCTTTTTCCAGCCAGCAGGAAGGACAGGATTACAGCCATTGAGTCTCATGGGGTTTGCCCTTGTGCAGAGTAGTTGGGCAGTTTTGGGTCCAGAATGACAAGGCTCAGTTTTCTCAGATCCTATATGTAGAAGCAGGAGAATGAGTGCAAGCAAATTCAGTGATTTTAAAATATATTTTAAAGTAATGCAGAGCCAAACACTTTACTTGGACTGTAAACTTTATAATGCCAAGCGCTGTCTTAGTAGGTGGTTGGCAGAAATGTCACGCCTTTACAGAAAGCTCACGAAGTATTATAAATGGTGTTAGGTGCTTTCAGTAAGTGATTTTAAGATGATGAACACAAAAGCTGCTTCAGGATGTATCCATAGGCTGGGCCAATAATTCTAAAGCAAAATACTTTTTGTACAAAGTTCCCTTGGGACTTGTGGCTGGATATATTACTGGGGCTCACCAAGCATAGCAATTTCTGTATTTCATGTAGAATTTCTGAATTGCTGTGGCCCTGGGGAGACAACTGAATTGAGATTCTGAATTCAGTTTGGGGTTTGTCAGTCCTAGAAAAAGAAGACAAACTAGGGAAGGTTCAAACAAATGCTGGAGATAAGAGGATGAAACCTTTTAAGTCCAAAAAGCAAATTCCATCTGCATAGTAAAGCTATAGTTAAGGAAAAGAACTGTGACTCTGTGCTTCTATTTCTCAGTGTTTGTGTGTTGCAGAGTATGTACACTTTGATGTAACAAGCTCTGTTTAACTTTTCAGTGCCCAGCCTTGAAAGGGAAGGTGCAGAAGATCTTGATCTGGAAATGGGGTCAGCCACCAGTTGGCCCACCACCACCACGTCCACCCGATGCTGACCCTAATGCTCCACCCCCTAAGCCTCTGGAAGGTCGGCCAGAAAGGCAGTTCTTTGTCAAATGGCAGGGCATGTCCTACTGGCACTGCTCTTGGGTCTCTGAGTTGCAGGTAAGTGGAGAACTTTAACCACACCGTGTGGCTGGTTAGTTGAGGGGAAGTATTTTGGATAGTTAGTGGGGAAAACGCCTACTAACTGCTTCTGTCCCTATTCCAGCTGGAGCTGCACTGCCAGGTCATGTTTCGTAACTACCAACGTAAAAATGATATGGATGAGCCTCCCTCAGGGGACTTTGGAGGGGAAGAGGAGAAAAGCCGAAAGAGAAAAAACAAGGACCCCAAATATGCTGAGATGGAGGAGCGCTTTTATCGATACGGGATCAAGCCTGAGTGGATGATGATCCACAGAATCCTTAATCATAGGTAGGGGACGTAGCAAAGAGGATTTTCCATAAAGACCTTGAGTAGGGCTAAGGGAGAGTGAATGAGCTAAACTGCATTATGACTGGGGGAAACAGTGGGAGTTCACTTGTTCAGGGGAAACATTGAGTATGACAGAGTTCTTTTGTTTCTGTTGCTTCACTAAGGGATCCTTTCCTTCTCTCCCATTGGAGTGGATTGGGTGAATATTGTTGTTTCACTGTACTTAAGACTTACTGTTTTTTATCACAGTGTGGATAAGAAGGGGAATGTCCACTACTTGATCAAATGGAGAGACCTACCCTATGATCAGGCATCCTGGGAAAGTGAAGATGTGGATATCCAAGATTACGACCTCTACAAGCAAGCCTATTGGAATCACAGGTAAGAGAAATATCTAGAGCTTGTGTTCTTTTCCCTTCTTTCAAGAGAAAACTAGAGTATTTCAGTCCCTAGCACTGGCTGGATTAATATATGGAGATACCCAAGAAGCATTACCTTGTTGGTGACTTCTTATTCCTTTCAGCAAGCGACACAAGGTACCTTGTGTCTCTGCACCAGTTCATGAAGGTTCCAGTTGTTTTCTCCTATTTGAGTCATTGCCCTCCTATCCTTTGCAATAGTTTTCCCTTGATCTGTTACAAAAGCCATTAAACTTGCATGTTCTTGGAACTGTCTCTGCATAGGGAGCTGATGAGAGGTGAAGAGGGCAGGCCTGGTAAGAAGTTAAAGAAAGTGAAGATGCGTAAACTGGAAAGGCCCCCTGAAACTCCCACAGTAGATGTAAGTTACTGTTTTTATTGCTTAGGAGCCATCTGATACATCTGCTTATTTTGAGGAGGGAGCAGGTAGATGAGAAAGTGGAGGCTAAAGAGCATACGGTTTAGAGTTTCTTCATGGGCTGAAGAACAAATGGGTTCTAGAGCCTTCAGGCAAAGGCCCACCTTCTCCTTTGGGTGAGACACTGGCTGACTCTTGGTGAAAGGCTGTAACAAAAAAAAAGGTTTTGGGTGGACATTTAGGAGTCTTATCTGCTGATTTTTTTGTCTGTGAAATCTCATCAGCACTAGGGAATATATGGGTGACTGGAAAAGGGAGTCTTGGTAGCTGTCTAGCTAAGGTACAAGATACCAACTTTTCTTTCTTTGAACTGTAGCCAACAGTGAAATATGACCGGCAACCAGAGTACCTTGATGTAACAGGGGGGACTCTGCATCCCTACCAACTGGAAGGACTGAACTGGCTGCGCTTCTCTTGGGCCCAGGGCACAGATACAATCTTGGCAGATGAAATGGGTCTGGGAAAGACTGTGCAAACAGCTGTGTTTCTATATTCCTTATACAAAGAGGTGAGAGCTGGGAGGTTACTGTCCAGGTTGATTCTGCCTGCGTTAGTGGTTGTATTCATCTGATGCTCTTACTGACTCTATTTGTAGGGCCACTCAAAGGGTCCCTTTTTGGTGAGTGCCCCACTGTCCACGATCATCAACTGGGAACGAGAATTTGAGATGTGGGCCCCAGATATGTATGTAGTGACCTATGTTGGGGATAAAGACAGCCGGGCCATCATCCGGGAGAATGAGTTCACTTTTGAGGATAATGCAATTCGTGGAGGCAAGAAAGCATCCAGAATGAAGGTACAGAACTCTGAGGGAACACAGGCCTGAACTGAAGGAAGAGATGCACTGCCCTGGCTTTCGGCAGTTGAGATTCAGATATTCTGGTGTCCCTGGGAACTGATCATAATTGCAGTTTCCAAGGGGAAATAACTGCAAATCGATGACTGGTGGGCGTCTAGACTCTTGCTCTAGACTATTTAACACTCCTACTAGTCTGAACTAATTCGATGCTGGAAAAAGAGGGTTGACTTAAGGTAATACTGACCGTAGGCAAGTCTCTCTTTCTTCTAGTTAATCTGTGAAGTTGTGCAGCACTTCTGCAGATCAAAGGCAATGTCAGAATTGCCATTCTATGGAAAAGATAAATATACAAGAAGTATGAACTTTCTAATCTGAAGAACTTGCTGATAGTGAGGCCATACCTAGACATCTGAGAAATTGCATTCTGTGCCCAGACAGGAAGGAAGAGCCTGATCTAGATTGCTAATGTTTGTAGAATTTTAGTCTTGCTAGTAAAAGCAAGATGGGAGCTAAAGCTTTTCCAGTGGCAGAGATAGGTAAGAACTCATTTCCTTACCTTGAAATTGAACTGCATTAAGTATTCATAATAACTTAAAGTTCCGTGATGAACTGCTAATCTTTTTAAGTCTTAGTTTTTTGATGAGCCAGTCTTCTCCAAATCTCATTTCCCTACTGTGCTTCTCTTCACTGCTTATTTCTTAAACTTCTCTGTTACGATATTTGGCAGCTGCCCAGAAGTAGCAGGTACTGAAGGGGTTGAGGAGACTCTTGTGTGTTGAGGGTAATGAAGGATTAAAAGGCTAGGATGGTTTAGGTAGCATTTTGAATCTTGTGACAGGAAACTGGGGATGTGAAGAGTGATGTACTGTTTGACCAGGGCTCGCCAGAATAATTTGATGGAGAAATACTGCATCTGCTTGGTTCTGGGGCTTTCCCCTATCCCCTTACCATGTTCCTTTCTGTTTCCTTTGCAGAAGGAGGCTGCTGTGAAGTTTCATGTGCTTCTCACCTCCTATGAACTGATCACAATTGATATGGCCATACTAGGCTCTATTGACTGGGCCTGTCTCATTGTGGATGAAGCTCACAGACTGAAGAACAATCAGTCTAAGGTACCAGAGAAGCATAGATGGCTTATAGGCATGGCATATGTTGAAGGGGGGGATGGTCAGGGAGCATTCGGAAGATTAGATAGCTGCTTCTAAGCATGTAAGTTTATCTGTCAGCTCTTAGTCCATAGTAAGTTTGATGTGTTTATTTAAAAACCAAACCAAACACAGCCTTCATTTGGAGATTAACTATCACTGGCAACAACTTCACTTTATCACTGGTTAAAACAGCCTTCTCTAGGTGAATAGGCACGTGGTACGTGCTGGAAAAGAGGAAAAACCTGGATGTTGTTGGTACTCTGAAATACAAACTGGCTTCCTTGAAAGCAGATCATGTATCTGCAGCACCTCTATTCTGGAAAGGTTTACCATACTGAGCATAAAACAGGTTGCATGAGTACAGTTATCCAGCTTCCAGAGTAGGCCTCCTCTCTGCATTCATCTAGATTTGTAGGAGAACTAATTGGATGTTATAGAAATGGGAGAGGTGGGAGAAATGGGAGAGGTGGGCAAGGGTGTTCAAGAATCATAGAAGCATAGAATAGTTTGGGTTGAAAAGATATTCAGAGGTCATCCAGTTCCAACATCCCTGCCACGGGCAAGGACACCTTCCACTAGATGTGGTTGCTGCAAGCCCATCCAACCTGGCCTTGAACACTGCCAAGAATGGAGCATTCACAGCTTCTCTGGGCAACCTGTGCCAGTGCCTCACCAACCTTACAGTGAAGAATGTCTTCCTAATCTCCAGTCTGAATCTACCCTCTTTCAGTTTAAAGCTATTCCCCCTTTTCCTACCCTTACATGCCCTTGTAGAAAGCCCCTCTCCAGGTTTCTTGTAGCCCTTTAGGCACTGGAGCTGCTGTACGGTTTCCCCAAAGCCTTCTCTTCTCCAGGCGGAGCCAACCCCAACTCTCAGACTGTCTTTATAAGAGAGATGCTCAAGCTCTTTGATCATCTTCATGGTTGTTTTCTTCTGGAGTTGCTCTACCAGTTACTCCACCTCCTTATGTTAGGGGTCTCATAGCTGGACACAGTACTCCAGATGGGGTTTCACAAGAGCAGAGAGGGGAGGAGAATCACCTCTCTCAACCTGCTGGTCACACTCCTTTTGATGCAGCCCAGGATGCAGTTGGCTTCCTGGGCTGCAAGTGCACACTGAAGCCAGCTCGTGTTGAGCTTCTCATCAACCAACACCCCAAAGTCTTTCTCTTCAGGGCTGCTCTCAATGTATTCTCTGCCCAGCCTGTATTTGTGCTTGGGTTGCCCTGACCAAGGTGCAGAGCCTTGTGTTTGGCCTTGTTGAACTTCATGAGGTTCACATGGGTCCATTTCCCAAGCCTGTCAAGAAAATGCCTGGGTAGATGCTGAAAGCTGTATAGGTGTTTTTGTATGAGGCTGCACCTTAACTGAGCTTGTTTGAATACAGTAGACCTGACTGTTCTTTCTTAATCCCGCCCCTCCCTAAGTCCTTGTGCCTTAATTCTCTATTATTGATTTATCTGTCTTCAGCTGGGTTCTAGTATGCCAAAAACAATTGTTGTTGGAAATCTGATTTTATAGGTTCTTGGTGACTGTGTAAGACAAAATTGCGTCTTGATTTCTTTTTGTTTAAATGGCTTTAGCTTTCTGGATCTTGGCGTGAGGCATCTTTCAGAAATGTCACAGCTGTGTTTGCAGTCCAGTTTCCAGATCTGTTATTTTTTTATTGTGGGCATTAGACTGGATGCCACTGTATGCTTAGCATTGAAATTATTGGAAGTAGTAATGAATGCTTACTATTAATATTCATTAATAGAGAAAGGATGTAAAGGCTCAAGGTTACACTATGACTAATAGCTACAATTGGTTGTTTACCAAGACTATTAAGTCTGTGTCTTTCTAGAGCAGCTTCCTGTCCTGGTAGGTGTTTGGCTGCAAGACAGGTCAGATGCTTTTTGACAAAGTGCAGTTATCTGCTAAAGTTTTGCTAATATAATCAGTAACTTCCATATTTGATTCCAAAATAGTGTTTTGGGTTGTTGTTTCTTTTTCTAGTATTACTATGTAGAAATATAAAACCCCATGGAAGTCATGAGAAGGATGCTTCTGGTGTGATAACCAAAACTGAAGTGGTGATGGGTTTCTCTTTGAGGTTTTATTTTTTTGTTATTGTTGTTGTTTGCCATCTAGTACAAGCTACTTTCAAAAAGCTTGACTTTATATTTGCTAAGTGTAAAGGAAGCAAAGAAATGGCCATGTTCATAAATAAATTATGGTTTTATTGTCAATTTGTGCTGGTGAGCATGGTACCCTTGTGCTTTTCAGTTCAGTACTTTATCTGCTCGCTACCTCTGTCTGGAATTCCTTCATTGTGAAAACCAGCACAAATTACCTTAAAGACACATTGGAAAACTCTTAGGTCTTTCTCTCCTCTGCTTGTTCAGAGCTCTGGAACATTGCCCAGATTGATATGAATGGGAAGAATGACTTAGCTATTTCTAGAATTCTCAAGTTGTAAGGATGTGGAACACTAATTTAGCAAGAAAAAGTAGGTAGCATAGCAGTCTGGAAATGATTGGTGGTCTCAGAGCTTGTAACTTGAAAGAGTAAGAATAGCCTACTAGCACCTGATGGTTTGTAGGGCTTGCTGCAGTCACATTTTAGCTATGCAGAGCAATGATCCAAATGAGATCAGTCTAGTGACCCTGACTGGAATGTGAGCTACTTGGAGCTCTTGTCCAAACAGCTGATGTGATCTAAACCGTACCCTAGCTTGGTTGTCAGCATTAGGGGTTTTTTTTGTAGGCCTATGACTTAATAAGCCTCTGATATATTTGTGTGTGTTTTTTTCCTCCCATCGCTACTATTTCTTCCCTGCTCTCTACTTCACAGTTCTTTCGTGTGCTGAACGGTTACTCCCTCCAGCACAAGCTGCTGCTTACAGGAACTCCCTTGCAGAACAACCTGGAAGAACTGTTCCACCTGCTGAACTTCCTCACGCCAGAGAGATTCCAGTATGTCTTGCAGTGCAAGCTGGCCTGCCTGTTTTGTCACTCTGTTCTGTTCCTTGTGGGTTTCTTCCCCTCTCCCCCCTCCTTTTTCCTTTGTGGCTTTTGCTGAGTGTCTGTTTCTCTGCAGTAACTTGGAGGGCTTCCTAGAAGAGTTTGCAGATATTGCCAAGGAAGATCAGATCAAGAAGCTGCATGACATGCTGGGCCCACACATGCTGAGGCGTCTCAAAGCTGATGTTTTCAAGAATATGCCATCTAAGACTGAACTCATTGTCAGAGTGGAATTGAGCCCCATGCAGAAGTGAGTATGGGGATGAAGAGAGTACCTGCTGTTGTTGCTCTGCTCTTCTGTTTCAAAGAGGATGTTGAAATAGCCTCATCCTCACTATAGGGCTTTCTGCACAGTGGATAGGAGGAAGATTTCCTGCTGCCACTATAGCAGAGGGTGTACTAATCCTGTGCTTTGATGTAAGGAATAAAGGGACAGTGAATGCCAGTGGCAGAGCCTAGGTAGCTGGCTGGTAATGCCAGGAGCTGTGCAGAGTTTAGCAAGAGAATGTGTTAGTCGTTCTCCTGAGGGGTGTCTGAGCTGTACTTTTCTTTTCAGGAAGTATTATAAATACATTCTGACAAGAAACTTCGAGGCACTGAATGCACGCGGTGGTGGTAACCAAGTCTCCTTGCTCAATGTTGTTATGGATCTGAAGAAGTGCTGCAACCACCCCTACCTCTTTCCTGTGGCTGCTATGGTATGTCCAGTTACTCTATACAAGCAAATTCCCTGCTAGCTGTTACCAGTGAGCCAGTTAGCTCCCTCGTGAAGCATAGAGGGGTTCCCCTTCCCCTCTTCTATTTTTTCTTTCCCATCCTGTCTTTATGTAGACCCAGCATGCAAGAAAACCTTTCTTTTTTTTCAGTGTCTTTGTATGACAAGTAGAAGCTATCTTGTGACTCATGCAAGATGATGAAGACAGTAAAAGTAGGGACTAAGTCAATAAGAAAGACAAGGGCACCTAGGAGTCAATTTGAAAGAGAAGAGGCAAAGGGTAGCACTAATGTTTCGTATAAGTAGTGCTGTACATTGTGGTTGTGCCAAGCTAAGTAATGATGTGAGTCAGCATCTGATGAACACTTCTAAGGACTAAGAGCAAGCTACATCCCTTCAAGCAGTTTTCTTCTCCCACCCTATACTACTTTTCTTCTCTCCTTTTCTCAGGAAGCTCCAAAAATGCCAAATGGCATGTATGATGGTAGTGCTCTTATTCGAGCCTCTGGAAAGCTGTTGCTGCTCCAGAAGATGTTAAAGAACCTTAAAGAAGGAGGTCACAGAGTGCTCATATTCTCTCAGGTATATGGGGAAAACCCCAAAGGCTGGGAGTGCTTTTTCTGAGAAGGGATCCTGTTGATCTGGTATCCTGTTGTTCCTCACTCTTTTGTGGTGATGTTTTTGATATGCAGATGACTAAAATGTTGGACCTTCTAGAAGACTTCTTGGAACATGAAGGGTACAAATATGAGCGGATTGATGGAGGAATCACAGGGAACATGCGTCAGGAGGCTATTGATCGCTTCAATGGTATGGAGTCTCCTCCCTTCTTTGCAGAAGGAAAACTGTCGCCTTGTGTGCACTTTGCAGTCACCAAAGGATTGTTGTAGCCCAACTCTTCCATTGCTCTCCTGGAATGTTTAAATTAGAAGTGATTCCTCCTCAGGTGATGTGTGTAAGATACAAATAATGCACTTGCCCTTGACTACTTCTGTTCTCTTCTTTCATTTAAGCTCCTGGTGCTCAGCAGTTCTGCTTTCTGCTTTCCACTCGAGCTGGGGGTCTTGGTATTAACTTGGCCACAGCAGATACTGTGATTATTTATGATTCAGACTGGAACCCGCATAATGATATTCAGGTGAGTCTGAATGAGACCACTTGCTATGGAGTAATCCTCATGATGAGAGGAAACAAAATCATCAGGAGGACTGAAGGAGTGCAAGACTTCCCCTCTAGAAATATGCAAAATTAGAGCAGTGAGGACGGGTAGAGATGGGAAGTGAAATAGTGGAGGGTTCTTCCAGGGGCCTGCCTTCACTAATGTTAAGAGCAAGCATGAAGGCAGCTGGGAAAATTGTTGGAGGTAGGTGGGGTGTATCAGACTACTACCTGTGTAGCTCTAGACTGTTCTGAGCACATCTCTTTTCTAGGCTTTCAGTCGTGCACACAGAATTGGACAGAACAAGAAAGTGATGATATACCGCTTTGTGACAAGGGCCTCAGTGGAGGAGCGTATCACTCAGGTGGCCAAGAAGAAAATGATGCTAACTCATCTGGTAGTGAGACCAGGGTTGGGCTCCAAGACAGGCTCCATGTCCAAACAGGAACTTGATGACATTCTCAAATTTGGCACTGAAGAGCTCTTCAAGGATGAGGCTACTGAGGGGGGTGAGTGCCTGGGAGTAGAACTGAAAGAGGTGGGGAGGTCTGGCTCCTTACTTAGCAAGTGACTGTAGGCACAGTGCTGATTATAGCTCTACAGAGAGGTTTAGGGTGGCATTCCCTTTCCTTGGATCCTTGGAGATCCACACAGCAACTGTACCTATGCTCTTCCCTCAGGGGATAACAAAGAAGGTGAGGACAGCAGTGTCATCCACTATGATGACAAAGCAATTGAGCGTCTGTTGGATCGGAACCAGGATGAAACAGAAGATACTGAACTTCAGGGCATGAATGAGTATCTCAGCTCCTTCAAGGTGGCTCAGTATGTGGTTCGTGAAGAGGAGATGGGGGTGAGTATAAGGTGGATGTCAGCTAGTATCTTCTGCTGAATGATGTAGGATCAATTAAGCAAATTGAGCTCTGATGCTTTTAAGGGCAAGCATGCTTATATCTGCTTGGACAGGCTGAGGTTTGGAACATGGGGCTCTAAATTTGTTACCTCTCTGGCAGGAGGAAGAGGAGGTTGAACGGGAGATCATTAAGCAGGAAGAGTCAGTAGATCCTGATTACTGGGAGAAACTGCTTCGTCACCATTATGAACAGCAGCAGGAGGATCTTGCCAGGAATCTGGGCAAGGGGAAACGTATTCGCAAGCAAGTTAACTACAATGATGGCTCGCAGGAGGATAGAGGTACAAATCCATGGGAAGCTGAGGGAGAAATGGGTGTAAGTATATGTTGCTGGAAAGTAACGGAGTAGCGTCTCAGGCTCACGTGCTGTTTTTCTTTCAGACTGGCAGGATGACCAGTCAGATAATCAGTCAGACTATTCAGTTGCTTCTGAAGAAGGAGATGAGGACTTTGATGAGAGGTCTGAAGGTAAGTTCTGGTGAAGCCAGAGTTCCTGGGTTGCTTTCTCTGAGTATGGGAACAGCTGGGACTTGATTTGGGTGATTTATACGCTTTGCAGTGCTGCTCTGCAAGGGAAATATTCACACAACAACATGCTGTGCATTGTCTCTCCTCCTTAGCTGCATTTCTCTCTCCAGCAGCTCGTCGGCCTAGCCGCAAAGGCCTGAGAAATGATAAGGATAAGCCTCTGCCTCCCTTACTTGCCCGTGTGGGAGGGAACATTGAGGTAAGTAGTACCAGGGTAGGTGTTTGCATCCTATTTGCTTCTCTATGGCTCTTGCCATATCTGTATGTCTTCTCCTTTCTAGGTCTTGGGTTTCAATGCCCGCCAGCGGAAAGCCTTCCTCAATGCTATCATGCGTTATGGAATGCCACCTCAGGATGCCTTCACCACTCAGTGGCTTGTTCGGGACCTCCGTGGCAAGTCAGAGAAAGAGTTCAAGTGAGTCTGTGTTAATCAGAGTTGGAAGACTGGCAGCATCTAGTCCCTTTAGGGAAGAATGAGAATTGTGCCTTTCCTGGCCTTTCCTTAGAGACTGCATTTCCTTAATGTATTAGTTGATTCTTTGCGAGGGAATGAAATATAAGCTAGGAGAGATTAGGGATTGTTCCTTGTTCTTGTCCTTGGACTTGATTTATCAGTCACCGAAAGCAAGTGCTTTTAGAGGAGTAGTGTGGAGTAGTATGGCAAGTATGCAGTAACTACTCTCCCAGAGTCTTTTTTTTGGCTTACGGTTGTTTCTGACTCAAGATCATCCTGAGTTGGCTGTGTGTACCCTCTACATATGTAGCAATTCTGTCAAGAAATTCTCCCCTGAAGGAGCCTAGAATCCCAGAACTGTTGTTACTATGAGTTAGGATTTCTCAGGTGATTTCCCTTTTATGTGTTGAAAGGGGTCTGATAATGCATGTCTCCAGCTAACCTGGTTTGTAGTCTAATTGCTTGTCTCTGTACTGCTCCAGGGCCTATGTCTCGCTGTTCATGCGCCATTTATGTGAACCTGGAGCTGATGGTGCAGAGACCTTTGCAGATGGGGTCCCACGGGAAGGTCTGTCTCGACAGCATGTCCTTACGCGCATTGGGGTCATGTCACTTATACGCAAAAAGGTAGGTGCCGAGCAGAGCAGTGAAGCGTTGGCCCTCCATACAGTCTGTAGTCACTGGGGTCCTGTGTTAGTGAGCTAACTCTCCTTTCACACCTATTTCTGTTGTGTGCCAAGTGGCCTGCCTTTTCTGGTTTGAGGACGAGCTTTGTGTGACTCTTCCAATAATACATTTTTCTCACCCTCTCATGCAGGTGCAGGAATTTGAGCATGTGAATGGCCGTTGGAGTATGCCGGAACTTGCAGAGATAGAGGAGAACAAGAAACTTTCACAGCCAAGCTCACCCTCCCCCAAAACTCCAACTCCTTCAACACCAGGGGATACGCAGCCAAATACACCTGCCCCCATCCCTCCACCTGGTGAGAGCTCCCCTCTTGCACATTGCTGTGTCCTGACCTCATCCTGACTGTTCCCCTCACCGGAGCTGTGGTGGTGGGGTCTGGGGGTGGACACAGATCAACTTACTCTCTTGTTAGGAGGGCTGCCAAAGATATGTGAAAGCCCTTAAAGGCAAGAGAGGACACTGGCTTTCCTTGGATGAGCTGTCATCAGTGAGAAAAGGGAGTGGGCAGGAAAGGGGGTGGCAGAGGGGATATAATCTTGAGTGATATTGGTCCCATTTTGATGGGCCTAATCTCTGGAAGCAAAGGAGATGTTTGCTTGGTAGCAGTGAGGGGAAGAACTCACTGATGCTTTTCTTCTGTCTACTCTGTTCCTGTTGGATGGTAAATACATAGAAGAAGGAGTAAAAGTAGAAGAAGGAGCCAGTGCTAAAGAGCAAGGAGAATCATCTGAACCAGAGAAAGAGCTCAGTGCTTCTGCTACTGAAACAGAGGTTCCTATGGAGGTAAGTGTTGTGTCGCTGCTTTGCCTCATGCAATTGCAAATGTCTCTACTTCTGCCACCTCTTCTGTGGTAGTTCTGCTGCTGAGGCAGAGGTGAGTTCTCGGAACGATATTTAAAGATAATTCTTAGGTTTTTAGAGATGGCTTGACACCTTTGTGCATCTTTGTTTTCCAAACTGCTGTTATTGTCTTGTGTTTCAGTGCACTGCTTTACCTTGCTTCTCATTGATTTGTCCTCAGCAGTGTACCCAGCCTGTGGAGACATCACCACAGGAAGCAAAATCCCCAGTGAACCCCACAGAAGCAGATGAAAAAAAAGGAGAGGAACCGGAGGTGAAGGAAAGATCAGATGAGCCAATGGAAGTAGAAAGCAAAGGTATTTCTAGGGAGGTTATTTAATACTTTGAACATCAATAAACCCCTCTCCCCATGAAATACTATTTTCCTAAATCTGCATCTTCTTTGCTTCAGCACTTCATCTTAAAGAAACAGGTGTAAATGTAGATAATCATTGGGGTGGTTCAGGACTTTGATCAGGGAGTTAGGGAACAGTGTTAGTTTTCACAGGCTGAAGAACAGAACCTTGGACTTCCCATGTTCCCCTACATCTCTTGTTCTCTTCTCCTGCAGCCGATGTGGAAAAAGTGGAAGACAGAGCACCTATTGAGAATTCCTCTGACCCTCCTATAATTACTCTGGATGAGAAAGGTGAGTCATGATCATAATTCCATTCTCTTCCTTAAATCCTGTCCTGCAAGGATTCTTTGTGGGACCGACTTGCTATGGTATCTGCCATGTTCTGTAATAATTTCCTGTGTGTGCAGATGAGAAAAAGGATGATGATAAGAGAGATGTGGTGATGCTGCAGAATGGAGAGATGCCAAAAGAGTCAGTAGATGAAAGGCACAAGAAGGCGGTGAAGCAGCGCTTTATGTTCAACATAGCAGATGGTGGCTTCACTGGTATGAGGAATCCTTATATGCTTGAACTTGTTTGCATGTTCCTGGTAGTGTTTGTGGAATAACTTTCAGCTGTTCTGTTGTCTCTTGTCTTTCCAGAACTACACTCCCTGTGGCAGAATGAAGAGCGGGCTGCAACTGTCACAAAGAAGACCTATGAGATCTGGCATCGGCGTCATGACTACTGGCTCCTTGCTGGGATTATCAAGTATCCTTACCCTGGTGGACCAGTTCTCTCTCCTTCTACATAAATTATCACAGTGAAGGTGACCATCCTGGGTCTGATTGGAGTATATTAATTGAGAGAGTGCTTTATCTTTTCACAAGAGTGAAAGTAATTATGGGAGGAGGAATTTCCTGTCTGCGTAGTTGACACATAGCAGGACATAGTTCTCATTCCTTTTCCTTCAGCTCCGGTTCCTCCCCTCTCTGCACCCCCTTTCCCCACCCCCTCTTGAGAACTGTATTTGCCTGGGCTGTGTATTCCCTGGTTCTCTTACTGCCTTTGTTTGCCTGAGCTCATCCCATCTCAGTCATGGCTATGCCCGTTGGCAGGATATTCAGAATGATCCTCGTTACGCCATCCTCAATGAACCCTTCAAGGGTGAGATGAACAGGGGTAACTTCCTGGAAATAAAGAATAAATTCTTGGCAAGGAGATTCAAGGTAAGGCTTTATCTTCAGTGTAATAAGTGCCTTTCAGTCAGCTGGACCTCTGAGAACAAGAGCATGCTGTTCTGTGTTTCCACTAAGAAAGCAAAGGTTTCCATCTTAGGGGGGTGTGTGGAACTAGTAGTATCTCTCAGGATGATGCATGGTAACTCATGGTTACTCTAGAAATGGTATTGGGGAGCTTGGTCCAGTGTGCTCTCTCCAAATGTTTATTGAACAACTGGTATGCAGGAGGCTTAAGGTTCAAGTGGCTGTTTCCATCACAGCTTCTCTTTGGTGTGCTGCAACTCACCCAGTGTGCCTAAGCAGAACTTAGAAACACTGTATGGGTTGGTGGGAGGGTTTCTTTCAGTCTCTGCCTGAACTTACTTGGGAGTGACCACAGCTTAGTTCTGGGAGTGATAAAGGTCCTGTAGTTCCTCTCAGTTTTGGGGCAAAACATTAATTCAGTGTAGTCTGGCTGATCAGTCCTGCACTAACAGCATTCAGACTGGTTTCTCCAAATGCCCCTGACATGAGTAACATTTTTAGACTCTTCCTGTAAGTAGCATTGGACTTGGGTTCAAAGAGGAAGCTCCCTGATCTTTGCTTCCTAAAGAAAGAGTAAAATAGCAAACAACTCAGTCTTGAAAAAAAATTTGAGGAGAAATGAGACTCTTAAAGAATTTATAGTAGTCTTTCATTAAACTAGTTGTGGCCTGGTTTTCCTGTGTACCTGGCCTAGGTTAATGGAGCCCTTAATAGTTTTGGGGTCTTCAGGCTTTGGTCAGTTTGAACAGAAGCTGGTGAAAGGAGGTTCAGCTGCAGAATTTCATCTCATGAGATAGTAGAGAAGTGGACTAGGAGAAACCAGGGGTGCAAGTAGGCTGCTTTTCAGGCACCTGCTGAAAGATGACTTGGCATTGCTGTCCCATCTTGCAGCTCCTGGAGCAAGCACTGGTGATCGAGGAGCAGTTGCGGCGAGCTGCGTATCTGAACATGTCAGAAGACCCATCTCATCCATCTATGGCTCTGAACACCCGTTTTGCAGAGGTGGAGTGCCTGGCTGAGAGCCACCAGCACCTATCCAAGGAGTCAATGGCTGGTAATAAACCAGCTAATGCTGTGCTGCACAAAGGTAATGCAGTGTGTTAAATTGAGTGGGACACTGCTTTCCCCTCTGGTCTTTGCCTTTTGGAGTTGTCCCTTTGCCTTCTAAACAGATACGCCTTTCTCTTCCAGTTCTGAAGCAGTTGGAGGAGCTTTTGAGTGACATGAAGGCAGATGTGACTCGCTTGCCTGCTACCATTGCCCGTATCCCACCTGTGGCAGTGCGCCTTCAGATGTCCGAGCGCAACATCCTCAGCCGACTGGCCAACCGCAGCAGTGAGCCCCCTCCACCACCACCTCCCCAACAAGTATGTACCCCCTAGAGCTATCAGGGGCAGGTGAGGGCTCTGGGGGAAAAGCCAGGGTCTCCTAACTGCTCATCTTCTCTCCCCTTACAGGTGGCCCAGCAGCAGTGAGTCCCTGGCCCAGTGCTGTTGACCTTTTGGCCAAGCCGAAGTGACCCACCCCCCGCCCTTCACACTCTGCGCCTCTGCCTGACATTCCTGACTGGGTGCTGTTTCCCTCAATGGAAGCTGCTGTGCAGGTCTCGGGGAGGAGAATGAACTCCTTCATCTGCAGCCAGCCTGTTGGAGCAGGGAGTGTGCTTGGGAGAGAGGGGGGATATGTATGTTGGACTCTGTACATAGTGACTGGAGGCCACAGCGCCATGTCTGTTACACAGAGAACCTGGCTGCATCGCTCGCTGCCTCCGCCTGGAATTCCAGTTTTTGGTTTTAATTTTATTTTGAGTTTGTTTACTGAGATGAGTGCACAGGCAAGACCAAGTGAAAGCCAGGACAGAGACAAAGCTACCTCCATCAAGATCCTTTTTAATACAAAAACTGACCGGACTTGTCCACTAATAAGCAGCTTGAAGACAAAAACATAAAAAAACCAGAGCAAAATCTTGGTAAAACTGAAAAATAAAGTTTCCTTGTATTTTACGTTATGTCTATTTAGGAAATGCAGGGTAGTTAAGTGTAACAAAGGAGGTTAGAGGGCTCCCTTACCTCTCCTGTGTCTTTTGTAGAATTACAACCTCAGCCAGATTGGAAAAAACCTTTAAGATCATCAGCTCCACCCCTTACGCCAGCACTAACCCATATCACTAAGGGACTAATCTACACACTTCGTGAATGCTTCCAGGAACAGTGGCTCCACCACTGCCCTGGGCAGCCTGTTCCACTGCCTGATTATCCTTTTGGGGGAGAAGTTGTTCCTAATATCCAGGCTAAACTTCCCCTGGTGCAGTTGAAGCTGTTACCTCTTGTCCTGTCACTTCTTACACGGGAGAAGAGACCAACCCCCTCCTTGCTACAACCTCCTTTCAGGTAATGGGAGGGAGTGATAAGGTCCCCCCTGAGCCTTCTCTAGCCTGAAACCTACAGGTCCATCAACTGTTCCCCATCACACGTGTGCTCCAGGCCCTGCACCAGCTCCACTGCTCTTCTCTGGCCCTGCTCCGGCACCTCAATGTCTCTCTTGTAGTGAGGGGCCCAGAACTGAACACAGGATTCAAAGTGTGGCCTCACCAGTGCCCAGTACAAGGGAGCAATCACTGCCCTGGCCCTGCTGCCACACTCATGCTGATACAGGCAGGATGCTGTTGGTGTTCTTGGCTGCCTGGGCACAAGCTGCTCATGTTCAGCTCTGTCAATCAGCACTTTCAGGTCCTTTTCCATGAGCAGTTTCCAGCCACTCTTCCCCAAGCCTGGAGCATTGCAGGGGATTGTTGTGGCTCAAGTGCAGGACCCAGCACTTCACCTTATTGAATCACATACCACTGGCCTCAGCCCATTGATCCAGCCTGTCCAGATCTCTTGCCAGAGTCTTCCTGTCCTTCAGCAGACCCACACTCCCACCCAACTTCTTGTTACCTGCAAACTTACTGAGGGTGCCCTCGACCCCCTCATCCAGATCATCAATGAAGATATTGAACAACGATGGCCCTAACATTGAGCCCTATGAGGGATGCCACTAGAGACCAGCTGACAACTAGCTATGACAGTATTTACCACCACCCTTTAGGATCGGCCATGCAGCCAGTTTTTACTTACTAGCACCCGTTTCCGCCTATCCTACACCTCCATGAATTTCTGCTTCCCCCTCTCACAGGCACCAAGCCCTTCATCTCCTGCCTGCTTTGGCAGTGATTACCTTCCCCCAGTCTCCCGCTTACGCTGCAGCCTGCTCATGCCTTCAGGGAAGGCGTCCCGTCGCCCTGGAAAGTCTGCCCCAGTCCCCCTCCGCTTAGAACTGCGACCCCGCGGCAGCCGTCCGCGAGCACCTCCCCGTGCCGAGGCCCCTCCTGCAGCAGGCCGGGCGAATTACGTTACCGGCTGAGCCACTCAGCGAGCAGGAGCGGCGGCACTAGCCAATGGACGGAGGCGAGGGGGGCGGAGCCTAGGTCGGACGCATGCGCGGGGTGGCGGGGAGGCCTGCACGTGTGGCGGTGGTCCCGGTGCTGCCGGAGCTTGTGGCGCAACATGGGGCGGAAACTAGACCCGACCAGGCCGAAGAGCGGCCCTGGGCGCAAGGCCCGCAAGCAGAGGGGCGCTGAGGTGGAGCTGGCCCGCTTCCTGCCGCCAGGTAGGTCTGGCCCGGTGCCGCCTCACGGCACCCGGTGCTGCCGGTGCGGGTTGGCTGACTGACCGCCGCGTGTCTCTCTGCAGAGCCGGAGACCGGCAGGAAGAAGCTTTCCAGTCACGGCCGGAAGAGGTGAGGGGAGCAGTCTGGCGAGGCGGGGACGCGGGGCTGACCGGGCCGGGGCTCACCGCTGCTTCCCTCCCGCCCCGATCCAGGGCTGCGAAGAGGCGACTAGGAGCGGGCAGCGGCCCCACGGGGAAGAAGGGGCCGCTCGGAAGAGGAGGAGGAGAGCCAGAGCCGGCAGGTGAGTGCCGCGTGCGGGGCCGGTATTTGCCTGTCCTGCTGCCCCCTGGGGCGCCCGCTTCTTTTTTATGTTGCGGGACAAGTGAGGTTAATTGTTGTTTTATACGATTTTGTCCTCGTGTTTGGTCCCTGCAGTGCCAGGCGGTGATGCTGCCTGAAGAACAAACCGGCTCTTCTACATATGGAAGCCACTTCTGACTTACCCTCCCTTCACAGCAAGGCTGTTGGGGCAGGTTGGATAGCCAAGGCTTTTAAGCTCACTGCTTTGTCCTATGTAGCCTCGGAAGGTGTTGCAGTAGGAAGAAGGAAGGATAAAGATTTAGGAGGGAGTACTGTAGTATGTTAATGCAAAATTGCTTTATATATAGCAGCTTTCAAGGGTGCTACAAGGATGCTGGAGGGGGACTCTTCATTAGGGATTGTAGCGATAGGGCAAGGAGTAACAGGTTCAAACTTAAACAGGGGAAGTTTAGATTGGATATAAGGAAGAAGTTCTTTACCGTAAGGGTGGTGAGGCACTGGAATGGGTTGTCCAAGGAAGTTGTGAATGCTTCATCCCTGGCAGCATTCAAGGCCAGGTTGGACAGAGCCTTGGGTGACATGGTTTATGGTGTGATGTCGGTGCCCATGGCAGAGGGTTGGAACTGGATGATCTTAAGGTCCCTTCCAACCCAAACCATTCTGTGATTCTATGATCATGAAAAAATTGTAGCTGTGGGGTTTTTTTTAATAATTCTATTTAGGTCTCTAAAATTTGGTGGAGAGATGAGAATGTGCCTTTGTTTGTGATTGAGAAAACTGATCTGGAGAGTAAGGAGTCCCCTGTCTTGGACAGGCAGCTCAGGTCTAATGGGGAGGCCTCTTTTGTCTATCAACTAGAAAACTAAGATAGTAGGTTTTGAGAATGCCATCTAACTTAATGGTTCTTCTGCCTGTAGCTGAAGAGCAGGTATCCCTGCAGAAGAAGAAACATGCTGTGAAGGCAGCAGGACAAACCCCTTGTGGCCGGTCTGGCTTCAGTGATGGCAATTTGAAATGGCTGGCTCCAGCCAAGGCCAAGAAAACTGCATCTAAAAGAAACAGCATGGAATTATCCAGCGATGGTGAGGTGGAAGAGGGCAGCTGGGAGATGGAGGAGGAGGATGGGAGCAGCGAGGAGATGGTCGATGATTATGGTGCCTCATCATCAGAGGAAGAAGAGGTAAGAGCTTTTTTGCTCTTACTTGCACAAGAAATGCTTGACTTTACTGCCTGAAAGGACACATCAGGGCTGTGGGAAAAGGGTGACTTTGCTAGGGGGTGGATGGTGAGGTAATGGAGAGCTTTCCTCTTCTTACTTTCACAAGAACAATTACAAGTTTAGCAACTGATCCCAGCATAACATTCAGGGCTTTTGTTTGTTGTCCTTTTTAATCAGAACAAGTAAAATTCATGGGAGGTAAGGGGCACATGGGGATATTGTTTCATTTATCTTTTGTCTCTGTTTAGTTGCTGCCTATTGAAAAAGCTGCCCTGAAGCAGAAGCCTGACAGGTGAGGATCTGAGAACTTTGCCAGTCCACAGAATATTTCCTGTTCAGATGAGGAACCTGCATTCATTCTTGTGCTCTCTCTGCCATCTAAGAATGGTAGTTGTGAGGTGCCTCTGTGATACTGTTCTTGCATAAAACGTTCATCCTGTTCTTTGTCCTTAGGGGAGACCTCAGTGAGGATGACAGTGAAGAGGAGGAGGAGGAGGCAGAAGAGGAAAGCAGGCAGAAAATGGGACAGAAAGAGGAAGAGGGCCCGGATCTGCAGATCAACCTGGATATAGATGAGCAATTTAAACTGCCAACTAGTGAACAGATTGAGAAAGAGGATATCCTTTTTATCTGTAACATCCATAAGTCATGCGTGCACAAGCACGAAACCTGGATACAACCAAAGAACTTCATTTGGACTTTATCGCGAGTATTGCTTAGCAGGAGTGTTTTGTGCATGACAAAACATTAGCTGCCCTAGTAGCTAGTATGCACTTTGTGCTTCTGTACTGTATAGTTAGGAGATCTGTTATGCCCTGTATGGAGCTTGTCTCAGTTTCCTTTCTAGTCCTAAATGCATATATGTATTTTATCATGCAATTCATTCCTCTCTACCCTGATTTTCCTGGCAGGTGTTTGTGTAACCCGTTCCTAGAGCCTCTGGTGAGCACAGTTTCAGCATCCAAAGTGCTTGCTCTTGGGTTTGTTGATTTTAAATTTCCTGCCCCATGTTTTTTCTGTTTATTTAAAGTAACTAACAAAATTCTTTTAAATACTTTGTAGTTTTGTCCAGTTTCATCTTTTGAATCCCGCTCTCTGCTGAGCTCTGATGAAAGTATATTCCAATGAGACCTTTCTGCTGCAGGTGTTGTTGTGATGCAGGAGTCCTGCATGACCAGTTGCACTTCTGAAGAGCTTGTATGTGAGTTCCTTGGCTGTTTATGATTCCTTAATGGTCTTTCTACGTGCTGAGCCACCTGACCTGCACACCATTCACCAGCGCATCAAGGGCAACATGGAGGTGCTGCAGGACTTTGTGGTGAAGCGGGAGGAAGGGCGCACACGACAGGAGTACCTCGCCTTGTTGCGCAGGGACATGGCTGCCTACTATTCCTACAGTGACTTCTTGCTCACAAAGCTCATGGACATCTTCCCACTCCCGGAGGTAAGATCCTGCCCTGCTTACTGTTGAGGATTTGGCTGCTTCTATGGGTCTTTGTGTGTATCTCTATTCTCTGTCCCTTCTTTCATCCAGCTGATAAACTTCCTGGAAGCCAATGAGGTTCCCCGCCCTGTGACCATCCGTACCAACACGCTCAAGACACGGCGACGGGACCTGGCACAGGTGAGCAGGAGCCTGTGGCAGTCTCTGTGCTGCATGTCACATGGGGTGATGTCTCTGTCTCAGACCCATCTCCGTCTCTTGCAGGCTCTAATCAACCGTGGCGTGAATCTTGACCCTTTGGGGAAGTGGTCAAAAACAGGACTTGTTATTTATGACTCCTCTGTGCCCATTGGTGAGATCACCTTTCCTGTCGTAGGGCTGAGCTGACCTGCTCTTAGCTCCCTTACTTTCACATGTCATCTTCCTTTCTTCTCCTTTCCCTGGCCAGGTGCCACCCCTGAGTATCTGGCTGGGCACTACATGCTGCAAGGAGCCTCGAGTTTTCTCCCTGTCATGGCTTTGGCTCCACAGGAGAACGAACGCATCCTGGATATGTGCTGTGCACCAGGAGGCAAGACCAGCTACATAGGTACCATCCTGGAGCCTTGGGTGGTAGCTTGGGAGGGTGCTCTGTGAAGTGATGAGTTCCTACTGGCCTATACAGAAAGGGGGAATGAACTTGTGGGAAGGTGGGGGTGGCTGTACTACAGGTACAAGTGCAGGAGGTTTTCAGCCCCTTGCTGATGTGCTTCACCCTCTGACAGCTCAGCTTATGAAGAACACAGGTACGATCTTGGCCAATGACAGCAATGCCGAGCGGCTGCAGAGCGTGGTGGGGAACTTGCATCGGCTGGGAGTCACCAATACTGTAGTGAGTAACTGCGATGGACGCCAGTTCCCCAAGGTATGTTTGTGCCTGCTTTGGGTGTCCTTACCTACCTTGACATATGCTTACCTGGAGCTGCTGCACTGTTTCATAGTAAAGCCGTGTTCTCCAGAGACAGCTGACACAGGAGGGATGAGCAGGGCTGCCAAGGAGTGTGTGTGTTGTTTGGTATGGAGACAGGAAGGTGGATGTGGAAGAGTGATGGATCTTTCCTGCCTTCCCAGTCTTCTGGTCTTGGTCTTGTTTTGTGTCCCTGCCTATGAGCGTAATTCCAAATGTACATCTGCCTGCAGGTGCTTGGAGGGTTCGACCGTGTCCTGCTTGATGCTCCTTGTAGTGGAACAGGTGTCATTTCCAAGGATCCTGCTGTCAAAACCAACAAAGTGAGTGACCAGTGGGGACACCAGATAAGGACTTAAGTATAAGTCACGAGAGAAAGGGCTTTGAAGCAGCTTTGTTTCTGAGAGACGTCTGCAATAAGGATGCTGATTTTGCCTTCTCTTTCCTGTTGCTTTCTCTTTCCTTCTTCCTTTCTCTTTTCCACTTTTCCTCTTTCAAGGCCAGGTTGGACAGGGTTTTAGAAACCTGGTCTAGTGGAAGGTGTCCCTGCACATGGCAGGAGGGTTGCAAGTAGGTGATCTTAAAGGTTCCTTCCAACCCAAACCATTCTATGATTCTATTCTGTGTGTTGTACCAGAGCTATGTTCTTTGAGGTTAGTTCTGCAGAAATCTTCTATATCAAATGTGCTTTGTTCTCCTCTCATCCATCCATCCGTCCAGTCACACAGCAGCAGAGGCCTGGGGTGCTTCTTTCTGCCTCTGGCATCCTAACCTATCTTTCAGGATGAGAAAGACATCCTGCGCTGTGCTCACCTGCAGAAGGAGCTAATTCTTAGTGCTATCGATTCAGTCAATGCTGCCTCAGAGACAGGGGGCTACATTGTCTACTGCACTTGCTCCATCATGGTAAGTCCCTTACATGCTCTGTTGTGCACATTTACTTGGGAGACTGGTGAACTTTTGGTCCTAATACTTAGTCTCTGGCAGGTGGAGGAGAATGAGTGGGTTGTGGATTATGCCCTGAAGAAACGCAATGTTCGCTTGGTGGCCACAGGCCTAGACTTTGGCAAGGAAGGCTTCACCAGGTGCGTGCTGCATCACAAGCTGCACAGGTGACTGTTCCTTGGTGGCCAGGTTTGACCAGAGGTGTTCTATCACTTCTCACCCCACTTCTCCAGGTTCAAGGACCGTCGCTTCCACCCCTCCCTCAAGTCAACGCGGCGTTTCTATCCCCACACACACAATATGGATGGGTTCTTCATTGCCAAGCTCAAGAAATTCTCTAATGCCATCCCCCAGGCACAAAAAGGTAACCTAGTGTTGGATTTCAGCTGAGCTGCCTGAGCTTGCCCTCACAGGCTGCTTCCTCTGCAGAAGCCATGCAGGTTCTTCTTACCCACGTTTCTCTCCATTTCAGATGAAGAACCTGCTGTGGAAGCAGCAACTCCATCTGCTGTCCCTGATACTGCCATGGAGCCTCAGCCAAAAAAGAAGAAACTTGAGGGATCAAAAGCTGACAAAGAGCAGAAGCTGCCACAGCCTGCTTTGAAGAAGAAACGTTCATTGCAGGCACAGAGGAAACCCTTGAAGGCTGGCAGGCCTTCTCCCAAAATGATGCGTTCAAAAGTCCCTACCAGGAAGAAGCATAGAATGAAATCAAAAGGACAGTGAGAGGAACTGCTTTTTCAGGTGTTGGTCCCCTCCTTAGAGAGCATGTACCACCTGACTTTGCTGCTCTGTGTAGATAATCTCTGCAGCACTGAGAGCCTGGCAGTTACAGCCCCGTTTGCTCCTTTCCCTCTGCATCAAGAACTGATGCACTGACCCATCAAAAGTTTTATACTCTGGCTCAAGTATTGTCCTTTTTCCCTTGAACATGGAATACAGAATTCTGCCCTGTCCCCTTACTCCTGTGCAACAGAAACCCCTTTGCTCCTATCTGATGCCCTGGCATTTCTGGTGTTTATTCTTAAACTCTGCAACATGGGTGTTTGTGATGAAGCAGTGGGAGCTCACACCCTAGCTGCCTGGTTGAAGTTTGTATTGTGTGGTGCCTGTAAGCAGGGTACTTAATCAGGTGGGCATGGGGCAGGGCTGGAGCTCCCGGGCCTGTGGCCCTGTGCTGGTCCCCAGTTCCCTGTTGTCACTGTGTGCTAATCCAGTTCACTGTTGTGATTGTTCCCGTTTGACCCTTGTGCTGGTCCCCAGCAGTCTCAGATGTGGTTGATTTACCTGGAGACATAACAAGCAGGGGTCTGGGGTGTTTCTATTTAAATGTCAGCTCAGGTCCCTTTCTCTTCTTTGATTCTACTCTATAGTCAATAAATCTCTTTCTAGAGCCAATTCATTAATAAGCTTTCTACCATGTGTGTTTCTCCATCAGCAGGTATGGAGTTGGGTCTGGAAGAGACCTTGAGGCATAATTCCTGCACTTGCCTTGCTCAGCTCACGTGAGGCTTTGACTTATTTTCCTTGCCAAGCTTTGGGTTCATGGGAAAATTTGGATGTGCTATTCTAGTGTTTGCTGTTAAGGATAGCTGAATGCAGTGGACTGTAGGATCTGGCGAATCCTTTCTGCCCTGGTCTGCTACATGTGAGGCTGCTGCTTTCCCATGTTAGCAGGTTCAGCAAGCATTGAGGCTGAGTGTGAAATCCACCAACCTCCCTCAGACACATGCTCTCAATGCACCAGATGGAGACTGATAAACAGAAATGGAGTAAAAGTGCAGTAGCAGGTTCCCAGGAAAACAGCACCCACAAAACATAAATGGCAAAAAAGGCCCTAATCCTGTTCTTGGTCACAAGCCCATCAAAGCTAGTGCATCGTGGGCGTACATGTTCATAGATCACATAGATCCTTAGACTGCAGTCTGACCAGTACTGGCTCTCAGACCTCTTATCCAGGGATTTGTCTAGCGGGCAGTTTGCTGGCGGATCACAAATGCACATGCATGCAGAGGAAAAAGCCAGGATTAGATTAATATAAGGCCAGGTTGGATGGTGGTAATCGGGTGCAGGGCTCAGCCAGGCACATGTGCCGACCAGCAGCCAGTCCTGTGTGACTGCCCCCTTCTACTTATTCCTCCTCTCCTTTTCCCATGCTCACTTTTCCTGATTTAGCTTGATGCCTCTTTCCCCTCCTTTGATCCTTCCCCTAAAATCCCAGAGTAAGTTTTGCTCCCATAATCTTCCTTAAAACATTGCATGATAATCCTTACACAATCCCAAAGTTCCCCTCCAGCATCCCATAATAAATCTGCCATTTCCCATGAAGCCTACAGTAATTTTGCTTTCTGGTTTTTCCAGTTGTGAAGTTCCTGGCTGAAGCAATTCAAGGCTGTACTCGAGTGCTTCCTGCAATGGTTCAATCTGTCAGTGTCTCAAGAGTCCTGGTCACTGTTACAACCCATGTTATCTTACCTGCTTTTTAGGGCTTTAGTATTTGTGCAGTTATTATAAGTCTGTTTTGGGGAGGTGGCTTTGTCTTTTTGTGTTGAATAGCCATTAATTATATATCCTTATAATGGAAAAGAGCTTTTTCCCCATGCTTCCCAGTGAATTAGGGCAGGGAGGAGCCTCTGAATGCAACCGTCTCACTCCAGGCTTGTGTGGTGAGGTCTCTGACATACAAAACCCAAGGGAAGTTTTCTGGGGTCTTTCAGAAAAGCTAAATAAAAGCAAGGTGCTATTAGGAAATAAACTACTCGATAGCAAAACGGAGACAATTATTACAACCCCCTGTACATGTACTTCAATACTGTGTTTCTGGTGCCCCCCATCTTGAATAACGACTTTAAAACTAGGAAATGTTCAGGGAGGACAAATACATCCCAAGTTATGGAATGGTTTGTAAGAGGAACAGCTAGGATCTAGGCCTCTAAGCTTGGGAAAGAGGCCATGGGGAAAGAAGTGATATAACAGTGTGTAAAATCGTTAGTGGCATGGAGAAAATGAACAGGGAACAACTGCTCTTTTCCAATAAACACAAAACCCAAAAACCCCAGGACCCATCAAATGCACCAGTGGTGCAGGTAGCCATACAACTCCTTTCTGCAGGGTATGGTGGGTGCTAGAAGCTTAAGCAGGTTGAAAACCCAGCTGTATGCACAAGAGGCTGGTAAACAACTGGCTCAGAAGATCCTCGAGCCATGAATTGCTAGAGGCTGGGAGGGATTGCTGCTTACTTGCCCTGGCTGCAAACCCCTCTGTCCTCACCCTATGCTGGACACTGATTCCTGGGCTGAGATGGACCATTGTTCTGACCAGCTTAGCAGCTCTTGCGTCCCCAGGAGGTGGTCCCACTGCTGCGCCTGCCCCTTGGTGTTCCCAGGGCAAGTCCTGAGCTCTGCCTAACACCTTGCATCCTTCAGCTGGGCTCTGGCTGCACAAAGCACATATTGCTTGTGGCAACAGTAGCCTCCAGACAGGCTGAGCCCTGCCTCTGCTCCTCCAGCCTTCTGTGTTTTCCAGTTCTAGCAGAATTCCCCCGGAGTGAAATACAGGATGTTAGCATACAGCTCAGAACTGGAGCCAGATGGCAGTCTTCCAGCTATAGGTGACTTGTACCTAGAAGGACTTTGGCGAGCGGTGAGCCTGTCCTCTCAGAGTGGTGCTAACGCTTTGCTGCTGCCGCCTATTGAGGTTCCTGTGTAGTCTTGGCTTGATAACCAGTTTATCTTGATAACCTTAGCGGCAGCAACAGAAAGTTGTTGGTTGGGATCCCAATGTAACCGTCTGGTTTCTAGTGGATCTCCAACCTATGTCAGACCCCTCTGAAAGGTGCAAATAGATGCTGCTTTTAACCAGGCTTCCCTTTGTGTTCTGGTATGCGGCTGCTGCTCACATCAGACTTGTGTTTGCAGCTGCCTTCTTACTCTGGGATCTTTTGTCACCTGAAAGATGAGATTTTTGGAAAATATGACTACTGGGTAATATTTTAGTACTTTCCTTCAATGTAGTTGAATATCTGACAATGTGGCTTGCGAGAGCTGAGGCAGAGCAAAGCAAGAACTGAGGCAAAGCAAGGGTTGAAAGCAGAGCTGAGGAGGAAAAATGCTGTATGCTATAAATTAAAAGCTGGTTGAGAGAAGTCAGTGCAATGTGTTGTATATGTTCCTCTGTGCTGTGCACAGATGTCACAGGGGTGGCATTTAATGACTTGGAGGGGAAAAACAAAAAGGGTAGGTAGGCAGTTCTAGAATAGAGCTGCCACATGCTGTAAAGTTATTTAGGCTAAACAAGGCCAGAAGTGTTCAAAACAAACCTGGTGCCTGGGAGAGGTGAAGTTCTGTGTCCGTGACTGCCAGCGCAGGGGGAGAAATATCATATATGTAAGATCATGGATTCGGTGGGGATTCTTCAAATCCTTCTCCCCACATAGCAGGGGATGAGTCTATCAGAGAAGCCTTATCAGGGCACAGTGAGACAGCCAGCTCCTGCCTGCCTGGCTCCAGAGTGCTGCCAGCTCACATCTGCAAATCAAGAGGGAGGGAGGAAGGGAGGGAGAGGCAGGGCACTGCTGCACCCTCAGCATGGTGGAAGACAGAAAAGGAACACTTCTATGGACAGTAATGTGTAATGGAAAGAGAAGGGACTCCAGTAGCAATGCAGGTTGGTCACTAATTCCAGTGATGTCATGTGCTGTAATATCTGCTCTGTGCCGAATAGGCAGCCTGCAGTGGTGTTGTCCCATGTTGGGCTGTATCCAGAGGAAGGGACTGAAATCATGCACTTCAGGGACCAAACTCCTGCACTTTAGGGACCTGGATATAAAATGTAGATCATTGAGCACACACTCCGTTGCACATAACCCCATAGATGTATATACTTCTGTAGGGGCTGAATCTACAAATGACCAAGCTTGCATCGGGAGGTTTTGCTCCCCCAAGCTGTCCATCCTGCTAGGGAGGAGGTGGAGGGCCCCCAAAAGGATGTCTGCAAGTCCCACCTGCCTGATATAGTCAAAGGGGAGTTGCTGAGAATAGTAAGGTCAGTTAGGACCCTGGCTCTTGGCTGTAGTACCTAGCACAACCTTCACATACACGACCTGCCTACAAAACTCCCTCCTGGACTGGTGTTTGGGGCTTCTTAAAAGAAAGTCTATTCTTGCCTTTGCTGTTAGACAGGCACATTTTAGTGTGTGGGGTCAGTGTGGTGATCCCAGATCCTGCTGGCAGCTGCTCTTCTGTGCCAATTCCTCCCCACTCACACCCAAATCTAGACAGCTTTCTCTGCACTGCTGGCTTTGCTGGGAAGCATAGTGCCCAAAAGTTCTTGTGTGCTGCCCAGAGAAGCTGTGGCTGCCCCATCCCTAGCAGTGTTCAAGGCCAGGTTGGATGGGGCTTGGAACAACATGGTCTAGTGGAAGGTGTCCCTGCCTGTGGCA
Organism: Psittacula echo; assembly: GCF_963264785.1. Classification (NCBI taxonomy): domain Eukaryota; kingdom Metazoa; phylum Chordata; class Aves; order Psittaciformes; family Psittacidae; genus Psittacula; species Psittacula echo. Next base: position 9,093,121 of record NC_137736.1, read on the forward strand.
GAGGGTTGGAACTGGAAGAGCTTTAAGGTCCCTTCCAACCCAAACCACTCTATGATTCTGTAAGTATCCCGAGCAAGGGAAGTTAGTTAAAAAAAGGAGGCTGCACACCGCCCTGGCCTCTCCAGGAGACAGGAGGAGTGCTGGTAAGAAGAGGCACTGGAGCTCTGTAGCCCAGCCCCCTTTGGTAAATAGGACTGTCTGGGCACTAAGTCACATCGCTGTGGCTTTGCACAGGTGAGCCCTGAGAACCATTGAGGATGGAGATCCCACCACCTGCTCCAGCACTGCACTGGCCTCCTAGTGAAAAAGCTTTTCCTGATGGATGATGATGCCCTCCTCCACTGGCACTTCATTAATCAGCTCCATCTGCCAGGTTTCCCCAGCAGGACAGAAGCAGGACAAGGAGGGCTGAGGAAAGCGCTTGCTCCACATTTTGTGGCATTGCTCTTGGCAGGTACGGGGGTAAAATCAGGGGTATGTGTGGGAGGATGCTGGCAGAGAGCATGGGATGCTGCATGGGCAGGGAGGCTGCGGCGCGTGTGGGGAGAGCAAAGTGACATGTGACAGGAGGGAGTCAGCGATGGTTTCCAGGGCGCATGCTGGGAGGTTTCGGAGCTGGAGCTGCTGCTTCAAAACAAGCCTCTTGACCAGGATCTCTTTTGTCCTTCTGTCCTTCCCTTTGCCCTGGCTGTTTATTTGGCAGTATTGCTGCTGGGCGCATGGCTCCAGCTGCTGTTGCAGCGAGGGTTTTTGGAAGACAGAGATCTGCTCCCGTCCATTAGGAAAGCCTTCCTGCGCTCCTCTCCCTTGACGAAAGCATTGATTGCAGTAGCTCAGCCTCTCTGGCCAGTTGCTTTAGAAGAGGAAAAGTGTTTAAAAGGAGGTGACAGAAGGAGAAGGAAAGCTCACTTCATTCCCACCCTAAGCCCGTATGGGTGGGAATAAAATCCCATGGGTGTGATGGGAGGATGACATCCATGGGAATCATGGGTGTGCCAGGGAGAATGCAGCCATGTTACTGGTAGGAGAAGAGATGTTAAAAATGCAAATGGAGAGCCCAGAGTCAAAGGCAGGACAGGGGAGACAGGCAGGTCCCAGGACAAAACTGATGCTGGATGCAGCAAGGCAGGAGAAGGGAATGAATTTCATTTGGTCTGCTCCCAGGCAAGGAAGGCAAATGAGTAATGGAGGCCTGGAGGAGAGGCAGCAGAGAAAACGCAATAGGCAGACTCCCAGTCAAGACTAGCAAAGCTGGTCACCGTCAGTGAGTCTAGGATGTTTCTGGAAATGTGGACTGAGCCATATCCCAGATCCAAGGGAAGGGCTGCAGCAGCCCACTGGAGCCTGCCCACATCCTGCCACGGAGTTCAATGTAGGGCAATTCTGGGCATCTCATTTAATTCAAACCCATTGCTCGCTTATCCTTTGCCGGTGGCTCAGCTGAGATCTTAGACGCTGCTTTGTGCAAATGCCATGCTCAGCTGTGCAGGGGAAGTCCTGAGGGAATGGGTCATGAGCACGCAGGCAGCAAGGTAACACAGATGTCCACATCCGTAAGTGTTGATGCGTGCAGTCTCATCCCAAAGGGATGAGGGACTATGCCCATGCTTCTTGCAACATTGACCTGTGGTTGAGATCAGGGCCAGGAGGGAAAGACTGTAGGAAAAGACCTAAAACATGGGACAGGAAACAAGACCCGAGGCTACTTTGTGAACAACAAAGAAGAAAGCCAGCCGCAAGCCAAGCAGGATATTTGAGAGGCTGGCTGCCTCCACACATCCTCCTCTGCCCTCTGGCTCGCCATTGTCTGGTATCAGCTCTCCGTAGGCGACTGCTGATGGAGCAGGGGCACGGCTGCCTTGGGAGGGAGGCTCGAGTGAGGACAACGAGGGGGGTTTCAGGTTGCAGAAGGAAAGTAATGTCCTTTTTAAGGGGGGGCAGCACTGGGGAAAGCACGAAAGCTATGCAAATATTACTAATAATTAATAAATTAAACAAAAAAGCAGCAGCACCGGCACACTGGGTTGGCGCTGGGTTGGTTGATGATGGGAAACGGTGCCCGGCGGGACTTCAGCTTGTGGTGCTGGAGAAGGACCCCCCCAGCCTCGCTGCTCCCGGGCCGCGCACGCCGGAGTCCCGCTGGACCCGGCCGCGCTGCCCGCCCGTGCCCCACCCCTTTGCCTGGGCAGCCCCGAAACCCGTCGGAGCGGACGCTCCTTCCCCCCCATCCCCGGCTGAGGAGGGGTGGGGGCCGGGCCTGGCGAGGAAAGGGAGGTTTTCCCCTTGTCCCCTCCTCTGCTCGCTCCGCCTGGGGCCGGGCAGCGGGGCGCGGGGCCGGGCGGGGGAAGCGTCTCTCCGGCCCCGCCGCATCCCCGCCGCAGCGGAAGCCGCACCCCCGCCGCCCGGGCGCAGCCCCCGGCGCATCCCGCCCCCCCGGCGGGGCCCTGATTGGCGCCGGCGGTTTCAGCTCCCCCCCCGCGATCCGCTCCCCGTCCCGCCGCCGCCATGAACCCGCTCTTGGGCCCCAACCTCTTCCTTCTGCCGCAGGAGCAGCAGGGGCTGCCGGGCCCCGAGCTGCCGCCGTCGCCCGCCGGCCGCCCCGCCGAGCCCCTCGGGGGGGAGCTGACAGCCCCACCGCCCGCCGCCCCCTTTCCCGCGCCGCCCGCCGCCATGGCCCTCCGCAACGACTTGGGCTCCAACATCAGCGTCCTGAAGACGCTGAACCTGCGGTTCCGATGCTTCCTGGCCAAGGTCCATGAGCTGGAGCGGCGCAACCGGCAGCTGGAGAAGCAGCTGCAGCAGGCGCTGGAGGAGGGCGGCGGGAGCCGGGGCCGCGGACCTCCGCGCCGCGACCAGGCGGTGCAGACCGGCTTTATCGGCCCCATCCGCTCCTTGGGGCTGGGGCTCGGGCTCGGGCTGGGGCCGGCCCGGGCGCTGGGTTCCCCCGGCTGCCGTCCCGGCGCGCCCGTCCAGCCATCTCCCTTCCCGACCGCGTCCCGCTTCATGCCCGGCACCATCTGGTCCTTCTCGCAAGCCCGGCGGCTAGGCCCGGGGCCGGAGACCACCCTGGTGCAAGGGCCGGGGGTCTCCTGGGTCCACCCGGACGGGGTGGGCGTGCAGATCGACACCATCACCCCTGAGATCCGGGCGCTCTACAACGTGCTGGCCAAGGTGAAGAGGGAGCGCGACGAGTACAAGCGCAGGTAAGAAGGGGCAGCAGGAGCGCGGGGCCCGAGCTGCAGCCGCCGAGGGACCGAAACTATCGCAAGGGAGGCTGCGGGGCTCTACCCGGCGGACGCTGGTGAAGGAGAAGCAGGCGAGGGGGAGAGTCAGCCCTGGCCTGGCTTCCCGGGAGCGCAGGCTCCAGGCAGCGAGAGGTGGGCTCCTATGGCAAAACCAGACATCCCTGAAAACATGTATCTGTGGCAGGGTCTCCTCGCTTTCCTCCTGGTGTTTGAACCCCGTCGGGATGGTTGCTGAGCCTTTTTCCATCTTACCAACCCGGCACGAGGGACTAGAAATGCTTTTCCAAGCAGAGAAAAATTAACATGACTCCAGGAGCTGGCGTTTTAAAGGGAAGGGGATCTGGAAACACTAGTGAAGGAGGAGCAGCTGGAAAGTAGGTGAGGAAGGTGAATGTGCAGTAGTGAGCGGGTTTGGGTTGGAAAAGGCTGCTGGGAGAAGCCTTTGGATACGTAGGAAGGTGCCAAGAAGCCCCTCAGCCAGGTGGCTCCCCCAGGCCCTTCCTACCTCCAGTACTCTCCCAGGCAGTGCTTCAGCAGCAATGAGCAGTGTGGGATCACCCCACTCCTCAGGGGCTTTCCTCCTGACCCAAAATAGCTGTGGCTTGACATGTGCCTCAGAGAAAGGCGCAGCAGAATGCAAAACTAATCTCTTGGCTGGTTCTTCTTTCCCGTGCCAGGCAGCCGCCACTCTCATATCACTTTTGTTTCAACCCAGTTTCCGAAGCTGCTTCTAGATCTACCTGTAGGATGAGATCAGGCAGGGGCTGGCATCACTCTGTCAGGGTGTGGGGCAGAGTGAGACCATTGCTGGAGACTACCCAAGTGACTGCTTTTTCAGAAGAGAAGTCACCTTAGGATGCATTAGAAGCAAGTTGAAAGTAACCGATTATGTACGTGGAGTGGTATGCTCTACCCGCAGGAGCCGTGCTGATGACCCGTGCTTCACAGCCATGGGCTCTGGTGCTAAGATCAAGGCCAGGAATCCATGATGACATCTTATGTCTGTGGCTTTATAAGGCTTTGGCTGAGCAGACTTGCCTGTCGGACTCTCCAAAGGCACTGAACAAGGCACATGGAAAGGAAGAGTTGGCATCTCTTCTTTCCCACCAATTGCTGCATGTACCTAAGGCCTTTTACTGTTAAGCCAGGAGTCAGGCTCCCTCTCCAGGGGTGGGCAGCTCTTCTTGCTTTGTGTTTTTAGATCAGATAGCAGAGAGCTGGAGCCAGCTTTTTGGCCAGGAGGGCTCAAGACTTAAAGCTGGCCAGCTGGAGGAGACCAAGTTGGGTTTGTTGGTGCTGCTCTGGGAGAAAGGGGAGCTTTTTGGAGTTGTTGTGCTCTGGCAAGTGGCCTTTGGGAAGACTGCAGGGAGGTCTTGGAGGGAGCAGGGATGCTGGGGGCAGGCAGTGGTGCACCACAAGCTGCTGCTGGCCAATGTTGTTGGTAGGATCTATTTTTGGACTGTGTTACCAGGAGCTGGGGGAAAGCAGACCCCACCCCCAGACCCTTTCCGGCACTGGGAACTTTCTGATGGGTGCAGCCAGGTCCCAAACAGGGGAATGGAGTAGGAGGATCCCATTTCCACATGCTTCCCCATGCTGAGAGCTGATACCGGGGAGCAGAGACTTCCCCACCATGACTGGCTCTGATCTGGAACAGAGTGGCTGGTGTTATCCCTTTTCCACCTGCCTGGGAGCAGAGGGAAGAGGCCATGTTAACACAGGACTTCCCATTTCGCTGACCTATGGCTTGGGTGCTTGAGCTTGCGCTTCAGGGCAGTGTTGCCACTGTGCACCCCACAGCACTTGGAGTGGTGCCACAGAGGAGCTTCTCTTTGCATATGCAGGGCCTGGAATTCCAGTCTGGGATCTAGGAGAGGTCTAGGGGCAACAGGGTGGGGCAAAAAGAGATGCAGCAGCAGGAGAGAGGCTCGCAGGAGCTGTACTTGGGAGGAGCAGACTGAGGCTGGGTGGCTTGCAGAGGGTCAAAAGGTGCCTGTGAGTGTCATATAGACCTGCCAAGTGCTGTGGATCTGAAAGTCTCATCAGGTTTGTGCTGTCTGCTACATCTGTATTCTCAAGTAGTTTCTATCTTGACTGCTACAGGGACATGCTGGAGGTGTGGGGCGAGTGGTGTTGTGGCACAGCGTGTAAGTCACAGGATGGTTTGGGTTGGAAGGGACCTTTGAAGATCATCTAATCCACCCCCCTGCCATGGGGTTTCACTAGATCAGGTTGCTCAAAGCCATGACCTTGAACACTTCTATGATGGGGCATTCACAACTTCTCTGGGCAACCTGCTCCAGTGTCTCACCACCCTCATCATACAAAAATCCTTATTTATGTCGCATCTGAATCTGCCGTTTCAGTTTAAAACCATTGCCCCTTCTCCTGTCACTACAGGCCGTGGTAAAAAGTCTCTCCATCTTTCTGATAAGCCTTCTTTATATATTGAGAAGCTGCAAGAAGGTCTTGTTGATGTATTTACCTTCCATGGAGGTGCACCAAGCTGCAGGGCATTCACCATTAAGATGAAGCTCAAGCATAGTCCAAACATGGCCAGAGGGGGAAACTTCAAATTCGAGCTTCAAGCCCCAAATTCGAGCTTCAAACATTCAAGCTTCAAGTGTGCCCCGCGGCACTGGCAGTGAGGCACCCCAATGCCTTTTGCAGCAAACAGTGGGGTTTAAAGATCCGGGGGAGGTGTCTCTTTTACTAAGTGAACTTCTTGAGAGGACACACCCCGGGGAATGGGTAGCGGCTGTATGCACAGCACTGCATCATCTTGTCACATCCCCTGCTTTCGGAGGCATTCCCTGTAGCTGGCAAGAAGATGGTCGGGTATATCTGCTGCTGGGACCCTCCTGCTCTCACTCTCTGCTTTCTCCCAGTGTTTCAGCCTTCAGGCAGGTTGTTGCTGTCTCGCAGCAGTGCAGGAAGGATGCGTGTCTCCCCTTGGCGTGGGCTGGTGGCCGTGGGGTTGTGTGGGTCTCTCCATGCTTCCAGCCGGCAGCAACCTGGCAGCGCTGAGCAGCACAGTGGGTGCAGTGCTGCAGGCAGGTTATTATTAGGAGTGGTGCATTGCAGGAGGGAGCAGGGAAGAAGGAGCCAGGCGGGAGGCGAGCAGGAGAGAGGTTTGGAATGGGTGGACGTGCAGATTCAGCACTGGCGGGGTGAATCGCTGCTGCTTCCCGCCTTTAAATCAGTGTTTATCTGATCTGTGCTGGTGTGAAATGAATTCTCTCAAGGATTAGCAGCTGTGCTTTACTTCCTCAGTCAGTGCGGGCTATACAGGACCCGGAGGGAGGCGGGGACCAAAAAAGAGGAAGTGCCACGCTGGGAAAGATGGTAAAAATTATTTCTTACGATGGAAGACGTTTTTCTCCCTGGGGAGCGAGGCCTTGTTTGAATGGTTCCCATATAAGGGCAGTTCTAGGTTTTATCTTTCTCCTTCCCTCTCTCTTCATCTCCTTTTCCCCCAAAGGGATGGGAGCCCCCTTTGACTCCCCTTCTATAGCTGCGGTGTGGAGCCAACACCAACAAGAGGACTGCACGCTTTGTCTTTGAGTTACAGCAGAGTTGCCAGCCTTAACAGCTTAGTAATACATAAGCTGGGACTCTCCCACATCATCAGCTGTGGGATACCCCAAGACATAACAAGTGGGAAGGCTTTTCATGCACTGTCTGGTCTCCTAGGCCTTAGGATTTATTTTTTGGACTTGGTGTGAGTAGGCTAGAGGAGAGATTTTTCACATCCTCGTGCAGGGTCGCGGTGCCTGTATTGGTGCTTGCAAGCATGAAATAGAACCTGGAGATCACAGCACAAGGCAGGGCCCAGCTCTGGTTGCTTTCCCAGAGAAATCTCACTTTATTGGAAAAGCCTGGCTCTCACAGAAGAGCCGGAAGCTGGGTGAGAATGCAGCAGCCCTGCCCTGTGCCACATCGCAGCACGCACACCAAACTGCTCTATGAGATAGTCATTTAGCAAAGAGCAGTACAGCCTGGTGGCCTCCCAGCAGATGATGGACTGGGCCAAAACTGCAGCATAGGCCAAAATGATGATCTCACGCAGCTGAAATATAATAATTGCTAGGTGATGTATATAGCAAGGCCGGGCACCTTGAAGCTCAGCCTTTTGCCGAGCCTAATACAGTGCCTACCAGCCAACCTGGCACAAACTGGGGAATCCATCCTGCTCCCTTGTAGGATGGAACAGTGTTCTTTAATCCAACCTGTTATGCGGCAGTACAGTCAAGGGGACTTGTGCCCTGTTCTGGGTAGTGTGGCCTGGCGCAGGGCAGCCCTCTGCATTGGTACAGGCAGAAAAGCAGCCCTTCATTTTGGTGCACATCATGCTGCAGCATGGCTTGCTATTATGTTGGGGTTTGTACTGCTGAACAGCCCGAACTGCAACACTGCAGCCATGCAAATGTCGTCCCAGATATGATGGAGATGGGGGCAACTCTGCTGTATCTGCAATCTTGTTATTGAGTGTCGGAGCTGAACCTAATATGACCCAAGGCTGAGGGGCTTAGGGAGGAGATAGAGAGGCTGGTGGGGATGTGTTGGGCCATGGGCCAGCCCCAGGGTGGCAGGGCATGCAGAGCAGCTGCTGCATGCAGCCTGTGGTTGGTGTCCCCAGCTCCCCCCATTGCAGAGCAGGCAGCTGTTGGCCAGCCCCCAGCAGGGACAGTGGAGAGCTGGTGGGGCAGGGTTTGTGGCCAGGAGGGGGGCTGATGGGCTTGGCAGCTGCCGTCCTCTGCAAACAGGCAGTGATGCATTCCTGGGCACGTTCTCCTTCCCATCATCACCCCCTCTTGGATAGCTTTGGGGTGAGCAGCTGCTGCTCCCTCCTCTCTCTTTGGCAAGGCTGGTGGGATCTGACCAGCGTGTTTGTCTCCCTAGATGGGAAGAGGAGTACACGGTGCGTGTCCAGCTTCAGGACCGGGTGGCTGAGCTGCAGGAGGTGAGCATCACTGTCCCCCTCCTTCCCCTGCACCCCAGCTGCCCTGTGCTGATGCTGATTTGCACATCTCCCTTTGCCTGGTGCAGGAAGCCCAGGAAGCTGAAGCCTGCCAGGAGGAGCTGGCCATGAAGGTGGAGCAGCTCAAGGCAGAGCTTGTTGTCTTCAAGGGACTGATGAGCAATGTGAGTCCCTAACCCCTCTCTGATGCAGCAGCAGGGTCCTACTCAAGTAGTGGGGCTGCAGAGAAAAGCAGTTCCTTGGTGGGGCATGTCCAGCACAGTGGTATTCTTGCAGGGTTGGTCCAGGGTGCAGCGAGCAAAGTGGGGATGCGGATGGAGTGCTGCAGCACAGGGGATAATGTGGGGCTTGCTATTTGCCTTGCCTAATGCTCCTCCTTTGTCTCCTTCCTGTGGTGCTGTGGGTTCAGAACATCACAGAGCTGGACACCAAGATCCAGGAGAAGGCCATGAAGGTGGACATGGACATCTGCCGGCGCATTGACATCACTGCTAAGCTGTGCGATGTGGCACAGCAGCGAAACTGTGAGGACATGATCAAGATGTTTCAGGTGAGAAGCGTCTGCTGCTGCCCCAGGCTCAGCCACTGGCTCTGGGGAGGAGAGTTCCTGAAGGAGGTAGAAGAGACAACACCAGCCCCCTGCTAGGGGAGACGCTTGGTCACCCTTGCTCCTTGCAGTCCCTTGCTCTTTGTCTCTCTTGGGAGGACCAGGTAAAGGGCACAGAGAGGAAGTGGAAAGCTCCAGATGTTGCTTTGGGCACCGAGATTCCCCTCAACCTCTTGCTGACTTGTTGCTCTGGGCCCAGGGATCCCGCAGTGGTAGGGGAGCAGCTGCAGGAGGGAGATGAGTTGCTTGAGTGTCTGTCTCTAACTCCATCTCTCTCCTTCCCCTTCCCCTCTCCGTCATCTTCTCTCTGTCTCTCTTCTCTGTCCCTGTCTCTTTTCTCTTTCTGGATGTCGCTGCCTTTCTGTCTCGCTCTCTTTGTCCTTACAGAAGCAATTGGTTAGTTCCATTCAGTTGGGAAAGTGTACAAATTTTAAACTTTGTGTAAATAAGGTCGGACTGTAAATACTGACATATGTCACCTTCTTCAGACTCTTGTCTTTTTTCCTGTTTCTGTCACTGTGTTTCCCTGTTTCTGTACGGGGCTGGTGGGTGATTTGAGTTTTTCTGCAGTAAAGCCACATTGTTATTTTCTCATCAGATTCATAGATCCCATCTTTAGTTGCTTAGTTTTAATTTTAGGAAATGCTAAAACCATGTTTTATCCATTGCACCATCTTTAACCTGATCATAATGAGCCCATCTCTCTCTTTCTCTCTTGCTTTTCTTTCTTCCTTTCTCTCTTTCTTTCTCTCTTTCCCTGCCTTTCTGTCCCTCTGCCATTCCTTTCCCCTCCATCTCCTCCTGACTGCCTGCTCCCGACCTCGGACCCGGCCTCGTTTCTGTAGTCTCTGCACTTGTCTCCCGTTAAGGTCCCAGCCTCGGTGGGGCGGAAGCGGGAGCGCAAGCAGGTCAGCGACGAAGACACCTCACTGTCAGAGAGCGATGCCTCCCGAAAACCTGAAGAGGAAGAGGAGGACGAGACCACGGCCATGAGTATCAATGAGGAAATGCAGAGGATGTTGAACCAGCTGTGAGTGCGGCTCTTCCGCACCTCTGCCACTGGCACAGAGCCAGGCTCCAGCTCCAGGCTTCCCACTGCTGCCTGGGATGGGGAGGGCAGGGAGGGCTGCGGCTCCCCTACAAGGGGAGGGTGAGATGGGAAATGCTGCTGCAGGGTGCATATACCCTATGCTCTGCAGCACAGTGGGACTAACCACGTAGGAGACCTGAGCCCACCCATGCTGTGAGTGGAAACTGGTCCAGTTCCTTTCCTCTTACCCCCTTCCCACCTTTTGGGAGTCCCTGCCTGAATTTTCCAGGGCTCCTGACCAGCCCATTCCCATTCCACTGTTGGGTTTGGGCGCACTTGAGCTCACCCTGGCCAGACCTCCAAGGGCTGCAGCCCTGCCTGTTAGCAGGGACAAGGCTTTCAGCACCGATGCAGCCTTCTGCCTGCTGGGGTTTTCCTGCTGTGTGCTGATACGCTGTTCCCTTGCCCCCAGGAGGGAATATGACTTTGAGGATGACTGTGACAGCCTCACGTGGGAGGAGACAGAAGAAACGCTGCTCCTCTGGGAGGACTTCTCCGGATACGCCATTGCAGCCGCAGAGGTGCAGGGGGAGGTAACGGTGGTGTCAGGTCCCCTCAGTGGATCAGCCTTGGGTTGGGACACTCTGTCCTGCCTGAGCCTGGGAAGATGCTCCCTCAAAGACCAGACTTCAGAGCCTCCATCCCTTGCAGGCCTGAACAGATGCTTCCTCTCTGCATCACATCTTCTCTACGTGAATACGTTACTGCATCCTTGTGAAGGTCTTCTTGTTAGACAGACTGGGGATGTGTAGCATGAAAGATGTTCTGGGGGCATGGCCCACATGTGGGGAGAGCCACAGCCCTCCCAGTAGAGAAAACCTCCTCTGGTGGGCTGCTGTCTGGTGGGCTCTCCAGCCCACTGCCCACTGTGCAGCAACTCTCCCCAGAGGCCTCAATGTCTGGCCAAATTCCTCACCATTTCACATCTTTGGCTCTCAGCAGTCTCTATGGGATGTGTTGTGCTTGGGGATAGTCTGTGCTCTCCAAAGCTTCTGGGCAATGGCTGGGCTTATTCTGGTCTGACGTGCTCACTGCCCAGTGTGGCAAGTCCTGGGTCTCTATGCCATGTTGGCAGAACTTTCTTGTGCCTTATTTATACTACACTGCTTATGTTTTCCCAGTGCTGCCAGTTCTTTCTCTGATTTCTCTCTCTCTTGCTTTGGTTCCTCATGTCGGATGCCTCCCTGCCTCTAAACATGCCATCTCCTCCCTCCAACAGCAAGATGACAGCCTGGAGAAGGTGATCAAGGACACAGAGTCACTGTTCAAGAGCCGTGAGAAGGAGTACCAGGAAACCATTGACCAAATAGAGGTAGGAGGAGGAAGTGGGGATGGCATGGCTCAGAAGGGGGTGGAGTGGAGTGGATCTCCAGGGAGGGAGACACCATGCTGGAACTGGTGGTTGGTGACTGGGGGCAGCAGCTTTGGGTCTGGCCATGACCCCTGCCGTGCACCGCACCGTGCCTTGGGCTTATCTCTGCACCATTTCCCTTGTGCAGCTGGAGCTGGCCACAGCCAAGAATGACATGAACCGCCACCTGCATGAGTACATGGAGATGTGTAGCATGAAGCGAGGCTTGGACGTGCAGATGGAGACTTGCCGGCGGCTCATCACCCAGTCTGGGGACCGGTGAGCTTCAGCGGGAGGGCTGGGATACCCCTGCTCTGGGCAAGGACTGGAGCCAGGGTGGTGGTGAGTGGGAGCTCCATGGGGAGCCCACTTGTGCCTTTCCCTGGTGTGGCACAGAGAGAGCGCAGTTCCCAGGGGCTGTTGAGTTCCTGGTGACCAGCCTCCACACAGGTCATGGTGGCACCTCTGCAGAAGGTGGGTTGTGCACAGGAGTCAGTTTTGACAGGTGGAGCCACCTCATCTCTATCACACTCAGCTGGTGAGAGGAGCTGCTGTTGCGCAGGGACATCATAAAAGTCCCTACAGGCCTGTGGAGCCAGGGTGGCTTCAGGCAGGGGCCCTCTGTGGTGGGCTTTCACTGACCCCTCTTCTCACTTGCCTTGGCAAGGTCATCCTCTGGGCAGACCCCTCCAGCACCAGCTCTGCTTCATGCTCTGGACCTCACTGCTGGTGTCCTCTGGGACACCATTACCAACCTCTAAGGATTCCCACAGACCCACACATGCCCCAGAGGAATGAAACAGACACTAAAGCTTCTCTTGTCGTTGCTCTGGTGCCCCTTGCTCACAGCGATCTGGGTCCTTTCCCTCCCTCTGGTCAGTGCTGTGACTGTTGCCCTTTACTCTTCTCCACAGAAAGTCTCCTGCCTTCACCCCAGCCTCCAACAGCGAGTCAGCCCCGAATGAGGAGAGTGAGGAGTCCGACCGTGACCCTCCCAGTGACGCTTCCATCAGATAATGAGGGGAGGCCCTGCTCTGTTGGACACCCTTCCTGGTACAGGGGTGCCTGAGCCATGCCTGAGAGAGACTGTCAGGGCCATGGAGCTGCTGGTAAACGCCTGTCACCCAGGCTCACTCCAGTTTCGCGGAGCTTGGCAGATCCCGCACCCCCCTGCCACCAGATATCTCGCAAATGGGAATAGCTAGATAGACCTGAGGGCCCTTGTTGGGCCTGCTCAGCCTCCAGCCCCTTCTCTATTCCCTTTCCCTGCTTTGGTTAAACCACGGTTTGGGCAGGGAGGCTTCAAACTTGCCACGGTGTCATTTGCCAGGACCTGTTCCCAGGTTCCTCCAGACTCACCTCCTCCGTCCTGGTACGCTTTGTCTTACCCCCTGCCCTCCCTGCACCACATGGAGCCGAACAAGAGCCGTCTCTTCCTGCAAACTGGACCTGACACTGGTGCCAACTGGACCGAGCCTGGGACACTCTCTGTCCTTGCTGCTGGCTGGGTGCCTGGGTGGTCCCCGTGCTGAGCCGGGCACCCCAATCCCCCTCTGCCTCCTCCAGGGCAGGGGCTGAGCTCCGCTCACAGTGCACTTTGCTTTGCCGCACATTGGCGGTGCGCTCACGTCTGTGTTACAGGGACAAGAGGTCATTAAATGGGACAGTTTCCTTTTCTACAGCTTGGCTGGGTGTGGGCTTTCCTTGTGCTGCGTGGCTTGAGGTTGGGGTTGTCCTCCACTGGACCCCCAAGCCCACGTCAGTGGGGGCCTCCCATCGGACATTCCTGTCCTTTGGGTGTGCTAGATGGGGCAAGATCCCTGTTCTGGGAGCTGCTGGCTCTTGATGGGCCAAGTATAGCACTGGTGCTGCATTGGTTGCCTTATTCTTAACCTGTATCATCACTGGTGCTGAGGTTGTGGGATTGAAAATGAAGCCAAATGTGGCTCACAACTTGTGGACCTTCCTCTCCCAGCACTTGGTCTCCTCTGTCACACCAGGGTATCAATCCCAGAGCATCTTCTTGCTTGCCCTCAACCCCACATTCAACTTCTGTGTAACCACAGTGGGGGTTCCCCTGTCCCACCTTCTCTTCTGGCATTTGCCTGGCTGGGCCTGCACATTCTCCTCTGGTGATGGGAGGCTGGGGTCTGGCAGGGTGGCAGGAGTGGGTGAGCAGCCTGCTGAGAGGCAGTGTTCTGCAGGGCTGTTTGCTGACCTGGGCTATACTGCCAAGGCAAGTGACACTCCAGAGAAAAAAGCTGCTCTCAAGGTCCTGAAGGGAAGAGAAAGTAGATGACAGTGGAGGTTTTGGATCATCTCTAGATAAGAAAGGTAAAATGAGGGCTGAGGGATGCAACAGTTTTATCTCTGTAGGTTTGGCTTGGGTAGCTAACACTGACGTGCACTTGAGCTGGAAGCACAGGCACATCCTCACACTGCAGTGCAGAGGGTTGGTGTTTGGGCAGGATGAGGTTTTTTGCCTGTGCCTGCCAGACACGTTAAGGCATGTGCTGGCATTTTAGCATGGGCTAAGCTGGCTGGTTACAGCCGGCACCGCGGTGAGGCAGGAGACATGAGGAAACCCCAGGGCAGGGCACAGCTCCTGAGAGAAGGGCCTGCTGTGGCTGAGCTCTGACTCACAAGTGCCATCTTCACCTCTCAGGGAAGGCATGGGAGCAGCAGGATAGCAGCAGAAGTGTGCTCCCTGCCCCGACTGTGAGAGAGAGTGGGAGGTGAGGGCCTCTGCCCACCCTGAGACAGGGTCTTCATCTCTTCATCTCCCCTCCATGCCCCCTTACCAACTGTTTCTGCTTCTTTCCCTGTTCCTTTTTATTTCCTAAAGGAGCTAAAGCCAGAGGAAATTCTGTAATCTGGCCTTTTCCTTTGAGTGGTGATGCCTCATGCACAGTAGATCAGAGATCACATTCTGTCCTGCCTGAAGGATCTTCTGGTTCATGCAAATCCCCTTTCCAGTATGTGTCTGTGCAGCATTTTCTGTTCTTTCTCTGCTGTGGAGATCTCTGTGAGTGGCTGGCTAAGCCTGCCTTCCCCTATGCATAACCCATGACGTGTGCCTTGGCCTCTCGGTACTGCTTAAGAAACCCACAGGACTGTAGAGCATGTTCCCTGAGAGATTTCAAGTGTGAAGCACGGAAGGACTGAGTGGTGCTGCCAGATGCCTGTGTGCCAAGACACATGGGGACCCCAGTCCCACACTGCTTGTCAGAGCTTCATTTGCAGTGAAGCTGAGACCTATTCTGCCCATGTATTCTCTGTATTATCAGCAGTAGGCTCAGTTCCCCCACCAGGGTGACAGCCCCTGACATCTCACTGGCAGGACATGCAATGCTGATCCTTTTCCTCAGCAATTGCTCAGCCTGAGAGGCAAAGCCCAAGGCCTGCAGTATTAGCCAGACCACCTTTCCTCCATCTACCTGTCCATCAGTGGTGACCCCCTAACTTTGATGCAGGATATGAGGAGATGTGAGCTTTCCATCTGTTCTCCGTGGGCTCCTCTTCATTCCTGGGGGAGTATCTAGCCTGCTTTTCTCCAACAGGAGCCCTGCTGGGAACCATGGAGCCTAAGAACTGCTCAGCACTGTGTTGCTTCTCACATCCCTAACCTCATCCCTTTTCCAGGATGCTTCTTGGCAACCTCTGCTCAGGAAGCGATATCAGAAGAAATTGTCTAGCAGAGACCTAGGTTGTGGCTGCTTGATCTTTCTGAACACCTCCTGGTCTGTATTCATCTCACAGGCAATAATTGTATCTCATTTCCCCTTAGGCTCCAGCCCACTCAAAAATTTTTGTTTGGCCTAGGCTTTCTGAAAGACTTGGTTGCAGGGGCAGCTTGGCCATGGGTGGAGTGGGCCTTTTCCTATTCTTGATCAAGATGATAAATTGATGAAAAAACTTTGGAGGAATGGGACAGTTACTCTTTCCAGCTGACCGTGTTCACCTGTGAGCGTGTTGCAGCTGAGTCTGATAGGTCCTTAGTGCACCAGCACAGACCCTGGCATGCAGGGGACTAAGTCCTGTCTCACTTGGTGTACATACATTAATGTTTACTGCCTGAGTACAATCTGTGCGTTGATGTGTTACTGAATGGGGTTCAATGGCAGGATGTATCCAGGCCATCCCTCTGTCAGCATCTGCCTTTGGGCTGTGGCTGCTGCCGTTGACCTCCATGAACATTTGTCCAAGACCATCCTTACAGAATTATGTCTCTCTGGACTGGCAGTGAGGTCTTCCCACTGAATATTTAGGCAGGGTGATTCAGCTTCCCCACCCTACAGAAGTCCATGCTGATGGAGACTTATTCAAGCAGTCTGGAGCCATGCTGGTGATTGTTCTGGCTTTTCCCTCCACAGCATTTGGACCATTGTGTCTGGATGAGGATGACCACAACTTCTGTATCAGCAGTGGGAGTGGCACAAAAACCCCTCCCTTGAGTCAAGAGCTGTCCCTGGGCTGGGACAGACTCACTTGTGAACATCCTACCTCCACAAGGCACAGAGGGAGCCAATCAGCCTTTGAGCTGGGGGTGAAAGATGCAGTTTGCTGCCATCCCCACTGTGCTCCATGCTCCCTGTGCTGAAATCAGCCTCTTGGCAACGAATGTCAGACTCTGCCAGGCATTTTGCAGAAGTGAGTCTTGGCTCCCTGCTGAATTCATTTCTGATCTTGTGGATGCAGAGTGGCCTTCCCTGCCCCTTTGCTACTGAAGTTCCCTAGGACTCGTCTGAAAGGTGAACTCTCGTTCTCAGAGGCTATCTATGGCAAGATAGCTTTGAGACCAGCCCCACTGAGTTTGTAGATGAAGACTATCAGATCTTCTCACAGAGGGGATGGGAAGCATCACCTTGCTTACACCTCATCATGTGGATGTGGAATGTTCTCAGTGGCTGTAGAGGGTTCAGTCAGACTAACTACTAAGTAGCCCAGATCTTATTCCCTGTATTGAGCAAGCGTGCTCCCTGCCTTCACTCAGTCTTGGATCCCATCTATTTTAGATCGTATCTCAGACCTGTAAGAGTCTGACTTGTCCATCGACTCAGTTAAGGTCCTGTATTTTCCACCCTGCACCTTTCTACTGAAGGTGGTGTCCCACATGACTCAGTTTTGTGTGAGTTAGCTTTTCCCTGTTCCAGAATTCCTTAGATGGACCTAAATGTGATGCTGACAGCCTCTGCTGAAGCAACTTTTGCTTCCCTGGTAAACTGTTTCTTATTCTGTTTATCCTGTTTCTTAACCAAGATGTAGAAGAGATCAGAGCTGCATAGAAAGTTGTTCTTATTTCTAGCTTTGAGATGCGAGATTGGCCTTCCTAAGCCTTGTACCTCTGCTACAATACTTTGTTTGTTCTCAAGAAGGCCATATTCTTTATGGTTTATGCTGTCTCAGATGCCTGTGGCACAGTGTCCCAGAACTTGCACATGATGAAAGATGTCAAATACTCTGGTTACAGGCAAGAAGCTCTCCTTTTGAGAGGTCAGAATTAACACAGAACACAGTGGAGTGCTGTGTCCTTGGAGGCGCACCTGGATGATGCATGGGCAGGCCTCAGAAAACATCCAGCAAGCCCCTGTGCATGGTAAATAACACTGGGAGCAGTAGTAAGATAGCATGGAGAACTGGGCGTGCTACAGACAGCTTTCAGGAAGCCCAGTCACCACGGAAAATCCTCCTATGAGATTGTGAGAGGTGTTTCAGGTGTGAATTTTCTGAATGCTTGGGACACTTAAGATGGGAACAGGGAGAGGATGCTGTAGGTCCCCTGGCAGTGAGGGTTACAGATTTCCAGCTTGGGGAACAGCTGTAAGAGCTGGGAAGGTTCTAAGGTAACGCTGTGGAAAAGGAGTTCAAGCAGCCACCAAAAGGCATCACCATCATGCTGGACCAGTATCACAGTAGACGGGAAGAGGCAACGTTTTCACCTTCAACAGCAGACTGCATCTGGAGAAGGTAGAAATAGAAGTTCCCAGGGTAGGAGCAAATGTGGGTAACTGGTATTTTTAATGTTCACAGCCACATCACAGAACTCCCAGCTCACCAGTCTGACTTGTTGGGTAAAGGTGGAATGGGCAAGAACAATTGTGAATTGAGGTTGCAACCTGTGCTAAAAATCAGAACCCCACAAATATGCTCTGACATACAATTGTGTCAAGGCATTGAAGGGTCTTTCATATACATCTGAATTCCTAAACAAAAGGTGGTGATTTATTTTCTAAGTGCCTCTGCTTTGTGTGAAAGGCAAATTATGTTGTCATGGAAGTCTTTGGCTGGGGATACTGGAGAATATGCTGTGCTGTGGAGTTGCTTATCAACTTAGAAATGATGGCATGCCCAAGTAAGGCAATGATGTTAGGTGTCCTTATGACAGATGAAGACTGGGTTAGGATTGATGCTTGCCTAAAAGACAAGGGATCAACTGAGAAACAAATCAAGATACCACCCAGGACAAAATGCCATAACAGAGTATTGTGTTGTGCTATGTAGCCATTTCTTACAGTGAAGTTGTTTAAGGGAAGTGTTAAAAAATGGATATATTTGGAAAGTGGAGAATTTTTCCAGTTATCCAGAAAGCTGTGATTTAATCTGCATGAGAAGATAGCAGTCAGTCAACTACTTCTGGAATAAGTGGCCATGTGACAATAGTACTTAGAAGCAAGAATAACTAATAAAAACAGTAAAGGCTGACCCTGCTTAGTAATAATAAACATTGTAACATCTGCACCAAGTATGGGTGGGGGAAAAAGGAATAGAGGGACAAAATAATTCAGCTGTCTAAAACAAGGTCTTCAGCTACTCATATCACCTCAAGGAAAAAACCTATGATAGCTGCGTGTCTAAGGACACTAACAAGTTGTTCTAGTTATATTTAAAGAAAAATCAGTCCCAGCAGTAATATAAACCTATTGACTTAGGTGAAACTGGAAAAAATATCAAAATGAGGCATAAAAAAGGGGAAGTACTCACCAGCTATGTCTGTTCTGTATTTGGAAAGAATGTGGTCAGAGGGGAATGATGAAGCACTTTGCAGACCATTAGCAACTAAGGAGGATCCTTGACAGGATCTTCTGGGAATAAACCCTTCCACATTTCCAGGCACAGGTGACCTAGAGCATGCTAATGCAGAGGTGCAGGGGTGTATAGGGGTGAAAAGGCTCCTCACAAAGCCTGAGGCTGCTTGGGGTAAGTGATGCTGGGGAAAAAGCAGAGAGCTGTTGTTGTGTTCCTGCAAACAGTGTTTTGCAAAGTACTAACCCCAGTGGTGGTGAGAAAGCTTTGGCTGCTGCAATCCGTGTTTTGCTGGTGTTGGTTTTTAAATGCATTGGGGAAGGCAGTTATAAAAAGACTGAGTGGACCGGTGAGCAAGTGACATCAGTGATGGGTCTGACAGGCCATGTATGAAAACCAATGAGAAACCAGTGGAGGGGGAAGGAGGAGGGTGGAAATCATGAAGGAATGGGAAAAATCTGCACAGATTTGTGGAGGGAGAAGGAATTGACAAACAAAACAGATACCATTTTTGATGCGTGGAAATGACACAGGCTCAAAAGGAGTAAATACCTCAGTCCAAAACGCCAAGAAGCATTAAAATGTATTTTTATATAAAGTGAGAACATACATATATATATATAGCCAATGTTTAAGCTGTGCATAGATACCTGTAAGAACAAAAAATACTAGTGACTAACCATGCCCTGTACAACAGGAGGGCTGGAAAGACTTAGGGAGCAGGGCTCACAAGCACCCTCATGTGAGTTCTCAGCCAGATGCTGAAACTGATGACATCTTCAAGCATTGGTGTGCTTTGCCCTGCTTTGCATCACAAATCAGAGTAGGTGACGCAAAAACTCCTCACCGTGATTCCAGGCTGCAGAAAAATGCTGTGAGAGGCAAAATTTTAGTTATTTTGCTCCTTAAAAACATAAATGGCAAGCAAGCATTTTTTGCCCAGTGCCTGAAGTTACTTCATGATGAAGGGCTAGATGGCAGTTTAGTCAGGCTGAGAAAGGCATATTATAGGAGTCTGAGGAGATGGGGAAGCTGGAGGCCATGTGCATTCAGTGAGATTTCAGTGTCTGTTTGGGGTCCAGCACCTACACCAGCAACTTGGTAACTAAAAACCTGGAGACTACAAACTACCTATGGCTTTTTTCTGTCCCAAGACTTAGAGCAAGGCCAGAAAAAGGTTGCTCACTTTTTCGGGGGAGAGCTGGGCACCTTTCCAATGTCAGTTGTCTCCCCCATGACACATATTACTTTTCATTTAGCAACCTAGAATTTCACCCACCATTTTAATAACCCAGTCACAAGATCCTTCTGCACCTTTCCACAGGCTGTTTCAATGTTGAATGGCCTGCATCATTTTGCACAAACAACAAGCCTTGGCAGCCCGTGCTCTAAATTGTTCTGAAGGTGTTGAATGGAAATAACCCTGGGGCAGATGTCTTCAGACACTGTCTGCTTGCACTTTCTCAGTCACCATCAGCCTTGCCACTTGTTTTCAGCCTGGAGAGGGTGGTTTTCCCTGTTCTGGGGCAGTTCAGGTCCTTTGAAAGGCTTTGCCAGTCTGTTTCTTCCTAAATCCAGTTGCTTTTCATCGGGGGGGGGAGGAGGGGGGTTTATGCAAGAGGTCAATTACTTATAGCTCACACTTACCTATTCATCCATTTTATGCTGGAGACCGCATCTGGATCTGGCACCTGGTACTAAGGGTTTGCTGCCCTTCATGTTCTCGAGTCCTGATGCTTGTTTGCAGCAGTGGCTTTGTCTCATTGCTGCTGAGGAAAATCTCTTGTTGGGAATA
Source organism: Psittacula echo (assembly GCF_963264785.1). Lineage (NCBI taxonomy): Eukaryota > Metazoa > Chordata > Aves > Psittaciformes > Psittacidae > Psittacula > Psittacula echo. Next base: position 9,113,213 of record NC_137736.1, read on the forward strand.
ACCCAAAAGCTCCTGTAATGGCAAAAGATCAGTTTTACTCTTCTGCCATGGCCTTATCTTCCCTAATCACTCCCATACAGCTTTTTGGCAGCTTTCTTGTCTCCTCCATGCATTCCAAGATACACTTGAAAAAGGTTTTCATACTACCTTTTCTGTTTGTCCCAGTTTCCTAAAATGTCTGCCTTTTTTTTGGCTATTAAAGTGTAATTTGCTAGTATTTATGAGTTTTTCTTCTATATTCATTTGACAACAGCTTTTTGACAGCTGCCTTTTCAAATCTTATGCAGAATAACCCAGTACTACTGTTCCTTCTAGGAACATGTAATTGAGAATAACTCTCTCAAGAAGATGATGTTTCTATGGTAAGATAATGTTAAGTTAGCTGTCCTATAGTAAGGAATTACATTCAGCTCAGAAGAGTAAGTAACACATTATTTGCCCAAAGGTAGGTGGCTTGTTTTTGATGAAGTGCTGTGAGTCCTTCCAGTGCCCACAGGGGTATTTGAGTACCCCAAGTTTAAGTCATGAACCTGCATTTTGTGAATGGCATCTGATACAAAGGAGCTTGGAACATTATCAAGATGTTTTTCTTATACAACTGTGCAATATATTCCTTGTGTCACAGTCTGTCCTACTAGAGACCTGTATCTCCTCTTCCTTGCACAGGTCATGTCGACTGCTTTGCTCAAAGACTCATTTAATTCAGAAGTGGACAGAGTATGTTTTAAATGTCTAAGACTTCTTTTGCTGTCCTTTTACAGTCACCATTTTGTTACATTTTGGTGTTTTTCACTTTGTGGCATCTTAATGCTGAAGGTTCATGCTGGCGTCTCGAGAAGAAGGTGGTCTGAGGACAACTAGCTGTTTCTTGGGGGAGCGAATGCATGTATGGTAGTGTGTAAAAATGCCAATGGACTATAATGGGTTTAAACATTCAAAGGTACTGTAAAAGGGAATGTGCTTGTAACACCACTGCTAATTACTGCAACATCACTTGAATTTCCTCTGTCTTATAAAAACCAGAAAACAAAAGGTTTTATCCCTAGAAATGGCTTGCTGCCCATCGGAGATGTTGTCCCTTGGATCAGCCAGAGAGCTTTGTGTCAGCACAGCCCTGCAAAGGCTTGAACCCATCTCCCAGACACATCCCTCTCCTCTTCCAGGGGCCAAGCACCAGCGCAGTGATCCCTGGTGCCTGGCCTATGGAAGAAGGGCTTTTGGCCAGGATCCATGTCTTTCTATACCTTCCACTTGCAAGGTGTTCATAAACCAGAAGGGACTCTGGCTTGTCGCTGCTGCTCTTGAAGCCAGTTTGTCCAAACAGGGTGGCACAATTGCTTTTAGCTCCTTTGCTGAACAAGAGCCTTTTTATGTCTGCCTGAGTGTCAGCCTTCCCTCACCAAGCATTTCTACCAGTCTTCCTTAGAAATGCTTTCAGAACAAGCCTAGAGCTCCCCTATTTAGGAGAAAACTCTTCTCCAGAAAGAGAAGCAGCTGCCACAGCAGATCTCCCATCTTTACCCAGTGCCATCTGCAGTCATAGATCTCAGCTTTTCCAATTAACAAAGAGAAGATATTTAGGACAGGACTGCACATTCTTGGACAGTCTGGCCACTGAGCTAGCTTTCCCATCTGTCCAGAGGGGCCTTGCTGTGGTGCCATCTGCAGGCACAGTGTCTGGATGTAAAATGAGGAGTTAAGGGAAGAGCTTTGCTTTTTTAGGAGCTTACGTGAGAGAGGAAACCAAGCCCTCCAGGCAGTCCAAAGGCTGCCCGACTTGTTTGCCACGACTGCCCTCACTGTTTCAATACAAGAGCAACCGTGATTCCTGGCTCACCTCACATAGGTACCCTATCACTTTTCCAAGAATTTCAAGCAAGACTGTAAACCAGCTGAAATAGTATTTTAAAAGCAAATTGAACCTTTATCTGAGACCTTCCCAGCAATTGTTAGTTTGAGAGCACGTATTCTTCCTCCAACCCCCCAGGTTGTATGAATTTGCTCATTCGCACAGCAATTTGATCTCAAGTTTGATAGGGTTGTTGTTAAATAACAGGAGTTCTTTGCTTTAAGTGAAGATTTAGGCAGCCTTATCTTGCTTAGGAAACAAACAAGGCTTTTTTAAGGAAAAATGTGGCTCATTGAAACGCTCCTACTTTAAACCCGGTTCAAAATATCTTTGTTATACATGGGAAAAACAGGCAGCCCCCAAAAAGGTGTTTAGTAGCCTCTCTGCACCTCCAGATTACCAAGCAAGGTGCTTCTTGGCATGCACACAAGCATGCAGGCAGCAGCACACAGCACATCCATTCAAAGTATGCAAGCGCAGCAATCGCAGACAGGATGGGACCAACGCAAGACTCATTTGTAAGCCTAAGAGGGCTGCAGGTTATACCTCTCCCCGACAGAAACTGAATTCCACTGGGAGGGCTGCCTCCAGCTAGCTCCAGCATCAGGCAGCTCACATTTAACTCCAGAGTTACCTAAAGCTCCTGCAGGGCCACTTACAGAGTAAGCTAGGTATTACTGCTGATCTAGGGCTAGCAAGCTGCTCAGAGCCCCAGCTCCTATTCAGAGGCAGGCTATTCAATGTTTTCGTCTTTGCAAAGCAGCTTTGAGTCATTGCTGTGTAGTCCAGTAAACATTTAATTTTTACGCAGCCCAACCGATGGAGATAAGCGGCTCTGGGAAACTATGCCCAACATAACCTCATCCTGACAGTTTTAAATCCTCCAGCTTAAGTCTTTGCTCCAGGTCAGGGTCTAACATATTTGGGGTCCAGACAACAACTCCAACCCTGCCTGCCAGGAAGAGGACAACACATCACAGCTGAGACAGTAAATTGAGCTGCTAAAAATGGAGCACCACATGATTTTATGCAGCACATCGCTTATCTACCCTAGCTCTCACAGAAGGCTCAACCTCTGCCCAACAGCATTTGTGCTTCCTGGGGAAGGTTACACAGTCCCTGTCAAAGGGCTGACACTCACCTTGCAGAGATTTGCTGCTCAGGAGCTTAACTGCAACTACCCCTCCTTACGCGTAGAATTAAGACCAGCTACCACCATGGTAACACTGGCTGCTGACACGTCCCTAGGCAGCCATTTCCTCTAGGACAAGCTGATTCATTTGAAGAGGTACAAGCAAATGACAATCCTGCTTCTAGGATTTCTGCAAAAGCAGAGAGAAGGAAAAGAAATAATTCCTGCTTCTCGTGCCCCTTTGCCAAACCAAGTACAAAGTCTCCTGCTCAGCACTTCATTCTGCATACATGCCTCAGACAAGCAAATCCAGAGTTAGAAGGTGGATGAGCAGCACAGCAGTCTGGTTAGCACAGCCCTGCACCACACCTTATTTTGGCTGAGGGGCAGAAGTCTTGCTCTCACATCAAGGCAGAGGTAGCTCCACCAGCCTGCATACCACAGCTCTGCTCTCTGCAGCCCAGCACTCTGAGCCCACAGGCGCTTGCTGCTTTTCTCAAGTCAGGTAGCCCAGGTTGGGCCATGCCTATGCATGATCTAAGCTGTCCAAAGCAAATCTTAAGGCATTTGCTTGTCTCTGTTGCCTAGATTTACGACAGCATCCATGCAGCACTGCTTCAAAGGAGCTAGCCCAGCCTTTGCAGCAAGCATGTGAAGTTTGCTCACTGAACACCCCCACTCCCACTTTCTCCCATTTTCCACAGACAGACAAGGCATTTCAGATGGTGATCACTTTTATTGATGTAAGGTGGTACACAAACAGATCAGTTTCTATCAGCCTCTCCACCTCCCCCAGGCTCTGGGAGAAGTTGGAGGAGTGGGGGAGACAAGGGAACAGAACTGGCCTCTCACTGCAGGATGCAGAGCTAAGCGGTGGTGAAGAAGGGCAGGGGCTCCAACGCGGGAGAATCCTGCTTCCCTAGGCAGCAGGGGGGGCTGTGTGTTCGGCTCACTCCTTGGATTCCATGTGGACCATCAAGTCCACAACACGGTTGCTGTATCCATACTCATTATCATACCTGGGGACAAACAGAAGTGCTGACCTATTTCTTGAATGCCTGCTTCCTCCACTGTTCCCATTCTCTGCCCCATCCTACACAACTGAACCAGGCAATTTCCCATCCACTTCCAGGAAAGTTAGCAGTAGGCATCCCTTCCATGCTCCAGGAGGTGAGGGCAGTATATTTCTAGATAACAAGCAATCTCACTCCAGTGTTACACACTGAAGCCGCTGTCCTTAGCAGGTGTCTTGTGCATTCATCACCATTCAGCAGTGATGAACAGGACACAAGCCTGTGACTTGTCTGTGCCAGCCCCTACACCCCAGTTTCCCCACACCACCCCCAGGCTCTGCCTACCAGGAAACCAGCTTGACGAAATGGTCGTTCAGTGCAATGCCAGCACCCGCATCAAAAGTGGAAGAATGGCTGTCACCATTGAAGTCACAGGAGACAACCTGGAACAGAGGGAAGTTGTAACACATTAATTGTTACTCACAGCCAGAAGCAGAAGTTACCAAACTAGGATACAGCTGGTGCCATCAGAAAAATGATGTAAGCACCATTAACCACAGGACAAGACATGAGGAGTTACTTACCTGGTCCTCTGTGTATGCCAGGATGCCCTTCAGGGGCCCTTCAGCAGCAGCCTTCACTACCCTCTTAATGTCATCATACTTAGCCTGGGAAGAGACAAATTGAAGATGGTCAAATCTCAACTCACAGAAAATGTCCACCAGAGAGGTGGGAAGGAGACAATACATGGAAGCACCATGCCAGGTGCTGTTTTCACGAAGATCACATCTTAGGGACAAGACAGATGCAGAGAGGGCAGAGTTTAGAGGAACCAGGGGCAGGTCAGGTTTTTAGGGCCCTGTCTACATCACTTACTGGTTTTTCCAGACGGCAGGTCAGGTCCACAACAGAGACATTGGGGGTTGGCACACGGAAAGCCATTCCGGTAAGTTTCCTGTGAGACACACGAGTCAGCAGGGAACAACACCCAGCACACCTCTGCCAGCCCTCCATGCTGCTATGAATGGTTCAGAGCTGGCCAGGCACTGCCTGCCTCTTCCTGACACCCAAGGGACAACACTCACCCATTGAGCTCAGGGATGACTTTTCCCACAGCCTTAGCAGCCCCAGTAGATGCTGGGATAATGTTCTGGGCAGCACCTCTACCATCCCTCCACAGCTTCCCAGAGGGCCCATCCACTGTCTTCTGTGTGGCTGTAATGGCATGGACAGTGGTCTGGGAAGAGAGCACAGGAATAAGAACACAGGCAATAGTCTCCAGAAAAAGCATCCAAGGGACACAGGGAGTATAGATGCTTTCCCTATCATGTGAGGGTAACTGTGGATAAGGCACTCTTCTCAGCAGCAAGCTTCAGACCTACCATAAGACCCTCCACGATGCCAAAGTTGTCATGGATGACCTTGGCCAAGGGAGCCAGGCAGTTAGTAGTGCAAGAGGCATTGCTGAGTTGGAGAGAAAAAAAAGCACATCAGCTAGAGACACCACATCTACAGAGGCAAGATGAGACCCCAGGCCAAACAGCATCTTCCTCTCTCCTTACCTGACAATTTTCAGAGATTTGTCATACTTTTCATGGTTGACACCCATCACAAACATGGGAGCATCAGCAGAGGGGGCAGAGATGATAACACGCTTAGCACCACCCTTTAGGTGAGCCTGGAAGAAAAAACAAAGAGATTAGGTAACTCAGAATACCTCCAACTTCTACCAGACAACCTCTCCTCCCTCCCAGCCCCATTTTGAGCAACTCTATACAGTGATGCATCCCACAGGCAGAAACAGCAGTATCCCTTCTTCTGTGTGCTACTGTGATATACTTACCCCAGCCTTCTCCATAGTGGTGAAGACACCAGTAGACTCCACAACATATTCAGCACCAGCATCTGCCCACTTGATGTTGCTGGGGTCACGCCTGAGGAGCAACAAAACTGTAAGAGCTGCTTTCACCCTTCAGGGGGGCAAGAGGGAGAGAGATACTTACTCCTGGAAGATGGTGATAGCATTCCCATTAATCACAAGCTTCCCATTCTCAGCCTTGACAGTGCCCCGGAAATGACCATGAGTAGAGTCATATTTGAACATGTAAACCTAGCAAGGAGAGAGGGAGGAAGGTCAGGCACCCTGGCTGCCATCTCCCCAACCGTTGCTCTGCCTACATTACAGGCTCAGCTTCCCACCTCCACAGTGACCCTGTCTAACCACTGCGCTGTACTTGGCTGTGCTGAACCTCCCAGCTCTGCATCCTCTACCTCACACCCGGTTTTCCGAGGAAGCTACGAGAACAGAGCCAGAGGAGCCCTACTCGGAAAGGCCCGGAGGGGGCACTGCAAAGCAACTCACCATGTAGTTCAGATCAATGAAGGGATCGTTAATGGCCACCACTTGGACCTTCCCAGAGAGAACGGCTGCCCGGGTGACCAGGCGGCCGATGCGGCCAAATCTGGGGAGAGATAGACACGGATGAGAGAGAGCAACAGGGAACGAGCCGGGCTGGGCATGACCCACTGCCTTCCCACAGCATGACCCGCTCTTCCTTGCCCTGCAGGTCAGCAGGGAGCCAGGCAGCTGTGTCCAAAGGCCGATGCACCTCAGTTAAAGAGTAAGAGCAACCCCCGCACCAAAAAGGTCAAGTGCTAAATTTACTGAGGGCCCCGGGGATCCGGTTACTCCTCAGCCCAGGGGGATAAGGCACACTCCCGGGGCCACCACCGACACACGATCCATCGGACGACCTTTCTGCAGGAGGTGGAAGCCCGCCGGTGGGGTGCAGGGACCTCTGGGGGGGGCCGGCGGGCAGCGGCTGCGCTTCCGGGGTGAGTCACCCCGAACCCGTATGGAAGTGACTCAGCAGCCGCTGCACCCCAGCCCCTCCATGCAGCACGCGGGGCCATAGCGGGTACCGGCTACTCCCACCCCAAATCTCCCCCCCGTGCCCTTGAGCCGACCTTGCCCCCCCCCCACCGCCGGGCTCCTCCCGGTGCCGCAGCCCGGCCCCGGCACTCACCCGTTGACTCCGACTTTCACCATCTTCGCCTCTTCGGGATGTTCCTACGGACACAAACCGCCGGTGAGCAGCGCGGATGGGGCGGGAGGGAACCGGTCACCGCCCCCGGCAGCAGCGCCGCGCTTCGCCTCCTCCGGGCACCGTTAACGCCTCGCCGTTAACGGGTGGGTTGTGGATGTGCGTGTGTGCACGCGCTCGGAACCCGCCCCCCCCCCCCCGTCCTCTCCCCCTCCCTCCTCTCAGACGGCCTATGTATGCCCCACACACTGCCTCTCCCCCTCCTCAGGCGGCCTGCTTTCCCCCCGCCTGCCTCCATCTTGGGGCACTCCGCTCCGCCTTTGTGCCCGCCGCCACGCGGTCCCGCTCCGCCCGGGGGGCTGCTGCAGCCCCCCCGGCTCCGCCCGCCCCCCCGGTGGGTTGATGCTGTTGGGTTCCCACAGCCGCCTCCCTCCTCCTCTGCTCATTTCCCATCCCCCAGCCGCTGCCCCCCGATCCAGGCACACCCCCACAGCTGCCCCCCACACCCCAACCCATTACCTGCCGCCTCTAAGCCGCCCTAGCGCGCAGTGAGAAGGTGGCGTAACGCCGCTCCGCCGCCCTTTATAGCCGCGCACGGGAAGGGCTGGGGCCCGCCCCGTCGGGCTGGCGCCGAATGGGAACGCAGGGGCCGGGTTGGGCTACGTGCGCCCGCGCTGCGGGTGCGGCTGCTTCGGTTTCCCCCCGCACAGTCCCACCCAGCCTCATCGGTCCCCATTCCCCCCTCCTAGTAACAAAGGCCTCACGCTGGGCCTTGTGGGGTCCACAATGGTCCCCTTGCGTGGGGGTTGCGCTGCCACCCGTGGTGGTGATGGTGACGGTGAGAGATACCCCTGACGCTGGAGAAAGCTGGGTCCTGTCCCTGCGGCAGGGAGGTGTCCCCAGGGCGGGGAAGGGCGGCTGGGCCCCTATCTGGAGAGACGGGAAGGGCTCCCCGATGATGGCCCGTGAGGGGCTGCCTCCTCGGGGGTCACCGCTGCTAGCACCTCGAGGCATGGCATGCACTACTTTCACCTGGTAACAAAGGAGAGACACCCCCAGTACCCTGGCTGCAGCCTGCGCCCCAATCCCAGCTTGCCTGCACCCCAGCATGGTGGTGGGGGCAAAGGGGCACAGAGATGCTGGAGGCTCCCCGAGGGAGCAGCAAATCCCCAGGCATCCCACGTCTCCAGCACTCGGAGGCAGCAGGTGCTGGCTGAGAGCTCTCTCACTCCCAGGCTGGGGACCCCAGGCCATCTTTGGGTTCCTTAGGTGAGTTTAGCCATGCGTGATGTGAATGGATCTGCCGGCCGCCCTCTTCCCCGGCAGGCCACGCGCCGCAGCGTGAACACCATCTTAATGAGGCACTGCGGCAGTGCTGCTACCCGCGGGACGTGACGGCGGAAATCCTGCCCGCCTGCCGCCTCGGCCCGCCTTTGCTGGCTGCCTGTGAGAAGGAAGCGCTCCCTGAATGGCTGCCGCTGCTGCCCACCTTGCAGCCCCCCTTCCCCGTGCTGAGGTCTCTCACTGAGCCGTGCCAGTGGCTTGGTGCGGGGCTTGTGCAACCCAGGTGCAATGGGATAAACCTGCATTAGGCACAAGGCTCAGAGCATGGCCAGAATTCTCCATCCCATGGGGAAAGGGTCCCGGAGGAAGGTGGGATGCAGACCTGGGCTGGCAGGGGATGGTGTAAGCAGACCTATCCCTCTGGCTGCTCGGCTCAGCAGGGCTTTGAGGATGAGGAGGAGAGAGTGGAGTGGGGGAGCCATGCAGGTAGCAGGATGGGGGGCAAGAGGGGTCACACAGCTCGAACGTAACCCAACTCTTCTTATATACCACTGCTATTCCCAGTGCTGCCGAGGGGCTTGTGGCTAAGTTTAGACTCGGCTGATGTTACAACCTTTTCTTAAAGGCCAGGGGATGATGGGTCGTGTGGTACACCGGTGGGGCAAGAGGGGTGTGAGCGCATGCCAGGGTTTGTGGTGCCCCAGCCGCAGTGCACTGAGGGGCTGGCATGGCTCTCAGGGACAGCTTCTGCACAAACAGGAGGCCCCAGTGTTTGCTCAGCAAACACTGCAGCCCCGGGGGGCAGAGTGTGTCTGGGATGAGCCAAAGCAGCCTTCCTGCCCGAGCACACGGTCGATATCTCGCACCCCCCCCCCCCACACACACTCTGCCATGGCCCCAGCAGCACCACACTGCAACCGCGCGTGCTGCCCGGCCCACCCGGAATGGCGGCATGCACCTAACATGGCCCCACGTGTGGGGGCTCTGCAGCCGCTGCCAGCCCTGCACATGCACATGGGCCCCCAGCCTGCAGGCAGCCGTGGCCTCACACAGTGGTGCTGCTGATGAGCGTGAATGCAGAGATTAATACAGCTCTGTTTAATGAGCAAGAGTCCTCGAGCACGGAGAGGAGGGAGGAAGCAGCTGTGGAACCGGGCAGCTTCTCCTCATGCATCTGCCGCTCTCCTTCAGGGCAGATGCTACAGGGCTGTGCTGGTTCCCATGATGGTGCTGCCTGTGGATGCCTGGGTCTCCTCTGGCTGTGGAGAAGCAGGGCTGGTGAGCCGCCCAGCGGTGTGCTGCCTGCCTGCTTCCACTCCCGGCCCCAAAGCATGGGTGGTCTGTGTCCCAGCCTTTGCCCCAGCTGCAGGCAGGAGGTGGACCCACAGCCACCTCTCGCTCCTGTCCTCCCCAGCACCATGCTCTCAAGCCTCCCCTTACTTCTTCCCTACCCACTTACTCAATCCCTCACTGCTGGCCCTCTCACCTCAGAGTCCCCTCCAAGGCTAACACCCCAAACCACTGAAGGTCCCAATCCGGTCCAGTTTCAACCCAAAGCAGCCCTTGGGCACGGCCTTCCAGGCCCAATCTCGAGGCAGTGCCCACTTGCGACTGGCGAGGGTCTTGCGCCAAAGAGAGGGACGGGCAGCTCTATCCCCAGATGGGAGGAAGGGGAGTGTGGAGGAGAGCAACTGAGGGCCAAAACTGGACCCCTCCTTCGTGTCCTCTTCAGCCAGTGTGGACTCGGGCCCCAGGGGCAGCAACTGGGAAAGGAGCATCTGGGATAAATAGAGAGGAAAGAGGGGTGAGAGCAGAGTTGCCTGTGCTCCTGGCAAAAAGCCTTGTGCCCCCTTGTGCCCCACTGCACGCACCTTTACAGATTGTGCAGGACATTAAATGGTGCCTGCACACAGGCACTGTGCCTGTGACACTGCATCCAGACACAGGAAAGGGCTAGACCAGCATCTTCTGCTGTCTGAAGTGATTCTGCTGTCCAGAACAGCAAGCAGGCAGCTGCTGTGAGCCTTTGCCTGCGTGCAGATTGCCCTGCTCTTGTGTGTGTCCTCAACACTTGGAGGGTAACAGCCTTTAGTCCTTGCTTCTTCTGCTGATGCTGAGCACCTCTACGTGCGCAGGCTGCTATGTGGCATTTCTTTTTATCCAGAGGGCTGGTGTGGAGAACAGACCTGCCCCAAATTCCTGCTGCTAAAGATGGGGGGGAGGCAGGAGCAGAGCAGGCGAGAGGGAAGGGGACTCCACATCTTTTGGGAATCCTTTAGGTTATCTGTGCTGGTGGACACATGCTGACTGTACACCCCCAGCATTGCTGGCATCCTCCAGCTATAGGGAGACAAGGATTGGTAGGTGCATTTGGCACAGTGGAGGCATGACATGGCTGCCCAGGGAAGCAGCCTGTGGTAGCCATTCCACATCTGTCCCTCACGTGGGTGCTGAGCTAAGGCTGAAGATGCCTTTCGTGTGGCTCTTTTCGGTAGCAAGTTAATTGAAGCGGACACTGGCATCTTGAGCGAGGAGTGAAAGCGGTGAGTCATAGCAGGATCAGCCTTGTGATTTTAGCTCACCTCCTAACTACTTCCCTGTAGCTTCCCCAGCGTGACCTGAAGGCAAGGTGTTGGGGCTCAAGATTATGGTTTGGGTAAGAGGGAGCTGGTTAAATTCAAAAGATGAACGTATTATTGCTGTATTTGCTGAAGATAAGAGATTTACCCAAAAGAAGCCCTTAGATGGCATCCTGAGGGAGGAAGGGGGCTCTTGGTCTTAAAGAGGGGCTGCTGGGGGGTAGTACTGAGCTTAGAAGTGAAAATCCTGGCCTAGGAGGATGTATTTTCCCTCTGAAACCTAAGAATCAGGCACTGAATGTGATGAGGGACACAGCTGTAATTTCTAGTGGCTGCTGACACAAGGTGGAGTTAGACAGGACCAGACTCTTTATGGTTAAAAGCCTCTGCAGGCAACATGGGGAGTCCCGCAGGCAACATGGGGAGTCCCACAGGCAGCCAGCCCCAGACCAGAGAGTACTAAAAAGCTTTTGTCTGCCCGCTGCCTCGTAATGCTGATGCTCCTTAAGAGCTGGGTTATAAAGATACAGTCATTCTAGAGCTAAGGCTGTTGGGATGAAGGGGAGGGAACAATGAGAACAGACAGCAGCTTTTGATAGCTGGAATTCAGGACTGCCATTCCGTGTTCAAACATGACCTCCCAAAACTGCCCCTCCACTCCTGAAACCTCCCTCAGCTCTCTCCCAGTCCCTCCTACCTGTAGCCTCTGTCCTGATAAGGACACAGTCTGAACGCTGGCAGAGAGCAGAACTAAGAGTAAAAGCGAGCAAGGCCACGAGTGGAACCCCAGCATCTTCTTCTTATCCCAAGGCTTGTGGGAGGTAAGGCAGGATCTGCAGCATCTGTGTCAGATGCAGTCCCTCACCCCTCTTTGCCTTTATAGCTTTGGTTCTGGCAGGCGCCTGGCCCCCAGCTCTCTGCTGAACCACCCCCTGGAGCTCCTTAACCTTTCAGCCCTTTTGTCCAGGGTGATATATTTCAGGGTGAGCTCAGCAAGACCCCTTCCTTTAAAGAAAAAAGACACAAAGCTGTTTACTGAGTGTCTGGAAAGATGAATGTGAGTTGAGCTGCTGCTGGCCAGGACCTGGAGGTATCTGTCAGGGTCAGGAACAGGGTGACACTTTGAAACATATCCCAAAGGAGGATATTGAAGGCTGCATTGTATAATGATATTGAACATGCTCTTTCTAGTGAGAACGCTGTTAATGCTATTTCTCTAATCAGCATGAGCAACCACTACAATGGTTGGCACATTGCTGACTGCACAGAGCTGACACAAATTCAGCTCCATGACAATAAAGGCTTTCATTTTTAATACTTTCATCTTGGTGAGCTGTTTGGCCTGGGAATGAAGAGCTCTTGCTGCAGAAGGTGTGTGAATTCCAGCACTAACTCTATGGGATTTGTAGTGGTGATGGGAGCATGGCTCTAAGTACTAGTGGGCATGTAACTTGCAGGCTGGCTGTCCTGAGTCACCATCTGGAGGACTGGGCTGAGTTTCCAGAGGAACCGGGACAAGAAAAGAGCTCGTTGAGGCTCAGCTTGCACTTTCTCAAGCCCAGGCACACAATGGAAGCAGGACTGCAAGGAGCAGATTCCTACCTCCTAAATCTTCTGGCTATTAGTTCCCCCAGCCTTTGTTTACCTCTCCCATTTTACTATAGTTTCTCACCAGCTGAACAAGGCAATGAGGTCACTGTTTGGAGATCAGGGTGCAGAAGTCAGCCTGGGTGTGAAGACAGAAACTAATCAGGAAAGTTTGTCAGGGGAGCAGAATGGGGGGACTGTACCCCACAACAGGGTTAGGAGTGGGTGTGCTGGGTGAGTTTAATAATACCTTACACTTCCCTTTCTTCAGTATTGTTGCACAAAGCAATTAGGACAAAATTTGACAGGCAGTGTTTTGCTGCCTGCTTTTGTGGAAATTATTATATTATTTAAGGGAATAATAAAAAAGTCTTTTGCAGAGATAACAAAAATCAGATTTCAGATATTTGCCTTGTCTTTCTTTCCCTCCTTTCTTCCCAGCATCTTGCATTTACAGATGCAGATTTCTTCCCTGCCCAAGGAGCCAGAAAGTTTTAGGAACTGTTTTTCATCCAGTCTATGAAAAGTGAGTGTGTGACTTCAGTCTGGAATATCGATGCTGGATGCACGAGAGACTTCGCATAGGTGGGGGCATCCAAGTATGTTGGCTCCACTTGATACCTGCGACCCTCCTGGTTCCAGAGCAATGCTCTGGTGATCCTGTCTGGCAGTGCCCTGTCACCCCCTTGCCTGGGACAGCTGTCCAGGGCATGCCAAACAAATGGAAGTGCTCCCTAATCCCTGGCTAACAGCCTCCACTGAGACATTTCATGGGGAACAGGATTGCTTTCATATCAGCCTTTTAAACCACAAAGCACAAGCAATGTGCTGCTCAGGCGGGGACTCTGTGCACAAGCAGAGTGTGGGATATGTGCACACAGCATCCATGTGCTGGATGCAGTAGGGTATGGAGCTTTGTGGTGTGAAATTTTGGAGGGGTGGGAAAGAGAGGAAGGAGGATGGGATATGAGCACGTGTTCATCCCACATGCAAGAGGTCTCAGAGTATGTTATTCTGTACTTCCTAGTCACAATTGACCATCCAGAAGCAGCTGAGTCAATGTGCTAGAGCATTCATGCTCCTGGCAAGACAGCCGCAGGCCAATCCATCTCCAGTTGAATGCACTGGTTCCAGGAGTCAGCTCCTTCCTGAGCAAAAGGTGAGTACAAAAGCAACAACACTTTATACCTACAAAATATAGTGGTGGTTTGATCTGGCATCCCTTGAATGTGGTGACCCCCATACTGCAAGAAGAATGCCAGATATGTGTTTACAACTGCTCCAAATTCCAGCCCACCTGCATGCAGACTGAGCCCTGCAGGGATGGACAGGCTTTGAGCTCTCTAGTGGCAGGTCTCTTCCTTTGGTCTAGCAGAGGCTGGAGCTTGCAAGAAGGAAGAAGTCATCACTGTCCCATACCAAGCAAGAAACTTCAGAGACTATAGGAAATTTGCAAATTTTCTTGCAAATTCTTGCAAATTTGCAAATCCATCAAAGCCTGAATAAATTCCAGGTGCTCGATGACTCAGGTGCCATGAAGTTGCAATTGCTCTGTGTCCCAGATCCTTGCTGGGACAGCAGTCGAACTGAATAGTTGCTTTGACATGTGCTGCCCATGACTGTGAAGTGAAAAGGCTTTGGCAGACAACGAGTCCCCGACTGCCCCAGTTTTCACAGACTCAAATAGGTTATTGTCCTTCTTTCTTTGGTGCTAACAAGTTTCTTCTATAAAACCCCTTCCCCCTCTGATGCTGAGGCACTGCTTCTAGAGCTTGCAATAGCACCAGAAAATTGGTCTCCTGCTGAATCACAATGAGTCTTTTACAAACAATTGCTTATAAAGGACAGGAGGAAGGCAACTGGAGAGTGGGAGGACTAGGAACTGGATGAAGTACCCTGCGGAAAACCCAAGTTCACTTCAGCCAATGGTGATGGAAAGGGCTGATGGTTTCTGCAGACCCTAGAAACAAGGACAGCATCACATCATTCCACTGATACCATGCATAGGAATTTGGAGCCCACCATGGTCAGAGAATGGAAGCACCACCGATCTTGGCACTGAGTATTCCCATTTCCTCAGAAACAAGGGAGTGGAATTATTCCTTCCATAGCAATTAATGGTCAACATAGCAGGGTGGGAGAGAGGGACAATATTGCTGTAGCTTTCTGATCTTTGTATTTCACGTGATTGTCTCTTCACTGGGGTCCTCTGATTTTGGGAGGGTATTTATATTGGTATCTGGCTATTACACTAGTAGTGGCAAGGGGGTAGGGTAGATGTTTCACCCCATCAGTCTCTTGACTACTATTTTATACAACCACATTTATGTCCATAGTAGTCTCTTATCTCTGTGCAGCCAGGACAGAGGAGAACTGAGCCACAGCCTCTACTTGCTGGCAAACGAAGGGAGACCATGACAACTGCAGGAACATGGTAGATCCTCAGAGACAGGGACTGTGGAAGACCAGCAGGAATCTGCTGATAGGAGGGCCCTTCCAATTATCCCAGCTAGTGACAAGCCTGCTTTCTAGGTGACTGATAGTACAGAATTATTTCCTCTTACCTAAGAGCTCTGGGACAAATGCCAACTTTCCAGTGAGACAGGAGGTTAAAGATTATGTGTATAACAAATTCACATTTAGGGCACTTTGTGTTCACATGGCAGTCCAAGGAGTGCCAGGACCAACCTGAGCACTGATGTGGCATTCCTGGAAAGACAGAGCTTATGTGCAGTCTTATTTGAAACCTAACTGGCTTCCCAGCAAACATATTCCAAAAAGTGCAGTGAAACAACCAGTGTTACCGGTACACTTGGTAACTTGAGCAAATTAGAGTTAGGCAAAGAATTCTATAGCTTTTATGTTTAGTGTTTTGGATTTCTTTTCCTCTTAAAACCTTTTAAAAAGAGTTGTATTTTTTTCCTCCTGACTTTGCGTATACTCTGTTGAAGCACTAGAGTTATAGCCTAAGTCAGCCTTTCTCTCCTCATCCCCCAATCCCTCAACTCTTCTTTGAGGATAATTGACACAAGAAAATGATGCAGGTAACTTCCACTCAAAACCTTGCTGGGCTTTGCAGGGCAAGAGCTTCCAAAATGATCAAACATAAAAGGGCCTAAAGCCAGCAAAATCATATATATAAGTCCTCTGTTCAGAGATGCTGAAGGCTGTGCTTACAACCACGTACAAAATGGTAAGGGAATGAGCATTCTATTAGAATTCTAAGAACCTAAGAGGTTCTTAAAAAGGCTTCCTTCCAAAGATTTTTTATCAGAGCAGCTTAGCTTCATTGTTCAACTTGTTCATTGATGACCTGGAGGAAGGGGCAGAGTGTCCCCTCAGCAAATTTGCTGATACAAAACTGGGAGTGGCTGATACACCAGAAGGCTGTGCTGCCACTCAGCAAGAGCTGGACAGGCTGGAGTTGGAGGAAGAACCTAATAAAGTTCAACAAAGGCAAGTGCAGGGTTCTGCACCTGCAGGAGTAATAACCCCATGGACCAGTTCAGGTTAGGGGTTGACCTGCTGGAAAGCAGCTCTGCAAAGGACCTGGGAGTCCTGGTGGACAAGTTGTCCATGAGCCAGCAACGTGCCTTTGTGGCCAAGAAGCGCAATGGTAGCCTGGGCTCGTTAGGAAGAGCATGGCCTGCAGGTCAATTGAGGTAGTACTCCCCCTTTAATCTGCTCCATTGAGGTCTCATCTGGAGTACTTTGTCCAGTTCCCAGGTCCCCAGTTCAAGAAAGACAAGGAGCTACTGCAGAAGGTCCACTGGAGGGCAGAAGGATGATGAGGGGGCTGCAGCATGTCTCTCACAAGGAAGGGCTGAGAGTGCTGGGCCTGTTTAACCTGCAGAGGAGACATCTGAGGGGGATCTTATTAATGCATACAAGTATCTTAAAGGCAGGTGTCAAAAGAATGCGGACACTCTTCACTAGTGCCCAGGAACAGGCACAAACTGAAGAAAGGGAAGTTATTCTATCTGAATATGAGGAAAAACTGCCTTATTCTGAGGGTGGCAGAGCACTGGAACAGGCTGCCCAGAGAGGCTGTGTTCTCCTCTGAAGACATTCAAAACCCACCGGGATCCGAACTTGCACAACCTCCTCTAGGTGAACCTGCTTGAGCAGCGGGGTTGGACTAGGTGATCTCCAGGCATCCTTTTCAACCCCAACCATTCTGTGATCCGTGTTCATCCCTGCCTTTTTTTGTAGGGATACCAAAAGACAGGATTGGAATTGCTTTAGCCTGGTGTATAACTTCCATTTTGTCCTCATTTACAGAACTGTCATATTACAGGGTAGCTCAGACAAGAGAGATGACTGCTGCATAAAACAAGGTTTATTTTTAGTCAAAGACAGTGGCAGATGGTTCCCTCAGCGCAACCGGCGGGCTGAAGATCTGGTGATGGGAGTTGTTTTGGTGGGGGTTTCTTCCTCTCTTAATTCTGCCGATAGCTCTAAAAAGAGTAAAATGTGTCAATAACCAGCACTCTGCTGCTTTGAGCAGAGAAATCTACAGGCAACTTAGGCAGTGCCCTGAAGCCCTGCACACATTTAGCCATTGCCCATTACTAAAGGAACACCCCTGGGCTAAATCTATAGTCTTTCTCCTTTTTCACCTTCAAAGCATACATGTACAATGCCATACCATCCTCAGAGCTGTTCTCCTCATCACTGGAGAAGGTGATAATAGCTTTTTTGGGTGGAGGGCGCTTTTTGGCACACTGCTGGTTTCGGAGACTGCGAGGCTGGGGTGTGACAAAATCTTCATCCCTGTTAGCTCCGCTCAGGGGCTGGCGATGTGAACCTGCCAAGAAAAGAAACAAAACAAGACAGTTAGCAGCCATTCTGTATGTCAAGCTGAGGAAGTGTCCCCAGGTGTCCCTGCTGGACCTGCAGGATGAGGGGGAAGGCTGCAGTCTCACGAAAGGAACATACTTCTTGTTGGCCTCCGCTTGGCCGGCTCTGGCATTGGAGTTGCATTGCCTTTCTGGCATGTTTCTGCTGAATCCAGCCCTCGGTTATGGGCAGCAAACAGCTTCTGTTCCAGCTCTTCAGCCTGAGTCTGATGGAGATGGAACACAGGGGAAAAAGGGAAAAAAAAAAATATTACATCTGTAGTAGAATTGCCATAAAGTTCTTTGATAAATTGTCGGGGGTGAGGAGTAGCCTGCTTAAATGGAGACCTGCAGGTCTTTCCAATAATTTTCATGGCCTGGACACTTGTCCCCCATTCTTACTTTAGCCTCAGGTTTGCTGCCTGCTCTGCGGAATCGAGCCAGCACAGTCTGGAAACAACTGTAGACAGATGGGTCTTGGAGCTTGTCTGCAAAGCAGTCAAAGTTGTCCTGCAGCTTTTGAAGGCCCCGTTCCGAGATGGGAAGCAGAGTAAGGCAATAGGACAGATCCCGATATTGACGCTCAGTTCTGGGAAAGACAAAGATTGCCATCAGCTCTTATGAAAAGGGGTGTGTAAGGATGAGTATATGCTACCTAGAACTACAGCACATGAGGATAAAGCGTTTCCTGCAGGTGCTTCTGCCCTGCAGAACATGAGATTCAGGTTGTTCTGTTACAGGTCAGTTACAGAGTGCCATGGCACACCATGCACAACCACCACTGTATTACATCAAAGACACTGACTCAGTGTGTCAGAAAAACATGAAAGGTTCACTGTTAAAGAACACAGTCACTTGTTTAAAAAGCACCACAAGTTATTGCTGGCTATGAGGAAAAAACTTAAACACAGTGAGGTGAGGATCTTTTTAAGGGCCTTATTTCAACTGAATAATTAAAACCCCTGGCTGGTTATTTTTTCATGTTTGAAATAGTCTCAAGCAGAAGCTGTACTTGATGTTTTCTCTCTCTTTCTTTCCTGGACAGTTACATGAAGAAAGCAGTTTTCACTAAGATAAGGTGAACAAATAACAATGGCTGTATCAAAGGACAACATTCAAATCCCAGCAAAAGCTACTAAAAAGAAAGGAAAAAAACCCAAAAAAGGTAAACTAACATCCTTAATGTAGCTCTCTGTGATAGAGTGGGAATTAAAAAAGCTAGGCCAAAGCCCCTGTTATTCATAAAGTGGAGAGGCTAGAAGTCTGTCCTGCATATACTCTCTCAGAATGCACTGTCCAAACACAGGCAGATGAAGAACAGAGCTGCAGCATCCAGGTGTTTCCACATTTAAAGTCTGGACACTACCTGGCATGTTGCTAAGTTTAGAACTTCAGAAATGCTGAGGAAGGTGATGGTGGCTGCACAATCTTTTCTGATAAGCTCCTGTTTTAAGCCTAAAGCAAGAGTCTTGCTCTAGCATTACCAGTAGCATGCATTAAACTGATCATCTTTGTGGAACAGAAATATTAAGACATTTTAGTAAAGGCTAGACACAGCTTACACACTGATGTTTCTTTACAAATGTGAAGAGCTCACCAGTGCTCCTGAGTGGTAATTTTGGAGGGAGTGTCCATCCTCCACCCCAGCTCAGGAAACAGAATCCAATTATTTCTGGGGAATATGCAACTCCCTGAAGCAACTGAGCAGGTCACATGCCCAGGCACTGTGTACAAGTGGCCAAGATAAGCAGACACAGCTTAAACCTCAAGGGCAAAGCCACAATGATGGAGGAGGAAACCTACAGGAACAGAGTAAGGCAGGGTGCACCAAATTCAGTGGAAAGTAAAGTGAAGATATCACTGAAAGTACATGATAAGAGGGACAGATAAATGTCTACTCTATTTCTTCATGGAGTTGGAGGTGGGGGGTGAAGGTGTATGTACTTTTAGGAGGAAGATAGGAAAGAAAAAGTTGGGGGACACACCTAATCCAGGTTGTATCAGCATTTGGTACTTTGCCGTGTGAAGAATATCGTGGGAACCTGTTAAAACCAGCATACACAAGCTAGTTTCTCCTAACAACTCCTAAGAAGAAGACTTGCTGGTCAGAAAACATCAGGATTATGACCCACCTGGCAGTCCGGAATCGCTGACAAAGTTTCTCCACCAAGCTTTCTGTCTGTTTGTCCTTTGTAATATACGAGAGGAGATGTCTGCAAAGGGAAAAAAATGGCCAAGTTGAGAGCACAGAGAGGAACCCCCATTTCTGCCTACACCATGGGACGCTTGCAGCTATCCTATCCAATGATCAGCTGGGTGGTCCTTCAAAAGACATGAGAGCTTGGCATGCCTCAGACTTGGTTCAGGAGAAGCTATAAGCATACATATATTTCAAACAGTAATCACAGTCCCTGCTGGGGGACAGCTGCTATGACATAATGTACAACTAAAACTGTGTGTTCGCATAATAGCGCCTACCTAGGATGAAACTAAGAAATCCAGCTAAAGCAAAGACGCTTGTAGGTATAGAGTGAGAACATCTGTCTGGGGTCTGAGGTAGGAGGGATGCCAAAAAGGCTGCAGTGCTGGCTTCTGAACCACTCCTTCCATCCAGTTTTAAGAGCATGCACCTCCAGACAATCTCCTCACTTCACAAGAGTGCTGGCAGACTAGCACGAAGGGAGTGGGGTGGCATGCAGTATTGTTTTTCCCCCATTCAAAACCATTCTTATGACTTTTGCATTATTAATTTGCTGAAGGTGTGTTGCTGTATTTCAGATCAGTGCAAAAATGAGCATTACTTTGATCTAAAGTGGGAACAAAGCCTAACAGAACTTAATGCTAACCTGATCCTATGTTTTCCTACCTGCTTTTGCAGCCATAAACTATTTTCAGTTTCAATTTCAGCCTCACTAATAGATCTTTTCTGTGCCTTTCTTGCAATTCCTACCTGTCCAAAATTCCATCCCTCTTCCTAAATGCACTGGATTCTCATGGACAGAAAGACTAGTTGAAAAATCACTGGAGATTATTATTGTTCTTCTCTCCAGCAACAGTGATACTTTTGTTTTGTCTAGCACTCCCCTCTGTAATTCACAGGGACACAGGCAGCTCAGAAAAACCCTCATGTGATTAAGTTTCAGGTAGGACAGGAAAATAGAATCATAGAATCATAGAATAGTTAGGGTTGGAAAGGACCTTAAGATCATCTAGTTCCAACCCCCCTGCCATGGGCAGGGACACCCCACACTAAACCATGTCACCCAAGGCCTCATCCAACCTGGCCTTGAACATTTGTCATTTACCACTGAAGACACTACTCGTGTTGTCTGTGAGCCACTGGTACCCTCAGATTGAAATATTCCAGTATGTCTCTATACTATGGAGTATTCATTGGGAAAAAAAAAAAGCCCAAACAACAAGACCACCCCCCCATTCAAACCAAACCAAACCCCACAACCCCAGAACAAAACTAAACCCCCAAACCTTTTACTTGAACTACAGCTTTGCTAAAATTGCTTACAAAAAGTCAGTATGCCACCAAAATGACAAAGGCACCAGAGTCTTTAAAATCTGTCCCATTCTAATGTTGCGTATCCATGTTCCTATGTGCAAACCCAACTGTTTTTCTTTTCTGGAGGGAAAAATCATTTTGAATGAGCTAGTGGAAACTCTCTGTGGAGTTTCCTCACCCCCAACTATGTGGCTTTAGAATCACTTCCCCTCAGCATGACTCCATTTCAGATACAGTCTGAAAAAGTCAGATGAAGGAAAACAACTGAAAAGGCATACTTGGACATGTCACTGTAGTTTCTCTTCCCTGGATCTGTCACCCTCTTTGCATAAACATGGTCCCAGTCAAAAGAGATTTCTTTAACCCCAGAATACCTCATAATAGTGTGGAAAGATTCCTCCTCTATGCTGCAGTTAGGATCTGAGAGATGACTGATTATGTCTGGAAGCAGGTTATAGATGGCATTACCCTGTGCAGAATACAAGGTTCTACATGATACAGAATTATGAAGGACAGCTAAAGTCAAGCCAAATAAGCTGCCCCCTTAAAATTACCTCTTTTCTTCCCACCCTAAATCTCCTGTCTGAAAGCATCAGCTTTTTGAAACAAGCTGTACACAGCCAGCCAAACCTATGCAGGACTGCTTGGCCGAAGTTAAGGGGTGAAAAAACAACCAATCAACAAGATAACAACTGCAACCCTTGTTTTGCAACAGCTCTGCTCTTTGGCAGACTTGGATGCAGTTTCTTCACTTTCCAAGCTTGTTGCAACCCAACCAAAAAGCTTTCTGATAAAGGAAACTTACAGAGCAGCTGAGCCCAAGGAGCTGCCTTCCATCTTGCCTGAAACAGCCCAATCCAGATTCCTTTTGCCAATGCTTTTACATGGTTTTGCCATATAAATCTGTCATCACTGCAGGGACAGGAAGGCAGTGCAGCCAAGGGGCCAGCTCTGCTTTTAATTCAGCAAGCCAAGACAGTAATGCCCCAGTATCATTGCAGCTTCTCAGGCAGTAGATCTCAAACTCTGAGGGGCCCACAGCAGCCTTTATGTTGAATGAACAGCACAGAGGTGTAACTCTGCTGCTGTTCTTACCTGCTTGGGCTGTAGCTACTTCAATTTAAGTATCTTGATGTCACACAATCAACTTTGAAGGGTTTCAGAGATGATGCACCGCCTGAGCCATAAGGTCAGGGAACTCTGTTGTAAGGCCTAAAGGTAAGCTGCAGAAAACTGTTCCCAACCCTATGCTAGGCATACACAAGAAAGTAAATGGACAAGACACTAGTTTGGAGCCTGCTTTCCGATGTGAACGGATGAGGTCAAATTCAGCAACATCAGGCTTGAAACAAAACTCATGTTGCAGTTTCTTTTCTCTCTCCTCATTTAGATAAAGCAGGACAGCCAGCCAGCTGCTATACACCACTGAAACACCTTTTTCCAACACTTAAGTCTTGTGTGATTGGCCTAGCCTCCACCAGCCTTTCCCCACTCTTGTGAAGTAAGGTCCCCGAGCATGCACTTACCTTGTTGGAAAGTTCAGTGAAAAAGTTCTGAGCCACTCCCACGATTGCCTCCTCCGGGTCTATAAGCAGAGCTGCCAACTCACTCACTTGGCCCTTCACCTTTACCATGTCTTTGAGGATGAGGTGAGTCATCACCAGTCCAGCCATCTTCCTCACGCCTGGGCAGGGGTCCCGCAACCTGGTGGAAGCGTATAGTTACCACAGAAAGCAGCTGAGTATCTCAAGTTACTGATAACCACATCAGCCTACTCCACAGCCTACATCTGCTGCGTGCCTTTCTTGCCACGTTCAAATTTGATTTCCTGGGTCATTCTCACCTTCTGGAGGCCCAGTGTTACCCTTCCACAGAGCTCTCATGTGTCCTCTCCCAGCAATGAGTCTAGCATTACCTGGCATAGAGATGCGATGTCCAAGGCTCCACCAGATTGGGGAAACGGATGGCCAGATCTCCTGCTGCAATAAGGAGGTTGGATCTCACACCAGGCAGACTGGACTTCTCCATTATAGTGAACAGCAGGCGCAAGTGGGAGTCACAGAACTCAGAGCTGATGAGATAGGGTAGAGAAAAGAAGGCATAGATACCAAATTCTCATCTCTCAGACAGCAGACACACAGAGAAAATACTATCTATGGATTCCCTTTTTGTTTGTTCTTTTCACAGGAAAGGAGTTGTACGGTTTGTTTGTGCTTTAGTACCAGGAAGGTTGGCAAGAGAACACCAGCAGGACTGGCCATTACCTGATCATGCAGACTTTGCCAAGAGCTAGGGCTGCAGCAGCCGAGAGCCCCGCATCGCTGTAGAGCCCAGGGTTGTTGCAGATCTTGAGCACCAGTGGAACAAAGGCAGACAACAGATGCTTCCCTGGAGTGGGGATAAAGACAGCAAGTATGAGAGCACTGTTTGTGCATCCCTCTTTAACAAAATTACTCCCTTTACCCCACAGCTTCTGCAAACTATAGAAACTGATTGACTCACTTTCACCATTGAAAAACCACCTCCAGAGGGGTAGAGCAAAGAAACAGACAGCTTACATAGAAACTGACACCAGACAAAAAAAAAACACAACAAATGAGTGTTTCCTTTGGACAGAAACAGCCTTCCTCCTTCTGGATCTGTTGCCCACTGTACCTGTTCTTTCACAGGCAGGTGCTCCTCGGTGGCAGCCACACTTACCATCTAGAAGCTCTGTCTCACAAATACTGCGGATGAGCTCAGCCTCAGTGTCATCAGCTGTGGCTCCCACAAGGCCCAGCTCCTCCTCCATAGTGGTCTCATTTCCCGTGCTCTGTGCAGAAAGGAAGACTGTAAAAAAAACGGCAGACAAAAATAACCCCTTCCTTCACAGAGAGGTGCATGCCTGTTACCAGCAGCATGGCTAGAGCTGAGAAGAACCAGATTGATAGAGGTTTATAACCCACTTTACCATGAGAGCTGAATGAAGCTAATGAAGGGTAGTCCAGGATCTGCCCGTCCACATGCCACAGAGCACCAGTGAAAAGAAAGCCCAAGATACTGCAGCTACGTAACAGAGACAGACATAGGACACATCTGGCATCCATGCCCAAGCCTGGCACAACTTAAGGAACATGCAAATACTAAAAGCAAGTTCAAAGTGAACTTTGAACTTGAATTTTGAATTGCAGGTCTTGTGAGGAAGATTATAGAAGTCTTACAGTAAGGCAAAAGCAACACCACCTGAGAGAGGATAGTACCCCCAAGCCCTATGGACTAAGGTTTCAGAAGCCCTTTTCCAGAACTCGGAGCACAAATGGGTGTTTCTCACCACTAGCAGCAGCTGCAAAAGCCTGCACTGGTAAGAAAAGAGGTGACGAATGGAAAGATGCTTGTCTGAAGCAGGAAGATAAGCATGGCTAAAACATCACCCTGCATTCCCTCCCCTCTGGCTCTTCAAAATCCAAGACCAGTGTGAAAGCTTTATCGAGCAGGGTCATTCCAGGACCTCCCTGTCTATCCTGTCCATTTCTATTCCCAAAGCACACATTATCCTGGATCTCGTGCATCCTCAGGAGCTCATTCTCCAGAAGTTTGCTGTAGCAGTAGCTGGGACACCAGAAGAGCTGCCCATAATTAAAAAAAACCAAACCCTTCAGTTCTCACCTGGGGTCTCTGCTTCTTTGTGCTTCTGTCAGAACGGTTCTTGGTCTTCTCCTCGTCTCTGAGCATACGGCGTCTGCGTAGCTCTGCACTCACTGACACTTCCAAATATGCTACCTGCTGCAGTGCCACCTGCCCCACAAGGGACACCAGGTGCATCAGCAGGAATGTGGGGAGACTGCTAGCACCATCAGAGACTCTGCTAGGAGAATTCCCCGAATCTAGTGGAGAGAAATTACTACAGTTCAGTGCTGACCTAGACCTCTTCCCCCATCAGTTACTGTGAAGTTCCACTGTATAACCCGTCTCCATGCTTCACAGAGTCCTTCACAGCACTCGCACCCTTCCATACCAACACCTCCACCAGCCCCTCAGCTCTGTTCTCCCCTTGTAGTTACTGTAGGCCACCCAATCACAGCACTGGAAACTATGGCTACAGATTTCCTTCATCAGCTTTTTTCCTCACCAGCTTTCTGCCCATCATCCTCCTTCAGCTTCTCCAGAGCTTGCTGGCTGCATGCCTGCAGAATGTGAGCACATATCTCCTCTGCCCCTTCTGCTAGCTGATAGATGAGTATTACTGCTGCCTCCATGAAGGGGATCCAGTGGCAACTTGGCTGGTCAAAGCCTGATGAGAAGAGAGAGCAATGTACCACACATCAGCAACAACACAGGCTGATGTGTGGTAGGTACATCACACAGCCCAACTTCATCTCCTCCAATCCTATTGCTGACTTCAGCTCACCTTTAATCACAGTCTCACTCAGGCAGCCAAAGAGCATGTGGTTCTGTGGCAGTCGAAAAGGTGTACTGTTCTTCCCCAGTGCTTGCTGCAGAGAGAACAGATGAGTTACTCTTTCCACATAAGAGATCCCCCCATGCCCTTCCCCGTACTTAATTTTACTGTGTGCACAATCCTAACAAACCCATGCTAGGCTCATGGCAGGGACATCCAGTACTGCTCTGCAGCTAAATACACAGCAGGAACATCACTGTCACTTTGAAGGCGTGGTGGCAGCACTGAGTGGATTTAAAGCTTAGCCAAATGATGATCCCAGGCCAACTCACACAGTTCCACTATTTTAACTTCAATCAAATAACTCTTTTGAAATATCAAAATTACTCTTTTAAGATCTGATATTATTTACTTATTCTCTACAATGAATGAAGAGGAAAGCCTTTAGAGCATCTTCAGGGTTATCAGCAGTAAGGCAACTAGATGTCCTTGCCTAGAGGTACTCCAGAACCACGAGGTTTTGTTTAAAAGTGAAATATCACCAACAGAAATTACAGAGGACAGTGTGAGGTTGTTAACACCACCCCACACTTAGACTGTTGCATATACTCTATATCAGTCCCTCTCTGGTTTAAGTTAGAAATAAGATAACTAGAGAAACCAAGTATGACAACGCCCAACATATCACAGCACATCTGTGTCTGCTTGATCAAGATATATTTGACCAAAACAAAGGATTTACTTGAGGATTTAAAAGCTTTCAGTAGCTGGAAATGAAATTCCTCAATTCACTACAGCCCTACTCTCTGCACTGAATTTCTGGTTTGGGGAGAATTACCACAGTCATTCAAGTATAAGATTCTATGATCTACAGTTCAGTCCCTTCTCACATACAAACTTAACTGCAGAGTTAAGTCAACCTAAAATTGAATTACAGCTGCCTTCAAAACACTTAAGAGTGTTGTACATTCTTTAAGGTCTTGCAGTAATGTCCCCAGTGGAAGGAGCAAACATAGAATGATGGTGCTGTGTGAAGGAGGGCTGGTTTTATGCTGAAATTCCTAAATCAAAATGCCGTAAATGCTTGAGTCAAAAACCAAAGAATTCCTCCCACAAAGTACATTAAAATAAAAGTATAAATTATTCCCCAGACAAGTCATTGAGCATCATGTTGCAAGTACAACATGGATAGGTTTGAAAACCTTCCATGTTTTATGCTCAGCTGTACAAATGACAATTCCCAAGTATGAACTAATATGAAGGGCAAAAGAATCACATCAGCAGAGGAAAGGGCTTCATGGTTGAGAAAACACAGATCAGTTTAGAACTGGGAGTATGAAGAAGAGAGTTGAAAGGAAAACAGATTTTCTTGTGCACTGAACTCTTTACTAATTGAATTCAACCTGTTACCTAATGGAAGTTCTTTTATTAGATGTTCACTGATGTGTGCCAAGCTTTCCAGGTGCTGCTGAATGGTCCCAACCTACTTAATTTTAAAATCACTAAAAATATAATCACTTCTCTCCCTTCTCAGTACAAACCATTTCCCCCCCATCTTTGTTTTTGGATAACACTGTTTCTGGACGACCTCAAGAACAAACTGAGAGTCTTACCTTAGTGTTCCTGGCAAGTCTGGAGATGGCATTGCATACTTCTTGAGCCAGGCAATAGTCTTCACCTACCTTCTCAGACAGCCCGACTGTCACCAAAACATCCAGGTTGCTACCTATGATCTCTGGATTCCCTCTGTGGAATGGAAGGGAGAGAGGTATTACTCGAGTTGCTGCTGAAAGTGTACAGAACTACAGATAACCAGGAGAAATACTCCTTGTGTCTTCCAGAGATTTGAGGGGAAAAAAATTCCACCAGTGACTCAAGATATAGCTATAAGAGCAGCAAGCAATATTCCACAGGACCCAATATAATCCACGCTCCACTAAGAGATGAGATTCTCTAAAGTGAACAACACTGGCCACACTCTCCCTTTGTAAAGGAAGCAGATTCTTGATTCTTTTGTTATCAGAAAGGGGCAAAATTTAAATGGGTAAGACAAAGAAAAATGTTGCAGAACAGAAGAGAGTCCAACAGCTCAGGACTGGTGACACGTGCCACTTCCTTCCGCACTGTGGGAAACAAAACACCATCACCACAAAACCCACCCCCCAACCCCCCCCCGCCCTCAAAGGGTTACTGGGCTGGGAAACCGAGAAAATTAAAACCTTATAGAGCAATTACACTCTTTTGCCCCAGAAAGGGAGGCAGTTATCTCTGTGTGGGAGCTTCTCACTGTTCTTACCCATAAAGCTGCAAAGCTGTGACACAGTAAGCACTGAGAAAGGATGGACATTCAGAACACAACAGAAGTAACGCTGCTGTGCTCAGAGGCTGTGCTGGTGGGACCCAGCACAACTACTCTTACTTCCAGGCTTCATTACCCCACGATGCAGTTGCTACTTTTGAAGCTGTAGAACCAAAAAGTCAGCTGATGCAGCACCCACAGCTCTTCAATAAAAATCAACTCTCTTTATATCCTCCCACTGCCATGATCAGATGGGTCCCTGCACTCACCGTGCCATCATCCCAAGCAGCATCACAGCAGCACGTTGCTCCAGTGAGGAGCACTGAGATTTTCCCGTGAACTGCTCCCAAAGCAGCTGGATCACAGCAGGCTCTATTTCATCTTTCTGCACAAACTCTGAGATCTGCAAGAGACATTTTAGACTGGAGATTAGGAACAATTCCTTCCCCAAAAGGATGATCAGGCACTGGAACAGGTGGCCCAGGGAAGTGGTGGATTTGCCATCCCTGGAAGTGTTCACACACTGTGTAGATGAGGCCCGCAGTGACACGGGTTAGTGGTGGCCTTGGCAGTACTGGGGAACAGTTGGACTTCATGGTCTTAAAGGTCTTTTCCAACCAAGTTGATTCTAATGCAACGTAACAAGTAGGGAGAGGCAGAGGAGAATGGACTTCAAGCCAACAAAGACATTAACTGCAGTGACTACCATTTTAATAAACATCTAAGATCAGAAATACAATCTAAACCCAGGCAAGACAAGTACTCACTATTTCTTCTAAGCACTGTATTGTTCCTAGTGACGCATCCACCATGATGAGAGAGAGAGAACGCACCAGGTGCTGGACCCTGGCCCTTTGAAGAGGGGGAAAGAAAATACAACTATTAAAAAATAAATTTTGAAAAGAAAGAGCAGCTGTCACGATTACTTTCCTATTCATAGAGCTGAGAAAATCTATTAGATAACAAAGCTGATCCCTGGGGACAGGAAAACCTCCCCCTCTACAAGCTGGAGATCTTCAAGTCTCCCAGCTCAAGTGCCATGATGATGGCACTTGAAGAAGAAGCATGACACAGGCTCAGAAGTCTACTCCTTGTGCACTTCTGCTCCCTTCAGTGCTCAAAAATCCAACAAGAGGCACTCACCAGCCACTTGCCAGTTTGCTCTCAACCACAAGTCAAAGTACCATTCCCTAAAACATAAGAAACTGAAAGTCTGTCTATGAACAAATAAGGCCAGAGCTCAAACAGGGGGAGAGTCATCTCCAGGCAATATCAAGAAAAGATAACAAGTAGTAGGCACTTTTTATTGCGCTGATGGTACAAATGAGGGTGAAGTATGGTGCATCTCACCAGGGATCACACTTAGATCATGTGTATCCAACAGGATTATACATGCGGGCAAATGCTAACTAAAAAGAGCAAGTGAGGAGAGGAGACACAGCTCCTGTCTAGTGCAGAAGAAGCAAGCATGCAAGTGGTACCCAGCTCCACCCCCCCCAAATCCTCAATAAGAACCAGTAACACAGACCCCATTAACATCCTCTCATCTACTGTGCGTAGAGATTTATCACAAATTTAAGACTGGTCTGAATGAAATACAAATAGCAATGTATGTGAAAGCACTCAAACGATAACACCTAACCTTGTACAGTGAGGTGTACAAGGTGAGGGATAAAGAAATAGCGTATACTGAAAAACTAAGGACACAACTGACAGTAAACACTGAGGAATGTGTTGTGTACATCAGAAGCAGAATGCCTACACTTAGATAAGGCCACAGCACGCATGAGTTGTCAGCAAAAAGCCAGCTCTGGTAACAGAAAGATACTTCCAACTTTAGCCCACATTGTATAACACTCATTATCCCAAAGAATGAGTGACTACAGCCATTAGAAACCCAAAACATGAGAATTTTAGGCAACAACTTTGCCCACAGAAGTATGCAAGACTTAAGACACAGAATGATTCCATAATCAACAATGAAATAATCAACCATAATCAACCCAAAAGGGTTGAAAGAGCTGTCCAAAAGAGTTTATTGTTGCCAATCAGGAAGCCTGCTGACCAGATGAACATTCATAATTGACACCCTTTGTTCCCCATCACGTAGAGACCCTACCCAGATAATTTGGGCACATGTATCTTGGTGCAGTGCTTTGGATAAAAATGGCATTTATGAGAATATTAACTATGAGTGTCTGATAACAGTTTAATTTAAAATAATTCTCCATTTCTCCTTTCATAAGGTTTCACATGGAATTTTGCTGCATAAATTTCCTACACACAAATGCTGCAACAAACCAAGAGCAGAAGTTCAGCAGTAGGACCCAAGGAAGACTGGGATACTCAGATATCTAACCTTACATTTCAGCTCAGAGTGAAGCAGGGCAAATTTGATTTCTTTTCCTATCCATTCCCAACAGCTCCCCAATAGAAACGGGGGGGAGGAATACTTACACTTATAAAGAGCCATACCTCTCTGAATCCCTGCTGGGGCTCAGGTAGAGCCGCCTGTAGGCATTCAGCACAGCCTCTTTAATGCCAGGCTCTTTTGACCATATGAGTGGGAGCATCCTGCGGACTCCAGAGAGTGCTTCAGACACACCAAACTGCGATACTGTCACAAAGAACTCAATGGCTTCCTGCACCACTGCAGAGAGAAGAACAGTTGCATTAGTGTAGTTCTTTCCTAATCCCCATTCGAGAGCCCATTAAAACATACTCATAGGCATACTGTTCTCACAGCAAGCCTTACAAACATCTAAGATCACTGCTACTGCCTGCTGAAGTCAGAAAGGGGTCACTAGTACAAAGACATAGATTTCCTGGAGGAAATGGGCATAGGTTAACAGCTAAATCTAATCCAGTACATTTAGAGGAAGAGCAAAGAGACCATATTTAAAAGTTCTACTCATCAACCACCTTCAACTATAGCACTAAAGAGGAGCAGTTCTTAGAACCTGTTGATCAGGATCACTTTTAGCTTTAGAATAAATTGTAAGTAAAGATGAGGTGAACAAGACAAGCTCTCAGCTCCCCTCTTGTGGCCAGCATAACACCTGAAGCTGGAACAGGGCACTAAGCAGGTAACAGAGCCCAGCTTCACTGGCCAGGCTTATTTTGGGAGAACGCTGGCCGAGATGAAGCTTCCATAAGCTAAGTAATTTTGGTCACCTGGCTTTCAAAACCATTTTTAACCTTGATATTTAAAAAATGGATTCCTAAAGAGCCCGTTCGTGCCCTAACACAACCCTTTTATGACAGCCTTTTAGACAGTGCTTGCTTTTCCAATATCCTGGAAGTGCCTGGGACATCTGCTCCATAAAAAGTAGTTCCTCCAACCTTTTCCCCTTCCCTTGGAGCTGCGCTACTCCTGTATCTCCTTTTCAGCAAGGGAAAAGATGTGGAAATGATGAACAGGGGAAAAGAGCCACATGATTATTTCACACACCTGAGACACAGTTTTCATACATCAACTTGCCGATCAAGCTCAAGGCTTCTGTGATTTTCATTGAGAAGCTGTAAGCATCTTGCAGGTATTGCACCAACATCTCCTGTTTGATCAGCTCTGTCTGAGGCTGCTCTTCTGGTACAGCTTCTTCATTCTCAAGACCACTGTTGCCATGTGGAGGATCCTCACTGTTCTCACCTGGGCACGAACCTGCACAGCATGAACACTTGTTTTGTGAGCAGTGCTGAAGGTACAAGACAAACAGACATGGTTTGGGGCATTTTAACCCTTCTCCCTCCTCTCCATAGTGACATCTTTCAGAGCCAGGAGACAAAAATCCAAATTCTGCCATCAGATTTGGCTACAAAGACAAAATCTCAGCATACTGTAGAGCAAGTTCCAGTACTACAATGGCAGCACAGAAAAGCCAACTTAATACAGGGATGGCAACAGGAACGGTCCACTTGCAGTAAACACCATTAAAATGCTGAATGGGTTACTCTGAACTTGACAGGTCCCAAAAGGCTTTAAAAGGGAATCAGGGCAGAGTAGGGAGAGGCCAAACACTAGTACTCTCTAGCATCAGCAATGCACTTCTACTGGGAACATGGGACTGTTAAGACCAAAAATCAAGCACCAGGACTAGTGTGATCCAGTCAAAATGCCAGGCCACTAGAGAAGAAAATAATCCAGAGATGGTGCAGCTCCACCTTGAGCTGTCAAGTACACACAGACTGAGCCCCACAGGTCAGAAGGAAGGACAGGGCACTGCAGAGGGTTTTGGTCTAGCTCTGGCATCAGCTTAGTCTTAGGGAAGAGACATAGCCATGTGAAGCAGTTACCTGTGTAAAGTCTCTTCAGAACACTCAAGATTGTTGCCTCCTCATTTTCCTCCATGAGGCTGCTGAAGGGCTCCTTCCCCTGGAAGCGACCCAGGGCCTTCTGTGTAAGACGGGCTGCACTCCTGGACAATGACATTGCCCAGAGAAGAACATCAGCAACCCGTCAGGGCATAACATAAGGGAGACCATCCAACTTTCCCTGAAAACCTGGGAAAGCAGCTCCTGCCCACATCTTATGCTGGGTGCCCACGTCAGTGTCTTCGTACAGAGTAATGTTACTGGAAATCATCCCTCTACCCTGGAGCTCCAAACCCTTCTTGCACAGAGAACAAGAAACCGACACATCCCTTGGGATAAACACTCTCTCAAAATACAGAGCCTTCTTACTTGTAATTCAGCTTCCTCAGCAGGCCAGTGATTTGCTTCAACGTACTCTCCACTGTTTCCTCAACTTCCAGCACCTCCTCTTCCTCTTCCTGCAGTGGCTGAAAGAGCTGTTGTATGGCATCCCTAACTTCTGGCAGCATTGCTTCCCACTCTTCCTCTGGGGTGATCACTGGACCTATTAAAAAAACCAAACCACAAACGAAAACCAACAAAGAGAATGAGGAAAACAGAGACCCAGATGACACCCTAAATGGGGAAAGAAACTAATTTGGAACTTAGGAATTCCACTTCCCTTTCCTCCCCCAGGGAGGCACTATTCCCTGTTTCCCCCAGCAGGCACTATTGACTATCCGCACTGCAGTAAGAATAGACAACAAAGAAAAAAGAAACCACTAAGGGTAAAAAAAACCTGACAGGTAAGAGAAAACCATCATCTGATGCTTTTTGTAAACATCTGATGATGTTTTGTAGGCAGCACCAGGTTCAAGGCTAATCAAGTTTAAATTATTATCTGACCAAAATTATGGCTCAGGGAGTTGCTGAATGGTTGGAAATGGAAACCTGGGAGGGTTTCCATTCTAGGTAATTTCAGTTCTTACCCTGAAAATAGGATATTTAGCTAAACAGACTGTTGATCTAGATATGTATATTGATATTGCCTTTTCATAACACTACAGTATGAAAACCTGTTTTGACCTTAATCCCAGTTATCTGGCCTCACCATTTCATACCAGTAAGATCAGAGATAGAAGCCACCACAACCTGGGAGAAAATTTAAGATGAGTAAAAATAAACCCTGGTATGCCCTGGGAAGGAGAAAGAAGAAGGGGAATTACCTGCTGCGGATCTGTTACGATCCCTCATTTCTTGCAGCTTCTGCACTTCTTTCTTCAGTGGCTCACTCAAGTCTGTACAGCTCAGCTGAAGATGCCAGGAGGAGAAGAAATACGTTACTTATCCTCCTTTTCCTGAAAGGAGGTAATTCTCCTTTCTCTTCCACTTCTACTCCCCACTTTAAGTTGTCAATCCCTTCAGATAACCCTGGTTTTGGAAACTCAATTAGTAGACTCTGGCCATCATCCTAGAGAATGGGAATGGCTGCAAATTTCCAGGCCCAGACTCAAAAGCCCAGGAGAAAGTACAGCTAAATACACAGCTGCAGCTGCGTTCTAATTTTGATCCTAAGGAAAGAAACCCCACAGTGGATTCAAATAAAACTGCTGCAGGTTTTTCCACAAACACATCCTTTCCGACCTTCAGCACACCTACCAATTACACCAAGTGAGGACAGAGCCAAAGAAAGCAAGATCTGAGCCTGGAAGAACCAGAAAGCTGCCATCTGCAGAATCAAAGGCTACATTGTCCCTCCCACAAGACACAGAAAGGCTGCTGCCCTGGCTATAGCACACTGCAGATATTTACCCTGTATACAGACATCTAGTCTATCCATTCTAGTCAGAATTACCTTGCAGGAGAAGGGATTGTTGGACAAAAACGCAATCAGGAGCTGGATCGCATTTTTAACTACTACCACAGCTTTGTCTTTAAGACGCTCAACAGCCAGTGATACCACAGACTGAAACTGGGTCAGAGGCAGGGCCTAATACAAAATGAGAGCAGAGACAAAGTTATTAAGAAGGCTGAGAGACTCAGAAAAAAGTTATTTTACTGCAGACATCTTAATACACTAAAAGGCACAGATTATAGATTTATCTAGGAATGTCTAGGTCTGAAGGGATCTCTTGATATCTTCTGGTTAACCTCTGTTGAAAGCAAGGACTTAAATTGTAATCTGTTGAGTTGAGTCTTAGTCTACCTAGCAAGGGTGATGTTTTCCCATACCAATGTCCAAAACCAGCTTGCACACTGTGCTCTTCTTTCTAGTCTGTCCCATTAATGAAGAACAGCATTTAATTTGCATTTCCCAGTTCCCTCGCCCTTAGGATCTTTGGTCTCTTGAGAAAAAGATACCGCAGACACCACACTACACAGGGACAATACCCTTCTCTGTTAAACTCCAGCCTCTGTAAACAAAGAGAGGGTGACAGAAATTCCTTAGAGAACACAGCAGGGGAAGGTATGACTAAAGCCAAGACCATTTCCTTAGCACAGACTAACCTTGCACTGAACGATTCGAGTGAAGAGCTGCAGCACTCGACTGCGTACAAAGCTGTTTATATCACAGACATGGGCCTGCAGCATGGTCAGGAACTGGTCCCGAGTACCACGGGCAGCTTCCTCCAGCTGGTCACCGTTCAGCACCTGCATCAGCACTTCTGCCATAGCTGCCAGAATGGCATTTCGCATCATGTAACTCTGAAAAAGAAGAGCTGTTGAACCAGGAACAGACAAAAATACATGACTTAATATGTCAAGGGGAAGTATGGCCCAGAATTTGGGCCTTCTAAGCCCCAGGCCCCAGCCTTAAGTGAATTTCTCCATTATGGATTTTGGGTGAACATGACTGCCTGCAAGACAGAGTAATCCAACCCTTCTGCCCAGCTAGGTTCACAGAAGCCAAGAACTGAGAAACACTTGATGGCTTTTAAGAACAGTTTAAGAAAAAGTAACTCAATGACAAACTCATTAAGGACTAAAAACCAAGAAAAGAGCAGCTGGGATCTCACACAGTAAGCAGTTTCCTGTTCCCTGATATGCAAGAGTGACAACCAGACAGAAGATGTCATGGTTT
Source organism: Psittacula echo (assembly GCF_963264785.1). Lineage (NCBI taxonomy): Eukaryota > Metazoa > Chordata > Aves > Psittaciformes > Psittacidae > Psittacula > Psittacula echo. The sequence continues at coordinate 9,148,102 of NC_137736.1, forward strand.
CTGTTTCTTTGCAACTTTTAGGTAAGGGCATGCTTTGGCTATTTGATCTCTGTGAAAGAGGTTCTGTTTTCAGACAGAAAAACTGGATTGCAGCATTTTCACCACTTGACTTCTCTGGACGTGGGAACGTACCTCCCCATCCAAGTGACGCAGGAGAACGCTCATGTTTGACAGCACCAGAGCTGGAATCTGTTCAGCCAATTCAGTTATAAAGACAGCATAGCCCTTGATCACAGAAGCATCATGAGCCAGATCCTGAGGACATTTCTGTCCCACTTCCCTGCAAAGAAAAATGAAATAAGGAATAGGTTGCCTCAAATTGCTAGGGATAGAAGGACAAGCCTTGGGGTATTTTTCTCACCTTAGCAATTCACCCACCAGGCTTTTCAGACCGTACTCTTTAACCCAGAAGCTTACTGCCTGTGCAAACACTGGGGCTACATGCTCAAAGTGCTGCAACATCTGTGTGATCTTCAGAGTGGCGTCTTTTGACATGAGAAGGAAGAAAGAGGTCAGGGAAAGCAACTGGGAATATCTTCAGGAAGAAGGCAGAAGAGCAGGAACTCACTGAACATGTGATCATAGTGAACCAGAGCTGCAGCAAGCAGATGTGTCACAGCCTCCCGTGTGGCCCGGTACTTCTGAAGACCAATACCTGGATTCTCCAGGATACGATAGGAACTTCCTGTCATTAAGCTAAAGTCACAGAAGAGAGACAGCAAAACTCACAATCACAACTTGCACCAACATCATTCTAGCACACTGCATTTCTCTCAAACCAGATATTTTCCAGTATTCTTAAAAAACTGATGAATAACATCTAAATTTGAGATGCCTACATGAGGAAAGGGAGTGGCTCCTAAACATATTGCTTTTGCCTCAAGACAGTTTCCTCAGTTTCCCAGCGACCTGCACCCTGCAGGCTGTAATGCTACCTCAGTGGCATATTTAACATTTAACTCTCCCTTCCAGAAAACCAGTCACTTATCCCACCTCTACATCCACTCCATACCATACCTGACAAACTCTTCTTCCACCACGAAACCACCCCAAAGCTGACGGAGATCCAGCTGCAGCAGCTGTGTGAGCAGCCGTAAAACTGGCTCCCTCTCCTCTTCCCATAAGGATCCAGAGGTCTTGGGACGGTTCTTCTTGTTCTAGAAAGGAGATTACACAATGCAATACATTAACAGCTTGACAACAGAAAAAACACCATCACCACCCTGCTTCCCTCTGAAAAGAAAATGACAGTTATTCTAAAGCATATGATAAAGCAAATGATGCTTATTCTAAAGCATTAAGAGACATAAAGTGAGATGCATGAGAAGTTTATATACCCACATCAAATGACCATTTTCACCACAGAAAGGAAGTCTTGAGGAAATACTGGTACACTAAGTACCAGCCAGACACTGAAAAGTGAAAAAGAGAGGCCTGGGCATCTGAGTCCCCGCCAGTGTTTGGATACATATTGTCCCTTTTAGCTATTTTCCATGTACAGTTTCACAGAAACACTAGTACTCCGCATTGTTACTGCGAAAGTCGGTCAGAGAAACTCTGTAAGACTTGATGTTTTAGAAAGCAGGCATTCTTTATTGCAGAATGGGGGTCTCTGGTTGTCGCCAATAATCCTCCTCGCTGTGTTCACTGACTGATGTCAGTGCTTGTGCATTCCCCCAAGGTCCTAGTCCTGACCTAGTGCTATGTCCTTGCTTTTTTATTGTTCCAGGCTCTGTAATCTTGAAGGATAGCATCCTTGGTCTTATTTACTGCCTCCTTAGTTATCAGTCCCATGTGATGTTCCTTCCCTTGTCAGATGAACATTCCTTACTCCTTTCATGTCAGCAAGTTAGAACAGTTTGCTGTATTTTACTATGTTAGTTTAAAGTTATACATATTATTGCTAGTTTAAACTTATAATTTTAGCCTACAACATCACGCTCTGATATAACACTGCATAGATACCAGAGAGTCCAGCAAGCTTACATGTTTCCTACTTTATGACCTTATTTTCCCCCCAGACCACACCTCCAACAAACCACTCTTGCAGGTTTCCATTTCAAAGGCGTCCATCAGGCCAGTCAGCAAGTAGCAGTTCATCTTGAGAGCATTAAGGTGAGCAACACGGTCTGCATGGCTCAGCCCAGAATCACCCAAGATGGCTGGAAGTTCATTGGAATGATGGGATACCACTGAAGAAAAGCAGAACATCATGAGCACTCCTCACCAGGCACCTCAGCTATCCTTTCTTTCAGAGAGTTAGAGCAGTCATCAGATTACCAAAGATGTGTGCTCACATCTCACCAGCTGTAATGTGGGCTGCCCCCTACAACCCAAACCTGGTTTTTTTCCACTAGCCTATCCTATCCCCATAGCCCCTTGCCAGCTCATGGAAACACTCACTCAGAGCCAATGCATCCCAGAGATGTATTTTCCAGGGATGTGGAGAAGGGGAATTTTTGTCGGCCTGCCCTTACAGCAAACATGCACAGCTCAGCATTGTCCACCAAGATTACAGGCCTGTATTACTGGAATGGGCTGAAGGTGCAACCCAGCTGGTCAAGTCACATTAGCCTTTATATCATCACTGAGCTGCCAAAGGAGAACAACCTCTCCATCACTCCTACTCGGCTAGAAACAGCAGATACCCACCTTGAGTCATCAGCTCCAGGGCATCCTCCTTGACAGCAGTCTCCACAGTTTGGAAATGGCTACAGAACAAGCACAGTGCATGAGAGCAGCGACTAACCACCACCGGGGAGAGGCGAGACGTGAGCTCCCAGGTGGACCCGCCTCCGCGCGACCCTCCTCTACTAGATCCCCTCCCCCTCCTCCGTACTCGCCGCTCTGTACTCACTGCAGCAAGCTGTACATTGGATCGAAGTGCTGCAGCACTGCCAGCGCGCCCCGCGCCCGGAAGGCAGTCCGGAAGGCTGCGGGGAAACAGAAGAGAAGCGGTCACAGCCGTGAACTGGGATAGGCCGATAAAGGAAGATGAGATATTGGAGGCCGCACACCTGTAAGGGCGGGCGGCAGATCACGGACGGGCAGGACCTCCTGCACGGCGTACTGTCCAGGGCTGCTCTCCTGCAGCAGATCAGCGGGAGCGAGCGGCAAGCGGAACTCCAGGATCGCCACCATGGCCCCTGATATAACCCCGCACACCACCACCTGCGCGGACAGACCCTGGCACACCAAACAACGCGCGCGGACCGCGCTCGTCTGGCCTCGCCTCCTTCCCCGGCCTATCAGGGCTCAGCAGGACCAGCGCCTCGCCCAACCAGCGGCTCTTCCGCCCTCTGCGACCGTTAGCGTGACGTGATTCCTATCTTTCTGCTTCCCTTTCCGGCGGCTGAGGTCGTCGGGAAGCGGAAGGCTACTGCAGGGCGGAGCTGGTCTTTCTCCCGCCCCGGCGGCGGGTCACAGAAATGGCGGCTCTGGCGCGGGCGGCCGGGCGAGCTCTGCTGTGCTGCTCTGCGCCCCTGCTCCGCGCCGAGCGGAGCATTAGCAGCTGCAGTGGGGCTCTGTGCGGGCCAGTGCGGCCCGGCCTCCCCGTGCCGCTGTCTTCGCCCCTGGCAGGGCTCACCCGGCCCATCCGCATCAGGGAGCCCCAGAAGCGCAAGCAGGTGGATCGGTGGACGGAAAAACGAGCCTTGTTCGGGGTTTACGACAACGTGGGGATCCTGGGTAAGACACCCTGCTTTGCGCTGTGGCCTGAGGGGAGGGAGGCTGGACCCACCTGCGGGCGAGCGGCTCTTCCAGCAACGAGCAGGCAGTGAGGGTTGGAGCCAGCTGCCCTTGGAACAGCAGGGCCCAGCTTCATCGTCTCTGTTCTGCCCTTCCCTCCCGTTTTCAGGTGGCTTCCAGCTGCACCCGAAGAAACTCATCGTGGGGCCCACGTGGCTGCGAGGCTGGCGGGGGAACGAGTTGCAGCGGTGCATTCGTAAGAAGAAGATGGTGGGAGATCGGATGTTTATGGAGGACTACCACAACCTCAAGAAGAGGATCCGGTACTTGTACAAGCGTTTCAATCGCACTGGGAAGCACCGTTAAGACTGACTGTGGGTTTGGTATATGCAGCATGGTTTTGTGCTGTCATGGTCAGAATAAAAACAGCTTTCACACAGTTGGGTTCCTGGTGCGTTCTGCAACCTTTACTCTGCATTTCTGGTCTGGTCCCAAGGTTCTGCTTCTGCTCCAGGCCTGAGCTCCTCTGTGCAAGTTCTGGCTCCTCAATCATTTCCCTACATATTTCTCACAAATATCTATTCCAGCCTGCATCCCTGAACTTGACCTGAGAGTCCTCTAGTTCTTGGCCATGCTTCTTGCATGCTTTCAGTCTCTGAGCTTCAGGTTCTGATGTCTTACTTGACAATTCCGTATGCTCCAGCTTAGATATTTTTCCTTATAACCAAATTTTCAAGTTAGTGCTAAGAGTGTCTACTAACGTCTTCCTGCTTGCCCCATCCCTCTCCATTTATGTGTAATTAAGTGTCAACGATCCAAATATTAGTTGAAATGCACCGACACCTGTCTTAAGAACAGGTTTGCCTTTCACACTGATGATGACTTAACCCCATGCTAATAATGTTTACTGACCAAGTGGCCTTTTGTTTCTAATCTAGTTAGGATTTGCAAAAGAAACTCGGGCACTTAACTGTTTTAAAAAAATTTAGCTTCTAGTTTTCCATAACTGTTATTGGTTCCCCCTAGAAGTTATGGTGAGTCAAAGCTGGCATCCTGCTAGTCCGGCATCACAAAGACTGTTACGCACTTCAGAAACATCAGAATGATGAGTGGGTGTTTGCCTCTCTTCTCCATTAGTAGTTAATTTGGCTGCTAGGTAATTGGGGAGTTTACCTGTTGAGATGTATCTTGTTATTGAGTGATGCTACTCTGTCTTCCAAAGCACTTGGTTGGAAGAGGCAGGGAATGAAAGGAATTTTCTTTTAAGTCTTAATCCTTAGGAAGGTTGTAGCCAGAGTTTGTTGAAGCACCTGAAGTCCATGTTCTCAGCAGCAGGGTGGCAGACCTGTGGATTCAGGAAATGTGTGTGTGTGTGTATGTGTGTGTGTTCAAGCGGAGACTGAGCGAGCACCTGGGGTTATCACATACACAATCTTTGGGTGTAGCAAATCTTTGACTTTTTTGTCAGAAACTGGGAAGGTGTCTGAGAAAGGTACCTAATATCCTTTGTTACCTCTTGGTCCTTAAGCACCAACTTGGCAAGGGCTCTGTGGGCCAGTAGATCCACAAGCTCCATCTTGTTATTAGCAATGGTTATTGGAACCGTTCTCAGACTGCGGCAGGAAGGTCGCCAAGCTACAGAAGTTTCTTCCGTGACTTGTCCCTTGGCAGCTTGTCTGAAGACACAGCTTAAAACCCTGCAGTTCTGCTGAGGCTAGTGCTAGGCTGCTGCTTAACCCTCAACACTTCCATCTGCAAACCATCTGCTCTTGTCTCAACCCTGTATTAAGTCCTTGCCTTCCTCGAAGCCATGGTCTTTTGGTTCCCAGGCTATAATTTGTAACATAGTCATTTGTATCTACTGATCTATTAGATCTGATGTAAAAAACCCATTTTAGTCACAATTATATTAATGGTCTATATCACCTTGTGAACTACCTGAAAGGAGCGAGGTGGCTGGTCTCTTCTCCCAGGTAATAAGTGATAGGACAAGAGGAAATGGCCTCAAGCTGCGCCAAGGGGGGTTTAGATGGAGATTAAGAACAATTCCTTCCCCAAAGGGTAGTCAGGCATTGGAATGAGCTGCCCAGGGCAGTGATGGAATCCCTGTCCCTGGAAGTGTTCACACACTGTGTAGATGAGGCCCTCAGTGACACGGGCTAGTGGTGGCCTTGGCAGTGCTGGGGAATGGTTGGCCTGGATGATCTTAAAGGTCTTTTCCAACCTGGTTGATTCTACGAAGTGAAAAGGCAGCTTAGCGTAGGTGCAAACCTCTACCTGTCACTCTACTCACCACACCAAGTGCTGCATGGAGACTTCTTGTGCCAGTACTGTCCTATCTCCTTTTCTGTCCTGAACAGAAGCATCCTCCCTTCTGATCCAGCAGGCTTCTCAACATCTTTAGAGGGGAACACCTAACTGTCCTTGGGGCTGCTGCTGGAGCCTGGCTACCACAGCGGGCAGTGGAGGCTCTAAGACACCCGCTCTGGGGGCTTGTTGGGTCTTCCTCTTACAGCCTTCCCCTGCTCTATGGCAGAAGCGGGCCAGTGGCTTAAACAGAGCCAACACACATACACTATGGACCTGTAACGGCACGGGCTCGAAGAGGAAACCGGATGGGGTAGGTGATCACGCTCAGGCCCTGCGTCACCTAAAGGGAAACCCCCTCTCAAGGCTGCCGGGACCGGTGCCGATAAGGGACGCGCCGCGCAACCCCCCAGCCCCGCCACTCACCGGCCTCGCTGCTGCGCGTGGGGGCGGGCTCTGCTCCCATTGGGTGGCCCAAGGCTCAGTCACAGCTGCTCGTCCTCTCAAACCGCCCGGAGCGAGGGAGAGGGCGGGTCTCGGCTCAATCACAGTCTTCGCAGGGCACCTCGCTCCGCCAGGGTCGCGGAGCGTTGATTGGCTGTGGCGGAACCCAAAGGCGGTGCTGATGTGCTGCTTGCGGCGGCTCGTTGCCGCTGCCACTTCTGATTGGCTGTTTGCTCTTAGGGGCGGGGTCTCGCCTTTATAAGTCTTTTCCCTGCTGGGAGTGCTGATGCGGAGTTGATTGCTGAGTGCTGCGGGGTTCTGCTACGGTTCTGCTACGGTTCGATGATGTGAGTGGCTGCCTGCGGCGGGCGGAGAGGAGGAGGGAGGGAGAGATGCAGGCGGGGGATAATGACGAGCGGGCTGGTCGCTGCGTGCAGAGCCCCTGTCCTGGCCACTGCCGTCGGTGGAGCCGAGTGACGCATTGCAGCAGCTGCCGCCCGCACCTCCTTCTCCTGGGCTCCCGCTCCCCCGGCCCTCCCCGCTGCCCTCCCCTTGCTCTGGGCTCTCCTCTGCTCCCGGTCCGGGGGGATCCAGGCAGGTTGCGAACCCTTGGGGCTGCTGCTGGTGCCGGCCCAGCCTGGGGCCGTGGGGTTCAGATGGGTTTGGGGGGCAGGGTGCTCTTTCTTAAGCGTCTCATTAGGTTTTCTCTTTGCCCATATGTGTTCCCCTAGGTCTGACCCAACTCAGCAACCCGCTCCCGGGGCCCCCGAAGGGGGAGCTCCTGGTGGGGCCTCCGCTGGGGCACCCCCCAATCAGAGCAGTAACCGTCGGCTGCAGCAGACGCAGGCCCAGGTGAAGGAGGTCAGTAGTTCTGCCAGCCGTGTGCTGGCTTTCCATCGGCTGCCTGGACTCTGCTACTGCTCTGCAGCAGTGATGCTCTTGACAGGTGCCTGCTGCTGACGGGGTGGCTGCTCTTGTTATGCTAGTGCCAGAAACGCAGTAATAATCATATCCTGGTGGCAGATCTATAAAGAGGCTGGAGGAGAGACTGCTTTATGTTTACAAGCAGCTTTATCCCAGCTATGGCTTCTAAGGAGCAGACCTGTTAGATTTTTTTTTTTTGTATCTCCTGTAGTGCATCCAGAAGCAATCTTGATCTCTGCCCTTTTGCTTCAAGCAAACAGTCTGTGTGCAGTCTCAATGTGTGATGTGCAGGGAGCCTTTCCTTACTTTCCAGGGTCGGTGTCCGTAGTGTGGCTGCTGGCCTGCAGTAACGCCTTTATGCCTCAGTGGGGCAGCCACATGTAGCTGTAAATCATTGCAATAACCAGAGAGTAAGCATACGTTTATTCTCATGAGGGGGGTGGCTTAGGCTTGCTGCATTTGAGAGCTTTAAAAACAGGTGAGAATGCGGGGCTGAAGACCTCGTTTAAGTGTACTTGAACTGATACTTAAACGGGTTGGGTGGGGAGGGAGGCCTACAATTTTTCCCCACTTCAGAGTAGGCAGTGGCTTGAAAGCCATGTTTTATCCTGGCCTTTTTTCCCTTGTTTAGGGCTTTTGCTTATTAGCATCTCCATGTTAGATTCCTGGCTCTTATTGTTTTCAACTCTCTTTACCAGTAAGACTGCTGCTACTCTTCTTCCTTCTGCAGGTTGTTGATATAATGTGTGTAAATGTAGACAAGGTGCTGGAACGAGATGAGAAACTGTCAGAGCTAGATGATCGGGCAGATGCACTTCAGGCTGGTGCCTCACAATTTGAAAGTAGTGCAGCAAAACTCAAAAGGAAGTACTGGTGGAAGAACTGCAAGGTGAGTTTCCTATTGCCATGATTTCCTTCATCAGAAGAACATTGGGCTAGTCTTCTCCAGAGCTTTGAGAGGATAATTGGGGTGTAATAATGATTTCAGATGGTTAGGATTTTTTCAGTGTGGAAAGACTTTGAGGTCTTGGCTGTTCTACCTTCAAAGTCTGGCTGATGTTCCCTGGCTGTCTGAGAAGATGTGAACTTGTCAGTCTGTTCTGAGTATTACTCTTTAACAATCTCTCTCTCCAGATGATGATCATGATGGGAGTGATTGGTGCCATTGTGGTGGTGGTGATTGCAAGTAAGTACTGAAAAGCCCAGGATCAAAAGTGAAGAAGCACCAACTCTACAGTACCTTAAACTCTTTCTTTTAGATTTGAAATCTGGAGGGTTTTGGTTGCATAAGTATTAACTTCAGTCCTTGGGGAAGGGAAGTGGTGGTGCTAGAAGAACTCCTGCACTTACACTAGAAACTGTATACTTTTACATAGTAACAGAAGGACCTGGGGGTGGCCATCCTTGTAGAAATGGGAAATTCTGTCTGCCAGGTCAGGTGAACATGTAAGTATGAGGAGTGTTTACCCTGGAGTGGGTGGGTTGGCGAGTTCCTTCCCTGGTGGCGAATTTGGAGCTCTTTGAGGGACCTTTGGTGTAACTTGCCCTCTTGTTCTTTCCTTTTTCTTTCCCTATTGCTTTGTCTCCAGTCTACTTTTTTACTTGAATGCATCTCCTTCAGTCTGCAGCCTACTGTCCTGTCACCTTGCCTGTCTCTTCTTATCCCTGAACCTTTCGTTTCCTTCATTTCCACCTAGCTTCTTCATTGATTTCTTTATTGGTTTTAATTAGTCTTCTCTATATGACTCTGAAGCACTCTACTGAACATGGTTAGCCTTAAACAGCTGCTGCAGCTTTAGAGTTTAAAGTAAAGAGAAGTAGAGGAGGAGCAGGTAGCTATTGCTCCTGCTCTTCTGTGGGGAATTTCTTTGCTTAATTTTGGCTGTTTGTCAACTAGTGCCTGTGTGGACTCTAGCAAAATAAGAATGCCTTAATGCAGTGCCTTTAGGGATGAAGGACTTCAGCATGTGAGATTCTTTAGTGTTCTGCCTAAAAAGAGCGGCAGCATGACTTAAGCTTTTCATCGAGCTTCTGAAATAAAGGCTAGTTTGCATTGGCCAGTACTGAGCCATCTGACCAGGCTCTACAGTGATCTAGATTTCTCTAGTCATGGAGAGATGAGCATGAGAGATTCTGCCTGTCCTTATTTTCAGATGACTTGCTGTCTGAATGTGGCCATTTCAGTTATGATAAAGGAGAGCCTACATGATTACCTCAGTCAGGTGCAACAGACTGCACACAGTGAAGTAAAGAAAGGTTTTTTACTATCTAAAAGGCATGTGTGGGAGTAAAATCTCCTGCCAGAAGGAACAAAAGAGCAATGGTAAGGAGTCTAGTGCAGGGTGGTTAATATTCCTTTCATCTATGCAGACACAAGCCAGGAATGCTGTGGCTTTCTACTAGCTTTGTAGCTTTCTGGGAGACTTTGGGGTAGTGGCAGAATGGGAATGGGTATTCTGCTTTTGTTACTGGTTGAATGTCAAAGGAAATCCACTCTGTGCAGATGGGGCTGAAGGAGCCTGGAGGTATTCCAGATATGCTGTGTGGCTCACTGAGCCTTTCTGATTAAGAATACCTGCTCCGTTTCTGCTACCACAAAGCCCTAACTTCCAGCAGGAGTTAGAAAATCCTTGGAATGGTTAGCTAGGGATTTGGAGTGAAATGCTGCTCTGGGCATAGATATTGCAAAATGGCAACAGATGTCCCAGTTTGTCAGCTTCGATCTCTATAGAGGTCTTACCTATCAAACTGAAATCCTCCTCCTTCCTATGGGCTCTCTTGAATTTACATCCAGGGTGGTCTCTGCTGGAAGTAAGCTTGCAGCATGGAATGCTGTGGCTTTCTGTAAGCAAGCCCCTTGTTCTCCTCCATCACAATTAACAAGAGCTGTGAATTGCTTGAATGTGCCCTGTTCCTCAGTTTCTGCAGTCTTCTGAGGAATGTGCATCTTTTCTTTACAAGCTGAGCTGCAGCTTATAATTTAGGCTGGAAAGAGGGCACCTCTTTAATTTAGGAAGCGCTACCTTGGGTGTGTCTAGGCTTAAGGGAATGTGAGAAGACAGGGGAGAATATCAACGGAGTTCCCAGATAGGAGTGAAGTGCAAAAGATGGGAGGAGCAGATGCTTTTTGTTTCACTGGATGTGCAAGGGAGGCCACTTTCCTCCTCACAGGGCATCTGGGAAGGGGCGAGGTTTTGCATGCTCACTTCCATGCCCCAGCATTTCATTTGCATAAAGTTCATCTCCCTGCAATTCCATCCCTCTCCACCTTGAGTGAGGGCAGAGATGAAGATGTGGAGTGAAGCAGCCTTTGTCCCCTGAGCACTTCTCTAATTCCCTGTGGAACTGAGATGTGATGGATGGTCAGAAGTGCATCTACTGAAGAGGAGCCAGGGCCTGCTTGCACTGCTTACTGCTGTCATTTTAGGGGGTGGGCATACAAGCTTGAGGACCCCAGACCAGAAATTTTCTTGGAACTCTTCTAAACAAGCCTTTGGTGCCCCATTCCTCCTGTTCCTCTGGGGGGCTGAGGTCCCCATAGGCTGTCTCTTCCATTTCTTTCTCTTAGATGTTGTATGTTGCCTTCTCTTCTGCTCCCTTTCCTTTCCTTTGTGTCTTTGTGCATGGGGGGAAAAAGGTCACCAAGGCCCTCTGAGTAAAAACAAGGGACTCTGCTGTCCATAGCATTACAGCCACTTGTGCACGTGCAGTTTTATTTCCTGTGTCTAGAAACGCAACTGTAACTTCCTCTGGCATGTTGTAGTTATCAGCTCATGTACTTTAAATGGTCTCTAAGAAACACAATTCACCACCTTATTGAGTCTGTCTGGTCTGTCATTGGGTGGAAGGGGGTGGGATGCCAAACTGGTTTGGGACAATTTTTTTTTTGTCTGTCACTTCTACACATATACCTGAACTTCTCTCCATCAAAGCAGTGGCTGGTTTTCCATTGCAATGATGGTAGTTGCTGGAACTTTGTGCTGGACTGACTGTGTTAAGTCTGTAACAAGATATATGAACCAGCAGCTCTGCAGGAAGAGGTTGCCCAAGCCAACCCTGCTTCCAGCTGCCACATGTCCAGCCAATGTGTGATGCATGGGGAGGTAGTTCCCTGAATGGGAGGGTGTGTTACTGGTAGCTCTAGTTCCTCAGTGTGTGTTGCCTTTGGGTTTCGATAACCTATTGTCAGATCCTTAAATGCAGAAAACAGTTGTATGTTGATATTGGGGTAAAATATCATCTAGTTCCAAGACCTCCAAGAGTAGGATGCTGTTTACAGCATATCTTGGAACATGGCTGGAGTAAACGTAAGTGCCTTGTTTTGCTTCACTGTACACTTGAAACTTATTAAAAAGAAATGCCCATTGAAAATGCACTTCATCCAGTGCAGGCTTATTTTAAAATGAAGTATTTATGCTCTTATTTGTCCCTGCGGCTTGTGCTCTCCTTATGCTCAATCATTTTCTAGTCTTAAACATCACCAAAATTATACTAGAAAAAGTATGGTCAATTTGAACCATAATATGGTGAATTTGGAGCAGTGCAGATAGGCTGTTTCTTTCAAAGACAAAAGTCTTGCTGAGAAAGGAGGGTGTCTGGATTGGCTGGTAGATCAAAGCACCACGTACAGCCTAAACTTCATCACAGGTACAGCCTGCACAACCTGAATGAACTAGTCATGCTACAATTCCTGCCAACTTGTGTGTTGTCTTCCTGTGAGTTCTCAGCCTTGTTCATGTAAGGAGATAGGAAAAGTTCATCCTTGGAACAGATGTGTGTCCAGACTTACTACAGTGTCTCTTGAGTCCTTAGCCAAACTTACGGACTTGAGTGCTTGCTTGCTAAAGCTGGCCAGCTGATGTGGAGCATAAAGCTGGGGCTGAACATGCTGTGGAAAGTTGCCCCAGGGCAGTGCCCAACTCAAGAGTCATGTTGTGTGTGTTTGCAAAGAGTTGTATGTCTAACCAGAAATCCTCACGTGGGCATTTAAAGGACCATGGTCTGCTGGGAGCTCACCTCCTGAGGTGTCATCCTTTAAAGCATCAGCACTGCTGCTGTTCCTGCAGTCTTACCCTGAACAAAGCATGACTGTAAAGGTCCACTAAAAGCAAGGCCAAGGCTTTTGGTGGAGTAATTATTTGTCTAATTAGAAATTCAAGCTCTGTCTTTAAGCATACAGCTCCTGTTTCAACACCTTCAGATTTAGTGGGGGAAATGTCTCAACTATGCTGTTCCTAAATGTCTTAAACCTTCATGTTTTCTAGATGCTCTAGGCCTTGCTCTGGCCTTTCCTTAGGTTCGGATGCACTGGTCAAAGTAGGCTGCATTCTTTCATCAGTGGGGGAGTTTTTTTCTCGTCTCAGCTGTAAAGTAACTTGATGGTGGGAAAGACTAAAGACTTCAGAGTAGAAATGCAGCAACACTTGTTTAATGGACCTGGCTTCCTTGTGAAGTGACAGAGGTCCCTGCTCTGATGTAGCCACTGGGGTTAAAAGTCTTAACTTGGAGAAGCAATAATGGGGAAGTACAGAGGTTTTATCTTTTGTTCTGATCTCTAAGTAAATAATTACTCTGAGAGATATAACAGATAAGGATATAGGTTTTACAAAATAGGCAACTCAGCTGTGTCTGTTGGGTACATTTCAGCCCAGTGTTTCTCCTAGGTATCCTACAGTGCTTCCTTTTAGAAGTGGTTGGGTTCCTCCACAAAACTTCCCCTGTTTACAGGCCAAAATAAAGTTGCATTTCAGCCTCCATGCTCCTGATAATCTTTTGACTTGTTTTGCCAGAGACTGAGTCTTTCAGAACGTGCTTATTTGTTCCTTGGGTTTCCAATATGAACAGCCCAATAACATCCTTTCCTTTGTTGCATAGACCCATTAAATGGTTCTTGCTGAGGCTAAAAGGACCTTTTAATGTTCTCTCCTGCCAGGCTTTTCCAAGAGTCCTTGTACTCTTTTTAAGTAACTGTACTCTTTTGCCATAATCTCCAGTTACTACGCTTTTTATAGTTCACTGCCTTTAAGCATGTAATCAGAAGCTGAAGACTCTTTTCTTCTCTCATGTTTACAAGACCCCTTTAAATATTGCATGTTGGTAAGTATAAAGAACTGAAATACTGAACATTAGCCATTCCTCTTGTGTGTTCCTGAATTCTGCCTCCCCTCTGTCCTTTCACCAACAGCACTGCTACCCTCTTCATTTCTTAATGTAGCACATCTGTACCCCTTGGATTTTCTTGAACCTGTCTCAAAGGCCTGATAACCCTGTACTCAAATTCCTTCTGGGATTGACTTCAGTCTGTGCAGGCAAACCTTGCACTTATCTGTACAGCTTATCTAAGCACTCCAGCAAGCACAGTTTGCTTGTTAGTTCTTCTAAATGTATTGCTTATAGAATCATAGATTTATTAGGGTTGGAAAAGACCTTACGATCATCTGGTTCAAAGCCCCCTTTGATGGGCAGGGGCACCTTCCGCTAGACCATGTTGTGCAAGGCTCTGTCCAACCTGGACTTGAGCACTGCCAGGGATGAAGCATTCACCACTTCTTTGGGCAACCTGTTGCTGTGTCTCACCACCCTTACAGTAAAGAACTTATATCTAACCTGAACTTCCTCTGTTTTAGTTTAAACCCATTACCCCTTGTTCTATCACTACAGTCTCTGATGAAGAATCCATTTCTGGCATCCCTGTAGGCCTTCTTCAGATACTGGAAGTTGCTCCAAGGTCTTTATACAGGAGGTGCTCCACGTATTTCTTCTATTACCTTAATTCTTATAGGAAAAAAAATATAGTTTGGGTATTTGTCAAACTGTGATTGTCACACTGTGAAGGAATAAGTTTTCAGCACATAGCAGGGGATGCCTGCCCATCCTTGCATTCCCTGCCTTCTCAACCATCTTGTGCTTAGTTTCACTTAGTTTTCCTCCTTCCTGGAAGGGCTGACCCCATTCTTTCCTTTTGTCCAGTACTTTTAGTTCCCCCAGTCTCCCTATACTTTAGATTTCCTTAGAGTTTCTCAGATGCTCCAAATCCATCTGAATTGGAGCCCTCAAACTTCAGTGTCCCTAGATTTCCAAGACTGTACCCTTTTCTCTGCTATCACATGACTTCCAGATGCTCTTAACCCTTAATTGACTTGCAAATGTCTGCCGCCACTGCAGTCCCACAGACACCGGGGCCTTTTATACCCTGTCTCTGTGGGTTCTTCCACATCTTGGCAGAGCTCCCTTCTTTGTATTTCAACACTACCAAACGCTTCCACAAATCCTCATTGTGTTTAAGCTCCTAAACACTCATCCCTCTTCTTCTGTGGTTTTCCCATCATGCAAACCTTCCTTTTTCTCCTCATCATTCATTCTCTTAAGATTGCGGAGCTACCCACTTCTGTGCTGCTTACTCCTGCAGAACAAACCACTCTAATATTCCAACTTATCCACAAAATTTGTTTTCTCCTGCACTTCCCTTCCCCCTTCAAGCATTTGTATCCTTACTTCCCTGCCTTCCCCCAGCACGACAGATTGTCTCAGTCCAAAAAGATGCAACTTGCTTTTCTTCAGGGTCTTACAACCTACAGTTACTCCTTGCATGTTTTCCATGTCCTCCAGATAACTGTGCTATGCCTCTAACATACCTACAACTCCTAAGCATTTACATCACTCTACTTTATCCTCTTGTAAAAATTCACTGCACCTCAGACCATTAGTTTGTATTTTTGCTGAGGTACAAATCCCTCTAAACACCTGCTTTTCCCCCTTTTTCTCTAATATTTGACATTCTCAGTGGAAAAACTCCCATTTTCTGCACTGTCATGTTGGCACTGCTGGACTTTCCTGTTGTGTAGTAGCCAGCTTGGTCTGCCTGAAAACATCTGTTGAGCTGATTAATTTGTGGTCTTGTCAACCTACATAAATACAGGGATCCTCTGGAGAGGATCACCTGCTTTCTCACAAGATGGCAATTTTTGCACTGACCCTCAGGACAGGGAGAGCTAATCTATTTACCAACTTATATGACAGCTTCTTGTTTGTACAGGCTGGATTTACAGCTACCCAGAATGAGGCCATTACTTTGAGTTCATCAGTCAAAGCTCCTATTTTGCATTTTGACACTTTTACAGAAGAGAGAGAGAACATGGTGCAAGCTTCCCCAAGGGAATGCATCACCTTCTTCTGCAGCTATATTTCTGGATGCTGTTGAAGAGAACATAATGTTTCAAGTAGTTATGCCTCTGATTAAACTTCCTGATTAAACAACCCACTTGACTAGGTGTGATGCAGTGGGTCCTATCAATTTTATGGTTATCACAGGCTAGTGTGTGATGTGAAGAATCATGTCTTGCTTTTTGGATATTCAGGAAGCTCACACTCACCATGTGAATCAATGTACATTTATGATATGCAGAGACCATTTGAGAGGTTCCACCTGTTCTTTCTCCTTTCTTGAGTTGGAGGTGGTTTTGTGAAGCAAACAGCTTTGTGCAGTATCAGGTTTTTGTTCATCCATGTGCTAGAAACTACCTAAGGTGGCAGTCTGTAGTACTTGAATTCAGGACCAGGCTCTGGGTGCACCATCCGAACTCCTCTGTATGTCTTATTTTAATTGTGATCAAAGTTGTTTTTGCTTTAGCCACTAACCCTAGCTTTTAACTCTGCTACTTGGGCAGCATTTTTACAGAACATGAAAATCCCTTCATTAAGTCAAGTTTGAGATTTCATTCTTCCATTACTCACTCTCTTCTGCGTCCCTTAAAATCACCCATAAACACAGAAAGTGGATTTTTTTTATCAAGTTTGTACAAGTCCTGACTTTTTCCGGTGGTGGCCTCCTGTGGGAATACGTGTTCCCATAACTCTAAGTGCCCGTGGTTGCACGCCTTTCCCTCCTGCTTGGGTTGCCCTCCTTGCTGAATGACACCCCCTGACTCAACTTGCTTCTGTTCCCAGCAGAGACATCATATTCACTTTCCAACCAAGGGTCATCAGCTGAGCACTGGGATGAAGTTTGAAAACCTGTAAATGTTTCTGTAATAAAGAACATAGTGTGAAGAAGAAGAAAATCACTCTGCTGGGAAGTGAAAAGTGCATTTAGGTAATCAAGCAAAAGCAGTACAAGTATGTGTTTAGCATCTTAAAGGGAAGAATTAGGCAACAATTTATAAATGGCAGTAAAATCCTCCATCTTCCCAAGGGCAGTGTGTCTACCTTAATTTTTAAAATACCTGAAGTTTTGAATTTAAAACCAAGTTAATAATAAGAAAAAGAGGCTGTTTGCAGTGTGATTTGGTCTATGGTACTACAGGTCTTTGCCTAAACTATACGCTTGAATTCTGGTATTTGTGTTTGAGTCCAGTCAAGTGGATAATCCTGTTTGTTAAGGCCATCACCCTTGCTCTCTTGATACCCCACAAAGTGCTGTGTAAACACCATTGCAGCAGAAGACTGAGTGTTTGTAAAAAATACTGTGGCAAGCTCACTGCAAGAGATGTGTGCTCTTATGTGAAGATCCCAAAACTAGTTCCTGAGGCCTATCTTTCTCCAAGCCTTGATTGCCTGTGTGGTCTGTTCCAATAGACTAAAGCTTGCTCAGGAAGGATTTTAGATGAAAGTGTGCAGCTCTTCTCCTGTGCTTTACAATCCTCAGCGAACCCTCTGTGTGTACCAGGGAAGGGATGAGTGGAGCAGAGCAGGCACTGCATGATCTGTATGATCCTCTTTTGCAGGACCTCATGGCAGCAGAGATACTGTTTTTGTGGGTGTGCATAGTCCTGCCAAAGACACCTTTGCTTTCCCCCCCTCAAAGCAGGGAGAGCCAAGCAACTAGAGATCAGTTTATCCCAGATCTTTTGGCAAATAAATACCTGGACATACACATGTATGGTGTATTGCAAGGAAGGAGGCTGCTTGTCCACCAAGCAACCAAGATCTACCAGAGCCACATACCCAGTTTGAAAAAGGAGACCTTATTCTACCAGGGTGTTTTGTCATGACCCAAGAGTGTCAGCAAGCATCAACCACCTCCCCAGAGTATTGTGTGTAATATAGACTGAGGTTATGTCAGTTGCTGTCATCTCTTAGGGCTATACAAGTGGCCTCTCCTCAGGGGTAGAAGAGGGTGAGTGGCTTGGCCTTGGGATCAGAGCTGGACATTAAGAATTAGGAAAGAGCAACCAGTTTCCAACCTTAGGGAAAGCTTAACGAAGCTCAGCCTGTTGAGACTACATTCCCATTCCTTGTCATACCAGAGAGGAGGCCAGTCATGCCTGCCAAACCTCTTTAATGAATGACAGACCAGAACTGTGGCAGCATCCTTGTTGCAGGGAAAAGAAAGCATGCATGTATAGGTGTGCAGATGCAAGGAGTGTAAGGAAACTAAGTGGACATCCCCCCCATACATACACTAGATAAACTCTCATCCATGGTGATTCCCAGAGCAATACTATTTTATGAGACTGAAGAATTCACCTACAAGCAGTGAAAGCAGTGAATCCAGAAAGAAGGTAAATGCAGGTCCACAGACAGTGTGCAGCCTCTGCTCCAATTGCCACCCATCTGAACTGTGGAATAAGCCAGCGCCTCACTCGTGTCCCACCTCACCATCTCTGCTTGGCCCACGTGGTTCCAGGCTGTTGTAGGATGGCAGCATGGTCACTACAGCCTCAACAGTGAAGCGGTGTGGAGCACTAAGAGCTGGTGCCTCATCTTGGAAAGCAGCATTATCGTGACTGTTTGGAGGGGGTTCCGATGGAGAGAGCTGCTGCCGAGAACGGAACCAGCGTACAGCCAAGATTAAGGTGATGGCAATGAAATCCAGAACCAGCTCTGCAAGCTCCATCACGGACAGGACAGAGGATCCAAACCAGAGACTCCACTGGTTCCCAAACTGGGACAGCAGAGTCACTACCTGCAAAAGACGGAGAAAAGGCCAGTGAGGACAGCCCTCGTTTGAGCCTTTTTCCTCCCTGCCTGCTCCCACTAGCAGTGCCCTGTGGAGCTGGGGGCTTCCTCCCACCCTGCCAAGGAAAAGAGACTCAATAGCCAACAATGCTGTAACAAATGCCTGCCAATATTCCATATATCACAGGGGAATGGGTGACTAGAGAACATGGCAGTAAAGCGTGTACCGTGAAGGCTGGAGACTCCCCATTGGTCTTGTAGTTCCACTCCTCAAAAAAGATATTCACTTTGGCAACTCCGTTCCTGTAAATAAAGATGAGGCTTAGTAACCCCAAATCCACAATCCTTGCCATTCACAAAGTGTAATTATCTTCTCTGTCCCCTTCTGCCCCATGTTCTCTTCCCACATACACCACCCAGAGAGGCTTCTCCCAATCTCTGCAGTTCCCTCATTCCGCAAAAGATACACACTTTGGTACTTACAGTGCACTTCTGAGACTGCACTGTGAAACTCAATGTATGTGGTGTCTTACGCTGGCTAAGAAGATCCTGCATGGCTCCGCTTCTCACTCTTCCACAAGCACTTCCTGTGAGTCCAGACCACAAGGCAGCCACCTGCAGCTCACTATTCTCATACTAGCATTTAACCCTTTCCAGATTCTCCACCTGGGTTCCCTTTTCTTGTTGAAGTTTCAGTTTATCTCTACTTTGATTCAAATCCACTGGCCTTGTCTATGGGTCCCATGCCTAATCTCTTCGCATCAGTGATTTAGTCTTAACTCTGGCCCTCTCCAACACACACACTCCACTGGGATAGTGTCTGGTTTGGACACAGCCTCTGTGTAGGGCTCTCACCTCTTGGATGTGATATTGTATTTGTTCTGTTGTGAAAGCACGTAAAAAACCCAGTCCTGAAATGAGAGTGCAATAAATTGCATTACAGCATCACAGTCACCTCTTGTAGGTTTAGTTGAGGAAGGGCTAAATAGGAGGTGAGACCAGTGCTGAGAAGCCAGGACACCCTCTTCTTACCTCTGAGACTGCAGATGGCCAGCGAGAGTATCCAGCTGACAGCTGGTATTGTGTCATTCTGGAAGACAAGAGGCTGTATTAGCTGCTGAAGCTGTAGAAGCCACAAGACCAGGTCTCTCAATCTCCAGGCACACCTGGAAGCTCCCTCCCATGCTGAAGTTCTGCCCACTTCCCACCATGCTTCTGCACGGTCCTCGGAAGCTCATTCCCAAGCTGACACTGATGTTCCTCAGCCATTTTAGCTTCCTGATGGAAGAAATACCATTTTGGGTTGCAAATCAGCTATTGACTCAAGCTTTCGCTCTGATCAGGGAATGCTTTCCAACACCTCCAGGAATAAAGATTTTTCCAGTACTCCTGACTGACTGATGATCAAACTTACTTGCAAGGTTTTCGACATTTGTGGAAACAGCCCAGCACGTTAGCTTTGAATTCAGCCAGGAGTTTGTAATAGCAGTAGCCTAACAGCAGAGAAAGTAAATCCAGGTAAGCTCACAGTATCTGCATGCAAAAGGTGATGTGCAACAGCAAGGGGAATGCAGAGAAGGTTTCCTTCCACAAGCTCAGAGGGCATAACCATCTAAGAATGTCTTTTGGATGTCCCACACCAGGAAGCTCATTGAAGACAATGAGGAGATGTATACGAGGCAGACCAGACAGGTTTAGGTGGGCATAAGCTTTACTATTCCTTCTGTCCACTTACCCCAGGCTACGTGTTTTGTGTAATCACAGTACTCTGCTCCAATGGGTAAGGGATAGAAGTAATATGCACAGCCACAGCGCTCTACCATGTTGAGCTGAAAACAGGAGCGAATGCAGACCTGGGAGGCACACAAGGTGGAAAAGGCTGAACAAGGGAACCAAACCCACCACAACCTGTATCACATCATAGTATTACAGAGCCCACAGGCAAGCATGGCTGTTAGGGGACAGAAGCATTTCAGGAAAGTAGGGAAACAAGGTGGCAGGGGACCACTGATGATGAGTTACCTGTTCTGTGTAGCGGGATGAGTACAGATTTTGCACTGACACGTCACTGCCATCCTCTGTGCAATCACTGTAACTGCCCCCAAGACGCACAGTCATCTCCTAAAAGATCAAACAGTCATTGCACAGAATGACTGGCACTTTGCTGTTCTCTGACACTTCCATGCCACACACAGCTTGTCCATCAGTATCTGCTCTTACACTTTCCTTGGGATGAAGCTTCACCTGCTTTCCTCCATTTAATTGTTCACTGATAAACTGCAGCCAAATGCTTCTTGTCTAGCCCAGTAAGCTGCTCTTCTTTGCCTCCCTTCACTCCGTGTGATTAATCCCTCACTTAGAACACACTGGGTCCATGGTAACCCACCTGTATCTATTCACCAAGTTGAATCTCCCCTGTAACCTCAGGTCTTATCCCTGCTGCTTCCTCACCTTTCTCATGCTGATGGAGGTCTCGATACCAGGGCGCACATTGAAACCCCCGTCATCCATGAAGGCTGGCTCATTCTGATCATGGACCATGACCCTGGCTCCTGTCACCGTGGACAACAGAGGGATGAAATCATTCTGTTCAGTGCGTACCACCAGAGAGAGACCTGAGGGAATGTCAGAGAGAAGGGAGGTCATGGCTGGCCATCACGTGGGAGAGGGGAGAAAGCAGAATGGTTAAAATGAGTCCGTGAGAGATAAAGGAAGAGAAACCTCAACCAGGCTGTAGTGAAGCTGGGCATCGATTGAGGGTGGCTGGAGGGAAGCCAAAGACAGAGCTGGAGGCTTCCAGGACTATCCAGAGAAAACTATTTCTTCACTGTGGCTTAGAAAAAAGCAGAACTGGGAAGAGAGAGAGATTTTGTGGAGTGACTGAGCTGGATAGAAGAAAAGCCTGAACATTTTGCCTAGAGAGGTTTAAGAGGGGTTGGGAACACAAACAGGCCAGTTGCTGGAAACAAGAAAATGGAGAAAGTGAAGACCCGGATCTCAGGAGTACGGTGTTACAGCTCAACAGGGGACTTCAGGAAGGGCCAGAACAGGTCCAGAGGGAGCAAAGAATGTAAGGATGAGGCACTGATGGAAGAGAGTGAGTTCAGTGGGGCATCAGTGAGGGACATCCATGTTTATGAGACAGCCATCTCCACATGGGTGAAAAGAGAACTTGGGCAAGACAGAGCACAGCTGCAATCTGCCACCACCAGCATCAAGCACAGCAGGATGCCTTTAACTCCTGGAGAAGACAGAGCTGAGCTGTTCTTACCAAAGACTGCCTCTCACCTACCGTTACTGATCCCAGGCATCGAGGATGTCCACAGGCTGCTGCTGTTGTCGTTAAAGGTATAGCAGTTCCCATAAAAGGGATGATGGAAATGGGTATAATTCCTGAGAGGGGAACAGAAACATTCACTCTGGCTGAGAGACCAAGGGGAAGGGCTTTCTGAGAGGAACAACTGTTCTCCATCTGCAGGGAGAGGGGCTTACAGCAGATGGGCAGTATTTGTTATGTAAACTTGCCTGAATGGGAAAAGCAATTAAAATGTGCTGGAGCTGGCCAGGTTTTTACACCAGGCTTGTCATACTGCTAACTCCTGAGAGCCCAAATGATTTTTAGCAGCCCTAGCAACTACTGTATAACCTTCCTAACACTGACAAAATTCTTAGCTCTTCCCACCTCTTTACCTCCCTTGCTGATGGGTTTCATTCCATTACCTCTTTGGGGCTTTTTGACCAATAACGGTAGCAGAGAAGTGGTATATTTTTTACCATCTTTTTATAACCAGTCTCTCCTCTCCCCCTCCTGCATGTACCACTTTACCACTCTACCAGTGTAGACTTCTACACTTGTATCTGGACCCACTCTGGGATTTGTATCAGTGTATTTCATTTTTGTGAGACCCAGGAAAAGGCAAAACCATTCTCTGAGGTCCATAGTTTTGGGTCACAGAAACTGTGGCCCTGGTGAGCACAACCCACAGGAAAGACTCAAGAAACATCCTTTGAGACAATGGGATATGAACAAGGAAATATCCCACTGTGGTAAAGAGGTTCTCTAATGTGGATTCCTTGATTCCCTCTGGACCCAGGCACAAAACACAGGTGTTTTTAGGAAGACTCTGTGGGATGTTTCCAGCACTTACGCCTTGTCACACGTTGCGTCATTGAAGCGGCAAGAATAAATGAAATTCTCAAAGTCAGACTCATCCAGGGCTTTCGCATCAGGCATCTGCGCTAGGATATTGATATAGTGAAAGCTGTACCATTCCCGTACTGCATCCACCCCGGAGGAGTACGCCTGATGGAAACAGTCCTTGTTGTTTTCACTGCACTGTTAAGAGGAGAAGGAAGAAAACCAACTGTGTCATTGAAGTCTTGTTCAGAAGGGGAGGCTGTGCCTATGGATTAGCTGTGCCCTCAGCATGGGCAGGGAGTGGAAATGCTCCAAAGGGCTCCTGTGCTCAACCAAAAGGTGATCAACAAGATGTGAAAAAGCAAATCCAGGGCAGCTCCTTGGAGGAAGGGAAACACCAGTAGAATGAGCAAAGCTGAGTTAAAACCCAAGAGACACCAAGTTACAGTGAGGTGTCAGGGTGATCTGTACATAAATTTTACATGTTATAAACCCAGAAGCTTTAAATTCTTGTGTGGGGAGCCCTTCCTTCAGGGTGTGTCCAGAAAAACCTTTGTGATCCTGTGGGAACACCAGTTAACAGGTAAGTGATTGGCTTCAGTCCTTCAGTGCCTTTCTTTTTAAATGCAAATACAGATACCCTGGGGTAAAGAAGCTGCTACCTAGGAGCAAGTGTGACCATGACCCTTTCACGTGACCCACAGCCATTCAATACTTTCCTCGTTGCTATTATTGAGCAACACTGAGGTTGAGGTTAATAAATGGCTCTCCAAAGGCAAGTGCAAGGCTGATGATGTCTTCAGGAAGGACAAGGTTTCCCTTCTCCACCTGGGAAAAGATGGGCATTCATGTGGCCAAGTCTCCTGGAGCCTGCATGGACAGGGACAGGACTTGGGGTACAGGACTGCATTGAGCAAAAGATTCAGCTCTACCTCTATCTGTCATTAGCAAAAGCCAGTGCAGATCAATCAGACTTCTATGTAAGGAAAGGCATGGCCTATGTTCTAACAAGACAGAAATATCTAGGCAGAGATTGGAGTGGGTAGGACACAAGGTATCTAGGAATCTCACCAGAACAAAGCCAATTTTCCAGTCATTCTTGTCCACTGAGGGACTATTCTCTGGCAAGTTGACTACGTTATCCCGCTTTTGCCTTCGCAGCGGATGGCGCTGGACATGATGGAGCAGGCTCCTTGAGCTACGCTTCCGTGTGGACAGCGCGGACCAGTTGCTTTGTGCCAGAGACATGTTGTAGTCATAAAGGTCTAGCAGTGTCTGGTGGGTGATTTGGTCCAGCTCATCCAGCTTCTTCCGGATGGCGCTGTATCTATACGAGGAGTGGAAAGAGGAGCTCGGAGGCTTAGGGATGGATGCACGGAAACAATTCTGAATAAGACATTCGGCAAAGTTTGCTGGGATGATTCAGGACATTCCTGCCACCAGCTGCAAATCCAAGCCCTTGCTGGAGGCTACCATCCTTGTAGAAGAGAAGTAAACACATCTGCTTTTGCCTTGTGGCAGTTTACAGGGCAGCCTGCTGACATACTCCACCAAACAGTTGCCTAAAGTAACATGTCTTACTGTGAAAGCCCTGCAGCAGTAAAGGCCCATTAAAAGTGTCCTTTCCACTAGCACTGCTATAGAAGGGGACAATCAAGGACCATGAGAAGAACAGGAGGAGTACCTGCTTTTATCCTACGCCTGCAAAAATCAAGACAGTTAACAGCTCTGGGGCTGTCTATAGAAGAGTCTATTTCTTACCTGTAGGGATTGAGGGTACACAGTGTCACGGCTGGGAAAGTCAGCCTGTCGGAGTTAAGGTTGAGGTTGAGGTTGACAGGGTAGCTGAAGTACTCCCTGTAGAGGATCCCAAACTGCCAGTACATTAAGCCAAAGGTGAGAAAGAAGAGAACAGACCAGAAGGCTGTCTTCATCTTGTTCTTTTTGGAGCACACCAAGCGGATAGCCCCGTGGATGGTTGTGTTGCTGCAAAAGAACTGGAATAGCTCCTGGTAGGAACTGTAGAACTCGATGAGACCCTCCCGCTTCTCTTCTTTCTGCTGCTGCTCCTCTTCTTGCTTACATTGCCTTGTTTTCTCTCCTTCTGGCATCTTCCCTGTCTTCACAGACCCACCCTACAGCACAAACTCAGAATTAAGGGCTAGCCCTGCAAGACTGTGGCTCCAGGAAACCTTTCCCGGTGCAAAAACTGTCCCTGCATCACCATTTTCCCAAAACCTCGGTGTCTTCATCCTCTCCTTCCCGACCCCATCCCAGGCTGCAGGTCCCCAGCCCTCCATGCATCCGCTCCTATCCCTCCCCACAAGCCCTCCTCTCCCTCAGGTGACAGGGGCAGATCCTCCCACATCGAGCACCCCGCGTCCCTCCCGCTGCCCTCCCTCAGCCACGACCCCTGCCCGGCCCCCCAGGACTGACGCCCATGGCCGCCGGCGGCTGCTCGGGCCGGTCCGGGGCGGGTGTGCTCTCCCCGAGCGCTGCCGGCTCTCCCGCAGCCTCCCCGGCTGGGCTGGGACCGGTTCCTTTCCAGTTGGAGCCAGCACCCCGCCCGGCTCCTGCCCTGCCAGCCTCTCCCCGCCCGCCCCTTCTCTCTTCCCTTCCTCCCTCCCTCCCTCCTCTGCCCCTTCCCCCCGGGCGCCGCTCCCGAGGAAGAAAAGCGTCTTTAAACTCTCAAGTGTTCGTGGCCGAGGCACTGGGGACGCACCGGGGCGGTGACCTTGGCGGCGCCGGGAGTGCCTGGGGTGGTCAAGGCGCGGCCGCGGCGCTCCCGGCGGGGTACCCGGTGCCCCCGAGGGGAGCCTGCCCCTGCCAGGTGTGGTGCGGAACAGCCGGTCCCTCTTCCTCATCCTCCTCCCACCCCCAGCCAGCGGAGACGCGGCGTCTCAGCGAGCCGAAGTGATGCAAAAAGCAAGCTGGGAGTGCTCGTCCCGAAGGCAGCGCCGGGCGGACGGGGCACCCTGTTGGGGAGGCAGGGTGAGGGCTCCTGCGTGGCTTTAATCGCCAGTTGTGCTTTCCCAGGGCAAAGCTGAGGGCAATGGAGAGTTTGAGGTGAGATCTGCAAAGAGGAATGGGCCTGGGCAGAGAAGGCTGGTGGCGGCACAGTGATCCGCATGAAGTAGCATAGCCCTTGCTGATTCATTGACTAAAGAATCGTTTCCTGACCAGAACTACCCGGTCCAGCCATGAGTGGAAGCTTGTTTCACTGTGCCTGAAAAATCAAGGCCTCCGGTATTATCCAAAGCCTTGCAGTGTTTCCTCAGACCATGGAAATGAATACCCAAAGCCAAAAGTGACCAGAAGTCCCAAACACCCCCCTGCCATTAGAACACTGTAACTTCTTTCCCAGGCCTTTCTCCAAATGGTTTTCTCTCAAACTAGCTCTCTCTGAGGTTTTCACTTCTTTCTTTCCTTTATGAATACCTGCTCCAGACCAGTCACCTGCCACTGAATTTTGATCCTTATTGGAGCAAGCAATGGTTTGGTTAGTGACTCAAAATACACAGCCGCTTTTACCTCTTAATATTGCAAAATACCATGCTTGAAAATGGCAAGCAGTACACTTTTGAGGCTGGCAGTTAATTGACAGTGTGCCAGGAACAGCCTTGTGACAGATGCCTGTTACAAACCTACAGCCACAACTTAGAACTTTCCTCTAGCTCTGTCCTGTGACAAAAAGCAACACAAAGCAAAAGCATGGCTTCCTCTGCAGTTCTAAACTTAATTGTGTCTCAAGTGATTTATTTTGAACTTTCATCAAAGGTGAGTTGCAAAATCACAGAATCATGGAACAGTTTGAGTTGGGAGAGACCTTAAAGACCATTTAGTTCCAACCCCAAGCCATGGGCAGGGACACCTTCCACTAGTCCAGGTTGCTCCAAGCCCCATCGCAACCTGGCCTTGAACACTGTCAGGGATGAGGCAGCTGCAGCTTCTCTGGAAATAATTAAACAAACATCTTGCTGGCATTTTCACGATTTCCAGCTGCTGTGTCAGCCCTCATCTAAGCAATTCCCCTTTTCCCTCTTTCTCATGCCGCTTTGCTGCTCAGGCTGCCATACATTATCTACTGTTGTGGCATACCTCAGAGCACATATCAGCCCTGAGGTGACTTCCAGTTGCTTCAGTCATGGGAATATTGTTCTTTGGCCATGGTTTTGTAAATATCCTTACGTTCCCCTGGTCACAGAGATGTGCTGCAGATTGATTGCCAGCTCACAACCACAATTACCGCTTGATTCCCCAAATACTATAAACAATGCAAACAACAAATCTGTTGCCTTCTCAGGTGCCAGTCTCAATCTCCATTTGCAGCATCAGAATTTGATAACTCTTCCGGGATTTTTTATTACTTACATCTTCCCTTTTTATTCTACTGTTTTTCTCTAATGCATAAATGAACTAGATCATTCAAGTGACCATCTTATGACCAAGCCTGACAGTCATAAATGGTACCATTTTCCTCAGACACACTTCAGTGTAACAGAAGATAGTGACATGGAATTATTAGTGTAGGTTGCAGAAGACTCTTGTTGTTAATTCGAGTGATTAGAGGCACCCCTGTCTCAAATGTCCCTCACCACAAGAGTCTTTTGAGCATTTTGCTCATCCACAAGCTTCTCGATATTATTTGATGTATTGACCTATCAGGGTGAGTCACACCAGATGGCACTGGTTTTTGACACTGATGGTAGTTTCCCCCACCCCCAATCAGGCTCAGCAATTATGGGATAAATGGTCTTCTGAAATCCCAAGTCTTGCATTAGAAGGAAATAACTTCCATGCAAATCCTTGCTGGAAGTTTTGATTTGTAGTATTTGCTTCATCTCTGACAACATTTTAAGTCCAAGGAGCTTTATACTGAAAAGATCTTTTTCTCTCAGATGCTTGTCACTAGGTCCTTCTCTTTTGAAATGGGAAGCACCCTGTTGTTCTGGGCAGTGCTTCTGTATATTGTATCTTCACAAACTGAATGCATGATTGCTTTTTATTGCTACTGAACAACCTTTGAGTAAACATGAATCATTTTTTATGGCATCAAATTGGAAATGTTTCCTTACCAGCTCTATCTATTATCTGCCCAGGTAGGAATGTGATAATGATCACACATTGTGTGCACACAACATTTTAAAATGGAACAACCTTTTTTCAACACACCTTTACTGTGTTGGGAAAAAAGAGAAGTCTCTTCCCATCTGGTCTAGATTCCAAGTGTAGCAAATGATACATGTTTTTAAACTACTTGAAAGACCTCCAATCAGTTTAATTCTTTTGTATATCCATATATGTAATTTCCTGTTTGCAAGATCGAAGCCAGTGATTATTTCTGGATTAGCTACAACTAGTCAGCTGTACATCTGATTATATTTTTCTGCATTAAAACTAGCAACCCAGACAGTAGACAGTCAAGGAATAGCAGTGTGGATGGTGCTGTAAGTTTAACTGAAGTACTTGGCCAAAGAAGTACTACCTAGTATCTGACAAAGACGGGCAGATGTGAGGCTACACTTTGTGATATTTTTTACCCAGGATTCATGGACTTCTTTGAGGCAGAGGTGGTGTTCCCTAAAGAGGATCATTATTAAAAAGCCGTCAGGGATTTGCAAACCGACCCAATGGGCTTTTGAATGCTTTCTCCCTTGCTGCTGATTTAACTTGCCAGGCAGCAGTGGTGTCTGTCCCAGACAAGCAGTGATACTACAGCAGCAAGGGTATGTCCATGTATGCATTCCCACTCCTTTGTGTCCCAAGGAGGCTGCCTT
This sequence comes from Psittacula echo, assembly GCF_963264785.1. NCBI lineage: Eukaryota > Metazoa > Chordata > Aves > Psittaciformes > Psittacidae > Psittacula > Psittacula echo. The sequence goes on from NC_137736.1 coordinate 9,176,275, forward strand.
TCAGTGCATTATTATTTTTTTACCTTGTAGGAGCAGAGTGGGTGCAGAGAACTGTTCTGGTGGCACAAAAGGGAATCCTAGGGTAAAAATGAAACAGTGTGTGTTATCCCTGTCTTTCAGCATGAAAAGTGGGAGCCTATGGGGTACAGCTCACGAAAATGGTATTGTATGACTGAGCAAATCCTGTTGGGAACTGTGTGGAGGGAATCCAGCCTCTCTTCCTAGGAGAATGAAGTCAACATGAGCAGACCCCAGAAGACCTAGATGGATCCTCTTTTGTTGCTGTTTGCATACTGCAATGCATTATGAAGCCCAGAGGAGAGCCTGGGTAGTGGCTACTCATCCTCTGCCTCTGCTGGAATATCTGAACGAGCTCCTGAAAAATGAAGTGACTCCCATCTGTTGTCTGCATTGCAGGACGAGGGATTTTGCAGCCCAGTGACCAGACCCCATGGTACATTAGCCATATTACTTTGTGTCTGAGTCAGCTGCCATCTTTGCTGCTAGTGACCCACCCTCCATGAGAAAATCACTGAAAATAGGCCTTCAAGCTCTACTTCTGCTGCACAGTCCCTAAATTCAGGGTCTCATCTAGGATCACTCAGCCAGAGCCATGTAGGATTGACCACTCCTCAGATACCAATCTCAGTTCAGTCCTATTGCAATAGGATGGGCTTTAGAAATAGCTAGATGAAAATTCCTACTCACTGGCATAACTAAGCCAAGTCCAATGCCCATCTGGAAGCTAGGTGTGCAGTCCAGGCTGAAACAGCAGCAAGCAACACTATAGGATTGATTTCTGGAGCAATTACTAAGCAGAGTGGTCAAGATGAAGCCTCCTTGAGGTTCCCCCCACCTGCCCTATTCTCTCCAGCTGAAATCTGTCATTTCCTCGTTCCAGCCCTAACAATATAACTATTATCACAAACACATGACTCCCCTGTGTCCCCACCCCTTTCCTCATCTCTCCTGCCTGTTGTTAGGAACTGGAGGCAGATGCAGCTACCTCAGACCAGTTTTGATACCGACACCTGCAGGGTTGGGTCTGGTCACTCTCTGAGCCTAGCACAGTGCAGCAAGCATTTGCTTGATAGACACACACGCCTGTTGCTGCCTGCCTGGAGCTTTGCTAGAGCTGATGTTGGGACAACTAGTTTATGTTTACCTCTGTTTTTGATACTGCCTCAGGTAATTCTCCAGGTGCACCCCTCAGTCACTCCTGCCTTGGTGGTTTCATGTTGCTTCTGCTGCCTGGCTTTGCTCTGGTGATGGTGATGTCTCCTTCTCTGGAATATAAACCAAAAGTTATGCCAAAAAAGGGGATCCATAGGGAATTAAGCCCTTAAGAAGAGGAATTAGCCTGTAAATCCCATTTCTCTTATGGGTAAGGCCAGATTTCATCGCCAAATGGCTTGAGGGAACACTTCCCACCACACCCTTCTGAAAAGGCAGAGCAGAAGGCATCACCACCTTTCCCATCTCCTTTTTAATTGTTCAAACGTGTTCAATTAATTCTTCTGCTTGAGAGATTTCATGTTTTCTCTCTCAAGATCTCAGGCTAGCAGTGATATGAAGCTCTGGAATGGTCCATGAGGCAAAGAACCTAATTTTTTTTTCAATTTTGATAAATTCAAGTTAAGGATTAGGTGGTAGGATACCCTTTGGCGTTGTCTTGTCTTTTATAATGAAGTAATCTGAGGTTTATCCCCTGTAAATAAAGGCCCTAGAATATCTGGATTAATATCCCATTCCCTTCCCTTCGAGGTTGGCCAACAAAACATGAATCTTAGTCAAGCCATGTGGCCACTCCTGGTGATACTGAGAAGAGTGGGATTTCTTCATTATAGTCACAATCCTATTCTGTCACCTCTTCTTTTCATTCTGTCTCAGGACTGTTCAGCTGTTTCAGATACATTGCCTATATCAAGAAGTTTATACACCTGGGCAAATTTTTGGGTGAGAAAGGGATTCTCCTCAAGTAAGACACGAGACGTTGCTGGGCAGTGGTTTAAGAACGAATATTCCCCTGTAGTTTGAAAAATGGCCCACTTCACAGAGTGTAGGGCTATTTGCCTTCCAAATCCTCTGCAAATAAAGGATCTCAAAGTATTTGCAGCATACCTCCTGGTATGAGTCTGTGCATATTTATCAGATGAGGAAAATTGCTCTTTCATGCTAAGGACTTAATAAAATGCTGATGGTATTTCATGGGGGGGGGGGGGGTGTGTGTGTGGGGTGTGCCTGTGAGAATGATTCAGGTATATACACAAGTATAACAGAGAAAACCAGCAATTCATAAAGAAATCAGTACTAAGCAAACCCATGACTTCAGAAGCGGAAAAAGGGGAAAAGAAAATGGTAAAAAATACTATTGAAACAGGGGAAGGAGAGGGAGCTGAATGGAAAGAACAGAGGCAAATGAACTCAGAAAGAGAAGAAAACTGTGCCCTCCTTTCCCATGAACTGCACCTGGTTATGGTGGGAGGGCCCACATTGCCTAGTGACACTGAAATACGTGCTGCCAAGTTATATGTCTCCCAGAAGATGACTCATGGCAGACAGCTTGCAGCACAGGAGGCTGAAGTTATTCCACAATCTCTTAAAACAATGACATGCTGCCTTTCCTGCCTTTGTAGTAAGTTTCCCTTCCTTTGCCGCACGTTATTATCATTGGCCCAACCTATTTGGTTGGGTTGAAGGATTTGGACCTCTTCATGGTTTTCCATCAGCATTGTCCTGTGCTGCCCTGCTTCACTGACAGTCATTGCTTTGACTCACCACATGTCAGTGTTATCATCCCATACAATCCTGTGCAACTGCTTTCCACTATCACCCTTAATCCCTTCTGCTACCTCTTGTTGTAACGCTACATCAGCACATCAAATGTACCTGGTGGGGCAATGTTGCTGATCCCTCTTGCTTCTCACACGCCCTCTCAATGTGACATCTAGGGATCAGGGTCATAATCCTGCTTTCTCACTTGATGTCTTCACTGTTCCTGCCCTCTACCTCTTGATTTCCGGCCTTCTGGAAACAGCCTTCTCTTCTTCTCATTCAGCTTTGGCAGCCTTTGTAGTTTTGACCTGTTGCCCTGCACTGATGGCCTATACCAGCACCAACTACAACTGTTTTCTTCTGTCTGTCCAAAAGTGTCACCCCTTATAATTTTCATTTTCATCAGCTGAATTCACTTACTGTCACCCTTTGCCATCCTTACTAACCAGGCATGCTCATGAAAAATGGGATGAACACCTTTCATGTGGGGAACAGAAAGCATTGCTCAGTGGAGTAAAGGAAGTCAGAAGAAAGCATCTATCAAAAAAAGCTGAAGTTGGCTACTATGGGAAGAGCAGAGAAGTATGCAAACTTCAGCATCTCACATGTAGAAAGACAGTCAGGTCAAGCAGAGCTTCAAGGAACAACTAGCAAAAGGAATCAAACTAACATTAGATCTTCCTTGACATGTATCAGGAACCTGCCAGATGTTCTGAGGGGCAGATGGATGACCAGGATATGAGAGGAGGCCACAAGGGAGATAAGGCCATTGCAGAAATCCCTGCATCTGTGTTAAGTGTAGAGTGAAGAGATCAACGTGGCAGGACCCATTCTTCAGCAGGGTGGGGTTCACCAATGAACATGTCTGAAACTGAAGCAGTGGTGGAAAAGGTTCAACACACTGACAAAGCAAACAGTAACAACTTGCTGGGGGCAATGGCATTTGTCCAAGAGTCTTAAAGGAACTCTGGAATAAAATAGCTGAGCTTCTCCAAGCAGCATGTAACCCAGGCTTGCCAAAAGCGGAAAGTGGTAAATGTGATGCCATGTTTTAAAGCTCAAGAGGAGGGTGACCTGGGAGTCTGCTGAGCTGTGAGGAGGAGCATGTTTTGGCAGTGAGTAGGAGCTGGACTAACTTGGTGTGACACATCAGGCTCTGGAGGGAAGCATGTGTCCCCTGCTTTTGTCTGGGACACAAGGTAGGGGGTGGTTGTAACAGAGCTGGAGGCTTGGAGAAAAGAACAGCTCAGTCCTTTTCCCTTTTTGCTTTCCCCTTTTCCTCTTTCTCCTTTCTGTCTTTGATTGTTTCATTGTTTTTCTTTTGTTTGGGTTGGTTTGGGGTTTTTTGAGAGGGAGAGAGTGCAGAATGTTACAGGAGCTTCAGTACCCCTTGTAGCTTATCATTGCTCATGTCAGTGAAGTCCAGATGAAGGACAGGTGGTCAGAGAAGGTGATAAATGCAGATTGCTGCTACTATGAAAAGCAAATGTGCAGCACTAGTGAAGACATCTCTTTGGTCAGCATTCCATACTCTGTTTACAGAGAGAAGCCCTGAGGCAATGTTCCTGCTGGCAGTGCTGGAGAGGAGAAGCAGCGTTCTGTAGCTGTGATGACCTTCTCTGAGAAAAGAGGTATCCAGCTATTGAGAGGAACTACCTGATGCCCATGGGCTTTTAAGAAGCTGCAGCCATGTGGGAGTCATCTTGCTGTTGTATATGTGTGAACCTCTTGCTGCTCACTGTGCTGATCCAACCAAGGACTGTGATGCCAAGCTCTTGCAAATGAGCTTGCTGCTTCAAGCTTCTGATCTGGAAGAAGTGTACAGTCAGAGAGCATAAATGCTGGCCCTGGTGCTTTGTCCTGGCCCATCCCTACCAAGCAGTTGGCAGAGATTCCTTGCAGTTCACTGACCAAGATGGGAGAGTTGTGGGAAAGTTTGGTATCATGTCTATGGTCAGTGTGGATATCTGTTTCCTGCTGCATGCTGGGCTTGAATGATTTACTGTCTGTCACTGCCTGGTGGAGTATGGGGGAGGGGTTTTAGCTCTGAATGATTCCTGTGCATTAGGTACTTCATTATGAATCTTCAAAAGGCTGAGGGTGACAGGTGGAATTTGAGGCTTCTTGGCCTAATGAAGCTTTATAAAGGACAGCTTTACCTGCTGTAGGGAGCTGTATCATTGAAACTCTTCTGGCACAAAAGAAGGGCTCTTCCCAGTCTGATTCTGTGATGAACTTGGCAATTGCACGTAAGGGTGAGCACAGCTCTCAGAACTGATGTGTGCAGAGATGTCGTTCTCAAATGCTTCAAGGCTGACATCTCTACAGTTTAAAAGGCAGCCCTTACTAAGCCTGTCCTTACTGTGGTGCCTTGCAACAGGGACACTTACACTGAATTCCTATGGCATGTAGGTTGCAGCTGCATAGCCGGAGAAGCTCTGCACACTGACCTCCAGGGTCGAGTCTGGCCTCTAATGTAATGTGCCTGTCATGTTCCAGAAAAGGGCTTTGACTGAACAAGGTGTCTGGGATGTGTTAGGGAAGCACTGTCCACGGTTGCTTTGGAAGTGCTGCAGAATGTGCGATCATGATACAATGTGAGGTTGAAGCTAACACGATTCAAATGCTTTACTTCTAGTTAATGCATGTTCTCTCTGAGGCAAGTACCAGCTGAGCTTCATCTATGTTCATAAAGTGCACTTAAACCACTGTGGTTAGACTGATGAATCTATTTAGCTAGCTTAAATTGCAAAATGACTGCTCCTTCAGTACTGCATTAGAAGTTTTGGCTTGTCCATATTCACGATACAATGCAGCCACAGCCCCTGAGTAATCGTGTGTTGACTGAAGTGCAAAGAACTTAATCTTATGTTTTGCAGGGTGACAAAATCCGTAACAAATTTAATGTCTTCTGTGTAATAATTCTCCTACAGAACTTGTTTAGGACACCTACTTTAATACTTATTTCTACTGACAGAGTGTACGTTATAATGGGTTCATCTGCCTAGCAGCTAATCAGATGATGACCAGATTCCTGCTTCTCAATTCTCATGGCCAGGCAGTGTTGCCACATGGCACTTGGCCACAGCATATTTGACCTTGGAAGGCAGCATGGCTGTCTCCCAGAGATGCAGAACATATTATTTATCCATGTCTTTCTAATGCAATCGAGTGTATCTTTGATGAACTTTTAGTGTCTTAGTGACATTTTCTGTAATAAGTGTTTTATATGTAAAATGTAAGGAATGTTATAACTCAAGGTCACTTTGTTTATCAGTATTACTTTTTCTGCTTTAGGGTATATGCTTTACTTGGTTTTGTGGTTTAAATTAAGCTTGAGACCTTCAGGGACACAATAATAATGAATTCTTCATAGCAGTTCCAGTGGGGAGCATCATAGAGCAGCTAATCAAATCAAGTGCCATCGTATATTTCTCCTTGCGAGGAATAGGGCCACTCTTAATGCATTTCTTTCATCTTTCATCTCTCCATTAATTTTCTTTCCTCACTGTTGAGTATATTATGTCTTATTTTACCCTGAACATGCCTAAATATAACCTGCAGCTGCTGATTCTCGCTGTGCCTTTCCCTGCAGGTTAGTGCACCAGTACTTTGGTGCTCCCACCAGTAGTCTGTATTTTCTGTGGTGTGATTGAGAGATAATGGTTCAGTGCCCACTGTAAAGTGCTTTCTGACCTTCCCAGTCGGTCCTGTCATTTTGCTCCGGACCACTTCCAAGTTTTCAACATAATTAAAAAGCATGTGGGTGCCTGGACTGCCAAGAGGCGTCGCAGCTTCAGGCTTTGCTGGGCTTCCAATTCGGCATTGGCAGTCATGGGTGACAGCGACTTCTCCAGTGTCACCAATGAAGTTCCTGACAGCATTGACACCTAGCATCCCTTGGAGCTCCCTTTCCATAAAGATGAAATGATACAAGCAAAAACGGCTTCCACCAGCAGTTACGTTCTGCCCATTGTCACTTCTATGTGTTCCCACAGGCCAGGCAATTGATAGGGATTTGTGGATCAACAGTGTGGTGGTCTAGTACCTGAAGGGCACCTTATCTTGTTTGAGTGTGTTTAGCTGGCCAGGGGACTTGTGTTGATCTGAAGGACTCCCTCTGCTTCAGCAGATCCTGCTGAATGATGAATCCTGAAACGATCCTGCCATTTGCAAATCTGATCAACACTGGTTTTGACAAGTTGTATCTCCTGATGTCAATATTAACCAGCACAGTTCTTGCACAGAGACACACCCTTCCAGCAGGGATTACTCCTTCTTTTTGGACCATGAATTTCTGCCATTTGTCTGTTAGGAATTACTTCATGCAATGCAAATGATGATGTATACATACACTATTATTTTTCTTCAGAATCTTCTTGGTTTGTTAAATCTGCACCAGTGCTTTTATCAACCAAATGTTTCATTTTGTCAAAGACTTTTGTTTTCTTAAACATGCTAAATTATTGTCATTTTCATTGTTGAAGCCCTTGTTAGTTAACTCATAGTAACTTCACACTCTCTTAACTGTAATTATTACTATGGAACCACCTAACAATCATTGGTATCATCTCTGTGAACGCTGGCACAGCACACCCTTCTGAGATCTTGGGATTTCTCTATATGCCAGGATTTTTAAAAACTTAACTCCATTAGGCCAGGTGCCTTCTCAGCCAAATCCTTCATGATTCTGAGATGCAAATGTTCTTGGCTACTGATCTGAAAATACTTACACTTAATAGATGCTGTTAAAATTTTCCTTAGTTTGCAAATAGATTAGGAAGTTGTTTACCATCCTCATGTAGTATGAATGGACAATTCCATTTCTTTTTGTATACAAACAACTATCTTCTTTGTATCAAAAAGCCTACATCAAAAATCTTCTCAATCCTATATGGTTTCCTATATGCACCCAGTAAGAGCCTAGGCCATTACTGGCATTTCTTGGTCTTCAATGTATTTTGAAAGAACTCCTTCCAAGTCCCATTAGCACTTGCAGCAATCCAATTTTTCCAGATTATTTTACACTCTCCTTATCACCTTGTATGCTTCATAAATTCTCACTTTTATTGTGTGCCATATGCCTTCTTCCATCCACACCTTCCTTCTGCCTTTTTTCCCTCCCTGTTGGTTATATACAATATTTCTAAGTGTTACCTTTAAATTCTCTATTAGGTAGGAAAAGCATTTAACTATGTCTGTCTTTTTCACAACTACAGAACTGCAGATCTTTTCCATCTTGTAAACTTCTAGCAGTGAAATTTCTATTAAAAAACTCATTGCAGCTTTATTCTGGAGTATCAGCAGATTTTCCCATTAGCTGTTTATTCAGAGGAGCTGAGTAGGTCTGCAGCCTGTGCTGTGGCTGTGAAACAGGTTTTGGGTCACTGCCTGCAAAGAGGCTCAAGAGCAGCAGTTGTGATAGACTTTGTTTTGCAGAGCAGTAATCCACTCTTGACTGTTCTCTGTAATCAAATCCCTCCAGGTGTCTGCTAAAGCTGGGACCCTTCCATTCTCCAAAGCTGCAATCCATTGCACACTGGATTAGCCTGCCTGAAAGGAATAGCTCTGGTAAGCAGTTGTGCAATTTACCAAGCTTGCTAGTAAATTACCATGTAGGTATCGCATTCAAGGATGCTGCAAGTGCTGGAAGAAGGCTGTGTATCTGCTTTTCTATGCAGGGAGATGAAAACCAGCTAAATAACTATGTGATGACAGATAAGGAGGTATTGATGGGCAGGACCTAGAAAACAAGGGAAAGAATATACCACTTGTGATGAGAGAGACGGCATACAATACTGGTAGCCAAAGTTCAGCTAAGAGAAGCAGGTGAGGCTGGGAATGCCTGTGTACTACAGGGAATCTCAGAGACGTGATGGTGGGAGGAGATCTCCAGAGGTCTCTGATCCAACCTGTGGCTCAGTCAGGTCACTGTGATTTTGTCCAACCAAGTCTGGAAACCCTTCCTGAGTGGAGATGTTGCCATCTTTCTGCGTACCTGATCCAGTGCTGCATTTCCCTTCTGGTAAAAAAGTTGTTCCTGAAGTTCAGCTTGAACCTGCCAAGATTCAGCTTGTTGCCAGTTCCCTTTGTTATATCTCCTGCTACTATTGAGAAAACATTGGTTCCATTGTCTTTGTGATGACCTTACAAATATCGATAAGGAAGAAATATGGGCAACTAATATGAGGTATAAACTGGTTATCATGCAAGTAACAGAAATATGGCAGAATAAAAGTCAGCCCCGGAATTAAAATATTCTGCTGTTCAGGACTGCTAGACAGAAAGATAAAGATTGTGAATTAGCATCACATGAATGATGTTATAGGTTGTTCAGATGAAACTCAGAAAGTTTAAAGAGGCATTTCTCTGGTGCAGCTCAGAGTCAGCTGTGAACTGCTCAAGTTCATAACTGGCTATATAGGGAGAGAGCTAATATTAAAACAGATAAATCCCTATAAACTATGCTGCCATGGGGAAAACTAACTTCAGAGTTATAAACCAGAGAATAATCTCTCATGATAATCATGGGCCTTAGGCCTATAATTCTCAACATGACAGATGACAAATTCCTTCATAAAACCATCACTGAACCTACAAAAGACTTGTTAGTTGTAAATAGCAATTAAGTCATAGAGCAGGCGGTCATCAAAAATAAATGTGGAGTGTGTGATCATAATTTCCTTACATATAAATAAAGTGGGAAGCTAAATAAGAATAGGCCTCTACTGTACACACAGGTTTTGTTTCCAAAGAAATTGAAACCCCAGGAATTAAGAAAACTCTTTAGCATGGGCTGTAATGTTAAGGAAACTGGATGTGAAAGATGCCCAGAAGGTCTGAGAGAGAAGCACAGTGGCTGTGGAACTTGCACCCCAAGTAAAGAAGGAAAAAATCCATCTGTAGCTACCTAGATGAACAGCCACAAAGTGAAGGGTAAGGAGAGAAATAAGCAAAGAAAACTCTTCTTTACAGGTTTGTAGATATAATGTTATGTCAATCTGGAAAATGAATTTTTAAAAGAAGAGAATGTTTTTTCATCTAAGTAAATAACTGACCCAGGAAGGAGAAAGTGGCTATGCAAAGAGAATGGGGTCAAAATAAAAAATAATGGTTAAAACTAGATATAAAATAAGTATAAATAATAAATGCCAATAATAGTCTTTAACCAGGAAAATGACATTGAAGAGTGGTGCAGAGGAAAGGAGCATAATGAGTATGAGGGTACAGGAACTACCATACCTGATTTGAAAGCAAAGCAAACATGAATGTGATGAAACTAAAAAAAAAACGAATTAAGACTTGGATTTTGCTGGGTGTTTTTTTTTTTTTAAACCATAATATTTTTTATTCTTATAAGAGCAGCAAGGAGTTACAGAGGTTTGCAAAATAACAAACACTGTTCACTTACACTTCACCTCATCTGTACTCACTCGGTTTTGGGAATTGGAGACCTGGCAAGTAATTTCTTCCTCCAACACAGACTTACACTTGTCAGTAGGTTACCTATCCTTTCACCCCTTAAGAATTATCATCTGCCCCATGTTACTGTATAACATGGACAGGGAATTTCCAGTCCTTTCCTCAAGGAGAAGCATTTATCCAGAAAGTCTGTCGCTGGCAGCAAATGATGAGCATACAGGAACATCAAAATTTGTGACCCTTTGTTGTTTTATGGTGGCCTCTGAGCTCATGTTTCAGCAATCCGGTGGCTGAATACTCTAACACAGAACAGAGGTGTGCCACAGAGTGAGATCCACTGTGTGAATTACAGTTCAAAACAGACTCTGCATTTCACTGAGTTCACCAGGCTTACCCAAATATCTTACTTTGTCAGTAGAAACCAGATAAAATACACTCTCCATTCCCCTTATGTCTCTGCTCTCCTAAACATCGCTCTTATCCTCCTGGTGTCTGTTGAGTTGAACCATTTCTTCCTAAACCATTTGCAACTGCACCATCTCTTCTACATCCTACTTCCCTTCATTCCTGTGTCCTTTTACATGTCTCCACTTGCCTCTCCTCATGACAACTACAATCAGGCATGTGTCCTTTATCCAAACCCATTACCTTTTCTGTTTCCCATTTTTCTGCTCTCTTATCCTGACCATTTTTGCTCTACTCTGGCCTCTCTGATTTCCACAATACCACCATTTCAGTTCCCATTCTTCCAACAAGAGGAAAGACCACAAAACATGACAGCCCTGGAGTGTGTGGAATATTGCTCTTGCACTTCATGAGACTTGTGGGCAGCACAAACATGACCAAAGCCATGAAGGTCCAGAGTATGGCATTAGGACTGAGAGCAACCTCAATGCTCTTTGCACTTGGATCCCCTTTTCCAGTTCAAACTCCACCACAGTGTTAAGACCCGTTTTGAAAAACACCAAATGTCCAGTTTCTTCTAATCAAGTCCTTCAAGCTGAAATTTAGGAAGAGTTTTAACTTTCCATTGGTAAAGTTATGACCTTAAACTAGGAGCCTAAGGACTTGCTGAACCCAAACCAAAGCCTTTCGCCTTTTAAGTAAGCCAGAGTTGTGCTCACCAAGATAAAAAGGGCAGGCAGATATAGTTCCTTGCAGCTCCCCAAAGCTTCTGCTGACTCTGCTAATGAGCAGGACCATCAACATTGAGCTAGCTTGGCATCCTTTAATTGACTGCATCCTGTGATTAATTAAATTGCATAGGACAACAGCCCACAGCTCTCCACTAGTGTTAAGTGAGAGGTAAAGTAAGAAGTTGTCAGGTGGGTACACACTGGTATAAGGGTGATCTTCACTTCCCTGTACAGCTTTCCCTCTTCCAGAATTAGGTTAATTAGACTAACCTGAAGATGACTGTGGATTTTCAGCTTCCACTGTATATGCTGAAGGTTACTTAACCAAATCTACATTTTACAGAAGTATGCCTACGTATTCACAGGGTTGAATGTGTCTTTTTCTCTCTGTGAATTAACAGCCTGTGTCTTTCCAGCATAGCCCATAACAGTACCAGCAGGAAAATGATCCAGTCTCCTAGATGTTGTATGTACATTCTGCCTGATCCCAAGAGGGAGGGGTTGCAATATTCCTATCCCTGACCCGCACCCTAAACTACCATGTTTGTAAAGGTTGCATCCTCCCTGTAGTCTGACTTTGGCACCTCAAACACAGGGAAGAAGCAGGATCAGTGGTAATAAGGCTGGAACTGAAGTCATGAGATGTCCAGGAGCAGGGAGATAGAAGAACAGAAATCCTCTGTCATGAAGAGAAGGAGGCCAGAAGTGTAATAGCAGCAGTGGCAGTGACACTGCCACTAAACGTAAAACAAGCCCAATTCTTATCTAACAATTTCAGTGCAGTTACACCAATTTACAGAAAAGTGGCTGATCAGGTGAGTTCACAGATTGAACTTCATGGTCTCTTATACCCTCCTCAAACACTGAGTTACTCTGAGACCCTATTATTTAAGCATCTGTTTTGTTTGGGGTTTTTTCACTCCTCAAATTATCCATAATTTTGGATGGCTCCATTTTTAATTACCCAGCATAGATACTGGCACCCAATATTTGGACATACATTTGCATCTACCGTGGTCTGCAGCTACAGTTGGGTGCTCGGCATCTTTCAAAATCAGGTACATGATATGTGAAGGATGAGATCCTGACGTAGAGACCAGTCTACGAAGTCTGGCTGAATGTTCTCACCTCTGTCAACTTCCCTGTGTAAAACAGTGATAATATCAGGTGACTGATGTTATATGGGATGTTCTGAGGACAGGTGAGGTTTTGTGAGCAACTTTAAATGATAGCCAGTTTGGTTTTGTGCAGTGGCTTAAGCCTTCCACTGACTGCTGCTACTCCTGCTCCTGGGATCAATCCCCTGTCCCCACAATTCAGACAATATGTTCCTGAGGGCGTATGTCTAGAGAAGAAAAATATCCTTGTATGGTTACAAATCTCACAGGGACCACTTAAAATGCAAGTGTAGACAAGGACGAGCTGCACTCAGCATGGTTTCGGTCACCACGCTGATTACCAAGCACTCAGCTCAGCTTCATCAGCAACCTTTGTCGGTAAGAGAAGGCTCTTTCTGGCACAGCTGTCTCATCCCAGATCTGCACCGAGACCAGTGATAGCAAATGCGGTGTGTGTCCATCCACCGAGGCCAATTTTCACCTGGCCAGTGCAGGTGAGGAGAGTGGTGATGTCAGGCCAGCAGATGTCCCAGCTCCTGGCAAGGTTCTCCTGCCTGATACAGTGAGATGAAAGCCAGACCTCATGTCCTAAGCTCACACTTCTGGCTACTAGCTTAAAAGAGAAAGGGGTGTGAGTCAGTGCCTCTATGGATGTGCAGTGGCTTTAAGCTGTCAAATCAGTTTACAACAATTTCAGAGGAATCCCACCCACCACCACCACCACCACCATGGCATTTCTAACTAGCACCACTGAAATGGGTTTAAATAGTGCAATAAGACAGACATTCCTGGGAACATGCCTGCTTTCTTTTAATCTGTTGCCTCAACAATCACATTCTCGTTTTAAATCAGTGTATTTATTAAAAAAAAAAAAACCAAATTCTAACCACTTTTCTGCTCTGTAAAAAAGGGCAAAAATCCTGTACTCCAGCCCATTTAACTGAAGCAAACGTTATCTTTACCATTACGGAATGGGTTGCTGCATGCTTTTTCTTTTACAGAAAAGAATAATATGTCTTTGACATATTGTTCACAGTTGCTTGCAATTACAACTTGCAGTGGACAACTGCAACACCGAGTAGGTAAGAAATTCTGAAAGTTACTCTGAATATTCTTTGATGGCTTCAATGTATTTTGAAATAAACCAGAGGAAGTTATTAACTGAAAAATACAAGAAGTCACTTGAGCCCCTTAAACTGTTTGCTACTTGATTGTTTCTAACAAAGAGCATGTTTGTCTGCTTTGGTTTGGTTTGGTTTGAAAGCTCAGCTTTAGGTTTGTGCTCAACTAGGCACGCTTGGATGAATCAGGGTCCTAAATGATGGTCTGTGGCTGTGCAGTGAATTCCTGAGTCCTCACTGGAGTTCCAATTAATTCAATTAATTCTGAAGGGTCATTTCTCTTTTGCCGATGTCTCAGAATTAGATTAGCAGTCCCTAGGTCTGCTAGGCAGGAGGGCATCTACCTGTGCTCTTAGAACTTGGCTTTCCACCCCAAAACTAAGGTGTTTCAGACCTAGTTGAACTATGTACATTAACTGATCTTGCTTCTCTCAGGGATGTGGCAGGAGCAGCAGCCTTCCTTCAAGGTTGCGAAGATGCTGTTTTCAAGCAAGATCCTTATTGCTTATTTTTTGGGATGCTGTATTCAGTAAGGAATGGAAACATAAACAGAAAGCACGTGCTATCAGTGAGCAGTGAATGAAGTTTTAACAATGAAATTAATACAGGAAAAAACAAAAAGAAAATATGCAGGCTGTTTCAAACACAGCTGGGGAGAAGCCATTTTTGTATGTCCAAAGGAGGGTTGGAAGCAACAATCTTTACACCCAAATTCCCAGATCTTCTTTTCAAGGGCCCTGAAAGGAGTGTGGCAGAGGCAGAGCAGGTTATTCAGACTCTGTGCTTGAAAGTAGAAACCAAAGTCTTTTGAATCTGCTCTCTTGATTCACACATGCCCGTCAGCAACACAGGGTCCGTCTTGTGCTCCACTTGGTAGAAGGGACAATTCTTCAGGTGCTCCGCCATGCACACGACGTCGTTGCGCTGCCATTTGTTAACTCTGGAGAACAGGCTGCTGAATTGCCAGATCTAATACGGAAAAGGGGAGAGAAATTGGGAAGAGAGAGAATGGATGTTGGAAAAAATAGGAGTTTGAAAATCTATATATGCTTGTAGTGGGGGTGCATCACTTGTACCGGACAGGCTAGTGAACATGTGATTGTGCAGGGCTGGCATAACAAGTAAAAATGGGGTCTGTACTGTTGTGGACCTTGTACTTCCTCGTTTTGCTGCTTTAATCCTCATCTGCCACTTTTAATGGGAAAGTATCCTTCTACAGTTTTTGGTATCAATCCAGTGCAGGGCATGAGCAAATCCAGGACACTCGACACTGCACCTCTAGAGAAAACTCCATCAAGATGATGATGCAAGATGTTTATAAAGATCTTTATATGGAGAGCTTTAAACTAGATTCGAAGGGGGATGGGGTTGTAACTGGGCTTGCCCCAGCAGGGCAGCACTCTAGGATTGATGAAGACTGAGAGGCCTCCTATAATCCTAGGGTGAAATTGGTGAGCTCAGCTCCCTCCTTGAAATGCCTATACACCAATGCGTGCAGCATGGGAAATAAGCAGGAGGAGTTGGAGACCTGTGTTAAGTCAGGAGATTATGATCTGGTGGCAATTACAGAGACGTGGTGGGACAGCTCACATGACTGGAATATACTCATGGAGGGCTATGTCCTTTTCAGGAAAGACAGGCCAGCCAGGCGGGGTGGTGGGGTTGCTCTTTATGTGCGAGAGCAGCTGCAAAGTACTGAGCTCTGTCCAGGAACAGGGGATGAGCAAGTTGAGAGTCTGTGGGTGAGAATTAAGGGGCAGGCTGGCAGGGGCGATACTGTTGTGGGTGTCTGTTACAGGCCACCAGATCAGGGTGAGGAAGTTGACGAGGCCTTCTACAGGCAGCTGAGAGCGGCCTCACAGTCACAGGACGTGGTCGTCGTGGGGGACTTTAATTTCCCTGATGTTTGCTGGAAGGACTACTCAGCAACCCAGCCACAGTCCAGGAGGTTCCTCCAGTGTATGGATGATAACTTCCTCATCCAAATGGTGGATCAGCCAACCAGGAGAGGAGCGCTGCTGGATCTCATCCTCACTAACAAGGAGGGTCTGGTCGAAGCAGTAAAGGTTGAGGGCTGCCTTGGTTGCAGCGACCACGAGATGGTGGAATTCAGGATCTTGTGTGGTAGGACCAGTAGAATAGCAAGTAGAATTGCAACCCTGGACTTTAGCAGGGCAAACTTTGGCCTTTTCAAGCAATTGCTAGGGGAAGTCCCATGGGCAAGGCTGCTTGAAGGTAAAGGGGCCCAAGATAGTTGGTTGACATTCAAGAATTGCTTATTCCAAGCTCAAGAGCAGAGCATCCCGACACGTAGGAAGTCAAGGAAGAGGGCCAGGAGACCTGCGTGGCTAAAAAAGGAACTGCTGGGTATGCTCAAGTGGAAGAGCAGAGTTTATAGGTCATGGAAGGAGGGGCTGGCCACTCGGGAGGAATATAAGGCTGCTGCTAGAGGATGTAGGAAGGCAGCTAGGATGGCTAAGGCCTCCTTAGAATTAAATCTGGCCAGAGGGGTCAAGGACAACAGAAAGAGCTTTTTCAAATACATAGCTGATAAAACTAACACCAGAGGCAAGGCTGGCCCACTGGTGAATGGGATGGGTGCCCTGGTGACAGAAGATACTGAGATGGCAGAGTTATTGAATGCTGCCTTTGTCTCAGTCTATTCTGCCGGAGGCAGTCCTGAAGAGCCCTGTACTCCTGAGACCTCAGATGAAGTCAGGTCACTGGAGCAGTTTGCCTTAGTCCATGAGGAATGGGTTAGGGACCAGTTGAGCAATCTGGACATCCATAAATCCATGGGTCCAGATGGGATGCACCCGCGGGTGCTGAGGGAACTGGCGGAAGTCATTGCTAGACCACTCTCCATCATCTTTACCAAGTCTTGGGAAACGGGAGAGGTGCCTGAGGACTGGAGGAAAGCAAATGTCACTCCAGTCTTCAAAAAGGGCAAGAAGGAGGACCCGGGTAACTATAGACCGGTCAGCCTCACCTCCATCCCTGGGAAAGTGATGGAACACCTTATCCTTGATGCCATCTTAAGGCATGTCAAGGATAAGAGGGTTATGAGGGGCAGTCAACATGGCTTTACCAAGGGGAAGTCATGCTTGACCAACCTCATAGCCTTTTATGAGGAAATAACATTGTGGATGGATGATGGCAGAGCGGTGGATGTGGTCTACCTTGACTTCAGCAAAGCATTTGACACAGTCTCCCACAGCATCCTCATAGCTAAATTGAGAAAGTGTGGCCTGGATGATCAGGTAGTGAGATGGACTGCAAACTGGCTGAAGGACAGAAGCCAGAGAGTTGTAGTCTATGGGGTGGAGTCCAGTTGGAGGCCTGTATCTAGTGGAGTGCCTCAAGGGTCAGTATTGGGACCAGTATTATTTAATATATTCATCAATGATTTAGATGAGGGAATTGAGTGTACTGTCAGCAAGTTTGCTGATGACACTAAGCTGGGAGGAGTGGCTGACATGCCAGAAGGCTGTGCTGCCATCCAGCGTGACCTGGACAGGCTGGAGAGTTGGGCAGGGAGAAACTTGATGAAATATAACAAGGGAAAGTGTAGAGTCCTGCATCTGGGCAGGAACAACCCCAGGTTCCAATATAGGTTGGGGAACGACCTGTTAGAGAGTAGTGTAGGGGAGAGGGACCTGGGGGTCCTAGTGGATGACAGGATGACCATGAGCCAACACTGTGCCCTTGTGGCCAAGAAGGCCAATGGCATCCTGGGGTGTATTAGAAGGGGGGTGGTCAGTAGGTCGAGAGAGGTCCTCCTTCCCCTCTACTCTGCCCTGGTGAGACCGCATCTGGAATATTGTGTCCAGTTCTGGGCCCCTCAGTTCAAGAAGGACAGGGACCTGCTGGAGAGAGTCCAGCGCAGGGCGACAAAGATGATTAAGGGAGTGGAGCATCTCCCTTATGAGGAAAGGCTGAGGGAGCTGGGTCTCTATAGTTTGGAGAAGAGGAGACTGCGGGGGGACCTTATTAGTGTATATAAATATATAAAGGGGGAGTGTCATGAGGATGGAGCCAGGCTCTTCTCAATGGCTAACAATGATAAGACAAGGGGTAATGGGTATAAACTGGAACACAAGAGGTTCCACTTAAACTTGAGAAGAAACTTCTTCTCAGTGAGGGTGACAGAACATTGGAACAGGCTGCCCAGGGAGGTTGTGGAGTCTCCTTCTCTGGAGACATTCAAAACCCGCCTGGACACATTCCTGTGTAACCTTATCTAGGTGTTCCTGCTCTGGCAGGAGGATTGGACTAGATGATCTTTTGAGGTCCCTTCCAATCTCTAACATACTGTGATACTGTGATACTGTAAAGCAAAGTGACTACAGCATGCTTGTGTGATACATATCTCAAAGAAACCTGCCTTCCAAAGCATCTATCAGCAACTTGAAAGTAATTAGCATTACAACACTGTTGTTACCCCACCCAAGAAGCAGCCTAGGAAATCTAAGGGTAAAGTTATTCCTAGAGGACATACAAGCTTGTAAAGTATAGAAATGTGCAGTTAAGATTTTCTGATTCTGTTTGCAGTGATACAATGTACCATTTAGTGGTAAGCTAGCATATAGTGATAAGACTGTGATTAGATTACTCTGATATTTGCTGTATACCATTAAATCAAAATAATTTTTAAAGTCATAGTAGATTTCTTCCCCTTAAAAATTTTTCTTCCTGGGGAAGGACAGTATGTGGGATCAGGGGACTGGAGCACCTCCAGTATGAAGATAGGCTGAGAAAGTTGGGGCTGTTCAGCCTGGAGAAGAGAAGGCTGCGCACAGACCTCATAGCAGCCTTCCAGTATCTGAAGGGGGCCTATAAGGATGCTGGGGAGGGACTCTTCATTAGGGATTGTAGTGAGAGGACAAGGGGTAATGGGTTAAAACTTAAACAGGTGAAGTTTAGATTGGACATAAGGAAGAAGTTCTTTACTGTTAGGGTGGTGAGGCACTGGAATGGGTTGCCCAGGGAAGTTGTGAATGCTCCATCCCTGGCAGTGTTCAAGGCCAGGTTGGACAGAGCCTTGGGTGACGTGGTTTAGTGGGAGGTGTCCTTGCCCATGGCAGGGGGGCTGGAACTAGGTGATCTTAAGGTCCTTTCCAACCCTAACTACTCTATGATTCTGTGCTTAAGATTGGCTGACTCTGTCCTAGCCCTAAGTAGTCATAGCTATTATAGACAGTAGCCCAGAAATTCAGGCTAGTTACAAAGAGAAAGTTTTCAAGTGGAGTCTGCACTGGAAAAAAGATTCCTGTGGTCAATACACAGAGCTAACATGAAAAGCATTGACAGTCCTTAAATTCAATGCTGCTGGTTTGAAATTGTGCTACAGTAACAGAAGTTAATTGCTATATAATTGCTCAGCTGGAATGTCTTCCTTTTACTGAAGGAAGCCACATCCTTTGGTAAACCATTTCAGTGGCTAATTCCTGTTTTGGAATGGGCTAATTCAACTTGCAGCCACCAAACTTTGTTACACAGATTTCGAATTCACTGTGCTTCATGTTTTCTCTCTTAGTCATACACTGCTAAGCTTCTGTTTGATAAGAATCAATAGGTGGAGAACTTCAGGGCTCTGCTTGAAAGCCAGGTCCTTAGATGTTTCTGGGGGTCTTCCCTGGATCTCAAAATTATTTGTTCCTAGATTTCTGTCTTGTCTGCTCAGTCATGCTGAGGTCTCTCGTGTTATTCTTTCAAACAGCTTTATGTTAGAGCAGCTGCAGAGCTATTGGTTAGAAAATAATCATAGAATCATAGAATAGTTAGGGTTGGAAAGGACCTTGATCATTTAGTTCCAACCCCCCTGCCACGGGCAGGGACAAACTGCAATAACTATTGTTCAACTAGGACTAAGACTGAGCTGTATTTATGTTTCTTTCAGAGTACATAAAGAGCCAATAAGGGTGGTAATTTTCCAGCACAAAGAGTGGGAGACCAGCTTTGTAGAGGGCAGCTTCCTATCCCCATGCTGCTTCCTCAGGGCTCTCACAACCCAAGAGGCAGACTCTGGGGGTTGATGCAAACACTTTTCCTGGCTATGGCTCCTTGTTCTTCACCTTTTTGGTAGTCTAAAGCACGTTTTAGTCTGACATACCCTAGATAGGCTTGTAGAGAACAACCAAAAGAAAAGTATGAACACCAAGTTCTTCAAAACTCCATGTGTAACCCTTAAGTATCAGAAATTCCCAGTTCCCAGTGCCTAAAAACAGTTCACATGCAAAAAGGTTACCCAAGACAAGCTTGAGTGGGGAATTCCCACTAGTCAGAAGATAGCCATTTACAACTTCCTATTTTCACTAGATGTACTACATTTCACAGCCCTGATCCCTGACAACTATGGTGCAAATTCAAAACCTCATGGACCTTCCCCACATCCACATGTTTCCACACAGCATCACTTACTATGCTTGTGTTTTACCTGGAGAGAACCCATAGCTGTCTTTTCCCCAGCATCACAGTCACTTGCCTTTTTGCGAGCTTTCCACGAAGTACCACCATGGGAATATCTCTTTTTCTCCCAGACCAGCAGGACCATTCCCCTCTCTTGAAGAAGAGTGGCGCAGATGTCCCTCATCAGCACTGACACTTGCGATAGCTGAGATAAACTGAAGCTGTCCAGGAACCCTGCAATGTACTTGAGCACTTCCACTGGGAGGCTGCTCAGCAAGTCCATATTTCTCCCTCGATTAGCCACTGTGGGATTGAACTTTCCTGATTCAGCAAGGACAGTGTCTACCTCTGGCTTAATAGCAAATGACTTGAGAGGTTTGCTGTATATAACCTTGGCCTTAAGACCCTCAGGACGGAAGTGATTTTGAACAAAAGTACATCCCAAGTAGGCCAGCGGGCAGCGATGCTGGAACCATCCATCCAGACATGACTGGATGTCAGTGTGCACATTCTTGAAGTGGGATGGGAACTCGTCTCTCCTGAAGAAATGACTGCAAGTGAATGTGAAAGCTGAACTGCTTTTGTTGTGTCTTCTGGTTACACATTCAGTGTAGAGCTCCACATGCAGTTCTGGTGGGCTTTCTTCATCCAGAATATCTGCTAGAACAGCATTGGAGGAGAAGGGCTCCAGGGGAAAGCTGTATGTTTGTGTTGCAAAATCCACAAAAAGTCCATCAATACCTCTTGCTTCGGAGATCTCATGGCCTTTCAGCTCTTTTTCCAGTGCACACAGC
The DNA here is from genome assembly GCF_963264785.1 of Psittacula echo. Taxonomy (NCBI): domain Eukaryota; kingdom Metazoa; phylum Chordata; class Aves; order Psittaciformes; family Psittacidae; genus Psittacula; species Psittacula echo. The sequence continues at coordinate 9,197,049 of NC_137736.1, forward strand.
AGTGTGGCTTCAACTATATTTGCCTTAGGTAGATCTTCTAGGTTTATTCCCAGTTCTGAGGTATCCACTGACTTGTCTGAAGTTGCCATCCTATGCCCCAGTGCATCTCCTAGTCGTGCTCTTTTGCCACAGTAACTAACTGGCACTTTGAAGGTGTAGACAGTTTTTACTTCCTGAGCTTCCAAGTTCCCATAGACAAAGTCTTTTTCTTTGGGAGTGCAAGCAGCTAGCTGGCCAAAGCGGATCAGCATTCCCCCATGGTGGACCAGATACATGTTGTAATCACCTACGCCAACTTCCTTCTTCAGCCTCTCCAGGACTCCTTCTTGCCAGGGAGCCAGTCCTGTCATTTCTGTATTTGGTGTTACTTGTTCAGACTTTTGCTCTTTTGCCTCCTCTGCACTCCCAGGTACTTCCTTTGCCTGCTCTGAGGAGCTGGCAGCTTGTGGGGCTGACACTGTTTTCTTGGAAGCCTCCTCCGCCTTTTGTCCCGTGCTGTCTGCTGTGCCCGTTACCTTGCAAGCCAGGAGCTCTTTGCTGAACATATTCTCCCAGGTTTTGTAACTCCCCAGATCCATTCCCTCTTTGTCTTTTGCCAGATCTTCACGCTCACGTTGACTGAGTTCAGACAACTGGTTGTTGCCTTCTTGGGAACCACAGGCTACTCCTCCCACAGCACCTTCTTCCCCACCTATGGCTTCGTCCATTAGCTCTTGCACTTCATCCTTTTTCCTCCACTCTGGAAACAAATCAGCTATTTTCAAAGTCCTGAATAGTATCTTCTGGTCTCTGAGTGCCAAGGCTGTGTCCAGACACTCTTCATTCAAGGTCTCCTTCATAATGTTCTTGTGGAGGGTTGTGTCTGAATCCACGTTGGGCCAGCGATTCCACTCCATCGAACAGCAGACAACGCTGGCTGGACAGACCTGGAGGTGCTTCCCCAGCTTAAAGCGGGCCATGGAAAAAGGGCAGCCGTAGGCTGAATTGAGGCAGGAGACCTGCTCTAAGGGACAGAGCAATTGGTGCTCCTCCTCCTTGCACATGTGGAAGGTGGCTCCACAGTGAAAGCGGCAGCTGATCACCATGCAGGAGATGGAGGGCTCAATTGGTGCGTGGCAGTGCCGATTGAAACATCTCTCACAGTGCCTGTGCTGCCCAGAGGGAGCTTTCTGAGCCCGGTTCTGTGTGTAGCAAAGACAAGAAGACAACAGTTATTGCCCGAAGGAGCCACACAGACCCTCTGTGCCCATGCATGGTTTTTGCATTAGGTGCTCACATGCACTTCTAGAGGGAATAAGACTGTGGTCAAATGGCTGCCAGCCCCATATGTATCAGCACTGATCCCCATGATATAGCGTGGCCTCACAGCGTCATGGATATAGATAAGGTCCTTATACATTAGACCAGCAGAGGCAGCCAGGGTTTAGGAGCAAGCTGTTTTCTGTCCCAGTATTTACACTTGATCTATCTATACCAAGCTGTAGAAGTCAAGACTGCCAGAGGTACAGTGAAGGAGCTTCCCACTTCTTTAACACCGAGTAGGAAAGATGAAGTTCATTTTTCTCTTCAGAAAAGTTATCTGGTCATTTGGCCTACGTGTCTTGTCATTCCCCATAAGGAAATTAATGTTACAAAAGTGAACCTCCCTTTGCTCTACGCCAGCAAGGCTGAGAGTGAGGATTATCTTCAGGATCCCAGTTCCCAGTGTGAAAAGCAGCCTGGGTAAAGGCTAATTTGCTTGGCCTTCTTTACTCTGCTTTCTTTATTTACCCTTAGGCTCCTACATGATGCCTGCAAGTTCTGGAACAGAGGCTGCAGGGGACTTTCCTTCAGGCAGGTTATTTGCCACATCTACTTTCAGGTGTTGAAACCTGGAATAAGGTGATGCCTTGGTCTACATTTTGCAGAGAAGCTCCAGAGTGCAGTGGAGGCTTATTGCAAGGTTAATCTCACCCAGTTACATTCATTTTCTTTCACCATTTTTTTTCCAAACTGCCTTTCACTCTTCTTCCCCTTCCTGTCACCAGTGAATGCCAAGCAGATAGGAAGGAAAAGAGGGCAGGTGGGGCTTATCGCATGCTCTACTCAGCACCGTGGTGTGTAGTTAGAGCAGGAGTGGAGTGACACAAGACTAAGCTCATCAGAGCTATTCCCTTCCTGTGATGGTGTAGGAGAGAAATCAGCTTGAGAATGACTCTTACAGGGTGTCTCTTTGAGAAAGAATACATTTTTCTTCCTTTGGGATTTGTTTCAGAACATGATCCTGCAAAAAAAAATTTAACCACTGCTCTACTTTTTCAGTTCACCCTTCTGACAAGTCAGTGTCAAACACTGTGCGGAACTGAGTAGATGATCCTGGACTGATTATATTTTAGATTCAGTTTATTAAGGTGTTAGAGACACCACAGGGAGACAGAAGATAGAGAAAGAAGACCCAGACAATAAGTAATAAAGAATATCAGTTTCTCTCTGTTCAGCTGCCCAGGCAGCTCCGTGAATTCAACATTTTGCAACTGACAGACTGGATTAGAAATACAAGTTGAAGTTGCCAAACCAAATGCTCCAGAAATTTCAACCAGATTTATTATCTAAACAGGTTAAATGTTTCCTTAGGGAAGACTGCAGTTCCGTTCTCATACTTCCGTATTAATGTAGTTTCAAAATATATGTAATTTTTCCTCTCCTGCCCTTAAAAACCTTTGCTATTAAAAGGTCATGCAATTTTGCTGAGGCACAACAACAAAAAGAAGTACAAGAACATGATGTATGATGATCCTTAAATAAAAAGTTATCTCTACCAGATTACCCTTTGTGTCACAATGAACTACTGGCTTTGGTTTAATTATTGACTGGGATCTTTCCCAGCCAATTAAATCAGTTTAATGTAAAAATAATGCACTTCTGAGGCCTGCTTCCAAAAGTTCTTAGTACTGCTTGATCATAATATCTCTAATATTGCAATAATTCCTGTCAATAGCTGTTAAGTCTTCCTAAAGAATGGGGAAACAGAAGCACAGAGTCCAAGAGCAAGTAAATGGAGTATAAGGCATGCCTGCTATTGTAAAAAAAATTGATGAACGTAAGAAATTACATTCTGGGTCAGACCCAATGGTCCACCCAGCCTGTCAGTCTTCTTCAACAATATCTGTAAGAGATGCTGTTTAGGGACAACATGTAGGACATCCTGTGATCCTTTCCCCTTATACACAGTTGTTGAATTAGAGAACTAGAGGTTGCTCAGTCTCTACTTGGAGCTACTTCTCTGGATACCTTCAACTGATATCAGTAACTTGGCTCGAAGAAGAGCTGCTGCACCTAGAAAACTCCTGACTTTCTGATCCCGTATGGGCTGCATTCCAGCTTGGTTCAGCCTACTGTGAATCTTTGTGGAAGGGAAAATGCTAATGCTAAGGAAGAACTGGAGTTCTGTTTCCAGTCTTCTCACCACACGTTCTATGCAGTAGGAACTACCACAGGCCAAGCAGACTCATTTGGCTCTGGGATAAATAGACATTTTTAGTAAAATAATTTAGACTTTGGGTTTTTTCCAAAGGTTAAAGAAAATGCAGTAGTAGCATTTACCTAGATGTGAGTGGGTTTGCAACCCCAGGCTTAAGTGACATTCCTGAGGACAGCTGTGCTGAGAGGAAGTAGGCTCAAACTCAAGGGGAAGAGATGCTCTGTGGAAATGTTTCCCCTCTTGTTCTTGAAGGTAGTCTTAACTTCTCATCTTTCACAGTTTCACCCCCTGGCGATGGAAGTCACAAAAAATGCCAGAGAAGGAATGTTGTCTAGGAAGGGCAATGCTTGTTGGTTCCTGCACTCACTAAGGACCACACACTCATATTTGAATTTAATCACTCAACACATCCTTGTTCCATCCTTTGCAACTTCCAATGCTGGCCAATACCATTTACACGTCCTAATGAATCAACCCCATTCCCCCTTGGTCCTATAGAGTAAAGGAACATGTCCTTGGTGTCCCTTTACCCAGGGGCAAACTTACACTCTGAAGTATAAGGCTCTTTCCATACCTTCACATGGAAAGAGCTTGAGACAGCAAGGAAGAAAAATTGTATTTTGTTACTACCCATTCCAACATTCCCTACTTTGTCTTGAGAAGCACTGGCTTCTGTGCAGGGGCGACACCAGGGTGGCCCGAGCCACATCCAGCCCTTAAATACATGGGGTTTATGGTGGTATCTGTCCTGCTTTAAGCTGTTTAGTTACATCTACTTCTATGTGGCTCAGAGAAACAGGAGATACAGATGGATTTATTTCACGTTGGCAGCATCCTTGCTGCTCTCATTCTTGTAACATTTTGCTGTAAATATAATCTCTAAAAATAGTCCCAGCTATTCCCTCTGACTTGCCTAAGGTCAGAGGAAGGCTGGGTACATTACACTGCAATGAAAACATGAATGTGTGAACAATACTTTCCACTGCAAAAGTAACTCTTGGAGAGAAACAATTGATAAATAAAAACATACCAGTGGCACAGGCCTTATGGTTCTCCAAAACACAAGAAAGGACTGATTGCAAAGTTCGTGGCAAGGAGCCTGCCTTCACACTGCTGTATGCTCAAATGAACCCCATCCGAATCATGTATATACAGAAAGGAAATACATGCTTTGTTTAAGAAAACAAACCATATCAGAGCATTCATATCCAGAATCAGTCTTCATCATTATTCAGGTATTTGTCAGCTGAGTTTAGCTCATCTCTAACTTGTATATGTCGTGCTTTTCAGATAGATGATTTCTATGCCTCTCGTCAAATCTGTGAAGCTGGAGGACAGGAAGAAGGGACAGAGAATTCTTCTGATATTTATCAAGGTTTGAATGCTGCTTCTGTTCTAACATATCAGTTATCAGGAGCTCTTTATTTTAACTGATGACCTAGCTAGCCCTGTGGTTTAGTTGATGGTATTATTGGCAATACATACACTACAACTTTCAGAACCCTGAGCAGAAAGTTTACAAATTCTTGCCTCAGTAAGTTTGATACGTAACATCCAGAGGCAGGGGACACACAGATCTGGTAGGTGATGAAACACTTCTCTAGACCTGTGCACTTCTTGTTTCCCTCAAACCTGCAAAATTTCCTAAGACCTGGGTTAGGAAAACACAAAAAAATGAAAACAGAAATGCTTAATTGAATCCTGCTCAAACTACTGTGGAAAGAAAAGATGCAAATTACAGTCTACAGTCTGTCCACTTTGGTAAATCTTTATTTTCAGCCTGTCATGACAGCAAATCAAGTAAGGTTTAAAAATACACAGCTGCTATTTTAGCTGCAGATACGTCTGTGTCTGGAGCAGATCTGTTCACTGACAATAACTTCACATTAATAAATTAATTACACTTTATTTTCAGTAAATAGATATTTAAATTAGTTGGAGTCAGTGAGTCAAAACAACACAACTGCTTTCTTATTTGATATTTGTTATATGTGACTGATCATATGACATACTAAGATTATACATATTAGCTGAACTCTTTGCACAGAATCAAGGGACGTCTCCCATTTTAAACAACCATCAAAAAGGGACACCAGAAACGCCAGATCATTACCTGAAAAAGTGCCTCTGAGATCAGACTGCAAACAAACAGAAAACAGTCTTTCTAAACTTTAAAACATGATAAGGAGCACTTAATATATCTCAGGATATATATCTCAGGATATATATCCAAATCATGGAACCAAAATTATTAAACTTACATACGATGATACAACAGGAAAATATTTTCAAGAAGTACTTTTGGTGAACTTCACAGAGCAGACAGAAGATATTCTCCATTTCTTTTAATCCTTGTACCCAGTATATGGTGTTTATCTCTTTTTTTATTATGATATGTAAATCCTGAGCTGAATACAGCATTACTAATTTCTTTACAGGGTTTAAGATATATTTATTATCTTAGCATCTGAGGGAGGTTTGCAACCAATAATGAATTTATCTTAGCAGTACTAGGGGTTCCCCTGAGGTCAAAAGATACTATTATTTCTATTTGTCAGATGTACAATTAAAACATAGAAAGATGAAAATAAAGTGAACATAATATTTTATACAAATAAATAACTATATACACACCACACATGGTGATTCTGAGCTTCTGATGTTTCACTTGCAGCTGCATGCCCCCTCCATGAAAACCCTGGCAGAGCCAGCTGTAGAATCATATTTGCTAGGAGAACATCTAAAAATCCTTAAACTAGAGATTTTTATCTCCTTTCATGCAGCGCACTTCCTCAATCACTACATACTTAACCTCAGTGAGAAATCAGGCTCAGGTCTCCTTTTACTAAACAGATATATTTATTTCTTGCAGCTGAAAAAGAAAACACTATGCTGTTGGAAATCATTCTGTTTGACATTTGTACATGATCCTTGGGAGCTTAAGTTTTCTGAAGTCCTGTCCTTCCATTGAAAAACAAAAAGTGAATCCAAGAATGCCACCACATGGAATCACAGTGACCCCTAAGCTAGCTGTGCCCTGCATCTCAACACCCACGGCAGGCACAGCTACAGCTTGAGTGACTGCCTTGGCGTTAGGCAGAGTGGATCACTGTCCTTCATGGCACACCTTCATGGCACACCTGCTCTGCAGTTGCCATTCAGGCTGATCTTGCATATACATATTGCCAGCCAAGCTTTAAATGTGTCAGGCAGTGAATATGGTACACCATATTCAGTAGGTGGAAAGGGAGAATAAAAGTTAAAAATTAAATCTGTATCAATAACACTAATAACCTTCTAGCAAGCATGTGCAAGACAATTCCCTTGAGGCTCAGACCTTGAACAAGTTCACATGGATTTCATAGGGGCACTTTTATTCCAGGGCAATCTTTCTGGTGAGCCTCAAATCTTCAGTGTAAGACATGCAGAGTGAAAAGGTTTTCTGAGAGACAATTGACCCAGATAAGCCTAAAGATGGAAGGATGAAGCTGTGACAATTAGGGACCTACTCTGTATTTTCTAGCTAAGGATCTGCTGGCTGAGGCTGTGGTGTTTCATGGCAATAACTACTAGTTCAGAATTACTGAATGAGTTGGAATTGCTTTATAGTGGAAAAAACATGCTTTAAAATTACAGGGATGGAGTAGGTCCACAGTGTAGTGCATCAGCCTGGCAAAGACTTCAATCCATGTTCCTTGCTTTTCTTCCAGAGCACGCCTGCAGTGTATCAGCTCCTTTTCAGCTCCCTAAACCTGGCATGCAGAAACATGGAGCTCAAGACAAGCTGTCTCACCATCAGGAGTTCCACTCACCTGGTAAATCTGTGCTGCACACAGGCAGTAAAGTGGCACTGAAACTTGCTCACGCAATTTCTGTCCAGTGAACTGCACTAGTGCAGTTAAAGGGGGAGCAGGGGAGGGTTCAGAGTAGTGAGGCACAGGTTACACAGGACACTGCTGGTAGAAATCCCATGCTGCACTCCCTCCTAAAAGCAATATTTCTTGCTTCTTCCTATCTGGTGCAATGTAGCCATAGCTCACCTGAGACAAACCCACCCCAGAATTCCAGGTGCTGCAGTGGTCCCATGGGCTCGAGGTACAGTGCAGGGCATCCCAGGAGCAGGGTCTTGTGTTGGGCATGTTGGGGAGTCTTGTGGGAGACAGGCAAGATGGGAAAAAGGGGGAGGTTGTGACATGGAGCTGCTCCGCTGCTCCTTGTATGTGTGAGGAGTCCCTGTGCTGTCCTTGGTAGAGACACAACCTGGCAGACTCTCACTTTGATCCATAGCTGGGAAATGAGTTTGGTTTTGGTTTGAGTTCAGCAAGTACTTTAAAACAACAGCCTTCAGTTTAGTTGCAGTATGAGGGTTGAGTGTTCTTTTTCAGGTTCTATTTTATGCCCTGGTAACAAACTCATTAACATATGTTTTTGAAAATTTCTTGAGATAATAAAGTCAATAGTTTTAAGCAAAACAAAAGAAACCCAGCCAAAGGCAGGTGCCCAGCACAGAGAATTTCAGAGCTACTGGTGAAGGTCTGAGTCATAAAAAACAAAAGAGAAAAGATTCCTGAATAAAAATTGCTAAGCAGCCACGACTCCAAATGGTATGGTAGTACCTGTAACCCTTGTAAATCTTACACCATCATCATTCATTCAGTCTGGATTACCAACACAAAGTTTGCAGTCTGAATCTACAAAACTCACCAGATCTAAGTCTTAGCATTTTGGCCACAAGATTGCTCTTGCCTCTCCTTTGACCCTTACTGTATCTCCTTTTCTTACTTCTCTCAGAGTTTCTTGGAAATTACAGAAATTGAAGTTTCAATTTCTTTTCTGTCCTGCTGCTGAAGCTCTCATCTTAGAATCAGCTTCTTAGTCTTTTAAAACCCCAGTGCTGCAAACTATGGCTAATCCACTGAATACATGATGGAGTTTGTTATTATTTTAAGAGTAGCTTGTCACAGAAGCATTCATAGTTACCAGCTTCCTCTGTTTTAGGGTGTCATTTAAGACATCTTGTGTCTGATTATTCTACTTCCTCTTAATTACTAGGGCTGTTTTGAGGATGTATTGGTTTTCATATCTCAATACAGTAACCACTGCATTGCATAAGGTTTGACCTTATAAATATAGGTTTATATTTATATATAAATATAAAGACTCCAACTCTATTTATAAAGCCTTACCTTAATCATAGAGTCCCTGTGTGTGTACCAAACACTTGCACTCCTGGTTGTGCTCAGCTGGGTTGAAATGAGGTGGGTAATGGAGAATTGCAGGCAAAGAAAGAAGAGAGAATGGGAGAACACGGAGCAAGCCCAGACAGAACAAGTAGTTTTGGGATGTTAAAAATAAAACCCCGTGCATGTGACTGTGTAGCTCAGCTTACAGAGCAGTCTCTTCCACTGTATTTGTTAACACTGTCACTTCTGGAGTGATACTTCATGCAGATGGGAGAAGCAGAACCAATAATGTTCCGTGTCCCCTCCATGAGAAGAAAAAGATCAAACCACTTCCCAGAGCCCTGTATCAGCTCCCTGTCACTCTCTAGTGGAGGTTTGCCCTTTAAGACTTAAGTCCCCTTGGTGCCCACAACAGTCTGTGCTTTCTGTTGTTAGAATTGTCACCATGCTCATGCTCCCATCGTCACCAATATGAGCAGCTTATACAGACAATGATGGAGGATTTCTGCTCTGCCTGGGCAGAGGTGGGCAGAAAGGGAGCGGGAATGGCACAGAGCTGAGTAGCCAGGCAGATCCTGGCCAACTCCTGGGTCCCACCAGCCACTGGGAGGAAGCCTGAAGGGTACAGCTCCCAGTGTCACCCTTCCTCAGCCAAACCTGAGGAAGCAAAGGAGAACAGTCACATTTTACTGAGTATGGACCCATTAAAGTATTTCATGGTGAGTTTCATGGTGACCATTTCATACTCATGGTGAGTATAGTCATATGGGTACCACTACCTGTCAGTGGTGCTCAGGGGTCCAGATGGGGCATGGTTCTCCCTGGTCAGTGTTCACCCTGCAAAGACACCTCTTCTGACCTGCTGCCATATGTGACCACTTTTGAGCACCTGAGAAACACAGAACATCTTTTGGCTGTGATGGTGGTAGCTCTCAGATCCTAAGTCACAATGAACTGGTTACTTTGCCTTATCTTTCCCTATCTGCAAGGCCCCAGTGACTCTCATAGTTTGAAACAGTGCAGACAACTGTGTTTTTGCTTTTAGGGCTGAACAAAACGTCAGCAGGTGACAACCAAGGCTTGCTGGTGCCAATCGTAATTTAGTAGTGCTAAATATGGTTAGCAGTCTGGCTCCATGGCCTTTTTTAGAAAGGGCTGTACTGTCGTGATACCAGTTTCTGTCATCCCATTGGACTGGGGAAAATGGGCCAGTAGTAATATGCCTAAACCCGAATTTCACCCAATCACAACATGATCACTGATCTGTTTACCCTGTTCACTTCACCTCTCTCCTGCCCCCAGTCAGTTCAGGGTCATTCTTCAGGCTTCAACACTGTCGTCATCCTTTTAGACTGCATTTAAAACCACACTGCTTGCGTGCCTCACTTTATGTGAAATAAAACTTCTTCTCAAAAGTTTGTATTACTGGTGAGGAGTAAACTCCCTCCAGCTGAATTGACCCAGATTACTAAAATATTTGCAGCTTCAGAAGGAGCTGGATTTAGATCTCTGTGTTTACAGACAGTCTGAACTCTGGCAGTGCTTTTTATGGTTTCTGTGTGTTGCCCGGTGATCACACAGACCCAAGCAGCCTGCCCTGGGACTGCCTCACACTGTTGGGTACTCTGCCTCGCAGTCTGATGGAACACAAACCTCCAAGTTTTGCATATCCTTGCCTGCAGGTGATGGCTGTACTCCAAAAAGGAACCATCTGTAGTGGCCTTTTAGGGCAGGGTATTACAAGAGATGCAGAATGAACATAGTTCACTGTGCCTGAAAATGTATATGTGGTAGACAGAAGGGAGCAGAAGAGTGAAAGCAACAGGAAACATGAATTTCATCCTTGTACCTGCAGCACACCACTGTGTTAGCTCAGCTGCACCTGAAACCAGGCTCTCAGCAAAACCAGGAGAACTTGCAGATCCCAGCTGCTGCCCTTACCTGTGCTAATGTAATTCAAGGTATCTCAGGAATGCCAACCAGTGCTGTAACCAGACCTCCTGCTGCAGTACAGATGTGCTTACTGGTAGGATGCGAGAAGCCTGAAATCTCTGACAGAAAAGTGTAACTTTTAGTTATTTTTTTGGTGCAAATGCTTTGGGGGAAAGCTGTTGCCTGGCTTCTTTAATCTCTCTTATCCCAATTCTGTGGGTAAAAATGCTGTGCTATATAGGCACCCTATGTATTTGATATGTATATCATATGTCTGTCCTATATGTCATCAATGTCTATGTGTATATATGATATGTATACAAACACATGTATCTATACAGGAAAACTGGGCAAAGTGCAAAAGGAGTTTAATGAGAGGATGGGATGGACACGGCCAAACCACCTCAAACCATTTACATGTAATCAGTCCTTTTTAGTCCCATATCCCTGTTCTCCCACACTTGATCCTGTGCACATCACCTAGATCCATCCTTTTCCCACCTTTGGCTCCTCCCCTGAACACATCCTAATGAATCCTGTGCAATCCCCAAACACTCTTCCCCTGTATCCCATCATGTGTCCCACACCCCTGAACACAGCGACGCCCCAGCCCTAAAGGCACTCTGGAGCTGAGGGTCCCCTGGGAGGGTCACAGGATGTCCCTTCCTCCGAGTGTTTAATTTGGTTCCCACCTGCCACCGTGCCCGTTTGGTGGGTGGATGGCACCTGGGATGGGCCTCAGAGCAGCTCAGCACGTGCTGTTTCGGGTCCCCGAACCGTCATCTCCCTGTGCCCCTCTGTGAGTGTGCAAACGAGGTTTTAGCACACAGACTAAACCATATATCTACCTCAGCATAAGGCATCGCGGAGCAGTGGCTCTTGTCGGTTTTTGTACTAACTATACGCCCTGCAGCCCCGCTGTACGTGTGCCCACCAAGCCGCCGCATTGCGCTTTACAATCAGCTGCGGAACTGCGAAATGGCTTCGCTCTCCACCGCCCCTTCAATGCGCGCAGCTTGTTGCGATCCGGTTTGTGGTGACACGACAGCGGCAGCACTACTTAAAGTGGAAGTATCACCTCCTTAGGTCACCCCGGGCTCTAAACGCCCCTGGAGAAGGGGGTGTCGCTGTCCGTTTTAACCGCTGCCGGTCTTGAATCAGGGTACGGTCTAACGCCGCTGCCACCACCGCAGAGCTCCGTTAGGCACCGTCCGGCCGCCATCGCCCCTCAGGCAAGGAGCCGGCACGTCCACCCGCTGCCCGAGCCCCGATACCTGCTGCAATACAACTCCCGGCATGCCCCGCGGAGCACCGCGGGCGTCACGGCAGGAGCAGTGCACCCTGTCTGCAGCTGCACGGGGGGCGCGGGGCATGCCGGGAGCTGTAGTCATCCCTGGGGCCCGGGCCCGCCGGCGCAGCCGTCCTGAGGAGGGCGCCTCTGCTGCGGGTCCGCCGGAAGGGCTCTGCCTCCCAGAGGGCGCTGCGGTGAGGGCCGGAAGCAACGCAGCGGGCTGCGCGCGTGCGCACTGCCGTCGCCAGCCAGCGCCGGCGGGGCAGGGAGGGTGCGGCGCTCGCCCGCCTAGGGCCCGAGAGAAGACAGCGCCGGGCCGGGCCGGGCCGCGCCGGCAGCAGGTACGGGGGGTGGGGTGAGCCCCGGCCTCGGGGCGGCTGCGCGGTGAGCCGGCAGGGGGTGTGGATAACGGTGGAGAGCGGTAGCTGGGCGGTGAGCGGGGCGCGAGAGGAGGCCCGGGTCGGGGGTGCCGCCGGCTGCGGGAGCTGGCGGGCCGCGCGCGCGCAACAGGCTGGGGCCGCGCGGGCGGGGCCGGGCCGGGCCGGGCCGGTGCATCGGGAGCTGCGCGCATGGGCTGAGGTCGCGGCCCGGTCCCACTCCCGCCCGCCCCGGGGATGCGGGAGCAGAGGAGGGGAGTTCCGGGGAGCGGCAGGGCGTGCCCCGGCAGCCCCCCCGGGGCTGGGGTGGCGGGCTGTGCTCCGCTGGAGCACCGCGCTCCGGCTGGAGGAGCCGGCAGTTTGGCGGCTGTGGGGAGTCGGAGAACTCCGTACCGCAAGGACGGGCTTCGTGCCGGCGGGACGGGGTGTGAGGAGCGGCAGTGCCTCGCCTCGAGGAGGAGGGGAAGGGAAACTTTTCCCTGGGTCTCCCAAGACTGTACGGTTGTTTTTTTCTTAGCGATCTTAGTGGATGTTACAGAAGCTGTTCCTTCTCCTTGCATACATCAGCCCATAGCCTGAGGTTATCCCCGCCGCAACGTCATCTCATCGACTAATATGCGATGAGGCTTTTGCGCCTTCTCGGTAGCCATGGTGGCCATTTCCAGCTGTCGTGTCTCCGTAGACCTTAATAGCCACCCGAAACTCATCCCATTCATAATCTTTCGGTTTGTACTGCTCGTACAAGGATACACGTAACGATGATTTTAAGCTTTGCCTCATGAGGGCGTTTCACGAGAACTGAAACTCCAAGCTAAAAAGATACGTCATGGGCTGTGGAAGTACCGGGCTGCTGTTTCTGCAGAATTCCCAAATGGTTCTGAATGGTTGTGTTTAGCGCTTCCTTTATCCTTTAGTCAAGCTGCCGTACCTCCGGATTTTTTTGTCTGCTGGCGTGTTTTCTGTTCTCACTGCTTAATGTTGATGAAAGATTTAACAAAGTCGGGATATATTGATGAGCTATACGGAACTGGGATTGCAATTTTATCCTCATAAACTAGTTATTTTAAAGCCATTTTGAATATACCTGTGGCAGTTAATAGTTAGAAGAGTTAATAGAACACTGTAAATTTGTAATTTGAATCAGGCTAATCTTTGGTGTATCTGTCTTTGCTTTAATTGTTCTTCCTGCAACATGTGCATTGACACGTGAACCAGCTCATTCAAGACAAGTTTGTTTCTACTTGAACTGTGGTTGAACCTTTTAATTACCCTTTAGATATACCCACGGGCTCAGGGAAGTGAAGAGTAGCTTGAAGCATGGTAACATAAGATGACGGGAGAAGTACGGGCTTTTCTCAGCATGGGTTCCCTTGTCATGATCTTGCAAGCAGATGCACTGATGCTTCACTTCCAAGAAACCTGGCTGTTCTAGGGGCTTGGGACACCCCCCTCCCAGCCTCTAAATAGAGTCTTTCTTATATCCCAGCTCTCCTTCTAATACTGTACCAGGATGACAGCCTTTTGCTGTCAGTGTGCTATCTGATTATATTTTTTTGTTGTTTTCTGCTGTTGTGTGTTCTCTGTGTCCTGTCTTCAGAGCAAACTTACTTATGTGGTCCTGTGTATTCAGCTGAGTGCTGGTTCCTGGAGAAGTCATTTAGAAAGGGAAAAGCAGCAACAGCCCATGTCAGCGGCACTGAGCATGGACACTTATAAGAACGAAAAGTATTACAGTCAGACGTTGTAGCAGTTTCTGAAAGGTTCTTTATAGAGACTTTTAAGTGCAAATGTTTGTTTAAGCAGATTTTTTGATAGTCTTATTTCCACTTCAGTGTTTCAATACAATACTCTTTCTTTCCCCTCTTCCCTCCTTCTGTTGAATGAGCTAAAGTGAACAGAATGGTATGTTTTCTTTTAGATTGTCCTGTATCTGGCAGGCTTGCTTTAATCTCTTCCTGTTTGTTTCTCCACAAGATCATGGAATTTTTCTTCTGAAGTGTTTTACAAGTCTTGGAGGGAGCAAATGGGGGCCTTAACTCATATCCTTAAGAATACAAAAGGAAACCATACCTTTAAAGGCAACTGTAAAGAAGTTGCTAGGTTGGAAAACGTAACTTTGTAGAAAGAGGTGAGAGGTTAATGGATGTACAACAGTGCCCTCCAGAAAAATGGGAATCAAGCCTATGTGCAAAAGCATAATACATAGCAGAATAAGAAGGGGGGGAAAGAAAGTTATGTGAATTAGGGTCAAGGGTTTTAATGTAAATTTGAAACGTAAGGGGAAAAAGAAGAGTAGCAGCAAATAGCTAAACTTAACAGATACACTTAAATACTTCTGAAGGCCAAAGGGAATAGTGACAGAGCCTCATAGGCTATGAACAAGTCAGGAAAAAAAAAGACATTAAAGGAATTACTCGCTTGATGAAATGTTGTGAGTGGCTGAAATGTCTAAACAGGAGGTTCTGGAATGATGTAATGGACAAACATCAGGTTAGAAAGACCAGACCACCTCTTTTCTCAGAAAACAAAGAGTATAAGTTGAACTGGCAGGAAAATTATACAGCCTCATGCTAAGAGGCTAAAGCTTAATGACAGTCTTTGTTTGAATAATATAATAGAAAGCTGATGTAAATTGCAGGCATAAGGGGCAGCGATATGATAGCTAGGAATTTTTTTTTTCTGCTTTGAAGAAAAAATAAAATTCCATCTGTAGAAATATCAGTACCTTGAAATTGTTTTGAAGAAGGGAGAGGAACTCTGGAAAACCAGCAGAGGTAAGTTTAAACAAACCACTCAGTTGAAAACCTCGGCTAAATATAAAATCTGTAGAACAGTAGGACTGGATGTTATATTGTACCACGTCATGAATGTCTTTAACTGCATTAAATGTTCTCCAGCCTTAATAATGAATTTTGTGGATAAGAAGTAGAGGTAGTTGAAGGCATGTGACAGACAGTAAATTTCATCAGAATTAGTTTTAAAAGGATGTTGGTAGTAGGAGGGTAGGAAAAAGTGGTAGGAAGTAATGGTAACTTGGACATTGCATTGTTGCTTCTGTTGATCCATTCTTGTGAGGCAGGAGTAAATGGATTTTAGTGACAGAAGAAATTTTAAGTTGGGATAAAGTAAATACTTTCTTGAAACGTAATTAATGCTTGGTGTTGTGAGGAGGCAGAAGCTAAAGGCATTAGAATTGAAAGAAATATGACTACATTCCTGGATGTATATAATGAATATTAGAGTGTGCCATAAGATTTGGCTAGTTATTAGCTGCTGAAAACTTACTTATGATCTAGAATAAGTATTCTTTTTCTCTTTTTCAGTTGTTCAGACAGCTTACCAGGCTCAGCGAGAGGATTCATGTGTTCTGTGAGAAACAAACCACTGTGACACACACAGACCTTTATTTAGTTTATTTGTTTTATAGTCTGGGTATAAAGTTGAGATTAGACCCAAGAGATATGCTGCTTTTAGAAATATCCTGTGGCTAAACATCCTGAATGTATTTATCTCAAAACAGGGCATTGTAAGCCACATGTAGTGCTGAGCTTATGTTTGAAAGCAAATTCACCTGTTGATAAATGAAGGTATCATTTTGGCAAACAAGCCATCTTTTGATGGCACACAAACCACAGCTTACCTTTAAGTATAGTCAGATAATAATGCTATAATTAGTGTTAGATTGTTGTGATGTGTTTTTTGCCTGAAGCAGGATGAGATTGCCTCTTAAAAGATGCAGAATTCTTTCGTATAGCTTCCACATGATCAGCTCTTTAACTGTCTATATATTCTTGTTTTACCTTCTGTTTTTGTATTGAGAAATGATCAGAAGGGAAAAGAGGTGTCTTTGCGAATGTGCTGAGTGTTGGGTTTGAGACTTTATGATAGAAGGGATACTAGGTGTAAATGGGATAAGGGAGGAAGAACGAGCATCATCAAGCTTTAAAGTTCCTGTGGATTTTGGCTTGATGCGACTAATATGTCAGTATTATGTGACTGACTGGATGCTGATGTCCAAAGCTAGTATGAAATCAGAATTTTGACTTACTGTTCTTTTGCACACATATCTTGCGTAATGCTGAGTCACAGTAAATTTGTTGAAGGCAAATTTGTCATCAGGGGACTCATGAGGTAGGTTTGGTTTCAGTGCCTGCTGATATTCACAACCCCAAACAGAAGTGACTCGAAACTACAAAGTCAGCTTAATTAATAATTGGCTTATTTCTTAACCTGATTTGTTTTAAAGTGTCTGGAATTTCTTACCTTCATGATATGAAATGCTGAAAAGCGCACTGTTGTTCCCTTGTAAAAAATGTTTAGGCCATGTTATAATGTTAGAAATGTTAGTATGATTTCTATTTTCTGACCGATGATGACTGTCAAATGATAGAGATGTCTCTTATTTTTCAAATGCTCTGTTTTTTTTAGATATGACCTTACAGAAAATATGTTGTGGGTCAGCTTGTTCTGTAAGTGCAGAGATGACGTGCTGTAATCTTAATAGAAATAAAAATGTATCTCTGCTTTAAATGACAAGATTACGTTTTAGTTCAGCACACACAAATAGACTTATTATTTGTATAGATGGGCACGTTAATGTGAGGTTGTTTTTTTTTTTTCCTCATGTTAATATAATCCTATGCAGCTGAAAAGTTTTAATTCCCCATCACTAGTAGCTTTGTTTTGTGACTTGTGGGAACTTTCTGGTTTCAGGTTAACTGGACTGTGGGGTTATAGAAATTAGGGTGAGGGTCTTTTCATTTAAACTGATTTATTGCACTGAGTGACTTTCAATGCAGTAAAGGAATTTTGTGTTTGCAACTCAAATCAGAAAGGCTCAGTTAAAAAATTAGTAGATGCTTTCCTTTTAAGACCTGGCTTTGAGAGTCAGGTTTTTTGCCTTCTTGCTCAAGTTAAAAGCTTTCTGGAACTTTGAAAGCTGTATCTGCTGCCTTGTTAAGTCAGAGTAGTCCTATGAAAAAATGGAACTCCAGATATCTTGGAAATATCATGCTGATGGTAAACGTATGGTGAAGTGCTGGATATACTGTGACTAATCTTTTATGACACTCCTTCTCTCCTTGGTAAAACTGTTTTCCACTGAAACTGGTAAATGCACTATTACCTAATCTCTTCAGTGATGCTTCTTCAAAAGAAAAAATGGGAAAGGGGAGGAATTAAAACAAGTGTAATCCTTAAACTTTCAACAAATTTACTTATGTGCTCAGTGGTGTGGCTGTCAGTGCACTTGGCGGCTAGTGCAGGCTGGTGCGTCAGATTGGGTTCTGAGACACCACCAAGTGTCAGGTAATTTGGTTTCTGATAGTGTTTGGTTTTTTTGTTTATGTTTTTGAGTGTAGAATAGGAAGATCAGGGTGCTGGTGAAGATTTTCTGAATGTTACTTGGGGGTATACTTGACTGACTCTTCAAGATTAGTCATTTTGCAGAAATAGCTTTGGTATGGGGGTGGTTTATTTTTATTTTAACCACCTTTTCAGCCCTTTTATTCTTCTGTGGAAGATGAGGTCACATTGACCAGATATACAGACTTGACATCAGTTGCTCTTAATGTTGTGTAGATAATGCAGTTTATTTTCTCTTTTTTTTGCTTGCTTTTGAGCAACAGTCAATATTGAGGGATTTTAATTTGTGCTCCATATTGTACAAAATTGCATGACTTTCCAGGCCTTGTGTTAGTTAAGTTTTGAGATGCTCCCTTTTTTAAGCAAGTATCAGTCGAACTTGTTAAGTGGTCTGCAGCTAGAACATGCCAAATTTGCTATAGATTAGGGGGATTAGTACTTGTTTTGCTATTTCGAAGGTTTATAAATGTGCTAGAACAGAAACAATTGTGAATTAAGGCCTACTTCTGGGCATGGAAAAACATAATGGGACTAGGAAGTCTGCAAAATAAAGTAGGTTTGAAAGATACAGAGATGGGCACCAATTCCATGAAGAGGTCCCCTTCTTCCAGTTTTTGTCAGAAAGTCTCTAAAAGTCTGAATCCTGATTCAAGGCTATATATTGTATCCATGTTTAGCTATGACTTTTATGCTAAAATTGAAGCCCCTTTAATCTTCCGGCCTTTCAGGTAGCACAAGGTGGTGGTTCTCTTTCTTCTCCATCGTTCTTGTGTGATGGCTGGCCTAAGAGTATGGGTCCCTGCTGCTCTGCAGAGGCAGAAGTGTGTTGTTCCTGCTACTGAATAGCATTCATGCCTACTGCTGCAGCTTTCTTCCCAAGCCACAGAAAAGGAAATCAATGGGGTCGTTTTGTTTCCTTGTTAGTGCTAGGTTTTGATGTATCATCAGCAAAACTTTGCAGGTCTTTACAAATAGTGTAACTGTTAATTTTGTAGGGCTTGAAACATGTTTCCCAATCCCATTTTACAGCTAGAGGAAGTTAAGCTCAGGTTTTCGAATGGTGAAAGATAGCTTTTTGTAGTTGAGACTGTATATCCTTTTGTCTGGATATCCTGAGCTTTGCAAGAGTCTGAAGACATTTGAAATTAGAAAGTTAGCACTCCTATCCCTGAGGTGATGTGGGTGTTTCCATTGATGGGTATTATCATAGACCTCTGTAATTCAGCATGCTTTGTCAAATAACTTTGAAAAGGAGCAGATACAGCCTTACCAAAATGTTTATTGGGTTGAGCCATTTTTTCAAACAACAGGAGATGACAGTAAAAGTCAGTCTGTTGATTTTCTTTCTCTTTTTTCCCCTCAAAAGCATTGTCAGCAGTGTAGAGACTTGGTGGATGTGTTTTCATGTCTCTAGGATGATGGTAAATGTAGGATGTTGTTCTAGGAGTTTTTCCAGGGAGATAACATTAATCTCAGTTGGTGACTTTATTATTAAGACCTGTCGTTGTCTGTCACCTTCAAGAAAGCTGACAGTTTGCTTCCACAAGATTTATATACTTTTGTTAGCATCCTGGAAACATTGCTTTAGAATTGCCAAAAAAACAAATTAGAAGACCTTTACGAAGTCTACACTTGGGGGAAAAACCCAAACGCATTTGTGGTCAAAATGATGGATTTTTAGGGAAGTGCGTTAATGAGAGTAATGGATAACCAAGTGCTGCTTTCAGGATTGTTTTAAAAATTGGATAGATTTTCCTAGTCTCTCACTAAGACTGTCAGAAGATGATGCATCCTGTAATCAGAGCTCAAACATTTGCCCAGGCTATGCTGTAGGTGTTTGGAGTGATGTCAAGAATCATGATTGTGAGGCAACTTTAATTTTCTAAGAGGTCTCGAGTCCTGTGGCAGAGCCAATAAGCAAACAAAAATTTCCTTGGAAGTAAAGATTTTGTAGCATAGCTGAACTATTTCTTCCCTTGAATAATTCCAGCTTCTCTCACTGCTTGGAATTCTGTCTTGGCAGTTCTGTTTCCAGCGTGGGTTGTCCTTTCAGGGCTGACAGTGCCTTTTCATTGTCACTCTAGCAGCAATCTAAAGTGGAGACAGCAGTTTGACGGTACAGTAGAGCTTACAAGTATGCTTCCAGTGAGTCCTTTCTTTCCAACAACTGCCTCTATTAGGAAATGTAGACTGGTAGTATGTCGGATCATGGATCTTCAGGAAGACTTTCTATCAGTCACACCATTTCTCTTCAGCTTCCTTATCAGCCTTAATTTTCAAGTAATCTTATTTTGATGTATTTCCACTGGAAGGGAGAATTTCTTGTACAGGTCTACACTTCTGAAATACTTAGTTTTTTTTTTTTTGTTGTTCCCACTCTTCATTTCAAAGAAGGAAAGTTTGTTTAAAACAGTGTTTAATGTCAGCAGTGTATTTGGTAATCTTCGTTTCAGTCATCTGAGTTACATATACCATTATGCAGGTCTTGGTTTGTAAGGCTTTTGTTTTTACTTCTGGATATCTCTGACATGTGGCATATCCAAGAGTATTAATCACATGGCATTCCTTCTGGCAAAGCCTTTACATCTAGTGAGAGTGATATCTGATTTAAGAAGGCAGGGAGTTCATTTTTGTTCCTATCTAGATGATTGCTTGGGACAAGGTAGGTCATTGCAGGAAGTGACTGCATTTTGCAGTGCCTCTGAATTTCTTTGATTTGATGAGCATGGAGAAATGCAGTGCTTTTCCTTTTTCCCAGAAATGTGTGCTTAGAACACATCTGCATTTGGTAGGGCACTTGTCTTGATCAGCAAAAACCATTGGGGATTGTAATGCAGGCATTCAGGAAGAGGTGGTGTTCTTAATTTTACTACAGATTATTTTTTCATGGCAGCTAAACTGAGGGGGAGAAAGTGTTTGGGTTTGAGAGGTGCTGCACACAACCCCAAAGAATACACCACAAAAACTCACTAGGTTGCCAGAGAATTTATCTGAGATGGGTGTATCCAAAATTGTGGAAAATACTCTGCTATGTTTAGGAAAGTAAACGTGGATAGAACATTTCCATGACGACCACAGATTTTCACCAGAAGTAGCGTTAATTTTGATAGCGGAGAGAAGATCCAGCCTTTGCTATTTGCTAGGAAGCAATTACTTAATGTAATGTGAATGTGAAGTGACCATTGCAAGATTTTCAGTTAAGCCACAACAAAGCTGCTGATAGCGGGTGAGACAATTTGAAGCTGTTTTGCCTCTGTGGTTTAGTCTGGGGAGAAAGGCTGTATCCTGAAAAAAGGAAGAGGAGATTTATAGCAAACAATCTTTGGATGACTGTAACAGATACCATTGCATTGTTGTATGCTCACACTGAGTAGGTCTAAAGGTGTGGGCTAGATGAACTCTTTGATATGGTCATTGAATTTTTCACCAGTCATCAGAGACGTAAAAGTAATGATGAAGAATTGATTTTAGGAGATATTGAGGATATTAGAAAAGCTGCTTTTAGTAAATAACTGGCTTTAATAGGTATACAGGTTAGATAGGCAGATATATAAAATGAGTATCTGACTGTGTGTTGGGATTTATACTATGAAATATTGAACTCATTATTAGTTGGATTGAATAGAAAAAACTGTCTTCACAGTTATTTAGTGGTAGGAATTGGTAGGAAGGCTTTACTCCTGAGTAAAACACAGTGCACTATTTTGAAAGGATTTTAAGTGTAGACATTACTCAGATGAAGGGATTAGTCAGCAAAGTGAGTTGTCTTGAAAGTCAGAAATGAGCATAGCCAAAAGTTGCACCTGAAGCTTGTAAAAGGTGTAATCAAAAGAAGATAATTCTTGTCAGGCCGTTAGGTAGAGGGGCTAAGGTAAAGTCAGAAAATTTAAGCAATCCTGTGCCTGTATTGCCAATAAATGAAACAATGTAAAGTACAACAGGAGAGGGGCTAATGAAGCTCAGAGGAAAATGAAAATTATTACCTTAAAGTCAGAAGAAAAATTGATTGAGAGAAACTAATATGAAAGTTGGGAGAGGAGGGAAATGGGTACAGTGAGGAAGAACATGCTTAGGACATTCTGATGGTGGAGCTGGATGGTGTCATTGATGTTCAGAAACACTGGGACATCTTATGGAGGGGTTACATAATAGAAATGAGGTGAAATTCAGTATTAAGAAATGAATATATTCTCCATCAAAGATTTCTCTAAATTAAGAAATTTAAGGATTGAAACAGAAGGTGGCAAATGATCTCAGGAGCTATCGAAGTCCTGCAGTCCTCAGTAATGGCAAATACAATCTTGTGAGTTTGAGAAGGCATGTCTCAGGCAAAAACGGAGAATTGGGCCTCCAGAGATGCTGGAGAGGGACTCTTCATCAGGGACTGTAGTGATAGGACAAGGGAAAATGGGTTTAAACTTAAGCAGGAATTGTTCAGTGTAGATGTAAGGAAGAAGTTCTTAACTGTGAGAGTGGTAAGGCACCAAAGAAGTGGTGAACGCTCCATCCCTGGCAGTGTTCAGGGCCAGGTTGGATAGAGCCTTGGGCGACATGGTCTAGGATGGGTGAGGAGTCCCTACCATAGCAGGGGGGTTGGAACTAGATGATGTTAAGGTCCTTTCCAACCTGAACCATTCTATGACTCTATAGTTGCTAATAGTGTCCCAGAAAGCCTGAGGTTGGGCTCACAGAAAGCCTTATCTGTGCTGCGGTTTGTGCCTGTGTTTATTTATATTTAAGGGCAGATTGCTGCAAAACTGTTTTCTTGTTAGGCATGTCCTTTGAGCTCATGGTTGTCTATCTGGTGTTTGAATTAATTTTTCTGATTCTATGACATATCAAACATTTCTTTCAAAATGTTTCAGAAACAAAAGAAATATTTTACTCTTGAGTATTTGTTAGCCTGAACTTCTTTTTACTGTTGAAATTCAAGGCTTCCCCAAATAGTTTGCATGTTTAATATACAGGTAGTAGTCAGTTAAACTAACTTCTAGTTAAACAGTTCTAGTTAAACTAAAAATGGAAAAAAATGTTACTGGCAAGCATATTGCAAGAAGCGCAAGCATTGTCAGCTCAGACTCTAAGAAAAATAAAAAAAAAAAAGAAGGGGAAGAAAGTGGTCCCTAAGCTCTAAAGAATGATGTAGGGAACTTCTGGTCTTAAGAGATTTATCTTTTTGTAGGACCTCTATTTAAAAAAACAAAAAGGCTATTTCAGGAAGAGCCTTTTCAGCAGAATTAGGCTAAATTACTTTCCTGTATGCTCAGGTTTTTATGTTTCACTTTCATTCGATGCAATTTGTGACTGACTGATATTAAACACAGTAGTTTTGTGTCAATTACCAGTTTTTTAAATCTCAGTTGGCAGAATCCAGTAATGTTTGAAGTGATGTTTTATGTCTTCTGTAAAAGTTAGTTCTGATCATTTGGAATTCTTATAAATGGTTGTCAGGTAGCAGCAACTTCAAAAGAGGCTCTAATAAGAAACACATTTGGGTATCCTTTTTTTTAATCTCTTAAAACTCTTTGTGCTAACTGAAAGAAAAGGAGCTGCAGACTCAGTTACACCTTTGATGTATTTTAAATAGGAAACCTAAGCCGATGAGAGTGTATACACTTGTGTTGCTCCATTTTAAAGTAAAAAGTGCACAGGTGATCATTTATCACCTGGTTATTCTATGCTTATGGAATTAGAGGTAGGTGACACATTAAATATAACACATTAAGGCATTCATAAAAAGACCTTTAAAAGCCATGTAGCATAGTTTCCTAAATTTTGTACTACAGAGTTGCAGATATTTGCAGTGTATTGGAGTTTCTGTATCTGTACGAAGGTGCATGGGAATCCCAGTCTTTTTTGGATTTAAAGGGGGAATGTAAGGAGAGAAGTACCAGCAGAATGGAGCACTTTGAGGCCTGATACACAGCCCATTGATTTAAGGGGAGTAGTCTTTCCACACAGTTCTACAGCTACTGTTTTATGCTAAGTAACTCCAAAGTGCAGCACTGTACATGTGAAAATCATCATGGGTAGCTATAAATGCTGATCTGCTGAGTTACATAAGACAATACTTGGAAGTCAGTGCCTGAAAAAAGGCCCCTCTGAATAAGCAGTGAGTGGCAGGATTAGAGGCTGCAGGTGTGGAGGAGGGGAAGAACAGTATTACTGCCTTTGCAGGAGTGAGCATTTTCAGTGGTTAAACCATCCTCACCTAAAATTTCACTCTAAATTTAATTTTTCTTGTAGGCGTTGTCCAGATAGAAGGAACACAGGATTGTGTCAAATTAACTTAAAGTGTGGATTTGGAGAGCAAAAAAAGGCCCTTGTACCGACTTGCAAACTGAATTAAACTAAAAAGCTAAGACCCCTGATTTCTGAGTGAACGTGGGTTATACAATTAGTTTGGCTAATTTTCTGTGTGGAGAAATGTTAAGATTTATTAGTGCTGTTTTCTTTTAAGCCCAGGTTGCGTGCTCTGCCTAACAGATCTCAGTTCCTTCTTAATAAAATATTTCACTTTCTGAAGCCTTGCAGCCTTGGAGAGTAAAATGAAGATTTGTTGATCTGATTTGAAGAACTAGCACATCAAAGTGACAATTCTGTGAAATTTTGCTTTACACCTTCCAAGTTACTGTAAGATAAGTGATGAGATACAGAAGAGAAGTGGCTAGAAGTGCTTGGCTAACAGATTGAGATGGAGACAGAATATAAAATGCGGTATTGTTGAATAGGAATTCTTTTCTGACTTCTCTTTTTTTTAATTGCATTGTAAAGGAACCATGACGACCTCAGGAAAAGAGAATTTCCGACTGAAGAGCTACAAGAACAAATCTCTAAATCCTGATGAGATGCGTCGCAGGCGGGAGGAAGAGGGTCTTCAGCTACGGAAGCAAAAGAGAGAGGAACAGGTACTGTACTACAGTTGGGGGTAACTGTAACCAGTCCTTAAACAGTCTTGTCTTGCACTGTCTCTAGGTCTTTGCTTCTCCCAAGCCCCTTGTTAGTTGTTCCTGCCCACTGAAATTCATACATAGTCTGAAATCAGTCACCTGCAGACCTCACTGCCTCTTCTGCAGCCTTTACAGAACTGTGCTCTTCATTCACTCAAGTGTAAGACTGGCCAGAGCAGCTTAAAGATGATTTGAGCAAACCTGTCTGACCTTGCACAGCTTGCACGGAGGGCGACTTGGGAGCCTTGTTTGGTTTTTGTTTAGGTTTTGGCAGTTTTTTTCTTCCCCTCACCCCCTAAGTTGTGCTGTCTCTAATCTGGAGATCTGTCTCTAGTC
Organism: Psittacula echo; assembly: GCF_963264785.1. Taxonomy (NCBI): domain Eukaryota; kingdom Metazoa; phylum Chordata; class Aves; order Psittaciformes; family Psittacidae; genus Psittacula; species Psittacula echo. The sequence continues at coordinate 9,221,942 of NC_137736.1, forward strand.
TTCAAAGAGTGGGAAGCTGGGGTGAAATGGAAGGAAACATTGCAGTTAGAATAGGAGCAGAAGGCCTGACCAAGTCCTTGTAAGTTGCAGTAATGATTTTCTTGAGAGAAGAAATAAGTTATTGACCTGATTCTTCTCAGTTTTTTGTGTTTAAGTTTCAGTTCATGAAGTAAAAAAAGCTCAGGCTATGTTTATGCTCATAAGGCTGGTACCTTAAGTAGTGGATTTAGTATATCTTGTATGCAAAGTGATCAAGAAGAAAATGCTTGGAAAAGAAGCTTCTCTGCCTTCTCATGTCTTGCTGGTTCTTACAACTTTGTTCACACTGCCCAGTGGTGGGTGTTATGCAGGTTTCTATCTCATCAGGAAACAGCAGCACTAACAAGATGTAATGGTTTAAGCTCAGCTGGCAACTAAGTACTACACACCTTCTCTCCCACTTTCCTTCCACCTTATTGGAATGGGGAGGAGAATCAGAAAAAAGGTAAAAACCCCATGGGTTGAGATAAGGACAGTTTGATAATTGAAATAAAAGTATAATAATAATAGGAAATAGAGAGAGGAAGGAATAAGCCCTGACCTCCCAGTGATGCACAGTGCAGTTGCTCACCACCTGCTGATACCCAGCCTCTACCTGAGCACCAATTGGCCCCTTCCAGATGACTCCCCCAAGTTTCTATACTGGGCATGACGTGCTGTGGTATGGAATACCGCTTTGGCTAGTTTGGATCAGGTGTCTTGTCTCTGCTCCCTCCCAGCTTCTTGTGCCCGTCCTCACTGGCATGAGAGCATGAGAGTCTGAAAAGTCCTTGACCAGAATAAGTGCTACTTAGCAACAACTAAAGCCAAAACACATCACTGCACCAGATACTTGGAAGATAATTAACTCTATCCCAACCAAAACCAGGACACAAGACATGATGAAAAGCATCTTCTGATAAAAACAGGTGGCACTGAACAGTTCTTTTTTTTCTTAGTTATGTCCACTGGAAGCTTTAAGGGATTGGTTCAATTTCAGATAAAGTTATAATGAAACCCTTTTCATCAGTGTTGACGTTTTTTGAGTTAGAATGAAGATAGTGTGTTTTCAATGGTAGGTCAGGTCTAATGTATTCAGTTCAATAGTGTTTTCACAGTGTCAATGCCAGATGCTGTCAAGGCAAGGCAGGGGGATTTCTGGGAGGGAATTGCAATACTTCCTGTTGATTTTGCTCAGTATGTGCAGGTAGTATTTCCAGACTATTGGTTGCACAGAATGCCATGGGTCTTTGTACATAATACTAAATTAGGAAAATGATGAGTCATATTCTGTCTTACTTCTGCCTCTCAACCCTGTGGAGCAGATAACCACAGGTTGGCTAAATAAAACTTGTGGCAGTATTTCCTTCTGTTAAGGAAACTTTTTAGTCCTAACTGGACTAACAGTGGAGCAGAAGTGGAGCCACAAGCAGAGTCTGCAGCTCTGCAATTTTGGACCTTGTATAGTTGCTTCTCTTTTATGTATTTGGCACATGGCTGATTGAAGTTTGTATGTATTTTAGTTTGAGATTGTATTTGAGCACATTTGTTGAGCTCGAGTGGGCACATCATACAGTAGCTTAGAAGGAATAGCATTCTGTAAGGATGCCTATCACTGATCTAGTGTTGCTGTAGACTGGGCAGTTTTGTGTGTTTTTACTGTTTCCTCCCCAACTTCTCTGGAGAGGAGAGTAACAACAGCAGGTCTGTTGTCAGATCTCTGTCTTGCCTGTCTGTACTGGTGCATGTCTGACGTGGTTCAGTGCTGCAGCCCTGCCTCCTGAACTCAACAGGCCAAGTGACACCCCAAAGCCATCTTGTTATTGCGAATGTTCTTTCCAGTGGGACAGTTGGATTAAGGGGAGAAGTTGATATCCTCTCTAGCTCTACTCATGACATCCCACACTGGGTACTTTCTCTAAGTGGTAGCAACCAAATTCTGTTCATCCCAGTATAATTTCAATCCTATGTGATCATCCTCCAAAGCCCTCTCATTCTGGCTTCTGCATGTGTTCTACAAAGACCTGTTACATACTGCAGTTTTTCAGGTCTTTGAGCCCTCAGCAAGAAAACAATTGTCCGGAAGCTATAGGTGTCTTGTAGGTGGAGCCCATTGCTGTTTTCATTTACTCCATGACTAAACTTTCTTCATTACTGTGAAGAGGAGTCTTGTAGCCGGTGTATTAGCTTATTTTCAGGTGATAGCATATGTTGTCTTTTTTATTGCAGCCTAATATTTACTATATATCTCAAATACTTTCTCTCTTTAGCTGTTTAAACGCCGAAATGTTGCAACAGCTGAGGAAGAGGCTGAGGAGGAAGTGATGTCAGATGGTGGCTTCCATGAGGCTCAGATGAACAACATGGAGATGACTTCTGTAAGTGATGAGAAAGGAATACACTGTTTGTTGAAACTGGGTAGGCCTGTTGTGCAGTGACTTGAGGGGAATGGAATTTAGAAGACAACTCTTAAACACTTGTCTCAGTCAACTGCCTTAAAACAGATTATGTGAGAGAAAAATATTATAGATAGTGGTTGCTTGGTGGATATACTTTCAAGAAAATGAAAGAAAAAAGTCATTGCTCCAGGCGGACTGATTACTTCCATTATGGGTCATTATGGGTAATATTTTATGATAAACTATTGCCCAGGGTTGGGATTTTTTAGTCTGAATTTCATAATGCTTGAAATTTGAAATTTGAAAATACAAACCAGATAGTGTGTTATTGCTGTTTACAAAGTAAAAAGAGGCTCAGTGCAAATCTTTGTTAGTGGACTTTGAGGAGCAGCCATTTTTAGCCAGGGTGTTGGAAATACAGCTAAACCTAGCTTTTCTATCTGCATGTGTCCTAAACTCCCAAGCTGGAGTTTCTCCCTAGAGGAAAAACTTTTAGTGGAAATTAGACTTTTCTGCTTTCTCCCTGTTTCTTTACCATTGTTCTCTCCCTAGAAGGAAAAATGGTAAGGGATTTGAGCTATACCAGAGAGGTTTAACGAAAGTAAAGTCCTCACTTAAAAGTCTGATTACTGGTCTTCACGCTTTTGTTTGTATTCGGAGTATAAAAAAGAAGTTTTCCTAGAAATCAGGCTGGTTTTGGTTTCTGTTGGTTGTTACACCACCCTTGGAAATGAACAGTAACAGAGAAATGCCTATGAACGATAGGGTAGATCACTAATAGAATATATCCCTTCAAGATAGCCTTTGTATGTCAGACAAGTCCTAAATACCACTTAATCATTTGTTTGGAAGCATATATTAAATGAATAGTTAGTAAAAGTAAGAAAAGGAGACTATCTAATTGTGATACTACCAATGTACAGTTTATTTCAAATGTCATTCATTTCAGGGTCTTAACAGTTGGAGCTGTTAGCTGTTACAGACAATGCTTACGTATTTTCAGCACTGTTACTGTGTGTCTGTCTATCTCACAGTTTGGATCAGATCTATTGTAAGGATTTAGATACAAAGAAGTGGAAGAAAAAAATCCGACTTTCCTTATTCTTCTTACATGGGTTTATGTGTGCGATGAAAAGATTGTCAGATTTTTACCTGGCATAAGAAAGGTGACTGATTTAATTTAGGTTTCTTAATGGAAACATCAGTATTATGGAAAGTTTAATACTCTTACTTGATCGTGATGACAAGCATTAGGTTTGTCAACTCCCCTAAAAGTGACAGGTCCTGTACATTTTGGGGTAAGCGAATGAGCCACAATGTATATGTTGCAGAAATCTAAACAATAGCATACTCAAAGTGGTGTTCTTGCATAACAGTAATTGGTATTCCAAACTACGTTGTGTCAAAGTGGACAATTTTACATTAGTTTTAGAGGAGGGGAGAGAGGAAAGAAAGGGGAGAGAATATTGGTGAGACATTCTGAAGAGTGATTTTTTTTTTTTTTTTTTTTTCTGTATCTGAAGTAAAACTTGAATTTTGGCTTCCAGAAAGAAAAGACTACATTTGAGAATGCTGCTGCTTATGTAGATGTAAATAAGTTTGTACTTTAATAAATGTATTTGTAATGTAAATTTATTTACATTTTAAACTCATTTGTTTTTCATAGTGGTCTGTATAAGTGTTTACTTAATAAGAGATAAAATTAATACTGGTTTAGCAAACATTGTAACCTTTTTATCATTAATCTCAGATTTTGTTTTCCCTCTTGCTCCCTATCACTTTCATTCTGTTTTCTCTCACCTGAATCTTAGAGTGCAGTCATCACCTCTGATATGATTGAGATGATTTTCTCCAATAGTCCAGAACAACAGCTCTCAGCCACCCAGAAGTTCCGAAAGCTTCTTTCTAAAGGTAAGGGCTGAAATTACTTGAAGGAAATGTCCCTGGCATGTGTTTTTCCTTTGACAGCAATAAAGACTGAGTTTCATACAGAATTTTTTGGGTGAAGCTCTGTTTTGCAAAATGTCAGCTAGATGTATGTAATAGTTCTTTTCTTGTGATTTTCTTGTATAACTATTAAGTGATGCAGACATGATGTCTACTCTTGGATGTAAGTTTAAATATTGTAGGTGGTGTCTCCATGGCTAAAGTATGCTGATATAGTGATATTTCTCTACATGTATGTATGCCAGCGTGATTTCACAGAACTGCTGCTGTGAAGTAGGTATGCTTGAGTGCATTAGTGTTTTTAGTCATATTACTTCATTACCTCAAAATTCAGGCTGGAGTCTTCCTATGGTGACAGATAGGAATCCATTGCCTTTTAGTAAAGGTAAAGTAACATTGTAGAAAAAGAACACACTCTCAGAAAGAGGAGTAGTCAATATGTCACTGGATATTATTTTGATGAAGTAATTTGAGAATTTCCCTACAAATACATGGATGTATCTAACTTGCTTTTTATTTTACACAGAACCAAATCCCCCAATAGATGAAGTCATAAGCACACCAGGAGTGGTGGCCAGGTTTGTGGAGTTCCTCAAACGAAAAGAAAACTGTACATTACAGGTATACAAATATAAATATGTCTTCCTATATTAGAAAGGCATTTGGTGGTGAAAGTAGGTAGAAAAAAAAGTCAATTATTTGTTTAATTAGTTTTACTTCTCTCTTTCTTCACTAGTTTAAAAATGCTATTCTAACTGTGGAATTTTTGTAGCAAGACCTCTGGGGACAGGACTGAATGATAGACATCTTGAGTTGCATTGTGTGATTGCTAGGGATGGGGTCTTTCCACTTCATCATGTAACAAAAACAGAGTTTGAAATTTGGACCTCAACAGATGAAAAGCTATCAAACTAAACTTTAGTGTTTGTCTTTTTTGTTCTAATTGAAAACAGTTTTAAAACTTATGACTTAATTTTTTGATTAAATTAAAGGAAGTTTGAAATTGGAATCCATAATGATAAACATAGAAACCTTGAAACTTGCTTTGGTTTCAAAAACTAAATTGTATCTGCTACAGTGATGGCTAATTTGTCTTGGCCTTGCTTCTCGTTTCTAGCTGTCCCTTTTTCTGGTCAGAGTTCTTTCTTCTGGGGTAGTAGAAAATGCAAGAAAAGGAATCATTTAGTAAGAGAAAAGTTAACAGGTAACCATTAAATACAATATATGGGTTAGAGTCAATGTTTTTAAAGATGCATAAGGCATTTTTTAATGCCATGTGACGTCCAAATTTTGGTGAGTGGAGATACACACAAAAAAAATTGATACTTTCTTTTTTCTTGAGCAGTAGAAAAGAAGTATCATTTAGAGGAATTACTTTTCAAATTGATATCCACAGAATTGCTAACATCTATTAGCTACCTTTGAAGAGTCTGTGGAAGTAACTGAGGGTATATATCAGATTTAAGCCAGTTGATTTGCAACTCCAGGAGAAAGCTTGTAAATGGTCTGATGTAAAAATGATGGAATGCCTTTTATTACTGATAGGACTCTAGCATGGAAACCTAAGACAGGCAGATAAAGGGGAACAAGCTCCCCATTTTGAAGGACATATTTGAATAATAAGGGAAAACAAAGGTAGAGGATACTTCATCAAATGCAGATATATCTCTAGTTTAAAAAAACTTAAGAAGCAATTGTAGACTGAGTCAAATTACCGTGGCCTTACTGGTGTAATGTGTATTGTATTAATTTTTTACACAGAAAAGGCAAAAATCAAATTGAATCTTCCAGGCTTGTCCTAAAGTTTGAAACAAAGCATTTAAAATATAAACTTGAATACATTTCTCATGATATTCTATTCCAATTGATTCATTTTCCCTCCTCTTGCCGAATTTGCCTGCCAGCTTGACAGCTCAGGGTCTGCAGGTAGAATTTTTTGCTGTGAGCATTAGAAAGTTCCTCTTGACCTGACTTTTTAATGCTTGTTTTTACTTTGTCAGTGTTTCTAGAATTGTTCCTTGGCACAGGCAAAGATTGGGTGTGCTGTTCTAGGCATTTCAGTGTCTAGCCTAGCTGTAGAAGGACAGGATTTTCAATTCAGTCTGGAAACAGTGAAGTATATTTTTACTCAGATACTGTAGGTATTTGTATGGTGAATTGAATATGGCAACTCTTCTGTGCTGATGAACTTGGAACTTTATGTGGCTTTATGCTCTGGTTTTCTCCTGTGTTGTCAATGGAAATATCTGGTAAAAAGTAGGTTTCTAGTATCAGGGGCAGGAAAGCCTAATTTGTCTGGAATTTCTCAGTCAAGTTTTTACTAAGCAATTTTAAGACTTAAAAAGGTCCCTTCTTCTCCATGTTTACTGAAACCTTATGTGAACAAGTAAATTTGTCTGAAGTGCAAAATCTTTTTGTGATGGAGATAGAAATCTTAGGAAAAGAACAATACTACACAGATACCGTAGTCGTCCCTTGTTTGAGGTTTTCTTCCTGTTAATGAACTTCAATTGCCATAAAGTATTTTGGTTTTCCATCCTTTGCTGTTTGCATGTGGCTGTTCCTTAGTTTATACATCATGGAGTATCAGGTATCCAGCTGTGGAAAGGGAAGAGAAAAACTCACTCTGCTAACTTTTCTATAACCTGCACCATCTGAAATGTTAAGTGGTGCTGACACAAGGGCATCATGTAATTCGCCCTTGATTCTAGTTAGGAAAAGTTCACTTTAACAGAACTTTGTTTCACAAAAGGTGGGGAGATCTTTTGGCTAGTTTATAATCCAAACGTGCTTCATCACTATTGGAAGTGAAGTACAGATTTGAGCAAGAAGTATATGCTATTTGATCTTAAATTTCGTTAAACGGTTTATATATGGTGTTTCTTCTCTGTGTGAGTTTGTGAATTGTGACATCTATTAGGAAGCCAAAGGGCAAGTTCTCAAATATGAATGAGAAAACTCTGTGGTTGAAATATGACTAATAATCCTGTTATACTGCCTCACAAAAAACTGGATGCGTACTTCAGAGAAAGGAAAATTACAGGAAAGCCCATACGCTTTGTTGCCCTAAGCTCTGGCCTAAATGTTTTGCTTTGAGTTCTGAATGGTGAGAGTTGCAGTTTTGACATTGTGTGTTTCTGCTTTATTGCAGGCCATAATCTTTATGTATTACAACAAGGTATTTTGGAATCGTTTATTCTGGTCAAATTTACCAGGAGATTAATTTCTCCTTTAGTTCATCAGGAGGGCAAGATTTTTAAAACTGATGTCTTTAATAACTAATAACATTTAAAAATGAAAAGCCTTGCACAATTCCTATGCTTAATTGTGGAATTCTTATTTCATGCCCTTTTCAGGATTCTCTGTGTTTCCTTAGCAGGAGTTGCTTCTATGGTTAAATCCTAAATATAAGTCCTTGCTGCTCTTCAGAGATAGTCAGACTTGGAAACTATATCAGGATTTTCACTGGAATACTGCTGGATCAGTATCAGTTTAATAAAATTTATTAGCAGTGTCAAAATGGGTCATTTTTAGCATACAAGTGTCCTTTTTCACTGTTTGTTGAATTTTGCCGTTCCATTCATCTTTTAGCAGTCTTTTGTGCTCTAGATTCTGAATGTATTTGATAGGATTTAGCATAGTATAATGATTTTTTGACTGAAACCCATGCAGAAATCTTCCAGAATCTAGATTTCTAGAATCTGTATTTTCTGAGGTCTGTATCAGGTAGTATTAAAATTTGCATTTCAGCTTTGCATTTCTTAAGTTGAAGTAAAACCATCATACAGTAGTAACTCGTGGCAGCACTAATGATCACCGGAGTTTGAGAGAAGTATTTTACTGTAGTTGCAGAGTTCTGCCAGATCGTGATCACGAAGCTGGTGGGTTTTTGTTTGTTTGTTTAAATCTCTTTTTTCTTGTTTGTATTTTGTTGGTTTTTTTTTTTTTTCTTTTTTTTTTAATGGCTTTTATCTGCTTTATATCCATCAAGTTTTGTCAGTGTCTCTGCATCTTTAGGAAAATCATTGCTAATACAGTGAATGCAGGTATCAGATGTCTTGTGGGAAGACTCAGTTTTTGTGTATAAGTTCTTAGTTGGTAAGGAGAGGTAGTAGAACACACCACAGGCAATAGATTTGCATAGCAAGAAAATATATTTGAAAAAGCACAGCAAACTTGATCTTGTTCTCATAAGGAACTTCTGCAAATCTTGATTCCAAGCGATATTAAGTCTTAACTGTGATTCTCATACTTCCTTTGCAAATTGTCTGTGTTAATTAATAATACGTCATGCTTTCCATACACCAGTTCTTTCTTTCTTTAAGACATTTGGTCTTCAGTTTTGGTGTGGCATGGAAGGCTTCTCGTAAACTTTCTTTTGTACTTTGTTTTCCAGTTTGAAGCTGCGTGGGTGCTGACAAACATTGCCTCTGGAAATTCCCTTCAGACTCGAATAGTGATCCAAGCAGGAGCTGTCCCCATCTTCATAGAGCTGCTTAGTTCAGAGTTTGAAGATGTACAGGAACAGGTAAAGATAGAAAATGATGTTGGGGGTTTTTTTATGTGTGTGTCTGGTGGTTTGTGGGCTTGTGTATTTTTTACTTCCACCCCCAGAATGGAACAAGGCTGTCTTGTAAGAAAGCCTGTAGAGGAAATGGCATTGTCTTTGCACCTAGTATGTGTTAAGATATCTAAGCAAGTATTTTTCTGGAAATGATGTATTTAACCACAGCCAAGGGGGTAATGCATTTTAGTCTCTTAACAGGTTAATATTTTTCTGTGTATTGAAGAATTTAAAAGCCTTGTTTAAAAAAATTGCTTTAGAGATAGAAAGTTCATGTTTGTTTCTCTTGCAGATAAAGCATGAGTGGAAATGATACTTTGTTCTATACAGGGAAAACTACAGTTTGTTCTTTACATTCCTTATAGAGTGTATGTATATACTTTAAGGCCCAAAGGGATCAGTGTAAAGCACAGAGCAAACATTTGACTCAGTAATTTCTGCATGAGGTCCATAACTTATGTTTGACCAAGAATGTATTTCAGGCATATAATCTCACTTTGAAGACTTAAGATGATGAAATATTAATTGTGTTAACAAATAGAGTTTCAGCTAATATTAATCCTGACTTGAAAGTATGTACCTTTACTGTACAAATTTGAGTAGCTTTGTGTCCAGGTATTTTCTTTTGTTTCATTGTCCACTCAATCAGTAAGCTCTCTGTTTTTTTTGTTTTTTTTTTTCCTATAGCTACTTGTGGGCCATAGATTAAGCTTTTCTTAAGGAAATGAAATTGAGCTCTGAATTCTCATTATAAGGGTATTTCTGTGATGATCTGTTTGTTTTTTGGTGACCCTTTTCTGAGCATTGCTTTGGGTCAGTATCTTTTCATGGTGGTGAAATTACAAGCATTGGATATTCCAGTAGCACTCTTCCAGCACAGTGCTGTTTGCAGAGATAGTACTTCATTTTCATTTCTACTCGATACTTTGGTGTGTAAATATCCAAGATACCTTTGCGGATTCTTTGCCCAGAAGCTGGCTGCAAGCTCAGGTTAAGCTGATTATCCAGTATGATCCATTGTTTCTTTCAGAGTCACTGACTCCCAGGATTCAGTTCTCCATCCTGTATGACCTGTGTTCTCTGTTGCTAGATGTCTGACCTTGCATTTGGCTGTATTGAGATGCATGATTGGAAGAGTCCCAACTCAAGCATTGGATTGCTCTGTTACTTATCCTTCTTTCTTACAGCTGGCTAAGAACACACATACTTAAAGTTGCCTGACATTTTCTGCAAGACAGATAGGTTTTTTTTCCCCCCTCTCAGTTGCTTATAGCTCTCTAGCTCTTCCACTCTGCAACTTTCCATTTTCATTGGTCTGTCTCGGGCTGAATCATTTTTGAAAAGGTTTCTAAAGAGAAACTTAATTCAGGTGCTTGAAAAAATGAAATTATGTTAAAGAAAATAACATGGGGGTTGTCTTTATTTATTTATTTATTTTTTTAACTTTCTTTGAGGAAATGAGTCTGTTATTGTAGAAACTAGAAATGGGATAGGGAGCTTGCCAAAATGGCACATAAATGCTATGTTCTGCCCATATGGAAATCCATCCAGACTTAGCTATACAGTGCTTTTTAGATGTTTTGGGTTTTTTGGGGTTGAAATTGGTGATATTACTTTCCAAATTCAGTGATCACTTCTACAGTGCTGTTCCTGCAGAATGGTGGGTGCTTTAAGTGTGATAAGGGCTGCTCCATTTTTTTTTTGCTCCTAATGATCTTCAGTACAAGAGCTAACTTTTTTTTTATTAGGTGGTTGTTATCATCCTTGTTGATGTTCAGAAAGCAGGTGGGAAGAATGAACCTCTTCAGAATGAGTTGTGCAGCCTTCAGCCTTAACATATCTGAATTAACTGAAGAGCTTAGGGGCTGCAGTTAAGTAGTTTATCTATCTCCTTCCCTGTCTGCCTCATAGTAAACTGCTGACACATTAAAGTTCAGATCGCAGACAGGTGGAGTGGGTTGTAATTGCTGGAAAATACTTCTCTACGTAATTCAGGTGAGGATCCATGATCTCTCTCTTACCAGTAAGCCTCTAAATACTAGTTACACATTGCTCTGTAGTAAGCTGTATGAAAGAAGGAAAATGCACCACTGTGAATTGTTACCTACACCTTTTCATAGTGGGTTTCTATGCTGCAGGTCTAGAGATTGCAGCCTTGCTCACAGCTTGGGTTTCATGCAGGCTGACATGAAAGAAATGGGTTTATCCAGCAGCTTAACAAAACCCAAATACGTCACCGTAATAGCTACTAAAACAACAATTAAAAGCATTAACCACTTGAAAGTTAGCTCTTGTACTTCTGCATTGCAGGGTAGCATTAGTACACAATTGCATAGTACTTTCCAGATGACTGTGGTCTCATTCAGTCAGACATACAGATTGTTGCCCTGGTAACAAATCAGTGGGTAGTAGAGGAGGCTTTTATTTGTCACACTGTGGCCCTGTTTGTTAAAGTTGGCACACGTTATAGTGAATGAAGGAGGTAAAGGAAGAGATCCTATGATTAAGGCGACTGCAGGTTTCTGAGATAAATGTTACACTGCTTAGTGTCTGATGCTGGACAATTTGATTGTATTCATTTTCAGTAAGTGGGTACTAGTTCTGTGTGTTTTGAATGCTCACTGTGAAATACTCCTGTTTTGTTTTGGAGTTGAGGACAACTCAGTGCATTTTCAGGGGACTTTAGTAGTTAGGTCTGTGTTTTGAGCAAATCTGGTCCTGGACTTCTCAAGCTGGAAGATATTCAGCCATAATTTTCTCCCCTGTAAAATGATGACTTTTACTTTCTTTCACAGTAGTACTCTAAAGGTGATTATTTGCAAACAACTCTTGCTACATTTGCAACAAATTAAAAAATATAGGAAAATACAGAAAATAAACCTACATGTTCAGGGTAGATAGGCCAAAAACTCTATAACCATATAGTAAAAGGTGAAGAAAAAAAAGCTATATTGAAGGCTGTGTTTAGTAAGCCATTCTTTGTGCGAAGTGGCATAGTAATTTTGTATAAGGAAATGTTAGTAACTTTGAATGTGTATCACAGCATAAACAAAACAACAAAAAAATAGTAATATTTTAATTTTATGTACTTGGCTAATCATTATCCAGTGGTTTTTATCTTGCAGTAAATCAGTCTTACAGCCTTACACCATTGAATTTGTACTATTTCAAACTTCCCTTAGCAGTGGTTGAGGAACAAATACATGTTCATCTGGTCGGATCATGGTTTTCCTAACAGTTATTTTTTCATATTTATGAGTCAGTTTTAATCTAATGTGTTGCACAGCTTCTGTTGCATGTGCTAGTCTCTGAGTCTATTGTGATTCTAAATCAGCGGTTTTATAAACGTCTATGTAAGGGAATCCTTATAGCTCTGTTTAATAAACAGCATGTATATTAATGATAGTATATCTTACATCTTTTTACAAGATCTGTTTCCCATTAAGCTATGCAGGCTGACATTTAATTACCCTACTGTCCTTTAACTCTTTAATTGTTTGCACTGTATGTCAGTCTTATCAGTCTTTCTCTTTGATCAGTGGTCAAACCATTTGGCATTTGTTTTTCCCATCAAAGAACCCGAATTTATTACAGAAGCTACATCTCCATTATTTATTAAAACCACTTTGGCTACATCTCTCCACCTCTCCCTGCTTCTGGTTTTGTTGTACTGATTTTAAGGTTTAGTTTGTGGCATACGTGCTGGCCTTCTTTCACTCGCCACAATTTTTAGTTCCAAAAGGCATCTAGAAATTTAGATATGCCAGCCTGAAATTATTTACATTGAAGGAGTTCATCAAAGCCCTTTAGACATGCTTAAGGTTGATCTAGCTTCAGCAATGTCTTAGCTGCATTTTTTTTTTTGAGTTCTCTTGCTGAGGTATTTCAAACTCAGATGTCAACTTGAGTTTCCTTGATGAACATTGAAATTCCATCAAAAGCCGTGCAAGGCATCATGCTTTCTGTCTGAGATGACTGAGGTTGTCTCACAGTGACAGGTATGTGTCACTGTGCTCTGCTAGGCAGCCACTAGCAGGAGCATCCCCAGCTGCCCTGTTCTCCTTTGGGAGCATTTGTGTTTTCAGCTAAAGCACCCAAGGTGTTTCTCCCTCAGTATTTTTCCATTTCTGGTTGTCTTGTGGTTCCTTTTGGTAACCATTGTTTGTTTGGCAGAAATGATTTGTGAGTCTGGTGTTGAGGTTCTGTTTGGCTTTTACATCGGAAGTCCTGCTAACTAGGTCTTGGCAGTCAAATCAGGAAAAACAATTGAGGCAGGAGTATGAGCTACTTTCTCTGTTTGGGTGGATAAGATGTGAGAAATAAGGAGCTATGACCACCCTAGCAATTGAAAGAAAGGTGTTTTCTGTGTTGGGGCACAGTAGAAGTCATCTCCTGGGAATTTGGTCTTCTGGTATCCTTCCTTCTGGCCACTTACCCAAGCACACTTGTATGCAAGCTAATCTCCAGAGTCTTCACCCCAGCATTAGACACATTTCCCAAATCAGCAGCTAAAAGTAGAGGAAGTGTTGATTTTCACTTTGCAATATTGCTTCTCCACTGAGAGGCACAGACTGTATGCACTGTAAATGGCTGGTTTAGAACTTGATTTAAATGTCCAAAGGCCTAATGAAATAATGGCTAAGAGCCTTCAGAATCCAGGGCAAAGTGGAGGGTTGAAGGAAAGCACATGGATTATTCACAGAAGGCACAATATGGCTCAGCAGTACTCTACAAAACTTGCACTTTACTGTTACTGACTTAAGAAGTTGTGCAGCTCTACAGAAAAAACACTGGAGTTTAATAATTAATCAAATAAACTAAAGACCTGCAGCAATCCCTACTCTGCTCTTAGCAATGAATGGAAATTTATATAGGTGTGTGAAAATTGACGCTGTCAGTTGAAAAGGCAGCATTTGCATTTTCGGTTTGCGTGCAACTTTGATACCTCAGATGTTGGTTAAAAAGTCACACTCAAAATCTTAAAATCTTAGGTTATTTCCACCTTCAGGTCTGGATGTAGATACTGGAAAGTATCAAAATGGAATTTTTTTAAGAGTCAGATAATTTTTTTGTATAATAAACTCTGAAATTAAATGGAATTAAATATCCATTTAATTCTATAGCTATCCAGAAAAGAAGATAAAAATGCTTGGGATGTGTAGAAAAAAGCCAAAATGTTAGTAAGCAAAGTCCATTTGCATCTTGAGGAGTGCACAAAAGAAGCAATGGAAATCATCAAACATTATTCAGACAAACAAAACCTGAAGCAGCTTGTCATTGTTCACATGTTGTCTGTGGGAACCATGACAGAGCTTTGTATTTTTAGCAGTGTCTGATGAGAAGAGTTTAAATGAGGCTGACTTATGTTCCTCACTTACGTGAAGAGCTGAAATAATGCCTTAAGAAAAGAAATCTTCCTCGTTGAATGAAACCTTGCATTTTTTTCTGAAGATACTTCAATTTCTTTGCATTTTGTGAACTATCAGTCATTAGTATTACAAGGATTCCTTGCAGCATCCTCTCTTACCAGGCCCTGTGATATAAGGCTACTGGGCCAGACTTCTCTTGCTATAAAAAATTGAGAGTGGCAACAAATAAAATGCTATTTGAGTTCTCTGGTCAGAGATTTTGATGTGAGATTTCCTGTTGCAAAATGAGTCTGTCATTCAGGATCAGAATGGATTCTTGGCTTAAGTGATTATCGCTGTTGTCAACCCTAAAAATAATGTCGCCACAGTGGCAGAAGCAAAGTCCACAGACAAGTAAAATACTTCCTCCAGGGGTGTTCTAATGTGTGTAAGGGTGTCCAGGCAAGGAGATTGTATCTTCATAGAAAGTTGCACACATGTTCAATAAAAGGAAATTACTGATAATTCTAATTTATTTCATCCCTAAATGTTGTTTAGAGGATCCACAAGTTTATTTGGAAACCAGCTGAGATCTTTGGTTTATTTAACAGGCTTCTTGTTGCTGCAGAAACACAAACATTGCAGTGGGCAACAAGTGTGGCTTCTTACAGTTCTAATACAAATGACATTTTGCAGGAGGTGGTGTATGTTCTGTTTTTAAAGCTGAATTTTTCCTGCCTTATCCATCTTGAGTCTATGAGGCTGCCAGACCCAAGGTTATACTTTTATTTCAGACAGAGTGTTGTCATAACACTTGGAAAATACTAAGAATTTGAATGAAAAATATTTTTTGTGGTGAAGATAAGTTTTGGGGGTGACATTTGGAATTGTTAGGAATGGAAAGGACCTTAAGCTCATCCAGTTCCAACTCACCTTCCACTAGACCAGGTTGCTCCAAGCCCCATCCAGCCTGGCCTTGAACACTGCCAGAGACGGAGCATTCACCACTTCTGGCAACCTGTTCCAGTGCCACACCACCCTCACAGTAAAGAACTTCTTCCTTACATCTAACCTGAACCTCCCCTGTTTAAGTTTTAACCCATCGCCCCATTTCCTATCGCTACAGTCCCTGATCAAGAATCCCTCTCTACAAAGTCAGTTTAGCCTTGTGCTCTGTCTCTGTGGCTGACAGCAGAAGCCTGGAAAACCATAGGGGAATAAAACAAACTAATCCTTTCCCAGGATAGTCTCCTGGTGTATTTAACAACTGACGGTTTAGGGACTTCTGATCTATCTGTGGTGATACTGGTACAGAGGAGGAGTCCTTTTATTTTGTATCTAGCAAGCTGACATCTGTATCTACATTTTGTGTATACAAAGGATTTTAGCTGTATTAACCTTGGAGGATTTGCCAGTGGTTTTGGGCCTCTACAGTGGCTGGAGTCTTGTTTTTTAAAGTAGCATCTTTTTGCCATGGTTTAAAATCGTGTTACAGTAGAATTCTAATGCAGCAAATCGATTGACATCATATTGATAATGAGCAAATAAGTTTATTTCAGGTGATTGGAGAATTTCTGTTAGGTAGCAAATCTGGCTTATCCTGTCAATTGCTTTAGGGGAGTAGTTTATTTCAAGTAGAGATGCAGAGAGAAAAACATATTTATTTTGTGTTGGGAACTTATGTATGTTCAGTTAGAGAAATAGTTATGCGCTATAACACATTTTACTGCAAAGAAATATATAGTCCTCAAGAGAAATCTGGGGAGGACATTCTGCCGCTATCCACAATAAATAGAATTGCTTTTGTCCTCGTCGTAATGTGCATTATTGGAACTATTTCCAACGGTTGTGTAGATATTATATGGGTTTTACCAATAAGCAGATGAATGTATCTCTTTGATAGGACATTAGCCCTCTGCCAACTTGAACTAAATAGCAATTGGGAGTTTCATACACTTCCTTCTGTGACAAAATACTGTCTGTAAATCATATGGAATTCATAAAATGGCTTTGATACTTCCTGTAGACAACTTTTATTTTTTCTTTTGTTACAGCTTTTGTACTAGTGGACAGTGATGTCAAAACCTCCACTTGACCCAAGCGTATAAATCAAAACCAATTACATCTGCTATTCTCATCATACTACAGAAGATGAATTTCATGCTTCATTAATTATCTTCTGGCATTTTAGATATTTTCTTCTCAAAATGCAAGGTTACAGTCATACTGATGTCCAAGGGAGAAAATAGATGTCCTTGCATTTTGCCATGCATACGTCTTAATAAGGAACACTGGTTCTGTCTTGTATAGTTTTCTTTTAAGGAATATATGCCAATGCCCGTCTGAACATTGATTCTGAATATTGGTTTATCTTGCATATAGATTCTCATTTTCATCTTAATTGGGGGTCAGCATTCTTAATGTGTCTGTGGAAAAACTGCATGCTTTTAATGGCTTCTTAGGAAATACTAATATGGGCTGTTCCACACAAATGTTTTTGGGTAGATACAAACTTGCTTGACCTGAGCTATGAACATCTGGACTTGAATCAGGTCTGAAAGAGGACTGTAGAATTAATATGTTACTAAGCCTGAGGAGATGAGTTCATCTATTGTGGACAGAGTAGGATTATGTCTGCTTGCAAAATCTTTGGAGACACACCTGTTGCTTTGGTATTCCTCTTAGATCTGTAAATATTTCTGAACCATATAATGAGCTTGGATGTGTATATGTAATACTCAACCAGAATGCATTCCCCTTCTGTACTTTGTCCAGGATCTAACAGTGAAAACAGAATGTCTCCCACTCTAATACATGCAGTAAACTGGTTGAATTGGAAAAATAAAAGCAATTACTATTGTTTTTTCATTGCAGGCAGTATGGGCTCTTGGCAACATTGCTGGAGACAGCACTATGTGCAGAGACTACGTATTGGACTGTAATATCTTGCCCCCTTTATTGCAGTAAGTGTCTTTTAATATGTTCTCCAGAATTTTGCTTGAGTCTCTATAGTAAGACTGAAATTTATTTTTTGCCTTGAAGAATAATAATGATTTTTTTTTTTTGTTTATTGTGGAGTAATGAGATTTTTTAATGGTAGCTACTGAACTACTTTTGTAATGGAGCTGTAAAATGGAAATGTGTTTTAGAAGCAGTTAAGATGGGATTGTTTTATTTTACAGTACAGGGTGGGTAGATGCCTGGGCTTAATCTAATAGAGTCATAGAATAATATAAGTTGAAAGGCACCTCTGGAGGTCATCTAGTCAAAGTCTTTATAGCAGGTGAGATCAGATTAGATTGCTTAACTAGTCAGATTTGCAACATCAGAGGTAGATTCCGTAACTGCCTGGGGTGACCTGTTGGAGTATTTGACTACGGCATGATGAAAAGCAACATTCTGATACCTAATCAGAATTTTCTGTGTTATGCTTTGTGACAGTTGCCTAGTGTCCTGTCACTATGCGCTCTTTTCTATATGTACTCATTAAATTGTTGTTAGGCAGCATTTATAATCTCCCATTACACAGCTGTCTCCTAAGGCTGAACAAATCCAGGTCTTTGACTCTCCTATTGTGTGTAATTTCTCCTGTCTGCTAATTATCTTAATGGCCCTCTGCTGAAGGACCATATTATTGCTGCAACAGTGATGCCACCTTGTGTTGTCATGTCCAAATTAGGATTATTCAGTCTCTGTCCTTTGCAAACTCTGAGGCAGTGGAATTCTCCAGTGCACTCATAAATACATTGGTACAGTATGGACTGACTATGAGAAAAAGAAACTGAGTTGTTACAGTTGCGGAAAACCTAGGTCTTGCCTTACTGCATTCCTCCTAGGCTAAAGGGTACTATGACTAGTCATTTCTAAATTACCAAGAAAATGCTTTGTTTAGAGGCTTCACACTGTGTTTGACTTAATTAACCAACTCCACAGACATCTTTGTCAGTGCCACACATAAGGGGACTCACAGTGTCACAGTGGCTGATACAGCTTTGGTCAAGTGTGTTTATCCTAATGTGACAGGGCAGTTTTGGTATGTAGATCTCATGAAGATGCCAGTATTACAGTTCATCACATAGATGAGCATCCTGGTTTTTTTGGAGCAGAGTTTGAACCCTGCAGCTGGTCTGTGGATGCTACCTCTTAACAACTGCAGGAAGAGACTGGTTTGGGGTGGTCTGTAGGATTGTGTTGTAACAGGAATGCAGTGGGCAAGGCTCTTTTATGCCAGGACTGGAGCCAGTGTGCACAGAAAGTCTGTAGACAGTGCTTGCTGTGAGATACGTGACTGTCTTGAATGTTTGGGAAACCCTTAACCTGATTATACACATTTTCTGAGGGTCTTTTGTTATCCTTCGCTAGTTAATATGCAGAAATGTAAAAGTGAGGCTCATAGTTTGAGACTAACATAAAACTGCAGTTTGATGAGGAGAGTGTTCTCCAAAGCTACCTGCAGGTCCTTCTACTTTGAGTAATTTTGTCACAGTTCCTGCGCCTTTTGATTGTTAATCTACTACATCAGTATTTAGGCCAATAAAATGAACACACTTTCAGTGTAATGGTTATTGCTTTTTTTGGGATACTAAGATTCATGTGTCTAGCATTTGTATTAGTATCCAGCCATCAACCACTGTATGATATATTGTTATAGGAAAGAAAAAAAATCTAGCTTATTTGCCCTGGTGTATGTTAAAATCTAGGCCTGAGTTTATTTTAATGATGAATGCAGTTGACTCTACAGGGTTGCCTGACTTCGATTTTTCAAAAACAAAGGTTGGAATTTTTTGTTGGTTTGTTTTAGATTGCTTTCGAAACAGAACCGTCTGACTATGACCCGAAATGCTGTATGGGCTCTATCCAACCTCTGCAGAGGGAAAAACCCTCCTCCAGATTTTGCCAAGGTAAGGGACGTTTGAAAGGAAATGTGTTGTGAGGTGGCGGTAGCCAAATAAGCAACGAGGGTGGTGAAACTTGAACTAAATAGCTGAAATATGTCAGAATTCCTCTAAAACAATATTCTTACAGATGCAGATTTTGAATGTGTTTAGTTGTTTCAGCAGATATTCAGAACCACTGTTTTAATATAGCCGCCTCCTAGCTTTTTGTTACTGTTCTGTACTGAAGATGACCTATCCCACAGCAGAACAAAACTGTGCATCTTGGCTGCTGTAGTTCAAAGTATGGGACATCTTAGCAGATGAGTATGAGCTTAAGTTGCCAGATGGACTGTAGAGGCCGAAGAACTCTCGTAGTGCTTTTCTGCTGACATGCTGCTTTGTACTTGTGTGGATACAGCCCTGCTACCTAGGTCTGAAATTTTTGGAGTATTGAACCTCAAATGCCAGTGCCTAGTCCTAAAATGTCAGTTAATTTTGTATATGACATGTTAGTAGATCTTCTGGTCCTTTTAATTGCACAGTTTATGTATCTCTTAATGTCTTACAGGTTTCACCTTGTCTTAGTGTGCTTTCCTGGCTGCTCTTTGTCAACGATACAGATGTATTAGCTGATGCCTGCTGGGCTTTGTCCTACTTGTCTGATGGCCCCAATGATAAAATCCAGGCTGTGATTGATGCAGGAGTCTGCAGAAGACTTGTGGAGTTGCTGATGTAAGAAATTTGTTCTGAGCAGATTTCTATCCACTATAGCAAATTACTATCTACTCTTTTTCCCAGAATCAAGGTTCCAGCAGTAGGAAGTTTAATTAGATATGTCTTGAAAGCTGTCTATGTTCAGTCATCTTTACATGCCATTAGTAACAGAAACACTGGGACTTTTCTTGTATTAGTTTTGCTGTTTCTTAAGAGGTCTTTTTTTTTTTCCTGCACCTCAGTCTCATTCTCTAGCTTTGTGCAGGCTACATTTTGTGTTTCCCAGCTACAGCAGGTTACTTTTTCCTTCACAAAGATGCTTATACTCTGAAGCGCTTTATTCTTTTGATCTCATATTTTATCTTTATGCTGCTGAATGATGTCTAAAGGCCTAGATATTTAGAAACTCTAGAAAGACTTGCTATTAGTTTGAAATCAGAGAGTGTTTTGATTTATACAGTGAGAATTAAGTCAGTTTTAGTAGGGAAGTTTTCTCCTGGTTGATGCATGTTCCTTCTTTGAGAATGTAAAGATGGAGATGCTTCAGAATGTTTGACACTTAGATATTTCCTTGGTAATTTTAGGCACAATGACTACAAAGTTGTATCTCCTGCCTTACGAGCTGTTGGGAACATTGTAACAGGCGATGATATCCAGACCCAGGTATGGATTCAATTTCTGTTGTGTTGTACTGCGGTTCATCTTTGTTTGTTGTGGTAACCTGTTCACAAGCACCTCTTCTTGTTCTTTTTGACGTTTGAATGCGAAGGATTGGTGACACTAGTTGCCTAAAACAGGTGGTTGCTGTGAAACAAATCCAAACAAAAAACCCCAGAATCCCCAAAGGATTGATGCACAATATGACTGCACTGCCCACTGACCCATTCCCAGCCTGTCCCTGAGCACCAATTGGCCTCTTCTAGATAACTCTCCCCAGTTTCTATACTGGACATGATGTGCTGTGGTATGGAATACCCCTTTGGCTAGTTCAGGTCAGGTGTCCTGTCTGTGTTTCCTGCCGGCTTCTCGTGCCCCTCCTCGCTGGCAGAGCATGAGAGACTGAAAAATCCTTGATCATCAGGGTAAGGCTACTTAGCAACAACTATAACATCAGCGTGTTACCAGCATTGTTCCCAGGCTAATGCCAAAACACAGTACTGCACCAGGTACTAGAAGGAAAATAAACTATTCCAGCCAAAACCAGGAGAATTCGTAATGTCACTGAACACAACACTGTCAACAGTCTGCCCCGCTGTGCTGGCCGATGTGTAAAACAGGAGTTGGAGCTTCCAAGTGTACAAAAATCACAGAAAACAAGACAACAGGACAATACTGTTATCTTATTTTGGTTTGGTCATGATGGGTTTAGTATCTTCTGGTAGGTCGCACTGAAATCAGAATGAAGTCATGATGTCTTACCTGAATAACTCAGTTGTTCTGCTTATTATCTTTCCTGCAAACATTTGTTTCTTAGTTCTTGCTGGGTTTTTTGTTTTGCTTTGCGGTTTTGGTGGTGGTTGGTGTTTTGTTTTTCCTTGTTAACTTTTTTGGGATCATGTGATGGGAGATGCTTTTTAGATTTTGAAGACGTCGTATTCCTTGTTCTTGTGATTCTTTATCCTAAATTTCCTCTAAGGTGTGGTTGTTTGTTTTGTTTTTCTTTTGTGTTCAGGTAATTCTGAATTGTTCAGCCCTGCAGAGTTTACTGCACTTGCTAAGCAGCCCAAAAGAATCTATCAAAAAAGAAGCATGCTGGACAATATCTAATATAACAGCTGGAAACAGAGCCCAGATCCAGGTAACTTTTACAGCTATGATCAGTAACCTTTGTCTTGCAGGGTAGAAGAAACGCAGGCTGTACACTGTTTTTTGTGTATAAAGTGCATATTTGTATATATACACAGATACATAATTACGTATTAGCAGAAGTGTGTTATTGGCTGTGTGTGTAATTAGAATATTTCAATGGTCCAGTCATTTCTCAAATTCAAATGATTTAATAATATGCACATTTACAGATTATAAGAAGGTAGACAGTCATCTTAAATAGTCATCTTCATGCGTTTGACAATCACTAAGATAAATATTCTCAAGTACAAAAAGAGTAAGCTACAAACTTCGCAAATCTAATAACTTTACACGGTCCTTGATTTCACTACCAGATACAGGCACCTACGTTGTAAAATACTTTTATTCCTGTTTATATTTTCTTACTGTTCCTGATACAGGCAGTTGTGCTTAGCCAAGTCTAAAATTGCTACTTACTAAAACTGAATAACAGTGGAGGATATCTAACATGTTGCAGTGGGATTTATCCTTTCTGATTATACCCTTCAAGTGATAGCACACAGAAGCAAATAAAAGTTTTGCTCCCTTATGCCAGTCTTCACCATTAGGTCTCCAAAAGGCCACATCTTTGTTCTGAGTCTGGAGTTAGTGTCAACTATCAGGAAGAATTCTCAGGACTTGTCTCCAGATGGTATAAATGAGTGATTGACCATCTCTTTCCCAGAGGAAAGTTTTTGTGGGCTAGATAAAAAAAGAAACTACCAAAACCATGTTGTTTTCTCTGGATATGTCTGTCATTTTTAAACAGCTGTACTAGGGAAATTTTTTGCTTGGATTTCAACAGCAATGCCTTATTCCTCCTTTTCTTGAGAAGTAATGGAGAACCAGATTGTAGTGAAACCAGGCTTTAGCTGATAAATACAGAAGGTTCCCATCAAGACAGTTGAAGTCTCATGTGAATAAAATAATTCTTCTGAAGTTAAGTTTCTCAGTGCTTTTCTCCCTTGTGGGAGGCAGAGAGTATTTTCAGAGCTTGCAGAGGATGCTTGGAAGTCTCCTTGGACATGCCTATTCTTTGAGAAATAAGTAGCAAATATTAGACATTAGCAATACTTGTCTCACTCATTAGTAACCATGCAGAAATAATGCGTGTTTGCACAGAAAATAAACCAAGTCCCATAACACACTGGCAACAGTGGCCAAGGACTACTTCTTTCCTCCATATACTTTTCCTTGCAAGGCAGCTTGCCACCTTTTAGTCTTAGATCTGATGACTCTGGATTATTCCTTCTAAATGGTCAGAATTAGCATGAAGTACTTAACCCTTTTCACCCAAAGGATGGAATTCTTGGTTTTGTTTTTGCTGAAAACTTGCAGGAGATGGTAAAAGGGCTGCATGTTTTTCCTGACTAAAAAGTGTATTATATCCTTTGCAGGTGGCACTTGCAATCTTTTGGTTATCTGTACTTCTATACAAAGAATATCCAGCTGCTGAAGGGACAGTGTAAAGCTTTAATATGTTGAATGATGTCTTCATCTCAGAAAGCATAGGAAGTAATACTTTTGTGGAAAATAACTCCTAAGTGTCCTGGTATTAAGAGCCAAATGCTTATCTAATTTCAGAGATGCTTATGTTAGGAAACGAGTAAGCAAGAAAACAAAGGGGGAGAACTGCGTAGGTTCTTCTTGTCTAATGTATAGATGTGACTAAGATGGAAGTAGAACTGTAAGCCAAGAAACCTCCTGAAGTTGCATTTGCTCCTGCTTCCTCAGTCAGGATTTTACTTTTGCCATGTTTGTTGTCATATACAGAGAACGATGTGGTTTCTTAATCTAACCTTGGGAGAGCTCCAAGAATTTTGATTATTCCTTTATTGCTGCTTGTGTGTTAATCTGGATTAGCTGAATTTCTAAAAATAAGTGCTGTGTAAAATCAGCAACTGTACCACTGTTTTTTGTACCTCAGCAATTTTTATTGCTGTGCAATTAGCAGTGTAGAAAAGGTAGCTACTAGAGCTTATACTGAGATAAAAATGGTTTTGCCTTTGACTTTCTTGCAGTGAAGAATTTTTTGGCTGCTTTATGCTGCTACCACCTTAGAAATAGGGAGGAGCAGTATTTTCTTTCTAGAAGGCCATTTCTGCTTTCCCTGGGAAGCCTTAAGAATATATTCTGAGCAACATTTCAGCCCAATACATTTTCTTAACTTTGTGTTTTTACCTGTCTATCAGAGTTGCTTCAGGATGCAGAATCATATAGGAATATTGGAGGCTTAAGAAAAACAAGAGCTTGACAAAATCAGATATCCATAGAAGTAATTGCAGAAAGAATTATGTATCAGAGGTGACAGTTCGTTATTTGAGCATTTTTTTCAAAACTTCAGGATCTCTATTTTCATATTCTTGATCTACTGAAGATACCTTTGTGGAGAGTCCTAGAGGTAACTTAAATTCTGATGCACCAGAAGCTATTTCAATAGTGTATTCACTTCTGTGACTTCTGTATAAGTATCCACTGTACCATGCCTTCAAGTGAAAGAGTAAGTGCCTGTCCTTGTTTGCACATTGTTCTTACACCTGGTATCCACTATTCAAACATGTAGAAGTAAGGCTTTAGGCAGAGAGTTTTAACTATACCCTTGGTATTCCGGTGTCTTCTAAACTGTTGTCATTATGTCTTTATTTGAAAACAAGTAAGGATAAAATAACCTCTGCTTTGTTAATACAAAATTTGCCTAATCTACCTAAAAAAAAAAACCAAACCCAAAATATTGTTATGTTCTTCTCTGCATGTGTGTTCAGTAGTTTCAAAATGGTTTGGGGTGCCTTATCACCAGTTTAGGTCAGCGCCCTTTCTACTGAGAGCAGATTAGAATTCCTTTGTGACTTGGAAAGGTCATGTGGGAAGGCAGGGCGAGGGAAATTAATGCTGTGAGCCATTAACATTGCACCTTCATTTCTAGAAGGTGATTCTTTAGAAGTATAAACCCCTTAACTGCATAGAAAAACTGTTGTGGTTGTGTGGGTAGAAGCTTGCTTTCTCAGGATTCTTGCATCAGGAAGAGCACACGGTATCAACCAAATCACCCAAAATACATGTAGATCTAAAAGAATCCAGCTTAAAGCAGCCTTAGGATATTTCACATACAAGGTTGGAAGCATGTTGATGCATTACTTGAGTCCAGGGAAAAAAAATGTGAGAAGCAGCTTCTCAGAAGTTGTATCTATGGTTCATTTAAGAATTTCTCCATTCAGAGTAACTAAACTGCCTTTGAACTCTGAGCACACAAATGCTATATAGCAAAACACTGTCATAAGTGCATACCTGATTTAGTCTAGGATGGCAGTAATAAAAATGAGATTAAAAAAAGTGTTTTTTATCCTGAGCAGGCGATAGCTATCCTGGTAGTTCTGACATACTGTGAATCATGTCTGTCGTGAGGCTTAGATTTTTGGACCTGAAAAAGGACTGTTAGAGGAAAATTGTGAAGTAAAAGACATTGGAGAATGTTTACAACATGCTTGATCGGAGATCTTGAGGCCACTCTTTCTTGGAAGTACAATTGGCAATTGCAGGTATAATTGCAATGATTATAGTGTATTGAAAGGAAACTCTCATCGCTGATGTGTAACAAATTCTAGAAAAGCTTTTAATTCTTTTAGTTTCTAGTTTCAACCTGGAAAATATCATGTGAGATACAAGGTGTGATAAAACCTCCTTTCAGCTCCAGAGCTGCTATGTCTGCTCTTCTCTGAGGTGTTACTTCAGACAACTCAAGTGTTAAAATTGTAAACATTTAAGCTGAAAACCACTTCAAAATAATTTCTGAAGTTGGAAGATGCTGTTTGGTAAAGCATCTTTGGTTTCTCAAACATGGTCATATGTTAAAATGGAGAATAAAAGCCTAGTCTGTTCTTAGTAGCTGTGAGGACAAAGGGTAATTCCCATCTGGGAAGAATATGTGATTTAACTAAGTTCGTGGATGAACCTTTTCATCTTCGAGGGGTTTGGGGTTTTTTTTTTTCCTTCTCTAAATTAATTTCACATTGGGATGAATGAAAACACTTTTTCTTGAGAATTGGTCTCCCTTACAGAAGGAATTCTAAAATACTAGATGTAGCTCTATACTAAATAATTGATTTTCCTTTCTCCCCAGTCCTTCCATGTTGCTCTGTAGTTCTTGCTAGAGGTCATAGATTGTAGCAAGATCTATTCCAGTCTATATGATACTCGCTGGATTTTGAACATAGTCTCATGCACAATCTTTAGCCAGAGATCAGAGAAGAATGATGTCAGCACATGGTAATTTTTCTTACTGAATGTCTGCCTGGCTTAGTAACCACATTATGGTCACTTGCCAGCTGATCTAACTGGTGGGTTGCTGCTCCGGAGCAGTTGGAATGTTAGAATAGCATGGAAACTCTGGATAGTGCTCAAGCCACAATCTAACAATCCCTTCCACACAGCAAGAAAGAAAAACCAAACCTATTAGCTATTTCACCTAACCAATATTAACAGACAGAGCTATATTTAGTGTTGTTTAAGATTGCATTGGATTACACTCCCTGCATCCACCCACTCTAAAGTACAGAAATACAAAGTTAGAGGGAAGGACTTCTATATTCATTTCCACTTCCATAGTGTCTACAATGCTGTTTGGTAGCACACTCCAAAGGCTTTCACTGCCATTTCTAAAAGATGAGGCAGCAGCCTATTGCCGTTAGACTTGCACTCAAACACAACCAAGTAAACTCTAGTGTTAAGGCAGTATAAGTCAACATGCATGAAATGTGTGAAAGTAAGTGCTAAACTTTAATAATCTTATATTAAAGCATAGGAGGTTTGGAGTTTTTTTTCTCCACCGAAGGTGGAAGTGAAAGCCTTTCAGAGTGTGTTATCAGCAGTGCCTAGGCAACAGGAAAGTGTGGTGGAATACAGCAGT
Organism: Psittacula echo; assembly: GCF_963264785.1. Taxonomy (NCBI): domain Eukaryota; kingdom Metazoa; phylum Chordata; class Aves; order Psittaciformes; family Psittacidae; genus Psittacula; species Psittacula echo. The sequence continues at coordinate 9,248,539 of NC_137736.1, forward strand.
CTTTCCCCTTTTATTTCTGTGCATTTAAGGTTTGGGTTGGATGTGTATATCCTGATGCAGTCATGATTGTCACTAAGTATAGTTTTTGTTTGTTAATTTCCTAGTTTGTATACAGCTTTGCTGTACTTCAGTGGATAGCTTCCCCAGTCAGGGAGAAGGGGAACTACATCTTCCTGGGAGTCAGAAGGAGAACTGCACAACTGAAGCTAAATCCTGACTGTCGGCCCTTCTGAAGGGGGTCGCAACCCGTTGAAAAGCTATGAAAGGCAGTACATCAGACACAATCTTCCATATCTGACAGTGAAGACATCATAGGAGTTCTCTCCTGTTGACAGGTTAAGAAACTTGTAACTTCTTTTCTAATATACCTTAAATTCTCACAAGAACATTGGGAAACCTGAATATGGTTAGGCATGGTAGCAACAGGATCTATGCCATGTTTTTACTCCTTTAGAGTTTCCTGTCCTTGCTGAAACATGACATGGGCCAGCATAGCAAATGATACATTGCCTGTTAGTTTTAAAAACTCTGGAATGAAACATATTTTTACGAATTGGTGTAAAGATACAGGCAAAGAATCATCAGAGGCTCTTTTCCAAAAAGACCACAGTGATGCTGGGGACATGGAAAAGGAATGATGTGATTCACACAGAGTTGTGTTTTACACAGACAAACTGTGGATCAAACTACTTAAATATAAAGTGTGTTTAGTTTATGCCATAGTTTGCATGAGTGGTCTGTAATCTTCACGTGCTGTTTGTGGTGGCAGGACATCAAAAAGTCTCAATTAGGAGCAAAATATGTCATTGCTGACAAGGTTATATTTGTTTGAGGACCAATGAAAGTCTCAGTTTTAAGTTTGTGTTTGTACAAAATCTGTTTTCAGGCTTCTACATGTGGTGAATCCCATACATCATAGCACATTGAGGGCAGCAGAGCTAGATTACCTTGAATTCTTTTGTTCTGCCTGAAAACCTCAGCAGTTCTTTATAGTACAGGCTCTTCCTGTCAGCAGGAGCAACTTAGTGTAAACTGTCTAGAAATTTGCTTTATACACAGTTTGGAGTATCTAGGCTTAGGTGTCTGTGTCAATAGCTTAAAAGCCCATTAGAACTGGGTTCTGAAGTGCTTTCCTCCTGCCTCTCAAATGGCAGTGATTTTGTACTCATGCCATCATGTTAAATAGCTTTGGCTTACAAGTATTTGTTATGTTACTTAAAGCAGTTGTGGATTTAATCAGTAAAAAGGGAACTGGAACACAAATAACTGAGACGCCTCTATGGCCTGAAATTTCTAGCCAGGAGGAGTTCAGAGCAGTAGGGCTGTATCACACCTGCCATATAGGGTGATGACTAATCTTGAGTTGTTAAAGGTAATAAGAGAGCTTGCAGGAGCAGGAAAACAGTCATGATGTAAGACTTTTTTGCTTTCACATTTATGTGATGAATTGTATGTAGACATTACATGCACACTAGATGTCTACGTGTTTTTTGCATGCCTTAAGTGATTAATTTATGGGAACCAAAAAGAGGGGAGGCATGTTCAGTTGGTATTGACCAGCTCAAAATACTAATTTAATATACTACTGTTGAAGACCTGCTCCCTAACAGTGGCTACAGTGTATATAGATTCAATATCCTTACAGATGTAATAAAACTCTGATTATTGACTTTTATCTAGCTTCACTCTTTAAAAATCAGATCCTGGAAAGTGATGAAGCTTGATTAAAATAAGGATAGAATGTTTCCAAGAGACAGGCAACCATCTTGGAGGTCATAACACAGGAATACCGTATATTTTAAAGCAAAGACAAAGAAGTTGACACTTCAGAAGGGAGGGCCAGATCTGCTGAAGGACTGAGTATTACAGTTCACTTTCATTTCAAATTAAATTTGAAAATTAAGATTTCAATGAAAATTCAGTTTTAGTTTTCTGAAAGACTCCTAATTGCAAGTCCAATGGACTTCAGTTCCAACTGAATTTATGCAGTTGGGCAAGAATTTCAGTGTTGGTTTAATGTATTAAAGGATGGGCTTTGGATTGCCTGTTATGCAGAAAAGAGATTTCTAATGTGCTATTAAGATACCATCTTGGCGCCTAGTAGTAGCAGCCTAAAACCAATGTAAGTATTGGAAGTGGTCAGGAAAGGGATAAAAAGATCAAAATGGGAATCCTTGTTCTTGTTCTGGAATGAATCTTCACTGCATGTAGATCTGTCTTCAAAGGATATGCTAGGAGTGGAGTGGTGAGGAGGGACTATAAAACATCAACTGGATTCTGTATGAGGAATAGCTTTGTAGACTATGAGGCAAGCGAAGGGAGATGTGGCAGAATGCTGTAGAAACACGGGGCATCTGAGAAGGTGAATGAGGAATGATTGGGATTTTTTTGAGCAAAATCCTTGAAGGAAGAGACATTGAAGAAATTAAAGAGGTGCTGCCTTTAGTTAGGACATATATCTTCTCATCCAGGTGTAGTCTAACTGGAACTCACTGCTGCAACTGTAAATACATAAAAAAGGAGAAAAAGAAAAGTAAACATGACTAGAGTTTACACTTTCCTGTGCATCTGCTGTAGATTGCTCTTGGAAGGAGGATGTTAGTATGCTTTGTTCTTACATGCACTCACAAGAGTAATTTGGATTCAAAAATCCATATATAAAACTACTGAACTTATATAGGTTTTGGAATTTCTTTACTTTTTGATTACTCTCTTAGCCTGCTGTTACACTCCTTGAAAAATTCCAGTCATGTTTAGAGCATTGGAATGCATCAGCTGCTCAAAAAGAATGTTTAAACATCCTTTGCTTTATGGCATGTATGAGGTAGTTGCCCTCTATTTTTGTGAGTGGCCAAGGCACTTTTCATTTTCCAGGGAATAGTGGAACATTTGAAGAGGTGGCAAAGACTGAGATCTGTTTGTACATCAGTCCTTAGTTTACAACCTGAGTTTTTCCTTTTCATTTCCTTTCTATTTCTTTCACATCTTTTGAGAGTTCTTGTTGAAATGAAATCTCTTAACTGTGTTTGTTTTATTTGAAAGCTATGCTTGTCTTGAGCATTTTCTATGCGCTATGCAAGTCTTCAACACACTTTCACATGAGAGGCACACACACTACAATAATGCTAAAAAGGTAACTTGAATTAACACTTTCTAAATCCTCAGAACTTACAAGCACCTCATCCTGCTTCAGTCCTTTGGGCTTTTGCTCTGCCTGAGGTTTGTTTCCCTTCAAGGAAAAAAACCCAAAATTCTATTTTAGTAGTTTACTGTTTTATCACTTAGATGGAAAGTGGAAAGGAAACATGGCCTGTTTCCACAATAACTGTTGCTCCCACATAAAATACCATAGAGCTAGGAATCCTTAGGCATTCTAGTTTGCTGTCAACAGTAACTGTTGTGGGCAATGATGCAAGGCATAGAGTGTACATATTAGATGCTCCTAGCACTTTTCCTGTATTAATGCTTTATTGCTACCACCCTTGTTGAGCTTAACTGAACTTTCAAAATCTAGTGAAGATACTAAGGTTAAAGCAAACTGTTTTCTGACCTAGTTAATGGCTTGGGTTGGTTAGTTGTTTTATTTGGGTTGGTTTTCTTTTTTCACACATCTAAGCTCCAAGAGTTTCGACTGTTAACAGCCTGCTAGTTGAAAAACTTTGCTGTAATACAGAAGGACAGTTAAGTCCCTTTAACCGGGACTCACGCTAGGGTGAGGTAGTGACAACACTTATATTGCATGTCAAGCAATAGGAAACATAAAAGTATGGTGATTGATAATCTGCTCTTGAGCCACTCTCTTTCAGTGAAGCACCTTATGAAAGGCTGCTTTCATCTGTTCTGCTTGGGTAAAGACAGCCAACTTCACTGTAGAGCAGAAAGCAAACAAGGTGGCTGTAGCCTTTTATACAATAGAATAAGAGAGAGATAGAAATAAGAGGAATTATAAATAAGAACACTCACCCAAGAGATGGGAGATCTGGATTGAGTTCTTTCTGAAAAGGTTCAAATGCGCATTTCTCCACTCTGAGAGGAGTAATTTTACTCACCAGTCTTTGCATTGAATCAGAGTTCAAAATTGATTGAGCCAGAAGGAAAACAATAAAAGTCTTTCAAAATTCTCCAGTTGCTGCCCTCCCATTACTAGTTCACTTTGTTCTAGAATTCTCTTACTACTTTACGAGCTTAAATTTGAAGTATTTTAAGGTAACTGAGGTTTTTCTGGCATTAAGAAGGCTCAAAGCATATTACTGCCTGTCAGCTAAGATATGCTGACCTAGTTCCATGCGATCATGTAACATACTCTGATTTTAGTACTTATGAAAGAAGTTGGTTTTAAGAAGACCCTTTTTAAGGAAATGAATTTCATGTAAAAGTTTTCTTTTGGAGGAAGGATTTAAGATGTGATAATGAGATTTTTCACTTGTTCGTAGCTAGAATGGTAATATATTAATGCCCTGGTGTATCCTATTGTAGATCTGTATCAAGCTCTTTCAGTAGAGAATACTTAACATCCCTTAACACCCTGTTCTTATAAGGGCTTCCACCTCAACTCTGGACTCAACGTGAAGTGTAGACTGCGAAGTCTCCTTTCTCCTTTCTAGTTGATAAGGACTGAAGTTCACTAGTGAAAACACGCATCCCCTCATTCTCTAGATCCACAAGCATACATACATGTTTGCAGATCTGTTGGATACCACTGTGGGCTCTATGCCCATCTGTTGTCCATGGCTGGATTGTGAGCTCTCTTAACTTGCTATACTTGACTCTTATTCACTGGTTAGTTTAGCTTCATTCTTGCTAGCAAACAGGTGCACACATTCATCTTGAGCAGCCCCGCACTTGCAGACCTCTTGATTATTGGCATGGACCCTCAGTCCATGCCTGGATCCTGGACCTCCTACTTGCCACCTAGTCCAGTTTGCCAGTAAATTATGTACACTGTGATCCTTCAGTCCCACCACCACACTTGGGGATGATGTCTAGGCATGTTGTCTTGTGACCTACAGTCCCACTGCAGCTGACAAGTCAAGATCCTCACTTGACTTCACCCACTGCCCTCTAGGCACAGAGGCCCTGTGGACTGTGATCCTGCTGCAGTGGCTGATGCTGAGACCCTCACCTGCTCCTGTAGCAGGGGCCCTTTCCCTCAAGGTTTGACACCAGTTGCTGGCCCTGAATTCACCTTTTTCTGGGCACCCCAGAAACATGTTCTCACTAATCCATGGCCCCTACAGCTACTCATGCTGAGACTCCCCCATCCACTGTAGTTGCTGATCCCACAGACACAGGAGTTTCTTACTCAATTCCTGGCTCAAATTCAGTCACGCTGATCTCACTTGTTAGCACCTCACTCTTACTCACACAGGCTAACAAGGGAGGTTACGTGGCGAGACAGTTAAAAGATTTGTTACGAAGTTTTGCACAGTCCCACTTGTCCCTGTCTTACAACTTCGGAAGTCCAGGTTGCGTCTCTGCAAATTACTGACTGTAGCCTTTCCTCCTTTGTGATTGTTTCTCTTATCCCTTGTCTATTAGGCTTGTGTCACCGTGTGTTTTATTTATTACTTTCCTGTTGTTTTTATCTCACTTTGAGATGAAAAGGTCCTTGAGCTGATAACCTTAATGAAGCAGATGCTGTCACATCCCATTCACCCTTACAGTGTGTTGCTTTTGTATAGTTTTAAAAATTGTGTTTTCCCATTAAAATACGTTGGGGCAGGGGAGTACATTCTGTTTCTTGAAGATACTTTCTTTTATCTTTTGTCTTTTTTAATAGCTGGCTTTTGTTTATGACCTACCACTTCCAGCATTCATGTTCAGAGATTTCAGTTGAGGAGTTTTTGCTAAATACATTTTGCAAAGTACAAATCTAATATAACATGGCATGATAGAAGTGTAAATGGTTTTCCTTGAGGGCTCCAGATCGCTGTACTGGAGTGCAGATTCGGTGGTAAAGGGAACAGCGTTCATGGGACTGTGGATACAACTGATAGGCGATACGTGTTTATATAGTAGATGCAGTGTGGGTGTCCAGACAAACAGGAAGGGTAAAAGAAATATCAGTTTTTTCCACTGGATAACCATCCACAATGTTAATTGACTATAGCTTTTTGTGCTATGTTTTGTTAATTTTCTACAGAGTCCCTTGAAAAGTTTCTCTTTGGCTTTCTTTGAATTTGCCTTTATCACTTCTATGATGACTTATGTTTGTGAAACAGTAGTTTAAAAATGTTATTCTAAGCTCTTGCTTCTTTGAATGATCCTTATGAATGTGCTTCAGGTCCTAATACTTGTGTAACTAAACTAGTTTCATTTGTCTTACTGCAAAAGGCTTTTTCCAGAGGACATTACTAGTTGCTGACTAAATATTCACCTGGCTTTTATCAGTTTGGTGAGCTAAGCACATAACCATCCTACTGAACCATCCATTTTCTTTTCACCAGGAAAAAAATAAATTGGTTCTTGCTTGTTTAGAGGAGATCTTACAATTTGCTCGCTCTTTGCTCTGTTGTCTCACCCACTGGAGATGTAGTATGACAGGCTTATGAAGTCTTTTTCTCTCAGTAGGGGATCTTAGTGAATTACTGACTTACTAGCTTAATGCTCTACTATCTGGAAGAATAAGGGAAGTATGGGCATTCTTTTGCTGTCAAGATATAATTAAGTAACACATTAGATCTGGCAGTCACTTCAGTCTGAATGTGTTTTGAATTCTTTTGGGATAAACACAGGCCCCAGCAGAACTGGGGTTTTGAATACACAGCTGAAAACTGATTTTTTCCACTTGATAACAAATGTTTAATTGTTTAATGTGTTGTGCTGAGCATAGACATTGACTGTCTCAGGACAAGGAAGTTATTTCTTATTTTGTTTTGATATTTCTTATTGTTGTAACCATGGGATGTTACTTCTTTTCGCAGACGGTCATAGATGCCCATATCTTTCCAGCTCTTATAAATATTTTGCAAACGGCTGAGTTTCGGACAAGGAAGGAAGCTGCTTGGGCAATTACAAATGCAACATCTGGAGGCTCTGCTGAACAGATCAAGTATGTAGTAGTTCAAATCTTTCAATGCAATTGACTGAACTAGCGTTTGTGCAAGAAATCAAACTCAACCCAGAAACTGGAAAAAAAAAAACCCATTCTGTATGCTTTCAGTGTTGTACCCAGGTCTTTGTATTGAGTTGTGAATGAGACATTCATTCCTTTAGGGAGAAATCACGTAAGTGTTTCAGCAGTGCAATGCTCATTTAACTCATTGAACTATTTCTCCTATGTGAAAAAAACCCTAAATGCAGCTTTTAAACTAATTTCTTAGTGGTTGTTGTAAAGTGTAACAAAATGCATTAGCAATCTGGAGAGGAATGGCTCATTCTGGGCATTGTGTGCATTGTTTTTCCTGCTCAACTTACACTAGTATGTTATGATTATATTATATGCAATTTTGCATAAACCAAACCCATAAAGTTGTAAATTTATTAAATTAATATAGTTTGTATCAGTAGAAAATGTCTATAAACTATAGCTGTATTTTAATTATAAATTAAAAAAAATTTAATTATTTCATCTCTATATATAGAGAGGCAGAGAAGGTATCTTAAAGTTATTTTGTTTCAGCAGAAACGTGTATTGACTAGATACGAATAGATGTCTGTACTTTCTCCAGTCAAGTTGCTATTTTATCTGATTGTTTTTGTTCTTAGACCTTCATGCCTTTAAGTTTTTAAATGGCTACACCAATTATAATTTTGCAGACAATTCACTTGGTTTCATGTGGTGTTTTTCAGGTATTTAGTAGAACTGGGATGCATCAAACCACTCTGCGACCTCCTTACAGTAATGGACTCAAAGATTGTGCAAGTAGCACTGAATGGGCTGGAGAACATCCTGAGGCTTGGAGAACAGGAATCTAAACGCAGTGGCACTGGCATTAATCCTTACTGTGCTCTTATTGAAGAAGCATATGGTATGAGAAAAACATAGGGGAAGTCATGGGTTAAAGTGAAGTCAGAGGTTAAAGCGGTGGTCACAAGCCCATTAGAGTTTCAGCAGACCAAATTTCATTACTTTCCTCATCACTATTATCTGAACATTAACTGTTCTTTGATAATTCTCCATGTGCCAAGGTACTCCATTTGTACATCATCTTTGTGTGTAGATTTGAGACAGTGTGTGCAGATCATCTTTTCTTACTTTTGACCCTGAAGGAGCCTCCAGGGTGTCATTCAGGCACTGAGATCTTCCCTTCATAGCAAATTAAATTTCAGGCGCACTGGTCTATTGTTCAGGTTTCAAACCTTTCCCTGTAAAATTATGGCAGCAGCCCCAGCTTCACTGTTCGCTTTTGCTCTGCTGAGGTTCTGGCCTGTATCCGCATGATTTCATCCCAGTTCTGAGGTACTGCTGCTCTTAAGGTTAGTTTCCTTGTTGATTGGCAAGTCCTTTATTAAGAAAAATAAAAATGGGTTATTGAGAGCAGTATAGAAGAAGGTAGTATCACTGAACAGGGCTTCTTGAACCATAGTTCCCTTCATGGTTACCTTGACTTCCAGGGAAGAGTTGTATCAGAGTAGGATTTTTTCTTGCCTTCTTCTAGGTTTTAACTTCCCTTTTCATGTCAGTGTTACAGAAATGTCTACAGAGTATCAGAGAATTGTTTCCTCTAATCTTCATGCATAGTAAAAGGAGCAGACAAGAAAGCCACTGCAATTCCCAATATTAAAGATTTTCTAGAGTGGCTAAGACTTGGATTTCATTATAGTATCATTCCTAGCTATTAAAGTCAGTTTAGCTTGCTGCATTTTTTTCGGTTTGTTTTTTTTTTTCTGACTACAAGGCCTGAGTTTGCCCATCTGCTTAATGTCTACCCAAAAACTGGTTGCATGAGTTTAACTGCATTGTATATACTTGTGGTACAAATTAGATAATGGAATCTCCATCCTTTTAAGCTTTGAAGATTTGCTGGGCACAGCTGACTTTACCTGGTGTTAGTAGTAGTGCTGGGCTGGACTGCAGACTGGACTAAATGATTACCAGAAGTCTCTTCCAACTTGCAGTTACGTGATTCTGTAGTCATGGTTCTTGTATCCAAAGCACTGTGAACACACTTTCAGGAAACATGGTCCTCAAGGTCTCTTCAGAAAATGTCTCTGAGGTGAGGCCGTGTTCTTTACACATTCAATCTTGCTGATATTTGTTTTTTCAGTGAAAGGATACAAAGTATGAAACACATCACACAGTTACAGGGAACTCTGTAGTTCAACCTGTTTTACTTTGGTTGTGGAGAGTATAAGCTGGGTAGCGACATAGAGGCACCTGCTTTTCCGGAAGGTGGGAAGAGAATAGAACTTGATGTTCACAACAGACTGAAGATGATCATGGTCATGTGCTTTCACCAAGCTGTAACTTTTATGCACTTTTCTTTGCAGGCCTGGACAAGATTGAATTCCTGCAGAGCCATGAGAATCAAGAGATTTATCAGAAGGCCTTTGATCTGATTGAGCACTACTTTGGAACAGAAGATGAAGACAGCAGCATTGCCCCACAGGTGGATCTCAGCCAGCAACAGTACATCTTCCAGCAGTGTGAGGCTCCCATGGAAGGCTTCCAGCTCTGAGGTGCCCCTGTGCTGTGTGCTCCTCTACCTAACCAGTCCTGTTGTCGAGCCACAAGCCACCCGTGGAGTGATTCTCTCAATGTTTTCCATAATCCTGTTTGCGCTCATTCGCTTGCCTTGTGCACATGCTCTTACATACGTCTGGAAAACTTTTGGCTCTCCGTGGCAGGATGCCCCCTCCTTGGCAAGGGGTCACCAGAATCACCCTTCTCCTCTAGATTCTGAACCTCTCCACTGTCACCTTTGTGGAGTTGAGGCACCTTTCTATACTTTGAGATATTCCCTGCTCTTATTACAGGAAAATAATCCCTCCTCCATTAGCCCCCACTCTCCTGGCATCCAAGATAAGGCTGCCTTTCTCTTCTATTTGCTGCAGTGTGTGCCTGCAGTCCAGGGAAACATTCAGACTTTTTGAGAACGTAGCTGAATTAATTCCCCATATTCTTCCCTGGATGCCTCTGTGGATAGCTGAGAGAAATGTATTATATCTTCACATGCAATGTATCTACTTTGCTGTGTGTGCCAGCTGGGGTTATTGGCATATAGAACATGTTACAGACAATGGAGTAAGTTCTCTACCCCCTGCAACAACAAGCTGCAATGGACATGTTTTCTGGTTCTTAAAGAATACTGAACACATCTAGCCCCATCCCTTCTCAACACTGAGCTCCCAAGCTGGATTGCAGACCACTGTGGAGACTTCCCAGTTGTTCTTTTCTATCCACAAAAAAAGAGCCTGTGAATAGGTCACTCTTACCACCTCCCCAGAAATGACTTTCCAAACCAGCTTGTAGAATGGAGAAACTACCCCCACTTTTGCTTGCCAGCACAGTATGATCCAGCTGGGCCTTCCTTAAAAATTGAGCCCTTTCGGACTTCATACTCCAGAGTCTGGTCCTTGGTATTATAGATATGGCTGAAAAATTCCTGTCTGCCTCTTTACATTTTTACACAGTGTGACTTGAACAGATTTATCTTCTGAAAAATTACCTTCTGAACACAGAAATTTGAATTTGTAAAATTTAGCACAAGGAGCGTTAGAGTTTCATGAGACAAGAGCTTCTTCTCCAGCTCACCTTATAAAACCGGAGTCCTCCTGGTCAAGGCCCTTATTTAACAACTCAAATGACACTACGCTCAAAGGATAATAATCTTACAGCCGGATCCTCCTGGCCCTTTCAGTTTTCCCTCTTGCTGTTTACTGGACTTGAGATAAATAAGCATGGAACGCATGGTTCCTACAGGTGACATCTATAAGGCATCGCTGACTGCATGACAGCTGTCATCTGCAGCTGTAGACTGCCCTTCTGCTAGCAGCATGTTCTTGGCTCCACAACCCGCTTGGATCACAGACATCTGATGTGAAGGCCAGCCACTCCTCACTGACTTCAGCTGAGATTGGCACCAGAATCTGTGTGCAACTGGAGAGATGCCATGTGATTGAAGCGGCGGTTCCATTTCTGTTAATACAATGGATTGTCCAGGCCGTCCACTCCCCCCTGCATCGGGCTATGTTCTTTCAAGCCCTTTTGGATGCTTGGAACCACATTTGTCCAGTGTAAACATTTCAAAATCACCACTGACAACTGCAGTGTTGTGTACCTGTGGTAAAGGTTAGTGGCAGAACTGTGTGCAAGATCCTCCTTCTGGCTCCTCTCAATGACAAGCCACTGCAAAAGCAAAACCAGCCCATTGGATACAGAATGATAAAAACATATAAATCACTTGTCAAACTGCTGAAAGAAGCTAGGCAAAGGCCTGAACATCAGCTCTGTGTGACCATTATTTAAGTACAGTCTTCAGTTCTGTCTTTGCTTCAGGATGGAGACCCTGACCTGTGTGGCTACTGCAGCAGCCACCTGCTGCTTCCCTCGCTAAGCCAGTTGGCCTCCACCTTCCCTCCTCCACTTACTTTCTCTAGTGCTGCTTTGTGCTGAAGGAACATTTAGTTTACTGCACTTGATCTGTAAATGGACTTTGATTCTTTGTAATTTTAGGGGGTTAAATTTGGTGGTTAATTTAAAAAAAAAAAAAAAAAGGAAAAAAAGAGCAAGAAGACCCCTCAATGTTGCCTTTACATCACATATAAATAACTGTGTTTCTCTTTTCTTGAAGGGTGATAGAAGCACTGATTAGTAGCAAAACCTTGTTTTAGCTTTTGGATTTTTTTGTGCTGGATTTTTTTACGTGTAAATTTCCAATAACATGTCATTTCTATAAGATTTGTTTAAAATCATGTACCTCTTATTGGATGGTATAAAAATGCTACATATTTTGTAAACAAATCTGAGCAAAGTGTGTGTGCATATATTCTGTATATTCATATATGTATATTCTGTGTATATATACACTAGTGTGTATATATACATATACACACACACACTTATATATGTACACACATGCATATGTGTGTACATATATACACATATCTATATATCTCTATATATATAAGTGTTTTCCAGGCTAGTGAAAACAATGTGGTGCATTGGCGTTTTCTTCCCCTGCCCCCCAAGAAAATAATGACAATTGCCTCTAAACGAGTGAATTAAAAGAGAGTCCATTGAAGCTGAATGGTGTGCCTTCCTGTGTAAGGAGCCTGGCCAGTGTTTGTTACTTTTGCTGTGGATATGTGAATTCAGAGCAGATAAGTATAAATCTTTAAACTTGGTATGTTTGTTTGAAGTGACAGGCCTGGTTGACACAGGTAATCTTGTTGTCATATATACCTAGACTGTGTAAGGCATTTGACTGGTAATGCATAATATTTTGACTGAAAACTAAAACAATACAAAAATCAACATGGCACACATTAAATGGATTAAAATGTGGCTAATTCATAGGTCTCAGTTGAATTTTAAATGCTGCTTAATTGAGTATATTTCCATCAGGATTTTCCAGCAACCAGGTCTTGGCCTTGCTTTACTTAGCCTTACTATTAGCCTGGTTGAAAAGAAACAAAATCCACTTCTAACAAAGGTTGTGCATTCTAGGGAGAGCAGACTTGTGAATGATGAAAGGAACAGTAGCTTGCTGATACAGGCTCATCAGAATTACTTGGTATGCCACGGGCAAGTAACCTGTTTGCATTTTAGTAGAGCCAAATGTGTAGTGTAACGTTACTCATCTAATAAATAACATTCAGGCCACAGGTGAAGGACTCTGTTCTGGAGAAGTGCTGCTGAAAGTCTGAGCATTATTCTACATCATTGCTGGAACACTGCTTCCTAACATGTCACTGTGTGGCTACTGTAACGCTCACAGGTACAAAAATAAATCTTTAGTAGAAGTGGGGAATTTATATTAATTTTATAATGGCATTGGTGAAACTTTACAGGAACACTCGTTGCTCTCAGTCAAAAAGGGATGCTACGGAATTGGGAACAGCAGGGACTGTAAAAAGGTGGCAAGTTCCGTTTAGATGAGAAATGAGGCACTCTTAAACTGACACAAGGGTTACGTCCCCTGCTAGGAACACTGAAACCAGTATTTGCTTTTCCTAAAGGATGTGCTGGCTGCTGACATGGGAACTCTTAACATCTCTAGCTTCCACTTTGTGAAGGTCCCACTGTGTTCTGTGTTTTGTGTGCAAGTAGGAGGCAGCGTGGTTTCATGTGTGCAGGATAGGCCAGGGAGCTGCTGGAGTTCTTGTGTTCTTCTCTCCCCAGGCCAAAGGGGAGAAAGAAAAGGAAACACTGTTTAAGGGCTTAGTATGTTCCTCTCCATCAGGCACTGTTAAAAGAGTGTAGGCTAAAAAACTATCAGTTAAATCGGGCAATATGAGGTTTATTAAGAAGTGTTCCAGACAGCTAAACTGGCTGCATAGGCCAGAAATGTGTGCTGATTTTTAAACCATTGTCTGTGTTTAGAAGTGTTTTCTTGGAAGCCATCAAACTAGTAAACTATCAACTAGTATCAAACTAGTAAACTAGTAAACCATCAAACTAGTAAAGAGGTGGTTTCTTTCACTGCCTCTCTGAGAAAGATTTACATCATTTTTCTAGTAGCCAACTACTTGCAAAGTAAATACTGCAGTGGTTGGGAGTGAGGTGGAGACAGCACCTCCAATGGCTCAGGCTTTTATTTGAGACTCTGGAGCCTATGTGGAAGCTGAAAGAAAACACAAAGGTATGCAGTGATGCACAGTCTATAGTACTGAAATGGTGGAGATACCAGAGTTGCTAGAAGGGAAGGATATATGACATTTCCCTGGAGCTTTTGTCAAAGCACTGGACTGGAGTTCCAATTTTGAGTAAACAGCATAAAGTTTAGAGAAATCTAAGTAAAATGAAAGCCTGGTGCCCATTGCTGCTTTGAAGTGTTGCTTTCTAAGAGGTATTTTACATAATTCTTATTTGGAATACTTTAACAGCTGGATGAGTCCAGATAGTTCTGTTTCCAAAAGTAGATGGGTTACCTGCCGGTTCTGCTCAGAGTGCACTGGCAGGTGCTTTTGAGATGGATGGTTTTAAGCTCTGCCATCATCAAGCATAAATCACAAGTTTCTCTTGGTAGCCTGAAATACTGTCTGAAGTGCATGTCTTTTTTGGTCTCATTTAATACATACATGAGCACAGGCACACAATCCAGGAAGGTTTTGGTGTTGGTTTCCACCTGTGTGCCTACTGGTGTGGCGAAGAACCAGAGCTATCATGGAAGATCTGTTCACATACATGCAGTGGAATTAAGTATGACTTGCATTCAGTGCTAAATGAGCAGACAAACCTCTGAAAGCCTGCTCTGCTCAAGGCAGCTGCCTTACAGAGAACCAGGTTGTGGCATCACCTAAAAGTTGTAAGTTTTGTGGTGGAATGACTGCACAACTTGTTTGAGTGGTTGCATCTTGTCAATGTGAGTGGTACCCAGAAATGCAATTCATAGAAAGAATGCAGCAGGTATTTTCTAGTTCTAGAACAAGTGAAGGGCGAAGTACTAGGGAGGAATGCACTATGGCTTCTCTTTTCAAGGTGTAAAGACAAGATTTACTGTGCATTTTTGTAGGGCTTTTAATTTATTCAGCAATAGTGCTAATTTTTAGTAGTACAACAAAAAGATTAAAAAGAACAGGATCAGGAGAAGGTTTCAAGAAAAATAATCTGTCAAACTGATACAAATGCCTCTTCTGTTTCTGGGGTCCCCACAACCACTTAGCAGGCAGTCCTGGGAAATAACATAGTTTAAAGCAGTCTTGATACTTCCAATCTACATTTCCCTCCAAATGAACTGAAAGGAGGAAGAAAAATAATGTCTCCAGTTGCTGCAGGCTGTTGAGCATGAACAGTGTGTGGCTCTTGGGAGTTGTTCTTTGCAGGTGTTGCAGGGTCTGCTGCTTCTAAAACGTGTGGCAGATGATCTTTAAGTGGGCTACTGTGAAAGCACAGATCATGATTTAAAGGAGAAAAATTGCAAATAAATCTAAATGAGGTTTGGAAAAAAGTTGCTCTGCAGCAGAGAGCAGGAGTGCCTGACTTTCCCATACTCATGTGCCTCTGAATAGTAAATCTGATAGCACTGGTTGAAGCTGTTGCTCCATATTCCTAAAAATAGTTATGTCTGTTGCCTTTTCTTGGACATTCTCCCTCACTACCAGCTCTGGTGTAAAAGGATGCCATCTGTAATACACTGGTTCTCTGGAATGCCATTTCACTATCAATCTCCCTTTTTATCAAAGGAAGCAGTTCTTCACAAAAAGTAATCCTTCACTTAAATGCAGCCTGAATATATTGGACCTAAAGCAGGTAAGCAGACTTTCTAATAACTTATGATCGCTTTGATGATGTTGATGCAGGCCATGCAATTCTTGACTCGAGGGCTTTCCCTCAAGAAACTCAAACAAGAACTCAATTGTTCTCTCTTGCACAAAGAGGAATGTATGGAATATTATTTTCTCATAAGTGGTAAGAGTGCATAGCACATGTGGGAAACACCTGTCTGTCCAGTTTGTTCACTTGTCCCACTAACCATGAAGAAGAGAGTTTGGAGGCAAGGGGAGGTTGTTAGGAAAAGTAAAGTATTTCTGGTTTTAATGATTACAGGATAATGTATTAATTTTCTTGAACATGAGAGTACAGAACTAACATATGTGAAAGATGTGACTATATTCTTCCAGTGCCAAGAGGGACAGCTTTTCTTCCCCAGTATGTGGTCTCTTCATTTCCTCCTTTAAGGTTTAGCAGGTGTGCTGAGTAGCTGCTTTTCTCCATTGTGCTTTCTTTTCCAAGTTTATGCTTGTAAGAGTTTCATGCCTTTTTACAGCCTACAACATAATGACAAAGCAAGAGCAGGTATCACCTAAAGGACCACAGGTACAAAACTTGAATCAACAGTTTACACAACATCTGGCCTATCCTTTTCAAGGCATAGTTCTGTCAGCTTTAATGCCAGGTGAGAAAGGGTTAAAAGAAAGAGACTGTTTTGGCTTAAACCCATTACTTCTCTAGGAATAAATGTGCCTTTTGTTAAGGCACTAAAATATATATGGTCAGTATTTAATACTCTGGTCTTCAGAAGTCAGAGGTACTGGAAACAAATCAAAAATTAAACATAATAGATTCCTGCTGCTGTGAAAACAAGGATCCCAGAGCAGCTGTCCTCCTCTCTTTCCAGTGTTTACAGTCATACTACCCCAGTATAAGAGGAAAATGCTCTGGGAACTGTCAGTGTTCAGTCTCTTATGGTAAAAAACCTTTCCATTGTTACATTTCAGAGTACTGCATCCTTTTCGTTTTGATGGGCAAATGCTGACAGAAATGTCATTTGACACTTCAGTAGTTCACAGTGCTGGGTTTGAGAGGCTTTTTGCTAGTTTTAAGGTTTCTCTATAACACTTAGTAGGCTGTAGAAAGAAAATCAACGCTGTTATTCAGAACTGCTTCAGAGAAAGGCAGCATACAACTAAGATTCTGCCCATGTGGATGCTTTAAGCTTCTGCTTTTAAGGTTTCTGCTTTCAGTCATCCGTAAAAGAATGTAATGGACTCTGTTTCTGTTACACCGTGCTTTTTATTCAAAGTAACTTGACAATAAGGTGCACAGATCATATTCGCATTCCTTGACTTGAATTCTAATGCTGCTGAGAAGCTTAAGCTTGGCTTCAGTGCACAAAAAATATTCCTTGCTTCTTTACAGAAATACCTCAAAGTTAATAGTTCAACTGTGTTGAAAACACATAAAATTAAAGCATGACTAGCCTTTGCTGCACATGGAATCTTAGACTTTATACTCACTCTCTTAATATGATGCAAATTAAATCATAGACCTAGTTCTGCCACATGTCGAGCGTGGATACCTTGCCAAATTCTATGGAAGTGAAGGATGCTAAGTACTTCCAGGATTTGGGAACTTTTCTATGAAGTAGTGTTCAAATTCAAGAAACATTAATAATTTGAGAACTTGTTCCATCCATGCTAAAGTAAAACTATTTTCTAATGCAATTAAAGGGTACAGAATTATCATCTCTTCACTGTTTAAAAATACTTTTGAGTATTCTCATATCTTGTCTGTGGAGAAACATACTCATTTGCTATTTCCATAATATTGAGTATACGAGTGTTGCAATGTGTAGAGGCATTTGTAATAGGTCCATACAGTCACTGTGTGAACCCCATTGGCCCAAGGAGCCTTTACCTGCCCACCAGATTCTCACAACAGAAGGTGGTCTTTCCTTTTGACTTCTTGCAGCCCATCAGCAAAATCAAGGAGTTAAAACAATGCAGTCATTGAGAAAAAAAGACTTTTTTCTCCTTTTAAGGGAAGCAGATGCATTCTTAACAGTGACATTACCCCTTTGTGACTTGAGAATTAATCAATGAGGGTCACTTCTGGGGAACTGGGAGGATATAGTTTTGATCAGCGATAGAATTAAACCAACAAACCCCAAACCAAAACAGTGCTAACAATCCACAGGAGGAACTGAGGAGTTTATGTCAAGACTGATTTGCACTCACCAGCCAAAAATTGTGCTTACCTGCTTTCCTCTAATCACCATGATTATGCATCCCACTATTGTCAAGGCAATCATCACATAGCTGAACTTCACACGCACTGTGGTCTTTGCTGCTCTGATTGTATCAATCCTCAAGAAATAAAAGAACAGACACGCTCATTACCAGAGACACAAATAAATCCTTTGGCTAATGCTTATTTGGTAAGAGACAATATTGCTTTGCATTGCAGCCAGGTGATCTGGAAAAGGAGGAAGGCTGCAGTATTTAGGTATGCACATTCACTATGGAGATGACAGGAATGAGAGAGGGATGATTTTACTAATACGATGTTTTTCTTAATGTCTGGTCCCTCTCTGCTCACTACCACATTCCAGGATCAGCAAAGCCAGGGAGCACTGCACCCGTATTAGGACTGTGGTGTATTTAGCATTGTAAAACATGCATTTTCCCTCAGTAGCAAAAGCAGGGTAAAAAACATTTGTCAGCAGGAATAAAATAGTGTCTAGCAGTTGGAGCATCTTGGCCAGGGGGAAGCATTATCACAGCTTAGTAAGCCTGAGCTTCAGAATCGTTTTATTTATGATGCAGTCTGTTTTCCGGCAAGAAAGCTTCCTCCACTACGGGATTTGATACTACTACAGATACACACTGGCTGCTGAATGAAACACTCCTGAGAAATTTGGAATAGGACTTGGGAAAAGACCAGTAGTTACCACTTCCCTCCTGCTACAGTAAAGAGTGTGAAGGTAATCTGTTTTCCTAAGAAGCTAAGGAGGCATGGACGATTGAAAGCCTTCCAACAGCAGCTTTGAATTTCTTTAAATGTTTTTATTTCAGGGGGATTAATAGCCACACCAGTAGCTGTACTACTACTTTAGGAAAAATCTGTTGCCTAGTTTGCTGTTATTTTTCAAAAACCTTCCACAAGAAGAGTTTCCATTATTAAAGCCTTCAAATGAATATGTGATGAGTGAAAACAAAAATATCAGTCATTTTAGGTTGGGTTAAACTCTAAAGATAATTCTACCCAAATGGTGTTTCAGTCAAATTTAAAGTTCCTCTTAGAAATACCAATGCAAGAAGGGCCAGTGAAGCATAAAGCTTTTAGATGTGCTCTCCACAATAACCGAAGACCTATACCTTATATATATAATTCTCCTAACAGAATTTAGAGCAGTTGACTCCCTTCTCAAGGAGGTCTGATGTTCTCACTGATTAAATTTAGCATATTATAAAATTACAGAGTAGAAAAGCATCAACATAATGTGATAAAGAATAAATGCATCAAAATAGGTAACTATACGCCAAAACTAACATGAGTGAATATGGAATATTTTACCATGTTTTGACCCTTATACTTGAAGGAAAAAAGCTACTGAAGTAACCATGGTAGTTCAACATGGTAAATCACAGAGGACTAGAGAACTGAAGAGAGTTTTGTTCTTGTTTTTGAAGATGAGAGCAAGAATGATTTGATCACTGCTCCAAAGTACTGATACAAGATTTCTGATGACAGGGAACATGCCCATCTACCAGGAAACTAAGAGTTAAATTTAGCTTCCATGTTGTTAGCTTCCTGTTGGCACAGGAAGCAATGAAGCTGGAATGCACAGAAGTAGGATTTAAAAGCTTTCTTAGTTACTTTTTGAAGTGCCTTAGATGTGTTAGTTACCTTTTTCTCTTGCATAGTCTATCTGAACTCAATTTGTATTTTAAATCAATTCAGTGGCTAAGATTAACATTTGTTTAATAAATGAGTTATTTCCTGCAAGATTCCCAAGTTCTATCATAAGCCCTTACAATCCACTCTTAGCTCAGGATGGGAAAAAAAGCTTTTGTGCTTTTCTAGTTCTCAGTTGTCTCCTCAGCTTTGGCTGAACTATTTGCCTAAAGGAAAAAAAGAATTCCCTAAGCACTTGCAAAAATGGTCAGCTTTTATCCAAACTTGGTTTGTCCTTTCAAGAAACCACTGAAATGACTTTGAATCACTCTGTTGTTTTCTTAAAAACCCTCTTAACAAATCTTTGGTGGGCAAAACCAGATGAATGGGCAGTAGCATAAATTGTAATAATTTATGCCTTTATGTATTTCAAATGTAATTTTAAGTGGCTAAGTACAAAATGGAAGGATTAATTTTTAACAATATTTGTCCATTGTGATACACTTACAAAAAGACTTCGGCACATGAGTAGATTTTCAGTTCCCATACGGTGCATCCAAACAGAGTATCCTTAGGGGCCAGCTACACTTTGCCCAAGTAATACAAGATTTACTGTATCTTTTAAATTTAAATACATACAGATATTTAAAAGCATTACAAGCATGTTTTAAAAGGTAACTATACTACCACCACGAATACTTTTTAAACTAATAATTGCCCGTTGTTAAGTTTGATCTTCATTTCAGGTATGCAAACTAGAACATCCAGGTTTATTTTCTACTTTTCACACAGGGCAAAGCACTGACACAGCTCCACCAGCAACAAGGAAATTTGGACTATACATATTTTTTTGTCAGGGAGCCTTTCCAGTGTTTGTTAGTTTAAATTCCGGGAGTGAACAAAGCTGGCCCATGCGCTCTAGATGTTCACTAATAAACATTTTAAATAAGTTTCAGTTATTTTATAAGGTATATCATGAAAGTTTTGCACAAGGGGAGACTGATGTAGGAATTAAAACTAGAAAAACCTCACTGGTATTTGCAAAAAGCTTTTTGGATTGGGAGAGAACAGTAGAATTTGCTGATTGTGATGTTCTAGTGAAACAAGTGATAAATGCTCTTCATGCATTCAGGTAAAAAGAAATCCAAAGGGGTAGATTATCTCAGCAATACAGAATTACTCAGGTCACCTCATCTACATGACAATAAACCAAACACAGCAGTGTAAGATTTTTTAGCTATAAAAACCCATTCCATTTAAGAAAAAGTTATGGTGGAGTTGCATTCAAGTAGCTTATTCCTGCATGGACAATGTCTCTTTTACAGCTTCAAAACTGGCATGAGACAGTTTCTGGTATATCCTCTGGTCTTCTGAAATGGCTTGCTCACAACAAAAATCTTTTGTCCCAATCTGTATGCTTGTGTCCAGGCACCCTCAAAGTAGACCGACCTAAAAGAACCCCAACAAAATGCTCAAACAAAGCCAAAACACCACTAAAACCAATAGATAAGCTGAATTGCCAGAGCTGTAATGAAACCAGTTAGGGTGAGCAATGCAGAAGTGTGATTGCTAGAGCTGGTTAGGGGACAAGAAGTCTATCAGAATCAGATTAACAAACTTGTACATGGGGATTAAACTGAGGCCGTGTAAGAAAAGCCAAATCTTGTCCAAGACTTCAGTATCTGTATCCTTAAATTTGTATAACCTACTCCAACATCTAAGCTTCCTAAGGTGCTGTGATAGTTTTCCCATTATATTAGTTTAAAAAAATATGAATAAACCAAATGGAACTGCTACAGAAAAGCAAATATGCTGCACTATTACATCACAGAATGTTAACTTTTCCAGGCAGTGTAAGATTTTATCTTATCTGGAGACATAAACAAACATAACCATAAGCAGAATTAGACCCTTAATTTTCAGCTCAGTTTTTCAAACTCCATATAGAAATACTCATACCAGGGGAAAGTCTCCATGCATAAGATACTAAAATCCAGCAAACAAAGTGCAAAGATGGACAGGTTGGTTTTTTTGAACAATGGGAGGTATTCCGAATGGATGTGTGCTGCCTCGTGGCATCATAAATTATCTAGGAAGTAGGGTGGATACAGTTTGCTGGCAGCACTGAGTTACTCAAAACCACACAGAAGAGTGCTACATGCAAAGAGCTGTAGGGCTTCAGAATCCCAAGTCAATGAGCTGGCCAGTGAAAGCCCACGAGTATCAACAGGAAGCAATTCCAGCTGACACACAAAGGACAGACTCTAACCTAACCATTATTGCTGAGGAGCAAGTCCTCAGGGTTTCATAGAGTTTTTGGCATAGTGATCAGTAATAGAAAGGGAAACGGCATTACTAGCAATGATTGGGAACACAGGCAAATACAAAAGCAGTAATATGCCATTGTATAAAACCACAACTGCAGCATTTTGAAAAGCATGTCAAGTACAGATCCCTTATCTCAGAAACAGTTGAAACAGAACTGGCACAAAGAAAACGGGAGGACCACAGGTAGGGAATGGCCACCATGTAAGAAGCTGTATCATAGAACAAGACTGTTTGGCTTGGACAAGCTGTAATTGAAGCTCCTTTCAGCACAACAGAGGGCACCAAAATCTTAAGTGACATGAACAGCGTGGGTTATAATGACCAGGACCCGTTTCGGAAAGGGGTACTGAATAAGGGAACTTTACATTGGAAAAAGCACACATTTGGTTTAAAAAACAGATACATGATTCTATGTGTTTTCTCACAGCATGGTTCAGCTGAGGCATTCCTTCTCAGAGAATGTGGATGCTAAAAATACATCTTGCTTAAGGAGAATGGGCAAATTTATGAAAAAAAAAAAAAAAAAAAAAAAAGAAAGAAATGCAGTAAGGACCTTTAAACACAAAAATGCCACCTCTTTTCACCAAGGGTGAAACACTATGTTTGCCTTCTTCCAGTAGTCCTCCTTAGATCCTTGCTATTGCTCACCATTCCCGTTAGTCTTCACAAAAATGCAAGCGACCTCCTTTACTGGCCACTGCTGGAGATACCACACCGCTGAGGAGACCTCTGGTCTTACGCAGTACAGTTGCATTATGTTTTTAACATAGAAATACGCAAAATGCTTCAGACTTGTATGCTTCTTTTGTCCAGCATTAGCAGACCATGAAGGGAGCCTGTTTTACAGGAAGTCTGATTAGAGTATCAGAACTGTCCCGTACATAGGGAAAAAATGTTTAATGGCTTGAGCTTTATCTGACCAGCTCCACCCTTGCAAATGAACCAAGGCCATGATTCAGACTGACTCCTGCAGGGCAGGCACAATTTTTTGAACAGCTGCAGCTGGTTGTACTGTGAACAACTGCAGAAGTATTTTAGTTCATGTGATGTTCCTGAACATTTATAGTTTACTTCAGGGTTGAAGAGTCTGTTCTAGAGCACAGCTGAAGAGCCTCAGTGCAGGACTGCACATCAGATACTCGTGACCTGCTAAAAAGCAAAAGCTGTGTTCTCACAAGCAGAAATACTAACCCCTGGCTTTGTTAAAACCCAAGGTTTTGCTGATAAATTTAACACTCAGTTTTTCAGTCTAAAGAGCAGAATTCCCTCTCAAAAAACCAGGGATATTAGCATCTATGCCAGTCCAATTCCTGATCAGATGACTGCAGCCTGGATATCTAAGTATGTTGTATCACGAAACATAGCATGATTGTTAACCAAAAACTCTTACTTTTTGGCTGATGTTGACCTTCTTCATGGGATTGAATGCAAAGCCTGCTTATATTTGGATCCATGCCTTTAGTCATCCTCAGAATTGAGGGAGTATTTCTTCCCAGCAGTTCAACAGCCCCACCTGGAAGAGAAAGCAGAGGAAGCAAAAAGGCCAAATCAGTATAGCAGAAAGAGAGAATATTATCTTTTAAATGGAAGAATGGAACCACAAAACCCACCCCAACTTTGAAAGACAAAAGAGCATTTCTAAACATAGAAATCTAGTCTTCTTTATGGTTGCTGAAAATGTCTCTCCTATGAAAAAGAGCTGCCCTTCATTTTTTATGCATAATACATTCCACCTCTGCAAAGTTTACATTTACAGGTGGACAGTCCCAACCAAACCCTTTCCAAGATCTTCAGAGAAGGAAGGAAAGGTGCAAATCCATTCCTTTCATGTTCTTCAGTCAGTCTGGAGGCCATTAGCCCCACACACAGTCGCCAAAGCTTCGCTTCTTCCCCCACCGCACCACCTGCAACTGGGCCGGGGCCACCCGGGGGATCCCCCCACCGCACCGGGCCCGGCATCCCCGGGCTGACAACGCCGCTGATGACCCCCGAGCCCCGCGGGGCAGACACACAGCGGCGCGGCGCCACATACCGCTGTCCTGTCCCAGCCCCTGCGCTCCTCAGTGTCACTGCTGGGCAGGCGCCGGGACTGGAGAAGCGCGGCGGAACGCGCATGGAGACCCGGGCTGCGGAGAAGAAGCGGCGAAGTCCCCGTACGCCACCGCTATCGGCCCCCCCTCCCCTAGGCAGGTCACACCCCCATTCGCGTCATCCCGCCTCCCCGCTGGATTGGCTGGCGCCGCGGCCGTCGGCCTTTCCAGTATGGCGGCGCCCGGCGGAGCAGGGAGCTGTGAGGACTTCGCCGAGTTCCAGGTAACCCGCGCCGGGCTGTGCGGGGGGTGCTGGCGGTGATAAAGGGCGCTCCTGCTGCATCACCGCGCTGCCGCCTCCTCCAGGCAACGCCGTATGCGGCCCTGAAGGAGCGCGCACCCCGTTGGGGGGCGGCGAGGTCACCACTCCCCGCGTCGGGCGAGATGCGGCGGCGGGGAGGGGGACCCGGCCCAGCCCAGCCCAGCCCAGCCTGGTCCGGCCTGGCCTTCCGGTTACCCCGTCGGCGGGAAAGCGGTGCCCTCTGGCAGGGAGCGGGGCAGGGAAACCCGCCTCCCGAGAGGGGACCCCGGGACGGGTCGTGGAGCCTCCGTGCGCGCCCGCACGTTGTTTAATGGAGAGTGAAGCGTCCCGCGTGCACTGCAAGCAGCGTCCGGGGCGGCGGAGGGTGGTGATCGCTGGCCTGTTCCTTAAATATCGTACCCTAATGAAGGTGTTTCCTTTATTTAATTCGAAGTTCGGTGCAGATTTTGCCCAGTTTCCCGTCTGGAAGCGTGGACCGGTGGGGATGGGGCCTTGGGCAGCGGCTCTGCCGGTGCATTACCACAGGGAGACCGTGAGGGCAGACAGACCCAGGGGGTGATCGTTACTCCGCGCTCACCAGCTCTGACTCCCGTCTGGCCTTTGCTGCTGAGGAGACTAGTCGTTTTGCTGCATACACTGCATGCACATACTTCATATGTGCGTTTGGTGAGGGCTTTTTGTTGCTGTTTGTAAGCAATCCACTTAGTTTTCTAAGGCACGGTTTTTGTAGTAGGTTTTTCTCAGGTATATAAGCAAATATGATTATTATCTTTTTAAATACAGGAGTTTCTCAGGGTGATGAGGACGATCGATGACAGAATTGTCCACGAATTAAACACTACGATTCCAACAGCTTCCTTTGTCGGGAAGATTGATGCCAGCCAGACGTGTAAAGAGCTGTACCAGTCTGTGAGTGTGCTCTCCTTTGACTCTTTGCCCTCTTATGGATGTTCTGCATGCATAGGCTAGTAAAGCATCCCGAGTTTCTATGGAAACCACTACCATGATATATTAGAATCACAGAATCAACTAGGTTGGAAAAGACCTTTAAGATCATCAAGTCCAACCCTAAGACTGCCAATTCCACCATTTAGTCCATCCTCTAGTGTCACTGAGGACCTCATCTACGCGGTGTGTGAACACTTCCAAGGACGGTGACTCCAGCACTGTTCCAATGCACTTGGGCAGCCTGTTCCAATGCCTGAGCACCCTTTGGGGAAGGAATTGTTCCTCATCTCCAGTCTAAACCTCCCCTGGTGCAGCTTGAGGCTGTTTCCTCTTGTTCTATCACTTGTTCCTTGGGAGAAAAGACCTACCCCACCTCACTCCATCCTCCTGTCAGGTAGTTGTAGAGAGCAATAAAGTCCCCCCTGAGCCTTCTCTTCCCCAGACTAAACCCCCCAGGTCCCTCAGCCGTTTCTCATCACACTTGTGCTCCAGGCCCTGCACCAGCTCCGTTGCCCTGCTGCAGCACCTCAGTGTCTCTTTTGTAGTGAGGGGCCCAGAACCGAACACAGGATTTGAGGTGCAGCCTCACCAGTGCTTTATATACCCATAATTGGCATGCTTGACTTCTCTATGCATCTGAACTGCATGCATGTAACAGTTACTTCAGTTTAAAACCACGTGGGGAACTTTGTTGTTCTGCAGTAGTGATACTTGAGGTGTACTTCAGGCCTCAGTGGATGATATTAGCCCTGTCCACTTCTTTCTTTGCAAGACTCCTGCTCATGTGTATCTTTGACTTTTGATCAACTTGTTACCTGTTACTAAAAGCAGTGTTGCTTCTAATGTAGAATCAGGGAGTTTTCTATAGGCACAGCAATGCCTTGGCTTTAGAAAGTCTTTCTTTTAACTTGTAAATTGGAGTATTTTATTCTCTGCTGAGTTGTTGTGACTTTCTTTCTCTCCCCACTTAGTTGATGGATGCTCATACCAGCAGGGAGAGGATCATCAAAAACTGCATTGCTCAGACTTCCCGTGTAGTGAAAACTCTCAGAGAAGAGAGGGAAAAGGCCCAGGATGATGCAGCATTATTAAAGCAACTCAGGAAAGAGCAGACAAAGGTGAGTGGTGGAGCTTTGTTGAGATTACTTAGAGAGGAAAAAGAGTTGATCTTTCCCAAACAGGAAGACCAGTGTGATGGAGAGAACCTGAAGTGGATTCTGGCTTGGGCAGTCTTTTCCAAGGTTCTTGCTGGCTGGTTATATGAGAACTGTTTCCCCTAGCCCTCAAGACAGAGCTGCTTTTATCCTACAAGTGGAGCATTTTCTGAGATCCTGTTACACAAATGCCATAGAAAAAGCTTATGTACTTCCCCATGGTGGACTCTAACCTTCACTGGCTAACGCCACTTAGCATATAACTTACCTGTGGCTTGCTTAGTCCTTTAAAAATGCCTGAAGGTTCATTTTGACTTTTGAGATCTTGTAAAACTGGTATTATCTGCAAACAGCAAGTGTGGGTGCTAAGATGCAAACACCAGAAGATAATGAACTATAGCTTTCATGTATGACTGTTGCACCAAACAGTTATGCAGCCTTGAAGCTGTCCCTTTTCACTGTCACCCTAAGAAGCATCATTCTTACTTGGTGTATTAAGTGGAATTCCTGTCCTCTAAGAGGAGCTTTCAGGTGACTTTGAATTCCACTTGACTGACTTCGTTGTTCTTTAGTATTTCTTGGGTTAATTTTATGAGTACCTTGTGATGGTGTGAGAGAGATTTCTGGGTTTGCATAAGGAATTTTAATGTGCAAACACCTTCTCAACCTTCTGGCCTCTGGATGGAAAGTGTACTTCACCAGAGGTTATCTAGATGGAGCATCAGAAGTGGAGAAGGGAACCCCACTCTCTTGCCCCTGTTCCAGTCTCCCCTTTGCAGGGAAAAAGGTACTGCATGTGTACTAGGAGTGGAGATTAGCTGGGATGTGAACTGTTCCGTTGATTTCTCTTCCAGACCTGCTCTGTATGTCTCATGTGCACTTCTTTTCCACACGATATGCTTGCATCACATAACAAGACTGCTTGCTTATTGCTTTTTTATTTTTTGCTTACACTGGCTAGGTGTGTGTTATGTTCAGCAGTTCAGTGAGCCTTCCTCTGCTGAGGACTGTCATAACCAGGGTTTCCAATACAAGGGTGAGTTCTTCTTATAACAGCCAGATATCCCACCATCACATATACATATATATGGTCCTATATGCTGGGTGTGGCTTTCCCTGCTGCAATAATAAAAGAATTGAAGAGACCAGTCCTAAAATTTTGCTGTTGTGATGCTGAACTACCTCATAGAATCACAGAATGGTTTGGGTTGGAAAGGACCTTAAGCTTATCCAGTTCCAGTCCCTTGCCATGGACAGGGACACCTCACACTAGACCGAATTACCCAAGACTCTACAACGTGGTCTTGAACACTGCCAGGGATGGAGCATTCACCACTTCCCTGGGCAACCCATTCCAGTGCCTCACCACCCTCACAGTAAAGAACTTCTTCCTTATATCTAACCTGAACCTCCCCTGCTATCCCTCTACTTCCAAGAGGAGTCACTTGTAGCCCCTGCTTTCAAAGAGCAGTTGGATGCTGATGCAGCTGTAGTAAAAGAACTTCCTGAGGGGATGATTTGAACTCAAGCATCTGATTTTTCCCAGGCACTGAGTGAACAAAATGTTTGTTCTTTTGCTCTTCAGAGAAGTGCTCTGTCATGAGCTCAGATTTAAGAACCAGATGGCAGGAGAGTGCTTTTATTCTTAAAGCCTCACTTAGGGAACTGCTAACAAGCATCCATACTAGTTTGGAAAACTAGAATGGTAGCTTAGTATTTTCTTCAAATGTTGTTTGCAGAGCCAGTTTCTCAAATCATTTAGTTACTGAGCCCAGAACCTATCACTGAAACCACTGGGAGGATTGCAATGCTAATGTTGAATAGTTGGAAGTGATTTCAAATATTAAAAGCAATCCATGATTTGGAAACACCCCAGAAAGCTTTTGATGAGATGACCTCAAATTTTCACTTTATGAGGTGCATCTCCCCCACCCCCTTTTTGGATTTTTTTAGTTCTCTGAGAGTGGTGTTTTCTCTACAACTCCAGTAAGCTGTCTTGACAGAACAAATCCTACATTTAAGATAATGCATTTCAAATATATATTCACTAGTTTGCAATACAGACCTTTTTTCTCATTTATATTTCTCTCATCCTGCTAATGGTACAAATTGGAGGACTTTATCCAAAATTTTTACTTCTGGGCCACTGAATAAGAAAACTTGGAGTAGTGTCAGTCTAGCAGCTAAATCTTTTAATCTACTTACATTGAAACGTCATTTGATTATTGTATTAATTTGTTATTGTTTTAGTTTACTTAAATGAATTATCAGAAAATAGCCAACCAAATAAATCCTGGAAATCCAAACCATACAGCGTAATGACTAGCAGCTTTAGCAAGTGTATTAGTAAAGCTTGTAAAACATGTCGTGGTTTAAGCCCAGCCGGTAACTTAGAACCACGCAGCTGCTCGCTCACTCCCATCCTTCTTATCCCCTGCTGCCTTGGGGATGGGGAGGAGATCAAAAGAATGTAAATCCCACTGGTTGAGATAAGAACAGTCCAGTAACTAAGGTATAACACAAACCCGCTACTGCTACCACCAATAATAATGATAAGGGAAATAACAAGGGGAGAGAATATAAAACTGAAAGGGGAATTAAGGAAAAGAAAACAATAAACACAAGTGATGCACAATACAATTGCTCACCACCTGCTGACATATACCCAGCCTGACCTGAGCAGTGATCTGGGCCTTTTGGGAGACTCCCCCCAGTTTCTATACTGGGCATGACGTGCTGTGGTATGGAATATCCCTTTGGCTAGTTTGGGTCAGGTGTCCTGTCTCTGCTTCCCCCTGGATTCTTGTGCCCTTCTTCACTGGCAGAGCATGAGGGACTGAAAAGTCCTTGGTAGGGGTAAGTGCTACTGAGCAACAGATAAAACATTGGTGTGTTATCAGCGTTGTTCTCAGGCTAAAGTTGAAAACACAGCACTGCACCAGGTACTAGGAAGGAGAAAAATAACTGCTACAGCTGAACCCAGGACAGAATGTCAGATTTTGTTTTAAAAACAACAACAAATTCCACTGTATAGCCATGTTGATTGACACTATATTGCTGTTCAGTTCTGCAACTCTAAGGAAAAGGCTAAAATATTTTTGCTTAAACTTGGTGTCAAAGACAGTTAATCATAGAATCATAGAATAGTGAGGGTTGGAAAGGACCTTAAGATCATCTAGTTTCAACCCCCCTGCCAGGGGCAGGGACAACTCACACTAAACCATAACTACCCAAGGCTCTATCCAGCCTGGCCTTGAACACCGCCAGGGATGGAGCATTCACAACTTCCCTGAGCAACCTATTCCAGTGCCTCACCACCCTAACAATAAAGAACTTCTTCCTTATAATGTTACAGTCAAGATGATTGTAAACCTACTGACATGCGCCAGCAGGAAAAGCCTTTCTTTGAACTGCTAAGGATCTTCTGAACTGCTAAGGATCTTCTTTTACAAAGACTAATCTGGGTCATCTATTCACTCTGTAGATTCTGGATTGTTATTTCAAACAGTTTGAAGTCCTGTTGAGTAGGTAAAGGTGCATCCCGCAATTGTAGTAGTTGTGTGTGTCTGGACATCTTACTTGGAATGTTTTTGATAGGATTTCTGTCTTGGCTTGCATCTGTTCATGAACTCTCACTGGAGCCATGTGTTTAAAATGGATAAACACTGATCCTTAGTTTGTTGTGACTCCAACAAAAATACATCCAAACTATAGGCAAAAAAAGGCAGATGGTTCTTAAATCTCTTGCTTCAGGGCCTCATGGCAGGGTCAAATTACTGCAGGTCACCTGAACACAACTGTCACATGTGCCCCGTGGGCTTTCTGATGGGTGGAAATCAAAGAGAGTCTTACATTTCATATGGTAAGTGCGTGTTCAAGAACTGTATATTGTGGTAGTTCTTGCTGGAGCTTTTGCATCTGTGTAAACCTGATTTGTCCTACTGTGATCACATAACGTATTAACTGGTTCATATATCATGAACATACATGGCCTGTTCTTGTACACCCTTTTTTGGTCAGGACACAGAGGAGACAGCAAAGGAAATGGAGAAGATCTTTTTATGATCTTAATTCTAAAACTGATTCTGAGACCTGGGCTCAGTCCTAGCTTTGCTGCCAGCTTCCCCTAATAATGAATGTCTGGAAGAATGACAACTCAAGGCTGCAGATCTAGAAAGTTGCAATAGTGGTAAATATTGAAGACTACAGTCTACTGTTTGACAATAACTTCTTTATCTGTTTCTGCAGTTGAAATTGATGCAGTCGGAACTAAATGTTGAAGAAGTGGTAAACGACAGAAGCTGGAAGGTACTCAGTTGTTTAACATAATGATGATGTTCTGCACTGCAAAGGAAATAAAAGCATCTGATTCAGGGGGGAGGAAGGACTGTGGAGTATTCCCTGTGCAGCTCCCTTTCTCTTCCTTGCCCAGTGGCTAAGTACTTTGTAGACTTTTGCATGGTGGCCTATCTGAAAAGTTTTGCTGGGCCTCCAACAGTGTCAGAGAGATGAGTCTTTCAGATTTGGCTGTGTGGTATTGATGGTGCTTCTGAGCACAGGACAGAGGAAGAGGGGGCTGTGAAAGTTGAACTTTTTCCTGATGGAGCTCCCTGGTGCAAAGGGCAGGTTTGCTGTTGCTCTCATCTGTCAACAGAGGGGGTACATCACCCTCTGGATTGATAATCCCCAAATGCTGTCTTATTATAAAGTGATCTTGACACTGAGCTTAAATTCTGAGGTGCTCCATTCTGTCGCTGCAGGTTTTGACATCTAGCATCCTCTTCTGGTTTGTTGTAGTTTTCAGAGCTTGCAGTACTGTATAGAGAACCTCTTTCCCTCTCCAAATGCAAAAAGGATTTTTGTTTCCCTCTGAACACAGGCAGAAATGTCTCATTTAGCTGCCTGTAAAAACATGTCACCGAAGGAATTAGAATCAGTCATAGTTGGGAGCCGAATGCAATTTGTAACATGGAAGTGCTTATTGGTTTGCAGCTGAGGACCTCCACTCTTTTTTACTGTTGCAGACTTCTAGTTGGAAAGTACGCTTACGTATTTACATTAACCCTAACCAACTGAGAAGTGACTGGAAAAATCTGACTAGGAAAGAGGTATTTGAGAACGTTGCTCTGGGTAGCTGTAGCGAAAGTGGCATACAGAAAGATGCTGCTGGATAGAAACGCATGCAATAGAATTTTGTTTGGCTAATACCAAACAAGGAATTGGCTTCCAAACCAAGATACTTCCATCAGCCTCTGGGAGGTATAACCTCCCCATTGGAGTTCATCCTTGACGTGTATTATATTATTATGTAAGAGACATCAAAATCAAGTTTCTGTGTAGTAACATGAATGCTAAGGTTTCTCAGGCACTGTCTTTCCTGTCTGAAAAATGAGAATAGCTCTTCACAGGTAGGCCGATGGAGTTAAGTGGCCTGAGTAACACACTGAGATCTGTGGGTCAATGATCCTAACAGTAGGAGGCAGTGTTAGTAGGATTGTAGCATCACTCTTCCTTCCATAAGCTGCGGAGTTACTGTTACAAAAGCTTTCAAAGGTTGCATGATAGCAAGCAAGCTGGTGTGCCGTTTGATGCAAGAGACCCTTAAAGTCTTTTAGAGTGTATTTCCAGTGACCCTTAAAATGCCTTTTGACAGGCAATGGACAAAAATGGTGCAATTTGCTTATTTTAGTAAGAATTTGAATGCTTCTGAATAAGAACCTTTATGGCTCTTGATTTCTACAGTTGCCTTCTGTTGCTTAACTGATCTCAGACCACTACATATTCTTCACTGTTCCAGAGGTGTCCACTACACGTGGTAACATGATGTGACATGCTGTCTGTGCATGTGAAAGAAACTGTATCACAGCTTTTGTTTTTCTGCAGTATGAAGCCGTTTGTAAGACGTGTCTGTTTCTTAACGTAAATTACATTTGAAAATAAGTTGAAAATGACTCAGAAGTTGTTAAGAATCAATTCTAAAGCTGATGCATGCTCCAGACTTCACTTCTGCTGAAGTTGCCAGAGGTTCTGAACTCTGCAGAGGGACATCAGCTGTAGAAGATGCTAGGTAGATACAGATTAAAAGAATGTATTTATATGAAGTGATACATAGCTTCCCCAAAATCACTGTCTCACTCACTTTGCATGTGAAGCCAGTTCATGAAACTTGATCTCCTGACAATCATAGGCATTTGGATCTGAAAAGGCCTGGACACCTTGGAAAGCAGGAGTGCTGGTGGGGAGCTGGTAACTGCCTCGGCTTGGTGGTAGGTGGTGCTCGTGTCGCTTTTCAGGACATGTGCCGGACAAAGTTCAGAGCCAAACAATAACTAAATTGCTTGTACAGAGCACCTGTAACTTTGGTGTGAGCCTGTGCGTTATACTTTAGATTCAGACTGCCTGACTTTAAATAGTCACGTTTGTTGGCCCTCCTTAGGGTAAGCAGTCTGCTTGACAAGGCCCAGAGTTCAAGCTAAATAAATGTGATCTTCAGTCTCTAGTTCTGTGTGCTAAATTTTACTCAGAGAAGGTGCCAGAGGTGAGTGAGGCAAGAGCAGTGTGCCCTTTGCATACGCAGCATCAGGACCTGCGCTCAGATAACTAACAGTGTGAACGTGGCTTCCAAGAGCCATTGCACCTCTTCGTAGCTGTCGTGGCAATGTAAAATGCATTTGCTCAGGAAAGAGAGGAGTACAGTATCCAGATTTGAATGCCGGAGTGAACTTAACAGAACACAGCTAGTCAGTAGCCTTCCACTGGTGATTTCCCCTCCCTCTTTTAAAATAAAAGAAAAAAGGCATCAGCATCTTTGATGATAACAGACTACCAGGATTATGAGCCTGCCTTACCTGGGGGAGAACACCTTTAGTGCTGTGCAGTCCCCCAGCATCAGGCTGCAAACTTTGGATTCACCAAAGCCGGGAGAGAAGGTGAATGGAGACAGATGCTTTGGTAAGTACCATTTATTGGTACAGCAGGGCTGGGTAGCTTGAGATGGGTGCTAAGTGACGAGGGAGTTGCCTGAAGTTTTTCTCATCTCCTGGAGGAGGGCTGATTTGCTTTTGCTCTTCTGTTTTGGTGTCTCAGGTATTTAATGAGCGTTGCCGAATTCACTACAAGCCTCCGAAGAGTCAATGATGTGGGGTATTTTCCATCAAGATGGTCCATAACTGTCAGAGCCAAACTGGAGAGAGACCTTGGGTGAGCTGTGTTGCGACCCTCCGGAACCAGTAGAACCCAGTCTTGTTTTGTTTTGGACCTACTTAGCTGAAATTTCAAGATTGAAATGATTCTCCTGTAATTAAGAGAAAACAACTCATCTTTTGTACAAAATATGTGAACAAATGAATTTTATAGTATTAAAGTAATTTTCAAAAGGAATGCGAAACTGGCATCTTTCTTGGACTTCTACAGCTTCAACAGTCCTAGAGGGAAAAAACCAGTAAAAACCAGCTCTGAGCAGGGAGGACAGGGCTCTGCCTGAACTGGTGCCTGTTAAACTATCAGCAAACATGGTGTCTTTGTGCAAATAATACACTAAAATCTGAAAGGAAATGACACATTGCAGAATGATCAGCAAGCGTAGGCTCAGGAGCCCTGAAAGGAAGAAGCTGTCACCATTGTTCTGAACTGCTCGGCATTGGCAGCATTGGTTCAGAGCCGCATGTGGATGCAAGTTTGCCAGCGCTCCCACAATGCTGACAGGCAGCATGCGTCACATACTGGCCTTTGGTCTGCATTCCCAAGTTTTGCAATTTTTCTTTAAAGAGGGAACGTGGTGTCAATTAAAACCACTTTGGAGTGGAGATGAGGATAAGTCTCATTCAGGAATGAGGCAGCTCACTATCCCTCCTTCTGAAACTTGAAAGTAATCCCATAGGTGAATTGCATTTGAACTGGGAAAATAGCTGCGCATACCTGGTCCTGTTGCTTCTGGCCATAGCTGTATATTTAGAAAGCTTTAGTGCAACACCTCTGCAGTTAAAAGCAGATAAATATGAGGAAAGCAGAATTGCTGTAATTATACCTTTATGTTTTGCTAACTAACTGGCTGACAGTCAAATAACAAGGTCTGCTTGGTTGCCAGCTGGTTTTATTACTTAGCACTAAGTCTTTAAGAACCCTTTAACTTGAAGAGAGTCTTAAAAATACAGTCCCCATCTTGCAAATGCTTTGGAATTCAGTAACAGTACCAAAATTCCTGTATACTCCCACTTCCCTAAAAGCCGTGCATATGTGGGGTGGTGGGAAGTAAATGTAGGAATGTACCTGCGTTACTGGAAAGCTGGCAAAAATCTGCGCAGCATCATCTGGTTTATATTTGTTTGTCCAGAAGAGACTCAACCTGCTTGGTGGCATTTATTATTTTTAGGCAGCAGTGACATTAAGTCTCACTTTTCTTTGAGAATGGGTCAGAAATGCAATTTAAGTCTCTGAGGCTATAAAAACTAATTCTCAAACTTCATCATTTTTCCCTTTTTTCCCCAAGGTACCGCAACTGCTCTAAGCAGAACTTTACTCCATTCGAAGTGCTAATCTCGCTCTCAAAGTATCCTCATTGTTTTTCTGCAGCTCTGAAAGCAGAAAACATGTTTGTTCTTCAACTCATAACTTCTTACAATTGTTTATCCTCAAAGTGGAAATCAAATACTGCTCAGAACTGTGGGCTGAATTGCTACCAACCTAATTTGCACAGGAGATGGTCCAGTAATGAGATGTTGAGAACAGTTAGTTTTGATTGCAAAGTGGGTACTCCTAATAGTGACCTCTAACATAGGTGTCTAAAATATTTGTTCTATCCAGGGCTTGGATCTACAACGGCAGGATAAATCTTCCTTTTAAGTCAGCCGTATGATAGAAACTTCTGCCAGTGTGTATTGAGAGTTGGCATCAATACTCTGGAAATTCATGCTTGTATTTCTGTAGAAACTAGAGATTGTAATGAGAATTAATCACTGTCCTCTACCCATCCAGATGTTTGCTCAGCTGTTGTGGAAAAAATTCTTCACTTAAGCAGATGTTGTGAAAAATGGCCTACAAAATGGATGTGATACTTACCCACATTTGTTTCTCTCTTTTTTCAGTAGCCCAATTTAGCAGTTGCTATGAGAAAACCATGAGAAAAACCCCAACAACCAAAAAACCCCATCCCAAATGTAGCACTGTTTTTCATCTGAATATAAGGCCAAACAAGTAGACCTATACAAACCTATATATGAAGAACTTCCGATACCGTAAGTTCTAAGCCCCAAACCTCCCTCCTGCAGGTGTTTGCAGCATGTATACAGAGGTTTGCACTGAGAAGTTGAATTACTCTGTTTAGTTTGCTCTGAGCACAGAGGGATATCTCTTACAGTACATGGCAAATCGCATGGATCAGAGGCTGTTTGAGTCTTGCTGTTGAACTTAGTGGAACGTTAAGGTGAGTTGCTGGAATTGCATGCTATGCTTTGGAGCACAGGGAAGGAGAAAATGAATTTGCTGGTTTTTTTGAGTACTTAAGATCTGCCTGTGAAGGGGGATGTTTTGTGATCGTATGCTAATGGCACTGGTATGACCTGTGGGCCATACTAAACAAAGGCAGGTAAAATCTCTGTCTAGTGACCCCTGTCCATTCTAGGATCGTGCTTAATCTGCGATTGAATCCTGCTTCAACTGTACCATCAAGGTAGTCACAGCATTACTGGGCTGCTTGATGTCATATGAGAATGAAATCATTCACCCCACAGATACCAGGATTTCATCTTTTTCCTGTTTCTAAGTTTTATTTCTGCAAGGAAAGGCACAACTGGTGCCCCTACCCAAAGTTGAGATTTCCTGCAGGTGGCTTGCCCCACTGCTGGGGCTTCCCCATTGCTTGGACGTGGTAAATATAGGTGAGCAGATCCTGTTTGCTTGGGTCATCCTTTCAAGTGTGAGCTGCTTTTTTCCTTCTGTGAAATAGAGATGTGTTTTTTCTGGCACTCGCTGCTGTTGTCCTCTGCAGCGTGTAGGCATGGAAGACTGATGAAATAGGTAACCTCTTTACAGGAAATTTTTAAGAATAGAATTTGGTTGTCTTGGAGCAGACTGAGGGGAAGCAGCTCTTTACTGGTACAAGAGACTCAGCACAGTCTTTTGGACATGACAGTTTTGTGCTGCTGAAGTTTAGGTTTCTATTAGTCCTCCCTGATGTACAGCATCAGAAATCTGAAATCAGTGTGAGTAGCAGGAGGGCAGACCTTTATTGCAGAGCAGCATATTGGAAGTCAAGGCTGTTGTTACTGTGATGATGACAAACAGATCTTCAGTTGGTAGATGGAGGGCTGCTTTCTTTTGGCAGCTCTTAAAATGGTGCAGACTGTGTGTCATTTCATCCAGTCACAATTACATGCCTTGTCACTGTGAAACCAGAAGACTGACCTACTGACTTCGGTTTCACAATCATTCCTACAGAGCTGACTTAATTTCTGGTTTAATAATAACTCATAAATTCATAACCCTTGGGTTTGGGTTTTGTTTGCTTTGTGTTGTACTCATGTTTTTATTGCCTGTAACTTCTGCTTCCTAAAATTGCTTATACAGGACCACAGAATAGTGGCCTGCAAGCTATAGACATTTATTTCTTCATTACTGGGTTAGTGCAAGATGTTACTTGGCTTTAGAACTATAAAGTGCTGTTCTCCCAGCACAGATTTTCCAAGTTAAGAGCAGTACAGTTATGTGAAGAGAAGTTGCCATTGTGCCAGTGGTGAGTGTAGGCTGGAATGGCATGTAACATCAAACAGGTCTCCAATATCGAAGTGTAGACTCTCACTGGCTTGTCAATGTTGCGCAAGAGATGGGGATGGCTGTTCTTTTCAAAACAGCGTTCCAAATGCTGTTTCAGTACATCCAAAGCTTAATAATTAGGTGTAGATGAGGTTGCCTTGGAGAGTCCACTGCCACTGATCATCTTTGATAGCAGGTCTTTGAAACATCAAAAGTTCAGTGACTTCAATGAACTACATGTGCAGGATGAGTACTGCATCCAAATCTTAGAAATATCACTGGATTTTGGGGGATGACCATTAGCATTCCCATGGCAAAACCCAGATTTGCCTGTGTAATCTTTAGCATCAGCTTGCTGACAATTAGTGTTGTTTTTCCTTCCCTTCTGCACAAATGTGTGCATTCTGGAAGAAAAAAAAAGAAGTTCTTACGCTTGGAAGTCAAAACCCAGCAAACCCAGAAATACAGAATCCAGTGAATAATTTCCATACAACATGAACATTCTTGGTTTCACACCTACCGGATTAAAATTTAATTCTCTTAGTCTTTGTGTTCATGTATATTTCCTACTAATCAGAATCAAGAGTTCTCCAGGGAAGTAGTGCTGCCATGGGGATCTTATCAACATCCCTTCCCAAGCGAGTTAGATCTGCATCCTGGTGAGTGGAGAGGTTTATAAAATACCCTGGTGCAGCACTGATGCCGTGTGATTGTTGACACATCCCATGGCTTCTGGCCTCAGTAAGGTGAGCTGGCTCTTCCAGTTAGTTGGCTTATCTGTCCTCCTGTGCGAATAAGATGCGTGGTAGGGACATGTTGGAAGATGATCAGCATTGAGTGAATCAGCAGGGTCTTGTGCAACGCAAAGCATTTGAGCTCATCAGCTTGAATTGTTGTTAACTCCCTGAACTGGGCCTTGAGGAGCTCCTGATCTCAAGCAGTGAATTCGGAGAATGTGGCAGAATCCCAGTTTTAACACTTACCTTCATTTGCAAGGACTGGGAACACTTTTTGTTCAGAAAGATGTTGTCTCAGGGCAACTGTTTTTTCTCAAATGCCTTTCATCCACTCTCCTGACACTAACACTGCTGTTCAGAATTTGGGAAGTTCTGCACCATCTTTATCGGTAACATGCTGTTACTTTCATCTATATACTGTTGAGTGTAGGTCCTTTACAGCCCCAGTTTCTCAATCTCGGGTCCTTTGTACCAAGAACAGGCCTTGAAGTTAGATATGAAGCCCTTGTTTACAGTCTGTTGCATCGCTTGACATCTGAGGAGTGTTGGGAACCTGGTGAGGACACCGATAAGTGTGTGCTACACAGCCACCATTGCTGTGGCCATGAACATGCTTGTTTCTAGGAAATTCCCTAATGCTGATTCCAGCAGAAACGCCCATTGCCTTTGTGCAGCACATACCCCCATGTACTCACCCCTAGGGACTAAGATTGCCTGGTCTCTTGCTGCTTCTTTGGTCCTAGCTCTGGAACAGCATTCCTGCCACTTGTTGGAGAGGGGGGTGGCAGGAATACCAAAGAGGAGTAGGTTTTTTCTGTGGTCTTGAGGTGTTGGTTCTTCCTTACCAGCTGGGGCTGCTAACACTTGCCGGCAGTAGATTGAGTGTGTTTTGAGCTTTGTACGTTCATGTATGGTCACGAATGTGACTGTCATATGTTTGACTGTAACAGTATGTTACAAATTCCAGCTCTGTGTGAAATATAAATACCTTGAGCAGCTATTGCACACACACAACTGCTGTAGTGAGAGGGATCATACTTTGTCTGCCAGGAAATTGGCACAAGAGTTTCATAAAAACCTGTAACTAGTACTCCATATTCAGTTGTTATTATGATTGCAGCATCAGGTTTGATGTGAAAGCAGCAGAAATAACTTATTTGCAGTTCTTGAACCTAGGATTTAATTTTTTTCCCCTTCTGTTTCTAGTGTTTACCTTGGCTCCTTTCTGGTTAGGCAGATGGTAGTATAGTCACTAAAACTAAAATGCTATCTGCTTCAGTTTCTCGCTTGCAAGGATACTGAGTCAGTACAATTTCAGTAAGGAAATTACTGCATGCTTTCTTCTGATCTTGAATGGTGTTGGGAAATACTAGGCGTGACTCTAATCCATTTCCTAAGCACAGGGACTAGTCATCTGCACATAGGTGGAGGGGCAAGAAGTTCTAATTGTGGCCCAAACCAACTGTCTTAAGATGTGGGTAGCTGGGGGCTGTTGCTTGCTTTTCTTATTGATGTGGAGCCTATACACACTTTAGATTTTAAAGTGGTTCTTACATTTAGTATTATCAGTGGTTTGTGTTGCTTTTTTCCCCCCTTTTCCCCATTTGTCTCCTTCTCCAGTTCAGTAATGGTAGGCTCCATGTGTTACAGGTCACGTGATTCCATGACACATGTGTATGTATATATACAAGATGCCTGCTGAGTCTGCTCAGACTGCACTAAACTTCCCTCTTCAGAACCACCCAGCATTTCAGAGAAGTTACCTGCCACTATGATGCCTGGGGGCTTATCTGAGACCAAGCCTGCTACTCCAGAAGTCCAGCATATTGTTAACCAGGTGAGTTGTGAATATCTAAAGATGAATTCTCTGTCCGGAGGCTTGTGTAAAGGCTGGGAGACCAGATGGTGATAATGATCCAGTGTTAAAAGTGAAGAAGCTAGTGCTGAACGTCTGAATTCCCTTGCCTGCCAGTGTTTTCTCAGCATTCTGCATAGGCCGTGCTCTGGTAAGACTGAGGTGAACCATTCTCTGTCTCATCCTTGCAAGGGATAGTACTACTGGCTTCCTTCAGTTTATAATGTTCATGTATACTTCTAAGGCCAGCTCTGTTATGCCAGCACTGAGGTCACTTGTTTGAAATTAAAGTTGTTATATTTGAGAGGAGAAGATTGTACTTGGCAGAATTAATTCCTCATTGAAGGACACAGATAGGGCAAACCATGTGGTAGTATGCAATAAAGACATACACATGACAAGGCTATGGATAAATGGCATGTTCTCTGTTGGTACCTCTGGAGTGTTTTCTGGAGTCACGGCTAAGATGTAGAGCCTGCTAGGGAGCCTGGCAGCATGAGTCTAGTTGCACGGTGGTTGGTTGCTTCAGTCCCGCTCTGGAAGCAGCTGTGTGAGCAACACTTCTGCAGATCCTCTAATGCCCTGCAGTGCAGCAGCTCTTAGAAGTGCATGAAGTGTGTCCTGAGGAGTGCGAGGGGATTGGGAAGGCTCCTTTTGTGGTGCACCCAACCAATCACCTTCACCCTCCCAGCTCTGAAAGAATTGCTCATCCCTCTTTGGCAACAGCATGAAGTGTAATTTATGCCCTCCTTGAGGAAATAAAAATAGGAAGTAGTGAAGATGAACATACTGGTCGATACTGCTGCACACACCTTATGTGCAGGGCTCCCTGCTTCCTCCTTTGCTGTGCCATAGAGGACAGAGTTTGCACCAGCACCATTCCATATCTCCTGCTACCTTGCAGGCTGAGGCCAGGCAACGATGAAGCCAAACTTAAGGTGAGCTGGGCTGTGCATGTGGAAGGGCAGAGCCACCAGGAGATATCTGTAAATAGGCTGTGTAGGCTGGTGTCAGAGTACTTCGACCAGGTTCTTTGAGATATTCCACATATGGAGGGTATACTGTTTAATATCTAATTTACTTATTTGATACTATTTGATGGCACATGAGGCTTTTGATTTAGCAGAGTGATACAAATATACTGGTAGCACAATACAGATATATTAGTCCTAGCAAATAGGGCAGTTGGAATACAGCAGTTGGTGTGATACCACCAATGTGATCTCCATGTGGTCACTTTAGTATACTCATTGTCATGACACTAGGCATCCTCAGTCACCAGGAAGGAGTACATGGATTGAAGCCAGTTCAAACCTGCTGTTGTCTTCAAAATTCTTTAGTTCATAGTCAGGCAGAGTGCTGTATTCACTCCCCCCATACTGGTCTGCTTACCTCTGCGATGTGTTCACATTCTTTTAATGAACTCAGAGTTACACCACCAGTTGATCCACTCAACTGACATAGCTATTTATCTAAAACAAATACTTTCTGATCCCCTTTTTGTTCAGATAAAGTCAGCCTTTGCACAG
Organism: Psittacula echo; assembly: GCF_963264785.1. Classification (NCBI taxonomy): domain Eukaryota; kingdom Metazoa; phylum Chordata; class Aves; order Psittaciformes; family Psittacidae; genus Psittacula; species Psittacula echo. The sequence goes on from NC_137736.1 coordinate 9,289,413, forward strand.
TTACACCCTGCATTTTCTGAGTTTCATAGGCACATCACTCTTGCCCAGCTCCTCTGAGTCACCTTCCATTGTAGAAGAAGATTTATAGTTTTTCCTGAAACACATAAAGTGTAGGGCAACATTTAGGTTCATTACCAATTACATTGGTACTGTCCTCTCAGAGATTAAATAGTCCTGTAATTACTAGGCTAAAAGGGCAGGGGACTAGCAAGTGAGATAGGTCTGAGCAGCAGGGGAAGTCTGGCCCTGTGTCTGAGGCATCATAGAATCATAGACTGGTTTGGGTTGGAAAGCACCTTGAGATTATCCAGTTCCAACCCCGTGCTATGAGTAGGGATGCCTCACACTAGACGATGTCACCCAAGACTCAGTCCAACATGGCCTTGAACAGTGCCAGGAATGGAGCATTTACCCCTTCTTTGGGCTGCCTGTGCCAGCGCCTCACCACGCTCACAGTAAAGAACTTCTTCTTTATATCTTACCTGAATTTCCCCTGTTTCAGTTTGAACCCATCAAGCCTCATCCTATTGCTAAAGTCCCTGATGAAGAGTCCCTCTCCAGCAACCTTGTAGGCCCCTTCAGATACTGGAAACTGCTCTGAGGTCTCCACACAGCTTCTCTTCTCCAGGCTGAACAGCTCCAATCTTCTTCTTCAGAACAGGAGAGAGCTTTCACTGGTGTCCCGTTCCCCTTCCCCCCCCCCCCCCCCACCTTCACCCCCAACAAAGGCTTTCATATAATTCTGTAAAGAAAATATTCTGCAGGAACAAACCTTATGTTGGGGCAATCCTGCTGTGCTTCCAGCCAGATAACAGCGTCACCCTTTCATGATGCAATTGTGTGGGATTTATGCTCTGCTAAGCAAAGCAGCAGCTCATATGATTTGAGGGAAGTTGCGAAGAGCACCTGCAGACCTTGGGATGCCCAAGGTCCATCTGCTCTTGGGACTGCATAATTATTTACTTAAGCCTCTGCCTTGTCTTCCTTGTAGTGACCCTTAGTGAGCTTGGCAATGTTATTTATTCAGTTATTAACACTTTTTTGGAAATATCTGTGTCAACAGTCTGTAGATATCTGAACTGCGTATTTTAAGATCCACAGGGCTTAAACTGGGTACTGTTCATAAACATCCAACCTGAGCTGAGCATGAATGCTGTCATCACAGAGCATTGTTTCTTCTGGAATGCTATAGCCCAGGAACTACATCAGCTAGAAAGTCTTAAGTCTCGGGGGATTTTAAAGAATGCTGGAGGCAATGATAGGGAAAAGGGCTGGAGGTCTTGGTGTAAATAGAATTATTTTGGGGGTTTTGGGTTTAGTTCATAAAGGGTGTGGTTTGAAAGGATGAAAACTGGAGTGGTAGATAGGAAAGAAATATGAACCTGCCAACTATTTTTCCCTTTCTTTTTACAGGTGAAGCCACAATTGGAAAGCAGGGAAAACAGGACATATGGCATCTTTAAAGCCATAGTATATAAGACTCAGGTGGTCGCTGGGATAAACTACTTTATTAAGGTTTGTATATGTTACAGGAGCTTTGTAATTATGGTTTGTAGTTAAACAATAGAGGTGACTTGAATAGTGGCTTATAACAAGAAAGGGAAGCAAATTTAGTAGGAAATCACCTGATGTGACTAACAGATGCTTATAAAATTCCTGTATTTGTCACTTTTGTAGAACAGGAATATGAAAACTTGTAAAACATGCACTGTGCTGCTTCAGATGTGAATAGTCAGTTTCTTAGGATCATCTCAAAGACTATGGATTGCCTTATCAGCTCAAATTATTTAGTCTCAACTCTGCCCTCCTGTATCCTTTTCAAGGCATAGTAGCTTTCCTGTTGGGTCTGTGTCCTCCAGTTGTGTTTATTGTGATGAATTTGAGGTCAGTCTGGGGCTCTGTTGGACAGTTAGAGTGAATTTTTTACTGTAATGCAAGCATCCCATACTCTGCAGACTAGTTTTTCATGCAAGCATGTGTGTTGATGTTCTGATTCTGTGTCATGTGCTGCAGAGGTACAGCCTGCCTGTCAGTTCTTCCTGTACTGTCAAACCCTCCCCCTTTCTGTTGCAGAGCTAAAACGGATAATACTTAACTTGGAACCCTCTGATAGCATCGTCCTCTACTAGGAAACCTTACCCAAGGATTTGAGGAACTTTCAGCTGGGCATATTTGCAACTGATGGCTGGAAAGCATTGCTTAGTGGCAGGCTGGCTTTCTGGAAGTAGAGCTGACTTTGCATGTGACTGCTGTATCTTAACTCCACTGTGTGCAGACACATGCCCGGCAGGATATGCTCCCTTGACAAGGCTCAGAATCTCCATTAATTAAATTGACAGATTGGGCAGATAGTAATTGTGCAGAGAGACATTATGAGCATTTGCTCCACACTTCTCATATTTAGTTGAACCCAGGAATGACAGATACTGCCAAACCTTCCTCTTTCCCAAGCCCTTCCTGAAAGTAACTCTTAAGAGTTATTTCTGTTCTGTGAGCACCATGAATTCTATTGACAGACTACCTATTGTATGACTAGTCTCAGCTGTACTTACATCAGTGATGTTTTTCCTTCCTTTGGTCCTGTGAGATGTGCTTTTGTGGACAAAGTACTGAGTGATGAAGAGGAACAATTTACAGGAAGGCTGCAGTAAAGCCAGAAGTCATGCCCAGTTGCGTTTCTTCACTTCGTGCCATCTTACTGCTGACCTAGGCAATGTAAAATACTTGTCTGCTGTTCATGCTAAGCCTCATGACCAAACTGCTCAGAAATGAAGATTGACATGTTACTGAACTGGGAGGAAATCCCATTTATGACACTGAAAATGGATTATTTGTCTCCTCTTTCCCATTCTGGCAAGTGACAGGAAACAGTTACTCATTTTAGCATTAATTGGGATGAGCTCTGTGACAAGATTCATTACTTTATACTTCTGAATTTTCCACATCACTAGTATTTTACCGGAAGAGCTCAGATGTAATCCAGACCAAAACAAACCTAGTGCCACGTTGCAGCCACCAGAAAGCATGTAGCAACTTCTTGGTGCGTAAGGCATTAAACTTGCCGTTCATACTATATAATCGGGTTAAGAGCTGTTGAAGTAAAAATGGACATACTCCTAAAATTAAGCTCCTGAGCAAAGATCTTCTTCCAAGTATATAAAGAACATCCTTTTGTTTGAACCTGCTTTGAACCCGTGATCCTCACTTTCCCCCTGTTTTGGTTTCTAGGTCCAAGTTTCTGATACTGACTACGTCCACTTAAAGGTGTTTCAGAGCCTTCCTCAAGAGAACCAAGGTCCCAGCCTTGATGGTTTCCAAACTGGCAAAACCAGAGACGATCCTCTGACCTACTTCTGAGACACAAGGAGGAATGGTGTCTTACTTCCACAAGTTGCATGTGGATTCTGCCTGTGTCAGTAAACGCATGAATGCAAAATAAGTTTTGAATGTTTATGAAGTTTAATGTACTGTGTGTCATATCTAGGTTTGCTGCCTGCCTGAAGCTCCAATAGCCTATGAAATACTAACCAAGGCTGTTTCCACTACCTGAGCTACTATAGCTAAGACAGAGCACACCCATTTCAGTCTCTCTTTCCAAAGCACTGTCAGGCATCCTCTGAAGACAAAACTTGGGCCTCCCCAGTACAATTCAGGCAATAACAGCCTAAATATGTCAGCATGTGGTTTACTTTAAGCACATTAAATACAGATTATTTGCCATGCAGAAAGTGTGTGAGGTGGATCAGATGGATAGATTAGATAGATAATTTCTGGCCTGGGTGAACTGAGAAACCAAACTGTGTCCCCTTGTAAGTGCAGCATCACTGTACAGAAGCAGGGTGGAGGGAAGGAATCAGCTCCTTGAAGGAGCAGAAAGATGCCCTCTGCCACAGAGCAGCATTCAGCCCCTGGCGCAGGGAGTGATGTCCTGATTCAGAATGTGCTTTCCTGGAGACCTGGGGAGCTCATGCCCTTTTTTTACCTTTTGGGTAGCATCAGCCACCTGCAATGAGACCAGTTTTCAACTGAGCTCTGAAGCACCAAGAAAAGAGGGCAAACCCAATCCACAACAAAAATACTTCCCATTGCCAGTTAGCAGCTGCTGAGGTAGGGGCATGTACCTTACCTGCTAGGGAGCTGGGTTCAAAGTACAAGACATTAAACAGGTTTCAGGCCATGCCTTCCTTGTATTCATATTTTGGTGTTATAGTGAAGGATGGATGTGTAACTGGCACAGGTGTCTAGTGTGGAGGAAAATGTGGCAGCTGCCCCTTTCTCTTCATGCCAGTATCCTTGGTCAGATGCTTTAGTTCCTCAAAGTGTTCAGAGAACCTTTGGACTCCTGGGAGTAGTCCTTCCCTCATGCAGCTAATACAGTTTCCACAAGAGCTCAGAACTGCAGCCTAATGTTAGCAACTCTTTAAGATGCAGCAAGTCTCTCATTATCACCACTGACATCCTCTCACAGCATTTGGAGGTAGTGCTCAGCTTTTTGAACCATGGAAACTCTTTGGGGTGGGGAGTTACCAGCACCAAAAAAGACTGTCTCCAAACCCACTATTCTAGCAAAACAAGAAGTGCTATAATAAGTCAGAGTTAGTGCTCCCTTTATTCCATGTTGGGAGGGGGGTGGGGACTCCTTGGCCTGATATGAGCAAAAGCATGTTAGCCTCTCAATAACCAGGAGGCAGAACGTGCTGCTTCTAAGCAGTTCTGGTTATACAGGCACACAGAGCACATCTGCAACACAAAGCCCTGTAACGCGCATGTAAGCCCACTGTGCCCTCTCCTCGCAAAGCTGCTCATCATCCTGCGGCCAAGGACGTACAGCAGCGTCACCTCAAGGAGGGCTGTTGCCAGTTCAGAGGGCAGCAACCCCTGCCCAACCTCCAACCTACACAAGACAAACATCAAAACTTCCAAGTCTGGCTACGAGAGTTTCTGAGCAGGTGTAAATGAGTTGCATAAGCACAGAGATAAACCCAAACCCCATCACAGACTGGGTGTGGTTGGAAGGGTCTGCGGGAGCTCAGAGTCCCCAGCTCCTCTGCTCACAGCAAGATCAATGAAAACAGGTGGCTAAGGACTATGGGCAGCCAGAATTCCAGTGCTCTCCATCGATGGAGCTTCTCTGGGCAACCTGGTCCTGTCTGACTTCAACTCTGGCACTTGTTGAAGGGGAGAAAAGCACTGTGTGTGTGTGTGTGATGGCTTCCATGGGGTTCCGTGGCCTCGCCCACTTGAACACAGGGCGTTCCAGATTCAGCCACATCTGTGATCACCATGGTCACCATGTCCCCATATCCCCAGCACTCTCCCCGTGGCCACTGTATCCCCAGCACATTCCCTGTGGTCACCGTGTCCCCCCATGTGCGGGCAGGTGGCCCTGTACCACAAGATGGCCGAGAAGGCCGAGGACATCCGACAGCCTCGAGCACATCGTCTGTAGGAGGAGCCCCCAGAGCACCCTCCTGAGCCCCCAACAACTCCTGAGACCTGAACCGGCCTTGACTGAGCCCCGAGCCCCCGTGTGGCGGTCACCCTCACAGCAGCCAGCCCAGCCTTGGGTGAAGCAGGTAAACGTGGTCAAGGTTAGCCCCGAGACCACCCCTCAAAAGGAGATACCAAAGAGAACAGCGGGCTTTTGCAGACCATCGGTGTCAAACACCAGGCTGCAGGGAGTTCTAGCTTTGGGTGGCCATCGTTCTCTGAGGTGGTGAGCTGCTGACATTTGTTCTCTCCCTAACCTGTGGGGCTCCCAAACCCGCCCGGACGCGTTCCTCTGTAACGTGCACTCGGGGGCCCTGCCTGAGCAGGGGGTTGTAGGAGACGCTCTCCAGAGCTCCCTTCCAGCCCTGGCGCTTCTGTGTGATTTGACGTCAGCTTTCCAGCCAGCAGAGCTGAAGCTCCCCCTGCTGTACGAGCAACGCAACAACGTGTGCTGCCAGCGTTCGCTGGAGCTGCACCGCTCGAGCCAGAGCCCCCCTTCGCAGCATCACCTCTGCTCCTCTCTGCCAGCCGAAACCCAAGAAGACACCGGAACGGGCCGCAGCATGTATGAAATCCCCTCTGCTGACCTTGGCCCGTCTGGCTCCAGAGGCGGACCCAGCTCCAAGAGCGAGGGCGCTACCTCAGCATTTGCCTTTATTTGGGCAGCGCCTGAAAGGGCGGGCAGCGCTTGTGAGCGAGTGAGTGAGGCAGCGTTTGTGAGAGAAGCAGTGGAGAAGCGGAGGGCGAGTGGCAGGCTGCGCTTGTGACTGAGCCCGTGAGGGAGCAGGGAACGAGCGGGTGGGATATGCTTGAGAGTGAGGCAGCGCTTGTGAGTGGGTCAGGGTTTGTGAGGGCAGAGCACCTGTGAGCGGAGAGTGCTTGTGCAGGAAGAGCACTTATGAGTGGAGCAGTGCTTGTGAGTGCAGCAGTGCTTGTGAGAGTGCTTGTGAGTGGAGCAGTGCTTGTGAGAGTGCTTGTGAGTGGTGCAGTGCTTGTGAGAGTGCTTGTGAGTGGTGCAGTGCTCATGAGTGGTGCACTGCTCGTGAGAGCACTCGTGAGGGGAGAGCGCTCGTGATTGGAGAGCTCTCGTGAGAGGAGAGCGCTCGTGAGTGGTGCAGTGCTCGTGAGTGCAGAGGGCTACTGAACTGAGGAGCGCCATTGAGCGCTCATGAAAGAAGAGGGCTCGTAAGAGAAGAATGCTCGTGAGTGCAGAGCAGTGCTCGTGAGGGGAGAGCGCTCGTGAGGGGAGAGCGCTCGTGAGGGGAGAGTGCTCGTGAGTGGATCAGCGATGGAGCCGAGGCTGAGTGAGCAGGCTGGAGGCATGGCCAGGCCGTGTGAGGACATGCGGCTTGGGACACTTGCTGCTGTGGTGGCTTCTGAACTTTCTGCATAAGTCCTGAGGGTGGCCGCGTGGCACAGACCCTTGCTGAGCCCTCCGCTTTTTCTCCTCCCTATTTTTCTGCTGCCCAGGATGGGGAGGAGAGTCAAAAGAATGTAAACCCAATGGGTTGATTTAAGAACAATCCAGTAACTAAGGGACCTGCTGGGCATCCTGATAACCTTGCTCTGCTGCAGCTGAAACTGAGCAGCTCTGATATCTCCACTGCCATCTCCAGGGCTGCCTTCCCAGCCAGGCCCTAGGCACCCTTCACAGTGAAGGGGGAGCAGAAACAGTATCTCAAAGAGTCTTCTTGCCAGTGACATGCAGGGAAGGCAAGTGGTGAGAAACGTTTGTAGCTGTCAAGAGTCAGCCTACACACTATGGTCTTTGGTGTCTGTGACATCAAATCTGACTGTTTGTGTGAGGAGTTCACTCCTTTTTTTTTTTTTTTCTTTAAAATAGGCAAATGATGGGCACAGACTATGAACTGAATTTTTACTACTTGATTTGCTACTGCCCTTCAAATCAGTCCACATCACCTGATATTCAGAAAGATGCCTTTCAAATAATACCTGTGGGAACAAGGGAGAAACGTCTCCAGCTTTCCCATATCTCAGTTCTATTCCAACCACATCCAGGGCAGCACCAGGCTCTCACCATTTGTGGCCAGCAGTATGGGTGGCTGTAAGAAGCCAGGAGGTCGCTGTGGATTCTGTACAGGGACAGAAGCATCAATCTCATGCTTGGATCAGGCATTTACATTTTGCTACGTGCCTCAGGAGCTTCTGATAGTCCTGTCTGGCCTGACAAAGAAAAAGAATCATATGGAAAGCAAAACACTTCCAAAGCTGCCTCTTCTGCTGGGAGAGAATGGAAATGTCCCTGTGGAGCTGGAAGTGCTATTTGTGTGTGATGTGCTGCTGCTGTGGGAACAGAATCTGCAACCAGCAGAGTAGGAGCAGATTTGCATCCCAGGTGAGTTGCTTGTGGATGTGATGGGGTGAATATTTGCTTTTTTCCCCGTCAGAATGGCTTACAAAGTGTTCATGCATTGCAGGGCTCTCTTGAACTCTGATTTCTTCTCCTAATGTGAAAGTCTTTTAGTGGTTAGAGAGGAAGTTGCTGTGATGGAGGTGAATTATGCTTGCAGTTACAGACTTGGTTTTGTTCTTGCAGGTCCTGTGACATCGCTGTCGCATGGGACGTTACTGTAGACGCTTGTGATCCCTCAGAGGACAACAATCCCTTCTGCTTTGTATCCTGGAGCAATCCTTCCCAACATATATCCATCTCAGGGTGAGTTCTTTTGGGGTTTCTCTTCAGTAATGTGTGTGTGTGTTGTGAGTTGCAGTTTGCCTGCTCTCTGCACTGCTCCAGCACAGTGTCACGGGCATGTGTGCCATCATGACACATGACAGAAAGACTGGCTGAGAAGGTAACAGCCTGGGCAGGCCAGAGAGTAAAACTGGTATCAAACTCCATCCTCAGCATGAGGCCAGGATTTATGTTGCAGCAGGGATTTCTGGCTCTAAATGCTGGGAACTCATCCAGTACAAATACCAGGTGGGAGCTGCAAGGGGATCCTGCCATGAGCGGGTCCTCGGGTGAGCTGTGGGTCCTGCCATGCCCCAGGCAAACCCCATGGCGTGTGGGAGGTGTCTGTGCCTGGCAGAGAGTAGCAGAGAGAGAGGTGGTGCAGCCCTGGTAGCGCTGGGGTAGGAGGTGGTGGGGCCTGGGCTGTGGTGTGGCAGCGGGAGCTGTGTCCAGGGTCCCCTGTTATGCAATTAATGCCTTTTTGGTGTGTTTTTGTGTTTTAATGTCCCCATGTGACGCGAGCGCTGCTGGATTTGCACATCCCGCAATGAGACACGTTCTTCAATGACTTGTCTGCGCCATACCCAGAATATTTCCAGCCCTGGACAAGCCAGGATGGTTTGGGCTGCACAGGCTGAACATTCCTGCACACCTGGGCATGAGCTTGGCATCGGAACCCCCAGCCTGAATGAGTCAGTGACTGAGATTCCTGGGGAGTCTCCATAGAGCAGGGGCAGAGACCAAAGGGAGTTGCAGCTCATTAATGCCTTAATGCCGGTGAGCAGCCAAAGGCACTCAACTGCTTCCACCTGCCTTCTGCTGCTGGCTTTGTCCATAGCTGCCTCTGCTTCCCCGCTCTGGCTGTGACTGCGGGCTCCCTCCTCCAGGTACAGACCCTGTCTGGTTTCTGCTCCCCAGCTCTTCCCTGTAGCAGCTACCAGGAGGACAGACCTCTGTAGCCTGGCGCTGGCTCTGCTGCAGCCAGGGATAGCTCGGACCGGTGAGTGTGGGAGAGGCTGCTGGAGGAAACTGGTTTCCACTGCAGCGAGGAGCACGGCCCCGAGGTGGAGAGGACACCCCGGTGAGGGCGCACAGGGGCGTCTGGGAGGTGGGAGTGGGCGCTGTCGGGGTCCGACCCCGACCCCAGGTGCTGGTGGCTGCTGGCCGCAGTCTGGGGCTACCGGGGTCGGTCTGTGCCGCTGCTGCCGCAGGGGGCAGGAGGGTTTTCAGCCAGCTCCTGGCTCTTGCCCTCCGTTCCGGGGAGAACTGGGACATTCTTGGGTCCTGGCCCCGCTTCTCCCTCCCCGGCTGCCCCGGGCTGCGGGACCAGGTTGTGGGGCCGGGCAGAGCTGCCAGGGTTGGCCTGGGAGCAGCTCCAGGGCTCTTTGTGCCGGGCTGTGCTGCCAGGAGCTGACTGTGCTATGTCTGTCCTTGCACAGGGATGGGCAAATGGATGAGCAGAGGAGCCCCAGCAGCAGCCGGGCTGCCTGTGCCGAGGCCGATGCTGCTGCCTGGCCGGTGATAGTGCGAGGAGTGTGCAGCTCCAGTGCAGACATGGCCACAGGTTGGGGGGTTGGGCCCTGTTTTGATTTTGGGTTTGTTTTGGGGTTGGGTTTGGTTGGTTTGGGTTTTGTTTTGCTTGTTTGGATGTTGCTTGTTTGACTTGAGTTTGGGTTTTGATTTGGGTTTGGGTTGGTTTGTGTGTTGGTTCAGCAGGTCCCCTTTTCTTGCAGCCGCAGCTCCTGGACATCTCCAGTTCAGTTTTGGATCCACCTCATTTACAGCTCCTGTTGGTTCCTGCTCTGGGTTCAGATCCAGCTTATGAATGGCTTCAGCTCCTGGTTGTCATGGCTGCAGCTCATTTGCAGCTTCAGGTCAGTGGTTTCTGCCCCCACAACAGCTCAATTTTTTAGTTTTTTCTTCCAGCTCCAGCTCATTTATGGCTTGGGCTCAACTGCAGCTTCACTTCTCTGTTTCTGCCCTTCTTTTTTTTTCAGGCCCAGCTCCTGGGTGGCCCCAGTTGCATTGTGGCTGCAGCTTGTGTCCATCTCCAGCCCCTTTTGCTGCCTCAGCCTCTCCTCAGCTGCAGCTGATCTTCACACCCCAGTGTGAGCAGCCCCAGCCCATTACAGCTTGTGCTTCTTGAAATGAGCCTGGCTTGTGGTGAACACTGCTGCCCCTCTGGATGCCAGAGAGAGACTCTTCATTAGGGACTGTAGCAATAGCACAAGGGGTGATGGGTTCAAACTTGAACAGGGGAAGTTCAGATTAGATATAAGGAAAAAGTTCTTTACTGTGAGGGTGGTGAGGCACTGGAACAGGCTGCCCAAAGAAGTGGTAAACGCCAACAGGAATTTTCAATGAAAAGCACTTAGAATGAAGCAATGTATTCCTGTTTGGTGGACTCTCAAACACAAAGAGAAGAGATGATGTTCACCTCTTTTTTGAACTAGCATACAATCTGATATGTTTACCTAAAAAGGTGACAGCAAGAGATGCACAGTGATAGCCTACAATTGCCATTTCCAAATAAGCTGTCAGAGTTTTACTAGAAAAAAGATACTCGAAGTCAGTGTAGGAATGGACTAAAACAAATCTGGAACTCCAAGATGATGGCAATAAAGGCTGAAAGGAGGCATAGAAGTTCCTACATAAGAGTTGAGCACCCCCAGTTGTCAGATTAGACTAAGCATAGGATATTCAAAAGGCCTTGGTATAAGCTGGTGCCAACAATAAATAGATTTTGAAGGCATCTTTATGATGCTGTCAAAAAAAGGCAGTGACAGCACACTCGGGTGGGAATGGGAGAGGCCATAAATACTTGGTAAACAGAAACACATAGTAAGTGAAACACCTTGTCTGAAGAAGGAACATGCAAATACAAACTACATTTTCCAGTACACAGAGCCCAGTGTCTAAATGCAAAAAAGTCCACTGTATTACTCCTTTAGGATCTATTGCCCTTGACTAGGTTGCACTGTTTATTCCTGCTGCGTTTACAATACATCCCAGAGTCAGAAACTTCCTTACATTCTACAAAATGTTACATCAGCAACCTTGAAGCATGTTGAGCTCCATTAGGAAGTACTATGCATACCTTTCATGTATAGGAATCCTGCTATTCCTGCAACTGCCCCAAACAGCAACAGCCAAAATAAGACCGTCTCTGCTGCTGATGCCTGTCTCCATTAAAAAAAGGATTGATTAGTAAGAATGCAACTGTGTGCTACACTACTTCAGAAGACAACCCTGAGTATGTTTTATAGGTATTTGGTTTTTAAAATGTAACCTCAAGAAAGTACCAGAGTCCGTTATTAGCAAAACCCTACACCAGCTCTAGGAAAGTTAGAAGGCAAGTTCCTTACTACAGTGAAAACCCATCGTGGCTTGAAAGGCGATGGCCATTCCATTCTTTGGCCTATGAAAGGCTGAGCCAGACCTCAGCCAAATGAAATTTCAGCAAATACCTTGTATTGGGTTTGCATGGCAAGATTTGGGTAGAAGAGAGGCTTCAGAGGTGGCTTCTGTGAGAAGATGCCAGAATCTGCCCCGATGTCAGAGAGAGCCAATGCCAGCCAGCTAGAAGATGGACCCACCACTGGCCAAGGCCGAGCCCACCAGTGACAGTGGTAGCACTTCTGCAATAACCTATTTAAGAAAGGGTAAAACCTGATATGCAACAGTAGACAGAGAGAGGAGTGAGAATGTGTGAGAGAAACAGCTCAGCAAACACCAAGATCAGTGAAGATGGAGGAAGGTGAGGTGCCCCGGGCACCAGAACGAAGATTCCCCTGCAGCCCATGGAGGTCTAGGGGTTAGTTAACCACCATTGCTGGAAGTCTTCAGTGTAATTCGTGGAATTTTGGAGCTTTATCCAAAGTAGAAAAACCCAGGCTGACACCTGTACAAAACCTACAGGCTCTACAGTGTCTCACTGTATGCTTTTACCCATTCACTTTGCACAGTGTCCTGGGTTCAGCTGTACCAGAAATGTTTCGATGGACTCAATTCTGTGGAGCTTTGCCTTAGGGTTGACCTCAAAGGGACTTTCCTCCTTGAATGGTGGTGAGTAGAGTTGAACGTGGGACACCATGTGGGCCACTGTGGCTTATCTAGTGCAGTCACAGGAGAAATCAGTGTATCCTATGCTCAAAGATTCTACTTTGTCAACTTTTTTCTGGCCCAAATATAGAACTTGGGTCAAAACTTGGGTATAATGCACCTTCTGCTTTATCCCTGTTGGATATCTGAGGATGGGCCTGTGAGTCCCAAAACTTGCCATTTTTTTTCCTAGCAGTTAGAGAGACAAACTAGGCCTCTCTACTTACAAAAACTTATTGCTAGCCTTATAAATCTCGAGTTTATTTCCCATGTAGACTGTGTTTTCTTCTTCTGTCATATCTGCTTTTGCTTGTTTCCCATTTCTTTTCATTGGGGGATTCAGTGCTCTTCAAGTATACATTTTTGATCCTGTTTGGTTCCTAGGGAAGAGAAGGGAGAAGAGAGTGTAGAGCTGGACCAGGAAGATGGAACTGAGGGCAACTGAGCAATGAATGGTAGCTGGAGGTAAGTGCAAATAAGGTCCAGAAATTCTGTGTACAGTACTGCAAAAGAGACTGGGTTTTAGGGCTCAAAGGGTAAATTTGTGCCTGAATCATTTCTTAAAATGCTTGCCTTTTGCTGCAATAGGCTGTATGTTGCAGTCCTGGCAAAAAAGGAGCCATGCCTTTCCATTGACACTAGCATTTTCCTGCCAGTTCTGGTTGAGAAATCATAGAATCATAGAATAGTTAGGGTTGGAAAGGACCTTGAGATCATCTAGTTCCAACCCCTCTGCCATGGGCAGGGACACCCCACACTAAACCATATCACCCAAGGCCTCATCCAACCTGGCCTTGAACACCGCCAAGGATGGAGCATTCACAACCTCCCTGGGCAACCCATTCCAGTGCCTCACCACCCTCTCAGTAAAGAATTTCTTCCTTATATCCAATCTAAACTTCTCCTGTTTAAGTTTGAACCCATTACCCCTTGTCCTGTCACTACAGTCCCTGATGGATAGTCCCTCCCCAGCATCCTTGTAGGCCCCCTTCAGATACTGGAAGGCTGCTATGAGGTCTCCACGCAGCCTTCTCTTCTCCAGGCTGAACAGCCCCAACTTTCTCAGCCTGTCTCCATACAGGAGGTGCTCCAGCCCCCTGATCATCCTCGTGGCCCTCCTCTGGACTTGTTCCAACAGTTCCATGTCCTTTTTATGTTGAGGACACCAGAACTGCACACAATACTCCAAGTGAGGTCTCACGAGAGCAGAGTAGAGGGGCAGGATCACCTCCTTCGACCTGCTGGTCACACTCCTTTTGATGCAGCCCAGGATACGGTTGGCTTTCTGGGCTGCGAGCGCACACTGCCGGCTCATGTTCGTTTTCTCATCGACCAACAGCCCCAAGTCCTTCTCTGCAGGGCTGCTCTGAATCTCTTTTCTGCCCAACCTGTAGCTGTGCCTGGGATTGCTCCGACCCAGGTGTAGGACCTTGCATTTGGCATGGTTAAACTTCATAAAGTTGGCATCAGCCCACCTCACAAGCGTGTCGAGGTCCCTCTGGATGGCATCCCTTCCCTCCGGCGTACCAACCGAACCACACAGCTTGGTGTCATTGGCAAACTTGCTGAGGGCACACTCAATCCCACTGTCCATGTCACCGAAAAAGATGTTGAACAAGACTGGTCCCAACACCGATCCCTGAGGGCCACCACTCATTACCGGTCTCCAGCCGGACATTGAGCCATTGACCACAACTCTGCGTGCGGCCATCCAGCCAGTTCTTTACCCACCGAGTAGTCCCCCCATCAAATTGATGTCTCTTCAATTTAGAGACAAGGATGTCATGCGGGACAGTGTCAAAGGCTTTGCACAAATCCACGTAGATGACGTCAACTGCTCTGCCCCTGTCCATCAGTTTCGTAGCCCCATCATAGAAGGCCACTACATTGGTCAGGCAGGATTTCCCCTTAGTGAAGCCATGCTGGCTGTCACCAAGCACCAAGCACCTTGTCTTCCAGGAGAATCTGCTCCAAGATTTTGCCAGGCACAGAGGTGAGACTGACTGGTCTGTAATTCCCTGGCTCATCCATTTTCCCCTTCTTGAAAATGGGGGTTATATTTCCCTTTTTCCAGTCGTCGGGAACTTCACCTGACTGCCATGATTTTTCAAATATGATGGCCAGTGGCTTAGCAACTTCATTCGCCAGCTCCTTCAGGACCTGCGGATGGATTTCGTCAGGTCCCATGGACTTGTGTACGTTTAGGTTTCTAAGATGGTCTCTAACCAGATCCTCTCCTACAGTGGGCCTAGGGTCCTCATTCTCACAGTTCCTGCGTTCGCCTTCCAAGACTTGGGTGGTGCGGTCAGAGATTTTGCCAGTGAAGACTGAGGCAAAGAAGTCATTAAGAACCTCAGCCTTCTCCAAATCCTGGGTAGCCAGTTCTCCAGATATCTTCTGAAGGAGGCCTACGTTGTCTCTAGTCTGTCTTTTACTCGCTACGTACCTATAGAATCCCTTCCTATTATCCTTAACATCCCTAGCCAAGTTCAATTCTAACTGGGCCTTAGCCTTCCTCACCTGGTCCCTAGCTTTCCGGACAGCATCCCTGTATTCTTCCCAGGCCACCTGTCCCCGCTTCCACCTTCTATAAGCCTCTTTTTTCCTTTGAATTTTCCTGAGCAGCTCCTTATCCATCCAAGGAGGTCTCCTGGCCCTCCTGCTGCACTTCCTTCTAGTTGGGATGCAACACTCCTGAGCTTGGAGCAGGTGATCCTTGAATAACAACCAGCAGTCTTGGGCCCCCCTGCCCTCTAGGGCTGTGTCCCACGGAACCTTACTAAGCAGGCTCCTGAAGAGGCCAAAGTCTGCTCTCTTGAAGTCCAAGGCAGTGAGCTTGCTGCGTATTCAGAGGTTTCACTTGCAGTTGCAAATTCTTACTTTTAGGTGACTGTTAAGCTAACCTGAATAACTAACTCAACCAAACTAGTCAAGGAAAGTCCCTGGTGGTGGTGGTGATGTCTGTCACTCAAGCCAGAGTGATACAGGAAGACCACGCTTGAAAAGGAGGTGAGAAGGTTTTGGTGGCAGAGTGGCAGCCTGAAGCTTTGTATGTCCGGGTGGTGTTGCTATTTCCTTTGGCTCTGTCATGGCTCTGAAGGATAGGTTTTACTCAACAGCGCTGATTAAGTATGAGAGCCCTCTGTTTCAACTCTGAAGCATATCGACAACTCATTTAAGATGCTTTTTCTAATCACTGTGGTATCACACAAGTATAAGGTGAATTGAAACACTGTAATCATTAGTAATAGGCTCCCGCTTTATAATTATTTATCATCTGGTTGTTTTTCAGTTCTTTATTTCTGGAGCCAAATGAATTATGGCAGAAGTTCATTATAGTGACAAAACCAAAAGCGGAAAGATTAGAGAATGCTGAATTCAAGATTTTCTGCACAATCTTCTGTCATTCCCCCTGTACTTAATGCGTTCTGAAAATAGACAGAACTTTCACCAGATTCCTGTCACTGGCAGTAAATGGACGTTTGATTTGATTTTGTTGCATTAACTTTGCATAGCTCCCTGGTGTTTTCTTTTAGGTATAATCCGAGATGTACTTTAAAATAATTCTCTTTCTTTCAGATTTCTTTTTTTAGTTACAATATAACACCACAGCACTTGACCATCTTGCAGACACACTTTCTATGCTCTCAGACAAGTGGTGGCACAGTTGCCTTTTTGCAGATGGGCAAACTGATACTCAGTGAGATCTGCTGAAACAGTACGATGGTTAAAATCTGTGCAGCTGCTGGTCCAATGCAGACATTTGGCCAGTGTCTACCTAAAATATGTATTCAACTGAATGTTTTGGTTTATGTACTGCATGAGCAAGCTCAAACAGCAGTGCAGAGAACAACCAGTTCTTCAGAAAGGCATTTAACAGCCTTACCGCTGTTTTTGTCTGCCTGCCCACCTCCCAACTACATCCGCCTTGTTTATGCTGAGGATGTAAAATGTCAGCCTGACAGTTCAAGTGTGGCAGAATAGCAAGCAAATGTGATGAATGGGAAGTCTTTAGCTGAGGTTGCTTAACATAAAATCATAGAATAGTTAGGGTTGGAAAGGACCTGAAGATCGTCTAGTTCCAACCCCATGGCCACCACCTGCCATCAGTGAGAAAACAGGATCCAAGAGAGAGTTTGCTGTACTGTTTCCACCCCTGGAAGACCCATGAAGATGGATGCATCCCTTTGCCATTACCAGTCTTACCCATTTTAAACTGCTGTCCTAGGAGCAGGGCTCTGTGTGTGTGTTTGGGTGTGGATAGGTGTGTGTTGTTAACTGGAAGAGCTTCAGGCTCAGGGGAGACATAATCCCAGTCTTCTGATAGAACTCTATTTTCTTTCATACTGTAAATTCAGGAGCAACATAGTGCATTACCTATTTTCTTTTGTTCATATTTAAATTGTCTCCAGATCATTGGGCTGAGGACAAAGTCCAGTATAACACATTGTAATACATCTCTGAATGTGGCATAAAAGCATTCTGTTATATCTCTGAAGATTTTTTCTTTCAGATTTCATCGTTTTAGTATTCATCATTTTGTGAGCATCCAAGAGACTGCCTCTGTGATGAGAGCTCTTTTACCCATAGCTTCATTTGTCCCTCCCAACACATCATAAGGACAGTGGTTTTGGCACCCATTCCACCCAGTTTGCATAACAGTGGCATTATTGGCATTTTGAGCATGTTTCTGTATGTAAAAGGTATATGAAATGCCAGACTTTTCAGATGCTATCAGTGATTTAAGGTGCCTTATGATCTTAGCATCCATCATTAGACAGGTAAAAGAGATTGCTGGGATGACACTGCCTAGAATCTCAACTTTCCCAGGGAGCTGCATTAGCAAAACTGCATCAGTTGTACCAAAGTATCTTATATTGGGATTGGCTTAAAAATCATAAAGCCTTAAAGAGAAAGATGAGAAACGGCGTGGGGCTGGGTAGAAAGTGGTTCCTGTTAGCGGCCAGCAGGCACCGCTCTAGCATCAGCAATTGCTTGGCTGCTGTGGCATCTCTTTGCCAAAGAGCTCCTCGCAGTCCCTTCTGGCTCCCTTTTACAAGGGAACGGTGCGGTTGTGACTCAAAGCACCGGGTTGGCCTGGAAAGCTCAGGAATGACGCGAGGGGGCTGTGAGCTGGGCAGTGAGTGTGTTTACATGCTTCCTGCCACAGGGAACGGGTGGCCACAAGGTTTGCCCTTGGTTACACTTCCTGGACATCTCCCGGGTTTCAGTACACCCAGCTAGAGCAATGAAGTGTTACTGGCAGGTAGTCGATCAGGAGGGAGGTGATTTTAACAAATTATTCTTTAATGCTCTGTGCCTGGAGGTTTCTGGAGGAGCTACCTGAGTGGATTTTCAAAGAACTGGGAAAACAGATTTCCTAAGGAAAGGCTTTTACTTACTTGGGTTTCAGCCCTTGGAGTGCTCAGTGACTTGCAACCAAGTGCAAACGCAGTCTGTGTACCCCTCAGCCACATCCAGGCAGAACCTGCCCTAATGTGTTTCTTTCAATACAGTAACACCACCGTGAAGCCATCACCCTCCTCTCCACCCTCTGGTGACACAGGTTTTGATCCCAGGCTGTTAAAGCAGAGCAAAGCCTGCATATTGCAGACTAGCTGTAATTAAATGTCCCAGCCACAGGAGTAGTTTAAGCAGGTACAGCTAGAACTGTGCCTTCTGGGCTTAGACCAGAGGGGTGGTCCTGCTGCCTCCCTGGAACAGGTAGGGGAGGGAGCTGCGGGAAAAGAGGAGAGAGGGGACAGCTTTGTCAGCTAGAAACTGACTGAGTGACCTTTCTTGCTCTCTGGACTGAAGTGGGACCGTTTCCTCTATGTGCTGACATTTGCTCCAGCCCTGTCCTTCTGCCGCTTTCCTCACCTCTGCTTAACTTCATAATTGCCTTTTGTATTGTTGGCTTACCCCACCCATCCCCATGCTTCTTCCCTTCAGCATCTCCTCTCCAGGGGTTCCTCTGCAAGAACCTGGCAGAGATGTGTCTTTCAGATTTGGCTGTGTGGTATTGATGGTGCTTCTGAGCACAGGACAGAGGAAGAGGGGGCTGTGGAAGTTGAACTTTTTCCTGATGGAGCTCCCTGGTGCAAAGGGCAGGTTTGCTGTTGCTCTCATCTGTCAACAGAGGGGGCACATCACCCTCTGGATTGATAATCCCCAAATGCTGTCTTATTATAAAGTGATCTTGACACTGAGCTTAAATTCTGAGGTGCTCCATTCTGTCGCTGCAGGTTTTGACATCTAGCATCCTCTTCTGGTTTGTTGTAGTTTTCAGAGCTTGCAGTACTGTATAGAGAACCTCTTTCCCTCTCCAAATGCAAAAAGGATTTTTGTCTCCCTCTGAACACAGGCAGAAATGTCTCATTTAGCTGCCTGTAAAAACATGTCACCGAAGGAATTAGAATCAGTCATAGCTGGGAGCCGAATGCAATTTGTAACATGGAAGTGCTTATTGGTTTGCAGCTGAGGACCTCCACTCTTTTTTACTGTTGCAGACTTCTAGTTGGAAAGTACACTTACGTATTTACATTAACCCTAACCAACTGAGAAGTGACTGGAAAAATCTGACTAGGAAAGAGGTATTTGAGAACGTTGCTCTGGGTAGCTGTAGCGAAAGTGGCATACAGAAAGATGCTGCTGGATAGAAACGCATGCAATAGAATTTTGTTTGGCTAATACCAAACAAGGAATTGGCTTCCAAACCAAGATACTTCCATCAGCCTCTGGGAGGTATAACCTCCCCATTGGAGTTCATCCTTGACGTGTATTATATTATTATGTAAGAGACATCAAAATCAAGTTTCTGTGTAGTAACATGAATGCTAAGGTTTCTCAGGCACTGTCTTTCCTGTCTGAAAAATGAGAATAGCTCTTCACAGGTAGGCCGATGGAGTTAAGTGGCCTGAGTAACACACTGAGATCTGTGGGTCAATGATCCTAACAGTAGGAGGCAGTGTTAGTAGGATTGTAGCATCGCTCTTCCTTCCATAAGCTGCGGAGTTACTGTTACAAAAGCTTTCAAAGGTTGCATGATAGCAAGCAAGCTGGTGTGCCGTTTGATGCAAGAGACCCTTACAGTCTTTTAGAGTGTATTTCCAGTGACCCTTAAAATGCCTTTTGACAGGCAATGGACAAAAATGGTGCAATTTGCTTATTTTAGTAAGAATTTGAATGCTTCTGAATAAGAACCTTTATGGCTCTTGATTTCTACAGTTGCCTTCTGTTGCTTAACTGATCTCAGACCACTACATATTCTTCACTGTTCCAGAGGTGTCCACTACACGTGGTAACATGATGTGACATGCTGTCTGTGCATGTGAAAGAAACTGTATCACAGCTTTTGTTTTTCTGCAGTATGAAGCCGTTTGTAAGACGTGTCTGTTTCTTAACGTAAATTACATTTGAAAATAAGTTGAAAATGACTCAGAAGTTGTTAAGAATCAATTCTAAAGCTGATGCATGCTCCAGACTTCACTTCTGCTGAAGTTGCCAGAGGTTCTGAACTCTGCAGAGGGACATCAGCTGTAGAAGATGCTAGGTAGATACAGATTAAAAGAATGTATTTATATGAAGTGATACATAGCTTCCCCAAAATCACTGTCTCACTCACTTTGCATGTGAAGCCAGTTCATGAAACTTGATCTCCTGACAATCATAGGCATTTGGATCTGAAAAGGCCTGGACACCTTGGAAAGCAGGAGTGCTGGTGGGGAGCTGGTAACTGCCTCGGCTTGGTGGTAGATGGTGCTCGTGTCGCTTTTCAGGACATGTGCCGGACAAAGTTCAGAGCCAAACAATAACTAAATTGCTTGTACAGAGCACCTGTAACTTTGGTGTGAGCCTGTGTGTTATACTTTAGATTCAGACTGCCTGACTTTAAATAGTCACGTTTGTTGGCCCTCCTTAGGGTAAGCAGTCTGCTTGACAAGGCCCAGAGTTCAAGCTAAATAAATGTGATCTTCAGTCTCTAGTTCTGTGTGCTAAATTTTACTCAGAGAAGGTGCCAGAGGTGAGTGAGGCAAGAGCAGTGTGCCCTTTGCATACGCAGCATCAGGACCTGCGCTCAGATAACTAACAGTGTGAACGTGGCTTCCAAGAGCCATTGCACCTCTTCGTAGCTGTCGTGGCAATGTAAAATGCATTTGCTCAGGAAAGAGAGGAGTACAGTATCCAGATTTGAATGCCGGAGTGAACTTAACAGAACACAGCTAGTCAGTAGCCTTCCACTGGTGATTTCCCCTCCCTCTCTTAAAATAAAAGAAAAAAGGCATCAGCATCTTTGATGATAACAGACTACCAGGATTATGAGCCTGCCTTACCTGGGGGAGAACACCTTTAGTGCTGTGCAGTCCCTCAGCATCAGGCTGCAAACTTTGGATTCACCAAAGCCGGGAGAGAAGGTGAATGGAGACAGATGCTTTGGTAAGTACCATTTATTGGTACAGCAGGGCTGGGTAGCTTGAGATGGGTGCTAAGTGACGAGGGAGTTGCCTGAAGTTTTTCTCATCTCCTGGAGGAGGGCTGATTTGCTTTTGCTCTTCTGTTTTGGTGTCTCAGGTATTTAATGAGCGTTGCCGAATTCACTACAAGCCTCCGAAGAGTCAATGATGTGGGGTATTTTCCATCAAGATGGTCCATAACTGTCAGAGCCAAACTGGAGAGAGACCTTGGGTGAGCTGTGTTGCGACCCTCCGGAACCAGTAGAACCCAGTCTTGTTTTGTTTTGGACCTACTTAGCTGAAATTTCAAGATTGAAATGATTCTCCTGTAATTAAGAGAAAACAACTCATCTTTTGTACAAAATATGTGAACAAATGAATTTTATAGTATTAAAGTAATTTTCAAAAGGAATGCGAAACTGGCATCTTTCTTGGACTTCTACAGCTTCAACAGTCCTAGAGGGAAAAAACCAGTAAAAACCAGCTCTGAGCAGGGAGGACAGGGCTCTGCCTGAACTGGTGCCTGTTAAACTATCAGCAAACATGGTGTCTTTGTGCAAATAATACACTAAAATCTGAAAGGAAATGACACATTGCAGAATGATCAGCAAGCGTAGGCTCAGGAGCCCTGAAAGGAAGAAGCTGTCACCATTGTTCTGAACTGCTCGGCATTGGCAGCATTGGTTCAGAGCCGCATGTGGATGCAAGTTTGCCAGCGCTCCCACAATGCTGACAGGCAGCATGCGTCACATACTGGCCTTTGGTCTGCATTCCCAAGTTTTGCAATTTTTCTTTAAAGAGGGAACGTGGTGTCAATTAAAACCACTTTGGAGTGGAGATGAGGATAAGTCTCATTCAGGAATGAGGCAGCTCACTATCCCTCCTTCTGAAACTTGAAAGTAATCCCATAGGTGAATTGCATTTGAACTGGGAAAATAGCTGCGCATACCTGGTCCTGTTGCTTCTGGCCATAGCTGTATATTTAGAAAGCTTTAGTGCAACACCTCTGCAGTTAAAAGCAGATAAATATGAGGAAAGCAGAATTGCTGTAATTATACCTTTATGTTTTGCTAACTAACTGGCTGACAGTCAAATAACAAGGTCTGCTTGGTTGCCAGCTGGTTTTATTACTTAGCACTAAGTCTTTAAGAACCCTTTAACTTGAAGAGAGTCTTAAAAATACAGTCCCCATCTTGCAAATGCTTTGGAATTCAGTAACAGTACCAAAATTCCTGTATACTCCCACTTCCCTAAAAGCCGTGCATATGTGGGGTGGTGGGAAGTAAATGTAGGAATGTACCTGCGTTACTGGAAAGCTGGCAAAAATCTGCGCAGCATCATCTGGTTTATATTTGTTTGTCCAGAAGAGACTCAACCTGCTTGGTGGCATTTATTATTTTTAGGCAGCAGTGACATTAAGTCTCACTTTTCTTTGAGAATGGGTCAGAAATGCAATTTAAGTCTCTGAGGCTATAAAAACTAATTCTCAAACTTCATCATTTTTCCCTTTTTTCCCCAAGGTACCGCAACTGCTCTAAGCAGAACTTTACTCCATTCGAAGTGCTAATCTCGCTCTCAAAGTATCCTCATTGTTTTTCTGCAGCTCTGAAAGCAGAAAACATGTTTGTTCTTCAACTCATAACTTCTTACAATTGTTTATCCTCAAAGTGGAAATCAAATACTGCTCAGAACTGTGGGCTGAATTGCTACCAACCTAATTTGCACAGGAGATGGTCCAGTAATGAGATGTTGAGAACAGTTAGTTTTGATTGCAAAGTGGGTACTCCTAATAGTGACCTCTAACATAGGTGTCTAAAATATTTGTTCTATCCAGGGCTTGGATCTACAACGGCAGGATAAATCTTCCTTTTAAGTCAGCCGTATGATAGAAACTTCTGCCAGTGTGTATTGAGAGTTGGCATCAATACTCTGGAAATTCATGCTTGTATTTCTGTAGAAACTAGAGATTGTAATGAGAATTAATCACTGTCCTCTACCCATCCAGATGTTTGCTCAGCTGTTGTGGAAAAAATTCTTCACTTAAGCAGATGTTGTGAAAAATGGCCTACAAAATGGATGTGATACTTACCCACATTTGTTTCTTTCTTTTTTCAGTAGCCCAATTTAGCAGTTGCTATGAGAAAACCATGAGAAAAACCCCAACAACCAAAAAACCCCATCCCAAATGTAGCACTGTTTTTCATCTGAATATAAGGCCAAACAAGTAGACCTATACAAACCTATATATGAAGAACTTCCGATACCGTAAGTTCTAAGCCCCAAACCTCCCTCCTGCAGGTGTTTGCAGCATGTATACAGAGGTTTGCACTGAGAAGTTGAATTACTCTGTTTAGTTTGCTCTGAGCACAGAGGGATATCTCTTACAGTACATGGCAAATCGCATGGATCAGAGGCTGTTTGAGTCTTGCTGTTGAACATAGTGGAACGTTAAGGTGAGTTGCTGGAATTGCATGCTATGCTTTGGAGCACAGGGAAGGAGAAAATGAATTTGCTGGTTTTTTTGAGTACTTAAGATCTGCCTGTGAAGGGGGATGTTTTGTGATCGTATGCTAATGGCACTGGTATGACCTGTGGGCCATACTAAACAAAGGCAGGTAAAATCTCTGTCTAGTGACCCCTGTCCATTCTAGGATCGTGCTTAATCTGCGATTGAATCCTGCTTCAACTGTACCATCAAGGTAGTCACAGCATTACTGGGCTGCTTGATGTCATATGAGAATGAAATCATTCACCCCACAGATACCAGGATTTCATCTTTTTCCTGTTTCTAAGTTTTATTTCTGCAAGGAAAGGCACAACTGGTGCCCCTACCCAAAGTTGAGATTTCCTGCAGGTGGCTTGCCCCACTGCTGGGGCTTCCCCATTGCTTGGACGTGGTAAATATAGGTGAGCAGATCCTGTTTGCTTGGGTCATCCTTTCAAGTGTGAGCTGCTTTTTTCCTTCTGTGAAATAGAGATGTGTTTTTTCTGGCACTCGCTGCTGTTGTCCTCTGCAGCGTGTAGGCATGGAAGACTGATGAAATAGGTAACCTCTTTACAGGAAATTTTTAAGAATAGAATTTGGTTGTCTTGGAGCAGACTGAGGGGAAGCAGCTCTTTACTGGTACAAGAGACTCAGCACAGTCTTTTGGACATGACAGTTTTGTGCTGCTGAAGTTTAGGTTTCTATTAGTCCTCCCTGATGTACAGCATCAGAAATCTGAAATCAGTGTGAGTAGCAGGAGGGCAGACCTTTATTGCAGAGCAGCATATTGGAAGTCAAGGCTGTTGTTACTGTGATGATGACAAACAGATCTTCAGTTGGTAGATGGAGGGCTGCTTTCTTTTGGCAGCTCTTAAAATGGTGCAGACTGTGTGTCATTTCATCCAGTCACAATTACATGCCTTGTCACTGTGAAACCAGAAGACTGACCTACTGACTTCGGTTTCACAATCATTCCTACAGAGCTGACTTAATTTCTGGTTTAATAATAACTCATAAATTCATAACCCTTGGGTTTGGGTTTTGTTTGCTTTGTGTTGTACTCATGTTTTTATTGCCTGTAACTTCTGCTTCCTAAAATTGCTTATACAGGACCACAGAATAGTGGCCTGCAAGCTATAGACATTTATTTCTTCATTACTGGGTTAGTGCAAGATGTTACTTGGCTTTAGAACTATAAAGTGCTGTTCTCCCAGCACAGATTTTCCAAGTTAAGAGCAGTACAGTTATGTGAAGAGAAGTTGCCATTGTGCCAGTGGTGAGTGTAGGCTGGAATGGCATGTAACATCAAACAGGTCTCCAATACCGAAGTGTAGACTCTCACTGGCTTGTCAATGTTGCGCAAGAGATGGGGATGGCTGTTCTTTTCAAAACAGCGTTCCAAATGCTGTTTCAGTACATCCAAAGCTTAATAATTAGGTGTAGATGAGGTTGCCTTGGAGAGTCCACTGCCACTGATCATCTTTGATAGCAGGTCTTTGAAACATCAAAAGTTCAGTGACTTCAATGAACTACATGTGCAGGATGAGTACTGCATCCAAATCTTAGAAATATCACTGGATTTTGGGGGATGACCATTAGCATTCCCATGGCAAAACCCAGATTTGCCTGTGTAATCTTTAGCATCAGCTTGCTGACAATTAGTGTTGTTTTTCCTTCCCTTCTGCACAAATGTGTGCATTCTGGAAGAAAAAAAAAGAAGTTCTTACGCTTGGAAGTCAAAACCCAGCAAACCCAGAAATACAGAATCCAGTGAATAATTTCCATACAACATGAACATTCTTGGTTTCACACCTACCGGATTAAAATTTAATTCTCTTAGTCTTTGTGTTCATGTATATTTCCTACTAATCAGAATCAAGAGTTCTCCAGGGAAGTAGTGCTGCCATGGGGATCTTATCAACATCCCTTCCCAAGCGAGTTAGATCTGCATCCTGGTGAGTGGAGAGGTTTATAAAATACCCTGGTGCAGCACTGATGCCGTGTGATTGTTGACACATCCCATGGCTTCTGGCCTCAGTAAGGTGAGCTGGCTCTTCCAGTTAGTTGGCTTATCTGTCCTCCTGTGCGAATAAGATGCGTGGTAGGGACATGTTGGAAGATGATCAGCATTGAGTGAATCAGCAGGGTCTTGTGCAACGCAAAGCATTTGAGCTCATCAGCTTGAATTGTTGTTAACTCCCTGAACTGGGCCTTGAGGAGCTCCTGATCTCAAGCAGTGAATTCGGAGAATGTGGCAGAATCCCAGTTTTAACACTTACCTTCATTTGCAAGGACTGGGAACACTTTTTGTTCAGAAAGATGTTGTCTCAGGGCAACTGTTTTTTCTCAAATGCCTTTCATCCACTCTCCTGACACTAACACTGCTGTTCAGAATTTGGGAAGTTCTGCACCATCTTTATCGGTAACATGCTGTTACTTTCATCTATATACTGTTGAGTGTAGGTCCTTTACAGCCCCAGTTTCTCAATCTCGGGTCCTTTGTACCAAGAACAGGCCTTGAAGTTAGATATGAAGCCCTTGTTTACAGTCTGTTGCATCGCTTGACATCTGAGGAGTGTTGGGAACCTGGTGAGGACACCGATAAGTGTGTGCTACACAGCCACCATTGCTGTGGCCATGAACATGCTTGTTTCTAGGAAATTCCCTAATGCTGATTCCAGCAGAAACGCCCATTGCCTTTGTGCAGCACATACCCCCATGTACTCACCCCTAGGGACTAAGATTGCCTGGTCTCTTGCTGCTTCTTTGGTCCTAGCTCTGGAACAGCATTCCTGCCACTTGTTGGAGAGGGGGGTGGCAGGAATACCAAAGAGGAGTAGGTTTTTTCTGTGGTCTTGAGGTGTTGGTTCTTCCTTACCAGCTGGGGCTGCTAACACTTGCCGGCAGTAGATTGAGTGTGTTTTGAGCTTTGTACGTTCATGTATGGTCACGAATGTGACTGTCATATGTTTGACTGTAACAGTATGTTACAAATTCCAGCTCTGTGTGAAATATAAATACCTTGAGCAGCTATTGCACACACACAACTGCTGTAGTGAGAGGGATCATACTTTGTCTGCCAGGAAATTGGCACAAGAGTTTCATAAAAACCTGTAACTAGTACTGCATATTCAGTTGTTAGCATCAGGTTTGATGTGAAAGCAGCAGAAATAACTTATTTGCAGTTCTTGAACCTAGGATTTAATTTTTTTCCCCTTCTGTTTCTAGTGTTTACCTTGGCTCCTTTCTGGTTAGGCAGATGGTAGTATAGTCACTAAAATTAAAATGCTATCTGCTTCAGTTTCTTGCTTGCAAGGATACTGAGTCAGCACAATTTCAGTAAGGAAATTACTGCATGCTTTCTTCTGATCTTGAATGGTGTTGGGAAATACTAGGCGTGACTCTAATCCATTTCCTAAGCACAGGGACTAGTCATCTGCACATAGGTGGAGGGGCAAGAAGTTCTAACTGTGGCCCAAACCAACTGTCTTAAGATGTGGGTAGCTGGGGGCTGTTGCTTGCTTTTCTTATTGATGTGGAGCCTATACACACTTTAGATTTTAAAGTGGTTCTTACATTTAGTATTATCAGTGGTTTGTGTTGCTTTTTTCCCCCCTTTTCCCCATTTGTCTCCTTCTCCAGTTCAGTAATGGTAGGCTCCATGTGTTACAGGTCACGTGATTCCATGACACATGTGTATGTATATATACAAGATGCCTGCTGAGTCTGCTCAGACTGCACTAAACTTCCCTCTTCAGAACCACCCAGCATTTCAGAGAAGTTACCTGCCACTATGATGCCTGGGGGCTTATCTGAGACCAAGCCTGCTACTCCAGAAGTCCAGCATATTGTTAACCAGGTGAGTTGTGAATATCTAAAGATGAATTCTCTGTCCGGAGGCTTGTGTAAAGGCTGGGAGACCAGATGGTGATAATGATCCAGTGTTAAAAGCGAAGAAGCTAGTGCTGAACGTCTGAATTCCCTTGCCTGCCAGTGTTTTCTCAGCATTCTGCATAGGCCGTGCTCTGGTAAGACTGAGGTGAACCATTCTCTGTCTCATCCTTGCAAGGGATAGTACTACTGGCTTCCTTCAGTTTATAATGTTCATGTATACTTCTAAGGCCAGCTCTGTTATGCCAGCACTGAGGTCACTTGTTTGAAATTAAAGTTGTTATATTTGAGAGGAGAAGATTGTACTTGGCAGAATTAATTCCTCATTGAAGGACATAGATAGGGCAAACCATGTGGTAGTATGCAATAAAGACATACACATGACAAGGCTATGGATAAATGGCATGTTCTCTGTTGGTACCTCTGGAGTGTTTTCTGGAGTCACGGCTAAGATGTAGAGCCTGCTAGGGAGCCTGGCAGCATGAGTCTAGTTGCACGGTGGTTGGTTGCTTCAGTCCCGCTCTGGAAGCAGCTGTGTGAGCAACACTTCTGCAGATCCTCTAATGCCCTGCAGTGCAGCAGCTCTTAAAAGTGCATGAAGTGTGTCCTGAGGAGTGGGAGGGGATTGGGAAGGCTCCTTTTGTGGTGCACCCAACCAATCACCTTCACCCTCCCAGCTCTGAAAGAATTGCTCATCCCTCTTTGGCAACAGCATGAAGTGTAATTTATGCCCTCCTTGAGGAAATAAAAATAGGAAGTAGTGAAGATGAACATACTGGTCGATACTGCTGCACACACCTTATGTGCAGGGCTCCCAGCTTCCTCCTTTGCTGTGCCATAGAGGACAGAGTTTGCACCAGCACCATTCCATATCTCCTGCTACCTTGCAGGCTGAGGCCAGGCAACGATGAAGCCAAACTTAAGGTGAGCTGGGCTGTGCATGTGGAAGGGCAGAGCCACCAGGAGATATCTGTAAATAGGCTGTGTAGGCTGGTGTCAGAGTACTTCGACCAGGTTCTTTGAGATATTCCACATATGGAGGGTATACTGTTTAATATCTAATTTACTTATTTGATACTATTTGATGGCACATGAGGCTTTTGATTTAGCAGAGTGATACAAATATACTGGTAGCACAATACAGATATATTAGTCCTAGCAAATAGGGCAGTGGGAATACAGCAGTTGGTGTGATACCACCAATGTGATCTCCATGTGGTCACTTTAGTATACTCATTGTCATGACACTAGGCATCCTCAGTCACCAGGAAGGAGTACATGGATTGAAGCCAGTTCAAACCCGCTGTTGTCTTCAAAATTCTTTAGTTCATAGTCAGGCAGAGTGCTGTATTCACTCCCCCCATACTGGTCTGCCTACCTCTGCGATGTGTTCACATTCTTTTAATGAACTCAGAGTTACACCACCAGTTGATCCACTCAACTGACATAGCTATTTATCTAAAACAAATACTTTCTGATCCCCTTTTTGTTCAGATAAAGTCAGCCTTTGCACAGTTACACCCTGCATTTTCTGAGTTTCATAGGCACATCACTCTTGCCCAGCTCCTCTGAGTCACCTTCCATTGTAGAAGAAGATTTATAGTTTTTCCTGAAACACATAAAGTGTAGGGCAACATTTAGGTTCATTACCAATTACATTGGTACTGTCCTCTCAGAGATTAAATAGTCCTGTAATTACTAGGCTAAAAGGGCAGGGGACTAGCAAGTGAGATAGGTCTGAGCAGCAGGGGAAGTCTGGCCCTGTGTCTGAGGCATCATAGAATCATAGACTGGTTTGGGTTGGAAAGCACCTTGAGATTATCCAGTTCCAACCCCGTGCTATGAGTAGGGATGCCTCACACTAGACGATGTCACCCAAGACTCAGTCCAACATGGCCTTGAACAGTGCCAGGAATGGAGCATTTACCCCTTCTTTGGGCTGCCTGTGCCAGCGCCTCACCACGCTCACAGTAAAGAACTTCTTCTTTATATCTTACCTGAATTTCCCCTGTTTCAGTTTGAACCCATCAAGCCTCATCCTATTGCTAAAGTCCCTGATGAAGAGTCCCTCTCCAGCAACCTTGTAGGCCCCTTCAGATACTGGAAACTGCTCTGAGGTCTCCACACAGCTTCTCTTCTCCAGGCTGAACAGCTCCAATCTTCTTCTTCAGAACAGGAGAGAGCTTTCACTGGTGTCCCGTTCCCCTTCCCCCCCCCCCCCCCCCACCTTCACCCCCAACAAAGGCTTTCATATAATTCTGTAAAGAAAATATTCTGCAGGAACAAACCTTATGTTGGGGCAATCCTGCTGTGCTTCCAGCCAGATAACAGCGTCACCCTTTCATGATGCAATTGTGTGGGATTTTATGCTCTGCTAAGCAAAGCAGCAGCTCATATGATTTGAGGGAAGTTGCGAAGAGCACCTGCAGACCTTGGGATGCCCAAGGTCCATCTGCTCTTGGGACTGCATAATTATTTACTTAAGCCTCTGCCTTGTCTTCCTTGTAGTGACCCTTAGTGAGCTTGGCAATGTTATTTATTCAGTTATTAACACTTTTTTGGAAATATCTGTGTCAACAGTCTGTAGATATCTGAACTGCGTATTTTAAGATCCACAGGGCTTAAACTGGGTACTGTTCATAAACATCCAACCTGAGCTGAGCATGAATGCTGTCATCACAGAGCATTGTTTCTTCTGGAATGCTATAGCCCAGGAACTACATCAGCTAGAAAGTCTTAAGTCTCGGGGGATTTTAAAGAATGCTGGAGGCAATGATAGGGAAAAGGGCTGGAGGTCTTGGTGTAAATAGAATTATTTTGGGGGTTTTGGGTTTAGTTCATAAAGGGTGTGGTTTGAAAGGATGAAAACTGGAGTGGTAGATAGGAAAGAAATATGAACCTGCCAACTATTTTTCCCTTTCTTTTTACAGGTGAAGCCACAATTGGAAAGCAGGGAAAACAGGACATATGGCATCTTTAAAGCCATAGTATATAAGACTCAGGTGGTCGCTGGGATAAACTACTTTATTAAGGTTTGTATATGTTACAGGAGCTTTGTAATTATGGTTTGTAGTTAAACAATAGAGGTGACTTGAATAGTGGCTTATAACAAGAAAGGGAAGCAAATTTAGTAGGAAATCACCTGATGTGACTAACAGATGCTTATAAAATTCCTGTATTTGTCACTTTTGTAGAACAGGAATATGAAAACTTGTAAAACATGCACTGTGCTGCTTCAGATGTGAATAGTCAGTTTCTTAGGATCATCTCAAAGACTATGGATTGCCTTATCAGCTCAAATTATTTAGTCTCAACTCTGCCCTCCTGTATCCTTTTCAAGGCATAGTAGCTTTCCTGTTGGGTCTGTGTCCTCCAGTTGTGTTTATTGTGATGAATTTGAGGTCAGTCTGGGGCTCTGTTGGACAGTTAGAGTGAATTTTTTACTGTAATGCAAGCATCCCATACTCTGCAGACTAGTTTTTCATGCAAGCATGTGTGTTGATGTTCTGATTCTGTGTCATGTGCTGCAGAGGTACAGCCTGCCTGTCAGTTCTTCCTGTACTGTCAAACCCTCCCCCTTTCTGTTGCAGAGCTAAAACGGATAATACTTAACTTGGAACCCTCTGATAGCATCGTCCTCTACTAGGAAACCTTACCCAAGGATTTGAGGAACTTTCAGCTGGGCATATTTGCAACTGATGGCTGGAAAGCATTGCTTAGTGGCAGGCTGGCTTTCTGGAAGTAGAGCTGACTTTGCATGTGACTGCTGTATCTTAACTCCACTGTGTGCAGACACATGCCCGGCAGGATATGCTCCCTTGACAAGGCTCAGAATCTCCATTAATTAAATTGACAGATTGGGCAGATAGTAATTGTGCAGAGAGACATTATGAGCATTTGCTCCACACTTCTCATATTTAGTTGAACCCAGGAATGACAGATACTGCCAAACCTTCCTCTTTCCCAAGCCCTTCCTGAAAGTAACTCTTAAGAGTTATTTCTGTTCTGTGAGCACCATGAATTCTATTGACAGACTACCTATTGTATGACTAGTCTCAGCTGTACTTACATCAGTGATGTTTTTCCTTCCTTTGGTCCTGTGAGATGTGCTTTTGTGGACAAAGTACTGAGTGATGAAGAGGAACAATTTACAGGAAGGCTGCAGTAAAGCCAGAAGTCATGCCCAGTTGCGTTTCTTCACTTCGTGCCATCTTACTGCTGACCTAGGCAATGTAAAATACTTGTCTGCTGTTCATGCTAAGCCTCATGACCAAACTGCTCAGAAATGAAGATTGACATGTTACTGAACTGGGAGGAAATCCCATTTATGACACTGAAAATGGATTATTTGTCTCCTCTTTCCCATTCTGGCAAGTGACAGGAAACAGTTACTCATTTTAGCATTAATTGGGATGAGCTCTGTGACAAGATTCATTACTTTATACTTCTGAATTTTCCACATCACTAGTATTTTACCGGAAGAGCTCAGATGTAATCCAGACCAAAACAAACCTAGTGCCACGTTGCAGCCACCAGAAAGCATGTAGCAACTTCTTGGTGCGTAAGGCATTAAACTTGCCGTTCATACTATATAATCGGGTTAAGAGCTGTTGAAGTAAAAATGGACATACTCCTAAAATTAAGCTCCTGAGCAAAGATCTTCTTCCAAGTATATAAAGAACATCCTTTTGTTTGAACCTGCTTTGAACCCGTGATCCTCACTTTCCCCCTGTTTTGGTTTCTAGGTCCAAGTTTCTGATACTGACTACGTCCACTTAAAGGTGTTTCAGAGCCTTCCTCAAGAGAACCAAGGTCCCAGCCTTGATGGTTTCCAAACTGGCAAAACCAGAGACGATCCTCTGACCTACTTCTGAGACACAAGGAGGAATGGTGTCTTACTTCCACAAGTTGCATGTGGATTCTGCCTGTGTCAGTAAACGCATGAATGCAAAATAAGTTTTGAATGTTTATGAAGTTTAATGTACTGTGTGTCATATCTAGGTTTGCTGCCTGCCTGAAGCTCCAATAGCCTATGAAATACTAACCAAGGCTGTTTCCACTACCTGAGCTACTATAGCTAAGACAGAGCACACCCATTTCAGTCTCTCTTTCCAAAGCACTGTCAGGCATCCTCTGAAGACAAAACTTGGGCCTCCCCAGTACAATTCAGGCAATAACAGCCTAAATATGTCAGCATGTGGTTTACTTTAAGCACATTAAATACAGATTATTTGCCATGCAGAAAGTGTGTGAGGTGGATCAGATGGATAGATTAGATAGATAATTTCTGGCCTGGGTGAACTGAGAAACCAAACTGTGTCCCCTTGTAAGTGCAGCATCACTGTACAGAAGCAGGGTGGAGGGAAGGAATCAGCTCCTTGAAGGAGCAGAAAGATGCCCTCTGCCACAGAGCAGCATTCAGCCCCTGGCGCAGGGAGTGATGTCCTGATTCAGAATGTGCTTTCCTGGAGACCTGGGGAGCTCATGCCCTTTTTTTACCTTTTGGGTAGCATCAGCCACCTGCAATGAGACCAGTTTTCAACTGAGCTCTGAAGCACCAAGAAAAGAGGGCAAACCCAATCCACAACAAAAATACTTCCCATTGCCAGTTAGCAGCTGCTGAGGTAGGGGCATGTACCTTACCTGCTAGGGAGCTGGGTTCAAAGTACAAGACATTAAACAGGTTTCAGGCCATGCCTTCCTTGTATTCATATTTTGGTGTTATAGTGAAGGATGGATGTGTAACTGGCACAGGTGTCTAGTGTGGAGGAAAATGTGGCAGCTGCCCCTTTCTCTTCATGCCAGTATCCTTGGTCAGATGCTTTAGTTCCTCAAAGTGTTCAGAGAACCTTTGGACTCCTGGGAGTAGTCCTTCCCTCATGCAGCTAATACAGTTTCCACAAGAGCTCAGAACTGCAGCCTAATGTTAGCAACTCTTTAAGATGCAGCAAGTCTCTCATTATCACCACTGACATCCTCTCACAGCATTTGGAGGTAGTGCTCAGCTTTTTGAACCATGGAAACTCTTTGGGGTGGGGAGTTACCAGCACCAAAAAAGACTGTCTCCAAACCCACTATTCTAGCAAAACAAGAAGTGCTATAATAAGTCAGAGTTAGTGCTCCCTTTATTCCATGTTGGGAGGGGGGTGGGGACTCCTTGGCCTGATATGAGCAAAAGCATGTTAGCCTCTCAATAACCAGGAGGCAGAACGTGCTGCTTCTAAGCAGTTCTGGTTATACAGGCACACAGAGCACATCTGCAACACAAAGCCCTGTAACGCGCATGTAAGCCCACTGTGCCCTCTCCTCGCAAAGCTGCTCATCATCCTGCGGCCAAGGACGTACAGCAGTGTCACCTCAAGGAGGGCTGTTGCCAGTTCAGAGGGCAGCAACCCCTGCCCAACCTCCAACCTACACAAGACAAACATCAAAACTTCCAAGTCTGGCTACGAGAGTTTCTGAGCAGGTGTAAATGAGTTGCATAAGCACAGAGATAAACCCAAACCCCATCACAGACTGGGTGTGGTTGGAAGGGTCTGCGGGAGCTCAGAGTCCCCAGCTCCTCTGCTCACAGCAAGATCAATGAAAACAGGTGGCTAAGGACTATGGGCAGCCAGAATTCCAGTGCTCTCCATCGATGGAGCTTCTCTGGGCAACCTGGTCCTGTCTGACTTCAACTCTGGCACTTGTTGAAGGGGAGAAAAGCACTGTGTGTGTGTGTGTGATGGCTTCCATGGGGTTCCGTGGCCTCGCCCACTTGAACACAGGGCGTTCCAGATTCAGCCACATCTGTGATCACCATGGTCACCATGTCCCCATATCCCCAGCACTCTCCCCGTGGCCACTGTATCCCCAGCACATTCCCTGTGGTCACCGTGTCCCCCCATGTGCGGGCAGGTGGCCCTGTACCACAAGATGGCCGAGAAGGCCGAGGACATCCGACAGCCTCGAGCACATCGTCTGTAGGAGGAGCCCCCAGAGCACCCTCCTGAGCCCCCAACAACTCCTGAGACCTGAACCGGCCTTGACTGAGCCCCGAGCCCCCGTGTGGCGGTCACCCTCACAGCAGCCAGCCCAGCCTTGGGTGAAGCAGGTAAACGTGGTCAAGGTTAGCCCCGAGACCACCCCTCAAAAGGAGATACCAAAGAGAACAGCGGGCTTTTGCAGACCATCGGTGTCAAACACCAGGCTGCAGGGAGTTCTAGCTTTGGGTGGCCATCGTTCTCTGAGGTGGTGAGCTGCTGACATTTGTTCTCTCCCTAACCTGTGGGGCTCCCAAACCCGCCCGGACGCGTTCCTCTGTAACGTGCACTCGGGGGCCCTGCCTGAGCAGGGGGTTGTAGGAGACGCTCTCCAGAGCTCCCTTCCAGCCCTGGCGCTTCTGTGTGATTTCACGTCAGCTTTCCAGCCAGCAGAGCTGAAGCTCCCCCTGCTGTACGAGCAACGCAACAACGTGTGCTGCCAGCGTTCGCTGGAGCTGCACCGCTCGAGCCAGAGCCCCCCTTCGCAGCATCACCTCTCTGCTCCTCTCTGCCAGCCGAAACCCAAGAAGACACCGGAACGGGCCGCAGCATGTATGAAATCCCCTCTGCTGACCTTGGCCCGTCTGGCTCCAGAGGCGGACCCAGCTCCAAGAGCGAGGGCGCTACCTCAGCATTTGCCTTTATTTGGGCAGCGCCTGAAAGGGCGGGCAGCGCTTGTGAGCGAGTGAGTGAGGCAGCGTTTGTGAGAGAAGCAGTGAAGAAGCGGAGGGCGAGTGGCAGGCTGCGCTTGTGACTGAGCCCGTGAGGGAGCAGGGAACGAGCGGGTGGGATATGCTTGAGAGTGAGGCAGCGCTTGTGAGTGGGTCAGGGTTTGTGAGGGCAGAGCACCTGTGAGCGGAGAGTGCTTGTGCAGGAAGAGCACTTATGAGTGGAGCAGTGCTTGTGAGTGCAGCAGTGCTTGTGAGAGTGCTTGTGAGTGGAGCAGTGCTTGTGAGAGTGCTTGTGAGTGGAGCAGTGCTTGTGAGAGTGCTTGTGAGTGGTGCAGTGCTTGTGAGAGTGCTTGTGAGTGGTGCAGTGCTCATGAGTGGTGCACTGCTCGTGAGAGCACTCGTGAGGGGAGAGCGCTCGTGATTGGAGAGCTCTCGTGAGAGGAGAGCGCTCGTGAGTGGTGCAGTGCTCGTGAGTGCAGAGGGCTACTGAACTGAGGAGCGCCATTGAGCGCTCATGAAAGAAGAGGGCTCGTAAGAGAAGAATGCTCGTGAGTGCAGAGCAGTGCTCGTGAGGGGAGAGCGCTCGTGAGGGGAGAGTGCTCGTGAGTGGATCAGCGATGGAGCCGAGGCTGAGTGAGCAGGCTGGAGGCATGGCCAGGCCGTGTGAGGACATGCGGCTTGGGACACTTGCTGCTGTGGTGGCTTCTGAACTTTCTGCGTAAGTCCTGAGGGTGGCCGCGTGGCACAGACCCTTGCTGAGCCCTCAGCTTTTTCTCCTCCCTATTTTTCTGCTGCCCAGGATGGGGAGGAGAGTCAAAAGAATGTAAACCCAATGGGTTGATTTAAGAACAATCCAGTAACTAAGGGACCTGCTGGGCATCCTGATAACCTTGCTCTGCTGCAGCTGAAACTGAGCAGCTCTGATATCTCCACTGCCATCTCCAGGGCTGCCTTCCCAGCCAGGCCCTAGGCACCCTTCACAGTGAAGGGGGAGCAGAAACAGTATCTCAAAGAGTCTTCTTGCCAGTGACATGCAGGGAAGGCAAGTGGTGAGAAACGTTTGTAGCTGTCAAGAGTCAGCCTACACACTATGGTCTTTGGTGTCTGTGACATCAAATCTGACTGTTTGTGTGAGGAGTTCACTCCTTTTTTTTTTTTTTTTCTTTAAAATAGGCAAATGATGGGCACAGACTATGAACTGAATTTTTACTACTTGATTTGCTACTGCCCTTCAAATCAGTCCACATCACCTGATATTCAGAAAGATGCCTTTCAAATAATACCTGTGGGAACAAGGGAGAAACGTCTCCAGCTTTCCCATATCTCAGTTCTATTCCAACCACATCCAGGGCAGCACCAGGCTCTCACCATTTGTGGCCAGCAGTATGGGTGGCTGTAAGAAGCCAGGAGGTCGCTGTGGATTCTGTACAGGGACAGAAGCATCAATCTCATGCTTGGATCAGGCATTTACATTTTGCTACGTGCCTCAGGAGCTTCTGATAGTCCTGTCTGGCCTGACAAAGAAAAAGAATCATATGGAAAGCAAAACACTTCCAAAGCTGCCTCTTCTGCTGGGAGAGAATGGAAATGTCCCTGTGGAGCTGGAAGTGCTATTTGTGTGTGATGTGCTGCTGCTGTGGGAACAGAATCTGCAACCAGCAGAGTAGGAGCAGATTTGCATCCCAGGTGAGTTGCTTGTGGATGTGATGGGGTGAATATTTGCTTTTTTCCCGTCAGAATGGCTTACAAAGTGTTCATGCATTGCAGGGCTCTCTTGAACTCTGATTTCTTCTCCTAATGTGAAAGTCTTTTAGTGGTTAGAGAGGAAGTTGCTGTGATGGAGGTGAATTGTTCTTGCAGTTACAGACTTGGTTTTGTTCTTGCAGGTCCTGTGACATCGCTGTCGCATGGGACGTTACTGTAGACGCTTGTGATCCCTCAGAGGACAACAATCCCTTCTGCTTTGTATCCTGGAGCAATCCTTCCCAACATATATCCATCTCAGGGTGAGTTCTTTTGGGGTTTCTCTTCAGTAATGTGTGTGTGTGTTGTGAGTTGCAGTTTGCCTGCTCTCTGCACTGCTCCAGCACAGTGTCACGGGCATGTGTGCCATCATGACACATGACAGAAAGACTGGCTGAGAAGGTAACAGCCTGGGCAGGCCAGAGAGTAAAACTGGTATCAAACTCCATCCTCAGCATGAGGCCAGGATTTATGTTGCAGCAGGGATTTCTGGCTCTAAATGCTGGGAACTCATCCAGTACAAATACCAGGTGGGAGCTGCAAGGGGATCCTGCCATGAGCGGGTCCTCGGGTGAGCTGTGGGTCCTGCCATGCCCCAGGCAAACCCCATGGCGTGTGGGAGGTGTCTGTGCCTGGCAGAGAGTAGCAGAGAGAGAGGTGGTGCAGCCCTGGTAGCGCTGGGGTAGGAGGTGGTGGGGCCTGGGCTGTGGTGTGGCAGCGGGAGCTGTGTCCAGGGTCCCCTGTTATGCAATTAATGCCTTTTTGGTGTGTTTTTGTGTTTTAATGTCCCCATGTGACGCGAGCGCTGCTGGATTTGCACATCCCGCAATGAGACACGTTCTTCAATGACTTGTCTGCGCCATACCCAGAATATTTCCAGCCCTGGACAAGCCAGGATGGTTTGGGCTGCACAGGCTGAACATTCCTGCACACCTGGGCATGAGCTTGGCATCGGAACCCCCAGCCTGAATGAGTCAGTGACTGAGATTCCTGGGGAGTCTCCATAGAGCAGGGGCAGAGACCAAAGGGAGTTGCAGCTCATTAATGCCTTAATGCCGGTGAGCAGCCAAAGGCACTCAACTGCTTCCACCTGCCTTCTGCTGCTGGCTTTGTCCATAGCTGCCTCTGCTTCCCCGCTCTGGCTGTGACTGCGGGCTCCCTCCTCCAGGTACAGACCCTGTCTGGTTTCTGCTCCCCAGCTCTTCCCTGTAGCAGCTACCAGGAGGACAGACCTCTGTAGCCTGGCGCTGGCTCTGCTGCAGCCAGGGATAGCTCGGACCGGTGAGTGTGGGAGAGGCTGCTGGAGGAAACTGGTTTCCACTGCAGCGAGGAGCACGGCCCCGAGGTGGAGAGGACACCCCGGTGAGGGCGCACAGGGGCGTCTGGGAGGTGGGAGTGGGCGCTGTCGGGGTCCGACCCCGACCCCAGGTGCTGGTGGCTGCTGGCCGCAGTCTGGGGCTACCGGGGTCGGTCTGTGCCGCTGCTGCCGCAGGGGGCAGGAGGGTTTTCAGCCAGCTCCTGGCTCTTGCCCTCCGTTCCGGGGAGAACTGGGACATTCTTGGGTCCTGGCCCCGCTTCTCCCTCCCCGGCTGCCCCGGGCTGCGGGACCAGGTTGTGGGGCCGGGCAGAGCTGCCAGGGTTGGCCTGGGAGCAGCTCCAGGGCTCTTTGTGCCGGGCTGTGCTGCCAGGAGCTGACTGTGCTATGTCTGTCCTTGCACAGGGATGGGCAAATGGATGAGCAGAGGAGCCCCAGCAGCAGCCGGGCTGCCTGTGCCGAGGCCGATGCTGCTGCCTGGCCGGTGATAGTGCGAGGAGTGTGCAGCTCCAGTGCAGACATGGCCACAGGTTGGGGGGTTGGGCCCTGTTTTGATTTTGGGTTTGTTTTGGGGTTGGGTTTGGTTGGTTTGGGTTTTGTTTTGCTTGTTTGGATGTTGCTTGTTTGACTTGAGTTTGGGTTTTGATTTGGGTTTGGGTTGGTTTGTGTGTTGGTTCAGCAGGTCCCCTTTTCTTGCAGCCGCAGCTCCTGGACATCTCCAGTTCAGTTTTGGATCCACCTCATTTACAGCTCCTGTTGGTTCCTGCTCTGGGTTCAGATCCAGCTTATGAATGGCTTCAGCTCCTGGTTGTCATGGCTGCAGCTCATTTGCAGCTTCAGGTCAGTGGTTTCTGCCCCCACAACAGCTCAATTTTTTAGTTTTTTCTTCCAGCTCCAGCTCATTTATGGCTTGGGCTCAACTGCAGCTTCACTTCTCTGTTTCTGCCCTTCTTTTTTTTTCAGGCCCAGCTCCTGGGTGGCCCCAGTTGCATTGTGGCTGCAGCTTGTGTCCATCTCCAGCCCCTTTTGCTGCCTCAGCCTCTCCTCAGCTGCAGCTGATCTTCACACCCCAGTGTGAGCAGCCCCAGCCCATTACAGCTTGTGCTTCTTGAAATGAGCCTGGCTTGTGGTGAACACTGCTGCCCCTCTGGATGCCAGAGAGAGACTCTTCATTAGGGACTGTAGCAATAGCACAAGGGGTGATGGGTTCAAACTTGAACAGGGGAAGTTCAGATTAGATATAAGGAAAAAGTTCTTTACTGTGAGGGTGGTGAGGCACTGGAACAGGCTGCCCAAAGAAGTGGTAAACGCCAACAGGA
Source organism: Psittacula echo (assembly GCF_963264785.1). Taxonomy (NCBI): domain Eukaryota; kingdom Metazoa; phylum Chordata; class Aves; order Psittaciformes; family Psittacidae; genus Psittacula; species Psittacula echo. Next base: position 9,328,598 of record NC_137736.1, read on the forward strand.
ATTTTCAATGAAAAGCACTTAGAATGAAGCAATGTATTCCTGTTTGGTGGACTCTCAAACACAAAGAGAAGAGATGATGTTCACCTCTTTTTTGAACTAGCATACAATCTGATATGTTTACCTAAAAAGGTGACAGCAAGAGATGCACAGTGATAGCCTACAATTGCCATTTCCAAATAAGCTGTCAGAGTTTTACTAGAAAAAAGATACTCGAAGTCAGTGTAGGAATGGACTAAAACAAATCTGGAACTCCAAGATGATGGCAATAAAGGCTGAAAGGAGGCATAGAAGTTCCTACATAAGAGTTGAGCACCCCCAGTTGTCAGATTAGACTAAGCATAGGATATTCAAAAGGCCTTGGTATAAGCTGGTGCCAACAATAAATAGATTTTGAAGGCATCTTTATGATGCTGTCAAAAAAAGGCAGTGACAGCACACTCGGGTGGGAATGGGAGAGGCCATAAATACTTGGTAAACAGAAACACATAGTAAGTGAAACACCTTGTCTGAAGAAGGAACATGCAAATACAAACTACATTTTCCAGTACACAGAGCCCAGTGTCTAAATGCAAAAAAGTCCACTGTATTACTCCTTTAGGATCTATTGCCCTTGACTAGGTTGCACTGTTTATTCCTGCTGCGTTTACAATACATCCCAGAGTCAGAAACTTCCTTACATTCTACAAAATGTTACATCAGCAACCTTGAAGCATGTTGAGCTCCATTAGGAAGTACTATGCATACCTTTCATGTATAGGAATCCTGCTATTCCTGCAACTGCCCCAAACAGCAACAGCCAAAATAAGACCGTCTCTGCTGCTGATGCCTGTCTCCATTAAAAAAAGGATTGATTAGTAAGAATGCAACTGTGTGCTACACTACTTCAGAAGACAACCCTGAGTATGTTTTATAGGTATTTGGTTTTTAAAATGTAACCTCAAGAAAGTACCAGAGTCCGTTATTAGCAAAACCCTACACCAGCTCTAGGAAAGTTAGAAGGCAAGTTCCTTACTACAGTGAAAACCCATCGTGGCTTGAAAGGCGATGGCCATTCCATTCTTTGGCCTATGAAAGGCTGAGCCAGACCTCAGCCAAATGAAATTTCAGCAAATACCTTGTATTGGGTTTGCATGGCAAGATTTGGGTAGAAGAGAGGCTTCAGAGGTGGCTTCTGTGAGAAGATGCCAGAATCTGCCCCGATGTCAGAGAGAGCCAATGCCAGCCAGCTAGAAGATGGACCCACCACTGGCCAAGGCCGAGCCCACCAGTGACAGTGGTAGCACTTCTGCAATAACCTATTTAAGAAAGGGTAAAACCTGATATGCAACAGTAGACAGAGAGAGGAGTGAGAATGTGTGAGAGAAACAGCTCAGCAAACACCAAGATCAGTGAAGATGGAGGAAGGTGAGGTGCCCCGGGCACCAGAACGAAGATTCCCCTGCAGCCCATGGAGGTCTAGGGGTTAGTTAACCACCATTGCTGGAAGTCTTCAGTGTAATTCGTGGAATTTTGGAGCTTTATCCAAAGTAGAAAAACCCAGGCTGACACCTGTACAAAACCTACAGGCTCTACAGTGTCTCACTGTATGCTTTTACCCATTCACTTTGCACAGTGTCCTGGGTTCAGCTGTACCAGAAATGTTTCGATGGACTCAATTCTGTGGAGCTTTGCCTTAGGGTTGACCTCAAAGGGACTTTCCTCCTTGAATGGTGGTGAGTAGAGTTGAACGTGGGACACCATGTGGGCCACTGTGGCTTATCTAGTGCAGTCACAGGAGAAATCAGTGTATCCTATGCTCAAAGATTCTACTTTGTCAACTTTTTTCTGGCCCAAATATAGAACTTGGGTCAAAACTTGGGTATAATGCACCTTCTGCTTTATCCCTGTTGGATATCTGAGGATGGGCCTGTGAGTCCCAAAACTTGCCATTTTTTTTCCTAGCAGTTAGAGAGACAAACTAGGCCTCTCTACTTACAAAAACTTATTGCTAGCCTTATAAATCTCGAGTTTATTTCCCATGTAGACTGTGTTTTCTTCTTCTGTCATATCTGCTTTTGCTTGTTTCCCATTTCTTTTCATTGGGGGATTCAGTGCTCTTCAAGTATACATTTTTGATCCTGTTTGGTTCCTAGGGAAGAGAAGGGAGAAGAGAGTGTAGAGCTGGACCAGGAAGATGGAACTGAGGGCAACTGAGCAATGAATGGTAGCTGGAGGTAAGTGCAAATAAGGTCCAGAAATTCTGTGTACAGTACTGCAAAAGAGACTGGGTTTTAGGGCTCAAAGGGTAAATTTGTGCCTGAATCATTTCTTAAAATGCTTGCCTTTTGCTGCAATAGGCTGTATGTTGCAGTCCTGGCAAAAAAGGAGCCATGCCTTTCCATTGACACTAGCATTTTCCTGCCAGTTCTGGTTGAGAAATCATAGAATCATAGAATAGTTAGGGTTGGAAAGGACCTTGAGATCATCTAGTTCCAACCCCTCTGCCATGGGCAGGGACACCCCACACTAAACCATATCACCCAAGGCCTCATCCAACCTGGCCTTGAACACCGCCAAGGATGGAGCATTCACAACCTCCCTGGGCAACCCATTCCAGTGCCTCACCACCCTCTCAGTAAAGAATTTCTTCCTTATATCCAATCTAAACTTCTCCTGTTTAAGTTTGAACCCATTACCCCTTGTCCTGTCACTACAGTCCCTGATGGATAGTCCCTCCCCAGCATCCTTGTAGGCCCCCTTCAGATACTGGAAGGCTGCTATGAGGTCTCCACGCAGCCTTCTCTTCTCCAGGCTGAACAGCCCCAACTTTCTCAGCCTGTCTCCATACAGGAGGTGCTCCAGCCCCCTGATCATCCTCGTGGCCCTCCTCTGGACTTGTTCCAACAGTTCCATGTCCTTTTTATGTTGAGGACACCAGAACTGCACACAATACTCCAAGTGAGGTCTCACGAGAGCAGAGTAGAGGGGCAGGATCACCTCCTTCGACCTGCTGGTCACACTCCTTTTGATGCAGCCCAGGATACGGTTGGCTTTCTGGGCTGCGAGCGCACACTGCCGGCTCATGTTCGTTTTCTCATCGACCAACAGCCCCAAGTCCTTCTCTGCAGGGCTGCTCTGAATCTCTTTTCTGCCCAACCTGTAGCTGTGCCTGGGATTGCTCCGACCCAGGTGTAGGACCTTGCATTTGGCATGGTTAAACTTCATAAAGTTGGCATCAGCCCACCTCACAAGCGTGTCGAGGTCCCTCTGGATGGCATCCCTTCCCTCCGGCGTACCAACCGAACCACACAGCTTGGTGTCATTGGCAAACTTGCTGAGGGCACACTCAATCCCACTGTCCATGTCACCGAAAAAGATGTTGAACAAGACTGGTCCCAACACCGATCCCTGAGGGCCACCACTCATTACCGGTCTCCAGCCGGACATTGAGCCATTGACCACAACTCTGCGTGCGGCCATCCAGCCAGTTCTTTACCCACCGAGTAGTCCCCCCATCAAATTGATGTCTCTTCAATTTAGAGACAAGGATGTCATGCGGGACAGTGTCAAAGGCTTTGCACAAATCCACGTAGATGACGTCAACTGCTCTGCCCCTGTCCATCAGTTTCGTAGCCCCATCATAGAAGGCCACTACATTGGTCAGGCAGGATTTCCCCTTAGTGAAGCCATGCTGGCTGTCACCAAGCACCAAGCACCTTGTCTTCCAGGAGAATCTGCTCCAAGATTTTGCCAGGCACAGAGGTGAGACTGACTGGTCTGTAATTCCCCGGCTCATCCATTTTCCCCTTCTTGAAAATGGGGGTTATATTTCCCTTTTTCCAGTCGTCGGGAACTTCACCTGACTGCCATGATTTTTCAAATATGATGGCCAGTGGCTTAGCAACTTCATTCGCCAGCTCCTTCAGGACCTGCGGATGGATTTCGTCAGGTCCCATGGACTTGTGTACGTTTAGGTTTCTAAGATGGTCTCTAACCAGATCCTCTCCTACAGTGGGCCTAGGGTCCTCATTCTCACAGTTCCTGCGTTCGCCTTCCAAGACTTGGGTGGTGCGGTCAGAGATTTTGCCAGTGAAGACTGAGGCAAAGAAGTCATTAAGAACCTCAGCCTTCTCCAAATCCTGGGTAGCCAGTTCTCCAGATATCTTCTGAAGGAGGCCTACGTTGTCTCTAGTCTGTCTTTTACTCGCTACGTACCTATAGAATCCCTTCCTATTATCCTTAACATCCCTAGCCAAGTTCAATTCTAACTGGGCCTTAGCCTTCCTCACCTGGTCCCTAGCTTTCCGGACAGCATCCCTGTATTCTTCCCAGGCCACCTGTCCCCGCTTCCACCTTCTATAAGCCTCTTTTTTCCTTTGAATTTTCCTGAGCAGCTCCTTATCCATCCAAGGAGGTCTCCTGGCCCTCCTGCTGCACTTCCTTCTAGTTGGGATGCAACACTCCTGAGCTTGGAGCAGGTGATCCTTGAATAACAACCAGCAGTCTTGGGCCCCCCTGCCCTCTAGGGCTGTGTCCCACGGAACCTTACTAAGCAGGCTCCTGAAGAGGCCAAAGTCTGCTCTCTTGAAGTCCAAGGCAGTGAGCTTGCTGCGTATTCAGAGGTTTCACTTGCAGTTGCAAATTCTTACTTTTAGGTGACTGTTAAGCTAACCTGAATAACTAACTCAACCAAACTAGTCAAGGAAAGTCCCTGGTGGTGGTGGTGATGTCTGTCACTCAAGCCAGAGTGATACAGGAAGACCACGCTTGAAAAGGAGGTGAGAAGGTTTTGGTGGCAGAGTGGCAGCCTGAAGCTTTGTATGTCCGGGTGGTGTTGCTATTTCCTTTGGCTCTGTCATGGCTCTGAAGGATAGGTTTTACTCAACAGCGCTGATTAAGTATGAGAGCCCTCTGTTTCAACTCTGAAGCATATCGACAACTCATTTAAGATGCTTTTTCTAATCACTGTGGTATCACACAAGTATAAGGTGAATTGAAACACTGTAATCATTAGTAATAGGCTCCCGCTTTATAATTATTTATCATCTGGTTGTTTTTCAGTTCTTTATTTCTGGAGCCAAATGAATTATGGCAGAAGTTCATTATAGTGACAAAACCAAAAGCGGAAAGATTAGAGAATGCTGAATTCAAGATTTTCTGCACAATCTTCTGTCATTCCCCCTGTACTTAATGCGTTCTGAAAATAGACAGAACTTTCACCAGATTCCTGTCACTGGCAGTAAATGGACGTTTGATTTGATTTTGTTGCATTAACTTTGCATAGCTCCCTGGTGTTTTCTTTTAGGTATAATCCGAGATGTACTTTAAAATAATTCTCTTTCTTTCAGATTTCTTTTTTTAGTTACAATATAACACCACAGCACTTGACCATCTTGCAGACACACTTTCTATGCTCTCAGACAAGTGGTGGCACAGTTGCCTTTTTGCAGATGGGCAAACTGATACTCAGTGAGATCTGCTGAAACAGTACGATGGTTAAAATCTGTGCAGCTGCTGGTCCAATGCAGACATTTGGCCAGTGTCTACCTAAAATATGTATTCAACTGAATGTTTTGGTTTATGTACTGCATGAGCAAGCTCAAACAGCAGTGCAGAGAACAACCAGTTCTTCAGAAAGGCATTTAACAGCCTTACCGCTGTTTTTGTCTGCCTGCCCACCTCCCAACTACATCCGCCTTGTTTATGCTGAGGATGTAAAATGTCAGCCTGACAGTTCAAGTGTGGCAGAATAGCAAGCAAATGTGATGAATGGGAAGTCTTTAGCTGAGGTTGCTTAACATAAAATCATAGAATAGTTAGGGTTGGAAAGGACCTGAAGATCGTCTAGTTCCAACCCCATGGCCACCACCTGCCATCAGTGAGAAAACAGGATCCAAGAGAGAGTTTGCTGTACTGTTTCCACCCCTGGAAGACCCATGAAGATGGATGCATCCCTTTGCCATTACCAGTCTTACCCATTTTAAACTGCTGTCCTAGGAGCAGGGCTCTGTGTGTGTGTTTGGGTGTGGATAGGTGTGTGTTGTTAACTGGAAGAGCTTCAGGCTCAGGGGAGACATAATCCCAGTCTTCTGATAGAACTCTATTTTCTTTCATACTGTAAATTCAGGAGCAACATAGTGCATTACCTATTTTCTTTTGTTCATATTTAAATTGTCTCCAGATCATTGGGCTGAGGACAAAGTCCAGTATAACACATTGTAATACATCTCTGAATGTGGCATAAAAGCATTCTGTTATATCTCTGAAGATTTTTTCTTTCAGATTTCATCGTTTTAGTATTCATCATTTTGTGAGCATCCAAGAGACTGCCTCTGTGATGAGAGCTCTTTTACCCATAGCTTCATTTGTCCCTCCCAACACATCATAAGGACAGTGGTTTTGGCACCCATTCCACCCAGTTTGCATAACAGTGGCATTATTGGCATTTTGAGCATGTTTCTGTATGTAAAAGGTATATGAAATGCCAGACTTTTCAGATGCTATCAGTGATTTAAGGTGCCTTATGATCTTAGCATCCATCATTAGACAGGTAAAAGAGATTGCTGGGATGACACTGCCTAGAATCTCAACTTTCCCAGGGAGCTGCATTAGCAAAACTGCATCAGTTGTACCAAAGTATCTTATATTGGGATTGGCTTAAAAATCATAAAGCCTTAAAGAGAAAGATGAGAAACGGCGTGGGGCTGGGTAGAAAGTGGTTCCTGTTAGCGGCCAGCAGGCACCGCTCTAGCATCAGCAATTGCTTGGCTGCTGTGGCATCTCTTTGCCAAAGAGCTCCTCGCAGTCCCTTCTGGCTCCCTTTTACAAGGGAACGGTGCGGTTGTGACTCAAAGCACCGGGTTGGCCTGGAAAGCTCAGGAATGACGCGAGGGGGCTGTGAGCTGGGCAGTGAGTGTGTTTACATGCTTCCTGCCACAGGGAACGGGTGGCCACAAGGTTTGCCCTTGGTTACACTTCCTGGACATCTCCCGGGTTTCAGTACACCCAGCTAGAGCAATGAAGTGTTACTGGCAGGTAGTCGATCAGGAGGGAGGTGATTTTAACAAATTATTCTTTAATGCTCTGTGCCTGGAGGTTTCTGGAGGAGCTACCTGAGTGGATTTTCAAAGAACTGGGAAAACAGATTTCCTAAGGAAAAGCTTTTACTTACTTGGGTTTCAGCCCTTGGAGTGCTCAGTGACTTGCAACCAAGTGCAAACGCAGTCTGTGTACCCCTCAGCCACATCCAGGCAGAACCTGCCCTAATGTGCTTCTTTCAATACAGTAACACCACCGTGAAGCCATCACCCTCCTCTCCACCCTCTGGTGACACAGGTTTTGATCCCAGGCTGTTAAAGCAGAGCAAAGCCTGCATATTGCAGACTAGCTGTAATTAAATGTCCCAGCCACAGGAGTAGTTTAAGCAGGTACAGCTAGAACTGTGCCTTCTGGGCTTAGACCAGAGGGGTGGTCCTGCTGCCTCCCTGGAACAGGTAGGGGAGGGAGCTGCGGGAAAAGAGGAGAGAGGGGACAGCTTTGTCAGCTAGAAACTGACTGAGTGACCTTTCTTGCTCTCTGGACTGAAGTGGGACCGTTTCCTCTATGTGCTGACATTTGCTCCAGCCCTGTCCTTCTGCCGCTTTCCTCACCTCTGCTTAACTTCATAATTGCCTTTTGTATTGTTGGCTTACCCCACCCATCCCCATGCTTCTTCCCTTCAGCATCTCCTCTCCAGGGGTTCCTCTGCAAGAACCTGGCAGAGATGTGTCTTTCAGATTTGGCTGTGTGGTATTGATGGTGCTTCTGAGCACAGGACAGAGGAAGAGGGGGCTGTGGAAGTTGAACTTTTTCCTGATGGAGCTCCCTGGTGCAAAGGGCAGGTTTGCTGTTGCTCTCATCTGTCAACAGAGGGGGCACATCACCCTCTGGATTGATAATCCCCAAATGCTGTCTTATTATAAAGTGATCTTGACACTGAGCTTAAATTCTGAGGTGCTCCATTCTGTCGCTGCAGGTTTTGACATCTAGCATCCTCTTCTGGTTTGTTGTAGTTTTCAGAGCTTGCAGTACTGTATAGAGAACCTCTTTCCCTCTCCAAATGCAAAAAGGATTTTTGTCTCCCTCTGAACACAGGCAGAAATGTCTCATTTAGCTGCCTGTAAAAACATGTCACCGAAGGAATTAGAATCAGTCATAGTTGGGAGCCGAATGCAATTTGTAACATGGAAGTGCTTATTGGTTTGCAGCTGAGGACCTCCACTCTTTTTTACTGTTGCAGACTTCTAGTTGGAAAGTACACTTACGTATTTACATTAACCCTAACCAACTGAGAAGTGACTGGAAAAATCTGACTAGGAAAGAGGTATTTGAGAACGTTGCTCTGGGTAGCTGTAGCGAAAGTGGCATACAGAAAGATGCTGCTGGATAGAAACGCATGCAATAGAATTTTGTTTGGCTAATACCAAACAAGGAATTGGCTTCCAAACCAAGATACTTCCATCAGCCTCTGGGAGGTATAACCTCCCCATTGGAGTTCATCCTTGACGTGTATTATATTATTATGTAAGAGACATCAAAATCAAGTTTCTGTGTAGTAACATGAATGCTAAGGTTTCTCAGGCACTGTCTTTCCTGTCTGAAAAATGAGAATAGCTCTTCACAGGTAGGCCAATGGAGTTAAGTGGCCTGAGTAACACACTGAGATCTGTGGGTCAATGATCCTAACAGTAGGAGGCAGTGTTAGTAGGATTGTAGCATCGCTCTTCCTTCCATAAGCTGCGGAGTTACTGTTACAAAAGCTTTCAAAGGTTGCATGATAGCAAGCAAGCTGGTGTGCCGTTTGATGCAAGAGACCCTTACAGTCTTTTAGAGTGTATTTCCAGTGACCCTTAAAATGCCTTTTGACAGGCAATGGACAAAAATGGTGCAATTTGCTTATTTTAGTAAGAATTTGAATGCTTCTGAATAAGAACCTTTATGGCTCTTGATTTCTACAGTTGCCTTCTGTTGCTTAACTGATCTCAGACCACTACATATTCTTCACTGTTCCAGAGGTGTCCACTACACGTGGTAACATGATGTGACATGCTGTCTGTGCATGTGAAAGAAACTGTATCACAGCTTTTGTTTTTCTGCAGTATGAAGCCGTTTGTAAGACGTGTCTGTTTCTTAACGTAAATTACATTTGAAAATAAGTTGAAAATGACTCAGAAGTTGTTAAGAATCAATTCTAAAGCTGATGCATGCTCCAGACTTCACTTCTGCTGAAGTTGCCAGAGGTTCTGAACTCTGCAGAGGGACATCAGCTGTAGAAGATGCTAGGTAGATACAGATTAAAAGAATGTATTTATATGAAGTGATACATAGCTTCCCCAAAATCACTGTCTCACTCACTTTGCATGTGAAGCCAGTTCATGAAACTTGATCTCCTGACAATCATAGGCATTTGGATCTGAAAAGGCCTGGACACCTTGGAAAGCAGGAGTGCTGGTGGGGAGCTGGTAACTGCCTCGGCTTGGTGGTAGGTGGTGCTCGTGTCGCTTTTCAGGACATGTGCCGGACAAAGTTCAGAGCCAAACAATAACTAAATTGCTTGTACAGAGCACCTGTAACTTTGGTGTGAGCCTGTGTGTTATACTTTAGATTCAGACTGCCTGACTTTAAATAGTCACGTTTGTTGGCCCTCCTTAGGGTAAGCAGTCTGCTTGACAAGGCCCAGAGTTCAAGCTAAATAAATGTGATCTTCAGTCTCTAGTTCTGTGTGCTAAATTTTACTCAGAGAAGGTGCCAGAGGTGAGTGAGGCAAGAGCAGTGTGCCCTTTGCATACGCAGCATCAGGACCTGCGCTCAGATAACTAACAGTGTGAACGTGGCTTCCAAGAGCCATTGCACCTCTTCGTAGCTGTCGTGGCAATGTAAAATGCATTTGCTCAGGAAAGAGAGGAGTACAGTATCCAGATTTGAATGCCGGAGTGAACTTAACAGAACACAGCTAGTCAGTAGCCTTCCACTGGTGATTTCCCCTCCCTCTTTTAAAATAAAAGAAAAAAGGCATCAGCATCTTTGATGATAACAGACTACCAGGATTATGAGCCTGCCTTACCTGGGGGAGAACACCTTTAGTGCTGTGCAGTCCCCCAGCATCAGGCTGCAAACTTTGGATTCACCAAAGCCGGGAGAGAAGGTGAATGGAGACAGATGCTTTGGTAAGTACCATTTATTGGTACAGCAGGGCTGGGTAGCTTGAGATGGGTGCTAAGTGACGAGGGAGTTGCCTGAAGTTTTTCTCATCTCCTGGAGGAGGGCTGATTTGCTTTTGCTCTTCTGTTTTGGTGTCTCAGGTATTTAATGAGCGTTGCCGAATTCACTACAAGCCTCCGAAGAGTCAATGATGTGGAGTATTTTCCATCAAGATGGTCCATAACTGTCAGAGCCAAACTGGAGAGAGACCTTGGGTGAGCTGTATTGCGACCCTCCGGAACCAGTAGAACCCAGTCTTGTTTTGTTTTGGACCTACTTAGCTGAAATTTCAAGATTGAAATGATTCTCCTGTAATTAAGAGAAAACAACTCATCTTTTGTACAAAATATGTGAACAAATGAATTTTATAGTATTAAAGTAATTTTCAAAAGGAATGCGAAACTGGCATCTTTCTTGGACTTCTACAGCTTCAACAGTCCTAGAGGGAAAAAACCAGTAAAAACCAGCTCTGAGCAGGGAGGACAGGGCTCTGCCTGAACTGGTGCCTGTTAAACTATCAGCAAACATGGTGTCTTTGTGCAAATAATACACTAAAATCTGAAAGGAAATGACACATTGCAGAATGATCAGCAAGCGTAGGCTCAGGAGCCCTGAAAGGAAGAAGCTGTCACCATTGTTCTGAACTGCTCGGCATTGGCAGCATTGGTTCAGAGCCGCATGTGGATGCAAGTTTGCCAGCGCTCCCACAATGCTGACAGGCAGCATGCGTCACATACTGGCCTTTGGTCTGCATTCCCAAGTTTTGCAATTTTTCTTTAAAGAGGGAACATGGTGTCAATTAAAACCACTTTGGAGTGGAGATGAGGATAAGTCTCATTCAGGAATGAGGCAGCTCACTATCCCTCCTTCTGAAACTTGAAAGTAATCCCATAGGTGAATTGCATTTGAACTGGGAAAATAGCTGCGCATACCTGGTCCTGTTGCTTCTGGCCATAGCTGTATATTTAGAAAGCTTTAGTGCAACACCTCTGCAGTTAAAAGCAGATAAATATGAGGAAAGCAGAATTGCTGTAATTATACCTTTATGTTTTGCTAACTAACTGGCTGACAGTCAAATAACAAGGTCTGCTTGGTTGCCAGCTGGTTTTATTACTTAGCACTAAGTCTTTAAGAACCCTTTAACTTGAAGAGAGTCTTAAAAATACAGTCCCCATCTTGCAAATGCTTTGGAATTCAGTAACAGTACCAAAATTCCTGTATACTCCCACTTCCCTAAAAGCCGTGCATATGTGGGGTGGTGGGAAGTAAATGTAGGAATGTACCTGCGTTACTGGAAAGCTGGCAAAAATCTGCGCAGCATCATCTGGTTTATATTTGTTTGTCCAGAAGAGACTCAACCTGCTTGGTGGCATTTATTATTTTTAGGCAGCAGTGACATTAAGTCTCACTTTTCTTTGAGAATGGGTCAGAAATGCAATTTAAGTCTCTGAGGCTATAAAAACTAATTCTCAAACTTCATCATTTTTCCCTTTTTTCCCCAAGGTACCGCAACTGCTCTAAGCAGAACTTTACTCCATTCGAAGTGCTAATCTCGCTCTCAAAGTATCCTCATTGTTTTTCTGCAGCTCTGAAAGCAGAAAACATGTTTGTTCTTCAACTCATAACTTCTTACAATTGTTTATCCTCAAAGTGGAAATCAAATACTGCTCAGAACTGTGGGCTGAATTGCTACCAACCTAATTTGCACAGGAGATGGTCCAGTAATGAGATGTTGAGAACAGTTAGTTTTGATTGCAAAGTGGGTACTCCTAATAGTGACCTCTAACATAGGTGTCTAAAATATTTGTTCTATCCAGGGCTTGGATCTACAACTGCAGGATAAATCTTCCTTTTAAGTCAGCCGTATGATAGAAACTTCTGCCAGTGTGTATTGAGAGTTGGCATCAATACTCTGGAAATTCATGCTTGTATTTCTGTAGAAACTAGAGATTGTAATGAGAATTAATCACTGTCCTCTACCCATCCAGATGTTTGCTCAGCTGTTGTGGAAAAAATTCTTCACTTAAGCAGATGTTGTGAAAAATGGCCTACAAAATGGATGTGATACTTACCCACATTTGTTTCTCTCTTTTTTCAGTAGCCCAATTTAGCAGTTGCTATGAGAAAACCATGAGAAAAACCCCAACAACCAAAAAACCCCATCCCAAATGTAGCACTGTTTTTCATCTGAATATAAGGCCAAACAAGTAGACCTATACAAACCTATATATGAAGAACTTCCGATACCGTAAGTTCTAAGCCCCAAACCTCCCTCCTGCAGGTGTTTGCAGCATGTATACAGAGGTTTGCACTGAGAAGTTGAATTACTCTGTTTAGTTTGCTCTGAGCACAGAGGGATATCTCTTACAGTACATGGCAAATCGCATGGATCAGAGGCTGTTTGAGTCTTGCTGTTGAACATAGTGGAACGTTAAGGTGAGTTGCTGGAATTGCATGCTATGCTTTGGAGCACAGGGAAGGAGAAAATGAATTTGCTGGTTTTTTTGAGTACTTAAGATCTGCCTGTGAAGGGGGATGTTTTGTGATCGTATGCTAATGGCACTGGTATGACCTGTGGGCCATACTAAACAAAGGCAGGTAAAATCTCTGTCTAGTGACCCCTGTCCATTCTAGGATCGTGCTTAATCTGCGATTGAATCCTGCTTCAACTGTACCATCAAGGTAGTCACAGCATTACTGGGCTGCTTGATGTCATATGAGAATGAAATCATTCACCCCACAGATACCAGGATTTCATCTTTTTCCTGTTTCTAAGTTTTATTTCTGCAAGGAAAGGCACAACTGGTGCCCCTACCCAAAGTTGAGATTTCCTGCAGGTGGCTTGCCCCACTGCTGGGGCTTCCCCATTGCTTGGACGTGGTAAATATAGGTGAGCAGATCCTGTTTGCTTGGGTCATCCTTTCAAGTGTGAGCTGCTTTTTTCCTTCTGTGAAATAGAGATGTGTTTTTTCTGGCACTCGCTGCTGTTGTCCTCTGCAGCGTGTAGGCATGGAAGACTGATGAAATAGGTAACCTCTTTACAGGAAATTTTTAAGAATAGAATTTGGTTGTCTTGGAGCAGACTGAGGGGAAGCAGCTCTTTACTGGTACAAGAGACTCAGCACAGTCTTTTGGACATGACAGTTTTGTGCTGCTGAAGTTTAGGTTTCTATTAGTCCTCCCTGATGTACAGCATCAGAAATCTGAAATCAGTGTGAGTAGCAGGAGGGCAGACCTTTATTGCAGAGCAGCATATTGGAAGTCAAGGCTGTTGTTACTGTGATGATGACAAACAGATCTTCAGTTGGTAGATGGAGGGCTGCTTTCTTTTGGCAGCTCTTAAAATGGTGCAGACTGTGTGTCATTTCATCCAGTCACAATTACATGCCTTGTCACTGTGAAACCAGAAGACTGACCTACTGACTTCGGTTTCACAATCATTCCTACAGAGCTGACTTAATTTCTGGTTTAATAATAACTCATAAATTCATAACCCTTGGGTTTGGGTTTTGTTTGCTTTGTGTTGTACTCATGTTTTTATTGCCTGTAACTTCTGCTTCCTAAAATTGCTTATACAGGACCACAGAATAGTGGCCTGCAAGCTATAGACATTTATTTCTTCATTACTGGGTTAGTGCAAGATGTTACTTGGCTTTAGAACTATAAAGTGCTGTTCTCCCAGCACAGATTTTCCAAGTTAAGAGCAGTACAGTTATGTGAAGAGAAGTTGCCATTGTGCCAGTGGTGAGTGTAGGCTGGAATGGCATGTAACATCAAACAGGTCTCCAATACCGAAGTGTAGACTCTCACTGGCTTGTCAATGTTGCGCAAGAGATGGGGATGGCTGTTCTTTTCAAAACAGCGTTCCAAATGCTGTTTCAGTACATCCAAAGCTTAATAATTAGGTGTAGATGAGGTTGCCTTGGAGAGTCCACTGCCACTGATCATCTTTGATAGCAGGTCTTTGAAACATCAAAAGTTCAGTGACTTCAATGAACTACATGTGCAGGATGAGTACTGCATCCAAATCTTAGAAATATCACTGGATTTTGGGGGATGACCATTAGCATTCCCATGGCAAAACCCAGATTTGCCTGTGTAATCTTTAGCATCAGCTTGCTGACAATTAGTGTTGTTTTTCCTTCCCTTCTGCACAAATGTGTGCATTCTGGAAGAAAAAAAAAGAAGTTCTTACGCTTGGAAGTCAAAACCCAGCAAACCCAGAAATACAGAATCCAGTGAATAATTTCCATACAACATGAACATTCTTGGTTTCACACCTACCGGATTAAAATTTAATTCTCTTAGTCTTTGTGTTCATGTATATTTCCTACTAATCAGAATCAAGAGTTCTCCAGGGAAGTAGTGCTGCCATGGGGATCTTATCAACATCCCTTCCCAAGCGAGTTAGATCTGCATCCTGGTGAGTGGAGAGGTTTATAAAATACCCTGGTGCAGCACTGATGCCGTGTGATTGTTGACACATCCCATGGCTTCTGGCCTCAGTAAGGTGAGCTGGCTCTTCCAGTTAGTTGGCTTATCTGTCCTCCTGTGCGAATAAGATGCGTGGTAGGGACATGTTGGAAGATGATCAGCATTGAGTGAATCAGCAGGGTCTTGTGCAACGCAAAGCATTTGAGCTCATCAGCTTGAATTGTTGTTAACTCCCTGAACTGGGCCTTGAGGAGCTCCTGATCTCAAGCAGTGAATTCGGAGAATGTGGCAGAATCCCAGTTTTAACACTTACCTTCATTTGCAAGGACTGGGAACACTTTTTGTTCAGAAAGATGTTGTCTCAGGGCAACTGTTTTTTCTCAAATGCCTTTCATCCACTCTCCTGACACTAACACTGCTGTTCAGAATTTGGGAAGTTCTGCACCATCTTTATCGGTAACATGCTGTTACTTTCATCTATATACTGTTGAGTGTAGGTCCTTTACAGCCCCAGTTTCTCAATCTCGGGTCCTTTGTACCAAGAACAGGCCTTGAAGTTAGATATGAAGCCCTTGTTTACAGTCTGTTGCATCGCTTGACATCTGAGGAGTGTTGGGAACCTGGTGAGGACACCGATAAGTGTGTGCTACACAGCCACCATTGCTGTGGCCATGAACATGCTTGTTTCTAGGAAATTCCCTAATGCTGATTCCAGCAGAAACGCCCATTGCCTTTGTGCAGCACATACCCCCATGTACTCACCCCTAGGGACTAAGATTGCCTGGTCTCTTGCTGCTTCTTTGGTCCTAGCTCTGGAACAGCATTCCTGCCACTTGTTGGAGAGGGGGGTGGCAGGAATACCAAAGAGGAGTAGGTTTTTTCTGTGGTCTTGAGGTGTTGGTTCTTCCTTACCAGCTGGGGCTGCTAACACTTGCCGGCAGTAGATTGAGTGTGTTTTGAGCTTTGTACGTTCATGTATGGTCACGAATGTGACTGTCATATGTTTGACTGTAACAGTATGTTACAAATTCCAGCTCTGTGTGAAATATAAATACCTTGAGCAGCTATTGCACACACACAACTGCTGTAGTGAGAGGGATCATACTTTGTCTGCCAGGAAATTGGCACAAGAGTTTCATAAAAACCTGTAACTAGTACTGCATATTCAGTTGTTAGCATCAGGTTTGATGTGAAAGCAGCAGAAATAACTTATTTGCAGTTCTTGAACCTAGGATTTAATTTTTTTCCCCTTCTGTTTCTAGTGTTTACCTTGGCTCCTTTCTGGTTAGGCAGATGGTAGTATAGTCACTAAAATTAAAATGCTATCTGCTTCAGTTTCTTGCTTGCAAGGATACTGAGTCAGCACAATTTCAGTAAGGAAATTACTGCATGCTTTCTTCTGATCTTGAATGGTGTTGGGAAATACTAGGTGTGACTCTAATCCATTTCCTAAGCACAGGGACTAGTCATCTGCACATAGGTGGAGGGGCAAGAAGTTCTAACTGTGGCCCAAACCAACTGTCTTAAGATGTGGGTAGCTGGGGGCTGTTGCTTGCTTTTCTTATTGATGTGGAGCCTATACACACTTTAGATTTTAAAGTGGTTCTTACATTTAGTATTATCAGTGGTTTGTGTTGCTTTTTTCCCCCCTTTTCCCCATTTGTCTCCTTCTCCAGTTCAGTAATGGTAGGCTCCATGTGTTACAGGTCACGTGATTCCATGACACATGTGTATGTATATATACAAGATGCCTGCTGAGTCTGCTCAGACTGCACTAAACTTCCCTCTTCAGAACCACCCAGCATTTCAGAGAAGTTACCTGCCACTATGATGCCTGGGGGCTTATCTGAGACCAAGCCTGCTACTCCAGAAGTCCAGCATATTGTTAACCAGGTGAGTTGTGAATATCTAAAGATGAATTCTCTGTCCGGAGGCTTGTGTAAAGGCTGGGAGACCAGATGGTGATAATGATCCAGTGTTAAAAGCGAAGAAGCTAGTGCTGAACGTCTGAATTCCCTTGCCTGCCAGTGTTTTCTCAGCATTCTGCATAGGCCGTGCTCTGGTAAGACTGAGGTGAACCATTCTCTGTCTCATCCTTGCAAGGGATAGTACTACTGGCTTCCTTCAGTTTATAATGTTCATGTATACTTCTAAGGCCAGCTCTGTTATGCCAGCACTGAGGTCACTTGTTTGAAATTAAAGTTGTTATATTTGAGAGGAGAAGATTGTACTTGGCAGAATTAATTCCTCATTGAAGGACATAGATAGGGCAAACCATGTGGTAGTATGCAATAAAGACATACACATGACAAGGCTATGGATAAATGGCATGTTCTCTGTTGGTACCTCTGGAGTGTTTTCTGGAGTCACGGCTAAGATGTAGAGCCTGCTAGGGAGCCTGGCAGCATGAGTCTAGTTGCACGGTGGTTGGTTGCTTCAGTCCCGCTCTGGAAGCAGCTGTGTGAGCAACACTTCTGCAGATCCTCTAATGCCCTGCAGTGCAGCAGCTCTTAAAAGTGCATGAAGTGTGTCCTGAGGAGTGGGAGGGGATTGGGAAGGCTCCTTTTGTGGTGCACCCAACCAATCACCTTCACCCTCCCAGCTCTGAAAGAATTGCTCATCCCTCTTTGGCAACAGCATGAAGTGTAATTTATGCCCTCCTTGAGGAAATAAAAATAGGAAGTAGTGAAGATGAACATACTGGTCGATACTGCTGCACACACCTTATGTGCAGGGCTCCCAGCTTCCTCCTTTGCTGTGCCATAGAGGACAGAGTTTGCACCAGCACCATTCCATATCTCCTGCTACCTTGCAGGCTGAGGCCAGGCAACGATGAAGCCAAACTTAAGGTGAGCTGGGCTGTGCATGTGGAAGGGCAGAGCCACCAGGAGATATCTGTAAATAGGCTGTGTAGGCTGGTGTCAGAGTACTTCGACCAGGTTCTTTGAGATATTCCACATATGGAGGGTATACTGTTTAATATCTAATTTACTTATTTGATACTATTTGATGGCACATGAGGCTTTTGATTTAGCAGAGTGATACAAATATACTGGTAGCACAATACAGATATATTAGTCCTAGCAAATAGGGCAGTGGGAATACAGCAGTTGGTGTGATACCACCAATGTGATCTCCATGTGGTCACTTTAGTATACTCATTGTCATGACACTAGGCATCCTCAGTCACCAGGAAGGAGTACATGGATTGAAGCCAGTTCAAACCCGCTGTTGTCTTCAAAATTCTTTAGTTCATAGTCAGGCAGAGTGCTGTATTCACTCCCCCCATACTGGTCTGCCTACCTCTGCGATGTCTTCACATTCTTTTAATGAACTCAGAGTTACACCACCAGTTGATCCACTCAACTGACATAGCTATTTATCTAAAACAAATACTTTCTGATCCCCTTTTTGTTCAGATAAAGTCAGCCTTTGCACAGTTACACCCTGCATTTTCTGAGTTTCATAGGCACATCACTCTTGCCCAGCTCCTCTGAGTCACCTTCCATTGTAGAAGAAGATTTATAGTTTTTCCTGAAACACATAAAGTGTAGGGCAACATTTAGGTTCATTACCAATTACATTGGTACTGTCCTCTCAGAGATTAAATAGTCCTGTAATTACTAGGCTAAAAGGGCAGGGGACTAGCAAGTGAGATAGGTCTGAGCAGCAGGGGAAGTCTGGCCCTGTGTCTGAGGCATCATAGAATCATAGACTGGTTTGGGTTGGAAAGCACCTTGAGATTATCCAGTTCCAACCCCGTGCTATGAGTAGGGATGCCTCACACTAGACGATGTCACCCAAGACTCAGTCCAACATGGCCTTGAACAGTGCCAGGAATGGAGCATTTACCCCTTCTTTGGGCTGCCTGTGCCAGCGCCTCACCACGCTCACAGTAAAGAACTTCTTCTTTATATCTTACCTGAATTTCCCCTGTTTCAGTTTGAACCCATCAAGCCTCATCCTATTGCTAAAGTCCCTGATGAAGAGTCCCTCTCCAGCAACCTTGTAGGCCCCTTCAGATACTGGAAACTGCTCTGAGGTCTCCACACAGCTTCTCTTCTCCAGGCTGAACAGCTCCAATCTTCTTCTTCAGAACAGGAGAGAGCTTTCACTGGTGTCCCGTTCCCCTTCCCCCCCCCCCCCCCCCACCTTCACCCCCAACAAAGGCTTTCATATAATTCTGTAAAGAAAATATTCTGCAGGAACAAACCTTATGTTGGGGCAATCCTGCTGTGCTTCCAGCCAGATAACAGCGTCACCCTTTCATGATGCAATTGTGTGGGATTTTATGCTCTGCTAAGCAAAGCAGCAGCTCATGATTTGAGGGAAGTTGCGAAGAGCACCTGCAGACCTTGGGATGCCCAAGGTCCATCTGCTCTTGGGACTGCATAATTATTTACTTAAGCCTCTGCCTTGTCTTCCTTGTAGTGACCCTTAGTGAGCTTGGCAATGTTATTTATTCAGTTATTAACACTTTTTTGGAAATATCTGTGTCAACAGTCTGTAGATATCTGAACTGCGTATTTTAAGATCCACAGGGCTTAAACTGGGTACTGTTCATAAACATCCAACCTGAGCTGAGCATGAATGCTGTCATCACAGAGCATTGTTTCTTCTGGAATGCTATAGCCCAGGAACTACATCAGCTAGAAAGTCTTAAGTCTCGGGGGATTTTAAAGAATGCTGGAGGCAATGATAGGGAAAAGGGCTGGAGGTCTTGGTGTAAATAGAATTATTTTGGGGGTTTTGGGTTTAGTTCATAAAGGGTGTGGTTTGAAAGGATGAAAACTGGAGTGGTAGATAGGAAAGAAATATGAACCTGCCAACTATTTTTCCCTTTCTTTTTACAGGTGAAGCCACAATTGGAAAGCAGGGAAAACAGGACATATGGCATCTTTAAAGCCATAGTATATAAGACTCAGGTGGTCGCTGGGATAAACTACTTTATTAAGGTTTGTATATGTTACAGGAGCTTTGTAATTATGGTTTGTAGTTAAACAATAGAGGTGACTTGAATAGTGGCTTATAACAAGAAAGGGAAGCAAATTTAGTAGGAAATCACCTGATGTGACTAACAGATGCTTATAAAATTCCTGTATTTGTCACTTTTGTAGAACAGGAATATGAAAACTTGTAAAACATGCACTGTGCTGCTTCAGATGTGAATAGTCAGTTTCTTAGGATCATCTCAAAGACTATGGATTGCCTTATCAGCTCAAATTATTTAGTCTCAACTCTGCCCTCCTGTATCCTTTTCAAGGCATAGTGGCTTTCCTGTTGGGTCTGTGTCCTCCAGTTGTGTTTATTGTGATGAATTTGAGGTCAGTCTGGGGCTCTGTTGGACAGTTAGAGTGAATTTTTTACTGTAATGCAAGCATCCCATACTCTGCAGACTAGTTTTTCATGCAAGCATGTGTGTTGATGTTCTGATTCTGTGTCACGTGCTGCAGAGGTACAGCCTGCCTGTCAGTTCTTCCTGTACTGTCAAACCCTCCCCCTTTCTGTTGCAGAGCTAAAACGGATAATACTTAACTTGGAACCCTCTGATAGCATCGTCCTCTACTAGGAAACCTTACCCAAGGATTTGAGGAACTTTCAGCTGGGCATATTTGCAACTGACGGCTGGAAAGCATTGCTTAGTGGCAGGCTGGCTTTCTGGAAGTAAAGCTGACTTTGCATGTGACTGCTGTATCTTAACTCCACTGTGTGCAGACACATGCCCGGCAGGATATGCTCCCTTGACAAGGCTCAGAATCTCCATTAATTAAATTGACAGATTGGGCAGATAGTAATTGTGCAGAGAGACATTATGAGCATTTGCTCCACACTTCTCATATTTAGTTGAACCCAGGAATGACAGATACTGCCAAACCTTCCTCTTTCCCAAGCCCTTCCTGAAAGTAACTCTTAAGAGTTATTTCTGTTCTGTGAGCACCATGAATTCTATTGACAGACTACCTATTGTATGACTAGTCTCAGCTGTACTTACATCAGTGATGTTTTTCCTTCCTTTGGTCCTGTGAGATGTGCTTTTGTGGACAAAGTACTGAGTGATGAAGAGGAACAATTTACAGGAAGGCTGCAGTAAAGCCAGAAGTCATGCCCAGTTGCGTTTCTTCACTTCGTGCCATCTTACTGCTGACCTAGGCAATGTAAAATACTTGTCTGCTGTTCATGCTAAGCCTCATGACCAAACTGCTCAGAAATGAAGATTGACATGTTACTGAACTGGGAGGAAATCCCATTTATGACACTGAAAATGGATTATTTGTCTCCTCTTTCCCATTCTGGCAAGTGACAGGAAACAGTTACTCATTTTAGCATTAATTGGGATGAGCTCTGTGACAAGATTCATTACTTTATACTTCTGAATTTTCCACATCACTAGTATTTTACCGGAAGAGCTCAGATGTAATCCAGACCAAAACAAACCTAGTGCCACGTTGCAGCCACCAGAAAGCATGTAGCAACTTCTTGGTGCGTAAGGCATTAAACTTGCCGTTCATACTATATAATCGGGTTAAGAGCTGTTGAAGTAAAAATGGACATACTCCTAAAATTAAGCTCCTGAGCAAAGATCTTCTTCCAAGTATATAAAGAACATCCTTTTGTTTGAACCTGCTTTGAACCCGTGATCCTCACTTTCCCCCTGTTTTGGTTTCTAGGTCCAAGTTTCTGATACTGACTACGTCCACTTAAAGGTGTTTCAGAGCCTTCCTCAAGAGAACCAAGGTCCCAGCCTTGATGGTTTCCAAACTGGCAAAACCAGAGACGATCCTCTGACCTACTTCTGAGACACAAGGAGGAATGGTGTCTTACTTCTACAAGTTGCATGTGGATTCTGCCTGTGTCAGTAAACGCATGAATGCAAAATAAGTTTTGAATGTTTATGAAGTTTAATGTACTGTGTGTCATATCTAGGTTTGCTGCCTGCCTGAAGCTCCAATAGCCTATGAAATACTAACCAAGGCTGTTTCCACTACCTGAGCTACTATAGCTAAGACAGAGCACACCCATTTCAGTCTCTCTTTCCAAAGCACTGTCAGGCATCCTCTGAAGACAAAACTTGGGCCTCCCCAGTACAATTCAGGCAATAACAGCCTAAATATGTCAGCATGTGGTTTACTTTAAGCACATTAAATACAGATTATTTGCCATGCAGAAAGTGTGTGAGGTGGATCAGATGGATAGATTAGATAGATAATTTCTGGCCTGGGTGAACTGAGAAACCAAACTGTGTCCCCTTGTAAGTGCAGCATCACTGTACAGAAGCAGGGTGGAGGGAAGGAATCAGCTCCTTGAAGGAGCAGAAAGATGCCCTCTGCCACAGAGCAGCATTCAGCCCCTGGCGCAGGGAGTGATGTCCTGATTCAGAATGTGCTTTCCTGGAGACCTGGGGAGCTCATGCCCTTTTTTTACCTTTTGGGTAGCATCAGCCACCTGCAATGAGACCAGTTTTCAACTGAGCTCTGAAGCACCAAGAAAAGAGGGCAAACCCAATCCACAACAAAAATACTTCCCATTGCCAGTTAGCAGCTGCTGAGGTAGGGGCATGTACCTTACCTGCTAGGGAGCTGGGTTCAAAGTACAAGACATTAAACAGGTTTCAGGCCATGCCTTCCTTGTATTCATATTTTGGTGTTATAGTGAAGGATGGATGTGTAACTGGCACAGGTGTCTAGTGTGGAGGAAAATGTGGCAGCTGCCCCTTTCTCTTCATGCCAGTATCCTTGGTCAGATGCTTTAGTTCCTCAAAGTGTTCAGAGAACCTTTGGACTCCTGGGAGTAGTCCTTCCCTCATGCAGCTAATACAGTTTCCACAAGAGCTCAGAACTGCAGCCTAATGTTAGCAACTCTTTAAGATGCAGCAAGTCTCTCATTATCACCACTGACATCCTCTCACAGCATTTGGAGGTAGTGCTCAGCTTTTTGAACCATGGAAACTCTTTGGGGTGGGGAGTTACCAGCACCAAAAAAGACTGTCTCCAAACCCACTATTCTAGCAAAACAAGAAGTGCTATAATAAGTCAGAGTTAGTGCTCCCTTTATTCCATGTTGGGAGGGGGGTGGGGACTCCTTGGCCTGATATGAGCAAAAGCATGTTAGCCTCTCAATAACCAGGAGGCAGAACGTGCTGCTTCTAAGCAGTTCTGGTTATACAGGCACACAGAGCACATCTGCAACACAAAGCCCTGTAACGCGCATGTAAGCCCACTGTGCCCTCTCCTCGCAAAGCTGCTCATCATCCTGCGGCCAAGGACGTACAGCAGCGTCACCTCAAGGAGGGCTGTTGCCAGTTCAGAGGGCAGCAACCCCTGCCCAACCTCCAACCTACACAAGACAAACATCAAAACTTCCAAGTCTGGCTACGAGAGTTTCTGAGCAGGTGTAAATGAGTTGCATAAGCACAGAGATAAACCCAAACCCCATCACAGACTGGGTGTGGTTGGAAGGGTCTGCGGGAGCTCAGAGTCCCCAGCTCCTCTGCTCACAGCAAGATCAATGAAAACAGGTGGCTAAGGACTATGGGCAGCCAGAATTCCAGTGCTCTCCATCGATGGAGCTTCTCTGGGCAACCTGGTCCTGTCTGACTTCAACTCTGGCACTTGTTGAAGGGGAGAAAAGCACTGTGTGTGTGTGTGTGATGGCTTCCATGGGGTTCCGTGGCCTCGCCCACTTGAACACAGGGCGTTCCAGATTCAGCCACATCTGTGATCACCATGGTCACCATGTCCCCATATCCCCAGCACTCTCCCCGTGGCCACTGTATCCCCAGCACATTCCCTGTGGTCACCGTGTCCCCCCATGTGCGGGCAGGTGGCCCTGTACCACAAGATGGCCGAGAAGGCCGAGGACATCCGACAGCCTCGAGCACATCGTCTGCAGGAGGAGCCCCCAGAGCACCCTCCTGAGCCCCCAACAACTCCTGAGACCTGAACCGGCCTTGACTGAGCCCCGAGCCCCCGTGTGGCGGTCACCCTCACAGCAGCCAGCCCAGCCTTGGGTGAAGCAGGTAAACGTGGTCAAGGTTAGCCCCGAGACCACCCCTCAAAAGGAGATACCAAAGAGAACAGCGGGCTTTTGCAGACCATCGGTGTCAAACACCAGGCTGCAGGGAGTTCTAGCTTTGGGTGGCCATCGTTCTCTGAGGTGGTGAGCTGCTGACATTTGTTCTCTCCCTAACCTGTGGGGCTCCCAAACCCGCCCGGACGCGTTCCTCTGTAACGTGCACTCGGGGGCCCTGCCTGAGCAGGGGGTTGTAGGAGACGCTCTCCAGAGCTCCCTTCCAGCCCTGGCGCTTCTGTGTGATTTGACGTCAGCTTTCCAGCCAGCAGAGCTGAAGCTCCCCCTGCTGTACGAGCAACGCAACAACGTGTGCTGCCAGCGTTCGCTGGAGCTGCACCGCTCGAGCCAGAGCCCCCCTTCGCAGCATCACCTCTCTGCTCCTCTCTGCCAGCCGAAACCCAAGAAGACACCGGAACGGGCCGCAGCATGTATGAAATCCCCTCTGCTGACCTTGGCCCGTCTGGCTCCAGAGGCGGACCCAGCTCCAAGAGCGAGGGCGCTACCTCAGCATTTGCCTTTATTTGGGCAGCGCCTGAAAGGGCGGGCAGCGCTTGTGAGCGAGTGAGTGAGGCAGCGTTTGTGAGAGAAGCAGTGAAGAAGCGGAGGGCGAGTGGCAGGCTGCGCTTGTGACTGAGCCCGTGAGGGAGCAGGGAACGAGCGGGTGGGATATGCTTGAGAGTGAGGCAGCGCTTGTGAGTGGGTCAGGGTTTGTGAGGGCAGAGCACCTGTGAGCGGAGAGTGCTTGTGCAGGAAGAGCACTTATGAGTGGAGCAGTGCTTGTGAGTGCAGTAGTGCTTGTGAGAGTGCTTGTGAGTGGAGCAGTGCTTGTGAGAGTGCTTGTGAGTGGTGCAGTGCTTGTGAGAGTGCTTGTGAGTGGTGCAGTGCTCATGAGTGGTGCACTGCTCGTGAGAGCACTCGTGAGGGGAGAGCGCTCGTGATTGGAGAGCTCTCGTGAGAGGAGAGCGCTCGTGAGTGGTGCAGTGCTCGTGAGTGCAGAGGGCTACTGAACTGAGGAGCGCCATTGAGCGCTCATGAAAGAAGAGGGCTCGTAAGAGAAGAATGCTCGTGAGTGCAGAGCAGTGCTCGTGAGGGGAGAGCGCTCGTGAGGGGAGAGCGCTCGTGAGGGGAGAGCGCTCGTGAGGGGAGAGTGCTCGTGAGTGGATCAGCGATGGAGCCGAGGCTGAGTGAGCAGGCTGGAGGCATGGCCAGGCCGTGTGAGGACATGCGGCTTGGGACACTTGCTGCTGTGGTGGCTTCTGAACTTTCTGCGTAAGTCCTGAGGGTGGCCGCGTGGCACAGACCCTTGCTGAGCCCTCCGCTTTTTCTCCTCCCTATTTTTCTGCTGCCCAGGATGGGGAGGAGAGTCAAAAGAATGTAAACCCAATGGGTTGATTTAAGAACAATCCAGTAACTAAGGGACCTGCTGGGCATCCTGATAACCTTGCTCTGCTGCAGCTGAAACTGAGCAGCTCTGATATCTCCACTGCCATCTCCAGGGCTGCCTTCCCAGCCAGGCCCTAGGCACCCTTCACAGTGAAGGGGGAGCAGAAACAGTATCTCAAAGAGTCTTCTTGCCAGTGACATGCAGGGAAGGCAAGTGGTGAGAAACGTTTGTAGCTGTCAAGAGTCAGCCTACACACTATGGTCTTTGGTGTCTGTGACATCAAATCTGACTGTTTGTGTGAGGAGTTCACTCCTTTTTTTTTTTTTTTCTTTAAAATAGGCAAATGATGGGCACAGACTATGAACTGAATTTTTACTACTTGATTTGCTACTGCCCTTCAAATCAGTCCACATCACCTGATATTCAGAAAGATGCCTTTCAAATAATACCTGTGGGAACAAGGGAGAAACGTCTCCAGCTTTCCCATATCTCAGTTCTATTCCAACCACATCCAGGGCAGCACCAGGCTCTCACCATTTGTGGCCAGCAGTATGGGTGGCTGTAAGAAGCCAGGAGGTCGCTGTGGATTCTGTACAGGGACAGAAGCATCAATCTCATGCTTGGATCAGGCATTTACATTTTGCTACGTGCCTCAGGAGCTTCTGATAGTCCTGTCTGGCCTGACAAAGAAAAAGAATCATATGGAAAGCAAAACACTTCCAAAGCTGCCTCTTCTGCTGGGAGAGAATGGAAATGTCCCTGTGGAGCTGGAAGTGCTATTTGTGTGTGATGTGCTGCTGCTGTGGGAACAGAATCTGCAACCAGCAGAGTAGGAGCAGATTTGCATCCCAGGTGAGTTGCTTGTGGATGTGATGGGGTGAATATTTGCTTTTTTCCCCGTCAGAATGGCTTACAAAGTGTTCATGCATTGCAGGGCTCTCTTGAACTCTGATTTCTTCTCCTAATGTGAAAGTCTTTTAGTGGTTAGAGAGGAAGTTGCTGTGATGGAGGTGAATTATGCTTGCAGTTACAGACTTGGTTTTGTTCTTGCAGGTCCTGTGACATCGCTGTCGCATGGGACGTTACTGTAGACGCTTGTGATCCCTCAGAGGACAACAATCCCTTCTGCTTTGTATCCTGGAGCAATCCTTCCCAACATATATCCATCTCAGGGTGAGTTCTTTTGGGGTTTCTCTTCAGTAATGTGTGTGTGTGTTGTGAGTTGCAGTTTGCCTGCTCTCTGCACTGCTCCAGCACAGTGTCACGGGCATGTGTGCCATCATGACACATGACAGAAAGACTGGCTGAGAAGGTAACAGCCTGGGCAGGCCAGAGAGTAAAACTGGTATCAAACTCCATCCTCAGCATGAGGCCAGGATTTATGTTGCAGCAGGGATTTCTGGCTCTAAATGCTGGGAACTCATCCAGTACAAATACCAGGTGGGAGCTGCAAGGGGATCCTGCCATGAGCGGGTCCTCGGGTGAGCTGTGGGTCCTGCCATGCCCCAGGCAAACCCCATGGCGTGTGGGAGGTGTCTGTGCCTGGCAGAGAGTAGCAGAGAGAGAGGTGGTGCAGCCCTGGTAGCGCTGGGGTAGGAGGTGGTGGGGCCTGGGCTGTGGTGTGGCAGCGGGAGCTGTGTCCAGGGTCCCCTGTTATGCAATTAATGCCTTTTTGGTGTGTTTTTGTGTTTTAATGTCCCCATGTGACGCGAGCGCTGCTGGATTTGCACATCCCGCAATGAGACACGTTCTTCAATGACTTGTCTGCGCCATACCCAGAATATTTCCAGCCCTGGACAAGCCAGGATGGTTTGGGCTGCACAGGCTGAACATTCCTGCACACCTGGGCATGAGCTTGGCATCGGAACCCCCAGCCTGAATGAGTCAGTGACTGAGATTCCTGGGGAGTCTCCATAGAGCAGGGGCAGAGACCAAAGGGAGTTGCAGCTCATTAATGCCTTAATGCCGGTGAGCAGCCAAAGGCACTCAACTGCTTCCACCTGCCTTCTGCTGCTGGCTTTGTCCATAGCTGCCTCTGCTTCCCCGCTCTGGCTGTGACTGCGGGCTCCCTCCTCCAGGTACAGACCCTGTCTGGTTTCTGCTCCCCAGCTCTTCCCTGTAGCAGCTACCAGGAGGACAGACCTCTGTAGCCTGGCGCTGGCTCTGCTGCAGCCAGGGATAGCTCGGACCGGTGAGTGTGGGAGAGGCTGCTGGAGGAAACTGGTTTCCACTGCAGCGAGGAGCACGGCCCCGAGGTGGAGAGGACACCCCGGTGAGGGCGCACAGGGGCGTCTGGGAGGTGGGAGTGGGCGCTGTCGGGGTCCGACCCCGACCCCAGGTGCTGGTGGCTGCTGGCCGCAGTCTGGGGCTACCGGGGTCGGTCTGTGCCGCTGCTGCCGCAGGGGGCAGGAGGGTTTTCAGCCAGCTCCTGGCTCTTGCCCTCCGTTCCGGGGAGAACTGGGACATTCTTGGGTCCTGGCCCCGCTTCTCCCTCCCCGGCTGCCCCGGGCTGCGGGACCAGGTTGTGGGGCCGGGCAGAGCTGCCAGGGTTGGCCTGGGAGCAGCTCCAGGGCTCTTTGTGCCGGGCTGTGCTGCCAGGAGCTGACTGTGCTATGTCTGTCCTTGCACAGGGATGGGCAAATGGATGAGCAGAGGAGCCCCAGCAGCAGCCGGGCTGCCTGTGCCGAGGCCGATGCTGCTGCCTGGCCGGTGATAGTGCGAGGAGTGTGCAGCTCCAGTGCAGACATGGCCACAGGTTGGGGGGTTGGGCCCTGTTTTGATTTTGGGTTTGTTTTGGGGTTGGGTTTGGTTGGTTTGGGTTTTGTTTTGCTTGTTTGGATGTTGCTTGTTTGACTTGAGTTTGGGTTTTGATTTGGGTTTGGGTTGGTTTGTGTGTTGGTTCAGCAGGTCCCCTTTTCTTGCAGCCGCAGCTCCTGGACATCTCCAGTTCAGTTTTGGATCCACCTCATTTACAGCTCCTGTTGGTTCCTGCTCTGGGTTCAGATCCAGCTTATGAATGGCTTCAGCTCCTGGTTGTCATGGCTGCAGCTCATTTGCAGCTTCAGGTCAGTGGTTTCTGCCCCCACAACAGCTCAATTTTTTAGTTTTTTCTTCCAGCTCCAGCTCATTTATGGCTTGGGCTCAACTGCAGCTTCACTTCTCTGTTTCTGCCCTTCTTTTTTTTTCAGGCCCAGCTCCTGGGTGGCCCCAGTTGCATTGTGGCTGCAGCTTGTGTCCATCTCCAGCCCCTTTTGCTGCCTCAGCCTCTCCTCAGCTGCAGCTGATCTTCACACCCCAGTGTGAGCAGCCCCAGCCCATTACAGCTTGTGCTTCTTGAAATGAGCCTGGCTTGTGGTGAACACTGCTGCCCCTCTGGATGCCAGAGAGAGACTCTTCATTAGGGACTGTAGCAATAGCACAAGGGGTGATGGGTTCAAACTTGAACAGGGGAAGTTCAGATTAGATATAAGGAAAAAGTTCTTTACTGTGAGGGTGGTGAGGCACTGGAACAGGCTGCCCAAAGAAGTGGTAAACGCCAACAGGAATTTTCAATGAAAAGCACTTAGAATGAAGCAATGTATTCCTGTTTGGTGGACTCTCAAACACAAAGAGAAGAGATGATGTTCACCTCTTTTTTGAACTAGCATACAATCTGATATGTTTACCTAAACAGGTGACAGCAAGAGATGCACAGTGATAGCCTACAATTGCCATTTCCAAATAAGCTGTCAGAGTTTTACTAGAAAAAAGATACTCGAAGTCAGTGTAGGAATGGACTAAAACAAATCTGGAACTCCAAGATGATGGCAATAAAGGCTGAAAGGAGGCATAGAAGTTCCTACATAAGAGTTGAGCACCCCCAGTTGTCAGATTAGACTAAGCATAGGATATTCAAAAGGCCTTGGTATAAGCTGGTGCCAACAATAAATAGATTTTGAAGGCATCTTTATGATGCTGTCAAAAAAAGGCAGTGACAGCACACTCGGGTGGGAATGGGAGAGGCCATAAATACTTGGTAAACAGAAACACATAGTAAGTGAAACACCTTGTCTGAAGAAGGAACATGCAAATACAAACTACATTTTCCAGTACACAGAGCCCAGTGTCTAAATGCAAAAAAGTCCACTGTATTACTCCTTTAGGATCTATTGCCCTTGACTAGGTTGCACTGTTTATTCCTGCTGCGTTTACAATACATCCCAGAGTCAGAAACTTCCTTACATTCTACAAAATGTTACATCAGCAACCTTGAAGCATGTTGAGCTCCATTAGGAAGTACTATGCATACCTTTCATGTATAGGAATCCTGCTATTCCTGCAACTGCCCCAAACAGCAACAGCCAAAATAAGACCGTCTCTGCTGCTGATGCCTGTCTCCATTAAAAAAAGGATTGATTAGTAAGAATGCAACTGTGTGCTACACTACTTCAGAAGACAACCCTGAGTATGTTTTATAGGTATTTGGTTTTTAAAATGTAACCTCAAGAAAGTACCAGAGTCCGTTATTAGCAAAACCCTACACCAGCTCTAGGAAAGTTAGAAGGCAAGTTCCTTACTACAGTGAAAACCCATCGTGGCTTGAAAGGCGATGGCCATTCCATTCTTTGGCCTATGAAAGGCTGAGCCAGACCTCAGCCAAATGAAATTTCAGCAAATACCTTGTATTGGGTTTGCATGGCAAGATTTGGGTAGAAGAGAGGCTTCAGAGGTGGCTTCTGTGAGAAGATGCCAGAATCTGCCCCGATGTCAGAGAGAGCCAATGCCAGCCAGCTAGAAGATGGACCCACCACTGGCCAAGGCCGAGCCCACCAGTGACAGTGGTAGCACTTCTGCAATAACCTATTTAAGAAAGGGTAAAACCTGATATGCAACAGTAGACAGAGAGAGGAGTGAGAATGTGTGAGAGAAACAGCTCAGCAAACACCAAGATCAGTGAAGATGGAGGAAGGTGAGGTGCCCCGGGCACCAGAACGAAGATTCCCCTGCAGCCCATGGAGGTCTAGGGGTTAGTTAACCACCATTGCTGGAAGTCTTCAGTGTAATTCGTGGAATTTTGGAGCTTTATCCAAAGTAGAAAAACCCAGGCTGACACCTGTACAAAACCTACAGGCTCTACAGTGTCTCACTGTATGCTTTTACCCATTCACTTTGCACAGTGTCCTGGGTTCAGCTGTACCAGAAATGTTTCGATGGGCTCAATTCTGTGGAGCTTTGCCTTAGGGTTGACCTCAAAGGGACTTTCCTCCTTGAATGGTGGTGAGTAGAGTTGAACGTGGGACACCATGTGGGCCACTGTGGCTTATCTAGTGCAGTCACAGGAGAAATCAGTGTATCCTATGCTCAAAGATTCTACTTTGTCAACTTTTTTCTGGCCCAAATATAGAACTTGGGTCAAAACTTGGGTATAATGCACCTTCTGCTTTATCCCTGTTGGATATCTGAGGATGGGCCTGTGAGTCCCAAAACTTGCCATTTTTTTTCCTAGCAGTTAGAGAGACAAACTAGGCCTCTCTACTTACAAAAACTTATTGCTAGCCTTATAAATCTCGAGTTTATTTCCCATGTAGACTGTGTTTTCTTCTTCTGTCATATCTGCTTTTGCTTGTTTCCCATTTCTTTTCATTGGGGGATTCAGTGCTCTTCAAGTATACATTTTTGATCCTGTTTGGTTCCTAGGGAAGAGAAGGGAGAAGAGAGTGTAGAGCTGGACCAGGAAGATGGAACTGAGGGCAACTGAGCAATGAATGGTAGCTGGAGGTAAGTGCAAATAAGGTCCAGAAATTCTGTGTACAGTACTGCAAAAGAGACTGGGTTTTAGGGCTCAAAGGGTAAATTTGTGCCTGAATCATTTCTTAAAATGCTTGCCTTTTGCTGCAATAGGCTGTATGTTGCAGTCCTGGCAAAAAAGGAGCCATGCCTTTCCATTGACACTAGCATTTTCCTGCCAGTTCTGGTTGAGAAATCATAGAATCATAGAATAGTTAGGGTTGGAAAGGACCTTGAGATCATCTAGTTCCAACCCCTCTGCCATGGGCAGGGACACCCCACACTAAACCATATCACCCAAGGCCTCATCCAACCTGGCCTTGAACACCGCCAAGGATGGAGCATTCACAACCTCCCTGGGCAACCCATTCCAGTGCCTCACCACCCTCTCAGTAAAGAATTTCTTCCTTATATCCAATCTAAACTTCTCCTGTTTAAGTTTGAACCCATTACCCCTTGTCCTGTCACTACAGTCCCTGATGGATAGTCCCTCCCCAGCATCCTTGTAGGCCCCCTTCAGATACTGGAAGGCTGCTATGAGGTCTCCACGCAGCCTTCTCTTCTCCAGGCTGAACAGCCCCAACTTTCTCAGCCTGTCTCCATACAGGAGGTGCTCCAGCCCCCTGATCATCCTCGTGGCCCTCCTCTGGACTTGTTCCAACAGTTCCATGTCCTTTTTATGTTGAGGACACCAGAACTGCACACAATACTCCAAGTGAGGTCTCACGAGAGCAGAGTAGAGGGGCAGGATCACCTCCTTCGACCTGCTGGTCACACTCCTTTTGATGCAGCCCAGGATACGGTTGGCTTTCTGGGCTGCGAGCGCACACTGCCGGCTCATGTTCGTTTTCTCATCGACCAACAGCCCCAAGTCCTTCTCTGCAGGGCTGCTCTGAATCTCTTTTCTGCCCAACCTGTAGCTGTGCCTGGGATTGCTCCGACCCAGGTGTAGGACCTTGCATTTGGCATGGTTAAACTTCATAAAGTTGGCATCAGCCCACCTCACAAGCGTGTCGAGGTCCCTCTGGATGGCATCCCTTCCCTCCGGCGTACCAACCGAACCACACAGCTTGGTGTCATTGGCAAACTTGCTGAGGGCACACTCAATCCCACTGTCCATGTCACCGAAAAAGATGTTGAACAAGACTGGTCCCAACACCGATCCCTGAGGGCCACCACTCATTACCGGTCTCCAGCCGGACATTGAGCCATTGACCACAACTCTGCGTGCGGCCATCCAGCCAGTTCTTTACCCACCGAGTAGTCCCCCCATCAAATTGATGTCTCTTCAATTTAGAGACAAGGATGTCATGCGGGACAGTGTCAAAGGCTTTGCACAAATCCACGTAGATGACGTCAACTGCTCTGCCCCTGTCCATCAGTTTCGTAGCCCCATCATAGAAGGCCACTACATTGGTCAGGCAGGATTTCCCCTTAGTGAAGCCATGCTGGCTGTCACCAAGCACCAAGCACCTTGTCTTCCAGGAGAATCTGCTCCAAGATTTTGCCAGGCACAGAGGTGAGACTGACTGGTCTGTAATTCCCCGGCTCATCCATTTTCCCCTTCTTGAAAATGGGGGTTATATTTCCCTTTTTCCAGTCGTCGGGAACTTCACCTGACTGCCATGATTTTTCAAATATGATGGCCAGTGGCTTAGCAACTTCATTCGCCAGCTCCTTCAGGACCTGCGGATGGATTTCGTCAGGTCCCATGGACTTGTGTACGTTTAGGTTTCTAAGATGGTCTCTAACCAGATCCTCTCCTACAGTGGGCCTAGGGTCCTCATTCTCACAGTTCCTGCGTTCGCCTTCCAAGACTTGGGTGGTGCGGTCAGAGATTTTGCCAGTGAAGACTGAGGCAAAGAAGTCATTAAGAACCTCAGCCTTCTCCAAATCCTGGGTAGCCAGTTCTCCAGATATCTTCTGAAGGAGGCCTACGTTGTCTCTAGTCTGTCTTTTACTCGCTACGTACCTATAGAATCCCTTCCTATTATCCTTAACATCCCTAGCCAAGTTCAATTCTAACTGGGCCTTAGCCTTCCTCACCTGGTCCCTAGCTTTCCGGACAGCATCCCTGTATTCTTCCCAGGCCACCTGTCCCCGCTTCCACCTTCTATAAGCCTCTTTTTTCCTTTGAATTTTCCTGAGCAGCTCCTTATCCATCCAAGGAGGTCTCCTGGCCCTCCTGCTGCACTTCCTTCTAGTTGGGATGCAACACTCCTGAGCTTGGAGCAGGTGATCCTTGAATAACAACCAGCAGTCTTGGGCCCCCCTGCCCTCTAGGGCTGTGTCCCACGGAACCTTACTAAGCAGGCTCCTGAAGAGGCCAAAGTCTGCTCTCTTGAAGTCCAAGGCAGTGAGCTTGCTGCGTATTCAGAGGTTTCACTTGCAGTTGCAAATTCTTACTTTTAGGTGACTGTTAAGCTAACCTGAATAACTAACTCAACCAAACTAGTCAAGGAAAGTCCCTGGTGGTGGTGGTGATGTCTGTCACTCAAGCCAGAGTGATACAGGAAGACCACGCTTGAAAAGGAGGTGAGAAGGTTTTGGTGGCAGAGTGGCAGCCTGAAGCTTTGTATGTCCGGGTGGTGTTGCTATTTCCTTTGGCTCTGTCATGGCTCTGAAGGATAGGTTTTACTCAACAGCGCTGATTAAGTATGAGAGCCCTCTGTTTCAACTCTGAAGCATATCGACAACTCATTTAAGATGCTTTTTCTAATCACTGTGGTATCACACAAGTATAAGGTGAATTGAAACACTGTAATCATTAGTAATAGGCTCCCGCTTTATAATTATTTATCATCTGGTTGTTTTTCAGTTCTTTATTTCTGGAGCCAAATGAATTATGGCAGAAGTTCATTATAGTGACAAAACCAAAAGCGGAAAGATTAGAGAATGCTGAATTCAAGATTTTCTGCACAATCTTCTGTCATTCCCCCTGTACTTAATGCGTTCTGAAAATAGACAGAACTTTCACCAGATTCCTGTCACTGGCAGTAAATGGACGTTTGATTTGATTTTGTTGCATTAACTTTGCATAGCTCCCTGGTGTTTTCTTTTAGGTATAATCCGAGATGTACTTTAAAATAATTCTCTTTCTTTCAGATTTCTTTTTTTAGTTACAATATAACACCACAGCACTTGACCATCTTGCAGACACACTTTCTATGCTCTCAGACAAGTGGTGGCACAGTTGCCTTTTTGCAGATGGGCAAACTGATACTCAGCGAGATCTGCTGAAACAGTACGATGGTTAAAATCTGTGCAGCTGCTGGTCCAATGCAGACATTTGGCCAGTGTCTACCTAAAATATGTATTCAACTGAATGTTTTGGTTTATGTACTGCATGAGCAAGCTCAAACAGCAGTGCAGAGAACAACCAGTTCTTCAGAAAGGCATTTAACAGCCTTACCGCTGTTTTTGTCTGCCTGCCCACCTCCCAACTACATCCGCCTTGTTTATGCTGAGGATGTAAAATGTCAGCCTGACAGTTCAAGTGTGGCAGAATAGCAAGCAAATGTGATGAATGGGAAGTCTTTAGCTGAGGTTGCTTAACATAAAATCATAGAATAGTTAGGGTTGGAAAGGACCTGAAGATCGTCTAGTTCCAACCCCATGGCCACCACCTGCCATCAGTGAGAAAACAGGATCCAAGAGAGAGTTTGCTGTACTGTTTCCACCCCTGGAAGACCCATGAAGATGGATGCATCCCTTTGCCATTACCAGTCTTACCCATTTTAAACTGCTGTCCTAGGAGCAGGGCTCTGTGTGTGTGTTTGGGTGTGGATAGGTGTGTGTTGTTAACTGGAAGAGCTTCAGGCTCAGGGGAGACATAATCCCAGTCTTCTGATAGAACTCTATTTTCTTTCATACTGTAAATTCAGGAGCAACATAGTGCATTACCTATTTTCTTTTGTTCATATTTAAATTGTCTCCAGATCATTGGGCTGAGGACAAAGTCCAGTATAACACATTGTAATACATCTCTGAATGTGGCATAAAAGCATTCTGTTATATCTCTGAAGATTTTTTCTTTCAGATTTCATCGTTTTAGTATTCATCATTTTGTGAGCATCCAAGAGACTGCCTCTGTGATGAGAGCTCTTTTACCCATAGCTTCATTTGTCCCTCCCAACACATCATAAGGACAGTGGTTTTGGCACCCATTCCACCCAGTTTGCATAACAGTGGCATTATTGGCATTTTGAGCATGTTTCTGTATGTAAAAGGTATATGAAATGCCAGACTTTTCAGATGCTATCAGTGATTTAAGGTGCCTTATGATCTTAGCATCCATCATTAGACAGGTAAAAGAGATTGCTGGGATGACACTGCCTAGAATCTCAACTTTCCCAGGGAGCTGCATTAGCAAAACTGCATCAGTTGTACCAAAGTATCTTATATTGGGATTGGCTTAAAAATCATAAAGCCTTAAAGAGAAAGATGAGAAACGGCGTGGGGCTGGGTAGAAAGTGGTTCCTGTTAGCGGCCAGCAGGCACCGCTCTAGCATCAGCAATTGCTTGGCTGCTGTGGCATCTCTTTGCCAAAGAGCTCCTCGCAGTCCCTTCTGGCTCCCTTTTACAAGGGAACGGTGCGGTTGTGACTCAAAGCACCGGGTTGGCCTGGAAAGCTCAGGAATGACGCGAGGGGGCTGTGAGCTGGGCAGTGAGTGTGTTTACATGCTTCCTGCCACAGGGAACGGGTGGCCACAAGGTTTGCCCTTGGTTACACTTCCTGGACATCTCCCGGGTTTCAGTACACCCAGCTAGAGCAATGAAGTGTTACTGGCAGGTAGTCGATCAGGAGGGAGGTGATTTTAACAAATTATTCTTTAATGCTCTGTGCCTGGAGGTTTCTGGAGGAGCTACCTGAGTGGATTTTCAAAGAACTGGGAAAACAGATTTCCTAAGGAAAGGCTTTTACTTACTTGGGTTTCAGCCCTTGGAGTGCTCAGTGACTTGCAACCAAGTGCAAACGCAGTCTGTGTACCCCTCAGCCACATCCAGGCAGAACCTGCCCTAATGTGTTTCTTTCAATACAGTAACACCACCGTGAAGCCATCACCCTCCTCTCCACCCTCTGGTGACACAGGTTTTGATCCCAGGCTGTTAAAGCAGAGCAAAGCCTGCATATTGCAGACTAGCTGTAATTAAATGTCCCAGCCACAGGAGTAGTTTAAGCAGGTACAGCTAGAACTGTGCCTTCTGGGCTTAGACCAGAGGGGTGGTCCTGCTGCCTCCCTGGAACAGGTAGGGGAGGGAGCTGCGGGAAAAGAGGAGAGAGGGGACAGCTTTGTCAGCTAGAAACTGACTGAGTGACCTTTCTTGCTCTCTGGACTGAAGTGGGACCGTTTCCTCTATGTGCTGACATTTGCTCCAGCCCTGTCCTTCTGCCGCTTTCCTCACCTCTGCTTAACTTCATAATTGCCTTTTGTATTGTTGGCTTACCCCACCCATCCCCATGCTTCTTCCCTTCAGCATCTCCTCTCCAGGGGTTCCTCTGCAAGAACCTGGCAGAGATGTGTCTTTCAGATTTGGCTGTGTGGTATTGATGGTGCTTCTGAGCACAGGACAGAGGAAGAGGGGGCTGTGGAAGTTGAACTTTTTCCTGATGGAGCTCCCTGGTGCAAAGGGCAGGTTTGCTGTTGCTCTCATCTGTCAACAGAGGGGGCACATCACCCTCTGGATTGATAATCCCCAAATGCTGTCTTATTATAAAGTGATCTTGACACTGAGCTTAAATTCTGAGGTGCTCCATTCTGTCGCTGCAGGTTTTGACATCTAGCATCCTCTTCTGGTTTGTTGTAGTTTTCAGAGCTTGCAGTACTGTATAGAGAACCTCTTTCCCTCTCCAAATGCAAAAAGGATTTTTGTCTCCCTCTGAACACAGGCAGAAATGTCTCATTTAGCTGCCTGTAAAAACATGTCACCGAAGGAATTAGAATCAGTCATAGCTGGGAGCCGAATGCAATTTGTAACATGGAAGTGCTTATTGGTTTGCAGCTGAGGACCTCCACTCTTTTTTACTGTTGCAGACTTCTAGTTGGAAAGTACACTTACGTATTTACATTAACCCTAACCAACTGAGAAGTGACTGGAAAAATCTGACTAGGAAAGAGGTATTTGAGAACGTTGCTCTGGGTAGCTGTAGCGAAAGTGGCATACAGAAAGATGCTGCTGGATAGAAACGCATGCAATAGAATTTTGTTTGGCTAATACCAAACAAGGAATTGGCTTCCAAACCAAGATACTTCCATCAGCCTCTGGGAGGTATAACCTCCCCATTGGAGTTCATCCTTGACGTGTATTATATTATTATGTAAGAGACATCAAAATCAAGTTTCTGTGTAGTAACATGAATGCTAAGGTTTCTCAGGCACTGTCTTTCCTGTCTGAAAAATGAGAATAGCTCTTCACAGGTAGGCCGATGGAGTTAAGTGGCCTGAGTAACACACTGAGATCTGTGGGTCAATGATCCTAACAGTAGGAGGCAGTGTTAGTAGGATTGTAGCATCGCTCTTCCTTCCATAAGCTGCGGAGTTACTGTTACAAAAGCTTTCAAAGGTTGCATGATAGCAAGCAAGCTGGTGTGCCGTTTGATGCAAGAGACCCTTACAGTCTTTTAGAGTGTATTTCCAGTGACCCTTAAAATGCCTTTTGACAGGCAATGGACAAAAATGGTGCAATTTGCTTATTTTAGTAAGAATTTGAATGCTTCTGAATAAGAACCTTTATGGCTCTTGATTTCTACAGTTGCCTTCTGTTGCTTAACTGATCTCAGACCACTACATATTCTTCACTGTTCCAGAGGTGTCCACTACACGTGGTAACATGATGTGACATGCTGTCTGTGCATGTGAAAGAAACTGTATCACAGCTTTTGTTTTTCTGCAGTATGAAGCCGTTTGTAAGACGTGTCTGTTTCTTAACGTAAATTACATTTGAAAATAAGTTGAAAATGACTCAGAAGTTGTTAAGAATCAATTCTAAAGCTGATGCATGCTCCAGACTTCACTTCTGCTGAAGTTGCCAGAGGTTCTGAACTCTGCAGAGGGACATCAGCTGTAGAAGATGCTAGGTAGATACAGATTAAAAGAATGTATTTATATGAAGTGATACATAGCTTCCCCAAAATCACTGTCTCACTCACTTTGCATGTGAAGCCAGTTCATGAAACTTGATCTCCTGACAATCATAGGCATTTGGATCTGAAAAGGCCTGGACACCTTGGAAAGCAGGAGTGCTGGTGGGGAGCTGGTAACTGCCTCGGCTTGGTGGTAGGTGGTGCTCGTGTCGCTTTTCAGGACATGTGCCGGACAAAGTTCAGAGCCAAACAATAACTAAATTGCTTGTACAGAGCACCTGTAACTTTGGTGTGAGCCTGTGTGTTATACTTTAGATTCAGACTGCCTGACTTTAAATAGTCACGTTTGTTGGCCCTCCTTAGGGTAAGCAGTCTGCTTGACAAGGCCCAGAGTTCAAGCTAAATAAATGTGATCTTCAGTCTCTAGTTCTGTGTGCTAAATTTTACTCAGAGAAGGTGCCAGAGGTGAGTGAGGCAAGAGCAGTGTGCCCTTTGCATACGCAGCATCAGGACCTGCGCTCAGATAACTAACAGTGTGAACGTGGCTTCCAAGAGCCATTGCACCTCTTCGTAGCTGTCGTGGCAATGTAAAATGCATTTGCTCAGGAAAGAGAGGAGTACAGTATCCAGATTTGAATGCCGGAGTGAACTTAACAGAACACAGCTAGTCAGTAGCCTTCCACTGGTGATTTCCCCTCCCTCTTTTAAAATAAAAGAAAAAAGGCATCAGCATCTTTGATGATAACAGACTACCAGGATTATGAGCCTGCCTTACCTGGGGGAGAACACCTTTAGTGCTGTGCAGTCCCCCAGCATCAGGCTGCAAACTTTGGATTCACCAAAGCCGGGAGAGAAGGTGAATGGAGACAGATGCTTTGGTAAGTACCATTTATTGGTACAGCAGGGCTGGGTAGCTTGAGATGGGTGCTAAGTGACGAGGGAGTTGCCTGAAGTTTTTCTCATCTCCTGGAGGAGGGCTGATTTGCTTTTGCTCTTCTGTTTTGGTGTCTCAGGTATTTAATGAGCGTTGCCGAATTCACTACAAGCCTCCGAAGAGTCAATGATGTGGGGTATTTTCCATCAAGATGGTCCATAACTGTCAGAGCCAAACTGGAGAGAGACCTTGGGTGAGCTGTGTTGCGACCCTCCGGAACCAGTAGAACCCAGTCTTGTTTTGTTTTGGACCTACTTAGCTGAAATTTCAAGATTGAAATGATTCTCCTGTAATTAAGAGAAAACAACTCATCTTTTGTACAAAATATGTGAACAAATGAATTTTATAGTATTAAAGTAATTTTCAAAAGGAATGCGAAACTGGCATCTTTCTTGGACTTCTACAGCTTCAACAGTCCTAGAGGGAAAAAACCAGTAAAAACCAGCTCTGAGCAGGGAGGACAGGGCTCTGCCTGAACTGGTGCCTGTTAAACTATCAGCAAACATGGTGTCTTTGTGCAAATAATACACTAAAATCTGAAAGGAAATGACACATTGCAGAATGATCAGCAAGCGTAGGCTCAGGAGCCCTGAAAGGAAGAAGCTGTCACCATTGTTCTGAACTGCTCGGCATTGGCAGCATTGGTTCAGAGCCGCATGTGGATGCAAGTTTGCCAGCGCTCCCACAATGCTGACAGGCAGCATGCGTCACATACTGGCCTTTGGTCTGCATTCCCAAGTTTTGCAATTTTTCTTTAAAGAGGGAACGTGGTGTCAATTAAAACCACTTTGGAGTGGAGATGAGGATAAGTCTCATTCAGGAATGAGGCAGCTCACTATCCCTCCTTCTGAAACTTGAAAGTAATCCCATAGGTGAATTGCATTTGAACTGGGAAAATAGCTGCGCATACCTGGTCCTGTTGCTTCTGGCCATAGCTGTATATTTAGAAAGCTTTAGTGCAACACCTCTGCAGTTAAAAGCAGATAAATATGAGGAAAGCAGAATTGCTGTAATTATACCTTTATGTTTTGCTAACTAACTGGCTGACAGTCAAATAACAAGGTCTGCTTGGTTGCCAGCTGGTTTTATTACTTAGCACTAAGTCTTTAAGAACCCTTTAACTTGAAGAGAGTCTTAAAAATACAGTCCCCATCTTGCAAATGCTTTGGAATTCAGTAACAGTACCAAAATTCCTGTATACTCCCACTTCCCTAAAAGCCGTGCATATGTGGGGTGGTGGGAAGTAAATGTAGGAATGTACCTGCGTTACTGGAAAGCTGGCAAAAATCTGCGCAGCATCATCTGGTTTATATTTGTTTGTCCAGAAGAGACTCAACCTGCTTGGTGGCATTTATTATTTTTAGGCAGCAGTGACATTAAGTCTCACTTTTCTTTGAGAATGGGTCAGAAATGCAATTTAAGTCTCTGAGGCTATAAAAACTAATTCTCAAACTTCATCATTTTTCCCTTTTTTCCCCAAGGTACCGCAACTGCTCTAAGCAGAACTTTACTCCATTCGAAGTGCTAATCTCGCTCTCAAAGTATCCTCATTGTTTTTCTGCAGCTCTGAAAGCAGAAAACATGTTTGTTCTTCAACTCATAACTTCTTACAATTGTTTATCCTCAAAGTGGAAATCAAATACTGCTCAGAACTGTGGGCTGAATTGCTACCAACCTAATTTGCACAGGAGATGGTCCAGTAATGAGATGTTGAGAACAGTTAGTTTTGATTGCAAAGTGGGTACTCCTAATAGTGACCTCTAACATAGGTGTCTAAAATATTTGTTCTATCCAGGGCTTGGATCTACAACGGCAGGATAAATCTTCCTTTTAAGTCAGCCGTATGATAGAAACTTCTGCCAGTGTGTATTGAGAGTTGGCATCAATACTCTGGAAATTCATGCTTGTATTTCTGTAGAAACTAGAGATTGTAATGAGAATTAATCACTGTCCTCTACCCATCCAGATGTTTGCTCAGCTGTTGTGGAAAAAATTCTTCACTTAAGCAGATGTTGTGAAAAATGGCCTACAAAATGGATGTGATACTTACCCACATTTGTTTCTCTCTTTTTTCAGTAGCCCAATTTAGCAGTTGCTATGAGAAAACCATGAGAAAAACCCCAACAACCAAAAAACCCCATCCCAAATGTAGCACTGTTTTTCATCTGAATATAAGGCCAAACAAGTAGACCTATACAAACCTATATATGAAGAACTTCCGATACCGTAAGTTCTAAGCCCCAAACCTCCCTCCTGCAGGTGTTTGCAGCATGTATACAGAGGTTTGCACTGAGAAGTTGAATTACTCTGTTTAGTTTGCTCTGAGCACAGAGGGATATCTCTTACAGTACATGGCAAATCGCATGGATCAGAGGCTGTTTGAGTCTTGCTGTTGAACATAGTGGAACGTTAAGGTGAGTTGCTGGAATTGCATGCTATGCTTTGGAGCACAGGGAAGGAGAAAATGAATTTGCTGGTTTTTTTGAGTACTTAAGATCTGCCTGTGAAGGGGGATGTTTTGTGATCGTATGCTAATGGCACTGGTATGACCTGTGGGCCATACTAAACAAAGGCAGGTAAAATCTCTGTCTAGTGACCCCTGTCCATTCTAGGATCGTGCTTAATCTGCGATTGAATCCTGCTTCAACTGTACCATCAAGGTAGTCACAGCATTACTGGGCTGCTTGATGTCATATGAGAATGAAATCATTCACCCCACAGATACCAGGATTTCATCTTTTTCCTGTTTCTAAGTTTTATTTCTGCAAGGAAAGGCACAACTGGTGCCCCTACCCAAAGTTGAGATTTCCTGCAGGTGGCTTGCCCCACTGCTGGGGCTTCCCCATTGCTTGGACGTGGTAAATATAGGTGAGCAGATCCTGTTTGCTTGGGTCATCCTTTCAAGTGTGAGCTGCTTTTTTCCTTCTGTGAAATAGAGATGTGTTTTTTCTGGCACTCGCTGCTGTTGTCCTCTGCAGCGTGTAGGCATGGAAGACTGATGAAATAGGTAACCTCTTTACAGGAAATTTTTAAGAATAGAATTTGGTTGTCTTGGAGCAGACTGAGGGGAAGCAGCTCTTTACTGGTACAAGAGACTCAGCACAGTCTTTTGGACATGACAGTTTTGTGCTGCTGAAGTTTAGGTTTCTATTAGTCCTCCCTGATGTACAGCATCAGAAATCTGAAATCAGTGTGAGTAGCAGGAGGGCAGACCTTTATTGCAGAGCAGCATATTGGAAGTCAAGGCTGTTGTTACTGTGATGATGACAAACAGATCTTCAGTTGGTAGATGGAGGGCTGCTTTCTTTTGGCAGCTCTTAAAATGGTGCAGACTGTGTGTCATTTCATCCAGTCACAATTACATGCCTTGTCACTGTGAAACCAGAAGACTGACCTACTGACTTCGGTTTCACAATCATTCCTACAGAGCTGACTTAATTTCTGGTTTAATAATAACTCATAAATTCATAACCCTTGGGTTTGGGTTTTGTTTGCTTTGTGTTGTACTCATGTTTTTATTGCCTGTAACTTCTGCTTCCTAAAATTGCTTATACAGGACCACAGAATAGTGGCCTGCAAGCTATAGACATTTATTTCTTCATTACTGGGTTAGTGCAAGATGTTACTTGGCTTTAGAACTATAAAGTGCTGTTCTCCCAGCACAGATTTTCCAAGTTAAGAGCAGTACAGTTATGTGAAGAGAAGTTGCCATTGTGCCAGTGGTGAGTGTAGGCTGGAATGGCATGTAACATCAAACAGGTCTCCAATACCGAAGTGTAGACTCTCACTGGCTTGTCAATGTTGCGCAAGAGATGGGGA
The DNA here is from genome assembly GCF_963264785.1 of Psittacula echo. Lineage (NCBI taxonomy): Eukaryota > Metazoa > Chordata > Aves > Psittaciformes > Psittacidae > Psittacula > Psittacula echo. The sequence goes on from NC_137736.1 coordinate 9,371,306, forward strand.
TGGCTGTTCTTTTCAAAACAGCGTTCCAAATGCTGTTTCAGTACATCCAAAGCTTAATAATTAGGTGTAGATGAGGTTGCCTTGGAGAGTCCACTGCCACTGATCATCTTTGATAGCAGGTCTTTGAAACATCAAAAGTTCAGTGACTTCAATGAACTACATGTGCAGGATGAGTACTGCATCCAAATCTTAGAAATATCACTGGATTTTGGGGGATGACCATTAGCATTCCCATGGCAAAACCCAGATTTGCCTGTGTAATCTTTAGCATCAGCTTGCTGACAATTAGTGTTGTTTTTCCTTCCCTTCTGCACAAATGTGTGCATTCTGGAAGAAAAAAAAAGAAGTTCTTACGCTTGGAAGTCAAAACCCAGCAAACCCAGAAATACAGAATCCAGTGAATAATTTCCATACAACATGAACATTCTTGGTTTCACACCTACCGGATTAAAATTTAATTCTCTTAGTCTTTGTGTTCATGTATATTTCCTACTAATCAGAATCAAGAGTTCTCCAGGGAAGTAGTGCTGCCATGGGGATCTTATCAACATCCCTTCCCAAGCGAGTTAGATCTGCATCCTGGTGAGTGGAGAGGTTTATAAAATACCCTGGTGCAGCACTGATGCCGTGTGATTGTTGACACATCCCATGGCTTCTGGCCTCAGTAAGGTGAGCTGGCTCTTCCAGTTAGTTGGCTTATCTGTCCTCCTGTGCGAATAAGATGCGTGGTAGGGACATGTTGGAAGATGATCAGCATTGAGTGAATCAGCAGGGTCTTGTGCAACGCAAAGCATTTGAGCTCATCAGCTTGAATTGTTGTTAACTCCCTGAACTGGGCCTTGAGGAGCTCCTGATCTCAAGCAGTGAATTCGGAGAATGTGGCAGAATCCCAGTTTTAACACTTACCTTCATTTGCAAGGACTGGGAACACTTTTTGTTCAGAAAGATGTTGTCTCAGGGCAACTGTTTTTTCTCAAATGCCTTTCATCCACTCTCCTGACACTAACACTGCTGTTCAGAATTTGGGAAGTTCTGCACCATCTTTATCGGTAACATGCTGTTACTTTCATCTATATACTGTTGAGTGTAGGTCCTTTACAGCCCCAGTTTCTCAATCTCGGGTCCTTTGTACCAAGAACAGGCCTTGAAGTTAGATATGAAGCCCTTGTTTACAGTCTGTTGCATCGCTTGACATCTGAGGAGTGTTGGGAACCTGGTGAGGACACCGATAAGTGTGTGCTACACAGCCACCATTGCTGTGGCCATGAACATGCTTGTTTCTAGGAAATTCCCTAATGCTGATTCCAGCAGAAACGCCCATTGCCTTTGTGCAGCACATACCCCCATGTACTCACCCCTAGGGACTAAGATTGCCTGGTCTCTTGCTGCTTCTTTGGTCCTAGCTCTGGAACAGCATTCCTGCCACTTGTTGGAGAGGGGGGTGGCAGGAATACCAAAGAGGAGTAGGTTTTTTCTGTGGTCTTGAGGTGTTGGTTCTTCCTTACCAGCTGGGGCTGCTAACACTTGCCGGCAGTAGATTGAGTGTGTTTTGAGCTTTGTACGTTCATGTATGGTCACGAATGTGACTGTCATATGTTTGACTGTAACAGTATGTTACAAATTCCAGCTCTGTGTGAAATATAAATACCTTGAGCAGCTATTGCACACACACAACTGCTGTAGTGAGAGGGATCATACTTTGTCTGCCAGGAAATTGGCACAAGAGTTTCATAAAAACCTGTAACTAGTACTGCATATTCAGTTGTTAGCATCAGGTTTGATGTGAAAGCAGCAGAAATAACTTATTTGCAGTTCTTGAACCTAGGATTTAATTTTTTTCCCCTTCTGTTTCTAGTGTTTACCTTGGCTCCTTTCTGGTTAGGCAGATGGTAGTATAGTCACTAAAATTAAAATGCTATCTGCTTCAGTTTCTTGCTTGCAAGGATACTGAGTCAGCACAATTTCAGTAAGGAAATTACTGCATGCTTTCTTCTGATCTTGAATGGTGTTGGGAAATACTAGGTGTGACTCTAATCCATTTCCTAAGCACAGGGACTAGTCATCTGCACATAGGTGGAGGGGCAAGAAGTTCTAACTGTGGCCCAAACCAACTGTCTTAAGATGTGGGTAGCTGGGGGCTGTTGCTTGCTTTTCTTATTGATGTGGAGCCTATACACACTTTAGATTTTAAAGTGGTTCTTACATTTAGTATTATCAGTGGTTTGTGTTGCTTTTTTCCCCCCTTTTCCCCATTTGTCTCCTTCTCCAGTTCAGTAATGGTAGGCTCCATGTGTTACAGGTCACGTGATTCCATGACACATGTGTATGTATATATACAAGATGCCTGCTGAGTCTGCTCAGACTGCACTAAACTTCCCTCTTCAGAACCACCCAGCATTTCAGAGAAGTTACCTGCCACTATGATGCCTGGGGGCTTATCTGAGACCAAGCCTGCTACTCCAGAAGTCCAGCATATTGTTAACCAGGTGAGTTGTGAATATCTAAAGATGAATTCTCTGTCCGGAGGCTTGTGTAAAGGCTGGGAGACCAGATGGTGATAATGATCCAGTGTTAAAAGCGAAGAAGCTAGTGCTGAACGTCTGAATTCCCTTGCCTGCCAGTGTTTTCTCAGCATTCTGCATAGGCCGTGCTCTGGTAAGACTGAGGTGAACCATTCTCTGTCTCATCCTTGCAAGGGATAGTACTACTGGCTTCCTTCAGTTTATAATGTTCATGTATACTTCTAAGGCCAGCTCTGTTATGCCAGCACTGAGGTCACTTGTTTGAAATTAAAGTTGTTATATTTGAGAGGAGAAGATTGTACTTGGCAGAATTAATTCCTCATTGAAGGACATAGGGCAAACCATGTGGTAGTATGCAATAAAGACATACACATGACAAGGCTATGGATAAATGGCATGTTCTCTGTTGGTACCTCTGGAGTGTTTTCTGGAGTCACGGCTAAGATGTAGAGCCTGCTAGGGAGCCTGGCAGCATGAGTCTAGTTGCACGGTGGTTGGTTGCTTCAGTCCCGCTCTGGAAGCAGCTGTGTGAGCAACACTTCTGCAGATCCTCTAATGCCCTGCAGTGCAGCAGCTCTTAAAAGTGCATGAAGTGTGTCCTGAGGAGTGGGAGGGGATTGGGAAGGCTCCTTTTGTGGTGCACCCAACCAATCACCTTCACCCTCCCAGCTCTGAAAGAATTGCTCATCCCTCTTTGGCAACAGCATGAAGTGTAATTTATGCCCTCCTTGAGGAAATAAAAATAGGAAGTAGTGAAGATGAACATACTGGTCGATACTGCTGCACACACCTTATGTGCAGGGCTCCCAGCTTCCTCCTTTGCTGTGCCATAGAGGACAGAGTTTGCACCAGCACCATTCCATATCTCCTGCTACCTTGCAGGCTGAGGCCAGGCAACGATGAAGCCAAACTTAAGGTGAGCTGGGCTGTGCATGTGGAAGGGCAGAGCCACCAGGAGATATCTGTAAATAGGCTGTGTAGGCTGGTGTCAGAGTACTTCGACCAGGTTCTTTGAGATATTCCACATATGGAGGGTATACTGTTTAATATCTAATTTACTTATTTGATACTATTTGATGGCACATGAGGCTTTTGATTTAGCAGAGTGATACAAATATACTGGTAGCACAATACAGATATATTAGTCCTAGCAAATAGGGCAGTGGGAATACAGCAGTTGGTGTGATACCACCAATGTGATCTCCATGTGGTCACTTTAGTATACTCATTGTCATGACACTAGGCATCCTCAGTCACCAGGAAGGAGTACATGGATTGAAGCCAGTTCAAACCCGCTGTTGTCTTCAAAATTCTTTAGTTCATAGTCAGGCAGAGTGCTGTATTCACTCCCCCCATACTGGTCTGCCTACCTCTGCGATGTCTTCACATTCTTTTAATGAACTCAGAGTTACACCACCAGTTGATCCACTCAACTGACATAGCTATTTATCTAAAACAAATACTTTCTGATCCCCTTTTTGTTCAGATAAAGTCAGCCTTTGCACAGTTACACCCTGCATTTTCTGAGTTTCATAGGCACATCACTCTTGCCCAGCTCCTCTGAGTCACCTTCCATTGTAGAAGAAGATTTATAGTTTTTCCTGAAACACATAAAGTGTAGGGCAACATTTAGGTTCATTACCAATTACATTGGTACTGTCCTCTCAGAGATTAAATAGTCCTGTAATTACTAGGCTAAAAGGGCAGGGGACTAGCAAGTGAGATAGGTCTGAGCAGCAGGGGAAGTCTGGCCCTGTGTCTGAGGCATCATAGAATCATAGACTGGTTTGGGTTGGAAAGCACCTTGAGATTATCCAGTTCCAACCCCGTGCTATGAGTAGGGATGCCTCACACTAGACGATGTCACCCAAGACTCAGTCCAACATGGCCTTGAACAGTGCCAGGAATGGAGCATTTACCCCTTCTTTGGGCTGCCTGTGCCAGCGCCTCACCACGCTCACAGTAAAGAACTTCTTCTTTATATCTTACCTGAATTTCCCCTGTTTCAGTTTGAACCCATCAAGCCTCATCCTATTGCTAAAGTCCCTGATGAAGAGTCCCTCTCCAGCAACCTTGTAGGCCCCTTCAGATACTGGAAACTGCTCTGAGGTCTCCACACAGCTTCTCTTCTCCAGGCTGAACAGCTCCAATCTTCTTCTTCAGAACAGGAGAGAGCTTTCACTGGTGTCCCGTTCCCCTTCCCCCCCCCCCCCACCTTCACCCCCAACAAAGGCTTTCATATAATTCTGTAAAGAAAATATTCTGCAGGAACAAACCTTATGTTGGGGCAATCCTGCTGTGCTTCCAGCCAGATAACAGCGTCACCCTTTCATGATGCAATTGTGTGGGATTTTATGCTCTGCTAAGCAAAGCAGCAGCTCATATGATTTGAGGGAAGTTGCGAAGAGCACCTGCAGACCTTGGGATGCCCAAGGTCCATCTGCTCTTGGGACTGCATAATTATTTACTTAAGCCTCTGCCTTGTCTTCCTTGTAGTGACCCTTAGTGAGCTTGGCAATGTTATTTATTCAGTTATTAACACTTTTTTGGAAATATCTGTGTCAACAGTCTGTAGATATCTGAACTGCGTATTTTAAGATCCACAGGGCTTAAACTGGGTACTGTTCATAAACATCCAACCTGAGCTGAGCATGAATGCTGTCATCACAGAGCATTGTTTCTTCTGGAATGCTATAGCCCAGGAACTACATCAGCTAGAAAGTCTTAAGTCTCGGGGGATTTTAAAGAATGCTGGAGGCAATGATAGGGAAAAGGGCTGGAGGTCTTGGTGTAAATAGAATTATTTTGGGGGTTTTGGGTTTAGTTCATAAAGGGTGTGGTTTGAAAGGATGAAAACTGGAGTGGTAGATAGGAAAGAAATATGAACCTGCCAACTATTTTTCCCTTTCTTTTTACAGGTGAAGCCACAATTGGAAAGCAGGGAAAACAGGACATATGGCATCTTTAAAGCCATAGTATATAAGACTCAGGTGGTCGCTGGGATAAACTACTTTATTAAGGTTTGTATATGTTACAGGAGCTTTGTAATTATGGTTTGTAGTTAAACAATAGAGGTGACTTGAATAGTGGCTTATAACAAGAAAGGGAAGCAAATTTAGTAGGAAATCACCTGATGTGACTAACAGATGCTTATAAAATTCCTGTATTTGTCACTTTTGTAGAACAGGAATATGAAAACTTGTAAAACATGCACTGTGCTGCTTCAGATGTGAATAGTCAGTTTCTTAGGATCATCTCAAAGACTATGGATTGCCTTATCAGCTCAAATTATTTAGTCTCAACTCTGCCCTCCTGTATCCTTTTCAAGGCATAGTAGCTTTCCTGTTGGGTCTGTGTCCTCCAGTTGTGTTTATTGTGATGAATTTGAGGTCAGTCTGGGGCTCTGTTGGACAGTTAGAGTGAATTTTTTACTGTAATGCAAGCATCCCATACTCTGCAGACTAGTTTTTCATGCAAGCATGTGTGTTGATGTTCTGATTCTGTGTCACGTGCTGCAGAGGTACAGCCTGCCTGTCAGTTCTTCCTGTACTGTCAAACCCTCCCCCTTTCTGTTGCAGAGCTAAAACGGATAATACTTAACTTGGAACCCTCTGATAGCATCGTCCTCTACTAGGAAACCTTACCCAAGGATTTGAGGAACTTTCAGCTGGGCATATTTGCAACTGATGGCTGGAAAGCATTGCTTAGTGGCAGGCTGGCTTTCTGGAAGTAGAGCTGACTTTGCATGTGACTGCTGTATCTTAACTCCACTGTGTGCAGACACATGCCCGGCAGGATATGCTCCCTTGACAAGGCTCAGAATCTCCATTAATTAAATTGACAGATTGGGCAGATAGTAATTGTGCAGAGAGACATTATGAGCATTTGCTCCACACTTCTCATATTTAGTTGAACCCAGGAATGACAGATACTGCCAAACCTTCCTCTTTCCCAAGCCCTTCCTGAAAGTAACTCTTAAGAGTTATTTCTGTTCTGTGAGCACCATGAATTCTATTGACAGACTACCTATTGTATGACTAGTCTCAGCTGTACTTACATCAGTGATGTTTTTCCTTCCTTTGGTCCTGTGAGATGTGCTTTTGTGGACAAAGTACTGAGTGATGAAGAGGAACAATTTACAGGAAGGCTGCAGTAAAGCCAGAAGTCATGCCCAGTTGCGTTTCTTCACTTCGTGCCATCTTACTGCTGACCTAGGCAATGTAAAATACTTGTCTGCTGTTCATGCTAAGCCTCATGACCAAACTGCTCAGAAATGAAGATTGACATGTTACTGAACTGGGAGGAAATCCCATTTATGACACTGAAAATGGATTATTTGTCTCCTCTTTCCCATTCTGGCAAGTGACAGGAAACAGTTACTCATTTTAGCATTAATTGGGATGAGCTCTGTGACAAGATTCATTACTTTATACTTCTGAATTTTCCACATCACTAGTATTTTACCGGAAGAGCTCAGATGTAATCCAGACCAAAACAAACCTAGTGCCACGTTGCAGCCACCAGAAAGCATGTAGCAACTTCTTGGTGCGTAAGGCATTAAACTTGCCGTTCATACTATATAATCGGGTTAAGAGCTGTTGAAGTAAAAATGGACATACTCCTAAAATTAAGCTCCTGAGCAAAGATCTTCTTCCAAGTATATAAAGAACATCCTTTTGTTTGAACCTGCTTTGAACCCGTGATCCTCACTTTCCCCCTGTTTTGGTTTCTAGGTCCAAGTTTCTGATACTGACTACGTCCACTTAAAGGTGTTTCAGAGCCTTCCTCAAGAGAACCAAGGTCCCAGCCTTGATGGTTTCCAAACTGGCAAAACCAGAGACGATCCTCTGACCTACTTCTGAGACACAAGGAGGAATGGTGTCTTACTTCCACAAGTTGCATGTGGATTCTGCCTGTGTCAGTAAACGCATGAATGCAAAATAAGTTTTGAATGTTTATGAAGTTTAATGTACTGTGTGTCATATCTAGGTTTGCTGCCTGCCTGAAGCTCCAATAGCCTATGAAATACTAACCAAGGCTGTTTCCACTACCTGAGCTACTATAGCTAAGACAGAGCACACCCATTTCAGTCTCTCTTTCCAAAGCACTGTCAGGCATCCTCTGAAGACAAAACTTGGGCCTCCCCAGTACAATTCAGGCAATAACAGCCTAAATATGTCAGCATGTGGCTTCTTGGGTTTACTTTAAGCACATTAAATACAGATTATTTGCCATGCAGAAAGTGTGTGAGGTGGATCAGATGGATAGATTAGATAGATAATTTCTGGCCTGGGTGAACTGAGAAACCAAACTGTGTCCCCTTGTAAGTGCAGCATTGTTGTCGCGCACGGAGGGAACACATGCACAATCAATATGATTGATAAAAGTGATCCGTTTATTGTGCTCAAATAATGGGTATATATAGTGTCAAACTGCCACGTACACACAGCTTCCCGTAGTGATTGGTTGGCATATACAGCATTGGGTACATTCCAGGTGCATTTCGGTGATTTTCCCCTGCTCATATACACATCCTCCTCTCAAGGTCTCTGCTCCTAGTTCACAGACAATTTTTAGCTACAAGGTAGGCCAGCTGCTCTTCTATCTCTATTGGTTAACTTCCAGGGTTTTTCCACTGTCGGCAACTGTACACAACTGGTGTTTTTTCTCACTTTCACAGAATCTGTGCTTAATTAAGCTCAGACATGGGAACACGACCTTTGCTTGCTAACCATGTCTCCACAATTCCCCCTTTTTCTTTTTGAGCAAGCCAGACGGACGCTACACTTTTCTTAAGCATTGATATCACACATCACAGCATACAACTTGCTATTAATACGAATAAGACTATTGCACATAATATCGTTACACCTTGTATAAGCAAATCTTTAAGCCATCCAGAAATTCCCCATCCTCTAAAGAGTTTTGTCAACCAGTCCAAACCATCATCTTTCATTAGTCGCTTGACCCCTTCTTTCAATTGTTTTATACTTTTATAGATTGATTCCGAATGATCTGACAAATTCATACAGCACATCCCTTCAAACTCTGCGCAACCATGTCCTTGTGCCAACAACAAAAAATCGATTGCTGCTCTATTCTGTAAGGTGGCATGACGAATACTGTCAACATCAGTTAAAAGTCCACTTAGTGCAAGCATAGTAGCATTTGTCTGTCTTGCAAGCCAACAACCTAGTTTATTTAATGTTGCTAAAGCTTGAGCTCTAGCTACTTTGGGAGCTAAAAATGAGGCAGCTATTATTTCACCCAGGTTCCAAAAATTTACTTTGTCATCACAGCTCAAATGAAAAGCATGCTTTGACCTTCAAGAACACAATTCTCTTGTATATTATCATAGTGCTATTAGGGATAAACATGCCTAAGATACCTACTGTACATGGGCAATTATATGGGACTTTATATGGGACGGCACCCCCTGCCAGGCCCGATCCTGTGGCAACTAAGGCACAGACTCCGTTTCTGGCTACAAACAAAATCCCTTATTGAGTGAGCTTACAGGCTTTTATAGTATTCTGCCTAGCGGTTAGTAGTGGTTAGTTCCTTTGGTACTTTTCCATCACGAAACAGTCTTATTGATCACGCACTTTCTCAGCTAATCACATTACTGTCCACGCACTTTTGCTTGACCAGTTATTTCTAAACATAGTTCTTTGCCATCACTACTCATTATATCGAAACTTTCACTTCCCCTCGATTACACATTCTTTATCATGTCTTAAGCATCCTCCTGTTTCCAAATTTACAGTCCTCAGAAATTATCTTGCTGTTCTCTCTTCGGTTCCACCCGATGTTCTTTCTCCGGTTCTTCCCAACTTGTCCCTTTCACTTCTTTCAAGGTTTATGGTTGATAAGAGTCCAAATGTTCAGGCTCTCGTCCAGGTCTACTGGTGCAGCTTCTTGTGCAGCATGTTGAAGACGGCTTTTTTTTTTTTTTTTTTTTTTTTCCTTCACCCTCTATGCTACCATTGTATTAGAATCTTTCTAGTTTTTGTCTTAGCATTTTCTAGTAGCTGCTGCAAATTTGCATGCTCTAACATCTCTTTTACAAGTAACAAATCCACGCAGTACAAGGTATAGTTTCTCGTTAGTAACTGGCTAGTAAATACAGGTGGTTTTATACACAAAATCACAGCCTCTAATAATAGCTACGTTACAAGCACACATATTCAAGTTATTACTTTTCAGTTACCCCCAAGTGATGTCGTGCAATCATTTATTTTTCTCTTCCTCTATCTCATTCTGCTCGGGGTATTTACTGTCAGCTCCTATAGCTGAAGTATCAGGTTTCTCCACTTGTCTGTCCAGCTTATGGTAAGGGTTAACAAACTCTGCAGGTAGCCACCATGGATCTTTAGGTAGGAGGATACAAACATACCCCCTATCAGCTCCTGAGAAGGAGCTGGGTTAGAGTGATTCAAAGACATTCTGATGGGAAAAGAATGTGAAGCTACAGCTGCCTGTCTGCTTAGCAGCAGCCATAAATATCTGCCAGCAACCACACTTTTGCATTAACCCTTTCTTGTCCAAAATGTTAATCTGTTACCCATTAAAACTTTTACACAAACCCAACAACAAAAAATACACAAAACGCTGTCTGTCCTCAACACACACACACACACACACACGTGTGCGGGATCCCACAAGCACACTCCATACAACTACAATATTCAAAACACAAAGCCCAGACAATCATTACTTCCACTACACAGTCCCTCATACGGAACGTGGCGTAAGGACCCTGTGAAGACAATCAAAAATCAGCTCCAAGCAGCATCATCGCAGTGTGAGGTTGCAGGCTCACTTTAGCGGGTGTCCCTGCAGAGGCTCTGCCTCCCCACATTGCATGAGCCTTGGGCTTTTACACTGACCAAAATGCACACTCATTCCGATGCAGGTGGCCAGCCTACATTGGAAGAAGTGGTCAGCAATATCCTTAAAAAGTCTCCAAGGGCTAATAGAAACATAAATATACATGGATATATATTTCCCAACTTCTAATACATGTGGATAACAAAGAGACTATCAAATGAGTTGTATACGGGGTTTCAAGTCCACAGCCTGCCACATTACTCATTTACTCATATAACATGTTCAAAAGGCTATAAGGGTACTTTTTTTTTTTTTTTTTTCTTTCTTTCTTTTTTTCTGTAGGGGCCAATTTGTCGTCAGCAGGGAGGATTCCCCCAGGGTAGGCTTTGAGGGTTGTTGTCGCTCGTTGTGGGGAACCCCCCTGTCCCTCGCCCTGTCGCACAAAGGGGGAGTGTTACCAGGACTCACAACGCTCCACTTCACATTTTCCTGCGGCTGCCGTTGTTGCTGTTGCCGTTGCCGCAGTTTCTGACAGTCGCGCTGCAGCTCCGGCGCTGCCCGCTCGGCCGCGCGGCCCGAGAGCTCTGGCCGTGCCTCCCGGGGCACCTTCCTCCACAGCTCCTGCGCAAAGGTCTGCACCCGCGGCTCCTCCACTCGCAGCGCTCCAGCAGCTGTCCTGGAGACAACTTTCTCGATAGCACCCCACGTCCCCTTCCATAATCAAAGAGGGCAGTAAGCCCTTTTCCTAGATCCCGCTTCTCTAAGAAGCACTTAAATAAATCAAAGGCCGCTTGTCTTTCCATTTTTCACTACTCTCTCTTTTTTAAGTTTTGGTACCAATGCAGCTCACCAGCAAGCAGGCCAACTTAGCGGGCGGCGGAGGCTCCCTCTTCGTCCTCCAGGCTCAGAGGCTCCTATTCTCTTTCAGGATTGACCTCTGTCTCTTCTCCGGGCTTTACCTTAGGACTACTTAGTAGTCCGATTCTTTTTTTTTTTTTATCATAGGCTCCTCTTCTCTTTCAGGATTGGCCTCTTTTTTCTTAGGCTCCTCTTCTCTTTCAGGATTGGCCTCTTTTTTCTTCTTTCATTGCCCGTTCTCTGCCCGGCATCTTCGACCAGCAAAACCAAGCATTTTTTTTCTTCTTTCAGCCCTCCGGATGCTGCTTCTCCGGTGCTTTCCCGCTCCATGCGCAATTCTCCCAGCCACTACGGGTACCCGGGTTCCTCTGTTGGTCGCTGTTCGGGTGCCAATATGTCGTCGCGAACGGAGGGAACACATGCACAATCAATATGATTGATAAAAGTGATCCGTTTATTGTGCTCAAATAATGGATATATATAGTGTCAAACTGCCACGTACACACACCTTCCCGTAGTGATTGGTTGGCATATACAGCATTGGGTACATTCCAGGTGCATTTCGGTGATTTTCCCCTGCTCATATACACATCCTCCTCTCAAGGTCTCTGCTCCTAGTTCACAGACAATTTTTAGCTACAAGGTAGGCCAGCGGCTCTTCTATCTCTATTGGTTAACTTCCAGGGTTTTTCCACTGTCGGCAACTGTACACAACTGGTGTTTTTTCTCACTTTCACAGAATCTGTGCTTAATTAAGCTCAGACATGGGAACACGACCTTTGCTTGCTAACCATGTCTCCACACAGCATCACTGTACAGAAGCAGGGTGGAGGGAAGGAATCAGCTCCTTGAAGGAGCAGAAAGATGCCCTCTGCCACAGAGCAGCATTCAGCCCCTGGCGCAGGGAGTGATGTCCTGATTCAGAATGTGCTTTCCTGGAGACCTGGGGAGCTCATGCCCTTTTTTTACCTTTTGGGTAGCATCAGCCACCTGCAATGAGACCAGTTTTCAACTGAGCTCTGAAGCACCAAGAAAAGAGGGCAAACCCAATCCACAACAAAAATATTTCCCATTTCCAGTTAGCAGCTGCTGAGGTAGGGGCATGTACCTTACCTGCTAGGGAGCTGGGTTCAAAGTACAAGACATTAAACAGGTTTCAGGCCATGCCTTCCTTGTATTCATATTTTGGTGTTATAGTGAAGGATGGATGTGTAACTGGCACAGGTGTCTAGTGTGGAGGAAAATGTGGCAGCTGCCCCTTTCTCTTCATGCCAGTATCCTTGGTCAGATGCTTTAGTTCCTCAAAGTGTTCAGAGAACCTTTGGACTCCTGGGAGTAGTCCTTCCCTCATGCAGCTAATACAGTTTCCACAAGAGCTCAGAACTGCAGCCTAATGTTAGCAACTCTTTAAGATGCAGCAAGTCTCTCATTATCACCACTGACATCCTCTCACAGCATTTGGAGGTAGTGCTCAGCTTTTTGAACCATGGAAACTCTTTGGGGTGGGGAGTTACCAGCACCAAAAAAGACTCTGTCTCCAAACCCACTATTCTAGCAAAACAAGAAGTGCTATAATAAGTCAGAGTTAGTGCTCCCTTTATTCCATGTTGGGAGGGGGGTGGGGACTCCTTGGCCTGATATGAGCAAAAGCATGTTAGCCTCTCAATAACCAGGAGGCAGAACGTGCTGCTTCTAAGCAGTTCTGGTTATACAGGCACACAGAGCACATCTGCAACACAAAGCCCTGTAACGCGCATGTGAGCCCACTGTGCCCTCTCCTCGCAAAGCTGCTCATCATCCTGCGGCCAAGGACGTACAGCAGCGTCACCTCAAGGAGGGCTGTTGCCAGTTCAGAGGGCAGCAACCCCTGCCCAACCTCCAACCTACACAAGACAAACATCAAAACTTCCAAGTCTGGCTACGAGAGTTTCTGAGCAGGTATAAATGAGTTGCATAAGCACAAAGATAAACCCAAACCCCATCACAGACTGGGTGTGGTTGGAAGGGTCTGCGGGAGCTCAGAGTCCCCAGCTCCTCTGCTCACAGCAAGATCAATGAAAACAGGTGGCTAAGGACTATGGGCAGCCAGAATTCCAGTGCTCTCCATCGATGGAGCTTCTCTGGGCAACCTGGTCCTGTCTGACTTCAACTCTGGCACTTGTTGAAGGGGAGAAAAGCACTGTGTGTGTGTGTGTGATGGCTTCCATGGGGTTCCGTGGCCTCGCCCACTTGAACACAGGGCGTTCCAGATTCAGCCACATCTGTGATCACCATGGTCACCATGTCCCCATATCCCCAGCACTCTCCCCGTGGCCACTGTATCCCCAGCACATTCCCTGTGGTCACCGTGTCCCCCCATGTGCGGGCAGGTGGCCCTGTACCACAAGATGGCCGAGAAGGCCGAGGACATCCGACAGCCTCGAGCACATCGTCTGTAGGAGGAGCCCCCAGAGCACCCTCCTGAGCCCCCAACAACTCCTGAGACCTGAACCGGCCTTGACTGAGCCCCGAGCCCCCGTGTGGCGGTCACCCTCACAGCAGCCAGCCCAGCCTTGGGTGAAGCAGGTAAACGTGGTCAAGGTTAGCCCCGAGACCACCCCTCAAAAGGAGATACCAAAGAGAACAGCGGGCTTTTGCAGACCATCGGTGTCAAACACCAGGCTGCAGGGAGTTCTAGCTTTGGGTGGCCATCGTTCTCTGAGGTGGTGAGCTGCTGACATTTGTTCTCTCCCTAACCTGTGGGGCTCCCAAACCCGCCCGGACGCGTTCCTCTGTAACGTGCACTCGGGGGCCCTGCCTGAGCAGGGGGTTGTAGGAGACGCTCTCCAGAGCTCCCTTCCAGCCCTGGCGCTTCTGTGTGATTTCACGTCAGCTTTCCAGCCAGCAGAGCTGAAGCTCCCCCTGCTGTACGAGCAACGCAACAACGTGTGCTGCCAGCGTTCGCTGGAGCTGCACCGCTCGAGCCAGAGCCCCCCTTCGCAGCATCACCTCTCTGCTCCTCTCTGCCAGCCGAAACCCAAGAAGACACCGGAACGGGCCGCAGCATGTATGAAATCCCCTCTGCTGACCTTGGCCCGTCTGGCTCCAGAGGCGGACCCAGCTCCAAGAGCGAGGGCGCTACCTCAGCATTTGCCTTTATTTGGGCAGCGCCTGAAAGGGCGGGCAGCGCTTGTGAGCGAGTGAGTGAGGCAGCGTTTGTGAGAGAAGCAGTGAAGAAGCGGAGGGCGAGTGGCAGGCTGCGCTTGTGACTGAGCCCGTGAGGGAGCAGGGAACGAGCGGGTGGGATATGCTTGAGAGTGAGGCAGCGCTTGTGAGTGGGTCAGGGTTTGTGAGGGCAGAGCACCTGTGAGCGGAGAGTGCTTGTGCAGGAAGAGCACTTATGAGTGGAGCAGTGCTTGTGAGTGGAGCAGTGCTTGTGAGAGTGCTTGTGAGTGGAGCAGTGCTTGTGAGAGTGCTTGTGAGTGGTGCAGTGCTTGTGAGAGTGCTTGTGAGTGGTGCAGTGCTCATGAGTGGTGCACTGCTCGTGAGAGCACTCGTGAGGGGAGAGCGCTCGTGATTGGAGAGCTCTCGTGAGAGGAGAGCGCTCGTGAGTGGTGCAGTGCTCGTGAGTGCAGAGGGCTACTGAACTGAGGAGCGCCATTGAGCGCTCATGAAAGAAGAGGGCTCGTAAGAGAAGAATGCTCGTGAGTGCAGAGCAGTGCTCGTGAGGGGAGAGCGCTCGTGAGGGGAGAGCGCTCGTGAGGGGAGAGCGCTCGTGAGGGGAGAGCGCTCGTGAGGGGAGAGTGCTCGTGAGTGGATCAGCGATGGAGCCGAGGCTGAGTGAGCAGGCTGGAGGCATGGCCAGGCCGTGTGAGGACATGCGGCTTGAGACACTTGCTGCTGTGGTGGCTTCTGAACTTTCTGCGTAAGTCCTGAGGGTGGCCGCGTGGCACAGACCCTTGCTGAGCCCTCCGCTTTTTCTCCTCCCTATTTTTCTGCTGCCCAGGATGGGGAGGAGAGTCAAAAGAATGTAAACCCAATGGGTTGATTTAAGAACAATCCAGTAACTAAGGGACCTGCTGGGCATCCTGATAACCTTGCTCTGCTGCAGCTGAAACTGAGCAGCTCTGATATCTCCACTGCCATCTCCAGGGCTGCCTTCCCAGCCAGGCCCTAGGCACCCTTCACAGTGAAGGGGGAGCAGAAACAGTATCTCAAAGAGTCTTCTTGCCAGTGACATGCAGGGAAGGCAAGTGGTGAGAAACGTTTGTAGCTGTCAAGAGTCAGCCTACACACTATGGTCTTTGGTGTCTGTGACATCAAATCTGACTGTTTGTGTGAGGAGTTCACTCCTTTTTTTTTTTTTTTCTTTAAAATAGGCAAATGATGGGCACAGACTATGAACTGAATTTTTACTACTTGATTTGCTACTGCCCTTCAAATCAGTCCACATCACCTGATATTCAGAAAGATGCCTTTCAAATAATACCTGTGGGAACAAGGGAGAAACGTCTCCAGCTTTCCCATATCTCAGTTCTATTCCAACCACATCCAGGGCAGCACCAGGCTCTCACCATTTGTGGCCAGCAGTATGGGTGGCTGTAAGAAGCCAGGAGGTCGCTGTGGATTCTGTACAGGGACAGAAGCATCAATCTCATGCTTGGATCAGGCATTTACATTTTGCTACGTGCCTCAGGAGCTTCTGATAGTCCTGTCTGGCCTGACAAAGAAAAAGAATCATATGGAAAGCAAAACACTTCCAAAGCTGCCTCTTCTGCTGGGAGAGAATGGAAATGTCCCTGTGGAGCTGGAAGTGCTATTTGTGTGTGATGTGCTGCTGCTGTGGGAACAGAATCTGCAACCAGCAGAGTAGGAGCAGATTTGCATCCCAGGTGAGTTGCTTGTGGATGTGATGGGGTGAATATTTGCTTTTTTCCCCGTCAGAATGGCTTACAAAGTGTTCATGCATTGCAGGGCTCTCTTGAACTCTGATTTCTTCTCCTAATGTGAAAGTCTTTTAGTGGTTAGAGAGGAAGTTGCTGTGATGGAGGTGAATTATGCTTGCAGTTACAGACTTGGTTTTGTTCTTGCAGGTCCTGTGACATCGCTGTCGCATGGGACGTTACTGTAGACGCTTGTGATCCCTCAGAGGACAACAATCCCTTCTGCTTTGTATCCTGGAGCAATCCTTCCCAACATATATCCATCTCAGGGTGAGTTCTTTTGGGGTTTCTCTTCAGTAATGTGTGTGTGTGTTGTGAGTTGCAGTTTGCCTGCTCTCTGCACTGCTCCAGCACAGTGTCACGGGCATGTGTGCCATCATGACACATGACAGAAAGACTGGCTGAGAAGGTAACAGCCTGGGCAGGCCAGAGAGTAAAACTGGTATCAAACTCCATCCTCAGCATGAGGCCAGGATTTATGTTGCAGCAGGGATTTCTGGCTCTAAATGCTGGGAACTCATCCAGTACAAATACCAGGTGGGAGCTGCAAGGGGATCCTGCCATGAGCGGGTCCTCGGGTGAGCTGTGGGTCCTGCCATGCCCCAGGCAAACCCCATGGCGTGTGGGAGGTGTCTGTGCCTGGCAGAGAGTAGCAGAGAGAGAGGTGGTGCAGCCCTGGTAGCGCTGGGGTAGGAGGTGGTGGGGCCTGGGCTGTGGTGTGGCAGCGGGAGCTGTGTCCAGGGTCCCCTGTTATGCAATTAATGCCTTTTTGGTGTGTTTTTGTGTTTTAATGTCCCCATGTGACGCGAGCGCTGCTGGATTTGCACATCCCGCAATGAGACACGTTCTTCAATGACTTGTCTGCGCCATACCCAGAATATTTCCAGCCCTGGACAAGCCAGGATGGTTTGGGCTGCACAGGCTGAACATTCCTGCACACCTGGGCATGAGCTTGGCATCGGAACCCCCAGCCTGAATGAGTCAGTGACTGAGATTCCTGGGGAGTCTCCATAGAGCAGGGGCAGAGACCAAAGGGAGTTGCAGCTCATTAATGCCTTAATGCCGGTGAGCAGCCAAAGGCACTCAACTGCTTCCACCTGCCTTCTGCTGCTGGCTTTGTCCATAGCTGCCTCTGCTTCCCCGCTCTGGCTGTGACTGCGGGCTCCCTCCTCCAGGTACAGACCCTGTCTGGTTTCTGCTCCCCAGCTCTTCCCTGTAGCAGCTACCAGGAGGACAGACCTCTGTAGCCTGGCGCTGGCTCTGCTGCAGCCAGGGATAGCTCGGACCGGTGAGTGTGGGAGAGGCTGCTGGAGGAAACTGGTTTCCACTGCAGCGAGGAGCACGGCCCCGAGGTGGAGAGGACACCCCGGTGAGGGCGCACAGGGGCGTCTGGGAGGTGGGAGTGGGCGCTGTCGGGGTCCGACCCCGACCCCAGGTGCTGGTGGCTGCTGGCCGCAGTCTGGGGCTACCGGGGTCGGTCTGTGCCGCTGCTGCCGCAGGGGGCAGGAGGGTTTTCAGCCAGCTCCTGGCTCTTGCCCTCCGTTCCGGGGAGAACTGGGACATTCTTGGGTCCTGGCCCCGCTTCTCCCTCCCCGGCTGCCCCGGGCTGCGGGACCAGGTTGTGGGGCCGGGCAGAGCTGCCAGGGTTGGCCTGGGAGCAGCTCCAGGGCTCTTTGTGCCGGGCTGTGCTGCCAGGAGCTGACTGTGCTATGTCTGTCCTTGCACAGGGATGGGCAAATGGATGAGCAGAGGAGCCCCAGCAGCAGCCGGGCTGCCTGTGCCGAGGCCGATGCTGCTGCCTGGCCGGTGATAGTGCGAGGAGTGTGCAGCTCCAGTGCAGACATGGCCACAGGTTGGGGGGTTGGGCCCTGTTTTGATTTTGGGTTTGTTTTGGGGTTGGGTTTGGTTGGTTTGGGTTTTGTTTTGCTTGTTTGGATGTTGCTTGTTTGACTTGAGTTTGGGTTTTGATTTGGGTTTGGGTTGGTTTGTGTGTTGGTTCAGCAGGTCCCCTTTTCTTGCAGCCGCAGCTCCTGGACATCTCCAGTTCAGTTTTGGATCCACCTCATTTACAGCTCCTGTTGGTTCCTGCTCTGGGTTCAGATCCAGCTTATGAATGGCTTCAGCTCCTGGTTGTCATGGCTGCAGCTCATTTGCAGCTTCAGGTCAGTGGTTTCTGCCCCCACAACAGCTCAATTTTTTAGTTTTTTCTTCCAGCTCCAGCTCATTTATGGCTTGGGCTCAACTGCAGCTTCACTTCTCTGTTTCTGCCCTTCTTTTTTTTTCAGGCCCAGCTCCTGGGTGGCCCCAGTTGCATTGTGGCTGCAGCTTGTGTCCATCTCCAGCCCCTTTTGCTGCCTCAGCCTCTCCTCAGCTGCAGCTGATCTTCACACCCCAGTGTGAGCAGCCCCAGCCCATTACAGCTTGTGCTTCTTGAAATGAGCCTGGCTTGTGGTGAACACTGCTGCCCCTCTGGATGCCAGAGAGAGACTCTTCATTAGGGACTGTAGCAATAGCACAAGGGGTGATGGGTTCAAACTTGAACAGGGGAAGTTCAGATTAGATATAAGGAAAAAGTTCTTTACTGTGAGGGTGGTGAGGCACTGGAACAGGCTGCCCAAAGAAGTGGTAAACGCCAACAGGAATTTTCAATGAAAAGCACTTAGAATGAAGCAATGTATTCCTGTTTGGTGGACTCTCAAACACAAAGAGAAGAGATGATGTTCACCTCTTTTTTGAACTAGCATACAATCTGATATGTTTACCTAAAAAGGTGACAGCAAGAGATGCACAGTGATAGCCTACAATTGCCATTTCCAAATAAGCTGTCAGAGTTTTACTAGAAAAAAGATACTCGAAGTCAGTGTAGGAATGGACTAAAACAAATCTGGAACTCCAAGATGATGGCAATAAAGGCTGAAAGGAGGCATAGAAGTTCCTACATAAGAGTTGAGCACCCCCAGTTGTCAGATTAGACTAAGCATAGGATATTCAAAAGGCCTTGGTATAAGCTGGTGCCAACAATAAATAGATTTTGAAGGCATCTTTATGATGCTGTCAAAAAAAGGCAGTGACAGCACACTCGGGTGGGAATGGGAGAGGCCATAAATACTTGGTAAACAGAAACACATAGTAAGTGAAACACCTTGTCTGAAGAAGGAACATGCAAATACAAACTACATTTTCCAGTACACAGAGCCCAGTGTCTAAATGCAAAAAAGTCCACTGTATTACTCCTTTAGGATCTATTGCCCTTGACTAGGTTGCACTGTTTATTCCTGCTGCGTTTACAATACATCCCAGAGTCAGAAACTTCCTTACATTCTACAAAATGTTACATCAGCAACCTTGAAGCATGTTGAGCTCCATTAGGAAGTACTATGCATACCTTTCATGTATAGGAATCCTGCTATTCCTGCAACTGCCCCAAACAGCAACAGCCAAAATAAGACCGTCTCTGCTGCTGATGCCTGTCTCCATTAAAAAAAGGATTGATTAGTAAGAATGCAACTGTGTGCTACACTACTTCAGAAGACAACCCTGAGTATGTTTTATAGGTATTTGGTTTTTAAAATGTAACCTCAAGAAAGTACCAGAGTCCGTTATTAGCAAAACCCTACACCAGCTCTAGGAAAGTTAGAAGGCAAGTTCCTTACTACAGTGAAAACCCATCGTGGCTTGAAAGGCGATGGCCATTCCATTCTTTGGCCTATGAAAGGCTGAGCCAGACCTCAGCCAAATGAAATTTCAGCAAATACCTTGTATTGGGTTTGCATGGCAAGATTTGGGTAGAAGAGAGGCTTCAGAGGTGGCTTCTGTGAGAAGATGCCAGAATCTGCCCCGATGTCAGAGAGAGCCAATGCCAGCCAGCTAGAAGATGGACCCACCACTGGCCAAGGCCGAGCCCACCAGTGACAGTGGTAGCACTTCTGCAATAACCTATTTAAGAAAGGGTAAAACCTGATATGCAACAGTAGACAGAGAGAGGAGTGAGAATGTGTGAGAGAAACAGCTCAGCAAACACCAAGATCAGTGAAGATGGAGGAAGGTGAGGTGCCCCGGGCACCAGAACGAAGATTCCCCTGCAGCCCATGGAGGTCTAGGGGTTAGTTAACCACCATTGCTGGAAGTCTTCAGTGTAATTCGTGGAATTTTGGAGCTTTATCCAAAGTAGAAAAACCCAGGCTGACACCTGTACAAAACCTACAGGCTCTACAGTGTCTCACTGTATGCTTTTACCCATTCACTTTGCACAGTGTCCTGGGTTCAGCTGTACCAGAAATGTTTCGATGGACTCAATTCTGTGGAGCTTTGCCTTAGGGTTGACCTCAAAGGGACTTTCCTCCTTGAATGGTGGTGAGTAGAGTTGAACGTGGGACACCATGTGGGCCACTGTGGCTTATCTAGTGCAGTCACAGGAGAAATCAGTGTATCCTATGCTCAAAGATTCTACTTTGTCAACTTTTTTCTGGCCCAAATATAGAACTTGGGTCAAAACTTGGGTATAATGCACCTTCTGCTTTATCCCTGTTGGATATCTGAGGATGGGCCTGTGAGTCCCAAAACTTGCCATTTTTTTTCCTAGCAGTTAGAGAGACAAACTAGGCCTCTCTACTTACAAAAACTTATTGCTAGCCTTATAAATCTCGAGTTTATTTCCCATGTAGACTGTGTTTTCTTCTTCTGTCATATCTGCTTTTGCTTGTTTCCCATTTCTTTTCATTGGGGGATTCAGTGCTCTTCAAGTATACATTTTTGATCCTGTTTGGTTCCTAGGGAAGAGAAGGGAGAAGAGAGTGTAGAGCTGGACCAGGAAGATGGAACTGAGGGCAACTGAGCAATGAATGGTAGCTGGAGGTAAGTGCAAATAAGGTCCAGAAATTCTGTGTACAGTACTGCAAAAGAGACTGGGTTTTAGGGCTCAAAGGGTAAATTTGTGCCTGAATCATTTCTTAAAATGCTTGCCTTTTGCTGCAATAGGCTGTATGTTGCAGTCCTGGCAAAAAAGGAGCCATGCCTTTCCATTGACACTAGCATTTTCCTGCCAGTTCTGGTTGAGAAATCATAGAATCATAGAATAGTTAGGGTTGGAAAGGACCTTGAGATCATCTAGTTCCAACCCCTCTGCCATGGGCAGGGACACCCCACACTAAACCATATCACCCAAGGCCTCATCCAACCTGGCCTTGAACACCGCCAAGGATGGAGCATTCACAACCTCCCTGGGCAACCCATTCCAGTGCCTCACCACCCTCTCAGTAAAGAATTTCTTCCTTATATCCAATCTAAACTTCTCCTGTTTAAGTTTGAACCCATTACCCCTTGTCCTGTCACTACAGTCCCTGATGGATAGTCCCTCCCCAGCATCCTTGTAGGCCCCCTTCAGATACTGGAAGGCTGCTATGAGGTCTCCACGCAGCCTTCTCTTCTCCAGGCTGAACAGCCCCAACTTTCTCAGCCTGTCTCCATACAGGAGGTGCTCCAGCCCCCTGATCATCCTCGTGGCCCTCCTCTGGACTTGTTCCAACAGTTCCATGTCCTTTTTATGTTGAGGACACCAGAACTGCACACAATACTCCAAGTGAGGTCTCACGAGAGCAGAGTAGAGGGGCAGGATCACCTCCTTCGACCTGCTGGTCACACTCCTTTTGATGCAGCCCAGGATACGGTTGGCTTTCTGGGCTGCGAGCGCACACTGCCGGCTCATGTTCGTTTTCTCATCGACCAACAGCCCCAAGTCCTTCTCTGCAGGGCTGCTCTGAATCTCTTTTCTGCCCAACCTGTAGCTGTGCCTGGGATTGCTCCGACCCAGGTGTAGGACCTTGCATTTGGCATGGTTAAACTTCATAAAGTTGGCATCAGCCCATCTCACAAGCGTGTCGAGGTCCCTCTGGATGGCATCCCTTCCCTCCGGCGTACCAACCGAACCACACAGCTTGGTGTCATTGGCAAACTTGCTGAGGGCACACTCAATCCCACTGTCCATGTCACCGAAAAAGATGTTGAACAAGACTGGTCCCAACACCGATCCCTGAGGGCCACCACTCATTACCGGTCTCCAGCCGGACATTGAGCCATTGACCACAACTCTGCGTGCGGCCATCCAGCCAGTTCTTTACCCACCGAGTAGTCCCCCCATCAAATTGATGTCTCTTCAATTTAGAGACAAGGATGTCATGCGGGACAGTGTCAAAGGCTTTGCACAAATCCACGTAGATGACGTCAACTGCTCTGCCCCTGTCCATCAGTTTCGTAGCCCCATCATAGAAGGCCACTACATTGGTCAGGCAGGATTTCCCCTTAGTGAAGCCATGCTGGCTGTCACCAAGCACCAAGCACCTTGTCTTCCAGGAGAATCTGCTCCAAGATTTTGCCAGGCACAGAGGTGAGACTGACTGGTCTGTAATTCCCTGGCTCATCCATTTTCCCCTTCTTGAAAATGGGGGTTATATTTCCCTTTTTCCAGTCGTCGGGAACTTCACCTGACTGCCATGATTTTTCAAATATGATGGCCAGTGGCTTAGCAACTTCATTCGCCAGCTCCTTCAGGACCTGCGGATGGATTTCGTCAGGTCCCATGGACTTGTGTACGTTTAGGTTTCTAAGATGGTCTCTAACCAGATCCTCTCCTACAGTGGGCCTAGGGTCCTCATTCTCACAGTTCCTGCGTTCGCCTTCCAAGACTTGGGTGGTGCGGTCAGAGATTTTGCCAGTGAAGACTGAGGCAAAGAAGTCATTAAGAACCTCAGCCTTCTCCAAATCCTGGGTAGCCAGTTCTCCAGATATCTTCTGAAGGAGGCCTACGTTGTCTCTAGTCTGTCTTTTACTCGCTACGTACCTATAGAATCCCTTCCTATTATCCTTAACATCCCTAGCCAAGTTCAATTCTAACTGGGCCTTAGCCTTCCTCACCTGGTCCCTAGCTTTCCGGACAGCATCCCTGTATTCTTCCCAGGCCACCTGTCCCCGCTTCCACCTTCTATAAGCCTCTTTTTTCCTTTGAATTTTCCTGAGCAGCTCCTTATCCATCCAAGGAGGTCTCCTGGCCCTCCTGCTGCACTTCCTTCTAGTTGGGATGCAACACTCCTGAGCTTGGAGCAGGTGATCCTTGAATAACAACCAGCAGTCTTGGGCCCCCCTGCCCTCTAGGGCTGTGTCCCACGGAACCTTACTAAGCAGGCTCCTGAAGAGGCCAAAGTCTGCTCTCTTGAAGTCCAAGGCAGTGAGCTTGCTGCGTATTCAGAGGTTTCACTTGCAGTTGCAAATTCTTACTTTTAGGTGACTGTTAAGCTAACCTGAATAACTAACTCAACCAAACTAGTCAAGGAAAGTCCCTGGTGGTGGTGGTGATGTCTGTCACTCAAGCCAGAGTGATACAGGAAGACCACGCTTGAAAAGGAGGTGAGAAGGTTTTGGTGGCAGAGTGGCAGCCTGAAGCTTTGTATGTCCGGGTGGTGTTGCTATTTCCTTTGGCTCTGTCATGGCTCTGAAGGATAGGTTTTACTCAACAGCGCTGATTAAGTATGAGAGCCCTCTGTTTCAACTCTGAAGCATATCGACAACTCATTTAAGATGCTTTTTCTAATCACTGTGGTATCACACAAGTATAAGGTGAATTGAAACACTGTAATCATTAGTAATAGGCTCCCGCTTTATAATTATTTATCATCTGGTTGTTTTTCAGTTCTTTATTTCTGGAGCCAAATGAATTATGGCAGAAGTTCATTATAGTGACAAAACCAAAAGCGGAAAGATTAGAGAATGCTGAATTCAAGATTTTCTGCACAATCTTCTGTCATTCCCCCTGTACTTAATGCGTTCTGAAAATAGACAGAACTTTCACCAGATTCCTGTCACTGGCAGTAAATGGACGTTTGATTTGATTTTGTTGCATTAACTTTGCATAGCTCCCTGGTGTTTTCTTTTAGGTATAATCCGAGATGTACTTTAAAATAATTCTCTTTCTTTCAGATTTCTTTTTTTAGTTACAATATAACACCACAGCACTTGACCATCTTGCAGACACACTTTCTATGCTCTCAGACAAGTGGTGGCACAGTTGCCTTTTTGCAGATGGGCAAACTGATACTCAGTGAGATCTGCTGAAACAGTACGATGGTTAAAATCTGTGCAGCTGCTGGTCCAATGCAGACATTTGGCCAGTGTCTACCTAAAATATGTATTCAACTGAATGTTTTGGTTTATGTACTGCATGAGCAAGCTCAAACAGCAGTGCAGAGAACAACCAGTTCTTCAGAAAGGCATTTAACAGCCTTACCGCTGTTTTTGTCTGCCTGCCCACCTCCCAACTACATCCGCCTTGTTTATGCTGAGGATGTAAAATGTCAGCCTGACAGTTCAAGTGTGGCAGAATAGCAAGCAAATGTGATGAATGGGAAGTCTTTAGCTGAGGTTGCTTAACATAAAATCATAGAATAGTTAGGGTTGGAAAGGACCTGAAGATCGTCTAGTTCCAACCCCATGGCCACCACCTGCCATCAGTGAGAAAACAGGATCCAAGAGAGAGTTTGCTGTACTGTTTCCACCCCTGGAAGACCCATGAAGATGGATGCATCCCTTTGCCATTACCAGTCTTACCCATTTTAAACTGCTGTCCTAGGAGCAGGGCTCTGTGTGTGTGTTTGGGTGTGGATAGGTGTGTGTTGTTAACTGGAAGAGCTTCAGGCTCAGGGGAGACATAATCCCAGTCTTCTGATAGAACTCTATTTTCTTTCATACTGTAAATTCAGGAGCAACATAGTGCATTACCTATTTTCTTTTGTTCATATTTAAATTGTCTCCAGATCATTGGGCTGAGGACAAAGTCCAGTATAACACATTGTAATACATCTCTGAATGTGGCATAAAAGCATTCTGTTATATCTCTGAAGATTTTTTCTTTCAGATTTCATCGTTTTAGTATTCATCATTTTGTGAGCATCCAAGAGACTGCCTCTGTGATGAGAGCTCTTTTACCCATAGCTTCATTTGTCCCTCCCAACACATCATAAGGACAGTGGTTTTGGCACCCATTCCACCCAGTTTGCATAACAGTGGCATTATTGGCATTTTGAGCATGTTTCTGTATGTAAAAGGTATATGAAATGCCAGACTTTTCAGATGCTATCAGTGATTTAAGGTGCCTTATGATCTTAGCATCCATCATTAGACAGGTAAAAGAGATTGCTGGGATGACACTGCCTAGAATCTCAACTTTCCCAGGGAGCTGCATTAGCAAAACTGCATCAGTTGTACCAAAGTATCTTATATTGGGATTGGCTTAAAAATCATAAAGCCTTAAAGAGAAAGATGAGAAACGGCGTGGGGCTGGGTAGAAAGTGGTTCCTGTTAGCGGCCAGCAGGCACCGCTCTAGCATCAGCAATTGCTTGGCTGCTGTGGCATCTCTTTGCCAAAGAGCTCCTCGCAGTCCCTTCTGGCTCCCTTTTACAAGGGAACGGTGCGGTTGTGACTCAAAGCACCGGGTTGGCCTGGAAAGCTCAGGAATGACGCGAGGGGGCTGTGAGCTGGGCAGTGAGTGTGTTTACATGCTTCCTGCCACAGGGAACGGGTGGCCACAAGGTTTGCCCTTGGTTACACTTCCTGGACATCTCCCGGGTTTCAGTACACCCAGCTAGAGCAATGAAGTGTTACTGGCAGGTAGTCGATCAGGAGGGAGGTGATTTTAACAAATTATTCTTTAATGCTCTGTGCCTGGAGGTTTCTGGAGGAGCTACCTGAGTGGATTTTCAAAGAACTGGGAAAACAGATTTCCTAAGGAAAGGCTTTTACTTACTTGGGTTTCAGCCCTTGGAGTGCTCAGTGACTTGCAACCAAGTGCAAACGCAGTCTGTGTACCCCTCAGCCACATCCAGGCAGAACCTGCCCTAATGTGTTTCTTTCAATACAGTAACACCACCGTGAAGCCATCACCCTCCTCTCCACCCTCTGGTGACACAGGTTTTGATCCCAGGCTGTTAAAGCAGAGCAAAGCCTGCATATTGCAGACTAGCTGTAATTAAATGTCCCAGCCACAGGAGTAGTTTAAGCAGGTACAGCTAGAACTGTGCCTTCTGGGCTTAGACCAGAGGGGTGGTCCTGCTGCCTCCCTGGAACAGGTAGGGGAGGGAGCTGCGGGAAAAGAGGAGAGAGGGGACAGCTTTGTCAGCTAGAAACTGACTGAGTGACCTTTCTTGCTCTCTGGACTGAAGTGGGACCGTTTCCTCTATGTGCTGACATTTGCTCCAGCCCTGTCCTTCTGCCGCTTTCCTCACCTCTGCTTAACTTCATAATTGCCTTTTGTATTGTTGGCTTACCTCACCCATCCCCATGCTTCTTCCCTTCAGCATCTCCTCTCCAGGGATTCCTCTGCAAGAACCTGGCCAACACAGGAGGCACAAAAAGTGCTCGCCTTTGTTGCCTAGTCCTTCCCATTCCTGTAGCCTGGGTCTGTCTTACTTGAGATCTCATGCCACTTTTGGCTTCTGATTGAGAAGAAGAAAAAGGTATTAGGATCCTTTTCTTTTTTTGCTTTTCTTTTCCCCATGCAGATCTCCTGGAGTGCTCAGAGTTTGACCTCTGTGGATTCTCACACCCTTGGCTGGAGCCAAGGAAGAATCAGCTCTTGAGCAGCACATAATTTCTTACTGATACTTTGTGCGTCATTGTGTTACCTGTGTTTATGCAATTGTTTCTCGCAAACAGCACTTCATGAGTTTGGCTCGATTTACCCTCTCCTCTGCCCTGTTCTTGCCCTCTTGTCTTTCATTTGTTCTTGGTTTTGTCATGATCTAGGCTTAGACAGACTGGAGAATTTTAGGATCCTGAAGACCTGTGTTTCTAATGTAAGGAAGAAAGTGGAAAAACACTTAATCTTTTTCCTTTGGACTAAAAGTCTACAGGCTTCTTTATCTACTACAAAGGCACATAAAAGGCATAAGCAGCATTTCTTTTC
The DNA here is from genome assembly GCF_963264785.1 of Psittacula echo. Taxonomy (NCBI): domain Eukaryota; kingdom Metazoa; phylum Chordata; class Aves; order Psittaciformes; family Psittacidae; genus Psittacula; species Psittacula echo. Next base: position 9,398,387 of record NC_137736.1, read on the forward strand.
CTCTGAAGGTCATCTTTAAGTGGGGGTGGTGAAAAACAATTCACTTGATAAAACAAGAAGCTGAGAGGTAGGATTCCTGACTTTGGCTCTCAGAACTTTTCTGCCACTTGCTGGCTGTCTCACTCAGAGTTTGTCACTTAAGTTTTGTGTCCAAGTTTATCTAACTGTTAAAGAATAGCTGTTCTATATTTTGTCTTGCCTGCAGGAGGTGATTATGGAAAAGGTAATGTTTCCCTTAATGCCTGAGCTGCACTCAATTTAATTTGCAATTTGTTACGAACGGTGGGTATTGTTTTACCTTCCTTCATCCCCAGGGTGGGGGAATGGGCACAGTGAGTTCCAGAGATAAACGGTGAGCCAAATAATTACAGGCCGGGCTCCTAGGGGTGGCTTGAGGATTAATGGCTGTTTGTGCAGCACTTCAAGATCCTTAGCTGCAATGTGCTTTTAACTCTGGGGCACTGCGGGCTGGAGGTGATTGGTACACCTGAGCTCTGGCAGAGGTCAGTACTGGGAGGATAGCAGATCTTTTGAAGCAGAGATGCAGCTCTGGGGATGTAGCAGGGGAAGAAGATTTAAGTTAGACCTGGGAAATACTCCTATGTAGGATGAGAAGGTGGGAAGGAGAGTCTGTCCCTTCAGGCTCGTTGCTTTTAAGCAGATGTGGCTGCTTAAAAGAAAGAGATCTGAGCAAATAATATATCCAGTGAATACTTCTTTAGGCATCTCTCTGGTCTTTCTATCAATCAGCAATGACCCAGGTGTAAGAAGAAGTCAGTGCTCAGCTGTCATGGATATAGGAAGAAAACTGGTTGTTGCCTTCTGATGCCAGCTGGATCATCCTTGGTCTTTTCCCCTCGGACACCCATGGTTGACCTCATAGGTTACACTAAGCCAGAACACTGCATTTAGAGTGTTTTGGAGCTAATATGCTGCAAACAACCACAACTCATCTGTGCTGGGACATTCACTGTTATTATCACAAGTGAGGAAACTTCAGTGTCAGGTGCCTGCGCAGCGTTGGAGTCCCAGCCTGGCTTTTACAGCCCTAGAAGGAAGTGCTGAGTACATTGTTTTTTAATCTTGCCAGGGAGATGTTCAGAGGGGAGGCTAAACTGTGGGAAGCAGTGTAAGATACAGACGGATCCAGCCAGCTCGTGCTTGTTTGAGTCCACAAGCAACCGCCAAGGGTCAGGCACTCAGGGAAAGTTCTCCCTGTCCCATGCGAGGAGCACGTGTGTTTGGAAAGATCCTTGAGCAGCCATGAGTGGTGCAGGAGGGGAAGGTTTCTTTCTGAGTGTCTCAGGGTGGTGCAAGGAGCAGTTCAGCGCCGTCCTGAGCAGCAGCTGGTGGTGCTGTGTGACAAGTCTCTCCTGGCATTGAGGTACAGGGACTCTCAGGGGACAGACTGTGTTAGCAACCACAGTGACCATGGGGAAACAGAACAGGTCAGGTTATGGCTGGGGAGCTTGCAGTGTACAGGTGCAGTGAGCCCATCCCAAATCCTTTGCTACTCATCTTATACTGTGTGGGAAGGGAGAACTGCTTATCCCCTCTCTGCACCACAAGGATTTGTGAGAACATCCAGCAGCTCTGAGCTACAGAACATCCTCCTTTCTTTGGTTGCCTTCCTGTAAGAGGTGTTTTAACCTTCTGTCTGTTCAGTGCTCAGCCCATCACACAGCAGCAGCATATGCATGGTCCTTTGTCTTGTAGGACCTCATTCCTTGTGCTGAATATCCCCTCTTAGTATCTTTAACCTCCCTTTGGGGTTTGGACACACCACGGATCCATGCCAGTTCCTATCTTGCTACATCAGTACTCTTTGCAATATGTCCAACATCTTCCTGCTAAAAAGTCTTTTAAAACGGCTGGTGGTAGTTAGGGACTTTACCAGTGTCAGTGTTGTCCATTTAGTTGGGGAACAGACCTGTCATCTTTGTCAACTCTTTCTTTGTTTTTCTCTTTCTTTGTAACTTTGACTTCTGGTTATGAGTAATGCAGATAGAAGTGTCCATCCCCACCACCCCTGCCTCTGTAAAGCAGCACACAGGAGAGGAATGAAAGAGCCATGGGAATGCTGAGCATCATTTTGTTATTATGACCTTTAAGAAGACAGTGGGAGGATGGAGGAGAAACACAAGGAAGACACTAAGACAAGACCACACAGGCAGCACTTAAGTGGGGAGAGCAAACCCAAAGGGGATTAACGAGACAAACAGGTGGAAGGAGAGGAAGAGGAAACAGGAGACAGAGCAAGACTGGCAAGGAATGACAGAGCCACCTTCTTCCAGTTTATCCAAGGAGCTGACATAGGGGCTCTCCATCCATGAAAAACCAGCCTTCTGCACACCGTTCTCCCATTTTCCTGAAATCTCTGCTTTTGCTCCTCCAGGCAACCATTAATCTAATATTAAGCCCCTTAACCTCTCTAATTGTTCCCTTTCAGTGTCAGCTGGTTTCCTATTAACCTTTCAATCTCTCTGTAATGCAGTTACTTCTGACTCCAGCCAGCCCCGGCTCTAAAGCTTTACCTCCGGCAGTGAATTTTCCAAGCTTTCACTTTTTTTTTCTCTTTCTTTTCTGTAATGATTATTACTGTTGTTAAGGAGCCAGTTTGAACCAGCCTCTAAGTGCACAGGGCTGAACCAGTTGGAGTCTATAAATAGCCCTTTGCTAACCTTGTGCTTGATTTCATTAAGTTGATTGGCTTCATTCTCTCCACTTCATTGCATCTCTGTCTCTATCTACCCTCTCCATTATTGATGCTGGTTCTTTTGTTGCTATCTGAGACACCTGCTTGTTGATAGCAGAGATGATCTCTCCTACGTTTTTGTCTCCCAAACGAAAGTGTTGTCACAGAGGAAGCATCTCTAGAGTTTCATACAGAGGGAAAGCAGAGGGTGAGGTGGGCCTGAAATAGCAGGTTGGAAAATGTCCACAGCATGCAATAGGAAATTGCATAGCTGAGCCTCAATCACAGGAGCAAAGTTTGCTGCCTATAGGCTGGGTTCCTTCTTGACACTCAATGTGATTATCCTTGAATGCAAATCCTACCGCGCAATATCAAAGCCAAGGCTCCTGCCTAAAGGCAAACAGCACTGCAGTTCAGATCGGGAATGACGGCCTAAAGCAGACATACAGATCCCAGAACACAGTGTGCACTGTCTGCTGCATGAGGCAGGTCCTCTGGCAACTTTGACATCATTAATCGATATACAACTGCTGCTTGACCCTGTAACCTGGCAGCACATAGTTGCTTTCCTGGCCATCGTTAAGCTGCAGCTCAATAGTGTACTTGTGCTGTGCCTAACTCACCTGCTTCTTTTAGTGCTAATGCAGTTCCTGAATTCTGCTCAACACTGATCACTCTCCCCAAAGCCTGCAAACTTCTGCTTTTATTGTAAAACACAATGGATGTTTGCAGCAAAGCCCAAGTTGACCCAAAATCTCTGGAGTCAGTGTAAATCACAGCTCAGCACTGCAAGGCTGAGTATGAGCGGCACTTGGAAACTGCTGGTGTGCAGCAATGCAGTGAGGCAAAGCATCTGCTGGTGCTTCACAAGTGCTAGGAGTGCTCTTGCAACACCATAACAGGTTTTGTTTGATGGACCCAGCGCTGGCTTCTAGAGGTGGGGAAGCACCATCTCACTGCAGAAGAGCTGGGATCAGGGATCTAGTCATGCCTCTGTTTTGCTGCATGCTGAAGGGCAAGTTCTTTCCCAACAACTGGAAAAAGGGAAATATAACCCCCATTTTCAAGAAGGGGAAAATGGATGAGCCAGGGAATTACAGACCAGTCAGTCTCACCTCTGTGCCTGGCAAAATCTTGGAGCAGATTCTCCTGGAAGGCATGCTAAGGCACATGAAAAACAACAAGGTGCTTGGTGACAGCCAGAATGGCTTCACTAAGGGGAAATCCTGCCTGACCAATTTAGTGGCCTTCTATGATGGGGCTACGAAACTGATGGACAGGGGCAGAGCAGTTGACGTCATCTACCTGGATTTGTGCAAAGCGTTCGACACTGTCCCGCATGACATTCTTGTCTCTAAATTGGAGAGACATCAATTTGATGGGGGGACCACTTGGTGGATAAAGAACTGGCTGGATGGCTGCACGCAAAGAGTTGTGGTCAATGGTTCAATGTCCGGCTGGAGACCGGTAATGAGTGGTGGCCGTCAGGGATCGGTGTTGGGACCGGTCTTGTTCAACATCTTTTTCGGTGACATGGACAGTGGGATTGAGTGTGCCTTCAGCAAGTTTGCCGATGACACCAAGCTGTGTGGTTCGGTTGGTACGCCGGAGGGAAGGGATGCCATCCAGAGGGACCTCGACACACTTGTGAGGTGGGCTGATGCCAACTTTATGAAGTTCAACCATGCCAAATGCAAGGTCCTACACCTGGGTCGGAGCAATCCCAGGCACAGCTACAGGTTGGGCAGAAAAGAGATTCAGAGCAGCCCTGCAGAGAAGGACTTGGGGCTGTTGGTCGATGAGAAAACGAACATGAGCCGGCAGTGTGCGCTTGCAGCCCAGAAAGCCAACCGTATCCTGGGCTGCATCAAAAGGAGTATGACCAGCAGGTCGAAGGAGGTGATCCTGCCCCTCTACTCTGCTCTCGTGAGACCTCACTTGGAGTATTGTGTGCAGTTCTGGTGTCCTCAACATAAAAAGGACATGGAACTGTTGGAACAAGTCCAGAGGAGGGCCACGAGGATGATCAGGGGACTGGAGCACCTCCCGTATGGAGACAGGCTGAGAAAGTTGGGGCTGTTCAGCCTGGAGAAGAGAAGGCTGCGTGGAGACCTCATAGCAGCCTTCCAGTATCTGAAGGGGGCCTACAAGGATGCTGGGGAGGGACTATCCATCAGGGACTGTAGTGACAGGACAAGGGGTAATGGGTTCAAACTTAAACAGGAGAAGTTTAGATTGGATATAAGGAAGAAATTCTTTACTGAGAGGGTGGTGAGGCACTGGAATGGGTTGCCCAGGGAGGTTGTGAATGCTCCATCCTTGGCGGTGTTCAAGGCCAGGTTGGATGAGGCCTTGGGTGATATGGTTTAGTGTGGGGTGTCCCTGCCCATGGCAGGGGGTTGGAACTAGATGATCTTAAGGTCCTTTCCAACCCTAACTATTCTATGATTCTATGATTCTTTCCCTGTAGAGCCTCATGTTTTTCCCCAAAGAGAGAGACTTAGAAGAAATCTTTCCCCTCAGTGCTTAGGCTGACATTTACAGCCTTTTGCTGCAGCTTGGAAGCCGGATTTGTGTGTCTAAAAGCCCCTCTGTTTTTCCTAGCTGTATCATTTGTCTAACACCAGCTGTTACCTTTCCCCAAGTGTCCTGCCTCAAAGTCAACAGCAACTTACCAAAATAATAGGAGCTATTCTCTTCTGCTCTCTGTGCAGCTCTGTATGTCCCTGCTTGCTCACTTACTGCTATTCCTTGTTTTTGGAGGGCAGATTCTGGCAGCAACAAGCCTTTGTCTTATTTTCTGGCAAAAAACCTCAGCCTGCAACAAGGCAGGAAAGACAAACAGTGAAGAAACAAGAGCTGGTAAAGCTGTGGGTAAAGGAGAAGGTTAACTTCTGCTGGAATCTTTTTTAAACACAAAGTCTGAGAGGGGAAAAGGTTTGTAAAAGTACCGCATGCATGGAAAGCACATCCCTCTGGCCAGGGCTGATGGCAGATGGCATTCAGACCTGTTTAATGATACAAGTTCCCCAGGATGACTGGGTGCTTGCTTCCCATCACTCACTGTTTCTTTGCCTTCATGTTTCTCCTTTTAAATCCTCAGCCTCTGCCTTTGCTTCCATGCCTTTCTGGTGCCTACATCCCACCAGGATGAAGGAGGACTCCATTGCTGCAGTGGGGCCCCACGGTGGTCACTGGAGTGATGCCTCCCTCCTGCCTGCCCCCAGCTACCATTATCACAGAATCATTAGGACTGGAAGGGAGCTCTTGAGGATCATCTCCCTCGGCCTGCTGCCACACTGCTCCTGATGCACCCCAGGATACTATTGCATAGAGGCAGCCGGAGGAGAATCAGGTGCTGCTTCCCCCTCCTGGACCTGCCAGTGGGTATCATCTTGGGGTGCTCCCCTTAGTCCTGGGATGGGGCTTTGAGCAGCCTGGTCTAGTGGAAGGTGTCCCTTCCTATGGCAGGAGGTTGGGACTGCATGAGCTTCAAGGCCCCTTCTAACCCAAGCCATTCTGTGATGCATCAGTGAGGTCTCCACAAGCTGTATATTCTGCCTGTGAAGAATGGTGGCCATCCTGCAGCTCCACCAGTGGCGGAAGACCCTGTGGGGACCACTGCTGTGGCTGTGGACAGGGCAAAGCCCCTGAGGCCAGTCAGTATTCCCCTAACAGAGCCCCAACAGAGCGAGGGGCACAGCCTGGCCCCAGATGATGACTTAGGGCTGGGTTAAGCTGGGTACTGTTCAAGCTTTTGCTCCCCAAGCACCTGCACTGGAGGTAGAGAGGAAGAAAACTCCCCAAGGTTGCATCAGGAGGTGCCTGCTGTAGATGCAAATGAGTGTTTACTTTAGCACACCTTGGTTCCTCTCCACCTTTACTCCCCTGGAGAGGAAGAGGAGATATGGCGATGGACGGAAGGGTGAGGGAACATGGCTGGTACCTCTCTCCTCTCTGCTGCTCTTGTACCTGCTGTGTTTGGGGGCTGCTCACAGCCCCTGCAACACTTCCTGGCCCACATCCCATGCTGCCTATGGGAATGTCAAAGCCCATGTGAGCCCATTTGTCTCTCTGATGAGCATGCTGCCTTCTGTGCTGTCCCTCACTGCCAGGAGAGGGGAGCAGGGCAGACTGGTGGGACGGTGGCACGTGGCTGCAGGGTGACATGGACTATCTTGCAGTGAGTCCCAGGTCACTGAAGCAGAACACACGTTGGGAGGGGAAGCTGATGGGAGATGAAACCCAAAGCAAAAGCTACCCCTGCTTTTTTGGTTTGCGTTATGGCAGGCAAAGGGTATCAGACCTTGGCTACACCCCAGTTGCCCGTTTTCCCTGGCTTCTATGGTCTGCCCCAGCTACTCGCCTTCCATGGGAAGCTTCCTAATTATTTATCCCAATGATCAGTCATATGACCCCACTGTGGCAATGTGATACAGCTTTGGCTGTGCTAATCAGCTTAGCGTGGGCCCCTTGACCCCTGTCATCTTATTTTAGGGGAAAACTTTACACAGTGCCTGGTGAGTGCTGTTGAGTCCAGAGGATTTGAATCCAAGGTGAAAAATAGCAACACAAACTTTTGCTTTCTTCTTTTGTAGCCAAAATTCAGTTTAGCTTTACAGCTCCTGATGTGTCATTCCTCTAGGAGGAGTTCAGCTTTGAATAATACAGAAAGGTTTCAATTGCATGGTAAAATATTTGACTCTTTTGACTGTTAAAATACCCCAAATAGCAAATGTTGAGTGCTTTGGCTGAAGCGATGCTCAGTCATCCAAATGGACTTGGACACTGAATCACTTCCCTGCTTTCTCCTCCCAGCTTTAAATGATGTCCTTTCAAGCAAAATGGGCTCCAGAGAAAAGAACTGTGATTGGTGCAGAGGACTGGAAACATTCACCTTGAACCTCAAGGGGGAGACACCAGAGGAGATATGGGCCTGAAAAGGAATATTATGTTCTTGGAGTGTTTTTTTCTCCACAAGGAGACATTTCTACTCTAAAGCACCAGCAAAAGTCAGAGATAACCAGCAGCCAAGACCCCAGCTCATCAGCTGGCCAGCCAGGGGTGCAGGGGGGAGAAAGTATGCTAGCAACTAGCTCTCTTTCCAAGGCTCCAAGAGCGCAGTGCAAGCCCTGCAGACATTATATAGGAAAATATGAACTACATCATGTCTGGAGGAACTTGTTTTATTGTAGGGATGAGTACTCACAACCTTCTTTCTACTACATAATCTTTGAAGGGAAGAGACTGGCTTTGCGAGGGAGAGGCATATGAGGGCACATTAACTCTACAGGGTAAAAGAATAACAGGAAAAGTGTTGCTGTGTAGCAGGAGGGTCTGGCAGGAACTGAGCACCTTCCAAAGCCTGAGAGCTACAACCAGTGATAGCCTCTGTCATCAGCACTGCAGGTGAGCATCCAGTGTGTTGCCAGACCAGGAAATGTCTCCAGACCTGCCCCAGGGCTTTTCCAGCGCAGCCCAGCTCCCAGGCTTCTGAAGCACCATCTGGATGCAACAGGAAGATCTTCAAACTCTGTTTGCCACATCTCAAGCCCTTCCCCTTCTCTGTGGAGCATGTCCTTGAGTGAGCTAACCCTCGTGTGTTCTCAGCAGGTGAAAAGATCCTCCTTTTGAGCATCCCAGGGGAGAAACAGTGATTGCCTAGGCCTAGTAGAAGACTTTGAACATCCTCAAGGTTTTGAACTTGCCTTGAACTCTTGACACCCATGACCAGTTAATCTGGTACTGATTAACTCTGCTGCTTCGATCTGTGGAAGGGAATGTTCTTCCTGTAGTTAAATATTTACTCATCACTGTACATGGACCAAGCATTACAGAGCCTAAGGCTGCATTTGCATTTTCTCCCTATAAGAAAATTTAGGGAGAAAAGAGCATCCTCCTGTATTTCGGTGCTGCAACTTCCACCCTTCCTGGTAGTCCAGTCACATTCAACCTAGCTATCCTGTCACTTCAGCAGCATTCCTAAACCATGAGATTTGTAGCTTATGCCACAGGGAGCCCACATTGCACTCCCAACAAATACCTTGGTTCCAAAGTACATCCGTGGAGGACAGCATGAATCGTGTTTCTGACGATCACATGTGTCTAGCACTTTCAACTGCCTTCGCATGGCATTGCTTCAGGAGAGGTAGAACTCTTCTCTGCCCAGCCTTCCACCAGCAGGACTTCAATGGTAAAAGTAATTCCTATTTTAGGCAGCACTGCAGTGAAGTGGTTAAAATGGGAAAGCCTGAAACATCAGTATGGGCTTTTAGAAGTATTGGGGTATTCCTGTCTTCTCTCCAGCTCCTACCTGCTATAAATGCTGGTGTGTGTGCCTTTGACATGCTGATACACCCAACAGGTATCTATCATCCCTCGTCACTGCTGCTCAGCATTGGACTTTCCTATCCTGACTGTGGCAGGCCAGAGACAGCCTGGGAATAGGAGCAGTCCCTGGCCATGGTGGTGATGTCCCTGCCTCTCTTCCTGTTTCCTCTGGCTCAGGCAGCAGCTCCCAGCTGCTAGCTTACCATTCCAGGCACGGATGACAGCAACCAAAAAATAACACCACTGTACTCAGTCAATCCATAGGAAAATCCCACCTTGGCACATGGAACATGGAGATGGTGCTCATGTGTTTTCCCCTAAGGGCCTTGGGCAATGGAAATTTTCTCAAGCTCCATTCATTAATGAAATACATGAGCAGTTATGTAAGGTCACGTGAGGGAAGTGGTTTGGCTTTGGTCAATGAAAGGGTTAGTCACACATCATTGAGCCTGATGGACCTTGGAGGGAATGTGGAGCCATCTTTTGCTTGTTCAAGGACTGAAGAGGGAGGATTTTAGCCATAAATCCTTTATTACTTCCTGAACTTGGGCATCACTTTTACAGACGAGGTATTGCAGGAGGCCTGTGGTGGTGCTAAGCAAAAACCAAGGAGCTGAGTTCTCTTGAGATCCTCCCCACTTTCCTTTCTGCAGATCAATCACCCCTCCTCTGAAGGACTTAAGGAACCATCTGCAGATTTTGGGGTGTAAATGTGCTGTTGTGCATCCCCCCAGCCAGTGTGCTCTGGAAGCACTCAGGGGGTAAGTACAAGAACATAATATGATTCAGCAGCCACAAGGCAGATAAAATCCGCATCAGGGCTCTCAGAAACGGCCAGAACATTACCAGGACATTCACTTGTGAAGTATTTTCAAGGATCTCTTCTGAAGCTTGCCCACTACTGAAGTTTGTTCCTGGTTTGGACTGTGTCTCTCCCACTTTGAATCAAAGATGATGCTACCATACAGAATTTCCCTGGGACTGACTGTAGAAGATAGGTCACTGACTGGGCTCCACACTTCAGTGCCCAGTTAGGTGTGATCTGTAATCTTACTGGCTCTCATCCTGGTAGCCCAGACAGGAGTCCTCCAGTCCCCCGAGTCTGGGTTACCTTGGCACTTGGCTATGCTTAGCTTCTGCTTTGGGGCTTGCAGATCTGACTCTTAGACAAGGATGTCTTGCAGAAGACAAACCAGCTTTGTTTTCTCTTGTTTGCTCTAATCCCTGGATGCTGAACAACTAGCTTCAATCTGCTTGTGTACTCTCACCAACCTCCTGAACTAGCAGAGCAGCAAAGCTTGGCTGGCAGCCTCCAAGGGATGTGGAGAGGCAGTCACCAGGAACAAGCCATCAGCAGGACTCGTACTTGATGAGTGCAGAGGGTGGAGAAGGCCTAGAAAGGCCATGAAGAGCTGAAAGGACCATGTACGGGATACACCTTAAAATAGACAGAGATACAGGAACAGAGTTCAGGCCCCAGGCAGCAGGGACTTGCTGGCATTTCAGGCCTATGTTTATGAATGAAACTGCTGCTAAAACTACAGCTGCCTCAGCCTTGGCTGCAAGCGTCACAGCTAACCCTGTGGTCATTTTCAGTCAAGGAAAGGATTCTGGTTGAGATGTTGGTTTGTTTGTTGGTTTGGTTTTTTTTCCCCCAGCCAAATTCCTTTCTGTTTCATTGTTTTCTGCTTCTCTAAAAGCAACTCAAAGGTTCAAGGTGTGGTGGAAAAAAATGTATCTTGAATTGGGAGAAACAGTTAAAATCTCTAACATTGCAAAGAATTGATATTTTTCTAGGGAGGAAAAAAAGCCCTTTTTGAAATATTTTATTTCAGTAACCTTAAAATGTTTTGGTTTAGAACTATTTGAATATATTTAACTTTTAACCTTCTGGTTTTTAATAATTAAGTATTGTAAACCTGTGGTGAGCTTTTTCTTTTTTTTTTTTTTGCTTTAAATACTGTCTAAATGTTATGATACTTAGAAAAGGGTAGCAGTATTTCAACAATATTTCAAGCTGACAAGTTCTTTTCCCCAGAAATTCTTTGGTTGTGAGGAACCAGCATTAACATTTGAGCAAAGCTTGGTTTCCAGCAACTTCTCCTCAAACCTGTATCTTTGTGCTGTATATCTGTTCCTGGCTATTCACAAACCAAGCAGTGACCAGTTGCAAGAGAGAGCTTCTTGACAGCAGCTAGAGAATTCAATGAGATGAATTTCACTTGGCTTCCTGTCTTAATCCCGCTACGTAGTTTGGCTTTGCTCTTTGAAATAGTTCTATGTCCTCTACTGAAATAACACACCACATTGTGAGTTGTTTCTGTGCAGAGCCCACAGTGTTCAAAGAGCTGTTGGGACAGGAAGATCCAAGCACCAGCAGGTCAGGGCACAACATCAGTGAGCAGAAGAAGGAGACAGCAGTGTTTCCTTACCCCACACCTCGTGCTCAGCTCTCCAGCGGGCACAGCCTGCCTGCCTTGCAGTGTCTGCTGGAATGTGTGGCACCAGGCGACAGCGTGAGTTAATTATTAAACAAGAGGGAGTCATTATTCCCTGTGCCACTGCTGTTCCTCACATATGCTGCACGATAGGAAAATGATCCTATGCAATAAGAACAAAGAAGGCTTTCCAGGATGAGCACAGCTAGAGATCTGTCTCACTCCACCTCCCTAGAGCTAGAACAGTGATACACTCGGTCTCCATAAAGGTAGTGTTTGGGAAAGACAGATGAAAGCAATAGACTTGTGGCACTGATTTCCATGAATAATCTCCCCAGCTGTTAGCCTGGGTCCAGAGCCATTTCCTTATCACAGAACACATTTCTATGAGCAACATTTCAGAGTGGAAGAAAATGTTTAAAAGTTACCTTTGGCATTTCAAGACTAGCACAATTTCCACTGAGCTTCCTTGGACCTCTAGATAAAGCATTAACCCCTGGACAATGTGCAGAGGCCGCAGCAGGCTGTCAAGCAGCTGCACAAATGAGGAGACAGACTCTGGGACAGAGAAGCATCCAGTACTTTAAAACCCATCTGTGACTAGTTTCACTTGACTGATACACCACGTGTATGATTCAGAGATGCCAGTCACCCAGGAAGGGGTTCTCTACCAATATCGCTTGTCACCTTCGGTTTGGGAGGGGATACCAGAGAGCTGGTCTGGTTTCTGTGCTGCAAAGCCTGTCTGAAACCCTTCTCTCACACGGAAGGGGGCAGTTCTCTGCCCTGGGGCTGCTGAACCTGGAGGGGATGGGAAGACCTGGAAGGGCACGTGCAGTGGCAGGAAGGGTGCATGGGGCTGAGACCCCTGCAGAGCTCCGGCATGCCCCCAGGCTGCAGAAGGGCCCTGGCTGAGGGAGAAGCAGCTGAGATGCTCTTAGTAGGGTGCATCAGGTTAAAGCATTCAGGAGGTGCTGTTTGGCTTGAGTCCACAATATGGTGTTCAGGTTCTCTGCAGAGATAGATGCCTGAGCCTTTGCCTTGCATCACCTGTGGGGGGACAAAGCACTGCATTGTGGCTGGGGGAAAACAGATGGGCAACACTGGCTATTTCCCTGGGGATTTAATTCCTGAGGATCTGTGCTCCAAGCACTTTGTCAGGCAGCCCCTGTATGTGACACAGGCATTAAGCTTGCCCTGTCTTTGCTGGCCAAAGTTGAGTTGGTTTCTTTCTGCTCTTTTCAAGGGCAGGCGTCTTGTGGAAGGAGTCCTTCCCCTTTGCTGTAATAGCCAGGCAGCAGAAATACAGAGGTCTTGTGGCTTTGGCAAAGCCAAAAAGCAAGGTGACTGGCAAGGCTGGCCATGGGAGCCAGGGCTCCTGGGAGCCAGCCACTGGCTTCTGTTACTTCTCTGAATGCTGTTTAAAGGCACAACACAGATCACACGCTTGCTCCTGCTGGGCTCAATCTGATGTGTTTGTGGTGGCTCTTGCTTTTCTTCAGGAGCTTTCCTTGACTCTTTCCCTATTGCTTCACTGGCACCCTGTGAAAGGACTGCAGTGACTGAGGAGTGAGCTGTGCGTGCTGCAGGCTGGCTCCACACTGGCTCTCTGTGCTTACAGCCCTGCTAACACCCAGCCATGGCTGAATGTGATGCACGTGGTGCGCTCCTGTCCCCCTCCTTGCATGTACTGCAGTGCTGTGATGTGCTGTGGCCACCTTCCTCGCACATGACCCCACAGACTGCACATGGTTGCCCAGCCTGCACCGTAGCCTCGCCTCTCTTTTTCCTGTCTCTCTCTGAGCAGCTCAGAGGCTGTGTCTCAGTCTAACCCTTGTGGTGGAACAGACGTCCCTCTGCAACCAGACAGCTTGTCTTGTCTGCCTACGACCAGGACCTTGCAACTCAGTGCTTTGTGGACTCTCAGCATCTCCACTACTTCATGGTCAATAGGCATGCAAGCAGTTTCCCAGTACAACTCTCCATTCAGCATCCCAGCAGAAGCAGGGTGTCTCCAGTACATCATATCACTTAGGCTCAGCTTAGCCGTAAGTCACAGCTTATAGGTGGGTTCTTTTACTTAGAATTGCAAGTGAATCTGGTTCACAGACAGATGTCAAGTTACAATGAAAACACAAAAATCTTGCAGAGTTAGGATTACTCTCAGCAGAAAGAAGTCCCTTCATGCGCTCAGGATCATGGCTAACTCATGAGCCTAACTGCTCTGTGCCCTAAACCGAGACAAAAGTGCTGAGAGAGGTCCTACAGCTTCATCTTTCCTGCTTCTGGTGTTCAAGGTGACTTAAGGAGATACCAGGGCTTTGGATACTCATTCTGGGCAGCCAGAGCCTAAGAGGGAATGAACAAGCCTTCTTCACTTGTCCCTTGCAAGCTTTAGCTTCCTTAGCCATTGTGATGGGAAAACACATGGAATTAGATCAGTTTGTCTTCCCTCTTTCCCAAAGAGCCTTTATTTATTGTTGCTACTTTACACCTTGACTGGATGTTATTCCTGAATTCAGACACTACAAGCCCGTGGCCTCACCATAACTGTCCAAGCTACAATGAAGAGATACCTATCACAGCAGGGGACCTGGCACAGCATGCGTCCTTCTTCCTCTGCTTGGAAAGAGTGGGGACAGAAATTAGTTTGAGATGAAAGCAAATGTCTTCAGTTCGTTAGGAACAGGGCACTACAATGACTCTACCTCACATGCTTGGCTAGCCTTGCGCCATGCCCTGGGAGGCTGCCAACCTTGCATTCAGCTGATCGCTTGCTATCTGTGAGGGAAGGCAGAGCCAATGCCCACTCAACGGGACTTTGTCCTCCTCATGGCAAGCGGCTTATGAAACGTCAGCCTTTGCTTGCACTGGCATGGCAGAAAGGGCCTGGCCCTCACAATAGTGGCGTTCTTTTTGGGCTCAGCTGGGAAAGGCTAGCACAAGGTTAAACCTGAGCAGAACCTCAGGCAAGGGCTGAGGGTCGGATGGGCTTTCCACAGCATGAGCATATGAATGACAGTGGTGTGTGCCTGCACATATGTGTCTATACTTGCATGCATTTTACATGTAGACTAAAAGCCACAGCCTTTAAGCGCTGTTAATAATAATTCCCTTTGTTTCATATATTCCGAGTATGCGTGACAGGGCAGGGGGGGAGGTCGGTCCTGTCTTTCAGAGGACCACACCATGCAGGCGCTGCTGCTATCACAGTGCTCTTCATGTTGCTGCCACAGCCCCTTGTTTGCACTGAGCACATCTTTGCCAATGCAATTAAGTCTTTCCTGTCCAGAGATGCTTTCAAACTGTGAGAAAATCCTGTTCTGTCTCCTGTAGTCCCTTCAAAGGGTGATTTTAGCTGTTGCATTGATGCCTTTGTATTCGGATCTGCGGCCAGCAGGATCAGGTGCATCTCTTGAGCACACACTGGCTCTACGGCTGTTTGTAAGTGAGGATTATGAGGAGGTGGGGCTCTAAAGAGTGTAGTCTTGTTCCTGCCATGATCTGAGCTGGGGGACACCTCTGAGCTTACTTTGCACTAGCTGCTTGCTGAGAGAGCTCTGCCTGCGATCTGAGAGAGCAGGATAAGGGTGCTTGAGGGGGCTCTCTCTGGCTAGGAGGGAGGTAATTCACAGGCATGGCTGCAGTTCCAAAGCAATCTGCTCTTTTATTGGAAATCAAACCAGCTGACACAGGCAGGGGGAAATGTTTGTTCAGTTTGAGATCAGAGCCTCTTGTTTTGAAAGCTGTTTTATCTTCAATCCTAACTTCTCTCCATACAGCATTAATCACTGCTCTGGGAACAGAGGATTTGAACTGTCTCCAGAGCTATACAAGCAGATTTGGTGGCTCTCAGTAGTACTCTGTAAATAAGTCCCAGCAGGAAACTGCGTAAGTAAACAGCTTCTTTGCGAGCACCAGTGCCTTTCTCCACAGGTTACTTAGGCTGGCAGAGCAGGCAATGGGAGGGCTCTGCTCGCTGTTGCAGGGACAGCCTGAGCATCACACACAGCAGGCAAGGACAACCTGCAACTGTCAAGTGATAGTTTTACCACTGCAGCTCAGCAAGGGCAGGACTTGTATCAGGAAGCCAGGAAACCAGCTGTGCGGCAGAAACAGCTGTGCCGTGACATGGTCACTTGGCTGTGTTTCAACACAGGCTTTTTACGCAAGTGCGAACATACCTTACCTGCAGGGCCAGGTTTCTTATAGAGCACTTTGTGCCTGCTGGAGGGAAGGCTTGGGTTTAGGAATGAGTGAAGGGCAGATTGGCTTTTAATGCTTCATGGTAGATTTCCATAGCAGGGCATTCTGATGCCACTGAGACTAATGTATGCCTAGTATATGACTAATATATTTTTGAGTATTCCCCTTAGGAAATTACTGGTTTTGACAATTTGCATAGAGTATTTCAGAAATTCTTTCTGCACACATGTGGTTGAAAATTTAGAGGCATTTGAATTTAAAATTTACAGGCATTTGCCTTTAAATGTGTTAATTTCCATTAAAAGGCTGGTTTTCCCTTAAGCAATACCTGTTGTGTTTTGGAGGGTTTGGGTTTTGGTTTTTTTTTCCCAGGTGGACAATATTGCCCAGCTCTCGGAGGCCTGATGATATTGGGCAAGACTCAAGTTATTGAACCACGAGGGATATAAATAAATGCTGCTAAATGGCTTAGCTCAATGGCTTTTGCCCTTCCTGGGGGATGGAGCTCATCTTCCATCAATATGATTAGTGGAGGAGATTGTGTATTGATTAATTTTCCGGACTAATTTCTCATTAGCTGGCAGTAGCCTGTGATGCATGATCTTTTCCATTGAAGTCAGAGCAGCCTATTTTACTCCCTAGTGGCTGGGTGCCCAAATCCTTCAAGTTCTTGAGGTTCTATAATAGATTTGGTAGCTGTCTCAGTGAGGGTAAAAACCCTCCCAGATCTCCCTCCTCTGGGGTAGAGCTGAAGCTGCCTGTCAGGTCCTGGGAATGCCGTGCTCTTCCCTTGTCTCTCCGAGGGAAAGCATCCCTAACGCTCAGACCTTTGCCAAAGAGAAGCACAGCATAGAGCCCAGGGTGCAGGTGTGCTCATGGCACACACACAGAGCTCACGTGTTGGACAATGCATTGCTGCTGCTGCTTAATCATCCCGTCTGGGTATTGTCTGTAAATCAGCGTTTTCCTGCCGGGGCTGGGCGTTGCTGCTTTCCCGCGGAGGAACTCACAGTCCCACGGGCAAGGGAGTGCTGGTGCAGCTGGATGGGGCCCCAGCGTTTCCAGCACAGCGTGTCCCCAGGCCTCCAGAGCTGGCACCTCTTGCTGCCTATTGTGTGCGTGGAGGGGGATTTCAGCACGAGTGTTAACCTGTTCTAGAGCTCTACAACACCACCCTGGCATTGCATGGGTATTGTTCTTTCCCAGCCGGGCCTGGCCGTGGGACAAGTGGGATAAGGAAGCGGCGTTCGTGAGCTCTATTCCTGTTGCTGCCATGCAGCATGACCTTGAGCAAAGCCAACGGGAGGTGAGAGGAGGCAGTCCTGTGATGCTGCCGCCATCCTTTGCTGTGCCGCGGCACTTTGTTTCTCAGCCCAGCAAGTGGGAACATCATGTCACTGGCATTGGACAATGCAACCCTATCTGTCTGGGATGAAAACTTAACAGAGGAACCTCAGGAGGAACCCACCTGAGCTATGCTACCCAGTGCTGCTATGCTGAACGGTGTTGTGTTCAAGTGAAAGAGGAAGGAATGCTGTGGGAAGGACTGTGGTTCAGGTGATAGCAGAAGGGAGTGAGATGTATGACACTTGGACTAGGGCCCACTGTTTCTGCCTCCACCTGAGTTAATAGTTTAGGACCAGAGATTCTAGGCAGCACAGTCAGCTCTCATCCAGTGAGGGGCAGGCAGCAGCAGCATCTCTATCTGCCAATAACAACAAGCAGGTTACTTAACCTCTGTCTGGCACCATGATGTATGATATGAGTAGTAGTAGCTGCCTACCTGTTGGGGAAATGAGATTCTTAACTAAAGCCTTTAATGGAAATTGCTGTCTGGAGGTAGAAGCTGCTGTATGTTCTGGCCTTGTACTGCTGCAGCCCACCCTTTCTGCTTTAAGTCAGCAGGCCACTTCAGAGCTGGGATCAGGCTAAGTTAGGATTACAGCTTCTATACTGATGATATCTCACAGGCCTTTTGGGGAGCTCAGGTTTTGAGTGTAGAGAAGGATACACTCAGGTCATCCCTATTATACCTTCTGAGCAGACATCAGAGCAGAGCTTATCAGGCATGTTAGCAAGTTCTTCCCTGCTGCTGCATCATTTGAAATTCAAGAAAAAGCTTGTGGACTGGGAATGGGGAGGAAAAGCAACAAGGAAATCTAAACCCAACAGAGAATGAAAAGACGAGATGAAAATGGCTTGAGGTCAGGGAAGCATAAGTCCAGGAAGAGAGGCTGCAGGAGGAGCTGCAAAGGGAAAGGGGAAGGGACAAAATGAAGCTGAAGACACCCAGAAGCACCAGGGAAGATGTCTGAATGAGTGAGGACACTTTAAAACAAATCATCACTGTGTTACAAAGGGGATCTGGAACTGAAAAAGAGCCTGACGGGAAAAGAGAATAATCCAATGATTTCCCTTCATGTTGAGACAAATGAAGGAGCTGGATTCCTCAGTGAAACATGTCCAAAGATAAGAGCGAATCCATAGCTCAGACATTACAGTTACCTTGGGAGCTGCTGCCATCAATGTGTTGTCTCTTTGAAGGCATCCACAGAAAGAAGGTTCTCCTTGGCAGCTTGAGTGTGCATGTGGAGGAACACAGCCAGCCTGCTGAGAGCAAGATGCCGAGACAGGATTTAGTCTAAGATGTGGGGAGGAGGACTTGAGATTATGTGTGGCCTTTTAGCTGAGACTTGTGTGTTTTCCATGCTGGCTTTTGATGTGCCGGTGGAGGAAGAACATAGGTATTAAGATACAGAGATGACTAAAGAAACATATAAGAACAGGAGCATAGTACTAATTTGAGCAGGAGACTGATAATCCATCCAAGATCATATAGCCAGTATATATGGGAAACTGTGAGAAACAATGGAAATGCCTGAATACTAAGACAAGGAGCTCATGAGCAATATGCAGAGCTAGGATATGAAACTGCGTATGCCAGTTTGGGAGGCAGGATGGACAACTGGCATGGCTGGACCTCTGAGACTGAAGGATTTGTGCTGCTCAGAAGAGCAAAGTGGGATGTGTGGTGACATTGCCTGTGCATGATATTCTTCAGTGTGAAGGAGGAAGCAGCAGCAGAGGTGATAAAACAGAGTCTGGTTCAAATCACCTTGAGGAAAGAGAGCTGTAGTTCTGCTGCAGCTATCCAAGGTTGATGAAGGTGTCTAATGTGTTTAGAAAGTACCAGGGATTGTCACTACCACAGGTTTTAACTTCTTACATGGAGAAAAGCTGCTACTAGCATAAGCTGGGCTCAGGTGTTCCTGGATTCACTGGCTGACATATTTCCTCACTAAAGAGGAAGCAAACTAATCAGAGCTGCGGTTGTGTTTGACCTGATCTTGGTAACCGGTGAGACATTACAGAACAATGTGTCAGTAGATAACTTTTAACTTTGACTTTTCACCAATTGATCCTGTTTAAATTAAATGGAAGAGTAAATAACATGGGGCCACATCTAAGATTTTTCAGCCTCAAAACTGGCATGGTCAGAGAAGCTATGGGACTGAAGTGAAGAGGCAATTAAAGTCTCGAGAATGTGGAAGGCATCGAGACTCAGCATGACAAAAGCTAACTTGCTTTCCTCA
This sequence comes from Psittacula echo, assembly GCF_963264785.1. Taxonomy (NCBI): domain Eukaryota; kingdom Metazoa; phylum Chordata; class Aves; order Psittaciformes; family Psittacidae; genus Psittacula; species Psittacula echo. Next base: position 9,417,649 of record NC_137736.1, read on the forward strand.
ACAAGACAGCGGAGGGAGAGCACATAGAAAATGTGGCTCCTGAAACAATTCCCTTAGTGAAAGATGGGAGTGGTCAGCAAAGAAATCTGTATTGCAGAGGGCACAAAGTTTAGGGAAAAAAGACACATCAGTTGGCAGAAATCAAGGTGAGATAGACCTGGCAGGGTGCTGACAGAGGCTCTTTCTAAAGGTAAAAAGAACAAGGCAAGAGATCAGACCTCTGCACGGTGAGGCATACCTCAGAAACCAAAAGGTTTGCCTCATCTTTGCAGGAAAGAGGGTATAAAGGAAGGGGATCACAAGTTGCTGGCTGAAAGTGCCTGGAAGTAGAAACAGTCCCATCAGAGGTCAAGCCAAAATTCGCAAGGTTTATTCAGATCAGAAGGTTCCCGTAGACACATCAGGTAATAAATTCAATAGCATTGATGTTCAATAAACCTGTTTGACAGAAGATTGGATGGGGACCACACAATTGCACAGTATTAACAATTTTACCTAAATTTAACTAAGGAACAAAAAAGGGATGTGGTTACTTCCAGAGCCAAAGGCTTAGGACAACTTTTATTTTTATCCTAGATCAGACTAGGACTAATTAAAGATATTGAAGTGCAATAGACAGTGGAATAAAATTCAACATAGATGTAGGAAAGATATTTTCAGTTATTTTTATGCTTGGGGGAGAAAAGATCATTTTTTAAACGTCAGTTGTGGGGTATACAAAATAGTCCAAGTTTCACAGAAGGTGGTGGGGAAGTTGTGAAAGCAGAGGAGTGCAAAGTTTCACACTTGAACTGAAAAATGGATAAGGAATTGTTTAATGAAGAGACCCTGAAACATGAAGTAGCTGACGATTGCAAATGAAATTCCTTAGGGACTGGTTCTGGCACCAGTTAATATCATACCGTCACTGATGATCTTGGGGAAAACATGATAGCTGAAGAGACAGAACAGGGAGGCATTGCCAGTACTGAGGAGGGGAAAAGTACCATCCAGAGGAGCTGGAATAGGAGGGACAAAACTGTGACGAGTGCAAAGAATGGCATTAGAGTGATCTGGGGGAAAAGAAGGAGGTGATGGAAGAAGCCTAGATGGTCCTTGCTATCTTTAGCCTAGCAAAAGGAATGTTAAGAGGGCATATGATTGCTGCCTATTAGTACATCAGACGGGTAAATCCCACTGAAAGAGAACTGCTATTCCAGCTAAAAGATGGAAGAGCTCTGGCATGAGAACATGTATGCATCACCTACTTAAAATAGAGACTAGATACCAAGAGGTCATTTTAACCACAATAACACATAGGCTTCCTTCTAGCCACATGTAAACCACATGTTTCCAGATGTGTGCCATAAAAACCAGCTGTAGAGACAAACTCTCTCCCTTGACCAGTCTCAAATAAGCTTAAGTTTAAACCCTTCCCCCTGCTCTATGTAGGAAGTCAAGCTGTAGGTAGCTCATCACTCCTGCTGCAGAAGGTCAAAGTCCCCAGATGTCATAGATTCAAGGGCATGTGTTGTTCGCCTGGTTTCACAGTCCCTGGTCTCATTGCTCCTGGGATCTGGATGCATGGGTGGCTGCTATTAGCATAAAGAAGAAACTTCTTTGCTGACCTCCCCAAAATGTGCCTACTTGGCACAGCCTTTACCATTGTGCACTCTCTGATACAAGTGGACATATTACCACAGCTCCTCATGGGGATCTGGGCAGCATCCCACAAGGGAAGGGAAATAAAACCATATGGGTTGAGAAAGATGTCTTGCAACACAAAGTATCTTTCTTTTATATTCCCTTTTAATTTTCCTCCTGAACTTACCCTACACGTATGTCAAGTCGCTGGTCCATCCGTACTCTAAAACAATTCGGGACCCAGACCTCAGAGAAGAGTATGAGCTGTGTTCCTGAGCTGCCTGTGGAAGCCTCAGGACAGAGGCAGGTCTGTCCTCACATCTTGTGCACCAGTGCCTGCTAGGCTAAATGTGAGTCGTGTTGCCTGGCATCAGACACAGCCCAAAGGGGAAAACTCAGCTCCCGAGGAGCTAGAGAGAGGAGGCAATCATGAATCACAAGCCGTTTTTTTTTTAACCGATGTGGTCAGCTCCACCTGTTTGACTTCCATCCTGATAATGTTCATCTTTTGTTCAAGGAAGGCCACTCCTTGTTGTTGTGCTACCCTTGTACAAACATGACCTGGAGACATAGCTGCCAAAGACAGATTGCCATTTGACAGCAGGCATCTCCCCGTGGTGTGACCTCTGTGCTGACACAGTGGCCAGCACGTGATGTTCCTACTGAGGTCTTTTTTCATATCGAAAGTATAGGAAAGGCTGTAGCACCTGTGTTGGCTCCTCCATATACTGCTTTTTGCAGCCCTCAGAGCCCTGTTTTCTGAAAGGCAGACACCGAAACATGAACTCGAGATCTAATGTACTATGCTGCTTCTGCCAGACTACCTCGGGGGGCAGTGACACTTGTAGAGCACTAGAACATATCTGTCTGTCATTATCTATGTGTACTTCTCTATTTTGCATGCAAGATCAGTATTTTGCAAATGAGTCTCTGTGTATATGTCTCTGAATATGTCTTCTTGCATGTTAGGACCTGCATGCATGAGGGCATGGGCCCTATTTTGTGTCTTCATATGTCTCTGTACAGGTTCATCCCTTTGTACAAAGGACATAGAAATGTAATGAAGATGAAATCCAAGTTAAATAGCACTAGAATTAGGGCTGGAATAATTCTGACAGATAGCTCACACTAGAGCTGCGCAGAGTAAGCAGATTGGGAATACTGGTATCACATCAAACGGCCTTGCAGGTGCACTCTCAGTGGTGGACTTGGCAGTCCTGGGGTTATGGCTGGACTTGACCATCTTAAAGGTCTTTTTCAACTGAGCTGATTCTGTGATTCTATGATATTGCCCTACTGTGCGTGCTCTCCATTTACAACGCGCAGATGCTGGGAGGGGACACCTTCAAGGCCCAAGGCAGAGGGGCTACCAGTCAGAGGACATCTGAATGTGGGAAATGTGTCTTCCAGCTCAGTCCCTTGTCTGGAAGAGCCCTGCCACCCACCACAATGCCCTGCTGGCTCTCTCCCTCTGCCAGTTGCTGGGCACAGCCTCTTGCCAAAGATCACCAGCAGAGAGGCCACCTCTTCTTGAAAAGCATGCACCACAGGGTGGGGTTACCCCAGTAGTGATGACTTGCTCCTCCTCAGGTCTGCAAAAAGCTTCTGAAGCCTCTTCTTCCATGCAGGGGGAGAAAGAGGTCACTCTGATGAATGCCAGCTAAGACTCACCACCACCACCTCTCTTTCTCCTGCACTCGTTGCTCTGCCAGGAGAGCAGAGTAACTGAGTGGCAGGTTCAGGAAGTGCTGAGAGTAACCAGAGGGGTGGACCAGAAAGCAGTAGGAGTACTATGCACACCCCTGATATCCTGCAGACCTGTCAGCTCAGAGCTTATGATCTACCTGGGGTTCTTTCAAGTATCAGTGGACTCCCAGGAGCACACAGCTCAATCAGATGATAAGGAGATGAGTCTTTGCCTATGCTCTCCATGGGGGGCACCGGTGCATGAGAGGAACACCTCCCAAAGGACAAGGGTGGTTGAGGTCCTGATGAGAGCTGACCGAGGCATGCCACCCATAGCCCATATAGTCTTAAAACATGCACTGTTCCAACATGAGCAACTCTAGGGAGGTAAAGGAAAGAAGGGAGGCCTTTGTCACTTCTCTGGGAACAAAGGCCAGTCTGTGAGACTGAGTGTAATACTGACCCAACCAGGATCAGCTGCCGTTGTTTCTTCCGTCACGCTGACAATGCACAGTTGCAGGGTTTCTTTCCCTGTCAGGAGAATGGGATTTAGTGATACCATAAGTTAGTAAAAAAGCAGCCAAGATACCAATTCAAGTCCTGTTCAATGGATGCAGCGTTTGCTTTGTGTAGTTTTTCTCCCACTTCCTCTTATTTTGCACCAAGACTCATTTCCTCTCTCTTTGTAGCATGAGCTCCACAAACACACACACACAGACTTTCACTCATCTTGCTTCCATTTACCTCCTAGTTTGGAGGAAGCAGCTGTGTGTTTACATTGCTTGGGAGATCAAATGTTTTTGCCAACACAGGCCTCAGAGAAGCAAATAATGTTAAAACCACTGAAATCAGCATTGCTGTGTACCAGTGGTATCATGTCCACCCGAGTGGGGCAGTGAACCTTGCTTTTGATTAGACACTGGACCAGTAAGTTTCCTCTGGGGTTTGGGAGAAAAGGGGACAGGTCACAGGGACATCTGACTGCTGGTGTCCTCACACATTGTGGTACCTGGAGTAGTGCACACTTTGTGCTTGAAAGCAGCTTCCCCTTGCTCTTGAGCTGTGATTGAGGTGCAGAGAGCACTATGAAGCTTCCTTCTCCATCACAGATGTGCTTACCGCCTGCCTGGTCAGGAGGAAGGCATGCAATCTGGCTGGATTTTGTCTCTGTCTGCAAGACACTTGCTTACCTGCTCCCCATTGCTACATATTCCTGTAAAATCAGGACAGTTCTGGCTAACTGTCATCTGAAGTGCTAGAGATGGGCCACAGATAAAGAGACAGTCTGGTATGTGTTCAGGCTGAGCTGGGAAACCTCTCAAAGATAGCCCTGCTGCGTCTTGCTCATGTATCCAAGGGTAATCCAGTGTCCAGATCTAAGCCAGGAAAAAAATCTTTGGTCTGGTCAGGTTAGAAAGAATTGTGGGGATGTGACTTGGTCTCCCAGATCTAGTACTGCTGTTGCAAGGAACTGGGAACACGCAGTCCTGTGGCTTCCAGGCTTTTGTATCATAGAATCACAGACTGGTTTGGGTTGGAAGGGACATTAAAGCCCATCCAGTTCCAACCTCCTGCTATAGGCAGGGACACCTTCCACTAGACCAGGTTGCTCCAAGCCCCATTTAGCCTGGCCTTATTGAAGGCTTTCCATCAGTTATAGGTGCTGGGAAACACTTCCTGGGAGAGAAAAGGGTCAGGCAGAGTTTGCATGTAATAAACAGAAAGGCACCTCCTTATTGACCACTGGCAGGCCCTGTCCTGCAAATTCATACCTGAATTATTGGGTAATATCTGATGATCACACAGTGCCAGATATACAGAGAAAACAGCAGAGCAGAAGGATGGAGCAGTCCACTGGAGCTTGGGGGCCATGGGAAGCAGCAGAGGAAGGTCAAACACTGTTTCAGTCTGTGACTACACAAGGTGCAAGGAAATCAGACGTCGAGAAGTAGTCCTAGTTCTTACACCTACTGGCGCTGATGTGTTTGATAGGTTTGGTAGTTTTAGGGGAGGAGAAAGGAAAAGAGGAGCGTAGCCAGCTCCATCAGAGGAACTGAAAACAAGGAGGACTGCTGGAGAGCCAGAACTAACCCTGGCTGTGCCAAGCAATACAGCACATCCCTTCCAAAAGCACAGCTATGGGTGGGCAAACAGGGTCCTGAAACTGTAGAGCTGGGGATCCACAGCACTGCGAGGAAGGGAGTTAGGACCTTCAGAGCAAGGTGTGTGGTCAAGGATGACTGCACACAGACCTGCGGGCCCTAGGAAAGCCATGCAAGCCATGCCAATGTAAACACGGCTGGATATAGCTGACATCTGATGCTGTAATGTGGTAATGCATGAGACTGACTACAGCTTAGTGGGTCTGTGGTAGAGCAGTCTGTACAGAATAGATTCATACTGCTGATGCCTATCATTGCCAATATGGAAGAACGGACAGAATGGAAAATAATCCTACTTATTCTGAGTAAGACCCAAAGAAGGACCTAAAATGGCTCAGAAACTTGCCAAGGAGCTCATCTCCTGGATGCCCTGCTATCACAGTTTCAAGATCACTTCCATAGCAAAGCACTGCAGAGCAACTAGTAATCTGCAAGTAGTGTCATGCATGTAAGTATAAACACAGATTACAGAGGTATATGTATGTCTGTGTAGACATGTGTTTATATATCTAGGGATATATACACACACTGACAGGCAATACATACTATGCACATAATATACATGTCACAATATATATGTGTTATAATAGAGCAGGTAATGAGGAGCATGTTTCTGCCTGATGGCATCACCTTCAACAGAAACCTGAAAAGAAAGGCCCTGATGCCTGGATTTAAAGCAGTACAAAGAGACAAGTAAGGTAAAACCAAAACCACCCCCAGGATCTGAATTTAGGGAGCAGGGAATGCTACAGCAGAACAAGATCCCTGTGCCTCACAGGGGATATGAAACACCCTGCTCCTGGGGGCAATTGCCAATGTCCTTGAGGAACCCTGCAAGTCTGAACAACAGCAGCAGTGAGTTGCCCTGGCTGTGATGCTCTACACTAATGAACTCTGCTGTTGCTCTCCCAGTTCTGAAAAGGAAGATGTGGCACTGGGCATGGTGCCTGACAGATACAGACCTAGTGGTTCTGCAAGCTGTGGTGTGAGTTGTACTACACATGAAAAGGTGTCCAGAGGAACACACTCAGTGCTCCAGGGTTAGGGTGCTGCAAAAGGGGAGCCCCTGGGGTACGCAGCCCAGGGTAGGTGGAAGGCAAAACTAACATGCTCCTTGTTGCCTAATCTGTGAGGACTCATCCCAGGAAGTCCTGGAAAAGCCTCAAGCTGTTGTACACATGGGTGGAGGGCACAGCAGCACCTTACTTGCATTAACAGTACTATCATGTGTTAACCTAGGCAAGGGTGTGCTTTTGTCACCCTTATCACCGGGGTGTGATCGCTTACTGGAAATCTTTCTTATCCTGGAGCACAGACTCTGAAGGGAAGCAGTTGGATTGCATCCCCAGCTCCCCCGGCTTCGACACACAGAACCAAAATCCCCAAATATTGCTTTAGCAGAAAGCTGGATGCAGAGCAGAACAAGGAGGGTGTGTCACATGGCGCGATGACACCAAGCTCAGCTTCACATAGGTCAGTGTAAAGGAAGAACAGCAGCAAAAGCATCCTTGAGACTTAGCCAAAATGCACTCAGGAGGGAGCTTCATGTGCCACTTCTGCTGGGAGGACAGGCTGACATGCACAAGGTCAGATTCCTGTCAGAGGCAGGAAAGAGGTTAAGTGAAGAAGAGTGGAAAAGGTAAAGCCACAAATACCCCCATGCGAAGGACGGGAAGGGAACATTCTGCTCAGCTGCCTAGGACAGAGGTTTATGATTTTTTCCTATGCAGTTCAGCAGTGTTATCCACTATGAAAAATCATTGGCCGTGGAGATCTCTGATAAGAACTGACCTGGCATCAGTTGGAAGAACAAAATGTCAAGAATGCATTGAGCTGCACCCCCACTTTAACCAGCAGGCAGGACCTCGGGCTGGGAACAGCATGTTGCTTGCCCTTATCTCTGATTGTCCTGCCTGCCTAGCTTCTTTACTGCCTCCTAATGAATGCAAATATGATGGTTTGAGATTTGATCTTCTCCTAAGAACTCCTTATCCTCCTACCACTCACCCCCCGTCCTGTGTTCCCTAATGCATAGCCTTGGCTGGTGATGGGAAGTTTAAGGGAGCTGGGAATGATGTGAATACAGAAGAGTATCTCTGATTTGGCTAGCTCTCTACTCCTAGGCCAAGGGGGACATAGTTTTCCCCATAAAGTTGCCATTTATAGAAAAAATCTCTCTGCTCCCAAGTGCTTTACAATGAAGGAAAGCAAAAATCCCCTTTCTCACATTTTTTGGCAAGAAAGGGATATGAGCTGAACAGCCTCAGCCAACACCATGACTATCCAGGGTGCACCAAAGATGTGCCACCAGCTGTCAGGGATGAGCACCAGGAAGAGGAACAGCTTCAAGTGGAACCAGTGGCTCAAGGTGGGACACATTGTGCACTCCCTTATGGGGCTGCTGCGGGGCCCAAGGGCTTTTCTTTTCCTGCTTGTGCCATGTCCCCTTCCATCAAACCTAACCCTAAATCCTGCCTCATCTGTGGGAGAGCAGAGGGTTGTGTCCCCGCCGTACACAGCGAGTGCAGGAACTCACCCCATGGATGTGTGAAGAGCTGACAGCAACACAGCACATGGCATCTGAGGACACATTTGTCCCTCAGCAAAGTGGGACAGGCTTTGTTAGGGCTGGATCACAGACGTTAGCCTGACACAACAGAGAAGGGCTGACCCCCCTTTCCCTGCTCAAGGCTTGATAGGGGTGACGCTGTCAAAGGAAAAGGCTTTTCTGTACTTCTTCCTTCCTCAAGCTTGACTCTAGCAGGGTGCCTTTCTCAAACGGCTTGCTTTCCCCCATCGCTTTTGAGCCATCACATACTTATGGCCCCAGAAGCACATCCTGCTTGTGGCAAACAAGCTGCTGGCAATTCCATGAAACCTTGGGCAAAATCCCTGCCTCTCCCTGTGTGTTTGAACAGAGCCCTGTCCCTGAGACTGCTCTGTCCTTCCCAGGCTGCTACTGGAGGATATCCAGAGGCAGCACTCTGATACCCTTAGGACAGGGCTGGGATGCTGAGCTGCTGGAGGTCAAGCTGCACTGATGCCCTGGGAGCAATAGCATTGCTGTGCTGTTTGTGAAGCACTAGACAAGCCTCTTCAAGCCTGAAAGGTGGTCAGGCAGGAAAGGGTTTATGTAGCTGTATTTATACAGCTGTACTTGTAAGACATCTGTGGTTATGTATTTAAACAACTAGATCTTGCCTGAGCATTCAGGTGTTGATATTCCATTGATGTGAGTGAAGACAGAGTCCGTAAGGATAATACAAGCAGAAAAGTCCTCTTATAGCACAGTTGTTTCATACCACTTGTGTTTCAGGGAGGTGGGTTCCAGCTCCAGCAGCAACGTGCCTGCGGCAGTAAGAGTGGAGAGCTTCACACAAGGGGCTAACTGAAGGATGACGCACAGAGAGGAGGAGATGATTAGTTCTTCTTCTAAATTCGGTAGTAATTTGGGGATTTCCCGTAACCTCATTGGTAAAATGAAACCATGAGGGTATGAAAAGGGACCCTGCTGACACCATTGCAAATTTCTTGATGCCAGCTATGACACTTGGAGGGTTAAAGGTGATGAATTCAGACAGCCGATTACAAAACCACACTGAAATCCAGAGTGAAAAAGAGGAAGGTTCAAGCAAACTGTGTCTGACTGACTGCTTCCAGAGGAGGTAGTGAGGATCCTGCTTTGACTGCTCTCTGTGACCAAAATGGATCTTCCCCAGCGGATCCTGAGGGTGCTCATTCAAGTACTAAGTTTTCTTTCCTATCACGCCTTTGTATTTCCAGGTGATCACAGTGTTTCCAGCAGCTTGTGCTGGATGCCAGCCATGCAGCTGAGCTGTTCCCTGGTCTACAGTAATGAGAAGACTTCACTTATGAGGAATGGCTGAGGGGCCTGGGGGGCTTAGTCTGGAGAAGAGAAGGCTCAGGGGGGACCTTATCGCTCTCTACAGTTACCTGACAGGAGGATGGAGTGAGGTGGGGTCGGTCTCTTCTCCTAGGGAACAAATGATAGGACAAGAGGAAACAGCCTCAAGCTGCACCAGGGGATGTTTAGATGGAAATGAGGAACAATTCCTTTCTCAAAGGGTGCTCAGGCATTGGAACAGGCTGCCCAGGGCAGTGCTGCAGTCACCATGCCTGGAAGTGTTCACACACCGTGCAGATGAGGCCCTCAGTGCCGTGGGTTAGTGGTGGCCTCGGCAGTGCTGGGGTAATGGTTGGACTTGATGATCTTAAAGGTCTTTTCCAACCAAGTTGATTTTATGACTCTATGGAGCCTGCAAGTATCTGTTGCTTTAGAAGTAATTCGCACAAGAAGGTCACTCGGAAATATTATTCTCTCCATGGAAAAAAAAAAAATCTCTTTGTTTCTATTTTTATCTCCTAAAAATCCTCAGAAGAGCAGAGAAGTAAAGAGCGTGCAGGCAAGCACATGTGAGAAAGAGGAGGCTGGGGACAGCCATGTTTCCACCGCCTGTTGCACTGGTTTGCTTTGAGAAAGTGTTTTTTAGAAGAAAAAAGCCTAGAAGTTCCTGGATGCTGATCTGCAGTTACAGCTGGAAACAACTGGGGAAAACACCCTAATGGGGGAGGAGACAACCTAACTGCCTGCTAAGCCTCTTCCCCTTCTCCTCTGCTTTGGGGCTGGGGCAGCACCGAGCTGCGGGGAGGCTTTGGTCAGGTGTTTCAGGTTGTAGCTTTATGATGTGGTAAACCTGACTGTAGGGCTGCTGACATGAGATCAAACACACCCTGGCCATGCCATGCACAGGGCAGATAAGTATGAACTTGTTGGTTCCAAATCTCTTGTGAGTTTTCAAGACAATAGCTCTCCCATAGCCAAGCTTCATGCCTGTTCTGCTCTGGTTTTATCCTGTATCAGGTGCTGTCTTGTCCTCCCAGACATGGGACGAAGCCACCGTGTGATGCTCTGGCTCATCCACCAGAAACACAACACTGTTCCCATGCTTCAGGCAGAACAGATATTTAGGGATGGATACTGCAGGTTGGCATTGTTGGGTGTAAATGATCATATCCTCACCACCTAATGCATAGCACCCAGTATATTCATGGATAGGCAGGTAGGTGTTGCACGAATGAAGGGCTTCAGGAGGTTGTTTGAAAGCCAAGTCACCAAGTGGCGTCACAAGTTAGCTGGATCAGTTTGTCTGGGCAAGGGTCCACAGCCAGAAACTCCTTTGGTTGGTGCTGTTGCTGAGAAGCTGTGTGGGGCTGCACCCTCCATAATGGTGCTCCTGTCAACTTCCTGCTTCATCTCTCCATCAGGCCCAGATCTATTTAGCTGTGAACCCTGAGAGTAGTATCTTATGCCCAACAGGCATGAAGACCAAGGTAAATAACCCTCCATAGAAACCACACTTGAGTTAGATTTCACAACGCACCTTGGGCCTCATTCACGCTGAAGGCTGCTCTCAGCCCGTCAGTGCTGGTGGAGCTGTGGTTTCTGTCAGCCATGGTCCCAGTCCATGCACATGACATCCTGTCAAGAATCCTTGGTTTTTCCCTTTTCTTTGCATTTAAAAACCCTACTGTGATTTTTTCCTGCCAGCCATTCAGCCTCCCCTCTGCAGCACTATGGGGAGGAGTGAGCTGCTCTGCCTGCACAGAGCTTTCCCATTCCTCCACAATCCTTCAAACCATCCCTCACTTTCTGGCTTGTCTCTGCACCAGTTTGGGGATCCGATTTGGCACCAACCTTCCCAAGGGCTCCTTAGGAAGCACAGCTCTTTTCCACTATAATAGGAAAGTTCCAGTGGCATTCCACTTCTCGTTATCTCCCTCCCAGTCATATCTCTCCTCTAGGCTGTTTGAACTGGCTGTTTGCCTGACAGTAGTACAAGCCTCTGGGAGGCAGAGGGGATTTTTTTGTGTACCATGCAGGAAATCTGGGGCCTTCCAAAGTGAAAGGAACCACAGAAATGCAAGATCCTATTGCTGCTGATACCAGAGCTGGGCAAAGTGGCCATTTTGGCTTTCCAGTCTGCTGAAGAGGGCTCAGAAAGTTTCAGGCAAGTGAAGATGTTATTGTGGTTGGGAAGCCAGATGGAAGAAGAAGGGAGACAGATCTCATGGGAGAAAAGGGATTTCTATCCCTCCTTATAGGAACTTAAAACTTTCCATAGACAGACACTCCCTGCCATACTCTTCATCAGCAAAGGCCATGAGTCCAGAGGCTCTTGGGGTGGCACATGGAGTAAGGGGAAGAGAGGAGGTCTGTGGAGGCTGGAGGAGGAGAAGAGAGGAAAGGAGAAGACACAGCAACATCTAAAGCAAGTGCAGGTAGAGTTTGAGCAAGCCTGCAGCAGGGAGAAATGGGAGAGCACAGAAGAGGCCCCAAGCATCAGTACTGTTTGGGAGCTGATGCAGTATGAAGCTGTGAGCTAAGGGAGATCCCTGGGTGATGTGTTCAAAGCCAGGCTCCTGGGGAACGTGTCCAAAAGGCTTTACTGACTATGTTTGTTTATACATTTCCACCTAATTGGAGTTAATCTGCTCTGTGTCCTGGCTAATCGGCTGGGTCACAGGCCTCACAGGTTGGAGGGGTGTGTTCTGCTCTCCTTGTTTCAGGCTGTGGAGTCAGGGGACAGCAACCGCTGTGGAGGGGCTCGGAGCTGCCTGCTGTCAGGTCTGGTGGAAAAGTGCTTTATCCCTTGAGGAATGGTGCTGGGAGCATGTCCCCAGCAGGGACTGGTGCCTTTCTTCTCACTAATTGGTGGGTCTCATGGAAATGAAGGATTACTGGGAATAAAAAAAACCACCTCAGCAAGAGCCTGGCACTAAGAGGTCACTGCTCTTCAGGGTCTGCTGAGGCTCCCAAAGCCTGGTGGGCATCATGCTGGATACCCCATGCCTTGCCCTCACCCTCAGGGCCCCATCTCCAGCAAAGGAGACGTGCGGGTCAGCCACATGCCTCTGCTGTCCCTCTGTTCCCTGTGACCTTTGCCTTCTGGGAGCCATTCTGTGACCACCTGCTCAGAGACCATTTCTGTTTCAGGTCACTTTACTGGTAGGAAAGGGTGAGTCACAACACATCATGCAAAATCTTCCCCCTTGATTTCAGTTAAAGAAGATGCTGTTGGCACCAGCACATTCCACACTCTGAGGGTGGAAAGGATGACCTCAGCTGTGTGCCAAGAGCCCACTGTGCTATGGGGAAGCTGCTGTAAATACTGTCTCTAATTACTGCGTATTGCTTGGCTTCTAAATATTGACCAACATCTAGAAGCATGATAGAACATCTTATGTTGCCTCCACCACCACCCCAGCCCTGGTTACCTGCTCCCTTCCCCAAGCATGGGAGCCCTATTTGCCCCAGTCTGTTATCCAGACAAGGACGTTAAAGCAGCCACAGTGGGGTGAAGCTTCCTTTGTTAGCCAGTGCTTGCTCCAGTTTTCAGTTTCTCTCAGGAGATGGTAACTAGACTGGCCAACACAAGGGGTGCTCCTGGAGTGGTGTGAGATGTCCAGATGATGTGTTACTCCTGAGCAGCAAGTGTAGCCAGAACATATTCCTGCCAGACATGCCTTGGACCTGGCTGCAAAGGAGCCTCAGCTACACTACAGAGCAAGGACAACCTAGTGAGGAACAGCATGAGCATGAAGCACAGGTTCAGCTCTGGCCCAGGAGCTCAGAGGTATGAGAGCCCTGCCAATACTCCTGAACAAGGCCACCAGCAGTCTGTCCATGTGCACTCTGGAAGCAGCAGCGCTTGGAGCCCCTCCTCACACCTTGTATTCTACCAAAAGGCCCACTGCTAAGGCTGTTTAAAGCTGAAATAGCAGGGGAAGAACAGGTTCCTTTTTTCCCCTCTTGTGCATCAGACAAGCAGCCCTCATGTTGCAACTCCATTGCAGCAGAACTCAGAGGAAGTCTGAAGTACTAATCAAAAAGTTCAAGTGTCACGCCTGGGTGGAACAAGCATCATCATCACCAACAAAATTCATCCCACCTTCTTCCTCCCTCAGTAGAGCTCCTCATCTCCCCTTCCCAGCTTGGCTCCTCTCAAGCCCAGTTGCATCAATGCAGCTGTTAGCATATGCAGACTCCAATGAATGGAAGACTTTATTATTTTTAATAGGTGTTCTACATTAAAGTGTCCAAGACAAGTTAAAACAGTTGCCACCCTTGGCCTCTCCTTTTCTCCCCTCCCTAGTGCTATTAAATTTATATTGTTCAGTACATGAGAGAACTTGGCTTTAAAGTAATCTTAAGAAAACATAATCAGGAAGGATAACAACATGGAGTTTTAACTGCAATCATTTCAGTGCTATAGTTTGGAGTGATCCTTTGCAGAAGTAAATACTAAGAGGGACACAGACCAGCAGTTCAGGAATAGGACCGAGGGCCTGAAGCGTTTCCAAAGGTGGCTTTAGCACAAAAGCAGTAGGAGCATGAAATGAGACTTCATGGTGACTGTCCACATGCAAAAGGCCAGCACCCCCACCGAGTTCTCAGAAGCAAGCCAGACAACCATCATTACATAGTAAAATGACTAGGCAGAGGGAAGCAGCACAACTCACTTGAGCCCAGAGCGCCAACTTGGAACCCAGAGATGCCTTCCTCAGAAGTGGAAGGTGAAGGATCCTGTACCTGTGATCAGACACTTCCCTCACTCCACTGCAGGCATCAAGATGGGGCAAGCACCATGCCAGAGCAAGCATGTGCATGCACAGAGGACACTGGGAAACTATCCCTTGCTTGGCAAAGCAAGCAGGAAAATCAATGTCAGGATTTTGAGAACAAAGCTGCTGGGATCCAAGTGCCATTCAGTGGAAGCCTGTTCTCATTCTGAGCCCAGCAAGCAAGTCGCAGCCTCCTGCAGCAAGCCAGACAGACAACAAGCCATCAGCACTTCTCTCCACTCAGTGCTATATTAGTGGGAAGTAGCCAAGATGCAGAGGCCAGAAGGCTCCCTGAGCTTTACTTTGAAAACCAAGTGTGTAGAAGCAGTTCAACACATTACGCACTGAGGTAGAGGCAGATTCACCAGTGCTGGTAAAAGCCACGTGCTGTTGTCTTCGGGTCAAGCAGCTCTGCTTCCCTACTATACAAAAGGGAAGCACCAAGGGCTGGTCACCACCACACTCTCAGCAGGGAAGGGAGGCTGCCCTGACCCAGTTTTTGCCTTGAGAAAAACCATCCACCTAAGACCATGTGGGGGCATCCTCTTATAATCCATCTTTATTTGTAAAAATCCACATATAAAATCTTCGGTTTCCTTTTACAAAAACAAAAAGGCACATAAAACTACTCAAACTCTCATCCCCATGGACTGATGGTCAGACACTCCCCCCACCCCAACCTCCCCCATTGCTTTCTCCTTCAGTCCATGTTTCTTCAGGTTTCCTTTAGTTTCAGCTCACTCCTGCCCAAGCACAGTTCTGCGCTTGCGAAAATGAAGTACGCACACAGGGGAGGTGGTGGAGAGGTGGAGGAGAGGTGGCATGGGCTGTGCGTGGAATGGTTTACAGGCGCTTTTTAGTAGTAGGTCTCTTTTTCCACCCAACCTAAGAGAAGAGAAAGGAGAAAGCAGAGTTAGTCCTAAAGCAGAGTAATTAGGAGGTTCATGAGAGCTCCTTTTAGGCTCTGCAAACTTGTAGTGTAGCACCTGAACTAGGAAGTGACCCACCACAATGGAAAAGTCTTGCCAAATTGCTGATGTGCTGAAGCTTTCAGGCCCTGTTCCAGCTGTCTAGAATTACCCAAAGCATTACCAGTCTTTTCCATCTCTATCAGTGCACTGGTACTTTCATATGCTGCACAGGAATGCAGGGAGAGGAACAACAAGTCCTTAATTTGAACTAACTGCACCATTAGTGTTGAGGAAGGGAAAACACAGCACTGCATAGTGTCTGCAGTGGAGGTCCTTGAACACTGTCAGAGCTCAGCAGCCTGAGGAGGCAGGGAAGGAAACACACAGATTAGCATCATGTTCTTACCACCAGGGTTGCGTCTGATAATGAGCTTTCTGATTTCATCATACAGGAATATGAGGAGGGAGTATGGGAAAGCACAGAACCACCAGGTCGGCCTGTATCGGAGAGAAGACTGTAAGAACGCAGGCAGCAAAGATACTCTGTGCCTAGCAGAGCTCTGACTTCATGGCACAGAGGAATGCAGGAAGGCTGGCATGTCCCAGCCTGCCAGTGCACCAGCAACCACAAAGCTGTGGTTCAGCTGAGAACCCTCCAAGCCAAGAATTACCACCAAGTTATCTGCTGCAATAGGTTAATCCACTATTTGGCTATTAATTCCAACATTAGGTGCGTCACAGCACCTTTGTGCTTCTCTGTACCAGCACCTCCCCACCTATTAATCTAGCAGCATTTCCTCCAAGTACACATAACCTTTGTGCCCACAGCCCTGCTCACTTGAACTGCACTCATCTGCCTTATGATTTACACGTGCTAACATCTAGCTGCTGCAGGCATTGGGCAAAGGCCAGCACTTCAGAACCAAATTCTAGATGACACTTCTTCCTGGTGTACCAGGATCTTTTTGCCATGAAAATTTCATGGCACAGAAGCTAGAGGGCTGTTCATAGTTTGAGACTAAACCCTGTAATAAAATGTTGCAATGCTATTGAGCAATGCTTAAGATGTTGGCACCCTCCCCACTGTTAGGAAAGCTGGTCATCTGCACTATGCAGCATCTTCCCAGAGACTCTATTACTAGTACTATTTCTATGGGGGGCAGAAAAAGGCACAAGGCACCATCCTCATCAGTTTGTAAAGAGTCACCTGGCCTATGTTTTAGAGCAATTCAACTGTCTTTAGAGATGCAGTTCCCTACCCATAAAAATACCCCATGTAAGTGTAACAGCAGCTGCACTACAGCACAGTGGTACAACCAAGGTTATGGTGCTTTAAGTGGGGCACTGAACTATAGGCTCCCTATAAACATTCCATAAGCAATAAAGAATATCTAACCCCTGGTGTGCCACGCTACAGCAAAGGATCACTTGCACCCTCCAGCCTGAGCTCTTCTGGGTTAAAACTAGGTTTCATTCTCCACAAGCTCATAACCACTTTTATCCATCTCCCCACCCAAGCACTGCTGTTCTGTGGTACAGCCTGCTGCACAAAAGCTGCAACTTACTTGAGAGGGTACATCCTTAAAGCAACATCCATGCCAGGGCAGTAGGAGAGGAAGGCGGCCAGAGCAGTCTCCTCAAAAAGACCAAATATTAAGATCTTGTTCCTAGTGAAAACAGGAAAGCAGTCAAAATACTTTTCCAGCTGATATCCTAAAAAAAAAAAAAAAATCTATTTGCCACATGGTAGTGAATAGAAACATATATCCTGGTCTA
Source organism: Psittacula echo (assembly GCF_963264785.1). Taxonomy (NCBI): domain Eukaryota; kingdom Metazoa; phylum Chordata; class Aves; order Psittaciformes; family Psittacidae; genus Psittacula; species Psittacula echo. The sequence goes on from NC_137736.1 coordinate 9,434,450, forward strand.
GCCCGGAAATCCATCAGATGGGGACTACCAGGCCATCAAAGCTGATGGCACAGTTGTTGCAAAGGCCTTTTATGTCTCCAGACAAAGATATTCCAGATCACAACTAAGTCAGCAACTAACCAGCAATAGCTTTCATCACAAATCAGAGGGAGGCTGAGGTTCGTGCCACCAGATCTCTTGATCCATCAGCTGCTAAGCTGCAGCACAAAACTGTGTAATGGAGTATGTCACTGTCCTTTGAGGTGGGCTAGCTCCCAGAGACAATGCCAGAAGAAGTCATTTCACTTTGTCTCAACCACGGCAGGTATGACAAGAAGGAGAGCCCCACTCCCTCTTTTACCCACTACCAAGGCACCAGACTGTTGAAGACTTATGCCAAAACGCCCAGACACTGCTGAGATGAAGAACTAGAATACTGTGTGCTGGAGAATACATCCTCCTTGGACAGCCTGACTTACTTCATTCCCTGCTGGAAGACAGAGTTTCTTCGGGTCTTACAAATGATCAAGTCTGCCCACTGCACAACCACAATGCTGACAAAGAAGGCAGTATGGCAAGTGAACTCCACTATTTTCCTCTGTTCGTAGGTCTAGAAACCAAAGCAGAGAGCATTGGTTCAAACATGCTGCCTTTGCTCTCTGGAACTTACACCAAGTTTAGCAGGCATTAGTATTTTGGCTGTCAGGCTATAAGCTGTGCCTCAAAACTTACCCATTGCTGCCCGTAGCTGTCTTCCACATCATTAATCCATCGGTCATCCCACTGAACTCTGATCCCTAATAAGCCATAAGGCCAGAACCCATTCTCTGCCATGATTACAAAATAGGTGAAGAAACCCCCAAGGGCCTGGATCATACCTGAACAGGTAAGAAAGGATGACAAGACTGATGAAGCTACTGTGCAGTGCAATTACAATGGAAAGCAGTCTCCATGAGACCCCAAACACCTAAAAAATTGCTCCTTCTGGGGCTCAGTCTCCCAGGCAACAGCCATAGAAACAGCTCCTGCTAACATCAAACTCAGCTGCATCCCTCTTGCTGAGCAGCTTCTCCTCCCAACCTCGTACAGAGTTACTTCTGTTCTGTTCTGCCCTGTGCTGTGATGGCACAGTACTCAAGGACACAAGATAAAACACTCTTTGTATTCTCATTAAGCCTTGCCCACCCCCAACCCTTGCAAAATACAGTCAAGAAGGTTCCCAAGGTCTGCTGCAATTAAGCATGAGCTCCTGTCCTGTAAACTGGGCACGTCTCTGTAGCTGCTTTTAATCAAGGCTCCTAATACTGTGTGTTTAGGGATATGCTGGAGAGAATCCTTTACTTCTAATTAAACTAACAATGGGATCTATGTTCTTGCTGAACAAGTCTGAACCAGAGGAGAGCTGGTTGTCAGCCAGTTCCTTTACAGCACTGTGCAATTAAACAACATTACTGTGAAAGCGATTCAGCGGATCAAGCTGGGCAAGCCACCGCTATGTGGCATATGGTGACAGAATCACAGCAAGTTCTTAACAGCCCAAGGTTCTGGTTCACATATCCCAAACCTCAACCCTACCAAGGTAAGCAGAACGATCACTGAGTTAGGGTGGTGTATAATCCCTGCTACTACCGAGCTCAAATAAGCACCGGAGAAAACAGACCAGCTTACCAATCTGCCCATAGGCCATGCTGATCAGCCGCTCATTCACCAGCTTGTCTGTTTTGGGATTTCTGGGCTGCCTCTTCATGATGTCACTCTCTGCTTGCTCGTATGCCAGGGAAATAGCAGGGACCTTTGGAGGTAGTAGGACTGCTGTTAGAACAGTTCCAATTCTCCACTGCATATAGCCTTCCTCGCCCCGTTATGTTCTGCCTGAGAAACAGCATTGTCCAAAAACCATAGCTGTAGTATTCAGGAAGGACCTTATCCTCCTCCCCATTCCCAGTTTGCTCTTACATGGAACTGAAGGGCCCTCGGACTCAGAGAGCTACAAGACAAGGAGTATCAAATGGTACTTATTTTAAATCAGAACACTACAGAAAACTCTATTTAAGCATTTTCCTTCCACCTGTTCTTTCTTTAGGGTACCCCAAGAACACCCACATTTCTTCTCAAGACAAAAAGATAAAATCTACCATGTCAGTGCCCAAGTCAATGCAGAGGATTGTGACTGTTCCCAGTGGAAGGGGTATGTTTGCAATGATGAAGATCAGGAACGGCGTGATTTCAGGAATGTTACTGGTCAGGGTGTAAGCAATAGACTTCTTCAGGTTATCAAAGATCAGACGCCCTGTGTCAAGGAAGAGAGAACAACTAATGTAACTCTTAGTTATCAGCAGAAGGCAGCCAAGTAGCACATGGGCAGCTTCAGTATTAACACTGAAAAGCAAAATGCTAGTGCAGCAACCTGAAGGGGTTCCCTGCATGTAAAGGTGAGACTGTGCTCCATGCACAGCATTACCTATACAGAGTAACATTTCTGGGCACAGCAATCAGGGTTCACTGCACACAGCAGCAGGATATTAAGCCCTGAGCTCTGAGGATCATTAAGAGCCCCTGGAAGCACCCTCTGTTCTGCTCCTGTTTGAGAGCTATTGCTCCATCAGGGAGGGAAATGTGTCAGACTCAGCTGGCAAAGATGACTCTAGGGTCACGTGATAGGGAAAAGGACAAAGTAGCTTTGTTACTCAGCTGTTTCCTCCAGTTACCCATCCCAAAGGCTCATGCTGGTCCCATGGAAAGGGAGAAGACTTCTGAAGGGAAGAGGAAAGCCCTCCTTGAAAGCACTTGTGGAGATAAGCTCAAAAAACAGGAGAGCCCTCCAGAAACCTCTATTCCAGAGGAAATCAGTAGCACTGCTGAATTATGCCACTTTGCCACCACTGCACACATGTTATAAACTCACCTTCTTCAACCCCAGTGACAATGGAGGCAAAGTTATCATCCAGCAGAATCATGTCAGCAGCCTGCTTGGAGACATCTGAGCCAGAAATACCCATAGCAACACCAATGTCAGCCTTCTTCAGGGCTGGGGAATCATTCACACCATCACCTGTGACTGCTACAATGGCACCCTAATCACAAAGAGAGGCACAGAAAGACTGAAATGAAATCATCATGTAACATGTTTCAGGCAGAAAAGCTTTCTCCTATCTTCAGGTGATGAAGCACAAAAAACTACTTCACTTTGTTGGAAGGAGACCCCAATTTCTCCTTGTCCTCCCTCACCCCTTTTCCCCATTCTGATCAGGCTTGGAGAGCAGCATGGTTCTCTGATAAAGGAGATATTGGACAATATATAAACATGTTGAATCCTCCTCTCCCAAGCACCTCCAGAGCATTTAGGAATTAAGTGTTCAACATTCTAGGATCAGAAGAAAGCCTCAATACAAAATTGAGATACTTTCCTGAAAGACTCTTATGTATTGTAGAGCAACCTGACATCAGCAGCTGGTGGCTGCTGACAGGCTGAGATCTAAGTCTGGCCCTTTATCAGATGGCAGTCAGAGAACTAAGTCCTGCCACCTCAGAAGGCAGCACTGGTTAGTAGCTATATATACATGTCTGGGGATTTCTCCACATGAAATCCTTGGACTCCCCTCTCTTTACCTGGCGCTGGCAGCCTTCCACAATGATAAGCTTCTGCTGAGGAGATGTCCTGGCAAAGACAATTTCTGTATGATGAGTCAGGATGTCATCCAGTTGCTCACTACTCATGTCCTTCAAATCTGTGCCATGAACAACGCAAGCTTTGGCATCCCTGCAATCAAGAGACAATATGTTGTTTTACTTCACAAGTTAAACCAAGTTTCTCATTAGTTGTATTTGCCTACTACAGCTCTTCAGTGCTCTAGGAAACGACTGGTTCCTGCTGTGCTAAATACTAATCCAGGCAGACTCTGCACATAAGTTGGATGATCCAAGTTTAAAAAGTACATGGGAAACACAAAGAAAAAGACTGTGCCAAGCAACAGACAAAGAGCCCCAGAGACTCATAGGGAGACTAATTTGCTCTATGGCTTTTTAAAATGAATCAAGGCACAGACTAGTTGTTTCCACAGCTTGGCTTCTCTGCAAGAAAAGAGTCCCTGGCTCAGGCTGTTAGCTTCCAACATCACAAGACATGCTGTGGTCTTCTGCAGGCAATCCTATTCGCAACAGACTGATGATCTACATGTGGCTCTTCACAGAGAGCTCACACTGTGTTACTTCAGACTATTTCACACTCTTCAACAAAAGCATGCAGCGTTATATTTAGACTGGTTTGGTACCCTGCATGCTACGGCAAAATACCACCTCTCTAACCCAACATACCATCCCTTATAGGTCTAGGAGACTCTCCACACAGCCCATGACATCATTAGACTGGGAAATTCCTTCCCCACCCTTACAGCCAGCTGCTGAGCTGCTCAGTCACACAGCCCAGTGATCCTCAGCTTGCTTTGCTAGGTTGTGAAGTTACCCTTGAGAAGTGAGTAGAATTCAGCCACAATACTTGTCTTCCCCAAGCAATTTCATTCTACAGGGTGTCTATTCACAGTTCATAAACTACATGGCTACCCTCCAGCCCAAACACAGGCTGGGTCAAGCTAAGCAATGCAGACAGCCCAGCCATTCTGCAAACAGCCTGCTTATGCCAAAGCACATTTTTTGAGGGTGCTTCAGTTCTGCACCAGGCTAGGAAGGCTAACATTAACCCCTGTGAGGAAGGAATTCCATTTTCACATTTATTCTCCTTGTAGCTACTGACTAGTATCAATTCCTCTACCCAGTCCTAGTCCTGCTCCCTTTGACCTGCAGGTGGTCAAAGTTTGCAGGTATCAGGTATCAGACCCAGAAGAGAGTATGAGAGCAAGAGGGACAGAACTGGACTTTGAATGATCAAGTTTAAGAGGCATTGCAGCTCTTTTCTCTGAACAACATAAAACAGTTAAACAGTTTACTTTCAGTAGCTCATTCAGTCTGGATTGTGACTAAACCAACCCATTTTCTTTTTACCAGAGTTTTCCCATTACCTGTAAGTTACCTCACCAAATAAGCTTGACTAAGTACATGTCTGATGGCAAAACTAAACCCACCCTCTACTTAAAGATCTGGAAACAGAGGGGGACGCAATTTCAGGCTCTGCAGCATCATTGCTCAAAACAGTCCCAAAACAGCCAACCCCCTCCCCTATGCCACTTTGGATACTTTTCCCTGTCTGCTACATTAGGCCAGTACATGGTGCTTGTGCCGTGACATGAACCAGGCAGGGCAAATGCTCAGCTCAGGGGAAAAAAGACTTCACTCAGCCAGCTGTTTCCTTCCCCCAGTGGAGGACAGACCATCAGGACAGACAGCTATGGGGCAGGGAAACGATGGAAGAAACTGCCAGCTTTCTGTATAGCCTTACTTCTAACTACTTCCCATTTACAAGACATGCACACTCAGGACAGCTTTGTGCATTCTTCATATAACCCATTATACACACTGAAGAGCCACAGCGTGGTAGGCTAAGCAGATGCTAAGCTTTTCACGTCTAGGGAGAGATGCTGAGGCATTATCCAAGCCAAGCAGAGAGGCAAATGCTCAATTCTTTGAACAGCTCTGGCCTTCCCCACCAGTCAGTACCTGGGGTTGACCTGGCTAACAGGAATGTTGAGTCGAGCAGCAATATCTTCTACGGTTTCATTGCCCTCAGAGATGATGCCAACACCCTTGGCAATGGCTTTGGCTGTGATGGGATGGTCTCCGGTAACCATGATAACCTGAAATGCAAACAGACTGCTATGAAAGCCGTGCCTGTACTGCAGAGCAACACTGCTCAAAGGCAAGTCCCTTAAGACCAGAAAGGCCACGTGGCTTTTGTTCTACAAGCGAGCCCTGGCACAGAGCAAGCCTGAGGTACAGGTAGTGATCTGTTACCAGTATGCAGGGGATTGAGGTGAATGGAAGACAAAATTGTTAATCCTCAAGTCAGATTCAGTTCTATTTCCAGCCTGTGCTTCGCACTCTCATTTCAGTCAGTGCTGGGGGACACACAGAACATACTCAAGCCAAATCACATGCTTGCTTTGGGACACCATGTCATCAGCACCTGTCAGTTTGGAGTCCAACTCTATTTTCAGTCCATAAACATACAATCATTCATATTTAACTCAGAAATGAAACCTCAATTAGTAGTAGTTAAATCCTGACCAATACTTCAGTCACTCACATTGCAGCAACACAGAGAGTGAGCAAAGCCATACAAAAACATCCACAGGCGTAGAGCAAAGTTATTGTCAACCCAGGAACAAACTACCTTGATCCCAGCACTTCTGCATTTGCCAACAGCATCTGGCACAGCAGCACGAGGAGGATCAATCATAGACATCAGTCCTACAAAGCAGAGTTTGTCTACAGGGAAGTTCAATTCATCTGTGTCAAACTGGAAGCCTTCAGGGAACTGATCGTCAGGCAGAGCCAAGTGACAGAATCCTGTAACACATCAAATCCATGTTTACTCTGTTACTACACATGAGGAGGCAGAGACAGCACATGCTTATTGCTTCTGCAAACAGCTGCACAATAACAACAGGGCTACTGAGGCAGGAGTCACACTCATCTTCTGATAACTAATAGGTGTTGCTAGGTGCCCAGGCACAGCTTGGTTCACATGCAGTGGACCAAATCCATGTGTCCCCATGGAGACTGAAGGCCCCAAATGCTTTGCTTCATTTTGATCTAGGAGACCCAGCTGCTGGGCAAGATAAGACCCTGCAGGCTTCCTTTTAGATTAAAGGCTAAAGCAGAACTGTTCCTATATGCATTGAAGCAACCTTGACTCAACACTATGGTTACACTGCAGGAACAGAGTACAACCCTTCACTAAATCTATGGGGACTTTACACAGGAGCACGAGGGACATATCTTTTCAATTTAAGGTTGCATTTCCTTACCTAACACTCTCTCCCCAAGGCCTCCCAACTCAAGGTAGGCATTCTGAAAAGCATCTTTCATTTCCTCATCCAGTGGTTGCTCTTTGCCATGAATAAGAATGGTGCTGCAGCGATCCAAGATCCTCTCTGGAGCTCCCTTCATCACCAGCAAGTAACGGGATTCTGATGGGTTTGCATTTTTGTGGATAGACAGCTAGGGTGGAAGAAATAAAACTAGTGCTATAGACACGTACTGTGATGGTCAAAAGTAATCCCCATCACTCAATTGTTGTCCATTACAGCAGCTCAGAACAGTTTGTGATATTCTGCTCTAGTTTCCATTTACCAGCACCTTAAATAGGTTCAACAACTACGGAAAATTCCTATGTATTCTTTAACATATAACCACAGATGTTGCAATGACGTTTTTTGCATCCAAGCTCTACCTTTTAAGGTCATTTTCAAGCAGTTCATTTCTACTCCAAGATTCAAGTTCTTCCATTCTCTGTGCGCTACTGCTGCACAGGTTGGAAACATGTCTGGTCCTTTCTCAGCAGCTGACATCTTAATGTCAAGGCAGCTCCAGAAGCTCTTTATAGTCTACAAGCATATAATGGCTAGACAAGATTTTAGTGCCAAAAAATGTTTTGAGGCACACTGCATACAAATTTACACCAGTGCTTCACATAGCAGCTCTCCCTTAAGTGCACATGCTTACCTGGTACTTGTTGGTAGAGTTAAATGGTATTTCCACCACTTTGGGATACCTATCTCTCATTTCCTTGACAGAACCACAGCACAACTCAATGCATTTCAGAAGCGCAGACTCAGAGGCATCTCCTGCCACTGCTCTCTGGGGAAAGAGACAACTATCAATGCATACATCCCAGCAAACTCACCACAGATATTTTTAAAGAAACATGTATTCATCTCAGGTGTATTCATCTCAGCTTCTATGTAACACGATATGAGAGTGAATAAATAATTCTATTATCTAGTGACAAATACTGCATTTCAGAATGACAGGCCTCCCACTCTGAGACAGCAGTAGTCTTGTGGTGCCAAAGGCAAGCAGCCCTTTAAAAGGGCAGAGAAAGTCAGATAACCAGATGCAGCCAGCGAAAGAGAGGCTGGAGGGTAAACTTTAACTATGTACATTCCTTGCCACAAAGAACAGCAAATGTGACAGGAAGACCGATGACACTTGCATGTGCTTTCCCACCCTAACACAAGATCAGTTTATTGAGCCTCTGGCAGGGAAAATTTAATCTGTCCCCATCTCTTGTCCCATTAGGTTGGCACTGATAGAGATTGTAGATGGGGGTTCTCAGCCCTTGAGATCTGTGTGTGCTCAATGTCCTGCTCGAGTTGCCTTTGCTGCATTTTAAACTAAGACTTCTTGCCCTTCTGGTCTCTCTAGCCAAGAGAATTTTTAGGGGTTTTTTTGGGTGTTTCTTGTTGAGTTTTGGTTTTGTGGTTGTTTCCCCCCCCCCCCCCCCCCTCCTTCCTCCCCTTTCTTCCCATTTTTCTACTGCTTTTTGGTATCTAAAGACTTTTCAAAACTCCCCCCTCCCAAGTCTTCCTTAGATGGGAAGAACTCCAGCTCTTCATCTTAGGTCTAAAGAACATGACCTGAAGTTACAGTCAGAGGAGTGCTAGGGAAAAATAGTTTGTTCCATCATTTCTATTACCAGAGTACCAGAACACCCCTGGGAAGTTTACTAAGCAACATGACTAGTATTTGGCAGATAAGCACTGTACAGTTAATTTCAGGCCTGGCTGGGTCACAGTTCAGAAGCACGAATTTGAATTGATGTTCTGTTGGCATCTGCACCAATGCTGAACCAGCAAAGCTTAAAAAAAGCCAAGACTTGCCAGTGAGAACAGACTGGCTAAAGACAGTCTCTCATGACTGCTGCTCCCCTAGCTCTGGTGTCTACTACTCTGAGCTCCCAGAATTGGATGTTTGTAGCTTTTAAGTGTACAAATGCCAGAGATAGAGACTGTTGGAACAGCCAGACATTGGGAAATGCCTAGGAAACCTTTTTTGTCTTTCCTAAACATGTCTGAAGCATCTGACCTCCCACACAGACTATCAGTGGATGTCCAGAGTCTGCTGTGGGAAATGTATCTTCCCAGTCCCATCTCCTATAACAGTACCAAACTGCAGTAAAGATTAAGAGTGATTAATTAATGTAATTAATGTAATTAAGATAACCTCTACTTGCAGGTTCCTGTCACCCACAGGATGTAATCTCATTACCATTATGGGAGGGCAGTGGTAGGGAACAGGACTTATGTTTCTTTTAGGAACTCACCTTAAGAATTGGTATATTTTCCTGGTTGGCCTGAAACACAGCACGGTTGCAGAGACCGGCAATTCTGGACAAAGCAGTCCAAGTAGCTGAGCTCTTGTCAAAGGAAGCACCTGAAAGTAAAAGAATGTCAAAAAGTCCACCCCTCAAAAAATAAGCCTGAAATCCCATAGTTTCAAGAGCAAGAAGCCTTTACCTCAGAAATCAGGAACACTTAAAGCCTGTTAGCACACTACATCTCTTTCAAACCTCCTCCCTTCCCAGGTACTTGATGAGCAGTTGACTGTTTTAAGACCAGAGGGTGGAATGGCAACAGTGCAAGAGAACACCTCTGCTTTAAAGATTCCACTAACAGCAGCATCCATGCTGACAAAGCCAACGAATTTTGGACAGATAACATTCTTTCAGAGAGGCCTGACTAAGGGATGCTGAATTCCATCTCCATATTGTCTCACTTTATCCATCACACAGGAACTGGACGAAATAGCTCCCAAATGAATAATCTTTAAAGAAAGATACTGCTTTTTTCACACTGACCCTTAAATTGGCTTCAAGGGAGATGAACTGAACAGCAGGTTAGCTGATAAGCTAATGCATCTTCCATGAAGTGAAATCTTCTAGGCTTATCTCTACTGCAGCCAAGCCAACTGTTGCCAGGCCAAAACCAAGTGCTTCCAAATAGCACTGTTTATGTACTACTGTTAAAGACCAATAAAGCAGCTTTTTTTTAAGTGGTTCAGACAAGCACAATGTTTTGGAATGGTTGGGGCAGGGTGCAGTAGCACCAGTGAAAAATATTTATGCTAATAACGTGTTGCAAGCACTACATTTCACAAGGTAGATGACAGCTAGGAAACTCCTGAATTTGGTTGTACTGAACCGCTCTGGAGAGGTAAATACCTCTCTCAATTGCACACCACACTGAGATTTCAGATTCTTATCAATATCTAGAAGAAATTTCCTGCAGAAGTCTTGCATTCATTACTACTGCTCTGCAAACACAACCAGGATGTTTTGGGAAAACCCTTGTTTAAAGGCAGCCATCTATTTCAACATGGGAAATTTTTCATCTACATCCAGGTCAATTTATTACCAAGGTCAACACCTTTGCTGTCCACACTTGCAGCAAGACTTAAGGTGGGGCAACTCCACCAGATATATTTTAGCAAAAATAATCTGCTACTCTGAAGTACAGAACAGCAAATATTTCTACACACAGGACAAACAAAGCACTGAACGCTCAAGAGACTCAAATTCCAGTGGAGTAACCCTGAGCAAAAGCAGCCTATGTGGAGTTTAGGGATTAAAAGAACTGTGGAAAAACTCAACGCTGTCTATGTGTCACCATAAGTCTTTTAATGCTCATTGTAGATCATACGTTTGAAGTCCTTGCAGTGTGGACTTCACTTGGACTGGACAGCTAGAAACATGGGCTCATAGAAGTACAGGTGTGTAAGAAGCCCCAGGGAAATGCCTCAAGCACAAAGAGATGTTCTTACCACTCTGGTTCTCTGTAGTATCGGCCTCATGAATCTGATTGTCAAACCACATGTGCGCAACAGTCATGCGGTTCTGTGTCAGGGTGCCTGTTTTGTCAGAGCAGATAGTGGATGTGGAGCCCAGGGTTTCCACAGCCTCCAGGTTCTTCACTAAGCAGTTCTTACGAGCCATACGCTTGGCTGTTAGTGTCAGACATACCTGGAGACAAAGAAGAAAACAGGTTAGATGTGACTGTGCTACCCAACTCACTGTGGGCATGGAATGATAAACTGCTTATGTGCCTGCAGCAATTCCTTAACTCCATGCTCACCCTGCCAGTGTAAAATAAACAGCAGCATTTAGGCCCAGCTGCTAAGCTTAAATGACATTTTCCTCATAAAGCTTCCAGAAAAAGGACTCACAGGCTTCAGTTTCCCACTTTTCAGGGCATTCGGAAGGAAATAACATGCCCCGGAGTAACATTTTACTTAAAGTTGCAGCTCCCTAATCATAGGAATTCTCAAAATAGATGGAGGGAGGCCACATATGAGAAGGCCCAAAATAGCTTTAGTGATAGGGCTGCAACTTACTGGTGTAGGAAACAAGCAGTCCCAGTTACCCCTTCTTGCCAGAGGCTCTTACCTGGTTCTACCTCCCAACTGTTCACTCCCTGCTTCAGTTGCTGCTCTGTTTCCTCAGGCTGCATGGAAGCCTCTAGCCCTGCCAACGTCCTCCACAGCTGAGCACACCTAGATATTCTCACTATGGTCTCTCACACTATGTCTTTTGGAAACCAAATTTACAAGAACCTCTGCCAGGTCCCAGATCAAAAGCTGAGGCTAGAGCAAAACTTGCAGGATGCTCCACCAGCCCTTCAAGGTTGGAGGGGCTGGTGTGCACTTGGGTGCAGAAACCGTTGTAACAGGAAAGCCCCTTCTTGCCACAGAAAAGACAAGTCCAGAACTCTCAGTCTTGCTCATTTCAGTTCTACAAAGCCAAGCCTCTGTGCAGGTATATCTTAGGGACCAATCTTTATTAGAAAAAGAGCTGCAGAACTTGACATTGATTTGGACAGCTAGTCTGAATACACCAAGTTTAGAAAGCCTAACACTACCACTCACCACAAAGTACCTTCTATTAGTTTAGTGTTTACCTCTGAATGCACACTGAGCATGAAGCACTCCACCTCCTCATGAGCCATATACGTAACTCATTCAAGCTTTTTTTCCGAGCTTCACTCACCGTGACAGTTGCAAGCAGCCCCTCAGGGACATTGGCAACAATGATCCCAATGAGGAAGATCACAGCCTCCAGCCACGTGTACTCAAGGATGAGTGAAAGAATGAAGAAAGAGACACCCAAAAACACAGCCACTCCAGTGATGAGGTGGATAAAGTGCTCAATCTCCATGGCAATTGGAGTTTTGCCCCCTTCCAGTCCAGAAGCCAAACTGGCAATACGGCCCATCACAGTGCGATCCCCAGTGCTAATGACAATACCACGGGCAGTACCTAGAAAAAGAGAGAGGTGTTATAACACAAAAACCCTTCCCAAAACACGCTAAACTGCATTTGTTTGGCCTGTCCTAGAGTTTAGCAAGCTTTGCCCAAGATTCTGCAGGTAGGCATTACAGCAGCCAAAGCCTCCCACTGCAGCGTTTCCTAATCTCTAGCAGAACGAGAAATATGTGGAAGTGTGCTGCACAGGATTCTCATGTGACTGGTCAAGCTGTATGCCCTCTCCCTTCCATGTCAGGGAATTAAGTGCCAAATGCAGGGAATTAGAAGCCAAGTTCAAGTAGACAATATCCTCTTTTCTCCCCAAGGCTTTTGAGAAAGAATATCCTTCAGTTTGGCTGGGCTGTTTTTGTATTGTTTCGTGTTTTTTTTTCTTTGAGGTTTAGTGTCCTGGGTTCAGCTGTAACAGTTATTTGTCTCCTTCCCAATATCTGGTGCAGTGCTGGGTTTTCAACTTCAGCCTGAGAACAATGCTGATAACACACCAATGTTTTAGTTGTTGCTCAGTAGCAGTTGCCCCATCAAGGACTTCTCAGTCTCATGCTCTACCAGTGAGGAGGGGCACAAGAAGCCAGGAGGGAGCAAAGACAGGACACCTGACCCAAACTAGCCAAAGGAGTATTCCATACCACAGCACATCATGGCCAGTATAGAAATGGGGGGGGGAGTCTCCTGGAAGGCCCAGATCGCTGCTCAGGTTGGGCTGGGTATTGGTCAGCAGGTGGTGGGCAATTGTACTGGGCACCACTTGTGTTTCTTGGTGTTTTTTCCCCTTCCCTTTTCAGTTTTATATTCTTTCCCCTTGTTATTTCCTTTATCATTATTAGTAGTAGCAGTAGTTTTGTATTATACTTTAGTTATCGGACTGTTCTTATCTCAACCTGTGGGGTTTACATTCTTTCGATTCTCCCCTCCTTCCCTCCAGGAGCAGGAGGGGGAAAAGGGGGGGTTTAAACCAAGACAGGTCAAAAAAAGCAGAGAACAGTTTGCTGGTGAGAATCTGTCAGGAGATGACACAATAGGAGTCCTCTCCTGAGAGAACTCTACACCATCACTGAACAGTCACAGCTTGACACCCTGTGGAAGTGGAAAAGATGCTCCGGGCTTCAGCACAAAGACTGCCTACCATCATACTCAGCTGCAACAGGAAGTTCTGCCAGAGATGTTTGAATTTCCTGCTTTCTGCAGCAGCTGTAGAATTCCTTACAGCTCTACTTAACCATCTTGCTTTGCATTACGTTACCCATCATAAGATATCATTATTACACTTTAATGCTGCCGTAGTAAGGCAGTCATGCTCAAAACCACACTACATAGCTGTGTGTGTCTGAGAAGAAAAGAACAACAGCGCTGTGGAGTCTTCTTGGGTCACTGCACATTACTGCAGTTGGAATACGCGAAGCCTTTGCTAGGAACTTCCAGCCTGCTCTTGCATGGTAGGAGTATGCTACCAACTGAACTCAGGGCATTTGCATTGCTTATCTTTGCAGTTCAATCACTAGCATTGTCAATACTTTAAGGAAGTAGGACAGTCACATACCTTCCACACAGTTTGTGGAAAAGAAGGCAATATTCCTGGTCTCCAGTGGATTTTCATGGGAAAAGTCTGGAGACCTGGTCTGAGGTTCTGATTCACCAGTGAGTGAGGAGTTATCCACCTACATGGAAGAGAACACTTTGTCATACACAAGCAGGCTGATGCCTTCAGCAATGCAAGCAGGTAAAACACTAGGCACTCCCCTCCCTTCTCTTCCACTCCATCACCCACTGACAGCATAGAAGACATTCTTTGAAACCAGACCAACTCATCACCCTTCTTAATGAAGCTTTCAGAGAGCCTGTCACTGCTGTACCTTGCAACCATGTGCAGATATGATCCGAAGGTCGGCTGGGATTCTATCTCCTCCTTTTACTTCCACTAGATCTCCAACTACAACACCTTCAGCATTTATGCTCATCTTCTCACCATTTCTGACTACAAGAGCTTGCTGAAAGACAGTGAAGAAACAACCTATGTAAAATACAACTCTTAAGAAGGGGCTCAAAAGATCTGAGTGTCTTAAAATAGTTGTGCTATGGCTCTACAAGGTTTCTACTTGTACTAAGACATTTATCTCCAATATGGATGTTATTTAAGGAAAATAGCTATTTTTGTTTTCTTGATATTGAAGTTCCTTGTTGCCAAGGTGACAGTAAGATAGTTATGATACAAACCGTTTGTGAAGGAATCCGAGTTTTAGTACTTATCACACCAGTTACTGAGCTCCTCAGACAATAGAGGAAGTGTCCTATGAATGTCAGTAAGCTGGTAGAACCCAAGAGTACCCCAGCATATTAGAGTAGCTACTTAGAGCATAAAAAGGAAGGAGTCTCACAGACCCCTCAAAATTAAGAGCTAGTAACCCACACTAACAGCAGGCCTTTTGCAATTGAAGTCAACGTTTAAAACAGTTAATAACCTTAAGCACACTACAGCTTGGCAGATCTCAAGGAAATGAGGTATTCCATACCTGAGGCACCATGTTCTTGAAGGACTCCATAATCTTGGAACTTTTTGCTTCTTGGTAATAAGAGAAACAGCCAGTAATGATAACCACAGCTGCCAACACAACACCTAGGTATAGCTACAAGGAGCAGAGAAAGTGAGTCAGAGGATGATCTGCCTGAGAGGCAGTTAGTTCAGATAAACTGCTTGGTATTTGAGTGCCCTATTAGAGAGCATGGAGGTACTTGCAGTCTCTGTACATTTTGTACACAAAGGCTGTCCACATGCTAGTGTTAACACAACACAGAGAAAGCTGTTCATTTCATTATGTGGAAGCATTCCAAGGCATGTTAAGCTCACACACTGAATTTCCCCTGGTTATGGGAAAAGCTTCTGGACTGAATGCTTAAAGGAAGTCAATCTGCTTTGAGCCAAAGAGGCTGCTGAGCCTGCCTTTGACATTTTTACTTACATTATCATTGTTTAGCTCTTCCTCCATCACACTTTGTATGCCATAAGCCAGAAAACAGAGAATAGCACCAATCCACAACAGGAGTGAGAATCCTCCAAAGAGCTGCCGACAGAACTTTACCCATTCAGGAGTGGTGGGTGGGGGTGTGAGGGCATTTGGGCCATCACGAGCCAAAATCTCAGCTGCACGTGCAGAAGTTAAACCCTAGAAGAGAGGTTCCTTTTATAAGCATCATGGCAAGACCATCTGGGGAAAGTAGCTCCGAGTTTGTTCCTATTCTACCACAGCAACAAGGAGATGCTAAGAGGTAATTAAGATCTCCACAACAGCCAGGGCTCTGCAACACAAGTGCAGGATGTGAAAGCCAAATTCAAGAAGAGGAGCTACAGTATGTTGAATTCTGCTGGAGAAGCCACGGGGCTACAAACACTGAAGAAGGGCAGGACAAGTAGGCTACAGCAGCAGACCTTGAGATCTGAGGAACAGCCCATTCTATGAAATTATGGAACAAGTGAAAGCTGGGGGCCATAAAGATGATGACACTTTGGATTAGCTTTCCAGGAAGTTCAGCTTTCAGAAGCCAAGGTCTTTGACAGAAATAAGCAAGTCTGATGTTATAGAGTAAGAGCAGACTTGTTGCTATACACAACCATGCAAAAAAAATGCATTAAGCAAAGCAAACAACAGCCAAGGTGCAAAGCCACTGCAGTGCTTCTGTACTGGACTTTGAGGCTAGTTAGGCCATTTGCACATCTCTTACTACAAAAAGGTAATATTTTAACTGCTACTAGCCACCATTAAGTCTGTAGGTATGTGCTAGCTCACTAGACCACATCTGCAACTTAACAAACATTTGCCTTTACTATAAACTCCTCAGGAAAAAAGCCAAACATAAATCCAAAGATCAACTTGACCTTGGAACAATTCAGATAAAGTCACTAAATTACTGCAGCCAGGCTCTACAGTGGGAGGATGAAGAGAATTATTTGTGAGCTCAACAGTTCTCCCAAAGCCTGGGAAACTTAACTGGAGGAGGGGAGATTAAACAAAAAAAATACAGACCACCCAGATCTCCCTTTGTGAAGTGCTCTGAACCGAGACTGTTCCTTTTCAGATCAGGGAAGGAGGGAGGGAAAACAAAGTCTACCTACCCGACTCAAGTCTGTTCCATATTTACGATGAAGCTCATCAAGGCTCAGCTTGTGGTCATCCTGAAAGACAAGAAAATAGTTGCAGTTGGGTGGGGGAGAAGAGATCACGGTCCCTGCAGGTTGATAAGCAAGAACTCAGCAATTCCATCCTCTACCCCAGGTTTCCCATTTGTAACAATCTAATGGGAGAGCAGGACCCCAACACATCTTCTCTGTGAAGAGAATCTCTATCTCATTCTGCAACTCAAAGTGGTCCCATCTTAAGCATTCTTGTGATTATTTGGGAATGACATGATGGCTTTTCAAACAAACTGACTATATTTCAGTGCTGCCTTTATACTCCCAGAAGATTCTGTGAAGTCTCAGTGGGTTTTGTTTTTTCTTTGGTTTGGGTTTTCTTTCTGGTGGAGTGTTTTTGTTTGGTTGGTTTGGTTTTTTGGATTGGGGGCAGGAAGGAAAGGAGTTGGGAGGGAAGGTCAGAATGTACAGAATATTAACCCTGTAGTTTCACACATTTTTAAGTAATGCCACCAGCTTAAGCAGTGTTTCTTCCCACCAAGAGGCTCCTTTTCAGAGCCAGGCTATTTTTCAGTTGGATCATGTTGGTGCAGAGCACTGCCTCACTGAAGAGGTTCTACTGGAGGGAGCAGATACTTTAAGTTAGCATTGCTACCAGGCACAATCTCACCTATGAGCAAGCTTTAGATTTCTCTTTCCCTAAAAGATCCTAAGAGAGGGTCCAAAAACATGAAAGCCCAGAATCAAAATCACAGCACAGAAACAAAATCTGCATCATCTTCAAGAAGAGCAGATCTAAGCTGGATGACACTCATAGACAGATGTACAGCATCATCCAGCATTCACAGATGGGGATGGGAGAGACTCCCAACAGCCTCAAACATGATTAGAAGGAATACTGAGGTCAGTCTGAGCAGAGGCCAGCAGTAAATGGAGCTCTACAGACTCCACTCAGCTGGAATGAAAACAGCAGTCTTACATGACAGCACAATAAAGCCTGCACCACTACTATCCAGGCTGCTTGCCTGGCTAGGGAAATGCAGCTAGACTGTGCTGTGGCTAACAAGGCAAAGCAGAGACTTAGGTTCTGTGTCAAGTGCCTTTCAAGAAGCGATGTTTCAGGGCCTACTGTGTGTCTGTCTTGATGCCAAAACATATGCAGCATGACTGGCTTGGAGACAGCAGGGACAAGAAGGGATATCAGTGCCTTCAGTTACACCATGCTATCGGCACATCAGCCACATTGTTCACTTCCCCCAAAGCCATGTGCCTATTCTTAAAGCTGCTCTTTCCATGCCCTACACTCTTACCATTGTGACTTCCTTTTTAAGCTCATCCATGTCCCTCTCCTTCTTCCCCTTTTTCTTCGAGCCATGCTCTGATGTAGCAGTGGGCTCATACTTGTCTCTTCCAGCCTGAAAGAGAAGACACAATACCATTAGAAACAGCCTCTACAGCAGTACCACTAACCATACACACAATACTGACAGGCAGACAAAATTATTATGGATTATTAAAGTTGTTTATAGCTAGACTTTACTAAAGCCTTTGACACTCTCACAGCATCCTCCTGGAAAAACAGGTGCTCATATCCTCACTGGGTAAAAAACTGGTTAAATAGCCAAGCCTAAAGAGTGGTGGTGAATGGAATTAAACCCAGCTGGTGGTTGGTCAGAAGTGATGTTCCCCAGGGCTCAGTATTATCCATGATTCAGATGAGGGGATTGAGTGTACACTCAGTACTGGTGAGGCCCGCACCTCAAATACTGGGTTCAGTTCTGGGCCCCTCACTACAGGAGAGACATTGAGGTGCTGGAGCGGGGCCAGAGAAGGACAATGGAGCTGGTGCACGGCCTGCAGCACAAGTGTGATGAGGAACGGCTGAGGGACCTGGGAGGTTTAGTCTGTAGAGGAGAAAGCTCAGGAGGGACCTTATCGCTCTCTACAACTGCCTGAAAGGAGAATGGAGCCAGGAGGTGGCTGATCTCTTCTCCCAGGTAAGAAGTGATAGGACAAGAAAAACTGCCCCAAGTTACGCCAGGGGAGGTTTAGACTGAAGATTAGGAAAAACTTCTTGACCAAAAGAGTTGTCAAGTCCCAGGGCAGTGGTGGATTCACCATCCCTGGAAATATGGAAGAGACATGTAGATGCGGCCCTTAATGACATGGTTTAATGGTGGACTGGGCAGTGCTGGGGTAATGGTTGGACTCTACTCTCTTACAAGGTCTTTTCCAACCTAAAGAATTCTATGACTCTATGAAAGATAAGCCACTTCAATAAATAAAAAAAACCCAAAAAAAACATGAGCTAGTGAGCAGACAAGTCTGCTCAACAGCATCCCTGACAGATTAAAGCCAGACATTGTGCAAATACAGCTGGGAAGAAAGCAAGCTACATGCTATTCAGTTAGTCTTTATGCGCAAGCCCCAGCTCAAGCTGAAAGAGCAGAAGAAACCAAGACTTGTGTGCACAAGTATGTTCCCTTCAAGGCTTTAACTCCTCCTTCCCCCTCTCAATCTTCCACATCCTCTGGCAGAGAGCAGCCTATCAACTGAGCTTGAATCTGGGTGATCAGTTCCAACACTTTCTTTTTCAGTTTGGCACTCTAGCTGGCTGGTTACACAACAGAAATTTGCTTTCAATTTATGGCAGTTTGACCATTGAGAATGGTATACAAAGCCATAGTAAACTTCTGCAAATCCAGTCTGTGCTCAATCTTGCTTACTCTTCACAGAGCAGATGATTTGCTTAAAGCTTCTTTATTCAGATGGATTTTCATTCACTTCTGTTGTGGTTAATTCTGCATGAAATCATGCAGAGAGTTAGATCTTGTAATGATGGGGTAAACAAGCACCTAAGGACAAATTGTGAAGTAGCACATATAAACATCACTTAAAAGATTAAAAAGTACAGAATAATTACAGGCAGAAATAACCCTAAACTGCAAGACATTTGAACACCCTGGAAGATACCAGAACCAGGCACCACCACAGCCTTGCAGCGCAGTTCCTTCATCAAGTACTCCATACATTTCCAGCCTCTCACAAGCCTCCAATAGCAACTTTTCCCTTCCCTTCATTCTGTGTGGGACCTACCACATCCCTGCCAAGTTTAATGTGATGAGATTTTCACCCAATGACCTCCGCGAGAAGTCTTTTGAGATCAAACAGCAGTTAGTGGCACCAGAGTCAAACTGTTAACACGATTAAGGAAAGGTTTCAAAGGCATCGCCTTGCTTGATCTCTGCATGAGCACCTCGAATCACAAACTGGATTCCTGAGCTATCTGGACACAGAAACTGTTGTTAGGATGCAAGAACTGCCCTGTTGAGCAGCAAACATGGGAAAGTTTTATTATTTACTCCAAGAGAAGTAGAAACCAAAACCAAAAGTGACGCTAAAGGGGAAACAGAAAAAAACCAACCCCATGACCTTTCTAAAAGCAGCTGTCAGTTACATCAGGATGAGGATTTTTATTGTTCTGAGAAAGTTCTGTGCACACCACTGCAGCCACAGTCATACATTTCACATGCACAGAAGCTCTCTCTTGCCCTATTCAGTAAAAGCAGGCTTGGCATCCCCCACAGCCTTGCATACAGCTATAGAGCTGTGCAATGGAACAAGTTCTGAATAAGTGGAGCTGAGCCGTTTGCCTCCTCTTATCCAGGAAAAGGACACAGAACTACAGACTGTCAGCATTCCTGACATTCCCTTTCCTGTACCAAACCTCCCATTTCACTTCATTAAAAAAAGAAGTGAAAGCCACAGAACTTAAATCAGCAGGATTCTTGCATGCCAGCATCACAAGAATTTGCCATGGGGCAATTCATGAACAGTCACCATGAGGCATTTCTCTCATTCAGTCTCCAAAGGAAACAACTCTTGATTTCTGCTAGAGCTCTAGCAGACAAGTCCAAACACAGTCCTGCACATAACACATGCTTCTTGATTACTGCACTAGGCAATAAATGATTTCTAGCAAAAGTGAAGGAGCTGGTACCTTTAGTAACAGTCCATCACCTTCAGCTTCATCCCTTTCCCCCAAGAAAAGCTTGGCAAGCTCTTCCTGGTGACCTAAAAGCCTCCTGGCTCTTTGAAACTTACTCAGCTTACAGGGTGGTAGGCATTTAGATCTTTCAGCTACAGAGACAAACGACAAGTGGGTAAGCATGAAAAGGTTCACTGCTCTTGTTTAAGCATGATTTGCTTAAAAAACTCGAGCAAAACCCCCAGCAATCAGCTGCAGTCCAGACAGAAAGCAGAATTACTTGTTTCTTTAAGCACCCAAGTAACTGAGCCTTAATAGAATCCATCTTCTGGAGCTCAGAGTTCCTCCCTTCTGTTGCTTTAGTACTGCATCTCACCCTTAAACAAAAGGTAAGTCAGTAGCATTGGTTTCAGCTCTTGCCATACAATCATTCCACACAGAGTATGAAACTTCCTGCTTCATCATTCAAATCTGATCTAGACACATCCCTCAAAGTCCTGCCCCTTTTCTGTGCCTTCATGGCCTTTGCCTCCCTTCTGGCAAGATGAGCCCAACCGTTCAACAAAAGGCTAGTGCTGGCCAGGCTGCTAGGGGACGAGGGGTTCATCCCACCCCTCACCACTGCAGGATTTCCCTGCTCTCTCCCTCCTTTTCCTGCCATACAATGAGAAGAAAGTTTACGGTACTCCAGAGCCACATCTTGCTGAGAAACAATCACATGGCCTGAACACAAAGGAAGGTCTGTCTCATCAGAAATGTCACCCCTGTTACTTGACTTGGCCTAGGAATTCTGACTCATCAAAAGTGCCACAGAAAGAACAACATAGCTTTGGAGTGTTTCCCCCCCCATTGGCTTAAGCACAACATTTGTACATACCAGCGTAACAAGTTTCATACAGCTTCCAGAAAAAACTATTATCTGTCAGATACAGCTTATGCTTTTCCACTCTGGACTAATTGAGCCATTGGTGGCTGATATTCTCAACATAAGGTCTGATTGACCAGGAAACCATTTGCACCAGGGAGGGGTGCAAATCAGCCTCAGAAGTACACTATTCTAACATCACCTAATCCAAGAAGAAACATCAAGCAAGAGCCAGAACAAATTACACAGTCTCTGGAGGCCTGGTCTGTTCTAGTACTTATGTCATTATAATCAACTGTGCAGAGAAAACAGAAAAGTTACTGTCCTGCTGCCTCATGAGACAGTCTTCAGTAAATATATTAACCAGATGAGTCATGATACAGACTATGCCTATTGGAATGGAAATACCGCTCTGTGGCCCTATATAATCCTAGCAAGGATGTGAATACCTTCTCTGGATTCTTCTTACTCCCTCCCAAGAGCTGCATTCAATCTCCTATCTTTAATCAAAAGTCTAATCTACTGCATCAATTGAACAGCATCTAGGCCAGTACAAAGCAGGTTTTACTCAACAGCTAGTAATTGCTCATTGCGCATGCAGTGCCACTTTCCAAATTATGGAAGGACAAGTTTACCTTCCAACACAAGGGATCTAAACCTTGCACATGTTTTCATCATCAGGGTAAAAACAGGAGCACCCACACACCTTAAGTCTTCTCTGGATATTAGGACAAACATCTCTACTTCTCATGGAGCTGCCTGAAGACCCAGATGCAGAGCTGGCTTTCCAAACGCCACCAAACTGTGCAGCTGAGCAGCCCTTCCTGGCTTTTCAATGCTGTGCCAGCTACAGAGTGTCATCTCCCACAGTTCTTTGCCTCGAACATTAGTACACCTTTCCATCAAAGTAGACATCAGTAGTAGTTGTCAAACACATGAAGATGAGTGGCCTGGACACAGTATAGGAGCTGGTGACTTCAGTTTCCCTGAAGGCCTGGGTGAAAAGCAACCTTCTGCACTTTTCAGGTCAGGATCCCACCGGGTTGTGGGATAATCCACAGGGACATACCACTTGCTAGAAACCCTTCATCCCATTACACCACTCTTTGCAGAAACATGGGCTGACTAGGCCCAAGGCTTTCTTTAGCAAAGGCATATCCTCCAGCCACAGCGATACAAAGTTGGAATGAGAAAGGTGGTGGAAGAGTAATTTATTCAGATTTCTTAATTGTACCCGATAAGCACTGCTTTGATCCGTAACATTTCTCCTCAGTTGGTCCATTATGCAATAATCCTTCCTTAGTCTCTGACAGAAAAAAACCTTACCTGGGGTTCAAGCGTTAGCACTAAAATCCAGAGGCAACTCAAAGCACCTGCTAACGACTGTGTGCTATGCCTGTGCAGCCAGGGAGATGGAGTAGAACACACTGCTGCCTGCAGACAGCTTCCAGGCAGCCCTGAACAGAAATGAAATCCCGTCTGCTTTCCTCCACTACACACCCCGCCTTGGATAATCTGCTTTTTAGGCTGAACACCACAGCTGGGCAGTTCACAGCCCTCCCCTTGTCCCGTTACCATTTAAAGTAAAACAGACACTCCGCTCGGCTTCTCCTCACAGGCACAGAGACAAGGAACTTGTTCTCTCACACTCAACACTCCTACTTTCTCTTCCAGCCCAGGCTCCCATGGAAGGGAGATTTCCTTTCCAGGCACCCTAACTCAGGGCAGGCACATGCTGTACAGGGTTGCAGCAACACACTGCCTTTTTCACAAGCCTTGCTCTCTCACATCTCCATTTTCCAGGGTGTCCCCAGTTACCCACATGCATTCTCACTGACAAATCTTGTGACTTGCTATAAGAAAGCCGGAGGCAGCTGTACACTGTTTGAATTATCCCTCATGTGGGTACTTCAGTTTCAGGCCAACTGCTGCTTTATTATCCATGCAACCTATGAAAGCTGAAATGGAAGAGACACAGCCAACAGTCTTCTGGATCAGAAGGCATGTGTATCTCCTATAAATCCAGACAAAGCAATGCAAAACCCCCAAAACCTTCTTCACTGCACTTACACATACACACATAACTCCAAGGCTTCTTTGACAAATTAAAGCACCCAGAAGACTGCTATACGACCAAATCCTTCCTCGGTGTTTTAGATGACCTCTTCCTGTGCACACTGCCTGTTGCCCACCAGACTGAACTACATCACTCTGGGCTGCTAAGCATCAAAAGAACTTCACTGAGGAAAAAAAACACACACAAACACATCCCAAAAGCCCACCCCACTCCCTCCTCACAATTTCCTTTTCCAAGTAACTGTCCCTTCAGCCATGTTCTTGCAGCTCCCCTACTATTCTGGCAGTTATGTCAACATTGCCGCCTGTTGTACCACACCGATGAGGACAATGCAAAGTCAAGTCAATGTTTGAACAGCGCTTGGGAAGCACAGAACACCTGCAGGCAGGAATGAGGCTACCACCTCTGCATCTCAAGGCCCTGCACGGTTCACCCTCTCCTGGAGGAGTAGAGAAATTTGGCATTTTCCAGGAATGAGTCTAAACCAAAAGTAAACAAAAGTCTACACACCTCCAGCTATACAGGATACACAGGGAAGTGTTTGAATGGAGGGGAAAAAGAAAACATCCAAACAGTAACATCCAGAAACCGGTCTTTACTTTCTGAAAACAAAATAAAATTGAAGCAACCTAAGAGGTGTTGCTGCTCCACACACGGGTGCTTGATCACAACACCCAACTCCAGAAAGTCTTCACTCCTGTGTTCAACAGCCTTCACATTCACTTTTCGTTAGTTAAAAGGTATGATCTGAATTAAGAACTCCTTGCGGGCTAGGAGGTAGAAATAACGCTGGTACTGGGCAGAAACCGTGCCATGGCCTTCCGCGAGGCTTTTATCACCCCCATTAACAGCATAGACACAACAAAGTCAGGGGCGATCACCACCCTCCTACCACCATCACTCCCTCACTGCTACCAAGAGGAAAATTAATCCTAATAGTCTTGACAATTCTCCTCCCCTCCCTGGCCCTCCCGTCTCAACAAGTCTAAAGTACTCCTAGGGAGACACGGGAGCAGCCATGCTCGGCAGCTCAGCTCCAAAAGGGCATCAGATAACACGAGCCCCGGGGGCTGCGGGCCCCACATGGCCGGGAGGCAAGAGGCCCCTCTGAGGGAGAGCTCAGCAATGAGGAAGACGGCGGGTTTGAACCGGCACCTCCCCACAATACACACACCTCCCCCCGGGCTCACCGGCACCGGGCCCCCTCCGCGGCCATGTCTGCGACAGGGCCCGCCGTGCGCGCCTCCCGCCCCGCCCGTTACTTCCTCTCCAGGAGGCGGCGGGCGGGCTGGCGGCCGCCGGGGCGCGTTGCTCGGGGGCAGCAGCACCGGCGACGCCCTCTAACGGCCGCTACCGTTTACCAGCCCGCCCCGACCACGACGTGGCCTCCCCCTCACCCCCTCTTTCGCCGACACAGACAAAGCGGAGCCGCGCCCGCCGCAGCTGGAGGGGAATGGGGAACAGCCATGGTCCGGCTCCTTGAATTTCCCACTCCCGGCCGTGAGCTTCCCCAGCCAGCCCCGCCGCTCACCCCTCTGCCCATGATGCCGAGCAACGGCGTGCGGGTCAAGCGACTGCGTGCGAAGAGCGGGACTCAGCGGCGGCGCCACGTGTCCCGGCCGGCGGCAGGTGCGGAACAATAGCAGCACCCCGGCCGCCGCTCGTTTGCTTCTTCTCCTTCTTCCTCCTCCTCGGTTCCTGTCTTCGCCTCTCCCCCTACCCGGCTCGCTCCTTTCTGGGGCCGCAGCCACCCGCAGCTCCAGGAGCAGCCGGCTTCCCGCCGCATAAAGAACCCCTGCCACACCGCCCCGCCCCGGTCCGCCCCTCCGAGGCGGCCGGGAGGGGACGGGACGGGACCAGAGCGACGGAGGGGGCGGAGAGCTGGGGCTGTGGGCGGGCATGGTGCCCGCGGGCCCGGCACCGGGTGCAGGAGCCGCGCCACTGCCTCGACAGAGAGGGGGTAGACGGGAGGCGGGACGGGGCGCGGGGCTCCGGGCTCCTTTCGCTACGGGGAAGGCTCGTTCCTCCCGCCCGGGGGCGAGGCCGCCGCCATGCCGGGCTCGCCCGGGCCGGCCCCTCGCCGCACAGGGAGGGTTTGGCGGTTAATCCTTCGGGAGCCCGCCCCGCCTGAAGTCACAGAATCACGGAATGGTTTGGGTTGGGAAGGACCTTAAAGCTCATCCAGTTCCAACCCCCCTGCAGTGAGCAGGGACACCTTCCACTAAAGCAGGTTGAATGTCTCCAGGGGTGGCGCATCCATCACCTCTCTAGGCAGCCTGTGTTTTACCACCCTTATTGTAAAGATTTTTTTCCTCCAATCCAGCCTTAATCTCCCCTCTTTTAGTTTAAAACCATCACCCCATATCCTATTACAACAGGCCCCTTTTAAGAACTGAAAGGCCCAGTCTCTTCCAGGCTGAACAACCCCAACTCGGCTTTTCCTCGTAGGAGAAGTGCTCCTCCATCCACCTGATCATTTTTGTGGCCCTTCTCTGGACCCTCTCCAACATGTCTGTGCCTTTCCTCTACTGAGGGCCCCAGAGCTGGATGCAGCACTCCAGGTGAGGTCTCGCTAGAGCAGAGTAGGAAGGCAGAATCACTTCCCTCCGCCTGCTGGCCACGCTCCTTTGCATGCAGCCGTGGATAAGGTTGGCTGCCTGGGCTGCAAGTGCACACTGCCGGCTCATGTCTAATCTTCCATCCACCAGTACCCACAAGTCCTTCTCCTCAGGAGTACTCTCAATCCCTCCATCCCCCAGCCTGTAGATACTGGGGATTGCACTGACCCACATGCAGGACTCTACACTTAGCTGCATTAAACCTCATGAGGTTTGCATGGACCTACTGCTCCAGCCTGTCCCAAGTTCTGGATAGCTTCCCATCTCTCAGGTGTGTCAATTGCACCACTCAGCTTCATGTCATCTTCAAACTTGCTGGCAGCACACTCAATCCCACTGTCACTGGTGAAGGTATTCAACAGTACTGTGCCCAATATAGACCCCTGAGGGATGCCACTTGTCACCTGGGGGGCACAAGACCTCCGGGGACCCCTTCCCACCCAAACCTGAGCCTGTGCAGCTGCCTCAGTGGGCTGTGAGGGGCCATGCCACAGGCCTTACGAAGCTAAGGTGTGCTCTGTACCCTGGGAGATGCACATGTATGTGCCAGAAACCACTTCAAAGCATGGTTAGTGATCACTACACTTGGTGATCAAGGGCATGCTGAAGTTCCAGGGCATCTTTCTGTGCCCTCTGCAGTTCCAGGCACCCAGTACAGGCATCATCTTTCAAACTGTGGGAAAGACGGATGCAGAAGTTGTGGCTGTGTTTGATCATTTGTCTTGATTCTCTGGCAAAGAAATTCAGCTCCTGCTCTTTCTCATTCTTCACAGCTTAGAAAAACTTCCAGGACCCTGCATGAGCCTGGAAATGAGAAAGTATTTCAGTAGCCTTCTCCCCATGGGAAGCTTCACCTGCTGAGGGCACCAGAAATGGGAACATTCTTGAGGAGGAAGAACATAGTTATGGCACTTCCCTGCTAAACGGGGCTTGAAACTCCCCTCTGCAGGAGGAAAGAACTGAACTCAGCCCTAAAACATCCTGCACGAGAGCTTGTCCATCAGTTTGCCCCACAGGCCCATGTATGTGAGTGGAAGGGAGGCCACTACAACTACCACAGTGTTTGAAAAAGCAGTGGAGGCACCACACAGGTGATGGAGCTTCGTCATATCACCATGCCATAGACCTGCTTTTAAAGCTTCTGATGGATCTGGTGCTTGTGGACATGGAGGACACTCCATCTTTGTGATTCCATCTGGACTTAGAAACAGCTCAGCCAGCTCAATACTGCAGTGCTTCTGGGCCTGACCATCCTGAACTCTAAAGTAAAAACCAGCAATGAGATCAGATGCAATTTTGGACAGCAGGCCAGCATTTCAGAGACACTTTTTTAGTCTTCTGCATAAGCTCCTTTTTGTGCCTCTGATGGTCTTTATTGGATCTGGCACTGTGTTGACAGAAGCTTTTGGTTTACCTAGACAATACATGGCACCTGAGCAGCCATCCCCCTCCCAAGCTGCACTGTCTTGACCCCGAGGCAGCACTCTCAAGCTCTCATTACTCATCTTTGAGGTTTTCTTTTAAGTCTTCCCATGAAAGGCCTGGCTCTTGCCAGCAGGCAGGGAGAAGGGGAACTCGGTAGAAGTTTCAGAGCCTGAAATCACCTATTAATTTCATTTCCACTCCTTAACACCATTTCAGTCCTTAAGAGCAATCCACTGTACCAGACTTGGGTTTCTTTCTATATGGCAGTGAAGCATCATCAGTTGGACACTAAAAGACCTCCACACAACTTCTGAGCCATATTGCCCCTTGAAGTGCCACCTAACTATTGTGGCTGATTTGGCACACTATCAGTTTGATCCAGCTTTTGCCTTGGGGTGGCTGATGCATTTCTTCTCAACATGAAACTGTAGCATGCAACTGTAGTTCTGTAAACTCAGATCTAGAGTCTCTTTCAGGAGAAAAAAGTGTGTCTCAGTTCTGTACCTGGCAGTGATTTAAACAAATTGCAAATCCATATAGGTCAAACTCAATTTTATTATGTCAAAACAGGCAGGGAGGACAGAGTACTTGTGTTCTCCAGCTGTAGTTGGTATCAGTGAGATTAACTGAAGAAAAATCAGGAGAGCTCTGTTTGCAGTATCTACAAGCAATTACAAACTCTTTTTGATACCTTGGCAGGGTGACCAAGAGCAGCAGAGATAACATACAGGGAACTTCATTCGTGCCAGCAGGTCAGATCCAAATCAGGTTTTACCTGAAAATTCCTGCTCTTTGGCTTGTATTTCCCTCTCATTTCATTCTGGGAGTAACCGTGAATCGTTACTTTGTAGATTTGCAGCAAAACATCGTGTTCCCTTCGAACCACTTGCTCTTTGTGGTGCGGCTGTGGGCTGCTGAGCAGCGGTTGAATTCCAGGGGTAGGCATCACAGCATGCACTGAAAGAAGGGTGGGCCTTAGGTAAACAGTGCAGGGTGCTATATGAATGCCTACTGATGCGGCCCTCCTGCAGCTCTTTTTACTTTGAGAAGTGTTTTGGGGCAGACAGTTTTATTATGACCTGTTTAAGGACAGGAAAATGGAGTCAGGCATGCAGAAAAGCTTTTGTAGGTTCTAGTTAAGAGTCCAAAGGTCTAAAAGACATTTGCCCTTGCTGCTACATATGACAGCTTCTGCTCATTCATATTCCTGCTTCCAGTAGCACAGTGCATCCAGCTTGACACAGAGAAACAAATCTTCTTTATCTCTTTGCAACTGCCACAGCCAAGGGCTGCATTTGCAGCAGCTAGGAAAAACTGGGATCAACTGCAGCTGGGAAAACTAGGATCCCAGCAGTGGATACTACCCAGAATAGGAAAGAATGTCATCTCCCACATGTTTTTTCTTTCTGTGACATCTCCCATGTTCACCAGCATTTTGCATGCGTCACAACAACCGCCTCACTTTGGCCTTGAGCTTGAAAACCAAAGCTTCAGTGGCAATGAATACATACATAGTGGGACACTGCCTATGTTCAGTACAGTACCCTTCCTGGCAGATAAGAAAACCTCTTGTGGCTCCACTTACTCTGCAAAACATAAGGAATGGAAGCTGGGCCCAAATAAGCTATTTACCCTTATGCACTTGTACCTTATCTCACTTGTCTCCAGAGGATGGGGCAGATTAAAGCAGGCAACAAAAGCAGCAGCTGTGCAGATACAGCAAGATGTGCTCCACCATGATGTCTCTGTCAGTGTGGTTCAGAAAGGTGCTCAAAAGGGATTCATGCTTTTTGAAGGATAATTCCACTAAGAGGGGACTCAAAGAAGATGAGGTGGTTGCACGTAACTATTTCTATCGACCTTCCCTCTGTAATTACAGGTCTCACACCCCCGTTGTTGTGTCCCTGCTTTTAATGAGATCACTTTAAGAGATAAGGCAGTAACTCCATTAAAGAAGTGTTGGGGGGGGGGAATATCTGACTATGAGGTGAGCAAAGATCAAGATCTGCTGCACTGGTCGCATTTGGTTAAGTTTCTTCCTCTGCTTTTTTTCTCCCCCCAGCTGTGGTATACAAATGTTTTGCATTTTTTGACAGTATTTTGTATTGTTCTGAGCCCTTCTGTGCCATTCAAATGCTGTTTCAAAAACACGACAAAGACTCCTCACAAGGGAAAATGAGGGCTACAGCCTTTGCCACTGCATGTAACTGGTATTACCTTCTTTTAGAGCAGTGGTGTTGAGGGCTACAGAGGCGAAGGGCAGAAATACGCAGCATTCCTGTCATTTCATGTGCCTCAGTGCTATGCGTGCATGAAATTCCTGGGCAATTGGCACTTCCGTAGGTGGGAACTCCAGCTGCTCAGCCCTCCCCAATAGTAAACTCAAAGTGCTTCGGCCCCACAGCTAAAAAACTGGATTTTTTGCATTTTACCAGAGAGGAGGTGGAGGCCTACTGAAGTCATGCAGTGAATCAGATCAATGTGTGGAATTTAGGACAGCATGTTTCCTGTCCGGCTGCTAGGAGATGGGGTTTTACTACTGGTTCACAAATCCCCAAAGACTGCTTTGAGGAGGGGGTATGCTGTGAGAGCACAAGAAGCAAAGCCAACAGCAATAGGCTGAAATCCACTATTCAAGGATTTGTGCTTCTCCAGGAAAAATGGTGAAGAATCCACAAATCTAAGAAATAAAGGGTTCAATTCTTGCTCTGGGCAAAGCCGTAATATGCATCGAAGTGACACTTCTTTTTTTAAAGCCCATAATCATAACCTATCCTTCCATTTTTAGTTACTAATGTTGGTTTTAGTTCACCCTTCTTTGCCAGTGGGTTATCTGGGAGATAAAGCAGCTTTGTAATCCCTAGACTCCATGGAACCACAGTGTATATCTCTGTGTGCATGTTGCTATTCCAGAAAGATAAACTAAGTGCCATGGAACTTACACCTTCTCTGCAAATCGTTTGAGCACTAGTGGCTGTAGGGAATATATCTCAAAGAGCATAAGGCTGAGCCAGAAACGTCTGCATGTACTCTTTATTTAGAGTTTTTTCCTTTTCCTCCCCTTTGCACCTGCTTGTATTCAATGGCAGAAAAGTGATAGCATATAAATACATACAGGCTGGTGAAAAATGCCACTTTTTTATCCATACCTTGACTGTTTTTCACCCAGCTGAGAAGGCAAGTGGGTGTATTGCTGATAAGTTAAAGGGAGTTGAAGATTGTTGCTCAAGGGTGGAGAACGAGAAATTA
This sequence comes from Psittacula echo, assembly GCF_963264785.1. Lineage (NCBI taxonomy): Eukaryota > Metazoa > Chordata > Aves > Psittaciformes > Psittacidae > Psittacula > Psittacula echo. The sequence goes on from NC_137736.1 coordinate 9,464,987, forward strand.
TAAAGCGTATGTCACCATATTAAAACCAGTTTGACATTTTACTGTGCTACAAATACATTTTCAGGCATTGATAATTTTCCATTAAATTTTGTTGTTAGAAAAATATATTTCCAAAGAGAAAACACCTTAATGTCAGGATGTGCCAAAGCACAACCTCTGCTCTCTCCACCTGACTGCATGCACTGTGGTGCAGCCTTCAGTTACAACACATGAAATGCTGCACAATGAATGAGAGGAAGGCAGCTTTAATAGACAGTTTTATCTTCACCTGTCATCATGCTTCATGTTCCAAAACTAATGTTCTCTGAGTTCAAAAGCCCCTTTTAGCAGGACAAACGGAGGTATTAGAGGAAAGCAGGCTGACAGAGACCCTTGCTGGCTGCAACCTCAGAGACCAAGGTCAGCATGAAGCTCAGTGCCTTCCCTGTTGACTGACTGCCAAGTAATGGTGATGGCAGAATCTTAAGACCTGCCTGGTGGTGCTCAACCATGTCAATCATACCTTCTAATGTCTGATCTGGCCTACAGGATGCTGTGCCTCACTTCCCCATACCTTATACAACCAGTAGGGGTACTAAAGCTGAGCATTCCTGGTAAGAAAAAAAAGAGTATATGGCTGAAAATTGTTGATTTGAAGTAGTCTGAATGTGATGAGTTTCTAGGCAAGCTACATAAGCCATCAAATTGACAGGACACTGCAGGGAGGACTTAGAATATTCTTCCCAGCATGACAGGGATGGATTTTCTGGAGGCGGCTGCTTCTGTTCCCGTACAAATGATTACTTTAATACAATAAAAAATGAACAATGTGAGCTTGGGCACCTACAGCCTTAAATAGCCACATCTTTAATTTTCATTTAAGTCTGCATCCATCGATAAAATATTTGATATTGTTCGCTAGACAACTGAGTTCTGCACAAGATGTTCAGTCTGGCCCTGGTTCATCAAAACACTTTAGTGCTTTGCTGAATCAGGGACTAGCTTCTCATTAGAGCAGGCATTTTTTATTCAAGGAAGGAGAGATCATGGTGCAACCTCACTGTGTGGTCTCTTGGCAAGTGCTGTGCACAGTAATAGGTTATGGATTAGGACCCTGTTCTCAAGGCCCAGACTCTTACTGTGGGTCTTCCACCAGACACATTTTTCAGCCTGTAGTTATCAAACTGTCATGGAAGTACTTGAGCTTTGGGAAGGAGGTAGTTGTTGTTTAGAAGTGGTACTGATCTATTTTGTTGGGGGTTTTTGGTTGGTTGGTTTTCCCTGAACCAAGGAAATTCTTCTGTGCAACCTCAGGATTATAGAGAAGATTAAAAGTATTGAGCTCTGACATACAGTCACTCATTGTGCAGGTTCACTTTTGGGATAATCCAACTCCCATGAAGACTTTCACAAAAAGCTACAAAACCAGGTATTGTGAGAAGGCAAGCACTACAGAGCAGATATTGTAGTAGTTCCTTTATGTAACTGTCTCAAAAGCAGTGCGTGGTAAGGAAGAAACCAAAATGAGTAAAGGCATATCCCCAAGGTACATTCGAAAGGTATGTCACTAAGAAAGAGGGAGAGTAATCTTATCATTCAGGAGTCAGGCTGTGCCTGGATGTTCCAAGACATCCATCAGCACTAGCAGGGCAAAAGCTTTGCCTCACCACCATAATCTCCTGTCCTTCCTTCTGCTGCCATGGCACTTCCCATCTCTCCCAGCAACTGTGTTGGCCCAAATGCTGTGGACAAATAGTATGAAACAGGTTGGAGAACTGGTCCCACTTGAAAGAAACATGTAGAAGGCATCCCATGTTTTCTCCTTGGAGTCCTTTACTCAAGGATCTGCTCTCACATCAGGTCTTCACAAACAGCAGTACCAGCACAAGGCAACATTGCCATAAACTGGTGTTGCCACCATGGCATGGGAGCCAGGAGCCCCCACATTTGCTTATAATTAAGTATAGTTCCTATACAGATCCCATAGTTTATGCCAAGTGCTTCACAGTTGTTAGGTAGAGCATCCTGCCCACGTGGAATTAATAAGGAAATGCTCTTATCTGCCTGAGGCACAGAGGTAGAGCCTCAAGTAGGATGTCCCTGGGGTCCTGCAGAAGTGACAGAGGCAGGGAAGGAGCTAGGAAACACCCCTTCTGGATCTGGGACAGTCTGAATATGGTCCTAATCCCTGATGCTCAGAAGTAGTTCTGGAGTTTACGTGCAGAGAAATTGCTTGTCACCTTAGCTGGATGCACAAGAAGTCTAGGAAGGAGCAGGAGTGTCAGTAGTTCTCCTAAACCGTGTATGTAAAAGGGAGTTTTCTACTCTGGGAACCATGAACCACATATGCATGGTTGGTGTTTATACACAGGGCTATTTCAGGACAATATAACTGCTGGGAAAAAGGATGATTAAGAAAAGGTTTTGAAATAGACAAGATAGCTCCATAAAATCCTCCACCTCCTGAGATAGAAAGCCAGCAAAAATAAGCCTCACCATGAAATACAATTCATTTCAGCTCTTGTGGTGGCGAAATAAAACAAGAGAACTTCCAGAACAGTGGTTGCAGTTCATGGCATGAGTGCATCAGTATCATTATAGCCTTAAGATAAGCAGTTGCCCTTAGTAAGAAATGCACATTCAGCAGCAAAATTGTTCTGTGCAAATGGGCTATAGCCCAAGGATGTGTTGTATTCCCAAAGTGTTTACTGCCCAAAGCAACTCCAATAGGCATGAGCAAGCAAAGCACTGACTAGCTATAGATTTTTGCTTCAAGTTTATGAGTCTTTCTTGTCTGCAACATCATTTTAACCCAGTAACAAGTTCTGTTTGCAGAACATCTTTCTCTTCAAGGATTTTACAAACTACCTGTTTGCACTGATCACTGTCCCAGAGAAAAAGAATAGAGCTGCTTATCAACACTTTGCAATATTGCTCTATGGAAAAATAAGGAAATTAATGACAATAAGAGAACTGATGAGTGAGAGGGAGAACTCAGATGACAAACATAGTTGACAAGGTTGCTGGCTCTTACAAAAATGTCATTATAAAAGTGTTGTGTCTGTATGTTCAGCACCCAAACAAGAAAGACTAAAAAGCACCCTCGACTCATGATAACAGAAATTTTGAGAAGGGTTCCTCATCATGATGAAAAAGTAGAGCAACTTTTTGAAAGCAAATACTTAGAAATCCATTCTGTCCCTTGTTACAAGAGCTCAGCCTAACCTCCTCACTGTTACTGGCATTACTTGGGGTTTCTGGTGTCCTCAAGGACAAGTGCTAGCCCAGAGATTTTTCCATCAGTTTCACACAAATGCATGCATATATTTTTGCTTCACGTTTTAAATAAATCATGGATGGCTCCTTACTCCAACAGTAAGGACAAGATGTAGTTCCCCTTCAGTTTCAGAAAGAACATACCTAAACCTGCAGTTTTACCTGAAAATGGGTAAAGTTTGTTAGACCTGGGAAAGTTAGAGCAAAGTCCTAGCAAGTGTTGTCTGTATTGTTGCTTCCCCTGTGTAAAGACCAGAGGACATGGGGGCTATCATGCTTTAATCAGGTTCAGCACAAATTGCAAAGAAAGGGTTTGAGTGGAATGGGCACAGATGTATGACATACCCACAGGAGCATGTCTGGACACTGCTATCCTAGCACCCCTCAGCACATATGCTGAGTGTAGCTGTGGTCTGACTACAGAGCAGAGCAGCAGAAAGCTCATTATAGAATGATTTGGGTTGGAAAGGACCTTAAGATCGTCCAGTTCCAACCTCCTGCCATGGGCAGGGGCACCTTCCACTAGGCCAGGTTGCTCCAAGATCTGTCCAACTTGGCCTTGAGCACTGCCAGGGATGGGGCAGCCACAGCTTCTCTGGGCAACCTGTGCCAGCACCTCACCACCCTCACAGGGAAGAACTTCTGCCTAAGATCTAACCTGAACTTACCCTATTTCCGTTTGAACCCATCACCCCTTGTCCTATCACTACAGTCCCTGATGAAGCATCTTTCCAAAAGTTGGTGCAGAGCAGAAGTGGCTCAGACTCAAACCAAGGAAGGACCCATGTTGTCTCCTCCAGGCATGCAAGTCACCCCATCTTTTTTGGCAGGGCAGAGCCAGCCACCAAGGAGAAGCTCTGCAGAGGATGCTGCTCCCTTTCTTTCTCCATCCTCTGACTTTGGGGTTCTGCAGACTGAGAGGATTTACAGCCCTGCTCAGATACATCCAAAAGGCTGCTCCAAGTTATCTGCCCAGGTATGCTTCTGACTTAGAACTTTCAGGCACTCCCCTGTATCAGCAAGGCACCTCTGTGATATCTCTGTACTGCTGACGGGAATACAGTGGCAAGTCTGACTGAGGCCAGCCACCTCCACCCCATTGTACCAGGCAGACTATCATGCAATTGTCACACTTGAGTAAAGCTTCTGGTTGCCCAGGATAAGAGTTGCACATTAGCCAGAGGCTGTGATAGGTCCTGTCTGAGGGATTACACCCAGATTAAGAAAAAGTGAAAAGCCTGAAGTACAAGATGGCAGTTGACAGGAACACAGACCATGCACATGGGAACAAGTTACTGTTGGGGAAGATCATGTGGATGCGTCAGTTCCCTTGGCTGCACAAGGCAATACCCACTGAAGTGAGGATGCTGTCCACTTACCATGAGTAATGAGAGGTGCACATGATACACCCTTCTGAGAGCTCACTCATGCTCTCATATCGTCTTTGATGCACTGTATTAGCCACTTGCAGATTTACCCAGCTCGCAAACTGTGTCTCCAATTGCAGTCCCACAGCAAGAACCTCATTTTGCTGTTATTTACATTGTACAGAAGGGACAAAGAAACATAGCAGAGAGGGGCAAGGGTGTGATTCATGATGTTTCCATACTCAATTCATTCTACCAACATCCACCACTGAGCCTAGAAGTGAGGTGTCACTCTGGAAGATGCCACATTTCTCCACTAACTTTGTCCCTGTTCAAAGGCCTAATTTTTTAATAATCTAAAGTTAGAGACAATGAATTGCACCAAAACTTGTCTTGCGCAAGCTTCTTGGAAAGTTCATGGCAGAGTCCGTATTCTGCTTGGGATACCAGGCAAACTTGAAAGCGCAGCCTCTGCTTAGGTGAACATCGGCTCTTCACCAGGATAGTAACGGTTCTTTTCAGTGTCCTTCTGGCACCAGCTGCTTTTGGGCAAGTGCAGCTTCTTTCATGCAACGCATATGTGTACACTTGCCATAATGTTGGGTTAATAGTGCTGAAGTTGTGGTAAATCTGCTGACTTGTAGCTTGGGGTTTTCCCCTGAAGAAGAGTGAGGTGCCTACCATTGTGCTTTGCTCCCAGCACTCTCCTGTCATCCTCTTTGTTCTTTACCACAGGCTGCTGAAAAAGCAGCATTCTCTGGGGCCATTGCATTAGCACTGAGCATTCCAAGAGGCAATTACAGTGCAGATGGTAGGCCAGGTGAGCAGCTCTGAGGAATAGCATGTCCCAGGAGAATGTGCTTTGCTCCTCCAGTGAACATTACTCTCTACAGTGTGCAGGTATCTGCCAAGTACATGAAGTACATCAGCTCAACTCCCTATCCGCCAGTGTGGGTTTTTTTAAACGATTATATAGTGGTTTAGGTGCGTTTAGACCTTGGCTTGCCAGCACATAGCTATTGTCTGCGTGGGCATGTCCTCAAGAAACAATGCAGACAGCCCATTAAGGTTAGTGATAGACCTGAGCTGCATAATTGAGATCCACCCTTAAGCCACAAGATGTTCTGATCTAATGCTCAAATCCAGCAGATTCCTCTGTTGCAGCTAAAAGTGAAAATGCACCAGAACCAGCATTTCTAAAGGTGATTTCTCTCAGTTCTAAAGAGCCTGAGGATTTTATTTTAGTTTGAGGGCTCAGCGTCAGTTCAGATCTTGTTCCCATATGTGAGCATTCAGGAGGACTCCTGGATGCACTAGCTTCTTTTGAGCCTAGTCTCTAGCTACACTGAAGAAGTGTTTAGTGGGGAGAGGCTAATCATGAGCTGAATAAATATGTGAGAAAATTAATTTTAAGGCAGATCTGTGAAAGTCTTTTCTTGTGCCAGAATAGCAATATTGTTAAGGAGCATCTTCCCCACCCCACCCCTTTTTTTTTTTTTTGGCAGGGTAGTTGAAATTTCCATAATAGTAAAAGCCTTTAGTGCAATGCTGTTGAATCCATTTATAAGTCTTTTTGCCAATATATAGTAATTTTTGTTTCACTTACTGAAATCGGCTAAACCGACAGAACTCTCTTGTGACAGCAAAAGCAGCTCTCCCATGAGGAAGGTTTGCTGGGATGCTCTTCTGAAATACTTACACCTGGAAATTTTAAAAGTAAAACCTTGCTGAAATAAACATGTATAAATATGTATATGTTGCAAAGAGGTAGTGAGGAAAACAGCCTGAGTCATCTCCAGTCTATACCAATAGACAGATGACAAAGCTTTGCCTTGCTTCCAGTTCCTACATAGTGTGAGCTTCCTCTCTGTTATTTATGCATTGATAAGTAGGAAGACAGCAGTAACAAACAGCCCCAGCCTTGTCTTCATTGTTTGCAGCTTATTACCTCAGAGTGTGCCTCTCCAAGGACATTGCCAAACTCACCAGACAGCCTCCCCGAGGTATGTTCTGAAGAGCTAATGCGTGTCACGCCCGTGCAATCCTCTTTTCCTGCATCTCCAGGCAAGGGCACGTACTGCCTATAAAAGCATGCAAATCGTTCCCTAAGAACTGTACCAACGGGTGAAAGAAAGTATTTCCTTGCTCTAAGGAAGTCACCAGCAATAAGAGATGGAAAAGACTGGGGAAGAGCTGGAGGGGGTCAGCTCTTCCCTGACTGAAATAAGGGGGCTGGAACAAGATAGGTGATGGAGAAGCCAAGCTCACTGTGCTGGCCAGCAGGACCAGGGAATGGTGCAGAGGGCTCTCCTCCTGGCTCAGTGTACCCCGAGCTGATCACCTATGGTGACCCTTGATGGGGTCAGGGTGCTGCTGATACAACAGGACCAGTGTGGCTCAGGCATTGCACCTGGCCTGAGCTAGCCTGTCTCTCTTGGCCATCATGGAGGGACTTCATCTGGCCAAGGGACAGCTGCCCTTGGCCAAGGCTACTAGCTTGGACCTAAGAGATATGTGTGACTTCTGGGGCCTTAGTGCCCAGGGCACTGGCAGAAACACATTATTTCAGCTGCAGTGGGCATGGAGGGGGCTGCTTAGAAGCAGTTGATGTTCTGCTGCTGGCCTTTACAGGCTGGGGTTACTGCAGAAACAGCCTTTTGAATTTTACAGCTATTTTCTAATCTTACTTAACAGCTTGCACAAATGTCCCTTTTCTTCTTGCTTCATTTTTGGGACATTTTCCACGTATACTTCCAATCTCAAAACATAGGCTTCTCAATGCAAGCTGAGGTTATTGAGCAAGAAGCTGGCATTACTAAATTGGAGCGGTCCCATCTTCTCCTGAAGAACCACAGCAGAGGAAACAAGCTTTGCAAACCTAATCAACTAGTCCTGCAGGAAGTCACGAGACCAGCTCCACTCAAGCTAAAGCACTTAAACAACAAATTGTGAGGTTGATTAAAGGGAAAAAAAGCCTTTTAAATCTGTATTGGCCAATACAGCTCTAAAGGGAGGTTTATTGTTGTAAGTGTATATACTATAAATAAGGGGGTTATTTGATGTTCTGAGAGTTGCGCAACAGACTGTTCCATGCAATCTTTAAAGAAATGGTTTTAACATGAGTGGGGTGGGTGGATCTCAGAGGCATTGGATTTCACCAATATGCTGAGGCTTCTGGGAGAGCTTCCACCCTAAGAAAGATGGATCTGTCATGTCGAGTTTCCTGCCTCTCCCAGGCAACTAAGTGAGAAAAGGGCATAACCCCTGAGAAGTAGAAGCCAGGAGTGGGGGGGGTGGAAGAATGTTTGAGTAAAAGAGGAGAGAAGGTTCACTTATTGGTCTTCCAAAGAGGGAGGTTGCTCTGCTTTTGAGTTTAGGAAATACTTTTCATCCATGTTGCCAACACATGCAACAGGGAATCAGGGGTCAGCTAGATTCGAGCAGCACTTCCAGAGTCCTTGACAGCAAAACACGAGTGCCTTCAAGATCTGTGGCCATCTAGCAATCCTGAAATCAGCTTATAGGATAGCAAGAAATAAATCACAGCACAGTAAAGACCAGTGTGTGATCAGACATGGGGACTTCAGACAGGGTGCCATGAGGCAGCTGTGGCAAGCTGGAACACAATGGAAATATGTCAGCTCCCCTTCTTCACCTGAAGAAGGTGTTCAGGACTGCAGAGGCACTTGGACATAACTGGTACTCCACCTCATGCTGTTAACTTTTAACATTTCCACTCTCCTGATATGCCATATGGAGCCTCATTTCTTCTGCAATAGATTGCAAAATGTCTCTTCCAGATGTAATGGTCAGAGAAGGCTGGGCTGGAAAACAACCATGCAAGTGGGTGCAGGTTACACATCTGATTCCTGCTGGCAAGTAGTGCTTGTGCCTCTGTTGATGCAGGATTGTGTTGTTTGTTTGATGCGGTTGGGTTAGGAAAGCCAAGCTCCTTGCTGTCAGTGCACCCAAGTTAAGGAGCATGAACTGGGTCATTGCCACTATAAAAGTGAATGCCTTGAAGCAATATTGTAGTGTAATGAAAAAACGTAATCAAAGTAGTGCACCTAATTCTGTGCTTTGCACTGCATATCTGAGTAGTTACTAGACCTTTATACCTGTCTGACTGCAAGACTAGATTTCTACCTTAAATCTGAAGGAGAAAGAAAAGCTTGATCCAAAGGGTAGGGTTTAGAGCTGAACCATGAATAAGATCAAGCTGTAAATTCGTTTCCCACTGTGCATGCACTTGTATACAAGGTGTGCCCATGCTTCCTCCTACAGAGGTACAGCCAGGACACCTCTGGCTCTCCATCACCCAGCCCCACACACAGCTGACTGAAGGGGATGCTGACTGAATGTATACCCCAAAAGGCTGCTTCTTCCAAGGAACTGGAAAATTCCTTGGAATCCCGATTGCCTCACTCGTTAACTCATGCTGATCTAACCCACCCATTGCTCTGAGGCAGCATACCCTGCCCTGCCTGAACTGCAGGGACTTTTAAGAACTGATGGATGGCAGTGGCAGAGACTGTGGGTTCTTACTGGAGGACTACTGACCCTTAAAAACTTGGAACTTTTTCCCCAATGCCTACCATAAATCATCCTTAATTATAAATCAAGCCAGGCCTGCCTTGCTTCTGTGAACATGAAGGGCAATGCATCACAATGTGTATGAAAGGGCAGGCTTTCTGGTCTCTCCCCAGTTGCTGTGTCCATAGGAAAACATGCCAGGCTCCATCACATGTTCTTGCTGCTTTCTCTTAAAGTTATTGTTCACCTGTCCAAACCTTTAACCTGATACAACTCAAACTCCATCTGGATTCTAACATCAACATAAAATTCCCCATGGCCTTAAGTGAACAATTCCCTGGTGAAAGAATAGAAAACTGAAATGTAGGCCCCATTTGTCTATGGGAATACTTGTCCCTGGGTCATAACTTCATAGGATCTTTTTAAAAAAGGAAGACTGAGCAAAACTCCTGCCTTTAGCTATCTCCAAACTCTGGATAAGCTTACACTTGAAATGAGTACATGGGCCCATAGACAGAGCCTGACCCACATAAACTCCTGAGCAAAACATTAATAATTCAGGAGAATTAGAACTTTGGATGCTCAGCTTGATTTACCAAAAAGATTATGTCTACAGATTGAGTTGCAGGTCTTAGCACTGAGGCTTACATGCCCTCTCTGTGGTGGCGGAGCTGGAGGAGCCTTTGCAGGTGGCACTCCTCCTCACCCTCACATGAGCACACACAGCAGAAGACATGGTGTGCATTACTACTCTGGGTTTCAGCACACCTACAAGTGGTAACCAGAGCAGCCATGGCAGAGCCACGGGAAGGCAAGCTGAAATTGATCCAGGAAACATGCTAGCATCAGCTATCCTGTTGCAAATCCCACTGAGAGGATGTCAGTGCAGCAGTATCAGAGCTACTGAAGAACAGGCCTTCCACATTTGACAAATATAAAAAATAATGCAAATCCAACAAGTTCGCAGCTTATGTGTCCCTTTCTGAGCCATAGAGATTCCAGGAGAGCATGGAAAGTGACTGCAAGAGCGCTGAATCTCAAGGGTATCCTCTTGATCTCTGAAACTTGGCATCCAGGAGGAAGGCTGACACATCTGGAGTGCCAGGTGATAACAGAGGAGGCCATTCCTATCAAGCTGACAGTCTGGGTGTTGGTTGCACAAAAGCTCTGACTGGTGTAACTGCATCTCAGGATAGGGAGGAAGAAGTTAACAACCTTACAGCTACCTACTACAGCCTAAAGGCACTGTATGTGCCAAGACAAAGAGAAAAGGTAGACTGATGTGCCTTCAGGCTCCTGTGTTCTTAGGGAAAGGGATGGTTTCAGGGTGTCTGGGATGCCTGAGTGGCAGGAAAGGGCACTGGGGAGCACACAGCAGCACTGGCAGAGCTGCACTTTGTGCCACTGCAGTAAAGCCAGCCCAGGTGCCCAGACAGAGGAAGCTGGGCTGGCAGCGCTCAGACAAAGCCATACCTGCCAGGCACTCTGCTTGCCAGAAGTCTGTGTGTCCTTCCACCCCTGGCTGAGCTACAGAGGGATGCGGAACCACCAGCAACAAATGATACCTTGCACATGATACCTTGCCTCAGGAGCTGAGATACCTGGTGCTTCACCCAGCATGCAGAAGGCTACATCAGCACCTACCTGCATCCTCAGAGGGCTTCTGGTCAGCCTGCCACATCCTCAGGTGCTCAAGGCTCCTCCAGAGCCTCAAACCTTGTATAGAGGGTGTGAAATCCCCATCTTTGTATTCATGTGCCTCTCCCACCATACCACAGAGCTGACAGAAGTCATGCTCCCAGTGCTGGGCTTATCTCCAGTTCTCAATGACTCTCAGCTGTGTCCCACTAATCAGAAAAAGGCAGTGCTGCTGGGGCTGTCCTGATGCTGTTAGGGCTCATCCCGTTTGTGACCTTGCCTGAAGGAGAGGGGAGGTAGAGGTCAGCCCCTGATGGGTGGTCTGACATGGGGTGGTGGGATTGGGGAACTGCCTGTCATGCTTGCTGGTGCTGGGGCTTCACTGAGGAGCTGCTGTGTTTCTAAAAGCTGTTGCTGGCAGAACAGCTTTGGAAGCTGTGGTTTTCCAATTGCAGGGGCTACATCCTCTCAAGCCACGCTTCTTGTTCCCTTTGCAACTCACTATAGCAATTAGAGAAGAAACAGATAAAGCTGACACTGCTTAGGTACTTCAACTGGGTTACCTGGAAACCAGTACCTAGATGACAACTGCTACTGAGATGGGATTGTTCTGGCTGACTTCTGCTGGACTTGTCTCAGCTTTAGCTGTTCTCTGCCTCTTCAGATGACAAGAGTTAATGTCCTTATTCTCCCCAAGTTGGACAATTATCCAGCTGAACATGGAGAGGGAAAATGGACAAGGGATTCTTAGCAGCCTCAGGATAATGTATGAAAAACTGTGGGCTGTGTCCATCACTCAGCTCTACCACAAAGGCTCAGACTGGGTCAGCACTGTTTCTGCACTTGTACAGCAGAGATAATCAGTCTTCTCAAATCTGTTGCTGGGAGAAAGTTCATTATTGCTCATTAAAGCCTTTGAGGTTTTTAAAGGGCAGGCTAGCTGGCCAAAGTACTGGAAGTCTATCACCCAGCTGGAAGGCACTCGGTGACTTGAAATACAACAGCCCTTTTGCAGGGGGGAGGATCATAAATTCCACAGGGTACCAGATAAACTGGAGGAGGTAAAAAGACAAAGGGGCAACTGAAATTTCAAGTCCCTTCCCCCCATCCCCTGCCTCCTCCCTCCCACCTTTGCCGTGTCAACACAACAATAACGGTGTGACAGCCCTCTCCATCACTGCTCAGGGTGAAAGCAGTGTAGGGTTATGCTGCACCAGTCTTGCTGCCCATGGACTGTGTCTCTCCTTCATCCCTGTTCCTCCTCCTTGGTCAGCGGGTGGACAGCCTGAGCAGCCCCTTTCCTGGGAAAACAAAAACAGGAATGGTGATAGAGGGTGAGGAAAGACAGGGCTGGAGGAAGGCAGGAGGACTGGAGGGTTGCAGTATGAAGCCGGATGAAAAAGCTGGAGCTGAGCAGAAGGAGAAAAGAGAGTAAAAGAGGAAAGGGGAGAAAGGAGGACACAGACACCCTTGCAAAAGAAAGGCAATGGGTGGAAGCATGGAGGAGGGTCTGGCAATGGGAACTGGTGTTTCACACACCAAGTGGGAAAAGTTCACACAGAGCCTCCTTCACAGCACACACATCTCTGGGCAGGTGCCTTGCACACCCAGGAGGTAGCACTGATGTACAGTTAGCAACTGCCACCTCTGGAGCAGAGTTTTGGGACCAGACCAGAGATCTACAAAAGTAACACCACCTTCATTTGGCACAAGCAGTGCCCACTTTGCCCAGCTCGAGCCCTGGCTGTTTGCCTTCCCTGCTGTGGGGTGGTGGTCACCCAACTTGTTCTACTGCTTTGGTTGGACAACACGGAACAGTTACAGGAGCCTAGAGAGTTCCTGTAAGGGTGAAGTCAAAGAAAACAAGGCTGTACTTAAAAGTGCTACCTGTGTAATCATTTTGGAAGGGGGCTGGGAGGAAGAGGGAAGACAGCACTTTGTAAAAGAGCTGTAACAACCCAAGTCTACGTACAATTATGCTGCAAAGGAGCACTTTTACCAGGAAAGTTTATTTCACTTTACAGGGAAAGCTTATTTCACTTGGAAATTCCTGCAAACAATGCCAACAACTGCTTTGCATGGAGAAATATGTATACAGGAAGCTAGATGCGCACCCAGGTCACTGTGGCACAGCAAACTCCTGCTCATCAGCTGCATATTGCCTGGGAAGGAGTATCTTGAGTTCAAAACACATGCAGGCTCATTGAACATAGACAAACAAGGTACAATCATTATTTATTAGTAGTTTGTTGCTATAAGTACTTTGACAGTGAGCCTAAGCTCTAAAATGTGTGCTATGCAAGGAAAATGGGGCAGGAGAACACACAGCTTTGGGAATAGCATGTTACTGACAAGCCTCTTTGGTGAAGGCAAAGTCTGTACTGGTTGCTTTTCATTGCACAGAGGAATACCCCCAGTACGCAGAAAAAGCCCTGTCCACACTGCTGGGAGACTTCTCTGCTACAGCTTCCCAGGGCAGGTACCAGCCACAGAAAGGGACAAAGCCAGAGAGGCTACAGCTGACTGACTTCAGCCTGGCTCCTTATGCTCTTGGACTCACCTCCAAACTCTCCTTCATCCGGAAACATTAACTCCAAGCCCCTGCTGACAGCATCCGTTTTTGACAAGTGATGCATGCTCAGGCTTGGAAAACCACGGGTCATTAATGGACCCGACTGGGACAGTCCAGGAGTGCAGGCTACTCACAGCCCGGAGGCTGAAAACTGCATTCCCCCGAATAAAGGGTAAAAGAATTTGCCTCTTTGTTTTAGGGATTGTTCTTCCCAACCTTAAGCACAAGCTGAATATTCATGAACCTCCTATACGAATTAGTTATCTTTTAAAGGCTAACACAAAGTCCCCATTCTGCATGGGGTGCCCAGGCACCAGACAAAGCTAAGTGTCTGCTCTGGCAGTGGTTTTCCCAGGGACTCTGCATGCTGCCTTAAACCAGTTTCGTTTGCGTATTAAAGCAGGATCAAAACTGAACAAAGACAAAGATCCTCCCAGAGCTGTTCAAGGCAGCTGCAGCTAGTTCTGTCTTCTATATCTCTTGACCTATCATGACTCCCAGGCTACCACATTGTCTGGATGGGAAGCCAGAAAGGAAGCTAATGTGATTTTTATTGTAAGTGCTGCTCACCTGTGCAGTCATCTAGTTTAGGTGAAGAGTTCAGGTTGCTAAGTTGCTTGCCAACAGAGGTTCAGATTCATGTTTGAGCTGTATTTGTGGTAGGAACAAATGGGCGTGTATGAGCACAAACATCTATAACGTCTCATTTGCAGGTGTATGTGGTAGCATGCAGGAGGGAGATGGGCATCTCTGGCATCAGAGATGGGCATCAGAGGACATCCTGAGGACATCAGACAATGGTTCATTGTATACATAATGGAGCTGGCACAATGGCATTTAGGAAATGGGTATCACTGGGAAGGCAGTCCCAGGTCCAAATGAGATGGCAAAAGTGTGCAAAAAAAAGTGAGCAAGTGTGTGTACAAAAGAGATGAGCCATGCCTACAGTCTGTACTAGGTTTGTCTGGGACGGAGTTGGCAAGTTAACTTTCTCCATAGCTGCCCCTATGTTGCTGTGCTTTGCATTTGTGGTTAAGCCAGCATTGATAGCACACCAGTGTTTTGGGTACTGCCGAACAATGCTTGCACAAGTGTCAAGGCATTGTTTCTCTCCTCCCTGAACCCCACAAGTAAGTAGGCTAGGGGTGGATGAGAGATTGGAAGGGGACAGCTGGGACAGCTGACCCAAACTGACCAAAAGGATATTATATACCGTGTGACTATACTATATATCATACTCAACAGTAAAATCTCAAGAATAGGAGGAAGGAGGGTGTTCATGGTTATGGCATTTATCTTCCCAAGCAACCACTATGTGGACTGAGGTTGGCCTTCCCAGGACATGGCTGGACATTGCCTGCTGATGGCAAGTGAACAAATTCCTCTTTTAGCCTTGCTTCCATGTGCAGCTTTTGCTTTTATTGTTAAACTGTCACTATCTTGACTGTAAGGGATTTTTTTCATCTTATTTTCTCCCTCTGTCCAGTTGGGGGTCCAGGTCTCCTGCAGCCACCAAGGGGCAGAGAGGGGATGTCCTTGGTCAGCCCCCACTGTGTATCCTTCACTTTTTGTGTGCAGATGGCAGAAACACCTTAGTGCTCTAGAGAACAGTCCTGGCAGATGTCACCAAATTCAGAGCTTTTCTGGACTAAAAATGGTTGGACTCCACTTGCTCCCTCTTCCCAGCCCCTAAATGGAGTTGCCCTTAACCTCAGATGTTGAAGGACACCGGGAGGACTACTGCCTCCATGAGCCAACTCCACACCCCACAGAAGCCACAGGCACGGACATGGTCATAGCATGGTTTATGGAGTCTCCAGACATAAATGCCTTCTCTGCATGCACCTGACATACCCCAACCTCTCTCCCATCTTCCCCAAGGGCTATGTGTTTTAGTCGCCACCTTTCTACCTCACCCTCTCCACCTGCAGCGCCACAATATCACAAGGCCTTGGCAGCCTCCTATTCCCTATTCCGTATTTCTCTCTCTGCACTCTGGATGTGCATAGGGAGAGGAGGGCATGAACGGTAGTGCTTTGCTCTGTGTCCCCCCTGGCCCCCTATTCTTGCATTTTTAACCCTCTGACCTTCATCCCTTCATTGCTCATCCAACATTCCTGCTGTTTTCTTTTATGCCCTTGCATTGCAAGAGCTCTCTGGTTTGGTTGGGATCGGCTGACACTCATGCTAAGGGGTAGAGTTTTTCGCCAATGGCCACATAATGAAAAGCAGCAGGAGAGGGGTGGTGGAAACCCAATCTGGCATTAATGACAGCAGCAGGAGCTTGGCCAAACAGCAGCATAACAAATGTCACTGTGTGTAGCAAAGCTCCTCTTTAGCATAACACGGATCTCATTTACACCTGGGGTGTTCAGCCTTCCAGCTTCACCTTTTCCCAATCAGCTGTCTTGCAGAAGGGAGCATAAAAGACCAAAGTCTACTTGTTACTTACAGGAAAAAAAATAGAATCTTACATATCTACTTTAGTTGGGTTTGTGTCTTGTCCTTCCCTGAAGCTGATGGTGTCCAGGTGGAGCTTTCACCCCTTGAATGTTCAAGGCAAGGTTGGACGGGGCTTGGAGCAACCTGGTCTAGTGGAAGGTGTCCCTGTCCATGGCAGGGGTTGGAACTGGATGAGCTTTATGGTCCCTTCCAACCCAAACCATTCTATGGTTCTATTCTATGGTCAAGCTAAATGACCTGGGACTAAAAGGTGCGGAAGAGGGCTATCTTGCTTCTCTTTGCTGGGAGCCCTCTTCCCCTGTCAGCTGGTGAAGCTGTCAATGTATCCATAGGCAGGGAGGACCAGGCAAGACGCGAAGAGTTGATAGGCTTTGCTAGGAAACAACTCACTGCATGGATCTGAGCTCTGCTTGGACTTTGTAGGACTCAGTTGCTTTGGGACTTGCCTCCATTGCTGCTCTTCAGACCACAGAACCTTTATCTTTTCTTTATATAGGTGCTTGGTGATGCTGCTAGCTGCAAAACACTCTTGGCTGGCCACTGTCTTGCAAGGTATCTGTTAAGAAACTCCTTCTCAAGGTAACTCACTGCTATATTGTACAGCAAAACATACACAGCTTTACACTATCAGCTGTAGTTTATTTCAACTCCTCAGTAAGCAAAAGTTCACGCTTCTTCACAACCTTGACTGATAGCAGATGTAGCAAAAGCCTGGTCCTAGTGTCCCTGATGTGCATGTAATCAGAAGTAACTGTAGTTTAGCTATTACTATACCCTTACACACAACTGTGATCCCTGACTGGAAGCTTGGAGGCAGTCCATAACCTTTGTGCAACCTTGGGAATTGACTGCAGTCTGAGGAAGCCGCCGTCTACACAGGCCAGAGACATCAAAACAAGGCATTGCCCATAACATGTTCTTTGCACAGCATTGTTAGCTAAGGAATGACATATAATATGTGGTCATATCTACCATCTCTTTTGCTACACCAGCATAATTCAGACAGTCAAAGAAGTCATGTCAGTAAAATTTCCCAAGTGGACAAGCCTCGTCATGGTTGTCTGACAACTCCATAATACAACATTTTCACACTGCTCAGAGCAGCTAAGTAAGGATCAGACCTGGCTTTCAGCATAAGAAACCCTCTGAACAAAAGCAGCATGTTAAAGAGTAGGTCACCTTCTGAGAGTTTTTCCACCTTTTCTGGGATAAGGAAATGCCTGAAGGCCTTCTGCCCTTTTAGAACATGAATTGCATCAGGAGAGTTTGATTGGCAATTGCAAGTAGAGATGCAACTTGTTCAGACCCCAAGTGCAAAGCAGACTGACACAGGAGTTTGCACAGAGCGTGTCTGTTTATACAGATCTCCACTGTAAAATTCTCATCTTGGGGCAGGGACTCCCACTGATACCCTCAATAGAAGTAATACATGATCATTTATGGTTTTGAGGATGTTTCTTTCTCATGCAGCCTGAGTAGGGATCTGTGAGGACGACCACAGCTCCAAGGCCAGTGAGGCATGCTTTGGGGATGTAGGTGAAACTGTTCAGTGTTGAGCACAGAGACACTGAACTGTCAGAGGCACTGCTGTGCTGGTTGTGAAGGACATGGTGTGGTCCCTACGTGTCAGTGACCAACCCAAAACTGCCACTGGGAGGGGGCAACCAACCACCAACATGAAGTACACCCTGATTTGCAGCATGTAATTGCTGTGGTTGTGAAAAGCACTTACCTGCTCTTGAAAGCTTGTATGAGTATGTACTGAGGGGGATTACAAAGCTTTGTTATGCAATGACAACAGTATCCCACCAAAAGCCTCAGTGCAGGGGCTTCATACTGGCTGTGCATGGGCTTCTGGAGGCAGAACTCCCCAGCAGTAGCTAGCTAGCATCCCCAGCATGCTAGCACAGATGCCATACCTAGCTGCATCTTTTCTGGTAGAGGCAAGGAACACCTGGCAGAGGGAACACTAAAGCTGGGTTTCCCAGGCCACCTCTATGACCAAGCTCACCATTTCATTACCCTACTATTGATAGGTCAGAGGTTCCTCTTTCTGAGTGCGTGAAGAGGATGATACTGGTACAAGCACATGTAGGTGATACAGGCCACAGTCCTGGCTGCAGGAGAAGTGGAAGGCATGCTATTAAGTATGTTTGTGTAGTGGCAGAAAGGATGCTATGACACTGCAAAGCAGCTAAGGGGAAACCTGTGGAGGACGGGGCCAAAGTCTTACGTCCTGTCAGCAGGCCAAAATGAAGCTATCCACACTTAAGTCTCCCAAGCACTTTAAACATGCCCCAGGCTTCAGCCTGGATAAGAAGAGCTGTTGAAATGTTACCTGCAAACATGATTTTGTCTTTCTGAATGCTGTGAGACAATGCTGCATTCCACTGCAATATTGATGGGGTGACACCAGGTCTTAAGTGTAGGAGGGTTAGACAATAACACTAGAGACATAAAGTGTGTCCATGCAATAGGTTGGATGTGGAGCAATGTCTTGTCATAAACAAAACTTAGCTTCACTTACGTAGAGGGGATTAGCCTAGGTTTACCATACAATAGCCTTGCAGAAACCATGGACCAAATCCTGACATTTCACCAGCTTCAAGAGTGGCGCCGACTCAGAAAACAGTTCAATGCAGTTGTACTTCTCTATGGATGAAAAGGATTGATTTCCCTGTAACATGAGAGGAGCACTGTACCTGACTGCTTCAAGGCTGTGGTATTTGCAACAGGGATGGGACTTTGGCAGGCCAAGGAGTAGGAGGCAAGAACAAGCCACGAGCTGCATATGTGAAGCCACAACAACAGATGGGGCTGGAGGCAAACCACCCAGATGAAAATTGTCCGTAGGTGAAGCAAAGACCTGTTTTCAAAAACCTGTGTCTGAACTTGCCCACACAGAGTGGGTGCTTGAGTCTCAGTCCAAGCCTTCCTGGAAGCTCAATGGTGTAAGGGGTGAGAGTCAGAGCAGAGGAGATCACAAGGTTCATATCAGTAGAGGACACAGACCAGGTAACAGGGTCCAAACCCAGTGGCTCCTTTGTCCTGTGACTCATGAGGATGAGGGCAGTTTTGGGGAACCACAGCTTCAAGCCTTTGGATGGTTTGCAAAAGGGCATCTTGGTGCTGATGCATATGAATTGCTGTCAGCTGAGCAATGTGAGTGCAGAGCACTGGTGGCATTTGACCTGTCATACTTTTATCCACTCCTTCTCTATTGTCATCATCACAGACAGTGGAAGATCTGCAGAGAGGGTGGCCCAGCTAGTTTCCCATCACAGCCAACCCCACAACTGCGATGGGAAGTCTAGAAAGCATGGCTTTTGTTTTCATCCAGTATACAGGAGACTGAGAGGAGCCACAGTAATAAGCTATGAACATGTGAAAGGTCACTGCAAAAGGCAAGGGAGTAACCCATTCTCTTTTCCCACTGGGAAAGTCAAACTCACATGCCTAAAACACAGTAAGATCCAGGTCAATATCACGAACTATCTAAATAATAAGGTGAGTAAATCACTTCCTGAGTAGGCTGGAGTAGTGCTGTTAAAGACATGTCAAAAAACATCTGCCAGGCATGGGCTAGGTTTAGTTAATCCTACCTTGGAAAGTTGGATAGGTTAGCTGATCCCAAGGTCCTTTCCTGTTCTATGTTCAGTGATTTCAACAATCCTCATAGTATCCAGGGACTAAAAGCTTTGTAAGACCCTTACTGGCTTGTGTTTCTTCCATTAAAAGAAAACAAAACAAAACAAACCTAAACCAAAACAAAAACCCTACAACAGACTCAAACATGGTTTATTTAGGAAGGAAATAGATATTCAGGGAAGAAAAACATCCTCCATTTACTCTGTAGCCAATACTTAAGGGAGGACTATGAGAGGAACCAGGTCCTGCAGTGCTTTCTAAAAGCAGGCAAAACTTCTTTGGGAATAAAAAGATACACCACAGCCAGCATAGCCATATCTCCAGTTTCACTTACTGGTGGCTTTCAACCTTTCTGATAGATCTTCATGATATTTTCTCCCTTTGAAGGCAAAAGCCCCACACCGTGAATTTAAACTGGCCAGCAAGTTTTCTCCTTAGCTACCTTTCATGGACCTTTCAGAAACAGGGGGCTGCAGATCACAGGCCAAAGGTGACTTCACTGAACAGAGTTCAACTTTAATCTCTTTAAGACCAAGTGCAAGGGATCAAGCACCTGAACATGCTACTGCCTGGGGCTCTACCTTGGATTATGCTCCCTGTGTTTTGAAGCTCTCCTTCAGGACGGACCAAAACACAAGCAGTTCAGAGTCATGAGGATTGTGGACAAGCAGAGGGAAAAACTATATCTTTTTGATTAAAGATGACAGACTGGTGTATGAACCCCCCCGGGGCTCATCAACAGCCTCATCCTAACTGCCATGCCATTTCTCACGCACGCAGAGCTGTGGCTGGCTGCTCACTCCGATGCTGCACGTGGTGTCTTCCTGGGCCATTTGCGATCCTCACATGGTACCCTGGTGCACTCATCTCACGGCGGTGTCACCCCACAGCTCTGGAGTCAGGGTAAAAGCCTCATGGTGGTTGTACGTGCTCCTCACCGCTGCATTTCCCAGGGGCTGCCAGGAGATTCTGTTTCAGCTCATGCTCTGAAGGGCTGGAGTATAGTGTAGTGCAGCTCGAAGCATTGTTAGCAGAGACTGAAATGGGTTGTGCTTGGCAAGCACAATGGAAAGGAGAAGAAGGGTGACCTAGGAGCATTGCTGTTCTCACTTCATTTTTCCATTGCATCTGCTGCTCTCTCTTTTTTTTTTTTTTTCCTATCAAGTCCAAAGAGAGAAACAGAACAGAAACAAAATATAAACAGGTTCTCTCACCATACATACTGCAGGAAGGGGGCACTGTCAGAGAGAAAAGCAAGAAGGTCTGGGTTACAGATGTATCTCCATCCTTCCACTCACTCCCTTTTCTGTACTTCCATCCCCCCCATCCTGGTCTCACTTTCTCTCCAGCATCCCACCACCACTGCCATTCAGGGAGCTGAGTTGATGTTTGCACTGGTGCCTTGACAGGGTACCAAAGAATTCTATCACTCACAGGCTGGCTCTGAAGAGACATTTTGGAACCGCCTCAGCTCTCCCCACAGAGTACTGTCAACAGATACAATGGTTCAAATACGAGAGCAGTTGAAGGCAACAGGAATGTTATTGTCGCCTGTGTTGCTGGGAGCAGCTTCTTACTGCTCTTTGTGTGCCTTTGTGAGGTGTCGACAGGCCCATTGCTCAAAGCTCAAACCATAGAGAAGGTGCCCATCTCCTGCAGCAACACCTCCAAACTATCCCTGTCAGAAGCTGAATGTCACTGGTGTTAATCTCCCCTAAAGAAACTCAGCCCTTGCCAACTGATCTGACGTGGACCCTCTTCTGGCTGGCTCAGCTGAATGGCCAAGGAGTGAGTGGTCCAGATAGGTCCTGTTCTGAAAAGGAGCACGCATAGGGAAAGATAGCTTTGCCACTGCCTGGGCCCTGCCTTACCTTCCCAAGGTGCAGTGTGGGGCACAGAGATGTGATGTGTCCATCAGGAAACCTGCCTCGCCCTTCCCTGCTGCCAGGTCTCCCCCTCCACCTGTCTCCCTCCGTTCCCATCCAGCAGGAGATTATCCTGTTATCCACTCCAGCAGTCCGGCAACCTCAACTGCCCATTTCCATGACAGTATCATGGCCCACAGAGAAAGGTTTGCAGAGGATGCCAGAAAAGTCCCTAGAGAAGGTCTATGGAGAAGATTCTCTTTTGAGCCAGAATCTAACCCAAGGGACCCATGTGTCCTAGAACTGGATTCAGGGAAAAGGCATTTCTTTTCCTGTATTTGACTGGCAGTGCTACTGTCCTGGCAATAGGCACGAGGCAGACCCCTGAACTTGGCTTCCCCTTCACTGGCAGAGCTGCAGGGGCTGAGGGAATCACAGCTTCCACAAGCCTCAGAGCAATTGTGTGCTTGCTTGCAAGAAACATCTTGGAGCTGGAGAGCCCTTTACTTAGACCTGGAAGCAGAAAATCCAACATTTCTTCCTTCCATAGCATGGCTCTGAGAACAGTCACCATGTGATGAAACCAGACTGCAGCCAAAGAGCACACCAGTCCTAATGTAGGGGAGGAGAGACTGTGTTTACACCTTACTGCTGTGTGTAACCTCAGGCAAGTCACCGCCCCTGTTGCCTGCACCTCAAACCTGCTCAAAGTAACCTTTCCTGATCTTATCATAGAATCAGCTGGGTTGAAAAAGACCTTTAAGATCATCAAGTCCAACCGTTCCCCAACACTGCCAAGGCCACCACTAACCCATGTCACTGAGGGCCTCCTCTACACGGTGTGTGAACACTTCCAAGGACAGTGACTTGACTCCAGCACTGCCCTGGCCAGCCTGTTCAATGCCTGAGTACCCTTTGGGGAAGGCATTGTTCCTCATCTCCATCTAAACCTCCCCTGGTGCAGCTTGAGGCTATTTCGTCATGTCCTGTCACTTGTTCCTTGGGAGAAGAGACCGACCCCACCTCACTCCATCCTCTTTTCAGGCAGTTGTAGGGAGCCATAAGGTCTCCCCTGAGCATTCTCTTCTCCAGACTAACCCCCCCACCCAGTCCCTCAGCCATTCCCCATCACACGTGTGCTCCAGGCCCTGCACCAGCTCCACTGCTCTTCTCTGGCTCCGCTCCAGCACCTCAATGTCTCTCTTGTAGTGAGGGGTGATCTTGCTCTAACTCTCCATGAACATGGATTCCTCTGCAAGCCCAGCACATCTCAGTCTTTGCCTTTAGCTGGGAGATGTTGCAGCTGTGCTGCTCCCAGCAGACCCTATGCGCTGTGGCTGCCGTACCCCTTTAAATGCTGCTCCTTTATTCCAAATGGCTCTTGCAATCTTCCTGTAACCTGAGCAGCCAAAATTGGGTGCTGGCACTGGAAAGCATTTACATAACATCCCTGAGGTGAAACCCTTTTGGCAGGGGGATGTGAAAGAAGATAGCCATAAGAGGCTCCAATTCCTGGGGCTATCACCCCATAGTTCTACCTAGGAGCCTGGGAGAGAGGAGATGAATGAATCCACTTGAGTGACTGTCTCACTCCCAGCTGTTGTTCTCCCAAACCATCTCTTCCATTAAGCATGGACAGATCTGGACAACGAGGTGAGGGCACTGCTGGTAAATGAGGCAAGCCAGACTGAGTCTGAAAACAGGAGACCCACACAGACTCTATTCACCCTGTTTCAAGCATCGCCTTTTGGTCTCCGAAGTTGTCAAGTTGGCCACGTGTTCACTGAACTGTACCATATCTTCCCTCTCACAGTACCACCCCAGTGTGGGCAGCGTGCAAACACAGGGAACCCCCCAAGCAAAGCAAGGAAGGTGCTTGGTGATGCACAAACCTCACCACACTTTGGACCAGAAAACATGCCATGCCATATTTGTGTGGCTCCTCCACCAGCCAGAGCCCCGCTGCTGCTGCCAAGGGCAGGGTTTGGCTGGCTCTGGCACGTGTGAGGAACAGGGCACGCATCCCATTTCTTTGCATGGGCTCGGGCTCACTGGCATGTGCACTGCTGTGTGGTGGGACCATGCAGGCTCGAGCTGCCCTGTCTCCTCTAGGTGATGTCTGAGGCTGGTCCCACCCCTACTGCCTGGGTAACTGCTCTGACCTGTCAAGGCAGGAGTTTGCCTGCAGCATCGTTTTTCTCCTGCCATGCAAATTAATTTGCTGGTAATCAAAAAGCATGACCTAACCAGTGCTCTGCACCATTTACCCTTGTGGGAGCTGCTGGAGTGCTTGTCCTCCTTCTCCCCCTGCTTAAAAGCCCTGCAGTCGCCAGCTCCCCATAGCTTCCTATCCCCATCCAGAAAGACCTGGCTTCTAGCACTGCCAGCTCACCTGTGAATGAATGAATGCACGCTCATTAGCTGCTTGCTGCTTTCTCCTGCCTGAGCCATGCAAAACACTTGCACCTTGGCTGCAGAAAGCCTTGTACCCTGCTTCTTCCTAGCCCTTGCACAGAAGCTGCCTTGCTTTTCCCTGCTGGGTTGAGCACATTCCTTCCTCCCTCCCTGCTCACTCTATCCTGCAGCAATTTCCAAAGCATTTTTGTGGTATCTGAGGCCCGGAGACAAATTTCATGAGATGTGGAGCTGTGGTTTCTGTCACATGCTCTTACCTCCAAGTCCTCCCTAGTGCAGGGGGGGGTGGGCCCACAAGGACATGGACACCAACCATCTTCCTCTCCTGACGGTCAGGGTACACTTACTGTTTCACAGCTGGCTCCTTTTAAGTAGAATTAAATTGTTCTGACTGGGAAAATGTGGTGCCTGTGCTCTTTCCCCCAGGTTCCTGACAGTCACAATAATAATTATGTGGCCTGGAAAACAATGATTATTAACCATAAGCCTGGGAAACTGCTTTTGCCATTCAGCTTTACGGGAATCCATACGGCTCCCATCGAAGGGGATTATTTACCCTAGGCCCTGAGAAAAAGCTGAGGAGCATCCGTGCTCCTTCTGGCTATTGTATTGCTAAATCCCACACTGGTGCGGGTGGAGAGCAGTTTCCTCTGGCTGTCATTAATCCTTGCATGTTTGACTGCCTCAGCACGCGGCATCCTTTGGATCGCTGGCCACTGGGAAGTGGGGCCATTGTTTCAGGTGTTTTATCCCAGACGGACGGCTTGCTGGAGCTGTGGAACCAGGCTTTGCAGGCGTCCTGCTGTCACAAAGTGACTGGCTCACAGCCTGATGGTTGCACAGCCCCTTCCTAGCTCTGCTGCCAGGAAGAAAGCTGGATTTGGACCGGTTTTGATGAGGATGTAGGAAGGACTGGCTCTGTATGTAAGTCATGTATACAGTATAAACCATGTCCCCCCCTGCAGGAGCAAGTTTCCCTGCATGCCGGTGAGGGGGTGGCTGTACCACAATCCCCATGGGTGAGACAGAACAACTGGGACCCCTTTGCTTCCTCCTGGCCCTTAAACCCCAGCCTGGTCTTCTAATCATAGAATCATAGAACGGTTTGGGTGGAAATGACCTTAAAAATCATTTAATCCCCTGCCATGGGCAGGAACGCCTTCCACTAGACCAGGTTGCTCCAAGCTCCATCCAACCTGGCCTTGAACACTGCCAGGGATGGGGCAGCCATAGCTTCCCTGGGCAACCTGTGCCAGCACATCACCACCCTTATAGTAAATAATTTCTTCCTTCTATCCAACCTAAATCTCCCCTGTTTAAGTTTGAACTCTGGGGTTTAACCCCTACACGGCAGAAGCAGAAAGACACAGTTTCAGTTCAATGCATGAATTGAAGTGAGGGAGATGTTCTCTTTCTCCAAGAGCTAAAACAAAACTTACAGAGGAGGCTTGTGATGGCGCCCATGGCATGCATGTGCATGGAAGGAGTTGGGGCATGCAGGGAAACCCAAACAGGCCCTTCATTCCTTGCTGTGGGCTTGCAGAGCCCTTTGTGTTTCCACCTTCTACTAAAGATGCTTGCAGTGGCCTTCAGGAAAAGGAAAGAGGAAGATGTGGGAGATCAGTATCAGTGATTCAGCCATCACCAGATCATCACTGTTACACACAGAGGAGCTCAAGAGCAAACCTGCAATAATAAACCTGCACCTACAGGTCAGCCATCAGCAGGATCTCGAGCTGCCCTACAATAGCCAAGCAGCGTATCTTCTGTTGGATGCCATCAAACCAACCCACTGCTTTCCTGGCCAAGCTAGAACAAGAGTGGTTAGGAAGGGCCCCAGCTTACCAAAATGCAGCACCAATCCCCTTGAATCAAAACCTCCCATACTGTGTTACAGCCCAAAGCTGTGAAGCAGTGAGCTCTGCAAATGATTTTTACAGTGAAATCCTCAGAGGAAGGAAGAGAAATCTGAGTGTTTTCCAAGTCAGGGTTTGAAAGAGGGTTTATAGCCGTGGTGGGAACGTCTCTTTCCAAGGTTGCCTATGCCCCAGCATGAATTACGCTTTAGGGGCAGCTCAGAAGGAAGTTGTGATTTTTTACCCTTTAATAATGACAGGTAACACACTGATCAGCCTGGAAAAAGCTGCCTTTTCTTTCTCTAGGTGAGACACATGGCTGGGAATGCCTACATGAGGGCAAACCCCCACATTGCTCCCAATTCTCACCCCTCCCAAGGCTGCTGCAAGGCCATGGAGCAAAACAGCTAGCTCCTATTGCCCACCCAGCTCTGCCATTGTTACTGGCAGCTCTCCTGGCAAGAAGAGCCTCCCTCCTCCTTCCCTCTTTGGGAGCCTTGGGTGCAGTCACAGCTTTGCAAGTGACAGCAATGTTATTTTGATGCTACATTCACTCCTTTACGATACCTCATGGCTTTGTAAGATGCTAGTGGATGAGGAGAGGGCTGAGAAAGCCACCTTTTAGACCAGCCCAGCAGTGATGCCAGATGCTGAGCCAGGATCATCATGTTCATCAGGTCTGTCTGATGGCCCCCATCAGTGGAGCTGTGCTGCTGATGGCAAAGGACATGGGGACAGTCTGTGGGTCTTCTCAAACTGCATAGCATGGGGCTGCCTCAGAGACCCCCAAGTTGGTGCATCTCATGGCCCTGTGCATAGTATTGGTCCAGGGCTGGGATGCCTGGGCTCCTTCCCCATACCTTGAGTGTGGAGCTGCAGGGACCTAGCTGTGTACCTGGCTTGTAGGGATCACAATGCATCAGCATGGCACAAGATACCTGGCCCAAAATTCCCCTGGGAACCTGTGGCAGAGCAAAGGTCCAAGCTCTGCCAGCCTGGCAACTGCAAAGCCATCCTTGTCCCTGGAAAGTGATACCTGCCTTTGCAATGCTCAGGGGAAAGAGGTGATGCTGGTCTTGGGCATTGATCCCTCCATCCTCCCCCTGATGTTGTCCCCCAATCAGTGTGCAGGAGAGCAGAGGAACACCCTTCCCCTCCCACATGCTCAGCGGATGCGGAGTGCAGTGGCAGCCGGACAGAGCTGCTTTCTCCAGCACAGTGCTGCTATTGTGTGGCCAGGATCTGGGGCCTGTCATCCCCGCCAGGCAGGCACAGTCAGGATCTTTGCAGCCCAGCAGCATAGATGACAAGGTGAAAGGGATGGACAAGCCTCTGAAATGGGCAGCCCACCTCTGCATCTCCCCATTACATTTTGGACTTCTGTTCAAAAGACAGTGTAAGGAGAACACTAAGGTGGGGGCTAAAGAAGGGAAAATCTGAATGGAGAGCGAAAGGAAAGGAAAGTGCACTGAGATGTGAGGGACAAGACTGAGCCAGCAAGGCAGAGCTGGTCTGGGAGCTGGAGAGGAAAAGCTGTGAGCCCCGTGGGAGCCAGGCTGTGGGAAGAGACAATGCGATGGAGAAGAAGGAGCCAGCTCC
This sequence comes from Psittacula echo, assembly GCF_963264785.1. Classification (NCBI taxonomy): domain Eukaryota; kingdom Metazoa; phylum Chordata; class Aves; order Psittaciformes; family Psittacidae; genus Psittacula; species Psittacula echo. The sequence goes on from NC_137736.1 coordinate 9,492,198, forward strand.
TGCTCTGGGACACACGAGCCCTGCACAAAGCTGCAATTATTGAGAGGAGACAGCATGTCTGCCCTGGGTTGGGAAGTCTCTTGCTACAGACACAGGCTTGCACATGGGCTGGTGCAGAAAGGAGCTCCATGCCCCTCTGCATAGCATCCCTTCAACTTGCACCCCCAAGGGCCCAAAAGCCCGAAGGGTGGATGCTGGAAGCATCCATGGAGATTTCCTCCAAGGTGCAGGAAGCTTTGCTTTCCAGCACTGGGTCAAGGTGTCTGGTGGTGCTTTGTGCTTGCCATTGTAGCTTCGTGGTCACACCAGAGCCCCCTCTCCAGGTCAGCTCTTCTCTCCTAAGCAGGCAGCCCCTTTCCGCCTCCTAAAAGATCCATTCAAATACCAACATCCTCAAGGCAAGGCATCCTTAAGCAGACTTCTGGGATTTTCCCAGGCGAGGAATGCTTCGGACACATGCAACTCTGGAGCACAAGCTGTGGTTTTAATGTCCTCCTCTGCACTCTGATTATCCAGCCCCCACTGGAAAACTAAAGTTGGTTTGGAAACAAAGTCTCTGGGTTTGGCTTGGAAAAGCTCAAAAAGTACCATGCAAGGGTCACAAACTTTTAACACCAACGGCGTTTGGCTGCGGCTGCACAAGAGGAGGGAGGCAGAGAAGGAATAGGAACACACACCTTTTCTGCTACCGCAAAGCTTGGCTGGGAAACTCTTTGGACATAAACGTACAAGTAAAGGGTTAGATACTCTAAAAAGAAAGCAAACAAGCAGTGCAGCCAGAGCAACTTGTTTCCAAATTTGCTTTTACAGCTCACCGCCCAGCCAAGAGGCAGATGAAGCAGAGCTCTTGCGACCTTCCGCTAGAGTGGCAGCAAAGGGAGATGCTTGAAAAGAGCCATCAACTCACTGGAGGGAAATAAGAAAGAAGAGAACCCTAAGTGGGGTTTTAAAACCCCTCACAAAAGTGGGTTTTTTAAATGAAAAATAATATACTTCAGACTTGCAATGGTTTTCTGCTTCCTGCTCAACAGTTTTAAACCAACACAACAGCTTTCCTCTTTTTGTGGTCATTTAACCCAGGGGAAATTAAATATGAGGTGCGGGAGGAGACTTGCAGCTTTTCCTGCCATTCTCACCTGCGTGGGAGCAGGGTAGCAATGAGTTAAGGCAGCACCATGTATTGACTGGCCTGTCACAGAGAGAAGCATGGGACACGACCGCAGTGTATCCAGAGCTGTGCAGCAATAACAGCTAATTTGTTTTTGCCTAAAGAGCGGTTAGGGTTGGTTTTGTTTCATTTTAAATAAAGACACTTGGGCTCCAAAGGTCATTTCCGTGGAATAACAATGCTCCTTTCAGCAAGGGGCACCAGCAGGGTCTCCGTTACACCCAGTGTGCCTGGTTTGGTTTGAAAGCCAAGCCACAGCTCAGCTGGGCGAGCATCCCCATGCAGCAGCTGGCTGTCCTAGTATCCCTGCCATAGAAAGCACAGAAGCTTGGGAAGGAGTTTTGCCTTCTCCACTGCACTGTTTGCAAGCACACAGTGCCTATTTGAGAGCAAAATGAGGATGGAAACCAGCCCCTGTCCCCCTCATCTGTGTGCCTTCTGAGTGAACTGGTAGAGAGGATGATGCATCCCCAGGGCCATGAGTTTCTCTCATCCTCATCAAGTACAGCATGAGGATGAGATATGACCAACAACACTGGTATTAAAAATAGTCTATTTGCAGTGTGTGAAGGTTTTCCAGGTGCTGCTGACTTTAAATGGCAGGTGAACACGCCTCACTGACTCCAGTGAAGTTGGTACCATGATCTGTATCCACGCAGGTACGTCAAAGCAAGGTGATTTATCCAGCTCACGCAGAAAGCTTTCAGCAGAGCTGGAAGAAAAACCAGGCATCTTGCTCCCCTGCTCCAGTTAGATTACATAGTTTTTTACCTATATGCTTCCTAATAGCTACTCACTCAAGCTTTCAGCAGGCAGAAAGTGATGGAGCTCTGAAAAAGAAATCTCGAGGCTTCGGCTGTTCTCTGTCTTACAGGCACGTATTTGCCACAGATTTTCTCTCTGCTGTAGCACAGTTCCCAGCATCACTTTCTGCAAGTCAAACAGTCTTCAAATTTCAGGTCGTTTTGCTTTAAAAGTACGTTATCTTTTATTCTGTGTGGGGAAAGCATCTGCAGAAGGAAAAAGCCTTTGGATTGAAACCAGCTCCGGCCCTTAGCGAGCACTGCTGTTTGTCACCCTCTTGGAAATTTGTAAACTTTTTTCTCTGTGTTTATCTAACTTTGCTATTTTGAGATTTGCCATCGCTGTCTGCACCCATGATGTCTGGAGGGAGGAGAGAGTCTGTGCTGCTTGGCTGGTATTTTTGGCCAGTGCATTAGTCATTGCTGGGAGCTTGGGTACTGCAGGAGCATGCAGAAGGGAGTCCTGATCCCCTCATCTCCCTGCCTCCTCTTCCTCCATGGCGTGCAGTGCAGTCCCCAGCTGAGATGGCCAGTGTAGATGCTGCTGGGAGTGCCAAGGAGGAGAGAGAAGGAAGCCAGGATGAGTAGCACAGCCAGCTGCAGTGGCACTGTCTGGACCTTTTCTCCCCATCCCAGCTCTCTGGTGGCCGCAGGAAAGCTCACTGTGGCAGCTCAAGGAGGTCTGCACTGTTTTGCCTCCCAGGAGCACAGCAGGACCGCGATGGTCTGTTGGAGAAGGCAGTTTCCTTCTCTGCTTTTCCCAACACTGCCCTGGCAACTCCCAGTCAGCTGGCTCCAGCATGGGAAACAACAGCACAGGACGAGCATGGCCACTGTGCACAGAAAGGAAAGGGCTTCATCAGCCTGCACCCCTCCACAGGGAGGTGTGGGTGCACACCTATTGTGTGGATACACGTGTGTGTATGTACCTTAATGCACTACAGCTTACAAAACACTCATAATTTTAACTTTTTTGCCTTGCCAGGAGCCTTTGCAAACCAGCTCCACCCATGGTTAACCCAAGCTGCCCTGTGCTGTGCCCAGAGGTGGGCTGCAGGGGGAAGAAAGGAGTGGGAAAGTCACCTCCACCCCTTCATTTGCAACCAGGGTGCCTCAGCAGCAAGCGAAGAGATTCATCTATATCCCCTAAATAGCATCAGTGCATGTTTACAGCTGAGATTGGGGATGAACCCCATCATTGGACAGCAATTCACCCCTGTCCCCCCAGGCAGCAGTGCCACAACAAGGAGATGCCACCGTGGCTCTCCCATGCTGTCAACAGATATATCCTACCCCAGTCAAGGTCCCAGTGAGAGCCACTGTGCATCTACTAATCACACACAAAGATCTTTCCGATTTCTTGGAGGCTTGTGGGAGCAACTTTTTATGCTCCAAGAGTTTTGATTAGGGCTTGTCTTCCAGTAGCCAGGAGGTCACAGTGTCTGGATAGATCACAACCTGAACATCTGCATCCTATTACACAGCACCGTGATTATTTTTCAACATTCCCCATGTCTTCCAGCAGTGACAGTAGTGATTAAAGCCTGGAATGGATTCCTGAGTAGCATTTCAACTTCCTTTACTTTTGCATCCTGACCGTAAACAGGAGAAGAGGGCTTTCCTTGGGCACTAGGTCAGGAAGCCCATGTGCCTTATGGTGATATGATGCACTGATGAAAGTCCGGAGATGTCAACTGGTACAAAGCAGCTGAACAAACCTGCCAAGGGGTGCCAACAATAGCAGGATGTCACTGAGGCTTGCAGAGAGGATGTTTCCATTCACTGATTTGGCTCCCGTGCCAAAAGCCGTCCACTGGTCCAAGGAATAAAGCCATTGTCTCCAGGAAGTGACCACAAGAAGATCTTGGTGGCTCAGAGCGAGTGATGGGGACTTGGTTTCCCGTCCTCAATTCCAGAGCAGTGAGAGGAGGTGTGTGAGGTGAGCTCTGGGCAGGGCAGCCCCATTGGCACTTGCTCTGGAGCTCCTGTTACAAAAGGGCTCCATAAACCTTCCTGTCGAAGACTGGGACTTTATCATTCTCCTGTTTGAGGGAGGGAAGGGAGATGGGTCGAGGAGATCAAGGAGCCAAGAAGAAATTGATTAGTTGGGTCAAGCCTATAGCAAGAGGCTGGAGCTGCCAAGCAAGTATTCCAGCCCGGCGACACCTTCAAAATGTTCTGACCAAGTAAGGATTCTACTTCCTCTCCTCATTATGCGAGGAGGCATTAATGAGCCTACATTTCTGGGCCGTCAGGTTTGAGCTTGTGCAGGTCAGCATTCAACATTCAAAAAACTTCTTTCACGGTGATTTTCGCTGTGAGGTTTTGTAAGGCAGCCAAGGGCAGGAAACTGTCAATAAATGAGCACAACTGCTCCGGGTGGGTCCTGGCGCTGAAAGCGGCCGCTGTCTATGCTCTGCATTCAGCCAGCGAGCAGGGAGGAGGCTGGACTCATCCAGCCACTCACCCCTTCCCCTTGGGAACAGGAGCTATGGCACACGCCTGTGCGCACGCCCTGCACAGCTGCTCCTGCTGCTTCCCCTCGCCACATGCCTCTGCAGCATTCCCCATCTTTACCTGCCTCCTATTCCTCTGCTTGGCTATGTCTCCCTGTCTCTTCCGTTTGCAGTTGTCCTGTCCCCATGTGCCTGCCTGCATGTGCACACACATTTGCATGTCTCCTGTAGCCATAGAGCACGTCTTGCTCAGGTTGCCTAGTGCTATACGCACATCTACGTGCATACTGCTTGGTTACGCTCTGTCCCTCTCCCCGCATCTGCCTGCATCTCTGCTTGCGTTTGTACATCTCCCTCCACTGGCTCTTTTTGTCGTGGTAAACAGGACAGACACGTGCATCCAAGCTGCGTGCACCCAAGTTGACTGGAATACAGCCAGATAACCGGGAGCTGAGTCCCAGGGATGGGGAGGAGGAGGCAGAATGCATAGAGAAGTGAAAGGGTTATGGAAAAGACCTAGGGGACAGTTCACCTTCCTGCTGCCTATGTGCTGCTCTCATGGAAAAGATCCTGAGATAAGCCTGCTCATTAAGATAACGACTGGGTGCCCTGGAGCCACCAAGCTGGAGAAGAGCCCAGCTCTCCTTCACCCTCTGAGACAAGAAAGAGTGAGGGTATCCTGAGGCAGCCACCTCTCTGAGGCTAATGGGGGGGCACAGTCCTAAATCAGAGCTCAGCAGAAAGGGGAGGGCTGCAGAGGGTGGGAAAAGGCAGACACAAGGCAAAAATACTTCCATTTCAGAAAAATGTGGGGTGAGCAATCAACGTAATTTAAAATAGGAGTACTATTACATCCTTCCCTCGCAGAGAAAGGGCTGGGACTGCATGACCTAGCTTGTAAATGCCTCCACAGAGCCTCAGTTAAAACTTTGTCCCACACACAACGATGCTGGACATCACATCATGCAGCAAATGAATTGACCCCTGCTGTGGGGGGTCTTCCTTGCCTTGCCTGCAAGCGTGGTGGAGCAGGGGGGATTGAAGAGGAGGAAGGATGCTGCAACAAAGGTATGGCAGGACTAAGCATCCAAAAGCACTAGCTTAGGGCAGGGAAGCTGGGGCAACTTGAAGAGTGCAGAGGACCATGATGGGCCAAATTAGAGGATGCAGAGAGATGTAGCTGGGAGGAAGGATGGAGCAGGCTGGCTCTCTCCTCTCACATGGCACATGCCACAGGAGTGGTCAGAGCCACCCCAAGGCAATGCTAGTAGCGTTCACATGTGCAGGGAGGCAAGGCAGTGGTTGTACCAGCATGAGGTGCAGGGGTGGGGAGAGAGGAAGAGGCAGAGAGGCAGCCACAGCCCTCAAAACAAGATAAACATGACTCAGCCATACCAGCTGATGACTTGGAGGGGTCCTGGAAGATGTTAACGTTTCTGTCTCACTTTCTGGAAAATACCCAGCCTCGCACACATTCTCTGATGGAAAACTACTGCAGCAGCAGTTGCAACGCAGCCAAAACCCAGGCAGCTGGGAGGGCTGGTGAGACTGTCTGTGATGCCCTTCAGAGTGGCCATGATGGTACCCGACTCAGGTACTGGTGCACACCAGCCATCCACCTCCCTGCATGGCTTTCCAAGTGTCCCTTGTCCCCTGCAGCTGCGGCTAGCTCACCCAGGAGCAGCCAGCTCTTGTGCTTGGGTACCTCGAGAGGTAATCCACATCCTTGGCTGCTGTATCCCACCCTCCCTGCAGGGGTGCCTGTCTGTGAGCGCCATCATCATGAAGGGCAAATCCTGCTGGGTTTGGCCTTTTTACTTCAGCTGGCACGCTAACTTAAGGGTGGTTGCTTTTTTTCTGCATCATCCCTGATGCTCCTGGGGATTCAGTAAAAGCAGCAAAGCCACATGGACAGCCTTGCAGCTCTGCTCCTGCCAGCAGAGAGGAGGAGCCCTGTCCCAAGCTCCTGCTCACACTGGAAACATCATCTGGTGGGCAGCTTGGATTTTCAGCTTATTTCTGGCCTTTCCTCACACGTGACTATCAGTTAATTTAAGACATTTAAAAGAATCAGTACAGCCAAGACCAGAGGTCAAGAGAGGGGTGTCTGCAGCTACGAGTGCTCTCAGGTACAGCAACAAGAAGGGGCATCTTCCCCATCCTTGGAGGAAGGGAAGGTTAAAGTTTTCACTACTTTTCTTTCTCTTAGCCACCTATTTAACTCCCTGTGCCTTCCACCGGTTTCTTGCTATCTACATTTCCTCAGACGACTGTGTTTCAGGGCAGAAGCCTGCAGCCACTTGCAAGTACTAAGCATGTGTGTGTATACGCACCCCCATGCTCCCCACATCCAGACTCCAGCTGCTTTGTATAGTTGGATGGAGACATACCCAAGGGCACATTGCAGGTTAGGAGATAAGCAGCCCTCCCTTAGTGAGGACATGATATACCTGGCAAGACTATACCCCTCATGGGGAACAACAGGCTCTTTCACTCTGGGCACTGGCACAGCTGGGAGCAGTCACAGGACACAGGGAACCACGGATGATAAATCGGCTCAGCACCACCAGCCATAAGAAGCTGCCAGGGGCATGGGGCCATGCTGATGGGGCAGCCCCACTTCAGTGGCCGTTGGGAAGCCCCAGGATGCCCCACACTGGATTTCACCAGCAATCACAGCAGGAGAGCAAATCTGGACAGTTACAGCTTTGTTAAAACTGGCTTTTTCAGGGAGGTTTAGGTGGGGATTGCAGCTTTCCATCTCTGAGGGGAAAGCTGCATTGCTGCCTCTGGTATTTGCTGAGGCAAGCCCATCCCAGAGGGAAAGGGCAGCATTATCACACTAAGAGGGTTCTGCTTGCTGCATGAGAGGAAAAGCCCCCACTGAAAGGGGCCAAAATTAGTGCATATCTAAAAGAACTAAGTTATTAAGGAGAAGAGATATCTTAAGGCTGCAGGTGGAGCAGAGAGCTTTACAGACTGCTGGTATTAAGTGTAATGGACCTGCTTGGAAAACCACCTGCTTGCTGCAGGATGGTTTCTCAGCTGTGGATCAACCTAAAGCAGCTGACATGAACATGGTACAGATCATCATCACCCCAGGGAATTACTGGGTTTGGTAGTCCATTGCAGCCTTTGGGAACACTATAGTGAGCATGTGATGAGGAGATACCCCCTCCCACCCTGTTCTCTGAGAATATCTACACTCTAACCTTTGTTTTTGCTGGATGGGCCCAAAACAGCCTTTCCCTGTCTCACCAGAGCAGGCAAAAAGCCCTTTCCAGCCTACAAAAAACCCCTTTCTGAGCGCTGGGTAATACCAACTGGTGATACCTGACATGGAGAAACACCATCACCTTACACAGGGCTTGCGAGACACACAGGAAAGAGAAATCCAAGCATGTAGAGCCCGAGGCTTAACATCTCTGAGCAGCTGGGATAGATGTGTGTGATGTTTGTTCTGTAAAGCTCAGGCTGTTTCTCAGCAATGAGGAAACCCTCAAATACCCTGGAACCAGACTTCTTCCCACCCTCCCGCTGCCACGTGATGAAGGTCATGCAGGAGCTAGCTGTCGTTTCCAAGCCTTCTGGATTTGCCAAAATTAGGCTGGATTTGTGGAAACTGGCTTCCTGAGACCTTGGGCACTTCCTGCTTCGAATACCAAGCCAAAAACAACACAGCAGCGCTTGCTCTCCCAAGTTTTGGTATGACGCCTTTAGTCCCACACGGAGCCACAAGTTGCAAAACTCATTGGTTTTGAAATCTTGAAGGTCAAATAGTTTTTGAGCTTTTTTTTCCCTTCCAAGGCTGCTCAAGCAGAACATTGCTATGACACTGGGAACGGGAACATTTGGGAAGTTGATACCTCAAAGAAACCTCATCTTCTGGTTCCTAACACCAGCACCAGATGAGCCTTTGCTATTAAATGGCATCCTGAGGTCAAAGGCACCTCATCTAACACTGAGCACTTGCAAGAGCTATTGCTGTGTCTTATGGGGCTCACCAAGTAATACTTTCAGGGGCCCGAAGAGTAGGAAAAGACATTGCAGCTGACTGCCTTGCCGCACCGGAACAAGAAAGCCTTTGCTCCAAGAAATCATAATTACATACAAGATGAACAAGAAAGGTGAAATAAACAGGGTGGAGAAGGAGCCAAAGGCTGGACGAAAGCATGATGTGTACCAGGGCTGCAGGGACCAAGGCTTTCAATTCCTAATTAACAGACTCACTTGTCTTATTTTCTGTTATAGCCACCATATTAGCCTTTAAATATAGAAGGCTCCTCCCTGGCTACGTACACAGCCAGCCCTGCACCACCACCCGTCTCAGCTACGTTGCCACAGGTTGTATTTTCAGAACCACTTGAAGGCTGGATTAATGGCTGCCTTTTTCCTGCCAACTCCTCAGCCTGCGGGAAAGGGGAGGAAGGGGAGTAATAACAATAATAGTGAAATAAAATTATATGTGAGACTTTCAAGTGTCATGAAGATGGCTAAAAACAAACCCAAGCATGCTTTCTAAAGGAATCTGTAGGATTTTTATTTGGTGCTTAGTGAAGCTTGAGGCTCATTTTCCACACTTCCCCCCCATCCTCCATCCCCCATGCTTGGAAAAATACTTTATTATCTTTAGATGAAAATGTTGTGTTTTTCATAATTACATGGCTCCAAGCTCTGGAGCTTTACTGGAATGACTACAACTGTGAGTGCTTCTCAGTGCTGCCCAGTGCAGCCACTTGAACTTGAGGTTTCCATTACATTTAAGATGCAGAGCAAGGTCTGTCATCTTCTCTTTTGTGCTTTAAGAAGCAATATTAAATATGAAAATGATAGAAGTGATTTACAAATAATTGTGATTGATAGAGGGGGAAAAATGGTAAGCTAGAGCTGGGAGGGGAGCATGGGGGAGGTGGTATAGGCATGACTTGCTCCCTCCATCACCCCACAGAGCTGCAGCAAAGCAGCACTTCAGTTCAGAGATGATGTTTCTCACAGTGGAAACCCAACCCCAGCAAAGGACAGGGCAGGATTATCTTAACTTCTCATTGAGAGCCAAGCCTCCAGCCACTCTGCAACAGGCAGCACGCTGGCCTGATGCTGCTCCTGCTGCAGAACATCTCTCGCTCCCACCCAGCACATGGATCCGGCTGCGGCAGCGCTCCCACTGCGCACAGATTGGAGATGGCCCCTCGCGCTCTGCATACGCTGCTCTGGACGCAATGACTCAGCCTCACCCCACTTGCTGCTGCCAGTTGTGCTCTGGGAAAACAGAGCAGCATGAGTCATTTGGTCACAGCAGTGAAAGGCCAGACACTTTGGGCTCACCTGCACAGACTGTCCTCACCCCGCTGGCTGCAATGGGACCATGCTCATCATCTGTGGTTCCCATGTCTGCAGCTGGAAGCATCTGTCCTACCATAGGGACACATGGAATCCCAGTGGTTTGGGTTGGAAGGGTTCTTAAAGCTCATCCAGTTCCAACCCCTGCCACGGGCAGGGACACCTTCCACTAGACCAGGTTGCTCCAAGCCCCTTCCAACCTGGCCTTGAACACTGCCAGGGATGGGGCAGCCACAGCTTCTCTGGGCACCCTGTGCCAGCGCCTCACCACCCTCACAGGGAAGAACTTCCTTATCTCTCATCTAAATCTATCCTCTTAGTTTAAAACCATTCCCCCTTGCCCTGTCACTACACACTCTTGTAAAAATCTTTCTCCAGCTTCCTTGTAGGCTCCTTTAGGTATTGGAAAGCTGCCTTGTGTGATGGGAGATGTGTGTACCAGGGGCCCGCCAGCATGCTCACAGGAGGTACCCATCTCCTTGCCAGCAGCAGCAAGGGAGCATGCTTTTTACTGCGACTCCTTTGAGTGGGGGGCACCTGTATGGGCCAGGGGCCAGGTCCTCCCTGGCACTGGATGTACTTCTCAAATCCCATCACCTTGCTTACTAGGCAGGGCTGGCTGCTGTGCTGCAACGACATGTGAGAAAACAGGTATCCTTGCCAGGGTCACCCCTTCCCAGCTGCAACCAGGGGATGCTGCTGGGTTTGGGGCTGATGGCAGGGCAGGGAATTGCTGTTGGGGCACATCGCAGGGGAGCAGCAACCCAGTACCATGGCCAGGGCTAAGCCAAGCTGTGCCAGCAGGGAGTCACACCAACCCCATGCTGCTCTTTGTGCCCAGCCATACTGCCTTCAGGAGTCGCATTACTCAGGGCTGGGCTGACTTGCTGACACAAGGCATGCCCTTGCTTAGCAATTAATTTGGATGAGAGTCATATTTGCATGTTAATCACCCTGCCTAAGTAACAACACGTGTGGAGTAAAGAGCAAGCGCTTTTCCCCCACTCTGAAATAACTCCATTTATAGACAAGCATTTCAAGATGGATGAGGCTCAAAGCAGATACCAAGGTATTGCCTACTGTTCCCCACGCATCACCCCAGCTTTGTTGAATCGCTGTGTGAAATCAGGGGAGACCAGGGATGATTCAAATCAGAGCAGGAGGGCAGAAGGACTGTGCTAAGTAATGATGGGTCCTGCCCCACACCAGCTACTCTCATGCGTGGACTTTCCTTTATGCTGGCACAGCACCAGCTGCCTCCTTGAACTGGTATCTGGGTGGGAAGGAATTTGGACCCGGTGAATCTGATTACCAACGCACAGCACTGCTGTTAAGGAGGCACTTGCCATCATTAACAAGCCTAATGTCTGGCTTTAGGACAAGTGATTGCATCCGAAGTGCTTGGCTGCATCAAGACCCCACACTGGGATCAGCAGCCTCAGCATCCAGGAGCCTGCACTGTGGTCTGGGGAAGGGGAGGGCAATGATTGTCCCCTGCAGCTCATCTGTGGGTTTAAAAGCTCTCCCAGAGAGAAAGGACAAGAGAGAACTGTGTAAAAAGGCAGTCGAGAATTATTTAAATATTTCAGTTTCCAGCGTAACTTGAGTCATTTGGAATGGAAATTTTCCATTGCCCAATAAATCCAGCACGCTCCTTTAAAAGGGAAAGAAAAAGGACGACGCACCACCCACTAGCAGGTACATGATGTTCTTGGCCCAGGCTGGGGCTGAGGAGGGGCATGGGGCAATGGGCACGTTTGCTGCCCGTGGAGAGCCTGCTCAGTCATGCTGGCACAGATAACGCAGGGGAAACAATTCAGGGTTGGATCAGAGCAGGTGGGAATAAAAAACCCTTCATCTTTGGATGGAATTAAAATGAGGAGCTTTTCAGGAAGTTTCTTATGGAGCTGTGCAAGCCTGAAGCAACGCTTCGCATTACCTGACCATGAGGGCAAATTCAGTCCAGGGGTGCAGACACACTCAGCTGTGGCTTCTGCCCAGGGAGGGAAGGATTTACTTTGGGCAAGTACTTACTGCCTTGGCTGGGATGTCTCTGGTGCTGGGTTACCCTGCGCCCAGGAGCCCCCTGTCAAAGCATAGGTAACAGGACAAAGGAGCAGCTCTACCTGCCCCAGGACTTTCTGCCGTTCTCCACAAGTGGAGCTTGTTCCTAACAGTACGCTTCCCAGAGGACCATATTCCCCACATCAGGTTTTGGGCAGAAAGGAGGAGGCTTATGTGTGCATGAACTGCTATTTTCAAGCAGGTTTCAGCCACCCTGATGTGGCTCCCATATTCAGGATCCAAGGAGGGAAGATGCTGCGGTACCTTGCAGCCCCACGGAGCCAGCCCTTGCCTGGAGGAGCAGATGACCCCAGCATGCAATGCTCTCCCACAAACCAAGGCCCCTGGATGCCTGGTGTAGGCTGCCCTGGGTCTTGTGTGGAGGAACAGGGCTCCCTCTGCGTCCCTTTGAGCGTCCTCACATGCCTCCCTGCTAACAGAGCCCCAGCGCCTGCCTGCAGCCAACGGCCCTCCCAGCATACTTAAACGTGCCATCAACTGTCAGGAAAACTTTTTCAGTATTAAAACCACTTTGGTGCCTGAAGCCTTCTCCTGTTTCATGGTGTAATACCAGCAACATGGTGTAGCTCTGCTTCTGAAGGAAGAGCTTGCACAAGGAGCATGGGTGCAGGGACTGCCTGCAGTGGGCATGGTCACACACATATAAAGTTAAGTCAACGGAGCAGGGCCCATGGCAGCATTCTCTTCCCCAGTGCCAAGTAGATAAGGGGCATAAGGGAAAACACAACCAAGGTAACCTGAAGCCCCCCCAGCCCCTTCTCCTCACAGCTTTTACAGGGGAAGAAGTGTAGGGGTTGCATTATGGCACTCCGGAGGGCACGAGTGGGCACTTACCTGCCCCTTCCTCATCCTGCTCACACCAGACCCTACAAGCTCAGGGAGAAGAAGAGGAGGAGAGCAAGGGGGGGGCTCTTTCTGAAAGACAGAGCTTGAGCTGTGGGAACTGCACACTCACTGTCACCCTGATGGACACCAGAGCACCCAGCTGCTGGCAGCAGCGATGCCGTGCCCTGGATATGGGGGAAACAGATACAGGGGGAGCCCCTCCACATGGGGATGCAGCTGCAGTGCACAAACTGCTCCCAAATACAGCATTAGGCCTTGCAGTGTTCTTATGGAGCTGAGACACAGGCATCCCACAGGGGGGGCTCTCGCCCAAGTTGGCCAGACCAGGTAGCAGGAGGGGGGCAGAGAAGCATTTATTGCCTCCCTGCAACAGGTAAGTGTGATAGTGTCTATTCACACACTGCCGCTGTGTTTCTGGGCAGGTAGTGATAATGGTACAGATACTGTTACAGCTTCCTGCTCAGGCTGGAGGAACAGAATTACTGCAGGTATGGCTATTTCTGGTCAGTCTGAAAAATACCGTCTTTCCAGTCACTCCTGCTCTGCTGCAGGACCACCTTTCAGACAGAGGCCAGGGCAGTAGTATACTTAATGCTCTCTTCATGACAGTCTCGCATTTACAGCCTGGAACAATTGAAACTAATGAAACCTATTTACATCCAAGGCACAAGAAATACTGCAAACAGAGCACTGCAATTTGTCAGGAGATAGCTCTATAATCACCAAGAAGGATTTAAACAAACAAAGAAACAAACAGAAAGGAAGTCAGCCATAGTTAACTCTATGACACAGCGTCACTAACAGCAGCAGCTTTTCTGTACACAGGAGCAGCCATACAGTCATAGATAACTTTCTTAGCTCAGCACACATTAACGAGTCAGAGGGCTGAGACAGCTGGGCCCAGGTCTGCCTCTCACCCTCTGCTGCATCACATTGGGCAAGACACTGGCCATCCTTTCACCCCATGTGCAAATACAGGTAAGGAGAAGCCTGGAACATGCAACGCTGCAGTCATGCTTCCCTCCCCCTCGCAAAATGCTGCACAGTACTACCTGTGCCAAATGACCATGTTTGGAAGAAACTACAGTTCCCTCACCTTAAAAGCCCTGCTAAATCCAGCTCAAGTCTTACCCAGTTCTTGCAGGCTCTCAGAAGTGAGCTGATGCTCGTAATACACTCACATCTTGCCCAGGCCAGAATGAAGAAAGGGTCTGAAGATGCTTTTGGGGATGTCGTGGTGATGAAGTGAAGGGAAATGGAAGGAAGAAAAGGAGGGAATCCAGGTGATTTTAATGGTCATCTTCTTTCAAAGCACTACCATGTGTCTCACATCACAAGTGTTTCAGTGAGGCTTCCAGCACCTGCATTTCCTTTGACCAGGGTTTTGTTATAGGGCTTTTCCAGCTCATAAGAGCAGACCACTGAACAAAGATCAATAAAAGCTAAGTCTGAATTGCAGCCTCTTAGAGAGTAATGTTTAGATTGAGCTGTTGTCCAGTGTACGTAGGTAAGAACCATTATATTGTTCCCATATAGCTCTGCTGTCAACATTACAAGACTCTTGCTGGGCTGACATTAGTGCTTCTGTCTATTAAGCACTAGGCTTTGGCAGATACTGTAGTTGTCCTTTATTATTGGTCACAGACCAGATCAGTCTCTGTGAACTGAGAAAGGGATGTGCCTGGTCATACCTCTGGTTCTGTGTGAAATGTCAATGTAGGCTTAGCACAGCAAGCCTGTGGGTACATGACCAGCCTCTCCCAGGCTGCTTTAGGCTGGATTTTAAATAAGAAGTATTGTCGAAGTTTCTATGTGTTTTCTGAGGTGTTTCCTGTTCAGGAAAACACCCCAGAGCCCGCCTGTTCACTAACCATGTGTTACACAGACCTCAGTGAGCAGACACTGGGTTCAGATGCTAGCACTGCATGTATTTTGGATGCAAACACTGACTGTTTGTAGAAGCATTGTCTTCTGTTTTGTTGTTTGGATTGTAGGCTGAAGGTTCAAAGACATTCAGCTGGAGAACAGCAAGAATGGCTTTTGCTGTGGTTTCCTAAGTAAAAGGGGAAAGTTAAAGAGTGTAACACAAACAAACAGGGATGTAGTCCTCCACTTTGCATGGAAAAACTCTGCTTTCTCAAATGAAAGCAGTCAGTTGCTGCAGCTTCTCCGTAGTATGATCACATTAATGGCTTTTCCCAGGCTATCTGATGAGGTTGCTGCCAGCTCCAAGTTCCAACTGCCCTCACATCCCATCCCGACCTCTGTCAGTCCAGCTTGCCACGTGGCTGTTGCACATGCAGGAGGCAGAGCAGGGATCATCTCAGGTCGTCACTCTTGTTTTGGATGTTTTTTAACAGCTCCTGAAGTACTTTGATTTGCTGGAGAGTTGGTACCATGTTTTTAGGTGTCGCTGTCCCCTTGTCATAGGCCCCATGTCTGTATATGTCATAGGGTTTGACTTCATCAGCTCTGACATCTTACTACTGTGCCTCAGATTCCCTTCCCTCCATGCCTGGAGAGGCCTCGTTAGGCCATTTCCAAGTAAGTTCTTGGGTTGCAGGAGCTCCAAGAGGTGTAATAAAGACTGGGGCCTCTCTGTGTAGGGCTTTAGCAGGATCACTGCCTTTACGAGCCTTTAACACAAGGGCAGTGCCTGGGCACAGGCTCCTTTGTCTGACAAAGTCACCAGAGCAACAGGAAGACAGTGTTTGGTGGGGCCAGTCCCCTCCTTTCAGCACTGCTCTTTGCACAGGGGCAGCCACCCTTGGTTCCAGTTGGGTGCATGGGCAGAGAGTTTGGGCTTTGCCCTGAACACACATTGCCCATGTACCTCTAGAGAGTGATGAAGGAAAATCCAGCCTAGGTCTGTCTAGATTAGTTATGTACATTATATAATGTATATTGTATGCATATCGCATATGATCATCATCCATTATTAAAACCTTCAGCAAGACCTGAGATGCCTTTGCTGGGAGCAGCCTCTTTCCTCAGCAAGGATGTTTTTGGGAGTGTCTTGTGCCAACAGAGGGAGCAGCTCTTTAGAGTGCACAGCTGCTTTCACCCCGTGCAGCACTGGGCACTGCTACACCAAAGTGGGCTCACTAGCTGGAGCAGGATTTCTGCCCCTGCTCTGCTCCCACCATTGCTGAGCAGAAAAGCCTCTAAGTGCTGCCAAAGGGATCTGCTTCCAGAGAAGTTTCCCTGGCTCCTCATGGGGCCAGGAGCTTGCCCAAAGCCAACACAGTGTGCAGAGGTCCAGGGGGCAACCCAGAACTCCAGCTGGCCCAGGGGAAGCAGCGAGCATCCCTCCATCCTGCTGCAAGGTTTAAGAGTGTCATGGCTAGATTTTGCTCTCCCATTGTGCGAGTGCCCTTTCTCAGTTTTTGTCAGGCACCAGGAGGGGAAGACAGTCTGCTGCTGTCTGGTTTTGGTTGTTAATGTTGGATGCATGTTCCCCCAAGCCATATTCCAAGCATCTGGCACTGCCATCCGCTGCATGCTGGCACTTCATCATCCCAAACCAGGGGATGTCATTAGTGATCTGCATGGCTCTCTCACAAGGAGCAGGGCATGAGAGTCTCATCTATCTGCTCCCCACCAAGTGCCTCTCCATCACCCCAGAAGTGGCTGGAAAGGCTCTGGTGGCTTTCCAGCTGTTTAGAACAGGATCTCCTCATTACTGTGAGGTTTCACTGGGGCTTTGCATTGTGTTAAGTTTCAGGAAGCACTATGAAATTGAAGATTTTCCTTTGCCAGACTCCTGACATAAAGTACTTAGTCTCTAGGGAATGGAGAGCAGACAAAGGAAAAGAAAGCGGGTACAGTATCTGAGCAAAAGATCAAGTTGATGAGAGAATATATTATTCATTAAGTGTATCTCCAGGACAAGTAACAGAGGAAGTACAGGAACAGAGCTTACACTGGCCTTAGGTACAGCTTTAAGAAATTTATATATCCATTTTTATCTCCACTTTTTTGACAGCTGTTTACTTCATTTGGGATGGGACTCAGCCCAGCCACTGGTTTTTGAAAGTGGAGATATTTATTATTCCCATAGTTTTGACTAGTGATGATGAGATATGTGCATGTGGTTGTGTGAGTGCATGCATCTCCGCTAAACCTAGAGCTCACCTCAGCCAGAGGTGTTCTCTCCCCAGATTTTGCTGGACTGCTGTGGGACTCATAGGATGCTTTGCTGAATGTGCTGGAGTAGGAAGGATTCGAGGAACAGCAGTTCAGCTCAAGGACCTGGGCCTCCAGAACAGCGATAATGGAAATCAAGTGGCTAGTGCTAAGGGCATCCCCATCTCAGAAGTACCCTGTTTCAGTGCACATGCAGCTTTGGCTCCTGGCATCAATTACACCCCCTGGGTTTTCCTGCTCCATGCAAACCCTCTGTTCAAGCCCTCATTTGGGAAGCAAAGCAGAATGAACCAACCCTGTGAGGAGGGTGGTAGGGAGCAGAGCTACTCCCTATTTCACAGTGGATGCTAAACCCCTTCTGCTCAAAACCAGGCAAGAGGCCAGCAAAAGCCTCTTGAGGTAAAAAGCCTCTTGAGGTAAGTGAGGATGTGGTGCAAGGCCAGACTACAAGGTCACATAGGAAAAGGCGGTCGACTTCGCACCTCAAGACTGCCTCTGACAAGAAAGAAAGAAAAGTCATTGTCATAGGCGATTCCCTTCTGAGAGGAACAGAGGGTCCGATATGCAGAGTTGACCCTCATCATAGGGAAGTGTGTAGTCTGCCTGGAGCCCGGATCAGGGATATCACCAAGGCACTCCCCAGCCTGGTGCACCCGACAGACTACTACCCGCTGCTGGTCTTCCAGACAGGTGGGGGGGAAGCTGCTTCCCGCAGTCTGAGGGGGATGAAGAAAGACTACAGGGCCTTGGGGCGGATGGTGAAAGAGTCTGGGGCTCAAGTGATCTTCTCCTCACTTCTTCCATCTTCCGGTGATGATGTGGGATTGAATGGGAAAATTCAGTCCGTAAACAATTGGCTACGAGACTGGTGCTTTAGGCAGGGCTTTGGGTTCTTTGATAACGGCTGGTTTTATAAGGCTCCAGTCTGGATGATGGCACGTGGGAAAGGTTTAACTCACAGAGGCAAAAGGATGCTGGGGCATGAATTAGCAGGGCTCATTTGGAGAGCTTTAAACTAGATTCGAAGGGGGATGGGGTTGTAACTGGCCTTGCCCCAGTGGGGCAGCACTCTAGGATTGATGAAGACCGGGAGGCCTCCTATAATCCTAGGGTGAAATTGGTGAGCTCAGCTACCTCCTTGAAATGCCTGTACACCAATGCGTGCAGCATGGGAAATAAGCAGGAGGAGTTGGAGACCTGTGTTAAGTCAGGAGATTATGATCTGGTGGCAATTACAGAGACGTGGTGGGACAGCTCGCATGACTGGAATATACTCATGGAGGGCTATGTCCTTTTCAGGAAAGACAGGCCAGCCAGGCGGGGTGGTGGGGTTGCTCTTTATGTGCGAGAGCAGCTGCAATGTACTGAGCTCTGCCCAGGAAAAGGGGATGAGCGAGTTGAGAGTCTGTGGGTGAGAATTAAGGGGCAGGCTGGCAGGGGCGATACTGTTGTGGGTGTCTGTTACAGGCCACCAGATCAGGGTGAGGAAGTTGATGAGGCCTTCTACAAGCAGCTGAGAGCAGCCTCACAGTCACAGGACGTGGTCGTCGTGGGGGATTTTAATTTCCCTGATGTTTGCTGGAAGGACTACTCAGCAACCCAGCCACAGTCCAGGAGGTTCCTCCAGTGTATGGATGATAACTTCCTCATGCAAATGGTGGATCAGCCAACCAGGAGAGGAGCGCTGCTGGATCTCATCCTCACTAACAAAGAGGGTCTGGTCAAAGCAGTAAGGGTTGAGGGCTGCCTTGGTTGCAGCGACCACGAGATGGTGGAATTCAGGATCTTGTGTGGTAGGACCAGTACAATAGCAAGTAGAATTGCAACCCTGGACTTCAGCAGGGCAAACTTTGGCCTTTTCAAGCAATTGCTAGGGGAAGTCCCATGGGCAAGGCTGCTTGAAGGTAAAGGGGCCCAAGATAGTTGGTTGACATTCAAGAATTGCTTATTCCAAGCTCAAGAGCTGAGCATCCCGACACGTAGGAAGTCAAGGAAGAGGGCCAGGAGACCTGCGTGGCTGAATAAGGAACTGCTGGGTATGCTCAAGTGGAAGAGCAGAGTTTATAGGTCATGGAAGGAGGGGCTGGCCACTTGGGAGGAATATAAGGCTGCTGCTAGAGGATGTAGGAAGGCAGCTAGGATGGCTAAGGCCTCCTTAGAATTAAATCTGGCCAGAGGGGTCAAGGACAACAGAAAGAGCTTTTTCAAATACATAGCTGATAAAACTAACACCAGAGGCAAGGTTGGCCCACTGGTGAATGGGATGGGTGCCCTGGTGACAGAAGATACAGAGATGGCAGAGTTATTGAATGCCTTCTTTGTGTCAGTCTACTCTGCCGGAGGCAGTCCTGAAGAACCCTGTACTCCTGAGACCTCAGATGAAGTCAGGTCACTGGAGCGGTTTGCCTTAGTCCATGAGGAATGGGTTAGGGACCAGTTGAGCAATCTGGACATCCATAAATCCATGGGTCCAGATGGGATGCACCCGCGGGTGCTGAGGGAACTGGCGGAAGTCATTGCTAGACCACTCTCCATCATCTTTACCAAGTCTTGGGAAACGGGAGAGGTGCCTGAGGACTGGAGGAAAGCAAATGTCACTCCAGTCTTCAAAAAAGGCAAGAAGGAGGACCCGGGTAACTATAGACCGGTCAGCCTCACCTCCATCCCTGGGAAAGTGATGGAACACCTTATCCTTGATGCCATCTTAAGGCATGTCAAGGATAAGAGGGTTATGAGGGGCAGTCAACATGGCTTTACCAAGGGGAAGTCATGCTTGACCAACCTCATAGCCTTTTATGAGGAAATAACATTGTGGATGGATGATGGCAGAGCGGTGGATGTGGTCTACCTTGACTTCAGCAAAGCATTTGACACAGTCTCCCACAGCATCCTCATAGCTAAATTGAGGAAGTGTGGCCTGGATGATCAGGTAGTGAGATGGACTGCGAACTGGCTGAAGGAGAGAAGCCAGAGAGTTGTAGTCTATGGGGCGGAGTCCAGTTGGAGGCCTGTATCTAGTGGAGTGCCTCAAGGGTCAGTATTGGGACCAGTATTATTTAATATATTCATCAATGATTTAGATGAGGGAATTGAGTGTACTGTCAGCAAGTTTGCTGATGACACTAAGCTGGGAGGAGTGGCTGACACGCCAGAAGGCTGTGCTGCCATCCAGCGAGACCTGGACAGGCTGGAGAGTTGGGCAGGGAGAAACTTGATGAAATATAACAAGGGAAAGTGTAGAGTCCTGCATCTGGGCAGGAACAACCCCAGGTTCCAGTATAGGTTGGGGAACGACCTGTTAGAGAGTAGTGTAGGGGAGAGGGACCTGGGGGTCCTAGTGGACAGCAGGATGACCATGAGCCAACACTGTGCCCTTGTGGCCAAGAAGGCCAATGGCATCCTGGGGTGTATTAGAAGGGGGGTGGTCAGTAGGTCGAGAGAAGTCCTCCTCCCCCTCTACTCGGCCCTGGTGAGACCGCATCTGGAATATTGTGTCCAGTTCTGGGCCCCTCAGTTCAAGAAGGACAGGGACCTGCTGGAGAGAGTCCAGCGCAGGGCGACAAAGATGATTAAGGGAGTGGAGCATCTCCCTTATGAGGAAAGGCTGAGGGAGCTGGGTCTCTATAGTTTGGAGAAGAGGAGACTGCGGGGGGACCTTATTAGTGTATATAAATATATAAAGGGGCAGTGTCATGAGGATGGAGCCAGGCTCTTCTCAATGGCAAACTATGATAAGACAAGGAGTAATGGGTATAAACTGGAACACAAGAGGTTCCACTTAAACTTGAGAAGAAACTTCTTCTCAGTGAGGGTGACAGAACACTGGAACAGGCTGCCCAGGGAGGTTGTGGAGTCTCCTTCTCTGGAGACATTCAAAACCCGCCTGGACACATTCCTGTGTGACCTTATCTAGGTGTTCCTGCTCTGGCAGGGGGATTGGACTAGATGATCTTTTGAGGTCCCTTCCAATCTCTAACATACTGTGATACTGTGTGATACTGTGAAAAGAAATCCTCCTCCCCAGCTTGAGCCTCTGCAATTACTTTCTAACTCCCTTTGCTGTCCCAACTAGAGTCAACCCTGCACTGTCACACAAAATTAAACTTCCTCTTTATTCTCCAGTCTAATCTTTCCCTCCACAATATGATCCTGGGGTTTAATCTGATTACGATCCTTCATATCACACTATAACAAATGGCCCCAGCTGCCAAGCTAAGCAGTTTAATGAGATACTGTGTTGGCTATCAGATGAAAGGCAGAAGGAGGCACGCAAATAAAGGCATTGCTTGCTCAGTCCCATTCGTGGTGCACAGGCTGCAAGGAGACACTCGTACAACTGATGTCATGCCTCTTAGAAAAGAAAACCTGCCTTTCTGCAGAGTTTTGATAGCGAAATGTGCTTTACCAGGATGCTCTGTGACCAGCAGCTGAGAGACACAACACAGCATTTGCTGGCCATGGGGGCCTGAACACAAGGTAGAGAAAATGAAGTCTTTGTTCAGATGTTATTATACCTGATCTTAACATAACAGCCTGAGACGTATCACATGGCAAGTCAATATTGTTGCTTGTTGATCCAAAGGCAATCAGACACTTTCTTTTCCCTCCCACCTAGATAATACCTCCCCCCCTTCCCCCTCAGAACTGCATCCATAATGTAATTCCCTCTCAGAGGCTAATGGCATTCATAAATTACGCTCAAGACCTATTGTTCATTTAATCCTTTTTGCTGCTATTAGCTCTGGTCACTGATCTGTTGCCTCTCCAGTCTATGGTATTTTAATGACACAGCTAGAAAACAGCCAAACTCTTCAGCTTAATGGTAAAAAGCTGGATTTGTGTTATAAGGTGTGATGGTGTCTCCCACTGGCTTAAGGGGATGAAGTGGGGGAGAAGCACAACCCAGAGCCAGCTGTCGACTGGGGAAGGCAGAGAGGAACAGGTTGAAACAGACTCATTGATTCTGGCCTGAACTCAGGTCTCGCAGAGATGATGAATCTGTTGGCGCACAGCCTAGGGATTCAGTTCACTTCCAGGATAACCAGACCATGGCAAGCCTTTCAATCAGCCTTTCAACCTGCCTAGCCTGGTTTGCCAAAGGAAATCATTGACGACAGGCGTACCTTCTTTGAAGCTGCAGTTGTATTTTAAGGGAACTTGACCCTTAGGTGTACCTTCCCCTTCAGTACAGGGGGTATGCTGCGTGGATTAGCACTATCTATGTGATGTGCCACCATTACAGGAGATACTGATGGGACCCCCATCTGGAATACTGCAAACCACCCTGGTTATCTGCATTGAGATGTATTACACTTAGTGCAGAGCAGGACGGGAACAGAGGTGTTATCAGAGACAAAGAGACCATAAGAGTTTGGCATATCAAGACCATAAGAGTTTGGCATATCTAGTCAAGCTCAGCTAAAGCCAAGGGAGCTTAAGATGGTTGCACAGACAGAAAACCCTATGGAGGGAAAGCAGCAGCTTGATTGTACTGGTATAAACCAAACAACACTGGCTGTGAACACATTGAGGCAGAAAGTTCAAAGGCAGCTCTCGATGATCTGTACAGGTCTGAAACAGTCTGCCTGCCTGAGAAGCCAGGAGCGAAGTATTTAACCTTTACCCTGTTACCTTTGAAAGAGCTCTTGGTTCATCTGGGGGAATGGACCAGAAAGACCAGTGGGTAGATTTGGTGGTTGATGAGATCCTTTCCCAACTATGTGCCTTTACCCTTTTAAAAGGGGATCATAGAAATTTACCACTTGATGTTCATTTCCTTAACAATTCTTTTTTGTGAGGGAAGTTTTTTGAATTCCTGAGCTTCATTTTCTCTTTGGTTCATTAGTAGCTTGGTACTGGACTTTCATAAGGTCTCTTGAATTAATAGTGACAATATTGGCACCAGAAGGGGCTGTGACCTGGCCTTTGCTGTTGGGATGTGCTGCAGAAGCAGATGGGTCTAAGGCTGCCTGCAGTTGCAGCAGAAGGAGTTTGGCTGTTTGTGTTGCTGGATAGCAAAGAGCACCAATCTCCTCCAAGACAACAACAAAAGTATGATGGACCAGATGCAACTGAGCCATGGTTTGGGATCAGGCTTTGGGTCGCTGTGCTTGTAAAGTGTTGCCCTGCCAGGCTGAAGGAGGCTGGATGCACATTCCTCTGGGCTGTTGGCCTGTGTAGCTGCCTGATTCCACGAGTAGCTTCTCTAAGAAAGGAACAAGAAGATATTTAGCTTTTTAATCCAGAAGACTTCAAGCTGCAGAAGCCACAGTTGTGCAGCTGGTAATTGCCACCACCCAGGGGAGCCTGAGAAGATGCCATTCTTTTCTCTAATTACTACAAAGCCTTTCAATCTGATTAATTCTTTCCTTGATGCATTTCCTTGTTGTTTCTATTTGTGAGGATGCTATGGGTAAATTAGAGAATCTTTCTTGTGGAAAATACATTCTGCACTCTCTACAGGCCTGGTGTTTGGTAGCATCTGTGCATTCCTCATCACCCATCAGGAGATGCTTTAAAAGCCAGGCTCTGATCTGGTTCTTTCTTTCAGACCAGAGGTGTTGCTGGGAACAGAACTGATAAATACCTGTGTCATAACAAAAGCATTCTCCTTTATGCTGCAATGGCTTGGGTGAGAACAGCCTAAAACACATTTGCTACCTGTGCATATTGCTCCAGCCAGAGCAGTGAGACCCTAAAGAGGCCAAGGGCACCACACACCTCCTGCAGTCATGACAAAAGTTGTCCTGATGAGGTGAGTGAGATCTTTTACCATGTTTTGAGCATTGATGCTGTGTCACCATCTTATGGGACAGTACAAGGGCCTCAGCTGAGAGTCTTGGTGGTGCAGGGAGGGAAATAACACAAAATCTGTTTCTCCTTAAAAGCAGAAATACTAGCATTGGTAAAGAGAGAAATATTTAGTGTGAAGACAGAATTAGCCTGTTACCTATCACAATATTATAGCCTGTTATCTATCACTGTCCATGCTCCAGTTTGGCTAAGAGAGGGAAGGCTGTTCCCACTGGGAGCATAGTTTGCAAGATACTCTAACTTCATAGCTGGCATCACCCCAGACTAAAGGTGGGAGCATAAGGAGGGGGTAATGGCCTCTATGTACAACTGGATCCCATGGCATAAAGCAGAGGTGATGTGCACACAGAAATGACAATTCCCACCAGAGCCAAAGGGGTGGCATCAGAAAAACTGTTCAGAGGGAATCTCTTCGTGGAGGGCAGAGGGCAGGAGGAGAAAAAGTGAAAAGTGGGAGTCATGGTCATGTTGTCTTCTCACTGGGTCCAGTGCCCAGCCCTGTGGAGAGAAGGCAGGACATGCTCTGATGAAGCACAGTGGTGGTTATTCCTGCAAATTCCCTCCTTCCCAGAACCCTGCCTGCACTTTGTTTATTGGTGCTCTCCCCAAACCAAGGCTTTTGGGAATAACTGCAAGTCCATCTTTTGCTGCAGAAAGCAATAAATCCACATTCTGGCTCTTGGACTGATTCCCAGAGTTTGGAGACTTTTTTACCCAAGTCTTGCTATTTATTAGAAAGTTCTCCCAGGGTCTCTTTCCTTCTCTTCTTTTTGGCAGTAGAATTTAGCATTAAATTAGTAGAGTTCATTTGTCTCAGTTCAATGATAAGTAAGATGCTGATTTTTAAGAGTGAGATGCTGGAGAGGGAGACGTTGCCCTCTAGTGACTTAAAGGCAGACAGCGTAAATGGACAAATACCCACGAGTTTTGTTAAGGCAGTAGAGCGACACATTTCAAAAGGAAGTTTCTGACAGATGGAGGCGCAATGGTATTTGTGGTGAGGTCTGAGAACCTCCCATAGCTGTAAGGTGGCCCTTAGCACCCACCGTGAGCCATCTCAGCCAGTTAAGTCCCAGTTAAGGCTCCATTAAGGCTACAGCACATGGCAGGACAGCAGGGGTCACAAACCCCTCTCCTGCCTAGCCAGCAGCTAGCAACAAGCTACCTTGAACAAGCTGCCTTTCAAGTATCTCAAATACCCCTCAGTTAGTGTTCAGGATGAGTGCCATCACTTTGTGCAAAAACAGTGGTGGCCAAGGGTTCGGTCAGGCAAAATCCTCTCACAGTTGATGTCTCATGTCTCCTGAAGGGAGGATTTCTGTAAACAGTCATTGACCCCATGTCTCATCACAGATATGCAGTTTAATTTATCCCTCTTTTGCTTATGTGAATGCTTTGGGAATGTCTATTGTTTTTAAGTGCTGTGCTTCACATAAAATCGTAGAATGGTTTGGGTTGGAAAGGACCTTAATATCATCCAGTTCCAACCCCCTGTCATGGGCAGGGACACCTCACACTAGACCGTGTTGCCTAAGGCTCTGCCCAACCTGGCCTTGAACACTGTCAGGGATGGAGCATTTGCCACTTCTCTGGGCAACCTGTTCCAGCGCCTCACCACCCTCATAGTAAAGAACTTCTTCCTTACATCTAACATGCAAGAAAGACAGTTCCCTTTGGGCCATTGTTTGCCACTTCTTGTTTTAAAGGCAATCATTCAGTTAAGGAGAGAAAGCAAAACTGAGAGGTAAGCAAAAAGTCACAGCCAGCCATAACGAAGCTATGAAAGTCAAGAATTCTCCTTCTTTCCCTGATAGTGCCTTTGGGAGTCAGCAAATACACATGAAAGTAATCAAAAAGAGGGGGAGAGCGAATGAGCATCACATCCCTTCCAGATGCTCTGAACAAAGATAGAACTTCTTATTAAATTTAATGTACTTCACGTAAGTCTGTATTTGTCAAGATGCTCGCCTTCTTTTAGAAGAAAATTGGAAAATATGAAACATAAAACTTATTCTGTAGCTGAAACACGTGATACCCTTTCCTGGAGGAAAACCTTGGGATAAGGGAATGATGTTGCAATCAGGCTGGATGTGTAAGTGAAAAGCTATTTGCAGGAAGTTTATGGTGATAAGAAATGCAACAAGTACATTTGGCAAGTTTGTTTTAATCAGAGACCTCCTGCACGACTTTCCCATCACCACAAGAAACTACCTCAGAAAAAATTCCCACACACCCAACCAGACCTACCCTAGATGATATAAGATAGTATGTAGTATACCTCAGACCTATCTCTGACATAGGAGTATTCAACTGCTTCAGTGAATGTATTAGTTCTTTGTTCAAAGCCTTTCCCTTCACTCCTTGCTAGTGGCCAGCTGTGTCACATCTCACTGTTCTGGAGAAAAAGATGGAGATGGTTCCTGTGCCTTTGTGATCAGGCGCAACTTACCTTCCAGGGCAGATCTTTAGTTTTAGAATAGAATCATAGAATAGTTAGGGTTGGAAAGGACTTCAAGATCATCTAGTTCCAACCCCCCTGCCATGGGCAGGGACAAATATGTATGGTCACAATGTTATTTTCGATGGCAGTGTATGCTAGCTGATGCATTTGCCTGTGTATCAACAAGAAGAGAGAGCAAAAAATGACCCATCATTCCATGCTTACTTACTGGCTTTGCTGATTCATTCCTGGCTGTGAGAGGCTGCTGCCCTGGCAGAGCAGCACCTTCCACCTCGTGACTCCACAGTAGGCAGTGCATGCCCATGATTTCGCTTCATGAAAGGCTGTGAACCACAGCAAATGAGGACTCAGATATGCAGCTGCAGCCAAGTTAAGATATCACCACCAAAACACTTCCCCCCTGGCTACAAAGGGATATAAGTTCGTTAACAGCCATAATTAAATTCCAAATGGATGATGCGTCAGAGCAGTAAAATATCAAACTTAGGATTAAGAGCTTTGAACATTTTTCACTGTCCTCTCAATCTGCTTTTGCCCTTCTCCAGCTTCAGAAGCTAGCCTTTCAACCACAAGACAAAACCAAGGCAAAACAAGAGACACTACTTCACTGTCACAGCTGCCTGGATCTGCTCAGCAGATCGACATCTCTTTGTTCTTTACCAAAACAGCTCTGCTCACCTGGAACAGGAAGACCATGATTTAAGGGACAGTGTCATCACAAAGCTGCCACTTGTGCCCCATTTAGAAATGACCCTGGAGAACAAAGGTTTAGCAAGTGAAGTTACAGGTTCAAAACAGTTTTACACAATGTGGTTACCCATATAGAAAGACAACTTGGAGGGCATGCCCAGGTTCTGAGCAAAGAGGGTGCTGGTTTCATGGTAGGGTTAGGTCTGCACACTGGGATCGGGTAAAGGAGACTTCTAGAAGAACAACCACACAGTTGGGGTGAGGAAGAAAATAGAATTGACTAGACTATTCCAGTTGGAAGGGACCTACAGTGATCAGGTAGTCAAACTGCCTCACCAATTCAGGGCTGACCAAGTTAAAGCACGTTATTGAGGGCATTGTCCAAATACCTTTTAAAGGCTGACAGGCTTCGGGCATCAACCACTTCTCTAGGAAGCCTATTCAGTGCCTGACCACCCTTTGGGTTGTCTCTTCATACTTCCTAATGTGAAGTCTAAACTTCCTCGGTGCAGCTCTGAACCATTCTCATGTTTTCTCCTCACAGGACATGCTCTCCAGCCACCCCTCTCTCAGTTTGTACTTGTGCCCAGTGCTACTCCATTCCAGCTGCAGGATCTGGCATTTGGATTTGTTAAATTTCATCCCATTAAATGAACTATAATTGATTTCATTAATCATTTTCCAATGCTCCAGTCTATCTAGATCCCTCTGCAAGGCCTCTTGTCCCTCAAGAGAGTCAACAGCACCTCCCAGTTTGGTATCATCAGCAAACTTGCTAATGGTGCATTCAACTCTTGAATCCACATCATTGATGAATACATTGAACAGCACTGGCCCTAGAACTGAGCCCCGAGGAATACTACTGGTCACTAGCCAGATGTAGCTCCATTCACTACAGCCATTTGAGCTCTGCCTTTCAGCCAGTTCTTCACCCAGCACACCGTGAACCAGCTCATCCCACAGTTGGGCAACTTGTCCAGAAGCGTGCTGTGAGGGACAGCATCAAAAGCCTTACTAAAATCCAGAAAAACTCCATCCACTACCTTCCCTTCACTCCCTAGGGGGATGACCTTATTGTAGGTTATCCAATCAGTTAAATAGGACTTTACCTTTGGGAACCCATGCTGACTAATGATTGCATTGTTCTTTAAAGGCACTTCAGTAGCACCCAGTATAGTCTTCTCCATAATTTTTCGAGGAACTGAGGTTACACTAACAGCTCTACAGTTCCCTGGGTTCTTCCCTCACACACTGATTGTAGATTGAAGTAACACTGCCTAGCTTCCAGTCAGCAGGGATCTTCCTATATTCCTAAGACCTTTGGTGGATGATCGAGAGGGATCCTGCTGTAGCTTCTCCTTCAGTTCTAGGGTGAATCCCATAAGGTCCCATGGATTCCCATGGACTTGTGAAGACACTCCCGCGTACAAAATCAAGCCAGAAAGCAGAGGCTGTGCTAAAAATGCGTGGTGAGACCACGATTTGACACAAGGGGGAGACGCTGTACCGTGGATGGTCAACTTACAGCCCATCCACTGCAGCAGCTCTCTGGAGTATGGGCTGTAAACCCTATCTCTGCACCTCTCAGGGCGAAGGACATAATTACTTACTTTCCTGTGCTGGTGTAAGAAAGAAAACCCCAATTTGGTTTAGTTTTAGTGGTTTAATAGCATTAAAACCAACATCCTTTATACTCATCCTAGAACTCTCTTCTTTTGAAACACTAAAAATTATTTTCTTTTTAAACATCCAGAATATTAAAAGCACAAGGGGGTTGGAGCAAACAGCCTGTGAAAAATATCCTCCTGTACACCACCCCAGATAACATGGGTGCTAACAACTAAGGAAAGACCTCTCCTCTCCCAGGTTAATGGATGGAGCCAGGGGTGGGAGTGAAATCTGCTCTGGCAAAGCCCCCTGGTTGTATGGCAGTAACACAGCTGGCAAAGGCAAACATGAAGAAAACATCTTTGAAGCAACTGGAAGACAAATGGAAGTGGAGGAGAGAAAAACTAGGAGGAGGCAAAAAACCACTGTTCCTCTTCTTGCCTCCCTTGAGCTATTCAAGGCTAGCAGCACTGTTATCTTCCTACTGGAGCAGGATCCCATTGAATTGGAGATGGAGGCATCGAAGTGCCTTGGAGAAAGCTTCCAGCTTCAGTACACTTCAGAAATGTTCCTCTGCAATTCTGCAGAGCTGGCCTGTGAGGTAAGCAGGGAACTAAACCCGCTGTCCTTGTGAGAAAGGGACAGGCAGCAATGCGCCAGGTTACACATCCGGTAGGCAGCAGAGCTAGAGTTCTTTGCACCATCTTTCTGCTTAGGTGCCACAAGACTTAGAGACACAGAACAAGGCAGTTGCCTGCTCTGACTGACACAGAAAGTTGGGCTCCACTGGCTGTGGCTTCCAGGCAGGCTGTCACTATCGAAAGCAAATTAGATCAGCTGGGCATCAAGTGATACCTCCCTTCAGTTTTCACCACCCACTGCTGCCAGCTTGACACTTCTTTTTCACACTGCATGTGCCAACTGCCTTACAAAGCCAGCTGCAGCATCTACTGGAAGGACACGAAGAACAGCCACAGACTGGGAAAGAAGCTGGGGGATTGGCTCACAACAGGAGCAAGGAGACCTTTTCCAGCCTTAGTCCAGACAAAAGACAGGGTTCTCCAAGAAGACTGTGAGCCTGCTGGCCACCACGTCCAGGTCACTGGTGTTGGCATATTTGAGCAGATTGGTGTTCTTGAGAAAATAATGCTTGAGGAAGTGCTGGCTTACACACTTGTGCAGCTTCTGTACCAGCCTCAGAAAGGCTTCAGGGAAGCAGCGCCAATCCTTGGTGCGTGGGTATTTTTCACACGTCCAGAATAGCACTGTCTGCAAGAAGCAGATGGGAGAGAAGAGGTGTTAGAGGTTCTGTTGAGGGCTCACACAGCTTACTGAGGCACTTTTAGTGCTAGTAAATGGCTGACAGCCTTGGAAATCAGAGACTCACACTGCTATCTCCCCCTGTTAACATTTCTGCGACACGGATCACAACTAAAGCCTTCTCTAGGAATCAGGCGAAGCAGCTCTGATGTGCCTGGTTAGGATCTCTCTCAGAGGAGCCCCTCTCCACTGACTGGGCCAGGAGCCCAAGGAAAATGGTCTTCCTAAAATAATCGTAGCCTATTTGCCATCCTCCAGCAGTAACCTCTGTATAAATGCCAGGCCTGCTAGGCTGTAGAAAATAGCTCATTATACCTATGTAGAAGCCAGTCAGTGCAAGGAGGGAGAGAAAAACAATCAGATTAACATAATTATTTGCCAGCTTCAGCCCTATTTGTGCTGAAGATGTGCACAGATCTGCATCCCAAACAGACTGAGACTCCAATCAACTATTGCAGGTGCAGGGTATGCTTTCTGGTCAAGTGCAGCCTCATTTTTTCTGACCTATGGTACTTACAGCATGTGCTATGTTCTATTCCCCCAAGCTTATTATATTGAATTTTGCATTTGAGAAATCCATAGCTCAAATAACAAAAT
Organism: Psittacula echo; assembly: GCF_963264785.1. Taxonomy (NCBI): domain Eukaryota; kingdom Metazoa; phylum Chordata; class Aves; order Psittaciformes; family Psittacidae; genus Psittacula; species Psittacula echo. Next base: position 9,522,531 of record NC_137736.1, read on the forward strand.
GCATTTGATGATTGCTCTTAAAGTATTATTTTTACACTGCCCACATTGCATTTTTCAGACTCTCCTGACTGAGAAGAATTTTCTCAAGGTACTTACACTTACTGTACCAAAAAAGTCATACTGACCCTTGGTCAACCGCAACTCAGTTTGTAAAGTATAAAGTGGGTTCAATAATTCTGCTAAGTTCCTCACTGTCCTCTGAATCCCAATTTAATTTTGCAGATTCAATGACCCCAAGAGACCCATAGACATTATAAGATATGGCCAAACTACAGCCTTCAACTCTTGTTTCTTCAGAGAATTTGTTCAAAATAACCCACACTCTTCTGGATTGCCTGGGTTGGGCTTTTTCCTCCAATAGGCATTGCCATAGTTGTACTGCTGAAAGATTTCTTCTCAGACACCTTATCCAATGTGAACAATTTCGTGTTCACAGCTGCAATAACCATAAAGACTCTTTTTAAATGCTGCCAGGGAACAAAAGACATAGCGAGGCATTTGAGCTGGAACTCAGCGAAAGCTACTCCTTGGAGACTTGCAGAGCCTTTTGTCACACTAAAACTACTCCAGCATGATCCATGGACAGTAGTTACAATTAAGTTTCTGGAGGCAAGGAAAATAGTACTGATTTTCAAGTCAGATGCCAATTCTACCCCCAACATTTATTGAACCATCCCTAACTGCTGGCTGTCTACTGGAAGCATAGAGTTGTCTTTCAAAAGGCACCTAGGTCTCTTCAAACTTCCAGGCACTGAACTTCATTCCTATGGAGGTGAGCATAATGAGTGTGCTTACTTGGTCCTCTAAGGCTTTCACAGCTTCTGGAGCAAGGCTTTCCTCTGCCATAGAGGGATTTTTTCGTATGGAGCCTTGCTTAGTCATAATTGGTGGATACCTCTGGCAGGGGAAACCTCATAGTGTGAAGAAAGCTAACTCTAAGCCTCTGCTCAACTGCTGGTTTATCTACTGACTGTTTCTCTCTTGGTTTTATTTATTTATTAATATAAGTAATGTTGAAGCATTCTTTTTGTCTGGAAAACCAATCCTTTGCAGTAAAAGCCTGAAGTGCAGTTACAGTAAAGAACTGAAGAGCTTCTAAAGAGCTTTTTTATTTTGATCAAGAGTCCGTACAACAGCACTTCCTGCACCTTTTCTTCCTCAGCCAGAGAAAGAAATCATTACTAATGCTTAAATGGTTTTCCACTTCCTCCTTTTATCTGTGACAGCTTTTCCACCAGGTTGTTCTTACAAGCACCAAGAAGTTTTATGTTCTGCTAAGCTATAACCAGCCTTGCCAACTCCTTTTTTGAGTCCGTCTTGACTTACATTAGTCCCATGACTATAATAGCATCTGATGGTTGCAAACTTTACTTTAGGAGAGATCTTGCTGGTGTATCTGGTTTTGGACACCAAAAAATCAGTAATGTGGAATCCTGGTGGCTTGAGGCTTTAAGGTAGGAGAACAGCCTCTCCCTGGCAGCTCCAGGAGGATGGAGGCCCAGAAAAGAGGACTGCTTTGTTGTCTGATAAATGGTGCTGCCTGTGGTCCATCAGTGTCTGCAGCTGTCAGATGTGGAGACACAGCCATAGTAGAGCCTTCTATCTCTTCTTTACAAATGTTATTTGAAGCCATCTTGAACCCTGAAGTACGTGTGGGGAGGATGCTACTACCACCTCTTTACTTCTTTCTTCCTTTCCCACCCCAGGTGAAACAGCACCAGAACTGTAGCTTGCATCTCATTCATGAAATAATGCTCACCTAAGAGAGTTCTGTTTGCTGCATACCCACAAAGACAAATGCACGATTTTCCTCCAGGCAGACGGACAGACATGAATGGCTGGGTTAGTCAAGAAGCAGGAGGTAACCATGCACTTAAAGACAAAGTTACAATGCCTATGTGAAGTCAAAACAGCAGGGGCCTCAACTCTAATATTATATATGTGCTGCAGTCACAATGTTCCTACAGACTTGTTTCCTGTTGAAGTCTGAAACCTATACTTACTGTTCATCTTGCCACTGTAAAGCAATGAAATGGTAGTGCAGTTTTGACAGTTACCTTAGAAGTTACATAGACACTACAGTGATTTATGCTATGATATTTTGACATTACTGGATGGAAGCCACTGCAACAGATACAAAGGCTGTATCTTGGTATCACGGTGATGCCTACCTGCAGGTGATAAGCTGTGATGATAGGCTTATTACCAGCACACCAGACATCTTCCTTCATCTGCCTCATGACCCTGAAGCACTTCATGCGACAACCACCATCTTCATCAAGTCCTTCCATGAGCATACGCTCAGCACGGGAGAAGCACAGCTGCCAGTGGTAATTGGAGCGGGCCAAAAGGTCAAAACCAAGTGACTGTGGATGAAAGGGGAAGTGTGTTACTAGATCAGAAGCAGACTTCTCTGAGCAATGCAGAGGGATGTTATGAAAAGGATGTGTGACATCTCTCAAAGCTTATTCTAAGACAGGTTTAGCAAACAGGAGTCATGCTCCCATCCTAATTCTTAGTCGAACAAACATGCAATGTGTTTTCTTTCCTTGTGTGATATCAGTTGCTCTGAGGAGATCCAGCTCTAGAACCACCAGGTACAGTACTAGCGAGGCTACTAAAGCAGAGGTGCAGCTCTGAGGACACTTTGCCATGGAACAGCAGGTCATGCATGAGAAGGGAGCAGGACTAGAAGGTAGAATGGGAACTGCATGAACACGGCAACAGGGCTGAGCTGGAGTGCCAGAATCCAGCCATGAACATTGTAGGTAAAGATGGGATTAGGCTGGAGGGAAAACTGTAAGATAGCAGCTCATTTGCAGAAGGCTTACATGAGACAGAGCAGAGCAGCAAGAATGATGCATGTCAGTGCTGAGGTATGCAGGCAGAGCTGTGTACGAGAGACCCATCCGTTAACTCAGTTTTGTTTCCATAGAATTCACCACTGTAACAGGGGGAAAAGTCCCTGACAGAATACTTTGAAATGTCACTTCTCTAGAGAATACACCTTCCAACCATGCTGTTGCCCACCATCACCATGCAGTCCTTCATCTGGGAAACCACTGTCACACACTTGTGATGTATATTCTGGCATACAGCTAATGGTGTTTTTACACTGCTCACCTTGACACACTGCACTTTTTCCTGGGAAGGCCAACGCTTAAGGCAACGAGGCCACCGGGCTTTCTCAGGCCAGCAAGTTGGAATCTCCACAGCAGGGACCAGCTCCACCTCAACCTGGGATTCTGATGTCTCCACAGCCACTCGGATCCCTGAGCCAAAGCTCTCCAGCATTGTCACTTTACCTATGAAGGAACAGCAAGAGAAGATAATAAAGATTAAAAGATCCTTTTCTACAAGCCAAGCAAAAGGCTGTCTAGGGCCTTGCAGTTCTGTTGGTCTGTTTGAGCACTTTCTCTCCAATGCCATAAGCAGAACACAAGGAAAAACTTATTACCTAAATCTACCCATCTCCCCTGGGGAACAAGAACAAGAAGATGAAGGAATGATGGAGTTCTCAGCTTTACACTCAGTTACCATGCTTTATTTTCTGCTGTGGGTCCTCTTAAATCCTAGAACCAGCTTCCTAAAAATACAGATAAACAACTGGTGCAACCTAACATTTCTAATAGTACAGTACAAGGAGATTACTGCAGATTAGAGGGGACCAGATGAACGGTTCATATCTAAAGATGTCCTTATTGCCTCAGAAAATCTGTAATCAGTCCCAATGACTTACCCTTGCTGGTCATTCAGAATGTTTTGTGGGGTATCTGTAAGTTTTATTTCTGGAGATGCATTTGCGCAAAAGACAAGAACTTGCCAGAATTTATGGCCCATTGTGCTGAGGAGTCATAAAAAAAAGGGCTGCTTGTCTCACTGGGACTGCTGAGTGTCAGAAAGAGTTTGTTCCATGGTGGTATGGAGGAAAGAAGTTTCCTTGGTGAAAGTGGCTCATCTCCAGGAACATGCTCTAAAAGAGCAGAAAGGAATGAAAGCTGCAACTAATGGACTTCTTAGTGAGATGTCTCCTGTTGGTCCAGCTGAGTCCCTGGAAGAAGTTTCTGTTCCCAGCTTTCCCTGTCATTCTTGCAGGGTCACTGTTCCTTCAGCTTTGCCATCTGAGCCAATTGTGTGATCGCGCTCTAACCCACTGAAGTAAAAGTCAGAGCACATTTACTATAACCAGTTTAAATAGTAGCATGTTAATCCACCTCATTTTGACTGGCATGGGCTAAGGAGAAGAAGCCCACACAACAGACTTGAAGGGACAGTGATGACCATTTGGGATGGCAACCTTTCTGCCCTTACAGAGGAGATACCTGCCTACTCCCAGTAGTGATTTAGCATCTCACCCAGAAAGCACAGGGGTAAATTACCTTCTAAGCAGTGGAGTCCATCCCAACCAGAACTTTATTACCCGCAGTAAAACCTGCATATTATTTCCCTGCTGAGCCAAGCCTGGCACCAAAACAGGAACTGTTCTGCTCCCAAGCCCTCAGCAGGGGTCCGTAGCAGCTTAAAGGGATTAGAGCAACCACTGTGTCAGCATGTAAATATGTTCACAGCATTTCCAAAACCATTGCAATTGTGTTGCCTGTTTTTCCACCAATGAAAAGTGACACACCTCAAAAACTGGTTCTGCTGGTGCTCAAAGACTTAAAAACAGGGAAGCAATGAAATCAGGGGAATCTTTTGTGTATCTTTTCCTGTACTGTGGGATGGAGGAAATTCATTTTTCACAGAAACAAACAAAAATAGCAATGACTCCTCCTGACTTCATCTTAGCCTATCTCCTTTCAGCTGGCCTTACAGAAAGAGGCATCAGAATCATCACTCACTGAGTCCCTTGGAAGTAACTCTTCTGGCTCCACAACTTGATGTACTGCTGCTGAACACAATGTCAGGTTTTCACTTCAACACTATGACTTTCACATAGGTAGAGTCTCAGATGCAAGCCCATTCCACCTGGTCTTCCCTGTGGGCCTCAATTGTGACATTTCATTTCCATCCACCTAACCATTTCTATGAGAACAAGCATTCCCTGGAAGAATGCAGTGATCTAAGCTGAGCTTGACTTTAACTTGTTTTCTCCTGCAAGTAAAATTCAGAGTTCAATCAGATTAGTAGTAATGGCTCCTATTTCTCTGGAATACAGTAGACTCATATTAGGCTGCTGATAGGTAAAGTCATCCTGGAAATGTGCTGTGAGAAGAGGCACCACAGTCTGGATTTGATCATGTCATAGTATCCTTATGCAAAAAGTGGACATAGACTATTTAGGTTGGACCAAGCCAAATTAGCTGAAGTCTATAACATGCCTCTAGCATGCTAAGAATTTAGCATGAGGATCACTGTTCAGACAGCATCAGCTAGAGATGTTGCAGCTAAGAAGGCATGCTGCATGCACTGCTGATTGCATTATGGCAGTTATCAACACTTCCACTCTAAATAGCCAGAGGAAATAAACAGGCACAAGATTGCTCAATATACATATACAAAATAAACAAGATTGCTCACAAAGGGATCAGCACCACTACTGAAAGCAAACTTCCCAAGTCCAGTTCTGCTGAACAGGACTGGAGTAACTTGGACACTAAGGAAAAGAGTGCTTGTCCAATAGATTTTGCTTAAGTAGAAATCCTTCTACTTAGTTCCCACAACCCTATGCTGGAAGGCTATGGACAGCTAAGGTTTCCCCAGAGCACTATCTGCCCTATGCACATCTTCAGACACTTTCTCCTCAGACTTACGCGTCTTCCCTGTATCCAATTTTCCTATACTATCTTTCTTGATAGTCTAGATATATTGAAGGTGCTGTAGTAGAAAAAGATTTTTCCTAAACAAATTCCTTGCTGTTCTGAAAATCTGGGCTGCATCATGGTTGAACCATGAGGGTGGTGTTGCTGGAGACTATACCCACATTCCTAAGAAAGTTGCAACAACTTGGGTATGAAGAGTCCAAGAATCACTTAATTCTATCTTCAGTGTGGGTCTAGATATACATCACTGCTCCCTTATTTTGTAGGGGTTTAATGTTTCTTGACTTCTGATCATGTGAGCCAAACAAACACTGTGGGTGTGATGGTTTCCCTCTATCAGCGCGGAAGTCATCTAGTTCCCCTTATACCTGTTCCCACTAAACTCACTGGAGAGGTTACAGGAGATAATTGACTTCTCCACCAGCTCCCGGAAGACGACAAGGACTTTGGCTGGAACCAGATCACCTTCGATGTTCACATCCGTTTCATGCCACTGCTGAAGGCTTTTGGAGAACTGCTCCACCTCCAGCCATTGATGCAGTTCCTCAGGGTCCCGCACGGAGGAGAGGAGCTTGGCTCCATGCACGGTGTAATAACGCCAGCGCCGTACCTGGCATTCCCTGTACCCGGTCAGGCCACGCAGAGGAACTGTGATGAGGAACTGGCTGGGTGCTAAGACCTAGGAGAGTGCAGAGACATTGAGAGAGGAAACAAGGGCAAATCCATAAGCCTGAAGTAAGTGAAAGAGGCTTAAGGAAGTAATAGGCAAAACTGGGGCTTTGGAGAGATGGAAAAGCCATGGTATGATGGGAGCAGTTGAATACAGCCAGGACCTGTTCTGTGCCTGTCTGAGGGTTATTTGGAGGTACACAGACTAAAATGAAATTGTCTTAGGGGTCTGATGTGACAGCTATGGCCCATAAAAGATGAGAGTGCACTGGTTTGTCACCACACCTGTCATGGTTTCCCCCATTCCTTGTTATTCCTAGTTTGCAGTTGCATGAGATGTAATAACTAGCAGCTTCCAAGGCAATCATCAGAGAGCATTTTTTGAGATCTATCAAAGGGAAATGAAATAGTGCAAATTACTGCCTCAGAACTGTTACTAGAGATAAACCTAGATCTCAACAGCAATAATAACTATGGCAAGAAGTGCACTTTTCTGATCTCTTTCAAAGTCCACTACAGGCATCAGAAAATAAGCGTATGGCCCATTCATTTTAGAAGTGTTTGCCTATGTATGGCTGTCCTTTAAGAGACAGAGATGTGAGGCAAGTGACACACCTGAGCCTCCGTGGGCAATAGCACTCAGAAATAAACCCAGGTCTCAGCTAGCTACAGTATGAAACAATCTCCTGGTGAGTGGCAGCCACAAACAGTGCAAGAATGGAAATGGTAACCAAAGGAAAACCCTCAAATAGGCTTGTTTGCAAGCCAGTTAATTGACCTCACTTTGGGAATCACCATTTTGCAGTGAAACCAGTGCTGAAGCAGTATTTGCAAAGAGTGAATAAGGTGACACAAATACCATGAAACCTCACACTGATCCAGGACACAGCCAAACATCTCCAAACACTAGTTTGGAACCATCTGACAACTGTGGCTCCAGAGAGGGTGTCCAAACTCCTTCAGCTTTTTACTGTTTTGACTGAAGCTTTTCATCTCCACTTGCTGCTGAGCATAACTTACATTGACATTAATTAAGTGAAACTGCTGCATGAGCAGGATGTGAAGTGACAGTTGTTGCTGCAAGGTGGGTACACCAGAGGTGAACACTTTGTCACTCTCCTGTAATAAACCAAAGCATTCTGGTAGCTCAGCTGAGTTAAAATATTACCACAGAGGTACCAGTGCCATTACTTGAGGGCACTAACAGGCTTTAGTGACCCTAAGTAGCCTTTCTGAGACTTCTACTCACACCTTCTGCCTCTGAGCTGAAATGACTCTCATTTCAGCTCAGCCCCAGGCTATGTCATAGGAGTGGTAGTCTCCAATTGTGTGACAGCTATGCCTGCCATAATCTGGCCATAGACCTTGTTGTCCTACCTGCAGGCTGCCTTTGCAGCCTGAAGGGAAGGTAGGTCTGAAGCCTCAGACCTACTTGACCACTATGGATTTGTCTGGTGTCAATAGACTGCATCTGACCCTGGTTACCACCATTGAGCTTGATCCTGACCCCAATGAGTGCTCCTGGCCTGACCTCACCTCAGGCCTGCCTTATCAGCACAGATCTGCCTGACAATCCATACTCCTGGCTCACCCCAGCTACCCTCTCTAGTTCTGCCTTGCTTGGGGACCATGGTGTTAGGTGCTCCCATGTTATCATTCTCACCTCCTGGCTCCCTTGCCCACAGGGAGCAGCTGGTCTTCTTTGCTCCTTGGCAGTGGATTGAACATACAAAAGATGGCCAGCAAGAAGCACAGAAACAACAAAGGAAACATGAAAAAGCCCTTCTTTTGTCAAATGTGAACCACCTAAAGGCAGGATGGTACTGGGAGAATGACAATGTAGACCAGGCTGACATGCACAAGTAGGTTTGGTGGGGCTGAGAAATCCATGAGCAGCTCAGGAACAAAGTGCTAGGCTCCATAAGGGAAAACATAGTGGCTGTCATACACCTGCTGCTCATCTCACTGCCTTGGCCACATTTGCAGATAAAACCACTATTCCTTCTCACACCAACATGCTGCTTTGCATGAACTGGCACCCAACAGATTTTAAAGGGAAGATCTGCAGGTGTTCCATGAGTCACAAGGCTCCTCCACATGGGGCTTACCAGGAAACACCAGAAATCACAAGGCTGGGCAGCCGGTGTCCTCTTGGTGTGAACAAATCCCAGTCTCACACCTATGTTCTGTCACACAATGGTCTTACATGCCATGTGCAGACCACGGGCCCCAGCAAGTCACAGGCTTGAACAAAAGTCTCACATTCTGGGGTGTGTAACTTAGGACCAATTCTGCTGTATTAAAAACCTGCCTGCAGTATGCTGGGCAAATGAAATACAGCCTCATTCTTGCAGTCCTGTCCAGGATATCCCAGGAAGACAGAAGTATTAGGTCAGAAATAAAACAAAAGCAAAAAAGCAAGTCTCTTGCGGAGAAGATGAAATAGCCATGGGAGGATCAGTTAGGTGAGTGAAGAAGAGGGTGGGCAAGGAGGAAGCAGGCACAGGGACCTGCAGGCACCAGGAAGCTTTTGTACCTGGATGGATGAGTGGAATGGACGCTTCCCCCGAAGCATAGCTGACCACTTGGCCAGTAGAGCTGGCTGGTCCTGAGAGAAGCAGAAAGGAAAACAAGAAGAACAGAGAGAAAGCATGTGCCAGGTCATTCATTCACAGAGCAAAGCTGCAAGCTTCCTTCGAGCCTATTTGTTAAAGGGAAATCCACTCCCCCTCACCCCCACGGTGATTACAGTGTTAAACACTTGGCAATGCGTTTGGGCAATGTTGTACTAGTAATTACTCAGGACAATAAACTGCTCATTCCAGCTCACTGAAGCCTCCACAGCTTTTGCATCAGCCCTGCAAAGTTGACAGCCGCAAAACTCATGGTTCACAACTAAAACAAACACTTTAAAGTTTTAAAAATATTGTATTTTAATTTTATTTCAAGTTTTTTATTAAAGATTTTGACTTTGTGTCTCCAAAGTTACAGAAAAACACTGACTGACTATAACCACTTTTCTTTCTATTCCTCACCCAGCCCTGCATATTCGAAGGAAGTTTGTAGCTTCTCAACAAATCTAGACCCTTCACCATGTTAACTTAATTCTTTTTAACCAGAAGCAGAACGTTCTGAAAGGTCACTGTAAATTTGACAGAAAGATGTTGCAAAATTAAACAGAGAAAAGTTAATACATTGGCTTTCCCTTGAAGCAAGTCTCTGCTAGGTTACATCAGCGATGATATTAAAGATCCTATTTTGTTGAATCAGAACAGCCCAACCCAAAAAACGGATCATTAACCCATTCTTTGTTGCTCCGTAGCTACAAGACCGTTTCCCAGGCCCTCCTAGTGTGACTTCCACAGATTTATAGCACTGAGTTCAGATGAACAACAAATCTGACACTTTTTAATCATTTTGAGGATTTCTTTTAAGCAGAAGTTGTTCAGGTCGGCCTGCCATAATACTGCATTACTGCTCAAAATCTCATTGTTTTTGTTTGCCCTATTAGACCTCTTTAGCTAAGCAGGTTTGTTTAAGTATAAGAAGTGGATGGCAAACTGTGGCACTAAGGAACACATGAACCAAGATGTGGCACCATTTTATGTCACTATGGTCATTCCTATTGGCAGGACCAGATGCCTTGGGATACATCAAGTTCCAGAAAAGATATAAACCTGAATGTGTTTGTCCCCAGAGCAATGTTTCAGACTAGATGATCATATCCTGCCTCTACCTCCATACCCTTCCAGCAGCTTCATACACACAGAGCTCTTCCCTTTTCATCCTAGACAGCTGCAAAAGTTGCCTCATGCTTTTATATGTTTGCTGTGCTTTGATCCATAACAAGCTACATTTTAGCACAACAGTTGACAGAGTAAGAGTATGTAAACTGGTTTTCAGATGAAAATGGTCATTTGCATCTGAAATTGCCATTGCTATGATTGTTTCTTATATCATAGAATCAGAATAGTTAGAGTTGGAAAAGACCTTAAGATCCTTGCACTTGCATTAAGTAGTCACAAGAAATAACCAGCCTTCTCCTGTCACAGCTGGGACAGGACATTATCATTTTGGTATTTGATGGGCTAAAACAGGGAGGCATTTAACTTCTCCCACTAACCAGCATATTTCTTTCCAGTGAAAAAGAACTTTCGATCCATGACTAAGTAAACCCATATTTCTCTGAAGGAGCTTTCTAATGTTCACAGAGGAAGAAGGATTTTTTTTCCCTCTCTTTTTTTTAGTGGGTTGACAGGTTTTCCACCTGTGAAAAATGTGACTCATAGCTCAGGAAGACATACATGAGTGGTTTTTCTTCTACTGCTACTGCTGTACAGGTTTTTCTTTCCATCTCCCAAAGAGCTTTGGCTCCTGTTTGCAGATTGACAGCTTTGGCAATAGACATTCTTTGTAAAAGCAAGGGCTGTAAAAAGAGGCACTGCCTGATTTACCCATCCCTCTCTGATGCTCCTCTAGTTGTAAGATGTTCATGAGTAAGTGCCTATAACCCAGTCAGGTCACTAGAACTTCACAGAGAACCATCAATGTGCAACCTGAACAGTGGCATTTTGGATGAGGTAACTGTCCATACAAACATCCAATGGAGAAATCACTTACTGATTCCCACAAGCTGCCAAAGAGTGTATTAGAGCTCTTATTCATACCTTAATATTCTCATTGTGAATGCCAGAGTTGGAGATAGCCTGGAAACGTGTGGCCTTATAGCTGATTTCTGCAGTCAGTTGCTGGATAATTTTCTGCACCTCCTCCACTGCTTTGGAAACCAGATAATGTCGCCGTTCTACCTGTCAGTTCCAAGAAAGACACTTTATATTACAGGTAACTGCAGTCCCTGTCTCCAGTTGGAAACAGAGACAAGCAACTTAACGCATCCTGGAACATTTGTGCCTGTGCTGCACTAGGAATAAAACTTACAGTTACTGGTGTGTTAACAACCAATTTGCCATGAGACAGAGCTGGTAAACATCAGCTGATAAACATCATCTGGTAAACACTCAAGGGCCAATACTCAGGACTGCTGAGCATTAATTGATATTTCCATGCCAATGCCATTGGATGGAAGGGAAAGAGTTCATGACATGAAATCTCATGTCATGAACTCTTCATATTCATTTCATGAAAATTCACTATCAACCAGCTACCGTCTCATTCTTTATCTGCTTGATGCAGATGAAGTATTTCCCTGCATATACTAGCCATTCTCAGATCCAGGATATGTTCCATTCCAAGAGCTAACAAGACTTCTAGAATCAGAGATACTGAGTGCATTAGTCAGGTTGCGGGTGTATGTGGGAACATTTAGATCATAGAATCATAGGATAGATGCCTACATTATATGTTAAAAGTATTCATACTGTCTTCATATCTGAAGTTCAAAGGAAAGTCTACTAGAGAGTGAGAAAGTATCTTTCCAAAGCTGGTCTCATTGTTCACTAGGTGTTGAGATGAATCTGAACCTTCACATACACCTGAGAAATAAAAGGTGCATAAGGGCATGGTGAAAATCCAAACTAGGAGATTCAACAGGAGGAACAGGAAGGAACCATGTTAGTAAAGGACATTTAAATGTTTCCCAAAGATCCTTATACATTTGCCAAAGTGAAAAGGAGATTCCACTTGTGTTAAATTTCATTAGCATATTCATCATTATTTATCCATCCATAACTACCTCTGTGGAGTGAAATAGGAAGACTGTTTACTGTCCTTTTTTGCATCCTAATGCTCCATCTCATTCGGTTTCAATTTTTGCTTTAATTTATTCTTGTTTGCTTTTTGTTTTGTTGGGTTTTTTCCTCTTTCCTCACCATATTCTACTAAATCTCATTGTTTTCAGGCAAGAAAATGAGTTTCAGAAACAAATGGGAGGTTTTAAAAACCTAGATCAGAAAATGAAACTCCACCTGAAGCTAGAATTAAAACCCCAATAGGGCTGTTTGCAGGTATGGAACAAGAGTATTAGAGCATTAACAGCTTGGCTAAAGTGAATGATCAAGCATAACTGCCACAGTCAAACATAATTACTACAGTCTTTTATTATTATCAAAAACCAAAGCAAAAGGAAGCAAAAACATAAGGAAGAAATATTTTACAATCTGGTGAGGGTGCTGGCACAGGTTGCCCAGAGAAGCTGTGGCTGCCCTATCCCTGGCAGTGTTCAAGGCCAGGTTGGACGGGCCTTGGAGCAACCTGGTCTAGTGGAAGGTGTCCAACCCCTTGCTATGGGCAGGGAACTAGATGAGCCTTAACGTCCCTTCTAACCCACTCTGTGATCCTATTCCGTAACTCCTGTGTCTTGCTAGCTTAACTTCTTCTTCAGCATCTAAACAACACTCTTCCCTTTAGAAAATACCATTGACAAGCACTTCATTAAAAGTCCTTTTGGACACCTTTCTGTCAAAAGTTGATCTGTCAGACAGAACACTCAAGCTTGCTGAAATGCGTCCCCCAGCCCTGGGAGGTGACAGGTAGGTTCACTTCTTCACAACAAAGACCATACTATGGTAGAAAAGGACTAGTGCTTGCTTAAGATCAATTAACAAACAAATAACAATTGACTAACACTGAACTTGAAGATTAATGGATTTTGAATACTTCCTCCTCTAGTTAACTAAGTTAACAGTAACTTCTTAAAGCAGTCCAATAAGCTTGATTTGCTCAGCAAAATACATAATGGTTTCTCTAACAAGAAAATGGTATGAGTGGTAGGGAAGTTGTCCACTTCTAGGAGCTTTTAGGTACAAAAAGGAAGCTTTTTCTGTTGGAAGTAAACAATCACTGTGGGTCAGCTCAAATGGAGATTTAAGAGCACCTCTGTATGCATTGCTCATGTTATATTCTCTCTAAGGGGCTCTCTGCCACCTCTAGTTTCCTGGGAGAATCCATTCTGGTCTCATTTAGTTTGCCATCATCACCTACAGGCTACAGCAGTTGCCATGAAATCTTCAAGAGATTGTATACTCTCAAAAACTGATTAAGGAAGTGCCACCGAACACCTCTTTCTGCATGTACTCCTCATAACTGGGGCAGGGATATAAGAAAAAGGGGCATGTGACAGATGGTGTTAACTGTTGCTACCCATAATTAGCTCTCTAATCATGCTATTGGAAGATAAAACCTTCCTACAGAAAGGAAGGCACAAAAGAAGACAGAACATGACTGAGTGAATGCAGCTTCTGAAGAGCCAAAAAATTTATCTAAGACATCTTTAGCACCAGCACAGACATGTTAGTAGAAGACACAGAATAAGCTCTTTGTGGGACTGCCATTTCTATACCTACTGGCTCTTTCTACTATTCTCTTTATCAGGCCAAAACAAATGCACAAAACCGGAACAACAAGGTCATTTAAGTGTTTATTATGGAGGAAGGAAGCAGGACTGGGGACTGTTAAGAACATTTGGGTTTGTTCTTATTTACCCAGTCACATCCACTCCATATGCACTTTCCTTCAGATTTTCCCTTTGCTGAGTGGCTTAAGGAAGACGTCTTTGGTATCACAGAGATTCGTTGCATCAATTTGACCTGTTTTCAAAATCAGGCAGCATTTGCCAAGCTGAATAGGGCTACCTGAAGGTTAGACAGCCTCACTTGGACAGGAGACTCAGAAGCAGGCACAAACTCTGAATCCATCAGAGCTGGAGGGCTGCTAAAAAACAGACTTTCAGTAAAACCTAAAACATTGGCAACTCTGAGCCTCACTTAACTACACACTGCTTCTGTTCCCTGTATTTATGGCTGTCATATGAGCATCTTTCTGTGCATGGCTTCCCTCTGTTCCCTCCTTTGTGGCTCTGCTTCATAAACCTTCAGAGAAGTGTTCGCTATAATACCTCACTGAACAGATTCTGATGGAATGATTTGCTGGAGCACAACATGGCTGGAAATGAAAGTTCTCACAGAATTATACCTACTTGTCACCAAAACATTTCCACAGAGAAAACAAGCCTTTCTTACAAGCCCCTTCATGGAACCAGAATATTTCCTCCTTTGCAGAAAAGAAAGCCTTACAGTTTTCCCTCTGGAATTACTTTTCACTTTGGCATCTTGCATTTTGTTGAGGAAGGCAGAATATAAAATAGGATCTAGCTAAAGTACTGTGATGAAACATGCCTGTTATGGCTCACTTTGAGTTACTCGTATTAAACAGATATTTCCATTGATGATTTTATTCCATTTGACTTAATTTCATAATGGAAAAAAAAAAAAGAGTGCTGGAATAGCTCATAAAATAGAAAATGTAGTTCCAGCCTGCATGTGCTAATAAGATATGTTATTTTAATCATGGACTATAGAGAAGTATCCTTAGCTGAGGTGACAGACTGATGAGTGAATTCTAACATTATCTGTCTCTCTCTAGTTCTTACACACATCTTTCTTAGAGGCAGCCCCTGGTGTAGTTTCAGTCTTCTTTCTGTCAAGCCAAGCCCACTGGACAGGAAGAGAGGCAAGGACTTTTTCCTAGATTAAATGTTGGCAATTACAACTAGTCTCACATCTGGAATTCCAGATCAGAAGCAACTATTCAGGACATCTGAAAAAGAAGAGGACAAGCACCTTGAAGAATCAGGTTACCAACTAAAACCTCTGATAACATGCTGCAGAGAAACCTAGAAATCTCATTAGAAATGCAGCTCTCATGAAACTTCACTCAGTCTTGCCTCTAAAATGAAGACAGCAGGCGAGCAACTAACTGTCAAGTTTGGCACCCTTCAGAATCAACACCTAGTGTGGGAGACAGAAAATCTGGACAGATAAAGCCTTACCTTGCTCTGAATGTAGATTTCTACATCTTCATCTGTGAATGGTTTCATGGCAAGATGGTCTTCTCTGCTCTCAAAAGTGTGAAATCACTCTTCACTCATTCACCTGCCTCTGGAAGCAGAAGGGCACTCAGAGCAAGCTGCTCAGAGCCTTCTTGCCCTGCAAAGCTCAGGTCACCTAACTCCTCTGTGGAAGAAGAAGAGGAGAGAGAAGGCAAGGAAGTATTTTTATTGTGGTTTGAGTTACAATGGTGACATCCAGCTGCTTTGGAAAACTAGCTCTAAATGTTATTTTCCATGTTCAATCATTATTCTTCTTACTACTTTTAAATGATGGGTCTTGCATGCAGGCACACACAGAAATATCCCAGCTACTGCTCTGTCTCAGGGCAGATCTGGAAGTGCCTTTCTGATCGCACTGCAGATTCAGTACACTTGTGAGCAGCAGCATTATTCTCTGTGCCACAAGTACTTCCTTGCTTCACTAGTCCTTCACTAAACCGTTTGTTAAGCACTCTCAGCTACCCCTTGTTGACTTCAATCCATCCACAATTTCTGTCTGAAACTGCATGGGTATTTTTACACTCAGATCATTTATTTGGGTTGCAATCTGCAGCCTCTGTTCCCCTCTGCTCCCCTCTCCTTATATCTCTTCTCTCTCTCTGGCTGTATTGACAGTAAATATCCTGCAGCCTGTCCCCTCCTGTAGTTTGCTTTGCTTTCTTTACAGTAAACAGCCATGTCTCGTTTTCTGCCAGCAGCTCAGCTAACAACCCCATATGGATAGTTCAGAGGGAAAAACAATTGATCAGGCTCCATTGATCCAGCAAGGGCTGGTGGCTATTAGAAAAAAGGGTACATCAGCACATGGAAGGGAGCAACAAAGCGTAGAGATGAGATCCCATGCTGCTAAGTGTCCCTTATTAAGGAAGACACACTCTACTTGTGAATAAAATCATTATTTCCTCCTGGAAACTGAACTTTGACATCCCTTGACTGATTTATTACCTCTACAGATGGTGGCAAAAGACAGCACTTTGGCAGGCACTGGGTGCTACCTCAGAGCAGGCACTGTTGTTGCTAGTTATCCTTCATGATGTTCCTTATAAACAGTCAAATACTGAGATGTTAATAGAGCATGAATACCTGCGGGGCATCTGCTTCCTCAGGATCTACAAATCAAACCTTTCTCTGTGTCTCCCAGGCATCTGCCTTCGTCTTTTTCCGGAGGGACTTGAGGACTCCACAAAGATGTGTAGGCATTTACTTCTCAAACCAGCTTCCATGAGACTTGGGCACTGAAAAAAGATGAGCCCCTCAATATTTAGGGAATCATACCTCATGCTTGCTCAGTTCTTACTTACTTTACGATCTTTCACTTGAGGGGCTAGCAGTGTGTGTGAGCCAGGAAGGAAGCCAGACAGAAGGCAGGTTCTGAAAGTGAGTGAAACAATGTGTTAGGAAGATCTTGCCATCCCTGGCAGTTTTCAAGGCCAGGTTGGAAGGGGCTTTGAGCAACCTGGTCTAGTGGAAGGGACCTTATAGCTCATCTAGTTCCAACCCCTGCCACGGGCAGGGACTGCTGAGACACTGTGCCAGCGCCTCAGCACCCTCACAGGGAAGAACTTCTGCCTAAGAGCTCATCTCAATCTCCCCTCTGTCAGGTTAAAGCCTTTCCCCTTGTCCTGCACCTGAGGGCCCTTGTCCAAAGCCCCTCTCCAGGTTTCTTGTAGCCCCTTTAGGCACTAGAGCTGCTCTAAGGTCTCCTTGGAGCCTTCTCTTCTCCAGGATGAACCAGCCCACCTCTCTCAGCCTGTTTCCAGAGCAGAGCTGCTCCAGCCTTCAGATCATCTTTGTGGCTTCTCCCTGGACTTGCTCCAATAGGTCCAAGTCCTTCTTCTAATGGGGGCCCCTGAGCTTAACACAACACTGCAGGTGAGGTCTGCGCTGGGAATGGCTACCTTTCTGACACCTCAGAATCCCCTTCTTTTCCCTTGATTTTTGAGGAAGCTTAGGCCCCCACTGGAGTCTGGGCATATTTCTGAGAGGGATGATCACCCTCAGGTAGTTCTTGCTCAGGACACTGCAACCTTCCTTCCCTCTCTGGTGTTTCCCAGGAGGTTATCAGCATTACTTACATAGCTAGCTGACCACAGGCAGTCCCCCACATTTTTCTTCATGAGCATCTATTGATTTATCCAGCTGTTTTCAAGCATTTTCCAGACATACTTCAATATCTTGGGTCTTCTTAAAGCCACAGTTCCCTGCCTGCTGATCTCCATAAGTTCATCTGAAATGATTCAGCTATGTTGCACACAACCCCTCCCTGATTTGTTTTACTTCCCACCTCACAGCACCTTGTAATGGAGTTCAGTTTTTGGCTTATTTCCTTTGTACCTGTGTGTTCATTTCTTGCCAATATTCTTCTAAGAGGATTTAGGGATTTCCTAATATCTGCAAAAATATTGAATCTATATCATCTTCGTTCGTGCCTTTGGCAATATCCACAACTGAGTCTGATTATAGATCTGTGAAACCCACACAAAACTATTCTGTGAATATATACCTTGAATGGTATTAGATTTGATCTTGTATCTTCTGAAGCTGGCGATTACTTATGCTTTCCATGCTTGCCTGCCTTTCCTTTACTCACTCTTCAGTTTCATAGATCTGACAGATATATTACAAAACTACAATCAAAACCAATCTGAACTGTGAACTGTACAACAATAAAAACATCACCTCCATCATGCGAATAACAGCAGTTGTATTCACTGGATGAGAAAGTCCAATATTTCGCCTTTTTCTGTTTGGCAACTGTTTAGAAGAACTGCTCATACAGAACAGTAAGCATGTATGAATAGCCTCTACTAAATCACACAAATGAGTCAGCCCAATGTACCGCTTGTGACTCACAGATGATCTGCAGTGGCAAACAAATAAGCCCTGTTGAAGGTGTTGCCTTCCAGATGAAATATAACCCCTAATTCACAGTTGCTAATGATAACCCATCACTTCTTTCTCTGATTACCAGAGGCATTAAGTCTGTTGCATTAACTGAAGCGTGTACTTGGGTCAAGAGAGATTACCAAAACAAATCATCCCAGTAGACTTAATAACCTCTGACAGTTCTCTTGCCTTCTTAAACTGTTGCCCCATTTCTCCCCATTGGTGGATTAAGTGACTATACAAAATGAGTAATTGTAGCTTGGATCCCCTATAACATTTACACTGTGACAGTCTTTAGCAGTGATGATGCATTAGTGTTGAGGGTCTCCATTCAGATGATAGTAGCACAACAAACAGGCTTTTTGGGGGCACAAGTTCTGTGGATTTATTTGGGGTTTATTTACACTTTGTCTTTTAAACAAGTGGATATGGGCAAAGGGGATGCTTCAATGACAAAAGCTTGGGATGGACTACAGGGAGAAGAAAGCACTGCTAATTCACTGTGACAGCATCAGAATCACATATGGATGCCAACTTGAAATGCTTCTCCACTCATTCCCACCCCTTCCTGGTCAATATTTGGCAGGCTCAAAAATGCTCCACATGCCTACACTGCTTGTTCTCACTGCCACACTTTCTCACACTAGCCTTGGGCCTGCACTTCATATCAAGTTAAGTTAAAGGTTTCTATCATTTCCATACAAAGCATAGCACTGGATCAGGTCCAATGGTTTATCAAGCCTGATATCTTTTTTCCATTCATGGGCAGTCTGGATATGTCAGGAAAAGGCAGAGAGTTTTTGCTTGGAATGAGTTCTCTTAACCTGGGAAGAGTTTGAAACCCCAAATCATTTACAACCTGAGTGGTTTCAGGCTGCAGTGTAGCATTCCCAAAGGATCTAGGTGAGGATGCAGGAAATTCTGACATTATGATGCTGCTACTCACCACTGATCAGCCTCAACTTAGCAAGTTCACAGGAATCCAGTCAAGTTTTGCAGCTTTTAAGAAGCAAGCCACTGTGCAGCAAATACAAATCACACAGCAGGGCTTCTAGTCTTGACAAGATCACTGGCACCCAGTGTGGTGAGCTTTTAGAGAGCCTGGAAAATCCCAAGTTCATTATGGTCAGCTCAGATAGTGGCAGGGGTGCAGGAAGCTGGGAGCCCTGGCTGCATCAGCTCTGAGGCTCCCGGGAAAGATGACTGAGATGTTGGGCAGAAAAACTAGCATTTTGAGTTCTAAATGTGTGTATTGTCCTCTGGAAGTTCACTGAAATAGTGCAAGTTCAGTGCGTCATGATTTAAACATAAACATTCCACTACAGCATTTCCAAGCATCTGCAAAGGATATATTTTCCTCTATCACTGTTTTATCCATCACTAAACTGCAAGTACTGATCTATTGTTTCAGCTAGGATGTCCCACCATCTTGAAAAGCTACCTATGGCCAACAGTCACAAAACCAGGAGCCTTCCAGCACTTTTATTTATATGCCTAGGTAAATGGCCTGAATGCCTAAAAGGAAACACTCAGTACCAAGAGGGTTGCACTGATTTAAGCACATGGTTGAAAGAAAAGCATCTGGAGAAAACATGGTGTCTGGCATGTTTTCCAGTGCAACTGGAGAAACGTTTAGCACTGGAAGTCTTGGCAGGTGAGAAAAAGCTGCCTCAATTATTGATCCCAGCATAGGTTTGCCTGGCTCTTGATAAACTGATTATTTTCAGCTGTCAAGAAAAGGTCTTTGAATCTAGAAGCACAATAACTCTGGGACAGACAGACCACAGACAAGATTTACAAGAGCCAAAGCAAGAAGCTGTCTGTGTGAGGGGCTGAATCAAGCTGGACCGCAGCAGCTCCAGGAGCTGGTATTTTTAATGTGGTTACCCTCCAGAGCACAGTGTTAGCTTGTATTATTTTTACACTTTGCTGCTATGTCCAAATTGACCCAATTGAGAACTTACTGCTTGAGTTTATGGCAGTTTGAAGCAAATTGAATAAGTCACCACTACTAAGTGGGAATAGTCACTCAAACACAAACTTGGGGGAGAGATGACTCAGCCTGGCATCACTGTTTGTGGGCTTCATCCAGTGACTAGTAAAATATTTACATTAGTACATTACTAGTAAAATATTTGTTCATTGGAGCCGGAACTAGAAACTAGGTCTACGTGTCTCACAGGCCAGTGATAGTTACTATACCCATAAGATCTATTGCTTTCTCTTGATGAAAACATAATTATTGCAGAACAAATGAGTCAGCTTCAGCAAGCAGTTGAGAAGGGTCTCCAGACCCAAAGGGCCAGGTCCTTGGGAGCTCCTTCTGAGTGTTGGGAGACAGATTTGTGTGGGAGGAAAGTGAGATTTTAAATAACAAAGAACAGAGCAAAAAGGGCTGGACAAGCACATTCTGCAAGAGTTTGAACCACATTAAAGCAGCTGTGGTTTTTTATGATCTTGGTTAGTCGTTGGCCAATCTACTGTAAAAGCTGCCTGATCAAACTTCTCAGCATGGGTCATCTCACACATACCAGTAATAGATATCAAACTTACAACTAATAGGTGATGCCTAGGCTATGGCAACACAAGGTGGTGTGTTCCGAGGCTGACATGGCATGGAGGAGAGGATGGAAAGGAGAAGCTGAAGAAGCAGTCAGGATAAAGGAAGGTTTTGTCAGTAGAAGTGTCTCAAGCAAAGCACAGAGAAAGAAAGGGTCAGACAACTGCATGCTTTGGGTGGGAAGAAAGGAGGGGAGAATCATTGACTCTATCGTGCAAGAGCCCCTGAGGGAAACAATTGCTATGAGAGAACAAATACGATACAGATGAGAATGAAAGCAACAGCAGAATGGAGAAGAGAGACACTCTTTATCAGAAGCATGATATATGTACCACAAAGCAGATCAAGAGATTCAGCAAACTAGTGAGAACCAGCCTTGTATGAGAGAGGATTTCAACAGAGGCTTCAGTCAAGTCTTTTGAGAGAATTTCTAGACAGATGAGATCATGACCTTCATTGCTACACACTCCAGCTTCAGTCACTGGGAAATGAGCTAACAGCCCTCAGTCTGTGTCTGGGAAATGTGTATGCTATTCTTTTAGTCAGCAACTTCTAAATACTTGTCATCATCAAGAGCAGGCAGCAGGAGAAAGGAGGAATGTAATGGCATTCTTCAAGTGAACACTTCCCCCTCTATCTCGGACTATAAAACTATACAGCTTTGAGCTAATTCCTGTAATCAGCTCCCTAGCCCTATCCACTTTATTGGCTGTTTTGTGCAGCCAAAGCCAAATTGCCACAGGGAGAGGGTCAATCATTTGTGCTGCGTCTGCTGCAGGCAGTGATAGGACACAGGGTAGATATTCAGGGCCAGAACTAGCTACATGCAGATTCAGGGCACTGGAAGCAGAAATGGGGACAGAGACACAATCATGGAATAAAAGCACTGATACAGAACAAGGTGCTTGGCCAGGCTAGGGCATGAAGTAGCAGTAACAATAGGACAAGGGGTGATGGGTTCAAACTGAAACAGGGGACGTTCAGGTTAGATGTAAGGCAGAAGTTCTTTACTGTGAGGGTGATGAGGCACTGGAACAGATTGCCCGAAGAAGTGGTAAATGCTCTATCCCTGAGAGTGTTCAAGGCTAGGCTGGACAGAGCCTTGGAGCAACCTGGTCTAGTGTGAGGTGTCCCTGCCCATGGCAGGGGGTTGGAACTAGATGATCTTAAGATCCTGTCCAACCCAAACCATTCTATGACTCTATATATTTGCTCCTTGGGCTTTCATAGAGGGAGGGGAGGGCAGGCAGATGCATGTATGCATATTTAGAAGGGGAAATAAGATGAATAAAGCTATGCAGTAGGAGAGGGAGGGACTGCTTTGCCATCATGCTGAGTTTGTGCCAGAAGGGAAGAGGAAGTGGAACAGCATTCATAGGAGGTCATTCAATCCAATTCCTGCTATGAGGGAAAACAACAACAATCTCATCTGAGTGAATTTCTGCTCCATTCACTGCTCTCTAGCAGCCAAAGGCTGGCAAAAACCAAACTGCCACAGCTAAAATTCAGAGTTTTAGAGAAGATAATGGACTCTCAATTCAAACAACCCAATAGCCCTGAGAAGAGGCCACTGTGCAAGCTGCTCTCTCCTGCTCAGTGTATACTGTTTCTGAAAGCCATGCCAACCCGAAAGCTCACCCACCCCATGCACCATGCAAGGATCAAAGCATTAATAATGAATTTCCCAGGGATTTTCAGTTCCTCTATGACATTTTCATGCCAACTTTAACTCTGCCTTGCACCATCATTATAAACACTAACTGAACATAATGTGATCTGGCAAATTAACACTGGCTTCAGTTTATAGGTAGGAGTGGTGGTCAAGGGTTCAAGAAAGCAACAAACTTTGGTGAGAAAAAGTGACTTACCTAGAGGCTTAATTTCAGGTGCAGTACACACAGGATCTGTCCTAATCACTGCACCGGTAGCCTATGCCTCAACAGGCCTTGCAGAGGCTTCAGAGGATTCTTCTCCACTTCTTCAGCAAGATGTTAATCAAACATTTCACAGTGAATACCAACCAAACCAGAAAGAGAGCTTGAACCAAACAGAATGGGGCCTGTGCAAGCACAACTCTGCCACTGTCATTTAAAAATCAGCATACAGCAGTGTGGGTATTACGGCAGTACAGTCATGCTGATGGATGGAGCCCGGCTGCCCTTCTGTCATACAAGGAGCTCTGCAGTGACCAGCATTTGGTTCCTTGATGTAAAGCATACTGCCCTAACAGCTTCTACTTTTATTTGAGAAGACGCATCTCATTATTTGGGTAACAGGGAGAAACTGTCAGCCAATTGCTAGGACTTGTACAGGGGTAGTCCCTATTATTTGATGCACCCACCATTCAAAATGAAGTAGGTTTTCATCAAATCCAAAGTGCTACTAACAGCTTTGGGAGGTGACAAAGCCTTGCAGGAGCTCTTGGAAGAAGCAGCAGTTGGTCAAGAAAGGAATTACACCACACTGAGCAACTTCCTTTATCAGCAGGTTTTACTTGCACTAAGCACCTGAATGCTGCTTGTGCTTGATTTACCTGCTTTACAGCTCTGTTATGATGTTAGCAAAGGCATCACCTTGTCCTGGCATGGCTGGTAAGCAGAGCAGCTGGAAAACAGGTTAGGGATCAGGAGCCTTATACTGCAAGATGCAGCATCTCAGAGCTAACAAGCCTAAACCAATACTAAACAAACTGCTTATACACATTAGAGCACTCCAGCTTTGGGATCAGGCCCATGGCTCAAACCATAGCTGAATCAAAATAAAGCTGAAATAGATTTTAAGTTGTTTCTGAACCTACAGACTTCCAAGTAATCCCATCTGCATGGCTCAGTCAGCCTTCTCTTCAATGAGTCCTCATGGCATTCCCCATTGTAGTTTTGCCAAGCTCCTGCATGGATTATACAAAGTGCAGAGGAATGAACAAAAATTGCCTGCTTTTAGCTGCAGAACAGATTGCAGGATTGTCATATCTTAGCTACCTTTCAGTAACAGAAGTGTGGAAGGGAAAATGAGCTCAAAAGGAATGCTTCAGTCTTTCTGGCCCATATTACCTCCTCCCTCCCTAAGATGGGGATAAATCTGAGCAGTTGCATCTTTGTCACCTTCACTAGAAAAGGGAATGGTAAGAATAAGTCACCCAAGAACCACTTTTCCAAGTATGACATTAGATTACCTTATATAATATATAGTTTCACCAATAAGTTGAGGTTCCCCCTTTACCCTGCAGCAAAGAGTGTTCACTGAAGTTGCTCTTAAATAAGTAATAGATAAGGACTAGAGACCTTTATTCACTAAAAGAGAATTTGATCACAAGTATTTGTCTTGTCTCTGTCATCTAGCATCTTGTAGCTTACATAATGCTGGAAAAGGCAGGAGTTGAGGCTTGGAAACAGTCTGTGTTTCCAGCAGAACTTCAGTTAAATTTAAGCCTTGTGCAGCTTGAAAGAGTAATTTTGCCTCACAGCTGCTTAATAGGCAATACTTACTCCTGCCACCTCAACACCAGTACTGGCTGTTATTGGCAAGGGACAAACATTTCTCAATGTCCCTGCTTTCAAGGAATGACACTATAGTTCCACACCTCCCATTTGATGACTTCCACAGGTATCTTCCTCTTGTCAGTGTGACAAGTTACTGACAGAAGTAGCATCACAACAAAGCAAAGGTTAAAGCTACACTGACAAAACCCACAGTCCTTCCCACATGTAATTTGTGGCCTCTTCCACCCATTCTTGGCGTCTCACCCTGTTTTTCCTTATTTTGGCTCAACAGAGCACAACACAATGGCTTGGTAGTCAAACAGGCTCCAGCTAGAGTGAGATACAGCCAGTTCCCAGACAAAGCACATGCAAGCAGAGCTGCATTTAAGAGCAGCCCAAGTTAATCCAGTTCTAAAAGAAAGGTACATCAATGTAAATCAGTCTTTGAGTATGGCAGCGGCTGCTCACCCAGGCACTCCCTTCTCCTCATGCAGATGACAACCAAACCAGCCTTCCGGGCCAGTAGTCCCCTGCGTGCAGATAGAACATACTAGACAGGAGGGAACAACAAATTTGAATGGTATGGGTGGAACTATGTTGAGCACTGAACTAGACACTGGGCCTCTAATCATCACCTCCATGGTGAAACAGCAGGAAAAGTGAAAATTAATGAAACCCTCAATCACCTCAAGTATGATTTGGGGAAATCTCCAGGAACTTGCCAACAGAGTTTAAGTTGACAAGCAGGTATTCTTTATTGCTGTGCCACAAGACAATGGGGATAGCTCCTCCTAGTGTGTCTCGTCTGAGCATCAACCAGGCTGTGATTATATTGTCCTTAAACATACATATTCATTAGATTGCCTACGTATTCATTGAGTTACTTATACATTACATCATACTTCTAGAATTCCTCCCACATGCACACTAAAATATGGTAGTGGGCTTTGGGACCCCTGGTTGTTATTTCTTCATCACCTTCCTCTCCAGCACTTCATTTTAGGATCATTGTCATGTCAGTAACCACCAGGCAGGTTCTGGCCAGTTCTTGTGTTCTTGTTATGCTTAATCTTAGTCATTTCCTTACCTCTATAGTTGCTAACAAAGCCTAACATACTTGAAGTTACTTACAACCCCATTCTTCAATTAACCTCATTCTTCAAGTAATAATAGTAAGGAATAATAGTAATAATAATAGAGGAATTATTATTTTTCTCTATAAATATTCCTCTATAGAGAGTAAGGCTCACAAGCATTGGGAATAACAAGAACAAAAGACAGCCATTTATAACTTTAGATCAAGGGATGAACAATACAACTTACTTTGATTGCTGGTGTATGCTTCAGATACTCTAATTCCTCATTCTAGAAAGGCTGCTGATGGAAACACTGAAGAGTTCAAAAGACTTCAACATGTGTTTAAAGCTTCAGCAGACTCTAGAAAGCATACAACAGATTAATCTGAAAAGATACTTAAGGTGGTTGCATTTTCCTTCTGCAGTAAGCAACACAAAAAGGATTTTTCCAGTGGTCTGTGCCCAGGAAGCATGAACAGGGAGTTGTTCTTAGCTCCATGTTGAGGAAGAGTGAAATGCAACATAACACAAGGTCTGGTAATTAGACCACCTGCCTTCTTTAGCATGTATACTTCAAAATCCTGACAGATGAAGTGCTTTGGCACCTACTCAAGGGATTCAAGGAGAATCTTTAAATTACCTTTTTTTAAGCATATACAGAGGTATGGAAGCTCTGGTATCCAGTCTGAACAGAGAACTGATCCCTATTTCCCACAGTCACTTTTCCCCTCCCAGATTCAGACAATTACAATTACTTTCTTTGTCACTGGCCAGGGGATAGGAAATGCAGTCAAGCTATTTAATCACCTCATCTCCAGGTAATTAAGTGTTCAGATTTTGCCATTCCATGTTTAGGCAGAAGCCTAAACAGGGATGTTTTTGTGCATATGCATAGCACTTTAAAGAAGGGTTGTTAAGTGCCAACTACTGTTCCTGGAAACTCCCCCAGTCCAAATGTTAGTAACACCACAGACATTTTGCTCTGCTAAAACCCCCCAAAGTGTTTCCAGTCTTTCCACATCAATCAGCACAACTGAAGCCACTAGTAAATTGATTCTCACATTGCACTGCTGCTGGGTTTTGTTAGAAATGATTTGTGATAGATATGGTGGAATATATTGATGAGTACTGACAGTCCCAGTTTCACAGGCGCTTTGTAGCGCTGCCATTCCCAAATGACCTGCTTTCCACCTTGTCAATTTTCTTCTGCAGAGTCCATTAGAAATATCTGGTCTATTATGAGAGTTTCATCCCCCTCCAGAAAACAAAACAAAAGGGTCAAGCAAGTAAAAGAATCAGCACAATAAAACAGGTTTGCAGTGTTGCAAAAGAGCTGCTTTTTATTGAGATCTTGTGTCAGGGGAAGAAAAGGCACAAAATAAGTTACAAAGACATTAATATGAAGTGTATGAGTCGGAGGCAGTATTAGAGCTGTTACAAATCACCTAGTTGGTTTACTAACACAGATTAGCCTCTACAAAATCTGTAAAGAGAAACTGTATTTCAAATGATCAAAATAATTCAGAAATTGAGTGAGACTGGAAAGACCACCAATATTAACTTTTGAGTAAATTCGCATGGGCTTACCGCCATCGCCTCTTTTAGAAGGTAATATCACAGGAAAATATGCAGTCTTACAGAATTACTTTCAAAACTCATTTACCTTTTGTAATTTAAGAACCTGATATTTACCTTTCATACCTCCAGTGAAGTACAGCACATACAGGTTAGTATGCATAGGAATTACATTAGGAAAACAATAGATAAGTGCAATTATTCTGAATATTTTAACATTTATTATGGCCCCTCACCTATGGCAAAGAACATCTTAAAAAGATGGATCCAACAGCTGTTCACAGAACATATGAGTATACCACCATAAAAGGTCCACTGTGGAAAAGCTTATGCTGTCTTTAATTGTGACTTCCCAGATCAAGTATTCTAACCCCAGGCTTCTCAGCAGTCTGAGTTTTTTTAACTTCTGACAGTTAACTCAGCAACTCTGAGTTAACAACAGCACACTAATACAGTTAAAGAAGAGGAAGTACTTCTGAAGTATTTCAGTCCCCATTTTCATGTGGGAAGGCTCATACAGTATTCAAGTAATCCAAATTACAAATATTTAAAAATACACACACCAACTATATACAACTTGATTTTTGTTTGAAGCAGTGAATCTTTTCCCCCCTATTCCCACTTCCCTGCTACTCAGCTAGCAAGGACTTCTGATTGTTGGTTCAAATTAAACTGGCATGAGGAAGCAATAAAAAAGTCTCCAGGATAGAGACTATACAGAGATTTGTTTTCATGATGATGAAGGGTTGAGCAGAAAGAAAGTAGTTTACCCCTCTGGCTCCTCCTCTGGTCAAGCGGAGGTCTAAGTTCTGTCTTCTGAAATCAGCAGGGATGCAAATGTAACCAGACACAAAACTTGGCTATAAATGTCTGATTATATCCTTAGGAGTTTCCTTTACTTGACCTAAGACAATAATAACACAGAAAGGGGATACAGTACCAACTACCACTCACAGAAACTGCCACCCCAATGTGTAAGGACTTGATTTGCAAGAAACCCTTGTTCAGTCATGTATTGAACATAACTGTCAGGGTTTTGGTAGTGAGAGGTCTGCAGGGTGTCGCGTGTGGGAAGAGGCCTGGGGCTACCCTGTGCTCAGCAACAGGCAGCACAGACATCACAGAATAGCTGAGGTTAGAAGGGACCTTTGAAAGTCATCTGGTCCAAACCGCCGCTCAAGCAAGGCCACCTATTAAAGTAGGCTGCGCACATGCAGACTCCAAAATATCTACAGTGCTCAGTCACCCCCACAGTAACAAACTGCTTCCCTATGTCCAGGTGTTTAAGAAAGGGCATTAAGTGACAAGAAAAACAGATTACAGTGCTATAGCAGTCGGAGGGAAAAAAAAAAAAAAAAGGGTAAGACCATGCCAGCACAAGAGGGGCAGAGAGACAGCTGAGCAGGAGAAATGCCAAAAGGAAAGTCCCAGCCTGAGCAGGGACTGATATTAGACTCAGGAGGAGCTACAACGCTAAAGGGACTGCAGCTGGTGAAGAAACCCATGCAAGAGCACTTGAGTAAGAAACAAGGAGCAGTGAAAAGAACAGCAAGCACAACAGACTGGTGCCAATCTCCTGTGCTGCCTGTTGCCTTGCTGAAGGGACCAAGCTTATGGCATGTGGGGAGAGAGGGGAAGAGTGGTGTCTGGAAGAAAGCAGCAGTGTTTTTTAAGTGTTTAATTTATCTTTTCCTTTAATACCAAAACCAGTAACTAAAAGCTCCTTAACTGGCAATAAATTAAATTCCTGACAATGCCCCAACCCAGATTTACTGCTCCTGAAAAGCCATGCCCTCAGCTGAGATTATTACAAAAGGGCTTTCTGGCCCTTCTAAAAGCAAGTAGCACACACAGGAGAATTCATGCTCTAAAAGTGTGTAATTATTCTGCTCCTTCAAAACCTTAAGTCTTTTAACTACATTTAAAAGCCCTTTAAAAAAGACTTTAAACAGGAGGACTTGGTGTCTTCAAGTCATGGATTCCCACTTAAATAAACAAGGAAATATTCTTTAGTTTCCTAAAACACAATTAAATACAAACGTGGCAAAAAAAATCCATATAAAGAGGTAGCTTAAAAATCAAAGTATTATTAGATTCAAGAAGGAAGATAGTGCAATAAAAGTATCCACATGACAAAAAACACTTCCAACTTCTACAAAACTTACTCAAATTTTAACAAGAACAGAATAAAACTTGGGTTAGACTTTGTGGAGTGATAAGGATCAAATACTCAAAAAAAAAAAAAAAATCAGTCTTTTAGAGGCATACTGGAAATCAGAGGAACCACAATAAATTCTTTCATGACAAATCATCCAGCAGTTTTCTGCCCTGTAACAACAGTGAGTTGCTTGGGTTTGTTTTTTTCCCCTACAAACTAACATCAGGAATTTTGTTTGAACAGAGATGTTCTAGATAAGTCTCATGGAACATCTTTAAGTCTATTAACTTCCAATATTGGTGGAGGTTTTCTTAATACCACACTTTTCGCTTGCTTCCTGATAAACTGGGTATAACATGAGCACCTCCAATGTGTTGGTGGGAAGCAGAAACAGGCATGCTAAAGACTTCTTTCCTTTACAACCCTTTTGTAAATGAGGATGGGCAAGCACTTGGTTTAAACATGTTCCATTCTGTGAGGAATAGGCTGACTCACAGTGAACTTTAGTTGTAATAGGGACTTAAGCTCTAGACATTATTATTGAGCAATGCCTCAAACAGACTGTGCATGACAAATCTGCTAGATCCTACGAAGCTCCACGCAAGCTGTTATTAGCAATGCTAACTTGAAAGGCTGATGAATGAATTAACAAATTCTAAGGTGCAGTTTTTAACCAGATTTTATCAGTCTTAGAGTAAAGCTTTGACATCTGCAACTTAGAAGCAAACAGGCTCTGCAGATTCTTCTATAATGGCTACATGGTATAAATTCTGCATGTTCTACAAAAGCTACACTTAAAATCCTTCATTTAATTTCTTTGGTTTCACAGAAACAAAAGCTACTTAAGTGAACTGAGCAATGAAAGGCAAGCAAACAAAGGTAACTTACTTTCATCTCCTAAAGCTCTGGAGATGCTTGTAAATACTGGTTCCAGCAGGTTGCGTGGAAGAATTCCAAATGAATGCAGCTAGAACTAGTTTTGGACCATCACTTTCCAGCAGAAAAATGTCTTTGGCACTTACATAATCTAATTCTATGATGTTACATTACACACAGTCCCATATCAAGTTGACAGAGGAAATTAAAGATGACTTTTGTAAAACAGGCACTTTAAATTAGAACAGGAAAATCTGCTCCCCATTAGGCAATACAGGAGCTTTTTTTCAGCATGGCAGAAGCAGCATGTAGTACCAAAAATAAGATGGAAGAGTTCAGTAAATTCAGACTCTTGAGGTGAAAGTTTTACCCAGCTCTATTAGACTTAAATAACAGCAGCACCTGCAAAATCTGAAGGCTACAACAGACTGGGCAAGGCATTAAAAATACATAGCATGGAACAATTCTGTATCAATCTGTTCACCCTCCAATTTACATTTAGATCTGTTGCAAAGATTTTCTATATAGGTATCTTTCTTCCAGTTAATACACCTTGTAGTAAGATACAAGCAATGAGACTCAAAATACAGCTATACCCTAAGCCTCCTGTTTGGTAAACAGGTGAATACAGGCATTTCTGACACAGGTATTGTGTCAGGCCAGGCAAACTTCCACCATCAAATGACATCACTGCTTTTGGGCTTTTCTGACATATTTACTGCAAGGCTCACAACTTGCATGCACAGACTGAGTTCTGTCAAAGAGCATAATCAAAGAAACTCTAACAGGGTGGAAAAAGGTATACATAGCACACCATCCCTCAGCTAAAAAAGTAACAGTAACCAAATAAGCATTTGGCAATTAAGCAGAAGACAGGGAAACAGAGTTTTAGCTTAAATGCTTCCATTAAAACACTAGGAAAAGTAGGTTTGTTCCTCACTTTCCCCTTTTACTCAGGACAACAAAAACATACTTTTACAACCTGCTTTTATATGCTTAGCTGAAATAGGCTGGAAAATGTACTGCTCAACTGCATTTCCTATGGCTCTGCAAAGGGTATTTTGCAAATCTCAGTACATCCATGGAGTCTGAAAACCCTGGCATGGATCATGCACTGCGAGTAGATGAGCATGTGGCTGCAACCCCTGAAGCCACCTTCAAAGATGGCAACCAGCTACAACCTGCTCCATGTTGATGAGGTGTGTCTGGAGAGGTGTGGACATGTTCTTCACTCAGCACCTTGACCTGAACACTGAGTCATCCATGTCCCTCCTTTAACATACAGCTCCTAAGTTTCCCATGTGTTAGGGAGTTTCTGAACAGCACTTTCCCAGTCTCTAAGTGAAAAGCACTGGCTTTGTTTTCAGAAGAAGTCGTTTCAAAAAAAAGAAAGACTTTTCAAATGACCTCCCTATTCTATTCTCTTCAGCCTACCAGAAATAGCCAGGTAGTAAAATCCTTTCAGAAGGCTGAGAAGTTGTGGGACAAAAATTGCTTCAAATAATTCCAATCTTCCTATTTTTCTAAAGGGAATCTGGCAAATTAAGCTATGGCCAATTATGCAGCATTGTCCAGACAGGGGCTTTACAAATATTACCGATTTTAGTGGCATGCCATTTCATAGAAAAACTGAGTCCAAAAGAGAACTGAAGCATGCCCCATTTTACATAGATCCAAAGAAATGCTTCATTACTAAAATAGTAATACTGAAGGAAGTTGACATTAAGAAGAAATGATGTCCCAGTAGGATATCCTGGAGCCAATGGCAGCCTTGAAAGGAGAAGTTTCAAGTCAACACAAGCAGTAAGAAGGGTATTTACACCCAATGGCTACTATCTTGTTTTCACTTACCCTTGCCCTAGTGTGTTTCTTTTTACTCTTTCCAGCTAATTCTCCTCACATGACCAGTAACTGTCCTTCACTCGTAGCTGTATTCAAGTATCACTTCAGATGTCTCCAGGTAGCAGAATCCCAAACCTACCTCACCTGAGACAGTATTACAGTCTGACTAATCAGCACCACTGGAAAGCCTCTCCTCTAGCATAATCCCACTAGAAAGGAATTCCCATCTTGAGAATAGGTATCCCAGTGCCTGCACAACACAAAGAACAGTTAACAATGCAGGCTGTTTAGTACACAAAACTACTCTAGCAAAAAACTGTGGCTTAAGGTTGTCATACTTTACTGAACTAGCAAGGATGTTGGGTCTCAGACTAGTAGCATTTCCATGTGTCATAAACTGTGATCTATCTAGTGCTGTATCGGCCTCTGCTCTCCAGTAGCTTCTCAGGGCAAATTTGCTGCCCAAACACCAATATTGGACCTACACAGATTGCTTACACTACTGCAAAATCACAAGTTCTGTCTGGCCTTTTGACTTGTGCTCTCAGGCTGTGAGACCCATAAACAGCAGGCCCTGTTCAACTCAAGAACTTCTGCTTAGTGATAATGCTCCATCTAGATGCAGAAAGTGTTGACCACATAGGCTGGAAAGCACTGTGCAGCATCTCTTCCCAGTGAATGCTACATATAGCACACATATCTCAATATTATAAACCATTACACTCTATGGGTAAGAATAAAGTGACCCTACAGGCTTCTGTACCAGATGGCAACTTCTTATAAAACAAACCTCTCTGAAAAGAAACTTAAGCACCTAATAGATGTGGACTTCAGAAGACGAAGGGGGAGAGCAAGCAATTGTAAGAAGCCTGGTACTACATTGCTGAGCTCCTCTTAGAGGGACTCTCTTCTACAAAACTGAATTAACTGGCCAAAAAAGTAAAAATAAAGAGTTTCTCTGGTAGACACAAAAAAGATGCTGCCCTTTAAAATTCCAAAGGTGCCAACACAGGTCAGACTGAAGGCTGAAAAAGGAGCAGCAACTTTTACGAAGAAAACCTTCTGATGTTTTCTTCACTCTCGGTTTTGCACATGTATACTTACGATATAAAGGTGGACAGGTAAGTTTAACTATAAGTTGAAGCCCACCACAAAACCCAGCTCAGGTCTGGGTTTTGTGATCACCTCCACCTGAGCCATTACAGCATCCTATTGTTCTAATGAAAACTACATTGAGGTGTCCTATGACATGACTAAGGTTGCCAGAGGCAGAAAATGGGAGTAAAACTATGGAACAAGAAAAGCTAAGAGCTCCTGTCCGCCTCTCAGGTGACTTACTCCACCTACTGTCCAAAGACAGACAGAGGCAGCAAACACCTAATAAAACCTGTTGGGTCATGGCAGCACAGAATCAGAATCAGCCAGCTTGGAAAAGACCTTTAAGATCATCAAGTCCAACCATTGCCCAACACTGCCAAGGCCACCACTAACCCATGTCACTGAGGGCCTCGTCTACACGGTGTGTGAACACTTCCAGGCATGGTGACTCCAGCACTGCCCTGGGCAGCCTGTTCCAATGCCTGAGCACCCTTTGGGGAAGGAATTGTTCCTCATCTCCAGTCTAAACCTCCCCTGGTGCAGCTTGAAGGCCATTTCCTCTTTTCCCATCCTTTGCTCCTTGGAAGCAGAGACCAACCCCACCTCACTCCATCCTCCTGTTAGGCAGTTGTAGGGAGCCATAAGGTCCCCTCTGAGCCTTCACTTCTCCAGAAAGTGGAGACCCCCAGGTCCCTCAGCAGTTCCCCATCACCCTTGTTTTCCAGGCCCTGCACCAGCTTCATTGCCCTTCTCTGGCCCCACTCCAGCACCTCAATGTTTCTCTTGCAGTGAGGTGCACAGAGCTGCACACAGGATTTGAGGTACGACCTCACCAGTGTCCAGTACAGAGGGATTATTACTTCCTTAGCATGTTAATACAGCCAAGATTACCACTGTTTGCTTCTGAGTAAACAGGTTTTATTTATTCAGAAGCTATTTTCCAGCTGTCCATAATTCAGAATGAATGAAAAACCAAAAAAATTCTTTGAACAGATTCAACCTTTCCAAGTATTTTGTGGTACCTTATTTGGAGCCATTTTCTTGCATACAAAAGGGCCAAATAAGACAGACAGACTATTCAGCTGGGTTTAAAAGCACTCTGCCACATATATAACTACTTAGCAGTCTTAAAAAATTCCCAAACCCCAGAAGTGAACACTGGAAGCTGGAATTCTTCTAGTGAAGCTCCCAACAGGCAAAAAAAAAAAAACAAAAACAAAACAACCCACAAACAAAAAAACCCACAAAACCACACAACAATGTTGACACATTCTCCATAGGGAATGAAGTTTCCAACTTTGCTCTCAGTCAAATGCCTGGATTAAGTTCAGGCCAATGGGAAGCACTACATGTATGAACCTGCAGTCTCTGGCTGACCTCTGCACCAAGCAGTGTAGCTGCACTTTTTTTCAGTACTAGAGTTGCCAGTGAACAAAGTTCAAGTTCAAAACTCCCATGCTCCTTACTTTCACTTCAGAGTAAAGGAGCTTCCGATTTTAACCAGAAAATATTCAGCAGTCAGCTTTCCCTTAGTCTAACATGCACAACAATGGCTAGTGAGCCTGACAATAGACTTGCTGCCACTGTGTGGCTCTTTTCTAGGAACTCCATGTATAATGGCTAACAAATGTTTCATGGAAGTCAGTTCTAATCAATAGAAAGCTACAGGTTAGAGGATGGAGATAGCAACGTCATCAAGAAAGCTGAATCCTTGTAAGGCCTCATCTTTGTAGTTGAAACATCTCTTATGTTTATGTTTCATATTTCAGTATTCCATATCCTTCTAATGAAGCACTTACAGAAAGCTCAGTGTAAACTGGAGAGTGAAGTTGTCTTCCTCAACAAGGTCAAGTAACTAAGTGTTTGAGCAAGCACCTGGTTAAGAAACAACATCAAGTAACCAAACGCTATCTCAAAGAGGTTCCCCCCCCCCTTTATTTTAAATAGCTTTATCTACACACAAGATTTTAAAGTAAATACCAGCAGCTTTGTGGCAATAATCTCCAAAATGTAACAGCAACCCACAGTTCCTCTTATCACTTCAGAGTGAAGTTTCTTTCAGAAATAAAGACACAGATAGGTGAACAAAAGATGAACTATATATTCTAACACATACCTCACAACACAGAGTATGTGATAAATACTTCACCTATGTCCCACCTAGGAAATCATATCCTTCACAAAATTATTTCACTGCACAGAGAAGTTGCTGAGGTTCAATATTTATGGCAAAGTGAGGACAAGGTAAAGGTAGGCAAAGCTATAAACAGCAGCGCTGATATAGTGGGGGAAGATGTGGCAGATGTAGGAATAAGCCCAAGAAAATGCTTGGTGGATGAAAAGAAGGGAAAAAAAGACATCAGTAATGTCCTTTATTCTGCAGGCTTTAATGGTTGCTCTTTTCTGTAGCCCTTTCTCCCAGCCTTCCATTATAACTTAATGAATGCACAGCTCATGACTAACCAGGTGCACCCTATAACTTTATACAGGTGCCTATCTGGAGAGAGAGAAACCTTATGTTCAGTAGTTGCCTCTCCCCTATTCAATACACAGAAGCCATTTTAACATACAATTTCAGGAATTTCTTCCCATTGAAGTAGCACACAGCACATTCTGAGACCACTTTCACTGTATATAAAAACAAACAGTGGATGTTTCCAAGTTTATCAATTTATACTGAATCAAAATCAACCACCTTGAAAACAATACAAACATGTGCACTGATGAGCTGTCCAAACATGTCTAAGCTTAGGTAATTTCCCAGGCTTCACATATACACAGTCCTACCCTTGCTGTCTCACCTGGCTTCAACTATGGTCCATGCACTGTCACCATGAACCATAAGAATTTGAATGGCTGCCTGGTATGGAGAGCATCAGTGGTGTAATTAGCCTGAACAGTACTCAAACCCCTCTGCTACTCAGGAGAAACACAGGCACTTGCCCAATGACATTGCTTGACAGGCAAGGTCCTCAGTACTCATCTTACAGCTGGACTGCTCAGACAAGTAAGAAAAGGCATAAAATAGGACAGTGTTTCTTCTTTTCATTACTTGATCATATGAGTCTCTTCATCAGCATCATAAAACTCCTCGTCTTCACTTCCACTCCCTGTAGAGCTGTCTTTGTCTCCAGACTAGAAATAAAATCAAAGTCACTGGTTAGCACAGAAGCTCTCTCAAAAAAATACATAAGCATCAATCATTACACCTCTGTGGGAATGCTAGAAGAGAAAAAGTAAGAAAACATAGGTCAAATCATGGTATTAAAACTTATAAAAGACAGTATATGTGAATGGATGTTTCTTTGTGACCTTGGTTCTTCAAAACATCTTTAGAAGAGATGGGTTTCTAGTAGACAGTCTTTCTCTGCTCCATCAGTACACAAGAGAATATATGCAGGACAGCGACTAGCTGGAATGGTTCTGAAAGTGACAATCTGTTCCGCTTTCTTAAACTCATTCGAAGGCCCCTACTCTATGGTGAGTTACTGGAAGCAGGCTCAGAACACACAGATTACTTGATTAGATAAAAGCTTCTCCATCTGAATTATTACTTTTCCATGTGTAGCATGGGCATTTTCCTATGCAAGTTTAATTAAGATCATCCTCCTGCAATACTAAGTGAAGAGGTTATAGAAAAGGGAAGAGAACATTAGCACTTTGTATGTTCAGAGAGAAAAATCCCTATTGTAGGCATACCTACTCCAGCCAGAGTCCTTTTAGCAACATAATTTATATCATATACAGAAACTAAAGTTAGCTATTACAGCTAGTTAATTCTTATTTGGCCAGCATAGCATTTTTCCATGGAATGGATACAAATCATTCCAATTAAAAAGTATAAACTCCATCCAGTTTATTTAGGATTTTTTCCAGTATGCTTCCATCCACCCTAAGACTTCTGCCTGCTTAGTCATATGCAAAGGGTGAGAGAGGGTGAAAAATAGAGAAATGGAAATCATGTTCCCGACTGACAGTACCATGCAAGCAAAATCTGTAGCTTTAGATCTGTCTTCAGAGGGAGTTTTGCTACAGCAATGTGCGCTAACCGCAAAGGAATTTCAAACAGTTTGAGCACTAAGACCTGTCAGAAAATATAAAGGGAATCATGTTATGCTTCTTTCTGGATTTCTAAAATTATTTGAGGAAAGTCAGGCTATCACTGGATGCTGTCCAACTTGAATATCACATTCATGTATGTTAACAGGGACAAAACCTCCGTTCTGGGCAACCAGAACACATGTTATCTTGAAAGTGGTACAAAAGGACAATGAATTCCACAGGGGGAATTCAGAGTATGTGAAATAATTCTACATCTTTCTTACCACGGCTTCATGAGACCTCTCCATGGCCTTGTCAAATAAGGTTAATGTTTAATAGCTTTCCCTTTTATCAGTCCTTTGTGAGCTTTAAAATAAACCCCTAATGTGTCACGGACATTCCAGATATGACTTCACTTCAGTTACAGGCTAACTTCAGGCCTGAACCAACTTTTATTTAATTTAGATTCAATAATTTTAATCTATCTGGGGAAAAGTGTTCCTCAAAAATATTTTTTTTTTTCCCTCTTTTGTGGATCCTGTTCAGGTTGGGATTTTTAAGCAGCCTGTGACATAAGTGAACCAAGTTGGGCACATACTGATAGATGGCTATACTTGTCACCTCAAAGAGCAGTACTGAACTTACTTGGTTAGAAAGGAAAATGAAAATGTGACATTTCCCCACCTCTAAGTTGTAACACCTGCACTGTCTGATGGAATTATTTGTTGTTAGTAAGCCATCTGCACAGTTAAGATGTAATAATGATGTAATTATCCAAGTAGCAGCTGGTGTAAACTTGAAGTAAGTGCATGTGATGGATTTGTGTAGCCAGCAAGAATGTGGTGCCATAACACATTATCCAGTATGGTTAAAAATGTTTGTAAAATGTGCATGTAAAGTAGCTAAAGTATAAAATTAATCGTTACAGGGCTGCCTCTTTCAAGCTTTCTTCAGGGATGGTTTTGTCACTGAACTGTGCTGTCCTGTCAAGAATTATTACAGCTAAAATTGGGAAACAAGGCAGTGTGTTGAAGCCTTTGAAAAGAAGCAACTGCTCTCATTCTAGAAATAAGAGTTACTCTGCCTCCTGATTTCTGTGAAAAAAAGCTTATGAATGCCTGCAAATCCCAGACTCCTAGACCAAAAATTAATCAAATTAAAAGGTGTCACAAGGATCCCATCTCATCGCAGCCTTACGGGACAACAAGCATTTTTGGTTAGGAGTTGCCCTTCAAGTTTCTGACCACTTCTATTTGGATTAGCCCATCAATACTTAAAATTTTGGGACCGGGATTTAAGCATTAAAACCTTACCCAAATTCATAGAATCACAGAATCAACTCAGTTGGGAAAGACCTTTAAGATCATCAAGTCCAGCCGTTACCCCAGGACTGCCAAAGCCACCACTAAAACATGCCACCCAGGGCCTTGTCTACATGGTTTGTGAACACTTCCAGGGACTTCCAGAGATACTTCTCTCTAATCTCACTCCAGTCTCAGAGGTGCAGGCGTGTACAAAGCCAGTCCTCCACATGACTGGAAGACGTGCATTACCTCAAAAGGTGTGCAGAAGTTAGACAAAATGAAGCATAAAGTGATATGAAAAAACAATATTCAAGGAAGCCCCACTGAAAAACATCCTGCTGCCACATTTTGTTATGCTTATGCCTAGAAGTTTTGTAGTTCCGATGTTTTCAATGAAACTCACCTCCCAGAATCAACAGTGGAACAGATCTCAGAGGTTAGTTTAGCCTTAACCCATTTAAAGACTCTGTAGGATAGACCTAACAACTGACACAGCAGAACAGCCAGTGCGGGTCAAGGCAGTAGTGTGCTGTCTTTTAGAACAGCTCTTCACAAACAGGCTTCTGCTTTCTTTAACACCTGAGACTTCTCAAACTTCAATGGCCAGCTTTGCATGAAGCATGCTCCAGCAATCTTAGATATTAGAGAGGGTTTTACTCCAAAGGAAAAGATCATAAGCTTTTGGCCTTGAGAAGAGGAATTAACCCAGCTGCGTTTCAGCCTGCAACTCCAGATACATTTCAGATGTGACAGTAGGGTTACTAAACTACCTTCTATATTTCCCTGTGGCTTAATCTCCACAGGCCAAGAATCACTATCCTCATCTATTTAGAGTGGCATATTCAAGCGGACAGCAACAGAAAAGTAGTAGGAAAAAAAACCAAACTGTGAATATACCTGAGAGCCATCTAGGGCTTGCAATGACATGGCTTCATCACCCAGCCTCCAGTACGAGCATACCTGCAGGTCTGAAATAGTTTCTAGCAAAGGGCTGTTTAAGGTCTCTGGCAACAATAAACTTAGGAGTCCAGACAAAAGACCAGTTGCTCCAAAGACAATATAAGGCAGAGACCACTGTACAGATTTCTGTAAAAAAAGAAGAGAGTTAGGTTGAGATTGGTTCCCTCTAATTCATACTGCATATTAAAGAGCTCAGCCTTGACAACCATTCCATCTGGCAAGTGTTTGCATTCATATTTAGCATAAAAGTTACCTATCCTACTCTTTTTAACCAATATTATCAATTGTATGTTATCAATACTATTAGATCAACACAGATTTAGGGATGGACTTTAAAGAAATAGCTGCTGAATTTATACTCAGTTCTTGTCCATAACATACGTACTACTTAATAAATGCAGTATCACTTTGTAGTAGGAAAGAGATATCACAGTCATAAACATGCTGGTTGTAAGAGATCTCTTGAGGTCACCTAGCCAAGCACCTACTCTGAGCACAACTACAGCCAAGACTAGACCAGGTCAATCTTATCTTTATGTAAGCAAGTATTGAAAAAACTCCAAGGACAGATTGTCTTTCTGTGTAGGCTCTTCTAGGGCTGCAATAAACCTCTAAAAGAATATTTTCCAAATTTCCTACCTAATCCCCTGGCTAAAACTTGTCCCACTGACCCCTGCTGAACTGTTCCACACTGCTAGGAAGATCAAAGGTGCCATATTCCCTCAAGCTTTCATGTGAAGCCATGGGCCCTAGCCCTGACCATCTTGGTTTACCCTCCACTGGATCCTCCCAATTTTTCAACATCCCTCTAGAACTGGGAGGAAACTTAATCTGTGGGCTACATACCGAATTGGGCCTGCCATAGCACAGTGTGAAGCCTGCCTGTTTGTGATGACAGGACACTGCTAGCTCCCATTTAACTTGACATCCATTGCCATTCTCAGGTCTCTTCCAGCAAAGCTACTACTCAGCCAACTGGTTCCCTGCCTGTACTGACCATGTAATAAGTCCATACCACAGACAGAATTTTATTCTTCTTGTTGGCCCAAAAAATCACACTCAAGATTTACCATTTGGTGCGTCAATTGCTCCTCCTTATTCTGCATTCTCTAGAAATAAGGGGAGGATGTATTCTGTCCTCCACTTGTCACCAGCTAGCAAATACTATTCCTTTGAGCCTGGTAAACATGCAACAGTCAAATCTAACATGCCTTCCATCGGGACACACTTCCTCAGCTTCCAAACACGAATATTGCAGGACAGTGTCAAAAGCCTTCCCAGCCCTCCTCATCCATATTACTTTCTGCAATGAAATAGTTGGCTATCAAACCAAACCGGCTGAGAGCAAACTGTCTTTAGTAAATCTACATTTGCTGGTCCTGAATACCTTCTTGGCCTTCATATGCTCGGAAGCAGATTCTGAGAGGCCACGTCACATCATCTTCCTGAGACAAAGTTTGAGCTGCTCAGCGTGTACCTCCCTGGATCCACTTTCTAACCTTAAAGAGGCACATTGTATCACCTGCCTCCCCCAAGAGTTACCAGTGACCTTTCTCTACAACAGTTTGTCACAGATGATGGTCACTTGCCTCACTACCTCTTGCCAGCTCTTCCACCATCACTTAGGGAACCCTATTGCATGGAATGGAAAGCTTTCAGCTTTAAATGTTCTTGAACCTATTGCTCCTCCAGTGCTTGCTGGCCCTTTGTTTCCTCAACAGTGCTGGTATGCACAGTCTTGGGGTCAGGCTTTGCTTATGAAGACTAAAGGAAAATTATTTCAGCTTACTGCATCTCATCCACCAACAGGATGTCCATCCCATTTAACATCAGTCTAAACATTTTCTCTAGATTACCTTCAGCTGATGGAATCCCTATTTATGCTCCTTGCTAGTTTTAGCTTCAGCTGACCTTCGGCTTTCCTGTTATCCCTACAGCCTAAGCAATGATTTTACTCCTCTGATGCCTTTTCCTGTTTTTATATGGCTTGTTACAGGCAAAACTACTCTAGGGGATGGTGTGTGCAAAAATATGAGTCATCTACAACACAGCTCCAAAATGTGTACGTTCACTTCCAGACAAACAGTAACACAGGCTTGTTTAAAAGGCAAGATTTTAGCTGTTTGTTTCAAAAAAGCTCACTTTGTATACTAAAAAGCAATTCTAAACTGAGAAAATGACTGGCTGTGATCAAGTAGAAGAGCAACACTTCATCTCTTATCTCAGCAATTAACTTTTTCCCTTCCTACCATTTTTATAACATCCCCAGACAAAAGATACTGAAAATGCATTAAAATAGTTGAAGAAATTCCAAACCACAAAAATACTTCTTTGCTCAAATCAGTGTTAATTTGTTACTTAAACAGAGCTATTTACACTTTAACTGGATGCCTTCAAACATTATGATCCAAGACTTCTGTCTCCTGTAGCGCAAAATCTCTGCTAGGCGCAACATAATAGATGCCTCAAATGCGACATAAAAGCTGCCCATTAAACCTGCCTGGGAGACCTGCACCAGTCTTGGCTTTGCCTGCGTACCCCAGAAGTGCTCACACTCTCACCTACCCAGTGTTTCATTCAGTAGATTAAAAGGCTCACTGTGCTCATCTGCCCTTTTGCTAGCCCTCTGCCTGACATAAGCTGGCAAATGGCAGAGAAGGAAGTTATTCCAGATGAAATGTCACATTAAAGGAATTGTCACTTGACCTGAGCAAGCAGTTAGTGTGAAAACCTGGCACACTTTTACCTGCATGCACAAGTCTATGAACATAGAGGAAAATAACAGTATCATGCCCATGTTTTGTTCTTCAGAATTTTCTTTGCCCTAACAGACTGCTGTGAAGTTTGTGCACAAAAGTTTTGCTGGTATATCAAGTCTCCACATAAAATCATATAATCAACTAGGTTGGAAAAGCCCTTTAAGACCATCAAGACCAACCATTCCCCCAGGACTCCCAAGTCCACCACTGAACACCATCACCATCTTCATTCATTGAAGGATAAACCACTCTGCTGATAGTTATAATCCATAGATATTTGATGAAGTGCAGTGATGGGAAAATGAATTTATTCTCAGATACATAAGTTAAGCCCATATGCTTTATCTTCATGCAGAAGATCTTTTAACTATGTGGGTTTCTTACTACTCACCTAGGCTTTAAAGTTGAGTATCACCATTTTGAAACTGAAATTACTGTATTGCTAAAGTCCATCAGCTAAGTCCCAAAACTCTTATAGGGCTAAAACACCTTCTGAACTAAATAATGTTGAGTTTTTGTCTAATCACACAGATTATACTGCAATACCTTTGGCCTACCATGTTAGTGTTAAGACATGTAATTTACACATCTTAGTTTATACACATAACTTATCCAAATTATTCCCACCTCTGTAGGCCTCTGCTAAGTCAGAGCCAGAAACCAAAAATATACATAATAGTAAGAAGTTCAAACAAACCAATGAAGGGACAAATGGAGCAATGATTCCACCAACACGGGAAAACATGGAGCAGGCACCCATTCCAACATTTCTGAGAAGCAAAGAAAAGTCATTAATCAGTGACATTTGCATGTTGAAAAGGGCCATCGAGCAAGGAAGAAACCCCACACTTCAGTCATAACCCCAACCACAGTAACTGACAAAGTCAAATGTAAGTGAAAGAATCCCAAGACAGGAATTAAAACATGCTTTGTGCTTAGAAGCACAAAACCCTTTCATGTTCAGGATTCTAACATACGTACACATAGAGGCATAAAGAAGTGCAATTTCAGTTAATGCACTTCTCTTCCTGAAACTTTGGCTAAATTCCTTTATCCAAATCCTATTTATGAGCAGACTTGCCCACCCACGAAAAACACCACAGTATAGTTTCACTGGTGGCAGATCATCAACAACAATACCTGCTTAAAATATCTAATAAAATTGCATCCATATGACAGATGCTTCTGTCTGCTCTGTCAGTAAAAGCATGGGGTACTTCTGCTTCTAGTTAGTGAAACCTATGGCCTATGAAGTATCAAGGTAATGTTACAAAGCTTATTGACCAGTCATGTTCAGTGTTGGTGGTTAAGCAAGCATGAATGTTTAATACAGTTGTGTGGCTTATAAAGCACTGAAAAAGTTAGATATCATTCATTAAAGAAGTATCATCAATACTATTGTTATCCTCATACTGGAGAGAGGGCTGTGAGCACACCAAGCAGCCAAAGAACTATTTTACTGTTATATAAAGAATATAGTTAGTCTGAAGAAACACAGCAAACTTGAGGGAAGAGGAAATGAAAAGATATGGGAAGAAGTTGAGCATGTAAAACTACATATAATCATTATATGCAACTGAAAACCTCAAATTAAAAGGCATACTTAAAAAAAAAAAGAGAAGTAAAGGTGATCAGGTAAGAGACCAGAAAAAAATGAAGACCTTAAAATTAACTTGTGTTACCTGATCACTGTGGGATAAAGTTCTGATGTGTAGATGTAGACAATGTTAAATGCAGCACTGATTGTCAGTTTCCCCAGCAAAGACAGAGAGTGACTATTCACCACTGCGAACACTCCAGTATCTGACAGAGAAAATGTGATCCCTGTAAGGCTTTTGAGCACTCAAATACATCTCTAATTTTTTCAATCGTACACCAGCATGGAGTGAAAAGAATATCCACTGAAGAATCTGCTGACAGCCAAGCAGTTTTCTATTAAAGGACATTTTGTCCGAGGCAATCTATACCTTCAAGTACAGAACGAAACATGGGCTTGATGCTGTTGTCAGAACAGCCAGTGCTTACTCACTTATACCAGGCACATCAGAAGACACTGTTACACGCCTATCAAGGAAGGCTACAGAATAAACCACTACTGCCTCGAATAAATCATGCTTCCTAAGGCACTTTGCTCCTGGCCAACTTCAGCAGTTCAGCACACAGATTATTTCCTGCGGTCTCACAGTCCTCTGCTCTGAAAATCTCTTTCATATGTTCTACTTGAACTAATATGCAAAATATACTTGGTATCAGGTACCAGCTTAACCAGAATATCTGAGTCTGGGCTCTATCATCCGGATTACTTCTGGAAACCTGAGTTGCTCCTCTTAAAAGTTTCATCTATCAGATTCATAGCCATCTAGAGTAACTTTGACACGCTATCATAAGCGTTTAATCTTTCTGAATCATGCTTCAAACCTTTGCAGCTTTCTCTCTCCTTGTGGCAGGTGTTAAACATGCACAAATGTTACAAGCTGAGATGAATTTATGCACCTAGTTTTAAAAAGAAAAACCACTCATGGTATAATTTTGTTTCTAACCTGCTGAAGAAGTTCAGAAATGAAGAAATGTCACAGAGTGTGTACAAAAAAAGACATTTAATTTCACATTTCTTAAAAACCCCTTGCTTCAAAAGATTTTCAGACTTCTCTCTTGAAATATATGTGGCCACGTTATTAATACCACAGTTATACCAGTCTTGAACATTACAGAGCAGTGA
Source organism: Psittacula echo (assembly GCF_963264785.1). Taxonomy (NCBI): domain Eukaryota; kingdom Metazoa; phylum Chordata; class Aves; order Psittaciformes; family Psittacidae; genus Psittacula; species Psittacula echo. The sequence continues at coordinate 9,567,140 of NC_137736.1, forward strand.
GGAAAAGATGGAAACTTGCTCCAAGAATCAGTTAAGATCTTTTGACATTGGTCTTTCACTTCGAGAGATAAATAGAAGTTGCATGCATACTACTTACACCAACATATCATTTGGCTTATGGAGATATCCCAAATAGCATCAGTTTTTGGGATTAAGTCAGAAACACTGGAAAGGAGTGACTGATGTGATCAGAAATACAGGGCAGAATCCAAAGACAAAAGCTCAAATCCAACCCTTTCCAACAAGCTTTCTGTAAGATCTTAGAAAGGTTGCTGCTTAGCCTTTTTGTGAGTGACCTTCTCTGGCTTCAAAAATTAGGACTCACATGTGGTATGAACCTAATCTAGTAGCAACCATCAAATTCTTAGGTTATAAGACGCTGTGTTTAACAATTCTCATCACACACTCCAGAAACAAAAGTATTTACCTTTCTTTTTAGGAAGGAACATAACAATAAGACAAGCCAATCCTCCCAGGAACAGAAATGTGCTCAGTGTTCGCTTCCGACCAAACCTGATGTGCAAGGATAACAAAGCTTTATTTTGTATTAGATCTGTAGTTTGCAGAGCAATAAATCCTCTAAATTCACGTTGCCTCTTTATTTGCAGTTGGGAATCCAGAATGCCATCTCCCACAAACACTTCCTCTCACATTTTTAAATGGCTTCTACTGCCCTCTTAAAATGAGCACCAAGAAGTCTTGATATGCAGTGGCTGACAACTTCTAGGATTTTGATTTGTTTCCCACTGTGTGTGCACATTTGTAAAGCTCCTCAGGAGACACAGAGAGAAGAGACTGGGAGGTCAATTCTACAAAAAGTGAAAGGCATTGTTCAGAGTATCATGGCTCAGGAAAAGGCTGAATATCTGAATCAATGGCTCTGCTCACATACTAGTGCACACAAGCAACTATTACACGAAACCACACGACAGCTTTAGTTAGGTTTAGTTACAACCGCTCTGACCTGATAGTGGGAATGGGGACTACGAGAGAGAGGTGGGAAGAATGCCATCTTGTGTTAGCATGGCGTTAGCACAGCTCGGTTCAACTGATCCAAGGGATCAGCATCATCTGAGCCATTAATAAGTGAGCTACTGAGAACAAGTTAAACATTATTTGAAACAAAGACATATCAATGGCACCTTCAGACTGAAGCAGGAAGATCCACACACAGATATCAACTAGGAGATGCAATATACAGGAAACCTATCTTTGAGTAAAATTATAACAAAATAAAACCCTGAATGGGTTTGGGTTAATAAATTCCGCACTTACCATTTTTGGTTAATCAAGTAAATACAGATTGGGTATGCTGGGATTTCTATCAACCCTGAAAGGGCTAAATTGGCATAAATACTTCCACCCAAGTCACCCACATTTAGGGTAAGACCATAGTAAACCAAGCTGCACACAAACCTGCAAAAGACAGAAAAAATCAGAGCTGCCACTTTGCCTGCCAAATCAAAGCACTGGTCTGGCAAAATCATAACTATAAGAAAAAAAACCATATTTAGAGTTTCAGAAGGTCTAACATGTTACCCTACAAGTATATTGTGCTTCCTAGGGAAAGAAACCATGCCAATTCCTGACTTATTACTCAGCTAATCTTAGGAATACACTTGAGAAGAATGTGCATAAACCAGAAAAAAATTGAAATATGACTATATTAGTTGACTTGAGAAATTATGTCTTGGTCCTTTTTTTTGTTTTATCAGCTTGCACTTTCATCCATGCTTTTCCAGTTGTGTGTAAACCCTTTCTGAAACAGTTCAGACAACACATCACCTTCTTTTAATTTCTACACTCTGGTCTAGTTTTATTCATTCCCATCTTTTGATTTTTCTTTTGTATCACTGCCTGGCTGTCACCTTTACAGAGAGGAAAGGAACTGGTAACTAACTCATCTTGCAGGAAATCAGCAATTCTCATTTAAGGAACAGAAAAATCAACTATCCTGCAGTAACCATTTTGGAAAAGCAACAGGAAAACAGCTCTGTATTGTCCACTAACAAAATGATGCCATTTGTTTTCTTCTTAATCAATACACCTTCCTCAAATACATGCACTATAAAAACAAATGTATGAACAGAAATGCCAGAGGACTCACGGCACATCATACACAAGGTTTATTTCAAAGTAGCAGCAAAAGACCTCAGGGCTAGCAGAGCTATCTGTAGCAAAACAGGCACTTTTGCAACTAGATTTCTGCAGCTGACTAGAGCATCATGGGTTGAACATGTTCATCTGACAAGGTAGGCTACCGCCCTGTTAATGGGCTCCTTATACACAAAACCAAGAATAATCCATGTGACTGGAAGTACTGACACAGCATGGGATAAAGAACAGCATGACTAACCCCAGCAGCCTTTGAGGGTCAGAAAAGAAGAGGCAGTTAACTAACTTGAGACTTTCAAAGCATGACAAAAATGCAGAGATAAAACACCTCACAACTAGACTGGCAAAATGGCTTCCTGTTAGAAACGCACTAAGCAAATACTATAATAAAAGGATCATTTTTAGGTACAGCATCCCTAATCATACAGGCTAAGTGTAATCTGCAGGGTGAGCAACATTTTCTCTCAAAGACTCAAAAGAGGCAGCAGCAACACAGCTGGGACTAGAAAGTATTTCAAATACCAGGTAAACATCATGATCAAGGTGCGTCCCAAGAGAATCTTGTAACGGAACAGGTCCAAGAAGCTGCCAGCCTCTCTGGAGCTCCTCTCTGCTGGGAGTTTTAATGAGAAAGTGCACTTCTGCTTGCGGTTCCTCTTTGCAATGAGGTAGAGGGCATCTTCTGCTTCATTCAGCCGGCCTTGGGAATAGAGCCAGCGGGGGGACTCTGGAATGAATCTGAAATACACACACATACACACAGACAGCTTTAGGATTTTTCTTTCTGTGAGGCTGACTTGCCATGGAAATGAAGCTGAAATACATTTGAGTGTAACAAAGAATTTTTCAAACAACCCCTCAGGTATAAAGTTCACTTACTGAAACAGAGACAAGGCATGTTGAAAGGAAAGGGAACATAAGTCATATGCAATTTAGATACCAAGAAGTTATGTTGAATGTATACATATATACACATACATACATGCACAATACTACACGTTACAGTATCATTAGGACCCTGTCTTCAGAGAATTAAGGATTCACCACATTGTTACAAGTAACAGACAAAGTTTTTGTAACACCAACTTGTGTTCCATTTCTTATTTCCCAACTAATTTCCCAACTATTTCCCCAAATTCTCTCCTGCAGACAGAAAGGCAGAGGTTGTGCAAAGGTCATGCTCTTGCTCCCCATGTGCACTGTTCACTTGATAGATCTATAACTCCAACACAGCCGACAAAACAAATCTATTACTTTCAGATTCCCAGAAGTAATTTAAGCTTCAGTCTTTTGCCAGAAGCTTTTTAAGATTTTTGCCTCTGACCAGAAGTGACATTTCCACTTTAAATTTAAAAGAAACTGAATCTGTGCTTTTGTAAATGAAAAGAGCTTGGAAAGGAACAGGTTTTCTTCCCCACAATAAAAAAAAACCCCAAACTGGTAGTATTTCCTGCACAGAGTAATTTTCAAGCAATGTAGGAGGGAGGCAGTGTGAAACTTGGAGTAAAAAAAAAAAAGTCCTTTCTTATACTAAGATAAGCCTCTGAGCACAGTTCTGAAGTCCCATGAATAAGGCATTTCAAAAGACTCTATGTATCAATCTGAAGGCTAAAAAACTTTTTGGTGGCCTCAAAACACCATTAAGTTCGGAAATAATCAGAAGTGTCATCTGTGTCTTTTACTTCGTGAACAGCCTCTAAGAATCCTTCCTAAGTTCTGATGCTTCCTTTTGAAAGGGTGTGCTGACTCTTTAACAAAGAGTTTTATTCAAGAAGTTACTGAAGTTAGAAGGAAAAAAACCCTTAAGTTTAAACAGCAGCTGAAGTTATTTTCTTCTTTCAGTTACTGAGATTTTACTGTCAGGAAGTATGTAAGAAGAGAACACTGCATCATAAAGCTTTCAGTGCTGGAACCCACAAACACAGACCCCTACTACCTGAATAAAGAAACCTTCTTCCAATTCCTTCTTAATTGCATTTGAAAAAATAAAAGGGATCTGCCTATTTTTCTTTCACATTACCTTTAAGACTGTATGTGCAAGGAATTTTGATGCTGTTCCTTCTGTGTTAGCACAATTGTAAGAGAAGCATCATGTTATCATAAATCCACATAAATATTTCTGTATCTCTTAACATGTATATATAGCGTCTTGTAGCATACCAGACCAGTTTAGACCTACGCATACCAGTTAAAGAATAGGATGTGCTTCTACACCACTCGAGACTGCATCTCATCTACAGTAAAAATACATATAGAATACAGTGTACACTTACAGTTTCAAATACTGCAGCACTACTATTTAAAGAAATTACAGAACATGGGGTGGTAAAGGTTGAGAGAAATACCTTAATTACACCATTTCATGGCATCCTAAAAAGGCACCATGACTTAGTAGTTTGGTTTGTTCAATGGTTTTGTTTGTTTCTTGGTTTTGACATCTTTCTTGATGAAACTCAGTTTGAAAAATAACTTACAGAGAGAGCAGGAAGACAACTGTTCCTTCCAGGTTAACCACAACAGCCAGTGTCCTCCAGGAACGAATGAAGTACCCTAATAATGCATACTGGGCAATTCCCACAGCGAAGAACAAGCCACCAATAGATCCTAGCATACAATTAGAAACAAAACAAAACATTATTACTCCTTTAAGGAATATTACTGACTCTCAACACATGGTATCAGACTGAAATGAACACTTCATTAAAAAAAGTCACTCAGCAATACAGGCAAAACCACAGCTATTTGACCAAAGAATATTGTGTCCTTCACCGATGCAGAGCAGAAGTCTTACACCTAACTGCAAAGATCAATACAAGGCCAAACCACTCTTCTGAATCCTCCTCACCCAAAGCAGCTGCATAAACAATTGAATCTTGTAATTCCAAATGTATGTTTCAGCTTTCTATGTGTAAAAATAAATACTAAAAAAACCATCAGAAAACTGGTACTTTCAGAAATATGTAGTATTCATTTGTAGCTCGCATGATTTGTAAGATATCCTATTTTAAGACAACCTCAGCATAGCACTTTTGGACTTTGTCACAGACCGGATGAGGCCCCAGAGCCATAATGGAACAATTTATACACATCATATCTGAAGGACAGCTTCAACCCTAACAATCAAGACAGTTACAGGTGTCGGTATCTTCTGTTCTAAATTCTAAGGCTCATTATCACATGGCAATTATCTCATCTTCCCATTATATAAAAACACCTTTGATTTTTTGAGAACTGCCAGGAATGAAAGAACTGGTATTAGCACACAAACACTAAACTCCATTTAGCACAGTCCAACATTGTGATGGATAGAGCTCAGCTATCATGAACTTTGGATGAGTAATTTAGTTGTCTAATGTTCACAGGGATGTTTCAACTGGACCTTTGTCAACTTCAGTGATGCAGAAATCTGAATGGCTCCAAGTAATCTGCTGTGTTTGTCTAAGGTTCATATTAGACAAAGCAAGACTCAGACTGTGGTCACATAGATGCTCAAGCAGAGTTAAATTTGCAGCTGCTATGGTGTTAGCTCTGCTGTGTCAAGTGGTGTGTAAAACTGAAATCTATCTGTCAGTACATTGGCACTCAAACTTTACCTGCTAATGCCCAGTAGGCAGTACCCACACACTCATTCAGTAGAACAAAGGCCACCAGTGACATCCCACCATTCATCATCCCTACCAAGAAGCGAGAGATGGCAAAGAATTCATATGAGGGTGAGAATCCATTTGCAATGGCAAACAAGATGTCAAGAGCAAAACCTAGAAAACAAGGCAAAAGGTTTCTTTTAAGAAGATTAACTAAAGAAAACCATTTTATCAGCATCTTTACTTGAAGTTCAGTGGCATCTGTCCTAAGTAACACAATCAACAACTACAAAACAGGTTTGAACAGAAATTTAAGTACCTACAGTCAGTATCACAAAAGGAGTGGTTTCTGACAGTTAATTTGCAGTCCTAACCTTCAAATTCAGTTCACAACAGATTTTTTTCATATACTCAATTACTGTCTGGCTCCAGTTCAGTTGGTTTGATATTTATCCCCATACAGAAGACACAGACGAAATACCTGATCAAGTATCTCCCCTCATTCTTGGAAAGTAGTCTATGCAAACTAGAGATGAGAAACATTACCAGGGGTGGTATATGGGGAGTTTGCACTGCATACCTGGCCAACCTTTATCTGCTTTGAATGAGGATTTCCTTCAAGAAAAATAATCTGCTTCTAGCTCTACATACTAATCCATTGACACACAACTTCATAAATACACCCATAAAACATGAAGTTCCAAATTTTGTTTGATTTGGGGACAATAAAAAGGCTTTTGAGCTTTAAAACACAATGAAGAACACACATACATAAAATTTACCTCTTGTCTGCATGATTTAATCAGTACAGCAAATTCCTAGCAGGTTATACATTAAGAACATCGCCAATAAGTTATCAGGAATATTAACTGCAACATGTGGAGATCTCATGAGCATGATATGCATGAATGTAAGCCTGTATGGTATGATTCCTAAATCCAGAACACCTCCCAGATATTCAGATGGTGACTGAATAGACAAATACTAATTTCTTGTTCCTGCTTATATTCCTGAAGTATACTGGAAGGACAAAACCAAAAATTACAGCATATGATTCACTACTGCATATTAAGCTCCCAGCAGAAACTGGGCTCTTGCCACTTCTTCAGAGCCACACCACCTCCACTTCATTCATGTTGTTAGGTGGCACTAGTTACCTGTGAGATAGACTTTCTTCCTCCCAAAGCGATCAGAGAGCTGGCCAAAGGAGATTGCTCCAACAAACACACCACTGAAGTAGAAAGAGCTGGCAGCATTCACTTTGTATGATGTGTTGCCAATTAAAAACCACTGGATGGAGGAAAAAGAGTGAATTAACCAGAATCCAAGCAGTTCAGCAACAGCTAATAGCAGGTGGGGAGTGAGGGGGGGAGGGGAAGGGGGAATGGCACATACTTGAAGAAAGATCAAGCTTTGTGTAAATATCCTGATCATCACATTCAGTCACCAAACACAACTGCAGTCTCCCACACTCAGTGGGTGGTACTAACCAACTGCACAGTTCCCCCAGATCACGTGCAGTCTTTGATTCTAAAATCCAGGACAGATGCTTTGGAATATTGTCATTTTTGCAGCCTTCTGCCAGTCCTCCTTTTAGTGCCTTTTCTCACATAAATCTGACTCAGCCCTATCTCATCACACTATTGTAGGTACACCACGCAAAAATAAAAATTGTGGTGTATGTCCAAAGATAATCCTGCATATGCTCCTCCTTATAGAATCACAGAATAGTTAGGGTTGGAAAGGACCTTAAGATCATTCAGTTCCAAGCCCCCTGCCATGCGCAGGGGGGCCTCACACTAGACCATGTCACCCAAGGTTCCATCCAACCTGTCCTTGAACACTGACAGGGACAGAACATTCACCACTTCTTTGGGCAACCTGTTCCAGTGCCTCACCATCCTCACATTAAAGAACTTCTTCCTTATATCTAACCTGAACTTCCCATTTAATGTATATGCTCATACACTTCTTTATGAGTCTTGTCATTGAGAAACACTTCAGTAGCATTAGCCAAGTTTTCCAGTATTGCAAATACTCATCTCTTTTATAGTGCACTTTGTGTCATTTCCAGTTCTTCATTCCAAATACAAACCTGATCTTCACCTGTTTGATTCTTACAGACTTCATGTCTCAGGTTGAACCTGACAGGAAATTTCCCTCCACACATCTGTAGAATGAACAGATGCCATGCTCTCACTGTTCAAAAGTTACAGAGTTCTTAAAATACAACAGGAAATACCTTGTGCTCTTTACTTTTTCTACTCTTCTTGCATCTTGAGATAATGTTTCCTTTTACTGACACCCAACTTTTCTTCCTCTGCTGGTAAGCTCGTGATTATGTCATTATCCCTGTAATAACACTCTAATCTTCTCCTCATAATCTTCTCTTCCTCTACAAAAATCCCATTAGATATCCTTTCTAGCAAAGCTTATATTATTTCAAAGCTCAGTTATGAACTACTTCACCATGAGCACATAGCCATGCAATTAAACCTCACCAAGATTAGGGAGATAGCAAAACAAAATCATTCAGAAGCTCCAAGAAAACAACTTGCTTACTCTCAGTATATGCTTCATTTTGAATTGTCACTTTAATGGTGAGGTGTTTACTGATACAGTAGGTAATGTGCCCATAAAGCATCAACATTGACAAAATCCACTTCTAAAACCAACCACGTGACCACAAATCAGCTTTAGAAGCTTCTCTAGATTTTAAAAACAATTCTCAGAAAAATACATTTGTATAATAATAGCAGATGAGATTAATTTTATCTTGAAATAGCATGGCCAGTGTGTTCTATAAGAGTTAGAAGAATCAGACCCTAACTTTTGGTATACAAAAGCTGCCAGCACTCAAACTCAAGATGCTTTCTGAATCATTCAGGGATTAAGGGATAATTTGGTTGCAAAGCAGTATTTGTGCTGCAAATTAATCTCAACAGCTATGCAGCCCTGTAAAGGGCTCCAGGCTTTCCTCTCCTACATAAAGCATGTTACATACATATGTTTGATTTTCACAACTTAACCTTTTTACACTGGATTATTTTTCAGTGTCAGTTTTCAATGGTCCCCTTATTAGGAAGTGATGCCACAAAACATGCATGGAAAACATCCTCCTCAAATGTAGAAAAAGCTTCTTTATACATCAGTAATGAAATTAGTGATGAGAACCACCAAATAAGCATGATCTCACTTATTTAGCACATAACTTCCAAATACACCACATATTCATGTAACAACTTTTAAGGAAATGTATTTTAATAGTTGGAAATGGGAGAGGTAACAAGATTTAATACACATGGGCCTTTACTGAGAAGTTCGTTAAAGAACTAAAAAGCAGGATCTACAGAAGTTACCTTGGGATTTCTTTTTTTGGTTTATATTTTTCAAGCAAACTTTGTTCTTTATCTGCATTTCTTATTTAAGCAACTAAAATGAACAAGAATATAAAGTTTAAGTCCTAAAGCACTCACAGGCTCCACAAACATGTCTGACTTGTCAAGTTGAAGATTCTTGGATAAATAAAAAGCAAAAAAGAAAAAGCTTAGAGAAAGTTTGAAAACCTTTAAATTACCTTTGAAAAGCTTTAAATTACGCTTAATAAATTCCACCATCCATTAGGATTTCAAGTTAAATTGTGGCATATATACTCATATTCTCTTTATTACAAGAATGAGCAGCAATACCCGTTGTACATAACTGCTTGGAACTGTTTCAAAGCTAGCAGTTTTTATTAATATGCTCCTAACTAATAAAGTTAAGTGCTTTGCAGGACTATTTCAAATTGCATTAATACCTCTGGACAACAGCCCTAAATTATCAAGTGGCACTACATTCAACTCAACTGTACAGCTTTAAATTCAGGCCTTTCAGAGATGCACTCAGGGCTCTTTCAAAGAGGAATTTGACATTAACAGAGACTGAAGGCCCCAGGAAGGGCAGGTGTTGCACAAATCAGTGCAGAGTCTTGAATTATTTCTGTAGGAACTGTGGCTAGGTAATGAAAGAAGACACTTACTTACGAAACACAAAGGCCACACCAGTAAGGCTAAAGCTTGTTTGGAGATAGAATGGGAGGAGCTGCTTTGTCCACCTGATTCTCCACTGACCACATCTTCCCTCATATCTGGAGTTGCAAAGACTGCAGAAGCATTTTCCTCACCAGTTCCTCCACTGTTTGCTCACTGCCTGAGGGATGCACTACATGCACTTGACCTTAGCGAGGGAATCACAAGAGGTGTGGCCAAAAAGAGCCCAGGGTCCATAATGGATTTTGAGCATGCTAGTATGATGAATGGCATGATTCCAGCTCAGTCGTAGAACCAGGATACAGGCTATGTAACTTCGACACGGAAGAAGTGTGAAGTTTTGGATCAGAACTTTGCTCGAGATCTGAATAGTAAAATAAAGCTAGATTTTGTTCCTGCTACAGATACAAGCAGATTACCTATTCTCAACCTGGAGGTAAAATCGATTTCACTTGTTAAACAAAACATGCATTAGTATGACAGCAAGAAGCAGTACAACCAGACCCTGTTACCAATCCAATAAGACTTCCTGCTCACACGAGGCAGCAAAACTCATTTCAGACTTACCTCAGAGACGATCGATGTGAAGCTGCTGCCGAAGCGTACGTGCTTATGCACCTCGCTGCCATTGGCGGTCAGAAGCCATTCCCCAAAAGCTCTCTGCTCGCTCACTGACTGGTTGCCATGGCTCTGATTAACTGAGAGCTCTTGGAGATCCCAGTGGTAGGGAGGAGTTGCGCCCACCAATGCGATGAGGATGGCTTCAGTGGCCACATAGAGCTGGCATAAAAGACAAAAACCATCAAAGATGCTAAACATGATTCCTCTGCGGCTGCATCAAATCAGTATTAAGAAATAATCCTATTTTATATTCGCATTCTACCAATACAAGGTGCCATGTATAGCCCCCATCTACCAAGTATCACACACTAAAGAACCACAACACAGTGGTTATTGCATGTGTTAACCTGTGGATTTTTTGAGAGAAAAGAAGTTCCCCTCCTGACACCCTTCCCTCAGTCAGAGGCCCCCTAACTCTCACACATAGCAAGTAAACCTCCTGGATATTATTAGTACTAAGGAGATAAAATAAAACTTCTTTAATGCAAGTATATTACTCTGTTGTATCCTCTTCTTCCACCTGTGTTGTTCATTTCTCTAATTTGATACTTGGAACAGATCTGCTCCTCATTGTCCCTTATCTAATCTTTCCCAGCTTTACCAAAATTAATTCTTTCCTATTTTTTGATCTTCGCTGAGCCTCTTTTACTCTTAAAAAAAGATAGAGGCACACATGTGAATATGCATTTTTTATATATCTATACATTCGTACTGACATGAGGTCTAGATAAAGTGAATTAACAGTTGTGGCACTGTTTAGGAAAGAATAAATAAAATTGCTGGAAACCAGACATTTCAAGCCTAGTATAGAGCTGGCCCACTGCTGACTGCGAATGACGAGCATTCACAGGCCACTGCTTTAACAGGCTACATTACAACTGTCTTAAAACCCACGTGGTTTTAGACCTGTTTGAACACAGAAGTGGCACGAGTTCTACAACACAAGACACTATAAGGGCTGAGAAACAAAAGGCGTTGCTGGTAACAACACAAAGACTCCCTACTCGCCAAATAAAACCACCTCTTGTCTCAAGCCCTCACTGTGGTACAGTAACCCAGCACAGTATCTCCTGAAAAACAAGCGAACAAAAAGTCTTGTCACTGATCCTGCTTACTATGTCTTCCATAAAAAAAACCCCAAACCCTCAGCCATGCCACTCCATTCCTCAAACCCCACTTCAGCCACCTCCTGAATGCAGTCCTTGCTCTGCTCTTAGGATCTCCTCCATTCGTTCTTGGGAAGAATGTACCTGCAAGGAGGTGTTCTCTCAGAAGGCTGCTACAAAAATAATTCTCAAAACTGGAAAGACCATAGATAGGCACCAAAAAAAAAAAAAAAAAAAAAAGAATTCTGAGGACGTCTGAATTCTGATGCAAGCACCCCCAGGTTCTGTTCTGTACAGCAGTTACACCCAGATCTAAGAGAGAATTGCCACTAAATTAACAGAGACCCTCTGAGTTATTACCTGAAAGCACTTTCTTTCCATGAGCTCCTTTTTGCATTCTACATGAGAAAACTATTTACCTCCTACCACAGTTTCAGAAAATTAATCTCTTTCAATTTTTTAGTATGAAATTATTGAATAATCGAAAGGAATTTAGAAGAAAATCCACAATCTCTTTATTCTGTTATTAAGCTAAAGGACAACTAGACAGACTATGATGAAAAGCAGAAGAACTCATCTAGGAAAGAAAGCAATAACTAAGATTACATGGGGAAAGAGGTGTTAAAAAGCTAAGTGTCCATGTTGCTAGGGATGTGTGACTACAGTATTCAAGAACAGTTTGAAATGAGAATTCCAGGTGATGATCTGTGGTGCATCCCTGTGCTCTGATTCACTCAGACAATTCTGCATCAGGACTAAGTGATAACATCTTTGCTTTTGTCTTGTGAAATAATAAACATACTTTTGAAGTAGTTCAGGAAATGAAACCCTCAAAGCATTTGGTTTAGAGAATGCAAGCATAATGCTCTTCATTTTCGCTTGAGGTGAAACCCACCCCAGCCGCAGAAAACTAAATCAAAATATAAGTGAGTGCAGCACACAAAGAAACACTACAGATTGTTTTCAATGAAAAAAATCACCCTTAAGCATCCTAGTGGCTGCAGTAACCAAGGATATGTAACAAAGATAGAAACACTTTCAACTGACCTGTTGAATCAGGAAATGCGTGAATAGAGACATGTTTTTGGTGTTATCCAATAGTAGGAATATTCAAGAAAGTTAAATGACATTAAGTGTCAAGACTCCTCAGTTGAACACCAGTTGTACAGTTCCATCAATACCACGCCAGGAGTGCCACTCCACTCTTCTTATGTAAAGAAGGATTTATGAGAGGACCAAGCAAAAAAAGTGCCAGAAGTTCCCATTCCAGTTTACAAATATACTACAAACCAGCCCAGGACTGAACTGTCTCAATGGCATTATAGGATAACATGAACAAAACATCAGGAACTGCTGGTAAAAGAAGGCAAAAATTGTGGGCTGACAAGCAGCAGTCACAACGTAGTCCTGCTTCAACAAGCAGGATTATTCTTCTGTCTGCATTTAATCTTTCTCTCCCTATCTTTCAGCCTGCTTTGGCTAACAATATAACTGAGTCACAGCTTCGTAAGAAGTCAAAGTCCTCACCTTAGCACTCTGGTCTGGGACACTACCAAAGAATAGTGGGTGAGCATCTTGGTCTCAGAGGAAGTTCTCCTACGACAATGAGAAAAGCATATTCTTGGCTGTGCCTCGACTTCCTTGCTACCAAAGGACTAAAGCTTTTAACATGGTAGAAAGATGCAATAAAAGCATAGACTGTATGCTAAATTTTGGTGTGCACTGCACCAGAAGTTTCTGCCATTTAAATATCCAGACAAAAAGAAGGACATTGCTGGTATTTACTGCATGCAGTTCTGGTGTCCTCAGCATAAAAAGGACATGAAGCTGTTAGAACAAGTCCAGAGGAGGCCATGAGGATGCTCAGGGGCTGAAACACCTCTCATATGAAGACAGGCTGAGGAAGTTGGGGCTGTTCAGCTTGGAGAAGAGAAGGCTGCGTGGAGACTTCAGAGCAGCTTCCAGTGTCTGAAGGGGCCTACAAAGATTTTGGAGTGGGACTCTTCATCAGGGCCTGCAGTGATAGGACAAGGAGTGATGGGTTCAAACTGAAACAGGGGAAGTTCAGGTTAGATATAAGGCAGAAGTTCTTTGCTGTGAGCGTGGTGAGACACTGGAACAGGTTGCCCAAAGAAGTGGTGAATGTTCTATCCCTGGCAGTGTTAGGCCCGGTTGGACAGAGCCTTGGGCAACATCGTCTAGTGTGAGGTGTCCCTGCCCATGGCAGGGGGTTGGAACAAGATGATCTTATGGTCCTTTTCAAGCCAAGCCATTTCATGATTTTATGATGTGTATAAGCTGCACAAGCAGAAAGCTGGAATAAGCTGTACATACAACTCTCTTCAGCTTTCCTTACCAAGGATCTCAAAAACTTCATTGTGCCTTCCAAGGCAAATTCTTAACACCCTTTTCCCTCAAAGCTCACCAGGATTAGCAAAATAACCAGGTGAACACAAATACAGTGTTTAATCTGGTTAAGTTCAAAACTTAGAGATAATATTGTAAACAGACAAGACCTAGAAAACAGATCCTATTGCTCTAGAGGGACTCCAGTCCCACTGGGCTGTCACTTTGAAACAGCAAGCAGAGGTTTTGCTCAATGCAAACAACGTGCATGAAGCACTATAATACCTCTAGGCAATATATACAGGTGTATATAACTATATAGTAGGTGTATAGTAGTTAACCACTTCAGAAAACTCCCAAAACCAAGTTGATGATGTGGCTTGCTAAAGAAAAACACAGATAATTTATTGCCTACAAAACACAGGAAATTAGAGACTGTGTGTACACATGGAAAGGGAAGGGAGATAATGTGTCATAATACAAATATTTTTAATCCATAGTCGTTGTTATGCAGTAGAATTATGTTAACTCCCAGGCTCATTTTCCAAGGGTGCTAAGAGGACAGTCTGGCTAGGTGGAATATCTCAACAGTCTATCAGGCTGAAAGCCATCTTGATTAATGCAGAAGATAGGATTGCTTCAGCTCCCACTGAACCCAAACACCAACCATTGCATAAAAAAATTTATGTAACAATAACCTTATTGTTACCAACGTAAAAACATCTCCCCATACATTTTACCCACACTCCATACAAAGATGACAATCACCATTGACATTGTGCCTCCTAGGCACCTTCCAACCCAGCTATTAAAAAGACATTGCAAAAGCAAATTCAGCCACAGCTACAGAGCCCCAGAGCCAGTTCCTTCTGACAACTTGACTCTTTACACAGCATGTAGCCCTCACTTTTTAAAATAGCTTCTTATATTTTTTAATAGACACAACAATCTGCTTACTTCCCTGTGTTGCTAGGCCTTCAGAATGTCTACTTCCCCATGCTTCTCCTAAAACTCATGCATCTTGCTATGCCCATCAGCAGTAATTCTGTTAAGATCTTTACAACAGCACACTGAACAGGCATCCTCTAGGACTACACAGAAATCGAAGTCAGCCTAGTAAGTTAAGCTGCAAAAACTGACTGGATGGATACAGATATATACATGGAGAACATGTGGTTGTAATGTCTGAGTGAATCTAGTGATGATTAGAAGAGCAAAAGACCTAGCAACTGTGAATGACACTTTGAGAACCACCTAAATAATGAGCTCAATTACATGTGTTTTGCAGTTCAGATGCAGCTAAAGAAGGGAAGGTCTCAAAGCTACAGCTCACGTTTGATGCCTCAGACTCACTCTGACCGCACTTTCCTTCTGAATACAAGCCATAAATTGGAAGATGCACTAGTTTGGATTAAGATACAACAGAATTTTGAGGGAAGACTGAGATGTAGGTATTCATGACCTCCTCTTCACTCAGGATGATTTTTGGAAAAGTGACAACAAGTTAACTATTTAAAAGAGTCTTAGCATCTAAATCATTGAAATTAAATGTAACAGGTGACTGAAGTAGTACACTTTTTTCCTTCAAAGATGTGCCATGCATAGCTGGAGCAAATGGGTCTTCACTTAGAAGTTCCACCAACTTTGAGGTAGGGATATTCTTAGCTAAATGAGTAGCAGTATCACTTTATGTGATTAATTTACATACTTATACTCACCTTGCTTATTTTGCTTCCCAAGCAGGAGTAAGCTACACCAAAAGAAGGAACTATATTCAGTGATGCAACTACTCTAAAAGGCTTTATCACTTCCGCAAGTAAAGCAACACCATCCTTTAGCACAAGCATGCTCCAAGTAAGATGCAATGCACAAAAAGATGTGGGAATAAGAAGCTTACCTCAAGAAATAAAAACTAGGGCCCCTCCTTTTTATGTTTGTATTCATGCCATGTTTGAAACCACACCTCTGTTTAAGTGGCTGCACATCTGACACACATTCTGCAACTTTCTTGAGAATCAGAGGGACTTAAAACTCTTACTTCTCCCATAGACATCAAGAAAAAAGCCAAACAGGGAGGCAATCAAAGGAAGGTACACAGCAATTCTGTAAATCATTTTTATATCTGCCACCTTGGTTACATACCTTAAAGGTACTTAGAGTTGAACTAAGGCACACTGAAAGTAATTTTGAGTAAACAGCATACCCATCATGAAGCCCCTGGAATAACTTCATCACCCTATACTAGCAATTTGTGCTAAAGCCACCTTTGCCCTTCATTTTAAATTGTTCATTATATTTCAGATTTGGTTTGTACTTTCTATTCAGATAAAGCCCTAATAAAATACTCAAGGACTGGGAATAAGCTGTCCAATGTATGATCACTTCTGGCTAGTTCAAATAACAGCTTAATAGACTCACGCAAATAAGTATCAAGCTAAGATTGATTGACAAACTATTTTATTACCATCATTACAACTACAGAGCGACGTCTCATGCCATTAAAGACATAGAATGTGTGTGTGTGGGGGTGTAGATAAAAATAACGTCAAGAAACAAGGCTATGCCTGGGATCACATAACTATCCTCTCAGCAGAGAGGCACCACTACTTTAGAATTATTTTGGGACGAGCCTGCCTTACTTAAGCCACAAGTCCCAGAATCTGCTTTCCCTTAAAACACTTGTGCACCTGGGCTGACTAAAAGCAGCTTTCTGCATTAGGATATTCCAATGATTCCAATGTAGCGAGTAAAAGACAGACTAGGAACAACATAGGCCCCCTTCGGAAGATATCTGGAGAACTGGCTACCCAGGATTTGGAGAACGCTGAGGTTCTTAATGACTTCTTTGCCTCAGTCTTCACTGGCAAAATCTCTGACCGCACCACCCAAGTCTTGGAAGGCGAACGCAGGAACTGTGAGAATGAGGACCCTAGGCCCACTGTAGGAGAGGATCTGGTTAGAGACCATCTTAAAAACCTAAACGTACACAAGTTCATGGGACCTGACGAAATCCATCTGCGGGTCCTGAAGGAGCTGGCGAATGAAGTTGCTAAGCCACTGGCCATCATATTTGAAAAATCATGGCAGTCAGGTGAAGTTCCCGACGACTGGAAAAAGGGAAATATAACCCCCATTTTCAAGAAGGGGAAAATGGATGACCCGGGGAACTACAGACCAGTCAGTCTCACCTCTGTGCCTGGCAAACTCTTGGAGCAGATTCTCCTGGAAGGCATGCTAAGGCACATGAAAAACAACAAGGTGCTTGGTGACAGCCAGAATGGCTTCACTAAGGGGAAATCCTGCCTGACCAATTTGGTGGCCTTCTATGATGGGGCTACGGAACTGATGGACAGGGGCAGAGCAGTTGACGTCATCTACCTGGACTTGTGCAAAGCCTTTGACACTGCCCCACACGACATCCTTGTCTCTAAATTGGAGAGACATCAATTTGATGGGTGGACCACTCAGTGGATAAAGAACTGGCTGGACGGCCACATGCAAAGAGTTGTGGTCAATGGCTCAATGTCTGGCTGGAGACCGGTAACGAGTGGTGTCCCTCAGGGATCGGTGTTGGGACCAGTCTTTTCAACATTTTTGTCGGTGACATGGACAGTGGGATTGAGTGCGCCCTCAGCAAGTTTGCCGATGACACCAAGCTGTGTGGTTTGGTTGGTACGCCGGAGGGAAGGGATGCCATCCAGAGGGACCTTGACACGCTTGTGAGGTGGGCTGATGCCAACTATATGAAGTTTAACCATGCCAAGTGCAAGGTCCTACACCTGGGTGGGAGCAATCCCAGGCACAGCTACAGGTTGGGCAGAGAAGAGATTCAGAGCAGCCCTGCAGAGAAAGACTTGGGGGTGTTGGTCGATGAGAAAATGAACATGAGCCGGCAGTGTGCGCTTGCAGCCCAGAAAGCCAACCATATCCTGGGCTGCATCAAAAGGAGCGTGACCAGCAGGTCGAAGGAGGTGATCCTGCCCCTCTACTCTGCTCTCGTGAGACCTCACTTGGAGTATTGTGTGCAGTTCTGGTGTCCTCAACATAAAAAGGACATGGAACTGTTGGAACAAGTCCAGAGGAGGGCCACGAGGATGATCAGGGGACTGGAGCACCTCTCGTATGGAGACAGGCTGAGAAAGTTGGGGCTGTTCAGCCTGGAGAAGAGAAGCTACATGGAGACCTCAGAGCAGCTTCCAGTATCTGAAGGGGGCCTACAGGGATGCTGGAGAGAGACTCTTCATCAGGGACTGTAGTGACAGGATAAGGGATAATGGGTTCAAACTGAAACAGGGGAAGTTCAGGTTAGATATAAGGAAGAAGTTCTTTACTGTGAGGGTGGTGAGGCACTGGCACAGGCAGCCCAAAGAAGTGGTAAATGCTCCATTCCTGGCAGCCTTCAAGGCCAGGTTGGACTGAGCCTTGGGTGACATGGTCTAGTGTGAGGCATCCCTACTCATGGCACGGGGTTGGAACTAGATGATCTCAAGGTCCTTTCCAACCCTAACTATTCTATGATTCTATGATTCTATAATGATAGATATTATACACGATCTTGCTGCCAACAGCAAAGAGATACTAGCAGCACTACTCATTAGAGCTGCACTGCATCAAGAATGTCTTTGCCTTAAACCAAACTATTATTCAAGGAATTTGATGTTACCATCCTAACTGTTTTTCCATCTTCCCTTCAGCTAGTAGTAAGTTGGAGGGAAACACCACCTTGGTAATTATCCAGACTGCTGTGCAATACACATTACCCAACTTCAGGCAAAACCTTTTTCAGCTGCGCAAACAGTATCTCCCTTTTCAACTCCAACGTGTTTTAACACACCTTTTGATAGAGTAAGAACAGATTTCCATTTTCAGATTTCTGCAGGTCTAAAAGACACCATTCTTTAATAATGCTTCAATAGAATTTCTTCAGAAGGTAGTGAACACCTTTCTAGTAATCAATAGGTATCAAGCAATGACTTTTAGTTCAAAGTAATGTCTTAAGTATTCCAAGAGTTACCAGCTCCCCTTTATTCCTCTCTCACCCTCTTAAAGATACGCTGGAAAGGCAAGACTAATCCAGCCTCAAATTCATATTGTTAGTCTATCCCTACATTCTTTCAGATAATTTCTGTCTTCAGGTAATTCCATAGATTTCAGGAAAAAAATGTTTCTCTACATTAACTGTTGTCACTCCATTATGAGGTTATCAGAACATTCCTAGAAATCTTCCAAAGTCCCATTAAGTTGGTAGTGGCTAAACCAGGATTACTTTAATACAATGACAGCTCAACGAGTTAATGAGTAACACCAGCAGGAAGCAGAGCAATAATACAAATCGGCAAAGAAATAAAAGCGGCACCCCACAAGACTTACACTTAATCTAGTTTTACACTGATGACATGCAAAGCCATTTTTGTGACGACAAGCAACCCGGAGGTTTTTTGCCACTGTAAGCTCATTCCACAAGTTGAGTATCAGTTCACTCAAGCTGATTGACTACCATGTGGAAAGTCTCATCCATGCAGACACAGCTGTTTGGTACAACTTGGCTGAAAGAAGCTCTGTGAGCTGAACTATGTTTGTAATTTGAATTCAGAGTCAAGATACATTGGCATATCAGTACGAGTACATGGCAGAAGTAGTTTACTGGAGAAATCTATATGAGCAGAAACCCACTAAAATGATGGAAAATGCCTAGAAAGTATGAAATTCAAAAGATTAGAAAGATGAAGCAATGAAAAGACACAAAAGCCTTCAAGGAAAGCAAGAACATCTGCTAGGGATCTTATGGGGCAGGGAAAACAGAGTTTAAGCTCAGTATATTAGAATCAGCGATGAAGGGACTTGACACAGTAGACAAAAGCAGTTCACACCCATATGGTATTCTTACCTCTAAGTATATAGAAATGCTTTTTATACTAATAGGCAAATGTGAAAACACAAAGCAACTGAGGGAGAACATGGGAAGGGACAGGGAAACAAGCAATTGTGGCACCTACACCCACCCTGACAAAGCTCTTAAGAGCTTCCCCCCCCAGACAAATGCCTGGGTGAGCTTCCTTGCATGCACAGCTCTTGTCCCAACCATGTGGTGAGTTGGTGGGTGTAGGAGTGAGGAAGTTGGGACCCTGAGCCCATGGGGGGCTACATAACCATATCTGACCACAGCTCAGATTCAACCAAGGTATAAAATGAGCCCAACAAAGAGACACGTGGAGTCAGTCCTCCTTGGAGCAGTGGGACTGCAGGTGGGGACTCTCCCCTTGGGTCAGGACACCATCCAAGGTAACATGAGGCTGAGAGTAATGCATAATCACTCTCCCTTTTTAGGTGACAGTGATTGCACATTTTGGATCATTGGCCATAAAGTTAAAAAATCAGCAGTGTGGTGATGAATCCATGGGACATACAAAATCAGTAGTCAGTGTTGGTGGAGCTTTGAGTGAACAAAAATTCCATTTAGCCTCAATTTATTGGTTCTGTGATAGCAATAAAATAGAATAATCAGCCCATGGCAGAAACAGTGACAGAGACCACCAGTTCTTCTGCAGCCAGATGGTGCATCTTGTCCACTAAAGGAGCCCATGATTACCTAGCTCTATGGTGTCACATCCCAGTGACAGATTATGTAACTTGGCACCAACAGAGGAACACAGAAAGCAATCAACCACCCAAGCAGGAACCAGTTGTACAAGTCCAAATCTATTCACAGACTGAGAGACAACTTCACATCTAAATACTTTACAAACTCCTGTGCCTGCATGATCTGAAGTAAAGAACCTCTATCAGTCAGGGGATGGTCCTCATTGATAAAGTTCAAGAATTAAAGATAACTTAAGAAGAAAGAAAAAACCAACCTGCAAACCTGATAACTTTTTTCCTTTAGTTATTCTGAATTAGTTCCAAGATTTGTAAAGATCTTTGTTTACTTCTGCCAGTAGAAATGCAAGCTAAACCAGTAAAGAGAAAACAAACCAACACGAGCATTAAAAAACAGCTGACCCATGCTACTTAAAACTCTGGGAATACAGAGCACTGGTTGCAGCTTGTTCCAGAACACAAACAGCACTGGAAGAGAAAATAACTATTGCTTCCTTAATCCCTAATCTTCAGTGAGCATACAAACTTCACAGTCAGCCAGCAGAACAATGTCTAATTTTAAAGGATTAATCAGCTAAATCAGTGGGGGGTTTCAAAAAGAGAAAGAAACAGTAACAGGAGAAAGAAACCTACAAAGCTTTTGCTCTTCATCATTACAGCTCTGCAATCAAGTACAGAGTTAACAACTGACAGGACCAGGCATCTGAATTTTCTTTGGTCATAGAATCTGCTTCTTAATACTTCTGTCTGTCCCCTAGCTGCCCAGAGAAGATTGGAGCTGTTCAGCATGGAGAAGAGAAGCTGTGTGGAGACCTCAGAGCAGCTTCCAGTATCCGAAAAGGGCTATAAGGATGCTGGAGAAGGACTCTTCATCAGGGACTGTAGTGGTAGGACAAGGGGTGATGGGTTCAAACTGAAACAGGGGAAGTTCAGGTTAGACATAAGGAAGAAGTTCTTTACTGTGAGGATGGTGAGGCAGTGGAATGGGTTGCCCAAGGAAGTTGTGAATGCTCCATCCCTGGCACTGTTCAAGGCCAGGTTGGACAGAGCCTTTGGCAACATGGTAGTGGCAGCGGGTTGAAACTAGATGATCTTTAGGTCCTTTCCAACCCAAATCATTCTATGATTCAATGACACTTAAGTTTGTTCCCCTTTTCCCTTCTGCTAGCTAGCCAGGTTCCCACAGTGGCAGTAACCCAGCGCTCCTCAGCCTAGCTGAATTCAGTACAGTTAAGTTTTAACACTGGGATTTAACTCTCAGATTCAACCTACACTTTATGTCTGGACCTGTGTAGAGATGCACATATTATCCTCATCTTCCCTTCCCACCCCAAAGGGGCAGGAACAAAGAGGAAGCAAAGCTGAAAGTAAAGACAAACCTGACTGCAGAGCACATCACTTGGTCATGCAGCCTCTGAATAACATTATAGCACTCCACTGTTACTTTGGACTCCAATTTTATTATGAAACTTAAGAAAGTCACAGATTTGCATCTCACAGATTACAAACATGACTACTCAAAACGTAAAGCCTTGTCCAAACACCTAATGCTGAGACCCTACATCTAAAGAGTCAAGTCAAAGCAAACCAAAGTACCATAACCAATTACAGCCCATCAGCTGATTAGATGAGAGCTTCTGCACACAGAGGTACCAGTGACCTCTGCTTTTTAAACACTTCCACCACAAACAAGCCACACACAACCTAGAATTCACTTCCCTAGGCCATCGACTCTAGGTTGTGCAGGATTCCCAGCACAGCCTATGACAGCAGTCGCTGACCTTCCAGTTTAGCTCATGGAAACCTCAGTTTAATTCCACTCCACTGCAGCTCACAAACTGCACACTCCCAATTTGCTCACCGAGTGAGACAAAGCATAACCCTTAAGGCAACAGACAGCATCATGCACTCGCCCCACATTCACTGTGCGGACGCCATCCTCCCGGCACCGCCTCCCCTCCGGACGCATCCCCTTGGGAAAGGGGCAGGAAGGGCAGGCGGTGTCTCACCTGCAGGAGCACGGCCAGCAGGACGCACAGATACACCTGGTAGGGCCCCATCTGCCCCACCAGCGGGAACGCCTCTTCCACCTCCATCCCGCTCTCCCGCCTGACGCGCAGCTCCGGCCGCCCAACAGCGCATCCCCGGCCCGGGGCAGGGCGCGGAGCGGAGCAGCCGCGGGGTCCTCCCTGAAGAAGCAGACGAGCTGGATAGGGCGGGATGCGACGCTCGCACGCAGGCGCCGGGATGGGGAGGAAGCGGCCCGCCTCGGGCCGCGCGCGCAGAGATTCCTCCTCCTCGAGCGCCAGACAGGGAAGCGGAAGCGAGGCTGCTGCCGTGTTAGTGGGATGAGGCCGGCGCAAGCGCACGCCCCGGTGTTAAATGAGGGCGGGGATGCTATTGGCTGCCCCCGGGGTTTGAAGGGAGTGTGTATGGATGGATAAGGGGTCTGGGGTAGGTAAGGGATGCGAGGGACTTCGGATGTGTGAAGAGGTGTAAGGGATGTGTAAGAGGTCATATATATGTATATATGTGTGTGTGTGTCTGTCTGTGTCTAAAAGTAAAGGATGTGTAAGGGGTGTGAAGGGGATGTGAGGGATGTGAGAGGGGTGTAAGGAGAGATGTGTAAGGGGTCCACGGGGTACATAAAGGACGTGTGAGGGGTCTAGAGACAGATGTATAAGGGGTGTAAGGGGTCTGAGGGATGGGGGGAGGGGTTATGTGAGGGTTGTCAGGGAGGCGGCACAGAGGTGGCTGGGTGGTTTACAGTGAGCCAAACTGGGGAAATGGGTGCTAAGTGGAGGTGAGTGGTATTCTTCATGAGGTGCAGCAGCTTTGGTCATAGTTGTTTGGAAGGGGAAGAGGACAAAGGCATTAATGCTGGACCCTTGGTTGAATCAAGGCAGCATGCTGGCCCTGTGTGCTTGGCAGGAAGGCTGGTCCCGGTCCATTGTGGTTCTAGGTGTTGCGGTATTTTCCATACAGCAGCTTAGCTCTGATCTAGTTTCATCATAAGAGTGCAGCTAAGTTACAGTCTGCACTTGGTAGGATTGCATCTTCACTGAACTATCCCTGTATGTGGGAAGCTGTACCCACACAGTGCACATTGCTTACATACCTCAGCACACTGCTGACATACCTCAACTGTGATTCTGTGATTATACTTCATAGCATACGTGCTGGTAGTTGAAAAAAGTGCATTTTATGTGAAACTGATGTAGCTAGAGTCCTGGACCTACGCAGATCGTGATGCTCCTGATTTAATGCTTAGTGAGGACATGACTCTCACTCTTACAGCAGTCTTCACAAATAATTGTAATGTGTGGTGTGAAAAGTATTTGCCATTTATTTGGAGAACCTTCACTCTGAACATGCGGTAAAAGTTCTGATTTAGAAGTAATGGGGCTGGATTGTGAATGAACATGAACTCCACAGAGTGGGAAGGGAGATAAATACATGTGTGAAATAATCTTCATGCAAAGTGCCAATGAGCTTGTCACAGTCTGTTTTCATTCCACCTTTACAGTAAAGCTCCAGGAACATGAAACAACTTGGATTGTTCAGCCTTTTTTTACCTTGTGGTACCAAAAAGCAGCAACAGCAACATCTTTATGCTTGTGGCTTTTATGGTATGAATAACAGCTGGAGAGAAAGGAAGAGAGTCATCTTGCGATGTGGCCTTTAAGACCATGCCAGGAGCCTGGGAAATAGTACCATTTCCTTGCTGTAAGATCTTGGCAAATTGACAAGCATCAAAGCAATTTACTGTTAATATGAAATTCACCTTTGCCCTAAGCACTTCTTTTCATATTTGAGGCTTAGTACAGATTGATTAAAGGTAAAACAGCAAAGGATTTCTGAAATGTCAGGACCTTTCTGGTGTGCACCCGACCGCACTTGTCTCGTTTTATTACTTGGCAAAGATGCAGAGGGGGTTTCCTCAGGGTGCCCAGGACACTCAGTGTCCTCTTCCCCACACCCTTCCTGCCCTCCCAGTCAGTTCAGCTGCACTCTGTGGTAACTGCAGCTTTATTCCAGCTTGCCTAGCACTGGGGAGGGCTGTTGCCATCAACTCTCAGCCCCTTTTGGAGCTGAGGTGAGCAGAGTTAAGAAAAGGTGATGGTACTTGCTTCCTGCCAGGAGGGCACTACCTCCCAAACCCATCTACTCCCTTATTCTGTCCCCAGGCATTTCTCTCTCTTGGGACCTCCAGCACCCCTTCCCAGCAGTTTTCCATCCTGTGTTCACTGCTTCCTTACAGCCAACAGAGCTACAGGCTTGCCATATTGCCTGCTGGGCAGCAATTTGGACTGGCCATGCTTTGCCACATAACCTCTGTGTGATGCTGCCTTCCAGTCAGTTTTGATTGGAAGGGACCTTAAAGCTCAACCAGTTCCAACCCCCTGCCACAGGCAGAGACACCTTCCACTAGACCAGGTTGCTCCAAGCTCCTTCCAACCTGGCCTTGAACACTGCCAGGGATGGGGCAGCCACAGCTTCTCTGGGCACCCTGTGCCAGCACTTCAGCAACCTCACAATAAAAAACTTCTTTGTATCTAACCTGAACTTCCCCTGTTTCAGTTTGAACCCATCACCCCTTGTCCTATCACTACAGTCTCTGATGAAGAGTCCCTCTCCAGCATCCTTGTAGGCCCTGTTCAGACACTGAAAGCTGCTCTGACGTTTCCACACAGCTTCTCTTCTCCAGGCTGAACAGCCCCAACTTTCTTAGCCTGTCTTCATAGGAGAACTGCTCCAGCATGAGTGTTGGCAGAAGGCGCATTGTTTTGGACTTAGCCTGGAGGATGGGGCTTGACTGGTGTCTATCTATGGGACACTGACCAGAGGTACGAAGCAGAGAACCCAGGTGTGGGGTAGGGAGAGAAAAGAAAGAACTGGCTGGTAAAGTAAAATACCTGTTAACCATTGCCCTAAACCCCACATATGCAGGTTACTTCATGTCCCATTCTACAATGACCATACAGTGAATTTAGAGGAAAACAGGCTTTTTAATCTTCCTGGTTTTATTGCCAATGAAATCATTGCATCCATCACCCTCATGGGGGTTGATGTCTGCCCCATGAGGCTGATGATTTTGGAAAGGATTAGATGCAATGTTCAGAGGTTTCAGCATTTTGTCAACCTAATGATAACGCTGCACTCCATTTGCCCAATGGTCTTTCCTCACAGGAGCTCTCAGATCTGCGCAGAGTATTATCATCTGTGAAGTTCATTAAGGTGCAATTTGCTCTCTCCTCCTCATTAATAACCATGTCAAATAAGAATAATCTTAACAATCCTGTCTATGGGGAATTTTTCTTTTAATGAGAGCAATTCAGGCTTCTTCCTTAGACATAAATATGGTGTCCCCCAGCTTTTCCCGCATTGCTCCCAACCCCCTTCCATTACTACTGCTTCATGGTTTTGTTGCTCTTTAGAGTGTCAAGTTCATGTGGGCATCCCAAAACTGAGACAGCTCCATGGCTTCTTTTCCAGCACTTCTGAAATAATGTATGTTCAGCCCCTTTCTGTCTGTCTGTAATGATTGGCCCAGAGCAGTCAAAGCACTAGATATACGTACATGCAAAGGGATATCCCTAAGCGAAGTTCCTCCTTAAAAAAAAAGAAAGAAAAAGTTTAATCAGATATCTTAGAGCTAAAAAATTAACCTGGTTCATTGTGTTTCTGACTCTGTCACATTAATTTGTAGTAGATTCTGATGTGGCTGCTAATTTGGCTTGGAAATGCAACCAATAATAGTTTGAAAAAAAACCCTTAAGAGAACTATGGATGTTCCTATCTTCTAGGTGAGAATTTCTCACTGGTTCAAAGGGTGGCCACACAAACCACTGATTCAGCACTTAGCACAGTGGAGATCTTATGGAGATCTTCTCCTCGTGGAGGAAGTTTCAGCTCATCCATCAGTGGATGTTTGTGAGTAAGCTGTGAAACTCCTTACCCTGGGCTGCTGCAGATGCCAGAAGATCAAGTGAGTTCAAGTGAAAGGCTCAACAAGTACACAGAAGGAAAGTCCACTGAGGTTTATCTAACACAAAGAGGAAACATCTCTGGCAGTGAAAAGTCCCTGAGAAATAAATTGTTCAAAGCTGCTATCCCTCTCTTCTTGTACTCCTGTCTTTCTGGCCACAGCAGGAAATGGGATTTGAGGCAAAAAGGGCGTTTGCTCTCCTGCTGCACAGTCACTTCCATGATGTTGCACTTCATCGGGTTCCCATCCCCTCCTGACCTCCATCCCCTTAACGCACAGGAGGTTTCCACCACATCGGCTGAGCTGAATGCTGAATGACTGAGCTCTGGCTGAAGCAATGAGACTGGCACCTATGGGAAGAGGTGGTAGAAATCTCTTCCATAAGAATGTACAAGGGTTATAGTTCATAAACCCAGTTAGTATTAAATAGCCTTGGGCTAAAGGAGGGTCCCTCCTTTAGGACAGAAATAAAGCAGAGGTTCTCTTACTCTCTTAGCTTCACCTGATCTACAGGAGCAGCGTCAGGGGCTGATGGTACCTGCTGGAATGTTTGCTTTTGCTGGCCCCCTCTTATGGAAAATGAAGGTTTTTCCAACCACACTAATCGGCTGCATGTTGCAGCTGGCTTACCCTGTGAATACGACACAAAGCTAGCATATGGCTCATTACAATATACCCTAAGTGTGCAGCCAAACAAGCCACCAAGGCATTTTTGCTTCTCTGATGTGCTGTTTGCACTTTTTGCAAACAAAGCAACAAACAATTCCTTTGGAGGCACTCGTCAATTTTAGATGAGGCTTGGGGATGCTGAATTTCTGACTGTATGTTGTAACTGTGAATGATGTTAAAGCCGATTCCCTGTCCCTTGGTAGATGGACAGTTTTCTGCTGCAAACCACTTTAGGTTCCATATCTCTGACATTAGGTTTATGTATCTGTGACAGTGGATGGATAGTTGCTGTCAATACGTCTCCCCTGGTCATGTCCCAAGATTCACATCTGCATCCAACACCTTTCTTGGCCAGCAGTGTCTGTAACTACTGTCCTGATCCTGCTCAGTTTCCCGTCGACTAGACATTACCTGCAGTGTCTGCCCTGGGGTGGGAGCTCTGGTTTCACTGCAAACACCTTTGAGGGTTTCAGGCTGAGCAAGGAGCTTATAAACCACACTTTTGTGCTCAAACATACTGAAAACTGAGGCAAAAAGGAAAGAGAAAAGAAAATCAATGTAGTCCTGAGAGGCAGGAGTGGCTGCTGTGGTCTCCTAGCAGTGACTAAGACGGAGATAGCAATGCTGAACATAAATGAATACAATTTGTATGTCAAAATGTCTCTCTTGGAACAGTTGTGCTACACTACCTCAGAGAGAACCCATGTGTTCTTCATAGGCACTTTTCTTTCCAAGCAGTCATCATTTGTCTGGAGTCGTGCTCATAATCTTGACATTTATACCCTTCATTCTCTGCCTTATCACCAGCTTATGGAAGACTTGTTTGGACTGTGTCTCTTGCTCTGGAGACTGCTGAAGATCCCACAGAAGTACACAGAAGCCCTTACAGGTGGTTTGTCTGGTAGAAGCAACAGCACTCTGGATTTTGAGGCAGAGAGGGCACTTAGCAGATGGCAGCTTCCTCATAGTGCCCTCAAAATGCCCTTAACAAGGACAACCTCATGGACTTCAGGAGCTATTCCTACCCCAGGTGTGCCATTCAGTGCAGTACTGGCACTCTGCTCAGTATGTTTGGCACCCATTAAATGTCAACCTCTGCTGCTGCAAGTTATCACTTGTCCTTCAACAGCAACTCCACACTGCAAAATAAGGCTTTTGGTCCTGCCCTGCCCTTGCAAAAGAAGTGTGATAACTTAGGAAAACCCTCAGAAATTAAGGTGTAAAGACAGCCAGACATCAGACAGGTACTGCTGAGCATCAGGTAGAAGCTCACGGTCAAAATGAGCAGAAGTTTGGAGAACTAAGAGCACTGTGGCAACAACATAGAAAGTCTCATGAGGACCTACTTGTCTGACCTTGTGGGTTGGCACACACTATATGATGGCCAGGCACAGTGTATGTTCTACACTGAACTGGGTAGACATACCTTAGACTTCAGCACGAAAAAGTGAAAGCATCAATGGGTGATGGGATTCTGCATTTTTAGCTCCAGACGTGGGAAGTGGGGGATACTCATTATGTCAATAAATCAGGATTCCACAGAGAGGTTTTGTATAGGTAGGTTTTCTATAGCAGTAGGGCTTTTCTCCAGAATACAGGTTTGCACCTTGGAGGGGGTTCCCAAGACACAAAGGGTCTTGTGGACTTTGTTTCTCCAAAGAACTGTAGTTCTGAAGGTGATCTTGGGATCCTGAAAAGATTAAACAAAAGAAAGACCCTCACTCATAACACCAGGAAGGGACAGTACACACAACCAGGGTTTCACAGCAAAGAACACTTTGTCCTTAGAACACTAATGCAGCCAGCTAGGCAGTGGGAAAGGAGAAGAAAACAGGAGGTTTCAAGTCATCCTTGTGTTCAGGCATTCTAATTGATATGTTGGGAAAAGAAGGATGCCAAACCCCTCAGCCAGCACAGCATCCCAGAGAAAGAGCTGGCTTTGCCCTGCAGCTCCTGGATACCTACAGTCAGCAGATCTCTCAGTCAGCCACAATGCTAGTTCTTATTCTCCCAAGTTGATTGTTGCCTCGGAAATTTACAGTCTGGTTCAAGACTTGAGTCAATGAGAGCAATGAGGGACAGTGAAACAGGGAGGCAGCAGTGTGAATCCAAATGAACACGTAAGTTACCTGGACGCAGAAAACACAGAGACAATGGGGTTTGCCACTGAGGTCAGTGGTACACATGAAATACATACACTGGCTCTGAACTGCCCATTACAGCTAATATGTGCTGGCAGATTTCCAAAGGCACTCAGGTAAAAAAAGGTCCTGAGGAACGCTTTCAAATGGAGTGGATTTGGACTGTATGGGGTTTCTCCAGCAGAGGCAATGGCAGAGGATATTACATATCCTGGATCTGAAAGTGTGGACAGTGTAACAACTGATACCACAGTGCCCTGACACCAGGAAAGAGGCTTGACTTTATATGCTAAGGACATCAAGAAGCTTGGAGGCCTCAACTGGGACCCTCCTATACATTTGTTTCAGGATAACTTGCAGACAAAGCACTGCAACAGGATGGATGCCTGGCTGGGGTGAAAACACAGCTGGATGTACAAAGAAACATCATAGCTACATGTGGATTTTGGAGAAGGACAGATCAGTACAAAGGCTGGCTGTCCCACCACTCATCGTCTGAACATTAGTAGCTGTTTGGTGAGTCTGGGAAGGAACATATGCATCCAAACCATCTTCAGTCTCCCCTCTTTTTTACTATGCTGTTACAACCAGTTTTAACAGAAGCTTAACGCACCCAGACACCAAAGCTGAGCACAATTACTGGAGTAGACAGACCCAAGAACAGCGCTTTGCAACTCAGCTGAGCGTCCTTACTGCTGTTTTCTTTTGTACAAGGCTCAGTTTCTCACGTTCCTACTCAGCATCCCCAGCAATTCGGGGCGGGAAGAAAGCAAAACGTGCCTGGCTGAGGTGGGGTGAGGCTTCTCCGAGCCTGAGCGCAGGTGAACCGGGATAAATAAGCAACTAAACAGATAGATAAATAACCACCCGTGCTGGCTCCGCACCGGGAACAAAGGGTGCCTGCGCCGCCGGCCAGGGCCGGCAGGGAGCGGCCGAGCGCTGCCGCGGGGCTGGCGTTCAAACAGCATCCGTTTTGGCATGTCTCCTGAAGCTCGAGTCGCGTGGGGCATTACAGCAAATGGCATATCTTCCTGCTTAAATGCGCTGTTTAAATATCATAGAATCACAGAATGGTTTGGGTTGGAAGGGACTTTAAAGATAATCTAGTTCCAACCACCGTGCTACGGACAAGGACAGCACGCTGGCATGCCTGAAATCTGGGTTTGAATGGTGTAGCCTGGATTAAGCTTTGTCAGAATATGAAGGCAGCCTCGTCAGATGTTTCTGGCAAAAGATATGCGAATTTGCCATTCAGATTTGTAAAGATCTAGTTCTTAATTGCTGTTATGATCAGTCACTGTGCCCATTACTCTACCACCCTATACAGCTATAATATGCAATGAAAGAAGATCTTTCTACTAGCAGTGAGAGAAGCAGCTGCTCTATAGAGGACTGACTTGCTCAACATGGCAATGCTTACCAACATATTGGCCACTTGGCCATGATGGTCACATTTCCCAGACTGCTGGGGACTGTTAAATTGCCATAACAGGTACAGAATATGTTTATGATGGCAAAACCTGGAAGAGAAGGAGAGAGCACATGTGGCCATTCCAAGTCTAAAGCACACAGTTGAATTCCTGGAGGTAAAAGCAGGTGGTGGTTTTATATCTATTTAAGCCTCTGGACTGGAGCATAGAAGCAAATTTGTCTGAAATCAGCTTAGGCTGAATGGGAGAAAATCTTCCAGAAAACTGCAGTGGGAGAATGCAAGGCTCGTGCAGCAAATTCAGAGACTTCTTAGAGAATCTGGACCATGCTAAAATGTGAGAGAGTCATCCTTGTCCTCCAAAAGGAGAAGGATGTCTCTGCATTAAAAATACATGTTCTTCTGATACAATACATTCTACAGGAACTTAAAATGCAGCCAGCAAGCGGGAAACAAATTTCCAGTCTCTCTGGGTTTGTATGCTAAGAGAAAGGGAGATCTTAATTCCACTAATATTTTAATCCTGGAAAATTGTGGGTGATTCCCTGAACAAGCTTTACAACTCTGCTGCACATGTTGCAGGCCAGATTCTGTCCTGTATAGGGCTGTTGAAAATGTGGACTGTGTTGCTGCTCTGGGTGGATTTCAGTGAAAGTTCTGAAATCTCTCTATGGGAGTGGGTTTGGATGTCCCCCTCATTCCAGAATCAAAGCCATGAATGCCTGCACTTCTGTTCCCACAAATGCTTAATGGGTGTGGGAAAGGCATACTGGCTTTGAAATGAGCTCATTCTAGAACCTACCTAATCCCATTAACCCTTACCAGTACCATTAGTATGCATTTCATATAAAAGTAGCTGTACTGGGTCTAACCAAAGATCAGTACTGTCCACCACTGACCAGTTGTAGATATCAAAGCAAGAGTATAAGGAAAAGGGAAAGCATGCCCCAAGGCTTCCCAGCTCCCTTTCCCAATCTTCTTGCAACATCTGGCTGGTGCTTAGTAGGTCTGGACGGGTTTTCTTCCATTGCCCAATCCACTTTGGAAGTTCTGCCCATTCAACCCCAGACCCCTCTCCAGGAGAGCTGTGTGGAGCCAGGGGAAGAGGTTTCCTGAGCAGAAGACAGTTCACACAACTGGTTCTATTAGATTCTGGTGACAAGCAACATTAGTAGGAACTGACATTAACTCCAAGCCCCAGTAGGCAGCAGCAATAAAGAACTTCCCTTCTGCTATTTCCACTACTGCCACGTGGGGCCTGAGGCCTCCTCTTGGAGACCGGGATCATTCTTCATCTCTTAGTTCCTCATTGGCTTAACTGCCAAAGAGGACATCTGGTAACAAAGAGAGCTGGTGCCTCTTCTGAGGGGGAAAGACAGCATCTTTATTAGCAGCTGCATGTAGACTTCTGGCTAATTTCATCTAGGCCACTGAACAGTTGGAGGATGACAGCAACTCCACTGAGTTTTGAGGGTACAAGTGCACCTAAAGGCTCCAGCTGTATTAACATGCTTGGCTACTATGTGACAGATCTGCCACTGGGTACGAATTCAGGAATTGCATCCTAAGAAGAGCTGGCAGTTTTGATCCGTTCATTGGTCATGACACCTGAGGCAGGAGTTTGCGTAAGTCTCAGACTCTATTTCCAACGCCTTTAATGATTGCAGCCACTGAAGTGAGTTGTGTCAAGGGGGCAGAGGCTCCATTAGGAGGGATTAAGGAAGCACAAGTGTGAATGGCTGTGTTACTCTTCACTGGGGCTGAGATATCCATCCTAACCCCAGACTAGGCAAGAGAAAAGGCTCCAAGCTTCTCAACAGAGATTGACTTCCTCACTGCGTCACAGTTCAATATCCTTGTGTGTGGGTATTGGGAACTGAATCCCACCTTTTATTAGATCTCCAAAAGGGTTAAGTGGAGCAAGAATTCAGAAATTGGAGTAGGAGGCTTAGGGCAATGGAGGCCGTGAGCTAGACTGATCTCATAAGCTTTATGAGATGCACAGGGAGTTAACAACAGTGCTGGAGGATTTTAAGAGGTCTTTTCCCGCATGTAGCTGTGAAGGACTGCCACTATGCCCAGTCTTGTTGCAGAGTGAGACAGGGAACAGAAAAACAGGATATTTGATGAGGAAGGACCACAGCATAGCATGCACTGGGCTGCAACCTTCCTGCAGGGAGGGGGACAAAGGTAAAAGCTTTCAATAAGGGTAGATGCAGTAGGGCAGAGCATGAAATAAGGAACACGAAATAAGGTCTCTATAAGGATTCGGATTTTAAATAATACGTGAGATGCACAGGAAGCCAGAAGGATTTTAAACAGGGGCTTTAGGGACAAGCTCGTGGCTTAAGCAAAGAGAATCCCGATCCATGTCTCAGATGTATGCCATGCTAATTATACTCAGTGGAGATAAAACCTGACTTCTTGGACTTGACTTGCTTTGCTTCCTGTGTAATGTGTTTCTAGGGATCAGTTTGTGGAGCTGAAAGAGATACATGGGATGTGAGTGGAGCATCGTGCAGTGATGCTAACACATCACAGTATTTCCAATACCCTGAAACAAGTATTTCTGCATGATGCAGTGTGGACTTACCAGTTAATTCAAAATTGACTTACAACTCTTAAGCTTGACATCCACTTGTCTAACAGACTCAGCCATTCTGGGCTTGCTTTGAGGGACTTTGCTTGTAATTTCTTCACTGGGTATTTTTTACTAGTCAAAAGCTCCCTATCAGTTCAGCCCTGTTCAGTTCAAGTTACAGTGATGGGAGACGGAAAGCTACCAATGTTTGCCTTCTGTACCAACAACAATAATGTTGGAAGCACTAATGAAGAGTAAGAAGGGTGTTTGCTTAGAAAACATGTAGCCTACGATTCATCTGAGAATGCGAAAAAACCTGTGTTTGCCAGTTCTAAGCTTGACAGGTTTCTGCCAAAACAGAAGTGTTGCCAACAAAAGCAAGAAAAGATTTTCTAAGAATATAGGCAGAGCTGCCTTTTCTTATTGTACATGGAGAATAGTTGGGAAGGGATGAGTCCACAGTGCCACTTAGAACAGCTTTATCATATGTGCCATATGGACTACAACACAAACTTCTCTATAGTTTAATATTCACTAATAAAGAAAGAAGCAGAAATAAGTGAAGTAACAAAATGCATGTATGTTTATGAAGACTGAAAGGAAAGAAGTAAAAATGGAAATGGAGAGTCTTTTTTTGTCAGTGGTGCAAGACTTACAAGCAAACACTCAAGAGATGGGAGCCCCAGATTTCACCATGGGGAGCAGAGAAGAACTAGATCAGCCAGCATGGATGATATAGCTCCTGGGAAAGAGAATGCAACACCTGAGATAGAACTGAACAGCCCCTTCTTCAAAATTCTTTAATTTTAGTAGTCTGAACAGAGTGCTATGTTCCCCACTGGTATGTTCTGGCCCACTTTGACTACTAGTTGAGTTACATTCCTAGTACAGAAAAGAGGAACCACATTCCATAAATCGTATGGGATCTAGTTTCTAAGCTATTTGAAAGTCAATGGAAACATGTCAATTAGTCAACTAAGAGCTGTGAGCAGAGCCAGGTCAGTCCTATTCAGAAACCACAGCACCTGAGGAAGTCAGTTTCTAGGTTTTAGGTTGCAGGATCAAGCATTTCCCTAATCCAGGAAAAGTTAGGGGCCAGATTTGGATAGTCTAAGGTACTTTCTAAGGTACCCCATGTGCCAGAATGTACCTGCTTCCATCCCATCCATCAATCCCTCCCTTCCTCCATCATTATTGCCTCTAAGCGAGAGACTGGTTTTAAGTATACACTCATTAACTGCTGATTTCTTTGGCATTCCACTTGGGCCCATTAAATGAGTTTATATTCCATTTCCAATTACCTGTAAATAAAACATAACAGCTACACAGGCACCAAAGGAGAGAGAAGGCAGAAATGGAAGAGAGAATAGTCAAGAGAGCTTTTTGGATTCAATTCAAAGAAGTTTGTCCTTGATTCATGCTATACCAAATGCATATGAGGCTCTGGGACTTTTTTAGATTGAAAAATTTCTTGAAGCGATTTGAATTTGCACTTTGAAGTTTCACCCACTTCACATCAGCTGAATATCCTCACCCCATGGTCAGTACTTCCTAAAACATGGGCATTTATCTAGTGTCAATCTCAGATTATCCAAGCAGCACCAGATGAGCCGTTTCACCTCTGTGCCTCCATTCCCTCCCATCCCCTCCCAAAGGAAATAGATTATTCTTCTTGCCTACATGCCAGTGTTTTCCAGAACCTGCATATTTCCTGATTTTGGCACTGATTCAAAAGCTACTTAAGGTCAATGCAAAGATTTCAACTGATTTCCCTGGGCTTTACCTTTGTTAATAAATATACTCTGAAGTCTTTGGACAAATAGCACTGTAGAAATGCACTGTTAGTACCAGTGCATCTTGCACTGTCTTTAGTCAGTTCTTTGGCTGGCAATATTCCCACTGAAGACAGACTGAGTGAAAGCCAAGTGTCAAGCTCCAGATTTCACCCATTGTCTTCTAGAACGACTGACTTGTAATGCAAATTGTTCTGCTTTGTTAGGAATGAAGTGTAGCAACTCACCAGAAGTGTTTATTCCCAGGGACATTTCTTGGTAGGCAAGATGCATTGCACCCAGGCAGGGAGATCTAGCTTTTTGTTACAGCCTAGGCAGTGCAAGCCCAAAGAGAGTTTCTCTAGTGAGCAGAACTATCCCTATTTCCTAAGTAGGGAAGAAGAGATAATGACAGTTTAAAGCCAAGCTCCTGTCAGACAACAGGAAACCTCCCATCAGCCTCAGAAGTACCCAGATTTGTCTGACGAATTGGTAGCACAGGCAGGGAACTGGCCCAAACCTCACAGGAGCAAGAGTAGGAGCTCCACTCTTTCTTTAGTGTTGTCTAAACTGCTTGCATTCATTTAGTCGTGTTGATGAATGGTTGTTGGCTTTGGCCATTCACCAGTACTGATGCTGAGAAACAGTGTGGAGGCACTCCTGACTGTTTAGGTCCTCTTTGTTTTAACACTGATCTGCTGAGGTCTCTAACTCTCTCAGTGTTTAGTGCTTAAGACCCTGTCAGGAATCTTTCTGTGGTGAAGATCCAGCACTAAGTACTATTGGAAAAGAATCCTGCCAGACAGAGAAATCCTGCAGCGTTTCCTCAGTGTCTCCCAACCTATAAGGGTTTACCTCTTAACAGGATTGGTGAGATGAACAGATGCGCCTTGACCTGAAAATTCTCAGCATTTTGATCAGTGTATTAACACACAGCACTTGAATTGTCAAAATCATTTACACCTTCAAACACATTCCTTTTGCCAGGCGGTTGGAAGAAGTGTGTTGAATGTCTAACAAAGGCACTGACCTGTATGTGAGACACAGCTAGCTCTTTAAATCATACACCCAGTAATATTGTTTGTCAAAGCAGGATGGATAGCAGTCCCTGGGTCTGAATTGACACTCTGGAGTCACACCAGCCATGACAGATCTTTCTTTCTGGTTTGAAAGAAGTGCCACATGCAGAGATGCCCTGGAAGCTTTCTGTGGTGCCGTTCATGCAAGTGCACTGCGTCAGATGGGCAAGCAGGGAAAGTCAGTCGTGCTGCTTCTCACAAGCTGCTGCCCAGTGCTGGGCAAGAGCGGCAGCATTTATGGTCAAATAAAAGTCAGGAATCAGTAGGTTTCAGGGCATGTTTCTATGACCTGTTACTAACCAAGTTCATCTTCAGATCCTATTACAAAGATGTGCTGCAGCATTCACCCTCAGGGGTTGTCTTTGAGGGGCAGAGGTTGAAGATTTCAGTTTCAGTAGCCTAGGATGTCTTCAGGAAGCTGTCAACATCTTATTTCTGTCTGTCAAGCAGTACAGCAAAGCCATCGGTTCAGCTCAGAGAGGACCCAGGGAACAAGGAAGAAATGGGTAACAGTAATTCATTATTAGACCTGAGCTCTTGACTCCTTCCACCAGTGGATAGTTTAGATATCAGAGATCAAACACATTGCTTCCAGCTGAATGGGTTTGCACATATATCTGCTTGACCCTAACAAAGTAACTGCTAATTGAAGTGGAGACTCCAGCCTTTGAACCCTACCCATCTATTGTTTGGGGCTCGGGACTCACAGTTCCTTGGGCATCATTTGCAATGTTGATCCAACAAAAGGCATCTTTTCTGATGCAGCAGTCTGTGTCAAAGTGGGAAGGAAGTACTGGGGGAAGTGGTAAGTCAGTGTATGCTTATGTGTTTTAACACTGTCTGCCATATCACTATAAGAAGTTCTGTTTTGTAGAGAGAACCATTTCTGGTCCTTACTCACTGACTGTGTAGTGATATGGAAGAGGATAACGGCCTCCAGTGCCGCAAGATCCACAGCAAGAATGAGACTACATGGAAAGAAAGTAACTTGCAGAAATGGTGCAGGGATAATCTATTCCAGTCTCAAAATGATGTGCCCAGGCCTGCAAGTCAGTGTTCTTGCTTTGCTGTTAACACTGTTGGTCAAGGGGTGCACAGACAGAAAGTTTAAAGCTACTCCTTTCACATCTCACTGGAGGAAAGGTTGAGTACTGAGTGAGCTACACTGTTGCGGGTAAACCACCAGCACCTGCATGATATAGGGAAGCTTGCAATGAATTTGTTAAGTACAGTGACCCTAGGGAAATTAGAGTTCAGGAAACTGCTTCCAGGGAATTACGATGTATTGATGCTTATACAGACATATAATGCAGAAGAAACATACACAGAAGAAAT
The DNA here is from genome assembly GCF_963264785.1 of Psittacula echo. NCBI lineage: Eukaryota > Metazoa > Chordata > Aves > Psittaciformes > Psittacidae > Psittacula > Psittacula echo. Next base: position 9,604,535 of record NC_137736.1, read on the forward strand.
ATGCTTAAAGCAGCAACAACAAAACTGGCTTTGAGACTCACTAAAGATCCCTGCAAGTTATCCCATCTCTGAACTGAGAGAACTTCAGTTTGTCCATAGACATAGACCCAGGTTTAGGGACAGAGTAGCAGGGGCTGCTGAACAGAACCAAAACCAGCATCAAAACAACTACAGCAGTATTTGCCAGAGTAAACAATTTACATGAAGCAGGAAAGCCTACTCATAAATCATAACCCAGTGCACTCTCCATAGAAACAATTCAAGAGACAAGGAGGATAACATAAAGGTCATGAGCAGGTGGGGAAGGTGGTGGAGGAACAGCACCATTTCACCTCCCAGTGGGATATCTTCCGCAGAAGGAAAGCCCAGCTGTGCAATGGAAGGTAAGGTACATGACACGGACTGCCAGTGAGGAGGATTTCTATAGCGTGATAACAGGGATTCACACATGCAAGACACATCTCTGAAGACTGCTATTCAGCTGTCATTGTAGTAACTCTGCTCTAAGATCAATGATCAATTTGATTTCTGCTGGACTGCAGACCTAGCTGCCGTGTAATACTAACCAAAATGATGAGCAGGAAAATGAGCAGGGAGGAATACATCCGTGTGACAATGACATGCATTGGCCAGTGCAGGGCAAGTGCAATTCATAGTAGAAATGCTTTATTCTGTACAAGAAATAGCAACCTATTATGTGCTTGAAATAGTTTAACACATCCTACTCTCAGGAAGGATTCAAAGGAAGCCACAACTATGCCTCAGAAAAGTTAGGAGCAAAACTATAGCAGTGGGAAGAATTTAAGTACTGATGTGTGCAGTGTACTAAAGCAAGCTTACCTGGGTGTCAACATCTCCCTGAAGGTTAGAAGTGTGATGACTTCCTTGTCTCTCTGGATCTACCACAGCAACACTGCACCATTTCTCCTGACAACAACCAGGAAACAAACTGCTTTTTAAGGCTGTGGAGTTGACCAGACAGGACACAGTTGACAGTACCAACATGATGGCTGTCCAGGAGCAGCATGATAAGGGCTACTCTGCAAGGGAGGGCAGCAGGGAGCTGAGGGTGACCTCAACACAGGCAGGGCAGCACCTTCACCATCACAGTCTCACAGTACCTGAGCAAGGCAAGGTTGTGACAGCCCACTGGCAGTCCCAGACAAGCTGAAGTGATATGTCAGGTCAGGGCGCCTGATCAGAAGCAGTAGGAGATGGGGTCAGAGCCAGGACTTGGAACAAAGCTACTTACAATGTAGGCCTGGCATCCAGCCTTGAAAACCAGCCAGGATGAGGCAGAGGTACACTTAGGACACAGCTCAGGCTACATCTGGGCACCTGAGTCGTTAAGCAGAGCATGTGCTAGTGCATTTAATAAAGGCCTAATAAAGGCTGGGCAGGGCAATTAAAGTTAATTGATGTCCTTAGGTCCTAGTAGCACCCAGAAACAGCCTTTCCAAGCAGTATTTCAAAATTTCAGTGTGAAAACCTCAGGAAACAAGACATGCTATTGCTTAGTTTAACATATATGATCATGGTGGAATGCCAGAACATCCTCACCACGTGTAAGAATGAAGAGGTTATTGTAAATCTTTTTCAGCACTGTAGCAAAACATGTCAAGAAGGTGAAAGCCCTGTGAGGCTAAGATAAAGTTTGATATTGACCCTTTTATGCCACCTGTGAGACTACTGAAGTACAGAGTTCTGCTGGCCTTAACTCTCAAGCCAGCAAGCAACAAAGGACAGATCCACATCTATAGCCATCTATAGACTTTTTATGACACCATGAAGAGGAAAAACCAGTAAGCCAAGCCCTGGTTATATAATGAAAATGAAGTATGCAATCTGCCACAGGCATATCTACAGTCCATGATCATACACAGCATTAAAATGATAACTTCTGCAAAGGACTGGACTGTTAGAAACTGAGATACATTAAGGTTGTGATGGGAATCCAGGAACTTATGAGAAGAGACAATTAGATTAGTGCGTACACCACTGAGAAGTGTAAAAGCCGTTGAATCAGGTCATATATTGTGGGTACATCTACTGTATTTCAAGTGCAAATCTACATATACATGTAAAATCAAACTTACCTCGTGTCATCAGCGCACACTTAAGCAGCATTTGCATTCAGTATGGGCAATGGGAGACACACTGTTTCCAGGCTGAGGCTGCCACCATGATTCATATGTACCATCACAGTGATACCAGAGACCACACACCACAAAGGTCTCTGGGAATTGTTGGAACATCCTTATAGAATGATGAGATGAATTACAGGCTGGTATACGAATAGAGCATACTGAGGGGAAAGCACTATATTTGCCAAAGTGTGTAGACATAACCAGTGAAGCAGTGTGAGAACAGCCAGGGAGTTACAAAAAGACTTTTGAAAGGAAATTACATGGAAGGAGTCAAACTTGAAATGCTAGGATTTCTGGGACTTTTACTTGAGACATCCTTGGTGACACTGGAAAAGGTCCCTCTCTGCTTATCTTGGGTTTTACATTCTTCCGTAGCCAGCTGCCTGTCTGCTGGAGGCAGGACACTGGGCTTGAGGTACATGGCCAGGATGGCCATGTTTGTGAGATACCTGAACTGAGTGAAGACTGTAGCATCTAGTAACAGGAAGAGGCTTCAAAACCCCAGCTCATCTCACAAAAAAGGGCCAGATGTGACAGGATCATGAGGAGTTACTCAAGCACGGACTGTATTCAGGAGTTGACAGTGAGTTTTGCAGGGGCTGGCATACACAACCCACCTTACTCACACAATGGATCAGAGGGCACTGCAAGACATGACTAATTAGCACTAATTGGGAACCCCTGCTCCAGATGCTGTTCCCTTTTGAACACTGCAATCTTGGGGAAGATAGTGGAGGCCGCCAAGGAACAGATGGCAAAAGCAAAGGGAGTAGAAAGAGATGTGTGCCAAGCGTCACAGGACAACCTCTCTGCATAACAGAATCACCTAGTGTAAAGACCTGGCCAGAAAAGCAACGCTTCTTTACCTGAGAAGTAGTCTCCTGCAACCCGTGGCAGGAATGACATGTGGGAATGACTGTCGAAAGTGCTATCAGGATAGGCAGGCCACCATTACAGCAAAAGAGCCTGAGGCTGTGCTCAGGAGTAGGTCTGCTTCTGAGATCAAGTAGTCCCATAAAGGATTTGTGTGTCAGGCAACAGTAAGATATAAGAGCTGAGGTAGCTGCAGCCTTGGGAGAGAGGGGTAGACAACACCAAAGGCAATGGAAGAGAAGTAGCAGACAGCACAGCCAAAGAAACAAGAGCCCCAGGTTCAGTACACTGCCATTGGCCCCAGAGAGATTTAAGGCTCTCCTCTTGCCTCAAACTGCATCAGCCCCAGGACAGGGCAGGTTTCTAGAAGAACCCGAGGTCCAAACCGTACCAGGACCTGTGGTTTTCCCACTGAATTGGCTTTTGTGCTGCTGAGGGTGGGCAGAGCCGTGCAGTAAGACACCCTGGAATGCCTGACCCGAAGCCCCCGTCTCCAATTCTTTCAAAACAAATAGCAAGTAAAAAAAAGGAGCAGGTTTTAAGCAGCCTTGGTTTGCAGCCAACATGGGCACATGGTTAGCTTTAGCAGCACTGGACAGCATATGGCACAGCGACCTGGCTTGTTGTGAATAATGGAGTATAATAAAACCTGTCAACCCGCTATTGGCAGCTAGGGTGAGGAAAAAACTCTCTGTGCACAGACAGTTTGAGAACACCGACTTGTCACTGCCATGCAAAATATTTTCTGGCAGTAAATATACATTCAGAAAGTGCCTCTCAGCGTAGGGGGTTTATCCTCAGTTCCAGAATTTCCACAGGAATCCTTCACTCCTGTGAGGATAGCAAAGTGGGGAACACTAACAGCTGGGAGGAACAAAAATCAGGTGTACAGGGAGAGGAAAGAGAAGGAAAGGAGCCAAGAAGCAGGTCTAGAAGCAAGAAGAGATAGAAGGGGTGGTAGGACAGCAGTTATGGCCACCAGCAGGTGTGTTGGCTGAGAAGCACATGAGGGAGCTGCCTGGTGGCAGGGATGCAAGCGGGGCAATGGTGTATCCTCAGCCACACAAAGGCAGGAGGAGGCAGGATCCTGTTGGAGAGGGCAGCCCTGGCTGGCTCTGTGGTGGAGGATGACTTTGTAGCTGATAGGGGAGCAGTGTTTTGAGTGCTAAAGCTTGAAGGCAAGGGATCAACAGAGGAGTTGGTTTGCAAACCATCAACCCAGCCAGTGCCAGCAGCGGAATGTGGGATGAGGGAAGTGCAGCTCTTTGCCTGTGACAGTTTAGCCAGTGCCTGGTTTCTGCGACATCTCTGCAGAACACATGAGGCCATGAGGTGGGCTTGCAAGTGCGGGTCTAGCTGATGTGCAGAGGACTCCAAGTTCGAGTTCCACTCCCACACTGGGAAGGCTGTGTAGAGCTCTGCCACAGCAGCACGGGTTCAGAATTACCCTTGAATTGTCATGTCTTGAGTCATCAGCTTGAGCTTTGATTTTAGGCTGAATCTCTGGACAAAAGCAAGTACTGCAAAGGTTGAGGGCAGCTCAGCCTGGGCTTGTTTGTGCCCTGCAATGCTCTTCTCCCTCTGGCCTTGGATTTGGCTGTTTTCTGCCGCTGTCTTGAGAGCATAGCAGGGAAGCAGGAGTGCTGCACAGTCACTACATCCTGCCATTTCAAGCCATTTCAAGTGGGTTTTCTTGAAGAAAACACTGAAAGTGCCCCCCTTAGAGCCTCAAATGCCTTAAAATGTTGCTCCTCCTGCTCAGGGTGGCTGGTTTGTACTAACAGCGGCCTGCCTTAGCTGTGCTAAATGCACTTACATGGGAGCAATAGCAACAATCTGGAATTCAGAAAGTCTACAAACACGCAGCCCCATTTTAATTAGTTGAGTACAGAGACTAATTAATATGCAAATGAGGAGCTTACCAATATTAATCATCTGTTTTACTAGGCTGCTTCACTAAAGAGTTTCCAAGGAATTTGCAGATGAAGTTTCCATGACATTAAAAATCAGCTCAACACCTCTCTGAGAAATACTCTCCACTTAATGCAAGGGAAAAGGAGAGTGGGGCTTTGTGGGGTTTTGAAGGCAAACAGCAGTGAGTAAAACTAATTTCATCTTTGGCAAGTATCGCACAGGCTGACTGACTCAACCTCTTCCAAACCCTAGCTGAAAGCATTTCATCAAGCTACACACCAAAAAGCACTTGGACCAGTAGCCATGCATGCACATCTGTGCATACCTGCTTGTGGGGCAGGACAACTGGCTGAATAATTACAGAATTGACTAAAAGCTTGAGTGACTAAAAAATGACTATCTACCTTTGACATCTCTCAGTAGCTGTCAACACTGTGGAATGTAACCCATGAGTAAAATCACTCTGGGGTGTATCTTCTGTGATTTTCCTATCTCTGTTACTATGCTATCTCTATTACTAATGCCTTAGAACACAGGAACTGAAATGCTGCCCCTGAGCTAAGCCACTCTTTACTCTGCTAGGTTTACATTTTGCACTTGGCTGGGCTTCTAGGTGAGTTTGGTGGAGCTTCTTGTCAAATCCACTCTCTGATCCTCATACATTACTTCAATGCAATTGCATACAGGTTCCCCTCCCTGCCCCAGGGAATGCAGAAATCAGATAAAGAACATTTTCATTTCTAACAAATTTGCCAGTGTATTTCTGTGCCTCCTGGTTTTCTTTTCATTTCCCTTTACCCCATGTCCCCCTCTGTTCAAACCAGAGCCTAAATTCTTGGCGTGATTTGTCCCTTTAAATGACTTGAAAAAGTGAGACTGAGGTTTGCAAATCTCTTCTTGAGTCACAGGTGGGATCAGAAATCTGCCAGCAAGACAGCCTTAAAAATGAATCCAAAAACACTGGCTGATCCTCACTGCCAGTGAATGTAGCTTGGCGGGTGGCTGGGATTAAAGAGGTTCCTGAGGTTGCAGAGCTGGAAAATGGAAATAGCTCAGCAGCACCTGCCATCACTCCTGAGATAGGCTTCTCCCTTCCGGCTGACCGCCTGAAAGATACACATTTCATTTAGTCAGAAGCAAGACCTGGGCTGATGCTGCCCTTGCTCTTCATTCACCTGTACATAAGTCACAGCCAGGACATGTTTCCTTCCTGAGCTGGGGATACTGAGATGAGAAGAATAGTTTGGTTCTGTCCAACACACCCTGAAAAATCCTACTGGTAACCAGTTTTCCTGTAGCTGCCTGTAACATGGAAAATGGCTTTAATTTTAGTTTTTGCATTTAATGCAGGAACATTGCACATTCTTTCTCCTAGCACTGTCTCTTTTCATCATTCCTTTCATGATGCTTTTAGCTCCTGGCCTCAGGAGCTCTTAGGGTGGTGCAGTGAAGCCAGGGGAGTGCCAGGGGTGGGGATCCCACTCGAGGTGCTTGTTGGACCTTGATGGGGACAGGACAGGGATGAAAGAGAAAGGAAGGGCTATGGGTGCATGTCTGAAAGATCTCGATGTGCCTGAGGATGAAAAAGGGAAGCAAACGTGAGGAAATGAGGATGGAGAGATGTCACGTTAGCATGGGATGGTCTACAGGCTTTGAATCCACCTTGGAAATAGAGTTTAATACCAACTGCCCTGCCATTGTGAGTGCATGAGCTCTGATACTCCTCATCATCCTAATGAATCTGAATCTGGCTTTTATGGAAAGAGCTGAGTTGTGCCCTCAAACCAAAGATGCTCCCCTGTGTGTTTCAGCAGGGCTGGGGTATTAGGTGGGTGAGAGTCTGTCCCTCCATACTCCATGCAGTACAAAGGGCTTTGCTTTCTCTCTTTCTTCTTTCAAAACGTTTCTGGGTAAGGCTTCCCTTGTTTGCTCCTGTCCCAACATCACTTGAAGAAGGTCCTCTTCCTGATGACAGGAACATGCTGGAGTGATTGTGCTCCTCTTCACTCTCAGCCTACCCTGTCCCACCTTACACAGCCCTTCCCCCTTAGTTCATGCCTTCCCCACCTTCCTGTCACAACCCCCATCCTGCACTCCATCCCCATGCTCCCATACATCTCCCACATTCATGAAGATCCAAGCTTTGTTCTTTCAGGTGCTTGTGGTGCATCCCATCTCCTCTCTCCTGGCACCATCAAGGCCTGAGCTGCAGCGTGGGGATGGACCAAGCCAGGAGATAGAAGGCTGGCAAGCTCCTGACTACAGAACTACTGAAAGGCTAAGGCTTATCTTTCCCTGATAAACCCACCTTTGAGTGGTCATGAGGAACTTACAGGTTGCAGTCCTCAGAATGAACATTTTAGAAAGTTATGAGTGACTGAAAATTGACAAATGGGACCAAAAATGTTTAGCTGGCTTTAGTGTAGTTGTCGCTAGCACAACACCCACATCAGCAGGCAGAAAGGCAGCAAGCACAAGAGGAGGGAAGGTGCAATAAATACAGCCAAGTTGTCTAAAAAGCAGAAAACTACCATTTTGCTTGTATGAGCAAGTTGAAGTAGCCTCAGAGATTGGGATCTGTGAAACAAGCCCTTTCTAAGCTTAAGACTAATAGTAATATTCTCATGAAGGCAAAAAGACCCCATTGATTGCAGAGATTTTTAACAGGGAGATGTTTTTTCTCCATGTTTGCAATGCAAATAACAACACAATGCTACAGTTAGGTCATGGAAGGAAGAAATCATGTAGAAACTGTCTGAGGAAAGAACAGGCAACATGTCTTTCCTTTTTCCATGGAAAGGTAAGCAGAACTGAATGAGATTAAAAAACTGGCAGGATGTTTCAGGCTGTTTTATAGGGAATTTCCATTGTGTCATTAGCCAAATTTCTGTGGTCATTTTGCTTTGGTGTGGGTTTGATTGGGTGTTTTTCTTTAGTTGTCTTTGGTTTTGTTATTTTTTTAAGATTTATTTATTATTTTTAATATGACTTCATTATTTTTATTGCATGTTACAAGTTTCAGGAGAAAATGAGGAGTGACCTTGTTCTTTGAAGGAAGCACAGGGATAGGAGTAAAGCAGAAGCAGTAAAGTGTCTCATCTCTGATGCAGAATCCAATAAAAAAGACGTCTAAATGGTCCTTCCAAGCCCTGATGTCCTGTCTCTTTATAATCCCTTCAAAACAGTGTAAACCTCAGTGATTATTAATATATTTTGGGTTGTTTATATGATTCTTGAGGGGGAAAAGAAGCTTCTGCCGTTTTAATTCCTTTGTTAATGTCTTTATGAATGCAATTAGCACTTCATTCACGCTTCTTTGTTTCTGGATCCCATTACGATATGGCTTATGCCAAGTTTCCTCTCCCAGGAGAGGTGAGGCATCCTGCAGCACTCCACTCAGCTGTGTGGCTGAGCACTGACAAACTCAATTTACTGGAGGAGAGCATGAGATGACACTGTGCAGGCGCTCTTGCTGTGATATGTACAAATGGTCTCTTTCTCTCATTCCAAACAAGACATCACCTATTCTGGGGAAATGTGTCTTTACACAGGGAAGTGAAAGAGAAACAAGGTTGAATTACCTGACAAGAAAGTAACCTACCCCAGCTGTTCTTAAAAGTGAGAAATCTGATTATTCAGTCCTTTTTTGACTGTTGTACCTCACCTGCTTCAAAGATACACATCCAGTTGCTTTTCATTTCCAAACATGCCACTAAAGTCATCCCTCTTATAGCCCCATCAGTCTCTACCATCCTAACCCAGGGATGGGTTTGGCCCCTCAATTTTTTCCCTGTCTGCTCCAAATGGCTTTGACATGAGCTGAGCACCACAAGCTCCAACTCCTGAGGCTGCACAGTTGGAAGCTGGACCTTTACATTACCAAGGGCTTGGGCTCACTGGGGTCTGATCCTGTCATTACGGGATTGATTCTTCAAAATGACTACAGTTATTCCATCCAGGATGGGCTTCCCCAAGACAGCAAGATGGAGGCAGTTTACAGCGTTGTAGAGCCGTTCTCCATCTTTTTATGCTGGCCCAACTTTTTGCCTTTCCCCGTGCATGCTGGCACACAAAGCACAGCAGCACACACTTAAGTCCAGACATTCCCTGTGGGCTGCAGATCCCCTCTTGCACTGCCCCCACATCCCCAAGGAACCCACTTCCAGGTAAAGGGGGTTGTTGTTTCCATCACCAAACAGAAGGGAGGGAAAATCTGTGGGCTAAGAGCACGAGGAAAAGAGACAGGAGTACTTTATCGCTTATTAAATGTGCAATTCAAAACCTGGTGAATAGGGAGATGAAAAGCTCCTGCTGAGAAATGGAGAGAGAAATTGCATTTTGGCCTTGGGGAAACCTGTGCCTATCATATTAAAGATGTGCAAATAAATAAATAAAGGCAATACCTGGATTTACATGTCTAATATCCTCGCATGCCGTGATCAATGTCCATATTTTACTTTTTTATGAGGTTCTCCAAAAATCTATGGCCCTTCCCGTTATTAATTGTAGATCCTCATTGCAAAGGTCTTTCACATGTTTCCAGCAACTAGGTCTTAGCTGTCAACTCCATTAAATTCTATTATAATATGGCATGATTGAATGCTCCAGTGGGATTGGCCCCCCGCTCTGTATTAATATATTATGGAGCATGCAGAGGCAGGCACCAGCACCTTGCTGCATTCACAAAGATGCTGTGGCGTTTACATCCTCTTTCCCCTCTCCATGCACACATCTGTTGGTTCAGTGGAAACTGGCTTTTCTGTAAATTATCCTTGCAAAAAGAGCAATGTAAACTGAGAGGGAGCTTTTCCAGGGATGTGGAAGCCAGTGGCCTTCCCTCAAGTGAACAGATTCTCAATCTCTGCTTAGGATGTATTTGTATGACTTTAATTAGTTTGTGTTTGTACAGTAGGAAAATCTAGGAGGCCCATGGTATTCAACGTTAGGGAATACTGAAGAGCAGAGGATTTCCTATCATGATAGTTAGAAACAGGGATGTGATGCTGCTGGGAGGGAGCAGAATCAGAACTCAAATAGATGGGATCACAGATGTTTTTTATAAAGTAGGATACACTGAAACATCACCCCTGGCTGTCTATAAGTGAGGAACTATTTCTAATCAAGACAGCTTTTACTGGTGAGGAGGGAGGTTGTGTGACATCACACACAGTATCACAGTATGTTAGAGATTGGAAGGGACCTCAAAAGATCATCTAGTCCAATCCCCCTGCCAGAGCAGGAACACCTAGATAAGGTCACACAGGAATGTGTCCAGGCGGGTTTTGAATGTCTCCAGAGAAGGAGACTCCACAACCTCCCTGGGCAGCCTGTTCCAGTGTTCTGTCACCCTCACTGAGAAGAAGTTTCTTCTCAAGTTTAAGTGGAACATCTTGTGTTCCAGTTTGTACCCATTACTCCTTGTCTTATCATTGTTTGCCATTGAGAAGAGCCTGGCTCCATCCTCATGACACTCCCCCTTTATATATTTATATACACTAATAAGGTCCCCCCGCAGTCTCCTCTTCTCCAAACTATAGAGACCCAGCTTCCTCAGCCTTTCCTCATAAGGGAGATGCTCCACTCCCTTAATCATCTTAGTTGCCCTGCGCTGGACTCTCTCCAGCAGGTCCCTGTCCTTCTTGAACTGAGGGGCCCAGAACTGGACACAATATTCCAGATGCGGTCTCACCAGGGCAGAGTAGATCCTTTTCAAAGGCTTGGGAAAGGACTTTTGTAGCACAAAAACCACCTCCTTCCGCACCAAAAGCTCTGTTTGCTGTCCCTGTGGGAGGAAGAAGTCCCTGATATGGCTACAAGGCCTGTCTTCACACTCTCTTACTTCTCTCAGGGCCTAATCAGCCAACAAATGCAGAGCTTGAGCTGGTGTGAGCTGAAACAGCCTCCTGCAAGTTGTTCCCCTTTCCAAAGGGAGGAAGAGTCCCTCACATGCCACCCTCCTGCCCCATCACATTTCCTATTCATCATCTCACACTGAGGCTCTCCCCTCCTTGAAGGTGTGGAGGTGGCCAAATCTTTGCACCTCTTGGATATTTGCACCAATTCAGGATGATGTTTTGCTCCAAGAGTCAGATGAGGCTCAGCTGCATGCATGTCTAGTGGTCTTTTAAATCCCTATAACATACAAAGGAGTTTGGCATATAATACATAGGCATAGTCAAAGACCTGTGCCTCTTCAGGTCTTTGCATGTAGACTGGATAGGATGTCACCTACAATGACATTGTTCAGACAATTTAACCTCACCCTCAGTGTATAGTTGCAGCTTGAACTGAGCAACCCAACTAGGGCACTTTCTACTTCTACTAGGAAGACAAAAAAGCAAAGCAAGACCACAGGCTCCAATTGAAAATCCATGCAATTCGGAACTGGGGAGAAAACATGTAAAGGTGTATCCAGTTCTCAATCCACATCTAGCTCCATGAATTCTCTGCTTATCCAGGGATGCTCTGATCTGATGCATTTCATAGTTAGTGGCAGTAAGTCAGCACTTTTAGGTCTCTGGAGAGCTCTGCTGGGTTACCAGCCCCTCAGCCCCTCATGGCAGCATGCACTGGGGCTATTAGCTCCCTTTGCCTGTGTTTACACTTGACATTTCCAAAGCCCTCTACGGTACCATGAGCAGAAAAGCAGCCAGGGCAGCACCAGCCACAACACTACAATGGATGAGCTTTGATGAGCCTTAGCTCTATGAATGCAGCCAGAAGACAAAAGACACAGCCTTCTGGGGGCCATGCTGAGGTCAAATCAAAGGCTAGTTCATGTCTGCCCAGCCAGAATATGGCTATCAGGGAATCAGGCACGGCTCTGCGTACCTGAGTGGTGCACTGTAGGTGGGTTATTGAGGGGTGGCTGCCACAGTGATGTTGCCTGAAGTGTATCCTCCTCCTCCTGCCCCCCTAATTCATGCAGGATCACATTCTGCACTGCAGAGTTTCAGTTCCTGTGCTCCTGACACACTGATTGCCATGGTCAGAGATGTTGTCATGCCCAACTCAGTCTGCTTTTAAAGACGGAAAACTCACCTAATTCCATAATTCATCCTTAGCATCACACTCCACTTGCTTCCAAACAGGAATCATAGACAGATTGATTGATCTGTCACAACAAGGGCTAAAGATGGTCTAGTATTAGGGGCTGAGGCCAGGGAGAAAAAGATGCTGCTCATACTAATAGATTGCAGTTCTTTTCCCGGAGGATACCATTGCCTCTAGCCAATTCAAGAGACTAACCATCCAATTTAGAAGAATAAAAATAATCATTATGGTTACAACAGTGACCACGGGCCGGTGAAGTAAAAAGTCAAACCATTGAGAGAAGGGAAAAGGGAAAATGAAAAGGGAAAGGGAAAGGGGAAAGAGAAAGGAGAAATGGGAAAAGAGAAAGGAGAAAGGGGCAAAATGGAAAAGGGGAAATGGGAAAGGGAAAAGGAGAAAGAGGAAAGGAGGGAAATGGAAAAGGGGAAATGGGAAAGGGGAAAGAGAAAATGGGAAAAAGAAAAGGGGAAAAAGGACAAGGGGGCTTCTGCTTTTCCAGATATGTTCTTCACCTTTGTGCCTGTGCCCTGCAGGGAGGAAAATGAATCTGCTTTGTTCCTCCTGGAGCCAAGTCAAAGGGTAACTGTAAAACAGAAGCGCGGGCTACGTTTTCGTGGATCTGAGGAAGATGTAAATGTGTAAAATGTGCTGGAAGTGGTTTGGGTTTTATGTTTGTTTCTTTCTTTTTTCATTATTTCTCTCAGGAATGGTCTGACAGCCCCAGGCTGGAGTATGTGTCTCTCCCAACTACTCTGTCACCCGGGTAACCATGGAGACCATGACGATCGATTAGATGCCATCTGATCTCAACCTCATAAAAAAAGCCCCACGTGCGCCCGCGTGCGCACATACACGCTGCACGCCCTGACACAGAAAACAACAGAGAAACCCCAACAGGCAGCAGATGGCAACCAGGCCACCGGACCTGTCTCCAGAGAGAGGGAGAGGGACTGAGAGGGAGGCGGAGGAGAGCATGAGGGGAAGGGGAGGAAAAAAGACAAAGACAGGAAAGGTGGGGAGGGGGGAGACAAAGAAGAGGAGGGATCAGGAGAGAGAAAGGAAAGAGGGAGAGGTGGGAGTGGGTCCATATCTGGTGTGATGTCTCAGGGACTTCTTTGGGTGGAGCAGCAATCATTTGTGCTGCCTGCAACTCTTGTCTTGCTCTGAGGACAGAGATTGAGGCTGACAGAGATCGGGGAAGAGAAATATAAAAATACTAGGTCAAATCCAAGGGAAAGCCTGTGGAAGTGTGGTGTGTCTTTGTGCACTTCTGCCCCTGCAATAGTGAACGTTCCCTGCAACTAGCCAGCCAAACAAGGTGTCTAAGGATGTCAGAAGGGATCCAAACAGAAATCAGAGCTACTCACCCCACCAAGGCCAGAGCCAGTGTTGTCTGAGAGCTCCTTCACTAGCTCCGTGCCACCAAGAGGAATGATGCTATGCTCTGGTCATCCTATTGGGGGTCAGCACACTGTAAGGAATGGAGCAAGAGTATTATAAAGGGATCTTGGAATTGTAGGACAAGTGATTGGGCTGAGATCCCAACAGCGTCCCACACTGGGGTCAGACCATCACTCTGTTTGGAGATACCAAAATGAGACAGGTCAGAACCCCTCTGATATCTGAGGTTGCTTCTCAGGTTGACCCTTACTCGACTTGACAGAGCAATGCAAACTTCATTGAAAAGCACTATCCATGAAATTCAGAGAATGCAGATCCTTAAGACGGTGGATAGCCAAAATCCTTATTTTTGGAATTGTCAGTTTTCCTGATTTCTTCTCTGAGTCACTTCTGTTAAAATAAAGCTTCCTTTACCTATCCTCAAGAAAGCATAGAAGGAAAATGAATCAGAAAACCAAGAAGAGTTTAGTGATGGTGAGCTACACCCCTGAAAGCATATTTCTCCTTCAAGGAAGATGATGGCACAAAGTCATCTTCTATTCTCAGCTACCCCTCTGGAAAGTCACATGTGATATTTCTGCAGCCAAAAAGTTACTTTTGATTTGCAATAAAGAATCTGAAAAGGCAGCATGACAAGTCATCTCACCTAGGCTGATCAAGTCTAATGTTATCCACCAGACCACAACAGTTATTCCACCCAGCCTTAGTCTTTCATCAGGAGTGTCCCGCATTTCTCTAAGGCACTGACACTGGATAAGTGTTGTTAACCAACAGATGAAATTGCTCTAAGAAGGCTAAGAATCTGGCAGTCTATCGTGTGTGATTCTTTACATGAATGGGAAATGGATCAAGGCATCCAGAAAGAGCAGAGTTCCAGGACCATGAAAGCTTAAAGCAGTGTCATGTCTAAAGACCAATACTGTTTCAGATAAAATTTGTTTTACTGAATACTAGATTAAAAGCAGAAAGAGCCAAGGAATGTTCTAGGACCTGTATTACACAGCACAAAAAATACCCAAACCATCAGTATCTAAGTCCACTTCTCAGCATGGGGGTGAAATTCTGCTCTCTTGAAACCAAGAGCAAATTGGTCTGTGGTTCACATTTTTCTTTCTGGATTTTCCTAGCAGATGTGTAGTGGAGAAATAAGAGATATGGCCCATGTTATCCAGAAATGCATGGCACTGAACAAGCCTGTCTTGAAACACGTCTTCCTTTTCTTTTGCAGAGGGAGAAAGTTGGTTAGTGTTTGGTGTTTAAGCAACTTCACCACTCATGACCAGCTCCCATGACTTGTTTTTTTTGGGATGGGATGACAGGCCCAAAACTTCCCATATAATTTCTGGCTTCACAAAGAGATGATAGAATTGATGGTTCTGGTTCTGTTAGGAACTCCACAGCCTTTCCCAACTTGTGCCAGTTGATGGAGCCTAAAAGATTGACCATGGCTTTACCAACACTGATTACACAGTAAGAGATGCTTCAGGGCACCTCTGCAACAAGGATAGATATATGTCTAAGAAGGATATATTTTATAAGGTGGCATCAAGTTGGGTATGGGTTGCCAGGATGGAAACATGTGATGCATGTTGAAAATACTTCTAAATCCCACCTGATTGGTAAACAAACACAAATACGGGCTCAATTCCACCTCAAAGGCACTGCAAGAGGAACAGGAACTGCACAATGGGCTGAATTTTGCAGGGTTTTGCTTGACAATCAAGCTGTGTTTCTTTCTCCAGCCTGTCAAAAGGCAACTGAGAAGCCCAGTTTGGAGCAAATCATCCAAGTGTTACCCAGGGAATATTCTGAAATACACAGTAACGGAAATCAATATCCCATAATGATGTAACACGGGAGTACAGGAAAACTGGCATGTTTGATGTCTGTGACAAATTCTGAGTATTTTGGCTTAGTTTCTGTGGATTACGTGACCATATCCTTAGGAACAGAGCACAGAACACTGTGATTTGGGTGACCATAGGTAAGTTCCCCAAAAATCAAGAGGCACTGAAACAAACATGGCCTCATCTTCAGAGCTCCTGGACACCCACAAACCCTCGCACCTTAACTGCTGTGGAAAATAAATGATATTTTTATTTAGATGGTAGGACCTGAGAGATTAATTTTATTTACTCAGGTATGAGAATATAAGCCACTGTGCTTGCACAGTGCTTGTGGGGATTCCTCTTCAAATGACACCTATGATGGGCCCTTGTCAAACAGAGGTCCAACAGAGGGCTGTGACCATCCCAGCCTCCTCTATTCCAAGAGCCAGAGTTCCACATTATTTCTCAAAGCTTTTCCAAGTCTTATTTAACCAACAACACAAGAAAAATATGCTTTCTTTCAACCCCAGGCTCTCAAAATTAAAGGCATCAGGTCACAATGTGGGACAAGGACAGACTCAATTTGAAGACATCCAAAACAGTCTTTTTGCCTAGTGAGCTCATTGCAAATACCTGATTTCCACAGAGACAAGAACAAACAATAGGGAGAAACTGAAAAGCAATAACAATAACCCTAGAATGGGGCAAGAGGGTTTTGTTTTGAGGCAAGAGTGTGCATGAGAAAAGTATCTAGCTTGGGTAGGGAGCAACCAAGGGAGAGCACAGCCTGCAATTATTCACAAGACAAGGAAAGTCTTGTGGAGGTGCAGTAAGGAACAAAACAAGAAAGCATGCATGACATAGCAGTAAGAAAATCTGAACTGGACTCTTAAAATAGACGTTGCCAATGAGTGGGTTGCCAGGCATACAGTCCTGAATCACCATGCGTGAAAGAGTGATGGGCAGAGCCTGATGCCAGTGGAGGACCCTGATGGCGCACATAATGTGGTGCTACGCACTAATGAGAAGTGTGAGAATTCATCAGTTTCCTGGGAAAACCACTCCTGCTAGCACTCCCTGAAGCAAAATAGTCACCTGAACTGAATGGAATGGTACTGAAGTGTCTGAGTGATGCCATGGCCTTTTATTGGGCTGATCTGTAAGGTCCTTTCCAACCCAAACCATTCTATGATTCTATGACATAGCTCAAGCAGAAACAAATCAAGCTTTCAAGCATGTATGCCATGTTCAGGTCTGACACTGGTGGGGTGCTGGAGAAGCTCTCATGAGGCACCTGTTTGCAATTCCGGGGTTTGAGGCACCGATTGATGGAAAAGCCTCCCATGGGACATGGAAGTTCTGCTGGCTAGAGTATTAAAACTAGGCAAAACACTACTGGAGGTACTTTAGTAGATAAGCATATACCAGGAGAAAAAGGGAACAGATGGGACCTCATAAATCTTTTCCATCTCTAGTTTTCATGAGCTCCTTTTCTATTTTGTATTGCCCCGTGCCTGCATGCTACACATGTAATGGACTCAGCAGAAGGGTAATCCTAGGAATATTTGTAAACTGTCACTTATACCTATGTCTGATTAAAGAAATAATGATGCTAGTAATAGTGTGAACTGGGGGCTCTGAGGAGACTCAGGCTCTAGGCCAGAAGAAGCAGGGCTTGGGAAATCCCTTACAAACAAGAGTTTTCAGCCTGGGCCATCCTTCTTAAAGGGGGATGACAACAAACACTGAAGCCTGTTTTGCTTCTGGATGTGGGTGTTTCTGTATCTTTGTTAAAGAAGCTAGTTGGACTTTTACCAGTCTCTGTACTTGCTCAGCCAGCCTGTTTTTATGACAAAAACCCTCAGGTTAAAGAGCAAGAGTGCTGCTTACTCCCTTCTGCTCAGGATGAGCCAAATGCACTAATTTCAAGCTCTTCTATGTTTGTTTGCCTGTTGGCTGGCCACAGTCATCAAGACCAGGCATTAAACTCCTCTTCAGATCCTTTCTTTTCAATACCACAAGTCCCAAGTTTTGTTTCCATCAAATCAAAAATCACACAGAACTCTTCAGTGTGAACAATTACCACTAGCGAACGGTGTGACAACTGGTTGGGTTAGCACACTAAGGTAAGTTCCCCCCTCAAGAATGCTTGAAGCTCAACATGACCTGATCTTAAGTGCTAAGAACTCTATTTTTGCTTTCTTTTTTTAACTTTCTACTTCCTCTTTTCCTACTCCTTTCTTCTTTCTTTCCTTTTCTTACCTTTTCCTTCCTTTCCTCCTTGCAGTACACTGTCACCTCTCCTTGCCCTTAGTTTGTGCAAAGCCTTTTTTTATCTCAACGGAGCAGGATTCAGACAAGATGACCCAGAGTGGGCACTCACAGCTTCCAGGCCTCTTTCAGGCAGCGCTTAACCCAACAACTCCCTTCCTCACGCTGCTTTTTGCCAAGGCTTGCTCTGCATTTGATTCCTCCCCAGCCTTCAGGACTGCATCCTGCCAGTTTGATATAGTGCAATGCCAATTATATCAGCTGTGACATGTGAGGATAAAGTTGTGGAGGAGGAAGCTGAATAGGTCCCTGAGAAATCACACTGGACAGATCTCCAGAAGCACTGAAGAAACTAATTCCCTTCAAAATCAATACTGCAATGCCATTGAGAAATCAAAGCAATGTACTTGAGCGAGGGCAGAGGTGAATATACCTGTGAAGAGGTGTCCTGATCGCATACACCATGGTGCCTGATCCCCTCTCCCCTGCAATATGACAAGTCATGAGGAAGCTAATTGCAGTCCACAGGGCAGTGCAGTCATAAAGCATAGGTAAATGAGTAGAGAACCAGGGCCAATAAAAATACATGCACAGTGGTGGAAACACTCTTCTGTCAACCCATTTTTTACCTCTTCTGTCTTTTGTCTTCTCTTCATGCTTAACTTCACTTCTCAGGCTTCCTAGCACTGTGATCATTATTATTATTGCTATTATTATTATCACTGTTGCTTTGTGGGCCTCTGAGACTTGCAGATCTCAAGAATAAAGCAGATGTCAGCAGCTCCGAAGGATCCTATTCCATTACACAGCAGAACAAATGAGCATGTCAAGGAAGCGCTCGCCAATCTAACAAGAAACCAGCACAAACAGACACCAAATAAATAAATAAATAAACCCTGCGGGGACAGACGGGCTAGTTCTGATTAGATATTATGCTAACATGATGCCTACTTTCTACGCTAACAGTGTTTTAATACATTTAAATGATACTGGGGAAATAAGTCATGAAATAGGAGAAGCAGCCTTCATGTCAGAAATGATTAAGATTATCCAAGGGGCCCAGACTGCCTCTCTCATGGAAACATGGCTCATGGTGTGGGATTATGAATGTAGCCCAAACGGTATTTACACAGTGTGCCCAATGCCATCTCCTTCCCTTTGCCAATGGTTACTTTTCCTGGCTGCTGGAAGAATAATCCAACTGACAAGGAGAAGGTGAGCACCACAGCAAAGCCTCAGCCTCTGCTGAGGCTCCAGCAGAGTCCTGGGCTTTGTAGAGAGATGCCATGAGGGGCTGGAGCCAGCTTCTGTGTTGGTGCCCACACTTGATGGTGTGGTGCATGAAGGTGCATGCCTACCTCCTGCTTTCATGCAGAAGGGCTATGAGCAAAGCTGAGTTCTTTGGAAATGCACATTTCCAGAGCAAGGCCATGCTCCTTAGGATATTCTCCTAAGGGAGTTCCCTGCTATGGCAAGGAGTTGGAACTAGGTGATCTTAAAGTTCTTTCCAACCCTAGCTATTCTACGATTCTATGATTCTCCCTCCAAACTTTCCAAGAAGGGAGAAAACTAAGTCTTGCCTGACTCAACCCATAGCCTTTTGTCTTCCTCTTCTCCCAAGCTACATCCCCATGCTCTCCCATCCCACAGACAGGGAGATGTCTTTTCTCTTGAAGGACTTGCATAAAAAGCCGCAATATACTTGTCACATTCTATGCAGTGATGTTAATTCTGCTTGTGAAACTGTGGCCTTGGGACACCCTCTGAGTATCCTGCTGAAACAGTCATTTGTTTGTAGCTACAGCTCATAATTTGCTTTCTCCTGTGACCCATACTGTCATTTTCCTTGAGATGACAAAATCTGACTGAAAACATACTAGTTTTCTAGCTATAGCATATAAAATATGGATCTGGACATGAAATCTTGAATCAAGCAAGCTGAGACTTCTCATCTCCTTTTAAGACCTAGGGCTGTAAGGACCCAGGCTGGGCTGGAGCCTCCATAGCCTGCAAGCTGGAGTCTGCTCAGGCACAGAGTGATGATACTGATCCCAATTACCAGTAACATGATTCACTCAAGCGCTCTGACAGATGAGCTTTGATGAGCCCCATAGCAGTAGTTGAAGAACTTCCTGGTGACCCTCCTCCCATTACTCCCTTTGCAGACTTGGCAGATGGGAACGTGTGTCCTCCTGTGGCTCTGCCGTGGCAGTCTGGTGCATTAGCTTAAAAGCACTGAGACACCAGATGATGAACTGGAGCTACTGAGACTTTCTGTCACAGGGGCAATAACTTGTGGCTGATGAACGAGGCAGACAGCTGGATATGAAAGTAGCCTAAACTGCCACAAAAACACTTGCCAGCTCATCTGTCAACCCTAAGTGAGCAGTGAATCAAACTGCATTAGTTTCTGTGCAATACTGGAGAGCAGCAGTTGTCAAGAAGATCATACCCAGTATGTACAATGGGGCAACCCACAACTTGGTCCTCATTTTAAGAAACTATGGAGAAAGTGAGCAGAGGAGAGACAGTACGTAAGAAAACAAAAAGAGGGCTTCAAGATGGCCTAACATAGAACTGCATTTATTTAAGCCTGGACCCTGAATACAAACAAACTATGGACAATAGCAAGCTAGAGTGATTGAAGTCTAAAACTAGCTCAGAGGTTGAATTTGTGGAGCTGAAGACTTGGGGATGCTGTGCTTCAGAAATGCCCTTACGGAGACTATGGCTAACCAGCAGTCTATGAATGAATTCACTTGGGAATGTTCCCCAAACACTGGGGCCAGTGAATGACAACATCAGCAGACCTGGGAGTATGATCTCGTTTGGTTTAGCAGAACACCAATACTTTGGTGCTCTTAGTTACTGCTGTATCCTAAGCCACATCATGGAGGTAGGCAGGGGCCTGTTCTCCTCCTGGATACAAGCTCCTGAAATCTGAGTCTTGGTGAAGAGAGGATTGGCTCATGTTTGTATCTGTCCTCTACCAGATTTCTTCTGTGCCTATAGCTGACCCATACCCCATCTTCCCTTGCTCATAAAGCAAGACCAGTGAAGTTATCCGCCTTTTGAAAATACTTTGAGATCAATGGGTAGAAATCTTCACTGTTAACTCTGAAGTAATTCAACAACAGTTTCTTGGGGCAATGGGCACAGCCCTGATAGGGATAAGAAAGGCAGTTGAACTAGAGCTACACGGAGCTGAACATGAAACTACAATCTGCAGAAATGGAAACATTTTCTCTCCCAAAGCCTTCAACATCAGGGATTCTTCACTACCTGGAAATACATCCACTTGCTGAGCCATATGGGCTTTTATGTGCTTTATAAGGTCATAGAATCATAGAACCCTTAGGGTTGGAAAGGACCTTCAGATCATCTAGTTCCTACTATGACCTCTAATCTTGTGAGTAAGTGTGCAGGATGAAATTAGACCCTATCAAAATGATGTGAGATAGTTCATATCCCATAGAGTTTTGACCTCAGGACACCACATAAACATTCAGACTTCTCTGCATCTATCACTCTCTAGGCATATTTTCAAATTAATCTAAAATCCAGGAGGCCTAGAAGCTGTAATTTTACATAATCATGACTCCAAAAGAAATCCATACTCCCTAATCAGATATAAAGCTTATCCTAACCCTGCAGAGATGAACATATAGGCCACAGAAGGAGTAAATGAGAATGTGAATTATAACATGCACTTTCATAGTCATGCTATTTTTCTGCCTTTTTCATATCCTTCTTTAGATGTAGCCCTAAAGCAGAGTTTTCTTGAGAAGACAAGCAGAAAATCTGGAGCCTGAAAGGAATCTAAAGAAGCAGCCTTACAAATGTGCCTATCTGAATATATATATATGCTTATATATATATATAGAGAGAAAGAATTACTGCCTTAGGATGCTTCAGTAGAGTTCTTGTAAACATCAGGCATTTTCCTAGATACAAATAGGAGTGGTCTGAGTTCATGAGGAAATCCTGAATAAATAAGAGAGGTTATTCTATCCTTCGGGGGGGGCTGAATATCCTTCTGTTCTCAGCTTGGACTGAGAGCCCTGGACAGCCAGTCTGCTTGGTAAGCCTTCCCTTCAAACAAAGAACCACCCAGCTGTGCAGTTTGAGAATCATCTGTGATGAACGGAAATAACAGCATGGGGAAACAAAGCAGAAAATAGGGAGTGCAGGCAGGAGAGAGAAATGTAGGTAACTGACAGACTTCATATTGAGAAAGGTATCAGGAAACATGTTCGAGAAGAGGTTGCAAAACCAGCTTTAGAGCCTACAGCAGGAAACAGAGGTAAAAATGATGGGAATAGAAGGAGAGGGACATCCAGCAGTTGGTGACACAGCTGGTTCAAAGAGGTTCAAAGACCAAAGAGGATCTCCAAAATCAGCAGGGCAGTGCTACATAGCCTCAATGGGATGGGGGAAGGTGGTCAATGGAGGTGACAGAGAATGCAGAAGACCCAAACCACCTTCCATATGCTCAGAATCTGATAACCGGAGGTCTTGGAAGTTGAGTGACTTCTTGGAGTAAACCCATTTGTCTCCCTTCCAGGAATGAATATACAACTTGGAGGAGCCAGTATAAAGCATGGAAAGAAAGACGATATGTGACATAACCAAAAGTCCCATTATGTCACCATATGAATCTTGAAGAGTACATTCTGATCCTATACCCACCAAATGACATTGCAGAACTTGCAGCAGGAAAGGAAAGGCAACAAAGAAGGACAAAGTTATGCAGCTGTTCCCATGCAAGTTACTACATGGATAAAGTAGCAAGTAACTACACAGACTTGGGAATTTTGTGGCTGGAAAAGAGACCACTGGGAATAAGATATGATAGAGGTGTACAAAAGCAGGAAGAGTGGAAAAGCTAATGCAAGGGAAGAGCAGAGTATGGTCATTCTTTGCTGCTAGAAATCAAGAAGTAGAAGACAAATGCAGCATATTCAGAACAAACAAAAGAAAGGTGGGGTGGGTGTCTGATTAAATAAATAAGTAAATAAATATCAAATTAATGGAAAACAAATCCTTCAGGGATTGTTAAACCCCCCAAACCAGAAATAACCAAAGTCACCATTTGCTAGAAGACAGGAAACCATGCCTGGTGATGTTACTCACCTTGTTCTCACCCTCCTCCTCTAAGCCTCTGTTACAAACCTGTGTCAATATGGGGCAAGAAAGCCCTTTGACATGGCACAACAGAGCCTCCCAGGTGCCTTTAGGCTAGTGAGTAGCTGCTGTTCCACCTGGTTGTTTGATTAAAGAGCACTCCTGAAGAGCGCTCAGCTGGTTACCATAGGCCACTTGCAGTATGAGGTAAGCCTTAAAATGACATTTATGACTGCTTGGTTGCAAGGTCCCCACTGAGTCTCTCCAACAGCCATGCTTTTAACCTTTGAACTCTGTTTCATATGGGCACATCCTATTTTGGGGTTGCAACACTAGACATTTGCATGAGCATCTTCCAGAGGGCTCGATGCACTCATTTATGAGATGCCTCATACTGGCCATGGCTGGGGAAGGGATACTGAATTGGGAAGAGCACCTGAATCTGCTAGTAAGGCAATCCTTACACTGCATGTATTGCATGACAGGGTTTGTCTTCCCTGGTCAGCCAGCTTAAACTGTCCAGTTATGGTCACTGAGTTTTGTTTTACAACTTCCACTTTTCCCAAGTGAAGAGAAAGGAGACCTGGGATGTATTGCATCAACGGAGGGAGAAATATTTGCTTACGGAATGCAGGTGCCTTCAAGATCTTCTTTTTTTTTTTTTTTCCCCCAAGAAAGAGCATTCCCCATGGCTGCACACACAGACATCAGATTTAAAAATAGCCAACTTCCACCTCAACTGCAGAGGAGTGAAAGACAGAAGACAGATGCATTGGCTGCCAGCTAGGCTTGACATCCACTTTTTCTTTCCTCGCCCTGGCAGCCAGCAATTGCACACACGTGCACAGGTAAGGTACTCAGTGGCAAAGCACACAGCATCTGCCTCCTCCTCAATTCACTACCTGCGGCACCCCAGCCATGTGTGTCTGGGAGCTGAGTAAGCCCACAAACCCTGTTTGGTACACCATGCATGTATAAAATCACTGAGTTCCTCCTATTTGTCCTGCTTAATTCACAAACTTCTCATTAGTCATGTGTGTGTGACCTGTTAGCACATTGCAAAGGTTACCATTCACATCTCTGTTCCTGGCTTGTTTTGTAAACTGCTTTAGTGCCTGCTCCACACAGCCACTTTTCATGGCTCCATGCTATATAACACATGTGTGCATATGCATGGTCATGTTTGCAGACCCTGGTCCAGGTCAACATAAGGTGATCAGCTGCTTTCAAGGAGCCAAGCCTTGATCTTGCTACATTCCCTGTACTCAGGCAGTAGGAGATTCCTCCTTTTTTCCCTTACTGGCTATAATCCACCCACTGTTTATGCTTTCAACCAAGTGCATTCATTGAAAACATAAGGCACTACTGCCCACTCAACACTACTCTTTGTGTGCTCATCAGCAGTAGAAGCCAGAGTAATACAGCAAGCTTGGCTAATTTATTTGCAAACATGTTTACAAGCATATCTTTATGTATTTATCTAAATTGCATGGCTCACAGAAAATTCCTTGCCATGAGAAATTATGGAAGCTGAAAGTTTACATGAATGCAAAAAGCAACTTGACAAATCCATTGAAGTAAAGTTCATCCAGTGCATTAAACTGCAATTCACTGGATGTCAGGAGAATATTTGGAAGCAGTATCACTGTAGATTTATGTTATTCTTATAGGTTTCCCAGACACACTGTTTTGGTACTGCTGAAAACAAGATACCTTTGGTCTAACCCACTGTATGTGTTCTTGTCTGTGTTTTCTGTGAATGGTTTCTAATATGCCTGTTCCAGGTGCATCAAGACTGCATTAGGATCTTAAAGACACATTGAAGAGCATGATATGTATTTCTTGTTCTATATTCAGAGCTTGGCATGCTGAACATTTCAGCTGTGGGCTAGGATTCTGGACAGGAAGAATGGGAAATATCCCAGACTAAAACCACCTTAAAAGTAAAGCAGGCTTAGTGTCTTCTACATGACAACAAGGCATCCAGATCTGTTCCATTTAACAAAAAGAAGGCTGAAGAATTGATATGGCCACCACTAATGAATCCTGACCTAGGAAGGACTGACAGATTTCTGGGTTTGCTCAGGCATGTCTTCTCTTTCTGCCTGAAATGTTTGCCCAGGTGGAATTTTCTGATTTGTCCAAAATTTCCAGACATCTGACCGGAGCAGCAACAATAGCTGTAGCTATGCTCTGCATGACCAGAAAGTCAAAGTTAATAACTGGAGCATGCAGGCATATCAGCTCTACACATGCATACACCTTGTTCACAAAACCCCTACCTAAACCTGATAAGATGATAATAGAGAACTATTAATCCAGAGGGGCAAGATACAAGAAAATCTCATGGCTGGATGCTGAAGGTGTGCATACTCATTTTCCGTATCAGTCTTTCAAACAGTAGGGATAAATGACTGATGGGGGAACTTTCCAAGGACTATAATGAATCCTCCACCACCACCAATGTTTAGACCAAGCATTAATATTATTTCTGAAAACACACACTCATTCATACAAGTAAGGAAGTCCTGTGACCTTCAACCTGCAGAGAGATGCTCACCATGGTCCTTTCTGCCTTTAAAATCTCCTCATCATCCTCCATTTCCCGAGACACCCTACCCTCAAGAGAGCTGTGAATACTGGCTGAAATGGCAAGGATGATCTTTAGAGATGTCAACACAATATGCCAGTGAAAGGTCATGAACATTCTCATGATGGCACCTGGCCCTACAGTAGCAGCTAGAGCTTGATCTTAATGTCAAGGCTCCTCTAGTCTAACAGGCAAAGGAAAAGACTGGAACCAAAACACATACCAAAGGACAGGAGCCAAAGGCTGCAACTAGGTGAAAAGAATCAGGATTTTGTCCAAAAGACATAGATTTCAACCATTAGCTAGTCTGGAGACCACTGATTTAAACATAGCAGCTGGTCCCAGAGACAGATACACTCGTATTCGCAAGGGAGCAGCTGAGGAGACCTGCCTGTCCTGCAAATGCTGGCATACCTCAGCCAGGGTGGCCTCACATCCTGATCTGGTGGCCCTGGTACCTCTCTGTTCATGGCCCAGAAGATAAACTCTTTTTTCACCTTCCCCAGTTGCAGGCTGTTCCTGCCATCCACCTCAAATCTGCTGACCCCTTATTAAACCAGCCTCAATCCCACTGCCTAGAGAAAGCAAATATGACTGGTGGAAAACAGAAGCTATCATCCAAATGTGCCCTGGTGACAGAAGATACAGAGATGGCAGAGTTATTGAATGCCTTCTTTGTCTCTGTCTACTCTGCCGGAGGCAGTCCTGAAGAGCCCTGTACTCCTGAGACCTCAGATGAAGCCAGGTCACTGGAGCAGTTTGCCTTAGTCGATGAGGAATGGGTTAGAGACCAGCTAAGCAATCTGGACATCCATAAATCCATGGGTCCAGATGGGATGCACCCGCGGGTGCTGAAGGAACTGGCGGAAGTCATTGCTAGACCACTCTCCATCATCTTTACCAAGTCTTGGGAAATGGGAGAGGTACCTGAGGACTGGAGGAAAGCAAATGTCACTCCAGTCTTCAAAAAGGGCAAGAAGGAGGACCCGGGTAACTATAGACCGGTCAGCCTCACCTCCATCCCTGGGAAAGTGATGGAACACCTTATCCTTGGTGCCATCTTAAGGCATGTCAAGGATAAGAGGGTTATGAGGGGCAGTCAACATGGCTTTACCAAGGGGAAGTCATGCTTGACCAACCTCATAGCCTTTTATGAGGAAATAACACGATGGATAGATGATGGCAGAGCGGTGGATGTGGTCTACCTTGACTTCAGCAAAGCATTTGACACAGTCTCCCACAGCATCCTCATAGCTAAACTGAGGAAGTGTGGTCTGAATGATCAGGTGGTGAGGTGGACCGCAAACTGGCTGAAGGAGAGAAGCCAGAGAGTTGTAGTCTATGGAGCGGAGTCTAGTTGGAGGCCTGTATCTACTGAAGTGCCTCAAGGGTCAGTATTGGGACCAGTATTATTTAATATATTCATCAATGATTTAGATGAGGGAATTGAGTGTACTATCAGCAAGTTTGCTGATGATACTAAGCTGGGAGGAGTGGCTGACACGCCAGAAGGCTGTGCTGCCATCCAGCGAGACCTGGACAGGCTGGAGAGTTGGGCAGGGAGAAACTTGATGAAATATAACAAGGGAAAGTGTAGAGTCCTGCATCTGGGCAGGAACAACCCCAGGTTCCAATATAGGTTGGGGAACGACCTGTTAGAGAGTAGTGTAGGGGAGAGGGACCTGGGAGTCCTAGTGGACGGCAGGATGACCATAAGCCAACACTGTGCCCTTGTGGCCAAGAAGGCCAATGGCATCCTGGGGTGTATTAGAAGGGGGGTGGTTAGTAGGTCGAGAGAGGTCCTCCTCCCCCTCTACTCTGCCCTGGTGAGACCGCACCTGGAATATTGTGTCCAGTTCTGGGCCCCTCAGTTCAAGAAGGACAGGGACCTGCTGGAGAGAGTCCAGTGCAGGGCGACAAAGATGATTAAGGGAGTTGAGCATCTCCCTTATGAGGAAAGGCTGAGGGAGCTGGGTCTCTATAGTTTGGAGGAGACTGAGGGGTGACCTTATTAGTGTATATAAATATATAAAGGGGGAGTGTCATGAGGATGGAGCCAGGCTCTTCTCAGTGGCAAACAATGATAAGACAAGGGGTAATGGGTACAAACTGGAACACAAGAGGTTCCACTTAAACTTGAGAAGAAACTTCTTTTCAGTGAGGGTGACGGAACACTGGAACAGGCTGCCCAGGGAGGTTGTGGAGTCTCCTTCTCTGGAGACATTCAAAACCCGCCTGGACACATTCCTGTGTGACCTTATCTAGGTGTTCCTGCTCTGGCAGGGGGATTGGACTAGACGATCTTTTGAGGTCCCTTCCAATCTCTAACATACTGTGATACTGTGTGATACTGTGATACTGTGAAACCAGGAGCAGAGGCACTGAGCTATAGCCAGCACAGATTTTTCAAAAGGACAAGGATTTTCATGGCTCAGCATTCTAATTTGTTTGACCGTTTATTTCCAAGGAACACATCCAAGAGTGACAAGCTCCATTTATTTCAATGGGCAGCATATGCCAGCAACGTGAATGGCGTATGCTATAAAAGAGAATGGATGTTCTCAAGCTTCCTGGAAGAGCTGTCCTTTCGACAGATAGAGGACGTATCAGTAATGGAAGCACAGCTCTGCTCTGACAAGCAGCGCCATAAAAGTGGCGTTGTGGGTTCCTATGTTTGATGTCTCCCCATGGCAGCCCTGTGAGATTTGCTTAGGCTCTAAGTGAAAAATGGTTTTCCTAATACTTGGCCCAGTGCTAAAGAGCCCAGCTGGGTTCTTTCATCCTTCTCCTTCTCCAGGGCACAAGGACATCTTCTCAGAACAAATGGCTGCTCTGGGGTGTTAGTGCTGCACCCTTGCAGACTTTGAGTGGGTATGTACCAACCCACAAATGACATTACCTTCAAATGATCATGTGACATGAATCTGAGATGTTCACACAACAAAGTGCCCCTTTTCCATAAAGCACCATGGCATAGCAGCAGTGTTTTCAGTCTTCTTTCTTCTGACTACACCCTGAAGACAATCCTCTTCTGACTCTTGCCCTTCCAAAGCCTGATCCCACTGGCCCCTGAAAGACCCTGGGTCATGAGTCTCTGTCACAGATTTAGCACCATCCATCACTTGATATTGTTTGTTCGCCTGTAATACTTTGCTGTGTCATAGCAGTGGGCAGCTTTTATTTGCAATCATTAATTAATTAACTAATATTAGTTCCATGATAGCTCTTATCTAGTGAGCAGTCTCGGTCATAAGGTTTTATGAGCTTGTTAGGAAGCCCTGGAAGTCAAAACAGAGTGATTTTCTCCTTGCTTTTCAGTGAGATGGCCCCTAAAAGGGTGGGATGGGGGGTTTTGATACTGAATCATTCTCTGGCCACCTTTCATTCTCATTAAACTTATGAGGTTGCTGGAAGGAGATGGGTGTTGCATGAGCTGGAATGCCATCCACAGGAAACCACTTTCACTTCTCCCTATACCTCCAGCCATGAAAGCAACGTCTCAAGCCAGGTAAAGAAGAAGAGATGTTCAAGGCTCTCTTACAGCTCTACAGCATGGAAAAATGTAATCCCAGATTCTCCTCCAGGAGACGTCTGTCCACTTGTGCTTCAAAGTTTACTGTCACAGATTTAGTCTGCAGTAAGGCCACAGCCATACAACACCCCTGGATGTCCATTGTATAAACTGAAGGCCTTTGCTATGCTTCCCTTTTCTCTATTCACTTTCTGTTCATCAGGTGCAGCTTGAGGATCGTGGTTTCACCTTTTACAGAGAAGCCAAACCAATGCTATTCGTGCCATTAAGATCACCATCGGGAATTTCACAGAATCACACAGAATCACAGAATGGTTTGGGTTAGAAAGGACCTGAAGATCATCCAGTTCCAACCCCCCTGCTGTGTTCACGAACGCTTCACACTAGACCAGGTTGCTCAAAGCACCATCCAGCCTGACCTTGAACACTGCCAGGGATGGGACATCGAGAGGTTCTCTGGGCAACCTGTGCCAATGTCTCACCACCCTCATAGAGAAGAATTTCTTCCCAATGTCCAGCCTAAATCCCCCCTCTGTCAGTTTAAAGCCATTACACCTTATCTTGTCCCTACATACCCTTGTAAAAAGCCCTTCTCCAGATTTCAGCTTGTCTTGACACCAGTGAGGTGCTTGTTTAGTGAAGAGACCAACCACAGGCTTGCACTGGCCATGGCTATATTGGGGGATATAAGTCATCAGGTGGCCTTGCATCTGTGCAGCTTCCTTTGGGACCATAGTTTGGTACCCAGTGTGTGGGTCTCGATGTGCATCAGTCTATATTCTAAGACAAAAGACACAGAGAGCTTGAGGAAGAGCTTTAGTCTCCTTCGCCAAAATGCAACTGGTTTAGTTTCCATTAGCTGCACTTCCTGATCACTTCTGGTGACCTCCGCATCTGGACCAGTCAGCTCTGGGAATGATGAGCTCTGGAAACCAGCTTTTTCCTCCAAGTGCGAGCGATTGGAAGCAGGAGAGCTCTCCACTGAGAGAATTTGTCCTTGCTGCTGGGCTTTGGGATTTGTCTGCTTGGAGAAGAGCCAGGCTGTCAGCTCCAGCATTTCTGTTTGGCTTCTTGGTGCTAAAGTTCTGGTAGATGCCGCAGGCCTTGGGTGCCCAGGGGAGGGTGGGAACCTCTGGATTTAACACATCTGGGAGCGGAGCAGTGGGGTAATCGGATCACAGTGGCAGTAAACAGTGCTTTATGAGGTATCAGAAATGTCCATTCATAACCAAAGGGCATCGAGAAGCAACTGCTCGTACTCTTCCTGGAGATTAAAAATAAAGAGCAAGCCATGTGATGACAGCATCTGCAGCAGAGAGCAGGGTGGCTTGCATGAATAGCAGCTTCCTGGCTCTTATCTATGCAGCCTTAGCCAGCTACTTGTTCCATCACCTGCAGCTTCTGTGGTCTGAGGCCTCATGCTTACACCTCAAGGAGCGCTGCAAGCCAAAGCCCCTAGCACTGAGCCACAGTCAAGTAAGAGGTGGAGAAGGTCTCCTTCACAGCTTGCTCCTTGAAGTTCAGGATGATGGACATTTGATGGAATGTGACCTTGGGTCTTGCAAGTGGAGCACAGTGACCTTTAGCTGCTCAGATCCTGATCTTCAAAGCACATTTGTGAAGGTGATCAGAGAGCTGAGCTGAATGGGGATGTGCCACAGCCTTGGTGATTCGCATCTGAATCTTCCTAGCAGAGTAGCTGAGATTTTAGTTACTTCTCTTTACAGTAGCAAGGAGGGTTACTGAGTCCCTGTGCCTAGGAGATCAACAAGCCCCCCCAGCACCAATGTAACCCATCCCCTTTCCATGCAGACCAGGTACCTCACAGCAGTGACTCCTGCTCCCCTCAAGCTCAGCAAAAGGCTTTCTGCAGCTCTAGAAAGCCCCTTCTGGGAACTGTCACAGAGGTGAGCTGAGGGCACACACGGTTCAGACCTTCCCAGCCAGTGGCTGCATTTCTGCGCTCTACCTTTCATGAAGGGTCTTTGACAGGCATGTCCCATGGCACCCAAGGATCACCAAGACAAGCATCTCCAGAAGCACTGTTGGGATCTTGTTGGATATCCATGAATCCAGTGTAGATATGTGGAGTCAGAGCATCTACGGAAGCGACAGCTTCTTGCTGCCTTGGAGATATTGTGGGCAGGAAAACGGAGAGAAATCCCTAAATTTCCCTGAAAGAAATGTCCATGAGGTTGTTGCAGGTGTTTCTTTTGCTAGTGGACCAGGTGACATGCAGGGGCATTGTATTCTTTGCTGGAGTATCTGTCATTTTCAAAAGAAAACAGACAAACCCCAGAATTATCCAGGCATTCCTGTTGAGGTCCTGCAAATTATGTCAAGAGCAGAATCTCTACCCATTCAGAGATCTCTCAGCCTTTTGCATGTGTTACTGGGTGAACCTGTAATCATCTTCCTCCCTGGGGACCCTGTAAGTGCTTAGCTGACACCTCACACCCCCCCTCCCCCCACCCCCCGCACATGGGACCCAGGGAGAGAAGGAGCTCTGGTGAGGCTGAGCACCCACTGAGCTGCTGGCGAGCAGAAGAACCAGCTCTGCTCTGTGCAGGAGACCTTCACACATCCCTCCTGCTGCCTCTTTTTGGGGGGTCCAGAGGGAGCCTGCCAGCACAGGCTCCTGACATGAAGAAGTCCCCAGGGAGGAAGGTGATTACACAAAGAAAAGTGGCTTACAGCCCGCATTTGGTGGGATCTGAGTGGAGGGAGACAGGGAACAGGGAATCAGAATGGAGAATAGGCTGCTAGCTGGATGGGGTTGGGGCAAGGTGGCAGCAAGAAGAGTCACTCCGGTCAAAGGCATCCCTTGGCTCCAGTGCAAAGGGGCCTGGCTCCATCTGGCCTCTTGTGAGAAGAAACGCCTAGTCCCTACAGCCGGCTCCTTCGCCTTATTGTCTGTGTGCTGGAGCAAGGATGGCAGGAATAGAGACACTGGGGGGAGGGAAGCAGAGGGACTAGGAGGGCCTCCCTGCCCCCCTGGCCCTGATGGACCGTGCCTGCCATGCACTGGGATTGGGGTGAGTGGGAGACAGGGCATGTGGACTACCAAAATACATGCACTAAACCCCCAGTCTGACGATTCTCCACATGTTCAGTGTACATGATGCAAATTGATGCTTAAAGCTTATTTATTAGCTTGCATGCAAAATGCCAGCGGTGTTTTTCTAGATCAGTGAGTATCCAATATTGTGGGGGGGAACAACGGTGGTGGAAGTGAGCATGGCTAGAGACTGTATATCCAGAGGCTAGGGTTTGTATCACGGGCTGCTCTCGACTGTTATAATTTGTGGCACAGATTCAGCGAGAATCTGATCTGCTGAAAATATTTGGGCTGTGAAAACTCCCACACTGTGACAGATGTCAAGTCCAATTAAGTGACTCGTGTCCAGGTTTCTGTCCAATAGGCTTTCCCATTAAATATCAATTTAAGAGGGAAAAAATGCCGCCCCCTTTTCTCCGAGCCTTTATCTCTTCCGACCATCTCGACGCTAAACCCTTTGGTACCAGGAGCGGATCCGCATGCATCTCCGCTCTGTCCGTCTGTCTCGCCCCTGCCACCTTCCGCACCCCTCCTTGGCTTCTTTGCCACTCCGCGAGGGGTGGGAGGAGGAACTGCACTTTTTTTTGTGCGAGTGAGCATACCTTTTCCTGCACCGACGTTCCCCCTCGCAGCCGCTCCGACCCCGCGCCGAGATTTGCGTTTATTTCGTTTTGATTTTTCTTTTCAACGTTCGCATTTCTCTTTTTCTATTCTCCCTCGAGAGATGCAGGAGGAGTTAGGAAGCTCAGGGACGGATGGGGGTTTCGTTTATCCTTTTTTCCCACCCCCTCGGCAGCTCTTGAAGGACCAGAAGAAAAACTAAACCAAACATTTCTTTTCCCCGACTGCCTATCCCCTTTCGCCTGCCCCTCTCTTCGTGGATTAAGAAAACCGCACGTTGCACCCCGAAAAATAATACTAGAGAAGAAAAGGAGGGAGCAACGCATTGTTACCGGGGCCGCGGCCGAACAAAGCCGGCAACGCCGCGACAGGCTTCGCGCAGCGCGGAGCGGAGCGGCCGCCGGTTTTCTGTGCCCGGGGGCTCCGCGCCGGGCCCGGCCCGGGAGCTGCGGAGAGAGGGGCAGAGGGGAAGGAGAGCCCGAGGGGGCGGGAGAGAGGGAATAACCCCTGCTGGTGCTGTCGACGCATCCCTTTTGTTACTTATCGCGATTGGGGAACAGGAGGAAAGAAGAGCGGGGAAACGGGCACTTACCGGCGCAGTTCCCCCCCAAAATATAACCCCGACTGGCAGCAGCTGCCGGTGCTGCTCCGAATTAGCGGGCGGAGGCAGACTTCGATGGGGGAAATGCTTTTTCTCTCCTGATGCATCGTAAGTAACTTAAGTTGTTATTTATACTCTGCCACCAACCACGGCGATAACATCTCCCCATCTCCGGAGCGCTGGAGGCCGCGGCGAGGGATGAGATCTGCCTTTTCCCCATCCGAGCAGGACACTTTTTCCGCTCCTAATTCATTTGATTTGATTTTGATGTTTTAATTTTTTCATGCTCCGTTGCCGGAGGGTCATTTAAACTGTAAAGGAATCGCCGAGGGGGCGAGGAGACCCGGAGAGAGAGGCTGTCCGAACCGCTCCGCCGAGGTAAGCAGCCTTCACAATGTATGTCACTTTGCCTGGTACCACGGGCTTGCTGAAACAGGGGGTGTAAATAGAAAGAAAGCGGGGGGGGGAGCCTCTTTCCGGCTCAGCTCGCCAAAACCCGGCCTATGGGTAAACCCCAAAACCAAAGGGGAAAATGCAACTCAAACCTTTAAGCAACTTTCTCCAGGAAATAGCTCTGTAATTGCCCGTTTTCCTACAACTGCCCTCTTCTCCTGTGCTTTCGCACAAACCCCTTAGCTTGGATCTCAGCCAAAAGGTGGTTTTGAACGTTTCCTATTCATCTATTTTGTTTTTCTTCCAAGAGGTGGCTAACACCTGACCCGCGGGGTTTATTCCCTGCTCCTGCCTCCTGGGCCTGATCCCTGCTCCTTATTAACACTCGAAGAGGAAGGGTTCCCCATGGCCCTGGCAGGCGGCTGCCCTTTCGTAGGGAAGCAAGCGCTTCCCTCCTCCTGCTCCAGGCCTTTTTCCTTCGGGCACCCCGGTGGAGCCCCGCCACGCGTGTCAGTGTCTCGCTCCGGGAAGAAGCATTCCTCTTGCCTTCTTTTAATGTCTCATTGTCATTATTATTATAATATTATTATTACTACTTTTAATTCATTTTTCCCAACGGGGTCTGAGACCCGAGGGAGGACTTTGCCTGGAAACTTCGCGTGGAAATACTGAGCAAACCTGAATTAGGGAGAAAAGGAAGGACGCGATGTTTCCTCCTCCCCCAGGCTTGCTCCTTACCTCGCTCGACACCCTGGCCGTGCACACACACACACACACACCGAGCACACGCACATTTGTGTCCAAGGTTATTCACTAGTTGCCTGATGTATTGTTTTATCACATGCCGGCATGTCCACCGACGCGCTCGGGTTTGTATTGCTGTCTACATGACAGATGGTGCTCTGTGAGGCCGCAAGAAGATACGATTCAATTTTCTTCTGAAAGGCACGTCCGCATTTATTTATTTATTTAGAGGCCCCCCTCCTCTTTCCCCTCCTTTTCGCGCAGGGAGGGGAGAGGAGGGAAAATTTAAAGGAATGGAAAAGTTCGGCCGCTGCTTTTAAGCTTTGGTTTCTTTTTAAATCCCACGCTTAAAAATAGGCTCTCTCCGAAACATCCCCCTTTAGGGCTCTGGCAAATCGCTGCCCGCACAATTAGCAGTAGGAAAGGTAAACAAAACCAAAAAGGAAGGGAAATGGAGAGAAAAGAGCAGGGGAGAGCCCCGCAGATACATCAGATCCCGTACTTTGGATTGGAGAAATAAATTTCCCCACTGGCCTTGTTATGTTTAGGGAACCTTGAGCTGTATATTTAAGAGCATCATGTCTGTAGCTCGGCTCCCACAGAGCGTTACGGGAAAAGAAATGTTTAAGCAGAGATTGGAGGGGAAGGAAATACGATGTTAAAATTGGAAAAGAAAAATAAAACTACCCAAGATTGAGCTACTGGATATTAACTTGTTTGGTAAAAAATATGGGGTTTTTTATTGCTTTCCGTGCCTGTTTCTACACCGAAGAAAACAGGGGGAATAGTGGAGAGAGGGTAGCTTCCTCTGTCGCTGCCGTCAAACCCCAGTCTTTGACGGGCACGGTGAATGCCCGGGATGCTGATGGTGAATGACAGGGCATCATTTATCCCCGGCATTGCTTTCGTTGGTGCTCCCTGAAGGAGCAGCAGCTCTCCCGCCACCACAGCCGGCTCCAGCGGGGCCGCGGCAGCCACCGGCGACGGGTGCATGTGCCGAGGGACCTACATGTCCCCTTTACCTGTGCTCGCCTATCCCCCGGTAGCAGTACTGGCCTGTGGTGGGACTCTGACCCGCTCTCTCCTCTCCTCTGTCCCGGGAAGGCTCCTCCTCCGCCCCCTCCAAGATGATGCTTAGCCCTGACCAAGCTGCCGACTCAGATCACCCCTCCTCGGCTCCCTCCGACCCGGAGTCCCTGGGCGGCGCGGACCCACAGCCGCTCAGCTGCTGCGTCTCCGACCCAGAGCCCGCCGAGGGCGGCGGCGGCGGCAGCGAGGGCCGGGGCGGTGGCGGCGTCGGGGAGGGCCGGGTCGGAGGTCGGTCAGGGCTGCACCCGCCGCCGCTGAGCCGGGAGGAGAAGCGACGGCGGCGCCGCGCCACGGCCAAGTACCGATCGGCGCACGCCACTCGTGAGCGGATCCGAGTGGAGGCCTTCAACCTGGCCTTCGCCGAGCTCCGCAAGCTGCTGCCCACCCTGCCCCCCGACAAGAAGCTCTCCAAAATCGAGATCCTGCGCCTCGCCATCTGCTACATCTCCTATCTCAACCACGTCCTCGACGTGTAGCGCCCGCCCCGACGGATCCCCGGAGCCCCAGGACACTCCCCCACCTCTCTCCCCGGGGCTTCTCCCTCCCGGTGCGGTGCGGCCGACGGAGACACACACCCCACACACACCGCCCCCCCCCCCCCCCCCCCGCCTTTTATCGACGAGAAGTGTAAAACCGGATTGTTTCTTCAGGCTGTCAAGTGCCCCTTTATATATATATATCCAAAAAAACCATCTACTTGTGACCTTAAACGTGTGACCCATGGGTGCAGTTAAAAATAACTATTTTTTATTTATGGTAGAAGGAGTCGACAATTTATTTTTTCCAAGATTTATTTATTTTTCAGAGTGGTGGCGATTTTACTTTGGATACTTTGTGCCAATTCGTTTCTATAGTCGGGTGTTTACACTTTATCCGTGTGGAACGTTATGTTTAACTTTATGAGTGTTTGTTGGGATGGATACAGTGTTCCTTTTCCTTTATTTATTTATTTATTCTTTTTAATTAATTTTCCCCCCTCCAATTATATTGCACTTGTGTACGACAAACCTCCCCTGTTTATAAGTATATTTTATATATATCAAGACATTTGTTCTTGGCCTTTTCCCCCCCTTTCTTTTCTCGTGTGGTATGGACAACCACTAGCACTTAACTAGGAGAGGTTTTTTAAACACTTGCTGTTCTTCTGATCTATAGTTATGTCTGGAAAGTACTTTGCAAATCGTTTATAAGGGAAGTAGTATCTTTGTGAGGTGTATATTTGCGTGTGCGTGTGTGTACATGCATGTGTGGGGAGTGAGCGCCGGTGTGTATGTGGGATGGTATATTTTTAGGAAAGGACCTTTTTCCTAAAGAAAAAAAATAGAAAAAAAATAGAAAGAAAAAGTAAATCCAGGACTGCTTTCCTTTGTGACAACCAAAAAAAAGATATTCTATAACCTGAAGATGTTTCATGTTCTTTGCTGTGAATCTCTTGAAACAGGAAGCGCATTTGAGGGGACGAAAGAGAAAAAGAGCGAGAAAAATAAAAAACAAACCACATCTGCTATCCAAAGATTTTAGTCTTTTTCAGGGTTTTTTTGTGTGTCTCTGTTGCTTTATATAATGCAATATTTTGTAGTGAAAATAGAAAAATCTGGTTTCTATCTGATGCGTTTTTCATATCTCTCATGAATGGTGAGCTGTTTTGCATATAAATAAAAGTATCAAATAAAAGCTGTTTTTTCCTAATTCTTTTTCCATGTTGGTCTTTCTATGAGACGGAGATACAAATCTTCCTTAAATAAATATCCCTTACAAATTACAGGGATTGCAAAGGCTTCTCAGGTTGTGGGTGGAAAAGCTTCAACAGGTTACCTGCTTCTTCCTAAGAACACTCAGGCTGCAGCCTCTCACCACGGGTTCCCTGCTCCAGCTACTATCACCTGGCTGCACTGCCCAGCTCCACATTGAGCATAAAACTGCTATCCCCAGCTTCTCCCAGTCACATCACGACTGGCATCTGGTCACAAATGCCAAAGTTTAGGCTGTAAAATCTAATCTGATGCTTGCAAGCACCTGTTTTGCCACATTGCTCTTCAATACATCTGACTTTGCAACCAAAATGTAGGTGTTTTGTCCTGCACTGCATTTTCTATCTTGTGTTTAAATTCAGTTTCCCGGCCAGGTCCAATTCTACTGGAACCAAGTAAAAAATCTTGGACCCTTTCCCTATCTCTGAAAACCTCAATCATACTCCCTTATATAAGGCTTCACTCACAAAGCTTGTTGTTTGAAACATGGCAGAGACAGACTCAGTAACAGACAGGTTATTACCTGAGTAATGGGAGACCTTTGTGCCATCTCATTTGTTAAATCCTTTTGTTGTTTACTGCAAGGGGTTAATTTTACCTATAATTTGAATATTGCCACTCACTCGGAAGGCTGCGTCTCCCATTGTTACTTGCTGGAGAGATAAAACCCTCCCTTCCTCCTCCCATTTTTATGGCCGACACTTTGCACAGTGGTTTAATTAAGTGCAGGGCTTGACCAGCTGAAAAGCTCCATGCAGAAATACCTGTCAGAGAGGCTGTTAATTCTGCTTTCTAGCAATGTACGCTTCCCACATCCCAAGGGAGCCCAGGCAGGTTTGGTAGTTCAATGCACAGTTTCCAAATCCTGCATCTTTTGGGCAACTCCAATGACTTTGGAGCTTGTTTTCTTTGGGACATGCTTGTTTCTTAGGTTCTGTCAACATCTGAGTCGAGATTGATGCTAATTGCCTGAGTGATATTATAAATCCTGCCATTCAGCAAGTCTTCATGCTACTAACATGCAGGAGGGCTTAGATAATAAAAAGGTTAATATATGATTTCCCCCTTGAGCATTGGAACACACTTTTTGGGCAAAAGAGTGCTCTGATTTACCTTACTACAAATACTATATTACCTTACTGGCCGCAGTCACTGGTGGGACTTGGGCTGTGGGTAAAGGAGGTGTGAATCCAGCACTCCCCATGGCCACACTCGCACCTCTGGGGGTCTTGCAAACACATCAGGTCCCAGCCTGAGAGATGTTCAAGCCAGAGCTATTCAGTGAAGGTGCTGTGGACCAAGCAGCGGTTATTAGCCCAGGGTCTTGATTTTCCAGCCACAGGACCCTGTGCCCAAGCAATGAGCCAGTGAGACCCTGTGTTGTGAGCATAGGAGAGGGTAGTGTGGAGATGTGTGGGAACAGGTTGGGTTTGGAAACAAGAACATCCTCTGGGTCATCCCATTCCCACCATTCCCATAGACACCAGAGAGCCTGCTTGTGCTCGAGAGAGGGCAGGAAGGATTTTGATTTTGGTGGTATCCACAGGATCAAGTCACAAGTTTAACCTGCAGAGGGGTCAGGGCACTTGAGAAGATATATCCCTTTCTTCCAAAGGTTTATCTGATGGAGGAAACTGCTTTTCCCTACAAGCCCTGTCTCACTTCCATCTCTCACCACCTTGTTTATATCCTCTCACCACCATAACATCATCCTAACCACTTCAGTTTTTCCTGCTGGTGCCAAGAAGGCCTCATTCTCATCTAACAGTTGATGTTTGTTGAAAACAAGCTGTGGTTTTTTCACCCCCATCCCATGCCTTCTTTTACTCTTGAGAAAGATCTGAGCAGTATGTACAAGCTGCAAGGCCAATGCAATAAAAAGGCTGCATGGCTAAGTGCTCATAAGCCCAGATTTATGAAGAATGGGTAAACAACCTTAACTCCATCTCATTGCAAGTCTGTGTTAGACAGCAATAAATCTACTTAAATAATCAAAGTTACTTTGCCTATATATATGTTGCTTCAGTGATACAGAATTGAATGATCTTGAGTGACAATATTATAGGAGAAAGGAGGTGGAACTGCTCAATGGAAGTTTATACCCTGCATGGCCAATGCAACAGTTGACAGGGAAGAAACAGAGTTAATATTTCCTGCTTTTTTAGGGACTAAAGCTAAGATTAAAGCTACATTCAGATATCTTTCTTTCACATTTAAAGAGGACCTCATCCTATGAACCATGAAAGAAAGCAGACTCAAACACAGGCAAGGCAGAGCACTACTTCTAGACCTTTAGCTGATGCCGAAAGAGGTGTTTTAATCCTGACTCAGTCAGGATATAAAACATTGCATGGAAACCTCTGGCAGTCACAGAGAGGAAGTATTTCCAATGGATAGAACCAGAATATCCCAGTACGAGGATATCCAGTGCTCCTTTAACATAAGGTGGTAACACCTACTAAGACACATTTGCAAGCCTATATGGACATACATGGGTATAGGGTGCAGTGTGCATTCACATCAATATTGTTAGGAAACAGGGCATCTAATGCATTCATCTGAACCCTGGAAACAGATCCCAAGCCTCATACAGCAAACGAGGACAGGCAGCAAACCAAAAGTAACTCCTACAAATAAACATTCCAGTTTCCACAGGACTGTACAGCTAAGGGGAAACTGTTTCTATGAGTGTCATCTACTTTCCTAGAGCACAGAATATTCCAAAATATAGACTTACATTTATGCTGCTATTAGATACACATATACAAAAGGAAGTGTTTCTATACATGGACCATCACTGACTAGCTAAGTGCATGGTATGTGTATATTCAGGATCACACTACTTGTCAGGCACAAAGCAGTGTCTTACTGCTTGCATTAAAAAGTGGGTGAGCCAGGTAGGACATTACCACTGATACTTACAGCAGAGAAATTCTGAGGGTCTTGGATGTGATTTGATATCTTTGCTGTATTTCTAGCAAAGAGTGTGTGCGTATGAGAGAGAGATGAAACCTTCATGGGGGGGAAGGGAGCTGAAGAGGATGCTGCATATGAAATTCAACAAAGAAATGGATCTTTTCCATTATATAGCCATAAAGAAACCCTTGCGACATTCTATCTATTTATTCACATATCTATCCATCTAACCACCCTGTAACTCAATTAACCCAGTCCTTTTAGGGTGAATAAATGTGTTCTAGTATCAGCCATTATTTTTCAGTACTCTCAGTTTATTCTCCAGGGTGGGACAGATCAATAACCACAATAGCAACCGACCCAAAAGGAAAAGGCAATCTCTTGGCACTTCTTTATTTCTTCAGAGACGATTTGATTTCTCCTGCCTCTTTCCCTGGTGACGGATTTTGCCTTTCCTGCCCAGCATGGCCGTGTTGTTTTATCCTGGGCTCTATTTGCATGTGGGCTTCAGATTCGTCTTTGGCTCCTTGCTCGGTTTGGGATGAGACCCTCCTGTCCCCAGAGAGGGGGGCAGGTGTTGCTCCAGTCGAGCGAATGGAACCAAATTACAGGACCGTCTGTCGCCTCCTCTGGGAGCCGGCGGAAGGAGGGGAAAGAGGGGAGGGGAGCGGGATGCCGTGTGACAGCAAAGAAAAGCAGAACATCATCCTGATACCGATAAGAGCTGGAAAACACGAGTCGCCCCAGCCCACAGCCCCACCCCAAACCAGGCAGCAGCCACCTGAAAGAAAAATGTCAGGAGCAGGGACAGAAATAAACCGAGTCACTGGGCTGGAATAACTCGGGCTTTAAGTGAAAGAGAGCTCAGACCCCATCCGCTTTCAGACACACAAGCGCAGGCATAAAGTTGGTACAGATAACGCTGCCTCTTTCTCAGCTCCCTGCTGTGGTCTTTGATGCCTGCTCTTCTACCCCTCTAGAGCAGCCTCCTCTTTCCACCACTGCTCTCCATCAGCTCCCTGTAGCCAAGCTCCTCAAGCAGCTTCTCGCTTCCCCTCCTGTCTCCCGTCCCTCCCTCCTGCTTTTCGAGGTCCCTGAGAGATGCGTAAGTCCACCACCACTGCCAGTCCATGCCGTGCAGTGCCACAGGGTCTTGCTTCTGTGTGGAAATGCTTGGTGCTGCAGCTCAGGGGCAGAGTGACAGGGCTGGTCTCTCACTTCCTCTCCAATCTGTGCAGAGTTTTACCCAATCAGCCTGAGAGAGATAGCTCTTAGAGTGGCAGGGCACAGAGTCACTTGTGAAGCAACAAGTGATAGTTGTTCTGCTGTTCCTCACTGAAACGTGCAGATCACCAGAGAAGAGAAAGCTGCTCCAGGAAGAATTCAGAGGAGACCTGGGAGAAGGAGTGAAAAAGGTGGCATTAAAAGTGCTTAAATCAAAGCAAAAGAAGCACAGGGTGAAAGAGGGAAAGGCAGAAGAAGCCAGGTCACATAGATGGAGGGACCACATCAATCAGAGGATGAAGGATTTTGCATGAGGGTGGTGGGGCTGTACATGTGAACCTGGGGCATATGCAGGTGGAGCAATGAGAAAAAACACACATGAAAAGGCAGGCAGCAAACATGGGGAAACATGGCAGCAGAAAGTGTGAGAAGGAGAAGATTACGAGCGTCTGGGAAGAGCTGCTAATATGGGTGGATGACAAGAAGATGGTTTGGCAAGCCAGAAGCAGCAGCAAGCTCAGGGCTCTAGGAGTGAGTTCAGTCAAGGAACAGACACCAGGCAGGAAGAGAACTGGAAGGAGTCATTATTTAGACATTCAGGACTACTGAGGACTGATCACCACAACTTTAATCATGGCCAGAGGGATGGACTGGCACAGGGACTGAAAGGCAAGGATTTTGTCATATAATATTTATCCTCCAGAGAAGTCCTCAGCCTTTCTCCTTGCTCAAAACTATTCTGCGCATTGAAGAGGCAGAAAGATTTGCAAACCCCAAGGCTAGAGCTCAGCACAGGCTCACAGACAAGAGAAGCACCAAGAAAGAAAGAAAAGAAATGCAGAACAGAGCAGGAGAGAGCAGAATTCAACTGCATGCAGACACAACGTTCAAAGACAACTTTTCCCACATCTCAGGTGCAGTATTCCCAACATCAAAGGTTTTCTGCCCATTTAAGCAATTTCAGGATCTAAGACAGGCTTAAAGACTTCCCCAGAAATGACCCCTATAGGATAAAGGCACAAACCTGCATTGGGCTTTGGTTATTGCAGATAATAAAGACAAGGACTGACCATGAAAAATTGCAGAAGGACTGTGCAAGACTGATAAAATAGCACAAGAAACTCAACCTAAATGAAGTGATAAGGTGATGAATGCAGGGAGGAACATTTCTAACTTCACGTATAACTGATAGGTCCTGAGACAAACACAGAAGCAACAACTTGTAGTTGTGATAGATTGCTTCATGATAACATCAGCTTGGTTCTTGGTGGCATGGAAGAAGAAAATGAAATGTTAGATATTATTATTATTGCAGAAAGTATAAAACAGGTAGAGAACAAGACAGAGAGCATCATTATGCCTTTGCCAAAAAACAGAGTAAATCCGTATCCTGAATACCATGTGCAGCTTTGGTCCTCCAGTCTTTCATTATGAATACAGTAAAAGAACAAAAGCATTTGAGAATAGCAGCAAGGATAACCGAAAGTATGGAATAGCTTCTGTACAGGGAATGACTAAGTGAAAAGGGCTGAGGCAGTCAGCATTTTACAGAAAGATGTTGTATCCCAGTTAGGAAGGATATGATGGAAAGGGATCGGTTGTTCCCTGTCTCTTCCAATATAGTTTGACAGCAACAGGCATCAAATGAAGCTGTCAGGTGCCAGGTTTAAAACAAACAAAAGGAGGTGCCTCTTCACACCACGCGTAGTAAAGCTGTGGAGTTCCTTCCTTTGGATGTTTTGAA
Source organism: Psittacula echo (assembly GCF_963264785.1). NCBI lineage: Eukaryota > Metazoa > Chordata > Aves > Psittaciformes > Psittacidae > Psittacula > Psittacula echo. The sequence continues at coordinate 9,647,410 of NC_137736.1, forward strand.
AGCAAAATGTTACAGGAGTTCAAGGACAGAAGCTTGCAGAGAGAAATCTGCTGAGGGTTTTTAAATGAATAGAAATTGCTTCCAACTCAGGCTCTCCACAAGCCATAAATGGCTGAAGGCCAGCAGACTTCTTGCAGGAAGTATCATATTCACCTCTGCTATTGTGATATTCCCCAGGCATCTGTTTTGGACCCTATTTGAACTGGGATGCTGGGCTTGATGGATGTTCAGTCTGGCTCAGTGCAACTGCTCTTGTGTACATCTTCGTGATCTTTGATAGATGCCAAGTTCTTTCAAGCCTCAGTCTCTTTGGACCTGAACACAAAGGCTGTCTGTATGGTGAGTCCCCAGTGGGTCAATGCGACAAGATAAATATGATCTTTTAGACTCAAAGTCTACATCCTCTAGTTCAGCCTATATCAAAGAAAGCATAGCTTTCAAAGAAAGTATCTTAAAAACCCTCCCATTCCAGGGCTCCCCCCACAAAGCTGATCAGAGCCAAAGGATTTCTTCAGAACTACCAGATTTCTTGACCAATGAAGTAACTTCAGTGTACAAAGTAAATCACTGCAAGACCTCCCTACCCCATTCATCCTGTAACAGTATCCAAGATTTGAATCTTACTCTGTAAAGGTGAATTTAGCTCACTTGACCTTTTCTTGAATCATTCTTAAACCAGCTCTCAGTGGTGGGTTTACAGTGCATGCTTGACCTAAGGACACTCATTAATACCTCCTCTGTATCATTTCAAGATATCCAGCTCTCCTGCTACCAAACAACTTGCCTCTCGGTAGCATCCAAAAGGTGAAAGTCCTACATGAAACACGATTCAGAGTACAGATTTACAAGCTCCCAGGGTGCACAGCATTATGAGGGGCCAAGGCCAGGGTCAAGTCCCATCAGTTGCACACAGATGCTAGCAATAGGCTGCACTGTAGCCAAAGGGTAGAACCCCTTGTAACCTTTTTACCCATGCAGATGGTTTCAGTAGTCTTTCAAATATTTCAATCAGAAATAGAGGTTCAGGTGACAGCCAGCACACTATGAGCTATTGAGGCAGATCTGAGTGGGATGAATATTTCACAGTCTCAGAATCCGAAACCTAAGGGGCATTCATCAGCAGCCTTAGAAGACAGCCTTTCTAGGGTAGGGTTAAGCCACACTGGTGGGATGGACCAGAGAAACCTGCATTGCTTGCTAACATAAACAAACTGTAATAGCATTCATTGCCTTTCTACTCAGACAAACTGCATTTAATTACCATGCGTCCAAGTTGCAGTAATCTGGATGCAGATAGATATGAAGTAAATTGAAAGGAAATGGATTTTACGTGACAATGTAGAAAGGAAAAGCACATTAAGGTAAAGATGGTTAGGTGGATTGGAAGAACCCTGTAAAAGATAATTGCATTCGAAACAATAGCATCTTCAGCAGGAGAGTTTCTGTCATGTTGAAGTTACACCACTGTCACACTCAGAGAATTGTCCATACCAGATTGGCTACTTCTTACTCTGCATGGTGGCAACTTGGTTTCTTTAAGTTGCAGCTTTTGGCTTTGACTGACACCAGCAAAGCCATTTCTCTGAATTTCTGAATCTCACAACCAGTCTGGTATCTCTCTGTGTCTCACATCCTCCTGGGAGACAACATATGCTTCCCTTTTCCACCCCTTACGTGTGTAGACTGCAAAATGCTCTGTCAGCAGTATAAGGATCTGACCCACCCAGCAGAAGAATTCACAACCTGCCCAGTCCCACCCTGTCACTCCAGATGACCTGTCCCACCTAGCTCCATCCCACCATGAGAGGTATATAAACCCTTGGCTAGCACATGTGCTTGCTCAGTCCCATGAGGTGACTGAGCTATTCTGGTATGTGCCTCCAGAGAAACAAGAACTGGCTCTTATTGCTTGAGAATAGACACATGGGCATCTAATCGCTGTTTCTAGCAGTGACATATGAAGCAGAGAAAGTGAGCTGAGCAGGACTCTGCCCATCTATAGTCAGCCAGTTAAGGCATTATTAGATCCATTCACAAAACTAGGAGCCAGTTTTAAGCAGTTCAACATCTCAGGCTGTTTTGATGTAGAGCTGTGGGTTAGCCTCAGCTTTACTGCTGGCCACTGTGCTACAAGTGCAGAAACTCTAACGACTGAATGTGAGTAAAAGGTTGCACCCTTCAACAAGTATTCAGAGGCAAGGAGGTCACCGTCATCCACTCCTAGAGTGGATGGTAAAGTATGATGTAGGTCTTAATATGTGCTGCACCCCAGCTTTCTTGCCTGCTTGTCCCAAAAACCAGTTACTGATACAGTTCACCATATAACAGGATCCCTGCTTGACATCCCTGCACCACAGAACTTTGAACAAATACCTACAAAATCAGCAATATCCAGTTAGTCTCTGGATTAGCTTGTCCAACCATGTCTATTGTGTCCTAATATCTCCTTTGAGAGAGCAACCGCACAGCTGGTAAGCAGCAGTAAGTCTGCTCATTGTGGTCATGTTACGTCAACTGTCTCACGATTCTGCTGGTTTTGAAGCCCTTTCAAAGAAGATGGATGCTTCACCCCAGCTTCATTTTCACTGGTGGTGTGAGAAGATGTTCCTTATTTCTTCACTGTATGCATCTATCTGACGAGTCTACTTGGCAACAGTCTTCTGTGGCGGTAAGGCTAATCCCACCATTTGCAACTTGGCCTCCTATCATAAAGATGCATAATAGCAACTCATAATAGCAATATGAATCACCTATTATTTGTTTTATCTTGGCATTTTGTATGTATGCTGTAACCATCCTCCTGTTTATCAGAGCCCATATCTGCTGAGGAGATATCTATGCTAGGGCCCTGTTGAAGTCCACGCCTGACATTTTCATTAGTGCCTAACGTTTTCATCAGTGTCTACAAGTTTGATTGCTGTTAGTGATATTCTTGATGCTCAATACAGGCCAGCTTTTCAACCCTTGCTCTATTTTTTCACCTTGTGGTTTTACACAGACCCACATTTCTGTTCATATTTCGTTTGCAGTAAGTTTACTATTTCACTCATGGTAACCCTCATATTCCTGTTACTTCTCTCTAGAAATTTGACAAGCTCCGTCAGCTCCCTTGATGCCATTGGCCTCCTGATGCCAGCATGAAACACCTTTGCCTCTTCTCTTTGATTTTTTCAGTTCCTGAATACCTTTCATATATCCCTTTGAACATATTTTTGTTGCCTACCTGGCTGTGTTAACTTCTCTTTCAGGCACATCATTTCCATCATAAGAAATACACTGTTTTGCTTGTCCAGCTGGAACCTGCAGCTTTTTCCAAAGTTGCTCCAAGCCACCACTCATGCTATTCATTGATTCTTCCCAATATCCAGATATCACCTCTGCAGACCTAAGTATCTCTATATCACCACCTTTGCTGCTGTTTTCTTGGAAAGGAAGGAAGATGTGAAACACAGCCTGAATGACAGTCGAAGGAAGGGATGTTTCCTGGAAAGGGTGTAGAACACATGCCAATAGCACTCTGGTTTTCTAAATCCTCATGCTGGAAGCTTGATGGGTACATCACGTTCAGGTAATGTATTTGGGGATCACAACAAATGTCTCTGGTGGCCTGCAGTGAAAGATATTCCCTTTAGTTTATTTGTTTCACATCAGAAACTAAAGGAAGATTTTTATCTGCTTCAGCTATGACACCAAATATCTACTTAACTGACTTTTCACCTTGCTCAGTGACTTCTGATGCTGTAAGTCTATCTGGCTACACTTTTGGTCAGTGGTGAAATGCAAAATAAACCTTCCTGTGGGTGTCCCTCAGCTGTATTCCCACAGTCTATGCTTCATGCTCTTTTTCGTGGTACCTAGTGCCAAAAGAGCCCCACATGATTAAGCCCATTGCAAGGAAAATGCAGCCTAGGGCTGCACACTCCTTTGCTCCATAGGGATAGGTCACACACAGTGGTCAGACATGCTAAGGATGAACAGACGGTTTGGTTGCTAAACTTCAACAAAACTCTGTTGGATAAGTGCAAATGAGATTTACTCTGGTTTTGTTTGGAAGCTCAAAATATACCCAAAGTGGGACGGTGTTTCAGGCTATGACAGAGGTCATATCCATTGTGGTGGAGGCCCTTTCAAGCCAGATTTCTAGTGTCTGCTCTGCAGAAGCTTTAGATCTTCTCAAAGAAAGGCACTGCGAGTCAATTTTAACCTACAGATACATCTGTTTCATTTTCTCCAGCATCCTTCTGAGAAATTGCTTTTGAACTGCTCAGATTAAACTCAGCTCCCCCAACCCAAACCACCAGAGACATCCATCATAGTGGATCTCAGCCTCAAGGGTTACATCTGGCTGGGTTGTAACACACTGGGGACAGATTCTTATAATGCAACCAGCCTTGTAGAAAGTGTTGTCAAAAACTGTGTTTTCTTGTTTTCTATGAATTGCTGTTGCAGAAAGCAAGTAGAGGAGCTGAAAGGAACCGCCTATTGATCTGTGTCTATCTGCAATGCTAGAGGCCCTATTTCTGCCACAGTAATCTAGTGTGAGGTGTTCCGGCCCATGGCAGGGAGCTTGGAAGTAAATGTTATTAAGGTCCTTTCCAACTCAAAACTATTCTACGATTCTATGATTCTGTCTTTTCAGTAAACCAGGCACCACCATAATCCCCTCTCCTTTTAACCACTACGTACACCTACCAGCGCATTAATCCCTAGAAATCACCTCTTATGGTTGTGTGATGGATGAACTCAGCAGAAGCATCTCCTACTAGTAGTGTGCAGTTAGGCCAGGATCAAGGGGTCTGCTTTTGAATGATAGACAAGATCATTCTACATGTGAGATGGATCCCCTCTGAGAAGAGGTGTAGAAAGGAGAGGGGATGTGCTTCTGATGTAGATTTTCTACGTTAGATTAGCCCTAAGCATCAACATGCAAAAGCAGGTTGCTACTGATTGCTAGGATTCAAATGGCAAGGGTCACAAATGAGCAGTGCTGACCTGTTGTACAATCCCCACACCTTGTTTAATTCTGTCCTGAAGAAGAATAACTGATCACCACTGCAATCGAACAGCTTCTGTCTGAAAGGAGCATATACCTGCCTCACTTGGAGTGGGAATGCCAACCAAGGGAGGATTTCATCCCTAAGGAAACAGCTCCACCTGTGTGACTGAAATGAGATGTGAGGCACTTAGAAGGGTTTCTAAAGCTTACACGAGCATAACCACTGCCCGTTCTCATTGCTTTTTAACTCTGTTTATTTGCATCTCCATTGACATGGAGAGGTCAGCTTCTGCTTGTTCACTGGTTTTGATCTGTTTCATTTTTTCTGGGTCCCTCTCTTTAAGCCAGAGGGAGTCAGGCACCGCCACATGCACGTCAATAAACTTGCTAGATTAGTAGGGGATGATGGACATATTTGGTGGAACCTTGGGTGGCATGGTCTAGTGGAAGGTGTCCCTTTCCAATCCTAACCATTCTATGATCTCTTTCTGAAATTATCACATATTCTGCTTCTGAAAATCTTGGACAGGACCAGACTCTGTGCTTTGTAAAACTCTCTCTTCCCCTCCTTAAGACTGATTCTATTACTTTGCTGTGCTTATTGCAACCTGCGTGCATATTCCAAGTGAATAGCCTTTTAACAGTCCAACACTGCTTACCCATGTGCTACCTGCTCAGTGGGAAAGAATCAGTGAATCTCCTTTCTTCACTCACCAAAGATTCCCCTGCCTCCCTTTCCATCGTTACATTTCTGGAAGCTCTTTTCCTCCTTTTTATTTGAGTCCTGGGGGTCCCCTGAGCTCTGTGATTGCATTTAAAACAGACACAATGACATTATGAAGCATTAAACTAATGGCATTTGAGACCATTTTTCTCCCGTAAACCATTATGACATCCCTGGAATGGCTGGCAGAGGGCTGAGCACCAGTACTGCCATCCAGGGCTGCATCCCTCTCTGCCATCGGTACCCGCTCTGGGATTCAAGGTGCCATCTCTTGTGCTGTTCTCGCTGTAACAGCCCCCAAGAAAGCTGTTTTGATCTTCAGATGAGTTGTTTGGCACGACCATAATGACAAATACGTGGATAGGGGGTTAACCATGAATTGCAAAGTACCCATCAAATCCCCAAGGTGGAGAGGAATATATCTTCCTTCACACCCTTTTGATGTATAGTTAATTACACAGATCTGGAACTGTTACCATGTGCAAACACAGTGAAAATTGACTTTCTAAGCCAGCCCTGGCCCCTCTGCATATGTCGCTTGCTCTAGCCCAAAACCTGTCTGTACATACACAAATACGTAGTCAGTGCTGTTTTAGACCCATTTGATAATTCAGCTTTATACAACGTTAGAAGGATAGAACGGAATGTAGCATCCTTCAGGCCTGATGCAGCTTCTTTAAAAAGAAAGAAAAAAAAAAAAAAAACGAACTTATTTTATATTGGTTGTTCTTTCTCTTGCCTGAATAAAAGCTTTAGCACAGCTTGAAAGGGTTGCATGTGCTGAAATGTAGCCCAAGGATATGTGTTATTATCCATCCCCTCTTGACCAGCAGGGTCTCGGCTCTCTCTCCCTTTCAGCCTTTTGTTTGAACAGATGGGATTGGGGAACGAAGGGAAAGAAAGGCAGTCTGTTCTCATTAACGCTCCCAGTACACAAACACAAACCTGAGCACAGGGGACCTACAGAACAGGACTGCTTCCACTCCATACACATCCACTGAGACCATATGTACCCGCACACAAAGGCAGACAGAAGACCCACATTGAGCCAGCTACTAGGCATTTACCAAGGATGTCTCCTCACCAACTAATTAAATATATATATATATATATTTTTCAAAAGCCCTCTTCATAGGTAATTTCCTTTTTATTCAGCTGCACAATTTACAAATGTAACCTTCAACTGATGTGGTGTTGAGGCTGTTCTAAAAGAAAGATTGCCATCAAATCAGCCTAAAACCTGAGCGGGGAGCATTTGTTGTGTCTTAGGCTGATGTGAGCTATGTGAAGAGGCTTCACGCTGAGCCTGCCAGATCAGAGTGAGGTTCATCCAGCCTGGCTTTCTTGAAAGGGCCAAGGCTGCTTCTTCTGGAAAAAGTGTTCGAAAACTGACTTTCAGCCACGATAGGCTCCCTGTCCATTGAGAACATCTCCTCACAAGCTCTGTGGCTAAAGTAGGCTGCAACACTTCAAAGCCAAGTTCTTGTTTGCATTATGGCTCTTGCATATTTTTCCATATAGAATCACAGACTAGTTTGGGTTGGAAAGGACCTTAAGATCATCCAGTTCCAACCCCCCTGCCATGGGCAAGGACACCTCACACTAGACCATGTTGCCTCTACTGACAGAAATCTCAGGAGTCTCATTTAAACAAATATTTGATGATCCTTTTGAACCATGAGTAGTCACTGGCCTCAGTATCTCCTGTGGCAGTAAATGCCTGAATGGGCAGCATGTGGGAAGCATGTCCTTCCAGCAAAGCTTGACTCCTCGCTTTGGAGAAGGACAAGCAGCTCTAAGCTCTGCAGCCTGGTGGTTCAGAGGCAACTGCCCACAGCCTGCTTGACAAAGCCAAGCCACTTGAACTAGCTTGGCTTGCGGAGATTGAGAGTTGCGGTGGGTTCCTCAGCATCCCTGCATGCCATACATCCATCACAGGTGTGGGGCACACACAGATTTCTACTGCAGCGTGTGTGGTACATGACAGTTCATTAAGATGCTGCACTGCAGCCGAACACCAGCTAGACTATGGTTGAAGGTATGGCAGAGCAGGTCTCTGCCTGAGCATGACAAGCTGCTCCAGAAAAAGAGCTTCTCCTCCTCCACTTCACCAGTGGTGACACTCACTGCAGCAAGGAAAGGGGTTTTGGGGAACTGAGGTCTCGCTGCCTTCTCCTTTCTCCCCAGGTGAGTACTGTCTCCATTTGTGCTCACTGCACTCCCCACCTCTACCTGTGTCAGGCCTGAAGGAAAGATGTGCCAGACATCTGTAGTTGCTTAAGAAGGAGCCCCAAGATCAGAAGCACTATGGGCAGTTGGTGGTTCATGAAAGAAGCAATGACAAAAACAAGTAGAGTCAGGAACCAATTATAGAATCATAGAATCACGGAATGGTTTGGGTTGGAAATGACCTCGAGATCATCCAGTTTCAACCCCCCTGCCATGGACAGGGACAACTCACACTAGACCCCAAATAGTGTCCTTGGTTAAAACTCTTGACTGACTTTAGTATTGGATCCTATTTCCCCAGGAGCCTCACTATGCCCTGTCAAACATCGTATCTTTATTTAGCTGTTGGGTAACAGGGTGAGCAAAGCTCGAGAGTAGCTCTCCTGCTGCAGTGGGCTGCTATGAGCTGGAGATATGGCAGGCTCTTTCCTCAAGTGTATAAAGAAACACGTGCATATTATGTTTAGCAGCAGGTAGATCTATGTTTCATTACAGCCTTGGGCATTTGACATGTAGTCTCAGGAAAAGAGCTGTCATTTTTAACCCAGGTACTGTGAGCATGGGAAACACAGAACAGAAAATGAAGTGATTCTCCCTGTGGGGCTGTTTGCAGGAAGATCACAGTGGGGCCAAGGCAGAGAAGAATTAGTACTCACGAGATCTCATGTGCTCCCCAGGCACGCAGAGGCAGGTTTCTATAGCCACACACCTCCTGAACATCATTGCACTAACACATGTGTTTCAGGTTATTGCCAGCAGACAAGTGGCTGGCAAGACCCCTCTGCCAACTGTTTTCCATGCAGAGTTGCCCAGTTTCAACAGATATGAGCAGCAGGGGCATAGCCCAAAGGCAGCCCCCTGTTACATTACCATGGACTGGCACAGAGCAAGCTGAAGGCTTATAGGTGACTCTGTGTGTGGTGGGTCCAGGTTGCACATGAGTTATATCATGAAGGTGGTGGGTCCCACGCTAGCTCCATGGCAAGCCATGTCAGGCCCACTGCTCTTAATGTCTCTGCAGCACACCTCCCAGTCCTCCCAGCACAGGACTGGGGCTGCAGGGCACCAATACCTGCAGTCAGCAGCATTCTCCTAAGGTCTGCCCACACCCCACAATGAACATCAGCTTTAATTGCACAGCACTTAAGGCAGGTAAGGGTTAGCAGGAGAGACCAAACCACCAGCCACTATTTTCAGTAGCCTGTAAGAACAATACTGTTACCTCTAGGCTGACACTTTTCCCATTAGCACATCTACATCCACTGGGAATAGAAAATAGATGCTGCTCTTAAAAGCCCAGTCAACCAAGGAACACAGGCCCCCAAGCTTTTCGAAGCAAAACACTTGAAGTTTGGGTTTAGCAAACATGATATAGCTCAGCAGCTTTCCCTCTTCCCAACAAGGAATGGCAATGCTTTCACAGGCAGACCATTGCAAAAACTCTTTGCAAAGAAATAAGTTTCAGACCAACAAAAAGATTTTGCTTCACCTTATTAAAAAAAAAAAAAAAAAAAAAGCTTAAGTGAGAAGCTGCTTGAAAATGAAATATTGAAACAGAGCATTTCAATAACTTGGGGATGTTCCACCTTTAATTTACCTATGGGGGGAAAAGTGCCTGTACAATCAAAAGAAGCTTACAGTGCATCAGCAAAGGCACCAAATGGCTTGGGCTGCCACACATCCTTCTTCAGTTACGCTGTGTCATAGGAAAATTGCTTGAACTTCTCTCTCTCTCTGTGTTTCTAAAACGTCCCAAAGCTATAAAGGTGAGCCTGATAGGTATAAAGTGATCCATCTCCTGGTAGCTATACCTTTTCACTGCGCAGCTGCTACTAGCCAAGCTTGGAAACAGCATGTTGAAAGACAGCTCTTTGGTGCAGTAAAGTTGTCACAGAAGTTCATGTGATGTTTTGCTCTGTCATGTACAAGGGAATCTCTTTCAGGTCATCTGTGCCTCAGAGCCTCAGAGCTCAGGACAGCACTGTGTTACCTGATCCTGCACTGCATGAGAGAGATGAGCTGTGCTTGGTGCCACCAGACAACCACTGCTTAAGCTCCATCCTTCCACACTTGCTTGGGTCAGCAGCTGTCAGCAGCTGGAGGCACCCTGCCATACCCCAGCTCTCACACCATTTCAGATGCCTGGAGCAGAAAACACCCAGGGTACCACCACCAACAGGACTCAGGGGGGCAAATCCCAAATGCCAACCAATAGTGGGGGGCCACCAGTGTCACCAGGAGCACTCCATGGGCCTATATGATCTATCAGTGTAGATATACCAGCTGAAGAAGACTGACGAATTACAGGTGGAGGCTAAGCTCTCATTGCAAATAATGCCATCCACATTCTGGACTACATTAGAAGGAAGACGGCTAGCAGATAGATGGAAGTTATTATCCAAATCTGCTTAGCACTGATCAAGCTGCACCTAGATATTGTGTCCTGTTTGGATCCCCCCCAGTTCCACAGGGATGTCAAAAATCTTGGAAGCATCAACAGAGATAGTGAGGGGCCTGGACCTGTGCGGAAAGGTTATAGGAGCTGGGCTTGTACCTTGGTGAAGAGATACTACTTGGCAGTATAAGAGCAGTCTATACTTATTTCAACAGGGATCTCCAAAGCTGATGGAGCCAAACTGTCATAGAGTCTTAGTCACAGGCTGTGGAGATGACGCAGAGACTGGAGGGAGAGTTCAGTGTGACAGCTCCTAAAAGCAGGAGGAGCCATTCAGGAGGCAGAGCTGCTGCAGGCAGTTTGTGACTGCCCTCTCTCCAAAGTTTTGCTGGGGATCAATACCTGGAGGTCTCAGTTCAAGTCAAGGGTCAAGTGTTTTCATTGAGCTTCAGAAGTTGTGATAACTTTTCTATGCAACAAGAGGCTGCTCCAGTAATATCTCAGCTCTGCAGAGATGTTTTTAAACTAGTCCTGGCTCTGGTTTTACATTATTTCCCTCCATCTCCCTGCATAATTCCCTTCCAAATGAATGTGGGACCATGACCACCCTAATCCATCTATGGTGTTTTAAATTGGATCACGGCTAATACAGAAGGGTTGGAGACAGCAAGTAAAACACCATATGTTAATTAGCTTTGAAAACTGCACAAGTCCAAAGCCACAGATTCCACTCATCTGAACTCTGCAGAACTGCTGATACAGATGGAGATCTGAAATCATGTGTCTGGTTGATCCAAGTGCTCCTCAGTGGCAATCCCCATTGATGGTCGAGGATGGGCTGACTGCTGGACTGCAACTGCTAGCTGCTGCCAGTTCCTAGTACTTCAACTCTGCCTGGCCTGCCACTCACTGTTGTCACTGGAATAGCTGAAACTGGGATGTTGAGCCTGAATGGGTCTTCAGCTTTGCTGCTTGAACCAGTTTCTACCTGACAGCTCACTCTTTCTCCCAGTTACACAGAAACCCAAGGCACCCAGCATAGCTATGACACAGACCGTGGCTTAGGTGCCAAGGAAAGAGAAACTGAGGTAGGTAAGGAGGTCCTCCTAGAAATGGGCTCCACCTTGCTCCAGAGCCCAGCTCCATGTCATCAGTAGTCACAAGAGCTCAGCTTCCCAGCACCATTTGCATTCAAGCCTTGTACGTCCATGTGATTTAGTGTCCCCAAGAAAAACTTGGTCCTTTGGTCTCAGCTGGTGACTGCACAGGGAGGACAGAGGAGGGAACAAGAAGCCCGTCTTGCAATTCAAAATGAAACAGAATGGCTCGGCGGTGGCAGCACTGGCAGGAGGAGCAGCAGTCCCTCTGTGCTGTCTGGACTATTTCCCAGAAGGGACAGCAAGGGCTGTGTAATCAGGCTCAGCTGGTAATCAGGCAAAGTCCAAAGCAGCATAACGACTAAATTATCCCTTAGTCCTTCCAGCTCAGGGGAAAGGATATTGATAGGGGAGGCGAGGATGGCTGCTGGACTGCAGCTGCCGGCAGCAGCCCATGCAGACGGAGAAGCATCTTTCCACCTAACCTGCCCCTAGCTCCATTGTCATTCAAATCGCCGGCTCCTGTCGTGCAAAGGGCGCCTGCAAATCCCAAACGCCGCGCTCAGCCACACACCAGCATAGCTGCGGGTACCCTGCGGCCCTGGGGGGAAAGAACACCATCTGTGCCTGCGAGGAGTCTTGCGCTTCACCCCGGCTTCCTCCTCTCCCTGGTCTACAAAGAAGGCGAGTGATGTCAGGCTGTCTTAGCATGAAACATGGTCCCAGCAGATGAGGCTAAACTTAAGTCCAACTGGATGAGCGACTCTCTTTCTATCAGTGCTGGAAAAGTGAGGCAAAGAAGTGCTAGATGCTCCATCCCTGGAAGTGTTCAAGGCCAGGTTGGACAGAGCCTTAGGTGACATGGTCCAGTGAGGTGTCCCTGCCCAAGGCAGGGGTTGGAACTGGATGATCTTAAGGTCCTTTCCAACTCAAACTATTCTATGACTATGATTCTATGATTCCACACTGGGAAAGGTAGGAGTCTGCTTTAGTGCTGGATTCAGCCCTGGGAGAGGGGTTTATCACACCTTTAACACTCAGTAGACCCATCCCCACCTCTTTGAAACTCATAGCCCTCAAAGTTACATGATCATCATTAAATCACAAGATTTAATGTAAATAAGCAGACTTTTGTGCATGGCTTTGGTTGCTAGGGGGCTAACATTTTATTCTCTGGCTTCTGAGCCTTTAAAACCCTGCCATGGATCATGACTTCAAGCTGCTTTCTGCTACTGCTCAGGCTGGGGGGAACCCTTGGTTTTCAAAATGGAAAGCCAAGGCCTTAATTTCACAGTACCAGTCAATGCCAAGGTCCTCTGTCTCACAGCCACTCTTTCCAGTACCTAAAGGGGGCCTACAAGAAATCTAGGGGATGTTTTACAAGGGTAGGTAAGGATAGGACAAGGGAGAATGGCTTTAAGCTGAAAAAGGGTACGTAATATCCCTTCTAATTCAAACCATTTTATGATTCGATGATTTAGATTAGATATTAGGAAGGAATTATTTACTATGAGGGTGGTGAGGCTCTAGCACAAGTTGCCCAGGGAAGCTTTGACTGCCCCACCCCTGGCAGTGTTCAAGGCCAGGCTGGATGGGGCTTGGAGCAACCTGCTCTAGTGGAAGGTGTCCCTGCCTGTGGCAGGGGCTTGGAACTGGATGAGCTTTAATGTCCCTTCCAACCCAAACCATTCTATGGTTCAATGATCCTCACATTGCAGCCACTCTGCTGGCTGTGCAAACACCGTTTGTTCGGACCACACTGAAGCCCTGACCTCTGAAAAGCTCCTGACTAAGACACCATCCAGTAAAACAAAGAGAAGGTCCTCCTTGAGCTGGTCCTGCTCTCTGAACTGGACTGTGCTGTAGCCCCATGAACGGTTGTCAGGCAAACAGCGTTACAGGTCACGAATCTCTGAGCTGGCAAGGGCAGGTGAGGAAGGAAAGAGCATCCCACATAACACATCCCACATCCCCACCACCGCCTCGTCCAGACACGAGTTTACCTGTTGTCCCCGGGCGACTCCCGCTGCTGTCGAGAGGGCGGACCAGCGGCAGCTCAGGCAGCTGCAGGTGCGGAGCTGTGGCGCCACCTGGCGGCCAACAGTGGCAACAGCGCCTCTGGTGCCCGGGCAGGATTCCTAAGGATGCGGGCTGGGGAGCCCTGAGGCAGGATGGGGCTCGGCAGGACTCTGACACCGCAGGAACGGAGGGACACAGAAAGCGATGGTGTTTCTTTGCTTAGAGGTGACTTCGGAAGAGAATGTGTATTCGTACTGCTCCTTGTGGGGGTGTCCCCGTAGCTTCTGAACTGGACAGAGAGTTACCTGAAAGTAAGGGAAAAAGTGAGAGTCTCAGAAATGTGGAATAATGCCTACAGACTTCGTGAGAAAAGCAACAGGGCAACCTCATATGGAGGATGTGGCTATCCCATAACTTAATTTGCCTATGTCGGAGGAGATGGAGAGATGAGTCCCTGTCTCCTGCAGCAACAGGCACACTACCATGCAAGTGATACACCACCTAGGAGGATCGAGAGCCACAGCTCACCCTGATGAGCTACTTACCCTGCAGCTGCTGCTGTCAGTCTTCCAACAAAACCAAGTTAAAGCCACCTTCATCCTAATTTATACCTCTGCAAGCAGGCACTGGGTCTTCCAAGAAGGAACAGCCTTGATCATCTGCAAAAAGGCACCACATGAGAGACGTTGTTAATTAGAAGTTACTGATGTCTGTATAGCTGATAGTTTGTGAGAAACCATTGATGGTTGGATGTATACTACTGACCAGCCCAGCCTACCTATCACAAACCAGCCACTAATAGGAAAGAGAGCAGAATCCCATTATAATAATTGCGCCGCACCATTTAAGAATCTCCATCTAGCTAAATCTTGAAGGCCCTTCAGGAGGTGTGATCTGATCCAGGAAAGCAGTGACCCACATGCTTAACTTCCAGCACAAAGGCAGACCTAGTGGGGTACAAAATTAAGCTGGATTTTCTCTGGGTTCAGGGCTGTTGAGGCTAATGCTTCAGAGGTCAATATCGCATAGTAGGTCAGCATCAGTGGGGAGATGGATAGAGTGCTGCTTCCTAATTTTATTTGCACTAATAAATTCTCCACCTGTGTCCATTAATTTACAGGCAAAAAAAGCCAACACACTGTCCCTGGGTAGCTATAGATAGCAACTGGTTGTAGTGTTTGGTTCACTAGACTTCAATAAGTGAAGTGTCTCAGGGCTGGAGGACTGTGGGCAGGCTTGGTTGCTCCTGCACCCTCTCCCTGGGTACCAGGCTCACCAGGTTTCCTTCACAATGCTTCCAGTGAATGGTGGGGTTTAGGGCCTGACACTCAAGCAGGGGTTTCCCAGCTCTCATCTGAAATGCAGGTTAAGTACAGGAAGTGAATTTCGGCTAAAGATGAAAATATTTCAATGAAAAATGTCAAAAGAAATACTCTCACTTGTTTTATTGGAACAGTTCTGTCATGAAAACCTAGTTGAAATGCCCTTTATGCTACAGGATCTCTGCTTTCTGCCACTGGAGAGTTTCAGCTGGGTAGTTTTCCATTAGCACTTCAATTAATGTCACTGAGGGCCCGCCTGAGCTGGTTCTTGGATAGCCTTGCCTTGTTTTGCATGTGCAGTTATTCAGGTTCACACTATCAGCATAAATAATGCTCATCAGCCACATAGTTCTGTGTACATTCACAACACATGGAAGTCAAAAAGACTTACTTAAGTGTTAAGTACTTGGGGTCTTCAGCAGATCTGAAAAACATGAAATGTGTCACTGAACCAGGCCCTGTCCTGATTCATTTAGCTGCCTAAATCTCTGCTTTGTGGGTTTAATCTGGAAGAACAGTAATCAGAATGAACTGTAGGAGCAGCACATCTTCACAAGACAAGCCTTACACGTCTAATTGCCTGTTTAAAGACCCAAAATCTGATACCTGCATATGAAACAGTGATTGAGAAATCACTGCAGCCTGAAACTGGTGTTTGAAAGTGCATTGAGTTCATAAATCTGCAGGCTTTAACTCAGACAGAATAGTAATGTAAGTAGTCCACTTTATGGCAAGGCAGGCATTTGTATATTTGTCAAAATGTGCCAGATAGCATAAGGAAAGCTCTGTAAACCTGGGAAGGGAAGGGAAAGGAGGAAAAGAAAAGAAAAGAAAAGAAAAGAAAAGAAAAGAAAAGAAAAGAAAAGAAAAGAAAAGAAAAGAAAAGAAAAGAAAAGGAAAAGAAAAAAGAAAAGAAAATGGAAAAAGGAAAAAGAAAAGGAATTACAATAAAGCTACCTTTGTTTCCAGCTACTGGCTGGTAAGTGGTGAGAACTGAGCACAAACTGCTGTGCTAGATCATTTTAGATCCTCTCTTCACATCTGACATTTGCCTAACTGCACTGTCTAACAGTTACTCCAGCTCAAATTACTCCTTCCCTGCCCTGTACATCCACACCTGCTAATCTGGGGGGCTTTGTAGGAGCTTATTTGCAGCCGTCAGCGGGCGGATGCTACACACAGCAGTGACGTGCGGCTCCGGAGAGGCACAAGAGCCACGTTTGCAGTGCTGGTTCCTGACACCGTGCACATGCTCTGAGATAGGAGAGCATGAAGAACACCCTCAGCATATAACCTCCCTCCTTACCTGTAGCCTGTCACATCCTCCAAGCTGACCTGTATCTGCTGCCCACCAAATCCCCCTCATTCAGTGGTCTCCAGCCTTCACTAGGGCCATGGGACTCACTAAGGGATCTGTTGAGAGCAATGTCATAGTTTGCTCTCCCTATCAAACCGTGAGAAATATCTGAATGTTGGCCACAGGCTGGCATCTAGTGGTCTGATCTCTACTATGTTATACACCTGGCAGCTGCACAAGTAAGTCCAAAGTCATCTTTGATGAACTCAACGGAGAAGGGTCCAAGCCATATCCCTGCAGGAGTGATGGTCTAGTTTTTGAGATCCTCCTTACCAGCAGTGCCAACTAAATACACCTGAAGAAGAAAACTATTCATCTACGTGGAGACAGCAGCCTCCCTTGGGGATGTAGTAGCTCCTGCTTTCCCTGCCTCACTAGAGAAAGCCACACACCCCCCAGAGTTTACACTAGAAACCAGGCACTGCATCACCTGCACACCCTCTTTACTCCATCCCCATTTCCCTCCCTGGACCATTCTGCTGTGCCCCCCATGCAGACACCCTCAGGTCTCATTTGCCAGTGGGTGGGAGGCCCCTTGGCACGCAGGGATGGAAACAGGAGCATACCCTGTGGAATGACTCCCTGCTCCCAGGGGAGAGCTGACCTCTGCAAGCTGGCACGTCGCAGCAGAGCAAGTGTTATAAATACGAGTGAACCCGGCAGCCCTTTATGGAAGCCCAGGCTGCAGCTCAGGGATGCTTAGCTAGGAACATCAGGGTAGAAGGAAAAGCTCTGGCACAACACCCTGCTGGCCTCTGGCTTGGAGAGACAGCTACAGCCTGTTTCACAGGAAAGTGGTTCTGGATCTGTTGGGTTTTGAGTCTCTTCCTTCTAGCAGGGCTCCTCTGAGCTTTCAGCCTCACTGGATGAAGCCTCAGATTCTGCTCTCCACAGCAGCCACAGTTAAAAGGCCAGGCAGGAGCACACATAAAGCTGTGCTCCTGCCTCATGAGGCTCAGAAGTGCTCTGTCCCAGGATGAGCAGTCTCTTCAGCAGCACAAGCCACTGCCTCTTCATGGGTGACAATTTCTAAGGAGAGGTGCAAAAAGAGTGAAAAGCAGCTGTGAAATGTTTTCTCTGGCCCAAAAGCTGTTACCTACCCTGAATTGTGGGTACCAGCTCGTTGTCAGTAAGGCAGAGATGTGTTTCTTCCCACTATCAGCTCCAACAGCAGTTTTCAGCCATCCCTAAGGAGCAAGGCAAAGTCACCACCTTTTTGCTAACTTCCAGTCTATCATCACATAGTCTGTGATTTTCAGGTCCCTCTATGGCTCATGCATTTCAGCTTCCATTTTCAACCGGAGAAGCTTTAATAACCTCTTTTGTGGCTGCAGGTAAAAAGTTGAGCACAAGGACCCAGAAACTGCCATGCCAAGGTAAAAATATCACAAGCAAAACACTTCTCAGATCTCCTTGTTTCTAGGCTTCATGATCTGAGGGAAGCAGATACCTGAGTCATTACTCATTACTTCTGAATGCTTGGGAACGCTGTGTAACTGTACCCCAGCTACATACCAATGTCCAGAGCAGGTTTGTTGCCAACAGGGCTTACTCACATAGAAGAATTTGCATTTAAAAATTGCCTGGCATTAAAGAAAACAAAAAAAAGCATGCCCAGAGCATGCATAAAGGACTGCCTGTGAGACACCAGTACCACCAGGAGAGCCATTCACCCTAGAAATGCAAGTGCAAATGCAAGGGGGTCAGCAGACTCTGTAAAGAGATTCAGGGTCGTCCTAGACTGTACAAAGTCCAGTTAGAGAAGAGGGATGTCAAAGTGAGGCAGAAACCTAAGAGCCCCAAGTCCTTTCTGTCTTAACTTACGGAGTTAAAGGAGCATGCTAAGCTTGTCTAGCTCGTCATCTGAAAGGAATGAGGTTCCTGGTGGCAGAGTGAGCTCACCCCAGTGCTTCCCAGCCCTCCCAGCTGCACCCCAGCAGGCATCACAGGCAGGGGATGGGGAAGGATTTGAGGGACAGCGCAGGAGGACAGGAGGGAAGGAGAGCTGAGCTGCTGCTCCAGTATAGCAGGTGTAAAGCTGCTGGGTCCAGCTCTGTCAGCAGTGGCCAGCGCCACATTGCTAAATTAAACACCCCTCCAATCATCACAATGTTATTAAATGTGCTGATGGTCTCCTGGATAGGAAAAACCCGAGGTGCAAGTGACACCCCAGACCTGGTGCACGAGCCCTATGTTAGACCCTAGCCCCAAAGGGCTGTGTGGAAGCAGTGCTGATGATTAATGCATGCAGGGTACGTGCAGACAGGAACACAGACATAAGCTTGGACATACCGATCATGGCCAAAGCTAGGCAGGGGCCAATGATCCCTCCTCCTCCAAGAAAAAGGCAGGGGACCAATGGAAATGACCAGGCTGTATATGCCTTAAAGTTTTCTGGAAGGGAATATGCTGTGCCAAGCCATGTGCTTTATTTGTTTTACTTTACTGTTAATAATCATATTATTATTATATCATTAATAATTACTGAGGTCCCTGGGACAGAGCTCAGCATGCGTCCATTCACAACCCAGCTCTCGGGGGACCAGCTTTGGCCATACTTTCATGCAGGCTCAGGACTTGGCTGTGGATCACCAGGTTTCACAGAGACTGCCCAGAGCTCAGCTCTCAGCATCTCTCATAGGAATATGCCTGGCCTGGTCTCTGAACCAGCTCCACTGAGAATGTGGCCGGCTACGTTTTCATCCCCTTCTTCATCCCTGCAGTGTGCCAAAACCTCCCATTAGAGGCTCAGTGAATAAATCTGGGTCTCGCTTCTCTAGGCAGGTGCCAATTACTCCATCCTAGGAGAGGAGAGTTTTGCAATCAAAAGCAAAGGGAGCAGTAGGATACCTGAGTGTCACACATATCAAATATGATGGGGGCCTGCAGCTGGTGAAATGGTCTCTCTTTGTATATTTTCAGCTCAGTTTTGGGGATATTTTTACCATCTCTCTACCCACTCATTAGTAGGATTGAGGCTGCTTCTAGTATGTCTAGCACAATTCAGGTATGGCCAAGCATAAAGCTATCTCCACAGGTACACTTCATATAATATCATTATTAAGCTCTTCTTCTTCCGGTGTATTAGAGGTAACGTGTTTTATGTATAAGCAAAAGGAATAATGCAGAAAATCCTGCCATTCCAGTGCTACCTGCAGGAAGCCCTCAGGGAGCCCCTACACCCTTTCCAGGGTGGGTTGCTCTTGGAGAAGTCTCCAAAAGCAGACCTTCCAGCTCAGCCAGGAAGGGTAGGCAGGTTGTTGCCTGAGTCCTGTTGCAGGCTATCTGCAGCCTTTTCCAGTCCACTGCTGCAGGTTGCATTATGATGTCCCTTGTCAGACCTCTGCATGAAGAAGCAGCCTTGTCTAATTCCAGCATTTCTCCTTATTCTTTTAATTTTCACTTTATTGCTCTCCTTTCGACCCATTTCCATCCATGCCAATGAGCCCATTTCCATTTGGTCAAAAGTGATGTCTTAGCTAAATCCTTTCTTGCTGTGTAGGATTTCTAGCCCATTAAGATGTAACTATCCAGATCCTTCCAGGACAGTTCCAGTTTTGACCTTCTAAAGTACTTTCTGACCTCTGTAAGACACGAATGCCAGACAAGCTCCCAAAGACAGAGGTGCAATGGTCCCTGTAAGGTGGAACAGACCAACTTTGCTCTGGGGGACACAATGTCTAAGAAAGCAAAGCCTATTTTTGAGAGGAGTCAGGACCCCCAAGGCATCTTATTGACCTTCTCTTTAAAACTTCTATATAATTTCATATAAATGCTTTTGTCTGTGCTGTGTTTGATTTCCTCATAAACACTGGTATCTGACAGTCAGAAAACAGAAGGGGTTCATAGCACTTTCTTATCACACAGCAGATCACAGCACCACAGTCAAAATATACAAAGCACCACCAGGTGCTGCAAAGATGTTTGGAAGTTTAAAACAGGGAAAAAAGAGAGAGAGTGCAATGATACAACTTCTCTGGCTTGTACTTACCATCAGTGACATGACTGCATAGGAGTACAGGCAATGTAAACACCATGAAGTACTTGCCACCTTTCAGGGTTGAAGGGAAGGGAGAAAGAATGAGGTTTTCTCACACTGCACAGCTTTCCTTGGGATGATACTGATTCCCTTGGTCTTCATAGAAAGGTTCAGTGCATTTCCAAGACTCCCACCTTGATGACTGCAGTATGCTGCAAGTTATTATGAGCTGTGACCTTGATTGGATAACTGGTGGCAAGAGGCATATTTTCTGAATACTCCTATCTTACAAAACATACAAGGTCTTAGAAGCTTGGAAGGGATTAGCTAAAGCAGAACCTTAAATCCTGAAGCCCTGAAAAAGAGCTCACTGAGGCATTTGGATCAGAGGTGGCTGGGGACCTCTTTTACTATGTGAAATAGAAAGGACAATGAAGGTGAGAACAGCAGAGTGGAGTGTAACAGCAGCAGCCAGGAGGGAGAAACAGCAAGTATATATACCTAATTTATAATACAAATAGGGAAAAAACAAGAAGGAGAGTTTTATTTATCCTACATCCCCACCCAGCATTTCTGCAAGCCCAAAGTGAAGGGCTGAGATTGTACTGCTTTGAGCATCTCTGTTGTATTGCTGTCACTGGCTACCTATCCTCACAAACTTCAAAGCTGCCAAGTAAGATCCTACTTCAATGAACGTCAGGAGTGGTTTGGCAACCTAATTCCCTGGATCCAGGATTTTGCTCAATGAATGTCCCTCAAAGGGCCTAGAACAGAGGATAAACCAACAACAAGCTTTTCCCTTAATTCTCTCTTTCTTTGCCTGAAATTTTGGGGCCAATTCTGAAGGTCATTTGATCAAAGTAGGCACCTGCCCAGATGGACAGGCATTGAGCCCTTTCAGGTCACTTCTCAGAGAGCTTTCAGGTGGATGGCTCTAGGATGGTTAGTTGAGGAAAAGCATTGTACTGGTTTCTCAAGACAGGGCTAAGAGATGCAGCAGCAGAAGGGCTGATGGTGTCAATGTTTAGTTAGTCAGAGCTGGGAGGTTGAGCCTTGTAATCAGCTTATATCAGAGACTAACAGATGCCAGCTTTGCCAAGGAACTATGTGAGCTAAGAGGCAAGTATCCCAGTATACAGTGCCCACCATACCATTTCCTTGCCTGGCACTGGCCACAGAAACAGATGTGTTGCAACCATGGCAGCTAAATGGGATCAGAACTATGCAGAAAGATAGCACAAAGTATTTGTAGTGAACTCGTGAATGCAAAATACAAGAGTCCACAGAGATCTTTGTCCCCCTCATCCTTCCCTCCTATGGGGAACTGCTATTGCTCCTACCCTATGGCGGAGGATCCGACGCGCAGAGAAACCTTATGTCAGTGTTGTGTAGAAATGGACCTTCAACAAACCCAAATCCATAAGGTCTACACACTGTCCTACACCCCGTCTGAAACATCATCTGAGTGTATGGACAGCTTTGAATTCCCAAGGAAAATTGCTTCTGGGTCCAAGATGAGCACATTTCAGTGTGCTGCTATCAGGACCCAGAAAGATGAAGAAAAAGGCACAATACTTAGGGTCTTTGTCAAGGTGTGAGAGCATTTGCTTCAGTCCCAGCTCTGCTACTGGCACCTTACAGGCCCAAACCCCCCCCCCCATGGAAAAAAAAGCAACTTTTTGTTAATAAAAAGTGGTTTCGTTCTTTTTTTTTTTTTTTTTTTTTTTTTTGATAGCAAGAAAAGATGAAAATCAAAATTGGATTGTGTCTATTTTTAGGCAGATTAAAAAGTTATTCAGCCTGGATAGAAAACACCTCATAAATAGCTTGAGCGATATGAAAGTGGAGCAACTGCTGAAGACCTATAAGAATAAAAGGAGGGCAGGAGCCTGGGAAGCCAGTTTTGAAGTAGCTGTGAATGTTAAGTTTTTACAGCCCTGTCTATGTGTGTCTGCTGTAAAACACTATGATGCCAGCGGAAGCCTGCTCCTGCACCCCAAATCCACAGGGTCCTTCAAAGGCAACCAACCAGCCTGATGTAGACCTGATCACCCCACAAACTCAGTTCTGTGTTTTACAGCCTAAACATTCAGCCTAGTCAGCCATTGCCACACACTGTGACACAAGTCTTGTGTCTCCCACTAAGAGCAATCAAATTTACCCAGGTTTGTCACATCCCTCTTTAAAATGATCACTCCTGAAAGGTGTTTCAGTAGGGAGTGTATTTTAGAGGCTGCCTTGCCCTGGCTTTTACCTAGATTCCCTCTGGCTTCATCATGAAGATTTCAAGCTGCAGGCAAACATGGATTTCTCAAAAAGCAGAAACTATAAGGCTTAGGAAATACAACAGGCTTGGAAACCATTGCCCACAATTTCAGTCGCTTTCTTGGGGGCTGTTTAGGTTAGAATTGAAAGCTGAGGGGGACATGTTCTTCTAAGACACCAGGAGACGGGTATAATCTGTTAAGGGAAGAGGTTGAACCACCATCCCTGGAGGTATTTAAAAGACACGTAGATGTGGCACTTAACAACATGGTTTAGTAGTGGACTTGGTTATGTTTACAGTTGGATTTGATGATCTTAATGTTTTTTTGCAATCTAAATGATTCAGTGATCCTGTAATTGCTAAGCAATGCTCACCTTTCACCACAGATACTGAAACTATCCCATACATACAGATAAATGGGAACAGATTGCCAGGGTGTGAGTTGCATGCACCAAGAAGGGACATCACCTCTTCCACGGGAGGGATGGAGCAAGGCTGTGATGGAGCAACAGCAAGGAGGCTGATAAGGCCACGTGTCTGCACATCACTTTGGCGGGGGGCAGACCCATGCTCCTTGTCAAGCTCTCTTCCAGCCCCTCAGCATGCCTTCTCCAGTGGATCCATGCCAGCCCCAGTGTTGGTTTGTGGCCAGCTGGCCTGCCTCGACCTGCCTGTCGCTGCCAGTCATGAGGCAGTGGTGATAGCCTGGTCACAGGAGGGGAAGAGGTGAAAGACTGTGCCACCAAACTGTTCTCCTCCAGCAGCATGGTGCAATGGTGCAGACAATGCATCAGAGCAGCAGGCAGCACTGAGCTCCTGGGGAAGAGGGAACCAGTCACCATTCCTGGGAAATGAAGAGCAGGCAATATGCAGGACTGCTTGCTGGGAAATGCAACAAGATTGTGTGAAAAAACACTTCTAGGCCAACAGGCAGGGACCAGAAAGGGAGGCCAGCACTAATGGTTATCTCTCCATCATCTTAAAGAGAGCCCTGGTCTGGGCACATCTCCTACCCTTCACCCCCTAGTGCAATAAGGTTTTAACCACTTTCCAGCAATGTATGAGGCTTGGTAACTACTATGGGCATGGGAGGTTGCAGTATAAGCTTCAGGATTACTGGTCCAAGGGACAGCAATTCTCCTGGTGCTCCACAAGCAGAGAAGAAGGTGCTGCAGAAAAGATGCTGAATGTCAGCCTGCAGCCCTGGCCAGTGCTCCAGGCAGGAGGAGGAGGGAATCCCACGAGTGCTCACCTGCTTTGCTGCTGAGAAACAGGGACTTTTCCTCTAGCAGTGCAGATGAGGCTTTGAAACTGCTTAACCTGAGATCTGTTATCCAAAGCCTAATCACTGTGATGCCCAAGGGAACATATAAAGAGAGATACCCTTATTCTAAATTGCAGTAAATACATTCTATTTTTGTTAAGCCCTAATAGGACAGGCAGTGCCTTGGTTCCCTGTGCAAGAGAAGTCTGTCACTTCACAAACCCTGCCTGTGTACTCCCAGCGCTGCCATCTTCCACTCCCTCCCGCTTGCTCACTCCCTCTCTCTCAGATGATGCAAAGTGCCAGCAAGTCCCTCAATGGTGTCATATCTGTCCTTTTTATTCATTGCAGGGTTTATTTTTAGCCTGAAACAACTGCTTCCTAAAAATGGAGTTCCTAATGACACGGGAGCTGGACACAGCTATGTAAGGTATCCAGGGCTTGGCCTGACAGCTTCTCCTGTCTGTCTCTTTGTTGTGAGCCCAGGACAGCAAAGTTTGCTGCTCCCCACCAGCCTTGCAGCATTTGGGCTGATCATTAACAGGGCAACAGAAAAAGAAACTTGGTTTGAACTTCACCTGGAGCCTTTGGTCTCTCCTTCTCCCCAAATTAAGAAGGAGGGGGATGTTTACCTGCCCTCTGCTGCACTCCAAGGTCTCCCCTATGAAGGCGACTTGCTGGATCCTGGCAGGTCTTTACCTGCTTTCCTGCTGCAAGGCAGAAGAGGGACTGAACTTCCCCACTTACGATGGGAAAGACCGAGTGATCGACCTGAATGAGAAGAACTACAAGCAGGCCCTGAAGAAGTATGACATGCTCTGCCTGCTCTTCCATGAGCCGGTGAGCTCTGACAAGGTCTCCCAGAAGCAGTTCCAGATGACAGAGATGGTCCTGGAGGTAAGCACCGCTGCAAGTCTCAGCCGGGGTCAATAGCACAGCATTGTTTGAAGCCAAGGAGAGGACAGTCAAAGGTTCTTGTGCAGGGGGAAGTTGAGCACCCAAAGGTTTGGGCTTGCTTACTTGAGTCTGAGTTAGCACCTGAGTTCTGAAGCCCAGGAAAAGCCTTTTTTGTGCTCTTCTGAGCTGTTTGCTGGGAAATAGTCTTTCTGAATGGTGCATCAGAAACCCAGGCAATAGCGAGTAACCTTGCAAACCTTAGCAACGTGAGCTTAGCTCAGCTGAGCTTTCCCAAATGCCAGCGCAGACCTGTAGCTTAAAGATTTTAGATCCTTTCTCATTCTGTATCCTCCTTGCATTCTGAATTCAGTCCCATTTTTTATCCCTCTAGGAGCAATCAGCCAAGAGGCCTTACAAAACTGTGCTGCAAATGGGTGTTGTAGCTCCCCATCTCAAAAACTCCCTGTTGGTGCAGCATTAAATCCCTTTTTGTTTTTCTGACACTTGGTTGCCTACTTGGAATCAGACTGGAGCTGCTTGTTAATGCAGCCATTCACTTCTGTGCTGGAAAAAGAGCGGTGTTCATTCCTTGGTGAAAGAATGATTAATTAAATCCTCAGTAAAATAAATCACAGTGAAAATTGCAAAGTAGATTCATAGCATTCCTTCTTGTAGTGCAGCTGTAATCTAGGGAATCATACAGCAGCAAGCCTGGATTGTTTGGTGCTTGTTTCCTATCAGGGGCTTACAAATATTCCCTCTTAATTAAAAGACAGATTTGGGAAGAAAGCGAGCATTGCAGAAGAAACACATAAGCTTTCTTTATCTGATCCAGAGTGAAAATGCACTGCACCCTTAGGAGTACAGCAAACGTGAACTACAAAGCGTGTTTGCTGAGGGCTAGGACCTGAAAACATCCAATGCCAAGTTCCAAGTCTACTGACCTCCTTAGCAAGCCTGAAGACAAGAAAGATTCACAACCTTCACCAGATTTTACTCAGCTCTAAGGGAACAGTTACTTGCTCCAGTGAGCGATCAAATAACATTTGGCAAAGAAAAGGAAACTCCAGTTGAAATGTTTATGGTTGGTAGTATAATTGCATTGTTGTTTAATAGCATAGCTATTTCGTGCCCGATAGATGGCAAGATGGCTCACAACTAGATACATATTTATAGAAACCTGACAGAAGCAGGTATCTGCCGTGTACTATCAGTTTTAGTCCCCATGGCACCTGTACTCAAGTAATCAACCATATCAAGGGTGCGATGGCTACGATACAACCTGGTTTAAAGCTTTCATTTTGCAGGGTTTGATTCAGCAGCAAGTACATTAGCTTAGGACTCGGATGATTTGGTTTCCAATTGCCTCTCTATCACAGACTTCTTATGTGACCTTGGCCAAGAGATTGAGGATTAGATCTGCAGCAGACTTTACATAATTGGAGGTGCTCTAGTTCACTAATGCTCAGCTACCAGCTAACTGTGCCACACACACATCAGCTGGCACTTGTGGCTTCAACCTCAACATTTCCCAAGCACTTGCAATGCTGATTCAGTGTATGTCTCAAAGTTCCACAGTCTCCCCCCCATCCCCTGGACTGAGAACTGCAGCAGCAGCAATTCGACAGCCCAAGCACAAGAGCAATCTGCAGGCTGAGCACTCATTTGCCTCTGTCACGCAAGGGAATCGGAGGGGAGAGGGCCTCAGGAGGCAGCAGAGAAGATGTGTGCTATCCTGCATAGGACACAGGCCAGCAAGGTGCTAGTGCTCCCAGTTTCTGTACTAACTCAACCATGGGAGCACTCATGAAAGAAGTGGGCAAGGCAGGTTGTAATCTGGTCCCTCTCAAGACAGCATCCACCTCCCTCACCTCAAACAGCACTGTGTTGTGCCATGGAGTCACTTGCAATCTCCCCTGCCAGAGCCCATGCAGCTGCAGGATTTCATGTTCTTCCAGGACAGGGAGAGGGAAAGAAAAGGCTGCAATGGCTGCGATGGCTGAGGTGCTGAGCCATACACCTGTTAGATGCACAGGAAGTCTTTGTGTATCTCTTTGGGGTAGAGGGTTCAGGACTCTGAGCGCTGAAGGTCCTTTATGCCTGAAATGAGGTATCTAAAAGGCAAACACTCCAGCCCTTGCTATTCCCTGCCTGCCAGCTTGGGAAGCTCCTAGAGTAGGGTTGTGCCTGTGGTAAGATGCTCCTTTCTGAAGCAGCTTTTCTGTTTCCATCTGGCTGTACTGACAATGTACCTGCTTATTCACAATGAAATGTGCTGCTTCCACAGCCTGGAAAACATTATGTTCTTTACCCCCTTCCTCCCCCTTCCATACGATGGCACTGGTCTCCATCATTAGGAAAAATAGAGAGCCCTCATCCAAAAACATAGGCAGGTGTGGAACTAAGCAAATGTCTGAGCTGGGTGGTTAGGGATTGGTATGTCAAACTGCTTGATGAACGTGGGAGGGAATGGGCTTAATAACCCTCAAAAGTCCATCCTTTCTGTTTCTCCCACATGTATCTTATAAGAAATGTATAATTCCAAAGACCAAACACCTAAAGAAATATCTTCAGACACCAAAAAGAACAGAAGAGACCCATCATGGTTTCCTTGAAGTATGTAGCTCATGGTCAGTAACAAGCTCTGCCAGAGGCTTCTCCCATGAGTGAGGAGCATGTGAGGCTCTCTCTTCAGTGTGTCCTTCAGTGTCTAACAGTGGTTGAGCTCACGTGGCAATATTTCCTTCTTTCAGGGAACTTCAGTCTCCTCTCATGAAAGGAAACTGAAGTCTCCTGCTTGAGATCCCTGACTCCAGAAGGTTTGGCTGAAAAAGGCCAACAGCTAGAAAACTTATTAGGAGAGGTAGCTTGGAGACAGACCTGCTGGGAGAGAGAAGAGAGTCACGAGGGTCTCATACCCTTAGGAAACCAAGCTGAAAACCTGATGGCACATCTGTAAAGTTAAGTACATGTTCAAGGACTTTCCCGAACCACATCTATGAGCAGGAGGCTGAGAAGAAAATAGTAGGAAAAAATACCTTCCCAGGACAGAAGCCCTGCATGTAGGACTGACTGACACTGTCAAAAGCTCAGCTATCACAAGAAAAAGGATGCCATCATTGAGCTAATATTACAGTGGGACAGCACATGGAGTCTTTGACTCCCCTTACGCAGGTGTAGTGGGAACTGTCACCATGTTCCCATGCAGCCCAGGGTCCCCTTCCAGTTTAGAAAGGGAATGAAGGTGAAGACCATCATGAAGCAGTCCTGACAGCTCCTGCCACCTACACTGTTGCATGCTACCTGGTGAGGGCAGGGTTCAGGGACAGCCCACAGCCTCTAGCAGCAAAAGCAGCTTCTCTAAAGCATCCTTGGTACATGACAACAGCTCCAAGAACAGCAGTGTCAGCCCATCAGGTTGGGGAGCAAAAGCTGGAGCTGCTGTGTTAGTCTGTTGGGAAAACAGTCAAAGCAGTGCCTGGAGATGCAGCTGCCTACCACTTTCCGGCCAGGGTGGAAAAGGGTCGGGGAAGGATTGCTACATGTCCATAGATACAACACAGGGCGAGACAACCCAGGGCACAGACAGCATGAGCATAGGCTGTTTCACAGGTCAGGGTAAAGGGCTCTCCTCCTTTGGTTGCCATTCTTCTATGACTCCACTCTGCACTGCTGATTACTGAAAAGCACCTGCAGCCTGAGCAGGGAAAAGCCTCTGTACAGGGCAATGCAGAGGTTGAAAGAGGCAGTCCCAGAGCTAACAGTAGCTATTCGTGCTCTGTGGTGATGTTTACAGGAGCCCTGTGTGCCCCATGAGGTGAAGAAGCAGAGGAAACAGCCAGGCACAAGGGTTCACATCAGTTATTTAACAGACAAGTAAGAAAAAAAGCTACTTGTCCTGAAAGGTCTCAGCTTTAATGAAGAAGGGGCAATAGAGGAAAAGACTAAAGCAGTAAAGTCAATAAATACCTGTTCTGCCTTTCTTCTCCTCTGTAGTTCCCCTACTTCATTTTGTCCTGTATCATACTACTTCTTAGACCTTATCTCATCTCTCTTTCAACTCTGAATGTCCTAAAATATTGGCATAATTTTTCCTTCCAGAGGGCCTATCTCTAGGAATCATGTAGCAAGAACCATGAACAGTGGAGTTAGAGGCTTTCCTTTTGTGCTTGAGAAGCTCTCTCCTGCAACTGAGGTTGTCTCACTATCATAACATCTCTTGCTGAAACACTGAGTCCTGCCATTCTTTCCTTGTCATCTGCGTGCATGTATAATATCCTTAAAAACAGAGCGCCTGGATATTTTAGGCCCTTTAATGCAATAGTGCCCCTGGGCTGAAAACTCATGTAGAACTGCCCTAGCACAAGCCAGTCTGATTAGAATGAAGTTTGGATATGGTAGTCCGCTTTCCAAATGGGGTCTAGGATCAGATTCTGGAGCACAAGGGAAATTTCTCCTATGAACCTGGAAATATAAATGCATGAGATGCCCCCCCCCCATGTTCAGCCACAACCAGGAGCTACTTCTGGTGTGAGAGGGAAAGACAGATTTGGAATCCAGTAAAAGATGAGGGTTAAACTGGGTGTAAGGACTACCTCCCAGTTCACTTAAGAGCCAGGATTCATTGTCAAGTGTTGAAACTACTGCATCTTCCAGCTCAGGATGGAAAACCTGGTGCAAGACCAGGTGGTTTTGGGGTAGCTTCAGCCACATGGTCTTGAAATCTCTGGAGAGTAGGTGAAACCCAGGAAAAATGTTTCAAATCTAGGTCTGTGTGGTTTATCTCAGAAATTCCTGAGAACCAGCAGATGAGTCTGGTTTAGCCCATCTCTAGGCAGAGTGTAACCATAAACACAACCATAAATCCAAGCCCTTTCTTTAAGCACCCTTCTCTGTTTCACAGACTTATATTCCAGTCTTTTTCTTTGAAAATGGGCATGTTTACAAGACAGAGCCTCAACACCATTCCCAGGGCTGGGTAGACATGTTGCATACGACATGCCCACTGAGTATCACTGAAACTGTCACGTCTCTGGGTCCCTACAGAGCAAATCCTCAGTGTGAGAGACACACCTGACTGGATAGGTATGTGCAGAAGCCTGCAGTGCAAGTGCCTTGTACCTGTAATAAAAGAGGAGTTTAGTGGCTTCCACTGCAGATAAGTTCATGCAAAAATAAGGAAGGAATGGAAAGGAAAGCTAAAAAGGTGCACTGGTTACTTTGCCCTCTGAGACCATGTAAGTAGGTCTCAGTTCATCAACAGCCAGCAAAGCACTGATTTTCAGCAGTAGCATGCAGGAGGATTTCACTTACTGGCATGTCAGTCACACAAACAAGTTACAGAGAGCTCCTCAATTCACAGATGGGCACACTGACATCAAGAGATGAGTATATGATTTGGTCTTTCTGTATAACAGTGTCAGAAACTATTTCCAAGGCTGCTTTACCTGGTGTTGCCCAGTTTCTTCCTTTGACGTCCCTCCGTCTGTTCCCAGCAGTGAGTTTGGACTGGCTGCATGAGCAGCATCTAGCATAAGACTCCACTTCAATGTCATAATGCTCTTTGAAAGGCACCTTTCTTAGTTGCTAAGGTATGATCAGAGATATATGTACTGGCAGCAGTTCTTAGAGCAGAGACTAGCTGTAATCGCAAGACCTAAAGAAAATCAAGGTGGTTTCATCCAGAGACCCAAATGTCACCTGGAGACATGGCAGACCTCTTTGAGCTTGGTTTCACTTGCTGACACAGTGCAAGGCCAAGTCTGCTTAGGCTTTGTAGTCTTGCTTGGCCCTGATATGAGGAGCTCTTCCCACTGCCCAGCTGCTGCAGACAATCTCTGTAGGTGCCATGCAAGACCTTAAGTAGCATGGAGACTTCTGTGTCACTCCTCCCTTCAGAAATGCATTGAGGAAGCTCATCCTCTTAGTTGGGATCCAGCTATCCTGACACTAGTCAGCTTCCCAAACAAGTGCCAGAGGGGGTTCATGCTGTGCTGGTTCCCGGGATGCGGGGTCTCACTCTTGTATAAGTGAGTGGGGGACCTCAAAAGGCCAAGCTGGAGCTCACATTCGCCTATTCAGTGGACATGTGTGGTGTTTGTAGCTATCATTTCATCTTCTCCACCCCGGACCTTGACATTTCCCAGGAGCCTGGGGCAGCTGCTGCTCTGGGAGGCCATGCTGAGCTCACCCACCATGGCCTTACTCCAGAGCTCAGTCTGCCAGTGCCCTTTATCTAAAACCACACTAAACAAAGCCTGTGAATGCCCTTCCTTCATGACCGAGCTTCATTTGTGGGGAGAATGGAAAGGGGAGAGGATAATTCTCTTTAAACACCCAAGAGGGAGAAGAGCTATTTAAGCGCAAAGCCTAAGGACAAACGGGCTATGAATAAAACAAGTCTGGAAACTAGGAAGTCCCTAATCACCAGAGGAGGAAGACAACAAGGGGAGAACAGTCCAATGAATTTAAAATGGACATTGACCAGTTTATGACAGAGATTGAATGACACGGTCCTGGGTTTGATGACCAGATGCTCTTTTCCAGCTTCTGCCCCTAAATAACAGGCACTCGGGCAAGGAATCCATGGCCTAGGAAAGAATGTCCACGTTTGTGGGTTTTTTTATCCTTTGCCCATTGGGATTTACCTACATATATGAGACAAAACCTTGCCCGAGGAAATAGAACGAACAGCAACAGGGAATGGCCGGGGTGGCCACAGAGCAGGCTGTGCCCTGGGACGGCCAGTGCTCCCTTCTAAGCAGTGCTGATGGTGCTCATTCCTGCGTGTTCTCTGACACAGCTTTGGTGCAGGCCAGCTGCCGTACATGATGTGTCCTCTTTCTGGGAACCCTGTCTGGCCCTGGCAGGAGATGCGCCTCTGACACCTTGGACCCTGTGCAAAAGGGGCTGTGTCTTTTTAAAGCTTCCCTCAGTTCTTATTTCTCTCTGCTCATTCCTTGGGTAAAAGCCCTTTCTTGTCTCAAGGACCTGCTCCATTACCCCAGGGAATTTCCTCACTGATCCTTTGAGGATGTAGGATGGGGGGTCCTGGCTCTCAGCATCCTGGACTCCCCAGGGTTTCAAAGGCACTGGCTCACACCCACTAGGTCAGAAACTCAAGAAATCCTACTTGTTCCTGGGAGCTGGAGGTGTAGGAATTACAAAGATCTGCGGAGGTGAATAGGCTGAATAGCAAGCATTCTTCCCTCCTCCACCATCTACCGAAAGGAACCAGCTTGTGCCCTACATCTATGGCAGTATCCAGCCTTCAGTTTCAAACCAGCCTCTCTGAGACTGGAGAAACAAGAAGACAGAGGTGGCCTCAAATTTGTCAAGGACAGACCTACGGGCTCCCTTTCAGGGCAAGCTTAGCAAGTGGTGGCCCACAGGCACTGTCCCAAACCCCACAGCACATGCACGCATGTATACTGCAGGCTGTCTTCAGTGCGCAAGCTGCCCAGCCAAGCTGGCAAAGCATCTGTGATGCAGCGCCAGCAAGGACTGGCCAGGAGCAGTGGCAGGTGGCCCCAGAACCCATGGGTGCTCAGTGGCACAGGTTAGCTCATGGAAGGGGAGGCTGCGCGTTAGCTTACAGCTTGCTAAAATTAGGGATGCCCGGTGCAGATAAAAATACAGCCCTAACTATGCAAACCCTTTCGGGAGGCAGCCAAAAAGCACATGGTGCATCTGACAGGGCTGAGAGGCTGCGCAGCAATTAAAGCTCCCGGGCGGCGTTCTTGGAGCATTACCTGTGAAAGCCACCTTTAGTGACCACCTTTAGAGTGACCTTTAGGTGTTCCATATTTGGGGACTTGCCTTTTAGTCCTGGGAGGGCAGGTTGAGCAGTAAACAGCCTCTCGGGGCAGCTCAGGTGGTGAAAAAGGGCGGGAAGGTGAAAGCAATGAGCTCTGCTCTGGTCCCTGCTGCCAGCAGGGTGGCTTCTCTAGTGGCTCAGCAGGCTTCTGCCTGCTTTGATCACCATGATGCTTCATGACCCATAATTCGCCAACAATAACCTGAAATATTATTAGTGGGGATGCTAGAGGAGACAGCACAGCATCAGGAAGGAGAGATAACCCCCTCTGCTCTCCAACAAACTGCCCATCAGCTTGAACAACAAAGAAGTCAACCATAGCATGAAGGCATGAATCCTGCATATGGATTCAGATCTTTAGGGGAAATACCTTAGATTTTTGCCATTGCCTCCTGCTGTTTCTGAAAATAAACCCCTAACATTTTCGGATATAAAGTCATCATCATTGCATCAATCAGGTTCTGACCATCAACATAGAGTGCAGCTTTAAAGAAAGCAAGAGAGAAACAACAGAGAAGTGTAGGTTGCCTGAGACATTCCCTTATCATTCCCCTTTGCTCTCCTCTGCATTGCTTGACTTTTGTTCTTCCACTGCTGCAAGTTAGGGAAACAGAACGCTCCAATGCTTAAGAGTATTTTACTCATGGTGGCTCTCACAGATACCTTAATGTTCCCATCTCCCTGCCACCCAGTGATGAGCCTTCCTGTCAGTGGGAGCTACAAGCAGGTTCTTCTAGTGGGAAGTGGGAAGAAAATCCAGGCCAGAAATCCATAGAGTCACCCCACGATGAAAACTGACCCTGATGAGACCCCTACCCCTCCCACCCCCATTTGTGACCTTCTCTGCTGGATTTTGTCTGCCATTTAGCAACAGAACTGACACCAAAGGCAAGATTTGGTGCAATCCACGTTGCCTGAAGCTGGGATAGGAGTGTGGCCAGCTAGCCCTGCTGCTCTGTAACCTAGCATTTCAGAATGATCCTGTGGGACTTGTTAAGTCTCCTGAAAGCTTCCCAGCACCACACCCAGGTTCAGACTGGTACAGGAGGTGTGAAGCTGAGATGTTCTGGCAGGAAATTGTTTCTTTCCATCCCCATTATTCAGATTGCCTCTAGCTGTTGGAACCATCCAAGATGAGGTGGTGTGTGCTTACTCAGTGCTACTCAAGCTTCGCTTTGGGCTGGCACCTCTCACACATCCCAGGGACCAAATTTAAGTACAGATGTTATCTGAGGGAAGAGAGAGAAAGGAAGAATGCTGCTGGGATCTTTGCTCACACTCTCAGCCTACTTTGCTTGCTCAAAGCTCTTGCTATATCCCAGGGACTGCATAACCAGTTAGGTTCTGTTCTTCCAAGGCAGTTTCTCCCCTCCATCTCCCCAGGCAGCTGTTGAAACTAAATGACTTGCTACAGAGGCTTACACGAAAGCAAGGGCTCTGGCTGGCCAAGACTTCAAGTGATATGAATTTAAAGACAGAAGGAGAATGAGGAGGAGGAGGGGATGTGTTCTTACATTACAGCTGCCTCTGTCCCAGGGTCCTGAGCCAAGAGGATTGTCAAGATTAGAAACATTATCTGCGTTCAAATCCCACTAGCATTATGGAATCAGAAAATACTGTAAGGGGATATAAAAATGCTTGATGCTGTAATGAGCAGGGGACAACCAGCCAAGCTGACATGCCTTTGGCATACTTTATATTTCGCTGCCTTATGGGGTTCAAGTTTAGGTGTGGGAATACATCCTCACCTAAGCACTGGTGAGACTCACCTGCTGCAGTGGAAAGCAAAGATGCAAGATCCAACCCCCGCATAACTTGCAATTGAAACAGGCCCCATGGGCACTGACACACTTGCAAAGGTCTCTACTGCCACAGTGGAAAGAGCTCCTCAGAGTCTGATGTTGCATGAAGATTTCCCTGGTGCAAGACCCCAGTGCTCTGTGGAAGGTCACAGGCTGTACCGCTCACCTCACTAATATACATAGCATCAAAGTCCCAGGGAAGGAGGCAGGCTGTGTGCTTAGCTCCATCCCCACAGCGTACACACTGTGTATACAGGAGAGTGCTGTACATGCTCTCTCCTAGATACACACACACAGCTGCACACCTTCGCTCAGGGTAAGCCTCTTCAGAGGAACATCTCCAAGCACTCGTACCCACAATACACACACCTCCAAGAGACACCAACAGGCACACCTCCAGCATCACTGTGACCTTTCCTGAGCCCCAATGAAGTGCACACACCCAGAGTCTCACACAAAGAGGCTTTCATCCCATCAGACACACTCTCTTGACATGTTTACTCTTTCCCAGCAAGCTCCCATGCTCGCAGCTCCCGGCTGCACCAACTCCCCTCCCAAGAGCTGCATGCTGACACACATCACTCCTGATCAATGCCTCCTCTCCTGCAAACATCCACACCCAGCCTCTTGTCTGTAGCAGGTGCTTCAGTTTTCTGCACGTTTCTGAGCTGCTTCAAACAGCCCTGAGAAACCCCAAACACCTCCTGTGTGAAGGAGTCAAGAACTGTCGGGCTTAAACTGCCCTGATGCTGTCTGGCACAAGGCTAACATAGCTATAAGGAAGTAGGTAGATCAAGTGTGGGCTGGGCTGGATATGAATTAACAGTCTTCTTCCCTTCTACTTTCTTGTGTGTTACCTCTGGTCACAGTGCACCTGGAGGCTCAAGTGTTGACTCTGAGGAACTTCTTGCTGGTTTACACAACTGGCAACATGCAAAGACATGCTGACAGTGCCCCCAAAAGATGACGATCCTACAGGCTTCATCGTTTTGTCCAGTAAAGGCAGATCCCCATAACGGGGAACAGAAAACAGCTTTTCCTGCTTGCAGGTGTCTAGGATGCTCACAAGAAGTGTTCATCTCTTCCTGTATCATAGGATACCAGGTGCTCATCAGGTTGATGGCTGTGGCCTGAGCTAGGAGATGGGATGCTAGGCCAGTCAGGGCAGTGCTTAGATGCCTTATCAATGGATGCACAAATATGGAGCAGTTCAGGCTGTATCCGTCGTAAACACAAAGCCTGAATGTGCAGCCTCACCTTTATTTCAAAACACTGGCCAAGAGCAATGAAAAAGCAGCCAGACCACCTACTGCCTGCATAACATGAGCATGGTGCTACACACATGGTGGTATGTTTCCCTCAGGACTGGCCAGGCAGCCACACAGGGATCAAGGTCGCAGTGATGTGGTGCTTGGCGGAGAGTATGTCCTCCTGGAGGGCTTTGGGACACACCTGGAGACACATATTTGGTGGAAGGGAGAAGACAACCACATTCTCCACCACTCCTCTTCACCCAAGCAAAGTCCCTGAGCCCTGATCCTCAGGATTTCAGGGATGCCAAAATGACACTGACATCATGCCAGCTCCACAAAACCCCAGTGTGCAGGCAATGGGGCTGCCCCATCACTTTTGCTCCCTGGTGCCTTTAATCACTGCTTGCTCTCACAGTGCCCAGGCACAGGAGGAAGCTATTTATAGCAGGGGAGCCAAAGGGCCATGTGGCCACGGGGGCAGTGCTGCTGGGTGACATTCAAACTGGCTTTGAGGCTGGGGGAGGATGCCAAAAAGGGTCCTAGGAGAGGGTGTTCCTCATAAATCAGCCTGCCATCTCCCTGGCCACGGCTTCTCTTATGCCCCCCTTCAGCCTCCCACCACTAAGCACAGGCAGCTGTGCCCTAATAGGGACATTCCTGTCCAGAAGGCCCCCAACCCCTCATCCCTATTGTCCCCCTCACATCCAGCAGGGTTAGGAGGGAGGACAGCAAGAAGACCATCAGCATCAGAGGTATTCATGAAGGAGGGAGGAAGGGGGAGAAGAAGGGGGATCTTACAGCTGCTTGGTAGTCTCAGAGCATCATTACAGCCTTGTTGGGTCTCTGGCGTGCTTGCAGTGGGTCTAAGCCGGTCATCTGGCGAGTAAGGGTCTCATTTCCCAAGGTCACTTCCTCTTTATGGAGTCCATCTGGAATTTACAGGGTCTCAGCCGTGGCCACTCCCACCATGGGGCATTTGCAGAGTGTCTCTCCTTTCCTCACATATCTATTTTCACAAAACAGGCAGGAACTTGATATGTTCAAGAGGCCCCTTCAGCAAAAAATGGTGGGAACAAGAGGCAGCCATTTCTCAGAGCTGCAAGAAGGCAAATGCAAGCAATGGATAGGATTACTCATTTCTTTGGGAAAAAGAGGGGACCAGGAACTGGGGGGTGACTGAAGCCTGGACAGGAGACACAACTTAAAGCATTTCATAAAAGAAAGGACTACTTTTGCGAAGCCAAGAGCCCCTCTGCTCTATTTTGCTGAGTGCCTGCTTTGGCCACCCCATCACACATATGAAGCAAAAATGATGCTGCTGTGCCCTGTGTCCCATTCAGTTTGAAGCCACTACTGCCTGGCACCAAGCACTTCCAGAGTTAAAATGTCCATGGTGCCCATATGTCACATTCCACTTCAGGAGGCCACAAAGGCACAACGGAAGATACAGCTTTCGCTTTGTGTCAGTGGCACAAGTCTTTCCCCCAGCCATGTCCACTGCTTTGGTTTCCCTGTTTTGGTCGGGAGCCCTCTCCTGATGCCAGTGTCAAACAGCAGTTACCAGCATGTGGTATGGCCAGCAAACTCAGTGCTGCAACACAGTGGGAAGAAAACCAACCCTTTTGACCTCTGGGCAGTGTTATCTCAGCAGGGAGGCAGCTTGTGATGCATCCCACTCATTAATGCTATCTGAAAGCAAATATGGGTCACTTGTGCCTGTTGTACCATGCTAGCAGTGCGCAATGCCCTTTAGCTACCCTGTGGTGTTAATGCTGCTAAGGTGGGGCTTTCTGGTTCCTCCCACAGCTGGCGGCTCAGGTCCTGGAGCCCAAGAGCATTGGCTTTGGCATGGTTGACTCCAAGAAGGATGCCAAACTTGCTAAGAAGTTAGGTGAGTCCTATGTCTGGTATCTCTGGAATAGCTTGGAGAGAGATGTGTGAGTGATGCCCAGCAGCCAGCCTGATAAAGGACAGCCAAATCCTTGTCACCAGGATGGGGAATGTGATGGTAGTAATTACACACTGGCCAGTCCAACATGAGCAGGATCAAATGGGGAGAGGATGGGAGGGATGAGACGAGACCTTTCCAGCAAAAGCCTTCTGGCTGAGAGTGCCAAAACCAAATCAAACCAAACAAAGTGAAAAGGAAAGCCAGTTCATGCCATACTGGTGACAAGGTCACCACTTGCTGAGCAGATACTTTAAATAGGTGCCATGGAGTAACTCCATGCTCTTCCTACAGAGAAACAGGTCTGACACAGCAGTGCAGAGCCAAAACCCGTGGGGAAATCAGATAGGCCCCCAAATGTCACCACCCCATGGCAAAGTAATGTTCTTTCCTAAATTAAAGGCTCTGTATGCAGGTGGAAACTCAACTAAAGGGGAGAGCTTCTCCCTCTCTAAGAAGAAACAAACTAGCACCTACCTTGGCCCATGATACCCTGCCATCACGCACTGCAGGGGCTCAATGCTGTTAATTTTGGAGCCTCCATCGAGATGCTGTGGTGTCCAGCCCTCAGTCCAGTTACATACTATTCAAATCTGCCAGCCTGCCATCTGTGGCATCTCTGTCATAGGTTTCTAACCCTTTTGCCAAGGCTAGCTAAGCCTCGGAGAGTTTGAAACTCGCTTCGGCTTTCAGGTCACTGTTCATGTTCACATAGCCTTCTCTGGGCAGAGAGCACAACCCGCATCACAATCTATTTTCCATTGAGTGAGAAGTTGTTAAGATTTAGGATGTCAGAGCCCAGTACTATTTACTGCAAGGCAGATAGCCAAACAAAACCAAGGTCCTGGTACAGAACTTTTCCACCTGAGGCCAAACTGTGACCTGAACAACAAGTTCCACATTTGGGAAGAAGCCATGGCGAGTTCTGGCTGAGGTTTGTCCCTTGTGCCATGAAGCATCAGTCAGGAGACTGCTCAAATTGGTTCTAACTGGACCAACACTGCGAATCGGCAATTGCATGTTCCCAGGAGATGCTGCTGGAATAGCAAGCAAGATGCCCTGTAATAGAAATGCTTCTAGGGATGAGTTAACCACATTATGTTTCCTGTCTCTTTCTTTCAGGCTTGGTTGAAGAGGGAAGTCTCTATGTCTTTAAGGAAGAACGGTTGATTGAATTTGATGGGGAACTGGCCACAGATGTCTTGGTGGAATTCCTCTTGGATGTAAGCACAGATCAGATAGATAAAGCCTCTCTGAGAAGCCCTTGCAAATACTTACTTTGCTAAAAACCATGGCTTTATCTTTATTTGAAATTCCATCCCTGTTTGTTTGGTAGAGATGACACTTGCCAGCTTCTCAAATACTTGTCTGACCACGAGTTCCCAGGAAAGCTGGGAACTTTATGTGCTACCTACCGCTTATATCTTAAAGATGCTCTGCTCTGTTTTCTGTTTATGGTGTATTTGACTAGAATCAAGCAACAATCCCACGTTGACTGGTAGTCACTCACCTCAACAAGCTGGCCTGCAAACCCTTTGCCATTTGCAAAATCTCACACTTCTTTCTTTTTAAAGTTGATAAAAAACATACCCAGGAAGCCGCATTCTCAGAGGATCTAAAAAGAGTTCAATTCATTGAAATTGTATATACGGCAAACTATTTGCCGCTTTCTAGACACAATAATGCAAGCAGAGCAGTGTAGTACTGCCTCTTCAGTGAACTTCCCGAATTGCACTGCCATGAGTTAGAGAAGATCAAGACCCTAGCACTTATTTATAGAATCACAGAATAGCTAGGGTTGGGAAGGACCTTAAGATCACCCAGTTCCAACCCCTCTGCAATGGGCAGGGACACCACACATTAAACCATGTCACCCAAGACTCCATTCAGCCTGGCCTTGAACACTGCCAGGGATGGAGTGCTCTCGGGTCGTTTTGTGCATGGACACAATCATGTATTCACCTTTATGCCTAAGTGCAAAAGAGATGCTGACACCCTCATCAGCATGCTGTAATTCTATTAAAATTTTATTCCTAGGAAAGACAACAGCCCAAAAACACATTCTTTGATTTACAGTGAAAACATTTTTCAGTGGCTTGGCTTTCCTTTGAGTTGAAGCTCCCTTTACAGCAACCTGGTCTAGTGGAAGTGCCCATGGCAGGTGGCTGGAACTGGATGGGCTTTAAGGTCCCTTCCAACCCAAACCATTCTATGATTCTGTGATTCTATGATCATCACAAGCAGCTTGGCGAAAGGCAGTTGGTGAGGTTTTGCTTGCTGTGCTTTGTGGTGTGCCACTGAAAAGCCGTGTTGTGTGAACAAAGGAAGAGAGCAAGGATTTCTGTTTGTGTGTTTTCCACTCAAGAGGGAAAATACCCAGCAAAGCAGGGAAGTAAAAACAAACACATCTGTGGTGCCGGGACAGCCTGATCTCAAAGGAAAACAAACCCACAGATTCTCTGCTCTGCTGCAGGCTGTATAGTGAGTGGCCTGCCTGCGCTTTTGTTTTCCTAGTGAAACCACACCTGATTTACACCAGTATTGCTGGGCAAAATAACCAGACTGAATCCTTTCACCAGCAGTGGCTCATAAAGACAATAGAAACAAAGTCTGGATCAACCACATGCTGAAGCAGCAGATAGGTCTTCCAGCTTCCTCATCATGTGTCCAGGGCCAAAGCATACATTTAAGCCATTCTGCATAGGAAGATCAGCCAGGAAAATTCACATCCAGACTTTCCACTGCTCCAAAACACTGTTTGGCTACCCTCTGGTGTGCTGGGTTTAATGTTTTCCAAAAGCAAGCTCTTTGCAATGACCTCTTCCACCAAATGACACTTGAAAACAAATATATGCAAGCTCACAGCTCCCATACTAGTCTCTTTCACCTGCTCTCCAGTCTTCTCAGCCTCACTAAAGCCAGCTGCAATTGCTATCCTTTGTCTTTCATCACAGCAGGTCTCAGCATCAATTTTGGTTACTCAGACCTCTCCCAGACTCCCTCTATGCAGTGAACCTATTAATGGCTCCCTCTGAAGGTGACCTACACCTCTCTTCTCACATTAAGGCAGAGAGCACTAAGTAGTGTTTCCAGCAGTTGAGAAACTGGGTGACCTCCTTCTCCCTGCTTAGGTTGCTAGTGACATACCCTGCCAGGCATAGGTTGGTGTTGCAAATCATTATGCTATCAAATGCATTTGTAATGGCAGGTGCTAGAAGACCCTGTGGAGGTCATAAACAGCAAGCTGGAGCTTCAGGCCTTTGACCGAATCGATGAGGAAATCAAACTCATTGGCTACTTCAAAGGAGA
The DNA here is from genome assembly GCF_963264785.1 of Psittacula echo. Taxonomy (NCBI): domain Eukaryota; kingdom Metazoa; phylum Chordata; class Aves; order Psittaciformes; family Psittacidae; genus Psittacula; species Psittacula echo. The sequence goes on from NC_137736.1 coordinate 9,688,083, forward strand.
AGACTCTGAACGTAAGATGAATATGTTTGTTGTGGGGCTTGGAGCCTGACTGGGGTCTCTGGGGCCTGGGCATTGGTTCTTCTGCATGAACACTAAGGGTGTTCGGGGTATATGGCAAGATGAGGTGGAGCTGCAGGCAAATCTCTGTTCTTGTCATGCATAAGTCTATTCCTACACCAACAGTGATGACCCTCCTGCAAGGTATCTGTTGGCAAAAGAAGGAGGTGATAATCCAGGGACTCCTAAAGTAAAGTAAGTCTACCTTACTCAGAGTCAGATGAGGTTACAGTTACACTCGGTGAAGGCCTTAAAGAAGCAAAGCTCCCCCTCTTAGGAGCAGTGAGCCCAAAAGGTCAAAGAAAGAGGGAAGGAAGAAAAGTGAAAGGAAGGGACACACACTAAATACTCATTTGGCAAACATACAGCAGCAGTAAGCAGGACATCTTAGGTTAGCCCAGCTGAGGCACTGACCTGTTTCTCCTCACTGAACCCCAAGGCTGAGAAGAGGCTGGTCCCATTTCCTGAGAGACATGCAACTCAAATGACCATCTTTCACCAGTCTAGAGAAACCCTCACCAGAGACTCTCACTGACAAGCCCCAGTGGTCTCCTCTGCCAGCCCTAAGTGCTCCCCTTGCTGTCCAGGCAGTGCTGGCAAGGCTTGCCTTTATCAAAATGACAGGTATTCCTACCTGAACAAGCAAACGTATCACCGGGTCTGCTACACCACAGCAACCCTTCTATCTCTCCCTGCAGCTTTCTTCTGCACTCAAGATGGGCTGCAGGGCAGTAAAAAGTATTTTGGAGAAAGGTGGGAAATACCTGTTGTAAAGACCTCCTGCTGGGCTGAGAGCATCCTTCCTGACCCCAGCTGAGGACCCAATACCAGTAACAGTATAAACATGCCTCTTTCCTGCTCCCTCCTCCTGCACCAGGCAAAGCATGCCTTAGTGACAGTCACCATGTAAACCCTAGAAGGGTGGGAGAAGCATAGTGCCATCATCTAAATGTATTTTGCAATAGTTTGTTTGTTCTTCCCTGGTGCCTTCTGTGCAGATCAGCTGCCGATGAAATCTTTTCTTCATTCCCCTTTTCTCCTTCCAGATTACAAAGCATTTGAAGAAGCTGCTGAACACTTCCAGCCGTACGTCAAGTTCTTTGCCACCTTTGACAAAGGGGTAAGCATCCATGGACCTCCATGGGAGCTCACAGACTCCGCCACCTGATTTCCAGTAGCTCAGGTTGTTCCCAGGTTTAGTATCAGGCTTCAGCTTCTCATTTTCAGTGTTGCTGTGATTTGTGGTGTCCACATTTGGATTTGTCCCTGTGGCAAGATAAAAGGCCATTTCTGCACCATGGAGGCAGGTCCTGACTTGGGTTTTGGAAACCAATCCCTTTAAGTTTGTGAAAGCTTGACTCTGACCTTGCTCTAGGCCAGTAGTGTAGAGAGCTTCCATAGTTTTATAACCAAGGAAAGATCCATTCATATTCTGCTGACCATCACTGAGAGTGGCTGCTCTGAGACAGAGCAAGCACCTTGATCAGGAGAGACTCTGGGTAGGCAAAGAGGCACAGCAGGCTCACTCACTTCTGACCATCTGCACTGCAACAGGTTGCTAAGAAGCTAGGTCTGAAGATGAACGAGGTGGACTTCTATGAACCGTTTATGGATGAGCCTGTTCACATCCCTGATAAACCTTACTCAGAGGAGGAGCTGGTTGAATTTGTGAAGGAGCACAAAAGGTATGTAGCATGCAGGACACTCCTGGCCATGGGAAGCAGGTAAAGGTGTCTGGCATCATAGGCTTCCCCCTGTAAAGCATCCCTCTCATTAAAAATTGGAATGAAAACCACCTTTTGCGACTTGCTGACTTAGGTTTGAGATTTTTTGCTGGTCTTTTCCCACTCTCCAAGGTTCAAGTATATGTGCTGCAATCAGAGCCCACTACCATGGGGCTGTGACAACAGAGCTTCCCTCCTCCTCCCTCAAAGAGCAGGGAGGCTTGCAGGCACCGCAGAGTGGAAATCTTGTCATACTTGCCCATGCTTTTAATTTAGGTCTGTTCCCTCCTTCCCCAAAACAGCATCCCTAATGGCTTTATCATACATCCATCTCCTCATGCCAGATATGTTCATAGGGAGGCTCTGAGCTCAGGTCAAGCTTGGAGGAACCAGGATGGACCAAGAGGCTTCTGCTGACCTCAGGTGTGGAGAGGAAGCCACTGCTATTATGGCAGTGTTGGGCCTCATGTGGCAACAGCACTGAGCACCTACAGTGTTTGATCAGCTCAGCAGGAGCTGTGCATGCTCTATGCTTTTTGCAACCAGGTTTATTGCACAGTTGTTTAGTGACTCAGTCTACAAGTGGACTGGAAAGGCTGATCCTTTGTAAAAGCACAGGGTTGAATATAAGGGCATAATTACCCATGAGGTGCTGTATTTTTAGACCCTTAGAAATGCAGCACAAGGTAGTCACAGAGTGATTTGCTACTCCTGCATCTGCATTTCAGACCTTTAAGAGACCAGAAAAGAAAAGCAGGACCACCAATACAGTTGGGGGACCCTAAAATCAGGTTGAGCTGGAGGTTTGTGTTCACACACTGAGGGTTTAGAGACAAAAAGATCATCTCTGGAATTAACAAGTCACCAGACATGGAAACAGATCTCTGCTTTTTCTGACATATGAAGGGGTCCTCTATCTCCCATGTAGTTGCAGATCACTTTATTGATCTCCTGGACTTCCTGACCTCAGTCCTTCCCATCTTTTTCTCTCAAGCTTTTTCTGTCAATCAGCAGCAGCATCAGAAGGTGTCAAATGCAGCTAAATGCCTAATAAGGCAAGCTCCCCACCAGCACAAAACTGCAGTGGAACACCCCCAAGGTCTTATGTATTTCAAGATGCTCTGGGGTGCTTGGTAGGAGAGAGAGGATGGGCCATGTATTTTGCAAGTGCCAAGGCTCAGAAGGGAATTAAAAGGTGTCTCATGAAATCCCAAACTTTGGACAAAGGTGATACCATGGAAGGGGAAAAACCCTGAGCTGACAGTGATATGTTCACAGCAGTTAATGTTGAGTCTCACACAGAATACAATAGGATGCAATATAATACAATAGACTAGAATACAATAGAATACACTAGACGACTAGAATGGGATAAGACAGAACAGAATAAGATAGGCTGCACTAATATCAACTACATGGTAGTTCCTCTGCCTGCAGCAAGAGGTCTCTGGGTTAATGCTTGTTTCACATGTAGTAATGCTGGGGTTAGACGCCGACCCCACCCTCGACCGTGTTTTCTGTAATTGTGATATAGCAATATGGGGGCCGAATTCTGCTCCCTCTCGACTCACCTAAACCCCACCTACCCCCACTCCCTACAGCACAGAGAAGTAACCAGAGTAAATCTGAAGTAACTCTATAGCAACCAGTACATTTGGGCGTGATCAAATCCTCCTGACCGAGTTTCCTTTCTCCAAGAGCTGCCCCCAGAGGACGGATAAGGAAAGCGTCTTGAAAGCCAGGTACATACAGAAGCGTACATAATATACATTCACCTGATAGGATCTCCAGTTTCAGACTATCAGCAATGAGGAGATTTGCTGGGTCAAAAATTATATCCCTGATCATCTGCTTAGTAACTATTCTTCCGTTTCTATAGGATTTTTTACCTCCTTTCTATTTTGATGCTGAAAGCAGCCAGTTTGGCAATTGAATTATGCACTGCATCAAAAGAACACTTCTATTTGTTCAGTTTATACCTGCTGCTTAAAAACTTCACTGGGCACCTCCAAGCTCTTGTGTTGTGAGGACCAATGACCATTCTCTGTTTTGCATTTGCAGGTTTTACCATCCCAATTTTTTTAGCCCCCCCCCCCAGTCACCTCTTTCATAAGACAAAGGCTTCTTATCGACTTAATCTCCCACACACAGCGGTCATTCCCTACCTTCATTTACCACTGCCATGTTTCCATCCCCCTTTTTCAGTTGTTTCATATAATTTCTCTGACAGGATGATCAGAACCACACATACACTTACTCTAGAGATGCATAGTAGAACTGCCTATTGCTATAATGGTATGATGTGCTTTACTCCTCAGTCATTTCCCAACTGCTTGTAACCCTCTTTTTATCTTTGAAGTAGATGATTTCTCAATTTGTGACACTTGGGCCCTTCTCCTGAAGACAATAATTAATTATAACTCATTTAGAATCCATTGTTGCACCTGTATAATCAGGGTTGGTTTTTCTACAAGTGCATTGCTATACGTCTATCTGTCATGCAGCCTCTCAACTCACAGGACATCCCTCTGTATCTCCTCATAGTTAGACCTGTGTTGATTGTCAAAAATTTGATCCGATAAGCAACCGCTACTATATTCCTATTTCACATCTTTTTCAGGTTATGTGAGATGTTATGCATACAATCATGCCAAATCATATGCTGTGCTATGAATCGTAATTCCCTTTGTCTTGAAAATTGACCTTTCATCTCAACCTTCATCTTCCAATGTCATTAATCCACAGGAGGACCCTTCTTCTGATCTAACTGCAGCTCGGTTCCTCTGAGAGCCTTTAGTAAGGGAGCTTGGCCAATGTTCCTCTTAAGGCAGCTCACTGCATTGACCAGCATACCTTCACCCGCTCATTGACTTGCTCTGGCAACTCCAGCAGACCCATGGCCATGACTTAAAGGCCACATGCATCTCTAGTGCTACTGTATCATATTCCTTCCAAGTCTGTTAACTCTACTTTTGCTGGTGGCATTGTGCCCATAAGTGCTTTGCTTTTCCAGACCTGTGGCCCCTCAGATCCTTCAGGAACCTCTAAAACAATGCTCCTTATTTCCATTGCCGTGGTAGTGAAGCAAACTGAAGAGAGGTTACACATCTCACTGATGTCACATGCTGCTACTCCCTTTACCAATCTGTTCTAGGACCACATTCATCAATACTGCTCTTTGCAACAGCTCTGGGGCTGGCCAACTAGAGAGGCCTGCTCTGCTGGGGAACCTGCCTGAACACCTCATGCTACAGTGAGCAGAGGTGTGGGGGACTGTTTGTGCTTGTCTGCTATGGCCTTGTGTTCCTTGGGTGCCTCTTTAATACCTCAGTCACCCCTCAGCCTGCCAGGCTTTCTGGCAGGCTTCCTGCTATGTATGTGTATGAAAAGATTTACTGTTCAATTAGGATCTAACTTCTCTTCCCAGAGGTTATTCTCTCTTTTTTGCTTCAGAAGGGTATGGATAGATTTTTGTGGTGGAATTATGCTGGGGTAAAACCAGAAGAAAAGGGAAACAAAGCTCATTAGGAATGTCCCAGTGACTGCAAGACAAAAGTGAATGGTTCCCCTCGTGCTCTAAGCATGGACAGAACAATCTGCCATGTGTGGGACTAATTCACCAGCACATCCCAGCACAGAAAAGGGTCTCATCTTCCCAGGCACAAACTGCGGCTGCAGTGACTCCAGCAGCAGCAAGGGCAGGGTTTTACCACCATAAATAAAAGATTAAGTTGACCTACCATGCCCCCTTTGCTTTCATTCAGAACGCTGTGGCTGACAACACTGACTCCAGCCATCAACCAAACATGCCTCAGTGACCTTCTCCATGACACCATCAGCATCATGTGTGATGGTGCTGGATGTATCCTCAAAGAGCGTTTCTGTCTTCCTTTCAGGGCCACCTTGCGGAAGCTGCGCCCAGAGGACATGTTTGAGACATGGGTAAGCATGTGTGGTGGGAAGCCTTGTGTCCTTTGATGGCTTCCAACAAGAAACTGCTGCTCACGAGCTCCAGTCTCTGACTGGGCACAACATTATCTTTCTTTCCTTGCGAGCAAAGCCACTTTGCCTGCTCTGGGAAGAGGGGAAAACATTGGCTGTGAAGCCCGGGTCTCACTGCTGCTTTGCTTAGCAGCAGTGGACATCTGAGCTGGATGCTGTTTGCTCCACAGGTGGGACAGGGAAAGCTAACCAAGTGTGGCAAGTTTTGCTGCTTTAGTGGCTGTGACATAGCTATGGAGAGCATCCTTCCCAAGGATGATCCATCTCATCTAATGGGCATCACTGCTGGTGGTGGGATGGTTTCAGTGGCCTGCTCACTGTTATCAGTCATTGGAACAGGCTGTCCAGGGCATTGGTGAAGTGACTGTCCCTGGAAGTGTTCACAAACCATGCAAACGAGGCCTTCAGAGGCATGGGTTAGTGGTGGCCTTGACAGTGCTGGAGTAAACATTGGACTTGATGGCCTTAAAGGTCTTTTCCAAGTGAGTTGATTCTATGATTGCATTGAACAGATGATTCATGGAAATTGTACCAGAGCAATTGTACAACTCAAAATGCAAGCGAGGGCAGGCAGTTCAGTTAATTATAGAGATTACAGGGCAAATTGTGTATTGATTGTGCTTCTCACAGTGTGAGCAAGCTGCAAGTGAGAGATTGTGAAGAACTGAGCAGCATTTTGGCACCAATCACACACAGAGGACTCTCCTGGTCTGCAAGGGTGGAGAACAGTGGAAGGGTGAAAATGAAAGAAAAATCATGTATAACAAATGGTCCCTTTGCTGTGGATGAGCACGACGTTAATAGCCAGTCAGGGCCCTTCGAATGGCAGCTGAATGCTGAAAAGCAAAGCTAGAGAAGTGCTTTACAGATGCTAAGGAAGATGCAATCATTCCTTCAAAAAGCTCATCACATTTATAACAGCATTCAGTTGCCTCGCTGCTTGGCTGTGGAACAGGAAATGCTGAGGGATTCCAAAGCAACAAAAACCTTGGGAGTCTTTAATACAACAAGATGAGAGGTAATAACACCGAAGCAGGAGTTATGAGTCACTTGGGCATGAGAGCTTTTCATTTGGTTTGGAAATACAGATTATGTATAGATGGTGGCTTCCCACATCCACTGAGGTCCCTCCAAGTTTCCTCATGGGGCTGCAGTGGGACCCAACTTTCACAAGGAGTGGTTTTGCTTTCATACTGAACCTTAGCGGAAGTGGAAATTGTCAGTGGTGGGATGTTTGCTTTCCTAGCAGCCTGGGAATACAGAGCTTGTCTCTTCTATGAGCAGGGGACTTGTACCTACAGGAGACAATGGGCTGGATTTTGATCTCGCTGCAAGTTCAAAACATCATCAATGCCTTCATTGGAGTTACCCTTGTTTTGTTTACTGCCTTGGAGGTCAGAATACAGCTACATTATATAGCTATATATATAATTATATATCACACACACATATATATTCTATTTTTCTGTCTGACAATGGAGAAAAAACAACAGTGTAGATTTTTCCAGCTGCAAGTGGTCTGAATCCCAAGTAGATCTGCCTAGAATGCCCCAATGAAAATGTATTCCCTGGAGACACCAGCAAAGGCCAAGCATCCACTATTGTTTTTAAAGATAATGTTTTCCACTTAATCTTTCAGGGAGTTTTGGGGGGTTTCTTTTCAGGTTTTGATGGTGGCTTTGTCATCTCTGGGCTCAGAAGGGAAAAGGAATTAGCATTTAGATGGGAATTTTTTCTTGCATTAAAACCAATTGAAATGGAAACTGGGACCGGCACGGGTGAGGGAGGCAAAGCTGATCTGTGGGATAATTCAGAGATGACATTCATGCAAGGCAGATGATGAACCAGCCAGCAGATCCATTGGCCTTTGCCAATATCATTACTCACTACTTACATATCTCATGGAGAAAAGCAGTCCACCAGACCGTTATTTCTGAACCTCCACACACTGGAGCCCTGAATTCCCTTTGCTGGTCATGGAAACCCTCACCTAAAGCAGAGACCCTTCATCTCCCAAAAGCAGCCAAACTGAGTCACCTCAGCTCTCATATTGTGAAGAAACCTCCTTTGCTAGCCCTGAAGGAGCACATTTGGGAGTTGAGAGTGGTGATAGATACTTCAGGTTGGATATAAGGCAGAAGGTCTTTACTGTGAGAGTGGTGAGGCACTGAAACAGGTTGCCCAAAGAAGTGGTGAATGCTCCATCCCTGGCAGTGTTGAAGGCCAGGTTGGACACAGCCTTGGGTGTCATGGTCTAGAGTGAGGCATCCCTGCCCATGGCAGGGAGTTGGAACTGGATGATTTTAAGGTCCTTTCCAGCCCAAACCAGTCTGTGATTCTCAGGTTTGATTCCCTGCAAACCATTCCCTGAAAGCTGCAAGCTTATGAGGGTAGTTGGCCTCAGGCATGGAGAGAGAGGCCATACTCCCGTGCTAGAGAGCTCTTGACATTCTCTGCAGGCAAGCTTTTCCCCGAACCACCAGAAGTTGCTTTGCATTTGCCATCATGGTTCCCACCTCATTTTTAGCTGAAGGGTTTCAGCAACACTACCCAAACTACCTGCTTTAGAACCTAATACCTCCACAACTTGGCCTGACCTCAGTGTCTTGCAGCCATCCTGTTCTCCTGAAGGCAGCCCACCACTTCTCTGTTGGACAATGTCCTCCCTCCGTGGCCCATCAGTAACAGTTTTGTTGTTTCCAGGAGGATGACATGGAGGGAATTCACATCGTGGCCTTTGCAGAAGAAGACGACCCAGGTAGGAGGCTTTTTTCCTCGTTTCACACTCCATCACTCAAGAAGTCCAGTTTCCTGTGCTTTGTTCACATTGTGGAGCTCAGTGCCCGGGCTGGGATGGGGAGCTGGGATGCTTCTGGGTTTCTACACTAGTGGATGTGCTAGCCAGGATTCAAGTTCTGGATATAAATGAATGGCTGACTGCAAAAGAAAAGTCATTCCCTCCACCTTAGCACCAGGATTTGTCCCTAACTCTGTTTCCATCTTGCTGTGTGTCTCCAGGAAAGTGCTGGTGGCTGGGTTTGTGATGGGCATGTGGGAAACCCATGGGCATCAGCTCCTGGAAAGTCGTCGATGCTTCTCAGTGCATCAGTGTGCCAAAAAGCTTTGGCCTCTTGGGGGCTCAATTGCTTCCTCACCACAAGAGAACAGTAGCATTGTTCCACTCTGCAGAAGGGTTATGAGACTTAATTCATGTGTAACTAATTTCAATACCCGGGGAGGATGCTCAACATTAAAAGCCTTATTATCAGAAGAAAGGGCTGGGAGACAGCGTTTTAATGAGCTCTATGAACAACTCTGTGCACAGAGGGGAGAGGGAAGTTGAAACCCCTCCCAGAGCAAAAAGTGCCTGGGTGTTTGCAGGAGAGAACTGCAGCACTTCATGTATTGTTTCAGATGGGTTTGAGTTCCTGGAAGTCCTGAAGCAGGTTGCCAGGGACAACACCGATAATCCCGACCTGAGTATTGTCTGGATTGACCCTGACGACTTCCCTCTGGTGAGTGGCAGGGGCTCCTTGCCTTTCCTGTTTTAACTCATGGATGGGGGGGGTTTGGTGTGGTGGTGTGTGCATGAGCACAGGGATTTCCCCAGGGAATTTGGAATAGGGAAGAACCGGGCAATGGGTGATCCCTGAGAGCTGCTTGCTCAGGTCTGCCCCCAGTGAAGGAGGTGTCCTGGGAACATCTCCAGAACCAGCACTTTCCTTTGCCATGTGTGGCAGCTCAAGCTTGTGTTCAGCCTCTCCAGGGTACGTTAATGCAACAGGCATTTGTTAATCCAGACACCCTTGTCTGAGCTTTGTTTCTCACTCCTGCAGCTCATCACCTACTGGGAGAAGACCTTCAAGATCGACCTGTTCAAGCCACAGATCGGGGTGGTGAACGTCACAGACGTGAGTAGCATGTGCCCAGGAAATCCAGCGATCCCAAGATAAGGGTGCTAGAAAGCACAGGATCTGAAGTATGCTGGAATCAGTGGGATTTCTGCTGTTAAGTGCAGGCAGAGCACGCTTTTTCCCCAGGGAAAAAGTGTAAATGCCTCACCATTCCCATGTGCGGCGTTCATAACACCTTAGACGCCGAGCTTCAGGGCTTCAGTCTGACTGAACCTGGGTGTGTTTGTGGAGGAAAAGTGTGTGTGTAGAGGGGAAAGCAAGTCATGATAAGGGGGGAAGAAGAGTAGCAAAAGGAGGGTGTTTTTGCAGCAGAAGCAGAACAGCACAGCTTGAATGTAGGAGGGAAAGATGGTCCCAAACAGATGACAGGGAGAAACTGCGTAACTTGAAAAAAAAAAACCCTAAATAAATATACAGCTTTAATAAGTGTATGACATAAACTGGTAACAGAGGGATCCTGCTGTCGCAAAGGTGCTATACTGGGATTCATCCTTCTCGGCCACCGCCATGCAGGGGTTTGGGTGGGAAGAAGGGATATGTCTGCCCTACACCCCATAGCAGTGAAGGGTTTCCACGCCATCCCGCAGCCCAGCTCACTTATTCCCTAGGTTTATTTTTGATGGTGAAGTGCTGCGTGTTTTAATCTCTTTAAAATGGACCCGTGTGGGTGTGAGTGTCTCTGGAACCATAAATCACTGCTGAAGTGGTTGTAATTCGGTGCTTGACTTCGTGTCTGAAGTTTCAACTGCATGGGAAACTGATGTTGCATTAGGAGAGAGCAGGGAGGGATCCAGGGTGGAGGCTGGGTGCTGGTCATGACCTCACCAGCGACCTTGTTCCTGGCTCCTGTGCACTCTCTCCTGTAGCTTCCCAGGGAAAGAGGGGCAGCAAGGGTGTACTGTACGATTGTGCCTCCTGTTACAGCAAATGCTGCAAGATGGGGGATATGGTAGGGAAAGCAAAGCACTGGTGTGATGCAGGAAGCGGACGTACACCTAGAGAGTGAGGACCCAGTGGGTGAAGGCTTGTTAGAAACTTATGAAGGGAGAAACCCAGATAACATCTGAAAACTAAGATCATGGGAGAAATGAACAGACAAGACAGAAACAGAGCTCACGTATTCCAGTCTTTTCCTCTTATTACTAGTCCACTGTATCTCCCTGCATTATGTTTACTGCAGCTCTCCCTGTCTAAGTCCTGTCACAGCTACATTAAAGAAATTCATGAAAGTAGGATTGTCAGTGGCAAGAGAACTCTATAGAAAGAGGTATTAGGCAGGAACATATGCCATATCATCCAGCAGTCACTCAGAGACCTGTAAAAACTCATGCATTAGCTTTGATACAGTCAATGATTCAGGTGGCTGATTATATTGTTTGCATTTTTTCTTTAATTCCTCTTAAGCCTGTTTTCTATTCCTCAAGAGAGAGATTGAAGAAAGTTCTGGGTTGGAGGGTGCTATCTAAACCAAACACTGAGCTCACTTCGTGATTTCAGTGTTACATCACTGCATTCAGCCAAGTTACACAGGTACAAAGTGGAGCTTACACAGCGGAGTAAAAATAAACACTGCTCTTGGCTTCGGTGGACATAACCCCTGTGACCCCATCACTCCTCTAAGAACCTGCCAATACAAACACCAGAGCTCCCAGCAGTCCCCGCTGCTCTGTCACGTCAGACTGGCTCAGGATTAGGGCCATGGTTCTCTGCACCATGCTGCTTTATGTATGTGCACAACATCTTCTCGAAGTGCAATGGGCCCACTCCAGTTCCCATTAGTTAAAGGTGTCAGGTTTTGCCTCAAGAACAGTCCTGAGGTTGAGGACAAGGTAATTTCTGTGAAGCAAGAGCTGCATGCCTCTTTGTGGCTCTTTTTTATTACAGTTTTAGTGGTTTAGAAGGAAAACAAATATTGTAAGGGAGAAACAACTTTTCTTGAGCAGAAATTGGTCTGGCCTTTTAGCAAGCCATAAACCAAAGAGAACTGAGTACCACAGACGGGGGTGCATTTGCACCCAGTGCAAATTGGGGGTGTACTTGCACTGGATGCATTTCCAAAAGCAAGTATGTGTCTTAAGAGATATGAAAAGCCCTTGCTTCTGCGACATCAGTCACTGACTGAGATAACCTCACAGCACCCCTGCAAAACAGGACGCTGATCCTGTTTTATGGAGGGGAGACAGTGAAGGGAAAAAGGCTTACCCAGGTGTTTACCTAAGGGACCTATAGCAAAGCAGAGAGAAAACCTTTCATTTCCAGGCCTCAGAGACCATCTAAGCTATGCTTCCTGTTCCTGGGTAACAGCCACAATTTAGACAGCATCTTATTGAATTCCCCCTCACCGTCTGTTCTACCCAGTCTATGGAAGTAATGCAGAGAGCTGGAGAGAAAGAGCAGGGGGCACCTGCAGTACAGAGCATCCGTGTCTTTCACCGTTCTTCAGCTGGAGCATGGTTGAGATGATGTGATGAAAGGCTCTTCAAAGAGAAGGAACCAGCATCACATGTGGAGAGTCCAGAGCAACATCCTGAGGCAAAAAGGATGGTAATAGAGGCTGGGGGGAAGGGTTGCTGCTGACAACACGGTGTAAAGGCTCAAAGGAAGAGGTGCCAGAAGGGCTCTGGAAGGAAGGAAGGATGAAGGGGAATGCTGCAATGTCCTGTAAACTGGGGTGATGCAGGAGGAGCTGGCATAGTTCTCTTTATGCTCTTCTTTATGTAGACTTGGAGTCCACACATCTGGCCAGACAGGGTGAAGACAATGCATCAGGTGGACCATGCTCTTGCTGCAGGAGAGGAACAGGCAGTGGGCACATACCCAACCCAGGTCAAACAGCACCACACACTCATATGAACCCATTGAGCAGTCCTACTGCCCCTAGTCAGAAACAACAGCACCTCAGGGGTTAGCGGTAATCCCAAGGTGTAGGCAAAGAGACTCTATGGCTGAGTCTGCCTGCAGGCTGTGGCAGAGAGGGATCTAATGCCACCACCACCCCTGCATCCACAGCAGCAGTGAATCTCTTGCCTGTGTCTCTAAGGGTGACTAATCCCCCATGACCTGTCCCTGCAGGCTGACAGCATCTGGATGGACATCAGAGATGATGATGACCTGCCCACAGCAGAGGAGCTGGAGGACTGGATAGAAGATGTGCTTTCTGGGAAGATAAATACTGAAGACGACGATGACGATGATGATGACGATGACGATGATGATGATGATGATGATGACGATGATGATGACGACGATGACGACGATGATGATGATGATTAACTGTGACTCTGTGCAATTTGACTTGTGGGGGCCCAGAGCCCTCCCCCTTCGGCAGGTCCCTCCATTGGAAGGTCTGTGCTTGAGCATCAGCAAGCACCGCTGCTCTTCTTTGCCCCCTCCCCTGCTCCCCTGCTCTCCCTGCCCTTGCTGGGACCCCCCAGCCTGATTCTCAGTGGTGCTGAGCCACCAGGACTGCCCCTGCAGGCACCCAGCACCGCTGCAAATCATGCCTCCTTAGAAAGGACAATAGGAATCCGCAGGGAATCTGCCCTGATTGTCCCAGGGTGGGAGAAAAGTGCCTGCCTGCTCACTGCCAGAGGGACACAGGAAGCCAAATTGTGTTTTCCATGCTCATCGGCCCAGCACTTAACATCCAAAGACCAAATCTCACTTCAGGACATAGGGAAGGCCACTGTAAAGTTTAGTCCTTTAATTAAACACAATGCCCTTTGCAGCTTACTCTGCCAAGATGACTCAAGAACAGCCTGCAGGTTCTGCTGCAGGAGTCTGTAGCTGCTCTCTAACATGTTAAGAGCAGCAAAAAGTTTTGGGAAAGGAGAAGGGTTTTAGGGATTCTATTTAAGTTTTCAGTGATTCCATATAATGACAGGATATTCTTCTATGACAGCACAATGCAAACCAAACATCACAGTCCCTGTCCAAACCTCTTCTTGAAAGCTCAGGCCAAAGCTAGGGTAAGCGCAGGTAGTCTGATACGGAACATCGTTTGTGAGCTCCTGAATGGCTGGAAAGGCTGATCCAGGTCTGAGGCCAACCTCTTGAGGCTGAAGATCATGAGCCAAATTGTTAGCCTTAACCCATAAGAAACACCAAAGCAGACTCCACGCCAGTTGCAAACATCTGCAATCAGGTCTGGGCCTACCTTCCCTTTCAGGTGAACCTCAGACAAACTGAAGGTGGTGCACATGAGATAGTGCCAGTGGAAACATTCTTGGGGGCCCACCCTGAAGCCCTCCTATTTCCCAAGACCTTCCAGCTTTGGCTGACTTTCAACCCATAGCCTAAAGAGCATCTTTTCCCATGACCAAGATGTTGGGAGGGAACGCATCCATCCAACCCTATTAGATGCTGGATAACATGTGTTGGGCAATGAGCAGTGAAAGCTGTTTGGCTTTTACATATCCAGTTGCACAGTTATTCCCTGCTTAGAGACTCATAGTAGTCCATGAGAAGCCTCTTTTGACTGCAGACTGAGAAGGAGCTCATAGTCAAGGGGGTCACTCTCAAAGCAGAGGGTCAGCAACTCCATCCTGGTGAATGCAGCACCATCCATGTGCAGGTCACTGCAACAGCATTAGGTCTCCCTGCTTTTCCATGCTGGTAGATTTCAGTTTTCTTAGCTTCTTAGATTTGACAATAGTGCAATGAATGGAAAGTTTGGAGATAGCTTTATCTTTATAAATACATTTATAAATATGTTCTCCAGTTGTCCAGACTTGTTAGCATAGGTTAACACGTCCTCTCTTGCTACAGGCAAAAACCATTGTCCTGACCTTTCTTATACTGGCTTATGTCAGAGGTAAGTGATGTTACAGGGGAAATAACAGTGTTAGGGACGGGAGAAGCAGAGCTCCTTGTACAAATGCGACTCAGCCTGATGAGACACAGGGTTTACACATTATGTATTTCCTTTATCAGATGAACTGCAAAGCAATATTTTATAGATTTGTTTTCCCCTGCCTGTTGATCAGTCTCTTTGACTCTGTCTCTACATTAGCTGAAATAGATATTTTAAACTACTGGTATAACAAAGCTGAAGTACTGATATATTCCTACGTGTACTTAGCCCCTTGGTGGAAAGTGCCAGCATGCACGACATGCAACTGGGTATCCATTTACCTCTATGTATATGAATGAATACTGTGCTTATATGGTATATGACCGTAGGGCACATTAGCTCCTCACTGAACATCACTCAACCCGTGCTTTTAAGACACAGCTTATTAGAAGAGACAGAACAGCAAAGCACCCATGGGTCAGCTATTTGCCTTTTCTTGCTTCTTTGTGATGTGTGGAAGACTCAAACAAAGTGTGCTTGGGGAGACCATCCATACATGAACAACTCAGCCCCATGCCAGAGGACCCGGTGGAGACTTTCAGAAGCCTGGAACTGCAGAGTGCTCTCAGCCTGGAGATGCCCTCCCCTCCTCCAGTCACATCCTTCTCCTCCTGGGCAGAGGGGTGCCCAGCATCCTCCTCCTGCTCTTTCCTTTCAGCTGCTTCCTCCAAAGGTTTGATGGAGGACCCTGGCTCAGAGAGAGGGACTCAAAGTCTCATGGGTGCACATTGGTATGGAAGAAGAGCAAGCAAACTAGCCATGTAGGAGTCTCCCAGTCTATGGTTAAGGGATAAATACTCAGCTGAGAAAAGTACTTGTTTATCTTTGCCTTGGGGCTATTCCCAGGAATAAAAGACTCACAGTTTTACCCTGCACAAGGTAACAGTTCGCACAATCCTTGCAGCACCAGACTAGGCACTGCAAAGTGCCATGAATTTCTGTAAGCACAAGAGCTGCTCTGCTGCCTTTCCTAACTGGCACTGTCTCTGGACACACTGATTGCCTGAATACTTTCTCTATAGCTCCCACTGTGGAAGCTGTCTATTCTGATGTTTCCCTCTCTAGATGCTCTGAGAGGCACGGCTTACACAGGCAGACCCTGCAAAGGGCATTACAGATGTGTTCAAGCTCACAGCTGTTTCACAGGCACATATGCATTTCAATGCATCAAGCAACAGTGCTCTGTGGGGGAAAGAATGATGTGGTGCTTAGGCTTATACAGAGGACACTGAGGCTGAGCTGGTGTCAGTGGTTTATGGTTTCTCTTGAGTTATACGAGAAAGGGTTAATCGTACAGCTGCCACTCTTCATGGTGCCAGCGCAGTCTTTGATGGGGCCACACTTTCCCTGCTCCCTTATTCCCCCAGTACGGTTTTCTTACTTGTCTTTGCCGAATAATGGGATTTTTTTATTACTTGCTTTTGAGATAAACACATAAAAAGTTAAAGAACCACTGCAGCAAAGGAAGGATTGCAGCAATAAAGATGAGCGCTCAGCACAGCCTCTCCCATTCACCCCTAACACCTCCTCTGCCCTGTGTTTATAGTGGCTGAACCACTGAATGAGGCAATACCCCTTGTGAAGGAGGTGGCAACTTGAACTTGAGTGTCTTCCTCCAGGAACAGGGACGATAGTGGTACATGGAGGTAGCACATACAGGACCCATGGGCGCTTTTGGGCTCCTCTGTCAGAAGTAGGCACAATTGGCATTTTACACTCTGAAAGGCAAAATGTCAGGAGGTTTGGATCTTTATTTAAAACAAAATTGCTGTGGGCAGTGCTAAGTGTTCCTGCAGGGAATTGTGTGAAGACTGTTCCTCTCTTAGCAAATAGCTCTTTTTCTCCTGAGTGTTAATTAGACATTCACATTAAATGGGCCTTAATACACATAAAGACAAGGAATTGTATTTTGCCCTCATCCAGCTGCAAGTGCTTCAAGATAATCAAAGTACCCCAAAACCTAATCTTACCAGTACCCAACAACAGCAAAGACCCCCCCTTGCAAGCCAAATGTGGTCAGAACAAAGTCATACACTACCTCCACCCAGTCGCAGGGCCAGAAGAGGGGTTGGTTTGGTGTGCTGGACCACAGGCCACCCCGTGCTACTCATGGGCAACGATCAGGAGACAGAACCCCATCAAGAGCCACATACTGCAGCTGTCATACAGGAGCACGAAGGAGAAAGCTTCTGCCTTTGCAGCGGACTCAAGGACACTGATGTGAACCCAAAACTACTCTGAACTTATGTCAACCTTTTGGACAACAGCCCCAGAAGAAGAGGACAAGGGAAGTGCTCTGGAAATCACAAGTTACTCCATATCTGCAGGGGCAGCAGTTTTCATGATGCTTCTGAGGAACCTCCTGTGCTGCCTTTGGGAGAGAAACGGCCCTGACATGAAACCAGAGATCTCAGCAGCTTCCCATCCCAGAATGAAGCCAGACTGCAACACACATGCACAGCTGAGGACACCGGCTGCTTCCCCATGTCTGTCTGCACATCATACCTCAGAAGTGATTGATTTGTTACCAAGACCAAACAAACTCCATTGCCTTTGATTCCCAGGGAAATAATTAATTAGACAGGAACATACCTCTTCCCAGCTGCTGCTGACTTGAAAATAGGCCAGGTTGCATCTGGATTCCTCTCTGCCTGGTAAATTTCAGTTTCTCACAGATACCTGTACTTGGGGGTTAAAGAGGGGTAAACAGGCAACAAGCACCAGGGCCCTCCAGGGCAAAGCAAACTGCCTCCTGGCTACTTTTACACCCCAGGTATATCTATGCCATGCAGTGTAGAAACTGGAAGCAGCAGAGCACAGCAGGAAAGATAATTAACCTCAGTAATGAGTCTGCACCAGCAAGACTGCGTCTTACATGAGACCGAAGACTATGTGTCAACCCACTGCACTGCATCCCTGCCTTTTCCCTGCTCCCTTATACCACCGACATGAGGGCAAAGCAGCCCTTCAGTGGTAAATACACCTTGGGGCCAGCCATGGGATGGCTCTCACGCTTGTTTGACAGATGATGTCTTCAGACCATGGGGCAGGACGAAGGGCAGAGCCAACCCTCCTGGCCTAGCTCCTAGAACGCTCCCTGCCAGGTTTCAAAAGGTGCTAAACTATTTAAAGGAGGAAATAAACAGTAAAAGCAATGCTACAGAGCTTCCATGCAGCTTGAAGACCCATTTCTGGAGTCAGACTGCAAGCAGCTTTTGGAATGGAATTAAACAGCCTTCCTGTGCCTTGCTCCCCCCTTACGCCCCCTCCTTGAGCCTTCTGCCAAGTCTCTGTGATGAAGGAGATCAGCAAAGCCCTCAAAGGGCTTCTGTTATTGTCCTTAATGCTATGGAAAACAAGAAGAAAACATAGCTTTTCCACCTTCTTTTCATCCCTGTTGACTTTACTCTTCTGGTCTTGACTGCCTTGTTTTCTATTTCCATTTCTATCTAACCTGCTTTTCTCTTCTCCTCTATTCACCCCCATAGCATTGAGGGTCGATCAAAGACAAGGACCTCCCCTGCCCCTTCTGCTTAAGCTCATCCCCAGCACAGAGAGACAGCAGCAGCCATGACACCACTGCCAGGAGCCAGCCATGGTAGGACCCTGTGCCATGAGCTGTGGCTGTGAACACGAGGAGGAACAACATTCCCTTTCCAAGGAGAAACCCGACAGACTGAGACTGGTTTTCCTTTTGTGGGGAAGAGGTGGGACACACTCAAGACAAAGCTGTTTCAGCAGCCTGGGCACTGAGGGAATACCAGGATTGTTTCTTATGGGCATCTTTTCCTGTTGTCCCAAAATCCAAATCAGGAGCTATCACCCTGCTACCAAGCCCTGACTATGGCCATTGCAGGATGAGGTCAGTAACCCCCAGTGCCACCAACAACCACACCACCTGAGCAGAAGACAAGCGGCATGACTTCAACACATTAAGCCTCGAGGGTTAAAGGAACTGGGTTTGCTGGAGGGGTTATCCCATACTTCAGCAGCAGCCAGAAAGCCAGGTACCTGCCTGAGAACACAAGTAGCTGTCCTGACTGAGCCCTCCTTTGGTTGTGGGTGGCAAATGACTTAAATATCCACGAGCAACTTAATCCTCTGCTTTTGGATGTGGAGGAAGCACAATCTGGTTCCTCCCTCAGTAGCAGAGATAAAGTGATGCTCAACCCTGAAATATGCCTGGTGCTTGATTTTGGCTTTAAAATCCAATGTAACATTCAAAGCCCTGCTCTTGCTAGTGACAAAGAAAGAGGCTATTGAGAACAACAGAAGCAATGAAATGCTTGAAGGACATTTTAGTCCCCACCAAACAGAATGGCTGAAGGAATGTGCACAGCTTCCCACAGTCTAGTTACTGAATTACTAAACCAGTTTCTCCCAGCCACTTACAAAGCAAAATCATAATCAACTGTAGGATCTGGGATTATGAGTCCTCAAGAATGAGCTTTTACAAAGTAGAAGCTAAAAGGTTTGCAGATCTGTTTCACGTCTGTGGCCCAGATACAATCAGCTCCTCCTCATTCCCTCTTTCAAATCGTGGCCCCAGCATCTGATTCGTGCTGAAGAGAGGTCCAAAGAGTGAAGAAGTTCTGAGTGTCCTTTAAGACTTCCAGAGAGGCTGAATTTAATGTGTTTTATCAAGAACTCCCTTCTCTCTGTGCATCTACCTTTATTCATGCTCACTTTTCAAGTAGTCAAAGAAAGAAATAAAAGAGGCAGCCAAGACTGGCGATGTCGAAGCATTTGGAAGCCTAATTCCTGTCTTTGGAAGAGTTTCCATTTACAGAGCAGCTTCACGCCTTGAGCAATTTGTGGTGTCTCTGCTTTGAAGATCTTTGTACCTTCATGTTTCTGAAGGATGCTGGAGGGAAAACCCACACCCTGTTCTCCAAGGTCTCTTCCACCGCCTTCACATTGCCTCCTCCTTGTCTCTCTCGAGGTTTTGCCACTTCCTCTGTAGTTTGATATATAAGCAAGGGGGATGCACTGAGCTACTCCAAATGGACATCCACGGGACGAAAGTTACCTCCCTTCTTCCTTTTCTAAGTTATATTTAGTGCTGCCCATACAGAGCCCAAAGACAGTTTGTTCCCTTTGTCTTGGCCACAGCTTCACCAGCAAACAGCTGCTCTCCTTTTCCCATGAGCAGAACCCACAAGCCAACAAGCAGCAGTACCACCGTGTGAGGGCTCTTGGTGTCCCCATGTTATTTGCATGAGCTGAACTGGAACGAGAGCAAGTCCCAAGTCAGGTACAGAGTGCCCTTCTTCACCCAATTCAGCTCCCTATATTTTGGAGATAGGGGTCAATCAGGGCTTTGGAATAGGCTGGCTGTCTTGCAGTGGGCCCCAACCTGATCACAGACCCCTATATAAGTGGTAGCTGGGGGAGAAAAACCAACCCACAATCTTTTCCAAGTTTATTATGGAGGAGGACAGGGAGATGGGGAGAAAGAGGGGAACAGCTTTGTTCCCATTTGAGGTACGCTCCATTTTACCAGCACAATGACAGCTTAAACCAGCACACACGTTCTGCAGGCTTGTTACTGCAAAGCTTGTTACTGCATTCCAAAGCAACCTGGGTGACCTTGCTCGTAGATAGTGGTTTATGCATATGCAATCACCCCACTACACCATCTCTCCCTGCATCTGCAAACATGCCATGCCCAGTGCTGTTCTCTCAGCCCTGGCAGTGCATGGATGCACACATGAAAAGGGAAGGAATGGCTACCCCTATCCCAGTGAGTGTTCTGCCAGTACCGGAAAGGTCTGTAATCTAAATCCATCACCATCCCATCCAACATAAACTCAGGAGTGGTGTTGAAAGACAAATCAAAGCATTCTGCTTGGCCAATTCCCAGCACACCTTCCCTTCCTGCATGCTGTTGTGAGACACCATGTCCGGCTGAGAGATCCCCTTTCCCCACCTGCCCTGAGCTCCAGGGCCCCAAGTTCAATCGCGCCCTGTTCCTTCCAGGAGTTCAGATCTGGGGCTGAGACAGCAGAGCTAGTACATAACACTGGGAGAAGTTGTTTTGGGGTTTGAGCCCCTGCCTGCGTCCACAAACAGATCTTTCATTGCATTATTGACTTAGCTAACAATATAGCATGGTGAGGTGTTGCTAGAGCTTCATGCAGCCTCTGGAACCCGTTGCCCAAGGTAACAAATCCCTTTCTTAACCCAGTTGTCACACCCCAACTGCATGCAGCCGCTTTGTCCCGTATCTCCCCACTGAATTCCCCAAAGCTGGTGTTTTCTGATCTTCCGTGAGGCCTGGTCCCTCCTGGGGACAATTGTGTATTAAGCCACACTTCAGCCATCATGTCCTCTCCCGCTGCAGCTGTTGTTGTGCTGTCTCAGGGTAGCCACAACCTTATGCCATCATGGTCAGGAAGGGCAGTGTAGGAGAAACATCTCCAATGACCCTAGCCTGCTATGTCCTTCAGGCAGAAGGTGCTTACTTCTTGTTCAGCTTGCTGGGTCCCTCCAAGCGTTATTTGCCAGCAAAAGCCTCCATCCCCTTTCTGTCAAGAGGTTTGGGTCAGTAAAACTTAACCCACTGCTGCAACCTGAGGCTCCATCACACCTCAAAGACCCTTGGAAAGTCAGTGAAAGACTTGGCCAAACCACAACAGCACCCTCAGCTCCAATTCCTGCTGAGCTACACACCGCAGCCCCTTATGATTCAGACGGCTGAGCTCTGGGTGAAGGCCAAGGGAACAGGTCCCTCTGGCAAAGCCTGTTCCTTCCATCAGCTTCCACAAACCACAGCAGAAGAGAAAGTGCCACAAACAGCAGCAACTGGGTGTTGATTCAGTATCAGCACTAAGCCACATATAAAACAGAATGCGCTGAATTCGTATGTAAAGACACAGATCTCAAGGCTAAGAGCCTAGAACCAGGCTGACAAGCCCATTACCTTGTTTGTGCCAAATCCCTGCTTCTCACACCTTCCTGTGACATACCTGTGGCTGCATCCCATTTCCCTTCCCTGCCCATCTCCAGAAGCTGCTCTGCAAACAGCCCAGGGCTGGGCACTGCCAAAGCACCAGCAGGATGAAGGGGACACATCAAAAGCAGAGAGATCAAGGGAGGGCAGGAGGCAGGTCCTAGCACACCCCCATCCCACCCTTCCTGCTTCCTGCCTTAGTTCAGTGCTCTGCAGTCCTAAATACATCCATCTCCCCCAGAGCAGAGAACTACCCATTTAGCTGGTGCTCTCCATCAGCATTTGTGTGCTGCTTATCTCCTGTGGATTTTTCCAGCAGTCAAATCCACCGAGAGGATCTGCAGGGCAGAGCCACGAGCCCAGGCACTCCCCATTGCAGAGTAGGTAACAAAGGCTGTGAAGGTTAAGGTGGCTGCTTCCCCCTTTCCTTGTGCTCGACCTCTCCAAGCTCTCAGGATGCCGGTGATAGAAACTGGAGGTGGGAAAGCTGCACCCAGAGGTGCTATTGAGGCGAGATACCCACCTCACAGGCTCTGCATCCACACAAACAAGGAGCACTGGCTTTTCCTCCTCTCGCCACTCCTCCAAGCATGGAACTCGGCAATGAATCCTGCACTTCATGATTTGTGTGCAAACTACAAGACAGGAGGCAGAAAAACCTGTTCCCTCTCCAGTTGTGGCCCCCCCCAGCTGCATTTGCTCCCCATCATCTGAGATCTCAGGTGTTCAAAGCACTCACCCACCAGTCTTTCTTCTGGAGTGATAAATGAGTTCGCATTCTACTGTGGCAGAAAGGGCTAGAACAAGGGTGACAAAGACAACCTCAGAAAGGTTATACCACATGTTTGTAGGGCCCCCTCCCAGCCACAGCTAAGGAATGCCTGAAGGCCAGTGATGCTGTCTGGAAGGAGAAGAGGAAAGAGTGGAGCAATCCAATCTGGTTTCAGTTTATTTCCAGAATTTTACTGTACAAAATATGCAAAGTGTAAAACATTTTTTTTTTGTTTCAGTTAAAAAAAAAAAAAAAACCCACGAAAACCAAAAAACAAAAAACCAACACAACCCCCATCCAGCTATAACTTAAGAGAACCCAGCTTGGAACAGAACAACTCACTAGGCTAAGACCCACAGTGCATTAATGTCACAGACACCAGGAATTTGCTTACTTAAGTTCACGATTACAAAAAAGAACATAAAAGACCATGTACCATTGCAGTTAAAGTCACATGTGCAAAGAGGAAAAAAGAAAGAAAGATGCTGGTTAGTGTCTATTGATTAGAAAACCTTGGCAAACCCCATCTTACTATACAGTGTGTGTAGAAAAAGAGTATTACACAGTGATCAAAAAGAGGGCAAGGGAAGGACCGTCTTCCCCAAGACACAGTAATGCTGAATCCAAGAAAACAGGCACAGAAGAGTGTAAGATTCCTTCACAGTTACTGTCTGTGCAGGCAGACACAGCACCCCTCCAGTGCAGGAGATACCCCCAAGCAACACCAGTGCTGGTGAGAGGTGCAGCCAGAGGGAAGGATGCTCTCTCTGGGCAGGCAGAGCACACACAGGGCAGGGCTGGCTGCCCACAGGGCTTCAGTACGTTATGGGGATTAGAAATACAGTCTCTTGGAGGGATGCAGAGGGAGGGTAACACCAGTTGTACCACTGGTGTAATGGGGGGGACCTGGCTCAGGAGTATCCCAAAGCGGTCATAGAGCAGAGGCTGGAAATGGCAACTTTTGGTCATCATCTATTGGAGGCAGCAGCCTGAATGCAGGAGGGTGTGTATTCCCACAGGAGACTTCGTGGCGCAAAGCCATGTCTTATAGAAGACAGAAATTTGAGGGGTTTGGGTGGGTTTACTTTTGTTTTTAACAAAACCCAAACAGTTCAATCCCAAGAGCTTCCTTCTTCACACAGTTTGAACACTGAACCACCGAGCCTGGCTTGAAGCTTTACACATGTATAATGCACACACCTATGAGGTAAAAGCACAGACACACACAAGCTGAATGAGGAAACAGACATCTGCACACACATCTCATCAACAGAGAGGGCAGAACTGAGCACAACTGCGAGCAGAGCCTGGGACCAGACTATAGTGTTTTGCCAAAGACTTTTGTTTTTCCTTTGGAAAAGGGCAGAATTACAAATTTTGGTAAGAAAGATGATGGAATTGGCTTGAATAGGATTCCACGTTCAGCACAGAATGGATCTTTCCAGTTCTTCAACAGCAAGCACTGGAAGCCAGCACATCTCAAACAAGACTTCAAAAGCTACTTACGCAGGGTAGGGCCAGCTTCAGAATCAGCTCTCCCACAGCTTCTGGCATACTTGGCAACAGCAGATTCCTGAGGCTTTGTACGGAGATCCCCATCCCAAAGGAAAAGGTTAAGAGGCTCCACAAGGGGTGGGATTTGTACAGATCTCCTCCAATCTTGCGCCTTTTTGTGAGCTGCTCCCAAACTGCAGCCCCAGCACGTCCCATCCCATCCCTCGCTAGGGAGTATCAGGAAGAAAATCCCACACAGAGGAGAGGACGGGAGCTGGAATGACTGAAGTTGCTGGCAGGAAAAGTTTTAGAGGGAGAAGCCAGAGGAATAGCTGGCAGAGGCTAAAATCTGATCTGCCTTCCTCTCCTATAGCCCCCCTGCAAGCGTAATATCCACAACTCCTAGAAGCTGGGAGAAATCTGTATCTTTCCCTCTTTAGTCATGAAACAGAAAGCGAGGCTTCATGTGAACCCACAGCCATCTCCATCTGTTCCAGAACAGTTCAAATAGCTGCAGCTGGGTTTGGAAGATCTCAACATGGCTTTGGATTTAGGGTGTTACAAATCTGAGACCAAAAAATCCCCAAAGCCTTTAAAGTATCCAAGGAGCATACTTGAGAGTCACAAGGAAAACACCAACATGGAACAGAGTGGGGCAACACTATCACATGGTGCAGTCTTTAGTGAAGGATGTCCAGTACAAGGATCTCCTCTGAGGGGACATTGTTCAATTCAAACAGGGTTGTCTCATAAACCATTTGAGCTCCAAAGAAATACAACAATTCCCAGCCAGGTACAAGAATCCAGACTGGAAGAGAGGAGGGAGAATATGTGCATGAAGACAGTGCCGGATAGGAAAGGCATTTGGAGGAAAACAGCCTGCTCTCGGCTGGCAAAACCCTTCAAGCCTTATTTTTATATTGAGCTCTTGGCAAGCTCTACAGAATGAAGGAGTGCAGGATTTGGATGGGAGCCGTGTTCCCTGTGACTCGATTCTTACTCATTAGCTGGCTATAAACAGAGTTAAACAAACCAGGCTGCTCTTGCCGCTCAGGGCTCTTATGAGGAGTCTGAATTCCTATAGATGCCACAAATCCATCTGTGGATCTCAAAGCATTTGACAAGTTGAGTTTAGCCTCACGACACCCCCAGAGAAGTAGGAATGAAATGGCCCCCTGATTCTGCAGGGAGGAGAAACAAGAGAGACCCTGAGAAATAGAATGTCTTTAAAAACAAGAACAGGGAATACTCATGAGTCCCAATTCCTCTTCGAGTCTGTCCTCAACCCTAAGCAGGTTGCATTCTAAAGAGACCATTTGAGAGAACAAGTCCCCTCCTTTAGATTTAATCAGGCAATGCATTCATGCTGCTGATACAGGGCAGAGTGTTTAATTTAGGAGCTGCCCCCCACTGACAGTGTCCTTTCCACAGGCAGGCAGAAAAGGCAGCGCTGATGAGGAAGTAGACTTAGAGCGAGCAAGCAGCACTTCCATCTTCCATGTGTTTAAGGATTTAATGGGATTAAGACATGAGTTTCCTGAGCAGATCCTGTCAGACAGCTCCCCTGGTGGGGCAGGGAAAGGAAAAGGGAAGGAAAACCTGGCAAAGAGAAAAACTTCAGCAGAGGTGCCTGTGAGAAGGTGCTCTCACACACACAGCATACACAAGCCCCCAGCAAGAGGGTTCCTGTTCTGGCTTCACAGAAAGGAGCCAACGCAGCCACAGGCAGCAGCCTCCACACAGGCAGTAGTGCTCCTCAGTCTCTCAGTCTTTCCCACCTTGCTAGTGATGCACATCATGAAAGCCACATACATGCATCTTCAGGAGAGCAAAGTGTGAGGAGATACCATATAGTTCCCCGCACCTTTTTTGTTTAAAGGAATAAACCAATGTATATTTTCTAATTAAAACACTGCAAAGGCCACAGTCAATAAAAGAGTCCCTATACAGACTACCAGAAAGCCTGACCTAGAAAGAAATCCAAATACTAAGTTTAGAGAAGGAAAAACTCTACCTACTTCCCATCCTTTAAGGGGCATGGGCCTGCTCCCATCATGTACCGCACCACCTAATTTCTTCACAAGCACATCTGGCACATTACATGGGGAAGACAGGATTCAGGTGACTTCCACACACTTTTAAGAATGGTACAGGACACTGCAGGCATCACTTGGATGAGGAATCATCACTTTGGACCCTTGTTGTGCTCCCTCAATCCCAAGAGAACTATCCACAGCTCCATTGCTGCTGACACCCTGCCCTGTCCCCAGCTCAAGGTGGCTGCTCCCTCCCACCAGCTTGTGGTGGGCACCAGCCAGCCCACATCAGCCATGCCATGGAGGACCAGCAGAGCTCCACTCTTAGCTGGGCCACCTCATGCTGGTGGGAGCATGCAGACAGCCCAACAAGCTGCTGGAGGAGCCCAGGGAAGGCCAAAGGGGACAGGAGAGCTGCCACAGCCCATCTCGGAAGACTACTCACCCTGGCAACAAAAGGCACTGGCTTAGGTAGAACTGGGCCCTCTGTGTTAAGACATCCATATGGAGGGCAGGTCGGATCCTGTCCTGATAACAGACATTTGCATGGCAAAAGACTAGGCAGAATGAAATCATTTTGCATTCACACACAAATCCACCGACACAGAGCTGGGACCTGACAGAAGGCAGCTCACTGCCAGCCTCAGAGCTGGCTCTGGAGTCACACCATGCCCTGTGCCAGCAATCAGACACTGCTTTAGGCTTCATCATAAAAAGCAAACCTCCCAAAACCCCACAAGACGCAGGTGACGCCAAAGCCGCTCTGAGGGACAAAAGCAAAACAAAACTGCACATCTCAGGAGCAGATCCCAGCACTTAGCAGAAGCTCCCCCAGTAAAGAAAGGCCAAGAAAGGCAGGAGGCAGGCAGGTTTTCAACATTCAGATAGAGTTTGGTATTTCTTAGCTAGAGCTGAAGGCATATGGTGCGGAAGGACATACAGCAGCTCTCCAAAGCAAGTGTACGTGGCAGAGGTCAGCCCTTTCCCTGGCTCCTCTTCTCCTCCTTTCCTCCAGACACACTTGAAGCTGGCTAGAGAGGGAGGGGCACATTCCTGCTTGCACCCCCTTCCCACCAAAGAGGCTGTCAGGTATAGGGAGGGTCTGTGATTTATCTGAGGAGGGGCCAGCTATTCACCTCCCCTGTCCCAGTGCAAATAGGCAGCCCCTGCAGGTGCAAAAGGAAGTGGCAGTAAGGCAGAGCCTGAGGGGACTGCGGCTGGAGAAACACATTGGGAAAGCCAGCCAGAGAAGACAAACAGGGAGCCTTGGGAGTGCCCAACAGAGATGCAGGCAAACGGGAGAGAGGAAGCAGGTGAGAGATAACAGGGAGCTGTGTCACACAGAACAGTTTCACTGGGATAAAATCATAAAGCAAAATCAATCCGAAGAGCTGCAAATGGGCTCTTCCAGTTCAAGACAAGCAACTTCAGAGACACAGAAGGCAAAACCATCCCACTGTGCTCATATAGGTCTAGCTCTGACAGAAGAGGGCATATGGAGAGAGGGAAAAGAAGTCTTCAGTCTTCAGATGAGGTGGCTCCCAGAAGCAGCCCCCTCACACCCTCCCTTTGATATCCTCTCCTTCCTGAGCGAACAGGGACTGCCACATCCCCATGCAAGCAGGTTTCTACAGCAGAGGTGAGCAATATACTCTTCAGAAACACCTATGGGTAGGAAAAGCAGAGAGGCAAAAGCACAGGCGTCTGTATGGCGTAAAGGAAGCGCTCCAACAAAAATAACCCATGTTGCAATCGTGAGGAGAAAGAGTGAGCATGAGACTTACAGTATGCCTGGAAAAGGGGGGAAAAAGGGGAAAACTCTGTTCTGTCTCCAAGGCTGAGCTAACCGAGCCAAGTCACCCTGTCGCCTCTTAAGATATTTCTTTCTAGATAACATATTCCAACTCCCCCCCTCCCTCCCCTTTCCAAATAAAGTGCAGATGGTCAAATATTACTGGTCCATCATCTGCCAGTTTCAGTCAGCATTGGGGAACTTAAACCCAAAAAGCACGATATTGAAAGACAAAATCCAATCCCCAAGGAACCCACCCTCAGAATCCCTTAGACTGAAGTCTCAGACTGTAAGCGGAGGACAAATTTATGAGATTTGGGGTCTATGAACTCCTCAGAGAGTTTGATGAAGGGGATTTTTTTCACATTAACAACAAGGCTGAAGTCCAAGCACTTGAGCACAAAGACGCTGCCGTCTTGTAACCCGCTCGTGACCGCTTCCTCGCTGACGAGTGTCCAGTGCTTGGAGAACCAGCGATCCCTGTCGTACTGGAGGGTTGGGCCCGGGCTGAGGTAACGCTCCAGGAATGCCTGCCGGGAGAGGGACACATGTTAGCACCAGTCCTACCACTTGTTCTGCATCGATGCTCTCTTCCCAGCCCCAGGTTCAGCTCCACGAGCATGGGCTTGCCATGCTGTGAGTTTCAGGTTCCACGCTTCAGGAGACATTCTCTCCCCAGTCCCTCCCAGCTTTTCAGACCTCAGGAGCAGACACAGGCACCAGGAGATTCTCTTTCAGTCCACCACACGAAAGTTATAGCCCTGACTTCTGCTGTCAGCAGTGCCATCTGGCAGCACTTCAGTACAGCAGAGGTCATTTCTGCCCTACCAGCCCCCCCATAACCCATCCCAAAATAGCAGTCCCAGACAGGTAGATGAAATAGCTGGCCCTCCCTTCTTCAGGCCAAGCTAAGGTGGAAGGCAGAGAGTCTCCATAGTTGCAGCCTGACTGAGGCTGCAAAACTGAAAGCAGAACAGGTAATGCTGTTTGTTGGTTGCTTTAACGTCTCCTTTGCAATCTTAACAGCAGCAGAACTCCCCCTTGTATACCTGGGTAAGGTACCAGGTGGATCCTAGTGAGAGGGTGTTAAGGCTCATCTCCTGAGAGCGTTTCTGCCCTTAGGGTAAAGTCCTGGGTAAATGCCTAAAGGTAAATTCTTGCATTTCTAACCCTTTGCTAGGATTGTGGGATGTTCCTAGAGGGGAAGGTTTAGAGTAGGAGGTGGATAACGTGACCCTTTAAGATCTGATGCAGCCTATGCACTGATCATATACAGACAGCAACTATGAAAACCTCCACTAACCTTCTTCAGCAATTTCCTGTCCTGTGTATACACAGAAATGTGCTATTCCTTTCTCTCTCCTTCCTGCACCGTTAAAGAAAGCGTTACCTTTGGTGTCATGTTATTGGTGATGCAGAAGGACAAGTGTTGCAAGATGCTCTCCATGCTGTGGTACTGTTGCTGGCGGGTGGTGCGAAGGTACTTCTGCAGAGCTCTTGCCATGGAAGGGAAGATTGCCTGGGCTGCTTCTCGGGGGTCCATCATCTCTCCTGGAGCTTTTTGCTGTTCCTCTGCCTGGAGGCGTTTGATGTGAGTGAAAGCCTCCTCTACTGCAACCACAAGCCTGCAGAAGGAAAATCAGGATAGCAGGAGTCATAATGAGAGACGTAGGATGGGGCTGTGGTTAAGGCAGAGCCTGGGAGTCAGGATACGCAAGCTTCTATTCCCATGCTTGCTACTGAGTCACTGCCTCCCATCTGAGTGGTAGACAGCAGCTTTCTTTCCTTGACCAGCAATTGAGGGCCATAAACCAGGATTAAGGCTTTAAAGCCTGAGTGTTGTACTTGGTTCTGCCAGCACAGCATAAACATCAGTTACATGATTCAAACAAGACACAGCTGCCCTTGCATTTAATGCATGTCTTCGAAAACAACGGTTCCAGCATCCAGGACTGCAGGGTGAAGCATAACGATGGGCAAGCAGTCAGGAAGAGGCTGGCTATAAACCAGCATGACCCAGGACACAGGCTGCTCAGAGAATCTGTGCTTCCAAGCTGCAGTGGGCTCTGGCATACCCCAGCCAGGTGCAGAGACTGTGCTGCTGAATGATGGCTCTGCACCCTCCATTCAACACTGACAGGGCTCCCCCCTCAACACCTAACACTGCAGCTAGAGGCACCCTCTGCAAACCACTGCTGTGTTGGCACAGGTGAGCAAACACCAAGACCACTGCATAAAAAGGCAAAAAGATGCCATACAACACTTGCAAGTTAGCCCAGAACTAAGGAACAAGTGAGGGGCTATGCTGCAGTTAGTGAGGAAAAAGCAATGATAGTAGAAGAATCACCCAACTAAACTCTTTTGCCCCCCCGACAGGACTTGCTTCACACTAGATTTCCATTCAAGTCACCAACTACTCTCCACACTGCCCTCAATACCCAAAGCATCTTAAAGCCAGGGAAAGCTGCCTCACATACAGCACAGGTACAGAGTACCACATTCAGAGTGTATTTGAGGAACAGCAAAAGAAACCCCGACCCCTTCCCATTCTGTGGGGAAGAGGGGACTGGGAATCAGTTTCTAATCTCTTCACATATATTTGTTGCAGCTCTGACCTTCTCCTTCAAAACATCTGGCCTGATCTTCTAGTGACTGATGGGTTTTGTCTGACTAAGCATCTGTTCTAACCAAACTCAGCAAGCAAGGGAGATGTGGCCCAGTTGGGATGTTACAAAGCACAGAAAGGAAAGTTTTAGTTCCTATTGCTCTGAGGCTGCAAGAGAGCCTAAAAGACAGTGGCTATAGAGCACAGGCCAGCATAAAGCAGGCTAGAGGACACACACTATGCCAGCACGTTCCCAATGAAATATAAACTGCCAAAAGAAAACACAAACCAAGCCAGCTCCTTCCAGTTACGGCACATTCCTTCCAAACACAGCTCAGTTCAGGGGTGCCTGTCCATAAGCAACTTGCCTCAAACTGTTAGGTATGTTAACTACAAACTGTAATTAGGTTCCAGAGCAAATAGAGGCACTATCTCAGGTCACCTCAACAACGCATCAACTCTGCAGCCTAAGTATGACCGGCAGAAAACAAACCTATGACCCCAAATAACATCTACCTACTTCTGGTCATATCTTTCCTCCGCAACTCATTGAAGGGGGCAGTCAATCTGCCCCTTTTAGTAGTGTGCCAACACAAATATTCTCCTCACCTACGAACAGGCAACACCAAGTGCTCTATGGAGCCTGTCCCTGGATTACTTGAGCTGAGACAACAAGCCTGGGCATGGGGGAAAACAATGGGATTTCCTACAGCAAGTAACCACAGATTTTTCAAGCACTGGACTGTTTCCTAATCCATGACATTGCATTAGCTTATCTGTACAATATACATGAGTTCTGTTTAATGCATGCTCCTCAGACAATTCCAGTTACAAGCCGTCACCATCCTTTATGCATCTGGATTTCATATGCTTTTTTGCTGTCACAGATTTA
This sequence comes from Psittacula echo, assembly GCF_963264785.1. Classification (NCBI taxonomy): domain Eukaryota; kingdom Metazoa; phylum Chordata; class Aves; order Psittaciformes; family Psittacidae; genus Psittacula; species Psittacula echo. Next base: position 9,719,175 of record NC_137736.1, read on the forward strand.
CAGCCAACCCCTAGACCCTTAAATCAGAGGCTCCTGTGAGGCTTGGCAATACCCACATGGCTGAGCCTCACAGGAGGGGATGGCTTTACCTCGCACGGCGCTTTCTTACTCGCCGCTCATGGTCAGCCTCTTCGTAGTAGAGCTCGTTGTGACTGGAGTCCCTGCGACGAGCCGCAGCTGCGATCATGGCACGGGACTGCCCCGATGCATTGTTCCCTGGGCCTTGGAGAGGCAAGGACCAAAAGGTGGTGTTACTGCCACAGGACTGGGGCTGGGACAGACCAGTGCCCCACAGCATCTGTCAAGTGCTCTGTGGCTCCAGCCTTCCCAGCTGAAGCTATAAACCCTTCCCCAAGTCCTCAGGAGCTCTGGCAGAAACCGTGCTAGGCAGCACGGACTTAAAGAGGGAGCTTTGCCACGTGGATAAGGGAAGTTAGTTGGGATGACACGTACACAAAGGCAGAGGTGAGGTGCACATGCCAAGGATGCAACTTACCACCCATTATATATGTTTTCAGCTTGAAGGCAAGAGCAGCTGGAACATACCACATTTCAGCAACAAGACAGTGCGCGTGCACAAGAATTGAGGAGTTGGAAAGAGGAGAAAGACAAACACAAGAGCATCATGAGACATGGAGATGAATGAACAGAAGTCAAACTCCAGATAGTTACACGCAAGCAGGAAAACCAGGATGCAGGGCCAGCAGGGTCACCTTTAGATAAAGCATAGGCTTTCCCACAAGGGCAGATGCTGTCAGAGCAGCAGCATTCCTGCAGTAGGGTAGGCTGGGGTCTGTGTGTGTAGCAGCTTCTCATGGTACTTTGAGCATACCTGCCTTACAGCTTCTGTTGCTGTTAACAGATCCTTCACAGGTACAGCAACAGGGAAGCTGCAATTTGCTCTGTAACACCCACTTAAGTGACAGAGCTGTCTACTACATTACCTTAACTAATGACCTTAAAATACAGCAGTAGGTCATGCAGCTCCCCCATGAAGCTCACAGCTCTCACTATTCAGGCCGAGAGAGGCAAAAAAATGTTGCCCCATAAGCCTACCACCCTTCTATCTAGATAGAGGTGGCTCTGCCCAGAGGGGGAAATGGAGAAGTCTTGGACTGCGTTCAAACCACCAAGAGCTGTTTTTCTGACTAAGTGCACTGAAAGCCCCCACTCTCACCAGGCAGTGGTTAAGAACAATCAATTGCACGCACATGCTTAAAATTGTTCTGCTCATGCAAGGGCAACTCTTTGGTTTCTTTCCTAAAAAGCACAAAGCACATTCTAGGACAGAAGCCTGAAGTTCACTCAGCAATGGGAAGGACAAGCATTCACACAGACAGCTTCTGAAGAGGATAAACACTTCAGACTGACAGCCCTGAAATGGAGGATGTGACCCAAGGGAGAGACTAGCTCCCAAATTGGGATTAGAACTGTAATTTGCTTTGTTGACTATGTCCAGTGATGAAAATCCTGGTTTTGAAGGTGAGCCTCCCCACTCTCTACAAGAGAGATTACAGCAAGATTTTTTCCTTCCTGGCTGCTCCAGTATCAAAGACAAAAAGCTGCCAACAAATTAGGCTGCCTTAATAGCATTACTGTCTTTTCATGTGCAGGGTATAAGAGACTGTCAGGATGCCAGGGTAAGCTGCAGCCAGAACTACAGTCTGCTTCATCAAATGGATGGGAATCTTCTTAAAGACATGCCTCTAAGCCTGAGATTTCCACATCCGCAAAGGTAGCAGCATTGCACAAGGAATGCTACTGCCTCACAAGGGAAAGGCACAGGTTTTCAGGCCCTGGCAGGGTCATGAGCTTGCCACTTGGAAAGGCCTGCCAGCCACTTGTAGAGCTCCCTTCTGGTTTCTTCTCTCCCAAAAAAGCCTGTGAGCTATCAGCTACTAAGCTACTACGCTATCAGACCGACAGTTTTACTTCCGAGCTTGTGTGTTCCAACATCCCAGCAGGTGCTGCAGAACAGAGACCCTGCCACATCCCAAAGAGATGTGCTGCATCAGAGGAGAAGACAAGCCAGCTACTAGCCAGAATGGCACATCCTGCAGCCAGGCTGGTGGGCCATTCAGTTTGAAGGGTATGCAGACAGCTTTGGGATCTGGAAGCCCTCACCTTCCACACAGCAGCCTCACTGAGAGTAAGCTGGAATGAAAGAATGCAGAGCAAGGCTGCTTGCTTCCCCTCTCCAACTCAACTTGTTCTCTCTCATCTTTGAGCTTCCTCATTCCAGGCAGCAGGGAACACACAATGGGCAAGACTGCCCTCTCCCTCCCCCCTTCCTCTCCCTTCCTCCGTCAGGATGGGGACATCTTACTGTAAGGATCTAAATAAACCTCCAATTAATTTTCTGGACCAGGAGTGCCGCATCAGGTTTGGGGAAACATTTAGAATAAGGTCTTGGAAACTTCTGAAGTCACCAAAATGAAATAAATACATTTAAAACCTAATTTACACAAAAAAACCCAACCCACACCCATAAGGCACTGAAACTTAAGTTGAATGCAAAACAATCACATCCCATCTTTTTCCACGGGACATCCTTCATGCTTCAGTCTCCAAACCCCACACACAGAGCCACCTTTCCAGCTAACCCCCTTCCCAGCTCTAAAAGCCTTTCAATACTAACAAATTCATGGGCAGGATGAGCCTTACCACATTTTGCCACAAGACTTCAGTCACCCTTCACCATAAAAGCTTCCCTCTACAACTTCAGCTTTTCTATCAAAGGAATGTGTACTTTTATAAAGGCTGTGATGGCTGAGCATACCCTGCTTATCAAGCCTAGCTTTCACTGATAGGGTTTAAGAATGCCAAATGATTTAAGTCCAGTTTTTACTGCTTTGAGTGTCCACAGGGATCCACCTATCCATCCATCCACAGGCCTCTTTAAAGCCCAGAAGCTTGAAATTGTTGAACGGCAAAGCTCAAAGGGGATAGTTATCTATGTCTGAATTTCCATGAACTGCTTAGTGTCAGGATGACTTAGGAGCACAGCCATGCATAAGCCAGGCATAGCTAATTTAGTGCTAAGGCTGCAGGCTGACAAGCATTGCTTCCAGTGGCAACTGCTGCTTACACAGTTGCTTTTCTTCCCACATTGGTATCAACCTTCTTCGCTTTCCTGAAGGCTGCCTGTGGAAGCATCACAATAAACCACTGGGGAACTCATTTAGGTTAAAAGTTGTGTTTATTGTACTATCACAACCAAGGAGATGACCCAAAAGTGACAAAAGGCAGAGGCTGCCTAAAACAAGCAGTGGTGCCAAAAAGTGCTCGTCAAGCCACCTAATTATAAAGCCTGACCCAAAACTTGGCCACTTTGCCTGGCAAAGACAAAAGCCTTATTGAGGGCTAAATACATCTGTAAAGTCATGGGGAACTGGCAAACTGTTAGGAAGATTTCCAGCAAGAGACAAGGATTTGGCAAAGCAAAAAGGTGAGAATGTGTGCATAACAAAGCATAAAGCCAACCCAGCCCTTCCCCATCCCACCCAGTCTCAGAGACTGCATTTTACCTCACCTACCATCAACATTGTAGACTTTCAGGCCAGCCATGTGCTTGGCTGCACGGGATTTGGAGGCTGTTAGTAAGGCCGGGTTGTAGACTGTGAAATCTCTGTAGTAGTTTTCCAGGACCACCAGTGCAGCTCGCTGGATGCTAGTGACAGAGAGAACAAACAAAATACAAGACAAAGCCCCCCAAAATGCAACAAGTTCTTTTGTTTCCTTAAAATAAATGGAAAGGATAACAATAAAAAAGAAATAGCCACATTATTTGGGTCAGGATTGTCACACTCACAGAATTGTGCAATAAACAGAATATTAGTTACCCCCTGGGACCTGAAATTTAACTTGAAGTGCACAATAAATGTGCCCTCACCTCATGAGGAGGATGACAAGAAATCCCTAAGCAAGGGCAGAACAGATTGAAGCAGTAGGCTGCCTGCAGTATGGGAAATACAGAACAAGAGCTCAGCCTGCCTTGGCTGTGAGGCCAAAGCTCAGAGCACCACCACATAGGTTTTGCTGTAGCTGGCCAGCCTAGATGGAGGGACCGGCTCAGGATGGATGCTTTTCCCTTTGAGTCATTTCCAGCCGCACCTCAGAGCTCCTCCATCAGAGCATTGACAGGAGTCCAAATCTCTTCAGCTTTCACAGCAAGATAAGATCACTGCCTGAGGAATGTGGCTGCTGGAGAAGGGATTACCTCAGTTTTGCTTGTTAAATCCCAGGAAGGACAGAATGGGCAGCAGTGACACTCCCTCCATCCCTTTGAAGGGATGCCTCTACATAACATGACGACACATAGGAGCAAAACAGCACACACGCCAGCAGCAGGAAAGGCTCAACCCAGAGGTATCTTCCTTTGCAATCATTTCAATAACAGAGGTGTCTGTAGGCACTTCTACCAACAAATAGGACAGTATTGCAAAACAAGGCACAGCTATGGTGTTTAGAAATGCCAGCATACACAAACAGGATCCAGGCCATGGCTCTCTTCACGTTGCTCTGGCTCCATGCCCCAGCGTGGTCTGGCTGGCAGTAGTGTCCTGAGCAAGTCACCAAGATCACCCATTCAGTCAGCTGGAGTTTGCCAAGAACCCACATTTCATTTTGAACACACAAATATCATAAAGGGAACTGCCAACGTGTCTGTTGCCAGTTAATTGTAAAGTTCACACTTACCAACAAAGCAACTGAGTATTTCTCACACATGTTACAACATAGGAAGAAAACATTACAAGGATGGGAACGTGGGAAAAGAAGACATCAGCAAATTAAGACCTAAATTCAATTCTCACCACTACGACTGATTCAAGGCACACTCCCAGAGGAGCAATTTCAATTTTCCTGTGCCTGGTGCTAATATTAAACTTCTGCATCACACCCCAGTGATTTAAACACCACACACGCACACATACACCCTCTGCCACTGATCAGTGAACTAAGTGTAGATTCCAGCCCATTCACCAGATCCTGAGAAAGAAGAACAAACCCAGACTTGTCCAGTTTACCTTCAGCAGTCAGTATTAAGGTACAGCACCATATATTTCATTAGCTGTATAACCTTAAGATGACTAATTTAGCTTTTGAAGCAAATTCTTTCTTCAGGACTTTTTGGATGCAGATTTCTTCTGCATCCAGCTAAAGCATCTTGAAGAAGCTTTACCTTTACCTTAGTGTTTCCTCATATCAGGTTCGTTAACAGCAACTCCATTTAAGCACTCAGCTATTGATATGAAATAAAAAGGCACTATTTAACCAAGGAAATAACTTTCCTTTAATGAAGCAGTACAAACTGACCTACTGCCATGCGCACGTAGGTGCTAATAGAACAAATGAAAGGCAGTTTATTCTTCCCTGCCAAACTTGTGATTTCTACTGTGAATTTGCTGCAGCTTAAAAACAAAATGTCATAAAAGAAGTCATGTGGCAATAGCACATATTCCCATTTCTGACTGCATTCAAACATGACCAAGTTTTTCCATGTCCACTTCCCAGGAAGGCAAAGCTCCACAGAATTTCATCCCAAAACGCAATGTTTGAAAAAAACAGGACCAACTAAAATCAACAAGATATAAATTAAACAGTTATACTCTGCTAATACACTGCTCTCATTCCAGACAGCACTGGGACTTCCACCCCAGCAGTGGGAAATGGAGGTTCTCCATTGACCACCTAGCTCTATCAGGATAAAGCACAATGCATCACAGGAGAGAATAACTTATTTTAATACACACACTTTTCCCTGGCCACCACAGAGTGTGTTATCATCAGGATGCCAGCTTTCCCCACCTACTACTACCCCTTCCATCTCCTAAATAACCTACTCCACTAATTCATTGTCACATCCACCCAAAATCTAAACACAATAAAGCTTTTACATTGCAATAACTGCCCTGAAAATTGAAAGCCTAGCTATTTATTGACAATGCAAATCCAGTACAGGCTCGGGCCCACATATGAGATACCCCAACGACAGAGAGGGTCTGCTTTCTAGGGAGAATTGTAAGTAGACATTAGTTTCCTAAACTTGTAGCAGCCTATTTGTGTCCCCCTAAGCATGGAGTCATCCTGAGCACGGCCCGTTAGGAAGGTAGCTGTACTGTGACTCTGCAAATTCTCTTTTGAAGAAAAAGGAAAAAAAAATAATGAGAAGATGCTGCAGACAAGAAAATTAGAAGGGTCACAATAATTAGCAAGAAAGGAGAAGGCTGAATCAGAGCCTTCCGAGCTGTGTTGCTCAACCTCTTCAGCCACATCAAGGGGAAGCCTCATCCTGCAGAGCTCAGGACAGCCAGCCCTGCCCCATAAGGAGCTGCAAAGCAACAAGAACCCCCCCCAAACAGGCACAGCCATCCCAAGCACAGCAGAAAGGGACCTAAATTGTGCAACGCAATGTGCAAGGAGGAAGGCAACCACAAGCCAATGGCCATCCAGAGCAGCCCTGAGGAGCAATGGTCTCATGGTCTGTGAGCAAAGCAAAATGCTATGGAAGGCTGCTGTCTCCTCACAGAAATTCAGAGATTTGAGGACTTTCCACTGCAGGGCAGACCCTGGCTTGGCAAGCAAGGTGAAGTGGCTGCAGCAGGCCTCCTCCCCACACACACCCCACCTCCGATGAGAATGGGAACTGGCAGCCTTCCCGGAGCCCGTGTTTGGAAGCTCTTCCCTTGCAGCAGTGTCTCAGGAGGAGTTCAGCACCACGTCGGTCACTGCATTCATTCACCCCACACTTCAGCAAACGGAGGCTTTCCCTGCCTTTATGACTTTAAAGGAATGGGGAGGAACAGGAAGAAAGTTTCAGTACTGCATTGCCTGCTTGGAGAAGGTCAGAGCGAGGACCTTCCCGATGTCCTAGGAAGATCATATCAGGACACAAAAAAGCATTTTCATGCAACAGTTCAAACTCAAACCCTTCAACCAGAGAGGAAAAACCCCCTCTCATATAGGCCAGTAGCCTACTGGAAACCCAGTTTTCCTTGTAGGCTGTACCAGTAGGGTTCTCTGTTTTGTTGCTTTGCATTTTTTGCAGTTGGAGGATCAGTTTTAGTTTTGTTCTAAACGATCATCACCACTACCCTGGAGAAGGCCGTGTCACAGCATGCTGCCAAGAGGGAAAGCAAACAAGCAGACCCCACGGGGTACCTCAGTGGCATTCGGCAGCAGAATCCTTTACAAACAGTAATGAATTAACTTGTACAGGGCATCCAAGGAAGTGGAGGAGGGGAATATAGGACACAAAGGCAGCAACTGTTGCCGATTCTTTTCTCTCTGAAGGTAAGTCAGGAACAGTTTTGCCTGAATACTTGTTCCTACGTGGGATTTTGATACCTGACATCTTGCTGTACTCTCTAGCTCATTCTGCCTTTGTATTTGCCTTCTGACATAGCTACACCAGTACTGACTTCGGCTTTTTTAGAGGTTCTCCAGGAAAACAAGCCAGTGCTATACTGAAGCAAAGCACAAAGAAAAAAGCTTGTTTATATAATCAAAACACTGGCTTTGGGCCCTGCTGGTTTCTAGGAAAAGGGATTTGAGGCTTCTGAAATGATGAGGAAGGGTTAGTAAGAAAGAAAATAATGAGAAGAAAAATAAAGAGATTAAAGCCATACCTTGACACCCAAAATTGCCATTGGACATACTAGAGACCATCATTCACGTGATTTTAGCAGCTTTGTGCCTTCCCGCTAAGCTAGAAACGTAGCTTGTCATGGTACCATACCAACCACGATGTAGACACTGCTGATCATTCAAGGCAGAGGAGCACCTCGTGGTTTTGTAACAGATAAAAGTACACATACAGAAAGAACTGAGCTGTTTGCTGCCAAAGCACTTGCTTCCTTACCTCGCTATAAATGTAAATCCTGCATCAGAGTGTAGGGTGAGCCACACACCTAAAATCCACAGGGATAGTCAGAGAGGCCTGACAGCGCTGTGTTGCCTGAGGGCTGAGGAAGCCTGGGGTTATGTAATCCAATGATTCCCAACACAGATTCCACTCCTCCAACACTTTTTATTAATGTTCTTCAAAACAGACATAGCATCCAAACAAGCCAAGCTCTCTGGGCACACAAAATACATACCACAGCCAGTCGGGAAGCTCTGGCACCTCAAAGAGAAGCTGAGCAAGGATTGCATGCAAGAACCTTCCACATAGAGTCAGCTCTGCCTTCGTGGCTCTCTCCAGCCTACAGCTGTATGAAGCTTAACTACCGTAAGAGATGCTGAGGTCTCCTGGAGTGTTAAGCTGCTCACCCACAGCACTTTATAATCCCCTAGCACTGTTGTCAGCACACACCCAACGGGCTCAGGAAACTCCTGTGCCTTCCCAGAAATACCTCCTTCCCTGAAAAACCCTTTACTTCACATACTCTTTTGCTAGACACAGAGCTGGGGCTCAAGCTCCTGGTCCTTCACCACACTTGACTGCTCTACTTGACTGCTCTTCCAACACAAAGTCACCAGGACTGAAACCTCAAAAATAGAACTGGAAATAACTGAAACAAAAATGCTTCCCACATCAACACCCCTGCTGAGAACAGCTGCAGAACGGAATTCTAACATCCTTCTAACACAGACTTGCTACCCTGCTCTGGCTACCATAGTGAGGTATGATGCCTAGATGCTCCCCATGCAGCTTGACCACATCAGGGTCCACCTCCAGTAAGCTGACAGAGCACAAGTGATTTGGTACTTGCTGTCCTTTCCAAGCAGCACCTTGGAGAAAAGCTCCTAAAAGAACAGAGGTCGCACAGAAGAGCTTTGCAGTGCCAGCAGCAGCACCAATGCCTCAGCTACAGTTCTGTCCTCCTCCCCAGTAAACAGAGCCAGAGTCAGATCTCAGCACAGATGCCAAGGCAAGGAACTCCTTCAGCAGCTGTGGCCAAACAAACAAAGGAGAAAAATGCCTTTTGAGAGTCGTAACTACAACAGCATTCCAGGTAGGTAGGGGGAAGAGAACAAGGCCACAGCCCCTAGGAACAGGAAAACCACACTTTCTCGTCAGACAACCACAACTGAAGTCTCTGCTCAGCTAAGACAGGGAAGCACAATCCTCACCCTTCCTGCAGCAGGCACCAAGTGACCAAGATGCAGAGAGTTTGTTTTAGATACCAAACTTCTGGCATTTGGTCAGCCTGGGAAGAGAGTTTGCAAGGTCAAACCTTTACTGGAGAAGGGAAGGAAACCTCAGTGCAGTAAAATGAAAGAACAGGAATTTAAGTGTGCCCCCACCCATCTGAACAACTGTCACATGAATGTTTTAAGTTTAAGGAGGGCACCAGCCCAGTTTCTAGGTACAGATCTCCCCTTTTCTGCCCTGCATGGTCCAAGACACTGTGCTCACCAACACACACACCCTATGCCAAGTCTCATGGTTTGTGAGACAAAAACCAGAACCAACATACCAGCTAAGCAACAGAGTAGTTAATCACTGATGCAGGAGGGATTTCAACATACAGGTTTTCTAACTGAGAGGATGAGTCTAGGATTCATTTTCAGGTTGAGGTTTGTTTGTTTTCCACAACAGCAGCCTAGCAAAAACCATCCAATATAGGTCAAAGGAAAACAGACCCTGCAAGTCTACCACTGCATCTTCCATTCTACAGGGAAGATAAGCTCAGAGTAAGGAAATGGGAGCTTTGAAAAGGAGGGTATAACCAAGCTTCAGTGTGAGGAGGGAAGAAATCCACTCCTTTATTTCAAACAACCCAAACAAGCTACTTATTTAAGCCTCCCTGAAGAACCCTATGAAAGTATTCCCAAGCCCGTACTCAGAAGATACTGCTACAGAAGTACAGAAAGCTGAGTTTTAGCAAGCAGCTATAAAACCCCAGTAAACCCACAGACATGCTCCCATTGCAATTATCTTTCTGGGAAACTTCCCAGCCTGACAGTTCAATAAGTTAACTGGCTTTAGGGTCCCAGAACCTTCAAATTCAACCAACTTCAAATGTTGATGCTTTCCCAGCAGCCGCACTGCCCTCACCTCCACTTCCCACAACTGAAGGTGGCAGTTAGTGTCATTAACTAGGACAAAAAAACCTAAGCTACTAATGGCAACATATAGTGAGGAGAAAGAAGAGAACACAATCCTCTCAAAGTGCTCCAAAAGATCAAATAATATGGTTTATCAGAAAAAGACAGTCACTGTGGTGAGGTCAGATACTACGATAGCACCACACTTCCTCAGGAACACAGTGAACATCTCATTTCACAGTACACAGTGTCAAGGGAAGCAAGTATCAGGGCACTTGTTACTACCCCTGACATCATATTCAACAGAAAGCAAATAAAGTGAGAAATAAGCTGCAAAAGCCTAACGTGAGTTTTAGAAGCAATGGAGGTGCCAAAACACCAGAAGAGCTTCCTATGGGAGTCAGGAGACTCTTTTCACAGAAAAGGGAAGACTTAAGCTCGTGCTGAGCCTAAGCTTCTTTCCAGGTTCACTGTATGCAATTCTAGGATGCCTTACTGCAGTGGGTCAGCCTAGGTAACCAGGAAGGCTGTCTTTAGGCCCCTCATGGAACAGCAAAAGGGAGTTTGCTAGCATGTGGCAAAGGTACACTGCACTGATTACCTCAGCCCAGCCATTGGGATGGGTACATGAGCACACAAGAGCAGCTTCAGGGGCTGCATCTGAAAGAGCAGCTTGTGAAAGCCTGGACATGAGGCATGCCAAACATCTCCCCAGAAGGCTGAGGATGCCAGCTGTCAGGGAGCAGGCTCCAAAGCAAATCACTAGCATCCTCCTACACCAAGACCACCTCTCCAAGAGGAACACTGTGTGTGTGGGAGCTGTTTTCAAGCACTTACCATGCAGATACCCAGAAGAACCACTAAATCCAAACAGTACAGCTCATGGATTAGCCAGTGGACAACAGCAGCTTTCAAGCACTAACAGCCTGGGCTGGATTTCAACCAGCTCCTCAGACACCAATAACCACAAGCAGATGTCTCAACAGCTCTCAAACTAAAGACATCAACTTCCCTTTGATCATGTATCACACATTCAAACCTTCTCATCAAGCAGAAAGCGAGTCCTTGCTACTAGCACCTCCCTGCCCCAGGGTCTGCTGCAATGCAGAAAAGAAAGATGAGAGCAAAGGAGCCACGTATCTGCCATGTCCCAGACACCCACAGTGAACCAAACCAACGTCTGGCTAGACATCCAACACCACAAGCCCAACCCAGTACCCTCAGGAGCCAGGAGCAGTTGAATTGGATCTGGAAAGCAGCAGCTACTGGATCCACAACCTAGAGCTCAAAAATGGGGCCTAATGAATATACAAACTTGTTTATTTAGGAGAAAATAAAAAAACAACTAAACAACTACCATCTGCTCACACTAAAGCAAAACCAAAGCTGTGAAAGGCTTCCTTTATTTATTGAGCAAGTTGGCAGGTTGGGAAGAAAGGCAGTGAGAAAAGAGCACAAAGGACGCAGCTGAAGTGAAAAGATGATAAGATGCTGATGTTGAGACGTCCCCACACACCTGCACAGCATGGTGGATACAGGCACACCAGGCACACATGGATACCAGCAGAGCAGGGGGAAGACAGCTTCCTGGGGCACCTACAAGTGTTGCATCCAGTTACCAACAGCCCAAGTAGGCTCCATTTGTCTGCACTAACTCAACACAGACCTGGGACCAATTTGTGAGAGTCAGGGACACTGCTGCAGTAGATCTTACAGTTAACATCTCCACAGCTGAGCAAACAATTGAGGCCGAAGAGCCCTGTCAAAGGAGACCTTGCGTGAACACTGCCAGGGATGGAGCATTCACAACTTCCTTGGGCAGCCTGTTCCAGTGTCTCACTACTCTCATAGTAAAAAACATCTTCCTTATATCTAACCTGAACTTCCCCTGTTTAAGTTTGAACCCATCACCCCTTGTCCTATCACTACAGTCCCTGATGAAGAGTGCCTCCCCAGCAGATTTGTAGCCCCCTTCAGACACTGGAAGGCTGCTATGAGGTCTCCACGCAGCCTTCTCTTCTCCAGGCTGAACAGCCCCAATGTTCTCAGCCTGTCTTCATACGGGAGGTGCTCCAGTTCCTGATCATCCTTGTGGCCTCCTCTGGACTTGCTCCAACAGCTCCACATCCTTCTTACATTGGGGACACAGAACTCTCACAGCTGGAGATATGACTCTACACCAAGCCCACAGCAATAAGCTGCCATTCACAATGATAATACTGTGTCCAGCTCTGCACCTTAAGGGGCATGGCCTGGGGCATCAGATGTCCCTCACACTTGGGCCACAGCTAGTTCCCTATAGGCCTGCTGGGGACAGGAGAAGCAAGGACTTGAGGCTCTGCTATCCTCAAGCCCAGCAGAGGAGCACACTTTAGCAGATGAACATGCACCATCAAGGAGTGCTCCTGCACTGCAATGCACAATCTATTTCCTCATGCAGGCAGCAGCAGGACTCCTTTCAGTGAAACCATTACTGCCAAGACAGAACGCTGTTCTGCCTCTTTTCCTCTGCCCCATCTCACCTTTCTTCTGCCACCAGAAGCCTCTATAACCCTTAAACACCAGAAGGACAGTTAAAACAACTGCAAAAATTAAGCTGGGCTAAATAATCCAGGAAGAAAGATACACACACAAACTATAAGGCTACATAGATAATAGGGAGATATAAATTGCCAACTCTGCCATTCAGATCCCTGTGTAATCAGACACAACTTCTGAGAGGGGTAAGGGAAGATAAGGAAGGATCAGACTGTTGACAGGATGGATATTTTTCAGCAGCATTAGTTTAAGAAGTGACATGAAACTATGACCATACATCTGTGTCATTCAGAGTGTATTGAGTATTCATGAAGAAGGCTTCAAAAGTTGAGGTTATATTTAGGATTTAAGGAGTTTCAAACAAGTCAGAGGGGACAGGACAACACCAGGGTGTGCTTTACCTTCTGAACACAGGGGACAGGAGCAAGAAAGAGCTTACCCTGCCTGCAAGAGTGAAACAGACCCTTAGTACAGGCACGTAGGGGATGAAATACCAGACCCTCCCAAGCCCTAAGCTGCAGGGCATCCATTAGTCTCCAACTCAAGCTTGTACCCCTTCTCCAGCACCTAGAAACTTTGCAGCAGCCAGCAATATACAGCTGGATTACCACTTCCAGGCCCTGGGAGTTGCAGTCCATGACAGCAGAGTGTTTCCTCTCCCAGCACACATGTATGATATGTCTCTGATTAATGTGAGCATCAAAAGGAAAAAGAAATCAAAATGCAGGAACTGGCAGGTATGGCAAGAAGTCTGTGAGAAGTCTGCATTTTCACAAGATAATTTATAACCTGATCATGCATCAAATAAGGCCAGAGTCTTCAGACAAGGAATTCTTCAAGTTACATGAATAGTTATGAAGTAACTAAGGGTGGGGTGGTGGCTTTTTGTTGGGTGTTGTGGGGGTTTTTTAGGTGAAAGCTAAAGGAATGCAACTTCAGCTCCAAGGAGACAACAGAAATAAAGTGTTAAAAGCTTCTCCTGTCAGCAGAACTTCAGTGCTTCAGTAAGACTTTCCATTTAGCTACTGCTGCCATGAAACATCAGTATCCAGCTCTTGCTTCAACAGCAGTTTTAGCCTCGCCTAGAATCTCTCTCACAACATCTCAGAGCATTATTTCCCTGTGAGCCTATATGGACAGGCCTGAAGAGGCAGAATCAATGCTCCACACTAGCAGACCTTTGCACACAGAGGAGCATCCCTCTCAACAGTCCAGCATTCCTCCACCACAGAACATCCTCCACTCTAGCAAGCTTTGCACGAGAGCCATCTCACCCAGCAACCCTACTAACAACACAGTGGCATGGTCCATGGTTCCAAGCTGAACATCAAAATGCCAGCCCCAACAAGGATGCAGATGACCCTCCACCAGGACTTTGGGAGCACAAGCTGGAGTTAGCAGCCAACAAACCTCAGCTAAGGTCCTTCCGGCTGTGCCAAGAGCCTGTTCTGCTGTCAGATGGGAAACAGCTCTCTCCAGACTGTCAGCTGAGCTCTTCACTTGACTTAAACTGCATAAGGGGAATTTAAGCACAAAGGTTCATTCAAGGGGAGTCAAGTTATAAGGGAAAAGAATGCCCTCAGTTTTGGGGGGTGGGGGGAGAGGGGAACGACACCTAACCAAAACCCCCTCTTTTATGAACCCCCATCTATCTATTAACTCTTTCTAATTCCTTCAGGGTAGGGTCAGGAATTAGGTTCCAGTTTTCTTGGCCATGACTCAGTTGGGCTGTACGAGAACTGTAAATCCACAATTTCTTGCACTTCTACCATGAAGTGAGCCTCCTCTTCTCCCCCAAGGGGCACAGAGCTCACTTCGCTCCTTTGCAGAATACTTGTATTTCATCATTCACCACAAGAAACAGATGTCAAAGGTTGAGGGGGTGGATTTTTACTTTTTTTCCCCCCAGCATTTGAAGATAAAGTATCTTCACGGCCACAGAATTTGTTCAGCAACTTTAGAAAGACCATCTGTGTCTGTGGGTGGTACACACAGGTGCTTTGGAGGGCACTGACAGCAGGAGAAAAGGAATTACATGACAAACCCCTTAAGTACAGGGTATGCTGGAGCACATGCTGCTCTTGTACTTCTGGGCAGCAGCAATTTTGAAGGACAAACCAACAAGAAGGGAAATCCCTGCAGATGAAACCAACGGCATTTCCTCCACACCATCTCTTTAGGAAGGATGGAGCCTAGCAGAGCTCCCCATCAGGGAGCAAGTAATACCATATTAGCAAGAAGGATTAATAATTGACAGCAGGCCCTTCACTTACATAAAGGCTCGTAAACTTGTAAGTATTAAGTATGCCAAAAATGTGAGACTGCTCCAGGGTATAACAATCACCCTGTGCCACTCGCCACTGCTGCTTGGTGCATCTGCAGGAGCACAATACAACTGGCATCTGGGCTGTGCTCCAGGACACGCAACTCCACAGTGGAGAGGAATGGAGAGGTGGTGTGTGCACAAAGGGCATTGGGTGATCAAAGATCAAGATCAAACGAGGAAGGGGAGAAGTGTAAGAAAGATGACCATAAGCACTTCGTTTCCCTGAGTTCTGTCACCTTTATCAAAAGGATGAGCAGCTCTGTGCGTGAAGCCATAGAGAAACTCTTCTGAGGTTAAGAAGTCCTAAGCTGAACTTTGCTGGCAACACCGCCCCATGCACCACCAAACAGACCCTCATAAAGCAGAACAAGACACCATTCCCATAACTCATCTGGAGTATCAAAGGAGAATGCTCTCTACTCAGCAGAACAGGCACATGGGAATTTTCCAGTAGCCTCTGAAAAACACACTTCTGTAATTCCATTGGTACCCTCACGGCAACAGCAATCAGGTGAACAGCTCTCTGCAGCACCATCCTCCTGGAGGAGAGGCAGCAGTTACAGGCAGGAGGGGGAAAGGAACGGCCTGCGAGTAGGAATGTGGTTGGAAGTCTTTTCCCATCAAGTCATTATCAGTTCAGCTCCAGGCCAGACCTTCCTTCCCTACTCCATGGCATGGGGCATTTGCAGGGTACTAATACTCAACTGCCTTTGGCACAGAGCTGTGGACAGAGTTCTGCACACTCAGGAATGGGAGCATGAAGAAGCAGCAGGGAGATGATGAGTTGTAAAAGGTGGTTGTAAACACCAAGTTACACAAAGTGCTGCTGGAAAGACATTGGTTGGAGGTTATGGGTCTGACACCTCTCAGTGCTAAAAAAGCTGCTCTGGAGCAGAGCACCCAGTTTCTTCAGCAGCTTCACACATGCAGATGCAATTAGCACCCATTTAGCTGCCTATCCCAGAACTTCTTGGGAGAAGAGACTATTCAATACTGGTGCTCATCAGGTTTTGTGATGGGCAGGGATGGGGGACTCAAAAATGCTCATCAGGGTGCCTTGCACTGAGAAAATGCATTCAGGAACAAGGCTGATTTCACACAGTCTGCAAAGTCGGGAGTCTGTGGAACATGTTATTCAAGAAGCTCCTGTAATCAAGGCAGGAGGAAAGTTAATAAGATGTTTTGCTACAAAACAAGGTAAAAACTCATCAGCTCAATCTCCTTCATCACAGTGTTTGTCACTATGGAAGATGGTGAGGGCTGAAGAAACCCCCAAGGAGAAAGGAGGATCAGCATAACCCTTCTAATCCCTGGGAACACAGATCAAGCAAACTGCACACAAGGTAGAGCAAAAGCACACAAGCCCAGAGTGCCTCCAGCAGGAGGTAGCTGGGCAGGTTCAGCACTGCACCAGCGTGCACCAATGCTTACTCTGCAGGCTGACTGGACAAAGAAATAGCCCATGAGTGTACGGGGTCAGTCACACGATGAACAACCAGTTGGACACATATTATGAAGTTCCACAAACCACAAGATTTCAGCAGCTCTTGCCTCAAGAGATCCAGCTTCCTAAGCTCATGATTAAGCTATGCTAGAAATCAAACCAAAGGGAGAAAGACCCACTCTCAGGCATTTCTAACATCAGAAAACCAAGCCTATACTGGAGCCCAACATTCAGTCTTTGTGCAAGATCAGTAATCACCGCATGTGTCTGAAGCCATTGATCTTGAGTTGTCTAGACTAGCAAAGTTCTAGGGTAAGGAAAATATTTCCTGGAGAGGAAGGGAGTACTACAGGAAAAGAGGGTTTTCTCCATCAAGATCCTTCCTATGTAGTTTCTGAGCCATCCAGAAGGTACTGAACTGTAGATAACAGGTGCCACCAGTGTCCTATCCATAGGGACAAATCAAAGTCTCAGCTGCAAAACCAAGCCTCAGCTCACAAAACTAGCAGCCTTTCACTTGGAAAGTCACCTACTGTTGCTCTCCCCCACCTTTGTTTCCCTTTGCTGGTGCTTTCAAAAGCCTCACCGGAAATCCCACCCAAACTCACGCTTTTTCCCAGGCGTGACCTTTCTGGCATCTCCTCTATTCCCTGCTCCTCACCCACGTACCACCATACAGCATTCCCTCTGCATGGCAAACCTTCCTGCCAGGAGCAGCAGTGAGCTGAGACTTGGCACCACATTCACTGGGACTCCAACATAATTTTTACCTCCCCCTTCCAGCTCCTGAACGGATGCCAAAGGGAACACTCGTTTTGGCAGTTCAAGTCTCCCAGATGAAGAGTTACAGCCAAAGTGCTGGGGGTGGGACCAAGGCAGCCTATTAAAAGGTTGATTATAACATGAATTTGGGGAGCTATTTCCAAATATGCTTACCCTCCTGGACCTAGGGCCCTTGGGGGTGGAGTGGAATCTCTAACTCAGCATTTTCAGCTTCTTTACTGGGTTTGGAGCCAGGGAGGGTGGAAAATCCTGTCTGCACCCTGCCTGGCAAAAAACATGGGTTTCCAGAAGGGTGTCGGAGCTATTGTTTTCTTCCCTTCTCCCCTAGAAAGCCTGTTGTGCTCATACTTGCATAGCTCCCTCTGCCTCATCAGAAAAGACCTAGAATTTGAAAGCTGCTACTTTGGATTAAAAGGGTCAATATCAGAAATTTTCCTGTGGAAAATCCAGAGTTACTCCAAGCAGTAACACTGATAAGATGCCACAAGAGCCTTCTCACTATCAGCTTCTCTGGAGCACACTGGACTGTTGAGGAAGATGAACTCCATAAACAGCCAGGGAGGAAAACTTTGATATATCTCAGAGCATAAAGAGGACAAAAGGCTGGACTGAGGTTGTGATTTCAGGAGGCAGTCAGATTGCTATACCTGTTAAAGCATGCTTCCTCCTGCTAGGTGTCAGCCCAGAAACCCATCTAAGACCCCTTTAAAAGTGTAATGGTGAGGCAAGCATGCATGGTGGTAAATGGAGAGGCCAGAGGCAGCAACAAGTAGCATACACATAGTCCATCATAACTGTTCCTGCCTCTCCAGGACACCCACAAGGCTGCTTCTCCAGTCTTCCTAACTAATCCAAACTGTCCTTGCATGCCCCTCATCAGCAGACCTCCCATTCCAGTCGCATGCCTCAGCCAGAGAGCCAACCAGAGGCAAAATGCAGCCCCTTGTGACCTGTACTGACATGTCACTGACAAGCAGGTCAATACCTTTATGGAAACTTGGCAATATTATACTACAAAGATGTTCCAAAGTTCCCTAATTCCCCAAGTAACTCCGTTGTTTATAGCAAGACAGAGAAAGAATGAACTGTCCCTTTGTGGGGAGACATCTGGCTACTGATCAGACCTACAGTTTTACCTTTACATTAGTGACGATGGAAAGATGCACAGGCTTCGAAACACACATCAATATACTCTATCCTAATCTGTGAGAAGCTAAAGGAAAAAGCAACGCTAGTTTACCATTACTACACACACTAATAAGACTCTCCTGCAGCACAAGACACTGAAGCATCTGTTTGCTGCATGGTGTGGATTCAATATGCCAAATGAAATTCCAGCCAGCTTGCCAACAAACGAGAGGTTATTAATTTCCACATGTCTGATTTCACACTGGATCTTACAACTTTTCAGTGCCCTCACATCACCCAAGTCATTTCCAGACCTTGCTGCAAAGAGAAGTGGACAGAACACTCTTTCTAACACATATGCTATTAAATATTTAGGCCCTGGTTCTCAAGCAAATTCTTTGCCTCCAATGGCAAGCCAGGCATGCAGATGCATAGCATCTTCATTACTCTAAACATAAACCACAATCTACCACCAAGCAGACTCTCTCAAACCAAACCTGCATAGTGTTGTGTATATATAGATGCATATATATATACACATATATATGTGTGAGTGTGTGTGTGTGTATGTATATATATATATGCATACATGGACTGAACTTCCTGTGCAGCATTCACTTACAAGAACTGCTCTGGCACACCTCAAGGCACAAAGCTGTGGCACAGAGGAACTCTGGTAGTCATCTCTCCATGTTCATAGTTTTAAAGATTATGCTGGAACTGTCACTTATCAGAGGAATTTTTAACTTAAAGTTTAACAAATCAAAGGTTTCACAAGAAAACCAACAGAGATCAGTTCATTATTTTAAACCCTGAAGCTGACCTTTCATTAAGCCAATGGGAACACTCCCATTACAGAAGAGTGACTCTTCTTCGTATTTTACAGAGAAGGAAAATACAGCAGAGTCCACACCTAGTTCACCCAAAAGGCTTTGCGTTCTTCCATTAAGCCACAAACAACATTCAGGAATCAACTCCCAGCCTTGAGCTTCAACCACTAAATCTGCTTCAAAGCAATTCCATTGCTAAGCCAGTGGCTGCAGGAGACCATTCCTACATCCAATTAAGCCAGCAGACACTAATCTCTCCATCTGCAACAGATATACATGCCATAGGGGTCTGGACAGGATAAACAGAAGAGATGTTTAAGTGTGCATACAGTCTGGGGAATCATCTTCAGTGCTCAGTGGCACAGGAACCAAGAGATTTCTAGACACAGGAACCAAGCAGATTGAGACATCTGTCCTCTCTTGTAGCTTTGCTGAGGGAAGCATTAACCCCAGCAGGAAGGGGGAAGCAAGCATGCATCATACCCACACAAAGATTCCCAGATACATCTGACCCAGCAAACCAATCCATACCTATGGCAAAAAGAGCACCACACTACAAAACCAAACCAGAAACAGAGAGCTGCCAAAACAAATAAAAAGCACCTATGTATGCCCCAGTACTCATTAAAAGTATTATTCCTAAATGCCTGAACTGTTGGGAGATTTTGGCTGTATCAAGGCAACTGCTTCAGCAGGGCTAAATGCTATTTCCCTCAAGCCAACACAAAACTGAAGAGCTTAGGAAAAATACAGTCCCCAGTCACTGGAAGCAGCTTTCAAATCCCACAGTGCGGCGAAGCCCTTGAAGGAAGCCTGTCACAGCAACAGGCTTCAGAGCATGACACCTGAACGCAAGCATTTCAACTGGCTGCAAAAGGCAACTGTGTGCAAAAGGCACACGCAACATCCGAACAGTGCTTGATCCAACCCAAAGGATGTTTGTTCTAGTCAGGTCTAGTGGAAAGTGTCCCTGCCCATGGCAGGGGGCTGGAACTGGATGAGCTTTAAGGTCCCTTCCAACCCAAACCATTCTATAAAACTGCTCTTGGATGCACAGGGCAGTGAGGACAAATGGATGTTTTCACCAGCATGTGAGGTTGCTGAATGCTTTCTCACACAGGACCACTTCTTCCTTCAGCCCCTGCCACATGGGCTGGCCTGCTGTCAGGCTGCTAGAGGAGTGATGTTCTGCATGACCCAAAGGGCTGCTTTCAAAGCAGTGCCAGGCCTGTAGAGTCAAAGAGCTACACAAGGAGTCCTCTCCCCTCCAGTAAGGAGACAGGCCAAGAAGCCCAGAGAAGGATCTTAAAGATCTCATTAGGCTTAGCCCATTGACCAGCCTAAAGTTCTGTCAACAGTTCTTTTACAGACATGCACAGGGCTCCTGAAGCAAAAACATGAACATGAGAGGTTCAGTTTGGTAACTTTGGAGAGGCTCTAGGACTGCTCTGGGGGAAGAGTCAGAAACCAGCAATATCACATGTTCAAAAGTACTTGATGCTTCATGCTACAGCACAGCCACACTTACACACACCACTGGACTTCAAGGGCTTGTACCTACCTCAAGTGCCCCAGGCTGTAGTATCGTGACTCTCCATCCGTTGACCGAACCACCTTGACAGTGAACATGGGCTGCAGCTGCCGTAGCTCCAGCAGCACAATGGCCAGGTAGTGAATGAAGAGCAGAGCATCCACCAGCGACACAGCATACTGCACTATGCCCTGGTAGTTGGTGTCCTTCGAGTCCAAGATGCGAACGCCATAAAAGAGCCAGTAGGAAAATACAAAAAGGAAGATGAGGACCAACAGAAGGGCCCGAAACACAAACACCCTGGGGATGTCTGCCTTAGGCTGGCGGAAAAACAGAGCCCAGGTCCCAATCAGAAGAATGAGGAGTTTAAACGCCACAGAGATGAACAGTCCCTCACAGACAGTACCACATGGCTCCAGATCATCCCGCCACAGGATCTGGGGTAACAGAATGAAGGCGATGGGGGTAAGGAAGACAAGGAGTCCGAGAACAGCTGCCACTGTTAAGCCCAGGTAACGTTTGCAGTCCAACCCAACGCTGTCCTCCAGATCCTTACTGATCCGGGCAATGTCCTCCTGGGAAATACTGTGCTCAGAGGTGCCTGTGATTGCTGTCGTGGTCTCACCCCAGTTGTCATCCTGAGGGATGAAGAGATAAAGAAAAATGGTACTGAAACCATCAGGTTACTCCTTCCAGGTCTTCCATTTTTCTTGCCTGGAAACAGACTTGAGTCCCAGGAAAACACAGCAACAGCAACACCTTCAATATACTCAATAATCAACCCTAAAAATTAACAAAGCTTTGGAAACAACAGCAACTTGTCCAAACCAGTGACTATAAACATTAGGTGTTTAAAAACCTGTAAGTGTAGAGCAGGTAGCTCAGCTTGCTATGCCACTCATTGTACCCCAGAGGTTCCTCTTCCAGTACATTTAGCAACTAATATCACATAACTCTTGGAAACTGGAGTAATCATCAGTTCCCATGTGCAGGGCAAGGACTAGCACTATTCCAGCCCACAAATTCCATGGTGCAAGTACACCACAGAAGCACCTGGAAGGGAAATCATCATTTTAGTTGTTGTTGCACAATCAAAAACATGTTCACACATTATTTTCTCATCTGTAACAGAAGCAAGTTCCTCCACTTTGTTTTCTTTTACTATCCTCTACGGTTGTGCTGCCCTCAATAGCTGCCATTCTAATAGAAGTTGAATTAAACCAACAAATAGTGGTCACAGAGGATACGTTCAGGTATGGGGCTTTAAATTTAGAAGATCCTAGACTACCAATGATATTAGTGTCCATTACACTGTCAGAAGCCACTCAGCCACAAAGCAGCTTACCTGAAATGCAATCACCATATAGTCAAGCTTCAGATTACATTACGTTTTCCAAAAGTCTCATTTCTTCACCAGCCAATACCAGAGCCAGTTCTCCCATCCTACAATGCCTCCAATTGCTTCTTCCTGGTGCTGGCACAGCCAAAGAGTTACACTGACATGTATGGATTTGACTCAGAACTGCTGCTGGAGTGACTCATGAATGTCTCCTGATGGTTCCCACAAATACACATCAAACAGCAGCAATACATGCACTTTGTTGCTTGGCACCTTTGCAGCTGCAAACACTCATTCAGAAGCAGATATTTGGTGTTTCTCCTACCCTTCTGTGTGCATCTTCCTGCAGCCTGTGTCAATAGGATTTACATATTCCTCAGATTTCTGCAGCTACACGTGCTGATGGAAGCATTTTGTTATAAAGAAAGAGGCATAATTTTAAACTTTTATTCACTTCTTTAAAGGCGTTAGAGGAAAGAATCTTCAAGTATTTTTGGTGTCACGGTTTAAACCCAGCCATGCAGCTCGTTCACTCACTCCTCCCACTCCTGGAGGGATGGGGAGGAGAGTCAAAAGAATGTAATGGGTCCTGCCGTATTGTAGGAAAGCATTGGAGATGGGAAGGGCTGGCTCACTGCTCAGTTGGGCTTGGTATCGACGGGTGGTATTGTGGAATAACCTTATAGACATTTGGGCCAAAGAGCATGGCATTGAGTGGGTGTATCACATCCCTTACCATGCACCAGCCTCTGGGAAAATTGAACGGTACAATGGGCTGTTAAAAACTACACTGAGAGCAATGGGTGGTGGAACTTTCAAGCATTGGGATATACACTTACCAAAGGCCACCTGGTTGGTCAACACCAGCTACTAAGAAGGAGAAAAAAATGACTGCTACTGCTGAACCCAGGACATTTGGGAAAGGAGTTGACAGAGGCAGCACAACTACTTTGAACAACTCCAGGGATTTAACTACTAATGCACTCCAAGACATGAATACCTCCCATGCCTAGAGCAGTAGGGTTTTCAGATAGACCAACCACAAGCAGTCAGCATCTTGAATTAATATTAGCATTTTTTTTAAGTCCCTTCTCGCCAAAACAGAGGCCCCAGAAGAGATATCTGCATTGTAGTATGTCCTGAAAGGCAGCATATTCCTATCACATTTCCCTCTTCAACAGTGTCTCCAGTAAAGCAATCTAAGCATTTCAACTTTTATGTTTATGCATGAATAGCTCTGCATAGTTTCCTCCATTTGATGAGCTGAGAAACTGTACAGAAGAGAGAAGGGACAGAAACACCACAGCAGCTTAAGGCTACAGCTCAGAAGACAACAGGCAACTTTATTTCAGTTCACCCTCAGCTCTTCTTACTTGAAGTGCCAAAAGCAAAACAAATATGCAGTTATATGGAAATACGAGTCTAAATCTGCAGGGAGACAAAGTTGTTGGACCCAAGCCAGGGCACCCTGCTCCTCAGTAGAAAAGTCTTGCTCATGCATCAACTTATTTTGCTTTGGCTTTAATTCACATTGAGGAGGTCTGCATGAAAACAAGGGCTTAAGAATTCACCAGTGCCTTTAGATCTATTTGAAGTAATAGCTGGAACTCATGAAAACAACCATTTGATTACAGATAAATGGCAGCACATGAAGCAAGCCCACCTGAGCTACATGAATACTGTTACAAGCACTACCATACACAGTTTGGAAACTAGGCATCAGTCACTTTGGGTGTATTTGAAAGGGCAGAAGTGGAGCTCCATAGCCAAGTACTACACAAACCAAATCCAGCCCAGGAGGCACTGAAACATCCTGCATTCTATGTGATCTTTTGAAAACGAATATGCACCTTCACATCAATTGCTACAGCAGAAAAAATAACAGATCCATTCCAGGTGCAATCCAAACCTAGCATTATTCCATTCTTTATTTAACCCAGTGTTAATGTATTATTTTACACTGACTTCACCCTCCTTCACAGCTATTTTGTATTAGTTTTACATTTCTTGCCTTCTTTCCCTACTGGGATCCTGGTCACAACATGCTTTACATGATTACCTACAGCAAATCCTGCTTAAAAACCCCCACATACAGGTAAAAGGGTTGACCTGAATAATGCACAGTGAGATGGTGGAAACAGGTATTTCTATAGAGCTTGGCAGATGGCACTCTGGAGACAGAGGCATATTGGTGCCACAGGAATAGCCGTATCAGCTCTAGCGTTGTCAAAAATAATGCTCTCAGAAAAAAGATTGAGACCATGGCTTTATGCATGAATCAAGGGCACCCACAAGTAGTGATTTACTAACAGCATGCAAGCAACACTTTTCCTACTCATATGTCAGAAAGTTACATGCTCTGTTCCAGAAGCCACACTCCACATTTGAGTTTCCTCCCTCCTTACCTGGCCCTCCTCTGCCCGAGAGGCGTCGTTCCCAAGCAGTGGCTCTGCAGGAGGTGTCTGGATGGTGACGGACTTCTCAGAGCGACTCCCATCTTTGCTTCGTGGCGATTTGTGCCTGTCCCGGCTCCTTTTCCAAACACAGCAAGAGGAGAAAAAGTTACCACATACCCTCTCTGTGAATGGAGAGGGAAGCAGATGGGGCAGGATACACCCCCACACCTCATTTTCTCTTAAAACAGCTTCCACTATTGCTGCGCTTGAAAGGGAAGCTTGCATTCTCCAAGCAACTCCATTTGGGATTAACTGCTCTACACAGCTCTCCATCAGCAATAAAGCATCGTCTCAGAGGAATGTATACAATTAATACAAGGAACTAATCATGACAGCTTTAGCTCCTGCAACATAGTCTTGTCAACTAGGAACTTAACACTGGAGGACAATCTGTGAGGTTTATTTCCACTGGTTAATAACTGCCAGTTAACCTTGTACAAAGCAAGAACATTCAAAGGTACCAGAGTACACCTGTAGACCTCATGGCTTCTTGTCTGAGATTGGTGGGACTTAACTCACCTTGACACAACCTGCTCACCAACATTTTCCTCTACGATTTTTACGTTGTATCTCTACACATGGCATGCTAAGCTACAAAGGGCAATCCATGGGTGTAGGGGTGTTAAAGAAGGGATAAAGGTGAACAAGAGATGTTTTACTCAATAACTGGACTGCAAGCAGAGGCTTCATTTGATGGAAGAAGTCTCTTTCCAACCACACAAGATAACTGCCTCTGAAATGCAAAGTTCCCCTTTGGACCAGCTCAGTTCTAAGTTGCAAAGTGGCGCATATTTTGCACATAAAACTAATGATGATGCAAGAAAAAGGAAGGAATGTTTCCAATCAGATGTTTCAGAGCAAAATGCTTTTGAGGCTGCTGAACTATCACAGAGAGGACTTGTTATTCAAGTTCACAAAAGCCTGACTTCTAATCCAATCAGTGCTGATAAAGCACTTGTTGCGGACTCAAGTACCACTTAAATTCTATTAAAATACCCCAACACACCCGCACAGAGTAGCCAGGAAGACTGTGGAAAGAGATAGGAAACCTTATTATTACACAAGAAAGAAATGGCATCAGGAGAGAAAACAACTGGCAGTTACAGTTTAGGAGTCTGACATGCCTTCTCTCCAGAGACTCCTCATCCCTCATGCTTCAGGAGCAGACTTAAACCATTTTTTCCTTCCGCTGGTGCTATCCCAACCTTTCTGGCCATTCATGACCCCAACGTGCATCCAACCAATTGATGATCATTAAATCAGCAGCATTATTGCTGCCAGTCTCCACACTGGATTCCTTATGAGAACTCTCCATACGTATCTCCTCCAGAGCTGTGGCCTCACTGACTTCATCCTGGCTTACAATTTTCCCGTGGGACATGTCCTAGCTTAAAGCAGTAATTACAAATAAACATTTCCTTACCCTTGTCTGTGGGCTTTTTTGGAGTGACCTGAGTAGTGGGAGTATCCCGAATATGTCGATTCTGTATCCATTGCAGCAGACATGGGGTCTACACAAAGGGGCACAGATTTTTCCTTAAAAGATGAGTTCCTGGTGCTCTTGAGGTGGAGTCCGCAGTAAAAGTGCTTTCCTGGGTACTCTTGGCTTCCCAGTCATCAGTGAGCTCTGGTCCTCAGAGTGAGTGAGCTTCACTTACAAGGAATCCGATCAGAAGGGATGGGAGGAGGGTGCTCGGCTCCTCATGATCGACCTAAGGAAAGGGAAACACGAAAGCGCACTCTAAGCAAAGCAAGACATCATTCCTGCTGCATCAGTTCCCTCACCCTGCCACATGTCACCACTCATCACACTGTGCCCAGTCCACAACCTTGTCCTGGCTGGTCATAGAATAGTCAGGGTTGGAAAGGACCTTAAGATCATCTAGTTCCAACCCCCCTGCTATCTCTCTTTCCAACCTGGTGAAATATATGCATTTGTAGAGCTTTAAATAAACTGATGACTGTTTTGCAAAGTCTAGCCTTATTCATCTAAAACCCCATTAGAAACAGCATAATCACCTGAAAAAGTGACTTGGAGAAGACCTAGCAGCCTACATACAGAAATTCACCCCCAGGAAAAGCACAGGGCTTGAATTCCACACTCCCATCTCTTCACCTGTGTAACACAACCCAGATTCAGAACAGCAGCATTACAGCCTATATACAGCGGGAAGGCATGGGGGGGTGAGGGTGACTTTCCTAGGAAAAATGCAGGAGAGGATCAGACCACCGTGCCTGAACCTGCTTTGTTTTCACAACTGCAAGGTGCGCCCATTTTTTGCAAGCATACAATCGATGGTACTATGAGCACCTCCCTTTCTTTGCAACCTTTGCCTTCAGAAGCTAATTTGGGTCCTGAAGAATTTTATTAGGAATTGTATCTATATATACACATACTAAGAACACTGGGGAGAGTTGATTAGAGATCACATCTAGCTTATATGGGCCAACACTTCTTACATTGTAGTTCCATTTGGAACAAAAGCTTATGTCCCATTCGTAAAGGGCAGAAAAGGGTCATGTTTTTTGGAACAGAAGCAGGGCAACACCAGAACAATTCTTAACAGTGACATGTCAAAATCTCTGAACCCTGTGGGGAAGAAAGGGAGACAACATTCCACTTTCCAAACCCACATCCTGAGTTAGGTGAGAAGAGAAATGGAAAGGGAGTTAGTCACTGCTTTGGGGAAACACATGCAAATGGTGAAGAGGGAGGGGTAGCAGCTATGAACTGAGGTACCTTGGCACAGCCCAGTGTTTGGCATGCAGGAGCACTCTCACATGCCTCCTGCCCAGCCAACACAGGACTACAGCCACACCATACACTCAGAGCAGGCAAAAGACTGCTTGAAAATCAAACTAGACCCCTCCATTGTCTTCTGCACACAGCAGTTCTCAAAGCTGTTAGCAATAGAACAGTCAAACACCACTTTCAGCCCTCTCCCTCCCCAAGCGCAGAGGGACAACAACAGAAATCAGGCTTTATACTTGGCTGACTATTCTTTCCAGCCATAGATTCATCCACTAACACCTCCAGAAAAGCTTGTAACTGAGCAAGCTGTGCCAAAGAACAAAGCCTTTTCCCCACAGGGTTCCTTGGCTGGCAGTGCGACCTGCAACCAAGAAGCATTTGTGCTGCATTGGGAGCTGCAGGTATTTACACAATGCTTGGGCTTGCCAGGGCTTTTGGAAAGGAGAAGGCAGGAGAGACCTTCCGCATACAGGAATTCCCAAGCTCTAAATACGTATCTTGCCTCAAGAAGGCTCCTTAAAGGCAGCAGAGAATATAGGACAAATAAGGACAGGAACATAAGTCCTGGTTTTAGGGAGGAGGAGAATGAGGGTGGATTTAAACAGAGCAAGACATAAAGCCAAGGTACGGCACAGCTTGGAAAAATGGCATCATTCCTGTAACAGGAATAAACCACCCCCAGGCTGGGACACATGATGTTAACACTTGTTAACTCTCCAGACTTGCACACAGCCTGGAGCTTACGGCTCCAGCAATAGGCTGGGACTCACTAAAGCTGGCTTTTACCTCTGTCCTGCTATGCAACCACAGGAAAACCCTTCCTCTGTGTTTGTCCTTCTCCAACAAATGGGGGTAAGGCCACCCCACCACCCCCCATTCAAAAACCACTGATACCACCAGAGGAGATGGCCACACAGAACCTTGCAATCATTATGCATTTACAAACCAGAAACACCCTGTTGAACAAAAGGTGGTAACAAGTATTATAGGCTTAAACCACTGACTGTGATGTTACTGGAGTCCCTTTGAGAACAAACCACTGTCTTCACAAGTACATACCACCACATTACAGCAACAGGAAAAGCAAGGATTGCTGCCAGCATACATACATCAGGAAGGGTTATGTATTTTTCCTGGGCTTCTAGGAAAGTACCAACTCTCAGCCTTCTCCTGTAACCACATAAAAGAATTTCTCCCCAGCTCTCAGATAGAAAAATCAGAGCTGAGACACAGGGACTGGGTACAGAGCTCCTCTTCTGACCCCTTTAACAAGTACAGGGTCAGAGAACATTCCAGCAGGTAGAGGCTCCTGTGGAAATGCTGCCTAGACAGGAACTATGGACGAGCAGTGCCCATTTGAGGGTGGATGAAGGCAGGCAGTGCTGGGCACCAGGCAGAGAAAGCAAACTCGAGCACCAGAACGTCAGGGCAGGCTGGATCACGCCAACTTTTGTTTTCCATGTAAAAAAGACCAATGGTTTTGACACAGCTCTGTGAAAAGTCAACAAGGCAGCCCCAAAAACATTGAGTATCCTGTGTTGTTGCACCACTGCCTTGTCCCAGCTGCAAGATAACACAGATATTCCTTGTCAAGGCAGTTCCAGGGCTGCTGGCAATAAAATACCTCTGCCCAGCTTCAAGTGGAAACAGCAGAAGACCACTCATTGGCTTTGTCTGGTGCCTAACTGAGGCTGATTGTCAACAAAGCTTCCTAGAATTGGCCAGCAAACGATAGCATGGGCTAGACACCACTCCCAGCCTGAGCAGAATGAGATGAAGAAACCAAGGAGGGAGGAGCACAGTTCAAACACACACTTTTCATAACCAAGCCAAGCAGATTACCTACCTCCAGGTCTATTTTACAGCAGGAAGGGGACCAGCCTTACCCCAGAAAAGCTTCTGGAACTGCTGGGGGAAAAGGTAGGGAGGAGACCAAAAGACAACTAACATGCTAGACTACACCTCTGACTTGAGTTCTTTTAATGGCATAGACAGAAGTCAGTGCTGGATTGGCCACCACCCCAATAATGCCCACCACGGGAGCCTGAACAAAGCTAGAGAAGACAAGCCGTACGAATATGGTGGTGTTATGAAGGATACACAAACTAAACACAGTCTTTAAATATCTCCAGTACTAAATCAGTACTAGTGATAATTCTTACTCTACTCTCTAAGTAATTCTTACTCTTTCCTCTAAGGCAAGGGCAACTGTGCTGGGTAAAGAAACAGCCCCATCATTTGGGGCCTCATCCCTCCACAAACAAGTGTGAATAGAGAGTCCGATTTAGCCAGTTGAAACGGCTGCACAAAAGATCATTACATCTCTCAGGACACCACTTGAAGGCATGGTCTGTTTGCAGAGCTTCTGGCCCTGTGTGAAAGGGAGCTCCTTGAGCCCGAGGGTACAGTTGCACCATATTGCAGCATTGGAGTAAGCAGCTTCCACCTTCACAGCACGCTTCACCACCCTCGGTTGTGTCAACACAATTCTCAGCAAGCAAACAGCACTGCTGGAAAACAGAACGCAACAAAACATCCCTTGGCTCCCCCTTGCCACGCTTTTGTCTTGCAGCCTTTCTGTGACCTAGTTCACAGCACAGCCCCAAACAGCAAACCCAACCCCAGGGGGAAGAGCAGTGCAAGCGAACAGCCAGAGGGGAGATGGGCATGCCTCCTCCGCTCCAAACACCACCATTGTGTAGCTGCACACCCAGCACACTGCTCCCAGTAGGCTAGCACTCTCACTCTGCCTTTCCCTTAGTCACCAGTGATGGAAGGATGCTAGGTGGAAAACAATGCTAAGGATGCCCAAAAGTAAATTTTTGGGACCTTACTCTGTAAGAAGGAATGGCTGCATCCTGCAAAGCAGTGGGGAAACACCCCTCAATAACACACAGATCACTGTAATTAGTTCCTACACAGCTACGCAGCTCATTGTAACTCCCCCTTGTCATACGCTCATAAATCTCCAAAAAGACTTCTTTTGAATCACTATTTTCCATGCTGGGAGCCCAATCCCATTCCCAATGAAGTTCGCTTTGTGATCGTCTTCAAGGGAGCACACTTTGGCTCCCAGCCCAAGAGAAATTTAAAAGACCAAGTTACATCTTTAAATGAAAGAGGGCAAACACAAACAAGAGCACTCTTTTACATCCCATGCTTTCTCCTGTGAAGTTGAGGCAAATAACTGCAAAACAGCTCAGCTTTGAAATCTCCACAGTTTCAATCTTACTCTGTTTAAAACTTGCTATCATTTAAAGTCCATTTACCAGTTGGCTCATGGAGTTATATTGGAAGTGCCATCTGGAGCACAAGCAGCCACAGGTGTCTGCGAGGATGTCCTCAGCTCCATATGTCATCAGCCTCGTTTCTTTCTTTAGTGAAAAGAAGAGCTTTACAAATTAAACATGCAGAACCCCAAGGGCTAAGCTACGGGATAGAATCATAGGATCAACTTGGTTGGAAAAGATACTTAAGACCATCAAGTCCAACTGTTCCCCAGCACTGCCAAGGCCACCACTAACCCATGTGACGGAGAGGCTCGTCTACACAGTGTGTGAACACTTCCAGGGACAGTGACTCCAGCACTGCCCTGGGCAGCCTCTTCCAATGCCTGAGCACCCTTTGGGGAAGGAATTGTTCCTCATCTCCATCTAAACCTCTCCTGGAGCAGCTTGAGGCTGTTTCCTCTTGTGCCATCCCTTGTTCCTTGAGAGAAGAGACCAACCCCACCTCACTGCATCCTCCTGTAGGGTAGCTGTAGACAGCAATAAGGTCCCCCCTGAGCTTTCTTTTCTCCAGACTAAACCTCCCAGGTCCCTCAGCCGTTCCTCATCACACTTGTGCTCCAGGCCCTGCACCAGCTCCGTTGCTCTTCTCTGGACCTGCCCAGCACCTCAGTGTCTCTCTTGTAATGAAGGGCCCAGAACTGAACACAGGATTCGAGGTGCAGCCTCACCAGTGCCCAGCACAGGGGGACAATCACTGCCCTAGCTCTGCTGGTTATGCTATTGCTGACACAGGCCAGGATGTTGCTGGCTTCTTGGCTTCCTGGGCACAAGCTGCCCATGTTCAGCTCTGTCACTCAGCACCCCCAGGTCCTTTTCCATGAGCAGCTTTCCAGCCACTCTTACCCAAGCCTGGAGCATGGCATGACGTTGTTGTGGCCCAAGAACAGGACTCAGCACTTTGCCTTGTTGAACCTCATACTATTAAATAGCATTAGGGTCCAAGAGTAAAACTAATTAAAGAATGGCTAAGCGGTGAGGAAACCTTCCAACTCTGGCATTAACTCGCCGGCAGTGTATTCCTATTATTCACTTCAGAAAAACGAGAAATTACGCAACTTGCCATGTTCAACTGCGGGTATAGTAAAGCCTATGAGCAACGCCAGAGGAACCTCTTGCTTTTGAATTTCCTGAGCAGGCTCCAGTCCAGCAATTTGATCTGTAAGCACCTAAGTTCACCCTCTACTCACAGAGCCAAGGCTTTCAGTTTTAACAGCTTTGGGAAACAAGGTTTTTCCTACAGCTTTCTATTTCTATTTGTATGTCACTAAATAGGCTAATTTTAACTTTCAATCTATCTCTATCAGCCACGTCTTTCACTCTACAGCAGTGGATGTTGATTTGCAAACCCCTCATCCTAAAAGAATGCTTAGTAGTCTGTAAATTCAAGCCCTCTAGCATGAGGTTCTCTTCCCTTTTGCTTCTCAGAGGCTTCTTAGTTTTGTAGATCCTCAGGAATTACCAGCCTCTAGGCTGAAAACTATTAGTCCATGTATGGATATTTCAAAAGGAAAAGTCACTTGGTTTCTTGAAGCAATCTGTTTCATCAGAACATGCAACAACACAGATCTGACAACAGCAGGGCTGTTTCAGTTGATAAGAGAAATAAATGCCCAGCCAAAACCATCACCCAAGCAAATGGTGTTTCTAAGCAGTAAGCCCCTTCTCTCCCTGTCACGCAGCTAAAAGTTGGGAAGTTCTCTGTGTGGGACCCATAGGTGAAGCACCTCTCTGGAGGATGGCCTTTGCCCACTCCAAGAACCACATCGGCACCACCCAACTTTCTGAAGTGCAACCAGCACTCAAACATATCATGTAAATTATACCTCAGCTGCCATCCTGTCTGACTGATGAAAGCTTGTGCTTCCTCTGTTACACATCTCAAGCTGCACCAGGGGAGGTTTAGACTGGAGATGAGGAACAATTCCTTCCCCAAAGGGTGCTCAGGCATTGGAAGAGGCTGCCCAGGGCAGTGCTGGAGTCACTATCCCTAGAAGTGTTCACACACCGTGTAGACTAGGCCCCCAGTGCCATGGGTTAGTGGCGGCCTTGGCAGTGCTGGGGAACGGTTGGACTTGATGGTCTTAAAGGTCTTTTCCAATCTCGCTGATTCTGTGATTCTCTCTCTCCTGTGTTGCTAGACCTTCTTAACCCCAGAGCCATGCAACACGGCAGAATGGCATCACCCTCATGACACTAGATCATCTGGGACTCTGCACAGGAACAGTTTTCCATAGAATCATAGAATAGTTAGGGTTGGAAAGGACCTTGAGATCATCTAGTTCCAAACCCCCTACCATGGGCAGGGACACACTGACATTTAAAGCCCTACAGCCTTTCTGAAACAAACAGGGGAAAGACTCTTGCAAGTCTCTTCAGACTCTGCCTATCCAAGCAGGTAGTACCCATACCTTATTGTCAAAGTTTACTTTTAGCCATAGCACTGAGATAGCATTAAAGGCTATAAACTGCAAAACGTTTCTCAACTAGAAGTGCAGCCCCTCCTTTAAGATACTCCACATCCTCCTGCATTTTCCATTTGAATGTAAAAGGAAGAGAGCCTACAGATTCTTACTTCTGAACAAGTGAAATGATCACAGAGACAACACTGGTTTCACATGTAGCCAAACCCCAGCAGGGGAAAAGAAACAAGTGTGGTCAAAATGAAGCTGTTCAGAGATGGCAAAGCACTGCTGAAGCTCTCTCCTCCACAGCTCTTCACTTCAAAGTCAGGATGCCCAGTGATAGGCTCACAGACAATGATATCACAAAATACACTCCACAACATCCTAATCTGCTCTTCCAGCCAGTGCAGCTTGAGTTCTGAACTCCTCATCGCTGCAAAGATCTTGTGGGCAGTTTGTTAATGACAAACCCTTGGTCAAAAAACCCCACTGCTTCAAACAGTCACAGAATCGCTAAGTGCCTCCCCAGACCAAAATGCTATCAAGTCACTTATGCTTTCACAGACCCTGCGAGGCCGGGAAAGAGTTTAGCCCTTGGCATAAGAGTTATTTTACAACCCTGACAGTCTTCTAAATCGGCAAACAACGCTGTTTCACAGCGGCTGTCCAAAGCATGCCGCTAATGGAACAGAACAGTTAAAGCAATAGCTTTCGCCTCTGTTGGGCACGCTCGGAAGCGTTCAGGTACGCAACCCAGACCAGCATTGCCAAGGCTCAGAAGAGACTCTCGATCAGATTTATCCATGTGAGCTTCCCAGAGCCTAACTTACTTAATGGAAATAACCATGCTGTCTTGTGAGCCCGGGACTTGGCCATCACTTCAGCGACCCAACCACCTTCTAAACAGAGAAGAACGTCTTCCCTCCGCCTGGTCGCTTCTGTACCCTTTTGCTGACCGGGGGGTGAGCCCAGCCATAAAGCAGCTTGGTTTATATGGCCTGGGCACACGAGGCATCAGCAGAGCCTTCACACCAGTCTGAATTGCATCCATGCTGGCACATTAAGAGCACAGTGGTTCCTCCAAAGCCGAGGCTTGGCAGAGCAAGCGCTGCCCTTCCTGAGGGGCTACACCTACGGCACTGAAGTGAGCCGAGATCTCTCACCTGAGCCGGGACCCGCCGTCCCAGCAGCCACCCCACGGAGCCCTGGCCAGCAGCAGGGAGGCCCGGCGGCGGCTGCCTTCCCCCTCCGCCCAGCCACGGCAGCCGGCGCCCAGCGGGGCCGCAGCGGGCTCCCCGCGCAGCCGGCACCACCGGAGCCTTCAGGGACTCCTGGGCCTCCGCCGGCCGCGGAAGCCGAACCGGCTGCCCCACCGCCGAACCGGGCACCCCGGGGCAGAGCGGCGGTGGGAGGGCGCGGTGGCGGACAGCGGCCCCTCACATACACACCACGGACGGACTCACCTACCTCCCTCCCGCGGCCGCCTCATAGCCGCTAACGGCACCGCCCCGCCGATGCCGCGATGCTCCCCGCCACCTTCTCCCGGCGGCAGCCGCCGTCGCTACTGCTCCTGCCGCCGCTTTCCGCTTCCTGTGCCCGGCACCGCCCCGGCCCTCCTCCGCCGCAGCCACCGCCCCCGGGCGAAGCTTCCCTGCTCGAGCAGCGGCTGCCCTCCCGCGGGGACGCCCAGCCCCGCTCTGCCGCGTCTGACGCCGCCGGTGCCCGCCCGCACCCGGTCCCCGGCAGGGAATCATGGAGTCAGCTCGGTTCGGTTGGACCTTTAAGATCATCAAGTCCAACCATTCCCCAGCACTGCCAAGGCCACCACTAACCCATGGCACTGAGGGCCTCGTCTGCACGGTGTGTGAACACTTCCAGGGACAGTGACTCCAGCACTGCCCTGGGCAGCGTGTTCCAGTGCCTGAGCACCCTCTGGGGAAGGAATTGTTCCTCATCTCCATCTAAACTTCCGCTGGTGCAGCTTGAGGCCGTTTCTTCTTGTCCCATCACTTATTCCTTGGGAGAAGAGACCGACTCCACCTCACTCCATCCTCCTTCCAGGCAGTTGCAGAGAACTGCTCATGTTCAGTTCCATTAATCAGCACCCCGAGGTCCTTTCCCATGAGTAGCTTTCCAGCCACTCTTCCCCAAATGTGGAGTGTTGTAGCTAGCAATGCTATATCTTCCAGCTACAAAGCTGGCATCTCCCAGCCAGCCCTTGCTGCAGCCATACCTGGTGGGGACTCACATCTGGACCTGTTGCTCACCCCTTTGAGGCGCGATTTAATCCTTTGAACCTCTTGCTGAAGTTCTGCCTCCTCCACATCTCAGCTCTCAAAGCCTGCCCTGGGCACCTAATTCCTTACACCCATGCTCTGGGTAGCTGGGAAGGGAACAGGCAGAGTTCTGCATGCCATGGAAGTCACCCTTCCTGTATTCAAATGTTGCTCCTTTTTCACTTCACCTTTAGGTTGTCTTACCCTTTAAAAATAATTAAGATTTCAATGAACCAGCACCTGGGAATGCATGAAGAAAATCTAGACCTCCTAGATTCCAGCCCTTTGCTTTGAACTCCTGAAGAACCATCCGACAAAGGGAACAAATGCAGAAGATGCTGAAGTTATTCCTATCAGATAGTTTCTGTGTTGCATTATTGTGGCTTCTGTAGATTGGATCTTTCATATTTTCCCTTCAATTTCTCCTCATTCCTTTTTTCCAAACTAATGCCAGGGTTTTATTTGTGGTGCTTGCCCCCTACTCAGCATCCACACAACATGGAATGACTTTCCAATGGAACAGTTATCCAGGAATTCAAACAAGCATTTCCCTATCAGTCCAATTCGGTAGTTACACTACCTCCTGTTTTGCATGTACATGCTTATCCAAACCTGGAAGAGGCTGATATCAAGTGATAGGCTCCATCTTGTATTATGCATCATCATGTGTCTAAACTTGCCCAAGGCCTGGGTACTCTGCTGCATTCCAGGCACTGGCCCTGCCCTGGAAAGCATCTGACAGCCTGATGAAAGCCTCCCTCTCAGCCTCACTGACTGCTGATGCCTCCCATGGCTCAGCTATCACAACAGGGTTTGCTTCCTCCCTGCTCAGAGGTGGGAAAATGCAACTAAAGGCAACAGTTTATTCAGTCCGTGCGTCTGGTGCAGGGGAGAGCTGAGTGCATGGAGCAAGGTTTTACCTGTGCCACATGGGGAAGAAGACAAGAGGAGATGCTGCCCTGCCTGAAGGGCTACAGAAACTCAGTGTTAAACTTAACAAGGGAAAAGGGCCTTTTTCAGAGGTCTTTAACTGGACTTCCTTGAAGGCATCCAAAAAACTCTATTCAGTCTGTATTTCTTCTCCTACTATGCTACCCCAACTGCTGCTCAAGAAGATTTAGAGGATTTCTAAATACTAGTTTCATGGTCTAGAGCAGCAGGACTTGTTTCAACACCCCATGTGAAGGAGATTGCTAAGAGGTCTAAGCTAAGGACTTACACAAACCTCAGAGAGGACCAGAACCTATGACCTGTCCAGACCTAGCTGGTATAGATACATGCCAGACCCAGCAGTGAGGCCCACTTGCACCCAGCTTGGTCAAGCTGTTACACAGAGTATCAGCAAAGGAGGAATACGCTGAAGATGGACTGTTACATGCTTATCTCTCATAATCTGTTTAAACCATTGAGATGTGAGGAAACGTTTGGCATGAGTTTGGCATGTCTTCTCACAAATGCAGTACCATCTGAACAGAGCCAAGACGGGTAGATGGCTGAGTCCAGCATGGAAAACACACACTGGCTCATTCATGTAGGGAATTCAAAATGATATAGAGCTCTGCTTTTTAGAGGAAATACTCAAATATGACTCTACTAATCCTGCTACTGCATTCCTCCGGTTTGTGTTTTTCACGCTGAAAAGCAACAGTTGGACAGAAAACCAGGGAGAGATGGATTTTGTGGTCAAAGTTGCGTGGAACAGAAGTTATCTTGTATCTACTTAGAAGAGGTACTTCTGGAATGTGGGCATTATCCCTTCTTATAACAAATCCTTTAGGATTTGTGTCTTACATTTTGATTTGCTGATCACAGTGCATGACCAGTGTATTATCCAGTCAAATGAGCTAAAGAAAGGTCCATGTTCTCTTTTCTAGGATCCTCTAGTGTAAAGTGATGGAAGTTATCACACAACTTGACATATAAGTTACCCTTTGAAGTTATTTCTTTGCTTAAAAGCTTTATACATTCACTTATTCTTAAATAAATCCATTTACTTATATTTTTCTAAGGATCATCTTTGTGGGCCAGATTCTGCCTTTTTTGGAGACACATACATACACACATACTTTTGTTAAGGTATAAGGTTGAATTTGCTGTAGATTTTCTCCATCACCTAGGAAACCAGTCTACTTTCTTCCCCCAGCATGTAGACTTCACTTTTCCCAACACCCAGTGACATATCCTGATAATTTTTGTCTGCGACATGTGCATAAACCCTGATTTCTCCAGGATTTCTCTTTCCTGAGTAGCATGAAAAGATCCTTCTTAAGTTACAGGCCACAGAGATTCCTCATCAAACACAGTTTGTCTGTACAATGCTTTGAGAATCAGAGGCAGTGCTTTGTCAAGTAAGAAACACAAGTATGAGCTGAGCCAGCACAAGTAAAACGTATTCTCAATTACTGCCCAATGTTAGATGGCATCAGCTGGAGCCTCCAGTGTGGGGTGTAAAGTTTTCCACTGAGACTGGATGCCACTTCATAGATGCTACCTGAGGAAATTGCTTGTACATCCAACGTGAACTCTCTGTGATCTTGCTCTGTGCCACTGACCTCAATCTAGCATCACACACCTTGAGCTTAAGTAAACATGCAGTGACAGATATGCACAAGGAGCCACGTTTCAGCTCTTCTGCTGCAGAAATCTTTGTTTAGAGGAAGAGAAAGGGACACGAGTACAAAAGAACACCTTCCTTCCCTTTTGGAGTGGTTGCTATTTAGAAAGGGAAAATGCGTAGTACTGCACAGCTGAAGAAACAGCATGACATTTATTTTGCATAGCAGCTTGCATAAAAGCTACTAAGCCCTTTATGGAATCAGTTATCCAAAATACGTGATTTCTGCCCAAATAAAGAGAAATGGTGGTGGGTAGCAAACACGAGAAAAACTTCACTTGGCTGAGATTCTGCAAAACCTAGTTCAGGATTCACTTGAAATCTCACTTCCATTTCAAAGCAGGTAGAATCATAGAATTATAGAATGGTTTGGGTTGGAAAGGACCTTAAGATCATCCAGTTCCAACCTCCTGCCATGGGCAGGGACACCTCACACTAAACCATGTCGCCCAAGACTCTGTCTAACCTTGTCTTGCACACTGCCAGGGATGGGGCAGCCACAGCTTCTCTGGACAACCTGTTCCAGCGCCTCACCACCCTCACAGTAAAGAACTTCTTCCTTATATCCAACCTGAACTTCCCCTATTTCAGTTTGAACCCATTACCCCTTGTCCTATCATTACAGTCCCTGATGAAGAGTCCCTCTCCAGCATGCTTGGAGCTCCCTTCAGATACTGGAAAGCTTTTCTTTGGGTTCAGCAGATGTAAAGAATATTGTTTCTAAAACTCCAAAGCAACAAAAGCTCCACAGACCAGAAGTATTTCCTAGGTAGATAGAAAGGGGAAAAATAAGGTAGATTTCATCTGTGCAGGTGAAGAGGACTAGAGAGGGGAAAAAGAACATCTTTTGTCTGACTTGCCCCTAAGTTAGAGGGCTAGAACCTATTGCATACCATGAGCTTTCCTTTGTGCATACCAGAAGCCCTGCAGCCCCCTGTGGACCTTATCTTAGAGGTTTGTCATATCCTCCTCTCCTTTATAACTCTAGTCACAGGGTGGGGGGCACAGCACAGAGGCAGAGCCCCATCTTTTAGAAACAAAGGAAAAGATGAGGCCTCAAATAGGAATACCTGGCAATAGTGGTGGCAGACTATTTCAATCTGTTCTGGGGGACTCAGCCACAAAACAAATCCTGGCCATGTGTAATTGCACAGTGGCCAGAGAATCCGTAGGTGGGCTGGGATTTGGCCATAGCTGAGGAAAGAGAACCTACTGGAGCACTTGGGAATGAAACCCTTTTAAAGAAGGGCAATAAATATACAGGAAAAGAATAAGTGGAGGAACAGAGCCTTGGGCCTGCAGAATGAAATTCCGTGTTCTGTCAAGCTAGCAAAGAGAAAAGCATAATTGGTGGTTTAATTCTGGCAAAGAGAGAGTGTTTTTCCAGGCTGGAGATCACTGCCCTTCTCTCTGAGAGGAAAGAGCAACATGCGCTGCTGCACTGATGAACAGTGCCACCAGCCGGCCTGCGGGAAGAGTGCCAGTTCACATGGCAGGGAAATAAGGGAATGTACATCCACTGACCACCTTTCACTCCACAGCCAGAATCTGAACCTGCAAACCTTTTGCCAGACCGGCTGTGATGTTGAAAGGATCCTTGGCTTTTTGTGCATGTTTCTCAATGAAACTACCGGATCTTTATGGCTTTGAGACTGTCATTGAAGATGAAGGTGGTTATGAAGCGAGGAAGAGCCTTTATTCCTATGGAAGCAGTTTCTAATAAAAAGTGTCAAGGAAAAGAATGCCAGACATGTCCATTAAGAGATTCATCAAGGAAGGAGGCAGAGTGCTCTA
Source organism: Psittacula echo (assembly GCF_963264785.1). NCBI lineage: Eukaryota > Metazoa > Chordata > Aves > Psittaciformes > Psittacidae > Psittacula > Psittacula echo. Next base: position 9,758,671 of record NC_137736.1, read on the forward strand.
AATACCATTGCCTTTGTTTCAGGTTTTCAGTTTCCCAGGATTGCTGACAGTGGCAGTAGAGCAAATTCAAGTCTTCTGAAGAAGTGACAAAACCAGAGCTTCCTCGTAAACCTCTGTTTCCTTTCCTGGAAGGTGAAACCTCTACCGTGTTCAATCAAGGAGCCAGGTTATCACTTGGAACGCTGGGATGGGTTTTTCACATTCTCACTTTTGCTGCTTTCTGAGTCACTTCTGTCATTCTGAACTCCCAGTCATCTCCCCCTCAGACATGGTATAAACAGGTCAGTTGGTGGCTCTCAACAGAAGACTAACACATAGTTCTAAAAAAAAATCTGACAGGCATCACACTAATCACAGAATGGTTTGGGTTGGAAAGGACCTTAAAGCTCATCCAGTTCCAACCACCTGCCATGGGCAGGGACACCTTCCACTAGAGCAGGTTGCTCTAATCCCTGTCCAGCCTGGCCTTGAACACTGCCAGGGATGGAGCATTTGTCACTTCTTTGGGCAACCTGTTTCAGTGCCTCACCACCCTCACAGTAAAGAACTTCTTCATCCTATCTAAGCTGAACTTCCCCTGTTTCAGTTTGAACCCATCACCCCTTGTCCTATTGCTACAGTCCCTAATGACGAGTCCCTCTCCGGCATCCCTGTAGGCCCCCTTCAGATACTGGAAGCTGCTCTGAGGTCTCCACGCAGCTTCTCTTCTCCAGGCTGAACAGCCCCAATGTTCTCAGCTTGTCTTCATATGGGAGGTGCTCCAGCCCCTGAGCATCACCCAAAATGGTCCTCACTGTGGAATGAGTACCTGAATGATAGCAGTTAGAGAAACCAAGACTGCATGAGGCTGCAACAGAAAAATAAAGACATAAAATCCCTTCTGCCCTCCTTCTCTGATCTTATGATACTTTAACCTTCCATTGCCTATGGAGAGGAAAAGCAATACTGAGAGATCAAGACAGTCAGCAACCAAATCAGAAGTAGCAGCATTTCTCACTTGTGCTGCTCAATCTGGTGAGCTCTTGCTATTGCTTGCAAGTCATTTTGTGGGTTAAAATCACCATCAGTAAAAATAACTGTATCTGCTGCTCTCAGATTCATGCCAACTCCACCTACGAAGAAGAAGGTGACAAAAAACGTCACCATCAGAAAATGAAGGAGAAGCTGGAGAATTTATGCTATGCAGGCGTCTGTCAGATCTGATCAACTCCAATTCATCTCCTAGTCGAAAATTTAAGTCTCATAATGATCTGAAAAGATGGGTAAGCTTCCGTTTTCAGCTTCCTGCAACAGCCCAAACCCAAGCTGTGCTGTGCAACGTAGTAAAGAATGATAGGGTGCAAGTAAACTAACACAAAAGTGACTGGATATCAGACTGGTGAACAAGCCATACCCTTCTCCTGGCAGTGAGAACTGCCTTCACTGAGGCTACAAGGGACTGGCCAAGTCATCACTTGGCTGCAGCAAAGAAGCAGCTGGTAAATACACTGTTGAAACAGTGGAAAACACCAGGCCTAGCTGTACAAGAACCAGATCCTAGGTATTTATATGACTTAAAATCTTTGAGGTTGGAGTTTGGGTTCTCATGGGATGAAAACAAAACCAACCAGAAGTTATTTATGGTTTGTTGGGTTTTTTATACCCACTATTGTGACTACATACCGCAGGTAAAGAGAGGGAAGCTGCTGCCTTACATTTCTTCCAGCTCATGCCAAGCACCTCTTCACTGGAATCACAACATCCCTGCAAGCAGACCACCTGAAAATCTCTGTTCGTAACAGTGATGGAAATACTGTTAGCACTCCTGTTCCCAGCTGAATACAAGCTGCTTTGGCCAGACATAGCAATGTGCAGCAAAAACAATAGCAATGTGCAGTAAAAAACAACTCTTAAGTCTGACTGACATGAGCAAGGAGAGTTCAGGCACTGTGGTGAGAGACAGACTTACTCTTACAATCTAGTACTAGGTGCTTCTCTTCAGTCTCTCCACATCCTCCACTCAATGCACTGCAGTATCCTTGGAGCCAGGCTTGTCCAGGAAAGTCTAACGAGAAGGCCAAAGGAAGCCCTACTTCAATGCTTGAGATGAAGCAGTATGGATTCCTCCTCTGGAGACAAGCAGAAGCCTGCCTCTGTGCTTGAACAGAGACAGGGAGGTTTGAATCTCTGCAGAAGACACAGATCTGCCTGAGGAGCTAAGAGGGGAGGAAGCACAGATGGCAGTCCCATGGTGTTCTTTATAGTCTCAGGAAGGTAAGAGGCTCTAATTTGAATCTATCTGCCAGCTATAGAGCACGTCCATGCTCAGTGAATTTAAGCAATTCCACCATCTTACTTAAAGGAAGGCTGTTCCCATCTAAAGTCTGGTGCTTGCAGGAATAAAATGCTAGCGAGATTCCTTAAGCTCAACCTGGCACAGAGACAGGCATTATGGAACTTGGAATAAAGCAAGTAACTCAAGTGGCTGCAATATGAAAAGTATCTTGGCATCAGCTACAGAAAGGAAAGCACAGAAACCAGATGTCCCAGCTGAGATACTCCAGTTCAGAATGTGTCTTTTCTCCCTCAAAAATCCCCACATGAACAGGCTCTGCAGGATTCAGAACTCCCTGAAATCTTGCCAGAGAGCGCAAAAGAAGAGTGTAAAAGCAAGAGAGGTTGGTTGTCTCTGCTCTCCTTACACCCCCTGGTGTTCAGTAGGAAGATGAAGATGGGCTGTTGGCTGAAGTTGTTAATGGTGAGGTGTCTCTCTTCTCTCAAACAGAACCATCCAGCCACTCGTAACTGTAGCCTTTTCAAACATGCAACATGTATGTTTCTGAAATCTCGTCTCTGCTCTTCCCCCATTACTTCATTCTTTAGTGTCTCACTGCTGGCCTGGACCAAGGCAAAATCCTCCTGCCTTCATTCTCATTTTATTGCGTTCAACTCCTTCATTCTTTCCCAGTTAAACCTTGTATAAGCTGAAGGAGTGACCCTGACTTCCAGATTACCTGCTGGCAAAGGGGAATTTAGCTGAGTCTGAAGCAGAGACTCTTAGCATTTAATTTGCTATTTGGAAACACAATAGGAACATTCACAGCCTCAGTAAAAGAACATCAGCACACAATCCCATTTCAGACCGTGGTATGCTGGCTGCTGGCCCCAAGAAAAAAGCCAACAACCATCGGATCCTCCTTATGCAAACTCCCATGGCTTTCGATGTGTGCTTTCCTGAGAGCAGTATGGGATATGGCCCTACATTTGGCTTTATCCTGTATTATTCGTTATCCAAAACTATAAACACCAAACAAAAGCCTCTTTCACAGGAAATCCTAAGTAGGCATGGAGCCATGTAGACTGAAACAAAAGAAAATGTCCCCAAACCACTTTGCTGACCTTGCCAAAAATGGTCTGGTCCAACCTGCCCAAGCAGATATGTTGGGGCCCCACTGCCAACAACTGTTTTAATCAAAAATTAATTTCCTGATATGAATGTGGCCCAATTGCACTTTGTGATGGACAAACTGAATCTAAAGCAAGTTTATTGCCTTCAGTGTAATTAGTTGAGGACTCAGATACATGATTGAACAGGGATATGTAACAAAATATTGCTACCTTGCCATCTGTTAGCTCAGTTCTGCTGAGGAACCAAAGCTGACACTACTTTAAAGAACAACATTTAAGTGCCAGCTCATTTCAAGCAGGTGGTAACACAGCAAAGAGCTGAACTCAAGGCCCTCCAACTCACAGCACCACTGCAAGAATATGGGTTTTATCTACTAAGCAGCAATATATCTTCATCACAGCCCCTTCTCCATCCCTGGCAGATCAAACAAAATCAAAGGAACGATATATGGCAGTGATTATTAAGACAAACCCCCGCTGCCAAAGTGTGCAGAACATACCTCTATAGTCCATGTGGGCTTGCAGGGTATCAAGCAGTTGAGTCACCTGAGGAAAGAGCAAGACACGGTGGCCACTGGAAGAAGAACATGAGACACCATGAGCCTCGACATACTGTGACAGCATTTCACAGAGTGGTAGAGGGGCTCCAACAGCTGAACAAGTCACTGTGGGTCACTGTAACATAGCAGGGCCTCGCCACTCTATACACTCAGCCTCACAGAGTCATAGCCCATTCCCTCACTACTTTTTCAGCCCCATATTCAAATGCAATTAGTTAGCTTCATCTGCACCATCAGTTGCCATGTCTAGAGTGTGGAGTCACAGGGAGGTAATAAGGCTTTGGCACAGCTCTGCTGCTGGCTGGATGCAGCCTGCTGAGGATCCAAAGCAGCCTGTCTAAAAGGATCCTCAGCTTCAAGCTAGCATCACGAGCTCTACCTCACCACATGGCCTGCCACACCAGACTGCTCTCAAATCACACACTAAAAGGCATCTTAAGCACTGGGAGAACGTAGTGTCAGCACTTTGGTGACAGTAGAGCATTTCCTCCTCCAGCAAATGACCCTCAAAGATGAAACTCTACTTACAACCATGTATAAGTGAGAAATCAGCACTCCTTCCTCCCAGCTCTAGACCTCAGACAGTGCTGTGTTTAAACCAGACTTTACTGTAGAGCAGAATACAGGTGTTTTCAAGTCTAGAATTTGCCCAGGGCTGGTCCTGTGGCAAAGACATTCAAGGGAGAGGCATCCACTGACAAGGTGCTATACAGCAGAAGGACAAAAGCCTCCACAACCACATCAGAACTTCCCAAGGTTTGTTGAAGCTCTGTCCTTTGGAAGTTGTCAAAGAGAAATCACAGCCCCAGGAGGCACTGCTTCACAGGCTGCACAAGAATGCAGACCACCTCTGGTACAGCTCCTTGTACTGAAATGACTTCTTTCAAGTAGTCAGTAACACACAATAAATAGGGCAGGGGAGGGAAAGCCTAGCCCTCCATCTTTTCTTACCACACACTTCTCTTCCAAGTGGAACACAAGGGCTGGAATCACAGCAACCTAAGTTCTCCCCACAGCCTGTTTGCCTTGATTCTCCTCTTTGCTATTGAAGAGTGGTTCTCCATTGCCAGGGCAGTCAAATGTCATTATTCTTATTCTACAGGCTCAGCAGCTAGATTGCAGAGGGGACACTGCAGTGTGAAGCATTGTGGAAGCTCATGTGCAGAGCAGAGTCTGATCTGTCAATAGATTATATTAGAGCAGGGCTCTTGCTCAACTCATTTGTGTTGTTATACTGCTGGTAAGGAGTGGTGATGTGACACCTGATAACTTTGACCCACCTCTACAAAGTGCTCCAAGTGCTCTGACACAGGACAAGGTACAACTGATTAGCAACTGCCTTTCCAAGAAGAAAGGCTAGAGGGCAAAAAAGCCCAAACATGAGTGACATGGCTCTGAGGTTATGTACAGCCTTAGACGTAGGAAATTACACCAGAGCTGCCATTTCTGTGATACTAGGGCTAGTTACTTGCTCTCGCTGGGTACTATGTAACAGGGCTAAACTGCAAAATAAGAAGAATCACATGCAGGAGTGCAGGACATGACACAACTGTAAGGACAATATGGCCATGGCCACCTTCCATTAGGCCTGGCTTTTCCCATGACATGTTCATCTAGCACAACATGCTATTTCCAGCAGCAGCCAAGGACAGGAGCTTTGCTGGAAGACAATAAGGTGCCCACAGCAGGCCTCACTAGTTCTAGGAGACCCAAACTTGTGTCAGTGGGGTTTCTGCTCCTACACAAATCCTGAGCCATTCATGATATCCGCCTGCCCCCATAATTTGTCACAGCACTCATCACTATTGCAGGGCACTGGCACTATTAGTAAAAAACAGGAAAAAGTCCTCTCTATTTCAGGTGTAGGCTTCTGTAAAGTGCTGTCTAACCATGACAATACTTCCTACAAGCTGAATGTCAGCTCTATAATTCATCTAGCTTGAAAGCATAATGCTCCAGAAGCCCTCCGTAGCTCTGACTGGTGGCAACAGGCAATAAACTTGAGGCCGTGGTAACAGCATATGATCACTGTAGTGTAATGCGAGTCAATTGTAGCAAATTTTGCATCTAATACCTTTTTAAGTATTAAGTGAAGCTCTTGAAAGACTCCTCTTTTCTAAATATCAAGTCTTCTGGGCAGATATTTACTGTACTGCTGTAAGTCACTATGGATCATACTATTTTGAGTTAACTGCCTTGAAAATTGTCCTTGGGGAGGGAGTTCATTTACATCTTAGCTGACATTAAAGATTCTTCACTGAAAGCTAGTAAAGGCAAAGCTCTAATCACAAGCAAAGAACATCCTTGGCTCTGGTGAAACAAGCATGGGACCTCACACACACAAAACATACACTTAAGAACTTACCACTGACAGAGGTGCAGAATCCAGTTTGAAGAGATGAAAACCAGAGTCATGATTTTAGAAATGCTGCATCTTTCAGGCAAATCTACAATGAAGGAAAATGAATCATGATTTATGACTCAAGTAAATATACCAGTTAAGAAACAGAGCATCTTTTTGGCTGCTTGCAAACTATGGTGAAATGGAACAGCATGGAATGTAGCCACTTACTACCTGAGAAAAGTAATGACAGCTACTGTAATCACAAGCTGTTATAATCTTACTTTTTACCTCTTCTCTGGCACTGCACCAGCAGTATCACATTGGGACAAGGGTTATCACTGCTACCCATTCCTGCTTGTGGAATGCGGAAAAAGATGTAGGTTCAGAGTGGTCAGCACAAGTCACAAAGCTCCCAGCAGAAGGAGACGGGGAAGTATTTGAAGAGGACCAGTTTTGCATGCATATGTGAGCATGCCAAGAAAGATCCTATTCAACTTGGGTCTTACCTTTCACCATACAGAATCCTGGCTGTCTTCAGCAGATTTTACCTGTGAGAGGCTAAGCAAAGAGGGTTACAAATCAGTAAGAAGCAAGGAGCTAGTGGGGGGCATTTGGACTGAAAGTCAGCCAATACTCTTATGTTGGATGAATTCATGTACACCACAGCATTGTAAAGACTATGCATTAACTGCATAGTTTCATTGATTTGTTAGTTCAGTAGCTTTCCTTTTTACTTCTTGTTTTTCTTTTGAAAGGAAGAAAACTGTTGGCCTGGGCATATGTGAAGAACATCTTTGTAACTTGCTGGGCAAGGATATGATGAGCCAGACAATTCTTGAAACTTACCTCTCCAGTTCTTCCTTCCAGTTACTCAGAACAGACAGAGAACAAAGTATCAGAAATCTCTCCTTGTTCATTAATTTCTTTTTGTCAAATAAAGAAGTAGAGAAATCATTTAGAAGGCAAGGAAAAGATTTTTTTTTTTTTTATGTTGAGGAAAGAATTCCACTCAATGCCTGAACCTACAGAAACTATCTCTTTACTGAGCTTTGTATCCAGTTCCCATAGATTCCTGAGCACAAACCAGAGTCAATAGAATATTGAATAAGATCCATCATCAGTGACAAAAAAGGCTAGATCCCAAAACATGACCTTGATATCTGGAGCCCTTTCCAAAGACCTTTCCTCCCACAGCCACAAAAAGAAGATCTGCCATACATCACTTTTTAAAACTACCTGTTTATTATTTAAGACCCCTTGAATAAAACCAACTGAACCCTATGAAGTCCAGTATGGCTGTATCAGGATGTATCAGGATATATCAGTATATACAACAGTATATCCTGATACAGAACCCTATGGACTTCATAGGGTTGCACCAGCCAGTTTACACTTATTTGATAGGAACGAAGCTTAATGCCTGGGAATAAAAGAAATCTGTTACATTTACACAGTCATCATAGAATCACAGAATGGTTTGGGTTGGAAAGGACCTTAAGATCATCCAGTTCCAACCCCCCTGCCGTGGGCAGGGACACCTCACACCATACCATGTCACCTAAGGCTTTGTCCAACCAATACACTCTATGCAGAGTTACTCCTTGAAGCCACCAGAAACAGGGCCTTCCCAAGCATCTACATTCCAGGAATAGCACACCAGTTACCCTGGAAGGAAAGGTACTTTACCTTCCTGGAGAGCAGGCACTGGTGTTACAGCAAATCCATTAAATTAAACTATATTCAGCAACTTGTAGACACAAAAATGCCCTGAGCCTTTACAAAGGTCTGTATAAGAAACCTAATCTGCTCATTAAACTGCTACTTTGTGTTCCTAAAAGACACCTCGATTTTCACCTCCAGCCACTTTTTAATATATATAAGTACCAGAGCCAGGGACACGCTTTAGGCTACTGGAAATGTTTGTTCCACTCTAATATCATATAATAAACATTTCTCAACAAGACGTCTTCCAACTTTCCTGCACTTTAGCTAGGACAGACCTCAACTGCAGGTCCCTGTGGCTACTACCACCATTGCAATCCTTATTATGGGGCACAATATGTCAAAAACCTCCCATGAAACAAGTCAAGTAGGAGTTCTCAAGATGTTTCCTTGTACCTGGACTCCAGCGCTGTGTGTTGTTAATAACACTGTGCCACTGCCACCTGCTCCTCCCCAGGGCAAATGTGCACACCGAGCATGGGAATTAACTCACCAGCCTGCAGGGAACACAAACCCCAGCTAGCACAGGGGTTGAAATGAGGGCTCCCCAGAGCTAAGGAAGACATGGAAGCAGGACAAACAGCCTGGGTGCTCCCCACCCATGGGAACACGTGTTAGGCAATGGAAAGTACTTTAGAACATTAGGGCAATAGAGCTGGTGCAAGCCCTGGAGCACAAGTGTGATGCGGAACAGCTGAGGGACCTGCAGGGTTTAGTCTGGAGAAGAGAAGGCTCAGGGGGACCTTATTGCTCTCTACAGCTGCTTGACAGGAGGATGGAGCGAGGTGGGGTTGGTCTCTTCTCCCAAGGAATAAGTGACAGGACATGAGGAAATAGCCTCAAGCTGCACCAGGGGAGGTTTAGACTGGAGATGAGGAACAATGCCTTCCCCAGAGGGTGCTCAGGCATTGGAACAGGCTGCCCAGGGCAGTGCTGGGGTCACTGTCCCTGGAAGCGTTCACACACCGTGTAGAGGAGGCCCCCAGTGCCATGGGTTAGTGGCGGCCTTGGCAGTGCTGGGGAATGGTTGGACTTGATGATCTTAAAGCTCTTTTCCAGCCAAGTTGCTTCTACATCTATGATTCATGCTCAACATCAACCCCCTTGGAAGCCACTGAACATTGCTCTGTAGATGGTGTCCTGAAGCACAGAGCTGCCTGAGCCTAGGGGGTAGCAGCAGTGCCGGAGGAGCCAAGCATCCATCCCACCACCAAGCCGAGGCGAGCCTGCCTGAAGCCGCCAGGGAAGCTCTGCACCTTGAGGCAGGCTGCACAATTCTCTGCAGTAACTGTGGTTCATTGGAGCCACTTGTATTCACACCCCCATTAATTACAGGCCCCTGAGCTGCTGCCACAGCTGCCGTCCCCTCCCCTCAGCTCCGGGCGGGCCGCAAGGCGGGGCCAGGCTCGGCACCGCCTCGTTGCCGCCGCGGGTTGGTGGAAGGGTGGTCATGGCGCTGCTGCCGTTCTTGCTTGCGACGGTGTTGCCGGCCGCCGCCGTGTACCTGTGCTGCGTGCGGCGGCACACGGGCAGCGCGACGGCCGCCTTGCAGCGCCGGGAGCCAGGCCGGGCCGAGGCGCGGGGCCGCAGCCCGCCGCGGAGCTCCGTGAGCGCCGGGGAAGGAGGGAGGGGGGTAGCGGGCGGCGGGGAGCAGGGCCCGCTATTCACCTCTCGCCTCCCTTCCGCAGTGGGCCCCGCGGCTGTGCGGCGCCGGGCTGCGCCTCTTCGTCCATGTGGCTAACACAGTGAGTGCGGGCAAGGGGCCGAGTGGGGAGGCCGTGACACCCGGGGTTGCTCGGGTGGAACAGGACGGGGTCGAGGCCCCCGGGGTTGTGGAGGGAGCGGGGCTCGATGGGGAGGTAAAGCCCGCGTTTGGTGAAGGAGGTTGTGGTGCTCTGCGTGTTTGCTCTGCGTGTTTTGGGGTTTGCCCTGTCCACTGGGTGCGATGCGGTGGGGAGAGGCACCCTCAGGGTGAGGGTGTCATGAGCGTCTTCTGGCATTGAGGGCCCAAATCCAACATCATCATGCAGCCGCGACCGGCGTTCCTCGGACCTGAAAGGATTCAGGTGCTTCAGCCTTTGGAGTGAGGTTTTCAGGCAGGTGCTGAAGGCAGCTGCCCCCATTGCTTCCCCTCGGGTGGGATTTGGTGCTGAAGGCAGCTGCCCCCATTGCTTCCCCTCGGGTGGGATTTGGTGCTGAAGGCAGCTGTCCCCATTGCTTCCCCTTGGGTGGGATTTGGTGCTGAAGGCAGCTGCCCCCATTGCTTCCCCTTGGGTGGGATTTGGTGCTGAAGGCAGCTGTCCCCATTGCTTCCCCTTGGGTGGGATTTGGTGCTGAAGGCAGCTGCCCCCATTGCTCCCCTTGGGGGGGGATTTGTGAGCCTGTGGGTAGATTCCTTCTGTGGCCGGTGCTGAGATGTGACCACTGTATGGCAGGGTGCTGGGGGGAGAAAAGCCTGCATCCCCTTGGTAGTGAACCTGTGGCAGCATCAACTGCCTGAAAGCAGGTGGATTTTGTTACTGCTGCTTGGCCTTTCCTCTTGAGCTGGTGTCAAGGTTAGTGTGATCTGTTTACAGACCTTGGCAGCTGGTTGGGTCTGGAGTAAATGCTAGTGATGATCTGTGTTTATTCATGAGAATACCTTGCAAGTGGCTTTCCCCCAGGATATAATAACCAGAACACCTTTCTATCCTTTGCTTTGTGGCCACTTCTATTGCTTGTTTCCTTTCCTGACACCCCCTTTGGAGGAGAGACATTTGTTTCTCAATCTCCTCCAGGATTGTGCTGCATTAGATTAGAAAAGAGACTGTAATCCTTCTGTAAGGTGTGAGGCAACATACCTTTTCATGGATCTAGAGGTGTGAGCCTTGCTTCGGACTTGTACTGTACTTGTACATCCCTTAACATGTTTTGAAAGTCCATTGTTGAGCTGTTAAGACAGGATAGAACAAGGCTGCTTTATTTGGGGCTGATGGTATTGCTACACTGGGAACCAAGTTATCCAAAGTGTTTTCCCTGTCTGCTGCTATGGAGTCTCTACATTTCCCATGCTTTTCCAAGCTGGCTCTGTTCGCTGCAGGAGGTAGTTGAGTGACAGGTAGGATCTTAACTGGGTTGATGAAGATGATGATAATAATCTTCTGTCTTATTCAATGTTTGCATTATCTGTGGAACATGAAGATGGTAATGGAAAGGAGCTATGTATATGCCTCTTAACACTGTTGCAGCCTGCAGCTGCAGGCTGAGTAAAGGGAAGACAAAGGCAGGAGAGCAAGAAGAATGCACTCTTTGTAATTACATAAATGTGAGAGAAGGAAAGCATTTTGGGCCTATTTTGTGGCCTGAAACACAAGTATTTGTGCTATTTTTTTACTACATAGCATTGCATGTTCTCTAGGGTGCTCCAAGACTGCAGCTATTGCACATTCTTTGTCTAGTGAGGAAGGTGTTCAGGTCTTACTATTGCAAACCAATGTTTTTGCTTACTTTCTTCTAGGCTTTTGGACAGATCTGCTTACTGCCACTTGTATTAAGGTAAGAGTGGCGAGGTTTCTCCCCTTCCAAGCTTCTTTTTCTTGCATTGTGCACCACTTAAGGGTTATCTGAAAAGACCTTTTCTAAGAGGGAAGCTGCAGAAATTGATTGGAGAGTGAGCAAGGTTATTTCATAGATGTTTTTTACTACAGTTTTTGTTCAGAAGCTGTGCTTTCAAGTGTATATTGTGCTAAGAGCCGCTCAGGTAAGAGGCACCAGGAGCCTCTTACTTGGCTTGCATAGTGTGCCTGTCGTTTAATGGGTCATCTGAGGAATGTATTGCAGACAATTGGTACCCCTGAATTTTTACGTGGAACATGGGCTTTTTGAGTCACTCAGACACGTGTTATACAGCAGGTCATTTCTTGACATAGAATCCTAGAATACCAGGTTGGAAGGACCTTAGAGATCACCTGGTCCAAGTTTTCTAGCCAAAGCGTGACCTAGACAAGATGTCCCAGCTGAGTCTTAAAAGTGTCCAAAGTTGAGTATCCTACCACTTCCCTGGGGAGATTATCTCAATGGCTCAGTTATCCCAATTTTCCCAATGGTTCTCATTGGGAAATATTTTCCTCTGATGTCCTACTGGAATCTCCCCAGGAGTGACTTGTACCCATTATCCCTTGTCTTTCCATGTGACTCCTTGTAAGAAGGAAGTCTCCATCTCCTTTGTAGCCACCCTTTAAATACTGGAACATGGTGATAAGGTCACCCTAAACTCTCTTTTTTCTGGACTGAACAAACCCAGTTCTCTCAGCCTTTCCTCATGTGGCTTCCCAGTCCTTTGAGGATCTTTGGGCCTTTCTCTGGACCCTCTCCAGCCTGTTCACATCTTTTTTTGTATAGTGGGACCAAAGCTGAACACAGTATGCCAATGTATGGCCTGACAAGCGCAGAGTAGAGTGGGATAATGGCTTCTTTATGCCTGCTGGTGATGCCCTTGTTGATGTAAGCCAGCATCCTGTTGGCTTTCTTTGCCACAGCAGCACACTGCTCACTCCTATTGAGCTTTTATCCTCCGGGACCCCCAGGTACCTTTCCACAGAGCTGATCCCCACATGGGCAGAACCCAGCCTGTGCTGCGCTCTTGGGTTGCGCTTACCCAGATGCAAGATCTTACACTTGTCCTTGTTGAACTCCATAAGGTTCTTGTTATCCCACTCTTCCAGCCTATCCAGGTCTTCCTGCAGAGTGGCTCTCCCTTCCAGAGTGTCCACTTTCCCCACTTGGTTTGGTATCATCAGCCGATTTGGTCAGGGTATACTTGATCCCATCTTCCAGGTCATTTAGGAAGATATTGAACAGAATTAGGCCTAATGTTGATCCCTTTGGGACCCCACTGGTGACAGGTCCCCAGTTTGAAAAGGAGCTATTTACCACCACCCTCTGGATGCAGCCTACCAGCCAGTTCTTCATCCCTTACACAAACCACTTGTCTAGACTGTGAGAAACTGTATGAAAGCCTTGGAAGAGAAACCCAGGTAGACAGTACCCACCACTCACCTTGTATCAACCAACAGACAGGGTCTTTACATGTTCCAAGCACTGGCCTTGTGCTGCACTCCCTGTTGTATTTGTTTGCAAATGAACTATGTTGAAGCAGGTAATGAAAAAGTCTGAGGAGGTGATGATTTTAGGAGGATTAGTGCTTGAATATATGACTTATACTCCTTTCTCCTTTGCTTTTCCTCTCCAATCCTGTCTATTGGTCTGTGGGTGATGCATCTGGTGAAAGCAAATTGAAAACTTTCACCATTTCTTCCCAGCTGGAGTTATTGGAGGCTGCTGGCTTTATGTCAAGTGGTAGGAGGTTTTATTAAGCAAGCATAACAAATGTGGTGCTGCCTTTGGGAAAGAAAAGTGCAACTCCCTGCTGGGAGAGCAGACTGCTAAGACACAATGTTCCTGACTAAGGTTCCCTTTGAACAGGCTGGGAAATTACTCATGAGAGAGCTTGCAAACTACCAGTAACTTCCCCTCTACTCTGCCCTGGTGAGACCGCATCTGGAATATTGTGTCCAGTTCTGGGCCCCTCAGTTCAAGAAGGACAGGGACCTGCTGGAGAGAGTCCAGCGCAGGGCGACAAAGATGATTAAGGGAGTGGAGCATCTCCCTTATGAGGAAAGGCTGAGGGAGCTGGGTCTCTATAGTTTGGAGAAGAGGAGACTGCGGGGGGACCTTATTAGTGTATATAAATATATAAAGGGGGAGTGTCATGAGGATGGAGCCAGGCTCTTCTCAATGGCTAACAATGATAAGACAAGGGGTAATGGGTACAAACTGGAACACAAGAGGTTCCACTTAAACTTGAGAAGAAACTTCTTCTCAGTGAGGGTGACAGAACACTGGAACAGGCTGCCCAGGGAGGTTGTGGAGTCTCCTTCTCTGGAGACATTCAAAACCCGCCTGGACACATTCCTGTGTAACCTTATCTAGGTGTTCCTGCTCTGGCAGGGGGATTGGACTAGATGATCTTTTGAGGTCCCTTCCAATCTCTAACATACTGTGATACTGTGATACTGTGTGTAACTCTCTTCCAGGCTGGAAAACTTCTTGCTCATGCGTTCACTTGACATCCATGAAGATCCCACATTTATCCCAGAGGTTGCTGCGGGCATCACAGAAGACAAGTCTGAGGCTAAAAGCACTGCAGATATTATCAAGCAGCTGCTTGATGCAAGGTCAGTGTCTGATGTGTGAAAGTAGGGTGGGAGAACACATATGTTGGCACTGTTTAAGTGGGAAGCTGTTGTTGGCAGTAATCTGGATTCAAATCTTCTTACACACCCAGCTTCTTTACAAAGGAGATGGTGCTGTCAGTCTACTGTCAGCTCTACAGACTGATAGTGCTGTCATTCATCTTTCCTTGTGTAACTTACACATCACTGGTTCTCACAAGAAATGTGAAGTTTCTACAAGATTCAGGGAATCTCCTTACTGGGGAGAGACTGAATCCTGCCCTTGCCAGGGCTCTGGTTGCACTATCAGAGCAGATATACTTAGTGGCTGGCTTTACATGAATTTGCAGGTGTGCTGTTTCTTGCCTGCAAGGAATCTCAAAGAGAGCACAGGGTACTCTTGGAAGAGAGAAGGAATGAGAAAGAAAACAATCCACATAAGGTTTGTTCTCAGGTTTAGGTTGCTTGGCTAAAAGCCTGTTCAGCTTCTTGATTGCAGCCTGGGCTTGATTGAATCCCACTAGATTCCAGCCATCACTCAGGCTTGCATGTCTTGCTGAAGTCAGATGGTGAGATTGGAGCAGTTGGGCTGCTAGGAATGCTGTCCCCATTTGGGTTTGGTTCTTAGCTGTGAGCCTATCCTGTCTGAGCTCCACTTCAGCAGCAGCTCAGAGGATGGGTTCTCTTTATAGATCTCAGCTTTTAGGAGGACTAATCTTGCTCCCTGCTTGAGTTCTTAAGCTAGAGCAAGGAAAAGCTTTCAGCTCCTTTGCCTTGGAGAGATGTATTTCCTACAGGCTTTAGTTAGGGTGAGTGCAGCCTTCTGATTCTTGTGTCCCCAGCTCCACCAGTGATATACTGAGTATTACAGGGAGTCTCACCACTTCCCTGCATAGCACATTATGGTGTTGTACACTGTCCTGTTCCAGGACATGGCTTCTGGTCTGCATGATGACATGGAGCCATCACAGGAGTAGTAATTGAAGCTAGCTCTTACGTTTATCCTGTTGTGATGAGAAATGGCCTATTTCTTATGTGCTAGAGCCATCAACTTTGTTTTTAAGCAGTTTGCTGATGTGTATCTTTGTGTGCTGCATAGTGCCTTTTCCTCCTCCCACACCACACACTGTATGTGCTGCTGGCTGTCTTGGGATCAGCCTAGTGACAGAGATCCTGGAAGTAGGTTTACCACTATATCCTAGCTACCCTGTGGTGTTGCAGTGGTGAGTAGCAGATGTAAACCTCAGATGTCAAACAGTTTAATGACAAGTGTATTGCAGCGGAAGTACGAAGCAACCAGGATGTCTCAGCAAGACTGACGCCTTAGTTGTGTGGCACCCTTAGTGTACCTGGTGTCTGGCATGAGTGCAAGGAAGCTGGCAGAATGTGAGCTCAAATACATAGGCTAGTGGTCCAAAAGGTGGCCAGCAGGTCAGTGAGTGATGCCCAAAACTGCAATGGACTGATGCTGAAGTCTACAGTCTAAACAGAGGTGGATTTCATGGGTCACAGTTGCCCCTTTAATCCTTTCTTTGCAGGTCTGATTCTCCTAGCAATGGGTTTAGCTTCAAAGGGATCAAAGACTACCTGGAGTGCTACCAGTAAGTGAAATCGTGGTCTGGAAACAACTTGTCTTGCATGTTCCCCTGCTGTGAGCTGCTTGTGTTCCATGAGCTCTCAGGAAAATCTCTTGGTTAGGATTGTCCTTGGGGTACCAATGTTTAGCATCACCCTCTGCAGTCCTTTCCCTCTAACAGAATAACAGAAGAAAAGCCAGCTGGGAGAGCTGGCACAACTTTTACAAGCCCTGCAAGGATATTTAAATGCTGTTTTCCTTGGATGATTGTCATTCTGGTTTGGGGAAGTTTTCTACTCTACCTTGTTTGCCCAAACACATCAATGAGGAGGAGAGGCTGGATAGTGTGAATTCCACATATTGTGGGGCTCTGAAGAATCCCTTGGTTCCCCAGCTGCTTGTTACCTGGTTTTACTCAGTAAATGTGTCCAGCTCAAAGAGCTGGAAGCACATCCCTGACTCTGAGGTTCTGTGAGCTGTTGACTGCACAATAACCCCTGATTGCCTCTGGGACATGTGCCAGGAGTGGGGCGCTCATATAAATCCTCTTGGAGCTTGTTCCGCACCTTTGCCAGCAGGTTGCAGCCGTGGAGTAAAGGCCTGACACTGCAGTCTGGTGTTAGAGGTGCATCCTCGCTGTGAGGCTTTCATGTTGGCCAGAGAGAGATGTATTTATGGTGTAACATAGCCTTTAGTCAGGAGGGAATGCTCTGTTTATTAGAGGTGAGTTATGGTGGTACTGCTGGGAGACCCTTCTCTGTAACAGGCTTCTCTCCCTTTCTCTGTAAAGGGTACAGGCCTCTTGGTCTTAGCTTATGGGAGCTTCATAGCCTCAGGCTTTCAGGAGCCTGAGGGTTCCCTGTAAGGCTCTCAGCTGTACCTACCTGTTTATATGGTGGATCAGGAATATCTGGGCAACTCTCCTAGCTCCTGCCCCTACTCTAAGGTTTGGAGTCATGTTGTGTAGGTAAAACCTCCCCTTAAGGAAGGGAGTCTTCTGTCTTGATGGTGTCAACTGTGTTGAAACCATCACCACACACAGACTCTTACCTTGTTCTTGCTTACAGCTTGACAGCCCCATGAGAGACAAACCTGGTGTTTGGGTGTGGTGTTGGGGGTCTTGTAACACGGTCCCACCTTCTCCTGTCCTGCAGGAGTGGGAAGCTGACACCATCCCAGGTAGCAAAGAACATCATTGCTGTGCTGGAGGACTGCGACAAATCCACACCCCCACTCAGAGCCATAGTGCAATGGGACCCGGAGCAAATAATGCTGGTAATGTCTGCCTCTGGTAGGAAAGGGGCCTCTGTCACCCCGTTAGAAGGGGCAGAGGCTCTTTTGCTTATAGATTGCACAGGAAAATACATATGTCTTTCCTCCTTCCTTGTGTAGACGCTGACCAACAAGTCTGTTCCTGCAAAGCGAGGTAGCATTAAAGCAATCTGTTTCTTGCTGGACTGCTACGTTTAAAATGGGACTTGTGTGTGCTTATGTGGCATCCGTTAGCATAGATGCTTCCAAGTAGTAATTTCCCATCAGCATATGGTGGAAGAAAGAAACTTTCATAGTTTGGCTTAGTAGCAGCCAGAGAGAGCCATTTTTGATATTGATTCCAGTACTGGTGATGACCTGCAGCTCAACTAAATACTTACATACATATGTGGGTTTTTTATAATATATATACATTTTTTTTTTTTCTCTGCAGATGGCTGAGGCCTCCACTGCTCGCTACAGGAATAAATGTACCCTGTCTTATCTGGATGGCATCCCAGTGTGTCTGAAAGAAGAGTTCAAAGTGGTGAGTTACCTTATCCAGCTCTCAGTTCATGCTGCAGGAGCTCAACCTGGACAAGATTTTAAGGCAAACTCCTTAGCAGAAGCCTGAGAATATGTTTGTAAGAAGGGGTAGTGTGTGCATTTGCAATGAGTAGGATTAACAAGTTTTGTCAAGTGAAGACAGATCTTGGGTACAGCAGACATGTTGCCTGCTTTGTTCTGATCTCTTTAATCCACAGGGAGTAGAGGGTGAGAACAGCTTCTTTTATGATGAAGTGAGAATGTATAAAGGCATCTGTAGCAGTGGGTGTAGCTATCTGTACTTCTCCAGCACTGACACTGCTCCACTGGCAAAGCATCCCTCTCTCCTTAGGGATAACTCAAAGGATGTGTCAGAAGTATGGGAGTTACTTTCAAAATCACCACTCACAAGGAGTTTTGCCTTTGGCCTAACACCAGCTACCATTAAATACCCCTGGCAGTGCCATCAAGCTGTTGTAGGCTCTGCAGAAACCTACCCATAGGGTGGCAGCCCTGTTTGTGTACAGATTCTTCCATTGCTGCCTCAAAGGGAACAGTACTTAGCATACCCTGGAAATGGGGCCATATGGTCTTCTGGCATTCATCTAAGCCTTGGGCCTTGCTTCCAAGCACTGCAGATCTTAAACTGCAGCTCTGTCCATAGAAGAATGGGAAATAGAGTTCCTGTGTGCTGTGGGGCCAAAACGACTGTTCTACAGCCCTGGGAGTAGCAGTTGCATTGCTGCAGCCAGGCAGACTTTATGAACATCTACATGTTCCTGCTTTTCTGGATCATGGTATTAAAAGGACCTCTCTTCATGGGAGAAGGACCAAATACTAAAGGATTAAGTGTCCTTCCTAACAGAAACAAACATAGGATAAGTTGGTAAGTGAAGCTTCCTAGCTCTTTACTTACCTCTGTGGTTTCTGATGCCTGGGATCTGTTGTGGGGTTGAAGTGTGCATGTGCTAGCCTACCTTGCCAGGGGTTTAGGATGAATAGTGTGTCTTCTTGCTGAGGTACCTTATCATCACCGAGCGGGAACAGTGTATCTTGGGACAGAGCCTGAAACAGAAGATGCTACTGTGGCCAAGAAGCTGCGAGAGGCTGGAGCTATCATTATTGGGGTCTCAAACATGCACGAACTAGGGACTGGAACAACTGGATGCAACCCTAATAGGTAAAAATCCCTTTCCCCTCTCTTTCCCCTGATTTAGAAAGACCTGAAAGTCTGTGCAGAACTGACAGGAAAGGGTACAAGTGTAGCGCAAGCATGTGAGAATAACAGAAGCACCCTGCGCAGGGAGAACCCTGTGCATTGTAGAATTAAAGGTCAGAGTAGCCATGAAAGCCTGAAGGCTCCTGAAACCAGAGGAAGGAGAGGATGCAGGTGCTGAGTAAGTATGTTAAGGGCATATATGTTATATAGCCCTCAGCTATAACAACCTGCCAGGGCATTTCCTCACAGTGTGAGGTTTGGCTGGGTACCCTGGCAGGTTTCTGATGTCCAGGGACTTTGGTCAGACTGGAGGCTTTGGGAACTGAGATGAAGGGCAGAGCTGGAGACCCTGACTTGCTTGTCTGTAAGAATTGCTGGCTAACAACTACTCCACCTTTTAGAGCTGTGTAATGCCCTGTGGTATGCAGTAATGGCACAGTGCTGTCACAGACATAAGGGCTGGAGCAGCATCCTTCCTCTTGCTTCGAGCCTCTTGAATAGGCTGCTTATGGTAACAAGAGGTTGTATGCAGAGCCAGAAGTGGGTTTTTGCATCTTATTTTCTAGGGACACTGTACTATCTGGGATTAAATGATATCTCTCTTTACGAAGAGATCAGAATCCCTGTGCTGTGTTTCTGGATCTTTTCCTACACTGTAGTGCATCTGGTCCTTCCTAGGAAAAGATTCAACCTTCTTTTGTCTGCTTCAGGTACCACAAGGTCCCAAGGAATCCCTACAAGCCGAACCACTTCACAGGGGGGAGCTCCAGCGGGTCAGCAGCAGCTGTAGCAGCAGGTAGGTGATTCTCAATGGAGTTCAGGGGTAGTGGAAGGAAGGTCCTGAGCCAAAGTACCACAGGCATTTAGCTTCTCTGAGGGGGGTTAGAAGCTAGAGGGAACTCCTGGCTGAACAAAGAGCTCTGAGTGCTGTCTTGGCTACAGCTGCTGGTAGAATGATCAAGGCAATGCAATGTCTTGCTGATCACAGGCCAATGCATGCTTTATTTGTAGGTCTCTGCCCAGTGGCCATTGGCACAGATGGAGGTGGCTCTGTGAGGATTCCTTCTTCATTCTGTGGCGTGGTGGGGCTGAAAGGTAGAGTACTTGAACCATGGAGGGGGTGTGCGTTTTGTTTGTGTTCTCAGTGCAGGCTATTGAAGAGATGTTCCGAGAAACCTAACTTGCTTGAGTCAAATGCTGAACAAAACACAGTGTGCTGCTTTTCTTTCTACCCACTCGTCCCTCTTCAATCTTTCTTCTTTGCTGGGAGGTGTTCCCAACATAGTTGGGTATCTGTAGTGAGCTGGTGAAAAGCATCTCTACCCACAACGCTTTGCATCACCCCTGTTGTATGGAGAAGCTGATGCTGCTCAGAGTTGTATCTGGTAAGTTAAACCTGGTAATAGGTGTGTGTGAAACCAGGACACAGCTATTCCTGTTACCTCAGTGTTACAAAGAGTAGCAATGCAGTCAGAATTAATGTAATGTGCAGAGGACACAAGAAATGCACAGGGCAGTGTCTACAGCAAAGCAGGATTGTCATTTGGAAGAGATGGCAGCTTTTGGGAGTAGTTTAGCATTCCAGAGGATCTCTGCTGCTTCATCTGAGAGTAGATACTCAGCCATTACTCTGTTTTCCCATCCTTCATGTGTGATCAACTTGATTAATCTTGATTCATCTGACAAAGATACTAATGATGATGACAAAAGTGTAACTGGTCAGAAAGGTGACCCAAGTATGAAGCTTCACTGGTGAAGTGAGTGAGATCTCCCAGTGGGTGATAATCCTGCTGTGGGTGATAAATCTTTCCCATCCTCCATATCATAGACGCTGCTTCTGCATATTTAAATGCGTGTATTTCGAAATGTCCCTGCACATATTTCCCCTCAACTAAATAATTTCTTAGTGGGGGGAAACCAGTTTCACTCTTGCTGTTTGACTGATGAGGCAGGTCATGGCCAGCAGAACAGGGTACTGAAAGATTGAGTGACTGGGCTCTGAAATCACAGACAGTAAGTAAAGTGGCTGGCATGGGTATGTTGCTTACTGGGTGTACCAGAGCCATGTGGGTCAGATCTCCCCAGTGACTGATGACATCTTCCTAACTGCCCATTTCCTTGTCTGCAGGTACTTTTGGGCGCATCAGTTCTCATGGCAGCTTGCCACTCTCCTACTCCACAGTCAGCGTAGGTAAGGGGACTTATGCTCTTGCCCTTCTGTGGCGCTCTTGCAGGGGAGGGCGTCTGTGCCTACAAAAGACCTTGAGAGGAAGGCACTATTTACCCCTTGTCATAGTTTTATCTCTCTTTTACAGGCCCTATGTGTACCTCAGTGGTAGATGCAGCCATTGCTTACAGTATCCTTGCTGAGCCAGATCCGCTCTATCCCTATGGTAGGTGAGAGCTTTCCCTCCCTGAGCCCAGATCCTCTGTCTTCCTAGAGGCATCCTAGATAAAAAGAGGAACTCTTTGTTTATTCCCTGCAGGACTCAAACAGCCCAAAGCAACCCTATCTGGGATGTGTGCTCCTGACCTGAAAGGCTTAAAACTGGGAGTGGACTGGACATTTTTTAAGGTGTCTGTTCTCTCTCTTTCTGCTGCTTTGCAAAATGAGGTTTAAAAGGAATTCAGTTCATTTACTGTTCTCTTGCCTGTTATCATTGAAGTAATGACAGTATCCATTTGGTGATGGTGCTGTAGCTGCTGAGTAGTATTTCACCCTTCCCATGTAGAAAGTGGGCTTGCACGATAGTACAGCTTGGCAATTGTAACGCACCCTCACAAATGTGCTCAACATTTCTTCCCTGGAGAGAAAACAAGGACTCTTTCTGGCTGTGCCCCAGTGCAGAGAAGAACTATCCCTGCCTCTGGAAAAGAGGACTTTTCCTTCTCCTTAGGGGTATGACCTGCAAGCAGTTCTCTTGGAGCAGGTGGCCTAAGGCAGTCCTGGAGGGCTGTGCTTCACTACCACTCAAGACAGGAACAAGGGAAGCTCCATTAGCCCCAGTGGCTCCCCAAGGAGAGGAGGGCAGTTACTGTAGTTTACTTAGTTCTTTGCTCTTACTCTTTAGGAATGTGATGAAGAAGTCCTGTCCATCTGTGAGAAAGGTAAAGAGGAAAAGTCTGTAAGTCTCTTATTCTGCCTGATGTCATGAGATCACTTGGTGCTTCTCTTACATATGTTACAAAGCTCTTGCCTGAAGTCCTTAATGGCAGCTGTTGAGAGGTCTGGCTGGACAAACAGCAGGAGCTTTGTTACAGGGAAGCCCTCCTAACTGCTGAGGGGTAAAAAGCTCAGCAGTTGTGGGCTTGTCAGATTACAATGCAAGAATGCAGTCCAGTGTGTTAAGCTTCTGTATAAAGACAGAGCTGTGCTCAGGAATACTTACTCTGCAGGCTTTAATAGTAAGAGACTTTTAAGGGAGGCACTTGTTTCACAACACAATTCGGTAGGAAAGACAGGGCTAGGGCTTTGTAATGTATCCAGTTCTCTGGTATGTCCTTAAAATGAGCTAACTGGTGCCTTTAGGGTGGCTTTGTCAGATTTCAAACAAAGCAAAATTGACCCTGGGTGAGTACTTGGGGGTGGGCAAGAAAGACTGTACAATGCCTGGTACAGTAGTTGGGCTCTTATGTGTTGGAGCTGAAAGAGTTCACAGTGTTCAGGCTTTGTTTGCCTGGATTTTCTTCAGCCTCCTTATTTCCACAGACACTCATGCTTCTAGATGGGTCGAGTTTTCTTAGGAGAGATGCACCATGAGCCAGGAAAATAGGCAACCTTTGGTATTCATGAAGAAGTTGGGGTCAAAGAAAGAAGGGGACTCTTCTTACACTGCAAAAGATTGACTTTTCCCAAAGTCCTGGTGTTCTAAAATCCATCAGGACTCAGTAAGCCTGTATTGATGACCTGGTCTCTTGAGCATCCTCTGGGTTCCTCTACATTTATGAATCAGAAGAGGCTTTGAATGGGAATCTCATGAAGCTAAGGGATCACTTCATGCTCATAGAATACAGGTTATGTGAAGTGCTCAGGGAAGCATAGTCAGTCCACCCTCACTCTGAGTTGACTGAAAGGCTAGAGGGAAGAGATGAACTTGGCTGAAGTATAGTGGGGGAAACTGGGAACCAGCCTACAAACCCTGCCCTCCTGGAAAACTGGATCTAGTTAGGCTGAAGGCTTTCACCTATGAGAAACAGCAGCAGCAGCCTGCATACCACATGATGCACTGAAGATGCTTGTGATGGCCTAAGGGGTGGGGATTTGCAGCCCTTCAATGAAGTTCTGTGAACTCAGAGATGCTCTCTGTGCTTTACCTGCTCTGTACACAGCTGTGGAGCACCTGCAGAGTCTGGGAGCCAGTGTGGTTGAAGTGTCTCTCCCAGAGATGGAGGAGGTGCGGGTAGCACATGTAATCTGCATTCTCAGTGAGATGAGGGACTTCCTGCAACCTGACTTCAATAAACACTTCCAGGAAATGGTAAGTAGCAGCAGTTT
This sequence comes from Psittacula echo, assembly GCF_963264785.1. NCBI lineage: Eukaryota > Metazoa > Chordata > Aves > Psittaciformes > Psittacidae > Psittacula > Psittacula echo. The sequence goes on from NC_137736.1 coordinate 9,781,983, forward strand.
GGAGCAGGGGCAGGAGCTGAGCAAGTGGCATGTCAGTGTCACTGAGGCTTCTATGACAAACCACCTGCTGGATGACTACTGATACAAGCAGAGAACTCGTTGGCTGTCATGTCCAGTTTCTTGCAAGCAGAGCCATGATCCAGGTTTTCTCTTTCAGAATTTGGACACTCGGGCTAATCTGGCCTTGGCTTCCCAGTTCACAGCTCTGGATTATATTACGGTAAGAAACATGCTGTGACAAGGTACCTAGTGAAACTGTAGAAGTGGGGTAGAGGCTTGTTTTAACCTCCCTATACACATGGAAAGATAGCACCAGCTGTACCGCTCTGCATGCTGAATTGTTAAGCACCACAGAGGACATGATGTCCTGTGTCTTGATTCCAAACTGCAGGAATGAGGTCTTCCTTTGCAAAGGCATAGGCTTTGGTGGGCAGAGTCTGTCAACATCAGACCTGTGAACCAAGAGGCCTGCTCACACAGGTCTCTCTGCTTGCAGGCAAATCGACAGAGAACTCGGAGCATGAGATTCCTGCAGGACATCTTCACCACCGCGCACTGTATCCTTACACCAGGTATGGGCAGGCCTGGCCGAAGAGCTGGTCCCCAGCAGCTCTGTGGTGCATGTTAAGAGCAATCGCTTTATTAACTTTCCCTCCCTATTTTTAAGTGTGACTTTTGTGCATGTGCTTTGCTGTGCCTCAAGCCTTTAGAAGAAAATGCAGCCTGGTTGCAAAGGCTGCTGTGTATTTCTGGACTATTTCTATATTCATGGTAGTGAGAAACTCCTTGGTACTTGCAGAGCCTGCACATTTACACAAGAGGGACTGGACATTACTAATGTATGCAAATGTTATTGCTCTAAGTAGACTCTTAACTGCTTCATTCATAAATCCCAGTGACTTGATTGCATTGCAGGAGTGTGAGCTTGCATCACCAATGTGCATCAACCATGTGGCTTTAATGAACTGAGCTGTTCCTTGGAGATTGTCCATTGCTTGACTCTCTCATTGCTCTTTAAGCACTGGCTCAGGTTGCCCAGAGAGGCTGTGGACTCTCCATTCTTGGGGATGTTCAAAAGGACATGGTTCTGAGGAACCTGCTCTAGCTGACACTCCTTGAGACAGAAGGTTAGACATGATGCCTGTGTGAGGCCCCTTTCAATCTCAGTCACTTTGTGATCCCTCCACAGCTGTTCCTTCCACTGCCCCAAGAATCTATGAATCCGACCTCTTGACTGGAAGCAGTGATTCAGCCTTCACAGTGCGGTCCATGAGGTAAGAAGAGTGCTGCTTGCACTGTGGAAACAAGAGGCTGGGAACAGCTGGAGATTAGCTGCACAAACTGATGGAGCTCAGGCTGTAGTGCAGGAGAGAGATCCTGACTCCCAGAAAAGAAAGGCTTTGCTGCTGTCCCAAGGCAGGAACGCTGATGACAGCTTTTCCCCCAGGTTCATGCAGCTTGCGAACTTTACTGGCATTCCAGGCATTGTGGTTCCCATTGGATATTCTATGGCTGGGCTTCCCATTGGTTTCCAGGTGAGTATTTGCTCTGTGTGGATGCTGGGTCACAGAATTCCCAGCTGGCTTTGTCATGAACCACTATGACCAGGTTCCTGCTGTTCCACACTTAAGGATTTGGCAGGTACTGGTAATAAATGTTTTAACTTGTGGAAGAAGAGATTTGCCTCAGAGTAACTCACTCCTGAATAGCAGAGGGACTCTTCAGGTACCTGGGAGTTAGATTTCTCTCCCTACTTGCAGCAGTACCTGTCACTACTCTTTTTCTTATTTCTAACTTCTTTAGGCCCTTCTCTCTTGAAATGGGTCTCATGTAAATGAAAGTTCCATGTCTTCTAGATAAAAGTTAGACGGCTGCCTTTATCCCAGTGCAATGATGCCATCCTTAACAGGGTGACAGGGAAAAACACATGTCCTTTAGGTGCTGTTGGGGGGAAGGATGTATTTTCCAGGGCTTTCAAGAGCATCTGTATGTGATGATGCTGTTTTACAGCCACTCCCCCATCTTCTCCCAGGTCATGGCAAAGTGGTGGGATGAAGCTGTTCTTCTGAGGATTGGCCTGAAGCTGGAGCAGTTCCGTTGCCAGACCAAAAAACCATCTATTTACTACGACATCCTCGCATGATGGCAGTGACCAAGAGTCTGGTTCTTCCCCACCTGACCTGACCAAGCATCAGAGAGGATTTGTTTTCAATGTTCACCTAAGTAACGCTTAGCAGCAGAGCCAGTTGAGGAGTGGGGAGGAACACTGAGCCCAGCAGGCACTGATGCTGAGCAGGCATAATTTCTACACCCTCCTTGTTATTGGATGATCCAGTATACACTGGGGAGATCAACTGTGCTAGCTAGTTCCTCACTGTGTTTTTATCCACAGGGGAAGCTGCAACTATGTTCTGCAACTTCTTTCCATGTAGGTGTAAAAATGGAAGATACTTACATCTACAGGATTGCATGTGGGCAGTTCATGTACTATGCATGAACAGATACAGTCTCTAGACCTTAAACCTTCTCACAGAACTACTCCTGCTCCAGGATGTAACCAAGGTACTGTTCTGAGAGGGAGAGGCAGCAAGTAATGCCTAGCTCCCTTGGAATGAGAAGGATCTTAGCATACCTGCTAAGGAGTGTGTGTTTTGGCCCTTTAGTCCCTCAGAGCAGAACAGAAAGCCTGTAGCTATGGAAGCATCACTGCTCTGCTGTTTCTTATGCTATAAACAGTGTAAAGTCAATCTAATTGCTGCACAAGGTATGGGTGTGCTCACCTACCTTCAGCCTTACACGCAAGAGGGGTTAAAAGCAGAGCATAAATCCCTATCAACTCCGTGACCTGAAGCCCTGGCTCAGGGTTCTGGCTTTCTATTGCACATCTCTATTTTCCAAACTAGGCCTTGGGAGAGCCTCTTTATTCCTAGTGGTTGCTTAAGTATAAGTCTATCATTTAGGTGCTCAAATGGAAGAAGCTACTTGGTAATACTGTGTGACGGGTGCTGAGCCTATGCCAAACAGGTAAAATCTGTATAAAATGGTACTGAGCTATTGCAAGAATTGCACCCAGTTTCAAGAAAGGTGTTGCACAAAGCCACATGCAGCAAAAAGCCTGCTCTAGGTAAGAAGCCAACCCCTTCTTACCCAAATGTGCTTCCCAAAGTAATCAAGGTAGAATAAAGACATGGATTAGAGATGAGGCTGTACTACAGGAAACATGGCATGGCTCAAAGGCTGTGTCTCAATGAAAGGCCCCAGACTCTAAACTCTGAAGCACCTATCTCCTGCCAGCAGCACTAGGGCCACATGAAAGACAAGACAAAAGCCTAGGAGTAACTAAAGCTAAGTGTTTGTGTTCATTTTGGAGTAGCTGGGAGTTAAAGCTCAGAGGTATCTCCTGTTGCCTACCTCAGCAGGTATCCTGGGCCTGTGATCAGGCTGCTGGAGAAGCTGTCCTGCAGACAGGAGCAGAGACCACTGTAGTCTTACTTGACTTGGAAGGAAAGAAGGAACAGAAAATAGTTGCAGTTTCTTCCAAACTTGGCACAGTTTGGGTTTATTCCTCATACACAGCCACTCTTTAATCAGAGCTAGCACTTTACTAATGGTCACAGTTACATCAGGTGGCATCTGAAAGGAAGAACATTGCATTGCTGTCTCCTCTTTAAATACCTGAGTTACTGCATCAACTCCTACCATCAGCTCGTCACCAGCATCCCCAGTTAAATTAATTCTATGGTTAATACTGTCTTTTGTCTTCAGTTCCTCTCCATGATACTGCCACAAAGATTTTTCACTAGATTCTGGTATAGTTCAGCTTAATGAAGAACAGTTTAAAAGCAAAGTATTTCCTTTCTTATTAATGGTAAGTTATTAAACAGTACCAGTCAATATACCTTAAGAGTGAAAGACTGTTGAAATCCATTGTATAGCAATAAGGGAATTGAAGTGTTTGACAAGAATAAATTACAGATGAAGCTATTTATTTGCTAATCCCTTCTGAAATTATATACTATGCTAAAATTACTGCTTCAATATTTAGTTCATTCCCTTGATGAAGTGAGGGAGTTGAAGCTGCTGGGGAGAGGGAGAGGAGCAAGAGTTCCTTTTAGATCATACCTGGATCCTGCTAACAGGGGAGAGAAAGAACTGAGAGCTTTTACTAACCGACAGGAACCCAAGCCTGTCTTTCCACACACTGCTTCCTCCCTTTCCCTAAACTGGCATCACATCAGTGCACATTTCCACTTCAAGACTTCCCTAGTACGGAGATAAAAGATAAACTATACTCACCCTGGGGGAAAGCCCCTGTATTTCCTTTCTGGTCCTGGCTGGCTGCTTATTCACGTTCCATAGCAGACCAGTTAACAACAGTTCTATCTCCAGTGTGCAATAGCAAAGCAGTTGTGTGAGCAAAGCAGACACAGTGACCACACACACAATCCTGTTGCTTTACATAGATATATGTATGGGTAGAGATATACTGTATATACACATTGATTTGGTTTTATATATATATAAAATAACACCTTGTTTATAAAGCGACATTTAATTGCCACTGGTTCCCTCCCCACTTCCCTCCCCCCAAAACCAATAGTATACAAAATATAAAATATCTTAAATATTTAGAAATGCTGCAAGAAAAAAATAGAACTGTATGAAAATATCTTTTCTTTTTTTCTGAGGTTCCCTCCCTGCCCTAGGGGGAGGGAAAGAGAAAAAGGGTACATGTGTGTCTGGCCTAGTGTGTCTTCAGTCCATAGTTGTTCAGTGGGTAGGAGTAAGCCCTGCCTAATACTATCCGGTCCCGAAGGAGCTTAAATAAGACATAGTAATTGCAGAAGAGGATGAGGGCCATGGAGAGGGTATGGTTCCACTTCTCTGAGCGCAGCAGTGAGTAAAGCTGGTAGCAGACAACGCTGCCTTCGATGAGAATAAGCAGGTTGAGCAGCCGTAACGGGCGGTGGAAAAGGAACTGCAGGAGACAGTGAGAAAGGGGAAATCTCTTGTCATTCATTGCAGTGGTCAAGTGGGGAGAGGTATGTACAAAATGCTGTCAGTGCTAGTGACCACCCTGCTGGGCAGGAGGAATGGTTGTACTCCAACCACCCCTAGTTACTACTTAGGGAAAACAGTGTAAGAAATAAGGCATGTAGAAGTGTCATTTTGCTTAATGGGTAAAATAAGCTATCAGCCAGCTGACACGCTTTCCTGTATCTGTGGGAGACATTAACTGGAGCTCCCTTAAGAATATGCCTGATCACCACAATGAGACAGCAGTGGTAGGGCACCTGTGGCTTCCACCTTGCCCGGACACCACTGTAACACTGCATCAGGAAAGCCCCTCTGCTACAAACCAGTGTTCTGTTCAGCAGCAACAGGCTGTTGTGCAGCACTAAACTCTGTTCCACGTGTTCTGCTCTACTGCAGCCAGGTTTGGGCCTCTCCTTCCTCTCACAATAGTAACAAAGAATGGAATCATAGAATAGCTGGAGTTGGAAAGGACCTTAAGATCATCCACTTCCAACCTCCTGCCATGGGTAGGAATGCCTCACGCTGAGACCAGGTTGCTCCAAGCCCCGTCCAACCTGGCCTTAAACACTGCCAGGCATGGGGCAGCCACAGCTTTCTCTGGGCACCCTGTGCCAGTGCCTCAGCACCTTCACAGGGAAGAGCTTCTGCCTAAGATCTAACCTGAACTTCCCCTGTTTCAGTTTGAACCCATCACCCCTTGTCCTATTGCCACAGTCCCTGATGAAGAGTCCCTTTCTGGACATGTGAAGCAGGAGAAGAGATACTTGCATAGAAGCGAGCATGGGACACATCTGAAGGCACTGCTACGTTGTAAGGCCCAACTGCTTTATACAGGCACCGGCTGCGTCGCACCAGAACTCCTTGTGGCCATATTGTGTTCTCTGACCAGCTGTGGGGAAAGAATGCCAAAGCATTAACATCTGTGACCATGGGTTCACAGACATGGACTGCAGCTTGAAAAACACCAAAACCTCTGCCACAAGGACATGTCCCACTGGAAAAGCACAGAGGGGTCATCACAAGCCCACCAGATGGACTCAATGTGAACAAATGGCTCCTAGTGCAACAACCCAGCCCACTGCACTGGAGAGGGTCACCCCTTGCCCAAGCTACTTCTCCAGTGGCTAAGAAGAACCTCAACATTCATTTCTGGGAAGGAACCAGCAGTGATTGAAGGAGCTTAGAGAGCTCTCTAGAGCAGATGTTTCTGTTTCTAGGGAACAGAAAGACCAGCAGAGTTTCACATGGAATGGAGGTGTCCTCAGTAGATAATTACTGCTGGTAGCTGCTTATCTACTAGAATGTACTAAGCCCTCCCCATCCCCACACTCACATATGCTGTGGAGCATTGCTGTAGGAACCATGTTCTAGTTTCTGCCACTTGCCAAGGTGGGCAGCCGATCTGTGGAGCAGGTCACAGTACTTGGGAGGCAGCAGCTGGGTGGTGAGCATGACGAAGGCGTTGATCCACACCATGATGAGGTGCTCGCAGGACCAGCGCATGTCATAGTACTGGGTGCTCTGCAAAAAGACCAGAGAAGAACTTGGCACCACTGTCACAAAGTGAAGGGAGGAACAACAAAGGACATAGTGCATCCAGCAGACCCGCACCACACATTACAGGCATGCGCTTTTGGACCGGTGGCTTCAGAAGGTTACAGTTTAGGAAACACTCAAGACTCCCTTCTCCTTGACCTGAAGGAGAAAGGGCAGGGGCTGATGCTGCAGCTGGTGTATCTCTTCCTCCAGCAGCAGGTAACAACGGGGTTTGCTTGCCACAGAACTGCCCCAGGAGCACCAATTGCACCAAGACTGCTACATGGATTGTGGGACTCTGCCCATTTCACTACACCAACTGAAGCTCATTCAAGTTAGAAAGACAACAGACTGCAAAATACAACCCCCACAGTGACAAGAAGTTGCTGGATTTAGCTTGCCAAGCATCCTAGTTGGCTCTGTTTTCTAATAGGCTGACCACCAAAGCCTCTAATCCAAGCACTCGAAAGCCAGGATGGTGGATCTCAGATGGGTAACAAGAGGTTGCCTTTTCTAAGAACACAGCTATCCATCTGCCTAAGACAGGGGTGGGAGGAGGGGAGTTAGTAAGTGGGGTGATGGGACTAGAGGTGCATCACATTTACAGCAATACCTATCCTCCAACCAGGAGCAGTACTAGTGCACTCCAGATGCAGCCATGCTCCGCTATCCGGGCTGCCAAAGGGGAGACAGAGAAAAGGGGAATTAACCAGGAATCTGGCCTGGCAGCAATTCACACAACATTCAGGGGCACAGAGAGAGCCAGGCGAGAGCTACCTTCACAAAACACAGTGGCAGGAAGGCCACGTAGTAGGCACTGAAGAGAGAGTTGAAGAGAACTTCCTTGATCCTGCGGTTGAAGTCTGCTTTTAGGCACTCCACCTCATTGCGGATGAGATCTGGGGAAAGGGGGCAGCTGTGGGTGGGGATGGACGTGGGGTTATTGAACTGTTCCCTCAGGGATTCCCACAGAAGAGAGAGGAAATCTTTGGGTTTGACCAGGCTGCTGACAGCTGAAGCCCCATCGTCCACCATCTGGTCCTGTACCAAGTAATCACAGTCTGCAGGTAGCGGCTGTGCTCTGCTGTCCTGGTGGAAGCAGCACAGAGGAACGTAGACACCAAATCTGCAGGGAGAGAAAGAAATGAAGGGCTGAAATGACAGACAACCCAACATAAAGCAGGGACACCTTCTCAACAGATGAGGGGGACCCTCACTCCATAAGCTAGTGGCCATTCTTCTCCCCCATAAAAGTCTAGAGGCTTCAACAGAGAAGCTTTCTTAAATCCTATTTGTGGAACCAATGATCCCAATGGCTCAGTCTTTGGTCACAGTAAAGGCCCCCTACCATACAAACAGCATGCTGAGGCAATTCCTTCATCAGCTCAGTGCTGCCACCTCCTCAGCCACTTTAATGACAAGGTGAGGAGCTCGATTACAGCCAACAGCTCTGCTTCCCATAGGGGCTCATCCACCCCCAGCAGCTCTGCTCCCCTCCCCCTGAAGGTACCAGGCAGTGTCACTCACGGGTAGCCCAGGAAGAGCAGGTTGAGCACAGAATGGCTGCGGAAAAGGTTGACCAAAGTCCAGCAGAGCACCCATCCACAGAGGGTGAGCAGCACCAGGCGCACCATGTAGTGAATCACTGATGTTGCACCCACTTGAGAGGCCTGCAAATGGAAAAGAACCATTCAGCAGCTTGGAACACACGTGTTAGAACATGAGCATAGGGGGTGCCTGTGGAGGAGGAGAAGGGTGCCAGGAGGCACTGTGAGAGGGATAGATGGATGCCCTTTTCCTCCCTGAAGCAGGAGACTGACTCTGTTACAAAGGTGAACATCTTTGACTTTATTCAGCATTGACAGAATCCAAGATTCAAATAAGCACAAGTTGTGGGGCATGGCTAAAATAGGGTCTGCAAAGTAGAAAATACTTTTTTCCAGTCCCTTATCTGATGAAGTCCAGGAAAGTCTGAGACATTTCCTCTTGCTCTTTCCTTCAGAAGGATCATGCCTCATCATTCATTTCCCTAAAAAACTAGTATGTCACAGTTCTCAGCTGAGGGAGGAGAAGATGGTGCACCCTGGCAATCCCAAAGCTAGATTTCCACCCCTCATCTACTGGGCGTACAGGCTGCAGTCTACTGAGGAGGCACCACCTTGAAAGAGAAAGGTGAAAGCTTGTTCCTGTCTCCAGAAGGGAGAAGGTAACTGAACTATGGAAAGGTTCTCAGGGGTTAGATCTCATAGATGGGATGTGCAAGAAGTTTTATGGAGAATGGGAGCATAAATGAAAATGAAAGGAATCCAAGATGAAAGGAGAACTTCAGAGATCCCATCTTCTCCATTCACCCATTCCACAGGACACAATGGTTCCTTTATCTATTTTTAAATGTATTGCTTAGCCTTGTGTTGTATTAACCATTTCAGTGGACAGAACTTCCATCTTCCTCAAAAAGACCTTTGTCAAGCATACATTTGGCCTGGTTCTGCTCTCACGAACAGAGAGAGGGTCTTCAGAATCTGAGGGGACATGACCAGAGTCCTAGAGTTACTGAGTAATCAGGACTGGAAAAGCAGTTCTATCACCTATTCCTGTTTCACTTTAGTGTACTCAGACATCCTCCTCCTGACCTTTCCCCTCTCATCTCCTGTTCATTCTCAGCTAACTCCCTATTTGCCTTTCTGCTAACTGACTTGCAACTCCCTCAGCCACTTCTCTGCCTGGAGACAGTAAGGTACAATACTAGCCTGCAGGGATTAAGAAGCAAGTGGGAGCATCTCCTTCACCTCCTTCTATCTGCAGAGGCAACTGAGCTACCCAATACTGCAGGACACAAATGGGCTCAAGAAGGCATCCCCAAAATCTTAGTCCTTCACACCCAGACTTGTTCTGGGGGAGAAGAAACCCTCCAGCTCTCCAACTTGCAGAACTTTCTGAGGCCATGGATGGTCATGCTCTGCAACCAGTACTAGGGGCAGGAGAGGAAGCCTCCAAGATGGTTATGTTACCTCAGAGATGAGGGCCCACACCAGCCTCCGCGCCAGCATCACTGTGATGAACGCCGCCAGGTGATAGTCAATGAGGTGAAAGTTCTGAAGGAGGAAAGAAAAAAGGGTCTTCACCAGGGGAAGGGGCTCTGGAACCACCCAGCTGGGGTGGGACAGGAAAGGTGCCTGCTCAAGTGCATCAGGACCTCGGGTAAGCGTTCCCCAAGTCTCTCTGTTAGGGATGAGGGAGAACGGATAAACATCAGTAACACAGGAATGTCTCCAGATGTAAGATCTTCCCCACATGGAGGTTCCTTCCCATGGAGAGATTTCCACTGAAAACAAACTCACCCTTCAGGCAGGTGTTTTTGTGGTCAAAGGGACATCTTGGACCAGGATTGCAAGTCATCCCTGGAAAAGCCAATGAGCAACCAGAGCAAGAGCAGATGAAATGGAGCCCAGAGTGAGCACACCAGCTCACTTTAGCTCTTGGTCTCAGAAATGGTCTGTGGTGACCAATGTTCCCTGATAATCAGGTTGATCTGAGAAATGTCATCTTCATGAGCCATAGATCTGTATCGGAAGTTTAATGTTGGCTCTGGCTTCTTCAAATTAGATACAGTTTTTGGACCCCTTCTGATTTTTCAAGGAAGCTATCAAGTGTGTTGTGGCTAGAACAGTTAGCAGAGTGTGAATACTGCTGTTTGGGACTTCAAGGCCATTTTGGGTGAAAACGAATGCTTGATTTCTGATGGGAACAAATAAATGACCATTAAATCCTTCCGGGTAGGGAGCCTCAAACTACCTTCTGTTCAAAGCAAGCTGTGTTCAGCATGGCAGAGCTGAACTCGAAACTGGTAACTGCACCACCAGCACCACCTGCCGGTATAGTTAACTAAGGAACCACCTCATGCTTCCAAGCAGCAAGGACACAAAAACTGAAGGGCCATTTCAGAGGCTAGCTTTGCTCACGTGAGGTTTGCTGACTCTGGTACAGGTCACTGCCACACTGTGCAGCTTATTGGGACAGGAAGAAGACTGAAACTGAGGAGACTGGAAGCTTGACATAAGCTGAGGATCTCTTCCCCACCTCCTGTGCTGCTGATGTGCTGTGAGATCCTAATGAAAACTTGCACCATCTCCCTTCCCTCAGGCTCTGTTGTTTCCACTGTGAAGGGGCACCCACAGAAGGAGACAACAGGCTCCTGGAGTCTCAACTCCATTTCAAACGCTAGGATCTAGCTAGGCCATGCAAGGAATTTCCACTGAAGGAGTCCTGCTGGCACTTCTCTCTCACCTTCTATGTATTTTCTCCCCTGTACAAATGGGGGATGACGTGGTCCTGGCTGATGGGGGTGCATGTGAACTCCCCTTCACTCCCCTAATGTCAAATGTCTGGTGATTCCTGGCCTGAGGAAGCATGAAAAGAAGCTGTGTAATGAAAAAGCACGAGTGATTTCCAGCCATTTGCTGGGGAACTCACCAATGAGGTGCAGGAAGCAGGGTGATTGTATGGGTACCACCAGACAGTCTTGTAGATGTTGATGTACTGAATGAAAAGGGCTACCAGCAGGTAGATGAAGAACAGGAATTCAAAGAGAAGGCTCCCATCCAGCGGCAGCTCAGGGATGCGGCAGTGACGGACAGGCTCTGGAGTGATCAGCGCTGTGATGGGAGGCGCCGAGAGGCTGATGGCACTACCATTCCTGAGGAGACACATAGCACTCACTTGGTAAACATCCTACATCATCTTTGCCATTCTGCAGGACAGAGAGTGCTTGAGGTTGTGAATTTAGGACTGAGCATTGCTAGAGAAGAGGTGGCAGCAGTCTTACATTCATATTTCTGGCATAAGACTGGTGATGAGCTTTATCTTAGTTCAGCCAAAGCCAGCATTCAGCATTTTCTCCAGGCAGCAGATTAAGCTGTTGTGACAGGCCAAACTTGTAGACGGAGGAAGTCAAGTACATGGACTGAGGAAACAACTACAAGCATTGAGGACTCTGTGCCAGACTGAGCACTTAATGTTACCTCTCCATATCAGGAAAGGCTGAGAAAGCTGGGGTTGTTCAACCTGGAGAAGGCTCCAGGGAGACTTTATTGCAGACTTTCAGTTCTTAAAAGGGGCCTATAAGAAAGATGGGGAGAGACTTTTTAGCAGGGCCTGTCGCAACAGGATGAGGGGTGGTGGTTTTAAACTAAAAGAGCGGAGATTCTTTACACTGAGGGTGGTAAAACACTGGCACAGGTTGCCCAAGAGAGGTGGTGGATGCCCCATCCCTGGAGACACTCAAGGCCAGGCTGGTTCTGGGCACCCTGATCTAGATGAAGATGTCCCTGCTCATTGCAGGGGGGTTGGACTAGATGACCTCTAAAGGTTCCTTCCAACACAAACCCATTCTGTGATCCTATGAATATTCACTCCTCCTGCCAATCACTAAGACATTACAGTAGCACCCAGCCTCTTTCTCCAGCAATGCAAAGTGTCCATCTTTCCTCTGCTCACAGTTCCTCTGTGAGGGGTAACTAAAAATGGAACAGAGGAGTTCAGCCACTTCCTAGAGGCTGACTTCTCAAGTGTTCTCACACTTCCTTTTTTCCTAGCCTTCAGAGGAGAACAGGACAACTAAAAGCTCCAGCAGACTGAACAGACGGAGGAAGCTCAGACACAAACTCTGCTGTGTCTGACTGCAACCAGGATAAAGAGCGCTTGCCCAGGACCCTGGGGCACTGACTCCATGGTCTAAACAGTCACTTGTTGCTCAAGAAGCTACGAGTGTGACATCTGTCCATCTGTCCCAGCCAGAGAAGTCTTTAAAGGCCAAAGCTAAATGGCTTGTATCTCTTTACTCTGTGAGGATGAACTTATACCAGGCTGATCAGGGCCTCAAGCATACAGCAAAGAGCTTTTTTAGTTTGCTAACTTCTGTATGGAAGGAAGTAACACTGGGCCTTTCTAGTCTTCATGCCAAATGTGGAGATCTAAATGTCACTGTGTGTTCCCTTTTCAGCCTCCAACTTCCTCAGAACATTGAGAGGAGCTTTGCCAACTGAATTAGTCTCATCTGCAGCCAGCAGGACTAAAACAGAAGACAGGCATCCTCCTGCCCTGTCTTTCTATCACGTAGGAGGGGGACTCACAGCTGAGCTCTGACAGGTCACACTAACTCCCTGTAGCATTGCAGACAAGTGAGCAAGAGAGGCAAGAACTCATCATCTGCCAGGACTCTGGCAACTGCTGCAGGGAAGGACAATCTGAGCACTGTGCCATTCCACCCCTGGCCATTGCGACCATGGTGAGCAGTGAAGGGTGGCTGTGACCACTTCCACAATCCTCCCCACAGGGCTGATTTTAATGCATGAAGTCATGAGAGGGGCCATAAAGTGAATCATGGCAGCAGAGCTCAGGGGAAAAGCTGGAAGAGCTTTGTCATGCAGGGCATGTTCCCTCTTGGATGGGCCACCTCCTAATGCCACAACAGAGGGCCCAAGGTTCCCATGCCCCAGTTTCTCACTTTAACCATGAAGCCACACTCGTGTACAGAGTGGATCAAGGCTCCTCAGCTTCTGGTGCCACTACAGATATCTCCACAACCCTCCCTTTGTCCTCACCTGTTTCTCAGCCCAGCACCGTTTCCACAGCTCCCGCCAACCAGCGTCTGGAGAGAAGGCAAAGCTGAACGGCTTAGCTGCTGCCGGCTGGGTCCCCTCCTTCCACCGGGCATGACCAGGAACCAAGCCACTTCCAGTGCCTCCCTGAGACCCACTCCACAATCCTGAAGCCTTCCCACGTCTGCAAAGGAGGCAGAAACATCATTTAAGCTGCAAACTTAGTTCACGCAAAAGGAAGCCGCTCTCACGCACTCAGAGCACTGTGGGGCATCCATCACCACCCTAAAGCACTGTGGCATTTCAGTGGGACCAGATCAGAGTCTGGTTGCATACACTGAATGGACACCACTGACACTGTGTCTTTAAAAGCAGCTGCTTAAATTAGCCATCAGTGCCTGTTTGCACTTCCTGTGGGCTGGAAAGCACAAGGAGCATGGCCAGTGCTGGAGAACACTACTCTGTGCCTGATGTCAAAAGCAAGCCTGGGAAGAGCCCTCTACCTGCTCTGGTCCACGGGGCTACTACAGCTTCACAGGTTTTTTTAATGACCCAACACATTGACAGGCTCTGGTGCTGGTGGGTGATTTGGACCCCCTCTGCCAGAGCTCTGAACAGACTGGTCTCTGTGAAGTTAACTGCATGATTCAGATCAAGAAGCCCAGACAAGAGGTAATGGCTTCAAACTGAAAGAGGGTAGATTTAGATTGGATATAAGGAAGGAGTTCTTCCCTGTGAGGGTGCTGAGGTGCTGGCACAGGTTGCCCAGAGAAGCTGTGGCTGCCCCATCCCTGGCAGTGTTCAAGGCTAGGTTGCGATGGGGCTTGGAGCAACCTGCTCTAGTGGAAGGTGTCTCTGCCCATGGCAGGGGGTTGGAACCAGATGAGCTTTAAGGTCCCTTTCAACAAAAACAATTCTAGGCTTCTATGAGATCCCTTCTGTGCTAAGAAAGCCTGACTGACACAATGGTAGGAGGTCCACTTAAAAGTGGTTCTAGTCAGCAGATTAGTGCAGCAAAACACTCATGTATGCCTGTACTTCAATGCACATATAGGCAGTCATGCACCCCAGCCCTCAAAAAACAGAAATAAAAAGGTTAAAAGTAAGCCTTTAAATATTTATTTCTAGTGACACATTTAAATCAATGAGGTCTTTAAACTGAATGAGAGGCTGGCAACTCCAAATATCAATAACAAAGATGGATTCTCTGGCACAGACTTTATCACTTCCCATATGACTTTGCTTTTATTTCCCTGGCTTCCACATGCCACTGAAGGATTTCTGCAGTTGGGGAAGTTGCTGATGGCCAGCAGGCAGAAGACAGAGTGAATCTGGAAGTCATTCTAACTGCTCATGCTGTACAGAGTCAAGACACTGAGTGAGCATCTCACTGCAAGGCCTCTGTTGTGTCTGGACACTCATCAGCTGCCCTTTTAGCAAAGCAGCATAGCCAGAACTAACCCAGCACCCAAAAAAGCGCCTCTTGCCTTCCAGGGAATTCTGGATCTAGCTTCTGAATTTACAGATGGAACCCATCTATTCAGAACTCAGTTATCACCTCCTTGAAACCCCTGAGGAATCACAGCTGAGTGTGTGCTCAGTGAGTCACACACTGTGCCCATGAGCAGTGTGCAGGAGAACTGGACTCCCTCAAAGAATCATCCTTTGGGTTAAAATTTCCCATCCTTCGTCCCTGCTCCAATAACCAATTCTCAGCATTTCCACAAAAATCAAGATGTTTCAAAAGCTGAATGCTTTCCACATACATACCCACATGAAGGTCATGCACACCCAAAGCAAAAGGAGTTGTGAAATGACATGAAAGGAGAGAGCAAACATTGGATAATTTGGGGTTGGAAGCAAAGAATGTGTTTTTGCAGACTTCAAAACTCTCCTTCTAATTCAAATGAGGACACAAGAGAGAATTGAAGCCTTCCTTACCTTTCTTTTCCTTTACCTTCTCTTTTTAGTCAAGACTAAAGCTTTCAGAGAAGTTTCTCTACAATGTTCTAGAATATTAGTTGAGAATATTTGTATTTCATGAATTAAATATAAACAGAAGAAAAGTCTCCTGTTTACAGCAGATGAGCAGGGGCAGCAACAGCCACTGCAGAATTCATTACAGCATCCAAACCCTTTACATCAGCTGCTACGATGAAGAAGAAAAAGAGGAAAACCTCTAAAAGGAGCAACTTTTGGAAGCATTTTAAGACAGATTAAGCTATTACAGGGCCTGTGGAAGCTAAAACAGTGTGATTCAACCTCCAGGATGTTTCTGATTATGGATGCAATGTGCTGGTGGTCTGATTAGTGCTATTAACAGTGGAAGGTGTTTGATGCCACATTCAGTAATACATGTCAATAATTTAACAGCTCTCATTAGTAGTATCCCATTAGTATTAGTGTTATCCCATTAGCATGCTCCACATCCTCACCCATATAGTCACTTGGACACTGTGCAATTGTACTCCCACCCTCTGGCTTTGCAAACCAGTAAAATGTAGGTTTCTTCCACTCAAAAAGAATGCCTGTGGAAAGGAAAGGAGCCCTCCTGAACACCAGTGGACCATATTTTAACTGCACTTGAATAAACCCTTTCACAGTGATCTGTGAACATACAGACTGGGCTGTCTCAAGTTTTAAATAACTTTACTTCACTGGAGTTGAATGAAATCAGCTAAATCTTAGAGCAAAATGTGCTTCAGAACCATCCCTGGGTTTTTTGCTTTTGTTTTGTAAACCCAGCCACACAAAACTGAAGCTCCCCAGATAAAGTGAAACAAAGCAGGGAGATTACAGATCAGTTTTACTCCAAGTCTGCTTGTTTTGGCCTTGAACCAATGAACAACTCTCCTTTTGGAGGGGACAGACATGGGAAAAGCCTCTTAATAGTTTTCAATTAATAAACAAAGGCATGATCCTACTGTAAAAAATATCCTAACATGGAGGGGAAAAAAGTGTCCATGACCCTTTAGTCCAACAAAGTCACACAAAGTGTTAATAAAGAGCCTCAGAGCATGCTGGGAGTCTACCACCTCCCTTCTCTGTTTGCAGAGTCCCCACCCCATCAGCAAGCTTATTTTATAGAGTCACAGGCACAAAAACTGAGTAACAGAAAAGCTTCCTGACAAGACTCTTTAGTCCATTAATGTGATTCCACATTGTTCATAGAATCATGGAATGGTTTGGGTTGGAAAGGACCTTAAGATCATCCAGTTCCAACCCCCTGCCATGGGCACAGACATCTTTCACTAGAGCACATTGCTCCTGGCCTTGAACACTGCCAGGGATGGGGCAGCAACAGCTTCTCTGAGCAACTTGAGCCAGTGCGTGGAAACCCTCACAGCGAAGAACTTCTTCCTTACATCTAACCTGAACTTCCCCTGTTTCAGTTTGAACCCAGCACTCCTTGTCCTATCACTACAGTCCCTAATGAAGAGGCCCTCTCCAGCAGCCTTGTAGCTCCCTTCAGATACTGGAAGCTGCTCTGAGGTCTTCCAGTTCACCTATAATTTCACTCAAAATGTAGTCCCCCCATCTCCAACACCCCCAGAAGAGAAGCTGCCGAGCTCACAAGATCTCCTCTCTCAGGCACATGTGGGCATCACAACATCACACAAGAAGGATCTGTGGAGCAAGTACAGAACAGTGGTCCTGTCCTCACAAAGAGAATGGATATGTGTTTGGGCAACTCTTGGGTCTTAGAGAGGGACCACACACATGGTTATAAGAAGATCCAGGAACGTAATGCATCAGCCCCTCTGATTTCAAATTCTTGCTTTTAAGACTACAGGAAGCACTTGGGCATTTTGTTTGTCTGCACCAACACTCCTCCTCCCCATCAGCTCCGCAGGCAAGAACCACAGCTGTGAGCAACGCTTTACTGGTGAAGAGCAAGGCAGATAACCATCCACCAGTTCAGAGGTGAAGCAGGACACAGCTCCGTGCTGCTCCCCAGGGACCAATGCCTCATGTTCCTGCATCAGCAGCTGCTCAAACAGCTCTTGCAAGAGGCAAATGAGGAGAGAGTCAGTGAGTCATCAGCATGAAAAGTCTGCCTGCTTCCTCATCTCTTTGCTGGAAATGCTACAATGCTCAGCCAGTTATGTTGATGGTGTGGATGTTTTTTAATATGAGAAAATGAGAAAGCCTTCAATCCTCTTGGGAAGCTAGCTGCAGAGCTTAAAAAACATTCAAGAGGCCCTCCTTGCCTCCACAAGTCCTACAACCAGCTGCAATCAAGAGCAGCAAGGGAAATGTGTCCACCCTCACTTGAGACCACAAGTGTCTCACTACAATGTCTTGACCAAAGCAGCCTTTTTCCTGTCAATAAGTGTGACATCTTGGGGTGAAGCAACAAGTTGTCTCTGTTGCTCTCAGCAAGGGAGCTCTGCCTACCTTCTCCTCAGCAACACATAGGCTCCTAGTGTTGTTTAGTGCCAGAAGCAGCCATTCAGTGCTGCCCATCTCCAAAGCACTCCTGTGTCCCAGTATCTCTCAATTCCTCCCCACTGCTGCCGCTGTCTGTCCCCTGCTGTCAGAAGCACTGGCTTCTAGGTTATTTTCCTTCAAAAAGGAACACATATCCTGGAACTGGACTGTATGGACAAGCCCTGAGGCACAAGCTCCTGGACCACAAAGGCAAGGGACCATTTAAGAGCTGGAAAGTTCACCCTGAGCTGAGCAAAAGGCTCTGTTCCCAGCACAGCCCCTGTTCTCACGCCACAGGTGACAACTCACTGTGTCCCCAACAGTGGCTTATTTATAAAACCTTGTTAGCACTGCTGGAAAAAGAGTTCCCATCCCCTGATGAAACCATTTCTGGAAGGATGGGAGGAGAAAAATAAGGTGGGATTCTCTAACCTTTGGGATTAAGTATGTACTGTAACAGTGGTGACTTTCAGCTGGCAGACAAACAGCTCTTTCTCCTCTTCCTCCCCTCTACCCCCATCAGTCTGTGAAATTGAAACAAGCAATGTAAAAACGTCTCTTGGTTACTCATGTCCTCACTTCAAGTCACTGTAGCTGGGCAACCTCATCTCAAACATGCATTTGTCCAGCAATCCAAATGTCTTAGCAAATTATCAGCAAATCTATAGTGAAATATTCTTTTGAACTCCTGTGAGTGCTGGTTACCATGGCTTGATTTTACTTCCTTTTAGTGCGAGCCTCTATTTATTTATGTTAAATAAAACCATTTTGACAGCTGGAAAAATGAGACATAAAGCTGGTAACCCATTCACCCAACATCACACCAAAATGGTCAAGAAGAGAGCTGAGAAGCTGCAATGGGTGCACCCATGCCACGAGGCAACCTTGTCAGCACCCTCACATCTGCTACTCTGAAAGCCAAGAAGCTGCAGAACTTCCATGGACGAAGCCCTAACTTGGTTTGGGAATAAAAAAGCATTAGGTTGTTATGAGGGAGGAAACAACTGACAGGTTATCAGATGGAAAGCTAAATATTTGGCTTGCGCAGCACTAAGTCAACACAACCTTTCAACTCAGGCTGGCTCCCAAAGGCCCGGCCCTGGGCTGGGAAGCAAAACCGGTTAGGAGGAGGTCTCCCAAGTCAGCACATTTTCCAAGTCCTCATGCCACATGGAGCGATGGATTAAGAAGGAGATCTGGTGTGGAGAGAGGCAGAAGCCCCCATGAAGCACATCCCAGGGGTGGGTGAGAAGGACAGAGCTGGGTGGTGAATCCCCATTGTGAGGTGATGCACCAGCAAGGCTAAGTTTTGCTCAGTGACTAAGAACCAAAGGATTTTTCTGTAGTAACAAAACTAACCCAGCAAGGCCAAGTCAGCGCAGGCTTTTCTAATGCAGCACAGCTCCATCTATCAGTCCTCTACACACGTGTCAAAACAGAAGGGTGAAAGTAGCAAGAAAAAGGCAAGAATTTACATGTATATTTCATGACTCATTCCAGGCATCTTCACCAAGGAAGGCCAGAGCTAAGCAGACAGGTTAGGTGGGGAAAATAGGAGTTGTACCTAAAGACAAGCTGAAGACAGCATTTGCCATTTGTGCTTCAAATACCCACAGACAAAAATGGGAGCAGAAAAGGAAAGTTTACAGGAAAAGCCTCTCCAGGTTAAAGTGCACAGCTCATTTTGCTGATGTGCTCTTTAAGGAGGAGACTTGGATTTAAGTTCTTAATACTCTAGAGCAAGAAAATTATCCAAGAGGTTGAAAAAGCCATTTTTAAAAACAGACAGATTTCTAACCCAAATCCTACACATTCCTTAAAAATCCCCTCAAAGATCTTACTTCAGGGAGTGTGAAGGGAAGATTTCCAGAGGTCCTCTTCAGAATGCAGACGAGCACAAGTCTTTGTGAATTGGGGAAAAGAAGATACACATAGTAAGTGCTCTTACTGAACCTCTGGCAAGTAGACGAACAAAGCAACGATTCCTCGAGTAATAAAATGATACCTCATAAGCATGTAATTACCTTGTGCAACTAACTGGTGCAGGAGGTCAAAGCAAACAGCTTAGTAAGGCTTTAATGAAAGGCTATCATAATTTTATGAATGAAGACAAGTGAAATTATGTTCAAAAAACAAGTGAAAGAAAAAAACCCGAACAAACCAAACCCCACAACACAAGATCCTCAGGGCTCAGCAGCTACAAGTGGCCAGTAACACACTCCTCACCAAGACAACAGTATCACAAGACATGAACATTTTCTTTGGCTTCTTCTGATGCATTCAGCAACACTCACAGCCAAATGCTGGATCTGGGAATAAAGAGAGCATTGGCTTGCTTGTGTGTGAGAAAATGACAGAATTGCAAAGCTGAGCTTTTCCAAATGCAGGCCTGACCAGTTGGGTCATGGTCTATTTTAGTCCTACAGTTCCCATGCTTCTAAATGGTGCGGGGAAAGGGACAGCAAGTTATCCTCATCCAAAGCAAGAGGCTCAAATTAAAGAGCTGGCAGGAATCAGAGTGAGACATATGGTTCTTGGAGACAACCTGCACTGTCACCTGAAAACTTGGGAGAGTTTCAGCTTCAGCTCCAAAACAGGGTTGAGTATGCAGCAACACAAAAGTTTTAAGTTCCAGCTCCATGTGCCTGTTACTTTCAGAAGCAAAAGTTCAGTTTAGAAGGGGACACTGGCTGGGGAGTAATGCTCCATCCCAAGGAGGATGTTTTAGCAGACACAACACAGGCAAAGCTATCAAAGCTGGCTGGTAATACAGTTTATCAACACACTCCTAAGTACATCTTGCACCAAAGCTCTTCAGTAAACACTGCTCAGGTACAGCTACACCACAGCCATCAATCCCCTCCACTGCACCATGCCCCACACAGTGGCTGGGAAAGGAGGGGAATTTTGGCTACAGCCACTGAAATTTGCTTTTCCAATTGATCAGAGCAAATGTACAGCAAAACAGATCACTACTGAGGAGGGAGCAGAACAGATAAAAGATGCTTTTGCCTTAAGAGCTCATCTTCTCAGCCAAGCAAGCCACCAAAACGTTCATTCTCTTCCCGACCCCGAACACAGACACATGGTCTAATGGTCTGAGTATAGGACTGCAAGCCAGGAACTTTTTTAGTTTTTTATCTCTCCTCTTCAACTCACTTCCAGGGAACTTATTTTACCATGTCAGACCTCAGTTTCCTTACTGCAAAGAGGATAAACTGTTCAGCAAGGATTTCTCCTCCCAAGGGTCTCTGCAGGTAGCACTGAATAGTTTTTACAGCATTATTTTAGTGCTTTAGACAAGCTTTTTTTCAAAACAAACAGAAGCAGCTTTCCTGCTGGTTTTGTTCCCCTGCCAATCCCAATGTTTAATGTAATGGAGATCAGCCATGATGACAAATCATGGGGAGTCACTAGGAGTTTTCTGTTTTGTCCTCACATAGCTAAAAATAAGGCAGGCATCTGCCATCTGTAGCAACGAGTTTGAAGGCATGGAGTAGAACGCAAGGAAGAAACACTTCCTTGAGGCTTATCCCAAGTAATTGCACTAGGATTCATATCAGAAAGTATCAGTGTGACAACAATTTGCATATCCTTGACACTGTGGAAAGGCAGAATTATCACAAGGGATTCTAAATAAAGCATATTTTGCATAAAATATACATTTGATTTAAAATGTAAAATGCATAAGAGAATACATCAACTGCCCTCTACTTGCCTCCTAAGTAACAGGTATTGGTAATGCACAAGTTTCCTGCTTCCATTGCTCAGAACTTTGTGTGACCATTTATGGAGCAACTAATCGATCAGACTGAGAAAATGCAATAGGTTACATTAATCCCTGGTATAATTAATCACACTAAGACTGATTTAGCTGTCTGAATCTGCATACGTGCTCCCTTGTAAGTATTCTGGGCTACAGATGTCTACTAACAATTTAGCTTTAAACCAAGCACCCTCAGCATACGTTATGCTGATGCCACCGCCATAGCTTTTCTGACCAGCTTGCATAACACTCATTTCCCACCAAAAGTCTCATTTTCCGCTTGCAAGACGTTCAGCTGTCCAAAAAGTCAAAAGAAGAAAGGTTGGAAATGACTCTCCAATGACTACTTGCCACAAAGAATGGCAGGAAATCTTTCAGGAGAGTTTGGTAGCTCATGAGCGACTTGCCCAAGTCACAGCTACTAGAGATTTACCTCCTGTTTTAAAAATCCACCGCCTAAAAGCTGTAGTACAGTAGTGGTACAGTTAGAAGTAACTGGAGTTCCCATCAGCACAAGAGAACTGCAGCTGTTAGGTGGACAAAGAAGACGGAAGCAAACTTCATGGCACCACTGATTACTGGGACAGGCCAAATTCTGCAGCCGGAGAGTGGATTTAAGGAGAAGGGAGGGATCACCGAAAGAAGAGGAAGGTCGACTGTCGTAATTTCAGATCTTCCTTATGGTTTCCTGTGTAGCACAGTACTGTCAAACTGTGAGTTCTCCAGCTGAACAGCAGCGCAAGGAGGAAAAACAACTGGGCCTCAAAAAAAGACAATATGTGTAACAGAATGCCATACTGCACAATTAAGAATGACAGATCAAGTAATACTAAAGTCTAAAGATGCCAAGCATTTAAGTAGCTTCTGCAAGCCAAATTCAACCCTCCTCTGGATTTCTCAGTCCATAAACATGCCAGAACACAAAATTTCACAATGTAAAAGCCTGGTTGGAAATTGGTAATATTTTTAAGACCAAATGTTCTAAATAATAAAAAATTAAGACAGATCTCCAACTGATTTTCACCAGTGCTAAAAACCACACACATCTCTGTACTGACAAAATATCTCTTCTTTAAATCTAGAGTATGAATTCAACCCCTGCAACTTAAGAGTTTCACATCTGTGAACTAAAACTGAGCCACATGCTTGTTAGTGCCAGAAGAAAACTTTTTTTCCTGGATTTCATGATACTGAGGCACAGGGAAAGCACCAAGAAAGTACTGATTCGGAGAGCGTGCTACTGTACAATCTGGTTGCTGTGCATCATATTCATCTTTAGGAGCTGTAACTCCAGAGTTGTATTGAGGGGCCCGACCCACTTCTGAACTGAACACTCACAGAAAAGTGGAAGCCACCTTAACAAACATTTCTAGCATATGTGCTCTTGCTGTATTCTCAAACATCCAGGTTTAATGCCTGCAGAAGAAAAACAAGGTTAGTTGTTTTACAATATCCTGACATGAGTTGCCCAAGTCAATCTGCAATACATACAACTTTCAGAGAAAGACTTGTGTTCAGTGCTGCTCAATTCCAAAACCAGCAGAAAGGTGTGGGAGCTTTCCCCCTCAAATAATACATACACAATTCAATTCTCTAAAATTGCAGACCAAAAAGCAGTGTCTGAAGAAAGCATAGACAAAAGAGTGATTAGACCTGTCTGCTTTTGAGTAATACATAACAGTATAACTATATTGGCTATGTTACATCAGCTAACATAGGCAGGTCACTAAAATGACAATAGCTTTATTTCCTTAGCTACTACAGGATGACATTTGTGTCTGTCTATTGAGAGTAATTCAGTAAGGTGCTAACCTGTACGTTGAAAGAAGTTTTGAAAAGAATTTATCTCCTTGCAAGTAGAACAGAAACAAACTCTGCCAAAGTAGGAAGCAGAATGGTTTATCCCTATTTTACAGCCAGAAAGACTTTAAAAATAAAAGTAAAAATGGAAAAAATAAAAGGCTGTCTTTTCTAAATTATCAGTAATTTTGAATGCTCAGGTTGAGGCAGTAGTAGTGTGCATACCCAGCCCTTCTGAAAATCAGGTCTCAAATACTGCAAGCCTTTAGGTCTGCAAAGAGAGAGACAGGAATGAGCTGTACAGGAGAGATGCTGATGTTCCGTGGTCTGGAGATTAGGAGCATGCATCACACTGGACACAGTTAACTGTGCCGGTGATATTACCTGAGCTCCTCTGTTGTCCAAATATACCACACTGCACAGCATTTCTACCCTACATGCTGGTTTACACTGCAAAACCTGAGCCAAAGAAGGTTTCAGGAACAGCAGCAAGGAGAACTGAAGAACTTCCAGTCCAGTAAGGGACAACAAGGAGCGGGTGAAATTTCTGCACAACTCCCAGGGAGCTCATCATTGCCTGCCTAATGCTTTGGTGCCAGTGGGCTCAGGATTTACCAGCAAAGCATCACACCATTATGCTACCAAGTGCCTCAGCTGAAGGAGCTGATGCTTCAGGGGAGGCTGGAAGGAAAAAGAGCATGGAAACAAAGCCACTCCAACAGCAGGAGTGCCAGGAGGCGAGCAAAGGAGCAGGCTGCAGGTTAAAGGGCTGGTGTCCTCTCTCCTCCCAGCATCCTGTGGAACTGAAGCTGAGCCATTCCAGTCCTGTCCCTGTACTACCATACCCCTTTCCCAAATAAATCTCTTGTGATCGCAGCGAGTTAACAGACTTCAGCTGGTTACAGAAGGGATGTCTCATCTCCAAAACCTATACAACTCACCACTTTGTGATACAGACATTTAATTCCTTCACTTACAGCCGTAACAGCTGCCAGTGATACGAGGGGCCCGTTATTCCCAATGAAGAAGCATGGATGAGAGCAATCATAAATTGCAGACAAGACTGCCTCTGTTCCTGCTACATGCTCACACGTTAAAATTATGCTGGAGTAGCAAAGGAGCTACCTCATGGAACAAGGAAAATCACCCTCCTAACTGCTGTCCTGCATAAGGGAGGACAACCGATAACACTGTTTTCTTAGTGCCACAAAAAAGAACAGCGACAGAGATGTGTACCCACACCCATTCTGGAAACAGTACCTTATGGCAGGTTACATTTGCCTGGACTTAGAGAGGACTGGCTCACTTCTCCACGTTTCATGCGACGGTGCCCTCTCTTACCTCTATAGGACCGATTACACAGCGACAGCGTTTTAAACAGCCCAAAGCAAACCTACCCATGACCCCAGACCAACTTCCTCGCCTCTAATCCTCAACCGCCCCTCACAACGTGCCCGGACCTCTTCGTTTAACCCAGCAGGAAACGTCTAACACAAGCAGCCCGGCACCAAGTGCCGCAGCTCACCAGGACGAAACAAAGCCAAGAGCTTCCCCACCACACGGGCACTCACTCACGTACACCCCAAGTTTCAGGCAGGCGGCAGCCCGCGGGCTCGGCCGCCCGGCCGCGCACTGCACCGTCCCGCACCTCACGGCCGGGGCAGGGTTCCGTCCCGCCGGTACTCACACATCCAAACGCGGGCGGCGGCGCGGCTCGGACATCAGCTGGCAGCGGGGTCCCGTCCCGGCGGCGAGCCCCGAGCCCAGCAGCCCGCCGCCACCGCAGCTGCCCGGGAGACGTGGCAGTGAGGGCTGATGCTCTCATCACAGGGCGACAGGCGGCGGCGGCAGCACACACCGCGGCGATTGCCGGCCGAGGACGGCCCAGGGAGGGAAAGGCGCTGAGGGGCGGGGCGGCCTCGCCGAGCCGCCATCTTGGTGGTGGCAGCAGGGCTGCCGTCGGGGACGTACCCCCTCCCTTTATGTGCTTAATGCTGGACCAGGTACATATTGTTGCTTTAGAATCGCAAGTAATAACAATAGAATTACAGACTGGTTTGGGTTGGAAGGGACTTTACAGCTCATCCAGTTCCAGCCCCCTGCCACGGGCAGGGACACCTTCCACTAGACCAGGTTGCTCCAAGCCCCTTCCAACCTGGCCTTGGACACTGCCAGGGATGGGGCAGCCACAGCTTCTCTGGGCAACCTGTGCCAGCACCTCAGCACCCTCACAGGAAAGAACTTCTGCCTCAGGTGTCATCTCAGTCTCCCCTCTGTCAGGTTAAAGCCATTCCCCTTTGTCCTATCACTATATGCCCTTGTGAAAAGTCTCTCTCAAGATTTAATGTAGGCCCATTTAAGTACAGAGAGTTGCTATATGTCTCACCTCCTCTTCTCTGGGCTGAACAAGGCTAATCAACTCAGAAAGCTCTCTGCTTTGCATCATGAAATCACAGACTGGTTTTGGTTGGAAGGGGCCTTAAAGCTCAACCCGTTCCAACCCTTCTGCTATGGCCAAGGACACCTCACACTAGACCAGGCTGCTCAAAGCCCAGTCCAACCTGGCCTTGAACACTAAATCATAATTAACTGCTTCATTACAGTCAGCAAATCTATGACTGAACATCAGCAGCTGAAAAGAAGTCCCGCTGCCATTGCCACCCTCAGCTGAGATGCAAGGCAGACATCTACTAGAGAAGACCTGGGCCGCCCGGCTGTGCGAGAAGCCACACACGGGTGCTCAGGGCGCTGGGAGACTCAGCACACAGCCGGCAGCACGGAACGGACACGGGGTAGTACCTGCAACAGCCACCAAGCGGCAGCAGATAGCCAAAGGTGGTACGAAACTGACCCAAGGCTTTCCTGAGGGGCTTTCAGCGGATGCCAGCCCAGAGCTGGGGAGCTGCACGGGTGGAAAGAGACCTCTTTGAATGATGAGCTTTCACAGTCACAACGAGATAGACCTCCCAGGGAGCGAGAGGAAATACTGGAGGAAAGAAATAATCTTATGTGTGAGCAATAGACTATAAGAAATGGGACAGAGCTGGCTTAACCAATCCTTTTCACTGTTCTAACTTTTAAAATGGTCTGGAAGGGGCTCTGGCACAGTCTCATTGTCTTATCAGTGCGGTTGGGCTTGTGTCTGATACAGAATTCCACCTCCTCATTTCTTGCCTGCAGAGAATATATGTGCCTCATGCGTTCACTTTCCTTCCTTCAGCTGCAGCAGCATCTTCTGATCATTTTCACATCTATGTGAAAACAGCTGCCACACTCCAAACAGACCCATGCGCCTGCCTCACTGCCCTCACACCTCAGCTTTGCTCACCCTTCTCCCTGTAGCCACAGAAATGACCAGGCACACCCCAGCTGGACCAGCCAACTGTGGCCACAGACCTGCATCTGCACTTCAGTAATACACACCTTCTACTAGGAAACCTGCCAAAGCATTCCACTGCCCCAGAGCAGCTGGAAAAAAACCCCAAACTAAACTGTGAAATCCTGGAAAAAAGAAATTGTTCTTAACCTCAGGCCAGGTGTCTCCAAGGCCTGAGGCCCCTGCCCCAAGAGAAAGCTGCTCTTTGTGTAAAACATGCCCAGGAGATCTTAGCTGATGGAGCTGTGCAACAGGGCATGGTAAGGCAGGAGACAGGTTTGTGCTAGTTCAACAGGGGTGAGATTCCTTTTTGGCTGTAAATCTGAACACCAGTAGAATTCAATGAAATGATATGGAGATGGGTGCCTCATCTTTTCCTTTTGCATGCTCACATGGAATTAGGATGTGACAATTTATTCTATCTATCTTTGGCAACACTGTTTCACAAATACCTTACATTTATCTGCCAAGGCCCTTGTGTCCAATCCATGACATGTGGTATTTTTATCACTGAATTCCTTACAGAGCTCTGTAAACATTTGGGTTCTTGGTCTCCTCATAGTTGCATGGAAACTGTAATCCAGACTGAGCTAATGAAACTCGGACTGAGGAACAAGGAGAAAGATGAGACCATCCCTTTTGCATTTTGGGAAATTGGCATGGGCATTCACCATGTGAAACACTGAATGACAGCCATGAGAAGCCCAGGGAGGTATGTTCAAAACCATCCATGTTCAAAAACACCCCTCCTCTCTCATTCAGTGTATAACTGCTATCGGGACTTTGATAGAGCACACATACTGAGTTACTACACCACCAGACAGCACATGGCAAACATTAATGCTATAAAACTTTTTGCACTCTCAGCCAGCAACATACTTGATTGGCGTTTATCTCTGTTCCTGTTTTCTTCTAGCTTTCATTTCCTTTTTGGTACTTCAGATTAACACTCTTTTCATCTGGTCCTCACTTCTGCCATGCTTCATGTCCGTTTCCCACTGTCTGTTAGAAGACCTTTTCTTTGCTGCTCACTCTCCTTCCTGTTTCAAAGTCCTCTCCATTCTTATCAATTTAATTCCTTCCTTTCTCTTTTTATCACACATCCCTTCTATCCTTTTACTCCAGGGCTACTGCCCCACAGTCTGTGGGACATCGATGGCTGTGATCCTGACCAGCCCTGTAAATTTACCCTGGGATACAGCTGGTGCTTAATTCAGAGTCAAAGCCTTAACTCTACAACACATCGTAGTTGTAGAACACTTCGCTCTTGTGCACAACATATCTATACAAAGTGGGGTACCACCACAGTGCAGCTACAGTGACATGAAATTCAGCATAAACCAATTGCTTGAACATCAACCAGTTGCTAGGATGACTTTTGAAGTCCACTTTAAGCTCCTTTCTACTGACATCACACTGTTATTGGCACCTGCTCCATGTTAAAGTAAGCTCTGTTTTGCTGACTTGTGCAACTGTGACAGTGAGCCATCACCACCAGAATATACTACCATGGAAGTTATTCTGTGCTGCAGAATGGTTAGTTAGTGTGCCCAAGGACTGGGTTCCAAGGTTTAAAATAGAGTGTAGGTGAGGAAGACACAACAAAACCAGGAGCACAGAACTCTGTATTTAACACAGCAATACTAACACTTCTACGTAATATACACAAGTGTCACGAGGACTGTGAGTCACTCGTGTCATCTCTGTCTAAGGCAGAACTTCCTCTCGTGGCCACACAAACATCAGTTGGCCTTTGGGCACAAAACACTGCCTGGGAAGTCCAATGCCCCTTCCAAAGGTTCCTCTGCATCACCTCTGCATGCAAGACAGGGCCACTGCTCTTGTTCACCTTTCAAGGCCTCATTGCATTAGGCAAACAGCTTTTATCCAAGAGTTTTATCAGGTAAGATGCCTATGTTTAAACTATGAGATTGAAGAGCAAAGATGAAGAAGAAAGGCTGCTTTCACACTTGCTGCCAGGAAGATCATCCAAAGTGGACTTTGGATCTGCACCCAAGAAAACACTGCTTCTAGACATCTTCTACGATTTTCCTTCAGATCACTGATGTCTCCATGAATAGGGAACTAACCTGCAGGACTTTAAAACCTTTTAAAACCTACTTTTGCTCCACAAACAGCACCACTAACAGAAACAGACCCTAGTGACCCATCTTCAGACTCTGCTCAGAAATTCCACTGTTTCTATAATACCGTATTGAGATAAAGTACATCGAGGATTGCTTTTAGTAGCACTAAGACCCTTAATAAAAGATCCTTAATAAAAGATTAAAGATAGATTTCTGAAGGACACCCCAGACTCAGGATCCTTCTCAATACAGATTCTGTTCCCATGAGAGTCACAAAGAGGGTTTTATTTTTTTTGGAACAAACATAGGATTTAGTTCAGCAGAAAGAAACCTGATTAAAGAAACCTGACAAATGTTAAAATTGATAGACAAGGGCACTTGTGGGGGAAAACACACAGAGGAGCTTTTATAATACTGTAGCCATAGAAGAACTGATATAATTTAACACAGTGTTCTGTGGGCCATAAACAGAATTACTCACTGTTTGTTTCCCTATTTGTTTCCCACATCCCCCACGATGAATTCACTGCAGTAGCCCAAGTTTCCTGCACATCCTTCATACCCATGTAATACAGTATTCCTGATGCCTCTGAGTCCACACTTGCAGATCGAACTCACTTCCAGCATCTTCACATGTACCATTGGCCATCTACTCTCTGCCCTTCCCTATCCCGTGAGATCCTCACCACAGTAGCTCCAGGTCCCATCATTCACTTACCTCTCTCTGCTGGCCTGCGGAATGAGGAACAATGTGATCTGCTGCGTGTGTTGGGACACAAAATACATGCTGATTGAATCTGCAGCATGCGTGTGGCCTGACAAGCTGGAGAATGCTGATACACTTTCACTGGGTCACATAATGACTAATGCTCTCTGTCACCCTCTCAGCAGTGTCTGCTGCATCTATAGCTCTGATTCTTACAGCACTAACAGAAACTTACTATCTTTGAGATTGATGCTGCTTTGGCAGATTCGATTACAATCAGCAACTAGCATCTGGATTCTAAAAGCCACCTAAAACTATCAATAGGTGTCACTGATGCCATTAGAAATGGGGTCACTTGTGCAGTTTTTCTGGAAAACTACTCATGTATATTTAATTTTGGATTATCAACTTCCTTTGCTATTTACAAGCAAGAAGAAATTTAACACTGTCATTCTTTCTCTCTCAGATCTAATTTCATAGAATCATAGAATAAACTCAGTTGGAAAAGACCTTTAAGACCATCAAGTCCACCCATTCCTCAGCACTGCCAAGGCCACCACTAACCCATGGCACTGCGGGCCTCGTCTACACGGTGTGGGAACACTTCCAGGAACAGCGACTCCAGCACTGCCCAGGGCAGCCTGTTCCAATGCCTGAGCACCCTCCCAGTGAACCCTTTCTGACAGTTTCAGTGGAGGTTTTTTTATTTTTTCTTGCAAAAATATTTGCCACATTTTGCTTCATTTAATTTCTTATACTTTTAAACAGAGATTTTTCTCCCCTCTGATGCTTCTAGCAGAATTTCTCACCACAAAAGCTACCGAGTTTTGCCTTTTTCTTGAAGAGTGCTTGACAGCAGATTCCTCTTGGATGCAACCTTACGGACATCTGGACAACTGGACATCTGGAACAAACCAGCCCCTGACAGGCATGCATGCAGGCTTACTCTAGAGCCAGGCACACTCAGCAGGGCAGTTTGTGATCATCCCTACTGCTCCCCCTTTGCTTTTCTTGCCATTATCAGTGGCTTCAATATTTTGACCAAATAATTTAATTTGGCTGGTATATTGAATAATTTGGCTGGTAGGGGCAGTTAGGCTGGGAAGTTTTGATGGAGAAACAGCAAACATTACATTTTAGCCATATGAACTTTGGTTAATCCATACAGTGATTCGTACTGCAGGTGAAAATACCTTTGAGGCTTTTTTCATATAGTAAGAAAAATACTGATGAATAGTTCAGGTTGGGAGGGACATTCAAAGCTCATCTAGTCCAATTCCCTGCAATGAGCAGGGATATCTCCAACTCGATCAGGGTGCCCAGAATCACATCAGCCTGGCCTGGAATGTCTCCAGGGATGGGGCATCCACCACCTCTGGGCAACCTGTGCCAGTATTTTATCATCCTTAGTGTAAAGAATTTCCTCCTCACACCCAGCATGTATCTTTGAATTTTTGTCTGCACTTTGTTAGGGTTCGACACAAAAAGCCCTGCTGTGATTCTGCTTCATGAAGGGGAACACCTTTCTCTTTCCTGAGTAACCAGGTTTTGGAAACAGGCATCTGAAGTCCTCATTCCTGAGACTGCAGAACTCCTGCTGAGCTCCCTCTAATTTCACTGCAGAGAAGTGCCAAACAGAACAGATAAATCTTGAGAGGAAGCAAACCTTCCAACTTTTGGTGAGCACCACCAAATGCTGTGATGCCCATGGCCCTCAAAATTCCCTTCCAGCTTCAATCCCTCCCCAAAACTCCAAACCTTGACACTCCTGCCAGACCTGGCAGGGATCTGGCACCCAGCCAACACACACCTCGGGCGGGCTGAGCGGCGAGCACTATCTGAACTGTGCTGATAACGCTGTGCCTCCCGCGTTTGATCTGCAACCCTAAAGCAAACAAGCGAATAAAGCCCGCACTGCCCGCTACTCACAACCCCGCCGAGCAGCAACTATAACCGCGACAGGGCCGCTCTAGCCCCTCCAGCGGGGGTCTCTGTGGCGGGAGGCGGCCGCTCTATCCCCGCGCTCTATGATCGGAGGCGGTGTCGAGGAGAGGGGGCGGTCACGGCGGTGCAGCCGCGGTGCGAAGTGAAGCTGGTGGGTAAGGGCCGGCTGCGGCACATTATCCCTTTCCCGCTCCCTCTGGGAAGGAAGAACCCGACGTCTCTCCTCCATTCTTCCTCTCAATTCTTCCCTTCAATTCCGCCCCCATCTTCTCTCCTCCCCTCAGCTTTCGGCGCCTGCGCGGGGTCGCGCTGAGAGCGGGCTGAGGTGTCAGTCAGCGCGGTCTCGGGAGCGGACGAGAGGTGGCCGCGCTGGGGGCCTGTGAGTACGAGATGTTGTTAATAAGGCGAGGGGGAGATGCTCCTAACGTCAGGGTGCGGTGGGACAGGGGCCAGCCGTGGAGGGAAGGGTGAGGAGGTGGATGTGTGTGGTGGGTAACTGGTTTCCGGGCGGGTTCCAGTTTAAAAGCCGTAAGAGCGGAGGGGGTTAGGATCTGGTACGTGGAGGAGACATTGGCTCGGCTCCCGCGGCGCATCTGAAGGAGCATACAGGGAATTCCTCAGCGGAGATCGCTCTCGAGCATCAGAGGTAGGACTTGGGGATGTGAGCCTGCAGATAAGTCTTTTGGTGCGTAATGTTGTTGTAGTGTCACTGGTATGATGAGGAACAGTTACATATCTGAAAATTGTATGTTAGGTGGAAGTAGAATCGTAGAATTGTATAATGCTTGGTTGGAAAAGACCTTTAAGATCATCAATTCCAACCGTTCCCCAGCACTGCCAAGGCCACCACTAACCCATGTCACTGAGGGCCTCCTCTACACGGTGTGTGAACACTTCCAAGGACAGTGACTTGACTCCAGCACTGCCCTGGCCAGCCTGTTCCAATGCCTGAGCACCCTCTGGGGAAGGAATTGTGCCTCATCTCCAGTCTTAAGCTCCCCTGGTGCAGCTTGAGGCTATTTCCTCATGTCCTGTCTCTTGTTCCTTGGGAGAAGAGACCTACCCCACCTCACTCCATCCTCCTGTAGGGTAGCTGTAGAGAGCAATAAGGTCCCCCTGAGCCTTCTCTTCTCCAGACTAAACCTCCCAGGTCCCTCAGCTGTTCCTCATCACACTCGTGCTCCAAACCCTGCACCAGCTCCATTGCCCTTCTCTGGACCCATTCCAGCACCTCAATGCCTGTCTTGTAGTGAGGGGTCCAGAACTGAACCTGGTATTCAAGGTGTGGCCTCACTGTACTTACTGTATTGGGCTCAGAGATTATAAGTCAGGAGGATGGATGTAATGTGCTGCTGTTTTCATTATAGCTAAAGCTTATGAACAGCCAAGTTCCCAAGGGACACCTGAATCAGTTTAGTAGAGCTCAGTTTTCAACAGAGAGGATTAGAGAAGAGGAAAGTGAAAGTTTGATGTCATTGACGTGGCTAAAGTGAAAAAAACAAAACAAAGGCAAAAACTGTAGTATCTGCTGATAACCTTTAAATATTTGCACTTTTATCAGTAAGGTTGGTGGTTATGTGGCATGCTCTTTAAAGATTTATTTTTTCTCTGTAACTGGGTGATGATTCTGTAAATCTTCCATTGTTAATTACAAACATTCTGATTAAATTTAGAACACTGAAAACCACACCTTCGGGGTTTTGTATTATTCTCTGTTGCTGTTCAACTTGCATAATGCTTCTTTAACACTGAAGTAGATCACTTTTCATCCAAGATACTGTTACTGTCAATGAGCTTTCTTGAGAAGCACTTTCTTTAAGGATGTTTGATCTTGGGTTTGATGTGTTGAGGTATTTCCTTCTCATTTCTCCAACAGCCGTATTTCATTTTCACAAATACTTTTCAGTTAGAAGTAAAAAACTTGTTCCTTCAGCTTTGGAAGGGTTTTTCTTTTCTCTCTAGTTTGAGTTGCCACATTCTTTTAAGTAATATGCAGGAAAAAATAGAATTTGAGGGGTGCTTGATTTCTATATTTTGTTCTATGATCCTGAATCTAACTTGCAGGAATGAGTTGGGGGAACTTGGGTTTTGCTAGGTTGAAGGTATGCTTGCAGATTCTGAAGCCTGCTGGAATGACTGCCTGTTTTGATGCAAGAGTTCGGTTTCAAACCTATTTGTTTAGGCAAATACATAGTCCAGAAGTCATCTCATAGGTGTGCAACAGGGCTGGGTGACTTAAAATAAAGACATAAAAAGACATTTTTATGCTTGAGAGGCTGTGGGTTTTGTACTGTGCATAAATGTGAGCTTTAAAATAGTGTAAAACAATGGGAGAGAGCTTCCATGCCTTTTTTCTTTATAGTTTTTAACATATTTAGGGAGTTTTATAAGCATTCTGTCTCTGCTTTTTTTTCCTCCTGTTGCATACGTACAAATAACATGCTTTACAGCCTGTATTGTATCATCTTGTTGTCCTTAAAGCAGTACTGCTGCCGAGAGCAACAACTGGGTAATACTTTCTTTGTCAGGCAGTGACTTGTGGTGTGGAGATATCACATATTATACTGAATTACCTGAGTAATTCTCTTAAACTGATATCACAATGATTCTAAATGTACACAATTATATATAATAGTAAAAGTTTTGTATCCAGTGTTAGTGGGGCATCTGCAGCATTGATCTTGTGTCTCCCTCAGTCCTGTACTTGGCTTCTGTACTCTTGCAGCTGATTTTACTCATGGGTGAGATAGGGATGGGTAACACCTGCACAGTGATGAGAAGTGAAGGGAAAGGAGCCACTTTCCCCTACTCTGCTTCTGAGTTAAGTATCATCCCCTTGATCTTCTGTTTTGTTCCTGGAGACAGATAGAGCCTGCTGCTGCTTGGGTGAGGAGGAAGGTTGTAGAGGGATGGAAGCTCTTTAACCCTGAGGGTGTAGGATACAAGGAGTCCACATGACATCTCACCTTTAGTTTTCCAGACAAGATGTGGTGAGATTAGGAAGAGAGGTTAGTAATTGAGTTGTGAGGATGAGTGATGTGCTATCTCCCTCTGCCTGAAATCTTGATGAGCTGCTTGTCCAAAAGGTTTAATAGTATCCTGATTCTCAGGGGTATGCTTCTAGAACTACTTCCACAAGACATTGATTACAATTGTTTGGTGTAAGCTTGAAGTGGAAGTGTTGGAGCAGTTTTGAATTCTCTCAGATGCTGTTCTAGGACATAACTCTTCCAAAGGATGTGAGTTAGAGGGCTTAAAATGTATTTTTGAAAACTTTCTTCTGCATAAAAACGTATCTGCAGATTGTTTGAAAATCAGCGTAGATGTAAATTGTCTCTTAAGATGGAAAAGGTCCTGTGCATTTGATAGCTTAACAAAATCATGTCATCTACACAGCTTCTTGATACTTGTCTTTGCAGTAGGCACCAATGGTTTGGAATCCTTACTGAGATAAGACTACAAGAAATAATCATAAAGTAAAATCTGTTCATGCCAAAGGAAGCTTCAGCAGGAATTTCTTGGCAGTTCTCATGCTGAAATACCTTCATGAAAAACCAAGAATGGGATTCTGTTCTTAGTTGTGCTTTCATAATACACGTACATCTTATGTTTTGGGGTTTTTTCACAGCTTTATTCATAGATATTTGTAAAATGAAATTCATAAATGTGTTAAGTAGCCACAGTACTTCTTACCTCAGCTTCTTCCTTTATTGCTTTAGCTGTCTGTGGTTACCACTTTGGTTTAAAAAGCATATTGTGAAGTACTTAAAGCTGAAGTAAGAATCTACACTGTTGTAATACAGTGTGTTTCTCAGATGTTAGCTTTTTTGTGCAGGACAGAGGTGAGGGAGGGATTTGGCCAGAAGTGTGTTGAGTTTTTTTTGTGCAGTGGCAAGGTCTCTGACATGTGGCATCCATACCGACACGTGCCACTCCAGCAAGGCGACAGCTGCCAGAAAAACGTAGGGTATTGCAGAGTTGAATCACAGAATGGTTTGGGTTGGAAAGGACCTTAAGGTCATCCAGTTCCAGCACCCCTGCCATGGGCAGGGATGCCTCACACTAAACCATGTCGCCCAAGGCTCTGTCTAGCCTGGCCTTGAACACTGCCAGGAATGGAGCATTTACAGCCTCTCTGGGCAACCCGTTCCAGTGCCTCATCACCCTCACAATAAAGAACTTTTTCCTCGTATCTAACCTGAACTTCCCCTGTCTAGCTCTCCATCCACATGAGATTCCTGTGTTCACACAAACCTGTTTTACTGTGTGCTTTTTCAGGCTATTCCACTGACTTTGGAGAGGAAAGTGTTTTAAAATGTGCTTAATTTCTTTAAAAGGTATTGCCATAGTAAGCAGTCAGGGAGTTCTAGGCTGTGCCAGTTCTGTTTGCTGTATGCCTTGATCCATCTCTTTGCACTCAGTCTGACAGTGCTGTGTCCTTTACAGTGAGGTCAGTGGCTCAGCTGTAGTTGTGTAACAAGAGAGGCCATTCATAAATGTGTTTCTTGGCCTGGAGACCTTAGATTGCATTTCCTAGTATAAAATCAGAGTTCAGTACATCTTAGGAAAGTGAAAACAGCACCCACTCAGTTGGCCTGTGCTTGGTAATGATGTTGGGCCATTTGCAGCAAAGGCTGTCTGTGTGCTTAATAGAGAAAACATAACCTTTTCCTTTGGTAATCTCAGAAATCTTAATGTGAAGTTTTAGGTGCTGAGTATTTACCAAGAGTTGAGCCTCTGTTTTTATAAGTGAAACATGACTATGGTAAAGTGTCTTCTGCTTGCTCAGCAAATTGTCTGGGAATGTTAAAAGTAGCCGTATATCCACTGTCTAATATTTGAGAGAGTGGCTGGGTGGGTTTCTGGCAGCCAGAAAACCAGCAGCACGCATTGGAAGGACAACGGACTTCACACACACTAGTTCTCAGGGGCTGCTTTTTTTGTCCTGTGTGTTTCCCTGTGGAGCAAGTTGTTCAACTCTTTGATCATAAACCAGAGCAGTTTGGAACAGGGGAATAGCACTCCTCATTTGGGGTGATGATGGGTAGAACAGCAATGGTATCCCTGTTAGGGATAAGTGAGATACTGAGAAACTCCTGTTTTCTTACCTGTCCTGTATGTCAGTTGCAGTTGTATGCAGAGTCTTCTTTCAGTGCTTTTCTGCTAGGATGTTCCTTTTGTATGAAATGGATTTGTTGTGTTTGCCTGCTAAGCCTTTCCTCATTTACATCTGGTCCAATCACTTTTTCCCTGATACCCACAAACATGGAGACAATATGTAAGATAAATATCTAGTTTATTATCCTGTTTGGGCTGGGATAGAGTCACTTTCCTTTCCAGTACACGGCTGGCACAGTACTGTGTTTTGCATGTAGTATGAGAATAATGTTGATAACACACTGGTGGTTTTCAGCTAGTGTTTATACTAAGTCAAGGGCTTCTCATATCCCGCCAGTGAGAAGGCTGGAAGGGTACAAAGATTTGGGAGAGGACACAGCCAGGACAGCTGACCCAAGCAGGCCAAAGGGATATTCCAAACTATATGATGCCATGCTCAGTACATAAACTGATGGGAAAGCTGGCTGAGGGCTGCTGCTTGGGATGCTGGCCATTGGTTGGTGAGTGGTGAGCAATTGCACTGCTTGGTTTGTGTATTGTAATTATTATCATTACTGTTATCATTATTTCCTTCCTTTTCTGTCCCATTAAACTGTCATCATCTCAACCAATGAGTTTCCTCACTTTTCCTCTTCTAGTTCTCTGCCCCATCCTGCTGAATGAGCAGCTGTGTGGTGTTTAGTTGCCCTCTGGGGTTAAACCATGACAGTTCTTTCCTGGTGTGTTGTGTATTCTTTGTCTTCTTCAGTTTGTGATTCAGGAGTTGGAGCTGCTGATACTTCTGTTCCTTGACACTACATACCAAGCAGTTATCAATTCATAAATAGCAAGAAAAGAGTGTGGAGCCACCACATCTGCTTGTATTCTCCACACAACTGGAATGTTTTAGTTGGTGGTGGCTGTTACTCTAATCACAAATGCACCTTGGTCTGTTTCTTTTGAACTCATATGCTTCTTCTTTAAAATTGTCTGGCTTGAGACAGCTTGTGGAATACCACTTATTGCCTGGAAATGAATATTATCATCCTTCTAAAAGAACTGTTCCTATTCAACTGAAAGCTGAGCTACTCCTTTGCTGCTGGTACCAGGTCTTCAGTTGGGAAGGTTAGATGGAGGCTTACAGAAGGTTGCTAGATTCACTGCTTGCCTCCTGATCTGGCTAACCGATGTTTGCATGGGAGCCACTGCAGTGCAGAGAAAGGATAGTTTGAGGACTGGAGCTGAGACGAAGAAGAGACAGTGACAGTTGAGAGCCAGAGTGGTCTGAATTTATGCGGCTGACTAGTTGAAACATAAAGGAGTCCTAAAGGTTTGTTCAGCACTACTAGGAGTCTGAAACAAGAAATTTTCCCCAAACCTCTTGTGCCATCCTAGTAATAAGTAAGACCTTTGTGGCATAGAGGAGGCTTATTGGGGAAGCTTTGAAATATCTGCCTGCTCAAAATGTACACATCACACACAGAGCTCAAACAAGCTTGAGTTACAGGAGATCAGCATGCGTCATGAGGCTGTGCCTATCCTTTCTCTCCCCACCTCTAATACAATCATTCTTAGCTGTGTACCCTGTTTGTACTCAGGTCTCATCCTTTCTATGTCTTCTGTGATTATCTGTATGTTGGCTGAAAGTATGAGAAAATCTCACCCTGTACTTGTTAGAGGTGTGCTCAGAAATTCCTCAAACGTGGATGCAGCTGAAGGAAGTGTGTTTGTCAAGTTGATACAGGGGAGGAGGCTTAGGTAGGTAGGCAGCAAAGCTCTTCCTGGTAGATGTGTGCCAGATCAGATCTCAGCCAGCACAGCAAACATTGCACTGATGCTGCCCTGGTTGCTCTGGACTGGCAAGATGGCAAAGAGACACCTCTGTTGTTTTCATCCTGCCAGTTTGCTAGAGGAGTGTTATGGGGTAGCGGTGGGAGAAGCACCAGGGAGGAACAACCTTGTAATAATAACTTATATATTGTGAAAAGACTGGTCAGTAAGCCAGGCTTAAAGTATACACTTCTGTCTGTGGTGGTACTGTCAGCAGCAAGTATGGCTGGGTGCTAACAGAGAAGAGTGCCTGGGCATCAGAAGTATGGACAAGAGGGTGGGCAGCTTGATGTGTGTAAGAAGGGCATCTCTAATATTAAAACCAGATAGCAAAAGGGCTGAGATAGGAATTGTTGCTTGCTTCTAGGAGCAAAGGCTTTTGGCCTGTGGTTTGTTATAGTGATTCTTTGTGTGCAGCCCTGCTTCTGGCACAGTGCAGTCCAGATACATCATAGTGCGCCTGTGCTGGCTCTTCTGTGCTAAGGGGAAAGGAGTGAGCTGGCTGCCATCCTGGGCTGCTGGGACTTGTGCCGTCCCAAATGCCCCCCTCCTCTTGGAGCTGGGGAAAAGCAGGATGTGTTGGCTCTTTTTATTTGTCATCTTGCCAGTTTTGTGCTGACTCTTTCCTGCAGCATGTGAGAGGTGACAGAAATCTCTTTATGGTGAGGGGTTTCCTGCATGAAGAGTGTCTGCACTTGCATAGCGCTCTCCATACTACTTGGAGTGACTGCTCTGCAGGAGGGAGGAATGTGGCAGCAGCAGTAAGTGGTTTAATGTGCTTGCTTTATTTGGCTTGAAATCTTGAGAAGTGGAAAGGGTATTTGTCTGAGGGTTGGGTTGCTTTTGTTTGTTCTGCTTTGCCCATGAATTCACCATTTCTCAGTGCATTTAGTGGGGTTTTTAATAGGAAGAGGTAATAGGATTATAAGTGTTACATAAAAGAGGTGTTAAAAACTATTAGCTTCATGCTCTACTACAAATCCAGTCTACTGAAAAGAAGGATATGCCTGTGAAGGGAGCAAGTTTTGCCTTATGTGAAACTTGAGGGCTTGAACTCTCTTGCATAGAAAAGCTGATAAGCTGATGCTGTACCTTTGATGCTTTCTGCCTTGTCAGTTGTAAAGAACTCAATTCTTTCTTGGGGGGTTTAATGAAGAAGATTTGGAGCAGCATGAAAAGTTACGGCAGAGCTAACCCATTGCTGCTTTGATTTTGGCCTAGATAAAATACTAACTAATAGTCTGCAGAGATAAAATACTAATAATACAGATCTGATAAAGGCAGTGCCGAAAAACTCTTTCGTGCTTCATTTCCTGCTTGAACTTAGGAAGGTTTTAAAAGGTTGAAATGAATCCCTCGTGCTGCTCAACCTATCTGTGGAATTACTGTGTGAGCTGGAGGAAGTTGAAGGGCTTCTGAAAAACCCTACATAAGAAACCTGTCCTTACTGGGCAGTATGAAACAGGTAGAGTCAGAAAGATAGTTTGTGTAAGTTAAAAGTTAAGTTTCCATGCAGCAAATTACAGGACCTCTCTGGAGCCTTCCTGAGGCTGGACTGATTTAAATGGAAGCACATGAAAAATAACATGTAGGCAGTGTGTTCTCACTGATTATTTATACTGTTACAAATAACTTTTCTCTATAAGTGAGCATGTAAATCTAGGCTTTAGCATAGTCATCAATTTATATCTAAAGACATATCAGGGGGAAGTAAGTGTTTGGAAAATAATGAGTTTTCACCTACTCCAGTTCCATACCGAATCTTGTTCATGAGGTTACTTTCCTTCACTACCATCTAGCTCAGGGCTACCAGTAATCGATCTTCCTGCTGATAGTGTCTTTGTTTACCTATGAATTTGGCTTAGATCTGAAGGAACAACCTTCAGGCTACAATTTCTGCATATCTTTGAGCTTGGTAATGCTGGTGGCTTCAATCAGGCTGCTAAGCAAATGGCTGCATCGACCCTGCAAGTCCTTATGTGGGGACCCAGCTTGTATGTATGTTACTCACTTGCTCTGTGCTTGAACAGCATGTCATACTCCAGTGTATGTGTATTTCTGAATGAAAATGGATGGGGTTCTGATGTTCCCACTTTTCTTTGGAAGGTGCTTTGTCCATGTTGGAACCTTGCTTACTATTTTGGGGCAAGTTAGGGCTTTGTGTTCATGCCAACAGGCTCAAGGATCAGAGCTGAACACCCTGTTCATGGAGGAATTGGAGCACTGCATATCTATCTGATCAGTTCCTGCAGGTAGCCTGTTCTAAACATTGTTAGGAGCTTTGGAGCAAGCAAGCAGGGACTGGCGTATGCTTCAGAAAACCCAGCAGGCTGCAGACCTTGTGTTGGCAGGCAAACTGCAGAGCTCAAAGACAAGTATAGATGTGATGTTGGGGAACACAGGTCATGCAGTATTTATGAGCCTCAGTATGATTGTAGAATCATAGACTGGTTTGGGTTGGAAAGGACCTTAAGATCATCCAGTTCCAGCCCCCTCCCGTGGGCAGGGACGCCTCACACTAGACCAGGAGTCACCCAAGGCTCTGTCCAACCTGGTCTTGAGCACTGCCAAGGATGGAGCATTTACCACTTCTCTGGGCAACCTGTTCCAGTGCCTCACCACGCTCACAGTAAAGAACTTCTTCCTTACATCTAACCTGAACTTCCCCTATTTGAACCCATCACCCCTTGTCCTATTGCTGTAGTCCCTGATGGATATATGTAGAAGTGTGTTTTCAGTGCCTGCGTAGAGAAGGAGACCTTTCTCATTTTTTCATAGATTTTTGGAATTCTGTCCGATGCCGTATCTGGATAACTATATGTTGTGGGGTTTTTTTTTAATTCAAATCCATTTCCTGGATTTAGAAATGGGTACCATGGTGTTTTTAACTGTGTGCACTTCTAGTCAGCTGTGACTTTCTAAACTAGCTTTGGTTATGCTTCACTGAGAACTTCCTTCATAAGAACAGTTGCACTTTCTGTTCCTGTGAAAGTTTCTTGATACCTGTGATGAAAGTCAGATAGAGCTAGGGTCAAGTTAGAGAACTATGAGAAGAATTCAGTTGCACCGTAGGTGTTTTCCCACCCATGTTTGAAAGCTACTCACCCTGAGTTATAAAGTGCAGTAGAAGAATGACATTTCCGGCATGTTGGAGGTTATTGTTTGTAGCAAGATTTGTTTAGTATTGAATTTTGGATTGAACTATGGTTTGCACGTGTTTGAGTGTCTCACTGAGTGATCTTTTTCTTACCCCCAATATATCAGGTATGATTTAGAGATAAAGATGAAAAGAAGGGCTTCTCTAAATACACAGGTAACAAAAGGAAGACAAAGAAAAATGTGGGCCTATTGCTCAGTGAGATAAGGGACTTTGTTGTGCAGGACATGGAGAAGGCTGAACTACCAAATGCCTTTTTTTTTGCCTAGTTTTTACTACTGAGGCTGGGATTCAGGAATCCCAGGTGTCAGAGATGAGGGGGAAAGGCTGGAGT
This sequence comes from Psittacula echo, assembly GCF_963264785.1. Taxonomy (NCBI): domain Eukaryota; kingdom Metazoa; phylum Chordata; class Aves; order Psittaciformes; family Psittacidae; genus Psittacula; species Psittacula echo. The sequence continues at coordinate 9,823,683 of NC_137736.1, forward strand.
AAGAAAGATGTACCCTTTGTGGAAGAGGATCACTTAAGCGGTCAGGGAATACTTGAGTGAACTGGACATATGTAGCTTCATGGACCACGATGGAATGCACCCATGAGTTGTGGGTGAGTTCCCTCTGCATGATGTCACTGTGAGGTGACTCTGGATAATCTTTGCCTGATCATGATAACTGGGAGAAGAGCCTGAAGACTGGAGTGATGTCACTGTACAATTAGATGCTAAGGACCACCAGGCTGTAAAGCAGCATGGGAGGAAAGGATTTAGGGGAGGTGGCACCAAGCTTTCTTGTGATTGAAGTGGATGTGGAGACCCTTCACTGCTGGCGGTAAGGTCACTGGAAACTCTTCTGTCCCTCCCTTAGAGCAGTGCTGTGCCTTGCTTGTGGATGGAGAGAGCAGGTTATACCCTCTGTGTAGTGCCTGCCGGAGGAACAGCAGCTGCCCGTTCTCAGTGAACCCCAAGAAGTCTGGGCAGTACATTGAGTAGTTCATCTTGTCAGTCCTAGGCCTGGCTCCCACATCCATCCCTGTGAATCAACAGACTTTTCCAGAAGACACCTGGACTGAAGTACTGGGAATGTACAGTTACTGTATTCCTTCTGCCTGGGTATCTCATGTATATGTTGAACGCTGTTATAAAATAACCTTCCATGTTTTGGTGTTTCTTCTCTTTGATCCAGCCTGTTTGGTGTGCATTGGCTTTAATCACTGCCTTGCTTCACTTAGCCTCAGTCTTTCATCTTCTTACACGTGGCAGTTTTCTTGGGTGTTCTCTATATCAAAGCTCTCTTCTATTAAAATGTCATTCTTTGCTATGAGCTGATAGTAACAGACAAAAGTATTTGCATGGTAACTTTATGTGATGGCACTGTAGGAAAATGGAGCTCTTGAAGGAGGGCAGGAAGCAGAGCAAAGGATTGGATCCTCACAGGCCTAACACTGCAAAACTGAATCTTTCCCTTGAACAGTAGCAGATTTGCCTCCTGCAGCAGCATGTGAGAGGGGAACACTGGGCAAAGAACCACTGACAGGCAGCAGATACAGAGCCTCTGATGCCAGTCAGGTATTGCAGGATGCACACTGCATGTTGCGGAGCAATTGAGCATCAATAATACTCTCTTTCAGAAGAAACCAGTTGAGTTCTGGAGAGAATTCATATGTTTTTCATTTTGGGTGGGGGGAGCTAACTCAGCCAGCAGAATCTCTTACCTTACAGTTGTTGATAAGTTTTGTAGGAGCAGAAGCACTGAAGCCTGTGTATTGCCAGGCAATGTACTCAGACATAACATGGGGTAGTAGCTGCACTTTCTGTTCTGGAAGGAAAAAGAAAGAAAAGTTGGGAGTGGAGAACAAAGCAGTAAGGTGGTTTGCCTAAAATCATGCAGCTGGTTTGTGGCTGAGCTCAGTGTCTTTGTATCTGATCAGTAGTTCATACTTGCTATTCCTTTCATGTTTGGTCATAAGCTGTTTTCCTTAAGGCACAGCAGTGGAGAGAGGTAGAAACTAACTCCTGCCTCTTTTTTTGTCCAGGTTAAGTCCTGTTTCCTGACATTTGAAGAGCAAACAGCACCAGGGCTCCATGAATTGCAAAACTGCAGAAAGTGTGGCAGCCCTACCTACCTCCAGCTTTACTCCTCTACTGTGACATCCTTCTTGGGACCTTTGTTTTCATCCCCCCTGGCTGCTCAGCAGGCTGCCTCAGCATCAGAGCAGAGGAAGCAGCTAGTGGATCAGGGAGAATCATGGCCTTGAGTTTGTATGTCTTTCACCTCTTCTATAAGTTCAAAGTGTTGGTGCTTGTCACTTTGTGTTTGATGGTGCTATGGGCCACAGTCAATTACTATGTGGACTCCAGACAGGAAATGCCTAAAGCTAAGACCATGGTGGAGGATTTCAGGAAGGTGACTAGCCTGCAGGACAGTCAAAAGGAAGAGAAGATGGAATCAGTTGCAAAAGTTCCTACAGTAAAATCACTTCAGGATGAGTGCCCAGCTCTGTCTCCGTACCTGAGTAAGTGATCCTGCTTTCCTGCCTTTTCTAACAAGTTACACCTGCTTTACAATTCCTGATTGGTTTTCTTCCTAGCGTTTTACAGTTAGACACTTTTCTTGTGAAGCAAATACAACACAACCAGTCCCAGTAAGCATTTCTGGATGAGGAAGTGACTTACGTGCTCGGTCTGGCTGGGACAGCAGCCCATATGGTGTGGTGCTTTGCATTTGTGGCTCAAACAGCTTTGGTAACCCACCAGTGACTTGGCTACTGCTGAACAGTGTCTGCACGATGTTGAGGCTTTGTTTCTATGTTGGCCTCGTAATATTTGGTAGGTTGTTGGTGGGCAAGAGGTTGGGAGTGGACACAGCAGGATGGCTGAGCTCAACTGACCAAAGGGATATTCCATACAACATAACCATACCATTTCCCACACTCAGCAATAAAAGCTTAGGGAAAGGAGGAAGTGGGGTGTTCATGGCTACAGTGTTTATCTTCCCAAGAGCTGTTTCTTTTGGTCTTGGTATTGCTGGCAGCACCAGGCTTCTGCTCTGCACTATCACGTCACTGTTGCTTTCCTCTTCTTTTTGTGGACCTGATTAGGGATTTGTTTGGGAAGCCGAATTCTTCCCTCTTCCCTGTTGTAGTCCAAAAAGCTTCTGTCTCACTGCACACCCCCCTTCCCTGCCCCAAAGATGTGTTTGCTGAAGTGAAAGCACTGCAGTTTTAGCCATCACAGTGACCTGTGTTGTTCTCTTCAGTGGGTTTGCTGAGCCCAAAGGGGATGAAATGATAGCTCAGTGCAAGAGAAGTGATGAAAATCTGGCTAGAGGAAGCCTTGATATGTTTTATCTTACCTTAAGCTGGTAATGGTTTAAGTAGAGATGGCTTCTCATGGCCACAGTCCTATGTCTCTTTCCACTTACTTCTCCTCTGCTTTGCCCTGGCAGCCATTTCAAGCCAGTTCTCCTGCCATAGGAACTTCTTTTGATTTTTTTAATTATTTATCATCACTTTTAATCAGTTTAAGCAACTAAACACTTGATACTCTCTCCTTCCACTGCCTGCATAATATGCTTGTGGCACTACTTTTCTCTTAGAAAGGCAGGGAAACCAACTGGGGCTTGATCCTGGGTTTCTTATGCTGTTACAGAGTTAGATGCCTGGACTAGCCACAATCAGAAATAATTGGGGAAAGATTCTTGTGCTTCTCCTACAGTTGGTGCCAGCAAACTCACCTTCAAAGCATCTCTCACACTAGAAGAAGTGCAAAAGGAGAACCCTGAGGTAGCCAAGGGCCGGTACCACCCTTCGGAGTGCGCAGCACAGCACCATGTGGCCATCATCATCCCACACCGCAACCGAGAGAAGCATCTGCTGTACCTCCTGGAGCACCTCCACCCCTTCCTGCAGAGGCAGCAGCTGGACTATGGCATCTATGTTATTCACCAGGTGAGGCTGAGATGTGTTTGGTGTTTGGGGGTGATGCTCTGCAGGCCAAGGAGACACTTGCTGCTGCTTCTGCTGGCTAACATCAGTCCTCCAAGTCTATTTCCAGCACCTGCTGAGGGATGCAGTGTTATATGCAGCCATTGCTGGTACCACTGCAGGATCTCAGCTGCTGTTAGCAAAGCTGGAAAGAATTAACAGTGTTTTCAACTGGTGTCCATTTCTCAGTCTGAGTAACTTACTATTCCTAACTTAGCATTCAAGGTTAGCATCTTTCCCATTACTAATGCAGCTCACTTCTGCAGCATACACGTAGTAACTATACTGATATATTTTCTGTCTTTTCATTTGGAGTTGTTTGGATCGAAGGCCTCAGTTTGTATCCAGCTTTACTCTCCCATCTGCTTGCTGGCTGTCATGTTTAGTAAGCTGTGTGTTGTACTCACTTCTGCCAGCTCAAACCAGACATGACAGCTACTGCTTGCAGGTGCTTTACTTGCCCAGCAAGGGCTGCGGGCAGAAGTACTCATGAGAAAGCACTTGGTTCCTGACAGCTTTATTAATTTCTTTGCATTCTTCCTAGTGTGCTGAGTCAACAGCTAAAATTTGCATACACGGATTTGTGCCATGTTGATTTTAATCTAAGATACAGATTTCTCTTTTGTAATATGTTGACTTTTTTTTTTGATCTTTCATTGTTTGCTTTCAGTTGCTCTCATTTATTTATATGTTCTGCCTTGAATCTAAACAGATTTTGCAGACAGCAGGAGAAAATGGTGATAAATCAATAGAGTTTCTCTTCCCTTCTGTTCAAAGAGTCAGTCAGCCAGCATGAGGCAGTGCATTCGAGGTGAAAGCCTACAATTCTGCTCAATGGCACAGCAGAACAGCAGCAGAAGTCATGGCAGGTTATGTGCTTTGTCTGAATAGACTGGTCCTCCCTTGTTTAAAGTTGTCATGTGGCCCATAGAGTGGAGAAACTGAGGCTTTTTTCAGCCTTAGTGTAATCATATGTATAATGGCTCACTCCAGCTGTCAACTAAGTTATCAGGAGAATCATAGAATAGTTTGAGTTGGAAGGGACCCTAAAGCTCATCCAGTTCCAACCCTTTGCCTTGGGCAGGGACACTTTTCACTAGATCAGGTTGCTCCAAGCCCCATCCAACCTGATTCTTTATCTCCTGAAATCTGTGAGGTGGAGAACAGCTGATGGCGTATTAGCAAAAAGAAGTAGAAGGCTATGAAAGTTTTGCCTGATGTGTCAAGTCCGGACTTATTCTGTCAGAGTTTTTACTTGAAGATTGGAAGCTTTGGCTTCCCCTTTCCATGAGATAGAAACGCCCAAAACTGAAAAGTGGGTCTAACACAGCTCTTTGATGGCAAATCCATTTTCACTCTCCATTTGTGATGTCATTAGTGGTTTTAAGTATCTTTTGAGGAAAGAAATAGTTAAAACCAGGATTTAACTATTAAAATATACAGAGTTGACTTTAGAGGAAGATTAAGATGTGTTTCTCTCTCTGAGCAATTGAAGGGCATACTCCAGCTTTCTTTATGAGCTAATTGTAACATCTTGAACATCATGTTTCTCTGCACGAATGTGTGCATAGGTGCGTAGAGTGCTGGAAAAAATGTGAGTTCATAATCCCTGAAGGGTGAGTAATTTATTGCCCAACTTAAGTTTGTCTTGTGGTTGGTGTTCTCCTCCCATAGAAACAAAGGAAGACAATTCTTTTCTCAATAAAAGATGAGAGTAAACTTTGCTATTTGCTCAGCATGTGGTCTAACATGTAAAACTCCCTTCCTGGACAGTCATTTTAGGTGGTGTTTGGCTGCCTTTGCACAGGAAGTGGGCAAAGGGAGGGGAGACACAACTGGAGCAGATGGTCTGCACTTCACATGCTCTTGATACCAAACACAAGTGAAGTTCTCTGCATGTTCTTTGCCAGATATCTGAATTGTTCTGATCATTAAATAGTCTGTTTCCATCATCAGGAGAAGATTCTCTGATGGATGCTTTCATATACAGGACTCTTTAAAAAAACAAGCAACCAACACACACCCAAAAACCCCTCACGCAGAAATTTGACCTCATACATTTTAGGGAATTTTATCTCATTTTTTCTTGGAAAATTCCTTCCCTGACTCAGAATAGAAGCAACTGATGATCCCTCTGTTAATTTCTTGGAGTGGGCGTTGGGCTGGATTTCCTTCATTGCAGGTATGGAGCCATAAATCCCATAACTCTTCTTTGTTCAAAGAGCAGATGGCTGTTAGTGATGGTGAACAAATTGCTGCTTCAGAGCAAAACATTACCTTATAGAACAGTAAAACATGCTTTGTATACAACTATTTTCCCTCCAGTTAACCTTCTCTCAGCCTGAGGAGGCCGAATTCTAGCTCATCTTTCACTGAGCCTCTCCCAGCCCAGGCACCTTCTAGCAAATGACTCCTTTCTCTTGAAAATTGCTCTTTATCTTTTGAATACACTGAGTTCCCAGCTCTAGAAAATCATAGAGTCATAGTTAGGGGTGGAAGGAACATTAGCATTACCCAGTTCCAGCCCCCTGCTATGGGCAGGGATGCCTCCCACTAGCCCATGTCATCCAAGGCTTTGTGCAACTTGGCCTTGAACACTGCCATCGAGCATTTACCACTTTTCTGGGCAACCTTTTCCATTGCCTTACCACCCTTACAGTAAACTCCTTCCTTATAAGAACTTCATTATATCCATCCTGAACTTCTCCTGTTTCAGTTTGAACCCATCACCCCTTGTCCTATCTCTACAGTCTCTAATGAAGAGTCCCTCTCCAGTGTCCTTGTAGCCTCCTTCAGACACTGAAAGCTGCTCTGAGGTCTCCACACAGCTTCTGTTCTCCAGGCCGAACAGCCCCTACTTTCTCAGCCTGTACAACAAGGCTAGTAAAAGTCAAGTGAAGCCCCATGCTAGGAGTCCCTGTGCAGCGTAACAATGAGGTTTAGATAGGAGTTAAAAATGGAGAGACCTGCTCTTTATTTTCCACTCTGCCACCTACTGTGTGAGCTGAGGAAATACAGTGAATTCTTCAGGCATTGCTATCCTCTGAACTGCGGAACAAGCATAAATCATCTGTGGCAGGTGCTCTGATGTAGATTACTCCCATTCTCATGAGTTTATGTGCTTTGGGCTTGGCTTTTTTAAACACCTTCCATAAGCTTTGCTGACACACTTTATGGGGCACCAGTTTCTAAACCGTTTACTGATACCTCTTTGTTATTGCTAAGCTGTTACTGATACCTCTATGTTATGTATGTATCTACATACATCCGGAACTCTGGGATTGGAGCAGCAATAGGAGTGAGATTGTGTCATCCAGGATGCATATTCCTGGTGCCCAGACAATCATAGACTCTCCTGGCCCTGGCTCTGTTTGTTCATGACAAGCAGAGATGGAAGAACTCTCTGTGTCACTGGCCACTGTGATGCTGTAGCCAGTGCTATGGGACAGCTCTGTGTGCAGTTACTGGCTGGAAGATGTGGCTGTGAATTACGTGATCAGAACAAATATCTGGGAGCAGTTCTGGTTCTAAAGGTTTGACATCTTCTTCAGAGGTTTTCTCCATTCTCTTCCACAGGCTGGCAGCACCAAATTTAATCGTGCTAAGCTGCTGAATGTAGGATACATAGAGGCCCTAAAAGAAGCTAACTGGGACTGTTTCATTTTCCATGATGTGGATCTGGTGCCAGAAAATGACTTTAACATTTACACGTGTGGCCCCGGACCAAAGCACTTTGTAGTTGGCAGGAACAATACTGGATACAGGTAGGAAACCAGGAATATGGAAAAAATACCAATTGGGAAATGCCATGTTACTGTTAATGTTCCTCTTCTGATGGAGCTCTGTGCTGTATCTACCCCTTCTCCTGACACCAGGTTTCTTCATCTCTCTGGAGTGCCCTTGTCAAAATAGAACTGTATGGGCATCTCTTAAGTCAGCTCCATGGTCACCTGTCAGGTGATCATTGTAATCCTTCTGGTTTCTGGGGTGAGGTAAAGGGTGTTCCAAGAAGAAAGCAACATGCAGAGGTTGTGCAGAGGCCTGTCAAAGCTAGAAATGCATTTGCAGTTCCCTGGTCCTCTAATTTGAGGGTGTGATCTTACTGTAGAAAAACTTGCCGCTTGCCTTTTGCTGTTGAAGAGGTAACATCTGATATGGAGAGCTCAAGTATGAGAATTTGCCCAGGAATAGGGTTGTATCTAATGATGTGGCTCGGCAGTGTCTCATACAGGATCAGTTTGGGTTTGAAATGGGTCCCCTAAATGCCAGCGTGATGTGAAAAGTCAGGTTCAGTCCACCTCAGGGAAGAAAAGGCTCCTGAGTTTGGTGAGTTTAATGACCAGAGTATTTCCATTGAGCTTGTTTCTTTCAAGATTTACCTCCTATGTCATGTCATCTCAATATTAATTCCAAGTGGGCTTTTCAAAAGCTGATCTCTGTGTACTTTGAAGCAAAGCTCTGCTTCACTTCTAGGTTTCCTATCTTAAATATATGAGAGAGAGGTGGGGTGTGTAAATTCTTATGCAGAATACCCTTCACTTCCCAGTCACTTAGTGCAAACTGGAGCAAGCACGTATGAACTAGGCTTGTGACAGGTTTTGGAGCACTCTGCCTTGCAGACAGAATGCTGAGGGCTATGGGATGGTCAGTGCACCAAAGCAACAGAAACACTGCTTTGGGTAATGGACAGGCATGTAGAATCCAGGTTGATAACATGGCACAAAGCTTGAGGTGCTTTACTTAACCTCCTGTGCCTCAGTTTTACTGCAAGTGTTCTGTTTAGTTAAGCAGATGGATTCTTGCTTTTACTGCAGGATCCTCTTACTATGGATTTCTTCAGGTTTCTGCTGCTTGTGGAAAGGAACTGTTAGTTATAGGCTTGGTTTTTAAAGAGCACTTAAAAGAGTATAAAGGTTTAAGCTTTGGCTTTAAAGGGTACAGACAAAATGTTGTTGTGAATACCCTGCACCAGTATTCATTGGGATACTGGTGGTTTGAGCTTGATTCATACTTTCTTTTCTGTGTCACTGCCTCTGTTTACACATCCATGAAGTGGGCACAACAGCACTGTATTTCCAAAGGAATTCCTGGGTACATCTGAAGGAATTCAGATCCTGAACTGAGCTGAGACCTGGGACTGAAAACCCAGTTGGGTGACCTCAGTGTTTTGCTTAGGCTGAGTGAGCATACTGAGAGATGTCACTTAGATGTATGGAAGTTGTACATGTTCTGCATCAACACACAACATCCTGGGCAGGAATGTGAGTGCATCATCTATGGTGATGCAGTGTGTGGTAATCTTGACAGCTTTGGAGAGTCAGTACCTTATGTTTAGTTACACAAACTACAGGTTTAGATGCTTCAGAAAGGAAGGCTTCTATACTAAAATTTTGAAGGTGGTCACATACTAGAACAAGCTGCCCAGAGAGACTGTGAAGTCTCCATCTTTGGAGATGCTCAGAACCTGAATGTACCTGGTCTTAGTGACTTGCTGTAGGAGACCTTGCTCTGAGCAGAGGGGTTGGACTGCTTCATCTCCAGAGGCCCCTCAACCTCTGCAGTTCTCTTGTGATGCTATGACAGGAGCCAACAAAACTGGTCTGAGTTTGGTTTCTGAGTTTGGTCTTGGTTTGGTTTCTCTGTTGTTTTGTCTGTGTGTGTGTGTGTGTGTGTGTGTGTGTGTGTGTGTGTGTTTGTTTAAATTAGATTCCTGGTAAACCAGAAATAGCAATAAGCATCACACCTTTCCTTGCCTGGCATGTAAATTGCCATCATGGGTATTTTCTAGCCCTGGCAGTTTTTTCACCTCTTTGTATTCACATCTGTCTAGCAATCCAAATGCAATCTGCAGCCATGTGCACGTCACCTCTGGCAGTGGCAATGTATTAGGAGCTGTGTTATACTGCTCACCTTGAGGTCCTAGAAAGAGGAGGGTATCATAAACAGCAAGTAGCAAAATGATGTAAGAAGATAAACAGTGTGGTATGTAAATATCTTTTAGAGCAGCTGCAGTTCCCAGGACAAAGAAGGTAGAAGTCAGAACTGAATCTCTTTTAGAGCTGAGCACCACTACAATAGGTTGCTTAGCAACTTACACTGTACCTTACCTTAGATTTGTTCCCACAGTATCCCAGGGCATGTGTACCTGTGCTGTGATCTGGTTTCATTCCATGTTTCTCAGCTTCAGCTCCAGGGTGGTCAGTGGCTTCTGTCATTATTGCAGAGCTTCTGCTATGGGAGTGTGTGGCTTTGTTCCTTTTGTACTCATGGGAGTCCTTGAGGTGAAGTGCTGTTTGCCTGGCAAGGGGGATTGTGTGAAGAGAGAAACTGTTGAAGAAGGAACTGTTCTCTCAGTTGGAGAGTTTAATCTTCCAGGCCTAGAGCAAATTGCCATCCTTTTGTGAAAAGAGGAAGACAACCAGAGCAACCTCATGGGTTTGTGCACCCTCAACTCTGTGAAAGACACATCTAAAGCCAGAGTTTCAGAAGACAATTCAGAGTTGCAGGGTGGGATTTTTGTGTTGGTAGAATTTGACTTTTAATTCTTCATTCTCTCCTCTTGTGTACTTCTAGGTTACGGTACACTGGATATTTTGGAGGTGTAACTGCTTTAACAAGGGAACAGTTTGCCAAGGTGAATGGATTCTCTAACAACTACTGGGGCTGGGGTGGAGAAGATGATGACCTTCGAATCAGGTAAGAAGTCAATCATGTAAGAAAGTTCAAGTTAGATATAAGGCAGAAGTTCTTTACTGTGAGGGTGGTGAGGCACTGGCACAGGCTGCCCAAAGAAGTGCTGAATGCTCCATTCCTGGCAGTGTTTTAAGGCCAGGTTGGACAGAGCCTTGGGTGACATGGTCTAGTGTGACGTGTCCCTGCCCATGGCAGGGGGTTGGAACTGGATGATCTTAAGGTCCTTCCCAACCCAAACCATTCTGTGAAATAAAAACCTAGAGAGAAATGATGCCTAAAAAAATAGAAATGGATGTGACTTCCCACCTGGCCCCCAAAGGCAGAACGCGACAGGAGCTTTCAGTTCCAGACAGTGGGGATTTGGGCTGCAGGGTGCAGTTCTGTGCAGAGTTTCCTCTTTGCAAAGGTTAGGTGTGCCAGGGACCTCATCCTCTTCCTGACAAGTATTTCTGGTTGGGTGGAGGGTTTGTTAGGTTTTGGGTTGGGGTTCTTTTTGGTTGGGTTTGTTTGTTATTGTCACAGCCACACAGGATTTGCATTGTTACTTGGTTATTGGTTATAACAGAAGCAGGAAGATTGAAGTCTGGAGGGTGATTTGCCAAAGAGACACAAATGTCTTCAGTTCCAATGCTTTATAAGAGTGTGGAGGGCTTTGGTTTGGTGGGATTGGGTTTTTTGCATTCATTGACTACCGTGATTTACTCCAAGCACAGCTTAGTTTGTATGTGGGTGGTGTTGATTCTAGTTAACACAGTGAATAGCTTGAATTTTAGAAAGACGGCATCTATTTGCATGTGCCTTTTGTTCTTGTGAAATCCAGTTTTGCAGATGGGCCTTTCAAAGTAGGAGAAACCTGTCAGTTTGAGAAGTTGAATGGCACAAAGGACTCAACCTTATTTTTCTGGTGATCTTTTGCCCTTTGCTTAGAAGGAAACCTCTAATCCTGCTTTGCTGTTAGTGAAGGAAGGGGAAGGGGGCAAACAAAACACAAACCCAAAAGGAATAAAGAACCCCCTAAGCTCTGCTGGCAGAGCACATCCATTTGTAGCTTAAGTCTACATCATTCTTCAGTGTTTATCCTTTTCAGTTGCTTAAACCAAACATTTTAGGGACATAAATTCATCTCCCTTGTGATGTTCAATGATTACACTGGTGAAATCAAGTGTGTTAAGAGTTAGGAACTTCCAAATGGAAATTTTCCTCTGTATCTGGCAGCTGTATCTAAGAAATGTAAAAGCACTACTGGAGGCCTGAGTTTCTGTCCCTTCTTAATCACAGCTGGGTTTTTTTAATCCCTACTCCTATTTAGAGACACCAACTTCTCTTGGGAGCTGGCTTTTATAGTGGTAGGGGATGGCTTGGTACCATCTTTTTCCCAACTTTGCAGGAAGTGTCCCAGTTAAGGTGCAAACAAAGGTGATGGTGGTGTTTCAGATGTTGCTGTGAGCAGCAGAGCAGCAAGATTTACTGAGGGTCTTGGCTCATGCCTTTCCTCGTGGGTGGATCTTGGACTGGGCTGGTTAGAGAGTCTGCAGTGGGCAGGGAATGAGGAGCTGCTGTCCCGGTGGGTGGCTGTGCAGGGATCTTGCAGCCTTTCCCAGCAAAGGCAGCAGATGGCGCCATCCCTTTCAGTATCTTCAACTTGGGGCCTGAATGCTCTCAGGTCCTGCTGTTCTGAGTGTGATAGGCTCTTGTGGGCCCTTTCCAAAGCTGTACATCCCAAGGAGATTTTCAGATAATTTGTTGTATTTATTTGATAATTTACTGTTACAATCAAGTCATTGGAAACCTATCAGGGGCTCAGTTTCTTACAGGGTGGATAGATGGGCTGTTGCTAATAGTATGAGGTTTAATACGGCAAGGTGCCGGGTCCTGCTCTTGGGCCACAACCAGGCACCTCTCCCAGCCTGGGGAAGAATGGCTGGAAAGCTGCTCATGGAAGAGACTTGGGGATGCTGAGTGACAGAGCTGAACATGAGCAGCTTGTGCCTAACCAGCCAAGAAGCCACCAGCATCCTGGCCTGTATCAACAATAGCATAACCAGCAGGGTCAGGGCAGTGATTGTCCCCCTGTGCTGGGGACTGGTGAGGCTGCACCTCAAATCCTATGTTCAGTTCTGGGCCTCTCTCTACAAGAGAGACATTGAGGTGCTGCAGCAGGGCCAGAGAAGGGCAAGGGAGCTGGTGCAGGGCCTGGAGCACAAGTGTGATGGGGAACAGCTGAGGGACCTCGGGGGTTTAGTCTGAGAAGGCTCAGGAGGGACCTTATTGCTCTCTACAGCTGCCTGACAGGAGGATGGAGTGAGGTGGGGTTGGTCTCTTCTCCCAGGGAACAAGTGATAGGACAAAAGGAAATGGCCTCAAGCTGTACCAGGTGAGGGAGGTTTGAATGAAGATGAGGCACAATTCCTTCCCCAAAGGGTGCTCAGGCATTGGAAGAGGCTGCCCAGGGCAGTTTTGGAGTCACTGTCCCTGGAAGTGTTCACACGCTGTGTAGAGGAGGCCCTCAGTGACATATGTTATTGGTGGCCTTGGCAGTGCTGGGGAGCAGTTGGACTTGATGGTCTTAAAGGTCTTTTCCAACTAAGTTGATTCTATGATGCTTCAATTCTTGGTTTCCTGTTGCTCCCCCGCTGCTGACATGACTGCAAAGACCTGGGCTATTCCTTAATTCCAGTCATGAAGTTAACCCCTTCTGCTGACAGAGCAAAACTCCCATGCTCCACAGATATGTTAAAGCTCAACAGCAGCTCCAATTGAGTGCCTGATGTCCAACACTTAAATCCATGTGTGGGACTCAGGGTTTCTGGCACTGTTCTCAGAAAGGACTTTTTCTTCATGTAGACAAATACAAGTTTTGCAGCTCTGTGCCAACTAGTGAGAAAGAAAAGAAGCTTTTTTGGGTGGCTTTTTTTTTTTTTCTTCCCCTTTTCAAGTGGAGAGCTATCAAGTATAAAGGTTTTATGGCAGGAGTTGAGATGAACTTGCTGCAGAGCATGTGGAATCTTGCTACAGCCCTCCCAGGTTAATACAGGGTAGTATAGACTAGACAAGACCATACTATTTTAAATGTGCTCTGTTGTACAATGTGTGCTTTAAGCTCTTCATGACCTACTGTAGTTACCTGCTACCAAAAGAAAGGGGCATCTCTCACCCTGCTGGGTCTGTTCTCCAGAAACACAACCCTCAGCCTCATTTCTCTGGCAAGATGGGCTGTGGAAGAAATGTAGATGAGTTTTCTGCTGTTCTCTGTGCTTGCTTCCATGGCATCCACAAGAGATGAAGTCTCCAAATGCTGTTGTTTCTGTTTTCCTTGAGAGTTTGTTTCTAGGTGAGGCCTTGCTCATGGCACTATTGCTTCTTCCAGGGTTCACCTGCAGAAGATGGGAGTGATGAGGCCACCTGCAGAGGTAGCCAGGTATACTATGATCTTCCACAAGAGAGACTATGGTAATGAGGAGAATGAAGAGAGGTGAGTCAGGAACAGGGTTCCACCTTCCATCCTCTTAGTATGTGGCCAAGCATCTGGGGCCAAGAGCTTTGTTCTAGGCCAAATGGGCATTTTCATGTCTGATTGTCCATACTGAGGACAGGAAAAGCATGATTTTATGTTGCCAGCAGTACAGAACAGCAGTAGCTCTGCTTCCAAGTTTACTAGTAGTGGGAAAAGAGCTCAAAACACCTCTCCTGTGCATGTCAGTGAAGATTTTTCTCCTCTTTCTTCTCAGGATGAAGCTTCTAAGTCAGGTATCTAAAACATGGAAAACAGATGGACTGAACTCCTGTTCATATAAACTGCTCTCAGTGGAACATAACCCTTTATATGTCAACATCACGGTGGACTTCAGCGTGCAGCCTAAGGTCTCGTAAGGGTGAGCAACACACAGGGTGTGGAAAATGGCAACAGATCTTGTTTGCTTGAAAGAGGACTTCAGTAGCACAAGAGAGTCTTTCTTCACAGTCTGATTGATTGGGAATTCCCTTTTGTGAGGGCTGGAGCCATGGGACAGGTCCTTGTGTTCTGCTGGGACATTCACAGAACTGTCCTTGTTTGGGATGGGCCAGTGGAAGGACGTGAACCAAGTCTCATGGAAAAAACACTTGTTCTTGCAACTATTCCTAAACTTCTTGTGGGCTTATTAAAAGCACAGGAATCCTTCACCAAATAACAAACTTGCTGAGGAAAGCTGCTATTTTTTCCAGCCTGAGGAAAAACTGCCTGTGTGTGAGGGAAGGAATAATGGTCAGGGGTGAGGAGATGTTAAAGATCTCTCAATAAATAAATACACTCCATTGACTGCAAAAGGCTTCTCCTGTGTTTCATGAGCTCAGCTCACTCTGGTGTGGGATGGTGGAAGTATCCTGTGTCAAAACAAGTCTTGGTGCTATGCATTGCATGTTACTTTAGAGAGATGTGGAAGGAGATGCAGTGCCTAAGTCAGAAGGAGAGAAATTCCTGGCCCCGGTTCTAATGCTTTGGGCCAGACTGTTATAGACCCAGGCTGTTAGTACTTGTGATTCTGGTTTTAGAGGACTGGTGAAAGTCTGTGGATAACTGTTCCACAGCACTTCTAAAGTCTTGATGAGAGCGCTTCCCTTTCCTTACTGCATTATATACCGGACTGTCCTTATTCCTGCTTGTTGGATGTGCACCCATTAGTGACAGATATGAAGCCAGGCTTGGAAGAGTTTCATCTAGGACACAACACATGCCAAAAAGCAACTTCTGCTTTACATACTGAAGAGCTATGCTCCAGCTGGTTGCCCCCTTACTCCACCTGCAGAGACGACTGAACCTTTAAGTAAGTTCTTGGGTGTTAGTTGGGATAGATGCAGCTTTTCAGCAAACGGGTGTTTTATTATCTACATGTAACAAGCAAAACTACCCAGTGTGATGCTCACACAGTAATAGAAGCTGTGTAGAGGAGAGACTGCAGAAAGGGCAAGGCCTTGGCCACTCAGTAAGTACAAGTACATTCCTGCAGCGTCCCAGCTCCACTCCTGGCATGCTTGACTTTTTCCTCAAGCATTTAATTTCTCAGAAGTCTTTTATGTTAAAGACAGCTCAACCTTGAAATATAATTCATGTTTGAGCCACAGCTGAGTGACTGGATTCACTTCCCTGCTCTGAGCAGGAGGTCAGGCTCGGTGACAGCCTCAGCTCTCATTCACGCTCAGGTCCTCACAGCTACAATAAACACATTTCACCAGTGCTGGAGCAGGCAAGAAAAGAGTTTTCTCCTTTATTACACTCTTGGTAAAATCCTAGAAAAATCTGAACCCAAACACAACTCCACTTGACTCAAATTCACCAGATATTTACAGAATTTAAGTATAGAAGCTGGTTAAAATACAGCATGTCACCTGCCAGAAGAGCTTTTATCCCAATCACCATTTAAGTACAAAGCAGGACAGAGCCATCCAGCTATGGAACAAAGGTTCCAGATAACTTGGGTAAGGAGAGCTTGATCCCTGAGGGCTGGGAGGTGGCTCTGGCTCAGGAGTTAGTTTTACAGTGTACAGTAAGCCCCAGCCTGGTTATTTGCTGTCATACCCTATTCCTGAAACCTTTTAACTTTTACCCACAAGAAAAGACAAATGCATGAAAGACAAAAGGATTAGTCTCAGGTGAGACTGCCACCAGGAGGTAGAGGCTGAAGGCTCACATGCACGCTGCCATACTGCACCCAACCAACCTCTTTTGTTTCCATTCCACTAAGAGAAGGGGGGAACATAACCAATGTCCACAGTGATGTTGGTGTAAAGAGGATGCTTTGTCCTGGAGAGGAGCTTGAACTCTAATGAATTCATTCCATCATCTTTCCATGTTTTCCTGGTGTTGTGGTGGGAAGCAGGCCTGAGGAAGGAAAAACAGATAGAACAAAGGTGATGTTTGCAGCTGAAGAAACAGTCTTCCAAGGGCTCAGCAGGTAAAGCTGCTACCAGAAAAGCCCCAAGAAAATTATTCTTGTATAATACAGGCTAATACTAATCCATAATCCAGAGAGAAGGCACTTTGTAAGACTGAACAGATCAGATTAAGTTCACTCTGAGTATTCTAAACATGGAGGACAATGCAGACTGGAACCTAATGAGCCAGGGAGACCAGTGAGATGACAACTACAGTCTGAAAGCAACCAGGAACCAGCAGCAGCTTCGCAAGAGCAGGGTGTGCACCACAGGGCTCAGAGCAGTGATGTATAGAGGATGCTGTAGGTGGAGTTTAAGACAGGGTTGCTATGGAAGCCTGGGGTTTGAGATGATAAAGGGAAGCCTTCACCACACTTGACCCAACACCCTCTTCCAGCTCTTAGATAACAACTGTGTCTTTGCTAAGGTCTCTCACAACCCCTTCCTCATGTCTTCACGCTACACTACTGTTTCCCAGCATTTTAACAGCACATTGTAAATCCACACAGATTGAAGAGCAGGTTTGTATGATAGGGAAGTTGTAACAAAGTGCCTCTTCACACTGAACTCTCCCTATTTACAAGACAGGCAGTATTTTCTTTCCCAAGTTTTAAGCCTCAAATGACTCAGGGAATAAGTCTGATGTGTGAGCTTCCTAGCCACCATGTGTCCTTAACCATAGGGAAAATAAGTAGGAAACCAGGAGAAACCCCTCAACAGTCAGTTGCAACAGAATCATTCTGCTCCTGGGAGACTCCTCTAAATAGCCACATGAAAGCAGAAAGACAAGCAGTGGCATTAAGACAAAGTGACACTTACTGCCTGTTCTGAAGCAGATGATGGCACCAAAGCAGAGAACAGCCTCCAAACTCCACACACCACCATCCCCAACACTTACCTTCCCCAAGGCTCTTGTGTCTCTGTCCTTCTGTCATAGTCCATCACTTTGTAGCGTCCGAGGTGAGGTGGGGTCCGGACTATTTTCATTCCTGCCAACTGAATCCTTTAAAACAACAAAGGAAATGGTTGCTTAGGCATGAAGATGCCATTTCTAGGCTTAGTTATAGGGGAATGCAAACCCAGGGATGATTTGCAGTGTTGATGCAGGAAAAGCAAAAGGCTGAAGGGAAGTGGGTTTAACACCACAGTGCCATATTATCTCCTCTAGCAAGTCCTACCCAGGCTTAGGCTGGAATGCTCCCAGCTACAGGGTGCTTTGACAGTGTACAAAGAGGATTATAGCAAGCAGGGAATGAACAACAGCACAGAGAGCATTCTAGAGCTATCCCCTTCAATCCGGCAACTGAGCATGATTCTCACTCCCTAGCAAGAGCAGAGCTTTCACTGCCTAGGCTTCCATCACTGAAATGAAAACAACCCTAACAGCCAAACTTGCAGTTCCTGAAAGGAAGCCAGTGCTGAGTTTCAGGTCATAGAATCACAGAATGGTTTGGGTTGGAAAAGACCTTAAGCTCATCCAGTTCCAACCCCCTGCCATGGGCAGGGATATCTCACCTAGACCATGTCACCCAAGGCTCAGTCTAACCTGGCCTTGAACACTGCCAGGGATGGAGCATTTACCACTTCTTTGGGCAACCTGTTCCAGTGCCTCACCACCCTCACAGTAAAGAACTTCTGCCTTATATCTAACCAGAACTACTTCTGTATCAATTTGAACCCATCACCCCTTGTCCTATTGCTACAGTCCCTGATGAAGAGTCCCTGATTAAGTCTCCCTCTGTTCTTTGAGAAGTGCCATTCATTCAGATGCTCTGGTATGTGATAACCACAGGCACCAGCCAAACCAAGCAGAAGCACTCAGCTGCAGGGCAGTTAGATAAGAACAGAGTGAGCTGAAGGCTCAGAACTCCAGAAGAGAGCTATTAAACCCAGCATTTCAGATGCTGTAACCCATTGCTTATGGCACCTATGGTACCTTACCAATCCCAAGTGCCTGCAGCAGTGCCAGGGCCAGCAAACCTCCATCATCACACCCGTGATCCTAAGAATGAATGTTTGCTCAACTGCAGTCACCTCAGTGGCATGTTTGCAACACGTGTACCAGAGCTGATAAAGCAGCGAGCTGCACTGAACCTGGAGTGCTGCAGAACTCGCACAGGCTACAGAACTGAAGGGATTTGTTAGCCTGGAGCCATCACATGATGACAACATTGACAGTTTGACATGCTGTCGTTTCAGACTGAGTTTTAGACAAGGCTTGTTTTCAGAACATAAGCAGATTCAATTAAAGAGACAAGAAAAAGCACAAACACTAAACTAGCTTTGCTGTTACTGGCTTTGCATTACAAGATTCAACTCAAACCATAACATGAAAGAGTTAATACATTCATTTATTGTCAAGAAGAACCCAACAGACCTCCCTGGAGCTGAAAATGTTAACCCGTAAGTGCTACCAGTTTGAGTAGTGTTTTCTTCTGAAAACAGGCAGATCCTGGTGTTTGCTAAGACAAGCAGAGTACTGCATTTCAGTGTCCAATTTCAAATAGTCATTTTGTTGCCACATGGTAAGAAGTGTGTGAGTACCCTCTAAAATCCAAGTCCCAGTAGGTGCATCGAGTTGGTCATTCAAGACCAGGCAGCTCATTCCCAACTTCGAATCACAGAATCAGCTCGGTTGGAAAAGACCTTTAAGATCATCAAGTCCCATCACTTGCTACTTGAGAGAAGAGACTGACCCCACCTCACTCCATCCTCCTACATCCCAGTTGTAGAGAGCAATAAGGCCCCCCCCGGGCCTTCTCTTCTCCAGAGTAACCCCCTCCCCAAAAGGTCCCTCAGTTATTCCCTCATTACACTCGTGCTCCAGGCCCTTCACCAGCTCCATTGCCCTTGTCTGGACCCACTCCAGCAGGCCGAGGCCAGATAAATCATTAACAGGCAGTGCCCCAGCCTCTGTGTACCTGTGGCCACCACACTGCTAATCATTAGTGTGAACCTTCAGAGAAACACCACAGGATTTACTCCCCTTCACAAAAGGGCTATTTGGAGATGTACATAACCTAAGGCAGCCATGTGACCGTCATGGTACCGAAAGCCATGTTAGGTGCCTCAGCTGTACCAAGAACAGCTGAACAGACCCATGTTTGATGGAAGGATCTATTTCCCCAGCATTCCATTCCTTTGGGAAACGCTGAATCTCTAAACAATACTACGCCCCTTTAGTTAACCTTTGTCTGAAAGGAAAAGGAGGAATTCTGTGTTAAAAGAGCTGACTTTCAATTCCCAGAAGAATATTGCTTTCTAAAAACTCCTACAGTGCTGGAACAGAACACTGCACTGTGTAACCTGTCACACTGTGCAAGACAAAAACCACATGAGGCCTTCAGTGCTGGTGCACTAAACTCCTCATGAGCTTGCCATGACAGAAAGGTGCACAGTGCAACAGCAAAGCTGAATAAAGCAGCTACAGCCATGGTTTTGTACTTGAAGGATTTGAATTAGTCTGGAACTAAACTCACTGTATTCACTAGTACAGTGTGCTGCTGCCATGGCAACTCAAGTACGAGAAACCCCATCAGATTTGCTGCCACTGACTCACAGGAGTACACAGGCTTCTCCATCCCTCAGCACTGCAGCCAGAACTCCTTGTCTTCTTTAATTCCAAGTACTGGTGATTTGATAACACTTGGAGCAACCTAAATGCACTTCACATAACTTAAATTCCCAACTGGCTTGAGCATTATTAAGTACCTTCTTGGTTTTCTTATCAGGGCTGCAGATTCCTTCCCTCCCTTGGGATTGTTAATGTCAAGGGAGTCACTTGTCAGCTACTGGTGGTTATAACCCCTTGGACACACTCCAGAGCCACTGAAGGAACAAGGACATGAAGTAACATTCTGATCTCCAGAGTCTGAGGAAAGCTTTGTCCTCCCAGCATACAATGACTGAATTCAGAGATTCTGAGCATCTGCTGACATTAACCGTTCCCAATGCCAGCAGCATTTTGGATTATAACGATAACCGCAACCACATGAAAGAACATCCATCATCTCAGTTCCTTTCTCAGAGTAATGCTACATGGTCATGAGCCGGCTTAGTTCTGTTTCAGCATTAGTACCTTGTAGCAATGTCATCATTTTCACCACCACTGCCCCAGTATGTGTTTGGAAACCCATTCATCTTCATGTAATGTTCTGGAGTCAGAGCAGATACACCCCCAAAAAAGGACTTAGATGGCAGACTAAAAGAGAAAGGAAAAAAAAAATACCAGTATTAAAGGATAATACCAGCCCTCCACAAACTATCATCATCATCCAAGTCACACATACATCGATCATACCTTACAGACACTGTCATAACAGTGCTAAAACCCAAAACAGCAAACCCAGTGTAATTCCTACCATGTTCCATCCCTCCCATCCCTACCACCTTCTCCCCCAGCGGACTGACGTAAACCTGGTTTTGAAAGTCACATCTTGGGGCAGTTCAAAATGCTTGCATACTATCACACACCTTCCACTTGATCCAGTAATTTCCACCCTCTACTTTTGTCCTGGAAGGAAAGGCAAACAGGAATCTGCCAGGCACTTGGCAGGCTGAGCTAAGAGTGGAACAGGGAGCTGCTGGTAAGGAATTGTTCCTAACTGTTCCTCACTGCATGCCTAAGGTTAAGAACACCCTTTCTGGGGAAGTCACTACTGCAACACTAACAAATAGAAAACCTCTCAAAGGTGTATCTCCCACTGTTCCCATTCCTACTTTCTATGCCAAGGTCAACCAATTAGAATGCATACTTACGCGTACTGAAACTTATCCATAGCACTGGCCATGTGCTTGGGATAGTATTCATCACAAACATAGAGGTTATAATCATTCTCAGGTACCAGGTCGACATCGTGCAGGAGCAGACAGTCCCAGTCTTCATCCTTCAGGGCCTCCCGGACACCGACATTGAGCAGCTTTGCTCGGTTAAAGGTACCATTCCCCGCCTAGAAAACCAAACCTACATTTTTTCACCAAAACAACAAGGATGAGAACTCCATTTACATTTATGTGAGCAAAAAAAAGCCTGATTTGATTGAATGAAGTTGGGATGAATCAATATTGGCTGCAGATTTCATGCCCCAGCCTCTAAAAACATCACCCATTCTCTCCAGTGTTCCCAGTTGCACACTTTGCTGTTCCAGGGGCTATATAACATGGGCACCTGAAGAAGGCTCTTTTAAAAGACCCATAAGCCAAGCTGCCCCTCAGGAGGGTCGAACCAGATGTTTTTATCTGATACAGACTAAAAAGTACCTGATTTCACTTTAGCATTTAGTGTCCCTAGTTTTGCTCAATAGCCACAGTGACAAGCTACAGACAAGCCACATGCAGCTCCTGAGGAGATGAAAATACAAGTTACCACTTACTGACAACTTTATCCTTCTAGAAGGGAAAAAGCAGAATCAATCAATAACCAAATGACGGTATGGAGATGGGACAGCATATAAGTGACCTCCTCTCAGCCCATGCATGAAATAGTACTTCCACATTGGAGAAATCACCTTTCTTGTTCAGAACCTAATGAACTGGGAAGCTCAGCTACCCCGCTGGCCACATCTGATTGAGCTTTACCTGCTGAATCAAGTAGATAGTGTAACTCAGCTGCTGGCGCTGCAGGAAAGGATGGATATAGTAGAGAAGGTGGTGAAGGTACTTCTTCTGGTTCCTGTAGGCTACAAGAATGGCTGATCGGTAGCGGGCCAGGCAGTGAGGTGGCCTGTAGCTGCCACCAGGCTGAACGAAAGGGTTTTTTCTGATGATCATTTTTTCACTAGGGAGCACTCTGAAGGTGATGGTTAATGGACCAACTGTGAGGAGAAGACAGAAGAAAGGGAAACAAAGTAAAGCCAGTGATGTTTCTCAACCTTCATTCACACCTATCACACCAGCTACATATGTTTACTACTTCAGACACCAGCCCTACTGCAGAACAGGTAACACCACCAAACAGATGTACTCACATAAAATCATAGTATGGTTTGGGTTGGAAAGGACCTTAAGATCATCCAGTTCCAACCCCCCTGCCATGGGCAGGGACACCTCACACTAGACCATGTCACCAAAGGCTCCATCCAACTTGGCCTTGAACACTGCCAGGGATGGAGCATTTACCACTTCTTGGGCAGCCTGCGCCAGTGCCTCACCACCCTCACAGTAAAGAACTTCTTCCTTATATCTAACCTGAACTTCCACCTTATATCTAACCTGAACTTCCGCTGTTTCAGTTTGAACCCATCACCCCTTGTCCTATCACTACAGTCCCTGATGAAGAGTCCCTCTCCAGCATTCTTGTAGCCCCCTTCAGATACTGAAAGGTTGCTAATATGGGCATGGAGGATGTCCAAAAGGACATTCAGCAGGGTGGGGATAAAATAGCTTAAAGCCTGGATGAATATAAATGCTTTAGGAAGTGTCAGCTTTATCTTAAAGCAGGTTCAAGCTCAATTTGACATTCTAGGTACATGCTGTAAGGGCTGTTCTTGCTGTATCATTTAACTATATGCAGTATGATAAGCAGGCAGTGCTTCTGAATCTGGGGAGCAGCAGATGACAACTGAGCAGGAAGAAGAGAGATGTTTGCAGGAAGAAGCACAGAGCAGCAAAAGAAACTACATCTAAGATGTACTTTCTCACTCTGATATTAAATACAAAACATACTGGATGTGTCCCTCAGTTCTTACCTCAGCAAAATCTGCATTTTTAGATGGAGATTGACAAGTCACAGGTAAGAAAGAAACCATAGAAAGTGTCAACTAGCATTTTATCAGAGGCCTGCTATTGCTGCAGTATGAAGAAACAAATCAATTATTTCAATGTCTGATCTGGGGAGTGAGAGAAGGTTCCAGAACTACCAGAAGAGGTCTGTTAGTTTATATATTAAACCAGTGTCTCTTCATGGTTTCCAATCACTGTCAACTTGTGGGAAAACAGACAGCACAAATGCAGAAGATGAAGATCTGTTCCTTAAATGAACAAGAAAGATTCACCTAAATCACAAGTAACAGCTGACAATTTCACATGAGTTTGAAATAGGACCAACAGTTCTCCGCAGCCCATGCTATCCAAAGACAACGTACGGTGCTGCACCAGAAGCTTGCAGGGGAAGTTACTGGTGGTTTGGTTTAGTTTGGGTTTGGTTTTAAATAGCTATAAATAAAATTTTCTTTTCCTTCCAAGCTCATTCTTAATGTCTCAAAGTGAGTTTTCAGGATGCTGTAAGTCAGACTCCGTCTTAAACCACTGAAATCAATCATTCTGCTAATGAAGCCTGAGAGAACAACTATTGAGGCCTGGTGCTAAGTAGCTTTCCTTTGAGCAGGGCAATGTACACGCATGTAGGTTCAAGGGGTAACGGGTTAAAACTTAAACAGGGGAAGTTTAGATTGGATATAAGGAAGAAATTCTTTACTGAGAGGGTGGTGAGGCACTGGAATGGGTTGCCCAGGGAGGTTGTGAATGCTTCATCCTTGGTGGTGTTCAAGACCAGGTTGGATGAGGCCTTGGGTGTCATGGTTTAGGGTGGGGTGTCCCTGCCCATGGCAGGGGGGTTGGAACTGGATGATCTTAAGGTCCTTTCCAACCCTGACTATTCTATGATTCTATGTTTCAAGTCTAAGCATTGAAGCAGTTGAGTCCATAAGGTTCTTTTTCCAGCCCATTCGAGAGTCAAGCTCCTGTTACAATTCTAACCACAACAAAAAAAGAGCCTGTGTTCACCCACATCCTGTTTAACTGACACGAAGCAACAACATCCCTCCAGTGCTTTAGGGGGAAGTCTGGAGGTTTTCTGAGCACTAACAAGTCTTAGGGACTAAGATGCAAGCTGGCCATTCAGAACTGGGAAACAGTTTGCTAGTTGGATTAACTCCCATTTCTGATGGGCAAACCTGTATTGGGAGGTGTCTCCTTTCCCTCCTCAAGGAACACGTAAGGGCACTTTGTGAGGGTCAGTCTGAAAAGCCAGTGATGCCATTCCTCATGCTGTCGGAAAGGTATAGCTGCTGGGAATTCCACTTCATGGGGTTTACTGGTTAGGTGTGGTTTTGAAAGGAGAACCTGAATTTTGCTTGTCAGCAAGCTCTTGCAATAGCTGACTCACTTTTCAGTCCTTCCCTAAATATCTAAAATGCAGGGGAATTTAATTTTGACTGTTAACCTCAGTAGGAAGTGTGAATACGTTGCCATACCTCAACCAGAGGAGCAGTACTTCAGAGAATCATGCTGTGGGCCCAGGAATCTAGGTCATAGTTATGGTTAAGATTTTACGAAGTTATTACCTAATTCTACACTACTTCACTCTGTACTGGGCACTGGTGAGGCTGCACCTTGAATCCTGTGCTCAGTTCTGAGCCCCTCACTACAAGAGAGACATTGAGGTGCGGGAGTGGGGCCAGAGAAGGACAATGGAGCTGGTGAAGGGTTTAGAGAACAAGTGTGATGGGGAACGGTTGAGGGACCTGTGGGGTTTAGTCTGGAGAAGAGAAGGCTCAGGGGGACCTTATCGCTCTCTACAACTGCCTGACAGAAGGATGGAGCCAGGAGGAGGCTGGGCTCTGCTCCCAAGGAACAAGGGATGGGACAAGAGGAAACGGCCTCAAGCTGCTCCAGGAGAGGTTTAGATGGAGATGAGGAACAATTCCTTTCCCAAAGGGTGCTCAGGCATTGGAACACGCTGCCCAGGGCAGTGATGGAGTCACTGTCCCTGGAAGTGTTCACACACCGTGTAGACGAGGCCCTCAGTGCCATGGGTTAGTGGTGGCCTTGTCAGTGCTGGGGAACAGTTGGACTTGATGGTCTTAAAGGTCTTTTCCAACCTGGCTGATTCTGATTCTATGCAGTTTCTTTTTCTGCCTTTAAGACCACCACGTTTCAGCCCAACATTGTTTGTTACCTGTAGTTT
The DNA here is from genome assembly GCF_963264785.1 of Psittacula echo. Lineage (NCBI taxonomy): Eukaryota > Metazoa > Chordata > Aves > Psittaciformes > Psittacidae > Psittacula > Psittacula echo. The sequence goes on from NC_137736.1 coordinate 9,848,679, forward strand.
TTATTGCTTTTTAGATTTATGAACTCCCTGATGATCAAATCTTTAACTGAAGCACCATTACCCACTGATCTGATGACAACTGGAGCTTGCTAAAGGAATGTTATATTCAGATTGGATTTCAACTGCACATCATTGCTCCAAGGAAAATATAAGATAGGGAATTAATCCCTTTCGTTCTCCTACAACAGCAGTGTTTTGTGTTCTATAATACAATCAGGGCTCTTTGTATTGCAGAGTTAAGATTCTGTAGCAATAATTCTTCAATTCCAAACAATCCAGTCTAAATTTGGACATAAGGGAATGAGTAAGGTAACATGCAATACTTTCACTCCATACCTCGCACTCCTCCGCATGGAAACTCACTATGCCATGGAAACACAGAAGAAAAGAAGTTAGTCTGTGTCCCCAAAACCTCTGCTGCCCTACACTGCTTGGTACAAGCTACTTTGTGGCTCTCCAGTTTCTTTCCTGCCCAACTACCAAGAGGCTAATGCACTGTAATCCAGTTTAATCCCAGCTGTGAACAGAGCAGTTGCAGGCTGGACCAAAGAGAAATAGCACTGCTGGAGTGCAGCTTTGGAAAAGAAGGAAAAATTGTCTTAGACGTGCTGGCACAGGATCCCAATTCAGACACGGTGCAGGATCAACACCCTGAAGCATCCAAGACACTTCTCCATAGGCTGGGTCCTAAGCTCTTCCTGGGCCTGTATCATCACGTAATGTTTAACTGATATGAAACTTTTATGTATAGAGTTAAACCCCACAATTCCCTGTCTGAATTGTTACTGGTGCCAGTGACAGCACACTCCTTGCTTGCTTTACTTTCTAGGCAACACATTTGACTATCAGTGGGAATCTACTGATTGTGACCATATCTATCCCATCTTAGGAAAGAAACTACATGACTTCTCAACTCCTTGCTACACATTTAGAGTTAGCAGCTATAATGGCACATTTCAAAGAGAATAAACAGAACTTACACAAGCTGAGCAAATGGGAACAGTAGTATAGACGAATAAATACCTCACTGAGAAAGTACAGCACCACACACTACACTAGCAAAGTCATATTTGTATATTTCTACCACTGTCTGAATAAAGAAACAGGAAAAAAAGGCAGAGCAACAGCCCTAACTTAAGGAGCAGTTTCTAATGCCAGAATACAAGGCTGCCTCAACTGCACTTGAAAATGAATCTCAGCATTCCCACCTTTTTACTGCTTTTTAAATCCAAGAGAAGAAACTCTAATAGAGCCTCCATTAGAAAACACAGCAGGAACCACTCATTACCATAACAGATGGTTACACTCATGGAAAGGTTATGACAGGGAGTAACTAGTCTAAGAAAGGCTTTGAGGAAAAGAAATTCATCCTTAGCATGAGCAGATTATAAACAGCAGAATTACAAACAGAACTTTCAACTGTTGTAGCCTTTGAGGGCCAAACCAACTCATTCAGCACACACCATGCATGAAGGTACCTCTTAAAGTCTAAGCCTTTTAGCACCAAAGTTCTTCTTGCTCAGAGGAAAAGATGAGCTGAAACAACACATCCTGCATGCAATGTCACAAAGTCAGAGGACACTTTGCTTTCGCCAAGAACAAAGGAAGAGAAAACCGGCAACTGCTTATTTGTGTAGAAACTTTAACCTCTAAAGGAACTGGAGTGATTTATTCACAGTATTAATGAAGACACTGAGGATCTAGTACAGTGCTTTTCAAGCTGCTGGTTGCAAAATGCGCAGTGGACACTACTAAGCATTAAAAAAAGTAACATCAGCCAGCAAGTCCAGTCCCTCCAAGGCAAGATGTTCCGCAATTATACTTTTAATTCTTACTCCACAGGCCTGGAAGAGCCAAGATGCTGTAGATTTATGAGGCGGGAGCCAGATGAGCTGACCTTACATTCAGTTATCCAGATGATCTACTATATACATAAGTGGGAGAAGCACTGCACTTCATGAAAGCCCTGATGAAGAAACCATTTAAGCTATTTGGCATTCTCCCAATTTCTTTAACATGCTTTGGAGTGGACACAGCTCTGAACTGGAGTCCTTGAGAATGGTTTTGAAGTCTCATTTAATGGAGTTATGAAATTAAAGGCCCACAAGTCTCAGTCATTCTCTCAGTCCCGTAAGAGAAGCTGATCAAGACATTCATACAGTATTTATGTATTCATACGTGACCATCACATACAGAACAAAGAGCAACTACCTTGCAGAGCAGCACGTTTCTCTGCTAAAAGGAACCCCAACCAAACCAACCAGAAAGGCTGGCACATAGTGATACCAGAAGGAATAATTTATTTCTCACATTTAAAGGGAAATATCATTGAGTAAAAGTTAAGCTGCAGCTTAATTCAGCTGATCTGAATCAGGGATGGGCAGAAGAAGAGGTCTTCAAAAGATTTCACAGCTCTAAGAGCACCAATCAGTGTAATTTTACTCTGTGTTTGCCTCCTTTATATAGGTCACTACTTCTACTTATCTGACGGCTTGCAGGCTGCACAGAACTGCACCTACTTTTGTTGCTTTCCTTCTTTGAGACCAAAGCTTTCTCATTTGACTCTTTGCAGGGCAGCAGACTCTCAGCAGCAGAGACAAGCAGAGTGCAGGCACGTTTCTGCTCCGCTTCTTCGAATAAAACAGGTTAGGCTGAAGCACAGGATTGTAGCTTCTCAAAAGAACTGACAGGCTGTACCCAGTGATGAACAGAGACTCCACAAAGCCCATTCCAACTGGCACCTGTGCAACAGGGCCCTGTACTGAGTATTTCAGTAGAGCTGTTTCCAAGGGAAATACTGAGGTATATTCCCAAAAGTTATAATGTAGTTTCATCATACATCCTGCATTTATTTCATTTAACCTCAGCACCAGAGGAAGGAAGAAATCTTCCCTGAAGAACAAACACCATTACAAAGACTGCAGTCTAAAAAGGCTCATCCAAAGCAGAGTTCTCTTAACTGAAGTAAGCAACTTGACAGAAGAGTAACCACAGCACTGGCTTTCCACAACACTTCCACCTTAAACGGGGTGGTAAGAGCCATTTGCTTACTGTGCTCCATGTGAGGTGACCAGCTCTCCTAGAACAGCAGGGCAACTACTAAGTAGTAGTTGCAAGTAGTATATTCAAGACTTGGCTAAGCAGAAACCTGTGCAGTACAGAAAATCAGACAAGGGTAACTTACTAAAGAGAAGTAGGTGTCCCCGAACAAGCTGTAAGTTCCTACTTAGCAACTCATCCATTCCTGAGTTGACCTGATTCACTACTATTGGAGACGTATCACTTTCACTCCCAACAAACTTGCTTTATGGGTTACACTTTGTGCTTACAGTTCCTCAACTGTTTTTAGCTGGATGAATGCTGCCTCTAGGGTCAGCTCTAACTTGGTCCTAGTATAAATACAAATTAGCCTATGACCAGACTTTTAAGTTTAAATGAGAAGTTTCTAAGTCTAAAGGATGCATAACAATCATAGGCCAAAAAGACGGCCATGAAGAGCAAGACGCCAAGCTACATTCTCATACAAACAATACTTAAAGCCAACTTAATTGATTTATGTTGAGATAAAGGCTTGATATAAGGCTGAGACAAAGAACCCCGTACTTACAATGAGTCAGAGGTCAAAATTATGCAGTTACCAAAGTACAACATTGGCACATTTTATATAGGACCGCCAAAGGAAAAGAATCCAAAATGTTACTAACTTGGCATTAAACCCATATGCACTGTTTTCACTCTTGTCCTACAATCTCTGCATAGCCAAATCCTTCTGATTGGAAGTTTTTAGGTCAATAAAGCACTTTTCCTTACATAACCAATATGAGTCAATTACCACAAGAAAAATTTGTCAGTGTATTACATCAGTGTAACAGTTTTAAAGTGAAAAAGTTGGCAAAATACACAACCTACATTTACAAAGCGTTCAGCATTATTAGTGGCAAAGCAGTACCTTCAACCACTGTGGGCTTATACCTACCAAATATCGGTGACTGTGCCGAGCAGTAGGGCTTAGCTTCTTCATTAAGAGCCCGATTAAACAAGCTGAGGTTTGTGTACACATCGTGAGTCCTGGAGTAATCCAGGACCTGCGGTGTGTCTAAAAACTCCCGGAACACATGCGAAGGTCCACCTCGGTACAGGATCAGGATAAACACCGCTTGGAAGACAAACAGAAACAGCAGAAAACAAGGGTTTTCCGCACGGGAGAGGGACATCGTTTTCAGCTCATGCTCTGCAATCACACCGGTGAGGAGCTGAGGTGCTGTTCCACGTTCATGGCTACATCGCTGTGCACGGAAGACCTTATCCTCCTCCTCCTCCTCCTCCTCCTCCTCCAACTTTCGGAGGCGGCAGCGCGCTCCTCTAGCACGGCTTCACCTCCCCTTTCCACCACAGGCTCTGCGGGGCGGACTGAACGAGACAAAAAGCTGTTCAAGCTCACCCGGAGCACAAGAGCCACAGGCGCAGCGGCCCCCTTCCTCTTGGAGCCTTACGCCTACCCAGCGGGACAGCGCTCTCACATAGAAACAGCGGCGGAAAGCACGGCCGAGCAGCTATGAGAGGTGACAGAGCAGACTCACCCAGAACCCTCCCGTAGACGCCCGGCCTCACCCCGGCCCACCCCTCTCCAGGGCCATACCTTACCCCCCTGGGGAGCTGCCGACCGGCTGCGCGGCCGTTTACACCCAGCGCAGCCCCGCCCGGTCTTCCGGAGGGACTACAGCTCCCAGCATGCAAAGCGGGGAAGGGTAGGCCCCTGCCGGGCTGCGCCGCCGCGGAGCATGCTGGGAGGTGTAGTTCCTATCCTTCCTCAGGCCCGGTGCGGTCGCGGCAGCGGGTAATGGCGATGTGGGGTGGAAGAGAGCGGGGTAAGGGCGGCTGCTGAGCGACATCGCGCCGCTTCTCCTCTTTTAACACACGACCGATGTGCCGGCTTCTAATTAGTTATGGGCTGGTACCTATGCGTTCATGAGCAACCTGGTTTAGTGGAAAGTGTCCCTGCCCATGGCAGGGCATTGGAACTGGATGGGCTTTGAAGTCCCTGCCAACACAAACCAGTCTGGGACTGAAGGATGCTATGAACTGAGCAGACAGAGATGAACTGCAGTGAATACCTGTGCCTGAAGTGACTGCAGCAGCACAGCCTCCACAGCAAGGGACCTCCTGCCATGGTCTCGCTGTAGCAAACAACTTTGGCTTTTACACCCACCTCTTTACTGGCTGATTTCTTAATGTGGTTTAGGAGATAGCACCGATGGTCCATCTGCCTGCTGTCCTGACAGAGTCTCCATGTGTTGCCCGTTTTCACTTAAAATCGGCACAGAAAAAGGAAGTCTTACAGTCTAAAGTGCAAAATCCCTACAAGGCTTCAAAGAGCAGTTGGTGGCAGGGTTTGCACTGAGGAGAGCAGTAAAATAAGTGCTTGTGAGAGAGGGGCACATCCCTTAGCTCAGCCTCCCAAGGTGCCCATCAGCCAGTGCACCCAGCCCCAAACCAGCCAGGCCAGTGCTACTGTTTGCTCTCCAAACTGGGTGAAAAGGCACAAAAGAGGGGTGGATGGGGTGACAGCTTTTATATGGGGAGCTGGGAGCACTCCTGCTTCACAGCTGAATTCCAATGCACAGGAAACTTGACCTCAGTCATTCTGCTGCGCAGAACAACCCATTACCGAATTTAAGAGGATTGGTTAAGGCCTGAATGCAAATTGTGATTTCACTTTTAATTTTAACTTGTGTTTTTAAATTAAAAACACCAAACAATCAAAACCCTATTTAACATTCCTTCTGCCTGTGCAAAGTCTTGCTTTACTGAAACCCACGCACCCAATGCTGCTGCAAAGATTGGTTTCCTTGCACGCTGCTCTACCATTTACATTCTCCCTGTGCCATTCCCTCCACCACCACAGCAAACCCACCCAGCTTGTGTTCCCCTCCAGAAAACAAAGCAGTGCTTGATGTTCTGCTGAAAGCTCCAGCGAGTACAATGCCATGGACAGGAAAGAATTAATATCTGCCATGAAACAAAGGAACCAAGTATTTTGTGGTGTGACCCAGGGTTGCAGACAGCAGTTATTGTAGAGCCTGGTCCTGCTTTATGTTTTTATGCTTTATGATTTGCTTGCAGTCCTCCCTTGGGTAGGAAATCACAATGTTAGGAACTACTCGGGCAGGGTCTGTCTGCCTCCATGTGTCTCAGAGGCAGGATCTGGATCTGTCCTGTGCCAGCATCTCCGCTAACTTCCTCTCATTCAGGGCTTAGTTGTAAAGATTGTCAGCTTCTATCAGTTCCAGGTCAGATGCAGCAGGTCAGTGGGAAATCCTACCCCAATCTCTATTTTTACCATGAATATATCCTCTTAAGGCTGGAAAACTAACATACAACTAACTAGACCAACTGCCTGCAGAGGAGCCAAACTGCATGTGTCTGTGTCCAGGAACATCTCCCTCAGGAGCCTTCCAAAACTAAATGCAGTTCCTCTCCTTCAACCATTGTCACTGAAATGGGGGGATCTGAAGCACAGCAGGTAAATAGACTGGCCAGCAGCATACAGATCAGAACCTCCTGGTGCCTGCAGGTCCTTTTCAAGGTCAGAGTGCTCCTGTTTTAAACACAGCCATGGAAAGCTGTGGTGTGTTTTGAATTGAAAATACATCGGAGTGCTTAAATGCAAACAAACCAATGTAACTGTCTCCAGTGAAGCGTGAAAGGGAAATGGCGGGCATTCGAGCAACCCCTGCACACAGATTTACTGAGGGCAGTGATGGAGAACAATGTGAGAGTCGGATGTGTAAGAAGCAGGTACTGGGCTGTCTCCACAGTCAAAGGTCTGCCTTTCTCATTTTCACATGTCTGCCTGAGAAATTAAATTGAATGCATTAAAAAAAACCAGACAAACACCATCTTCAACAGAGCTTGAAATTAAGTTTGTGCAAGAGCCTCTGGGTTGTCCTCAGGGAGGGGGCTTCCCCTCCCTCCCGTCAGCCCTGAATGTGATGTGAGACTGAGAGAAGTACCTTGCTCTGTTTAATAAGATTCCTTCTTGCTTGCTCTTGCTCTTTCCCCCTCTTCTCCATGCCTCGTCTCCTGGGGCCTGCACTAGATCCTTGTTGAAAATGCAGCAGAGTGGCTGGGAAAATGCAGTCCTCAAAGAGGGGGTGTGCTGGTGTAACTGTGATACCAAAGCAGGGTGCTCATGCAGTGTCGGTCAATGTGTCTTATCCAACACCCTCCCAAACCCCAGGGTTTCTATCAAGGGAAGAGAAAGGTAACATTAGCCTTGTACAGGCATTGTAGGAGCTTTCAGCCACTACAGGCAAGCAGAGCTGTCCCTCGTTTTTTGGGGGTGACTGTGTTTTCTAGTAGGGTGGATGTTTCAGGTCTCTTTGGCCATGGCAAGTTCTTCCTATGCCTTCTGCAGGATCACTGCTTGTGAACTTCACATAGCACTTTAAGCAACATCTTTATGACTGTGATTTTTATTACACAGGAGCATATGGAGTTTGTGTTCTAGTATGCTAAATTTTTAGGAATGCTTCCTCAAAAGAGCCTTAAAAGTGCTTCTATGTTTCTGGGAGGTGGATCCCTTCTTGTTATTAATAATACCAAATAGCTGATGTCACATGCCTTGGCCGAATGACAGAGTAAATCAGTGAGAGCATTACAAACAGTAGTAACCTGGGTCTACTAGCTTCTCCCAGGCTTGTGGATTAGCCAACAGCAGGCTGCTGTCAAATAGGCCCATGCACTTTCCTGCAGTCTGGAGAGAGAAGGAAGAACTAGAGTCGTTTCCCTACCTTTATCCCATTGCACTGACATCTCTCCAGTGAGAGTTCATATGTTTTTCCCTGGGGGTTGTAGCTTGCAGGGACTGAAAGAAGCAGGGACTGAAACAGCATGCAGTTGGTAGGAAGGTTAGAGCTTGTAATGCCTTATCCTGTTGGTTGCTCCTCCTGGGTGTCTTCCCCTCGTCCAGAAGATGCATTGGGCTGTACAGAAGAGGGCCACAAGCCTGAGGGTGCTGAGGTGCTGGCACAGGTTGCCCGGAGAAGCTGTGTCTGCCCTATCCCTGGCAGTGTTCAAGGCCAGGTTGGATGGGGCTTGGAGCAACCTGGTCTAGTGGAAGGTGTCCCTGCCTGTGGCAGGGGGTTGGAACTGCCTCAGGTCCCTTCTAACACAAACCATTCCATGATTCTATGAGTACTGTCGCACAGCAAACCTCCAAAGAAATCAGCAGCCTGCTGATTGCCAGCAGCAGCCTTGTTTATGTGTGACCATGCAATGCAGCTTGCTATTTCACCAAGGCAGCTTGTGGCACCTTTCCTCCCTCCTTTGTGATGGAGAACTGCCTGCCTGCGTGGTGTTTTGACCACCACTCACTTCCAAGATGTGGACATTCCTATCTCAGTGGGAATGGTCACCATGCCATCAAAATGACAGCTAGAGATGCCATGAGTTTACGCTGCAAGACAAGACAATGGTGCAATATCGTACTATTCACATCATATTTAATGACGCTCTAGTACCATTCAATATAAATAAATAGCCATTAAAAAGTACTTTCCTGACATTCTCTTTCCTTCATCAATAGTATTTTCTGCAACAGGAAATGTTAGTAATATTCACTGGTTGGTGAATTGGATGAATCTCGGAGAACATGAATATCAGATACTAATATGCTAGTAAAAACCAGGTGCTGGGATACCTTCTCTTCTTTAAATGCTTCAGGCTTCATCTGCAGCTTCCATCCTTACTTCCCCTGCAGCCTGGAACTCTTGACTCTGGCTCTCCCACACAGCTCTGCTAACAAACAACCCTCTTAACTTGTGGTGTCTGTTACCTACCCTTAGCTGATACACCCTGGCCAGCAGCAGTCCTTAGGCTGCTCTACAGGGAAAAGAGTATTTGTGCTGAGCAGGTCCAAATGTCTGCTAGCCTGCAATATCAGCTGTGTTCATCCATGCTGTCCATATGAGGTCTTGGTCCTGTGACTGATTCTTGATTCACAGAAAGTCTCCTCCACAGGGCCAGGCTGGGGCAAGAATGGAGATGGCACAATAGGGCTGGTCTTGAGACCAGCCTCTGACCAGCACTGAACTGATAGTGTAGTGCCTATCTCTGGAATACAGGTCCCCATTGGAAAAAACAGGAATAATATTTTGCTTTCTTATAGGGATGCAGAGAGAAGAACTTTCTAAAAGCATATATATGGGGGTATCCTTTGCAATGAGAATAGATCCTTGCTACAAACACCCACTGTCAGTGCCAAACCCCTGTGTAGGAGCTGTGCGAGATCAGAGGTCAGGGAATTAATCTCCATATCCCCCCCTGTTCATACGGGCAGAAACCCTGCCCATCTCAGAGGAGAAAATGGAAGACATGAACCAACTCCTTTATTCCCTCGCTCTTGCTCATTCATTGAAACTACAAAGAAGGGGACTTAATCTTGGTTTAATGCTGGGTGAAAGCATTGAGCCCACCTGCCTGGTGGCAAGATGGGTTGGCAAAGCACCAGAGTGCAAGGCCTGCTACCTTCTGCAGAAGACAGGACACAGAGCTCGGACACATGGAGAATAAGAAGTGTTTTGTGGACGCTGGGCTTCCTTCATGCTATCCACAACCAGTATGCCAGACCCTTTCTCTATAAGAAACTTTCCAGGGCCCAGAGGAGACACAATTTATGGCCCATTCAGTATTCCTTCATGCTGATATGGCTGGCAGGGTGGCCTTGTAGTGCCGAGTGTGTTCATTCAGAAAGACCCCAGCTTCAGCCTCACTAAACACAGTCTCCATTTCTCTATTTGCTGTTCTAACCTTGATTTCTCCTGCCTCCTTCTCTGATAGGAGGCATCTCACTCCTTTGCCCCCTCCAGTGCTTTAGCCCACCTCCTATACCAGGATGCAGGACTGCTCATTCCCCATTTGAGGGAACATGGACTGACCCTTTCATTCAGATAGCCTTCAAAGAGCCCCCTTCATGGAGGCTTCCTGAGATCTCATGGGGACTGTGTGCTGAGTGAAGCCCTCCTTTGCACATGTTCTTTACCTCGCTCTGATTGCTTGGGAGCAATAAGCTTAGTGCCACCCACATCTCCTGCATAAAGGAACTGTAACTCCCTTCCTTGCTGTGCTTTTGATGATTTTGCCAGTTTAAGACACCACTGTGAAGAAACCCCAGGGAGCACAGAACATAGGACATTCATTGGTGAACACTAAGCTCTGCTGCTCTGTGGTGAGGGGGGTAATGTTCTTTCTTCAGGAACACCTCAGGTGATCTAAGCTAAAACCCAAACCTAAACAAGGAACAGGCAGAGAAGAATTCTGGTATAAATAAATCAACAAATAAATAAGTTTCCTGTTGGCCCAGAATCTCTTGGCTAGGGGATGACTCAATTGCTCATAGTTTTCCCCCTCAATGTGTTTTGGATGCCTAAAGCCTTGTTTCTCATGGCCTGAGTGAAGATGGATGTCAGGATATGCTCAGAGGGGATTCTGGGTCGTTCGAGGATTCTTCCTGGAAAAGTCACAGCGACACCACTCCCCACGCACACACACATGGTACCAACACTTGTGCTTTTCATCCGGTGCATCCTTCTTTCAGTCCTCGTTTGCCACCTCCTCCTTTGTGGGCTGCCTTCCACCTGGCTGCCTTCCTGTGTTGAGGGAAAGGGAAACCCTTCCGCATGACACTGTCTCCTCTCTCTTCACAGCGCCACACATGCCTTTCAGAGTTCAACTGGAAAACATGGTCACATTCACTATTTCAGCTGGCATCCGTGTGCTCAAGATAAGTTTCCCGCTGATGTCGCTCCACATTCCTCTGTGTTCTTACAGGAGATGAGTGCAGGCTGAGAGTTCCTCTTTGAGCATTTCTCACCCACCTCCATCTCACAGAGATGTCTTCCTCTTTGGAGGCCTAGGAAGCAAGACTGCATACATGATTTGAGGCTACTGAAGGCTTCAAGGCGAGGAGCAACACTTTCAAGTCCACTCATCTTTGCTCCTGCTTTCTGGTCGCTGCAGCGAGACAAGGAGGCATGGTACCTGCTGGGTCTCCCTGAGCGGGAGAGGAACTTCATCCAGAGGGCTCTGGGCTTGGGGATGGGGAACAGCATTTTCCAAACCAACCTTAAGTGAGGGCAGTTCAAGTTCTCAGCTGTGGTGTAGGCACCAGATCCCTTTGGAGATCCCAAACCCCTTCAGGACTTGTCCTTCTCCAGTACTGAAGGCTGATCTGTGTCGGTATCTATGTGCATCCTTTGGAGGGAGACCCTCTCTCAGGCTAGCTTTGTTTTAAAGCTGTTTTGAGAGTGTACCAACTTCAGGCCAGCAGGTCCACATTTGTGCTTATGCGCTAACTCCTGTCCTTGAACCACTGCAGCTCTGAGCTGCTGCACTGAAGCTCAGGCTTTACAATATGCCAGAGACACCTTCAGAGGCATCTGCACCCATCCTGGATTTCAGCCTCTATGCTGGCACAGCCGAGAATGGAGATCATGTGTAATAAATCTTAATGAGTAGTTAAAACCACAGAGCCCACAGGGGAAGGGAAACACTCCTCTCCCAAGTGGGGAACGGGAGCCAGTGCATGAAGTCAAGGGTGAAGAGCTTGTAGGATCGCAGGGCACCACATCAGCTCTGTCCCTGCTTGTTACCACCTTTCAGGCAGTGGGAGCTGATCGGCGTGGCGAGGTTTGGGGGTGTTTAGCATCCTCCAGCAGTGAAGCAGAGCTGGGCAGAACAGGCCACTGGGGTTGATGACAGACTTTGGGAGTGATCACTGTCCGCTGCCTCTGTCAAAACAAACACAAGGTGAGGTAAGAAGGAGCTAGAGGTGTCAATGCTACACCAAGGACAGCAGGGCAGGAGATGCTTTTCCAACACGGCTGTCCTGTGGCTCAGGTAGGCACTAGGCAGGCATCAATAGCCAGGTTCCTCAATCACACCATGCACGGCTTTGGGCTAGGATATGGCTGAAAAGCTGCTTGTTCCATCCACATTACAGTCCTAGCTGGGAGATATTTATGGATCAGAAAGGTTTTGAAGGGTATTTTTTCTACCCATAAAATAATTATTTAGGCTATCTTAAAAGAAAGAGCAGGAGGATGAGATCTGAGGATCCCTGTTCAGTCTGTCTGGGAGCTCTGAAATGCAGACGAACAACTTCCCTTGCTTCCAAATGTCACAAGGCAGCAGGAGTTCTGTGCTAACCTAAGCAAACTCTTCTCTTTTGGGTGCTTGTAAATAGATGTTAGCAATATGAATAGGTAGTTCAGAAAAACACTGGTTTTGAAACTTACGAGTTCATCTTTTTGTTGTCTCTCATGAAAAGCAAACCCCTGATGTGTGTTATTGCTCCCCCTTTGCACATCTGCTTTGGTGCACAGTTTTCCCCCCTAGCCTTAGCTGGACACTGCTACAGGTGGTGAGAATGGGGCAAGGAAGACAGCAGCGATCCAGGTGGGACAAAATACCTACTATTTATGTAGTGCCTGTTGAAGCCTGATCTTCACATGATGAGCAGGTCCCTTGGTGGCAATCCACCAAGATGTGTGCCAAGCAGCCATGCAAGTGGTCCAACTAGAGATAAATAGAGCATGAAATCCCACACCAAGCACTGTCTGCCTGGCTCACACCTGCAAGTGTTAAAGGGGAAAGAGGCCTCTGGAAGGTCTGGGCTTGACTGGCTTGATCTTATCCTCATCAAGGACTGATTGCCAGGAGGGAAAGACAGAAATATTCTCCCTATTGTGTCTAAGAACAGAATATCCTCAGGGGAGCAGTTTTACCTTCTTTTTCTTTCTCAGTGCTGGCTTATCTACATCATGTCTGTCAAGGTTCTGAGGCTCAGCAGCCTTGACGGTAAGGACCTTTAAAGCACTGTAGCCATCAGCAGAGATCTCAATTTAAAACTTTAAGGGGGGGAATCTAATGATTTTGCATGGCTGGGCAGTTAAGTAAATTACCTTGCAGGTATCTCCTGAAGTGGATGCCACCTTCCCACTTGGCAGTGGTGCAGAAGGGGCTGTGATCAAATTCACTGCTAATGCAAGTGGAAGGCTCCTTATAAATACACAGAGCTGACCCAGCTGACACTCCATCTTGAAAGCACTGGATGGCTCTAGATAAAAGTGCAAGTCTTGCTGGTGAATGGGTGGCAGTGCCTTGATCTATCAGACTGGTTGCTTCCCACAACAAATGATGTATGGGGAACCATTCCCATGAGATTCCATAGCAGGTGTGTGGCACTTCTCATGGAGGATGAGGACAAAAGTGCTGATATATAAATTGCACATTTATGAAAGCATCACATCCACACTTTGCATCTGTAGTGGAGCAGTATACCCCTCTTCTGACAAGTAGGCAAGGCAGGTCTAATCTGCTCATCCTTTACAAAGTGGTACCTCCAGACCAGTTAACTGGAATCTGAGTCCTTATGAGCTGAGTTTGGGCAATCATAGCTTTAGCCTACAGCATGATAGGTATGCAAAATGAGCCTGTTACTGCTAGTGGATTTCACTGAAGCACAGGTTAAAAGAGTGGCTTCTGCCCATGCATAGGTGTGTCGCATCACATATGGGCTGCTGGGATATCTGAGATATTAATGGAAAGCTGGCAGATATGGCACAGATTTAGTGCCCTACAGGTAGGCTGCCCCAGGGTCCTCATAGTGGCACCAGGTATCTCTGTTTAGCAACTGTCTGTCCCATCTGCTGCTGGTGTGTGGACACTGGGATTGCTTTGCACTTTTTGTATGGCTGTCACTCAGAGATGATGAGCTGATGTGGAAATGCTGTATGCAGCTGCTAGTAATGCTAGTAATGCACACAGCAGGTCAATGCAGTGGAATACCCATGACTGCCTGTATAAAAGCTGTCAGTTTTATTTCCACTGGTAGACCTCAGCTGAGGTGTATATTGGGGTCAGGGCTGGAAGCAGCCCTGGAGTATCTTCTAAAGTATGAGTAAATCATTCATCAACCTCTATCCTGCCACAGACACAAGTGATTCCAGAAAAAGCTGGGTACTCCCAAATTGGATACCTTTATTCTTTTGGGACTTTTGGGCTAGGAATCTGCCAAGGGCAGACACTGGGATCAGAGGGCAGAGGAGGTCACAGCTTCTCTGAAGCCTGTTCTTTACCAGTCTCTACTTCTAAGAACATAGCACTGATCTCTGATACATTCCTGCCCTCACCTGTGGTTGCCATAATCCCCCATCCTGCTGCTGAACCTGGCTCAGTGGGTAAAGATGAGAATCTACTTCTTGTGCAACAGGTTGCATGGTAAGGTAAGGGAGTTACTGGGACATTCATATATATAGCCTTGGAGGAAACAATAGCATAAATAAGGAAACAGGTACAGATTATTTGCCTTGCCAAAAGCAGTAAGGACAAGAGTACTCACACCCTGGAGCTGGCTCTCTGCTTACACCTCTACTCTGGGGTCTGTAAATCCACGCTTGCCTTCATTAACCAGAGTGGGCCTCTCAGTTCTTGTGTGCCACACCAACACCTAGAGGGAATCACAAAGAGTTCAGGGGCTCTGGATGCCAAGGAAATGCTCAAAGCAGTGCATCCATAGGTTGGGATCCTCAGAAACTGTCAGAAACAGGGCTCACAGCTGTTTGAAGCATCATTCAAAGGGGTTGAGCCGGCGAGAGGCTTCACAGGCACATGAAACAGTGTCAAGGAGGAGGGATGATTCTGGACCAAAAGCAGACCAACCCTCTGCCAATCCTTCTGGATTTTGGAGAAGCAATCTGGGCATGAATTGTACATCTGAGGCTCTTCATTAACACAGAGTGCACAGCACTAACTGTTCCTTAGCACCCTCAGAGCCCTGCATCTGTGAAGAATTTGGCAGGCCCTGTCTGTCTTGGCCCTGCTCAGCACTACAGCACAGTGGAAGGTGGAGGCACATGGCATGAGGCTGTAAAAGCAGCCAGGACCCAGCAAGGAGAATGTATCTTCAAGGTCTCTTGTCCTACTCACCTTTGTGCAGTTGGCTGCTTTGGGCTCCAGCCCATCCATAGTCACTAGATCCTTCAGCAGGCTGGTTTCCTGGTAGCCTCCTTTAACTCCCTCCAGCTTGAAACTGGCCTGAGGCTTCTCCAGGATCAGCTTGATGCTGATGGCAAACCCAGCCATGTCAATAGCAAAGGGCCTGTTTGGGTCAAAGACGGTTTTCCAGCCGACCACCTTCCCTGCTGGGCTCACTTTGGGGGATTCATATCGCAGTCCCCCAACGAAAGCCACAGGCCAGACTGACACCCTCCTTGTGTAGCGCATCTGTGGGCCAGAAGGAAACAGTGCTGTGAGAATTGAACCCTGCTACCTTTGTCCCAGCCCATTAGTGTGCCACCCTCTATTGTCATTGGCACCTATCTCCTCCATTGGCTTCCCACACAATCACACAGCTCTAGGCAGCACAAGCTCTTGTTCACCCATGCTACTGCTTGAGGAGCTACAGCTTGCAAAGCCACAAAGCTGTTTTAGCATGTTCTTCTCTGCACACCAAACTCACTGCTTTTCCATGCCCATTATCAGCAGCCTTCCAGTGTCTGAAGGGGGCTACAAGGATGCTGGAGAGGGACTTTTCATCAGGGATTGTAGCGATAGGACAAGGGGTGATGGGTTTAAACTTAAGCATGGGAAGTTCAGGTTAGACATAAGGAAGAAGTTCTCCTCTGTGAGGGTGCTGAGGCGCTGGCACAGGGTACCCAGAGAAGCTGTGGCTGCCCCATCCTTGGCAGTGTTCAAGGCCAGGTTAGACATGGCTTGGAGCAACCTGCTGTAGTGGAAAGTGTCCCTGCCTGTGGCAGGGGTTTGGAACTGGATGAGCTTAAGGTCCTTTCCAACCCAAACCATTCTATGATTCTATCTTCAGTTCCTTGGAAGGAAAACCTTTAGTTTTCTGATCTCATCTGAACTGTTACCATTTTTTTGTAAAATGTTATAATTTTTGTAAATGCCAAACACAACTTCTAGCTCTGTATGATCAACTCCACTCACTCCAAGTTCATCTTCATGCAAGTAATCTTCCTCCCTGAGAGATGCATCTCCATACCCATCACAAATTCCCCCCATCCTTGTTCTTCCATCCATGGCTACTGCCTAAAAGAGCGAGGTTTTATTTAAACTATCAGAAAGGACCTAGAAAGAAGAAAGGATGAGCTTAACAGGGATCTAAAAAAATAGGAAAGCTGGCAATGTGTTGTGGTGCAGAACTCTGTGTTTCACCTAGTACAGTTTGGCTGAAACTGGGGACAGGGGAGTTTACTGAGTATTTGCAAGTTTACAGTAGACTTGTGGAGTCTCACAAAAGCCAGGTTTCCAGCAGAACTCTGAGCAAGCTTCCGTGATCCCAGGGGCACAGCCCTGCTGTGGTGCTTGGGACTCAGAATACTGAAGGGCAGCCAAGGCAAAAAGATGGACTAGAAAGCCTGGCGACTTCTCTAATGTCCCCTACTCATCACACCCCTGCAACACGGCACATTTATGCTTTGCCAGGAGTTTATCTTTGGGTTTAGTTAAATCAGCTCAGCTCTCCCTGGGGAGAGGTATAAATACTGGGCTATATATCTTGTGGTCCCTGGCAAAAAGGGCTCTACCTGATGCAATGGTGTGTGTAGGCCTATACCATGGCAGATCTGCTTTTTGCTTTTTCAGCCCTTAAGAGCGTGACTACTGAGTTTGCATATCTATAGCTTTGCATCTGCCCTATACCCAACTCCCACTGAGTGCAGGGTGTGTGAGGAGGGCTCTAGGCAGCATGCAGGAGCCCGTGTCTCCCAGTTGATGCTAAAAGCCCACATGGTAGTCCTATCTTAAGAGGTCTTTGCAAGTGCGTCTGGCAGTAAGAGGCTTTGCAGCTGTATCCTGCTTTTCTATCCCACGTAATGTTACGGCTCTTACCTCTTCAAAGAGCTCCAGGCTGTAGGTGTTGTCATCATCGGCAAAATACACTACCCCTTCTGGTGGTGCGGTGTTGCTGAAGCTGTCCCTCAGCCAGTGCAGCCCCAGGTTCCTCTGCAGTGTCCCCCTTGGGGTGTGGGATGGGATCCAGGACAGCCCCAGCTTCAGACTCTTGGGCGTCTCCACATTGAGGTGGGTGAAGTTGAGCCCTGCCTTCTCCAGCAGGTTGGATACCAGGTTGGTCCTCCGGGGCGAGTCCTCCACCACCACCCAGTGCAGGTTCTGCACGTGTAGGAAGGTGTTGGCCAGACGGGTCAGCTCAGCTTTCTGCACTGGCCGGGTGTAGGTAGGGGTGATAACAAAGATGGTTGGCAGGGTGTCTGACCATGGGGGAGGCCTGGAGTACACATAGCTCTGGATGACTCTCGGTGTTGCCCCTGTGCTTTGCTGCTGCCGAATGCATGATGGAAGGCTGCCTTCTCTCAGTGCAGATGTACCATTAAGGAGAGCTTTAGAGGTCACGTTCTCATCTGTCTCTTCTGGGGAAAAAGGGAGGAAGGAAGAAGAAGAAAGATGTTAGAGAACTAATCACTGCCTCCTCTCCAGGGAGTGCTGGGGACACATCTGTCTGGAGTCAGTGCTCAGCACATAGAATGGTTTTGGTTGGAAAGGACCTTAAAATCATCTAGTTCCAACCCCCTGCATCAGCATCCTCTCCCCATACCTTAAGGTGTATGTTTAACTCTTAAGAACAGTTTGAGTGCCTGCTATAGGCAAACCCTGAGGGGCCCTTCAGACAAGTTTATCTTTGTTTAACCCATCCCATGAGTGAGCATCTCCTACCGAGGGTTCACACGACCATGAGCACACTGGCAGCAGAACTCTTGCACTTACTTCTCAGCAGGCTGAGGTAGTGGGTGGTTGGGTACTGGTGCCACAAGGTTAGGAGAAGAGCCCATGGCAAGGCAATCAGGATCGTGGTCAGAAGGTTACGTCTCCTCAGCATGCTGCAGAGAGCTTCCAATGCCCAGGCATCTCTCTACCTTTCAGAGCAGAAAGAAAGAGTAAGGCCTCTGAAATATCAGTCACCGCAAACATTAGGACAGTGAGTCTAGAGGCCAAACTAATAGGCTGAGCTTGGCTTGCTTGGAGGGAGGCATGGTAAATGTTGGGCTCCAATCCAGCAAAGCATTTGTCTAAGTATAAGTTTACAAGGAGCCTCATTAAGGTTGTGGCCCAAATCGTTATCCAGCTGCCCTGGCCAATTCCTGTGCTATTCAATAGAAGCTTTTATCTATTTATGTTGCTATAAAGAACCTCCCGCTGCTCCATGATGAACCCATTGTCCTTGACTCTGGGTTGTTCATGTTGCTGATTCCGAAACCAGAGTTACTTGCCCCCTCTCTGGCACTGGTATTCATTCCTGAGCTTTGTGGCAACTCTTTAATTTGCTTCTTTTGTAGAATGTTTTAAAACTCTGTGCAAGAGCTGTATTCCTGCATATGCAACTGGACAAAACAGAAGACGTCAGGCGTCCTTGAGATAGCCAGCATCTCTTTCACTCCAGCTGCTTTAATTCATCCTCTTTATGCATATGCATTGAGGCAATCTAGGATGTACACTATCACCTACTAAGTTTGCCGTGAAATCCCTGCCTCTGTCATTCTACAGTGCTGAAAGTTTAATTGTTCCACAGCCTGGTTTGCTGTGTTTGGCCATTGCAGCATTTAGTATAAATCACAGCCTTCAGAATACTTTAATTGCTTTGTTCGCACTTCTGTAACGTACACGATCATGAGAGCTGAGGAATCACAACAGTTAACGTTTGTTTTCGAAACTGCTTCTATAAAGCAAGAGGAACGAAAAGGAAATAAAGAGGGATAAAGGACAAAAGTATCAGGAATAACCAACAACAAGGGGTGGCTTATTTACAGGTGGTCCAGGCTATAGTAGTAATTCTGTTTTTCACAAATGGGCTTGCCTAGTGCATGTGCTGCCTTCTGTATGGCTCTGGCACAGTCAGGAACATTTTCCTCCAACTTCTAGCTTCTGCTTTGGTCCCTCTCTGGATATGATATTGTTATTACACACCAGCAACAAAAGCAGTGCTCCAGAAAGAGGGATCCATATCTGCTGTCCATGGAAAGGCTGAAGGGTACAGAGCAAAGTTACTCTTTAGCATCTTAGAACTTTCTGCTGCCACTCCAAGCAGGATGCCTGGTGTTTGATAGCTGGATTTTATCCCCCTCTCCCTTCCGGTAACATCTGTATTCTGTCTCCTCTGGGATTACCTTTCTGATGACAAGTACTTCTCCCGGAGGACTTCCTCACTACCACAACGATGCTCATTAGGAGCCTAAAGGGAGTATAAAACTTCCATTAACCTCCTGCAGAGAGATTTCTGTTGGGAAACACATCCCCTGGGAACTGAAGAGCTGATGAACAGCCCCACCAGGCCCTCTTGCTCTCCTAGGCTGAAGGCAGTCTGAGGGAAGAGAGCGATGTGGCATCACACTGATGCAAAGGATGGAAAGAAGGCTCAAATTGCTTGGCTGTAAATTCCTAGGTGTACTGAAGGCCAGTCACCTAAAACCAAGGTCCTCAAAGGGACATAGGCACATCTCATCCAAAGGAAACTCCTTGCCCAGGATTTGAGCCCAGCAGCTCCTCATCTATCCAAAGAGGAAGGATTGCCTTGCTTCAGTCGTAGAGAAGTGTGTGAGAAGAAACATGATGATCGGTTCAAAAGGACTCTGCTTTGCAGAGACACACGGTATTCCTGGAAAATACCAGGGGATGCTGTTCAAAATTCATCCTCTGGGACCTTTGTAGTACTTGTCATTAATTTTTAACTTGACATTTAGTGTCCTGAAAGAAACAAGGATTATGTGATCTCAGGGCTCATCAGTGCCCTATCAGCAATGACTGACAAACCCATTTCAGCCCAATCTTGCATGTCTCAGCAAGTCTTCTGGCAGGCAAGTAGATACTCATAGGCCCTATTAAGAAAACTGCTGCACCATGAGCTCATTCCTTGTTAGACACCAGCAATACCACACTGGAGCAATCCCTCACTGTAGCCTGCCTCCACTGCTCCTCAAACCAACCGTTCATGGTGATGATCTTTATTGCTTCCTACCTCCTCACTCAGGAAACACCATGCTGCCATTCCTTTATTTTCAAGCTATGGAAAACTGATGAAGAAGCAGGCCAAGGAACCTGTGTAGTCAGAGGCACATAGGAATGCTTTGGTGATGCTGCAGGAGCCTTGTGCAGCAAACATGCTGGCTCTGCACAACCTCATTGCTTTCTGATGGCCGGGTCCAGTGCAGGTACAAGAGCTTCCTTCAAGTGTTAGTGCTGAAGGCATAGGTCTTTGGTAAGCTACAGATCTTTCCCTCCAGGAGATGCCTTCCTTTACCAGCACAAAGCAAAGCTTCCCATCGATCGGGGCCACGAGAACAGACAGAGCCACCAAAGAAATCCAAGGAGAGGTCTGCACTGCTTTGTAACAGTGGCAGAAGCTTAGGTCCACCCAGGCTCTGGCTCAGAGTTATCACAGCTCCTTGCTTCCTGTAGTATGCTTGCAATTACAAACATCCCTGCATTAGAGTCATTCCCTTTAATAAAAGGCCTTAATTACACAGGCACAGTTTCTATGCAGCAGGCCTGCATAGGTTGGTTGTGGAAGGAAGGCGAGGAGGAGGTGGCAGAGAGGTGGCAGCGCTTTTACCAGGAGAGCACAGAGGAGAGTGGATCGAAGTTGGAAGAGCTTTAACCAATTCTCTTTCTAGTTCTTTCTCCTCCTACTCCCAGCCAGCCCTATTCATGCTTCTTGAACACTGCAAACAAGTGGAGATGCTGTCTGTGTGTGCAACTCCTCTGTTGCACCTCTACATGCTCATCTCTATTGCTTTCCCAAAGCATGTGATGCTAAAGTGGTTAAACCCTGCATGAAGCACCAGGCCACTTGTGAACCTCACAGAGGAGCTGACTTGAACACTGCTTTCAGAAAGTCTGCCTTGGGATACCTCATTTTCTCTTTTAAAGCATCACCTTCTCCCTGCCACTGCTGCTCTCTGCATCCATCATGCTTCTGCTTTTCTCTGTTCCCTTGGATCTTTCACCTCACCAGTCCTTGAGAGCCTCCATTTTTCCGATTTCCAGGACTAAAGGAATCCTCTGGCTTACAAATAATTTTATCCTTTGTCTTCTCTCCTTCCCCACACAAAGACCCTTTGCATTTTCTTAATGTCCACCCTGCATGGAGTATTTCCCACAAAGTGGTCCATTAAAGCATTATCCCACCCTTCTGAAACCCCAGGCACATGGCAATGCCTTTGGGTAGTCTGCTGATGGCCCCAGTGGGGCTTGCAGAGGTTTACTGCACATATCTTTACCTACTTTTGATAATTAAAACCAAAGTCCCCTAAGTGGCTCAGATTAATTGCATGCTGCTGGCAGGCATTACTGTGTGTATTCTTGGCACAACCAGCTACCTGCCTTCTGCCTTTAAACCCGTTCAGAGGAGATCCTATTAAATGAGATTCAAGATCAAGAGAAAATGTTGTGATTATCTAAACCCATCCATAGTGACCATCCCGTAATTCCTGGGTTTAAGCTGTAGAGGGCAGGGACTGTCTCTTAATGTGCTTGTACAGTCCTGATCCGGACAGGAGCTGTTGGATGTGACTGCAATACAAATATTATTGATTGTACTCTCTTTCTTTTCTCCTCCCTTGCTATTCCCTCTGTCCTGCCTGTTCCCCTTCTTCTTCCCTTTGTTTCCTAGTGTCTTCTGCAGCCCGTGTTTGTGTTACACACCCTTAATAACATTAGCTGGATGTTTGATGGATGCCTTCAATATGCTGCCTGTAGCCTTCTTGAGCTGTTTTCCAATTACACATCCCTCTTCTTAATTTCATCCATCAATCTTCTCTTCTTCATTAAAAAAATAAACAAACAGACACACACAGAGCACAAAGCTGAGTATGAGAGGGACAAAATGTTTCTCTTACTACTCTTGCTTCATGTTGCTTTGTCAGACTTCTGAATTCCTGGGACATAACACCATCCAGTCTCCATTTAAGCTCCTGTGCTGATGCACAGAGCATTAATCTGAAAGGATCTGAGAGAAGAGAATGAGAGAAGCACATGGGGGGAAGAACCCAGCCTGAATGCCCGAGACTGATGCTGAAAAGAAGCAAGATCTGGCTAAGGCTCAGAGCATCACATGTGACAGATCCCCTCATCTGCTGTTGACTAATTACCAACAGGGAACAGTTTGTTACTGGCAGGGTAGCTCAGATGTTGAGAGAGGGATAAGCTGGAGGACAACCCAGGGAGCCTCACTGTTCAGATACAGCTTTAAGAAAGTCACATATGTGACTTTCTCTGAGTCACAAAGCTGTTTGAAAGGACACATGGGGTGAATGATAGAGAAAGGTGAAAGTTAGGAAGAGGCACAGCTGAGTGTGGATTACAAGCCTGACATAGGAGTTCAGGTGCCTGTGATTTTCCTTTGTTGCAGCCTCTGGTTCAGGGCATCAGCCTGTCTGAGCCAGGCTTAGGAGACCCTGAATGCTGGACCAACCCAGCCCTCTATGTCTATAGTCTGAGGCATAGACTCTAAAGATCATTATCTTCCCATAGGAACCAATTTCACAGTTCAACCTGTCCCCTGGGAACATCCCACTATCCAGTGTCGAGATTTTCTAGGCAAGCACCCAAAGAAAACTAGTCTCAGTGAACAGAGCCAAAGGATTCAAGGAACACCCCCTGATCTTGATTTGTACCATGTTTGTAAGCCTATTCTGTGCATACCCTGCGAGGAGAGAGGGATGCGAGTGGCAGAGCTGGAGCAGAGCAGTTGGAAGGTGCAGATGAGACTTAACTTCACGCACCAAAACCATCAGCAGCGTTTGTGGTTTGTTCTGCCTGTGTTTTGCTGCCTCTCTTCAGCGGCCCCTGGACACCTTGAGGAAGTCCATGCAGATTTCATGAGTTCCCCTAACTCCTGGTGCGGGAGATGCGATGCTGAAGGCAGAGCAGGGAGCTTTCAATTATTGATGAGAGCGACCTCTCTTTAAACAAGCAATGCATAATTCATGGCAGCACCGGTATTTGTGGTGATCAGCAATGGCTCTGTCTCTGCTTTGCTGAAATCCACAGGAAGCTTCTGTCCCCTCTCCCCTCATTCCCTTGGGCCCATCAGAGCCTTCAGATGAAACTTCAACACTGGTGAAAATTGAGACACAGCAAAGATGCTGCAGCGCTTCCCCTCCCCAGGCAGGCTCTTGCCTGCTCGAGATGTGCACAATGAAGTGGGAGGATGGAGTCAAGGAACCAGAGAGGTGGGTGGAATGGGTTATTGCTCTGGGATACACAGGAGTAATTACTGTGCGAACACAGCCACAACAGGACAGTTCTCAGCAGTGGGACTCCCTCTGACCCTGGGATAGATCTGCAGGAATGGCATCCATGCAGGACAGAATGGAGTTCATGTCCAGCTTGTGGGGCTGAGAAACAGAAGGGTAAAAGGGAGATTTCTGCTTAGTAACAAGTAATTTCTCCCCTAAACTCTGCTGGAAATGGGTGGCTGAAAAGCAAAGTTAAAAAAAGAAGGAAGAAGTATTTTTTTCTAGGAAGGGAAATTTTAATGACGGAATTAGGGAAATGAAAGGCTCTTTCCTGAAGCCACGACTGGGAATCTTGACCTCTCAGTAGCACAAGTAATGCAGGCTAGTGTGGTCCTGGTGCTCTTCTGCTGCGGGTTTTAGTCATCCCTCTGCCTCAGACCTCATGAATAGCTCCCAGCAAGCAGCGCTTGCTGTCTGAGTGAGGGGAGCACTTCCCTATGGCTGGTGGGGACACAGGGCAAGGCAAAAGCTCACCAAGCCCCCTGGAGAGGCAAACAGCAGAGAACTACAAATAATCACACAATACGGGGAAGGACGGGCAGGTCCTTCCCCAGGGCAGGAAGAGCAGAGCTACCAGTAGCTGTGGGGTTTCAAGGCTCAGCCCCATCCACGCTCTGTCATTCAGTGCATGGGCTTCTGTAAGGATGACTTCCCTGGGAAGTGAGTCACTCCCAGTGGAACAGCCGCCCTTCCCAAGCCCCCGCGCTTCTTCCTCAGATGGAAAGAAAGGCTTCATCCTCTCCCTGCCAGCTGTGATCCCTTTGCCATATGGGAGTGCAGTTACTTCAGCCCAGAAACCAGGCACATCCTTAGGGAACGGCACCGTGCACCCCCATCCCTCCATTGCCACATCAACCACCTTCCTCCATGCTTGGTCCATAAACAGCTCGAAACAGCACTTTTCCCAACAGCATCCTTATCCCAGACTTGTGCCTGAGCAGCACAGGGTGGGGGAGGGTGATGCTTTATACAGGGCTTCGTTTACACGTTAAAAAAAAGGGCAAAAAACCCCATCAAAAAAACCCTAAAAAGAAAGGTTGATGAAGCTCATTAAATCTGCTGGCTGGGTCCGGTGGGAGCCAATGCTTCTGAGACAGCACGTGGCTCAGCTTGCCATCCCCAGGTAGATCAAGGGTATCCAGGCACTATCTGGGCTATCAGCAGGAATGGAGATAACCCAGTTTGGATATAGACTAGACCTTGAACTTGGCTGCAAAGCCCTGCTAGGCAGGGAGCTTTCCAGAGCCTGCAAAAGGAGGTCTAAACCAGGCTATTTTTAACCAGCCCAGACCCAAAACATCCTTCACGATTGACCCATGCGACCTGTCACCACCTTCCTGTCACCACCTTCCTGTCCCCCTGGGCTTTCGCGAGGGTGGGCTGTGAGTCAGAGGGACGTAGCCCTCTCACCATCCCGCTTTTCCTGTGCTGCAGTGCCGCAATCCAGGGGTGCCAGAAATACCCAGAGAAGGATTGGCAGCTCGGGCCCGAGCAGAAACAGGAGGTACCAGATGTCTCCTGAGAAAGCCAGCTCTCTCCTGAGAGACCTCTCTGCTTGGAGTTATTCTCTCTCGAGAGGGAAGTCAGAAGCTTATTCAAACGTTGGCTTCTCTCCTTTGCTGCTGAGCTCTGGCACAACCAAGTTCCTTTTTAGATGCTGATGACTGTTATAGAATAATCATTCCGAACGTATCCGTGTGAATCAGCCCGATGTCTGCATTAGCAAAAAAAAAAAAAAAACAACCCAGAGATTTCCTTTTTTTTTTCCAAGGAGGCAAAATAATTCTAAGGAAACAAAACCAACACTGGATTGTTCCAAAGTATCTGTACATTTCATCCAGAGCTTTCCCTACTGAGTTAACAGCTGATGCCTGTTCAGCAGGAGTGGGAGCTGTCGTTTTGCAGGTTTCTTACAAAAGCAGAAAGGAAAAACCTATAGTGTTTGCTTCCAGAACATTTCCAAAGAGGGAGAGGAATTACTTTTTTCAGAGAAAAAGGCATTATTTGATGGATAATTACATTTCACAGGTGCTAGTTTGGGGTGTGGAGGGGGGGAAATCACATTTATCACAAGCTCCTTGTAAAGATACGGGGCCCAAAGGCCAATGCTGTTTCTCTGGTAGTAGCCAGGATGCAAAGATGGGCTTTGATCTTAGCTCTATGTCAATATGACATCAAATGCAGACCTCCAGAGGAACATCCGATCACTAATGCACACTGTTGATTGATTTAGACAGCTTGTTTTTCTCCTGCTTTCAAAGGCAATGTGGAAATGCTCTTCCCTGCTGGACTCCCCGGTTACTCCTAGGGAGGGCAAAAGAAACCAAAGGAGAAGCTGCAGCAGCTAAAAATCACACTGCAAATGAGTGGAACAGCAATTACACCATCTAAAACAAAGACATGGCTCAAGATGCCTCCCATCTTCCCAAAACCTGTGGAAATAGTGGCATTTCAATGGCAACACGTGTGTTGGCACCCTGAAGAGTCAGCGTCCAGACCCCTTATTGCACAGAAACAACTGTGGGCAGAGGGTGTGTATGGGCAACAATCCCATACACATGGAACAGTCTCAATCAATACACATACAACAATCCCAATCACATGGGATTGAATTAGGTGATCAATAAAAGCATCACGCAAAGAGCAGACTTGGGCAGGGTGTTTTCACGGGTGGCTGCTCCATAGATTAGCACAGTGGCTGGCACTGATGGGTTGCCACCACATCACGCAGGTGTTGGTTAAGTGAGAAGGAGGAGAAACAGCACTTTGGCTCCTTTGATGGACATTTGTGCTGTTGCAGCTCTCTGAGCTGTGTGAGATACGCTCGCTGAGGTGGTCCAGAATGCTTATTCTGAGTTCTTCCTCCAAATAAACCATCAGCACTCATTAGATTTCCCACTTGCGGCATGGCATCCAAGTGTCAAGCAGACACTTTTAAACACACACATGGAATGGAGAAATAAAGTGGCACCTAGAGAATTGTCTTGTGCAATAGATAGGGATCACAGGCCTCTGCTTGACTTGTACCTTCATTGCCACGGCTGCTCTGTATAGCTTGGGCTCCATTAAAGAAACACCAGAATTAAAAGTAAAGAGGCAGAAGATGACAGTGTTTATTCTCCTGCCCTCTGCATGTGAAATGGAAAGGGAGGAGGGGAGCGAAGGAAAGAAGGGGCAGGAAGGAGAGGGCAAGTGTCCTGCTGCCCTTCTCCGTCTTAGCAGGGAAGCTGTTGATTCCAGACCACAGGCAGGCCACATCCGAATTAGATGCCATCTGAGATCAAGAGATCCAAATGCAATTCCCACCTTCTGGCAATACCAGGGGAGCAGTCAGTGCCATGGTTGAAATACCTAGCTTAGGCACTGACAGCAGCTGCCAGAACATAACCTACATCATGATGGAAATAAGCTTCTCTTTGGGAAAAAAGTACACAGGGGATGCATTTGGGTAAACAGATGGAACTGAGGAACAGCAAAAGCCCAGTATCCCTTTCTGACAACAATCCAGTCCCACCTTAAGGAAAAGGTGTAGGTTTTGGTTTCTGTTTTTCCATGCCTTGCACTGTTAAAAGGGAAGAAGAGGCTTATGTGTCAGGAAGGCAAGGCAGGCTGTGAGGGAATTGAGGGCAAACAAGTTCACACTATGAGAAAGAAACTCTGCTCTGTTAGAGTGCATAGGGCTTGCTTGTATAGGGATTGCTCTCTGCTGTGCTCCTTAACTGCACACAAGAGTAACCTGGGCTGAAA
The DNA here is from genome assembly GCF_963264785.1 of Psittacula echo. Taxonomy (NCBI): domain Eukaryota; kingdom Metazoa; phylum Chordata; class Aves; order Psittaciformes; family Psittacidae; genus Psittacula; species Psittacula echo. The sequence goes on from NC_137736.1 coordinate 9,875,756, forward strand.
GTGGTCTTTGCACGTGGTCTCTATAAACCTTCTCCTGGGAGGAAGGTCAGCCTAGGCTGTATTGTACGTGTGTTGTGCTTCAGGCTGCTCAAGACCTGGATGCAATAAGGGGTTGATGCTACTATCCAAGCTAGTGAGTTGCTCTGTCTGTCCCTTGAGCTTCGAGTGTGCTCTTTGCACAAATACCAGCAAGAGAACACTGGGAGATGCCTCTCCCCAGCTCTTACATCTCTGCATACTGGGGAGCACTGTCCTTCCTATCCTTCCACGTAAATGGGCTGCCAGTTGGCCTTGGATAGAATAACTGAGCAGCAGATACTTCTCCTAGTGTTGGGGGGAGGAAATCACCCTCTGGTTAGCAAAAAGCTTTCTGAACCTCATGGTCAGTGCATAGTGTCCCCACAGTGCTGGTGAAAGTGGCAGCTGCAGAACTAGAAACTGGATCTCTAGAAACTCAGGAATGCTTTAAAACAGGGGGATGTTTTGTTCTTGCTGCCCACAGAGCACACTTTTGGTTGCTTTTCAGAGTCTTTGTCCTTAACCAGATCCTGTGCATTGTATGACTGGTAAACAGCCTTTTCTCTCTTGCTGCGGTAAAGTCTTCCTCAGGCTTATTAACCCTCTCCAGCAGATGGATGCTGGGGTTTACCCAAATTGGGCTGAACTTAGGATGATGTTACTAAGGTTCCTCCCGTACTTCCTCCCCAAACCTCTGCAAGTGTGCATGCACCCTGCATCATCATTATCATCACAGAATGGTTTGGGCTGGAAGGAACCTTAAAGCTCATCCAGTTCCAACCCCCTGCCACAGGTGGGGACACCTTCCACTAGAGCAGGTTGCTCCAAGCCCCGTCCAACCTGGCCTTGAACACTGGAGGGATGGGGCAGCCACAGCTTCCCACATGCAAACCACTTCCATCCCTTACCAGTCCTGCAAAAAAATACCCCCGAAAGGCCAGCAACAGTTCCTAGGCAGGGGAAACATCCCAAGACCTCTTGAGGAGGAAGTAGGAAGAAACTAGCTTCCTTGTTCTGCTTCTGTAACTGATTTCTAGGCCATTTGTGTTTGTCCTGTTGCTGAGGCCAGGACCCACGTTGGGGTTAGGAAATACCTAGTATTAGGTAAGTATAGAATCATAGAATCATAGAATAGTTAGGGTTGGAAAGGATCATCAAGTTCCGACCCCTCTGCCATGGGCAGGGACACCTCACACTAAACCATGTCACCCGAGGCCTCATCCAACCTGGCCTTGAACACCGCCAAGGATGGAGCATTCACAACCTCCCTGGGCAACCCATTCCAGTGCCTCACCACCCTCTCAGTAAAGAATTTCTTCCTTATATCCAATCTAAACTTCCCCTGTTTAAGTTTGAACCCATTACCCCTTGTCCTGTCACTACAGTCCCTGATGGATAGTCCATCCCCAGCATCCTTGTAGGCCCCCTTCAGATACTGGAAGGCTGCTATGAGGTCTCCACTCAGCCTTCTCTTCTCCAGGCTGAACAGCCCCAACTTTCTCAGCCTCTCTTCATACAGGAGGTGCTCCAGTCCCCTGATCATCCTCGTGGCCCTCCTCTGGACTTGTTCCAACAGTTCCATGTCCTTTTTATGTTGAGGACACCAAAACTGCACACAATACTCCAAGTGAGGTCTCACAAGAGCAGAAGGGAGTACAAAAGAGCAGAAATCATACCTAGTGACTATTTGACTGCTTTGCACCAGTGTTTAGCAGCTACATGACCTGGTTGGACATCCCAGGAGCTACAATCCAAGCGTAGCTTGGCTTGATGGACTATGGACAAAACTTGCTGATGGCAGCTTATCTACTTCAGAAGGATTTTCTGCAGCACCTCCACAAGAGGCTACCTGGTGGGATGAAATATGCAGGGTTTGTCTAGCAAGCTAATATGATCGGGGCACAAGTGTTCATGATATACGAACAGTACTAGATATATTCTCAAGAGGGTGATAAGAAAAGGGAGTGCCATGCAGGAAGGCTCTTGGAAGTGGCAAGAGCAATTTTTAATTATCCTTTCCCAAAGAATCCTTTGGGATGAACCATATTCACTCATCTTCTTAGCATCTAGGTCAACAGTGATGACTGGATCTTAGCAAAGTGCTTAGCAGTGTCCTGTGCATTCTCTTGTAATGGAGCTGCTGGTGCATATCGAGTAATAAGAGACAAGCGATAAGTAACACAATAAAATTGTGTTTTCCGTCATGCTCCAAGAACCCTGTTCTAACATGGAAGTTAGAAATATCACTTCCGCTGCAAGAAAAGCTTCTCTTATCATTTGATATGGTGCTGAGCATGCAGGAGGGTTGTAACTAGATGATCTTAAGGTCCTTTCCAACCCTAACCATTCTATTATTCTAGCTTGGAGGAAAACAGGAAATGGCACAAGAGTTGCTAACCAGAACAGGAAACACACTGGGATTACTGGAGGAGCTATGGAGAAGCCTATGGGCTGCTACAGAGCAAGAGGTGGTGGTATCCCACGGTAGAGGGGAGATGTGTGAGTGAAGGCAGAGCAAAGGGCTTTCTAAAGACCTGCTAGGGGACACCTCAGCTAACTGGAGTCAGTGGTTAATGCCCCTTCCTATTGCTCCACAGTGCTGGGAAGCTGGCATGCATGTCTGAAGGAAGAAACCAACTTGCTGTGGACCTTGGAGCAGTAGGTTTTGACAGCTTGCCTCTGACTGCCGAGCGATACACCTCAGCCGGTCTCATGTTTGACTTCAGCAGATGCTGCTGTGGGATCTGTAGAGGTACGCAGGGATAAGCAGGATTTGGTTTCTGTTTGCTTGCTAATTTGAGCCCCCGCTGTGAGATTTGGATGGTTCTGAGGATTCTGTATTAGCTTTAATGATTAAAAAATTATTTCAATGCTTAGTGTAGAAGTTGCACGATCTGTCATTGAAGCCACTTAGCAACAGGACTCATTAAGATATGTGTTAGTACAGAAAGATACCCTTGCTCCAGCGTCCTCTCGGAATGACTATCCACTCATCTAAACAAGATAAAGGTCTTTTCTGGCCTCCTCTGAGGCCAAAGGATAAAGCACTCAAGTGTGAAACAAGATTTCTTGGTTCTTTTTCTGGCTTCAACTACACATAAGTGTGTGGATTTGGGCAAGTCATTTCACCTGCTTCAGTGCCTCAGTTCCCCCACAGGTAAGATAAGCATAACAATGTAGAAGCGCTCTGGGGAAATGACTTTCAGGTGCCCAAAACTCATAATAAAAAAACCCAACCCTTGCAGTGAACAAAAATTGCCTCAGCCCCTTGATATTACCTTATACTAACCACACGCTTCGCATCGTGCCTTTCTGAAGCCTGACATATGCTTAGCTAATTACAGGGGGGAAAAGCCATGTTCTCCTAGCCCCTTTACTGCCTGATGTTAGCCAAGAAAGGATGTTAAAAACTTGTTATCTTGGCTCAAAAAGAATTCATTTTAGGCAAAGCATTTCTGGTTACCCTTCAAGGAGAAAGAGAACCCACCAGTTCTGGGGCAGAAGCTAGTTTTGCTCACAGGAACACTGTTAAACACCGTGTCAGATAGGAGAACAGTAATACTTTGTGTGGTTTATTCCCAGAGTTATTCATTCAATCTCACAGGCAGCACCATTCTCTATATGAGGAGAAACTGAAGCGGGTATAAAAGGGTATACTCCAGTCCACAGTATATGAGCCAAGGTGTTCCTGGATTTGGGACTTGTGTGCAGGACATTGAACTTCGTACCTGAATGCACCTTAGTGTAAGGTGGGGGTAAGGGAAGCGTGGATGGAAGAAAGGTGAGGGAAGAAAAATGGGTGTAGGTGAGATAGTAATGTGTGACTGGAAGTGGTTCCTGAAGGAAGGAGAAGGGAAAAGGAGAAGAGAAGAGGTTAATGGGAATGAGAGAGTGGGAGAAAGGAGGAGGAGGAATGAACAAGGGTGAGTGAGCAGGAGACCAAGTGAGACAGCAAGCAGGAGGCACCGTCAAAGCATCCGAGCTCTCTCTGAAGAGATTGCCTATTTTGCTCCTGCCTTTTTTTTTTTTTTTTTTGATGTGTGATCTTGCCTTAAAATTGCAGGAATGTGGCAGCACAGCACTGGCTCTCCGATTTATTAATTCCATCCCGTCCCACCAGCCCATGTAACAAAAGCATCTGTGTTTGCTCAAGAGGAGCACATGAAGGGCCTCATTCACATCAGAGGTGGAGGGAGAAGCTGGCAGATACAGGGAAGTCATCCGTGCCTCCTTCCTTTTCACCTTTGTGTTGATCTGTGCTTGGGGGAAGGGATGCAGCAGGGAAGGATGCAGGGGATGGGGTATCAGGAGGGAGAAAGCTAAGATCACCACGGTGTTCTGTGTGGGAGAAAGAGGAGGGGAGGACCCGAGGAATGCACTAGGCTGGACCAGCTCCAGTGAGGAAGGTCTCCTGGTGCTGTAGATAGGACAAGATTCCTTCCTGCCACCCAGGCTCACCCAGCACTGCTCTCTGAGGTGGTGCTTGGCAATGAATGACAGTGGGGCAAAATTGCTGTGGTCACAGCTTTCACTGTTGTTGCCTGACCTGCAGCTATGGACATAACCATAATAATAAATGAAATCTGCCAGTCATAGGAGAAATATCCCCTTACAGCTGCTTTTTAGCATGCTTTCAGGATGAGGAAGGCTCACAATGAGATGAATATTAACTATCCTGCTTTAACAACTGGGGCATGAAGGGGGAGAGGAGCCAGCAACCTCTCCTCCTGCCAGGCAAGGATCAGCTGTGCTGTTTCTAGCACGGGGTACTGGGAGATCTCTGCCGGACACAGATACACTTGATAAAACCACATCTTTACCTCGGCCCTTGCACAGCATCCTTCAGAGCCAGGCTGCCCTGCAGCACCTCAGGGGAAGCAGAGTCTGCAAGCTACTGCTGCCTGCCTGGTCCTTGGCTTTCCCTCCAAGCTCTCCCACACAAGGGCTGCCAAGGAGCGATCCTGCTTTGCTAGCAGAATGCGGTTCCCATGTGCCCTGTACTCCCACCCACAAACCCACCGTGAACTTAGAGAACAAGACAACGTTGCTGTTCTCAAATCTTTTATCTAGAGCTGAGATTGCCTGACTGCTTACCCTGCTCAGCTCCAAGTAATCCCAGCACTTTGCTTAGCTGGAGGCTGGCTGTGTTGGGAATAAATACCCTTGCTGTCATTGCCAAGGGGTAACAGCCAAAGAACAGGACAATGCCATTTTCTTTCGTAATGCAGCATTATTCATCAAGCAGCACCACACAAAGTTGCCAGGATGCTGGCAGTCTATTGAAATCAACAGCGCAGGCAGGGGAAGCAGCAGCGTAAGCACCACTGGACCAGCTCAAATCTCATCAGAACTTAACCTGAACCTGCTCCAGCTGACAAAACCCAAACCTGTGGGAGCTAAGTATCAGCACACAGGCTGGAAAACACCTCTTTTTTGCTTCTGCATGGAAATGAAACTACACCCCAGTGATCTTCACTTGAACACATCCGTCTCCTTTTGTCCTTTGACTCTTAATGTTGATCAATGTTGTGGGTTTTGGAAGGTACAAGGAATCCTATGCTACACAATTGTGAAAGGTTGAAGCTTAACGATTTAGATCTATTTCAAATGGACTGTTCTGTCCAGTGATGAATGATCTACTATCCATCAAAATGTCTCCTCTTTTCCCAAACCCGACACTCAGCACTAGCAGCACCTTGTAGCAGCAAGTTCCATATGTCACTATGCACAGCATGGGAAATGACTTAATTTTACCATCAAATTGCTACCTTTCACTTTTTCCTGACTGCAATCCAGTTCCTCTACTAAGAAAAGCCATGAAGAGAATTATTCATTCCCTTTCTATGTCGCTGATTGCTTTGTTTCTCACAACGTCCCTCCTCTGTCTCCCTGAGCTAACTAACCCCTTCTTAACTAATCTCTCTATGTCTATCAGGCATTAGTGGGATTACCTGCTCGGAGAAGGCAAACAGAACCTGAGGAGCCCCTTGTGCCGGAACTGCAGATCCCAGCTCTGTGTCAGAGCTCTGGGAAGCCACGTCTCCTGAGGAAACTTCGCTCACATTTGACAAATGTGAGGAATTTGCAGAGTGCAATGTTTTTATCTCAGCAAGAAGGAGCTCAGACAGCTCCCCGCACTGCGCCGCGGCGGAAGCTGATTGAACACTTGGGAACGTTGGCAAAGTAGATAAATTCGAGCTCTTAAGGAAAGACCTTTGGGAGTACTAATGCCACATGAGAACGAAGACTTCAAGCTCTTAATTATGAGCCTGAATGGCTTGAAACAGCATGAAACGGTAAAGGATCAAGTTTTTGCAGGTTGGGGTGCGGTTTGGAGACATATCCCTACCTGGAGGAATTGGTGGTGTCTAACCAGTGTCCCTTCTGAAGAAAGGCTTTAGGCAGTCATAGAATCATGGAATGGTTTGGGTTGGAAAGGACCTTAAGATCATTCAGTTCCAGCCCCCTGCCATAGACAGGGATGCCTCACACCAGACCATGTCATCCAAGGCTCTGTTCAACCTGGCCTTGAACACAGTCAAGTCTATGCCCAAGAGGAGGGTGCCGATAGCCATAGGTCTGATCCTCATGCTGCATGTATTATTCTGTTATGGTATTGGTAGGATTTAAATCACAGTCCTGTTAGACTGAGCTGCATCCCAGCAAGTGCTCCTCAGAGATGCAGGGGCCTTGCCTGGGAGACAGACGATGTGGGGCTGTCTCAGCTCTGATGTGATGAGCTGCAGTGTCTCCCTTGTAAAGTGGGGGTAGTCATCCTGACAAACAGCTCTGTATGTAGGCAGGGAGCGCTTTTAATCACATATGCGGAGTACTTTGAGATTCTGGGATGGGAAGCAGCACATGATGCTTATTAGACAGAAAGGCCACAAGCAAGAAGGGCAGAGAAATGCTAGACTTCTCCAGAGCCCTGCAGGTGTGTGGGACCCAGCTTCCAGTCTGGAGTATTACCACCTTGTTTAGGCTTCTGCTTGTATTAGGAACAATTAAGTACAAGGAGGAAGGGAACAGATATCATCTTTCCTGTGTACATCCTGCAGAATAATTGCAGAGCTTTCCCAAAGCAGTTTTGCATGCTCAGTAAAGGGCATCTTTGGAGCCTATCAAATATCCCATCCCTTGCAGGCATACACAGGAAGGCTTGCGGCATGCGTCAAGAGATCTCTTTCTTGTTCCCAAATATCAGGAATAGGAAAGACAACTGAGAATGCTGAAAAGAAGGAAGAAGCTCTGAGAGGTAGATGGGGTTGTGGAGTGGCTCCTTATACCTGAAGGTGACTGTGCCTGCACAGCACCCCAAGGGAGATGGGTGGCAGGGGCTAGAGCTATGAGGGCACTGAGAAACAGGGGGTGTGTGCAGAACAATACCACTGGTAGGTGATTACTATGAAAAGGGGAGGAAAGCCATTCAGGGGTATGGCTGGAGTGAATCCACTCCAGGCTCCTGCCTGCTAGGAACAACTTTGGTCTCAGGCACTAAGGACATCTCCTGGTCTGCTGCTGAAGCAGAGGCAAGTTCCCTGCCAGAAAGCACCTCCACTGATGCCTCACAGGCAAGAAGGGAGGATGCTGGGTACACAGGAGATGCAGCCTTGAGCTGTCTAGTACCACTTCGAACACTCTGCAGGGAAGATGCCATTAGAGGACACAAGCACTAGGCGCAAAGACATTCCCAAACCATGGAAAGAACATGAATTTAAGGGTTTTACACTGTGGAAGTATATTCTCTCCTGCATGCATTTTAGCTGCTGTATAGCTCTGTACAGCTCCCTAGGCAACAGACTTCCCAAATGACACCATAACAAAGCCCAAAGGTGTGGGAGCCTCACTCGTTAAAAATCCTTGCCATGGGAGCAAGCGTCCCCATCCCAACTGCTTTACTTACTATCCCACAGCTGCCAAGTGTCTTGCAGATCAGGCTGAGGCCTTTCTCTGTAAAGGTGGCTGCATCTCAGCTGGGCTCTGTGTCAGCTGGTTGAATTGCTTTGGGACTGCAATGCTGCCTAAATGATTTATCAATTATTGTTATGGTTATTGTTATTATTATTATTACTACACAGAAGATGTCAAAGAAGCCAAGAGCTTTAATTTTATATCAATCGATTCCTGAAATACCCAATACTATGTGTTAGCTGCTCAGCACATCTACCTCTGTACATTAACTGCCCTGCAGAGCCTTCATTCAGTGCAGACTGAAGTGCCCTGAAAGTGATACTGGTTGCTCCCAGGAGGGAAGGAAGAAGGAATCACAGCCACGGGGCTCCTGGCCTCATGCGGGGCCAGCACAGCGTGTGCTCAGCTGCTGGTGCTCACGTACAGCCTATGTCCCAAGCACGCCCGCTAACAGAGAGCTTCCAGGAAACCATGGAGCAGGCACCGACCGAAAACCATCCTGGTCCTTGCATCCTGGTTCAAGGCACGGAGAGAAGGGGCTTGGCAGCAGGCACTGCTGCAAGCAGATGTGACACAGGCTGTCACACACAGCTCTGCCAGTAGCCCCCTCCTGCCCTGTAACTCTCTCTATTACCTGAGGCTGATGTCCCCATAATCTCCTTCCATGGTATCTCATTTTGGGGTTACGATGGCCTCTGCAATGTGAGGATCCGTCCTGCTGTCTGCATGCACCCATCTCCCAACGGGGGCTATACAGCCCCTGTTCCTAGCCCTGTCTGAGGCCATTTGGCAGTCCAGAGATACAAGGCATGAACCTCACCATCCATTTTATCCCCCATTTCACACCAGGCACGATTTAAGCCTGAATAGAGGTGGGTGACCAGATCGGTGTGCAAAGCTGCTGTACCCTGCTCTACTCACTGCATGCGTGCTTTGCACAAGGAAGCCTCTGAGGTCCAGGAAAGGAGTTGAAAGCACCTTTATCACCTGCATTCATGCTCCCCCACACTCTCTGAGCTGTGTGGACTTCAAGCTGCTGGATGGGTATTTATTGCTTGTCATTATTGCCCTGCTACGATGATGCTTGGTGCTGCTCTGCAGATCCAAACACCCCTGCTCCCAAGCATGCACAGAAACTGCCCATTGTCGGGTTTCCATAAGGGGTTACAGAAGAAAAAGCTGCTTCTCTCCACATTTGTAGCACCTGCAGGGTTTCTCTCTCATGCACTGGTTGCTGATTCTCCCTTCCCTCCCCTGGCCCCAGGCTCGATGGGTAAGTGGCAGAGGTAGGAGGGTGAGCAGAAATACTTTCCAACTCACCTAAGTACAGACACCCCAAACTCAGCTCCAGAAAATCGGCAAGTGCATCCCCCTGCAGACACCCGTGTGCCAGGCGGGGGTGAAAGGGGTACAGACCCTCCTGCTCTTGCCTTCTCCCACTCCATCTCCCCAGAGCTCCTCACCGGGATACTCGCTCTGGGTCGGCTCCCGGTTTATGCCCGCACACAAACCCCAGCGCCTCTCTGGACTTCTGCTTCCCCGGTATTTGTCACTGAAAAGGCACAGTAAAGCCTCTCGGGGGACAGCGTTTGGGCAACCCGGCCGGAGATCCCGGCGGCTGCTGCAGCCACGGGTGGACAGGCACCAAGACTGAGGCATCTCCCCACAGCTGGAACATTCCAGTCTGGGAGCGGGATGTTGCTCTTCTAGAAGGTGCCCAGGCCGTGTATGTGTGCATGCGTGTGCAAGGACATGGGCTCCCCGTGAAGCACGGACCCGGTTTGGGCGCCGAGCACGGATGAAGTTTGGGAACCCGGCTGCCGGTCGCCGGGCTGGGCATCCCTCCTGTCGCCAAGAGCCGGGGGAACCGCAAGGTTACTTCCCGCATCCCCAGCGCACTCCCAAACCCCAGTGCCCTACGGCGGGGGAGGGTCCCGCTTACCTGGCGAGACGCGCCGGTCACGGCGGAGATGCGGGAGCGCCGGGCGAGGGGCGGCACCGGGCCGGGGGCTGCCAGGAGAGCATCACCGGCCGCCGGGCGGAGGTGGGTCCTCCCTGCCGACGGAGACGCCGGGGATGGGGACTCCCGGGACAGGGACCGGCCCGTCGGCGCGGATGGCGGCGACCGCCTTCAGACGGCGCCGGAGATGCGGCTACGCGCGGCGCGGAGCCGATTTAAGGCCACCCCGTGCCGGGGGTGGGGGAGCGCCGAAGGCCGCCCGCAGCAAGCTCCTGCGCGCCGCGCATCCCCCGGGGCCACCTTAAATGGGGAAGGGGCAAGAGCGGAGCCGGTGAGGAGGGGAGGGAGCGGAAAGGAGACCCGAAGCGAGTCGGGAAGGGGGGAAGGTGAGCTGGGCTGGGAGTAGAGCTCTGTCCCTCCAAGGGGCAGGTTTTCTCTTCCCTTCCCTGTGCTCTTCCCGCTGAAGGCGGTGGGGTGGGACTTTTATTGTCTGTCCCTGGAGGCTCGTTTTGCTGCTAACCGAGTGCTGGAGTGATTTCTCACTCCCCGCCGAGGATGCTCCAGGGAGAAGCCACTTGCCATTACGATAGGGTGTAAGGGTTGAATAAGATAAGGTAATCTGTAAGGGGGGGGGGGGCATAATGCTCCCAGACTTTGGTCTCCCCACTTGTTGCTTGGTGGCTCACATCATGTGCCTCAGTTTCCCTTCTAGTTCTGAGATGGGCAAGGAGTGTGTGTTAGTGCAACCTACAGCAATGGTTGCTTGGCCACATGAGCAGCCACAGCCCAACGCTATCTGGCAGCCTTTACCCAGGAGCAGGTTATGTGGAAACAGAAGACAGACCCGCTTTGGTTTTCCTCTCCTTGCCTCCCTTATGAGCTCTGGCTGCCAGCCATAAAGTCACCACGCTGCTTGAAGGGGGGTGTGAGAAGCAATTCCTTAGCCTCTCACCTGCGGCTGAATGCAGAGGGCAGGAGAAGCAAGGGCTCTCTGCTCCAAGAGACTTCTTTCCAGCCTTCCCCTCACCTAGGACTGACTGGGCAGCACATGTCTGTACCCCACTTACTGTCCTGAGGGTTGTGACTGCACATTCTAATGGTGTTTCCTGAAGAGGTTGCCACAGCTTTGAGCAAACCATAAGGTGCTGAAGGTAGCACAGTTCCAGGCTCAGGTGGGGACTTGATGTTTAAGTTTGGCTTCAGGTAACGAAGCTCCTACTGTGGGATGCACTAAGCAGGGCAAATGTTTTGAGATCCTTGACTGGCAAGTGGAGAACAAGAGAAGTCTGTTCTCTCAGGTTAGCTGGCAGGTCTCGGCCACATTTCTGGAGCAGACGTTGCTGAAAACACCTTGGAAAGGAAGACATCAAGTGACATTTTACAGCCCAAATGACATTTACAAAGTGCAACACAGAGGTGAACCCTACATAGGCAAAGCAGCAGGCGTGTGTGTGCCAGTACCTCTGCTCTCCTGCTTCTCCCCTTGCCAAAGGGATGCTCTGAGCTGGACAAGTTCAGTGCCACTCTCCTGCTGCCATCTTCATGACTGCACAGACCTGTATCTTCATGCACCTCTTGGCATGAGTAGTGACAGCCCTGGCATCCCAGGCTGCCCTCACTGTGACAAAGCCATTCATCCATCCATCCATCCCTCCATTTATCCATCCATCCATCCTGAGTGCTGGAGACATCAAGTCCCCAGTTGTACGGTTGGCCCAGAAGAGCCCTGTGTGCTCAGGGCTGGAAGCCAACATGTGGGTGTCAGGAAATGGCAAGATGCTTCCTTGCAGATGGCTTGGCAGAAGCCTGAATTACTCCTGCACTACTAGCGTTACCCTGCTCCAAGAATTAGCGAGCTGGGGTGCTCCAGCTCCGCACTGCCTTCATTATAGGCAAAGCTGCACCAAAGAAATTGACTGCCTACCCCTGCAAGGCATTGAGTCTCTCAGCATCCCCTGGGACAGGACACAAACTTCATCCTCCTTCTGTGGCTGAGTTATGAGTTGGAGATGATCCTTGGGTGGACAACATAGCCCTGCGACACCTCTAGGAGAAGCTGGTTTAGAAGGACTTAAGGACTTTGGCTCCTAGGAATCTCTCTGGAGTGCAAAAGTGGGAGGAAGAGATCAGATTGAAAGTTGCTATCAACTCTGGTAGCCCAAATCACTCAGACTTTGCTTACTCATGCTCCAGGCTCTCCCTTTTTACGTCCACAACCTTTGACATGGCTGTTTCACTGCTACACACAGAGCCACAGTTTATTCAATACATCCCATGGCTGGACTGGAGGAGCTGAGGGTCAGCACTGCAGGAATATGCTTCTTGCATGAAATCTCCATCCTGAGGTCACCACAAAGCCAAGCTCCTTCCCAAGGGGTACATGCTTCAGGATCTCAGAAGAGATGCTGCTGGAGTGGGTAGTTTACTGTTACAATCTGTACACAGATTTATTCCTGCAATGCTGTGTCAGTCTTGAGGCAAACCCACAGACCACATCCCTGAGTCTTGCAGCAGTTAAGTCATAGGAGAGGAAACACTGTGGAAAGCATCCAGTGACTCCTGCAGCAGAGGAATAAGCCCTGTGATCCTCCTGAGGTCTTGCTCCATCTGGGCTGAGTGGATGCAGCTGCTCCCCATCCTCCTGGCTCACCCCTCCTGCTGCTGCTCCTACAAGCAATTCATGGCACTGTGAGTGTCTGAGGCATCTTATAGGACTGGAGGAGTGAGTTGTTCATGCTTCCCACTCTCCCTTCTGCTAAGGGATTTGGCTGCAGGGATCTTGATGGTGTCCTCTGCTGTAGGCAGGTGTGTGATGCTGTGCTGAGAACTTGCCTCTTTGTTGCACTCAAGGTGGTAGAGAAGCAAGCAGAGAAGTTGCTGGTTCCCGGCTGGCACAGTGCATTTCACAAGCAGAAGGTGAGGAAGAGCCTGCAACAGCCCTGGAGGACAGCAGAGAGGGGATGTGGGAGGGAAACCTGCTGAAAAGGTCAGTCAGGAGTCATGCCCACAGTGCTAGGGTGAATAGGCCCACACTGCCTATGTAAATACAAAGCTCAAAGCACACCACAAGCTCAACTGTGCGAAACCTTCTCTGTGAGCTGAGGATGTGGTACCCTCTTTCTGGTGAGAGTGAGCATGAGCCTTGGAGAAGACAAGTGTTCCCCTCACTGTCACCCTTGAAACCTGTATCTGAGGGGGTGCGTTGAGATGCTCTGGTGGTCTTGCGTGCTAAGCCCCTGATCAGGATACAGCCTGATTTTATTCTCAGCTATCTTTTGCCTAGCCAGACCCAAGGACTGACCCCCTTCCCACCTCCTTTTCCTCCTATCCTCATAACATCACCCCTTCTGGACCTGGTGAAGGAGTGATGTTAGAAGTGGGAAGGGGGGTCAGGTGCATCTCTCACAAAGTCCAAAGCTGCAGCAGTGCCTCTCTTCTCATTGTAAACCTGCCTCAGAAGATGTGCAGCAGAACAAGCAGTCCTTGATCTCAAAGCTGCCATCCTTTGAAGAACCTGTGCTTCAGCGAAGCAGCCAGCGGTTTGCTGCCTGAAGAAAGCTGAAAAGCCACTCTGCAAGCTCTGCAGTTTCACTTCTCTCCCCCTTGAAGCACCAGAACTAAACACTAATCAAGCTATTTCTGCTACCAGCTAGGGAGGAAAGAAAGAGAGATTGTTAGTGTTAATGCTATTTTTAAATACTTTGCAGGCTCTTGAATAGGATGATGATGGAGGCCGGGTAAGGCCCCAGACAGAGACAGATTGATGTGTGATAAACACATCTGTTATTCTTCAATGGGAGGCAGCTCTATCAGCAGCACAACTCCAAAGGTGCAGCAAGAAGCTGCTGTGAGGACTTTGGCTTGGCGTTCCCGGGGCTCTCTGCCTCTTCCTTAGACAGCCACGAAGCATCAACACTGAGCTTGCAACCCTCCCCTGGATTCCAGCTTACAGGAAGGTCGCTGCGTGCGAGCCAGAGCCTCCATGCACTTTCTGCGTGGGTTAAGCAATTGCCTGCCTCTGACTGTATCTTGTGCTCTGGGGAGGGGGTCTCTCCATTGAAGGCTAGAGGGGGTGACGGCCTTTACCCAGATCCTACAAAGCTAAATGGCTCCTGCCCACCAGCTAAAGGCAGAAGGAAAAGGTCTCAAGCTTTGATCTCACTGCAGCAGCAGGGAATATTCCCATGTGATGGTGGGAGAACAGGATGGGAGCAGGGAGGTGAGACGTGCTGATGAAGAAGTTTAAAGAAAGCCAAGCTCAGGTGACGCATTCAGATTAAGTTTTCCTTAGTAGCAGGTGAGAAGCTTGAAGATACAGAGCCTGCATCTGAAGGTCTCCTTGAACTATAGAGCTGTTTGGGCAGGGGCTCCATGTGCACCCAGGGGATGGCACTTCAGCATCCTGCCCCTCTGGAGAAGTTTTGCAGGCAGAAGATATGTGTTTGATTTCCATTGATTTATGAGCCATCGTTTAATGTCAAGCAGAGAGTTATATCCTGGTGGTTGATTTCTATAGGGTGGCTTAAAAAAGAAAGTCACTCTCTATTAAAATGTCAGCCTTAAGAATAATTTCTATGCCATTCTGTCAGTCTCAGCACTGTTAAATTCGATAAGGCTTTTCCATAAAGCTTAAGTAGCTGCTTTTGTAAGAAACTACATCTTAAATGAGATATAATTGCAAAGCACGGGCCGGATCCTCTGTGCCACTGCATCAAAGTGATGAAGGAGTAGCTTTTGAAAGCACTGTCGTACAGTCCATGACCTCGCTGAAGAGACGCTGCCACTCAACACACACCGATCACAGCAGATCTCTTCGCTGCCATTCCCAACAGCCAGTATTAATTCAGTGTCCAGAAAGACGCAAAGGGCCCTGCTTTCCACAACCACTCTAAAGTGATGTCAAATCCCCCTTTTTCCAGAATTGGATCATGACACGTCCTTTGTGTGTTCCCTTTGGGAGGCAGAGGGAGGCTGGGGGTGGAGAACAGAGGGCAGTTGTCACCCAGCTCCTTGGCTCTATGAGAAAGTGGCTTCTGTTTCTGAGCTTCTTTCTGAGCCACATCTTTCATCGACATCAAATTAAACAAGACTTTCTTTTGTATGAGGGCAATGAATGGTTCGTGTAAGGGTCAAATAGCACTGCCTGCATAGGCTGGAACCTGCCTCACACAGTATGGGCTTGTCCTGCAGACACACAATCGCTGTCAGTTGTTTGTGCCCCCAAGGCTGGTTCCCCTGCTGGCACTGGACACATGGGGGCAGAGTCCATACACCCAGGCAGGGAGGGAGGCAAATGCCAGGGCAGGGCTGCCCTCTGTACCATCCAGTGCTGCATCTGTGCAACATCTAGTGGCTGAGCAGGGCTCTTCTGTGCTTGGTCCCCACCAGTCGCTGGGTTAGTGCTTAGATGTGAATCTGAGCATGCTGAGGGAATCATGCCTCTGAAGTCCTGTATGAAAGACCTGTACTTGGAAGTCAGGTGATGTGGCAGTGTTGTGATCTGGGTAACAGCTCTGAGGTCTGATTTCTGTCTTTAAGTGAGAGGCAGCCATGAATTCTCATGGATTCTCCAAGCACGTGCATGCCTTCTCCAACACAAGCATGCAAACAGATCTCACAGAAGCTTTCCATCACAGATAGAACAGAATTTGCCTCCCGCTGTAGGCTATGGACACACGGAAAGATGCACGTTGGTCTTTGCTGGTGTGCACTTAGATGTTTATTCCTCCAGTCTTCTTGTGGGTCCCTCTGACTGTGTGAGGCTGGTAGCTGGGTCTGGGCAGCGCCTTCCCTCATGGGAATCTCTTGATGGCAGAGCAGAATTTGTCAAGGCAGAGAAGTACATGGTGTGCAGATGATTTGGTTTCCTCTAAGCCTGCTATGTCTCCCTCAACATGGACAGTCCCCACCACTCCAATTGATTTCTGCTTGGGATATAGCTCGGACATTACTGATTCAGTGCATTTAACATTCCTCACTTGCTTTCTGGAAATCTCCTGAGCACTGTTCAGGCCAAGGTGATTACAGCTGTGCTGAGCAGCATGGCAAAAAAGGACAGAGCTGAATGCCAAGGCATGTTGTTTCTATGTCAGCAGTGAAGAAGTATGTGCCCATGGGCAAAACCAGGACTTGAACAGGGTAGCAGGCTGCAAATATAAGGATCCATAGAAGAACTAAGGTCTCTTGGCAATTGCTATATTGTGCTACGCTAGCAAATGGAAAGGCCACTGTGCTGGGCTTTTTCTTAAAGCCATCTCAACCTTTAAGCTGCCACTTTTGAGTGATTGTAATGCATGGCCAACTAAGTAATTTTTGCAACATGAAACTCTCTTTCCAGCTTGAAATAGAACATCACAAAGTAGTACTGGGACAATGTGAGGTGACAATGGCATAAGAGGGCTCAGAAAGCCCTCAGACCCCTGGAGAGTCCTCTGTATAGGTTATACTCATGGGTTATGGAGACATGAGCCTCAGTTCCATGTTCCATTCAAGATAGTGTAAGGGTTCAGAGAGCCACAAAGCCTACAAGTCCAGAGGCTTTGGGCCTGCAACAGGCATGCCAAGATGAATACGGCACTGCATCAACATTGCTCCTTACACACCTTTCTCATCTGGAACACCAACTGTACTGGAGACCACAGCCTCAGTATTGTGGTATCATAGAGGTTAGGGATACAGTTAGGGTTAGGGTTCAGAGAGCCACAAAGCCTGAAGTTCCAGGGGTACTGGGTCTGGAAAAGTCATGCCAGGGGGAGCACAGAACATCATTAATATTGCTCCTTTTACACCTCTCTCATCTGGGAAACCGACTGTGCTGGAGCTCACAGCCTCACTATTTCATTGCCAGAAAGATTAGTGTTAGTGTTGGGATAGGATTCAGAGAGCCACAGAGCCCCCAAGTCCAGAGACACTGGGGCTTTAAAAAGCATGCCAAGATGACTGCAGCACTGCACCAAAATTGTTCCTTTTACATCTTTCTCTTTGACCACCTGTGGTGCTTTAAGAACAAGCACCTGACTGCCTTTAAGAACAAGAGGCAGTTCCACTCAACCTGAAGCAGGTGGGAATACTCTCTGTGCATAGAAATGGAATGAGCTCATGAGCACTGATATGGAATTCCCTTCCTTTCCATCCTCCTCCAATCTGTTGACCTCATCTCAGCACTGAAGAGGCCACTGTGCGTGGGAGACTCGAACGGCAATTCAGACTTTGGGCTTGTTTGGCTCTCAGCACCTCACCCACACAAATCCTGCCCATAGTCATTATTGTGATATCTTCAGAGCTACTTCCAGTGAGAAACTGTCATGGTTTAACCCCAACCAGCAACTAAGCACCACGCAGCCGCTTTCACTCAGTGTCCCCGTTCCTGGTGGGATGGGGAGGAGGATCAGGAAGGCATGGGTTGAGATAAGAACAGTTTAATAATTGAAATCAAATAAAAGATTGTAATAATAATAATAGTAAGAATAATAATAGCAGCAATAATAATAGGAAAGAGAGAGGAATAATCCCCAAGAAACACAAGTGACGCACAATGCAATTGCTTGCCACCCACTGACCAATACCCAGCCCATCCTCAAGCAGCGACTGGCTCCCGGCACAACTCCCCCCAGTTTACATACTGGGCATGATGTGCTGTGGTATGGAATATCCCTTTAGCTAGTACACATCAGCTGTCCTGGCCATGCTTCTTTCTAGCTTCTTGTGCCCTTCCTCACTGGCAGAGCATAAGACTGAAAAGTCCTCGATTTAGAATAAGCATTACTTAGCAACAACTAAAACATCAGTGTGTTATCAGCGTTGTTCTCAGACTGAAGCCAAAACACAGCACTGCACCAGATACTAGGAAGAAAATTAACCCTATCCCAGCTGAATCCAAGTCAGAAACGCTGGAAGGAAAACATTGGGTAGATGTAATGTGCTGGCATCACATGCACCTCGTATCCCCTCCTTATTTCAGTCTCAGTTGTGATAAAAGGCCTCCTTGTTCTTTCTGTGCTTCTTATCTCAGAATCAGCAATGGACCAGGCCAGAGACATGAAATAAGTATGAATGCACAAAGGCTCCATGCATGTGTGTCCATACATGGATATGTGCGCACGCCATTACTGCACACCAGTGCTGCTCAAGAAGTAAAGTCGATGTTAACTCCTCAAACAAGTTATAATTCATCCTTCACCTGTCTTTGCAGGTCCAATTTTGCCAAGCAAGACTAATTTTGTCAATAGGGCATCTACATGCAATGTTGACCAAAGGGGAGCTAATACTATCCGTAAGAAAGAGACTACACATGTACTTTAGTATCCTTTAAGGCTTGAATAGACTGGGAAGTTGAGTAGTGTGGCAATAGAGTAACAGTTATTGCTCTAGCTATGTTATTTTAACTCCCTTATGTGCATAATCTGTTCTGGAATAAGAGTAATTACTCCAAAGTAAGAAAATGCTTTTATTCTAGAATAGCATTTCCCTGAGGCTGAATTATACTAAAAGCAGAGAATGAACCAGTTTTTCTTTACTAAACTTCAGGATGTAAACATTATTTTCTCATCTGCACCAGAATGAAAATCAGGTTCTTCTGAGATTTTTCATAGAAAAATAAATCAGAAAGGGCAGGAATTGCTCCTTAGCAGCCCACAGATCAGTGTCTGCTATGGGTGGAGGATCCACACTATGGGGTCCCTTGACCGTCTGATTCATGGATGGACATTTACTTATAAGTCTTGCTTAGAGAGGGAAATATCCTGAAAACACTCCTCTATAAGCTCATGTTCTGACTCTTTTTCGCTCTCTTTTAGTTTTTTAGTTGAAAAGTGCTTGTCCTTGAGAAAAGTTTCATCTTTGATATAATCAGTTGGTATTTTCTAGCGAAACACTGGTTTGTTAAAAAATTCATGACCAGCCTTAGTAGTATTAGCATAGATTTAATGGTATAATTATCTAACTATAGTTATGCTGGTCAGTTCCCTGAGGTACCAAAGCTCTAAGCTCATTTTCTTGTGTGTGTGTGAGCTCAAATGATAATGCAAACTGAGTAATCCTCTCCCCTGAACATCAGTACCTCATCTGTTCCCTGGAACTCCCCTTGCTCATGGTGCTCTATAGCACCTATGTGATCCTGCCTGTGCCCCCTCCTGCCCTTCAGCCCCATGCCCTCTCTTCCTGGACTCCCCACTTTATATGTTATTACATGCTAACATCTGTCGTAACGTAGGATCCTCCTGAGGTTTCAGCAGCACTTTGTCTTCTAATATGCAAAATCCACTCTCATTGCAGGGTCTTACCCCCTTGCCCTCTCTCTGCAGCACTGCTAGCACCCAGGACTGCTCTCAGGCTGGTGACCTTGGAGCAGCAAGCTGTGTCATCTCATCACCAGCCTGCCTGCCAGCTTGCCTTTGCCTTCCCACTGCATCCTCCCCCTCCACAGGCACACTTGGAGCTTGTCATAGCATCTGCTGCCCTCTCATTTGGAGTCTCACAGTGAACGCTGCTGCCCTCAGCTAACTGTCAGTATTTATCATGACATCCCATTAGCACAATCCACACTAATGACTGTGAAAGATGCATCCATTTCCATTTTCTAAAGGGCTTCTGCTGGCTGGGATCCAGCCGCAGGGTGAGGATGGGGAGGGTAGCAGGGGGACAAATCTCCGTGTTGACAGAGCAAAGCATACACCTCATTACCAAGTGCTCTCCTCACTAACGGCTCCGTAGCTGTCAGGGATGAACAAGGGATTCCTCTCTTTGCAGCTTGGTGCTCAGTCAGGGCACTGCAAGGTGTGAGCTGGCCGGGGGGAGATGGGGAAACCTCCTGCCTTTTGCCATCTACATGAACAGGGCAGCTATCCAGTTGACCAGACTGCAGTCACCCAAAGCTGCCACTTCTCTCTGACGTGTGTGTTAAAGAGTTAAAACTGCAGTTGCAGGCCCAGTGTGGAAGAGCCAGATGATATGTTAATAGGCAACCTCTTGGGAAGGGGGTGTATGTGGTGGGGACGGGGGGCAGGGCTGGAGAACCATGATACAGCCTCTCCCTACCCTACACAGCACTCAATTCACCACTGATGTGCAGGTCTATGTCTATATAACCCCACTTGGATTCTTTTTCTCCCCAGATAGCCCCCAGTGAGGAAGGATTCACTTCTCCCATACGTCCAGCACCCTTTCCAACACCTTCATAATCCAAATCCTGTTCGTGTCCCTTTCATCCGTCTGAAAGGGGCTTTATTGCAAAGGAACTGAGTGACTTGACTAACCCTTTTACCTGGAGAGAGGAAATGGGCTAATGGGAGCTGCTTGTAGTTCCAGCTGGGCTGTGCATTCTAAGTAGAAATAAGCCAGTTCTGGTACAGTAAGACCAAAAAAATAAGGGTTATGAGAAATCAGGTTTGGTTTCTGAGCCAAACCACAGTCTCTTGCAGCAGATCCTGGTGGATGCTTTGGTCTGGGTGAAGGTGGAAGAGCATATGGAAGGCAGAAACCCAGGGCAATCAAATGTAGTGACACTGATCCCTTCTTAGGACCTGACATCATTTATCCTTGCCCCTCTCATGTCCTGACTGCAAAAGCTCCCACCCATTGCTGGCAGAGATCACTGTTATCCAGCACAGAGGCTGCCATACAAATGAAACACAGTAGAGAGAACATCCATCCCTGCCTACAGGAAACTTTTCCATGATCCAGTGGAACTTTGGCTGTGTAACTTTCCTGATACCAAGTTGGAACTATTCTCTTTTGCTCCTATTAATGCTGGCTTGTCTCCCTGCCTTGGCCTTCAGCTATTGATGAATAGCTGTGTTTGCTTTTGGTCATCTATTATCCCTCAGATATAGATTTAACTTCTGTAATACTTGCTGTAAATATGACCTTCTAGACCTCTGACTGGTCCCATCATTTTTCTCTGATCTCCAATTCCAGCAATTGCCAGAAGTGCTACAAGCAAACAGCTGATGTAAACTCTTGCCAGAGCCAGATTTCCCCCCATCTATGTCAGGCACCCAAAGCAACAAGGATCATTTCCAGCACATTTTGATATTAAAACCTTCTGTTTGGTTGGTGCTTGCTCTCCTTAGGACCTATGCTCTTACCAGAAACATTTCACATATCTTTTATTTGCTGAGTATGTGCTAGCAATAGTTCAGCCTTAACTTTTTAAAATGAATCCCATCTGGACATTTCTTGCTGAGGTTTCCGATCTCTCTCTCTCTGTTCCTTGTTTGCTTTGGTCTTCATTATTTCATCCCCAAGGATCCATGAAATGGTTCTATAGTTCTCCTTTGATGTCTATCCTTGTCTCCACTGCCTGTATGCTCTCTGTTTGCATTTTAATTCATTGAGAAGTTCCTTGCTTATCCAAAAGGGCCTTATGCTGAAATACCCAGTCTTCCTGCTCACATTCATCGCTATTTTTCTCTGTTTGTGAGCATTGCTTTGTCCCTGTAACATTTTGAGGTTCCTAAGAAATTCCTGGGTTTCCTGGTGCCCTCCCACCAGATATCTTTCTCTGCTGACCTTGATTCAGAGACTGACCATTTCATTGCAGTTCTGTGCAGTAAAGGAGCTCCTTTACACAGGACTGAGCTCCCATTCCTCTTCTCCCCTGTCTGTCCTTCCTAAACAACCTTTAACTCATCCATGACCACAGCTCCAGTTGTGAGCAACATCCCACCATGTCTCTGCTCTCACACAATCCTTTCTTGCTCACTGCAGATTGATAGACAGAGAGGAAGCTGGATGCAGGTTAACTCTGTTCTTCCATGTGATTTCCCTTTGGGCAATAAACCTCTTGTGTTGGTTCCTGGTCGTGTTTCCTTACCCTGTGGTCATCAGTATTGTGGTACACTGTTTCCTCCCCTGCTGCAGACTGGAAAACTCTATTGTCTGGTGTTACTGAGCAGAAGGAAGGGTTTTCTGAGGCATGACAGTGAAAAAAACTGTAAACCAAACACAGAAACATAAATATTAGGATGTTCAGATTCAGAATAAGGATAAAAAGAATACATAGGCCTTAGCAATAAAACATTTTACAGCTTCAACCTGATTTTCACCGCTGCCCTGTAAGATGGGTACTATACATTATGTGCTGTGACAGGGTGGTCTTGCTAAAAGCAAAATGATGTGTGATGTGAGTGAGAGATTCATGGTGCATTGGAGACTGTCTTGTCTTGCTTGTCTGGCTAAGCTTTGTGTGAAACTGATACGCTCTGATTATCTGTGATAATATGACCTGATGGCCAGAGGGAGCTCCACTACACAGCACTAAAGCAGAAAGAGCTCTGTAAGGCTTGGTGGAACATTTCTGAGTAGGCTGAGACACTCTGATGGAGTAGAGGAGCACCAGTTACCCTCTGCTTCACCTAGCAGATCTATAGGGTCTGCAAACCAGAGCCAGACACATTACCATACTAGACCTTGCCAGCATGTATTGCCTGGAGGAAGGATATAAATGCAAATCTGCTTTGCCACCTCTCAAATGCTACATTGCTTTCTAGACTCTGGGGCCACAGGCGGCATTCCAGCATCTCCCGGGTTTCTACAGCTCCAAGTGGAGGATATGGCAGCCTGGTTAGAGGACACGACCTCTTACGGAAGCAATGTTCAATGCCAGTGAAATGAGTTGAAAAAGTAAATAGTCAAAGTGGGGATGACTATCAGCATTCATCACCTTTACCTTTTCTGCTAAACATAACTGGCTGCTTCAGAGAGCCAATGCTTAAAGTATCTGATGGGCAATGGAAAGGTCAAACCCAAATAGTTTCTAAAGTTGGAGTTGTAGACGAAGTGCTGAACTCCTAGCTTTAAAAAGCAAGGAAATTTGAGGGATAAGAAGGTTAATATCAGAGATCTATTTTTGAGGTTTTGCTTATTACCATGTCCCTCTGACCAGTTTGCTGAAAATAAGCCAAAAAGAAGAGAAGTAAATTAGATGGAAGAATGTCAGTGCACCTTTGATGCAATGGAAGAAGCCCTGAGCCCAGAGCCAATGTTGATAAGCTCTGATTTTAGGAGACCATTTATAGCACAAATGTATATGACGAAAATAGGACTGGGAGCAGTAGCCAAGAGAAGGACACGAGGAACAGCATACTTTAAATCAAGAAGAAAATGTGCCCTTGGGAACCACGGTACAGTACTGGAGAGAGGCTGTCTGGCAGTAACTGAGTTCTGCAGAGCCTTCAGGTCTGTGCTTGTTGTAGTGAGAGGCCAGCATCCTCCGGCTTGCTTCAATACACAGAGAGAAAAAGATGCACATATAACAAGGTACCACTCCGTTTCACAGTCCTGAGGTGAAAAAACAAACAAGAAGACATAGAAAAGAATGATTAACCATGGGGAGGATGTAATTGTGCACAAAGGGAACTGAGTGAAGGAAGCAGAGCTGGCTGTCCCTGGGTTTTTGCTTCCCCAAAAGTGTAATGGTTCTGATGAGGAATGGGTAGGTTAATCATGCTGGCAGGCAGGCTGATATAAGAAAGCTAATTGTCCAACAGCTCCTGTGTAACCAGCATTGAATTGAAGTGTTAGCTCTGGGGTGGGAAAATATTTGTGTTCTTTCCATGAGGAACTTAGAAGAACTAGCCAGTCTTAATTCTTGAGATAAAGCTCATCACTATTCCTCAGAGAAAAACAATCCTCTCTCTGAAGCCAGATCTAACACCCGACTCTGCCAAACCCTACACACAAACACACGCCTAATTACTCAATAGCAATAATGAGTTTTTGCTCTCAGGAGTAAGTTTACCCCCCCCCCCCCCCCCCCTTTCTCCTAGCTGTGTCATTGCCATCAGCCTTAACTCCCACCCAGGAAAATGAGGTCTTTTGCCTGCAAGGGTCATGCAGTGAGTCACCTTCAGAGTTTAACTTCTGACTTTCCAGACCTGTGTGCCCAGACCTCATCTGCAAACCTGCCCCCAGGCCCTGGGTGGGATTTCTGTGCTCATCAGAGGGCAATGCACTGTGTATTAGCACAGAGGGATCACACAATGACAGTCATTTCACTGACAGGACACTGCTTCACCTGAAGGATGCCAGAATTTCCACTTCCCTGTATTGATCTTCTAAATGACTCAGGAAGGAAATAGCCATAGAGGAAATGTTGACTTGGGAGCCTTGATGCAAATGTCCAAAGCAGCCAGGTCTGGATGACATTAATCCTTCCAATGCGAGGACTGTGGCAATAAAACTGTGTAAGGGGTGGTGAGGTCTATTGTGTGGAGACAGTTTAAAACAACTAAATATGTGTCCTGTAGCTTGCCTGAACGATTCACACCTGCCAAGCAGCACCCACACGTTTCATTGTGCCTGTCAGTCTACCCAAGCCCAAAAGGCAAAATAAAGTGGGCTTTTTCTTCTCACTACTTCTGTTAGTGCCCTTCTGGGTATTTGTGAGGCAGGTAGCTCCCTCCTCCCCTTGCCCCATTTGTTGAGATGCCCATGCTGAGATGCTGCATCCTCAAGAATGGAACCCAGTCAGGTCTTAGAGACTGCCAGGATGAAGGGAAGCTGACACACAGTGAGGAGCTATTGTGCTAAGCGTGACTGGGGAAAAGTAGATGGGAACATTAGCTTCAAGAAGCAGTACACAGAGACCATAGCTTCTAATAGCTCTGAACTCTCCAGAGCAAAACTCCAGGCCAGAGAAATCATTTTTACCCAAAGCCTTGTGATTTCTGTCTGATTACAAGTCCTGCAGCACTGATACCTGTCTGAACACAAGCCATGTCTGTGGCATGAAGGACTGATCTTCCCCAATCTCTCCTGGGGCAGAAAAGGCAATGAGGGCTCCAGCAAGATGCAGGTTTTGCCCGTGTTCTTTACTCCCTCCTATCCCATCAGCTTCTGTCAGGAATGAAGGAGAGATGTTTTTCAAGGTAGGGATAGAGGAGAGACAAATAGAGAATGCATCAGCCTTTCCTTCCACCCCTCCAAGTACAGAAAGAAATGAGAACAAAGCATGCCCAGACCTACTTCCCTTTTAGGCTGGTGAAGGGAAAGAGACTACTGCTAGTACTACCTCAAACATTTCATCTTCAACAGGGGCCAAATTACTTTGGCTGTATGGATTTTGAGACGGTAAGTGATAGGGATTTTTAATTCTCCCTGCCACTTACATGTGGATGCAGAGAGAGGTGAAGTCCCTCTGCATAACGTGTGCTTGTGAGAGAGAAAGAAAGAAAATGCACAATCTTTGCTTGATCTAAGGTATGTGGGAAGGGATCTGAGTCAGCATTTGGGGTTAGGCACTCCACCAAAGACATAATTCATGAGTAAGGTCAGAGGATGACAAAGTTGTGGAGAATGTTAACCTAAGCAATATAGGGGCTTCATCAATGCTATTCCCCTGGTTCTGAGATTGAGAGCAGGTTGTGTTCCATCTAAAACCAGGGCAGCTCAGAGAGGTCTGGCTGGAAGACAAGAGAGGGTGGTCCAGCAGCCTGGCTTAGCCCTATATCATTTAAACAGAACTCTGCCTTCAATTCTTCCTGGGAGATTTCATGCATCTGATTTAGCATCCTAAATAAGTTATCAAATATTAATACAAAATATTACCTCTACCTCAGGGACTCACAAGCTGTTCTTGCCATATACTCAAGGCTTTCATTAAATAGGCCGGGGCTGCAGCTGTATTATTCTTATAGGAACAGATCACTTTTTCTGTGTCAGGGCACTGCTGTTGTGGAGCTGTGAGGGAGCGAATATGACAGCAAACTGTATGGAGCAAGAGATGATGGAAGAGAAGATGCAGGGAACAGAAACTGTAAAGGAGGAGATGAAGAAAGAAGTGTCAGAGAAAGGAATGAAGGAGTATGATGATAGAGAGGGGAAAAGAGGCAAAAGAATGGAAAAATGATGTAGCAAAAAAGAGAGAAAGAGAAAAGCTTATTTCTGATTCATAAGGCTAAGGCGTGGTCCTGAGGGGACCAAGGAACTACTCTGGAAATGCTGGGAAACTGCATATGATTAATAATGAGCTGCAAGATGGAGCTGAAGTTTTTTTCCCTTTGGCTTTTTCCATTCTTTTCCCTGCGCTCAGGTTGCAGGGAGAAGTTAGCGAGTTCCACCTGTAGGAGCCAGCCTCTGGGCCGCAGTGCACACATGTTCATACCTCAAACAGGCTGTGTGGTGCAATGTTACCTAGTAGTGGAACTAGATGATCTTGAGGTCCTTTCCAACCCTAACTATTCTATGATTCTATGGTCTGTTGGTGTTGGAGATCCCCCCTTAATCCAGGCAATTCTTACCCTTCTATGGTCTGTGCTATGCAGCCAATCTGACTTGATGACTAAACCAGCCCCAAACTGCATTGGAAGAATTATTTTGGATTGCAGTGCTGGTTTGTCCTGGGAATTATAGATCTTTTATGGCTCTGCAGCTGCCTTTAACTGGCCCAGAGTTAGACAAATCCTTTCCCTGCTACACTACAGCACAGCACAATATTACCAAGTGATACTGAGGGGTTTTGGTTACAGACAGTCTTTTAGATGGCAGAAATGAGCTCAGAACTCTCCACAACATTATGCCACAGATGACCTTGTGCTTACGTTTTGATGGTTTTTAGGTATTGCTACC
The DNA here is from genome assembly GCF_963264785.1 of Psittacula echo. Lineage (NCBI taxonomy): Eukaryota > Metazoa > Chordata > Aves > Psittaciformes > Psittacidae > Psittacula > Psittacula echo. The sequence goes on from NC_137736.1 coordinate 9,902,211, forward strand.
CAAGCTTCTAAAGGCAACAAAAAGGAAGATTGAGAAGCACCACAGTGCTATTTTTGATTCTCCAAGTTCCCCATGTGCTTCCACAGTGGTGGGTCAGGAGAGGGGAATAACAGGTTCACAGGCGGCAGGAACAGACTGCCTCTTTATTCCTCGAGATCAGCTTTTTACAGCATGGCTCATTTGACCAAGTGAACACAAATGCAATTCCTGGGTCTGCCGATTTTCAGGCTAAAAGGAATCACAGTTTGATCAAGCAGCCTGACCTTTTGTGCACCACAGGTCTTTCATATTCCAATTCCATTGCTACTGTAATGACAGGAAGAAACTTGAGTTTGATGAAAGCATCTTTCTTTCAGACGAGTATTTAGTCTTGATTTAAGTATGGCGGGGGATGAGACGTCCATATCTCATGCCAGTGGCTGTTTTCCTTGTTGAAATTCATGCTTCATCTGCAGCACAGATCTGTCCAGTTTCAGCTGCCAGCCAGCGACTCCCCGTCTGTTTTTTCCTGCTAGATTAGAGACCCTTTCAATAGCTGGTATTTTCTCCCTATGAAGGTACTTGTACGTTGCAATCAAGTCACTTCCCAGTCTTCTTTTCGATAAGCTAAACACACTAAACACTGAGATTCCCACTGTAAGACACTTTCTCCTTTAGGAGAAAGTGATTATTAAAAAAAAATAATTATTTAAAAAAATTATTTAAAAAAATTATTTAAAAAAATAATTATTTTTTAAAAAATCATTATTAATCATTACATTTAAGTAAGGCCTTTTAAATACATTTCACTGGCTATTTGCTTTTCTCTGTGGCTTTTGTCAGCATCCTTTAAGGCATTGAGACCAGACCAGAATGGACTATTCTAGATTTACTCTCAGTAATACCCTTATACGAACATAAAATAACCTCTCTACACCAGAGAAGTAAGAAACACATTTTTGCTTCTGCATTGGAGGCTCTTATTAGCCCCTTTTATCACACAATGGTACAAGATGATCATTGCTTGTCTGGCATAGCCACTGCCTCCTCTTCAGAGTCGATGTGTACTGAGGCACTTTCGGTAGGAATGGCTTGCATTTTATCTTCTTAGCTTTGCACTGAACCACATCAAAAGGCATTTTGTCTGTAAGACCCCACTTGCTACTGAATGCAATTCAGAGCCTTTTTTCTTATACTTACTACTCTGTCAAGCTTTATTTCTCTATAAACTTTACTGGCTGTGATTTTTTATTTACTTCCAGATCATTAGGCATGAAGCCGAGTTCTGATTGTGGAGCTATGTGTGAGGCACCATCCCTGTTTGAAGAGTTGTTCTTCCTGACAACTCTTTAGAGGTCTTACAGCTATTTGTTCTTAATCCGTTTATGATGTGCTTTATGGATGTTGTAGGTCTGTGTTTTAATCAGAGTATCATGCGCTCCTAAGTGCACAGAAATCTGTGTGTACGTCTTCATCAGCTAAACTTGTGAATCCAGGAAAATCACAACAGGTTTGACATGTTCTCTTCAGGAAGAAGGTGCTGGTTTGCACTAATCATAGTTCCGTTCACTACTTTGTCAGCAGCTGCCATGTGGCTATCTGACCTACCATTACTCAGAACAAGCTGCTTGCATATTCTGCTCCATTAACATAGTGTTAGTGTTCTCCTACTCTTCTGAGATTTTCCCTCCATGCCAAGACTTGTTTACTGCGGATTACTCTTTCTAATCAATAGCTGACACAGCAAACTCTTTAAGACTCTTGGGTACAAGTCCTTCAGATCTGGAAGAATTAAAATATCTATCCTAGGTGATGTTTAATATCTTCAGCCACTAATGTACCAGAAGGTACTTCATCCTTTTACGACTATTGTTTTTAATACAGGTGAGAAGTACTTAAGTCAATCTCCATTTTTCCAATGCATAACAAAGTATTATTTCCATTAGTCATGAACCCATGTAACTAGTTTATTTAGTTCCTAACACACTTAAACTTCTGCTTATTGTCCTTAGCTCTACCAGTCACTTGTTTTCAACTTCTCTTTATTTTCCTTTATCAATTTGCTCTATTCGTGACCTCTAATTTATATCGACTGCCAGCTTGATACCGTATAACCCAGTTATCATTCATGTCTTTCGAGTTTCTGATTGCTGCTTTGACTTTGCAGCTGAATAAGGATGATGAGCTCTCAGCCAAAGCATGCCTTTTGTTGATTGCAAAGCCGTACTTTTATTCTAACAAACTCCTCTCTCAGACCATGCCAATTCTGATTCATCTTTCATGCCTAATTTCCCCGCCATCTATTTCACTTGTATTTTTCTTCTACTGGTTGAGAAATTAGCTCTTTTTAACTGCCCTCTGTTTGCCCACATTTCACGTAATCATCACACAGTCATTACTAGCTGTAATTTTAGAAGCCTTCAAGCTCTATCAGCTCCAGCATCCATCCTTACAATCAAAGCTCCTTAAAACAGTGCTTTCATTTTTCCTTCTTGCAGCAGGTAAGAAGAAGAGATAGGTGCTTAAGAATAGCTCAGTTTATTTTCTGGTTTGATTTAGCTGTCTGGAACATTCCTGTACCAGCCTTCCTCCTGGGTTTTATTAGGGTTTATATGTTAATCTGTATGCATTCAACATCCTTTGGTTCTGGATTATCAATAACTCAAAATCAAGTAATGATGTCTTTAATGCACACTGCCACCTCCACTTCTTTTATCTGCTCACTTATTCCTAAACTGATTAAACCCATGGATGTTAACATTCTAGGCATGTAAATTGTCCCACCAGGTTTCAGCAATGCCAGTTATATCAGTGAGAATTTCTGACTTCTTTTGCTTGCTACAGAGTCTCTTTGCACTGCAACAGCAGCAGCTGAAACATTTCTTCCCATGTAGGCTGCCACATTAGTGCAGTTTATCTGTGATGAGCCGAGCTCAGTGTCAGTTTTTTCACTCCTGCACTCTGTGGCTTGACTCTCAGGGTGTGGATCACAGATCTGGTGTCAGGATTGTATCAGCATCCTTGTTTCATAGCAATGTTTGAGGCTAGCTTTGAAGATGGGTTGCTTTTTTGCCTGCAAGAAATGAAAAACTACTGCATTGGAGCTTGGCACCTCTCAAGTCTGTCTGTCTTCAGTAAGCTCATGATATGATATTTAATGCCAAGACATACTAAATCAAGGAAGGCAAAAATGTCTTTGCTTCTCATATATACAGCTGTAGGGGATTTTGTGGGGAGTTAGTGGGAAAGATACCTCTTGTACTTTGGTCCAAAGATTATGAGGTAGAGTCCAGGACACAGCTGCATCTGTGCAGCTGCTCTGGAGGGCACGGATTCCTTCAGCTAGTAGCCATAAGGCAAGTCAGATGAGCAATTGTCCATCATAACAGGATGTCTCCTCTGTAGCCTCCTGGGGACAGAAATATGGGAATAAAATCTTTGCAGCAGAGGACATCAAATACCAAATAATAAATTTGAGACAGGAGATCTTGCAGTGTTGGTAGTTATACACATACAGATAGAGAGATAATATAGATTAAAATTACAGTATAATCCCTTGAAAATATTCCTGTTTCTGTAAAGAGCCACTCTGACAGATGTTGTGCTCTCATTCATCAGTTTCAAATCCCAGGGATAAACAGGAAAGAGAAGCTGACTCAATTGACAAGTTGGTTTCCCAACCCATAGCAGGTTTGTTGGGCTCTCCAGGAGCCAGTCAAGGGCAAAGAACCAGTATTGGTTCTTCCTGGAGCAATATAAGATCCTACACAGCCAGTGTCCTCACCGTCTCTGTAAGGGTAAGACTCATTGGTGTTCCTTCAGCAGTGGCTAATAGGGAGCAAACCAAAGCAAGAAAGCCAAATCTTCCTAGCACAACACATACTTTTATCAGAAACTTGCTTTTAGTCCATGCTAATCATTAGCTTAGACTCTCAGCCACAATCTCTGACACTTTTATCACTCAGCGCAACACCAGACAGAGATGTTATTTACTCATACGAGATAAACAACAGTAAACACCCAAGAGGGCAATGAACATTTATCTGGGTGAAAATGGCAATTAGTCTGAAATCTGATTCCAGTGTATGTTCACGACGTGGTCTCTATGCAAAAAGATGTGGGATATTGTTATCCAGTTTGCTGCAAGCCATAGTTTCCGTTGCCATTGAATGTAGGTCTGGATAAGTACCTTACTCTTTTGCCTCAGATTGCAACTACTTTCTCTGCCTGCCTATGATTCATCTCTTCCCCTGTCACATTCAACGCATTGTGAGCATCAAGTCACCAAGTACCAGCACTTGTGTCACTCTGGCTGAGGAAAAGCTCAGGTGCCTGCTCCAATGCAAATCATTCAGGAGATGCTTGGTCACCTCTCAGCTGAGCCAAGCATTTAAAAGAGAATGCATAAGAGGAAGGGGCACATCAGCTGTTTCCTCAGCCTTTCATGCTGCTGCCTGCATAATAAAATAGAAGAGGAGCTCGGCTCCATCTGAACGGTATTAATCATGGCTGGATTGTCAGCAGTGCTACAGGCAAAATGGTTTAACAGTAGTGTGGCTGAAGGAAACCTATTTGTCACAAAAGTTCCCCCTTGGTGGCAGTGGGTTCTGGATTGAAACCCTGGGCTGATGAGGATACGGTGTCAGCTGGCTGTTACCTCTTTCCTGGCCCTTAGAGTTGTGGGGTTGTGATGTCCCAGAGAATCCTACAGGCAAAAAACCCCACAGCATTGCATTGCAACGTGCTTTGGTGGTGCTTAAAGAGCGCTCTTGGAGGGAGCCACCTCAGGACACGACAGTTGACACTGCCTAAGCTCTGAGCAGAGCACGATTTACTGCAAGCCTCCCCGTGCAAATGTGCTCCATGCCTTCAGGACTGATGTGTCAGGATTTATTCTACCAGACCCTGAGATAATATGACACAAATTCCACCACTTCCCCCAGCATGTAGCTGTACTTTACTCCATCACTAGTGGCTCTGTTTCAGGAAGACAGCAGAGGGAATAAGATATTATTCATCGTGAATAAAAGAAATAGCAGATAACACTTAAAGAAACTAAGAGGAGTAAACTGTCCTATGGGTCAGGTGTTTAGCCTAAAGCAGGAAGATCCAGGAGTATGAACAGAAGTTTAGCTTGCAATGGGCAAAATGCTACAGGCTTTCATGTTGGACACACTTTACTAACTAGACAGCTGGAAAAATCTACAGCTAGATGTGCAATTATTTAGGAACATATGAATGTTAGAGCTCTCCAAGGGGACTTAATGTAGCCCCTGCTAACGAAAGCAACTGTAACACAATGCTTCTTATAGATCAAGTCCCATGTAGCTATGTGACTTGACCGCTTCCTCCCTTAGACCCCGCATAATGTAAGACCAAAGACTATTAAAGACTTTGAAGCATCTAAACAAAGAGAGGCAAAAACTGCCATAAAGGCGGAGAAAGTTCAGCTGCTGCACACTGCATTCAAAGCAATCATCTCACTGAGTCCCAAATGTTATAAGACCTATATTAGCTGTCCCTAATGATCAAGCTACTGAAAACTTGTGCTTTATTGCAGTGCTAGTTGAAGACAGACAAATGAAGGAAGAAGGATACAGAACTTCTATACATGTTGGTAGAAATATTTATTGAAACTTATGTTTGTGACTGCAGAAATATTCATTCAGTGGTGGCTTGTGCTGACCCAAAGTGGTTACAACTCTGCAAGACAGTGAGTCTGAATACTGTGGGGGTGCTTCTTGCCTTTAAGCAAACAGTTTTAAATGATGCTGTATTAAACAGTAGTTATGATAATAATAGATAATAAATCACTTGCAAAATGGTCCAGGCTGTGGATTTTTGCAGTAGAAAGAGTCCCAGGAATGCTAGCTGTACCTTTTCTGTTCCATTTGCTGTTTTATATTCCCCTAACCTAACTATTCTTACTTGTCTATTCTTTAAAGGATCGCACCCTTCTCAATGTTTCTTTAACAGCAGCTGCCCAAGCAGATAATCATTCATGTCACCCATCTCTGAACTTCTTCCATTACTACTGCAACTGCTTGATGGCTGGTGACTAGGACTGAACACAATATTCCAAGTGAAAGCACACTATTGATTTATTGAATGGCTTTATATTTCCAGTAATCTCTTTCACGCACACTTTCTTGCTACTGATGCTAGAAGAGTAAATGGATAAAAATTTTCTCTCAAATGCACTAAAATGGAAAATCTAAAGTACAATCTCTTTCCTTCTGCCTGGAAAAGTAACACACACCTGACACCTTCTGTGCTGCAGAAAGTGCACATCCATCTTGGCTTTTCAAAGAGGTGAACTTTTGACTTTCAAGAAAGTTGGCATTTATTGTGTTACGGCACATTTTCCAAGTACTTGTCTCTTATTTATAGAGGTGGGATTCAGTTAGCTGAAAATGTGAGCATCTTTTATTGGGCTGAGGATATGTTAAAGAAAGGGATGCTAAAGGACTTTACTTTGCCAGTAAGCATTTCTGAAAGTGGATTTTAGCACTATGCATCTGTAACTGTTTTAACAAAGGATTCTTATTTCATATAAAACATATGGGTCATCCCTAACATAATCCTGTGGAAAATAAAACCCAAGAACTTTTAGGAAGTCGAGAGTCACTGATGCCTTACGCCCACGTCTTGGCATGCTTTTCTCCACCATCTCTTGGATTGCTAAAAGGCGCGATTGGATGTTAAGAGAAGGGGGAGCAGGGTTCTTGTGTCCCTAAAGCAGCAGTGCAGACGCACTCACAGGCAGCTTTGGCCTGAGTGCTGGCAGCCTTCCTGCTGACTCTGAGATTTTTCTGCTCCTGTAAGGTCTTAAGGATGAAGCTTCTAGATGTACAGGCACTTAGGCTCTATCTATCTTGGCATGTGCCAGTGTAGATAAAAGAGTGTATGGCTATGTGCTGAGGCTGTCTGCTAGCACCAATTGAATGAAAAATATAACTGTGGTTCTTGTCACACACACAGCGAGCATCATCCTCACCACACAGGGGCCCAGGCTCATGAGTGTGCAATGAAACAGGCAGTAACAGGAGTTTGCATCCACCTTCCCATCTGTTGTACTCTCCGATGTTCAGTACTAGTTTCTCAGTGTACAGCTATACTGCATGGCTCCCTGATTGGTTCAGGAGTTAGGCAGATGTGTGAATAACACACCTGATTTACTTTATTTTGCTACTGAAAGCCACCTGAGGTTATTGATATTTGGGGAGAACCAATCCAGTCCTAGAGAATAACCCCAACCTCCATTATACCCATGACTACAGTAGGAATTTGCAGAACTTCACCATTCACTTGTGACACCACATGTTTTAGACAGGTCAGCTACACACAGAAATCTTCCCTGGGTGCTTATAACAGGAACTCAGCTACAATAATGGACCCGCAAGTATGAAATGTGAATCTTTAGCATTGAGTGTATCTTTGGCATTAAGAACACTTTTGTGCCTCTGAATTTTACACAGCATGTAAGTGATGTTAGCCTACCCATCAATGAGCAGCACAGGTGATTAACAGAAACAAAGTTATGTACAAGGAGGTTAGAACTCTGTGCAAATACCTGTGGATTACACAGCATCTCAAAGAGTTTGCTAGACATGATGCATTTTAAAGTGACATGGAGAGCTTCTCAGTCTGTTATTTGACCTTTCTCATGTTTATCACCAAAGAATCTGAATGTTTAGCAGTGAATGAATGCAAATCCTGCAGTGAGACAGCAGGGAAGTGGTGGTCAGTCAGCAGGGTAGTTATCTGCTAGAGGCAGTTCCTGTCTGAACAGCTCTTTGAGCCTCACATTCTCCTGCTATGATCAGATATATTGCTGTGGTGGGAAGATGAGTAGATAAACAGATGCATAAAATGGATTATATGGTTCAGGATGCTATTCCTCGGGTTGTTAACCATTAGTTCGGTGGGTCATGAGCAGTCTCTATTCTTGGACAGCTTCAAGACAAAGCCCTGAGCAACTTGGTCTGATTTCAATAGTTGACCTGCTTTGAGCAGGAGCTTGGAACAGATCAGTCTGGCACGCTTTCTTAGCTGACTGCAATCTTGCTATTAGTTTCATTCCTTGCAATGTATACTTTGAAAGCATTCTGTGTTCAGTGAAGCCAAGATCTAGAAAAAGGATATCAATGGGGAGTCTGTAGCTGTGAAAGGCACAGCTAGAGCTCAGAGTAAAATTGATGAACATCACTAAAAGTGACGATAAACTCCATTGTTTTACCCAAACCTTTCATTAGGACTAGCAAAATATGGTGGCCGTTTTCCGCACATGATGTCCCCCTCCCAAATATACAGCTTTCATTTTGTTCCAAAGTTTCTCTTCCCCTAAATTTGTTTCACTTTGGAATGAACACTAAATCATAATTTCTGTGTCACGTGGACCATCTTTCTTCAGTCACATCAAGCAATTTCATCCTATTTCAGCTTTAATAGAATTCTGTTTATTTTAATACCCCTTCCTCAGCCTAAACAAACAAAAAAAAAAGGAAAAGAATCAATTACTTTTTTTTATTCTGAAGGAAAAAAAATCTCTGAGGGAACAAACATTTCTCATGAGCATCCGTTCCTTTGAAAACCCAGTTTTGTCCAGGAAAAAGAAGGAAAAGCAAAGCCTTTGATGCACATATTAGCAGCTCACTCTAACCACAATAATAAATGAAAACCCTTTGGAAGCAAAAAGAGCCAAATAGCCTCTTAAAACAGATAGCTTCTTGTGATGGCTTTTTATGGACTGATGAACTTGGCACGGCAAGCTCCTCCACTGCTTTTGCAAGATGCTCTGCCACCTCCAGCTTAGGGCTCTTGTGCAATAGAAATCCCCATACCATGGCAGGAATCTCTCTGTGAATGCCTGCAGTGCATATGGGGATTATATATTGTCTGAAATCAGGTTAATTGTCTATAACAGTGCCCTTCACTCTCTTTGTCGAGTTTATTGCTGCTGAAACATGTCAGCCTGACAGCTACTGACACTGAAATCCCCCATCTTCCACAGGAGAGCTGAATACTGCAAATGTAGGACAGGCTCCATCAGCTTCTCATCCCTTCTGGTAAGACTGGGTATACTGGGGACAACTGTGGTGACAGCTCTGTGAGCTGGACAGTTCCTCAAGAGCAGCAGGACAGGATCATCCACAAGAGACAACCACTGGCAGCTACTTATGGTTACTTTTGGGTGGAAGAGATTTGAGGTAATCGTATTACTTTGAAGTAAATCATACGTTTTGGTGTGTATGCAGGTTTCTGTATTTGTTCAGTTCCGTGAACTCCTGGTGCAACAATGAGTTTCAATGAAAAGCTGTTGGAGGATGTTGTTCATGGCATAAAGCAACCAGAAGAATAATGTGAAGGAGGACAAGAAGGTAGGCAAGGGTGATTGCAGCATTGGTGGTACCCTCAACCAGCAGTTCCACAGCATTAAGCAGGGTGCTGATAGAGACAGGGTCCGCCAACAGCCCCAGACAAGGTAAGGTGATGAGTGAAGTCCAGGGTCCCTCCAGGGAACAAACCAAAGCTTTCTACAAGGTAGATCCAGTGTCTCTCTGGAACAACAATTAATTAAGCCAGGACAGAGACAAGCAACATGGGCTGCATAGGCCAGGAAATTAAATAAGCTTAGATTTGGGCTAATGGGCAGAAGGTGCATGGATGGGGGGCTCCGGTAAGCCTACCAGGGCAGTTAAGGTCTGTTAATGCCTTCAAAACATGGGAGATGAAAATTAAATACAGAGGAGCACCCGTAAGCAGAGGACACAGCATTACAGGGAGCTGGCTCATAGCATTTTGTGAATAATTGCCTTGGGGCTAAGAGTGAAATGACTATTCCAAGTTTTTGTGGCTTGTTTTTGTTAGTTTTGGTTTTGTTTTGGAAAGGGCAGAAAGCATTTTCTTTTGCTTTGGGCTACAGACAGCAACGCACGGGCGCAAAGGATGCGCATTACTCAGCAGAACAGCTGTGGATTCAACACAGAACAGCATGGTGTGTTAGGGAGAAATCAAGAGCAGGGGGATAGAAAGAGATTAACCCATGCAAAAGAACAGGATTTTCAGGGCTACCCAGTAGGTGAAAACCAATTGTCATGTGTTAAGGTCTAAGTGGATCAGTGTCAGGAAGGCACTTATTTCCAAAGTATACATCAAAACATGGGATGTGTCAACAGCTGTTTTACGACATCTTAGAACACATCTATCAAATCATTTTTCAAAAGAGGATACTATGATAGATGATGAACAGAACTTCTCTAGCTTGAAAACTCCTGCTATTCCTCTGGCTCCTTTGGATACACCAAGCTGTATGCCCCGGGGAGACAGGGCTGGTGGAGATTCAAACATAACGTGTGAAGATGAGGCAGCAACAGGGATTATAATAATCAAAAGGATGCTTATTTCTGTCTGGAAGCACTATTAGGACTTGTTAACTTCTGTGAGCCAGCCCCTAAGAAAAACACGGCATCCCACTGTCTCCTAGTGCTTCCTGCACACACTTCATGTGTTATTTGCTCATAAGAAGGAGACAGACAGCAGGTGCTGCAGAAGAGGGAATCAGTGGATATTCATTCAGATTCTGCACAGCTGCTCTTCTCCACTCCTCCCCAATCCCTCTTGTTTCTTATTCATGAGGACTGGTGTGAATGGGGTTCTGCTTGGCGTGCACCGTTTGGGATGCAGCTGTGGCAGGGGTATTTCCTGCATGAGGAAGGAAAAATCTTGGCATTAAAAGCATCCTGACATGCAGTTGGAGAGCAGGAAAGCACAGAGCATCAGCAAGAGAGACACTTACACGGCCTGAATGGGAGAGGGGAGCAAGCAGCCGGCACCTCCCACAGACTGAAGTTTATTTGCATGAACCATTCATGAAGTAATTACCAAGAGCAACAAAAAGCAAGTCTGTTTGTTAATGATTCATGAGCTGGATAAAAGCTTGAATTAGTCAGATAATTGATTTGTAAAAATAATCTACCCAGCTGTAATTAGAAGGCTGGATAGAGTGATCTAGAAAGGGAAGGGAAACATTCCCAACAGCACACAACCTTCCAAAGGGTATGGTTTTTGAAAAGAAGCATTCCCAAGAGCCTCTAGATTTGCCTGAGTGCAGGGTGGATCTGGTGGAAGTCTAGGAACCAGGATACTTCTTTACTTTTTTAGTGCAGGGGTCCTCTCCTTACTTAGCTTTAGCCTGTTTGAGCAGTTTGTGCTATTCCCAGTGGCTTTTGGGTGTAGATCAAAGCATTGCTGCAGTCTCTTTCAAGTCAAGCAGAGAGCATTTGGAATTAGATCAGCAGCTAGCTTCATTTTAAAAGAGTTGGAGATTTTCTGTTGGGAAAAAAAGGGTTTTTTTTTAAGCATAGTAGGACATTAACTTTCCTGGAATTCTCTCCATACAGTTCTGGTTTCCTCCCCAACTTCAGCTCTTGAATTACAGATGGTGAGACAGGGATACGCATTGTGTGAAGCATCATCCTCCAGGAACAATGCATCTAGCGCATGATGAATATCTACAGGTGTGTGTGATTGATCCCAGCATTTAGCTTGCCAAAGAATTGAGCTCAAATGATTCCTTGTCTGCCAGACCCTGACTCCGAGTGTAGAAGGTGACAATCTCATGTTGTCCTTAGCCTTGTCCTCCTCACACAGCCATCATTTGCTACGGACCTTTCCTTGAGTGTTCACCTCCAGCCACATACAGACACCAACAGCCATGGGAATGGTGGAGCAGCCCCTTTGGAAGTTATTTGCCTCCCCTGGGACACTGAGGAGTTCCTCTCTGAGCTGTGTCTCAGCCTATTGAGCTGTGTAACTGGAGGCAGGACCCTCCTCCACCAAAGGGAAAATCCTCGGGACAGAAGACAAGCAGTAGTTGACCGGTGTCCAGCTCACCTTAGTTGGTCTGTAGTTTAATCATCCCTGCCTGCTTATGTTGACCTGCTCTGAAGCCCTTGGAACAATGCTCCAAGGGGCCTTCCCTTGAATCTGCAGGGAAATGTTAAAGGGGCCATTACACCTCTCCATTGCATGGTAAAGCAACAAGAGAAAATAATACACTAATTGTGCCACTGGTTTCCTAACAAAGGGCTCTCATAAATGTTCTCACTCTAAACTATGCTGAGTCCTCCCTTCCCAGCAACAAAACTCTCTTTCACACTCATGGGATGCCACAGCTCAAGCCAAGCCCTTCCTGACCTGCCCATTGAAGGAGGGAGCTCCATTCTGCTGCTGAGACCCAGTTGGTGCCAGCCAAGAAAGCTTCACACATAGGTTTAAGGGACGTCACATGGAGAAGCCTATTTCTGGACAGCTATGCAAATTGGTGTAATCATTTTAAAGATATTGGTGTAATCATTTTAAGGATATTGGAGATTGCTCTTCTAAGGTGTATCTGGGAGCCAGAGGGGATTTTCATCTTTCCCAAGGGAAAGTCAGTAACATTCCAAGAGAAGCAAGTCGCTTACATACTGAAAAACAACTGTTTGTTGCCATCTATGTAACAGACCTGTATAGAAGGACTTGAGAAAAGGGTGGGTGGGAAGGGTTTCCACCAGATCAAAATAAGACTGTGAATCATCAGTGTCACACTGTTGTGAAAACGTGTAAGACCATACTGAGGAGTACGGCTAGACTCCTGCTAGGGCTTGGGAAGTAATTCTTCAGCACTAGTATTGGTATGAGCTCAGCTTGATAACTGGCATCACACTTCAAAGTGTTTGTGGATCAACCGGGCAGAGTCCAGGATGAGGGTGCCAACAGAGGTCAGTGGTTGAGAAAACAAGATCTGTGAGATAAAGTGCTGGGCTAGCTTCATCGACAGAAGATGACATTGGCTGAGGAGGAGGATACGATGCACAGTTTTCAACACATAGAAGGCCACTGCAAAAAGCATGGGAATAATCCTTTTTCAATAACTATGCTGAAGAAAGGACATGCAATGAATGGCAGCAAGAATTCAAGATGGACATTAAAGTTTCACGGGTAAGGCTACAGATGTACTGAAGTAGATTGTCTGGGATGGGTGAGTTTCCATTATGGTAAACTTAGATAAATATCTGCCAGATACAGGTAATTCTCTTTTGGGCAGAAGATGGATAAAATGAATGTTTGAGGTCCCTTTTAACCCATTTTTTTTTTTTTTTTTTTTTAGTCTACAATCAACATGATAAAGCCACACACAGGGGATAGGATTTTGGCACTGGAATACGGGGAGAAGGAATGGGCATTCTTTCCAAAGGTTGCTGAGCCTTGAGAAGGGCATCGGAGAATTTCCAAGTCAGAGTATGCGTTCAGAAAGGATTCATTTCATGCATTAGAGTGCCAAGCAGAATGCTGTCCACACATCATCAGGAGGTGAGGCCTTGAAAGTCTGCTCTACACTGGCACAGAAAGCAAAATTTGCCCCAATAGCCTGTGTAAAACAAGTAAAAAGATCTTCCCTCATGCCCAGCTGCAATGCACTGGCTTCTGAAGATAAGTTGCTTGTCACCCTCCAGCCTGGTGGTGGTTGCCTTCCAGTGGTGCTGCAAGTACAGCAGAAATGTGCACAGAGCACTTCAGGATGGAAGTTTCTCCCTACAGAGCCATATGGCCACAAGCAGATAACGCTGTGAGCAGCATTCATTAACAATTGCCAAATCTGCAGCAGCTGGAGCGTGGGATCATTTAAAACACGACTGATTTACTTCCTGCAGCCTTGAAAAGGAGGGATCAGTTGGAACCCAAATGCACAACACATTTCTCTGGACTTATTAAATGGAGCCACATGCCTCTCATTACCATCTCTTACACACACACAGAAGTTGCCCCTTTGGGGAGGGTACTGGAGAGGTACACAGGACAGATGCTTGATGGAGCACTGGCAGGAGACCAGGTATCCCACTTGTTGGGGTGGCTCCAGCAATTGAGTAGAATAGAGCAAGAGGAAAGAATATCTCTAATAATCCTGATGAAAACAAAGTGTTGGGCTACTATTTTAGCAAGAACAACAATGAAAGCTGTCAGAGGCAAGGACTGTTCTTTCAGCAAAACTGTTCCGTGAAGGCTTGTAATGAGCTGCACTTACCTAAAAATAGTGTTCAAGTTAACACAGTGTACCTTAATTTGTTGGATGCTAATCCATCTTTGTGCCCACCAGATGTTACTTCATTAATTATTGACAACAACATGGCGTTTCTATAGCACTTCATAGTCTTAAAAGAGTTTTATAAATAGATAGATAAAGAAACGAATCCATCAATCGTGTTAGACAATTAACTCGCATCCACTGTTTTAGGCTGAGATGATGCCAAGATGATGTGTTGTTTTTTATACAGCATGCAAGAAGGGAGAGGCTCTGCTTGCCAGCAAAAAAGAGAAATGCTTCCAACCTAAAAAATGTGGGATAATTTTGGAATGTTCAGCAATGGGGTTAAATGTTTTGAGCCTCTCAAAATTTTGGGCACTGGCATGGAATTAATCTCCCTCAGCTTGATTGAATGCAGACGTTTGCAGCGAGGCTCATCACCGTGGACTCCCTTTATAGTCAGCAAAAAGAACTGAACCATGCCCTTCAAGTGCCTGTTCCTTTTGGTAGATCATAAAAAGAAATATTGTAGATGACAAGTTCTGACGTAGGCATCGCACAGCTGGGGGAGAAGAATCCTTCCCTGACAGCTCCTTTGGAGATCTGTCGGGAAAAACATTTCAGGTTCCAGCCCTGGAGCTGCTGCAGTTTAGGTCTTTAAAGATGAGGCAAGATGGGAATTCAGGGGAAGGACCTGCAGGCACATGATGGGCACAGGTCCCAGCTAGATCAATGATGGTGCTTCCTTTGTGAAGGCCTCGTCTAACAGAAGTACCTGCCAACGGGCATGGAAAGCTTTGCTCCTCCAGTGCCACAGCGTGGGTTCTGCCTGGGAGCTGTGCTACTGCAGAGAGTTAAGTGTCTAAAGTCTGGGTTGTGAAGTAAACTGTGTCACAGAAGCATGCAGGCAGGTTTAACCTGGCTGTTTGGTTCGTGTTTAAATCGTGGTGATGCTGAGGGTCTTGCTGGCATCACTGCAGGGGATGCGCAATGGGTAGTGGTTGCTGTGTACCCTCCCATCCCGGCTTTGTGCTTTGCACTGTCTGTGTGGGCTCAGGGGGGCTGAAGGCAGTAAAAGGAAGCCAGCATGGTTATAAGCTGAAGGGGCATTACTGATAAATAGGAACAATATCCAGAAATGGATTGCAAAAGCCCCTGCTCTGTTGGCCTGCAATAAGCAGCAGAGCTTCTGATACACTGTGCTACACGACAAATACACTGGTGTTTGTTTTACTCTGCTTTTTAGGATGTAAGAGGTCAGCTGAGGAACAAGAGCATAGAGAGTTGGTATTGTGCAGACAGTACAGCGCGCCTTTAAGGCTGAGAGACTTGCAGTGTCAAACAGCAGGACCAGGACTGACTCTCTGGATACCAGAAGCCAGCATTCACTTAATTATTCAGGATTTAATGCCTTCTCAGCTAGAAAGGACTGGAGGGTCTGGCTGTTAGAGGAGACATGATGGGTAGAGAAAGGGGAAGGGAGAGCTTCTTCAGGCAGGATTGAAAATCCTATTTCTTCCTCCTGTTCTGAAGGCCAAGACCAGCACAGTTCTTACACTGGGCACTGCAGCATCCAGACTCACCACTATTTTATACATTTACCTAGAATCTTTCCACAATGTGTTGTCACATCACAATGCAATGGGTGTTTAAGGGAACAATATTGTATAAAGCAAGAACAGCCCTAGTTATCAATTGTCAAGATAATACTAACTTCTGTATAATGAGTTCCCATAGATCTATACACTTTCTAACGTAAACATTTTAGAGTCTTTCTGCATTTGTGTTCCTGTCCAGTAGTCCTAAGTGGGGATTTTGCTGGCTGTCCCCAGGCTTGGAGATGGGCATGCAGCAACACAGGCCGATTGCAAAGATGGGACATGTAGCAGAAGACCAAAATGTCTTTTATGAAGTAATGGGCATTTTTTCTGTTTTTCACCTCATTCCCCCCCCAAAAAAAACCCCTTAGATACTTTCACCTTGATAGTAATAGCTTGATTATGAATAATCTTTCACTGTTCTTGTCTGATATTCTTCTTATCAAATTGTATATGCACAAGCATATCTACTCCAAAATTTTCTTTCAAGATCCCTACAAGATAGAAAGCACTAGAGCTGCCACTGGTCAAGATGCTGATCCTTTTGCCCCAGATCTCCTGTTCCTGCTAGATTTCCTCCTCTTTCTGCAGTAGTGCCTGGTTTCTACAGGCTACACTATTATGTTTTGTCTTGTGCCACCAATGTTTGTGACAGATAGAAGTGCACAGCTCCTGCCCTCAGGAGTTCTTGACTGCAGCTGGGTTAAAAAAGAATTAATAAAAAGAAGATAGAAATCTGGTGATAAAGAGAAGAAAGTGAAATGCTTTTAGGGAATTGCTTGTGCAGGTTTTCTCTTTTCCATGCTGGGAGGGTACGCTCTGTATCTCTCGTTAGTATTGAGGGTCTCATCATGGAAACCACACCAGCTCATCTGGCTGAGGAGGCAAGCAGCTGTGAAGTGTGTAACAGGGCTGTGAATAGGGTCTGAAGCCTTGACTGAGACTTCCTTGTGGCTATTTATGCTGTGTGAATGGGTTATGGGACAGAATGAGAACAGGGCAAGTAGATTTCCCTTCCCACAAACCAGTGCTCACTGATGCTTCTTGCTCCTTTCCACATTTTGTGCCTGGAGACTTCTGCAACCAGGAGACTTAGAGAAGCCTGGTTCGCATCCACCTGCCAGGGGAAACCAAGTCATCCTTCCTTTTCAGGCAGCCAAGCCCTTTGCCTGAGTTATTTACTAAACACAGGAATACTTCCAAGCACACAGGTTGCAGGCCAAAGCTTTTGGCCTTTTCAGTTGAACATTTCCATACGTATACATTGGACATTCACAAATCCTGGGCATTTTTCCACCAGGAAAAGCCTGAAAAGGCAATTTTCAGCTGACCGGCTGAGCTACATCCTGGGAGAGGGTTCAAACTGCACACTTCAACACACTCTGGAGACTGAGAAATTGCTCCCCAGAGAGCAAACATCATTTTATTGCACCAGAGAGTGGACTTCAAATGCGGCCTGCACTATAGTGCATGAAGTTCACAAAATAATACTACAGAGCCTGGGCACTGCCCCTGCCTTAATGCACATAGAAAAAGGGGTTGCTTCCCAGAGAGGAAGGGTGAATGGAGTCTCTCTACTCTGCATCTGGAGGACGGGGGATATGAATCCATGAGCTGTAACCCATAACTGCTATTCTGATTTAAGCATTATTTTTATTTCCTCTCTCCAAAAATAAATAGGAAGAAAACAACTGCCTTAAATGCTCCAGAACTCTTAATATAAGTTCTAATTCACATTTATTCTTTTTGTTTAGGCATATGTACACATTTGGCCAAATTCAGCCCTGGTAAATTGTTACTCATCCCTGTAGACATACTTAATCTAATCTTTCCAGGCAGATGGAGCAATTGCCTGACCACTATCTATCTGCACAGGTAAGAAGCAGATCTTGCAAATTCAGAGCTGCTGCTCACCCTTGCAGTCCAAGTGAAGCTTCTTAGGGCTAGAAGCTGGCCAAACTTTTTGAGACTATTCCATTTCCCTGTGAGATTTTGAACATAGGTTGGCCTAAAATCATGTTTCTGAAGGGATAATGATTCTTTCCCATTCCAATTGTAGGAAATGTGGAGAAGGAAAAAAGATTCCAATCTCTGTCACCCTCCAGCAGTGTTAGGTTGGGCTGCATTAGATTGGGCTCACGTCACCTCAATCATTTTGCTCTTCCCTACATATTCTTTTAATAAAGAAAGTTCTCTCTGTGCATTCATTATTCAGTTCCTAGCAGCAGATCAGCTCCACAAGACTGTCCTGGTTGCAATCAGAAATGGCACCAATCAAACCTGAAGCTGAAATATCCCCAATTTCTTTGAACTCAGGCTCCTAGCAGACTTCAGAATTAACCCTTTGGGCATCTTCCGTTGCTTTGATTGGGTTACGACCCTTCTGCTATTGCTTCATTAGCATGGTGAAAGCATGTGTAATGATCTAAGAGACCCTAAGCAAAGAGATAAAAACTTTAATCTTAAAATATATTGCTTCTCTGGATGAAATATGACCTGGTCTTACCTCTTAACTCTTTGTCTCCCTTAGCCAAATGCCACTGCAGGATGAGATGCACAGTACCAAGCTCTGTGGCCGTATGTGCAGCTTACAAGCCTGTCCTTTGTGAATGGAGGGATTCTCTCTCAGCTTGCCAGATGTGGGGCTGTGACCCTTGCACTCGCTATGTGAGCTCTGGGATTATACCACACGTTACCACTAGATGTCAAACTGTCCCAAATCCCACAAATGCCTGCAGTGTGGAGGCTCCGACGTGCTGATGCTGCTGCAGCCATCTCAGAAACAGCGTCAGGGCAGAATTTAACCTTTTTCTCGCAGCAAAACGATTGACATAGGTTTAAAGGGCTTTAGCTAGGGCTGACACCGGGATCTCTAAAGGGGTACTTTGTCCATAGAGAGTTATTAATAGCTACTAACCGTGATTTTATTCAAAAATCAAATCTACCTGCTCACACCATTAATAAAGGAAGCAATTAATACAGGTCCATAGAGAAGCAGTTCACTTATGAGCAACAGAGGCTATATAATTTCTCTGTTCCCTCTTGGACAGTTTGAGTTGCTTTAAAACCAAAATCAGGAAGGCAAAAAAGTGAAGAGCCTTTAGGACCGCAGCTCTAGCAGCACTTGGATGTGAAACACAGAAGTCATGAGCAACATTTGGATCAAGAATCCCTCTACATACAACAAAACCCACAAGAGCAGCTTATTCGTTTGGATGGCTTAGTTTGGAAGTGGTGAAGGTGCTCACTTTTGGGTAAACTGAACGCTGAAGCCCCTAACAAAGGGTATTTATTGGAAGTCCTCTGTTTCCTTCCTCAGGAAAGGTCTGTGCCACTGTTATTCTGGCCAGGTTTGAACTCATTACCTTCCATATGTTTGATTTCTTTTCATCACCTTTGTGGTTAAATCATAGAATCACAGAATGGTTTGGGTTGGAAAGAACCTTCAGATCATTCAGTTCCACCCCTCCTAGCTCTGTTACCCCCCAGATAGGGTTGCTTCTCAGAAATGAAGAAATTCTCATCTAACTAAATGCCTCTTCCGTGAAAGCTCTTAAGTAAAGGATGGGATCTTGCCTTTATCATACGTAGGAGAATACACAGTTTGTTAGTTTAGGTTTTTGAAAGGACACTGCTTGGGTTCTTTTTAGCCTCACCCCCATCCTTCCTGTTTCTACCAAAACTAAACACACCAAGACTCTTCTTCACTAGCATTTTTAATCTTGGCTTTGTCACAGGCTGTGTCACAGGATGTCCCACATCACCACAACATACCACATCACCACAGCATGACATGGCCTTAGATCAGCTCAGCCCTCTCTTATGTTGGGGAAGTGGTTGGGCTTCTCCTCCCTGTAGTTCTTCATCATCATCTCCAGTGATGAAATGATGAGGGTGACCAGGTACTCTGGGTGCAGAGCCAGCACAGGCGTGTGCTCCCTCCACAGCTTAATCAGGAGTATTTCATCACCTTGTTTTGACCTTCTTGTTTAGCACTGGTGCTTTACACCTTTGAAAGACATAAGGCACCCAAGACTCCTCCCTGCATACAGCCACAATCCTTTCCCTGTCCATCCTCCACATATGCTCAATGTGCAAACAGTGTTTAGTCATGGCTCATGTGTCCTACTGGGTCCTCCTTCTCAGTTCCCTCCTCCTGTGGTCCTCTTCCAAGCTGGTAAGAGGCCCTGAGGCACAGTTCTGTAAGGACAGAGGGTCTGTTGAACATAGCATGGTGTCCTTCTGCATCCTGCACAGGGAATGGAGGCTCTGGCTGTTGTGTGGGAAGGAAAGGATGTCTTGCTTTGAAGTCCTTCAGTCAAACCCATTCAGACACTGTCTGAAGGATCACAGCAGGTCCTCCCTGGCAGTCCCGCTTCTGTGCACAGAGCAGCAGGTCAGAGAGAAGGGTTTCCTTAACCAAGCAGGCTGCAGAATGAGTGTGGTTAGAAAAGCTGCTGGGTCTGGTTACTTGTCCGCTCATCAGCCAGAACATTTCATCTTGACACACAAGGAGGGCCTCTTCAGCAAGTGTGATCTATCAAAAACGAGGGGAGAAAGGGCCTTGTGCCAACAAAACCAGGCCAGAACTATGCAACCAGACCTCCAGCACGTTTAAAAATATCTCCGAGTCTCTGTACATCCCACTTCTCCTGGCTTCTTTTCTGGCTTGCTTCTCCATGCGAGGAAGGACGCTGTAGCTAGCTAGGGTTTGGGATGTGGTTGTGATGTTTCTGTGGTAAAAGGGCGGAGTTCCCTAGTTCCCTTGTTGTCCTCTTTTTCCCTATAGTACTCTGGCTCTCAGACAGTGCCTGTTCAAACAAACTGTTGCTATTCCTCTGAATTCCCTGCTTCTCACTGGAAAGGTAAATGAAGGAGCTCAGGGATTACGGGAGCCTGCAGCAAATCTGTGCTTTCCACCAACCCTCTCATTAGAGCAAGGTGCGGCCAGCACACGACGCCGGAGGTCAGCCAAGACAAGCACTTCCCTTGGAGGGCCCTCCTTCATACCATACCAATGTCAGGACAGCCTTTCATGGGATTTCCTTACTATGGCAACCCACACTTAGAGGGTGTTTAAAGGTAGGGTCCTTTTGTTTCTTTCCTGTGTGACTACCTGCTCTGCTTGCCTTCACAGTCACCTTCTACAAGTTGGTAGGGGCCGGGATGGGGACATGGCAAACACCAGGGTGCCCCAGGATAGCAATGAAATGAAGTGGCTGTGGGCAGCTTGACAATATCATTTCTCAGTCATCATTTCTCTCTCTGAGTTTTATATCAGAGGCTATACCCTGTTCTGAATATAATGAGAAAGTTGTTTCCGTTTGATGGCGTGTAGTCCTATATTTGAATGATTCTCCCTTCTGGTCCTTCTTTCAGGTTCACTTCTCTTGAGTGAAAGATACAGCTGTAAAGATAATAGCAACTTAAAGTAATAATGATGATCTCCCTGCAGTCAGACACTGGCATGTGACGATGCTCTTGATTTTTCTCAAGCTGTACAGTCTCACTCATCACAACTGGACTGTATGCCTGAAACCATAACGAGCCAAGTACCTCCCTCAGAGTTCACATGGAGGAGAGGAAGAAACTGCAACGAACTTGCCAGATAACAATAAAGAACCCAAGGAAATGTCAATCTGCTCTGGGATGCTCCAAAAATGGAAAAAGAAGAAAGATTTGCTGAATAAACAACTATTCTCTGAGCTCCAGGAGCCAAATAAAAGGAGGGAGAAGGATCCAGAATATGTCACAAGTAATAGGAAGGTATGATGGTATTGGCACAGTAGGAATGTATTTCCTAGGATGGATGACAAAGAGGATCTGTCTCCTTATTGACATTTTTCAGGAACAGAACAAGAGGTAAGACTCCAAGAGAGAAACTGAAGTGGTTTTTATCCACAATCCATAGATCCTGGGGCCCCCGAGCTGAGCTGTCACTTCTGATTTTTTATACCCTACTCCCAGTGTGTGTTTTATCAAGATGTTTTCTTTTCTCCCATTTCATGTTTGCAGCAATTGCTATTGTTCTGCAGCCTACAAATGAGTTCTGGGAACCCAAGGATGGCGTGAAAATCCAAAGGAGGGGAAGCGGCGTACCAGGAAAGGGCAGAGCAAGAGGTCTGGTAGGGGTGACAGAGGCTCCAAGGTCCTCTGGAAATGCGGCGCCTGACTAACCCTGACGCAAGAGCTGTGCTCAGATGCAGTGGCACTTCAAAGCAGCAAGTTCAAAACGTGTTTATAACCCTCAGGTATTGAGTGACTGTGATTTCACATGCCTGTAATAAGCAGTAGGTAGTGTTAGACTATGGTGAACAGAAACAGTGTTGTTTCATTGTTTGTTTCCCTTTTGTTTGCAGGCTACTAAACACATACGACGAGTTGAGGGTCTCCACTATCAGCTTCTGCTCTGACCATGAAGAAACCAGCAAACACATAGAAACTGTGTTACTTATTGCAAAGGTTAACCTAAAGAGATGATCCAGCTCAAACTCCCTTGTGGGTAGCCTAGATAGTTTACAAAGGAAGACAAACGTGAGTTGGCAAGAGCAGAGGTATCTTAGAAAAGCATTTGCGAAATTTCTATGCGACTGATGTGTGATAAATGTCTGTCAAGATGGAGTGATTTAAAAATACCAGATAACAACAACAACAAAAAAAAGATGATTGGAGCAATCTATTTTAATTATGCTTCATATTTGTAGTTATTTCCAAAACCCCCTCAAAATTACCAGAAAACAAATCTAAACAAAACTAAAAAGGTTGCTTCCTGTTAGCTGGGAATTAAAGCATCCTGATTTGAAACTAAATATAGCCCTTCCGCTAAATTTGGTAAGTTTTTGCTAGCCTGGGCTCTCTGCACATGTAAATAGAACAATCTAATCGCTTGCAATTATTCAGATCCATAATTTGCATTTAGTTATGTTAGAAAATAGTGAATGGCTTTGCTTATTTACATGATAATTATTTTTTGCTCCCCTTTGATTTGTGTCAGGCTATTTTGGGATGAGAATTGGAATTCAATTAAGATGCAGAAAGCCAGCGTTTTAATTCTGCTTTTTATTAGATAATGAAGCCACACAGTAGCTGTGCAGGATATACAAGGCAAGTTGATCAAAACTGATTAGGCAAGGAAGGACATATTATCTGTAGGTAGTGAATTGAATTGTTTCTTTTTGGTCAATATATCTTACAAGGTTTTAGAGCTAATAGATCTCAGCCTTTCAAGCCTCATTTAGAGTGAGACCAAAGAAGAAAATCAAGTCTTCCTGGGTTTTCCAGCTTTCTATGAACTGTGTAGCACTGATCAGAGCATTAGGTATTGAATCAAAAAATACTAATAATGAATAAATGGAACAAAACCTCCTAGAACAGCCAGAAAAGGCTGCAAATTGTAAGGAATGGAGCTTTTGGGCTTCAGCAGACTTCTCCTAGACTTTAGACTGGTGACGTGCCTCACTTCGCTGGTGTGTGATCAGGCATTTAATACACTGTATCAAAAATTCATGTATTTTTGGGCAGCTTCACTTTCTAAAAGGAAGATCCATTCCATTTAAAGGCCAAACCCATGATTTTTTGAATGGTTCTGGCTCCTCCAGAATAGGGTCCAACCATGCGACCACCAAGGTCAGGTTTCCTCAGAGAATTAGCATCACCTCAGCAGCCGTTTCCTTGCCATCCCTGAGCTTCTCAGTGTGTTATTCATCCACCTTCTTCTTCTCCTGCTCCTCCCTGCTGGTAAGCTCTTCTGTTTCCTGTTCAGCTGGAGCTTAGGACTTCCTCCACCTGGCCACAAAAGAAACCCACATGTGAAAACTCCTTGGCTGTTCAAGCAGTCTCCCAGTGGGTTTCTTTATAGATAAGGGGCTGCAGCGCTATCTTGGGGAGAGTCAGAAGAGGGAAGTGGCTGCAGGCCAATCCCTCTCGCATCGCCTAAGCAACCACTAAAATAGATGAACAGTCTTTTCATAATGGCATCATGATAAAGTGATTTGGCAAAACGAGAATATAATTTCCTGTTGACTATTAAAGCTCCACAAATGATCTTTAGTCACTGAGCACAGTGGATCTGTGTTCTGCAATAAACAGCAAGCATGAAATAACCCCCTATATTATCGCATCATGAAGCAAAAGGATCCCAGATTTCTCGCCAGCCTGCGTGCACAAAATCAGGAGCTGCTATAGAGACAGGCCTTTGTTTTTCAGCCTGCCATCTCAGTTTTTCCAAGCGTTTAGGGGCTGAATCTGTAAAAGTTCCCTCTACACTAATGAAGGCTGTAGCTTTTTTTGGTGCTAGTTTATAGTGAAAGCTGAGAGTCTTACAAGAACATCCCCTGATCCAGGAGCTGGGGCTTTCAGACAGCTGCTATGTATTGCAATAGTATTACAACGCAGAAAACCCAACGACCATGAAACTGTCTTATTTCCTATGACAAGGGCCATCCCAAGTTGACTCCTGCAGTTTTATTAGTGACTTTTGAGTTACTCAAGTGGTATGTTGAACTGCAACAGTGCAGGGTCCTGCTTACTGTATCCTACAGACCCTGCCTGCTGGGGGTCAGTGTGAAATGCAGCCTTCCCTTGATGCATTAATTCCTCCCTTTTACCTGATTTACCTGCTACAACACTTGAGGCACTCCCTGTACCCTCCACTCATCTACAGTTTCTGCCTAAGGCTGCTGTCTTGCAGTGCCTGTGAATCAGTACTGTGTGCCCACAGTGTCAAAATACTATCTACTCATTTCTCCCTCCAGATGCATTTTTCTTGCCAGCATGCATTCTCCTAAGCTGTTCTTAAAAATTGGTTCCATTTTCAAGTCACAAATACTTGATATCATTACCAAAAATTCTAACTCAAACCACTGGATTCTTCCCATCATCTCTTAAACTTGCCAGAGAACAGTCTGCATGTGGCAGTCAGTGGAGTGAGAATGTGACACTGGCACTGGGGAGTACATGCGCTTCCCCTATTCCCCATGGAGATTTATACCCCTCTTCTCAGTCAGGATGAGCAGATGCCTGTGTGGTTTGGGCAAATGTGTATTTAGCTGATGTTTCTCTTGCCCTAAATTTTGCTCTGATTCTGGTACTCAGCACCTTTCTTCCAGTGCTAGAAATGTTGACATCTATTATTATGGAGGGTTTTTTTGCAAGCTCTGACCTGTCTAATTCTTATGGGCCTAAAGGAAAACCCAAAACAGATCTAACTGAAGGATGTTCCTGGAATATCCGTCAGGGATACACTTCCTTTTCTGGCGATGGAGGGTTTGGCTCTGGAGGCCAAAAGAAGCAACAGAGTTGGATGCAAAACTGCAGTCTCTCATCATTTAGGCTGCTGTGGATCAGGCAAACCCCTCTGTCTTTAAGAAATCTCTGTTTATTTCCAATTCTCCCTGTTGGCTTTTTGTTTGTGTGGTTGTTTTTTTGTTTCCCCCTCCTCCTCTGTTTTTCCCCTTAGCTCCATTTGTGTTAAACAAGCAAAAGGAATCTTAATGCAGTCCCTGCTCTGCACACCATTGGGGCTGGGGCTGCTTTTTCTCTCCTTCTACAGTGCTGATGTTGTAGAAAGTGGTAGCCAAACACCACAAGAGCACAGCAAAGAAACACGGGATGAGTGAGAAGTGCATCCGACTGCACCTGCAACCCTATATGTACATGAGCAACTTCTACTACAATCAGGGCAGATAGCAAAGGCTTTCCAGGAACAACCTGCTGCTAAAACACGCTCTGGCAGGAATACAGGATTAGGGGTGAGGGAGAACAGAGAGCAGACCTTACATTGCTCCTTGCCATCCTGATCTGCTGTCTCTTGGCATTGCCCCCATAACAGTCCCTGGGGCAAGGCCATGCCACAGTGCTCTTAGCATGGGGGAAAAGCCCATGCTGGAGGTTGAAGCAGGAGGGACAATTGCTTCCTATTTCCCAGTACAGTATGTTACAAGGGCCGTTGCAGAGCTTGGCTGCCTGACAGTTTCATTTGCAAGAGCATTGGCCCCTTTCCAAGCAATTCTTTCAGGTCTCATTGTTTGGTAGGAAACAAACAAGGGGAACAGCACTGGGTGGGCACACCAGAAGAGGGTCTAAATATAGCAGGGCAGCATTAGGGAGCTAGGCTTCTTAGGCAAAGCTTACTCTAAAGATAACAAAACCCCTCTGCTAGTCTAGAGAAAAGGCACCAATTCTGCTATAGGCACCCCAGTTACTCAGGAGAGGGATCTCTACATGTCCCAGTCATATTGGCCAGCTACAACAATGCTACGCTAGCCATAAAAAGTTGAAAGCAGCCCATTAGGCTGTTTAAAATCAAAGCACAGACAATATTATTCGTTCCAGCCTGAAGTCTTCTGGGTACTTTCTGCTGTGATTCACACCCAGTATAACTTCATCCTGACTCAGGAAATAATCTGAACTACAGATTTAGACAGCGAGGTGTCAGAGTGAAGCCAAGCCAAGCCCTTTTGGCCTGTGATGGAAAGAAGATAACTTGGTGCCACCTCTGCCTGGAGATGTTGAGACTCAGTAGTATTCAAACTAAATAATGTTTCTGACAGCACTGCAGGGCTGGTGACATTTCTGAAAGCAGAGGAAAAGAGAAAGCAGGCGTGCCAAAGAAGTCTAAAAACATCCTTCGCAACCTGGCATGTCCCCATAGAAAACACCTCCTGCCAGAACAACCAGGGCGCAGGTAAGGAAATGTTAAAGGAGAAATGTGGCTTTCCCTGAGGAAGTATACAGAGGGCTTTAATGTTATACATCCTGAGAGAGAGAGAGAGCACTCAAATCCCAGGCAGAAGGAATCTCTGCACATAGCTGATTTCCCTGCTTCAGCGTTTGAGAGCACAGTTGAAAGGCAAGTTGTTTTTCCACTTAACCAAGGCACTGTGAAGAGAGATGTGGAGCAAGGCAGGAAAAGTAAGCCTAGAAGAAAGGGGGGATATGGTCAGCCTTGCAGAGAAGACAATAGGAAATCATTAATGCAGACCCACCAGTGCTTTCCCTATGGGGATTTAGCTCAGTGAGTAGAAATAAACAACAAATGTGCTGGAGTCTGCCACTTGCAAGAACACCCGGCCTTGCCTGCCACAGCTGCTAGCACTCTGCCCATCACAGCTCACAGCCTTATTGTAGAGGTGTTTGCAAAGGGAACACGTGGCTTTTGCAAGCTTCTATTTTCTCTCTTCCCCCTTCCTGACACCAAATCATTCTGTGCATTGCTAGAGACAGAGAGAAGGGTAAGGTAGTAGTCTGTCCTCACTGCAGACCAACATCATAGCTGGTGAGTCTTCATAGGAACTCCTTCTTGTGGTGCTAGACTTTCTTACGTGACAAAAGGAGTCTTAGTTGAAAGCTTGTGCTAAAACAAGACATAACTCTCTCATAGAAAAGATGAGTCTCATAAGTGATCAAGGGAAAACCTCAGAATAAAAGAAGTTTTAAGTGACTTCTAAATATAACATATAACAGGCTAGCTTTTATCCCTAAAATAGGGAGCATCCCCTAAGCTATTTGTTCTTTGGTGGTTTTGTTTTGTTTTGTTTTTTTTCCAACAAATAAGATTATTACAAAACAGACCTGGTCTTCTACACAAAGTGATCAAAATAGACTATTGCTGGAGTGAACCCCTAAACTCCCTTCCAGCTTAGTCATTCCTTATAATAGAGATTCTTTCTCGGTTCTTAGCCATTAAATAATGGAAATGCAGTAGACTGCTGGTTTTACGCAGTCAGGTTAACCCACAACTTCCTTCTCCCATGGCAATGTGATTAGCAGAATGGATACTAAAAGAACGACGTCTGAAGGTGGAAATACAGGAAAGTGGGTCTTGGTGTCAGTGATCTCTGAGTGGTGGTGAGCCGGGCTATTCAGAAATCACACATGTGGTGTCCTTTATGGTATACTACCAATGATGATGTTTGGCAAAATTGAGAGAAGAAAAAACAGTTTCCGTTTTCACATTATAAACCTCTGGCTCAACAGAGTTCTCATTTCTGCTAGAACAGCCTTTATAGGATAAAGGGTGGATGAAAGGTCTACAAAACCAGTGGGGTACAAATGTAGAGGAACAGATACTGAAAGTCTGCTCTCCCTTAGGCAGTGGTAGTGTAGCTGCTGGACACAGTGGTGTCAGCAATGGATGTCTGTAGTGATAGATAGATCTCCTCAGGATTTTCTTCCCTGATTGAGTTTTCTCACATCCTAGAGATCCTGGCTGTGCTTGAGAATTCTGATTATCACTTGTGTTCATAGGCTGGTAAAACCTGAGAAGGACTGGGCTTGTGGTTGAGGCATCTCCCAGGCTCATAGGTGCCACTGATTTGGCATTTTGCTTTGCTATAAAGTCACAGTGTAGTTTTAAGCATTGTTTCAATTCTGTAGGTCTCTGGTTACCTGATGAGGAGGAAATAAGCAAGCAAAACCATTTTCTGGTTTGGTAGGAATCCTTATTGTTATTTGCAGTGGGGCAATGTGTTGAAGAAATCACCTCCCTCTCTGACATACTGACTTGATTGTACTCAGCACAGTGCTTCCAGCTGCCTCTTCCATGTAATCCAAACAGCTGCTGGCAGGATGCTACTGAAAATGCCTCTGTGAGTTTGGGATGGCTCCATGGGGTGAGGTTCGTGGCCTTCCTGCCTCACCAAATGGGTCACCTCATTGGTAAGATGTTTGTAGAAGGTTCAGAACATGCTTCTGAGATGAAGGAAACTTTTGCTGTCTGTGTGGCTTGCCTGGTAGAGTTTGTCTCTGGATGTTTGTTTTACAATGCTGTCGTATATTATGGCACTATCAATAGAGTTTTACACTGGGAGACATAAAACCCTTGTGTAACGGTCTTTATACAGTTTAAATAAAGAACAATTGGAGTCCCCAGTCAAGAATTAGAGTTCCTGTGTGCTAGATGCTGTACAAACACAAGATTGAGCAGCCATCACTGTTCAGGAAAGTGTGTGCTCTAAGTAAGGGAAGTGAGATACGTTCCTCATCTGCTTTTCTGTGCTGAAAACCTGACACTTCTGAAATGACTGTGAACAATGAGAGAAGGCAATCTGGCTAAAAGCACTGTTGCATGTTTTGTAGTTGTGGTGTGTGTAGTCAGTAACAGAATATCATGCTGTATTAGGCTACTTATGTACCTCAGTCTTCATTGCATCTATAATGATACTCAAGGAGGTAGAATGAGCAGGCATATATATCTGCTCCTGTTAAGTCAGTGACTACATCTCATCCCCCAGCCATAGATCCTCACCCTATGCCCTAACCAGCAAAGTGGGAACAAACCCCTTCTATTTGGTTCCATTTGTTCTAGTCCGGTTCCTTCTAGGACATCCCATGCATCATGCAGGCTCATAGTTAGAGACTTCTGGGCATAGGTCTGTTGTACCTCCTGGTTACACCAGTGTGTTGTGCGTAGTCAGCCAGCAGTAAGGAAACTTGGTAGTGTGCAAGTGATAGATGCCTGTTTCATTTGTAGCTGAAGTGCTGGGATTGGAGAAGTAGCTACTGAAAATGTTGCATGGGGCAGATGGACACAGAAGAAAGCATGTCATAATGTGGACAAGAAGGTCCTCTGGAATGCAGAAAAGGAGGTTAGAGCTAGGGTAGACAGGGCTTGTAGCTGGGAATGTGTGGAATTAAGAACCGAGAGTGGTGGGTGCCCTGTGCCAAGGGAAGCCGAAGGGTAGCCCCATAGCCTGTGGTCTGATGTATACTCAGAGAAACAAAAGCCTCCATGCCAAGCTTTAGGCTTCAC
Source organism: Psittacula echo (assembly GCF_963264785.1). Classification (NCBI taxonomy): domain Eukaryota; kingdom Metazoa; phylum Chordata; class Aves; order Psittaciformes; family Psittacidae; genus Psittacula; species Psittacula echo. The sequence continues at coordinate 9,931,606 of NC_137736.1, forward strand.
AATACACTCCAACTTTGACCATGGAGATGGGAGTAGACAGGAAACTGGGCTGGAGAGGGCAGGAGAGGAAAGAGAGTATGTGGAGGGGTGGGGAGGGAGGGTGAACTGGCGTGTCAGGGTCTAACAATGAACTGTCTGTGTCAGGAAAAGAGTTGTACTTGGCAGGGCTATTTTTAGGGTTCAGAGCCCCCCCTCCCCGGGTCTTCCACTCCCCAGCCCTCCCTGCTCTTTTGTGCTGAGTGGCGCCTGGCAGATTGGTGGAGATTTTAAAGCCATGGATAGGAAAGAGCTCAAACACAATGAAGGAAATGCAGTCGGGAGGGGAGAGATGGGTGCCCAGAAATAGCCTGTGTGACGCTTCTGCTTCGGCCCCTGGCTCTTAGAAGGGGAAGAAATACTTAGTCCTAATGGCCAAAGCTGTTCCCCAGGCTCTCTGACTGCTTCTGGAGTCACTGGCACCTTGTCTGTGAGAATGGATAGAACTGCAAAGTCATTATCCATCCCATGTTCATTCACACACAAACATGGGCTTCCCATATCCACCCTCAAGCCAAAGGCGAGGCACTGCAGATCAGCAGTGAAGGTGTTCCGCCTTCCTGCATGAACCTGTGGCCCTCTCTGACAGGGAGAGCTTTGTGTCCAACTGCAAATCCTGACCTGTTTTTACAGATTCAAAGGGAAGGAATTAAAGTAAGTATCATGGGCCATGGCTTCCTGATTTGGGCTGTGGTACTGTGGGGCAGCTGGCCATCATGCTGTTTATATGGTGGTGGAGACTAGGAAGTAATCTCTATGAGAGCTCTGGCTTGGCTTGATGTTGCTCTTATTCTGCACACTCACTTTTCTCTTCTATTTTTTTCCTAGGAGGGAGAGAAATTCCCCCTTCTTTTCCAGCTGCTTCAGCTTTGAACTCCTTTTTGCTTTCCACGCTTCTGGCCTGAGCTCTTTTCCTGTCCAGCTTTGCTTCTTGCCTGTGAAAGCTTTTCCAGGAGGGACCTGGCTTACTCCTTGAGCCCTGCTGCTCACCCTCACTATTGCAGAGCTCTGCCCTGCCTCCCAGGCTGCGCAAATCCAGGCTTCTTATTTTTAATTCTAAGGAGGAGAACATCCCTCCTTTCCCTCAGAAAAAATCCCCTGGCTCAGCACTGATTTCAGGCTCCGATAGGAAAGTGCTTTGTTTGTAAAGCCTCCCTTGTTTGCTGCCCGCTCACCTTGCCTGACCTTCTCCTCCTCCTCCTGGCCCTGGGCTCCCTAAGCAATCCTGCAGCGACCTCCCCTCTGTCCTCTTGCTGAACCTCGTCCTGGCATGGGGAAAGCCACCCCCACAGCCCAGCCTGCCTGGCAAGAGCTCTCATGGAGCTCCTCATGCCTTCATTCGCTCCGCCTGCCACACCATTTCCTTTCTCTGGATCCCTCTTCCCTCCATGGAGTTATTGGCACAGGGCAGCAAACTGCACCCAACACCTGAAAGAGCCTCGGTGAATACAGTCAGAATCCTCCCTCTCGTGCTTCTAGCTCCAATTCCCTGCTTTTTTGCTTCAAATACTGTTTTTTCTTGGCATGGTGGTGGCAGTCTCTCTCCATCCCCTACCATGACACTCAGCTGGCAATGGGTGATCATGGTTCTGTGTCCCAGCCCTGGACAGGCATCACGCACCTATAGCCTGGTTGGGGTTAGGGCAGCACAGCAAAGCCCCCCCAGATAATCAAAATCAGATGGCAGCATTCCATTTCTGCATGGAGCCATGGCTTCCAACGATGGCACCTCCTCAGCAGCTACAGAGAACTGCCACTGAAAGCAATAAGAAATAGTGCTTTCAGCTGAAAATGCCTACTGGCCTGTAAGAAATACTGAGAGGGTGATGAGCTGACCCAGCAGTGCTGCTGAGTCCCCATTCTCTGGGCTCATGGACCACCAAGGCCCCTTAGAGCAGGGCTTTGCAAGGTGTGTGTGGGGTCCTGTGCTGCATAGTGGCCATGGCAGGGTGCTCCCTCACTGGTGACATGAGGAAGCTGTATACATAGAATCATAGAACAGTTTGGGTTGGAAGGGACCTTCAGAGCTCATCTAGTCCAACTGCAATGAGCAGTGGCATCTTCAACAAGATCAGGTTGCCCAGAACCACATCCAGCATGGCCTTGAATGTCTCCAGGGATGTGGCATCCACCACCTCTCTGGGCAACCTGTGACAGTGTTTTACCACCCTCAGAAGCTTGAAGAAGATGGTGTGGTTTCTTGCCATGGTGAAGCTGGAGGAGGCTGGCATGCGCACGAGGATGTGCCTCCTCCCTAAGGAGGCAAGGAAAAGGCTTTCTCTTCCTACAGAAGGCAGGGCAGCAGGAGGATGCCCCTGCGAGACACCCAGCTCCGAGCGTCCTGTTGTCTGTCTGGTCCCTTTGAAGTCTGCCTCTTTGCAGGCAGGCAGGATGCACTGTGGCACGCGATGGGTTTGGTGGGATCCCATGTGCTGACCTGACATCAGGGTGCTGTGAGAAGCCTGTATTAAAGCCAAGGAAGTTTTAAGAGTTTCATGAGCACTGAGGGTCTCTGAGAACAACCGTTGGTCTGGTGGTGAGAGCTCAGGTGTACCCTTCAGCCTGGCAGCAGTCCTTTGCCCCATTTTCTGGCCAGTTTTCCTCCAAAGTAAAACTCCTCTTCTTGTCTTTGGTCTGATTTTTGGTGAAAAGCTGCAATTTCCTGTTTTTCATTTGTCTGTTTATTTTCCACCCAGACCCATACAGTTATATTTGGCATGAAGCAAGAGGGGGCAGTGATACCTTAGCTGAGTTCAGTTTGCCTCCCTAGGTGAAGTGTGCAGCTCACCAGCATACCCAGCCCTGTGTAAAGAGGTCTGAATTTCTGGGATAAAAAAAGTGGAGTTAAGTGCAAGTGAATGCTCTTACAAGCAGAGATATGCATGTACTGAAAGTAAGAGTAGAAAGGTGTTAGGGGTGGAAGGGAACAAGACTCAGGGCTTGAGGGCAGACCCGGGCCATTTCCCTTCTTGCCTCTACTGTGAGGTTTCTGTTCCTTATCTCTAAACCCCTTCCTTGGTTAAGGGGAGCCTACGTGAATTTAGATGCCTGGACAGCATCTGTTTCTGCTTGCCGGGGAGGAGAGAGCTGAAGGTTTCCCTCCTCCCCCCTTCTTTAGTTTCTCAACTTTCTGCCCCCTTCTTGCCCTTCGGTAGCTCCATCCTGTGCCTCTGTAGAGGAAGGCAAACCCTGCAGTGATAGAGTCATGTTCGAGGGCAGGAAGGAGCCTTGCGACAGAGGACTGGATGAAGAGGCAGAGATTTACTGGTCTCTCTCCTCCTCACCGGCCCCTCCTTGGGCCTTTTCAGCGCTAAGCACTGGTAGCACAGGAAGCTTCTGACCGCGCCGCTCAGCTCGCACTGATTCCGTCTCAGGCAGTCCGTTATCTGTCAACTCTCAGGACAGGCTTTCCCCCTTCCTTCCCTCCCCGTCCCCATCCCAGTCCCCCAACTCCTCTCCCCGCCTTCCCTCTCTCTCACACACACACACATGCACTTTATTGCCAAACCCCGTCCTCCGCCCCCCTCCTCAGCTAACTTCCTTCCAGCATTTTTTTGAGCTGGATAATCCTAGGATTTGTAAAACGGGGGGAAAGGAGTGAGCAGGCGAGCGGGAGTCAGGGCAGGAAGCTGGTTTCTCATTCCTCTAACTGTCCAAAGGCAGGAGGAGGGGAAGGGGGGGGAGCCAAAGAGGAGCCTTGTGCAGACTCTTCCTCCGGTCCCTTTTCATTAGTCCGTTTGAACTTCCAGTCTCCTCCGAAAGCTGAGAGAAGGACAAACCACATTGGGACGCTCTCTGCTGCTGGAAGTGTCGACAGTGCAGCTGATGAAACCCAGAAGTTGGCCGTGGAGGGTCCTGGGACCGCGCTGAGGGACTTAGCACCCCCCCATCACCATCGCCTGCCCCCAAGTTGCCAACTCTGATGCGGGCACCCGTCCACCACCCACTTCCCTCCGATGAGAACCCTTCCGGGCTCAGGCTATGATTGCTGCTGCTGCTGGCTGGGCAGCCTCCTCTCGCCCTGACTGTCCTCTGCCACAGGAGCAGCCCAACATCTGGTGGGGATTCATGTTTACTTCTCTGGCTGGAAGCTGCTCGGGACCCCCGATGTTGCTCCTTGGGAGCGGGACACGGGCGGTGGTCTAAGGAGAAGAACAAGATTCTTATCACCCAGCGTGAGGCTGGGGGGGCGGGGGGCAAGGCAGGAGGGGGGAGAACCTCTTTTGGGACTAACCTCATGAAGAACAAGGGAGCCAAACAGAAACTCAAGAGGAAGGGAGCCGCGAGCGCGTTCGGCTGCGACCTGACGGAGTATCTGGAGAGCTCTGGGCAGGATGGTAAATGTCTCTTTATTCTCACTCTGGTTGCGAAGGAGCAGAGCGTGCGTCCCTGCTTTTTTACCGGTAGGACTCCAAACCAGACCTTTCCCAAGGGCTAGACAACCTGGGGCTGGTTTATCCCTGGGAAGTGGAGTCATTGCCTTGTTACTCACAATGAATGAACAATCGGAAGATTGCTCTGGTGACGCGCCTGCATGACCCTTGCATGAGTAGTGCTGTGTGTGGGGAAAGGACTGGGCTAAGGCTCTTGGAATGCTTAAGTGTGGACAGAGGTGGCCAGCCATATGTTGGGATGCCCTCTCCCATCTGCTTGGCAGTGGAAGGGTGTAGCAGGCATTTAGGGGCTAGGTTTGGAAATCAAGCCTGCACTCAGTGTTGTTTCCTCCTGGACTTTGAAATCCTCCTGAAGTCCATGGGTGTTGCAGGGCTGTAGGGGGGAACTGGGAATGTCCCATCTGCACCTCCTGGACTGCAGCAGAGTTCCCGTATTGTCCTTTCAGTGCTGGCTGGAGACAGGACAGAGACAGGGGGTGGAGTAGGTTTGAGTGTGAGGTGTAAAGGGGAAGCTGAGCTAATGTTTTCACTACTGTGCTTGTTATCTCTCCTCTCCTCCTCTAACTGACCTCCGTGCCCCAAGGTACTGGATGAGAACATGGTAGCTCAGATAAGAGGTAACTCCAGTAAGAGAAGGTCCTGAGCTTGGTCAGCCCTTGGTGAGGGAAGGAGCAGGAGGATTCTTCTTGAAGAGAGTTGGATGCCGAGAGAAGTAGTTGTGAGTCTGGCATAAAGAAAGACCTGCAGTTTAGCCAGGGGAGAAAGAAATACATGCCTATGACCATCCCTGATGTTAGCCTTATGTGCCAGGTTTAGCATTATGTTCCGGTTGGAGTTAACCAACTTTTACCAATGTGAGGCTACTCCAAGCAAATAAGAAGGCTTCTAGCAGCAATGTCAGCTTTATACAGGGGAGGGCTGTACAATCAGGTCTTTCATTTGCTGGGGAGCATGGCTGATGAAGTACAGGGTGGAACTGCACTGGCAGAGGGATGGACTACATAACAGTTGTCTTTTCCATTGCACAGTGAAGGGGGCAGTAAATATATCACTAAGATAAAACGTTATATGTGTGTGTTTACTTAGAGATGAGGGAAACCAGGCATTCAATTGCACTGTGAGTAGTCCATAATAGTTATTGTATCTTTTAACTTATATAGACCTTAATAGCAATTGAATTGAACTAGAAAAAAACCCCAGGGTTAATGAACTGATACCACTTTGCCAGCATGAGGTACAGATAGATAAATTCCATCCAGTGCTAACATGAGCTGCCACGGTGGAGGGACTATTTACAGCTGTTTACAGGAACACTGAAAAACAATGCCGGGAAGGCAAGCACAGGCAGTATATTCAGTTGAAACAGCAAGAGAGATTTTAAAGGGAGAAACATAATTACTGCAGTTGAAATTAAACCAGAACAGCAACATTTATTACCTGAAATTCCATCGTTTTTTCAAATTGTTTTTTTGGGCACAAGAAAGAGGGACATTGTCCCAAGTCTCGTTTGTGGAATGGTTCACAGTTCCAACCTACTTATTGCTCTGTGCTGAGGAAAAATGGGGAAGAATATGAAGTTCCTTTCCCTTTATCAGTTGAATAGCACATCCTATTGCCCAGCGCCATGGGATCCAGAAATAAAAGACTCAATTGTTATAGGTTTATTCGGAAGGGTGTAAGTTAGAATGGTACAATTAAATTCTTCAGAACAGGGGAAGAAGAAAGGAGGGTATTAGAGATAGTAATTTCATTGCTAGTAGGGTTCTCAGGATCAGTAGGAATGTGACTAAGTATTGCCAAAGTGATGTCTTGGGAAGAAATGAAGGTTCAAATGTCACTAGGACATCACAAGCTTGCAACCTGTAATTATGAAACAAAATTAGAAGAGCATTTAGGTGATTGATTTGGGAATAGTTGAATTGTCCTGCTAAGAACTATTTACAATGACTAGCCAGTGCTCCTGCAAGCAGGGGTTTTGGTAGAGACATAAAGTAGTAACTTTCTCTCTATTTTGGATAGTACTATGTGTTTAAATGGTGGAACGCAGGCTCTGGTTGTTCCCTACTTGGAAGCAATGAAGATGTAAGTTTGTGCTATCTGCGAGTGATGAGGATCAGGAGAGTGCTTTGGCTGCTATATAGAAAATGGTTTGTTGAGGACCTTTGTGAAAGCAGGTTTTAAAACGCACCCATAAGGGTTAGCTGGAAAAGAAGAAGAGGGCACGTCCAAGGCTAGTGTGGACAATTCAGTTTGGCATTTTTCCCTCTGGAATAGTGCAGGACCGTTACAGTTAGGGGGTGCTGCAGTACTTGTGTGATGCTTTGCGAAGGAGATGCACAACTTGAGTCCCTACATGCTTGTCGTTGTTGAAGAGCAGCTTGTGCTTTCTGCAAAGACCTTAGTCCCTGTGTCCTTGCCAAATTCCAGTGGAGAGAATTATATTCTGCTTCAGGTATCAGCATTTCCTCTCCTGTCATTTAACTGTTTAAGAACTTGCTATGGCCTGCTTCAGAGATGGCTGCATTTCAGTGTAAGGGTGAAAAGATCCTTCTGTTTCCCTTAGCAGACAGATGTACCTAAGCCTCTGTTATAAAGAGCTTTGTGATAATACAACAAAAGCTGTAGCAGAACTACAAAGTATTTAAGAGCAGTGTAGATGTAGTGGGTACAGTGGGGTAGCTCAGGAGACTAAAAATGCGATACAAAGCCTTTAGCCCTGAGTTGATTCTTCAGATCTGACCCAGGTCAGTGATGACAGACAGATGTTGCTGTCTGGTGCCTGGTTTGAAGCTCAGATGTGTTGAATTTACTGCATTTCGAGTCAGTTCCTGTCACTACTGCATTTGACCCTACTTGGCCTTTTCCTGCTGGCAGGTTGTACACATGCTCCTTATGGGGGCAGACTGCTATCAGTGCTCCTAAGCATTTAAAATCATGACTCAGGCCACAGACATCATGAGATAAAATAAAAATCAGTGCTGGGTTCTTTTTCTGCTTTCTGTTTTCTGAAGCTTCAGTGTGCATCTGAGTTATGTTTTCAAGTCTTTCTCCTGGCAAGAGGGCTAGATCTTGTGGGGAAACTAGCTTTTCTTCCTTCCCACTAACATTCTCAAACAATGACTTTAAGAGCAGTGGATTTGAGGGAAAGCTCACATAAAACATGAAAGAATGGTGGCTGGCAATGCCAATGAGTAAAAGTAATCTGATTTCACATAGTCCCTCTTCTGTTGCTGCCAGCATTGAATTCACACACAGAGGCAAGTGATCTTTTGGAGTGTCAAAGCTTCACTAGAAAACAGTGTGAGCCCACATGGATAGGTACCATGCAGGAGGAATTTAGTGCTAATGCCCTTTACTAAAACATTTTCCTGTGTCAAACTTTAATGAAATGTTGTATGGGTGGAATGGAGGTAACAGATATTAGGCTTGAAGGATTAACATTAGAGCCGTGCTTTGTCCTGATAAACAGTCTGGCTTCCAAAGGAGAGTAGCACATAGTGCCTCTACTGAAGTCAATGGGAGCTGCACGTCAGGCCCCCAGTTCCTGTAATAACAACAGTATAATGTTCTAGTCATGGATGAGCCAGCACAGAAGACAAGATGAAAGGTTGTGCACAAACCTTAGCTGGAGCAGAACAGTCTGAACTGCTTCAGACAGTCACAAAGGGTAGTCTTGCTTCTGGTTATAACAGAGAAATGTTGTAAGAGTGGGCTGAAAATGTCAAAGCTGTTAAAGTAAGAGGGTCTAAGTCAAAATGGAGTTTAATATTCCCAGTACTTCTAACTGTGGGAGTTCAGGTACACAGCCAGGTACAACTTCCACTTTTTAAAATGGAAATACATCTACAACAGCTGGATTCTGCTGGTAAATGGTAATCCAGTCTTTTTCATAGGAACTGCCACTGATTCAGACCTGCCTTTGCTTCATTTGCTTAGAGCCAGGTAAGACTTGGAGAAAGGCTGAATCTTTTCCTTCATCTCTAGTATGATGGTGTCTAAATGTTGGGATAGGATGTGCTACTAGGACTGCAAAAAGCCAAATCTCAGATTAGACACCTTGTTCTTAGGATGTAGGTCAGCTCTGTGGATCTGAGCTTCCCCTATTTGCTGGAGAGTTAATTCAGCTGTTGCTGTACCCCTCTGTGGTTCCTTGAACATCTGTTTCCTGCCTGATGTTGTCTTGTTGGGATGCAGTGAGCTCAGCTTTTCCCCTTAACCCCCTCCCACACTCCTCACAGCTCCCTCAATGGCTCTCATCCCAAGTCTCTAGCACCCAAAGCCCTTCCTCTTTGTGCAATGGTGCTTATTGGCTTTGTTATTTGCTGTAGAAATAGGGCTGCTTCATTTGAGGAGCTCTGAAGCCACTAACTCCCTTCTGCTCTCCTGTTGAGGCTCCTTCTTACTATGGCAGAGAGCAAGGCTGGCCAGCAGTACCCACTGAAGCCAGGGAGGCAGAAGGGGCTGTTGTCTGCAACCGTAGCACAGGGAGACGGTTTGAAGTCCCTGGATATGAAAATGGGGAAAGAGACAACAGTATAGGTAACCTATATGATATTCTTCTACACTGTGTGGCTGTGCCATGACTGCTTCTGCCTTGTCACAACTGCATTTGAATGAAAGAGTGAGGAAAGCATTAGCAGTGTTCGTAGTCTGAGAATGTGGTAGCTCAGGCTTGCACTGGCTCCCCAAGCAGGGTCTTAATCACTTTTGAGAGCTGCAGCAGGTCAAGACTTCACTGTAACATTGGCAACTATTTCTGAGGGAAAACAGTGACAATAATTCAGTGGTAATACACTTTGTGCGAAGGAAAGGTGGCTTTGGATACTGTCTTGGTACAGGCCCTTAGCATGCTGTCTTCTGCCTAATTCTGATGTTACGTGTTTCCTTGTGAAGCTACCATGCTCAGGTGGATGAGGAGACCTGTTGCTCGGGAAGAAAGTAGTTTGCTTTGAGAACAGACTCCCTTTGGAGCCAAACATTAAACCTGCTGCCCAGATGTGAAGCAGTTTTTCTGGGTCGTGTGGCTTTCCTTCCTCACATTTGCATGTCGGAAAAGGTGTGTGTGAGGGTGCATGCAAGTCCATAGCACATGTAAAGATGTACCACATAAACATGCATTTGTGTTCACATAGTTTTAGGGTTTCTTAAGCTGTTTCTCCCATGTTGATGTTTTGAAGTGAGTACATGCCCATAGTTTTGGGAAGGTGCTTTTGGTTAGCGATGCATGCAGAAAGTCCTGGGAAAACTGCTGACGGATCATTCATGGCAACGTGGAGGAAAAAGACAAGGCTTTTTTTTTCTTCTTTTTTGTTTAAGTCCCCTTGGAAAAATGAAAATGCCACACGCTTGTTTAATGTGCTGCAGAAGAATGAAGAATGCATTCATTCCACTCTCAGAATTAGAAATTGTGGCACTGGGGATTTCTGTTTCAAGAACTGATTGAGCCTGGAAAGAAACCTTTTTCTCTTTCTGTAACCAAAATTGCTTTCATTTCAGATCTCTTCTCTGACATACCTCACTCTGAGGCTATGCAAACACTTGTCTCCCTGCAAGAAAGGAAATGGCAGGGACTAGGAGGAGAGCAGGACAAGAACAGCCTCTTGGGCTGTCTTGGAAGGTTTAGTCCTCTCTTTTTGTCTGCCGTGTTGCTGCAGTCTGCTTTACATTTTCACACTGCTGATATACTGAGAAACCCCATAAACCCTCTGAGGGGTATATCCTTGGCTGTAGCCATGCAGCCTCTGTGGATGCATAAAGCTGCTTCCCCTCATCATTGTGACGGGAGCATAAGGAACAGTTGGGCTCTGAAGTCTGAGGGCAAAAGAAGGGGGACTGTATTATTGTGCAGTGCAGGAGAGCTGTGGCAGAGAGATCTGAGGGCTGAATATATGAATTGGCAGGTGGAGGAGCAGGGCTGGGGGGAAAACAGCAATTTGGCCTTTCAGAGTCTGCTAAGGCATGTCCAGTGGCAGAAGCTCTGCTGCCAAAATGGATGGTGTAGGGGAATTATTAATAACGTGAAGGTTGCTTATTCTCCACCTGCTCTTGCAATGCGGAGCATCATGTTATGAGACCCAGATATCAGCCTCTATGGCAACAAAGTGAGAGTAAAAAGACACTGGGAACAAACGGGAGCAGAAGCCATCTGTCCGCTTCTGTTACTCTGCTGTTGCTCCTTGTTTTGAATGATGTTTGTGTTACTTCCTCAATCTGTTTCTGGTTCTTGGGAGCTGGATTTTTGTGTCTCTGCGGTACAGTGTTACTGCAGTTAAACATTTGTGTGGCGAGCTCAGCTCCTTGTTCTGTGCTGACTTTCCATTGCTAGCGCTGTGTGATTAGCAGAGAGCTCTTCCATGCTGTCTCCTGCTTTCCATTTCCCTCACCCATCACTGCAGGAGGCACACGTGTTGTTTGCATGCACTAAGCCCCACTTTGATCCTGCCTTCTCCCCCACCCCCTGTGAACAGCATGAATCACATCTTGCCTGCAGATTCTAGATTAGAAAATATATTTTGATTTAGCAAATGTTTTCTCTGCTGGCAACAGCTGATTTCATCTGATCCTGGGAAACAAAGGAGTTTGGGTGCTTGTGCTATCACAGCTCTCAAAGGTTTGAGGAAATAACTGCAATGGATGAAACATGGGCACTGCACAGGGTGGCTGTTCGACACAGGCTGGTGTACACATGGTGAACAAGTAGTCTGGGAGATCCCACATTGACTGCAGTGCTTGGAGCACAAGTTTTGTTGTAGGCCTGGTTCTAGTTTGGAGAGCTCATGACACCAACGCTATAGTAGAAAGCTTACATCTGTAACTTAGGCTTTGCATATATGATGCAGTTCTACAGCAGCAGCATTTGCTGGCAATCAGGCTTGTGCCAAAGGTTTATGCTGCAATGTTTCTCCTTTAGCGGTAATAGGGGAAATGAAAACAGCCTGTCAGTAACTGCATACCCAGTCCTGCTCTGAAGGGCCTGGGGTGGGGGGCTGTCAGGCTGACTGATCATATCACAGCTTGGACTGAATCTCTGATCTGCACTGGATGCAGTTCCACCAAGTGTGAAATATAAATAGAGGGTGATTAAAGGATGGAGCACCACCAACAGGGTGCCAGACGCACAGAGCTTTGACATGGAAACCTACAGATACCTTATACCAATACAAAGGCTGCTAATGGCTTCACTGCTAGTTGTTTTTAAGGGCAATGAGTGTTGTAAGTTGTGGACTGGTGTCTACTTTCCATACATTCCCAGAGCCTCAAGCCCAAGCTGTCCTTTGTTCGTATGCCAGAGCCTTCAGCTTCTCTGCTGATAACCTCACTGAATGTGTTTTGCATCATCAACAACAAAAAAACCTGCAGCATGTTTACAATGGACACAGAGACCAGTGTAGCATAAATTGAATTTAGAATTAAATTAAATAACATGGGGCAACTGTGCTGACTATTACTAACTTTTGTACTGAATTCAATAATGTAATCTTCTGTTTTCCATATTTGTCTGAAACCACAAGCAGACTTTCTGCTCTGCACCAGTGTGATTGCAGATATGAAAGTACTTAGCATGGGTGTAAGACCTAGCTTGTCAAATATTTAGGCCCACAATAACTAATGAAATTATAGATACCAGTACAAAACTTTGCCCCCACTCAAGTGCCAGGCCAATGATATCACTGTGTGTGAGAGTGAGGAGTTCAGTCCCTAATGCTACAAGTCTTTTGGTACACACCATATAAAGAGACAGGGAAGTCTCAGTCCTTTTCTGGTTTACCCTCCTGCCTTGAACACGAGCATGCAGCTGGATTAGATTCCTCATTTTCAGTCTGGTGAAAGCATTTTTGATCTTAACAGTGCACCAGAAGGGATAGATCAAGCCCCATGCTTTTTGCTCTTGCCTTCAGTTCCTCTTCTTCAGTTGCTACCCTCCCACTTGGGAACAACAGCTAAGCTCAAACCAGCCTACTTCCATCCTGGTGCCAGCAGCTCATGCTATGTGACAGCCTCAGTTCCAGGCAATGCCGGGGTGGCTGGATACTTCAACTTAGTGTTTTAATTTCCATATAGGAAGAGTTACTTTAACAGCAGTAGAAAATGTTACAGAATCACAGAATTACTGAGATGAGCAGGGAGTTCTTGAGCTCATCTAGACCAAAGCCAGCTGCCCAGGACTGTAATCTGAATATCTCCACCAATGGAGACTCTACAATCTCTGTGAGCAACCTGATCCAGCCTTTGCCTACCATCACAGTAAACAAGTATTGTGTTCAGATGGGATCTCACAGATTTTAATTGGTTCCTCTTGTCCTGTCAGTAGGCACCATTGAGAAGAGTGTGGCTGCCTTCTGTTCGTTACCTCCCATCACGTATTCATTCACAGCAATAAGGTCCCTCCTGATCCTTCTCTTATCCAGGCTGAACAATCACAGCTTCTCATATGAGAGATGCTCCAGCCCTTTAAACACCCTCATGGCCGTGAGCTGAGCTTGCTCCAGTAAGTCTGTCTTGTACTGGGGAGCCAAAGCTGGGCACACAACTCCTGGTGTGGGCTCACCAGTGTTGAACAGAAGGTAAAGATCACCTCCCTTAACTTGCTGGCAATGCTTTTACTGAATCTTCATATGTTCTTGGTAATGTATACCATTTCTATTAGGAATTTGCCTTGGTCTCCCAGCCTAGGCTGGCAGTTTCAATCGATAACTTACATGCAAATGGGACAGCGTAAAGGATTCTTTCTGCCCCGGTTAATGCTGAAAATGAATTGTCTTTTCACAAAGGGCCTCTATTCTTTAATGGTTTCTGTAGTCTTGCTGCTGGCCAGCTCAATTGAATTAATGTATGCTTTATATAATACACTGATATGCTGTGTCTTACAAAAGCTGTGCAAACCCTTGGCTCGATAGAAAGCCTACAATAATGGTGAGAAGTAGCCCATCTTTGTGGTTGTACAGCCTCTTGCCAAGGCACTGTGCACTGGAGTGGGGGCTTGTGGCTGGACTTGTTTCTTTAATTGTGGCTGTGTTGCATGCCGTTTTTCTTGCAGGCACTGGGCAATGAGAATGAAATGTGCATCCCCATGCAGGATTCTCAGCTGCGGCTGCTGCTCTCAGAAGTATGCCCTGAGCAGCTGAGCTGGATTCAGAGCCATTCATCTCCAGCTCCTCTCTCTGCCCTTTTCTACACTCCAGGCTCAACTAACTAAATGCCTCTGGAAATGCTATTATCTCCTGTGCTCTCCAGGGCCAGGAGCAGCTATAAGATTTATCATCTGGAACAGGATGCTTTGTTTAGTGCTGTAAAGCACAGAACAGTTAAAGGAAGAACAAAACCTAAACCCCAAACCAAATGCAAAGCTCTCTTTACATCTCACGTCCTTTCTTTGCTCTCTCTCATCTGGGAACGTGTGTGTGTTTGGTTTTGTAATGCCATTAGATGTGATAGTTCACATGGTGGAATGGTTAAAGGAGATATACCTGCATCTCTACAATAGGGATTGAACATCCAAAAGGCAGGAGACATTCCTGCTATAACTAAACTGTGTGACTTGTTTCCTAAAGAGTGTTAGACAGGAGATCAGTCAGGTTCTGCGGTAAATTTAAAGGATGCTGGAGAAGGATTCTTCATCAGGAACTGCAGCAATAGGACAAGGGGTGATGGTTTCAGCCTTAAACAGGACAGGTTCAGGTTGGATATAACCAAGTTCTTTACTGTGGGGGTGGTGAGGCACTGGAATGGGTTGCCCAGAGAAGTGGTAAATGCTTCATCCCTGGCAGTGTTCAAGGCCAAGTTGGACAGAGCCTTGGGTGATACGGTCTAGTGTGAGGTATCCCTGCCCACGGCAGGGGGCTGGAACTGGATGATCTTAAGGTCCTTTCCAATCCAAACCATTCTATGATTCTATGATACCACTGCTGGTTTTCATCAAACACAGCAGTATTGGTGCTGCCTTTCTTTCTGAAAGGTGCTGACGTGCTTGCAGGCTTTGAACATGTGGAATGTAGGACTGAGAATCAAGTCTAGACCTGTGCCTGATCTCACTGGCTCATCAAAAACTGCTGATCAGCAAACCCAGAACACTGGGACAAAAGGTGTGTGTGTGTGTGTGTGTGTGTGTGTTTATCTGAATATTTCATTCGGGGTATTTTTATTACTGTTGTATTTGCCATCTCAGCAGTGAATGTGGCTGTCAGTCCTGTTACAGACAGTCAGCTTGGCAGCACAACAGGGCCAACCAGCACACGGAGAACTCTTTGCTTAATGTTTAACTGGTGCTTGTTTTTCTGTTCATCTCTCAATATGGTGCTGCTGGTGGTGATGGCAGTCACACCTCAGGAGGTTCAGAGGTGTGATCGGGCAGGATGAACCTCCTTCTGGATCCCTTGTGTGTGAAACAAGCTGTCAGCAGGACTGAATTGTATCCTTTCCTTAAGCAAAATCATAGATTCATAGAAATGTTTAGGTTGGAAAAGACCTTTAGGATCATTGAGACAGGGGAACAGCTTCACGATTTTGCTCTTTCTCTTTTCACCTTCCTGGTGTGCTCTGCTTGGCATTGCATTTTCCTTACCCTTGCTCTGGTCAGGTAGTTGCAGATACATGAGAAGCTAAATGGGAACAAACTCTCTCATGAGATTTATTGCATCTTCTGCTTCTAATCAAGCCAGAAAAATAGAGCAACAGACTTCCTTCTATAATCCTGTTCTCTGCCTTCCAGTCCCAGCTGGAAACCAGAAGTACAACAAGATAGAGGAATGCAGCAAAAAAAAGTTAAAACAAATGTCTTGGAATCTCTAAAAGGAGCGTGGGGTTTGGCCTGAGGCGATGGCTCAGGGTTACAGTGGGGGCGTGTGGGATTCTCCCCTCCCTCAAGTGTTTTCAGTTCCACTTATTTGTTTGGGGTTTTTTATTCCTCTTTCCCCTGTTTCAATGACTTTATTGCCAGGATGGCAGTATGCATGTGTTGCCAAAGTCAATACATCAAGCGTCTGTACCTAAGGCAGGCTTAGGAACGGTAAATGGGAAGAGCTGGTTTTGATCTATTGAGTCCATTATTCTTCCTTCCTGGCTTGATAGCGAGCACTAGTCACATACTGCTGCCCAAGGTGTGCTGTGTAAAGACACAAATGCGTACTGAGTGAGGAAATTCAGTTCCAGATCCCAGTAGAGGGACTTTTCATCAGAGACTGTAGTGATAGAACAAGGGGTGATGGGTAGAGACTTAAACAGGGAAGGTTCAGGTTAGATATAAGGAAGAACTTCTTTACTGTGAGGGTGGGGAGGCGCTGGCACAGGTTGCCAAAGAGGTTGTGAATGCTCCATCTCTGGCAGTGTTCAAGGCCAGGTTGGACGAGGCTTAGAGCATGGCAGGGGGTTGGAACTGGATGATCTTAAGGTCCTTTCCAACCCAAACCATTCTGTGATTCTATGATTCCATAAATTTAGGGTCCCTCTTGAGACTTGTGAGAACCTGGATGAGGATGACATCCTTCTGCAACCCCGTCTCTAGGGCAGCCAGGCAGAAGTAACCCAGTACCTGCTGTCCTTGTGGTGACAGGCAGAGCACAGTGCTGGAGGCACTCGCTGGCACTGCTTGTAAACATGCTTCAGAGGCATGGAAGGAACCAGTGTAATAAATACAAAGAAGAGCTACGAGTTCTAATTAGTCCTAATTTCTAGCCTGCTAAAATACCCATCTGTCACTCTGCTGCAGTAATGAGATTGGAGAAGATTAACTGGATACTACTTAGGCTCCTGAACATGGCAGCTCAGTAAGTGTGCTGCTGTTCAGCCCTAAGCCGTGCTTTCAGCAATTACACCCTAAGCAGGTTTATGTCTGGTTAGCGTTTGCATGGGAGTTGCCCAATAAATCCTGCTGCAGGAATGGAGTGAATGATTCAGAAGATGGCAAGCTCAGTCCAATCAAGTTGCTGCCTTGACATCATTTAGGGGAACGTTGCCATTTGGGCACAGGGTAAAACAAGGGGCCCAATCCTTTAGAAAAAGCTCTGGTTTATCTATTTTCCTAGGGAATAAGGGCTTATTTACATGTGTATGTGCTGCATTTTTTCCTTTCCAGAAGCAATTTCAGCTGGAGTCATGGTTTGCTTTATGACTCAGTGTCCTAAACTAACATATCGCTGCTCTGCCCAGCTCAAAAGCTGCCACCTCACAGGCTGCAAGTAGGTGGAGTGAGCCTTGTTTTTTGCAGGTTGTGAAGTATTTCAGGATGCAAGGCGCTTGTTGAATTATTGATCTTAGCTCTTGAGCATTAAAGACAGGCATGAACTGCAGCTCTGGATCCTAACGGCTTTGGAGGCTTATCCCTACCTTAATAATTGTTCCCTGCTTGGGATTTTTCATGCAGCTCTTACTACAGATTTGAACTCACTTCAGGATGGAGGAAGGATTTAGTAGATGGACAAAGGGTGACAGCGAGACTTTTCTTTGTGACATTATATACCTATGCAGCATATGTAAGTGAGCGTTGGTAGAAAAAGGGGAAAGAGACATGCGTGTTCTCGTTGGGAGAATGGGAAAAATCAGGAAAATGTGCTCCTGCCTCTTGACATGTGAATATTTGCAGGATCTGTAAAGATTTTGTACAGTGGTGATTCAAGGGACAGTGCAGGTGCAACTGACAGCAATTCTTGTGCTCTAGGAAAGATATTTTACTTTGGAAAGTGCTTTATTTCTATCCCTTTCCACACTTCTGCACCTCTGAAAAGAGGCTGATAGCAATAGTGCTACTTGCTTTACCTCATGGTGAAGCCAGTGTGGAGGCTAGGACATTCAGTGCAGTCCTGTCTCTGCCGTGCTATCAGCAATTTGGTTGGGTTGTGGTGATGAAAAATGGGACCTTGGACAATGCAGGACAAGGAAGAAAGGCAGCAAGTGTGGCACAGCATGCTCTGTGTGGCATTTGGGGCCAAGTGCAAACAAAAACCTGGTATAGCAGGAAACCCCTTTCCCATGCTTGACCAGTGGTCATTAGGTTTGAATGAGAAGTGCTCAAGGGGCTTCTCCCTTCCCATCACTTTCCCTGCCCATTCTCCCCTCTCTGCTTTGGTGGTTGGAATTGTATGCAAACCTCCTGTTTGTTGTGGGGCAGAGGATGGGGTGAGGTCTATCTCTGACCCTTTCCTTCGCTTGGCAGTTTGCATGTTAAATAGGTCATCCCTACGAGACAAGCCCTCAGCCCAACAGAGCTGTGATTCAGCAGCGGAACAATACCCCATTATCCCAGTCTGAGGACCAAGAGGCTGGTCCCTGGCACGTGGACTCGATGTCCCTGGCCAGATGGCTCCTTGAAATCACTTGGCTGGGCCAGTAATGCTGCTGGGGGGATTTGACACATGTCAGAGGTTGTGGCTCAGTGCTTTTGTGAGCTACCAGCGGCACCAGTTGTTTGAACTATTGGGAAGTGCTGCCCTCTCCATGTCTCACACAGAGGTGGTACCACTGGCTAAATGGAAGCATGGATGTTCACATGTGAACACCCTCAGCTTGGCTTCTTTTAGCCTGCATCCTGTCTGGTGACCTGACGGAGATGTAAGCAGCTTATAAACACACCTTCTGCTTTTGCCTTTATATTCTGGTGTTTGTACATGAATGAAGGGTGAGTTGCTCAGATTGGAGCTTGAATTGCATAAAGCAAAGGAGGTGATAGGAGTCATACCAGTGGTGTGCCACAGGCTATGGAAAGCTCTGCTCCTGATACTGCTTGACTCAATGAGAGACCTTAATTTTCCACATCCTACTCCCCCCAGTCATTAAACGATGCTGATATCATCTTCTTTTTGGTACCAAGTCCTCAGTATTATTACTGGGCTTATTATTATTATCAAATGTGGAGGGTCTCAGCTCTTATACCTGTGGGATTGTCACACTGGATGACAGTGAAGGCAGAAAAGGATAGTGATCGCCCAGCTTGCCTGTCTCAGGCAGATCCCATACCAAGACCCTCAAAGGGAAATGTAGGAACACCAATGTGGCATTATTTATATACCTAGAGAGTGAGGTTGCTAGGACTTCCCTCTGAATTAGTGAGGTCTTTGCCTAGATACGTGATGTTTTAGCTTTGAAAGGAACATGACAGCCATTTACCACCTAACCTCTGGGTCTAGGAAATGGAAAAACAATGCAGCATCTATCTGAAATAGCAGAAGAGATTATCCTAAACTGGAATTCGGCCAGGATGCTGTCTTTAGTTCTGTTAATCTTGCAAAAATAAAGCAAAAGCAGGGGTGTAGGGAGGGAAATAGAACTGCTGCAAAGACTTTCTGTAAGACTGCAATCTTCATTTTATAGTTCCTGGTTTAGAAGGGAGAATATGCAACAACACAGCTTTCTCTTTGCACACCATAGGGTATGGTTCATTACTGGCTCATGGAAAGGAGGCCCTTACAAGTCACCAGCCACAATTTCGGTTGATTCTTGCTTTTGGACCAGGCCCAACCTTAGGTTATGGATAGAAGCTAGTGATAATGCATCCAAAGTAACAGCTGGAAGGGAAAAGTGTGGCAGAGAAGTGAAAAGAGACCAGAAAGGAATAAATGGGCAAAGGGACTAAGGACAAAGGTGGAGTGGAGAAAGCATGTAAGCGGATTCCAATATGCTTGAAATGGAGGAGGAGAAGGTTGGAAAAACTGGTCTGAGTGCAAAACTGACTGTATTGGAACAGCTGGAGACTGCCAATTGGTAGGAGAGAGAATGGTAGAAGAGAGAGAGCTGTGAGTGTCCCACAGTTCAAAATCCTGGCAGCTTTGCTAGTAGGGGTACAGTAGATGCTTTTCTGGGTACAGAAAGCCAGAAGACAGACCAGAGTAGTGTTCATCACAAACAGTGGAGTGTAAAGGAAGACGGTCACAGTGACAACAACTCATGTTATCCAAAACTCTTCTTCCAGATTTTTATCCAAAACTGAGCCAGGGTGAGAGGTGAGGGATATTTTTCTGGCTCCTTTCAGCCCTTGAGCCAGGCTTGGTCTTGGAAAGTGCAAGGAGATGCCACTGATTTACTGCATTGTGATGCATTTTTCATCAGCTAATTCCTTTTTTAATTCCCCCTTTGGTGCCTAACTGATGTTAAAATGAGCTTCAGTCTCTGATCAGTTCCAGAGTCTATGGGTGTGAGCAAGAGCAGCTTTGTCTCGCTTGGATAAGCTTTCAATACTTAAGGTTCAAAAGTGCTCAGCTTCATTGCCTGCTGAAGGCATGCAGTGCCTCAACTTCCTTTGCTTTGGAAGCAAAACGTCTCTGATTTTACAGTCTCCAATAAATTCCTGCTTTTAAATCATGTAGTTTGTTCCCCTTTGAGATAGACCTGTGCAAGGAGGTGAACTTAGCTTGGCTGTTTTATTCTCTGAAACCCATCAGCCATGTACTGACATCAGGATATGGACCTTGGCGTGAAGCGTGCGGCTCAGCTGTGTTGGCTGCAGAGAACTGCAAAGGCAAAGATGGTTGACTTATACGGCAGTGCTGTAGCTATCAAAATGTAAGGAAGTTTGATTAAGCATGATCTCAACACCCTTTTCCTGCAACACCCCTTCTTGTGTTTGCAATGTGTTTGTTAGTGTCTCAAAACCCTTAGTACAGCAAGATCCAGGAGTCAGAAACACAAAAGAAACGCAGCCCAGAAACCCAGTTCCTTGGCATTTGCCTTTGAAGCACAGTGCATTAAATGATTTTTGTTGTTGTTGTTGCTTCCTCTTTTCTTGCTTCCCCCAATCTTTGTTGTTCCCAGCAACGACCATATTTACTTACTTGCCTCTTCCCAAACCACTGGACAGACAGAAGCTTCACCAGGGAGTGGTTTAGTGGGACCGCTGGAGTGGGCAAAACAATGGGGCTTTAATCAGGGCGCCTCCAGCAGCCGCTGCTGGCCAGAGGTTTCTCTGAATTCCCAACATGGAACAGTCGTCTCTTTCATGAAGTGCCTGTGGGATGAGCACAGGATTGCTACACCCAAAGCATTTTCATGCAGCAACAGCTCTCTGAAAGGAAACGCTGCCGAGGACACCGCCTGCAATGCCCCAGGCTACTGGGGTGTCCAGTGTGAGAGCCTCTTTCTTCCAGGCCTGAGCTGTGTTTGCCTTGCACATTGCAATCTGTGAATAGCTCAAGTCTGGAAAGCGTTTAGGAAAGCATCTAACTTCTCTCTTAAAGGAGGGAAAAAAATCCCCGTCAGGGGTAATGAAATAGTTTCCAATGACTTGATGCAGTGTGGCCAAACCATTTGTAATAATTTCCTGTAAATTCCTTTTCTATAGAAAGAATTAAATATGAAATCATGAATCAGGAAGCAGCCATCCTGCCAGCCAGTGACATGTACAGAGAGATCAGAGCAAAGTGAGAAAGACACAGAACAGCAGGAGGCTAGCAAGAACCTTTTTCACCCTCTCTTTTTCTTCCTCTTTTTGTTTAGTGTACACATCCATGTAGCACTAACATTTCTTACCCAAAAGAAGCTGCGGGAATCTCCTGCTGTTCCTTGTCTCTCCAGTGGCAGCCCTGAACCTTCCTGTCATGATGTGTCTCATCTGTCTGTGTTTCCTGATGGATTTTGCAGTCCCCAGATGTTTGGATACCTGATTCAGCTCAAAGACTGTGAAACATCAAGCATTTTTAAATACACAGCTTTATAATTGCTTTGTTTAACTTTGCAGCATTCAGAACTCATATAAAGCAATAATAAAAATCACTGCTGTTTCCCTTCAAAGGATTTCACTGTTGCTGCTTCTAAATTGGTGTGTGCACGATGGCTTTTGCCTTTGTGCTAGCAAGGTTATAACATTCTTTTTTCCTCAATTCACACTTCCCCAATTCTCTTTTACTAACCGCCTATATAAAGATTCCTGTCAAGAGTGACCAAGCCCCCTGTAAAAGAGGACTGAGGTCACCCAAGTGCTACAAAATCGAAGTAATTTCCCAAACAAAAGCTGAAATCAGAAGAAAAAAGCCTTGTGTCTGTTGTTCACAAAGGTCTACAGGTCCACAAAGCTGACCTGAGTTGCACTTGAGTTCTCAGTATCTCAAGAGCCAGCTTGGTTTATATTCTGGAGGTCCAGCTCTGGCCTCTGCTTGTCTCCTGCCCAAAGTGGGAGATGAAGATGCTCAGCTTACTTTGAACTGATTCTTCTCCAATTGCTCTCAAGTGGAGATGCCCGAGTTCAATTTCCCTGTTGAGTGTTCTCCTGCAGGATTTTTATGAGTCTGTCTTTAGCCTGGCTCCAAGGGAAGGGAGAGTAAAATACTACAGGCCAGGAGACTACAGATGCAAAAAATTATAGGCTTTAAAATGTCACTAGCTGAGCGCATAATGGATATTCTTCACATTTTAAGATTAGCTGTTGTGTTCTATTGGCCAGTGCTGCCTTCCTGATGCAATTTATAAAGAAGTCTCAGGTCATGGCCAGGCAAGCCAGATTCAAAAGCAGATTCCCTGGGAATGCTGCTTTCTTTTGCAATGCTTCCTTTGTTTCTTCTGAGCAGGACAAGCTTGCTGATGTACACCTGAGTGTGACTCCCACCTACTTTGCCATCTTCCCCTCCAACCTGAGTCAAACAACTCATTATCCGCTCAAATGTCTGCTGGCATACTGTAAACCCAAGGTGTTTATGAACCAGGCTGGGCTGCTAAGTCATGCCATTGTGACCAGCATTTCAGATCAAGGGCAGTGTGTTATGTCTGATATTCATACAACTGACTCCCAGCTATATTCAGAGACGTCCTGAAACCTGGGATGCCCCAAGTGTTGCATGTGAAACTAGGCTCTAACCCCACTTGGGAGCAGCTATGTCCAGGACACATGGGCATTGGTCTATACTCTGTGACAACTATATCTGCACTTCATGGGTTCGTGTTGATGTGTCTCCCTCCTTTCCTATTCCGCTCAGGTAGGTCAGAGGCACAACTGGCCTGACTGGATGCCCTACACCCAACTCCTGTACAAAGCTAGGGGGTAGAAGGGAAAGTACAGGGCTGTGTGGAAAAGTTGGAGGGAGCAGGGCTGTCCAAGCCAAGGGACCCAGTTAGGAACATTGGACCACAGACCTTTCCCAGCACCCCATCTTGGCACCCTCTTGGCACCCCATGTGTCCTTTCAAGTGGGGGACACATGTCCCTGCTCACAGTGGGACACAAGAAGTATAAGGGATTTACATGCTGGCAGAGAAAAGGTGTCTTCATTTTGTTACTATGGCTCTGAGAAGTTTTTGCAGTACCTTGTAGCACCCTGACACCTTGCCTTCATTTCAGCATCCTGCCTCTTACCATTGAGTTCCTCCAGAAGCACAGGCTGCATGGCATCGGTCCAGCCTCTGACCACAGTGACACTAGTATAAATCTGGGATGCTGCAGCCAACTAGTGTGGAAGTACTTCAAATCTGCATATACAGCAAGTATTCCCAGCTGTAAAGAGGCTTATGATGAAACAGCAGAACAAAAGCAACGTCTACATGACATGGGTACTTGAAAATCAGCCCTGTGTCAAAGTGCTTTCACAATATCCACACTTCCCCTTTTACCAACAGTGAGCCATGAATGAGTTCCAGGGAAGTCCAAGGAATGCACCAGAACACAACTGTTCTAAAGAGTGAAAAAAACCCAAAAGAACCAAATTTTAAGTGTATTTGTCAACAGCAGGTAGCACTGTTGTCATTTGCTGCACTGAAGATGGTGGCAGCAGCAACTCCAACAGAAGTAGATTGTGTTGGCCCAAATCTTTTGAAGGACAGACTGCTGAGGAAGTATCAGTGAGGCTGGATATGTATCAGAGGAGTATTCAAGTTGAAAGCTTCCATGACAGTGCCTGGATGTGAGGTTCTGGAGATCTGGAGACAAGGCATTGTTTGTTTTGAGAGTGCTTGACCACAGAATGACTTTCCTTAAATGAAGCCAAGCTGCAGACAAATAGGATATTTTTTGAGACATGCTGCAAAATTCCTCTTGGGCCAGGGCCTTGTCTTCTGTAATTGGAGAAAATGAATTAATAATAAACAGTGAGGAAAAGCATTGTGATAGGAAAAGATCAACTGAACCTGAGAGGTACAGAGCACAGAGCAGGAAGGGCCTCAGCTCTTTCCTAAGTATGATCACATCCCTAACATCATATCTGCCAGGGAGGTGCAGTAGAGCAGCTCTATTCAGGCTTTGCAGGCTGGAGCCAAACACGTCATTTCAGAACAGCAGAGGCCAGGACGAACGTCCTGAAATCCCTGAGGATCACCCTTGATGCAAACACTTCAGGTGGGCAGAGGAGTGATGATGCTAAGGCAACCCATGCTGGGCAGTACAGGCTAAAAGTGGTTCCTGTGTTGGGGCAGAGACATACGGCCTGTGGTTGGTAGTTGACTCACAGCCTATCTTTATCCCCATCCCTCTTGTGATGCTGTGACAGCAGGCAGACACATTTTGTGGGTACTTCCCACGGTACATATAATGTTCCTATAACCTTGCAGGGAACACTGGTCAGCATGGCCAGCAGTGCTGTCTACCCCTACCCTGCAGTGCAGCCGGTGCTGACTGAAGAACAGTCAGTATCCAGGGACATCCAAGGTCATCTCAGTGCAGCCCCAGAGTGACAGGAGGTGTCTGTGGAAGGACATGCCTGTATCCCCCATTTGGACTCGAAAGAAACCATCTCCACTTGGAAGTGAGCAGAGAGCTAGAGCAGCCGTGAGGGCTGTGCGCTTTGACAGCCCTGCAGTTTGTTGGCTCAGGAGGCAGCAGCAACGCAGATGTTTTGAGCCTTCCTCCAGACAAAGCGAGGAATGTCTGAAGGGGTGGATATCCATCCCAATATCCGAGGAGAGCCCTGAGTTCCCAGCATGGTTTCCTGTCCCCCTGGCAGCGTCAGCAGCTGCTGGTTTGAAACAAACAGCCTACGTGTCCCTGTGTGAGCCAGGGCAGCTGGAGGTGGATTTGTTTTCTGTTGATTTCATGGCAGCGTTGCTGCTCCAGGCCACTGCCTTGGTGTGAGGAACAACATCCTAGAGGAGACACCCAGTGAACTGCTGACTGCTCCACGGCTACCCAATCTGCATGCCCAGCGTGGGAAGCAGGCAGACCACCCTGACGGCATCAACAAAGCCATCGTGTTTGCTGACATTTCAAGGGAGCAGCGAAGGGAACAAAAGCTAGGAACAAAAGTCTTTTATCCCGTTCAGAGCTGCAGCTAGAAGATATGGGCCTGAATCGTAAATGCAAGATCCCAGTGCCTTTTTGCTGGGGAGGTTTTTTAAACCTCATTCCAGGTCCCAAGGGTGGGACTTGAATTTTGTCTCCATGGGAAGAAAATGATGCTGAAAATGGAGTGCCCTGTGAAATGAAAATGAAAGGTAAAGCAAGAAACCAATGGATGGCTGAGGAGATGGAAGAAGTCAGAAAAGAGGGAATGGAAGAAGTTCGGTATAACTGATCAGTGGACAGACAGGACATCTTTTCCAGTGCATTCAAGCCTCTCTTCTCACCCCCTACCAATCTCTCTTCCCTGAAATGATCAGAAATAGTGCAGTTTCTCCCCAGACGGCCTCTGGGTAGCTTCTTTCCATTATTGTGGTATTTAGTTATGAGAGAACCATTCAAGAGGAAAGAAAAAAAAGAAAAGAATTAGCAGTGAGACCAAGCCACAAAGCATGGATTCAGTTCCAAACATTCCCAGGCACAGGGGCACTGAAGTCTGCTCTTTTCCTACAAAGCTAATTTTCAGGACAACCAGCCCAAGAGGTTGCTCCAAGAATCTGGTTGGTGATCTATCAGTCAAATTTCCTTCTATGGTTTTAGTCCATGTGCCCAGATTTTGGCTAGAAATTTGGGTAGGGAGGCTCTTGGTAGGAGCTTTGGAAGAAGGGAGCCTCTCCCAGTAAAGCACATGTGCGTGAAAGTTTCACCTCGCCTTCCTGGGTCAGTGATTATTGCAATCTGTGTGTGCTTTACCAACTTCTGAACTTATGGAGGTAGGTTTCTATTTGCCAGGAGTTCAGACACAAGAAAACTGACTGCGTGGTTTAGTTACAGAGCAGGAAACAGAGCCGTGGGCTCTAACTTTAGCTCTTCCACTAACCAGATCCATGACTTCAAGCTGCCAACTCCTTTCTGTTTCTCATTTTTTGCACCTATGGGACAAGAACCATACTTATCCTCTGTTAATTCATGACTCCTTGCCAAGGGCTTAGATTTTTGCTGATGGAAGCAAAGCACATTCTGTGAGACTATGCTGGGTTTTTATCCTAACAATGGGAGACGTGAGATACAAGCAAGATTTCAAATGAGGGTTTTTTTGTGTGCTGAGGTTGAAAAGCAAACCCTAAGACACTCACCTCCTTTTTCTCTTGTTCATTGACAAGAACCAAGCTATTTTTTGCACTTCGGTTTGCAAAGAACGGTGCTGCCATCCTCAGAAGTATACAGAGAGGAGCAAACACTAGCCAGTCACTGATGATATCACTTGATATCCATCAGAGCCAGTTCCTGTTTTGCACTGTGCTCCATCTTCCCCTACCACAAGACTTCCTTTTATCAGGAATCAGAATAAAGAAGTAGAAACTTTTCATAAATAAAAATTCCCCCAAAGGTTATATTACATTGAAAATAATGAAATGGAAGTGAACACATTTCACCTTCTAGAAACAATACATTCGAGTGTTTTTTTGGTTAACAAATCAAGCTGAATCCTTGCGTTTCAGTGAAGCATTTTGATCCTGTGAAATGCACAGTTCCCCACTGGAAAATCATTCTGCTGGAAGATTTTCAAGGAGCCTTTTTTCCTGCATGCTTTAGGATCCAATTTAAACTCCAGCTGCTGGTTGCGGTTGTCCCTTGTTGCAGTGAGAGCTGGCACTATATGCTTTCCTTTATAATGAGCACAGCAAGCTCTTCCAGGGGATCTCCTTGTGGAATCGCCTGATAGTGACATGTGAAGGCCAGTGAGATTGTTTTGTCCTTGTCACAGGGGCCTGTGCAGGACCATTCCCTTCAGGGTAATCTCATGCCTGATTTAAGTGTCCAGGCAGCATGGCTCCCACTCCATCCCTTGAGAAGGCAATTCGACATGATGCTACGTCTTGCTCTTAGGAGGTTTTTCCTACTGTTCAACCTAAATTTCCCCTCATCATTTTGTCACTCCTAGTTACCACCCCTTGATCATCCAGTGGTGTTTTATACCTTGTGCAGACCACTATTGCATGCAGTCATTCCTCTCCTTGTACTGTAGGCCAGCTGTGCCTATTTGCCACCACCATTTTGCTCTTCCTTGAGAGTCAATCCCTGTAGATCATTAGAGGTTCTGCTCCTTTTCTCTTCCCCCTCCCTGCATGCAGCTTGGTATCCTGTTTTCCTTGTAACTGTAGCCGCACTACAGGGCTAAAAGATTCAAGGATTTTTCCATTAATAACCCCACGCCCTTTTCCTGGTCAGTGCATTGCTTAAGAGGGATTGAGGTAATTCATTCACGAATAGCAAGCTGTACTAAAATAGAGTGTGACAGGAAAATGTGAGCTTGGTGAAGCCTGTTTCTTTTGCATGCTCCTTCATCAAAGAGTGGGTTTGCTCCCAAAACACCTTTGGAAATGGGCTCCCAACAAAGCATTCGCAGGTTTTAGCTGATGCTGTTAGGCATCTTCCAGGAAAGCCACTGGCACTCTGTAGGCTGGAGCTCCTTAAGAAGCACAGGGAATTCTCCTCTCCCGATCCCCTATCCCACACTCATATGGGAGCAGTGGCACCGCTCCAGCTGACTTTAGCTATGCAGGGCTCATCTTCTGCATCCAGGAATGCCTACCTAAATGTGAGCACTGTGTATCTCAGCAGCCCTGGGTAACTTCTGCTGTGAGAACATAGGTGGCCTTTTTTCCTCGGCATCTCACACCCGCACCCAGCCATCCATGTTTTGCAATTGGACCTTGAGTAAGAATTTCTTCTTGTGAGGAAAACTAAGCCCCAGTTCATCCTCTTGCAACTCCAATGTCTCTCGGCCAGATTTGAGGCCACATCTGCTGCTGGCTGCAGTTGCATAAAGCTGGAGTAATTTTGTATGTCCTGAAATTGGAAGTGTAACCCTTTGCTTAGTTCCTAGAGCGACACAGGAAGGTGACCAAGAAACTGCTAGGAAAAGAAGGGAAAAACCACATTGTAACAATATATTTTATTGAAATATACATGAAATTCATTCCAGAGGACCATTAGGAGCAGTAGTTGAGCCTTCAAGGAACCTGTTCTGGTTATTGCTAGGGATGCCTTAGTAAACCCCTTCCCCATCCCACCTTCTTGGCCATAGTTTTAGATGTGGTGTAGAAAATGCTGGGGGACTGTATCTCCTCAGTCATGGTAAGCCTCAGAGGAACATGTTCTAATGCAAACCAGCTCCTTACCCTGGTGTGAGGTTGTGGTACCCATGTCTGGCTGTGCTCCTCGTGCTCTCCCCTTCTGTGTGTCCCCACCACGACAAAGCCTGGAATCACACATTCCTGGCTGTTTCTTGTACTGTGCAGTGAATTGATAACCTCCTGATGGGAGCTGGGATGAGCCCATCAGCTTCTCTAATGGGAGAAATGCAAACCTTGAATGTCATGGACCATGGGAGGTCCGAAATGGTGTCTGGTTTTCCCTTCTCTGCTGAGGCAGTGGCTCATGCAATGGCAGTCTTCAGCTTGGTGTAAGCCGTGTTCTGCAGTCGTCATCCAGTTTCTCCACTGTTGATTAAACAGTGCTGGCAGTAGTAGAGATTCCTCCATTTGAAAGAGTACAAATGAAGGCAATGGTCTGGTGTAAAGGTCTTGGCATCTCCCACAGCTTATGACAATGCCGCTGGAGCAAAGGGCTGTGGCTGTAGCTTTTCTTTTGTGAGCTTACATTCCTTAGCAGTGGGAAATCGGCAGCTGTAATTAGTCTCTGATGTTCTCTGCTAATATGCGATTTCTCTGGTGCTTGCAAATACCAGTATCCCTTAGACATAGCTCTATTGTTTTGACCTCTTATCTCTTCTCCCTCCTCCTCATTGAGAGGCTGCCCAGATGTTCTTCAACACCAGTAGGAGAAAAGCCATCCACCCCTGCTCCCACCCATTACATCCCTGTCTCCACCACCTTCCCCCTCCATTCCCCCCACAGCCGCTGTGTAGGAAAATGGCTCCAGCTAGTCCTCATGGAAAAGGACACAGATGCCGGCAGGAAGCCCATTTGCTTTGGGAGGAAGAGGGGCCTGACATCAACAGGAAGCAGAGCTGCTCCTGCCTCCAAGCAAGGGGAGCCTTGAAAACAATGTCAGCTTGCAGTGTAGGACTCAGAGGCAGGAAACGCGTGCACACTGGTGTTTGCTGTGCAGAGGAAATGATAAGCACTACCTGGCCTGACTTGGAGCAGAGATAGTGCGGTGGTGGGGTGAAAAGGTTGTTTTTCTTCACACTGGTTCAGAGCCTGTCCTTTGACAAATGGAAAACAAAAAGCAAAATATGGAATATTTCAGGAATCCATTGCGGGGCTTGGAAACCAAGGACTGCAATTGCAAAGTGACCAGATTTGCTACTTTAGTAACAGCTGGATATTGCTATTTTTCCATTGTTAGCACTGAGAATGACCCTCAAGTTGATAACCCCGGCATGTGTATTTATTGAAAGACGAAGGGAGGGAGAGGCCTGTATCCCATGTGGAACTGGGGGGGTTTTCTGTGGAGGAGGAAAGCCATGGGATCAACTGCTCTCACCGAGGGCAGGAGCGCCCTGGGATACAAAGAAGAGTTGTGTATAGAATCATAGAGTCACAGACTGGTTTTGGTTGGAAGGGACCTTAAAGTTCATCCAGTTCCAGCCCCCTGCCATGGGCAGGGACACCTTCCACTAGAGCAGGTTGTTCCAAGCCCCATCCAACCTGGCCTTGCACACTGCCAGGGATGGGGCAGCCACAGCTTCTCTGGGCAACCTGTGCCAGCGTCTCAGCACCCTCACAGTAAAGAACTTCTTCCTTACATCTAACCTGAACTTCTCCTGTTTCAGCTTGAACCCACCACCTCTTGTCCTGTCAAGGACAGATATAGATAGATATCTATAGATATTTTTCTATAGGTATAGGTAGATATCTCTCCTGACTTTTCCTTGCTAGTTGAGAGGTTACAAGCCTTTTTGGGAAATAAGAAGATAGCATCCTGCTGTAATACTTTATTCAGCTTTATTTCTTTTCTCCTGTAAAAGCCATATTGTGTCTCCTTTCATCTCTGATCTGACAGAACCAGTTTCTGTTTCTGGTGCCCTTAGCCCCTCTGGCAGGCAGTCATGGAGGTCTGGTCCCTGCAGGTCAGCCTTGGAGAAACCATGCTGTACGCTTGGGAGCATCTCAGTAGTTACATGCCGACATCCTGGGGTGGAGGCAGACACAAACAGCATGGCAGGAAATGTTTTCTTCTAAACAATCCCAGCCCAGCATCAGCCTCCAGAAGGCTGGGAGGTTGTGTGACACCATCTGCAAATGCTGTTCTGCCTCCTCTGCTGTCCTTGATGGTTCTCACAGGCTTTGGAGAGCAGGGGAGCTGCCCTCTTGCAACATATGTGAAGTGCTGATCTGCCACAAGGCTGGCAGATGGAGCAGTGCTGTGTTCCCTGCTGTTTCTGAAAGAAGCCCTGAAGGTGCAGCACCACATCCAGATGCTGGAGCCAGGCTGCTCAGCAGCCTCATTTTGAGCTCTTTACCCTCCCTGGTGTATGGAAAGGAAAATACAGTCCCTGGGGACAAGGCTATAAGGTGCACTTTAGAGGACTTCAGCCTCTGGAGATGAAAAGGTGTAGCCAAAATGACCCTTATCCAAAGGGCTACCCTTCTTAATTTAGCTATCAAGTGAGACCAATCCATGGAGGCTGGTTCTGGATTTGCTGATGTAGAAATCCATGTGTGCTTGAGGGATCCATCGCAGAACAACAGCTTCCCTTGGCAGAGAGTAAGTACTTCACCCAGAAATGCCTTCAACACAGTAACACCACACAGGGCAATGCAGTAGCTAAATGTACTTTGCCTGGGGCAGGAGAGCAGAGAAAGTGTCTGTGCAATGGCTTATTCATGACTGGCAGAGCAAGCTTCAGCAAGCAAGAGCACCACCAGCATGTACTGATGTATCCCCTAGATCTACGACACCAGACTTGTGCAGCTTTCGACTCTGTAAATGCCACTTTTAGGTGTTAGGCTTTGATTGACACTTTATAAAAAAGCTATTTCTCTAAGGAGAGCCTCCTGGTAATGCACATGAAACCTCTTACACACGCATAGATACATACATAAATGAATATAGTTGTATATGTAAAAATACATATATGTAAAAAGGTATTTTTATGCATGTAAAAATACATGTGTATATGTATGTATTTCTACATAGATATATATGCGCACACATATATATGCTATATATACATAGATATACATTTATTTAAGTATAGAAGTTTGTGTGTCTGACCAAGGTGCTGCTTCTGGCAGAATTTTCTCCATGCTGCTGGAACACAGATGCTGTGGTGCTCGTATGCCATGGGCATTACTTAGGATGGGTAGAACAGCACCTCATTTCACCAGACAAATATCAGCAATCCAAGTCACCCACAGCTTAATCTCTGCAAATAAAGACTGACCTGTTTTCAGCCTCCTCTGAGCAGGGCTGGGAGGAGCATTTCAAGGTGACCTTTTGCTGCCAGCAGCAGTCTTAGTTCTCTATTCTGTGTTGAACCTCAAACCAGTCCCTGTAAAGGTGGTAGGATGCTCCTATCATTCCTACACCTAGTATTTGCATGCCAGGAGAAAGGTAGCAGAGAGTAGGACAAACAGATTCATTTCTTCTTTCTCTTGTGGAAAACCCTGTTGAATTCAATGATGTTTTTTGTATGAGTGCAATTCTTTGGGTCAGGCTCAGACAGCCCTTGTAGTGAAAACACTGGGACTAAATACATGCTCAGCAATTGAGCAAAGATGGAATGGATTTTGTGCTGCTTGGCTTCAGATTATAATGACTGATTATTTCTAGTGCCTTTGCGTGTTTGTTTTCAATTGGACTGACATCTTAAAGGCTTATTTACTTTTTCTCAAAAGTCTGTTTTCATTTGCCTTTCACTTCTCATTTGCAGTTTTTTACGGGGTTGTGTTTAGGCTTCTCATCTGTCTGTCTGTGATACATAACGATCCTCAGCAATTCTCCCTGCTCTTTGCCCTAAGTTGCTGGCTATCCGTA
The DNA here is from genome assembly GCF_963264785.1 of Psittacula echo. Taxonomy (NCBI): domain Eukaryota; kingdom Metazoa; phylum Chordata; class Aves; order Psittaciformes; family Psittacidae; genus Psittacula; species Psittacula echo. The sequence goes on from NC_137736.1 coordinate 9,963,225, forward strand.
AAATAGCCCATGTGGGATAACCTCTGGAAATCGCTGTGCCACTCTCCAATAGGAAAGCCCTAGAGGCAAGATCAGAGAGAGGCCTGAGTGGAAGAACATTATGTTATTATTAACATAATGCCGAACATTAACCTGAGCTGTCAGTGGGGTGATTGGCCCTGCTCTCCTTTTCACGCACCTGAGCTCACCAGCACTGCCATTCTGCATTAGCTGGCACAGCTGATGTATGCTTTAAAGCTTGGGAGTGACTGTTATATATGCCTGTAAATTACTTGCTAATGCAGCAAGTGTGGAAAGAGAACCATGAGTGCTGATGGACCTGTAGCCTATCCTTGCTCCTCAAAGGGTCAATAGAAATTTCCTGGGAAAGAATGGCAGAGAACTGCAGAGCAGCTCGCTTTGCTACAGCAGCAGAGCAACTTCCCAGCTCCTTGTTTCACCCTGTCCCTTCACCAGCAGCAGCATTTTCCCTGAAGCCTCCCAAGAATATGTGTGAACCAGTTCTTTTGTCACCAGCATGCCATCAGTATGGAAACGGACGAAGGATCTGTCTAATGGTGACATAACGTGACAGAGCAGCACAGAAACCACAGACAAACTCTGTATCCTATAGAAATTGCTATAGATTTCAGTGTATGGAGGTGGTGTTTATGAAAGGCACAGTACAAAGGGCTTCAAAACTGTTCAAGCTGGTATTTTTCAGGTGCATGTCAAGATCTAAGCACCCAGAATTTCTTTCTAACAGCCCCAAAAGGCTTCCTCATAAAGAGAAATACAGAATCCATGTTGCCTGAGACTACAAAGTCAGAGTTATGATGGAATAAGGAGCAACGTAACACTGACAGCCAGGTAGGGAGTATGCGTTGATCCACTTGAATTGCCTTTCTCCAGGTTTTGGGATCCCAAGAATCCCATGTAAGAGCTCCCATGTGTCAAGGGAGATGTTGTTTTCTACACTCTTTTTACAGTCAAGAAATGGGTGTAATAGTTTACAGGTCACCTCTAGAGTAATTTTGGGACTCTAAGAAACTGAGCAAGTCTGCATCAGCTAGCAGGATCAGGTAAAAGACGGAGACTGAGAACTGTTTGTTTTCTAATTTGTTTCTGAAGCCCTTGTAAATGAAAACATAGGTCCAAATCCATTGAGAAGAGAAAAAAACCCCTCACAAAGTCCATGTATTTTTCTTGCTTTGTTGCCAGCAGTTAAGTAGGTTAGCATGGCTTACATTGGTGTCCATGCTTATGAAGTGAGCAGGGAAAGGAAGGAAAACATCATACAGTGTGACACCTGCAGTTCATGAGCTTGTTTATTGATCTGGATGAAAGACACCAGCCAGTTCAAAGACTACAAATGGAGCCTAAATCACTGACTGTTCATCCTAGTGCTCAACATCCAACCACATTTAGCCACACTTTTCCCTTGCAGATTGCTTCCCTTGCGCTGCAGCATTGCCATTGCCCTGCTCATTCCCACACTTTATCAGCACTGATGAAGCCTTTGGCTTCGGTAGTGGGTTTTGTATGTGTCATCAGAAACGAGGTTAGCAGCAGAATTCCTGTCTCACAGCCTGCTTATCCTCATAGTATCCAGTCATTTACCAAGACACTGATCAATGTGTTATATGCAGATCCAAAACTATTCTGATCTTTTCTATACTTATACCCAAGTCCCTTTTCTGAGACAGCATAAATTGTCTTTTTTCTCCTACTCCAGAATGAATTACCCCAATTGCATGTGCTGTGGTGAGCAAGATGCTGTACAAAATGCTGTGGATCAAAGCTGTTAGGATTCAAATGGTTAGCTGAGGACGTGCACAGCTCATTGCCTGCAGAACTGAAGTCACTCTTTTCTGTGGTGCCTGTACCAGAGTTATAAAAGTTAGGAGTGGATATATCCTGTTCAGTTATCTGGTCTTTTTTTTGCAGGAAACCCACAGCAGGATGTTTTCCTAACAAAATTATTCTCTTATTTAGTACAACCTCTTCTCAAAAGTGCCTGCATGACAGAATTTGCCAGCTATGTCAAGGTACTAGTGAGGTTTCAGAGGGGCATGATGACCGCTGGGGTTAAGAATCAGCATTTAACGCCTGCTTGTGCAGTGCTTTCTCTGAGGTCTGCCATGGGCTCTTTTGTTTCTCCCTGGAACATCACAGTTGTCAGATCTGCTTTGGAAAATGGGGTGTTCCTATATGGTTTATTTTGGTATGTGAGAGGTAAGCTGGGTATAATGTCAATGGGAAATAAACCCCTTGATAGTGGTGCCATTGACTTCATTCAAACTCAGGCTAGGCCTGCAGGCTGTGCTGAAATGCATCAGCGTGCCACATCCCAGTGTGCTCAGCATTTCCGCTTCCCACCCAGGCCATGAACGGTGATGGCTCACAGCATCTGACTGACCTGAAATCCATTTTTCCTATGCCTTTGCCCAGCAAGATCACGATGCATTGAGGACAGTGCTTTCATCGCAGGGAATGGCACTGTTGTGCTAACCTTTGTGACACTGCAGAGACATTTCCCACAGAAGCAGAGGGGAAAACAAACATGAAGCGTATGACTTACATGGTGATTCAGTTGTGCTGTCCATGCAGACAGGATCACCTTGGCGCCGGCTATTCCTCTCTTTTTAACTGTATTTATGGCAGCTAAGGGGGAGGAGCAGAGGAGGATTTGTTTTTAAGCCTGTTTGGTATTGTTTAGACACATCTTATGCTACTCAAACACAGGTGTGTGTGTGTGTGTGTGCATAGGTGGTTGTGGTAGCTCAGCCCAGCAGCCAAACTAAACACTGGAATCTGGTGTTGGGACAGTTTATTTTTTCTTCTTCTGTGAAATGAATTTAGTGCTGGTGAAAAGTTTGCATAGACATCCTGGAGACTGAAGCCCTCTCTTTGTCCTTGTAGCAGTTACATCTAGGCAGGGCAAACCCTTCCCTTCCCCACCTCTGCCAACTTCATCTCTGAGCAGGAGAAATCCTCTGCAGTGGTTTCAGATGCTGTGGTCCCTTCTATCCCTGGCCAATACTGAAAAGGAGGAGATGGAAGACAAACGAGATGAGAACTAGGGGCAAGGCAGGATTTACCATTAGCTGCCACGGATTAAGGGTACGCACTGGGAGGCAAACTGGAATTCTGACTGCTGCAGGGAGGAGAGCACAGTTTGATCTTCCCTGTAATCTTTCTTGGCCAACCTTTTGCCTAAAAATCAGAGAAGATCAGCAAAAATAAATAATAAATCTAGTGAATCAGCATCAAAGCTCGTGATTTAAAGTAGGAAGCATCAGGAAATACAGAAAAATGTCATATCAGAGATGCTGACTCTCAAGTACGTTGCCATTTATACAATGCTGTTCCTTTCCTGTGATTAGAAGGCCAAGTCAATCTATGAGTATGTTCTATAACGTGTACTGTTTGGTTGGGTTTGTTTGTACAAAATAACAACTCCTGCTTGGTACAGACTGAAACACTTCTTTTTTTAGGAAGAAGTATTTCCTAATTTAGTCATTTAAATTGAAACAAGGGACTAGTTTGACCTTTATTGTCATGCTATTGACATAGCGTGAGAGGAAGCATGCACTGCTATTGAGGGCAATGGAAGCCAGTTTAAAAAATACTAATATGTAACAAAACCAAATGTTCACTTATGTTTTTATGGCACAGGATTCATTTTTTTTTGAGAAATAAAAAAACCCAACCAACAACCAAACTATTTCCTGCAAGTAAAACATCAAAAATTTGGTATTTCAGGTGAAATGAAAGGTCTGCTTTTATCCTCCCTTTACTTGACCTAAAATTAAAACAAAATTAGAGAGGACGTGAAATATCCTCCATGTGGCCTAAACCAACCACTAAGGAGGACCTGAGTAGCTCTGTCACTCTTTTTTATCCTTGCAAGGAGCCCTCTGGGAGAACAACAAAAGGATATAGTAGACCAAATTGAACCTGCTGCTGTTCAGTCCAATTCAGTTCAGTGCGCCCTGAAGACACGACCCAGTCCAGGTTAGCTGACTTTAAGCTCAGCCTTACTAGGCAGTATTCACATTGAGTAGTTACGGTAGCTGACTTAGCAATCTCCTCCCTAGGTTCCTTCTGTAGTCCATGGAGACTCAGTTTCCTCTAGAAGACAGTACTAAAGTGTGTAGAGTATTGCTTGCATCTCCTGTTGGAGCAGGGTCTTTCTCGCTCTTTGATGCTTTGGTGGGAGGCCCAGACAGCATCCTCCCACTGGTTGTTAGATGGGGGGACTCCCTCCTTACTTGGGTTCTTGGTGGTTTAATTAGGTACGTGATTAAAGCTTCAATCCAAAATGCTCAGTCTTGTGCCAGATGAAGCCTTTGTCAGTCAGGCAAACAGTGAGTGCCTTGCTTGCTGATGGGGAGGTTTGCTGGGTGGTGGCACCATGGCTGGGAAGGACAGGAGAAGGGAGAGCCCTCCCTCTCCATCCCATAATCCTGGGAGGAGAGATGCTCAGTGCCCATTGCTGGCACTGGAATCTGGAGGAATTGGTAAGGGGAATGAGTCACAGTCACAATACCTGACCTAGGAGAAGTAGCACACGTGTAAAGGAGGTGGCATGAGTTGTGGTCATGGAAAAGACTCTGGGGAGGGTGAATGTCTGTGTACACCGAGGTGCTATCCAGTGAGAGTGGAACGAGTTACTGTGGCTGCCCTTCCGGTTTATTTTTGTCTAGGGGAAGAGAAGTATTGTCTTTTGTGTGCAGTGTGTTTATAACTCAATTTCCCTTCTGACTGATGCCTTGCTCTGCGCTCTGTTCTCCTCCTCCATCTGGTTTCTATTGTATTTTTAAACGAGGACAGTTTGGCTGTCTGGCAGAACAAGCAGGGTCTGTGTGACACCAGCTGCCTCTTCCAACTCCTAATCCTCCAGCACAGTTTTAATTATAAAAGCGTCAAGATTGGATACCCCCCAACCCACACCTTTCTGTGCCTGCATGGACACACACATGCCCTGCTATAACCCCTGTCTGTGCCCAATCTTCCTTCAGGAGAGACCCAGCTCTGTGATTTACGTGTGTGACGCTGATAAAATCCCATTGTAAAGCACACGCTAGAGTCTGTACATCCCCACATTCAGGGTTGATCCCAGCCTTTGCTCTGGTTCATCAGGAACCATGTCTGAAATAACCAAACCACCTCAGAAACCCCCTGGAAACGGAAGGGAGCTGCTCACTGCTGCTCTGACCTCAGCTTCCCTCAAGTAACCGAAAGACTCAACTTTGCAGGAGATCAGAGCTGCTCAGGAATTTCAGGTCCTGCTCAAAGAAAACATTTATTGTGCTCCAGTTTCACACAAGCTCTGCATTTAGGGGCTTGCTTTGCAGGAAGCCGATGCAGTCCCTTCACCTCCAGGGATCTGAGGTCAAAGCCTGTGATTTTCATTTCCAAGTAAAATGTGTCCTATGTGGGATTTGGTTTTGACATCACAAAACCGCCACACATTTTGGTGTATCTGTCTCTGTGTCTCTGTATATGATGAGTGAAGAGTACTGGCAGAGATAGGTGAGAAGCTCAGGGCTGAAAAGCAAAGAAAACTGCAGGGCTGGAGTGAGAAATACTGGCAGAGCTCAGCACGTATCTGCAGTCTATAGGTTGTCTCTACTGTGGAGTCTTCACCCACGTTTAAAAACGGGCTGAATCTCATACATTTGCAACAGATTATTTCCCTCAGGCCTTTTATTTTTGCTTACCAGTCCTCAACAGATGGATCTACCCTTCTCTGCTTTGTGTGGAAGAGGTTTGCTTACCTGCCTGAGGCCTCTTGACCTGATTTATCCCAAAGAAACTTCAAACTCAGCAAAAAACTCAGTGTGATTTAATAGGTCTTACTTTCAAGAGGTCAAGTCAGTCACAACAAACATCAGTCTATATAGTTTTAGTTGGTGTGCTTATTCTTAACATTAAGGTTTCTATCTAATAAAGGGCTCTATGGGCATGGACCCCATTTTTATAGCAGCTAGGCACCATCGTAAGAACTTCGTCAATAGAAAGATTGTTAAATTTTTAAACAAACCTTTTCATATGGCTGTCCTGATCAAATAGGTTTCCTGATCAATTATATCTTCTTTTCCAAAGTAGCGTAGTGCATTTCACCCATTCTCCCACCCAAATAAATCTAAAGTGAACTTGGATCTGTCTAGATTTCTTTTATGCTGTTTACATTAGATTTATTCCAGAGACCCCTACCAAGAAAGAAATCTGAACATGCCACGTATGCATAGCTCCTGCCACAAAGATGGTACAGCCTGACCACCCAGAATTGAAGAAGAGGCCTAAAGCCATTTGCCTATTTTCTTTATGTATTTTATTTCTAGTATGTATATTCATCATCATATGATCTGAGTTCTTCCCTACTGCAGTTACAGATAATCAGGTCGTTCTCAGAAATAGGAAGGTCTTTTTTCTTGATGTGTCACTTGGGCTTTTCTTGGTAGGATTTTCAGGAAATGCTATGCTTTTATTTTGCTCTGTCTCCTTCCACATCATCTAGTCCTCTTAGGAAGTAGGTGCTCTAGGCGCTGAAAGGAATGCTCCCCATGCTCCTTCCAGAAGGCACTGATGTGCCTTTTCAAATTTCCTTGAAGATCATATAGCTCTATGGCTGCTGTGGACAAAGCTCTGACTGTGTAGACTTCACCTGTTCTCTTGGTGATTTCATGGTTTCCTATGAACATTGTTATTGTAGGCTGGGTCCTGTTAGTCTTAGACCAACAACTTGAGTGGCTTAAAAATCAGCCCAAGGCTTTGGTTGTGACCCAGAACGACTGATGTACCTGCATTGTGAGTTCCTGTTCAAAAAACCATAAAGTCAAATTTTCCTTGTTGTTTTGGAGAGGCTGCTTTAACTGAGGATTATGAGTCTGCTTGAATCATTCAGGCTCCCAAGTAATCCCTGTCATCTTATGTATCCCTGCCAAAAGAGAAGGGACACATAAGAAGAACCTCTTTACTTCCCTTGGTAAGAGTCAGGAGCAGAAGGGTAGCACTCCCCTGACTGACTGGGCTTGGGAATAGTGTGTCAATAGGTAGGCACCTCCCTGGGAGCCTCCTCAACAGGGCCTGTGCCCTGGGCTTCTTAGTAGGGACAAGTCCACTCTTGAGCTGGCTCTGGCCTCAGTGGCATCCATGAGAAATACAATAATGTACCAGCTGTTTTTTGTTCAGGCTGTCCTTGGAGTGCTGTCTTTGGATGCCACCTCACGAAGCACACGTTAATATGTCAGTATGATCCTGAACTTCGAGCAGAAGAGCTCAGGGAAGGTCCAAGCAGAGGCATTATCTTTGTAGAGTCACAAAGATGCAGCAATTGCTGTGCCTGGCTTTCCAAATGTATGGCTTCGCCTGTTTTCTTCCATACAGCTTTCCAAATGAACAGAGCAGCAGAGTCAGCATTACAGCAGGGAACTTTAACTATTGCATTTACTGACTTTTGTGCTTATGGCTGTGTGAAGCATTGCATTAAATACACAGTAGTTTCTAGCACCTAATAAGGAAGGGCTCTCTTACTGTTATTGTTACAGCAAGGGTTGTTATAGCAGTGGGGACAGGGAGGCTTGGTCTGACCAAGAGACGAGGGTTTCCTATGCCTATATAATAGGGAAAAAATAAACATATGCTTTGGGTCCAGGCCTGGATGTAAATGTTGTGCCTGAGGCTCCTCTCGGCTTTAAGACTGGTTAAGTCTTTGGCTGGTTATGTTGATAAAGCTCATTTGAAGCTAATGTCAGATTTTGTCAGTGTGCAGATCTCATCAATATTTGAACTCTATACCCCCTCTGTGAGGGTTTATGAGCACTAAACTGTGGGTTTGTAGGCTTATATGGAAGTGTGAATGCTTCTCTGAGTTTTATCCAAGCCCTTCAGACCTTTTGGCACAATTCAGTGAGGCTGGAACTCTATCTTGGGGAGGGGGGAGGTTCCCAGGACCTCATGCTTTACCTCATGCTTTCAATTAGAATGAAATTACTTCTTTTTCTGGAAGAAAAAGGAAAACCGAGAGAGAGAAACCCTACCTTTCTTCTGACAGGTTTCTGTGACCTCAGGGTTAGTCATTGTCATATGCCAATGAGCGTGGCATGGCACATCCGTAGCATGTCCTTACTTTGCAAATTGGCTATGGCCAGTTTGTGGGGGTTATTTTTGGTTTGCCCTGTATTTTTCCCATTGCAGAGAACCTCTGCTGTTGTTCCATCAAACTATCTCCCTTGGGGTGACTCGTGGAGGTTCTCAGTGTGTATTTATTGGGCGTCTTGACTTGCTTTCCCCTCCTAGTCCCCTACGTGTTGAAGAGCTGTGCGGAGTTCATTGAGACGCATGGCATCGTGGATGGGATCTACCGCCTCTCAGGAGTGACATCCAACATACAAAAGCTGAGGTAAGGGCAACCTGTCTGTGTGCCAGCAGGATTCAGTCACATTGCATGGTACATTTCCACATGGTACGTAGCTGCCAGCTGAATTTAAACCACGACATAGTCCCTCAGGCATACACTGGGGCCAACAGAGCTCTCCACTGATGCTGAAGACAAACTGCCTCTGAAGCTGGTAACACTGAAATACACTTCAGGTATTAGTCCCCATCCCTCTGGGGGGGGGGGGAGGGGGGGGAGTAGACTGCGTGGTTCTAATTTACGGCCTGGGCTTAAACCACGACAACGGGAAAAATATCTCCCCCTGTATCTATCAATGGGAAAGGCATGGAGGGTCTAGGCACAAATGCTGAGTTGTTCTCTCTTACTTCAAGACAAAGCAATGTATTTATGTCATTTGGGGGCTACTCATGGAACTATGTTAGGGAAACCAGAGACTAGTTGAAACCTCAGGACCTGATCCCAGGAGACAACCTGGGCCAGGCTGCAGAAACATCTCTGCTTTCCATATTGATTTTTCTTCTAGCTGCAAAAGAGGATTTAGGGTGGAACAGTGGGATGCTACAGCTCTTACTGTCTACATTGTTATGTTTCTGTATTGTTTCAGACAAGAGTTTGTTTCTGATCAATGCCCGGATCTGACAAGGGAAGTTTACCTCCAGGACATCCACTGCGTGGGGTCACTCTGCAAGCTGTACTTCAGGGAACTGCCCAACCCTCTCCTCACTTATGAGCTCTACAAGAAATTCACGGTGAGACCCTTTTGCTTTCTTATTTCTCTCCAGCAGTGTGGATGTGCTGCAGGTTCCTCCATGATAGCTGTTTGGGATTCACTCCAGTGTTCTGGCTTCTTGTGCATCTGTATAAACACTTCTCCTCAGTGCTCTTCCCTTCTTGTCTTGTACTGGCTCTCTTTCCCTGTCCTTGTTTCTTTCCAGCATTGCATGTTTATTTCTCAGTTTCTCTGCTGCTTCCTCTACTTCATCTTCCTCATTTTCCCACTGCATCACTTCCCTGCTGTTACTCTTTCTCCCCACTTCACACCTCCTCCCAGAATTGCCCATTCTCTTTCTTTTTCTCATTACTGTCCATCAGTGAGAGGCTTCTGGATCACCTGGGGCTTATGATCGTAATCATAAGGGTGAGGTTTCCTCATCTCCGTCCCTTCAACAGTCCCTGATTGCAAACTGATGGTTCAGCCTGTGTGTAAAGCACCAACTTTTCTGCATCTGTAGCATTTTCCACACAGTTTCTCAAGAGTACAAATGATGACATGGGTTATGCCAGCTACAGCTATCAGGTCCATCGTGATCATGTCATAAATACAAATGGCAGAGGAAAGTGGCAGCTGGCCAAGCAGACATCTCTAACTTTGTTTAAAGAGATTATAATTCAAAGAGTAGTTACTCAGTTCTGCAAAACAACAAGATTATACATGGATATAGTTGGAGCCTAGGAGCAGACTGCGGGGGAGCTGAAAAATAAGAGCATAAAGCCTGAGTTTTATTTAAGAGAGTTGGCTAATTTTGATGACAGTGTTTTATGCAAAGGTGGTGCAGCAAGTTATGCTTGTTGTTATAGTCTTCTGATTCTTACTGCTCTAAATCCACTTTCAGTGGTTTATGGCACCAACAAATCTAAATCTAGTCATTCAGGCTGAAATCTTTCATGCCAGAGGAGTGGATTTTCAGCTATGAGAATCCACCAAGTTCTTAAAACATCTGGGATGGGTGGATGGGATTGTTTCCTCAGTTTTAGAAACATCCGTCCTTTGTTAGGAATTTCTTGTTATCCTACTCTTTACCATTTGCTGGGAGGGGACAGACATAGCCAGTGATGTTGTAGAGGAGTTTTGCAAACTCATGTCCAGATGAAAAGGGAAGTGGCAACCAACCTTAGCTTCAGGTGGTGCTGTCTGCACTGCCTCTATCCTGAATCAAGTATTTACAAGTGGCACTGCTATGGCACAGAAGGCACTGAGAGAGATCCATGGGATCCTCACAAGAAAAAGGCATTCTCCAAAAGCTCCCTATTGCCTGCTGTGGGAAGATGCATGCAAATGTGTGCAAGGGGGCTTGCTGTAGGGCAAAGCCGGACGGGATGAGCCAAGCAGTAACCTACTATAAGAAGTCAGGTAGTTGTTAGGGACTACAGCTGAGCTAGGGAACGTGGGCTGGGACTTGGCTCGCTGTGATGCCTGACAGATATGCATCTTGCTGTTTTAATGCCAGACTTTAAGTAAGATTGGTCTGTGTTTCAAGGTGATGTATAGTTGAAACTCAGTCAAAATTCTGAGCAGATATGAACAATTGACCTGTATCCTTAGGATATAGAGATCCTGAGCATATCAGATAGCATCTCTATCCTGGAGACATTCAGGATGAATAGAATCTTGAAAACACAGGGTATTATTCAACCATTCACAGTTACTGATGAGCCTCATTCTTGTTGAAGCTATTTGGTTGCTGTCTTTCTGGCTATCGCTACTGATTTATGAAAGCTCGAAAGGAGCCATGAAGATTTAGATGGAAACTTTTTTAGGAAAGAATGTTTGCTGAGAAGTGCACTTTGGGGATGATGATGGCTTGCAGATTTTTGGTAGATACATTTGGTAAATAGCTTTATTCAAAAACAAAAGGGAAGACATTTCTGTAGCTGTCCAAATGTTTCTTTTACAAATGCTTTCTCAAAGAAATGTTTCAACATTAAATCAACACATCTAGCTCTTAAAGAAAATGTCTTTCAGGAAAGGGTTAAACGGCCCCAAATTCAAATGAGCATTTCTTACACTTATGGTTGAGTGTGATGCTTTGGTCGACCTGGAACAATTGATTTTAACATCTTGTGCCAGCTCCCCAAAATGTTATCGCTTTGGATTGACCTAAAAGGGTGGGTTTTTAAATCTCTGGCTTTTCAGTTTGTCTGCTCAGCCACAAAATCCATTATTCATGAAGTCTGCTCAGTGGGGATTTATAATGGGTAACCCAGCTGACAGGAAGCACAGTCAGATACCAGCAGGAAAGAAAGAGAAAAGACCAATTCTCCAAGGAGCAGCGAACCTGCTAAGAGCGTGTGTATGCGTGGGGTGTCTGAACAGGGAACGGCGGCAGCTGTGCCTCGGCAGAAGAGCACTGGTAGGAGTAAAGGATGTATGCTAATCCCAGCCTGACTCAGTCAGAGCTGTCTCTGAGATGGGATAGGCTCCGCTTTGAGTCACCACGATGATTCAGACATTTGTGGCTAAGGAAAGTCAAGTTCTTAATGACTTGGGGAGGGATTGGCCTTTTGGTCACCACTGTGTCAAGTTCATGGATGGAACATCCCAGTCATGACCTCACTGGCTATTACCTTTTGCAAAATGATGGCCTCTCATGCTCTCCAGCTTGCCACTCTAGTGATGGGTGCTTGTTTCACAGGAGAGACAAGTTGACTCTGCTTAGCTTGTTCCAGCCTAGGCATAAAGGGGCCAAGTACTCCCTGAGCAAATCAGCTATGGGAGGCCAAGCCTACCTTCTCTATGGACTAAACCAGTGCTTATGAACTGTGCACTCCCAGCATCACCAGTGGAGTAAACAAAATCCCAAATTACATGAATCCATACTCTGATTAACAGACATGTAATAAATGGAGTTATTGGTTCTTCCTGGAATTCTATGTCCTGCTGTAATCCTGAGTTTTGGAGGAGAGCTCAGCTTTCAAATGCACAACATGTATGGGTCCGAAATGTGTCTCAGAGGTTTGAATGGGTCATGACCTCAAAGAAGCTGATATTCACTTGCTGTCTAAGCATTAGGTCTTTGAGACTTGGAAGTTAAATATGAGAGCGAAAATTAGCACTAACAGAGAAAATACCGTTTGTGATCTAATTGAAATCTAATGTTTCAGATGCAACACCAGTTGAAGTTTATATTTCTGTCCATATCCATCTTTGGGCAAGGCCATTCATCTGGAAACCTTGTATGGAGATCACAAGAGTTCTTATACTTAGGATTTCTGGGCTGATTGTAATAGGTTTTGGTTTTGGTTTGTTTTTAAAAAAGGAGCTGTAGTTATGGGTAAGAATACTAGAAGGAGTTAACTTACCTTCAACTTGGGCAAAACAAGTGCATCCACATGTCATATACACCAAACCAGTGAGCTCACTCGTATGCTTTTGCCAGCATACCAGTGAGAAGTTCAAACCAGAAGTCATAGTTCTCAATTCCCAGTGTTAGGAAATAAAACATGATTCATACCCATCTCTGGGCTTTCAGTTGGCAATGTCTGCTTTGCTGGTGGTTGTACATGAGAAGTGGTTTGCTGGGAAAAGGACAGTGACCCGAAGAGAGATGGCAGCCTCATCAGTGTGAATGTTGTAGTGACTGATACAAGAAGATGCTTCTCTCATTGTGGATGGTAATTTCAGGTTCATAATGTTTAAGTAGCGGGTGGTTTGGGATGGGTTGTTTCCCTCCTTTCCTGTCCTAGCAGTGCTGATGTCTGTCTGTAGGCAAAGCTTCTGCTTTCAGCGTGGGTCCCGGCATCTTTCTTTGAACTCACTCCAAACTCCAGTGGCAGTAGGGTAGGCAGGAGCTTCCAGACAGCCATGCATTGGTTGAAGTCACTGGTGGTTTGCCCTTCCCCAGCACAAATATTGAAAGGGAATAGCTGAGCACATGAATACCAATGCAGTGAACTCCTAGGAATGCAGACCAAAGCTTACCGTGGCTCACTAAGCTCTTGGTCTGTAGACGCCTACTCAGTGATGTATAACTTTGATTCCATCTAAATTAGCCTAACGCTGAGTGTAAGAATGTATTAATCCACCTGGACAGTGATTTTGCTAGGGCTTCACCCATTGTAAAAGATTCAAACTCACACAAACAATCCCTACAGCTATCTTCATATGACAGCCAAAATACTGCTTCTTTTGAAGGATGTGAAAAATGTATAATCAAGCTGTTTTCATAACACAGGGTTTGAAAGATCTTCTTTATTTTTAACACAGTTTCAGGGAGGAAGGGGTCACAATTTTTCAATTTTTCCGTATTTCCATTTCTCTCTTTCCTTCTATTCCACGCATCACTGCCCAAGTTGAAAGAAAGAAAGAAAGAGAAAAAGAAAAGAAGAAAATAAAGAAAGAAAGAAAAAAAACATAACTCCTAATTGAAACTCAGTCCTTAAATGCCCCGCTCCTCAGAACACTGACCACTGTGTCCCAATGTCTGGGAAGGATGTACTGAGGCATGAAATAACAGCGCAGCAGATCTCTCACAAGCTAGCTTTTACCAATAGCTCTGTAAGATAACAAGAGAGCATTCCCTCTGAGACAGGCTGTCTCGTGTGACCCTCCTTATCTCTCTTTCTTTTCCCCTGAGTGCACTGCCAGGGCGGACTGTTTCCTTTATCTCCACAGGAAGCAGTATCCCGCTTCCCCGAGGACGAGCAGTTGGCACGAATTCAGAATGTCATCCAGGAGCTCCCACCATCGCATTACAGGTGAGAACGTGCCCATCGAGCTGCTGAACAGCGTGGTGACCCCCACCACCAGGGAATGTTGCCTGAAACACCACTGAAGTTCATTTCTGGGAGTCAATTTCCAAAAGCTGACTTAGTATTTCCAAGTCTGACAACTCATCTGGCATTTAAATATCACCAAACAGACTGTTGTTTGAGATCAAACAAGCTCTCCCTGCCTCAGTCTATCACCTTCCTTCGCCATGTATGACCCCTGTGGAGGTGCTTGGGCAAGAGCCAAGCCCTCCGCCTCTTGCAGCATCCCATTCTGTTTCCCATCCACCATGCTAAGGATTGTTTGGTTCATGCCCCATCCTTGGCCACACCAGAGCAGAGTTGTTCAGGTGTTCACTGCCATCTCCTGTAAATGCTAGTGCTGTAAGTCCTCTCTCCCATCCAATGGCCTGTTGTGCCATTGCAGACACTTGACACACTTTTCTTCCTTCATGTGAAACTGCAGAACGCTGGAATACCTGATCAAGCACCTGACTCACTTGGCCTCCTTCAGCAACATGACCAACATGCATACCAGAAACCTGGCCTTGGTGTGGGCTCCCAATCTCCTCAGGTACAGTATAAAGCCCAGAGCACCACCCTGAGCTCCAATGAGAGCATCAGAACCTGAGTCTGGGGACCCATCCTCTGAGGGAAATGCGAAGACAGAGAAAAGCAGAACAACTAAAGGGAACAGTAGGGCAAACAGCTTTTAAAGGAGAAAAAAAATCTTCCAGGTTGAATAATCTGAGGTTTTACTGAAGCATCCAAGGAAGCTTGTGGGTTTGTGTGTTTCTTTTAATAAAAAAGCTGTTATTTGCAAGTTAAGCACATTGATTTAAAAATGAGGAGTTAGCTCATCACTGTGGAACGGAGATGACATTTCTGACAGTGCCAGCGCTTCTGCAGTGGGGTGATGAGAGACAGCAAGGCTTGGAAGTGAGAGCAACAGGGCAACAATAACACAGGCCTGTGTCCAAATCTGCTTAGAAGACATGAGATAAGCTTGGTGGGCTCAAGGTGGCATTTAGTGTGAGACCACAAGACCATCAGCTAGTGCGTGGTGTTTGCTATGCCTGGCAGTCTGCTGGGAAGAGGTCCAGAAAAGATGCAGACAGCGGTTGGGGTGATACGCTGCAGAGATAAACAGAATGAGAAAAAACAGCATATTGGGGAAAAAAGAGAAAGAAATATTTTGTACCATCTTGTTGAAATTCCTTCCCTGTTCATCCCATACCCATGTATTGAGGAAGAGTCCAGGACTGTAGCTGGGCAGGAGAGGGATGACAGCAGAGCTGGTGGGGGGAGTCCTGGGTTGGGAGAGGGCAGGAGGGACAATAACTGGAGAGGTACAGGCCTGCAATGCATTCTCTAAGGAGTTACCTCATTCTAAATCACAAACCAGGCAAGACCAGGTTCTGAAAATTAATCAAATGTTGACCCTATTGGATATCAAAAAATGGACCTTTGCTGCTGAGGTACTTTCATTCTAGCATCTGTCCTTGTCAAAAAAAAATCCTGAAATCTGTTTCCTTTTGCAATCTTTAATGAGTACAAGACCCAGGGAGGAAAAGAGAGAAGCAACAAATACAACTTCAGCCTCCTTACCGGGTTATCCTCTTGGCAATGCCCCAAGCTATTATCTAACACACCAGTCATTAACTTTACAAAGGATCCATTGCCCAGAGATAATTTCTTCAGCAACACTTTGGCATGTCAAGATAAGGAATGTTTCTTTGCTGAGAGCAAGAGTGAGAATGTGGGAGAGCAGGAGGGCAGAGAATAGACAACCGGGGCACATGGCAAAACATTGACAAAATTGGAGTGGGGAAGACCTGAGCAAAGTTCTAAGGGATTTCACTGAGAGATGATTGAAGCATTGAATAGGGATCTGGAGAGAGTGTTTGAAGGCTCCTGTGTTGTCTTTCAGGTCCAACTTTGAAATAGCTAGAAGAGGAGCAAAGAGGAAAAAGAATGGAGTTTGCAAGTCACAGTTTTATCTGCTGCTGAAGGATGTAAAAGCTAAGTGTAGGGGAAATAACACAGGCAGGAAAGAAAATAACAAAGGTAGCAGAGAAAATAGGGAAAATGGTTTTTACTAGAGTTAAAAGGCAGAATGAGGATGGGGGCCTGTGAGGGGAGGAGACCAAGAGGTGCAGCAAGACTGGGGCAAACATCCGTGTTCCAAGCCTTGCAGGAAGAAAGCTGGTCTTCCCTTCCCCAGGGCTGTGTGTGGCAATGCTGGGTACTAGTCTACCTCTTACCTTATACAGGTCAAAGGAGATTGAGGCAGTTGGCTGCAATGGGGATGCAGCTTTCCTGGAGGTGCGAGTGCAGCAGCTGGTGATCGAGTTCATCTTGAATCATGTGGATCAGATCTTCAGCAACAACAGGAAAGCCAGCTCTGCAGAGAACATTGGTAACAACCTCCTTGAACTGCTCCACATGTCACTTGCCATGTATTCCAGCTTTAACTGTATCCCCTTCAACTAATATCTCCAGCACATCAACCCTTACTATCCTCACAGACTCCTCCTAAGATACCTTGAGCCCAATCCCTCATTTCTCTTGTCCTCTTCATCCCTATCTCCAGCATTTTCTTTTTGAATACCAGCTTATTCAGCTTGCTCCCATTTTGCTCTATGGCTTGTCTTTTGCATGATCTCACCCAACTTATCCATTTCCACAAAAGAAAGGATTGCTTTTCAGTCCCTGGTCTAAGTTTTCTCTCAAAGTCCATTAAGCACAGTCTCAGTTCTTCTTTCAGGCTCCCCCAGTTATAATTGCTCATACCAAGAATACCTGACCTGAAGCCACCATTATCCACCCAAGTCAGAGGCCACAATCCAGGATAAAACTTAATCTTATGTTCTTAAAAGTTATGTCTTGTACCTGGAGACATTTTATGAAAGAGATTTATTTCTTTTCCTGGGACATCATCAGTTTCCAGAGATGCTGATTTTGTTGCTTGGTGACAGGTTTGTCAAAATACTTTTAAGCCTGGGAAACAAGAGGGCTTGGATCCACTGTGACCTCGTATCATTTCAGAAATATGCGTCTTTCTATCTTTCAGTTTTATGCACTGGGAGGACTTTTTATACCTTCAGAAGTGAAGGATTGACCACCTTTCTGCTTTCCAGCCCCATGTCAGCTTATTTCATCCACCTTGCCCTTAACATGTGGCATTCTCTGGTAGTCTCTCCCTGGAGCCTGCATTTCTAGTGTGGTATCCTGCTCGATCCTGCTCTGCTGGTGCCATTCCTATGCCCTTATTTATGCCCTGGCAGAAGGCACGGAGTGAAAAACTGCTCTTTTACTGCCTTAAGCACTGTAGCAAAGCACTGGCTGGTAAATTCCAAGTCTTCCAGCTGTACTGCAAGTCACTGGCCTAAAACTTGTCCGAGTTTGCTAAGTGCTGAACATTGCTGGCCTTTAACAGCAGTATAGAGTCAAGAAAGGAACATGCTGATAGTCCCAGTTGATTTCTTAGTGGGAAAGTGCCCCTTCACCCAGCCCCTCTGCACAGGCAGTAATTTGCACTGTGCTTCAGCAGTAGGGCTAAGTACTGAGGAGATTCAAGTCCACTGTGCTTCATACACCTCGAGGTGGTCTGTTTAGGACAGGGTTGTTATTGGGGTGGCATATGGGAAGTTGGCTTTGCTAGTGCTCATGTAAGCAGAGAGGACTATTGGTCGTACTGCTTTCCATAGCCCTGAAATGCATTAGGAAGATGAAAGTAATGCTGTTTTTCAGAACAACCCCCCGTTCTGGAAGAAGACAAGGAGAAAGATGTGGAAGTGAGAGAAAGAATTAGTCACCAGGTTTGGATCGGGGACTGAAGTCCTCCAGAATCTAGGGAGGAAGGAGAAAGGGGAATGTGTGTGAATCCTGGTGTTTTTCAGTGGTGCTTCTTTCACACTAAAGCGTCTCCAGCAGAGGCAGCAAGTCCGTGCAATACAGCCTTTGGCGGGCAAGCATAGCCCCTGCTGGGAATGCACTCGGATGAGGTTGCTGGGGAGCTGGAAGACTTATCTGACAAAGAGCCTCTCTCCCTGCACGTGCCACTCCTTTCCCCCCTCTGCAGGAGATATTCCAGTCAAATAACAGCGTGAAGCTCTCGCTCCTGTCTCTCCTCACCCCAGGCTGGAATGCATGTCCTTGCTTTTCAGAGAGCGCATCGGTGGTGAAAAGCCTGACCCTCCCCTCGGCCTCCCTGCCCATGAAACTGGTGAGCCTGGAAGAAGCGCAGGCACGGAGCCTGTCTGCATCCCACCCTGCTCGGAAGGAGAGGAGGGAGAACAGCTTGCCTGAAATTGTGCCTGTAACCGGGTCCCTCTTCCACACAGTTGTTGACCTCCCCGACAGCAAGTGAGTGCCAAGAGGAGTCTAAAGTGCAGAGAAGTGCAGGTTCCCCAGGATGATCGGGAATGAGCCTTTTGTTAGTGTGACACCCTCCCCCCCCGGCACGCATGAACCTACAGCCACCACTGAGACAAAATACTGTGCCTTTCTCAAAATAGAGAAGCACTGCAGTTGAAGTGTTCATAGCTCCATTAGTCCTCTTCTCTCCAATGGGCCAGAACCTCCTGTAGGAGGAATTAATTGTCTTTGCATCCTTGTGTCAGCCCAGGATTTGACTAAACATGGGCTGAACATGGAGCAGGTCCACACACATCTCTCCTACGAGTTCCACCTGCTGGCGGCTGGTCCATGGTGTGCCTGGTGGCATTGACTTGCTCAGCTTCATTGTTCTCTGTTCCTCTGCACCCATAGCCAATCAACAAGGCAAATTTTCACTCCTTTGATGGAGAGATATTTACATAGTGGCACCTATGCCAGGAGAAGGGTCTCATTTCAGCTGAGGTTGCTGCAGTTGTTGGGACTGCTGCCCAGTATAAGCATTTATCTCTTTGATCTATCGGTTAATATATGGCTCCTCTACTGCCTGGTTCTGAGAGATTATAGCCTCTGCAGCAGGAATCTTATTAATCTACAGACCCATAAAGCACTGAGCAAAGATATTTATTTCCACTTGATATATTAAAGCAAAAAGGAGCCATCTAACAATACTAGCAAGAAGATAACCAGCTTAAGACAAAGGTTGTATTGCTCCTCCAGAGTTAATTTTCCTTCCTCACTTGAAGAGAACAGTCCTATCCCCAAGATATTAATCCTTTCTGTAGTGCTGATTTGTGCTGAGTACTGATCTGAAAGAAAAGTGGAACTACAGGGCTAGAAAGCCCATTATGGAAAACAGGGAGACAAGGAGACAAGAGGGCTCTTGTTTTGGAAAAAGGGAGATTGAGGAAGGAGTCAGAATGGGTATGTGAAGGAACTGAAACACAGCATCATGAAGTAAAGCATATAGAAGAAAACAGGCTTCAGAAGTATCAGTTTCTTTCTGTTTAAAGCTGGGATTTCCAAGAGACACAGGGAACTGGTGTCCCACTTCCTCTGACAGTCGAGATTCCTTGAAGCCTCTTCCTTTTTGGATAGTACATTACACTTGCATATGATCGTGTAACATTTATGATTAAATGAATGTTGATCTGAGAAGCATTAATAGCTAGTTTGCATTAAGGGATCATTTTATTTTCACAAATTCATAAAAACTAGGAGACACATTGACTTTAGAGGAAAGCTGTGTGCACTGAGCGGTAGCACTAGTTCCATCACTTCTCTGGAATTTATCTTGCATTCTGTCATTAAAACCTGTTTAAAAGGTAGGGTTTTTTTACTGTGTTGCAAGGTAGTTCGAGCTTCAGAAGTCTGTTTTCTGAAGACAAGCATGGTTGATTACTCAGTTAATCACAGTTGATGTAGATGATGCCAGAGTCAACTCTCTGAAGAGCCAGCTTAGGTGTCTTTCCATCTATGACATGGTTTAATCAGCAATACAGATAAATCACTTCCAGAAAAGCAAGACTTCGATGTGACAAGAAAAGATGGACAATGTTGAAGCGAGATAGCTCAGAGGCTTCTGTAGGATATTAAAAAGACAAGATTCTCTAGGGTTTGGTAACCTCCCTAGCCCTTTTTCCTTCCAGGAGAAAATTATCTACCAAGTCCAAGAAATGGAAGTCAATATTTAACTTGGGCCGTTCTGGCTCAGAATCAAAGTCTAAACTGAGTCGAAACGGGAGTGTCTTCGTAAGGGCACAGAAGCTTTCTGGTAAGAACACACTTTTCAGTTCAGTATTTCTCTCTGCAGCTTTCTCCTGTGGTAGTGATAGCATGGGGCAACCTATATCCACATGACACTAATACCATTAGACTTGACATAGTCTAATGGGATCATGTTCATTGCCTGGGTTCATGCAAATCTCATTTCCACATGCTAGTGAGAAGCACCATTTCAGGAGGATATGGTAGACATCTATAGTAAATATTCCATTTTGGTATGTGATAAACAGGCTCCTGTAGCTCAGCTGTCAAGCTTGGGGACTAGGAAATACTATGTAGGTTTGGATTAGTCCACTCTTCCAGCCCAGCTAGCCCCTGGCTCCTAATGGTCCTTACACGGCAATGGGTTGACGGCTGTCCTTCCACTAAAGGGCATTAAAGAACCAACTGTGTTCAATCTCTTTGTGAAAAACCAGGCACCAGGAGTTCCTGTGGCTCCTGGCACTCAGGACTTTGAGGAAAACTATTACTTTTGGAGGTGGTGTTTGGAGGAGCACTACCAAGCATTGCAAGACTTAAAGTGAAACAGTTAATGTAGCAACATTACCTACCACCACATATAAGACAGGCTGTATTTGGATCAGTAGTGAGTGTGAAGCCAAATGCTGGATCCAGCTCTTTTTGGATCCCTGCCTTCCCCCATGTTTTGCATGTACAGATGGCCTCGCATAGGGTGCCCCGGCAGACCTCGAAATAGCTCTCCATCCTATTTTGATCACGGGATCACCTTCTCACTTTGATAAGGAATACTCTGTCCCAAAATAGTGCTAACTGAAGGATGCCCAGGAATGACTGGAGCCCAGTGATGGGGGGGCTGAGCCTTGCTCCAAGCACAGTACTAAGTGACAGGAGGTTGTACATTTTCATCAGCAGGACAAGAAACACAACCATGTGCAGAGATTTAGGCGCTGAGGTAGTGCTTTGGAGAAGCAGTGCTTTAGTGCTGCCATGTTGTATTTCTCTGTGCTGTCAGCTTACAGCCTAATGTGAGGAAACAGATGAACTTGCTGTTGAAACTCAGCACATGTTTTAACACAGTTTGTGTCCGTGCACACAAGTCTGCAAGTCACATAAAGCACAAGCTCCACAGCTTGAATTCTGTTCCTCCAGGAAAGCGAAGCCAATACTCAAGACATCATGCCATATGAACGTAAAAGGTAGCCAGGACTCCATATAGATGCAACGAGTAGCTGGAGCTTCTCCTATGCTCCTGTGAGAGTCAGTTCCAGAAGCCTTATTTATATAAACAAGTGAAGCCCAACAAGCCTGCTCACTTTCTGCCTTACCTACTATGTACAGCATCATAAACAGCAAACTTTGCTCCCAGACATTTTCCAGAGCTCCACAGACCCTTTCTGTGCTCCCAGAGACTAACTTGTCTTCCTTGCCAGCTACATTCTGCCCCTCATTTGCCGTTTTCAGAGTGGTAACAGCTACACACTTCCAAAACCTCCTGAAACAGACCTGTAGAGTGTCTGTGACAAATGGCATCTTTTTTGCTGGACAGGCAAATCCAATGAGGGTGACCAGGATAATAGGTTGTGTACTGCCCTCATACATTTCACAGGGTGCTTGCTCATGCCAGCAAAAGAGCTTGGGAATGCAACGTAAAAATAACCTACCATTTGCTATCAGGAATATAGAGAGGTGAGAAGGCATTTATGTCAGTTTAGTAAGAAAGCCCCCATGACCAATAGCCTGACTTGATTGGGAAGTAGCACATAACAGGTTTGGGGATGCTGAACTGCTTCACAGTGGAGCTGGTGTTGACTGTCTGGGTTAAGTATAGCTCTCCACATGTCCGGCAGGTGCAAAGCTGTTGTTAGCACTAGCAGATCCCCATATGTGTGCACAAGTGTTGTGGGTAATAAGCCGCATGGTGTGGATACAGAGGGAGAATGCTTGGGAATGGAAAATAACTTTGATGTCTGCCTGGCATGCCTGTCTATATGTGGCCTTTGGTCTTTATGGGCAAAGCTGCAGGGTCTGAAACCTGCTTCTAAAATTCATTTTCCACAGAAAAAGCAACAATTCGGCCCGCGAAGAGCATGGATTCTCTGTGTTCCCTGCCAGTGGAAGGTGAGACATCAAGAGCCTATACTGTAAGGGTGAAGGATTGCACCTCTGCATTCTCAGCTTTCCCCCATGCCTGCATGGCTGCAGTGTTTTGTTTGCCTATCTCACCATGTTGTGTATCTTTGTATGCTTATGCCATGGCTGCTGACACATGCCCCTACCTTTGTGTACACGCATTTTTAACCCTTTTCTGTGTCTTTTATGTTGGTGCATGCTCCTGAGAGTTACTACTGTGCCTAGCTGCATCTTTATTGACAATGCGATTGCTTCGATTTCATTCTTGGTTACTCTGGGCACAAAATTACCATTCCCAAAAGTGCTCCCAATAAGCCAACAAAGCCTAGAGCTGTGGCCTTTGTGGGCAATGCAAACTAGCCCAAGACTTGACTGCATTTGATTGACGGGGCCTTCTAATAAAAACCTTAGGTGATTTCCACTGGAAGGCATCCTATACAACCCTGCCTGCCCAGTTTGGAGGATACCTGAAGGCTGGAGCCTGGAAGGTCTTCAATACCTGCTGTCCCACTCCTTTGGGTTAATCTTGGTATTCACCAGGGCAGGACTCATTCCCGGAGGGACTGAGGATCCTTACAGGGAAAGGTTATTTGCTAGTCCTTTGCTTCCCACTGACTTCCTCCTCTCTTCCCACCCCTAGGGGAGGATGAGAAGAGCAGATTCAAACGGGCAGTGACTACTGGAGGGTTTTTTGTTCCGGTGATGAAGATACGCACAGGAGGCACAGGCAGCTCGTATGACCTCAGCAAGGAGAATGAGTGGGAGCGGGAAGGATCTGCCATGGGGGCCAGAGGAAGCACAGAGCTGAGTGGGGAGAAAGGGCCCCCCCGGACACCACAGGCAAAGTCACCACCTGAGCAGCTGAAGGTCTTCCGGGCAGCAGAGGATGCTGAGAACGAGCAGACTTCACCCAAAGGTGGCCGCATGTTCTACACTTGTGAAACAAGCACCAAATCGGGCTTCCCAAGCAGCCTCTTCCCCTTGGAGGCCTCCCCTCGCCACCAGAGGAAAGCCTTGAACATCTCAGAGCCTTTCGCTGTCTCTGTCCCGCTGCGGGTATCTGCAGTCATCAGCACCAACAGCACCCCGTGCCGTGTGCCCACCAAGGAGAAGCTTTCCCTCTCCAGCCTAGAGGAGCTGTCTTCCCTGGTGGCTGAGAACACCAGCCCCTCTGCCTTGGAAGCAGGGACACACACGAGGACAGAGCAGGTGTTGGAGAGGAAGGAGAAACAGCCGGGGACCACTCTGCCAGTGGCAGCATCCAGAGGTGTGTTAAGGAAGGGGATGTGGAGCCTCTGCTGGGCTTCTGGAGGTGCCTTGAAGGTGTGGAGGTTGCTACAGCTTGGTCTCTTTCTTACAAGAGCAGTGTGGGTTTTGATGGTAGCAGGTTAGTGCTTGTTGCAGTAATGAGACTGGGGAGGTGCGTGGCCTCCCAGCAACGTTCTGTTGCACCCAGAGGGAGCTCTTTAGCTTTGTTAGTTGGCATTCAGTTGAAACAGCACCACTTAGTCTGGGTCACAAGTGTTAGTGACATGGTTTAGAGGTGGACTTGGCAGTCCCGAGGTAATGGTTGGACTTGATGATCTTAAAGGTGTTTTCCAACCGAACTGATTCTATGATTCTAAGTAGATGCATCATTCGTTTGTGTTTCTGATCCAGGCTCTCCCCCTGAGGAGCTGGTGGCAGCCAGGAAACCCGAGCCCTTAGAAACTCCACAGCCAGCAGCAGAAAATGAGGAGATGTTATGTGGGCAAAGCAGCACCAGCAGCCCCCAGCAGTCCTCAGAGCAGAGTCCCACCTCGGAACAAACACCAGCCTCAGAGGTTCATAAGGGGCCGCTGCCTGCAGACAAGGCAGAGCAAGGACAGCTCAAGACAAAGGATGTCTCCTCAGAAGGCAGCTGTGTTCAGCAGGAGATCAAGACAGCCAAGACAGAAGAAGGGTCATGCTTTAGACATGTGGTAAGGAAGAAAGCATGAGGAAAAAATGTGGGGGACAATGTCATGGTGGTGGCTGGGAGGTTGTTTAGAGTTTCACTGTGTGTCCATAGTCACGAAAACTCAGCCTATGACCTAGACTAAGCAGGGTCAAGAACAGATCATGTACTGATTCCCTTCTGACCACATCACTATGTGGTGATTTACTTTTACACAACTACCTTCTGTCCCTTTCTTGTCTTCTTTTCCTGTAACTATATGATTGCAGTCAGTGCAATCTGTCTGCTCTGAGACTCTCCAGATGTGAGACTGTCCGGATGTCTGAGCATCTTGGCCCATGGTCTCTGAATTCCCCTTCTTTTTTTGCTGTCCCGTTTGTCTTGGACAGCCTGAACAGTCCTTTTCTCTTCCATTCTGTATGCACTATTTTTTTTTTATTATTATTATTACTACTACTATTATTATGATTACTATTACCTCCTCTGTATCTCTAGCAGAGCTTTTTCACCAAGTTTCTTACAGCAATACTCATCTCTGGACAGCTATTTAAAGATCTGTTGGCATAGCTCCTTGAATAGATTATTCATTCCAGTTTGTGTGCGATTTGGGAATGCAGATCCTCTGGCAAGGCCAAGACAGCCTGAATGGGAAGAGCTGAGACATTCCAGCTACTCATTCACCTCACTCTTTCAGCACATCTGTCCAGGCTTCATTTTGGCCGCACCTCACATCTTCCCCTCTATAAACTCACTTGTTTATAGATGTGTTTCCTTCCTTTAACTGGTAGCAGTACAAGTGTCTGTGTTTCTGTACCTGTAAGTGTGCTCATCCAGGAGCCTGTCTATTCTAAGAGGGCTGTTTGAGGAAGACGAAGGGGTAAGATGGTGATGTGAGCTGCCAGCTCATGGCATTTCTTCTGTTTTCCAGACTGAGGAGGACCCTGCCAATGCCCTTCTAGAACCGCTGTGGCCAGAGATACAGCAGGAACTGAAAATCATTGAGCCTGAGGAGGAGCTCTTGGTCTTGCCAGCCGCTGTTCCCAAGATGGGCCTGATTTCAGAATCCTCTTCTTCAATACAAGCAGATAGTTCTTCCTCTGGCCCAGAGCAAAGTCCAGCCCTGTCTGAGCAGAAATCTGCAAGCAGAACACCACAGATAACAACTCAGGTGCCTTTGTTTGGTGCCACTGTCATGGAAGAAGAAGACAGCCTCCACAGGGGTCAGTCTGATGTGGCTGCACAGCAGAGCTGTGCTTCATCCCTACCCAAACTGGGTACTTCTCCAACTGGCACAGCCACTCCAAAGAACCACCATGCAGTGGTGGACAGCCCGAGTGAATGTCTCACTCCTCCCCTGGACTGGAAGCTCTGTAGTCAATCAGAATTTAATGAGGTTGCTCCAAGTGATGGATTTTCTTGTTCAAAAGGAGCATGTCCAGAGACAGGGAGAGAAAAAGATAGCACTTGCCAGCTGCAGAGGGAAAAGAATGGTCTTACCAGAGGCCAGGCTCAGAAGGAGAAGCCTGAAATCATGACTGCTGATGAAAGGGACACATTCTGCTCCAAGGCACTAAGTGGAGCTGGAATCCAGGAGCTGAAGGAGAGCAATGCTGTTAGCAGAACCCATGATGCTGGTGACCAGGATGATGAGGATACCTGGACAGATAATGTGCAGAGCTTAGAACTTGTGGAGCCATGGGAGGATCACCAGTGGGTTACGAGCCCACTCCATTCCCCTACCTTTAAGGATACTCAGGAGAAGATGATACAGGAGTTTCATCCACAGGGCCAGAGAGCAGAGACAGGCCTTTCTCTTAGACCACGATTCAGTCGCAGCCTCTCCCTGGACAGTAAAGACACAGTGATGAGTCTGTGGACTATCCCATTCTCTTTCATAGATGCCACTGATCAACAGCAGCCATGCAGTGACATTCTGCCAGTGACTTGTGAGCTGCCCAAGACACAGCCCTTCTCCCCATCTAGTTCGGGCAAAGTTAAGCAAGGTGAGAATGGCACAAGTCTTCCAGAAGAACCTGCCAAAAATGATGAGCTGGGGTGCCCCCTCACCAGGGAGGAAGCACCAGCTGAGAAGGAAGCACCTTCTAGAATCCTTCTTTCACAGCCAGAGGAAAAGAAAGTGGATGTGAGCAAAGAAAACCCTTGGAGCTCAAAGCTTGAACTGTCTTTACCGTACCAAAATAGCTCAGGCAGCTCTTCACAGGCAAAGAACATAGAGGAGAAGTTATCCATGTCTCTGGACACTGCCCTGGGAGGAGAGACTGTTGTCAAAGTGTTGTGCTCTGCCACTGAGTCACAGCTGAGTAGTAAAGGTGAAGAAACACCTCGTAAAGTGAAGACTCGGCCATCATCCCTCAACTTGGATTCACTCCTTCCAGCCCCAGATTTCTTCACATTCGAGAGCCTGTCCATGCCTTCTGCCCCTGGGAACCTCCTGTGCGGGCAGAAGGAAGTGAAAAGCAGTGATTCTGTCCCATCGCTGCCCACTGCCTGCCCTGCTGCCAGTAAAGGCGTTACTTGGGGGTCTCATTTCAATGCCCATGTGGATCTAGACTTGGATTACCTAGCGGTAGCCCATGCCACCACTGGCCGTCGTAACTCTGCCCCTGTCAGCGTGTCGGCAGTCAGGACCTCCTTCATGATTAAGATGTGCCAGGCTAGAGCAGTGCCTGTGATACCGCCCAAGATCCAGTACACCCAGATCCCCCAGCCCCTGCAGGCTCAGAACACTGCTCCTCCAGCTGAGAAGAAGGAAGCAGAAGCCAAGCAGGCAGTCAGGCAGACTCAACGGGTGGCATGGAGCCACTTGGACACCCCCAAGAGCCCCCTGGCAGAGAAGAAAGCCAAAGAAGAGAAAGAAAACAGTGACCCAGCTCAAAAGGACTCAGCCTGCCCTTGGCACAGCAGCCTTGGCTCTTCTCTGGAGACATCTCAGTCAAGTCAGTGCCCTGCTACAGATGTCCCTGTTCTGCGCCGAAAGCGCACCTCTGAGGGGGAAACAGCTGGAGATACCCCACAGTCCTCAAAGATGGAGAGGCCATCAGGGTTCTCCAAGCCTTCGTATAGGTCTAGGCCCGGGAGGCCCCAGAGTCTGATTCTCTTCAGTCCCCCTTTCCCCATCATGGACCACCCCTCCTCTTCAGCAGACTCCAGGGTGTTGCTATCACCCATAAGGAGCCCTACTCAGACCACCTCTTCGAGCCCCATTTGTGGCGATCTGTCTGAGCCTTCGCGGACAACGCCTGAGGGGGTGACGCTGCGGAACAAAATGACCATCCCCAAGAATGGCCAGAGACTGGAGACCTCCACCAGCTGCTTTTACCAGCCCCAGAGGCGCTCTGTGATTCTGGATGGACGAAGTGTGAGGCAGATCGAATAGCAACTGCCTCTCATATTCCTTTTTCATAGTGGATGGGATAGGAGTGTCCATGACCAACTCTGTTGCCATTTTGCTGTTGTTAGAACTATTTTGTGCAAGATGGACTCAAATCCTTTAGGGTTTCCTGCAAAGCATTTTGCTATGGAGGTTCATAGTCTTTTGTCTTGCTTCTCCTTCCCTTTCTCACCCCTGCCTATTCCCTCACCGCCTGCTTCTTTTTTGCATGCCAGTCCCAGGGAACTTGCATTTCCTCATAGTCATTGTCTAACAAAGCCCTGTGAAAGTCTCATCCTCCCTATGAAAAAAAAACAAAAAGAAAAATAAATCTTGGTATAATTAGAAAATAGGGCTGGGGGGAAACATTGTTCCAAAAGCACTGCAGCCCAGGGTGCAGGGGCACAACATTTGCTAGGGAGGTAAGCCTAGGTGTTTGGGACTTTCTTCTATTGTTTCCCAGCCACCAGTGAAGGACCATGCCTATCCATTCCTGTTGTCTGATTTAGACAGTGTAAATCAACTGTGCAGGAGGCTGGGCATAGCTGAAGAGGAAGGTGAAGCTGGCATGAGCAAGTCATTATACAGGGTGTAAAACACCCAAGGATGTTGCAGTGACAAACATACAACCTGAATGTGCTGCCTCCAGCTCTGTCCTTGCATCAGAGATGTGCTCTTTGCAGCATATGCAAGGGCTAGAATGGAAGCAGCTGGGCAGGAAACACCTAGCTGTTCCTTTAATCTCCCAAATCCAGCTCATGAGCTCTGTTGTGCTCAACCACACCTCGCTGGGTCAGACAAGGTCCATGTGGCTGGGGAATGAGTGTGAGGCTGACTGTTCAGTAGTAGAGACTTGTCAGGCTGGTGTCAGTGAAAGCAAAGACACAGTCTTAACAGAGGCCAGAATCAACTATTTCCATCATTGCTTAAAGCCAGATGACACCTCTGCAACTATCTCCAGCTGTGCTCCACACTGCCAACAGCAGGGAAAAACAAGGGCATCTTCTGATCCACATGGCCTTGGGCTATTGCCCTTTCGAACCCTGACTGGCATATCTTTGACCCTTGGTCTTTCATTGCCACTGTGTGGCATGTCCCCATGTGCTTCTTCTTCCTTTAAACCTCCTCTCCTTGTGGTTTTACACTGTTTCTTTGAGACCACAGCTGGTTGTCATCTCCCTGGTCTTCACTGCTTTCAGGTGGGTTAAGATTATGGCAAAGAGGATGATGTTTAGGACTGCAAAATAGATAATGAACAATACAATGAGAGGGGGATTAAAGTGAATTAAACTCTCTCCTGAAGGGTTATTACTGTTACAGGCAAATACACATTCATATACGCAACAGATGCCACAGAAACAGAATTAAAGGTTCCTTTGTAAAGGCTCTAACTCTACATTCACAGCAGGCTCATCTATTGCCTGGTATGTGACTGGGGGTGATTGCAAAGGCACGCACAGCCTGTGCTGTCTCTGCAATTTAAGTTCCACTGGAGACTACAGAAGAGATGGGAACACAGGTGTTGCTGCCAGCACTGAGATTGTCCCTGTAATGGTACTTGCAGGGGCCATCATTCATGGGGAGGTCTGTGTCTGTAGGCCCTCAGGTGGGTATTACGGGCTATAGTTTATGAAGTAACTGAGCATCTGGTAGGAAGTGCTATAGCCACCACAATGAGTGTCAGTCAGGATTTCCTGAGGGATGTATGTTTAGGGCTTTTTTTGTGAAGTACTGGCATTTTTAAACTGTTAGCAAACCCATGAGCTCCTGGTGTGTACTGAATGTGTCACTTCATGTGTCACTGTACCTGGAGGGCCCAGAGCCTGTACGGTGCTTTCTCTGCACTATTTGATTGCAAAAGGAGGGAGATGGCAGAGTACTTTTGAGAAGTTCTGGTCCCACAAATGCAAGCAATGTATCTTCAGCAGAATTTTCCTCTAGAATCCAAAGGGAGTGTGAAAAAACAGGAGGGCTTTTCCCTGTCAGAGCTTGCAGCTTTTGATCCTCCCCGCTGTACTCCTCTCTTGTGCATAACACCATGTGAGAGAGAACAGAGCAGAGAATGAAGCCCATGCTGTCAGTGGAGGGAGAATATTACACCAGACAAGAGCCTGGAGTTCTTGTTGCAGGTCCGTGTTCTTTCACAGATTGCAGCCTATGCTTTGTCTGGGCATGCTGTGGACGGCAGGTCCAGAATAATCAGCTTCATGACAATTGTGCTTTCCTTCTCCCTGACCATAAAATACCTGTGAAGCCTCCCATTAAAACTAGGAGATTGCCAGTCCTCGATGCTCCTCATAGCACAGCTCTGCTTGGCATTTACATGGCACCCAAATGCCTTTTTTACTGCCTCATGGGAAAGCTTTCAACCACCATGGCTGAGTTAATGGCAAATGACTTGAGAAGATGTGATATGAGGTATTGTGGTAAGGTATAGGGAAAGTAAAAGGTATGGAAATGATGCACAGGATTTTTTGGCATCAATAGAACAGTTTACTTTGGACGGGGATTTATATTCTCTCAGTTCGTAGAAGTTTTATCTGCCAAGGCATCTGGAATGGGGCCAGCAAAGCTCACAGAGTACTGTGGAAAGGAAAAGAAAATGTGATGAAACCTTGGCACCTTAAAACAGTTCTTGTCTTTTTTTTTTTCCCCTCCTTATTCTCATATAAGCTGATCTGTGAACAAGAAATGAAGTCTGGCAATTTGTATATAATATACTGTCTTAATTCTTAACAGCGTTCCAGTAAGTAATAGCGCTTTTGGCATAAGTGGCGAAATTCCTGCAAGAGAAAATGACTCTAAATCATTACTTAATATTAAAGATCAGCCTCAGCTAAAATCTGTATCCAGACTGTACTTTTTGAGGGTGTTTCAGAATTTGAACTCAGAGCCAGGTCCTGGGTTTTAATGAAGCAGAGATTCTGCAATGGCATCTCTATTTTGTAGCTCGATCCCATCTCTATCTACAGTTACGTGCAAAGCTGAGAGAGTACTTTCTGAGAGTACTGTGCAAGGTGCACCACTGCACTGAGGTCACCATGCCCAACTCCATACTCAGACTTCTGCAGGCTTTGTAATGCTTAATGGTGGGTCCATGTTAATACTGATAGTTGCAAGACCAGAACTTGATAGTTAGAGAGAGCCAGAAGATAGGAGCCATCTCCCAATGAATAGTGCTGAATGTGTGGTTGGAGCTTCCTGAGATCCAACCTTATTAAGAGACCCTGAGGTCAGCTTCAGAGTCAGACCCAATCTCATCTTTGCTTCAGAGCCATTAGCTTGCTTTCTGCCATCCTACAGCAGCAGACTGAACCTGTGACTGGAAGCAATCCCGAAGTTCAGGGTTTTGCAGTGGTACTTTGTGGGTACCAAACTCCTGCCCTCCAGCACAACCCTGCAACACTAGAGCCTTGAAGGAAGGGTTTGGGTTCTTTTGCTCGCTTTTGGGTTTGTTTGGGGGTTTACTGTGTGTGAAGTATTATGGAGAGGGACAGATTGTTTTATGGGAGATGGGGCAGCCCAGAATATGAGGTTTTGTGTACAGGAGAGTTAAGTCAGGTGTTCTTGGCATTATGGAAAAGACCTCCCTAAACAGACTGGCACATCATTTGCAGCTCTACAAGGATCATTTCAGGGACTCTGCAGTACATTTTGAAGAGTGTCAAAGTTGCAGATGGCCCCAATCTGTCATGATATGGTATCACCAGCATATGTTGCTAGGGAACTTTCACCAATGGGAGACAAGAGACACTTATTCTTCCCATGTAGTCAGGCAGTTTGTACAGCTTCTGTTAAGAGTAACCCAGAGTGAAATGGCTGGGCTGTCAAAGATGAGAATCCCCTGATGGAAAGGAGGGGCATGGAGAATGTTAGCTCATGTGGGAGCTGCTTTATTGGCAGGAGAGTAAACAGGAGGATTGTATTTTACCTTATAAACCACATTCCTCTGTCCTGTCTATCCCATGCTATCACTTCAGGAAGACTGAAGCACTTCTTTTTTTCACCTTTATTGCTTCAGAGGAATTTAGGTCTGTATTAGAGAGCATCCATAAAACCCTGCAACATATTCCCTCATCCAGAGTCCAAATGGTGCAATTAAAGTATTGTTTCTTTCTTTATGAATTCTGAAATGCCTGTAGTGGTGAATATTGTGTTGAATTTATATATATATATAAAAGAACATTTTATATATATTAAAATGGAAATCTAATTAAAATGAAGGAATTGCTTAAATAGAATCCTGCATATCTGTGAAATGGGCTCATGCATGGAACTGGTTTCTGCTGCAAGTTTTGTAGTACTGAGGGTATGAGATCAACTAGTTTTTTGCCCACAGAGGAGAAGCTAATCTGTGGTGGGCAAAAGGCTTGAATCTGCCTTCCTGATCAGGATCTTGTCCTGAGAGAGCAGAAATAAGATCAGCAGAGACAAGAGTACAAGGACTGATTTAAGTTGCCACCACAAGCATCCCCCCCGTCCTTGGAGATGCAAACAATCTACTGGAGTATGTATTACCCTTCAGGCATGCCCAGGTTTTGCAGTTGTCCTTTTTGCTTCTTTCCATTTCTAGGGAAAACTAATCTCTAGGGGAGGGGAGAAGCTGTAGCTGATGCCTGTTTGGTTTAGTTTTGGCTTGCTCCTAATTGATGTAAAGGCTCGGTGATAACTAATCCTGCTCCAAGCAAGGAATGGAAAGCTTGCCACGGAGCTCAACTGGAGATGGAGCAGGACTTCAACAGCCCTGGAAAGGAAGGGTGGTAGGAGGCAAGAGCTTCCTGAGGGCTCCATGCAGCAGACCAGACCTTAGATCTTGTTCTTGCAGGCACTGGTCCCCTTTGAATTACTCTTTGCTGCCAGGTCAAGGGAAGGGCTGGAAGTCAGACACTGTGAAAAGGACTGTCCCCATCCCACTGGCCCTGGTTTGTGATTACTTCTCCTGCTAGCTCTGAAGGATTGTATTTTTGTTAAGCTTTGTTCTCTGTGTGGACTTGCCTGCCTTTGTGCCTTTGCTTTTAAAAAGAAAGAAAAACAACAGCCACAAAAGAAAGGTGTTTTGCCAGGTCTCAGCCATGAGATTAAACTGGAGTTTTTATAAAAACAGACCTGTGCCCTAGTGATGTTTTGGAACACTTTCTTTTTCCTTTCAATTTGGTTTATGAGTGCAGTGCAAATGCATTTGTGTTCCTCTGACGTGGAGTTTGAGTCCTGTTTTCGTGTGAGTGGCACTCAGCTGTGTTTGACTGTGTGGATGAAGGTTACAGCCTGATCACACACGTTTCTTACTGTAGAATGACCAAAGCATCTGAAATGCTTTCAAACTTCCAAGGGTAAAATTCATCTTTCTTCTTACCGCTTCCAGCTCTACCAGGCTGAAGTTTCAGTGATGCACAATCACATCCTCCTATCCAGCATATCTCCTGCACAATTCTGCCTTGCCTGTGATAATGTAGAGCAGCCATGAGTACATAAATACTCTGGGATTCCAGTTCTTGTAGAGAGGAAGCCAAGATGGAACAAGAGAAGCTACTATGAAGCCTCTGGTGTAGGCACTTGTGTTGATTTGTAAAGGACAAGCAAGAACTCCAGTATTAATTAAGTTCCCTGGTTCTCTGGATTCTTACAGTGCCCTTGCTGACCCAATCTCTGAGCTGTAGCCTGGAAGTGAATTAGTATTAGTATTAGTATCTATCTGTTATTCTACCCTGGGGTTGTAGCCACAGTGGACATACCTGCAGTTCAGCCTGCTCTTTGTTCTCCTTAAAGACCACATGAATCCTTAGGTTACATGGAATACTTCTTGTTCCTCCTCAGCAGCTGAATTCAGGGCTTGACTCCCCTTCCTACCTCTTTCATGACTTCAATTTCCCTTTAGGAAAATGCCTGGGTTGTGCTTTCTGCTTACCATGACAACTGGCACACAAAGTGAGGGAAAACCATGTCTGTTGAACTCTGAAATTGTTTGTCATAGCCAACTATTACTGCTGTATGAGAAACAATGTTTTTGTACTCTTTGTGCCACAGAGTCTAGCAATGACTTGGCCATAAGACAAGTGAAGAATCTCAAACTTCTCCCCAGCATTCCCATGGTTATGAAAATCAAGTAAAAGGCTCCAGTCAGCACTATTCCCTAAATCAGAGTGCTTGAACACATGGAAGTGCTTGCACACAATTCCAGCCAATTTCTTTTGCTTTCCTACCACCATGAGTGTGAAAGTCTGACTCAAGACAATCTTTTGTGTATGTTGCATTGGAAGCAACAGCTATAACATCTTGGATAATTTCAGCTAAGCCAAAACCAGGATTAAGCAAGTTCCCAAACTGGCTGTAAACCAGGAAACAAGCAAAACCAGTGCCAAAGAGCATTTGATACCGGTGTCTCATGCATCCTCCTTTCAACACAGGAATTCAGCTATGGGCAACAGAACATCTAGCTGGTATCCCACTGGATGGAGCTAAAGGCCAACTGAGAGCAAAGGGAAGGCAGCCAGTGCAGGCAAGGAAATAGAGCCCAGTGAAGGAGACTTAGGCCAAGCTGGTGCAAGGTGTCAACAACAGCAAAAAGAACAGGTTCATAATAGCCAAGACAGAGAAAGACAGTGAGCTCTCCAAGTTCACTTTCTGTCAGAGCAGAATAAACTACAAAGAATAAAGAATAAGTCTCTCTACAAGGGTAAAAGATGAACAGTTTCAGAGTTAAGGATTAGAAATGAATGGGAGCTGCAAAGCTCAGACTAGCCAAGTCCTGATGCCCCCAAAAGTTAGATACAGTATGAGTGTTAAAACAAGAAGGTAGCTATTTTCTCATGTCTTATTTACAAACTGCAATGAGAGATGAACTAAGTTTTGCAAACCTAGAAAATCCATAGGAATGATGTTGTGCACTTTGGGTCCAGATCCATCTTAAAACTGCACCTGTTTTCTTCCATAGCACTTCTTTTAAAGGGGACATATATCTCTCTATGATTTAAATCCCTTATCTGAAAAGAACAGGAAATATCTGAATTCAGTGAGAGGAAATGGTTTCAAAGAAAACTTAGTAGCTGCTTAAGAATGAGCCACAAGGAACAGGAACACAGGAACAACCAGAGCTGGAGAAGGGAAAATAACACACATGATGATTATTAAACAGAAAAAGATTCCAGGTAAGTAAAACCCAAAAAGGGAAGAAAACCCCACAACCAAACAACTCCAAAACCCAGCCAATGAGACAGATTTGGACCAGTCCAAAAAATATCAGATAACTTCTTTCCCTCCTCTTTCGTAGGAGACAGGAAAAAGTTTACATCCGAAAGAACAGCTGCTCACAAACTGCTTTACTCACCTTTTTTATTGTATTGTGAGATAATTTGCTTTAAAGACCAACCGTCAGACAGTGGAGGCAGAAGAGAGGTGTAAAAAGACTTGGCTGGTTATTTGCGGGGATTATTTGAAGTGTCATGGCTTTACCTTCTCCAGCCTCTGTGCCAGCCACAGGACCCTTCTAAAGGTGACCATTGTTTTGGAAAATATATAGACAGGGAAGGTTTTCAGTCCTGCATTCAATCACGGTCAGTAACAGCCCTGGGTAGGGAGAGCGGCTCACTGCTCATCACTTAGCAGTCTTGCAGAGCTTATACCAAGTAGTGAATGTGCAAGAACTGCAGATGACCTTGCCCATCCTGGAATTCCACCTCGCGTGCAAGCTAACACAGCCAGAAACACCCTCACCTTTTATTCCTGTTGAGGATGAGCTCTCATCACTCATCCTCAACTCCTCAAGCAGCAGGATCTCCTCAAGATAGATGCCTGAGATTACAGACAGAGTTCTTGCAGGAGGTTCCCAGCATACCAAACGTTGCAGAGGCTTTCCCCAGTTGCCAAAAAGGGCAGGGCTGCCAAAGGGTGGGAGAAGGAGGCTTCATTTATGAGCTAGTTTTAGGTCATACTTGGTCCCAATAAACATTTGCTTGGCACAAGTCCCTGTTAAGGAATGTGAAAATCTAAGATGCCAGGGCAGCGAGCAGGACGAGGGATAAATCTGAGTCAGAGGATACCAAACACCACCGACAGCCCGGTTGATGGTTTTCACAATAAGGTCGGTAGCCAGATGCAAGCATGGAGATAGTATGTTGTATATGGTATACAGTGGAGATAGTATGTTGTACATGAATCAGTAAGGTAAGGAGAAATAGGGCCTGAGAGAGTCTGTGTAAAGAGATCTCACGCAAAAGAAGAAGTAGTGAGAGCAAAGAAGGAAGGGGTAGGAAATCCTGTTGGAAAAATATACAAAGGCAGCCCCATTGCCTGAAGGAATAGACACATTCAGTACTGCCAGCCGCAAGCATTCAGCAGTGTGAAAGACATCAGGTTATGTCTGTGTGTGTGCGGGAGGGAAGCAGCTGAGGACTTGGGATTCTTGTTGGCTCGGAGGCCACGCTGCTCTGTCAAGTCTGACCACAGGATGTTTCTCAGCAAGGCCCCCATTTCTCAGAGCTGGGATTGTTACAATAAATTAATAATCTAAAAATACAGTTGATAACTCCATGGGAGAATCAAAACATGCTTCGTTTGCCAGGAGAGAGCTGTGAATATTCACACCTACAGAGGAGAAATGCACAGAACAAATCTGCAAACAAACTGCACACCTTCCTTCACCCTGTCTTAGCCCAGCAGTTTACATGCACATATGCATATTGCCTGTTTTGAGGACCATAAAACATCCACCCATACCTCCGAGCAGCAATCCAAACAGCTGAGAATGACCAGGATTTCTTTACAAGCCTCAGCCAACACATAAACCAGTTCACTACCATTCCTATCACAGACTCCATCCCTTCCTCACCCTTCCCCTGGCATCCCAGGTAAAGAAGTTGCAGAGATTGGAATCAGCCTTCAGAAGCTGAAAAACCTGACAAAGCTGGGCAGGAGTTTTCACAAGCATGCTCAACATCATTCTGCCATCAGTCCAGTCCTTTTCTTCTTCCTCTGTTCAGGCGGCTAAAGCTGGATTTTTCTGGATGCACAGGGACACGGTTGGCACTCTTGCATAGATCCAGCATTGCCCTGGTCAATCACAGCTTTTTGTTTTAAGAACATAAATCACAAAGTGCAACGTGAGGGAAAGGCTTAAGAAGCAGAAAGCAAAGTGAAGGACCGAAATTTCATTAGCTTAAGCTGCTGTTTACGCAATAGGTCAATGGTATCATTTGCAACTGGTTGGAGCAGTTAATACTGCAACTTTTTGCAGCTGATTGTACAAAACCTTCTTGCAAAGTAGTGTAAAAAAAATAATGTCAGTTCCTCTTCTCCTGCAAAGTCTTGCAGCATTTTCTCTGCGTTGAGAGCAGTGCTATCATCATACCACAGTCAGACGCAGCAGAAAGGAAGAGACCTCTGGGTCTGAAGCAAAAGACCAGAGGAGGAAAATAGTATTTGACATTACCTGCTTCTGTGGTCCTAAAGTCATATCTCCAGCCACGTCCATACATAGAAGGTCTTACTAGTCCCACAGCCAGTCAGGGCACCCACTGGAGTTCCAGAAATGACTTGAGCAAGAGAACTTTACACAGGAAAGCAGATATCCATGAAGGGTGCCATGACTGAGGAGGTATTGGAGAGGTTTGGTCAAGCAAGGACAGAGGCTCTGTGCCTGCACTGTCCTTCCTTCCCCATTTCTCTTCTCTCTGCTGTTGTGGTTGGTGGAGATTTGGAGTTCATGGCAAGTGGCAGAGAACCCAGTCTTTGCCATTGCTGCCGAACTTAGGCAGACAGTGGTTCTCTTTAGACTTCTTTAGGTTTAGGTATTGCTGTAGCTTACAACAACATACACACAAAAATCCTCCACCACCAAACTCCCCCCAAAACCCGCAGACCACTGACATGCACAGTCCACACACTCTATCCATGCCTTGAGTCTCACAAAACAGTGCTGAAGGCTAATTTCCTTATGGAAATTGCTAATAGTGGAGCATCTCCAGGACAGTCACCATGCCACCAATCCAGCGAAGTGGCTGATCCATTGGGATTTTCCTTTCTGAAGGCACACACATAGAGAAAAAGCCTTCTATGTTGCAGAGGCCTAGACCTTCCTCAAGCTATTCACCCTGATAGCTGCCTCTTTCTCTCCCCCAGCACTCTAGCAAGTGACTATTCAGCTGTAGAGATTCTGTAGTACCATGCATAGCAGCACTCTGATCTTCAAGATACAGGACTTTAAAGCCTGCCTTTGCACTGCCCCACATGTCCCAGATACAGACATTTACCATTTTCCCTTCTCAAACACACAATCTAAAACAAGAGAAAGATTTCATTTCCACTTCTTTTTAATTGGTATTTTGGTGAATATACAAAACCAAAGAATCAAGGCTAATGGCCAGTGTGAGGACCTGAACCAGTGCACCTTTGGAAGAGGCTTCACCTTAAAATGCTCTATACAGGAGCATATTTCAGATGACACATGTAACTGTTGAACTGTTTACTAGGAAAGACACCAGATCAGTCTGGGCCAAAGTAAACAGCCTCTGTTGAACAGAGCAAGAACTGTAAGTGCTGATGCAAGGACTGGATTTGGTTCAGTTAGCTCCTTGCTTGCATTACTCACAGGAGTTATTCCTTGTCATTATTTGCCTTTTGTTCTACCTGATCTGGGTATGTGGAAAGGGGAACTACATAGGGGGATGTGATCATATACATGTAGGTAGCTGAAGCAAGAAGTGTGGTAATCTAAGGGCTTGAGACAGCCACTTTCACAAAGCCAGCTACAGCACAGGACCTCACTTATTCTGCACGAATCTTGTGTAAAGTACGTAACAGCTTTTTGAAGCAGTTGCTTGTTAGCAAGTGGAGCTTTCCCTGGACTGGCACTTCTGAAGGTAGGAGCACATGCAGTAGTTCCATCAGTGACAGGAGGTAGGCTTGGATTTAGGGCTTGACGAGCAGCAGATTTTTTATCCCTGACATTGCTTTACTGCTGACACACTTAAACTCTTTGAGAATCTGCCTTATTCTAAGGCAAGGGGTGACAGAGACCAGGAACAGAAGCTGAACAATAAAATAGATTAGAGATGTCTGCAGTCTTCTCCCTTGCAGCATCTGTCTTTATTGGTCACAGAAGTTACAGCTTTGCTCACATAGCCCTTGCTGGAGCCTTCAGCATTATAAGTTATATTCAACATAGTTTTAGAGAGACATTTGTCTGAAGCAAATGCGTATGGACATTTTCCTTTCTGATGGTATCATAGGGCAAATCAGATCACTTCTTAATCTTATGCTCCAAGGATTTCTTGCACAACGAAAGAAGGATTGTGCCTCAGCCAGGAGGCATTAAGGCTGAAGAACAAGGGGCAAATAAAAGACAAGAAGATTCTTTCCTGGAGTTATCAGCAATGTGTGTCAAGTTTTTAGAGGGCAAAAGTGTATATGGGAGAGGTAGTGGGAAAACTTCAAATCCTCCGTGGCACAAGGGAAATGGAGCAGGAGGCAAATGCTGTTTCACATGGTGCTTCAGGGCAGCGCTGAGTGTACCAGGCCTTCAGTAGTCAATTCTGCTCCAGAAGAACATGGTACCAAGGAGGACGAAGAACTGAAATGATAAGACTACTGGGTATCTCTGCTCCCCTTTTTCCTTCTTCCCACCTCTCCCCCAGCCCCATTTAGTCCTAATGATAGGAGAAAGCAACAGAAATTCTTGATAAGCCAAGTCTGTTCAGGCAGAGGAAGCTTAAAGCTTTTTATCTGCACAGAAGCTTCACAGTGAAGAAAGAAGGTATGTGCAGCCATAACTACTTGAGTGGATCACTCAGCTCGTTGGGGATTATCTGTCATGAAGCTGCTGAACCCTGAGTACTTAAAACACTCGTACAAAGTCTTTGAACTATAAACTGAATTATCTGCCATGATTGCTGTTTAGATGATCCAATATGTTTCACAAACAAGTATCTGTGGGCTGTGTTGGCTGTGTTGCATTACTGAGGTGGCAGCAGGCCACAACACACTTGAAGGCCATCTAGCTCCTCACCTTGTGGAAGCCAGAATGGAGTGGAACATGCAAATGTAGCCCTGTCAGTGAAAGAGGCTACAAGCAGATTGGTGATGAAAGAATAAGTATAATCTACAGACCCTTTAAATGCGTCAGCCCTGTCATCCACCTCCACCCAACTGGGTGTGGATTAGAAAGAAAAGAGAAGCGGAAATAGAGGCAAATATTAAGTACTCACAGTCCAGCAGAGGATGGCAAAACCAAACCAGGCAACACCCCAGGCTTGTGTGTTTACAGGCCCAGAAATAGCGTCATAACAACCCTGTAAGACAACCGTGAATGGATGAATCAGCAGCAGCTTTGAGCTTGTATCACAGGGAGACGAAATTATCCACCTCTGAGAGAGACTGAGGTGACAGGCTCCTCTCCTACTGCAGCTTGGGTAGCTCACAGGGTCTCAAAAAGACAAGCTGGAGCTACACTGCTTATTGATAACTTGCAGATAGAGTACCTGTTTC
Organism: Psittacula echo; assembly: GCF_963264785.1. NCBI lineage: Eukaryota > Metazoa > Chordata > Aves > Psittaciformes > Psittacidae > Psittacula > Psittacula echo. The sequence continues at coordinate 10,003,176 of NC_137736.1, forward strand.
TAGTTTCAAATACAAAGTAGGACCATCTCAGACACTTCAAGGACTGGCAGTCCTGTCTTACCCACTTGCCGAGTATACATATATAACCAAACTTAGCCAACACAGAGCTGACCTCCAGAAGCAAGAAGCTGTAAGCAAATTTGGAAGCTTGAACACCTTTTAGAAATGCTTACTAGTGTAGTAGTTGATGCTTGTGACCCATAAGTCTGAATAGGACAAGCCTGTCTACTGAGAAGTTCTACCTTGAGAAGGACAGTTATTGACTTGCCCACTTGTATTGTGTACACTAATCTTCAGGCTAAGTTTGATTTAGTTACTGTCCATCTACATGTTGGAGGTGTCAGTTCTTTCTGATGGCCTTAGGCAAGTTTTCTTAATAGCTCTTTCTTCATAAGGAAGGCTTTTTTACAACCTATCCGGTGTTGAGCAACATGGATACTACAGGCGTTGCTTCTCCTCCAGAAAGCTTCTGAACACCTTCCCTTCCAGCAAGGTGCTTTTGACCAACATATGTTAACTATGAAAAGCTGAGAGGATCTTACGTTGCTGTTATAGTAGCCAGGGACTCCAAGCTTGCAGCCGTCGAGGTTGGTTGGGGACCCTTGGTCATCCAAAACACAGCAGTTGCGTGGCCAAGGGTAGTCAGCATCGTTGTGAGTGGTGCGGAAGGCGGACGTGTAGTCCTGCCAGTCTGAGGGGCCGTGCACCCCGCAGCACTGGTTCTGCAGGGCAAGAGAAGGGAATGATCTTTATGGGAGCAGGTCAAAGCCCTCCACATGGCTGGTTAGGCATTAACCACAGATTTATAGGGGACATTTCTGGAGTGCCTGCATTTGACAGTCTGCCATCTGATAAATGAGCAAAGCGGGGAGGGTGGCAGGACTTTCTCTATGGTTCAAGGAAGATGCTGTCCTCTTTATTATCAAGTGGCCTGAAGGAGGACTTGAAATTCCAGGGCTGCAGAGGATTTAGTAATTAGTGAGATATTTCTGTGTTATTATTACCTGAACCATGATTTTATCCCATGTATCTGTGACTCCATCAATCATCCATTTGTCATTGTTATTGTCTGGCTCTGACTTCTTATACCTCTCCAGCATTTGCTTCAGGAAGACATTTGGAGTGAGCTATAGAAAAACAAATCCAAACGGTGAAGACTGCAGAAACTATTTGAATAAGTGGCCATGTAAAGCAAACATAGTGTTATTTGGGGTGGGTTTGTTTGCTTATTTCAGTGTCTTCCTGGAGAACAGGAATGCTGCTTCTGTCCCAGTTTTACACATAGGAGAATAAAGAGCAGGATTTGAAGCAGAGGAGCAACAAAGACATAGATCTTGAGCACGACTCTTAAACAGGCTCTACCAGATGTTATATCACAGGAGATGTGCAGAATATAGGGGTTACATTTGATATGTTGCTTGGAACTAAAGTACCACAAGTAATTTCCCTCCCTACCAATATCTCCAACAACCCACATAATCTTTCCTTCACCAGTAACACTGCCTAGGGCAATGCTGAAGATTTGTCTTCTGCATGCATGATAATCAGTCTATAGTTGAAAGACTAAACACTGCATCGATGATTCAGCTCACACTAGTATTTCCTTAACTACAAGGTTGTATATGTTTTAAAGAGTTAAAAATAACAAAGCTATTTTAAAAAGAACAAAGTAATTTCCTTGATTAGAATAATAATGTTGGAGAGTTTCCTTGTGGGGTCTTATTTTATCTCAGCAGTTCTTTGCATTTACACTGTACCACCACACCAGCCATTTACTGCTCTAAACAGGACCACCATGTGCCCTGGAACTGCAATGTTACCCAATGTGGTTTGCAAGAATACTTGAGGAAAGAAATACTCACAAAGTCCCTGTGTGTCGCTGCCGTGATGCAAGAGGCCATTTCAAATGCATAAGTGATCAGCATGAGAATGATATACTGTGGGAGACAGACAGCAGAGTTAGAGGGAACAGCTAAGCAGTCTTTTCAAGATTAAGCATGAAACTGATCTTTTTCAACCTAGTTGATTCTATGATTCTACAATTCAAGGCAACAGAGGCCAGGCTATTCTATCGTCAGTCCTCTATATGCCCTGAACATTCATGCAGCCCTTCTCTTCTGCTTTCTTGAAGGTGTATTACTGGACTTGTTCTACCTCTCCCAGACAAGATCTCATCAGCAGCTCATGGCATTGATACCACCCTGCCTTCATGGAAAATGTTTTGTCTGATATGTCATAAAATAACATTTGCCCTTTTCTTTGTTGCATCTCATTAGCGACTTATGCTTGTGCGATGTCTCCTCCTTCCTCTTCCACTTGCCAGCTATAAGATTTTTAGGAAGAAGCTGTTCACTCATAGCAGGAGAGCTCGTACTTTGGAGAAGCAGAAGGTGCAATTTAGGGTGTCTTTCAGATCCTCCTGATTTTGCATCGTGAGATTTCCTCAGCATTGGTACTATGTGAACAAAGATCCTTCATGAAAAAAGATCCTAAGGATCAGCTTAGAGTCTATTTCACTGTTTCTTTTCCGTTCTCAGCACAACCCCTTTAACCTTTCCAATATTCCTCTCCGTGTTCTCATGTCTCTGTTTCTCTTCCCACTATTTAGAATATTCTTCTCAGATTCAAGGCATTTGTTTCCTTCTTACCCCAGCTTCTGCCCCTTGTACTCTCTCCTGTACCACAGCCTTAGGTTTCAGAGAAGACACCAAAATTCAGAGGTAAGACAATTCTCTTCACTCAGCTGGTTGCCAGGCAGTTCATGGCACGAGATTTCATATCTCTAAGTGTCTCTTGGTTAAAACAGACAGCCTGCCGTCCCACATTAATCCAGGAGAGAGCCGATTACAGAAGTTTCGGCTCTACCCTTCATTAATGAAAGCACCAATTACTGCCAACCTAAGGGACTAAGAGAGAAATTGTACTGAGATTTGTTCACACCTTAACATTGTTCTTGGCTTAGCCAAAGCTCTCTGTCCCCACCCCTGTAATTTCTGCCTGCCTGCTGATGTCTAAGGTTCTCAATTGCACCCTTATTTGGTACACTAACACATACTAATGCCTTGTACAGAAGGGATTACTTATCAGCTCCTTAACTGAATGGTATAGGACAGCTGAAAGGTAGTAAGGGGTGGAGAGAAACAAGGATCTAAACCACATCCCAGCTACATCTGATTGCACAAGTGCTTCTGCATTGCTTCAGGGCAAGGTCAGAGTCAAGCAAGTCAGCTTAAACCTCCATTGTGGCTACCACCATTTATTCCCTCAGCCTGATTCAGGAGCTTCTCAAGCATGTGCCCTCACCATGTGGGACACCAAGCCATGATCAAGAAGAACCTCTGGCTCCTTATCACTAGTAGAAGCTGTCTTTGCTCAACGTGTCATTACTAAGGTGAGCAGGGAAACTAAGGCAGCATTTTGTCAGTTTGGCAGCAATAGGTAGGAGAACATTGCCACACTTACCACAAGCAGCAAGGTCTTGTTGGACTTAATGACTCCAACGATACCAAGGATAGACAGAACAAAGAGCGCAAAGCCAACAAAGATGCCAATCCAGGCAGCAGCATAGATGTCATCGTTTTCTGTGGCTTCCAGCAGAGGGTAGAGACCATGGGGATCAGACACAAAGAAAATGCACTCTGCTGTCAGGGCAATGCCGCACATCTGAAAAGTGCAAGTTCAGGAAATCCATTAGTTTAAGCTCCTCAAAAAGTAAAAGAGATAAAAAAAGATGGAGACCACTTTTCTTTCATTCAACATCCTGCCAAACAGGAGCTACTCAACTCCTCCTCTGCCCAACTCCACAATCCCTTGTATTGGGCCTTCACAGAAGAGTTGCAGACAAAACTCAGCCAGCCTATACCTGAGAGACCAGACCTAGGATTTGAGGATGTTAAGAAAGAATCAACAGAACCTTTCTCATCCCTATATGGAGGGAGGTGGCTGGGAAGATGTTGGTCAGCAGCAAGAGATTTTCACCTAGAATTCATGTTGGTCTTGTGGATCAGACCCTGCTGTCCCTTGCTGTCTCCTCACCACCCAACTCATCAGCCAACAGAGCTCTCCTTTATTACTCCTCTCATGCTTTACTGGTGTATTTATTTGTGGACTTCACACATGAAGAAGGACTTCATGGCTGAGAACGGCTGTTTTAAGAAGTGTCATACTAGAAGGAAGCCTCCACCCATACTTGTTCCACTTCACTTACCCCAATGACCACATTCCCAAAGACTAATAGACCCTGCAAGACGCGCACGCCATCACTCTTTGCCATCTTCAATTCTTCATGCAACCTGGGAAAATCCAAAGACAGTCTTCAGTTAGACCAGTATAATAGGCTTCACTCAGAAATAGATAGTATCCCTAAGGAGAAGGATAGGAAGAACCTGCCAGCCTTTCTGTACATCTCCCACCCCTTGCTTCATAGCAGTTACAGAGGAGAAACTTCCCCAAGTGAAAAACTGGTAACTCCCCTTGATGCTTGACCTACAGAAGATTGAGACCACTCAGGGGCAGTATCTTTGGCTCCCTTTTGGTTAGGGTTTTCATCACCACAACAGCACCTCTGCAAACATCAGCTCATGGTGTTGCATTTCCATCTGGTTAAACACGAGCTGCACCCAGATGGGCAGCAGACAAGTTCAGTGCCTTCACCTTACTCCTCTTCCAGAGGAGCTAGCTTTATCCAAGGGTATGCTGTACACCCTCCTGGCTGTTCATTTTGGCCAGCACTACCAACAGGACCAAACTGGCAACCACAGTGCTTTAGCAGTACCCTACATGCATAACTATAGCACAGGGCTTGGCAGCACCTTAGTGTAAGAGTAGCCCCATCTCCCACCCATGCCAGGAACTAGAGCTGAGACACCCATTTGCAGTCAGGTGCAAGGGAGAGAAGGAGCAGCTCAGGCTGCAGCTGGCTTATGGGACCCAGGCCAAATAGCATTCCCAGCAAATTCCTGAGAGTGCTATATCCTGCAGGCTGTGGCCAGGCACCCCTCATTGAATTCACCCCCTTCCACAGAGAGCAGCATAAAGGCACTAGTCAGACGTGTGAGACCTCTTGGAGAAAGAAGCCCAGATGCCAGTGCCAACCAAGTCCTTCTTTCAAAGGGATGGAGCACATGTGTGCATGGAGGCAGGGGGGAAATCCAATCCCAAGACAGTTGCATTTGCTGGGTGGTTAAGAAAATACAAGCTGTAAAACAAAGGCTAAAGTGGGCTCAACTTGAGCAGACCACAGGACAAGCAGCTTGAACAGCCAGAGTATCTGCACTAGTGCCTTCTCTTGCTGGGGTTACCGACCCAGTGGAGGCATCTCCAGTGCTCTCACCATTATACAAACAGAAGACCACATAAATGTTTTCCCATGATAATGTGACTGGGGATGGCCGTTATTTCCAGGGTGAGAAGACATTTTTATTCCTAGCCAAGTCTTCGGAGGCCAGCCTAAGATACCTGAAGCTGTATTGCTCTGTATCTGAAAATGACAGGCTCACAACTTCAACTGAATCTTTGTCCCTAACAAACTTGTTCACCAGCCAGCATGCCCAGGGGGGCACAAAGAACAGCCTTGCAGGTCAAATCTGGGTCTGGGCAATGTTTGGTTACCTGTGATCTACGATACAACACTGTGGAGTCTGCCAAACCTGAGATGGATGGTGATCCTCTACTCATCTTAAAGCTGGGGACATCACTGCCTGGCTCATGGATCTCTGTGCTGCAAACTCAAGAGAATTTCAAAAAGCCTTTACTTATTGCTAACTAAGAGACACCCCAAGTCAGGAGTCAGTCCAAAAAGCAAGGAAATCTTCCCTGCTTGAATGCAGGCATGTGAACTCTTGACTACTACATGGAAAAGCAGGTGAAGACAGCAGGATTGAGTGTGCCATGTGGCTAACACGACAGATCACACCACAACTCTTTCCTTAATATTGCAGAAAGCTCTTTCTCTCCCCCTTTTTCTCCTACAAACCCCCCTGCAGTGTAACAACACCTTGTATGTGGGCTGTCCACCCAGTCCATGTGCTATCTTCCCCACAGGCTGGCCTTCTCCTCCCTGGCAGGCAGGACCTGGGTCACTCTTCCCTTTCCTTGAGCAGATATTAATGCAACCACACCAGTCCAAGTCAGCAAACCTCTTCCCCTAGGGCAAACCCATCTCCTAGGCTACTGTAGCTGGGAGAAAAGCTGCACACAGTCTCCACCACACAGATACCAGCTGGACGGTAACAAGCTTCTAAGGAATCTAAGGCACTCAAGTACCTTACTTACATCCAATGGGATTGCAGGGCGGGAGAAGCAGAGTCCAAGAAGAGGAAAAGGGAAGGAAGAGCCTTTAATGTAGACCTAAAAATACATACTGTAATGGATCTAGGCCTTTCCACGGGCTGCCTGCTCCTTATGCTGTGTTAAGCAAGAGCATCTTGCACAGCACTTGGCACATGAGGCAAACCCTGGCCAGCTTGCCCAAGGCGAGCTGCATGCAGGTATGATTCTCAATCAGCCTTGGGTGTGACATGAGTTGAAGTCCTCCTCCCATCCCCCGAGAAACAGGAACCAGCATCTCCTGCCTGCGGACACTGATCAGTTGGGAGATGCAGGAGACTTCCTTGAGGCTGGTTAAGACCAGTTTTGTAACCCAAATACAGTTTCCTGGGGGCTTCAGAGAACCCCCTGAGGAAATCAGAGCTTTGGATGCAGTTGTTTTCCAGAATCTGCACTCAAGAAGGTGACCAGTTCCTGAGATTTCAGCCTTGAACTTGCATGGACCTAGTGTTCCTCAGCACATCTTGTGTACCTTGTAATTTAGCCATAACCCATCTAGGTCCTAGGTATTCAGTTATCACTGCCACACACTTTGCTCCGTGCTAGAAGCAGCTTTGGAAAGATGTCTGTTGCTCTCATTCTACCAGGAAAACCTATGTCCCTCCTGAAGCACATAGTTCTTCCTCTTCACGATGCCCTGGTTGCAACTCAGACTCCAACATCTCCTCTATTCTCTCCCCTCAAACCCTCAATGCACTCCTGATGCCCATAAAGGTCCAGCTGAGCTCATCAGAGCCCAGGAGCAGTGGTAGCCCTCTTTCCCCCTGTTCCTCCACAAGTTGCACAGGATCTGTTATTTCCATGCCCTTGGAGCTTTCTTGACCTCTCCTCCCTTCCTCTACTCAGAGTGGCTCTGCATGACATGCAGCACAACTTTGGGAGCTGAAAAGGATGCTCCTTTCTGCAGAGACTGGCTTCTGTCCTTGTATTTTAGGTGACAGCACTATTCAGGCTCTCAAAGGAAGCCCTGCACATGGCAGTTCCTAGATTCAAGTAGGATTCAGTTTCTGTTGCTCATCCCTTACACACATTGGGATTGTTGATCTTTTGAAGCTTCCACAGTCTTTCTGCAGAGTGGGACAGGTTTTCAATAGCCTTAGAGATGAATACTGCCTGCTTAGCTTAGTCCTACTCCATCTCCATCCAAAAAACCGCAGTGGGTAAGAACTGGTTTGGCACTGTACCATGCAGAAGTGGGTTGATTTTGATCACCTTGTGTTTTGTACCAGTTTTCATGGTGGTATCACAGCACTGTGACCAAGGAGTGTCCAAAACCAACCCTGTGAGCATCATACACCCTGCTTATGGAGGTCATAGCATGTCGAAGGGACTTACAGGGGCTCCCCTCTGCTTCAGTGCCCCTGTGCAGGGCGTTGCACTCACATCCTTGTGTAAGAAGGCAGAGACAAGGGCCACATTTGCTTTGTTACTCATGGTCTCCACACACCTTGGCTGACGGGCTCTGCACCACTCGAGCGCAACTAAACAAACCCATCCAACGGCAGAAACCTCATCCTGCACCTGCCTGGGCCCCACACCTCCTGCCCCTTGTGCTCAGCTGCAGAGCATGTCCCTACAGGTAGGAGCAAGATGAGGCTGGGGCACTGATGGAGGGAAGCCAGTGGGGTGGAACTGCTGCCAGAGGTGCTGTGCCAGCATCGGTGCCAATGCCAGTGCCATGAGAAGCCTCTGTGAGACACGGACCCGACCTGCTCTAGGCTCTGATGCACAGAGGGGCCAAACAGCAACAATAAACCTTCCTTTTTCCCCCAAATTGTTTTAGCAGAAAATATATCCCTTAAAGGGCTTAAAGAGAAGATAATCCCCAAGTGTGTGGGCCATCTTCAGAGTTACGCAGTTTTAAAGAGGATGCAGTTAAATACGTTATTGACGAGTTGCTTGGACACTGCTGTAAGAAGCCAAATGCTTTACAAGTGTCAATTCATCACTTGTTTACTTATTGGAAAGCAAACAGCTCCAGAGCATACAACCCCACACATTCCTCCTGCCCTGCCAGACTTCCCCCATTGCTCCACCTGGATCAAAATGCAGCCACCTCTGACAGAGAAGGGCTTATGCACCAGGATTCATGCACACTCAGGAAAGGAAGAGCCAGCCAATTATTCTGTGCTACCAGGGGAGAAAAATAAAGCAAAAACAAAGCTTGGCATCAAGCAGGGGTCAGAAACTAATTAAGTTTCCTTTCGAGAGAGATTGCTGTGAAATGAAGCCTGTGTGAATGGTGGAGTGGCTGGTAAATCACCATCAAGCATAATTACCTGGGAAATAGAGCTGGGAGGTAGGTTTTTCCTCTCTCTCTCATTAGATCAGCACAGCCAAAACAAGCTGAGTGGGTTTTTTTTGCCTTTCCTATTTTCACAAGTGAGGGGGAATTACAGGAGTCATCTTTCCATGCAACAATTCCTGCTTTTTTTACACTCTTTGCAACACATTTAATTTCCCCATTCCCTTCTCCCCAGTCTTTAGGAGAGAAAATATGAAACACATTAAAAGAGAAAGAGCCATAGAGAAGACAAAAGCCTGAGGTAAGAAGGATGAAATACTTAATATTATCTTCTGCAGTTAACCTTATCCAGGTACCAGACTCCCACATACTAAACGCAGCCCAGGGGCTAAAATACCAAACATTAAACCTAAAAGCCTCCTTTCCTCCTAACAGACACTTATGGCTCATTGAGAGGAAGACGATGACCAAAGCAAAGCACTCACCCCTCTCTTCTTGTGATACTTCCCAACAGCAATCCCGACCCACCTCCAGAGCTGAAAAAGCCCCTTTTCTCACCCCTCCACTGGCTTTAAAGAGCCCGGATGGCTTGAGGAAAGTGCTTTGTGATTGGTAGGGTGCCCATCACATGAGGAAAACTATTTTTTTCTAGCCAAACCTGTTCACCAGTGCCTCTGGGACCGGAGGGTGTCTCTGTGATTCTTAGATCGTATCGGAATGCCGTCGTGCCGAAAGCACAAAGCTCCAAAAAATGTCTATTATTACACTCTCCAAAGGGTGGGTGAGTGACTCACCTGTACGAGACACTTGAACTTTAAAGAGGATGGGCAAGTTGGAAGGACGTAAGTGCAAATATTAGGATTGCTGGAGTGCTGCTTGAAAGTGGGTATAAGAAGAATGGGCTGACTAGGAAAAAAGAAAGAGTAAAATAATGCCAGTGTTTTCATTCCATTACTTTGCACGGGGAAAATCCAGTGGTTTGGGTTGGATCCATTTTCATTTCATTTAGCTTGGGATTTTCTTTGGAAACAGAAGTGTAGGCGTTGGCTACCCTGCAAGACACTGTGGAGAACGTGGAAAGTGGGGAGACTATTGCATTTCCTTGGGATTTTTGACACATTCAGGCTTCTTAAGACAGTGCAAAGTCAAGCAAAGACATATTTAATATATGTCATGTATTAATTGGCCTGTAATGAACTGAGAGGGGCTAAGGCTGAGGCACAGAGCAGAAAAGGAACGTCTCTCACCTTCTTCTCCCTCACTGATTCCACTACAGGTCTGCCCAAAGCCATAATTCACATTACTGGAGCCTTGAGCACATCTCTGGCAGAAGTGCAGGTGCTTGTGCTTGGGCTTCTTCATCTGCTGGTGCAAAAACCAGCCAAATGAATAATAGCCTTAGGAAGGGTGATGTTTTTAGAGTCCTTCATAAGTCAAAAGCAAACGTCAGAAGAATATCTATATATCTCCTTGGTAGCCATCCTTGTAACTATCTTTTGGGAAATTAGTGAGAACTGCAAAAGCTCTAACTTTTTATGGATCTCCTTGGTATTTGGAGACAACTGAAGAGAGATCCAGCTCTCCTGTAAGATCCTCATGAGATTTCACCCTGGCGTTTAGCATTTCCAGCTCCATGAAGTATCACAGCAATATGCAAAAGAAGATACAGCCATTGTAGCCAACCTGATCTAGTAGACAGGGACGGTAAGCTTGTCATTTGGGTGCTCAAGAGTAAGGATGCAGATTTGTCTGGATGTAAATAACTCAGACCTGTTTGCCCATTATTTGTGCTCCCTAAAACATGTGAAGTCTATTTTGGTGCAGTCACCACCCCATCTTTTGGCGGACCTGGTGTGGCTGAGACTATGAGATTGCATGAACACAAGTGCAGAGCAGAGCATCAGAGACCTGAGCAAGGGCATGCAGCGGCATGACAAACCATGCAGTGGGAAGCCCAAATGCTACCATGAGTACTTCCAGTGAGGTGCCTGTGGCTGCTTTAGCCTCCCCTGTAGGTCTGTGCTTGTGCTAGCATACTTCAGATGATCTGTGCCAACGCCTCTATACAACCCTATTCATACCTTTGTGCAAGCTCTTGCACTTCCAAAAGCTACAGACTCACGAGTGCACACCCATTCCCCCTCACAGAGCCATAGGTACATACACACACATGCACATATACAAATCCATTAATGTACATGCTTTCCTTACATGTATCCTTACATAGATCCACATGCACTTCTGTTTATATGTGAGTTAAAGGCAAAGTGCTGGTTTGGGAGTGAAGACATGCTGCAATCTGGGGTTTCACTAGAAGAACAGTCGGATGCTGAGGCCACAGCCTGGCCCATTTTCAGATGGGGGTGTAAAATGAGATTTCTCAGGAGCTCTATCACTTGACTATAGCAATGTGCTCTGTGTATGACAGGGCAATGTGAGAACACTCCTGTCACAAAGTATGCTCTGCTTTCTCAGAATTGGCAGGTTGGGGATGCTGGAAGATGCCCAAAGTGAGAACAAAGCCGCTGAAAAGGGCTGATGAGAATGCTGTAGGCAGTTCCAATGGGCTGGCCCTGCTCCTACTCTAAGAATACCCTTCCTATATAGTTTGATTTTTTTTCTTCATAGCATGGGAATAATGGTTTAAGAATGTGAGAGGGAGGAATTAGGGAGGGACAAAGCACACAAGGAGGAAATGGAGGTCACGGCCAAAGCAGCAGGGTCCCAGGTGTTATTCCTGTGACGGCCTCATGCCAGCATCATGAAGGAACCACTCCCATCCATGAACAGGAGGCTCCTAACTGCATTTGTGATGTTGCATGGGAAGATCAGATCTCACAGTTAGGAAATCCGACGTCCGAGCAGCGTGGCTGCAGTGTTGGCCAAGCCCATGTAAGGCTCATGCACAGGTTCAGCTGGATGCACATTGTTTGGTAGTAGGGAGGGGACTTTTTGGATGATGGTTCCTGCAGCACAAAGCAGCAGTGCGCAGCATCACTGCCAGGAATGCACTCGAGCATCCCTGCTGCAGCATGCCACACAGGTGCTGACCATGAGGGCACCTTTCATGGCAGAGTCCCATTCTCACCACCACTGTCAGTGACCTCCCCCTGACCAGCCCCAATTCCTGCCTGTCCCCGGGCTTCACTCTGGCATTCCCAGGAGGGCTGCAAACAGCTGCTTCCCCCTCTGCAGTTCAATCTTCCTTCCCTTGGCCAGATTTGGGTCTCAGGCTCGTGCTTGCCACCCAAACCCTCCATGTGCCATGGCCGGGGGCCAACTCCTCCATGGAGGAGAAGGGAATTCCTCATGGACACCTTCTCCCCCGTCTCAGTGCATCCACACAGGGGGGTGAGGATGTGAGCCATGGGGGACAGATGTCCCTTGGGTTTGCAGCTGCCCTGACTTTAAGCCAGCCTTGCCTGCTGCCTCCCAAGCCATGTCCTGGCTTTTGCTACAGCTGCCTCCCCCTTTCTACAGCATTTTTGCCCTTTCTTTGTCACTTCTGTAGCTCTCAGCCTCAAGAGAGAGGAGTAACTGCAGGGTGTGCAGGATAAACAAGTGAACACCACCTAGGGAGATCAGGGGAGAGCAATCCTGTGCCTGAAATTGTTTACCAAACAGTGCTGAGTGTGGGGAGAAAAATGGCATACCGTTAGCAATGACCATGGGCTAATTATAGTGGGTTAGGATAAACCACAGGGTCTCTCGGCTAGGTCTGCAAACATATAGCCTGAAAAGCAGGACTGTATGTATATATTTAGTGTAACATGGAATGCAGTAAGGAACTTCTTTCTAAAACCTCAGGTACCTTGGTGAAGAGCAGTACAGAAAACTCAGATACAGGCATCTTTGTGATGCTGGTAATCCTGGGATTTTGTGTTTGGCAACGCATAATCCGCCCTTGAATATGGCATTGCGCTCTTCATTCCTAAGAAGAGTGCCATAAAGCTACTTTCTATGATTCTATGATTCTCTCAAAGATTGGGGTTTCTTAATCTTTTGGGGAAGGAGAGGGATACACCTTTTTTATCCTCGTTTTGTAAGGTGGATTTATTCATGAGTTTATAACCATGCCTGTATTTTGGTGCTGTTCAAGACTTGCAATTTCGGATGTTTTCATAAAGCCCAAACTACTGGAATCATGTGACTGCATGAAAATCTGTACTTTCAGCCTTTCAGATGGGACTGTTTCTTCTTCTCACGAGCAGAAAGGATGAAGAACTTGGAGGAAGCTGCTCTGTCTGGTAAGAAACTGTGTTCAGGTAGGGAACTGTGTTCAGGTAGGGAACTGCTTCTCCCTGAAAATTCCACTGCTCATAGTGGAATTTGCATATGTGGTAAAGACAGTAACGAAACCTCGGTACCCCACTGTTAACAATCAGGCCACTGCTGTGGCTCCCTTTCTCAGTGGTCTCAACCCAGAAGCTTAGAGAAATAGTGGATGCTCATAAAGGTTAACCTCTGCTGGCTGCTACTGCTGTTGAATAAAGAAGACTCCCAGGCTGCCTTCTTGTACACATTGAGAGAGATTCGGGATCTAAATCTCACCCTGAGGATGCCTCTTTTCCTTTGTTGGCTACAAAGGAAACTCATAGGAGAGCATCTTCACAGGCCTGAGGCTAACTTCTTCAAGGGAAGACCTAAGACCAGAAGATCCGCATCTTCGAGCTGATCTCACCTTGGCCTTTCAGCAACCCACAGGTCACATATTTGTATGTGCAGAGACCAGAAGATAAGCATGGAGGAGCCTGAGGGGAGCTGGAGGTCAACCCCTGCCCTGGCTCTCCTCCCACCATGGACATTCTCCAGGCAGGGAAGGGGAGCCAAGCCCTTCAAGAGTGGCGTTGCCCAGCCAACACCCTTGATGGCGTAAAAAGGGTCAGTAAATGGGACGTGGCTTCCCCTTGAATCTCATTGTGAGATGAGGGCAGGCCAGCTCACTCTGAATGGCAGTCTGACCACACGGAAGGCTCACAGGAGGCTAGAAACGTCACATTGCCTGAGATCTTACAAAATACATTCAGGACATAAGACTTTTGAGAAGACAGAAACTTTCTGCTTGTGTTTTAGATAGCTTCTTTAAAAAGCTGACAATGTCCAGAGAAGGTCTGCTTAAAAAGCGTCTCTGTATTGTTATTTTGAGAGCTTTCTGGCCTCTGAAATACTGCATATGTCAGTGTCAATATATTTATTAGGATGTGGTCCTGTCTCCTGACTGGCCTTGGCACTGTGACGGACTTTTGGTGCTGGTGGTTCAGTTGAATTTCATCTAACACACTGGGAACAAGCTATTCTGTCTGGACTGCATTGCCCCTGCTGATGGTTAAAACCCTCTCCTCCAAGATCCCTTGTGTCAGTCACAAGCTACAACATGGTAGAAAGAAGAGGTTTTGTCTGGGCACCTTTACTACTTTGTTTGCAAGGGGGCAGAAAAATTTGGTCACATTAATTGTTCCAGCTCATTATTGAAAGGCTAACAGGGGATAACTCATCCCTCCCAAATCTATCCTGCTTGCCTCCTCTGCATTAGCTGCTTCTGGTGTGGGAGGCTGTAACAGACTGGCAGCAGAGCACTGCCATCTACATACGCTTGCCTGTCACTATTCACTTTCCAACATGCTGCAAGCCAAGTGCTGCAAGCATATTTATCTCCACCATCCATCTTGCCACAGGGCTGGGGCACCCAAGAGAAAGAGGGAGGACAGTCAAGCTAGAGCCTTATTGCAAGAATCTCAGCAGCCAGAGGAAAGAGGAATAGCAAAGGGGTGTTGGCTTGTGCAGTGTTTAAGGGCACTGGGATGGAAATAAGTAGTAGCATGTGTGCCTTGGCCGAGTTTATAGTACCCGTGGGGTGACAGCCTGTGCTTTGGCAAGGGTGTGGTTGATGTCTCACACACGACTCATTGCTTTGATAGAACTGTAGGCACTGTCCAATGTTCTTCCTCTCAAACACTCTTCTAAGGTTTCAGTAAGGACCTGGAAAATTTCCTGAGAAGCCTGTGAGACTTGGACCCTATCACGTACCTGGGGTTCGACCCACTCAGACCTGTACTCATTTGTAACTGGGTTTTGGTTTCAGGTGTGTGATGGATGGACAGGTGCTTTGGGCCATCCAGCCCTTTTACATGGACCTTTTCTCCTCTACTCCATGGATGGACATGCACTCTTCGGAGTTAGCCTCCCTGCCTCTTACTAGCCTTTAGCGAAGGCTCAGCCGGTCTGTGCTGCCCTCTCATGGGCACACACGGGAAAGGTTAAGTTTCACCCTCCTTTTCCTTCAACGTGCTTTTTAACTTACTACTACCAGCGCCGTTTTTCAACACGAGTTCTGAAAAGACAGGAAGGCTTATGAACAACTGCTAAGATACCTATGTAAAGGTGCCTTAGAAAAGTGATTCTTTCTATAGCTGTGCTGGAGCCTGCTCAACTCTTATCTTTCTGAAGATCTTTGCTCTTCATTTGAAAACATTTAGACATCTAATAGGGCAAAAAGTAGGCAGCTGTTGCTCCCAACAGGGTGAGCTTCTCCCATATGCACCCCTATTTGCCACGTCAAACATATATCAGCATCATGGCATCATACCATGGTCAAGGAGTCTCTCAAGATAGCTCTGTTATGCTACCACAGATTCAAACAACAGAACCAAAAGCTGGGCTCTTCAAGGGGCAGTATTTGCTTTCAGCACTGTGGGGATCCAGCGCACTGCCCTTCCCTGCATCTCCTTGCAAAGAGGCAGGATATTATGCTAGACCCAAGAAGATGCTTAAACAATAGTGGGATAGAGCAGGCATCGCTCTGCTCTTCAAAGGGACTCCTGTGGTGTTCAGGGTGTTTGTGCAACTTGGAGACACTGTTAAAAGTTGTTGGTTCTCTGACCACTTGCCTGCATCTAATATAGCCTTCTCCCTGATATCTACTCATGTCCAACACCAGAAGCTACTCAAGGTGGGAAGTGGTTTCCTTCAAGGGCTGGTATGATATGACTTTTTCCCAGTAACAAACAATTGTGCTGTTCCACATGTCCTCATTCACTTCTGTTTCCTGTTTTATACTAGAAGATAAGCTGAAGGATGGGAAGGAAGA
This sequence comes from Psittacula echo, assembly GCF_963264785.1. Classification (NCBI taxonomy): domain Eukaryota; kingdom Metazoa; phylum Chordata; class Aves; order Psittaciformes; family Psittacidae; genus Psittacula; species Psittacula echo. Next base: position 10,018,835 of record NC_137736.1, read on the forward strand.
AGGTGAGAGGTGACCTCTTGTTCTTACAAGACTCCCTAAACTTAATATGGATCCTGCCTCCTACTTTGTAGGAAGATATTTTAAGTGTGATTCCAAATAAGATATTTGCCTTAAGGCTTGTAAGTTTATAGTGAAGCTTTTATGGACAGTGTAAACTGGGTGCTGCATTTCCTCAGCTGCAATGCCTACCTTTTTACTTGTGAACTGTGCTAGATAGCTGTGCACCTTCACAAGTCTGGCTCTATGTAGCCTCATGTTCCTCCATCTCTTGCCACTTTAATGAGTGACAATGAACAAAAGGCTCATTTCGGTCTCAGATTAAATAACAACACACAAAAAAAGTGAGCCCATCTCACAATGTGTTTCTTCTCTGGTATTATGTCACTGCAATTTAGGAAGTTTCTCCTCTTTTCTGCACTGGAAGATATAAAGTTTACCCCATACTCCTGGATGAATATGCCATGGAGATAACCTTCCTAGCGCCTGAAGGCAGTAAGGGCTGTGATAAAGAGTGAGCTCTTCCCACTGGGGAGAGGAGTTGCGTGGGGAATTGAAATTAAAGCCTTAAGGGAGAAAGAGCCACTCTAATGATTCACACCAGCTCTTTCTAATACAGACCAACTACTGTGGTGTCTGCAATCAATTCCCAGTCTTGAATTATGTGTATATTATGTGTAGGGATTACTCTGCCTAACTTCAGCTGCTCTCCAGTGACATTCCAGCCCACTACCTTTCCCAAGGAGAAGACAGCAAGTGACTGTTCATCCAACCCATGTCACCTCAGCAACCCAAAATTCCCCCTTTCATTTGTTTATGTTGAGGCATGGCCTTTTTGATGTTGCTACATCAATGTTTTCCCTGAAGGCAGTCCCAAAACAGGAATGCAGCCATGGGTATTGATGCCTGACCATAAGGGAATGTTTCTTCTTTTTCTTCTGTGTTTCATCTGGCTCAAAGAATGGTCAAGAGAAGCTTTTCCTTGAATACATCTGAAGGCATGTCACATGGGGTTTGATCAATCTGCCCTGAAGTATTCTCTTTCTAAGCACTCCCACATTCTCCAGTCATCAGCTTGAGCTCTTTCTTGAGCTAAGCTCTTTGTCAGGCTTTACAAACCAGTGGTTAATTTCTTCCATTTCAGACATGGAAGCCCTGAATAGTTGTTGCTGCCTACTTTGAGTTTCACATGCTTGTGAAACTTTGAAATCAATGGCATTAAACTAACTTCAAGTTGGTGTTATTTACCAACGATTCACACCCAGTGAGTCACAATGAAATGTCTCATGCTATAAGTAGCTGGCCGTTGAAGAGCTATCTTGCTTGTGCCCTCCACCTAACTGAGAAGCAGAGCAGGGTCTGTGTGAACTTTTCAAAGGATGTTTAATCAGCAGGTACAACAGCATTTTGTTTTTCATTGGTTAGCAGCAATATACAGGCAACTTAAGTATTGTTCAGGGCATCTGAGACATTTTAAGCTCCATACAGAGATGGCAGAAAAAGAAATGGATGTTTTGATCCAAGACATGGTGACTACACTTTCCTTCTGGTTGGCCCTTCTGCACCCTGCTTCTGGGTGAGTACAACACAAAGGGTGTGTGCACCATAACACCATGCTCTTTGGCAGCTGAACTGGATGTCACACTTCTGTGCCAGTCCATGGATCAACAAAATAATTTTGCCTGTGAAAATACTGCACTTTCTCAGTGCCCAGCTTAAACTCCAGAGGAAACATCCTTGGGAATTACTAACTACCTCCAACCTCCCCACCTCCCACTCCATGACCTACCCCTCTCCATTAGAAGCACGCAGCAATACACAGGTGTGGGTAAGAAACCCAAACCAGCCTTTTAGAAAGAATGCACTTCAGTGCACAGGCATCTCCCTGGTGGAGAGGAGAAAGAACAAACAACAGATGTTAGTCACGTTGCTTAGCACACTACTGGAGGGCATTCAAATATACTGTGACTAGTGTGCTATAAGGACTTATATGGAATAGTTTCAGTTACACATAATGAACTGTTAATTCCTTTGGAGCACCCGAGGCAAGAAACTTAATGACAGTTTAATGTCATGTTGATAAATGTCCACTTATGAGGAAGAAACATGGATCCAGTGGTTTGGGAAAGAAATTATGGAAAAGGCACTGTCACTTTGAAATTAAGATTATGATAAATGTCTCCATTTAAAATCTAATCTTTCTCCTTTTCTTCACCACAGAAAAGCCTTCATACACACCAACAGTGTGGTGCATTAGTGCCTTAATGTGAGGTAGAATTTTTCTAGAGAGGCCCTCAGTGACATGGGTTAGTGGTGGTCTTGGCAGTCCTGGGTAACGGTTGGACTTGATGGTCTTCACAGTCTTTTCCAACCGAGATGATTCTATGATTCTAAGGTGTATTTATCAGCAAAATTGAAGCATATCAACAAAAACAGCTCTGTGGCACTGTCTTGAACACAATAATCTGCATGCCTTCTGCAGGATGCTTTTTAGTTGTCATAAAATTGAGATCCTAGACTTTTCTCCTTGGAAAAAGCCCCAGCACTTCAAAATACTAACAAATCATCTTAGAGGCCTGAGAAACAGAGAAGGCAGCTGCTCTCTCTTATGTGCACTGGGAGGACTTCTTGCTACCACTCAGCAACTTTGTCAGTGTGAGATAAGGTGGTCAGCCCATCAAAGGAAGATTTTGGTCCTGAGATTGCTGAGGAGCACTGGGTAGGGCCTCTCTTGCAAAAGAAGACTGCTTTCCAGCTCACTTCAACTTATCTGACAGAGAAATTAAGGATCTTTCCTTGCATAACTCCCTTAATGCTGACAGGAAGTTGAAGGCATACACCTATAGTACCAGAATATATTACAAGTCAACAGGTTTTCATAAGTAAAAGAGAACAACAGTTCTCAGTACATATAATACATAAAATACAGTACACAAATGATAGAAACACGAAATTCACAGCTAAGCCTGTACTCCAAAGCAGCCTCATCCTGTTCCACCACAAAATCCAAAGACATGCCAAGTTCTCCATCTCTGGTGACAACATGCTGACAAGCGACCATACAGATGAGAAGTCTTCAGCCACTATCTTCATCTTCCATGCATTTCCTGGTTTACAGACCTGAAATAGCACTTCCCTTACATTCACAGTGCACATATGCACATGGCTGCCTATAAATTCCTGATCAAAAATATATTAGGTTGAAAAACAACCAGTCTCTCTGTTTCATTCAGTGTCCAGTTCTTCCAGTTGCTGAAGTAGGGCTTTCAATAGCATCGCACTGCTCCACATGCCAAAGTCTCCATCAAACCTTTTATAAAACCCATGAAGATCTTAACTGAATCTTTAGACTCACAATAACCTTGCAAACCTTCTTGCCCTGTGAGTGACAGGGGTGCTTACCTGCATCTAACCTGGAAACACATGAGTTAACTTTTCCTGTTTGAGAACCTTAGACTGAAAGGCAACTCTTCTCAGACACAGAATTTGTATGCCAAACCCTTGCCTCTCTTTTTCCCAGACTTTTTGGGCCCAAGCTCTGCTGTGGAGTATCACACAACCTAATTATCAGACTTTTAGCTGAAAATAGATAGATGGGAGATAAGTTTCTATGATGCTCTCTTCATAGCCATAGAGACAGTCATCTGGGAATACACTACCATCCGTCATGAAATTAGAGCACTTGCCTAAAAAAGAGAAAAGTCTGCAGTGACAAAAGACTCCCTGGCATCTACTGCACATACACATTAAATGAAGCCAAAATAACAGTATGCTCTGTTGCACATTTTCAATAATCTTCAGGCAAGAGACAAGAAAGACAGAGTTTCTTTACAGGGTAGAAACAGACACTTGGGAAGTATGAAAATGAAGACTGTGTTTTGAGACTCCAAAGCCGTTCAGCTGACATGTTTGCAAAGTGTACCTTGACTCTGAATTCTCTGGGCTGCCAGCACTTGGTTTTGGTTTGTTTAGTTTTATTCACCTCCCACATTCCTGAGCAGTAATGTTTTCTGAAGCCACAGAGGGTTCAGGCAACTCTTGCTTTACTGTTCTGGTTATCAAAATAGACACTGTACTTGCAATGATACAAGCAGGGTAATCCCAAAAAGCAGAGCTTTGGAACCCAACAGGGATGGTTAAGGGTAAGACAGCTGTGCCCAGTATGTGGAAGAAGCAGAGAGACAGCTACTTGCATCAGAGGAACTTTGGGCGCAGTGGGAAAGCCACAGACCCAGCCTCCTAAAGTATTAGACAGGCACTTGCGCTGCTGCATAGCTGGAGACAGTAAGCCAGTAATGCAGCATGAAAAAGGAGAGGACTGTGGGTGATCCAGGCCTGCTTTTTAATTCTACTGGCTTTTGTGCTTCCATTGTCTGTGCTGTGAGGCTTCTCTGCATGGAAGAGCAAAGTCTGGGCGTGACCCAAATGTGGAATTTATGTATTTGTATGCAGAGACTGCATAGGAGTTCAGCAGACCTGCTTCTTTGAAATGTGCAATATATGCATGCAGGTCCATGCACACTCTAGGATTTGGGTTTGTGCATCCAAACCAGTACTTGGTTCCAGGATTTAAACCCAAAGGGAAGCACAAGCACGCAGAACAGAAAAATCGGGAGTCAGAGACACAAGCAGACCTGTTCCAAGTTACTGTGAATGATTATAAGAGCAAGGTGATGTGAAGGCCCCATGCAATACCATAATAGCAAGGTCAGTAGCAGCCGAAAGATTCACAGGACCTCTTCCAGAAACATCTCATCTTCATCCTCCTCCAACATTCCCTCTGATATGCCTGCCTCCCTGGCATTTATCATAGACTGCACCTGAACAAAAGGAAAAGGGTCATTTGAAAGCCTATTTTCTTACCACTGGTGCCCAGAACTGACCTTGTCATTCCCCTCCAGGTTCTGCATTCAGTACAGCATGAACCCCAGCAGCAAATCATAAAGCTGGTGCTCCCCCTGACTGACTAGAGGGCAATGAAGGAAAAGACTTTCTTCCTCTGCTCTCTTTCCTCTAACCTCCTCCTTTCCCCATGGAGCTCCCCGCAATTCTAATTCCTAGACTACTGCCTCACTTCACTGACCGAATTTCCTGTGTTTTAATTTAATGTTGCAGAATCAGCAGACAGATCTCCTAAATAGGGATGTATGATACATCCCAGTGTGGGATAGAGGGAGATAAAAAAGGGTCACCAGGGACACAGAGGGCCCCTATCTCTGTCCCTAAGCTTCCTTCATGTCTCAGGTAGCAATCATGCAGACTCTTCCACACAGCCACCCTCCTACACCTCTCCTCCCCCTCCTTTTAGAGCACATGTGGTCCCTTGCACCCTGAGCACTCTGCTCCTGCCCTGTGCTTCTCCTCCTCCCAGACAGGGCAGACATGGAGTGATACAAACAGTGATGGGTTGACCATCTGCCTTTCTGCTGTGGCCCTAACAAGACGATCCCCACCAAGCCTCGGCGAGGCACCATACCTGAACCAACATGAACTGCAAGGGGTCATCAGGCTTCTCATACACCAGTTTTTCTGTGATCTCCTGAGACAGACAGAAGGAAAGAAGAATTGATCCTTGGGCAGATGTGGTCTGCACTTTCTGCTTCAACACTAGCACCTCTTTCAGTTCCCAAAGATGGTCAGGAGTCCTTTTTCTACTGTATTTCTTAGAGTTTACACATAAGAAAGTACAGGACAAGGAGGGATCCAGGGAAGGGACAACTTAGTCCAAGCTGTCATTAGGCCAAATTTCTCAAGCCAGCCTCTAGAAGGAAACTGGGAGAAGCGAAAGAGCAATTTCACCTGAAATATCTTCAGGATTTTGTGTTTCTCCATGTACTTAGCAGAGACTTCAAAGGGGTCTTCATACACCTTTGGCTGTTCCGATGTTTCACATGTAGAGGATGTGGGAAAATCAGTGCCAGGCAACCGGTCCTGAGAACCTGGTAGTGAAGACGGGGATTCAGCTACAGGTGCCTGGTCCTTAGATGTTCCAGCAGCTGGTGGTGTGCTATATTCCTCCATTTCAGATTCGGCATGATCTTGCTAAAGTATTTAGCAGGTAAAGAACAAAAAGTGTTTTAAACGTGTAGCTCCACAGGCCAGATACGTCCCATTACTGCACCCTTTTGTTACAGCCCCTCTTAGAGCAAGCACTAATTGGCTTTAGTATCTGTCTGCCCTCTGCCCATGAACGTAGGAGCTCCATTTAAGCTCGTTGAAGCCCAAGCCTTCAGACATAGTCTGAGCTACGCAGTGGGTGTACAAGTGCCTGATCCTCACTTGCTGACTGCTTTCCTTCAAATCACAGAATCAACCAGGTCGGAAAAGACCTTTAAGATCATCGAGTCCAACCATTCCCCAGCACTGCCAAGGCCACCACTAACCCATGGCACTGAGGGCCTCCTCTAAATGGTGTGTGACCACTTCCAGGGACAGTGACTCCATCACTGCCCTGGGCAGCGTGTTCCAATGCCTGAGCACCCTCTGGGGAAGGAATTGTTCCTCATCTCTATCTAAACCTCTGCTAGTGCCGCTTGAGGCTGTTACCTGTTGTCCTAGGGACACCCTGTGTGTATATTGCACCCTCCCTGGGGCAGAGGAGGCAGGAGCCACATCAGTCACTCGCTGGTTTGGGGGCTCCCGGTTGCAGCCGCATCACCTGAAGCAGGGTGCCGCCAGGAGGCCGCGTGCCCCTCACCCTTCCCTGTTACTGGGAAGGGGGGTGTTCTGCCTGGGGAAGAGGTCCCTGTGCCCGGAGCCACCTCAGCCCGCCCTCCCCATCCGCGGGCTCTCCGCGGCAGGGCACGGTTGCGCTTCACCTGTCCCCGGCGCCGGCCTCTTTGCCGCTCGTCGCTCGCCGTAGGCGGCGGAGGAGGCGGAAGACGCCCGAGAGGTTGCCAGGGAAACCGCCGGCTTTTGTCTGCGGCAGGAGGGTGCTGCTGGGGTCACGTGGGCAGCGCGGCCATCATGGGTGAGGGCGGAAGTGGGGCCGAGGTGGCGCGGGGTCCCGATCCCGATCGTAGTCTCGATCCCGGTCCAGGTCTTGGTCTTGGTCCTGGTCCTGGTCCTGTTTTGATCTTGGAACTGGTCTTGGTCCTGATCCTGGCCCTGGTTCCGGTCCCGGCCCTGGTCCCGGTCTTGATCTTGGTCTTGGTACTGGCCATGGTCTTGATCGTAGCCCTGGTCCTGGTCTCGGTACTGGTCGCCACCTGTGTTATCCCCCTTCCGGCAGCAGTTAAAGAGGTCTCCTGGTGCGTGTCAGCAGCCAGCAAGCCCTCTTTGGGGCTCTCTGGCTGCCTGGGGCTGGTGGAAGAGAGGGCTCCCATGATGGAGGGTTGCTGATAGCTCAGCCTGCACCGACCTCTGGTTCTGCAGGGAGTTGAATCACTTCACTGTGAGTTCCAGGGTCCTTTTGGTCCTACCATGCTCTATGAAGGATGCAGGGGAGCATTTTGCTCATGTTGGACCTGTTAGTAATTCCACAGTAGTGAAGAGGCTTAGAATCATAGAATCACAGGCTGGTTTGGGTTGGGAGGGGACCTTAAAGCTCATCCAGTTCCAGCCCCCTGCCATGGACAGGGACACCTCACACTAAACCAGGTTGCTCCAAGCCCTGTCCAGCCTGGCCTTGAACACTGCCAGGGATGGGGCAGCCACAGCTTCTCTGGGCACCCTCTGCCAGGGCCTCACCACCCTCACAGGGAAGAACTACCTTGTGTCTAACCTGAACTTCCCTTGTTTCAGTTTGAACCCATCACCCCTTGTCTTATTACTACACTCCCTGATGAAGAGTCCCTCTCCAGCACCTTTGTAGGCCCTTTCAGACACTGGAAGCTGCTCTGAGGTCTCCACACAGCTTCTCTTCTCCAGGCTGAACAGCCCCAACTTTTTCAGCTTGGAAAGGAAGAGCAGAGACAAGCTGTATGTGTTGGATCAGATGGAAAAGGACATGTCTATTAGCTTATAAAGAGAAGCAGAGAAGCAAGAGGTAGGGTGGCAGAGTGCCGAGAGAAATATTTACATACATGTCCATGTGAGAAGCACTTTCTTCTGTCCTCACTTCTCCGCAGATCTTGACAGTTGGTGTGCTGCGTGATGAGCTTTGTCAGAAAAAGCAAATAAACAGGTTGCCAGTTTCCCCCAAAGGAGATGAAAGGAGTAAGGATAAAAGCTGTGCTGGGTTTCCACAGTAACCATCTTCTGAAATACTCTGGTTCATGCTTCTTGTGTGACAAGAGCTGGGATTGAAACATGAGTGGCTGAAATTGCCATGGGGGGTGAGAGGGAGGGAAATACAGGACTTCAGACTCTGTGCTAAACTAACAGATGTCACTTCCATTCAGAGCAGCTCTGTTTGTATGTGTTTTTCAGGTTATGCTGTTTATCTTTGAAGAGAAACAGCTTCCCCACTGCTCCAATAGTAGGTTCATGACAGCGTTGCCTGTATCCTCAGCCAGGCTGACCACTCAGATCATCTTGCACTGAAGCACTGCTGTTAGTTGGGTGTATTAGTGGGGAAATTTCAGGATCTAACTTCTTCAATTTCCAGTATACTGCATGGTGTTTGGGACTGTGAGTCTTTGATCTGTGGACCTTGACGTATTTCTTCTACGAGCTGTGGACCAATGGAGCAGGCTTAAGTCTGTAGATAAAATATTCACTGGTTTGTCTTGTACAGCCCTTAGAAATACTCTGTTCAGCAGTGATCTGTGCATGTTTAAACTCACATTTGCAATCTTTGTAGCTGTGAAGAAGTTTTTGCTTGATGAGATCTTGCTGCCAGACAGTCTGGAAACTAAGAGAGCAGTGTCCAGAAACAGTTGAGGTGTGAGTTAGGAGATGTTCCCTTCTATTCCATGGAAATTCCTAGGTATTTCTGAAAGGCAAGCTATAAACTGTTACATCCCTGTCATACTTCAAGGGGCAGATGTTTGCTCCAGTAAATGCAGTGAGTTTTAACTGAAGTAGGCATTTGCTTTCAGTTGAGTGTGCTGAACCATCCCGGTGATGTTTTCTCCACAGCATGATTCCCTGTAGAACTTCTCCCATGGGTTTCTCCTCTCTATCTTTTATTGGACGGGACTAAGCAGTTCTCAGCTGCCTGCTGGCTTCAAACAGTGTCCTGCTGTGGGTAAATCTTGAGCCCTGTATCTTCTTTTCATCTGTGCTTCATTGGTAAACAGCAGATCTCTCCATTTCCAACGCCATTGCCTACTGCAGGATTCTGGCTGCTGAGGCTGGAAAGCTAGGATTTTGTACAAGAAAGTAAGATGAATGACTCCATTAAATAAACATCACTGCTCTGTTTATTCTTTCAAAAGAACAGATTACAAAAAGCAGAAGATGCATTTTAAATGCATTAAAAATTCGGAGGAAAATAATGCCTTAAATACAATGCTCATGTAACATAAATCACATGGCTTTTTTTTCTAGCCAGGCACATGGAAAGCAAAACCGTATTATTATATCATTATTTATATGGCACCATATGCTAAGTCTGGAACTTAAAGACTTTGAAATAAATAAGAAAACACCAGCTGCAGATCAGCAATACACTCCTTTATTGGGAGTCGCTGTGTAACTGTGGCTATCATTCGTGCTGTTAAGTTAAAACTTACATAAATTGTCAGAGAAATAAGATAGCCATTAGAGATTCAGTGTCTGTCTCCTGGGGACACTTTTTCTAACAGCTGTAACAAAGATCTGCTGCTGGTTATGTCCTAACTGTGTAGTAACTCATTGCATTTGTTCCTGCAGTATCACGCAGTTGTTCAGTAGGGATGGTTGAGCTGTTCACTATAAATAATATTGGTTAACAGTGAGGCCCCTTTTGGGTTAATAAATTACACTCAAACACTCCTGAGCCTCTTTGATTGGCTTCTTGCAAGTCTGCAGTGAAGAGTTTGAACAAATCTCTTTCTGCACTCTGTTCACTTTGAATATTTCTTCTCATCTAATTGAACTGTAAATATATATATATATATAAAAAATCTTAAACTCCTGCCACCTCATCCGGTACTTGAAAATCCAGATGGGATGCATGAGATGAAAAACATTGGAAAATTAAACATCATTGTTTAAAGCAGCAGAGGGCCTTGGTCAGCACCAGGAGAATTTGTCCCCCTCCTTTGAGCTGGAGCTGTTGCCAGGGTTTGAGTTTTCTCCCAGACTGAGGTTGCTGAAGCAGACTGGTGAGCAGGTAGCTCACCTGCTATGCGACACATGAGGATAGATCCATGGCCACATGGTTCCCTTCATGCTGTGGCTCCGAGAACCTCAGACCTGTGGTCTTGCACAGTTTTCAGATGTAGTTGAAGCCTTCCTGAGGTTCAGTGAGCAAAGAGCAGTTTTATGGCTCAGAGCAATGACCAAAAAGACAGGGTGTGAGGGAGAGGCTGAAATGTCTTGCCTCATTCACATGCCAACCTATGACTCTGGAGGGGTTGTGTGATTGCCCTGCCTGTTGGTTCCTTACCTCTATGGTGGGGTGGCTTCTCTGCCCTCTGTTCCTGAGAATGTGAACTATGTTACAGGCTGGGAGGAGAGTGGATAGTGCATCAGAGCAATGTGAGGAAGCCAGCTCCTGCACGAGGTAGAGTGCTGCATGAGAGGGGAAGAGAGGTGGCCAGTGCTGCTGGCTTGACTGCTCCCACACCAGCAGCCTTTGATGGGGGCCCACTTCTGACAGTGATATATAGGAGGAGACTCCACTCAGATGTCTTCTTTTGTACAGGCTGCTCTGAGTGTTGGTGTGCGGAGACCGAACCGGACCCAGCTCTTCCCCCGGTACGGCCTCTTGCCAGGGCTCTGCCCGCATCTCCCAGCAGAGAGCAGCAGAACCTCGTCGGTGCTCGCATGGGCTGCCAGTGCATCCTCTAAGACTTTCTGGCAGTGTTCGCCTCCACAAAACACAGCACTAAACCTTCACTGGGCTCGCAGGAGCACGTCAGACCTGTTCAGAGCGTTCGGTGTGGGCAAACAGAAGACACATGCTCACAATCCTAAGGATCCAGTGTTTTCCTGAGAGCCAAAGTCCTTGCAGAAATCAGAGCGATCTTTCTTGAGGGAATGCTTTCCAGGTTGTCTTTGTGCTCAGTGACAAAAGGGAGTGCTTCAGGTATGGCTTCAGAAAATGGGGAGATACCTGTAGAAGGTTAAGCAAACTTCTTTCACAGGTGCCTGGCATGGACTAGGTAACCCCCTGAGGTCTTCTTCAGCCATATCTTTGGCAAGGCAAAAAAGAAATATGTTATTAGCTTCTGTGCTTGGACAGATTTGCTTTAGGAACCTGTTTAGCCTACTTTAGATTTAACCTCTTCTATTAAAAATAAACTGTCAGCTGTTCCATTCTTGTTCCCTCACTTTATAATGTTATTGATGGTGGATGGAAATGTGAGATACTGCTTCTTTGCCAAGGTGTCAAAACTAATTAATCTGTATCTAATTTAGACAGCACTCTCCAAAAAACCAAGACTTAGTCCCCTGTTTGGAAACTTAATTAAAGCTCTCTGGGAGTTTAAATAAGCCAAATTTGGGATTATACTTGATGCTCCTCAGTGGCATTAACTGGGGCAGCTTCTGTTATTCCTTGATTGTCCCATTCTAATTCCTGAAACTATTACGGTTTTATATATTCCCTTGGAAAATAATCATAGACCTCCTAGGAGGCCCAGTCCTTTGGAGGGAGAAGGCTTCAGTTTGCTCTCACCATCACATGGCATGAGAGGGAAGGGAGGCTCTGTTCTGATTGAGTCCACAGCGAGCCTTCATCCAGTCCTTTCCTCATCAGCTGTGAGATCCCTGAAGGCAGGAAGACTCCAGGCATGATGTTCACCTGAGGGAGTGATGCCTCTGGAGGATGCTGGGGATAAGGACACATTGCTGCGCTCCCTTCTGCTGCGAACACACATTTCGCCATGGGACGAGGAGGCAGGCATGGTACAGGGCAGACTTTTGGAAGGCAAATGTATCATGCAGTGACAGCAAGACCCTGGATAACCCTGTCAGTAGGTCCCCTTGAAGAGGCTATAATCCACAGATGGTTTTGAGAGTTCTCTGCATTCCTCAAAGCCTTGTGGCTGAAGTGCACCCTTGTCCTCACTTCCCTACACCCCCTATTTGGCCTGTATGCCGAGCTGATTTAAAATGTGATGCACACCACCTCTGCCCTAGGGTCACAGGGCTGGTCTCTGCAACCTCCTGCCACTCACCCTAGGTAGGATCTGTCCTTCTATATTGATGTAAATGATGCTTCATCTTGAAATCGTAGCTGCACATGGGAAAGGTGCAATTAGCTGCTGGAAGGAGCTGGGCCCGTCTGCCTTGCCTTGTTTAACAGAGGCTTTAATTAAAGACCCCCTGATGCTAGAGAGGCACATTAATTATTCATCTGAAAACATTTACATAGAGTCCCCGTTTCCCTTCTTCAATAAATTATCAACTTCACGTCTCCATAATTCATTGAAATGACTAAAAATACATTGTCTCAGCCTCCATCACCTCCCTCCTCACTCTGGCTTTGTCTGTTCCAACTGCGATGGGTTCAGTGTCTTAATGTGAAGGTCTCCTACTGCTCATAAGTAAAAAGGGGAGGGAGTGTGGAGGAAAAGAGGGAGAGGGAAAGGTTTGTCCCTGCATGGGAGGCGTGCAGATGGCAGTGATTTTTCTGTCTTTTCTTTCCCACACAACTGGCGTGATCCTGAGGTTTGAAGAAGCTCATTGACTATTTCAAATGAGGAAAAATCCACTGAGGGAAGGAGAAAAGACATTTCCAGGGGAGCAAAAGAGGCCTGGATTTAAACAGTTTCTATGGTCAGCTGCAGATATCCTGTGTGACCCAAAGCCTATCGGTTAATCTCCCTGGCTCACCTCCACACCCCATCTGTAGACCAGGCCAGCAGTTCCCTGCCTGACAGAGAGATGCTGCTCTACTAATTTTAAGCTGTTTCAATGTAGGTGTTTAAAGAGGAAAAAAAGCAGATAAGCTGAGGCACAGGGAGAAGTTTGCAGCAATTCACAACAAAGAGGTCACTGCAGGCACAACGGAGGGAAAATTCACTGCAAATGGTGTTCTCCAATATGATTCACTTTGTGATAAAGTGAGCCGTCACATGAGAGAGGAAAAAATAACCCCAGTCCTCTGAGGTCTTGTTTACATGGGGAGCTAAGACAAATTAGTGCGAGGTGTGAGTTAATGTGGAGAAGTCTAAGTGCATTAAACCGCTGTGTGGGTCCTCTGATACAGAAGGAAAATGGCCTCAGTTCACTATGGTGACAATTAACCAATAGCAAAGCAAGGTCACTTTATCTCTGCATATCCATACAGGACTTAATCTGCTTTAATTCATGTGCATTCATTTCACATCTTTGGTTAATTTACCTTAACTTTCATGAATATCCTAACCTGCAGGGCTTTGGACGAGTGCATGCTCCTGCTCACTCTGAATAACTGCTGTTCTCTGTGGATCCAGGAGTAGCCTGGTGCCTACAGAAATCAGATCTGATGTGCTTTCCTTGGAACACAAGGAGCAGGTGGATAGGAAGGGGTAGATGGTGGATGGAAGGGGGCAGGATGGATGCTGACAAGTTTCTTGGGATGTGGTCAAAGAAAGCATTAGAGAATCAACCAGGAGGAAGGAGCACTGACCTATAAAGGCATGGGTTCAGTGTTTTCAGAGGGAGATAAAGAGGTTTCTGTGTTTGGACCTGAGCACATCCAGGGTCTGAATCTGAGACTAAAAATGGGGTTGAACTGATTACAAAGAGAGTGATATACTTATCCCAAGCCTTTTTTTGTTGTCTTCTGTGGTTTTTCCCTTCCTTTGCCATTGTTGCTCTTTTAGATGGGCTGTCTTGGCTCAGCAGTGAATAGCATAGTGACAGAACTCTTGTCCAGCCATGACAACGTGCCTAAAGCTTGAGCACTGCTGTCTTGGAGCTGAGAGACTAGAAACGCTTCCCACATCTAATTCCTGGAAGACAATCCACTAAGGTATTTTAAAACATGAAGATGCCAGCTCTGATTCAAGCTGGTTCTCACAAATTGGTGGAGATTAGGAGGACATAGGAGGGAAGTACAGACATATTCTCCTTTTCACCAAATACATGGTCTGAAAGGTGTGAACAATTCTACACTATATTCTCACTATAGAATTAGGGTAATGGAGAGGAATGTGTGAGGGAACATACTAAATACACAAATTTCAATACACAGGAGCAGTATCTGTGACATAGAGGGAGAAACAGGATTGTCAGCTGGAGGATGCTGGCTTTTCAGAGGCTGAGTTTTGGAAATGGGTCAATGTCTGTAAGATCTCTTCTGCTTCACCATGAATGGCATGGAGTATTACACTTTAGTTTGTTAGCACTGGCCCAGCTCTTGAATTAGGAGTAGATTTTAGTTTGGTGTGCTGTTAGCTCTGGGCATAACCTCTTCCCACTGCCTTTGCCTTGGAGGCAGGAGGTACCATTTCATAGGATGTGCTGGAAAAGGACACAGAGGTCATTCTGCTACTCAGCATATCTCTAGAGGAATCTAGGCAGCACAGAACTCAAAGCTTTCTAGCATTCAAATGGAGTCAGCTATTTAGAATTAAATTGACAAAGGTATAAATATCATTGCTTACAAATTCAGTTGTAGTTCTGACTAAGTTATTAAGGGATATTCTTCTGGATGTAAAAGAAGCATCTTTGCAGGCATTAGGAAAACGCTCCCACCCTTCTCTGCCATCTATGGAAATTGGATTAACATTTTCCAGAGTGAAGCTTTTTAGCTCTTTGTACTGTCTATGGAGACTCCTTAAAAATTGTCCAGGCTGTGGCTTCCATCCAGATGTACATAAGTATCAGTCTTTAGATAACTCGCTCACAGTCCAGTGTTCACTGTTAAATTTGCATTGGCCTTAACATGCTTTCAAGTAAGAATAAGTGCTGTGTCTCCTGGGAAACAGGACAATGTGTAATTGTCTTAAACAGAAGGAAGATCTGGTTAGACATTAAGAAGCCTTTAGTAATGGTATAGCAATAAAGCACAAGAATAAATGGCTTGGGGCCTTCTGCCTATAGGAAAGTTTAGATGAACACACTGAAATGACTCTGTCTTCTCCAGAGATCATTCTTTGCAGTTTCTTTCGACTTTATTTTCTCTGATTCTGCATATGCCCGCAAAGTTTTCTTGCCAAAAGCGGCAATAGCATCATTTTCATTGCCACTGTGCTGCCATTGAAAACACTACTCCATCAGTGCCCCAAAGGAAGGACAGGCTGAAACAACACAACGCCAGTGAGAGCATCCTCTTTCCAAGCTGGCAGGAGCAAGCCGTTTTGGAAGGTGACGTACATCTCCCAGAACCCATGCTTCAGCTTCCTTGGTTGAGCCAAATTGTCTTCCCAGCTTGTCAAACAGAAGAACTGTTACCACTGTAATTAGAAACATTAAAGCAATCAAAATGAGCATACAAGCATAATTAAGGCGCTATTGGTTTATGTTCCCTGCAGGCATTCTTTTAGAATAAATGACTTTTTGGTTTAATTTAAGCCTCTTCCAAAACATCACTAAAACAAAGGGGGAAAGGAATTTCCACCCATCTCTTCACCAGTAAAACTACTTAATTTTCAATCTCATAACCTTGTTTACACTGGTAAAATTGCCCCACACTGACAAAATCTAGAGGGTATTGCTGAATAGAGTGTAGCTTTAAAAGAATAAGTTGGATCTATGCAACAAGAATCAAAGAGGAGCAAGAGAGATTTCCCTGGCTGTGCATCAAGCCCTTCATAAAAGAGAATCAGCTCTGCTGTGCCAGTGCCACTGCCAGACATGATGCTATGAAAATGCCATTTTTCCCTGTGAAGAAAAGGTACAGAGAATCTAGGGCTGGAATAGTGTTTTCCAACCTGGGTAGATGGAAAAAGGAGAGGTGAAGATCAGGAGTACTGCAACTCTTCTGTGCCTCTGTAAGACTGGAATAGGGTTTCACTGTGGAAAAGGTTGAGCTCAGTTCGTTAAGCCTTGGAGATGTGGATGTTCGCATTCAGCTCACAGGAAGGTTGCATGACTGGAGAAATGGCAGATGGACTTTATTTGAGGTTGACACTTACCTCCCCACTGCTGGGACATCGTGGTATCTGATGAGTACTCCTAGTGGTCTGGGAAAAAGCTTCAAATTTGACCATCTCTACAGGGATTTGAGGCTATGGTATGCTCTCAGAAATGTCTTCCTCATGAACAGGCTTCCCTGTTTTATTGAAGTTAAGGTCTTTGATTTATTCTCTGATGAGATCCCACACAAACCCCTCAATCTGACTTGTATAGGTGAGAAACATACAGAGCCAGCTAATGGTGGTGCAGATAGGAGGACATGGCCACTTCCTTTGATGACCAACCTTTCTAACAGGGTTAACAAGGCCCCTGTTGGCACTGTAGGGTCACTGGCACACTCGTGACTATTCCAGACTCAGCTGTTTGCCCACAAAACAGAAGAGTGACAGCTCTACAGATGCCATGTCCCACTGGACTTACTCAGCTGCTGAGAACTTTAGGCTAGACTCATTGAGCGTGTTCCTTGGTTGGAAAGGACCTTAAGACCATCCAGTTCCAACCCCTGCCATGGGCAGGGACACCTCACACTAGACCATGTCACCCAAGGCTCTGTCCAACCTGGCCTTGAGCACTGCCAGGGATGGAGCATTCACCACTTCTTTGGGCAACCTCTTCCAGTGCCTCACCACCCTCACAGTAAAGAAGTTCTTTCTTATATCTAACCTGATTGATAGTTCTTTGTGCTAAACATGTCATGATAAGAGTCAATGGGTGTACCCTTCCTCCCCAAAACTGACTCGGCAAAAGGTTCAGAGATGCAAGGGTAGTTTTTTGCCTGATTCAGGCATGGGCATGAAGATGAGAACTGTGGGGATCACATCTGCCTTTGCCCTCTCTGGCTAGGATATGCAGCCTTAAAGTGACTGGAGTGAGCAGCTCCCTTATCCCAAAGCTTTGCCCTGTTAGTGAGGCTGCTGCTTCTTCCAGTTGCCTTGCTTAGGGCTGCAGCAACTCCTGGCCAGGAAAGGAAGCACAGGAGAACCCTTACGCAGAGCGGCACAAACCACAGCTCCTCTTCCTCACTTCTGGTTTTGTCCACTGTCCCCTCGAGTGTTGCCACAGCTGATGTGCCATCTGTACAGAACAGACTGATGGCTCTTTCCCTTGCCCCACATGCTCTGTGGATGCAAAGAGCTGACGACTGGCTCTGACAGACGTGCAGAAGGACGAGGTGAATGTCACAGGCAGCACCAAGAAAATCCATCCGAAACCGTGCTCCATATGGAGAAACACAGTTCCAGCTGTTCAGCCTTTGGAGTAAGCTGGCTCTGAAGCTGCTGCTACCCTGGATTTAATGCTAGGCAAGCACAGACCCATCAGAGCTGGTGACTAGGGGGAAAGCTGCACCACGCTGGTACAAGAAATCTCATGATTCTATTTCTCCCGGTGATTATGCTGTTAAAAGCCAAGCAGGGTGGAGTTTAATGAGCAAAGGTAGATGAGAAAAGGAAAACAACTGAGACAAATGATGTTTAAATGTGATGGCTCATTAAACAAAAGCTCTTTGCTATGTTTCTTTCCTTGGTAGCAACAGAAGGGACAATGGCTATAAGTAAGAGGCAACCCACTGACAACGGGAAGGATTTATAGAAAGTAACACACTTAATTTAGCAGCCCCAGCACCAATGAGCAGACATGTCTTGCATAAAGTAGCTCAAGCGAAGGGGTTTGCTGTGTCTTTGCATGAGGCAGAGAGCTCTTTTCAGGCCAAATCCTAGGAGTGCCTGTTTGAATATCAAGGACCAGTCCTGCTTTCTGCACATCCGAACTCCTGCTGTCTCCAGCAGATGTTTTGGAATGCAGAAGTGAGTGCAGCACAGGCCATGGGTCTCATACTAATGCATCTACAATCCTGTCTGGCCTGGCTTACTGATGCTTGCTTGTGGAGCTTTGATCCTGACCAGATCCTGTATATTTTAGTGAACTGTAGGCCTAAAGAGACTTTGAGAAGTTATCCTTATCAATCCCCTCCAAAAGGCAGGAGCAGTTTAACCAGTGTCCTTTCTTCCAGCTGTTCACAAAGCATCTGAGTGGTAGAGTCTCTGCAACCCACAAACGGAGCAACTGTTGTTTCATTGTCATTATCCACCTTGTCATTGTGTTGTCCTGTCTAGCCAGGATATGGAGGACAGGTTATTTACTCTGTCTTTGTCGAAGCCTTGCTATTGATTTTGTAATAGACTACCTCTCAGCTTTCCAGCAATATGCAAGAGAAGGTCTCCATAATGTTCATCTGCCTTACAAGGCAAATGTCTACTCTGCATTTGTATTAATCATGAAACTGGGGGTGATCTGATTGAAATAACTAAATAAAATAGATGCAATCTATCATATTGAAGTTTCTGTTGTGCTATGTATGGGAATGGTAAAGGCAATAAATAGTCTTCAAATAGAAAATGCCCAACTCTCCAGAACCTTCCACCAGTAAACTCTTGAGCTGAGAAGGTGGCCCTGCAATCCAGCGGGAGTAGAGGAAGGGGCTCCAGGCTTCTTTGCCAATTCAGAATGAGAAAGCCTGAGTACAAGATTACTTCCAATGCTAGGGCATCTTGGATAACAAGGGAATAGTATCTGTACTGCTCTTATCTGGGTTTCTGCATGGGCACCCTAGCCTTATCGAAAATGACATTGTCCAGGACTGGAAAATGTAGTCACTTGGATGCTGTAGAAATTATACCGCTAGCTCTCTCCATAAGACATAAATCTTAGGAGCTGATGCAGAGATATGAGATTTAAACACCCCTCTTCATTGACCTTTCTGACGGTCAAGCCCAAGGAACTAACTCATATCCTAGTGTTCCTGCTGAAATGGTGATGCACAACTACAGTGGTACAGGCCTGTTTGTTCTTCTGTTTTTTCTGCACATGACTGCTGACATTGTGAACCACAGTGAAACAAATAGCTTCCTTCTAACTGTGCAACAGAAAGTCTTCTGTGTCCCAAACATCACTTGATCCAAGAGGGATTGAGCTGGCTTGAAAGCAGCTTTCATCAACACCTTCTCTGTTCTGAGTGAGGAGCTTGCACCACTAGAACTGCCTATTCAGAAAGCTCATGGGAAGACAGCCTGCAGGATGCAGCATCCATACAGAAAGTACTTATTGGCTAAGAGGTGACTACTCTGGGGACAGGAGAAATGTTATCTACAGTGGGGAGGTTAAACATCCAGTTCTCATTTTCATATCACTGTATCTACTGTTTGGTGAATGTCAAAATGTTGCAGTTGAGCAACATCTCATTCTGTGCACACAAATCAATGGTCTGATTGATTGTCCTCAGACTGATTTTTGTTCAGAACTGCTGAAGCTCCATTACCTGGATGACATGAGTCAGAGAAATTAAAGTCTCACTGATTATGATGTTATAAAGCAACTTGAGTCTGCAAAAGAATAACCTGTGTATTTGATATTAGGGCCCCCAGTGTTCGCAATTGATGCTTTGAAGGTAGATACCTAACGTTAGATACAGCAACCTGCAAGACAAACAGGACACAATGATAATGCAAAGCCAACTGGACATGCAGTGACTGAAATGTGCTTCACCTCGGCCTCTGGCAGTGGGTGAGTTTCCAAAACTTCATACTGACAGCAGGATTTAGCTTCAACTCCGTTGTTTAAATGTGTGTGCGTGGAAAGCTATGACACTGCAGACAGCAGAGATCCAGTTGATGCAGGCAGTGCAGTTTGGAGAGTTGTGCTGCTCTTGCTGAAGGAGATAACTGTACGGTTCTCCAAGTTCTGCAGCCTGCACTGACTCCTATTTTAGTTGACTGTAAGCAGATGTTTGGCCCCCTAATTCACATGTAGGTACCTACAGTCCAGACGCTACATCTGGCACTGCCTGTAAAGTGTGAGTGTCCTAAGCTGCAAACCTCCCAAGGTGTGCACCTTGACAGCCAGAAACAATAGCAAGCTCCAGAAAAAAGTGGTTACCAAAGCATAATGTCTGATTCCCCTGGGAAGATCAGCGTAGTAGTTAAGACCAGTCCTTCTGCTTCATTTCATGCCATGAAGATGTAGAAAGTAGCTGGAAACTGAGTCCTGAGCTGGAATGTCTTCTGAAGGGTGTGTTAACAAAACATTCAGTCCCAGAAGTCAAGAAAATATAACTATGTATTTGTCTCAAACCTTTCACCTACCATGCCTATCTTGTTATAAACTACCTCTTCTCTTGGGTTTGCTCTAATGGAGTTTCCTAGAGCTTTCCTCGTTCTTTCCAGGTGGACTCTCTCCAGTTTCACATCTACCAGTGACCATGTTTTCTTCCTGTATCTGTTGAAAGCAGTAACCACAGTATCTGTTCCAAAACACGGACAGGCCCAGGGGGCTTCTGATGACAAACAATTTGGTGCTTATTCATGTTATGCTGACATATAAACCCACCGAGTATGACCAGAACAAATGGGACCTGACTCTCTTCATAAATTTCCTCAAGTGCCTGGTGGGAGGCAGAACATGCTCTTGCCAACGACCTCTGAGACTGCAGTGTAAAAATAACCCAAAGCATTTAAAAAGCAAGAAGAGGGGAAGGATGCATTTTATGTCAATTCAGTCAAAAAGTCCTCAGAATTAGTTGCCTGGAGTGTTTGGGAAAGCTGACAGAGTATAATAGCACAGAGACTATTTTCTTGCTTCTCAGCAAAGACAGCATTAATCGTCTGGGCTTAATATAGCCTTCCACATGCCAACTGGGTGCAAAATTATGACTGGTATTAGAAAACCACTTACCATGTGGACAGGCTTAAAGTGCAATAAGCTGCGGGGTGTGGATGCAGATGAAGTATGCCTAAGGACATACAGTGACCTTGAGAATTGTGTGCCATGTCTCCGGAGACATAGTGCCTCTTCATTATGGACCCTGACAGAGATGGAGCTCTTCATCAGTGGTGGAGCAAGGAAGGACTTGGATTTGGAGGCAGGCTTGTATTTTGTGATCCAGGTATATCTAGAGATGTCTGAGCACTAGAGATTTACTGGAATTTGTTGTATACACCATTATAACATCTATATATGCATTATACATAGACCAATATACATCAAGACTGTGCCAGGGAGAGAATCCATAGCTCTGGGTGTTTGCGACATCATGTATAGGAAAGAACACAGACCTGTAAGCACTCTCCACCCTCTTCTATACCTAACCTGGCTTGATTGATGTACCTTCTGCCAAATAGCTACACTTATTTTGATAGAAAGGGAGCAGCAGTATGTCTGAGTATCTCATCTGAGACTTTTGTGTTAGCACTTGAGGAATGCAGAGTATGACAAATAAGGTTGAACCTTTTAACACCCTGTATTGTAACATCTGTACTACACAGCTTAGAGATTGCTGTTCTAGTATCGCTACTTCATGAAGTGGGTTCAATCACTCAGTGCTTATGCAAGGCTCTTTTTCTTGTACACGAGTTGTGCCTCAGCCCTGCTTTTCATCCAGTAGCTTTTCTCAACAGTTATTAATGAACAGTTCTGACTGATAAGTTACAGGATTTGCAGTGAATTCTTTGTGGGCCTGTCTGCCATTGGCCTCTTTGGTTATGCAGCGATCTCTCTCTGAGATCTCTGACGAGAGAATTGATTTTGAGAGCATGATAATAAATACACTGTTGGTGAAGTCTTTTGGACAAACGTAGATCTTTGCTAAAATTAGAAGACATTCAGCCTAGCATTTCCGTGGTTATCCAGATACTGACATACAACGGCATCACACAGAGTGAGTCAAGCAGAAGGCTGATTCACAGATCAGGGTTTTTGATAATCAACCAACAGTAATATTTAGGTAATTATGTCTGTACAGGATGTTATGACACGTTTGTTTTACAAGTAGCATCAGTTTCCGTGACAGCTTCTTTTTATTACTCAAATATACTTTTTCTGCCTTGAAACATTATGGCAATTGTGGGAATTTCTCTCATTACTGAGCCACCTCCTGCCTTGGTGAGAGTGGCAGGGCTCAGTGTGTGTGAATTAATGCTGAACTGGAAGCACAGAGACTACCCACAGCTCCTCGTCTGACTGCTGGAAGGATGAGAGGTTTGGCAGCAGGGCTGGCATTGAAACGACCATTAAGAATGGGAAGTGAGGACATCCCAGGCATTTCCAATGGTTGTATTCTGGTTTTAGTGACCAAACTGAGTGCCATCGAGACCTGCTAAGCTCAGGGGCTGATCCACACCTTGTTTACCAGCTGGGAAAGGGGGCACAGGGAAATGGCTGGATACTGTGCCACCACTTGGCTATTGCAGCTACCAAGAAGCATGAGCATCCTTTACTGCTGCATGTGCTCCTGTGCAAATCCTCCTCCTGCTCACAGTCAGGAAGGGAAAATTGACTTCATGAAGAGCAGCTGGTATACACTTAACAGTGTTGTCATCACTGGCTGTGTTGGTTGTTAGTTATATTGGGGATCCACTTCGCTTCCCAGCCTGACACTGGGAAGCATAGCTGTGCTTCTTAGCACTAGGCCACTGCTTGGGCTGTGCATGGAGGGTCAATCCTGACTCCAGAGCACAGACATACATCGATCTCTGACCTCCTCAGTGGGAATCTTCCAACAAACTCTTGTCCCATGTTCAGATTTGGGGAGAAATGACCTTAATTTCCTGCTAAACCTCTAATGCACCCTTGCAAGAACTACTGGAGCCTGTCTGAAGGGCTAAATAGGAAGACACAAGGCACTTCTCTGGGTCTGGAGTCCCATAGCCATAATGGGGTTCATCTGAACCCTGCCAGTTCAAGGCTGCTCACTGTGCTTCCTCCACTGGAAGATGCCTCACCATTCCTGCTTCCTTCTCCCTTTCCTTCTCCCCTCCCATGCCAGGGAAGGCTCCTTGGCTTTTAGGTGGGGGCAGATCACAGCAGATGTGTGCTCTCCTTTGAGACTTGCCCACTGTTTGGCTTAATTAATCCTGACACGTTGCAGTTGCTGTTACAGAAGAAATGTCAAGAGAAATTAGACCAGCTGGTAGCATGAAAACCTGGGGAGGAGAGCTGTGCCATGCCTCACTTTCCTGGGGAACCTTGATGTGCTTTCCCATAGGGGGCTGTGGGGACTCGATGCCTGTGAGCAGCAGATGCTGACCTGTGTCACCATCGCTTGTCCTCACGGATAGTGAGGAACCATTCCTCAAACAAGCCCAGCAGGAGATCTAGCCAGCAGCAACCGGCATGGCTGGGCTTTCATGACAGCTAGGACAGCCCTGGGATTTAGCGTGGTCCCTGTTCCCTGAAGCATAAGGCTGTGAGGAGCTCTGGGGCTTCGTTGAGCTCCTTGGGGAGGAGAGAAACGCTGCTGAGCATTTCTTCTTTATCTTCTTTTATTGTATCGCCAAGCATCTTCAGCTGCTGTTTCTCACCACTTCCTTCACCTTTATATCTATTGACTTGACTGATTTCATACCAATCAATTTTGTGGGATTTATCAGCAGCTTTCATGCTTTTCTTTCTTAAAGCAAACAACCTTCATATTTCGATGTTCCATTAGACCATCGCATCTGAGCTCTTCCCTCTCTGCAGTGATCTGATCTAATAAAATGAGATGCTAGTGTAATAATACACAGTGCAGCTGCACAATGCCGATGCATTGCAAATACATATTTCCCCCTGTATGAACATCTCCTCCTCTGTGCTCTCCTGTGGGACATCTAGCTTGTAAGTCTGCAGATGCCACAAGCCTGGAATAGAACTGCACTTAGAGAGAACTGGCTTTGACACTTAAATATCGCCCAAAGTTCAGGAGTGTATTTTGTGTTGTTTTGGGGACGCAAGCAAGTAAAATATTGCTTCTGCTTGATGCATTGGCAGAAAAGGGGTTTTTGTTCTACCACAGACAGGCACTTACTTGCCAAAGGGATGTTACTTAAATATTAAGAACAAGACCTTGCCATGGCATGGTATCTCTAGCTTGGGAAGCTCAAGAAGTAAGTTTGACTTCTAGTAGTGTAGAAGGAATGTAATTATCCTGCTTTGAATTCATAGATGGCACATGCTTTTGAAGGCATTGGGGGTCTTGCCCCTGATGTCTGCACCAGGTTCAGTGCTTCTCTGGGACTCCTTAAAGGAGCAGACCATGAGCTGTGATGCACTAAGAAGCAGAGAAGAGACCAGGGATTCAGAGAGGGGTGTGGAGAGGAGGAGGAAGGAGGATGGTTTTGTGATGGCTATGCCACTCCACATGGGACAAACACCCATCTCAACAGAGGTGCAAAGCTCAGCTCACCCTTTGAGAGCAGACCCATGGTCGTGTGCATTGTGTCTCTCATCCGCATCCCTCTCCATGTTCTTCAAAAGACCACAGCATCGCTTATCCTCCCTCTGTTGTGGTCAGGGCAGAGAGAGGTGCTCTGTTGTAATGTACAAGACCTGGTCCTGTGTGAAGGTGTGTACGTGTGTTTATGTGGAACTGATCACGCTGCGTGAGATGGGTGCCTGTGTCTATCTATATACATCAGGACACTGCCGGAGCTGGGGCTGCCTTCTGCTGCTCTGCCTAGGTGCACACACCAGGGCTGCCACACAGCGTGGCTGCTTTGCTGTCTTATTGCACAAATCAGGTGTATTTTACAGCCCCAAACTGCCTGCACCTTAGAAAGGGGCTGCACTAGTCTAAAGCTGCTAGTTTAAGGCATTTTAACACAAGTTCACATGGAGCTCCTTGGTGCTCTCCAACTGGGCTTCATCTTCTATTTTCCATAGAGCAGGTGAGATGCAGAAATCCTGGGAGCTCAGCACTCAGAGCTATCTCAGGGCTTCTCAGCCATGTCAGCAAGGTTGCCTGCTTTGGGGCTGTCATTAGTGGACTGTTAAAAGTATTCCTGTTCTTGTGACCTGCATGTCTGCAAGTTCATGTCCTACATGTCCTCTGCTTGGTTGAGCACAGCAGTAGCCATCCTGGCACAATGATTTGGCTTAGGTGAAGCAGGCAGTGGTGTCATTCTCCAATACTTTGCACCCCTTGATCTAGCCTACTGGGCTCAAGAGCTGGGCACTGCACCTAATGGAAGCCCTTCTCCTTCCCTTCAGTGCTGTTGGGTTGGGCACAACAGACCACTGCCACGCATGGCATGGGCTGCATTGG